>NC_092423.1:18991910-21491910 GCF_036169615.1 Heliangelus exortis
TGTTGTATTAAGAAATTGTTGATGGAATCATTATGATTCTTTTCAAAGACTGTGCATAGACAGCACCAATCCTTGAAAACAGCAGAAATGCATCAGCAAGGAATGATACTTTATTCTGTAATTCCAAGTCCTTTGGTAGTCCTTTCTAGTCCCTATAAAAAAGTAATTCCTTTAACAGAAAAGTCACTTTTACACAAAAGTAATTTTTAAACAGTCACTACAGTTCATTTTCCTACTACATATGTTTGACATCTGTAAGAAATATCATTGTACATGGTTTGGATATCCAGCCCACCATTCAAGCTGTGCAGAAAATCTGGAGGAGATGGCAGAAGCTCAAGACATCTGAACAGAACTTTTACTGTTAGAGAGGGTACATAAGATTTCAACCAGAATGGTCCTCACAAGCTGAAAAAGAAGGAAAAAAAAGAAAAAAAAAAGGTAAAATATTTCTGTCTTTAACATTTAATGGTGGGCTCATTCACTGTGTTATGGAGCAAAAGCAGTGGGGCTGAACAGCAAATGTTTTCAGCAATGCAGTTTCCAGTCTTTCAGATGTTTAAATCTGGGAAACATTCCTTGAGTTCTTCCTGTGCTCTGATAGCTTAAGAACAAGAGGAAATCAATTCCAATTTTTAATTTGTCTGTAACTCTCCTGTCTTCTAGTTTAAAGAGAATGAATCATCCTCTTTTTTGTTTGTCTGTTTTGTTGGTTTTTTAATATGCGTCAGAAATGTAATCTATTAATTTGTAACCCTCTCTTTTTCAGGCAAATAATAACCCATATGTAAATTTTATTCTTTTTATGAAAAAAAACTTGCCTATTTTAAATTTTTTAAAATAGTAAGAGAATGACAACATAAAACAGTTTAAAAATATATAAGTACAATATAAACCCAGACAGAGCTACCACACATCTCTGCTGACCCTGAGAATCCCTGAGCCAGATTCTCTGTGGAGGGATTAGGGCTGTGGTATTAAAGGTCAGTTCCCAAGGGTCTTTCCTCCCACATAAATTAACTGGAAAGCAGTAGAGGGGGGGTGAGGAAAGAAGTGGGCATTGGCAGTGTTAGATCTGGGCTGCTGCTCTCTGGATGGAATAGTTAAAGAACTGCCCAGTTATTTAAATTTAAGGACACAGTCCTGTAAAATACTGGATCCTCTCAACACTTACTTGTTTCAGTGTTTTGTGAAGAAACTGAGGGTCTGGAACAAGAACATCTGAAATACAGTGAGTTGCACTGATGTGGTGCTTGGATCCTGGCTTGCAGTCTGGTCCTGGGGCAGAGCCAACCCAAGGAATCTCTGGTCAAGAAACTCATGCACAGGCTGAATATGATCCCAGACCAGAGTTCAGCTTTTACAGACTAACTCCAGCTCTTCAGGGCTCACCTGGTGTCTGGCTTTGGATACATCCTTAATGCTCCTGGACTTGATCTCAGTACTCACATACCAGACCTGCTCTGTCCTCAGCATCTTACTACTTAGTACACTGGTGGCTGGGTTACATCTCCTTTCTCTTTTCAAGAGTTTATCTCTGGAATTTGTGTTGGTTGTCCAGAAGGTAGGAATCTGGAGCATGTGGGAGATGAAAGTCTTTATCACCATCTGGGAGGTTCTTTGCAGGATAAATTTCCTATGTGAACAAACCCAGGAAATCTCATTGTTCATGATGGATATGGTCTTCAAGGATTCTCTGGCAGTGGAAATATAAGATAAAACCTCCAATTTGATCTCCTAATTTTCCCAGGACCTGAAATAATCCACTTGGAGTACAAGGAGTGTATTTCACGTTGTGAGGATTCTACAGAAATCAGCTGTTAAGCCATATCCTATATTCTGCTGGTTTCTTTCTGTTCAAGGAGACACCTGGCAGAGTTGTGTCCTCTCTAGCATCCCCAGAACAGTTTTGGCACTGCTCTAAAAAATGGTGTAAGTGCCAGAGGCAATACAAAATTGTATAGAATGAGAAGCCCAGGTTCATTCCTGCCAAAATATAGCATGGATACAACCAGAGTAAGGAAACACAACTTGAGGTGGTGGTTTTCAAGCACCTGATTTTTACTATTTGGGTCAGCACACTAAACCTGAAAGTAGCTGTGGTTGCTAAACACCATGGATGTGGCGGGGGGTGACTGTACACAGCAGGTTGGTCACTGTTACCAGCCCTGCCAAACACTGCCAATCCCAACTCTATCCTGTGGGATAGGGAAGAGGAAGCACAGAAACTGCCAGCAAAACAGTGGAGATGCCCCATATTTTTCAAGCTCTCATGTCAGAGCTCTTCCTTTTTCAAAAGGTGCCCATTTTTTCAAGGTGAGATGTATTGATTCCTCTGCTTTGGGAAAGGATTTTGGAAGTCCTGTGGACACACTTCACAGGGTGTAGGTGAGAACTGTCTTCTCAAGTGACTTCTAGCTCCTTTAGTTACTAACTTCTCATCTGGCAGTGTTCTGTGGAGTGTCAGTCAGAGATGGAGGTGGAGATGGAGATGGAATTCTACCCAGACCAAGACGAGATGGCTACGTTCAGTGCAATTGCCCCAGACTGATCTGGAAATGAGTCACATGCACTAGTCAGATTATCAAGTTTATTTCCTTTTTTCTTTTTTTTTCATTTTATTTTTTAGAAGCACAGAGGAGAGAGGGAGAGAGAGAAAAAAAAAAAAAAGGAAGAAAAAAAATGGGAAAGTGACAAGGAAGCACTGATCAGGTTGACCCCTTCACTCCTGCTTCTGGCTGAGCTCTCCAGTGTCTGTTAAAGCATGTGACATCCTTTGGTTAACTTTTAAAATAGATTATAATTATTTGTCATGTTTCTGGTAGATGGTGATGTTATAAAAACTCTGGAAAGAGTAAGCAAGTTAAAACAGCTGTTCCAGGCTTTTCCAGCCTCCCAAGAAGACAGTTCAGACTGCAGCATGATGCACACTGCTTTTTACTGGCATGGGTCCACTGTTTGTGTCACAGCCAGACAGCTTGCTTCTGAGCTTAGCCTGAATATGAAAAAGCCCTGTTATTGGAATTTAATTGAGAAATACAGAGTCATGATTCAGGCTTTAAAGCTTTTTTAATTAGTAAAAGGTTGAGGACAGAAAATCAGTGTAGCTGCTCTGCTGGATCCAGCCTGGGCTGGGGAGGTGGATGGATGTTCCTCAGACAGTGGTTTGCAGCATCCTGCTGCTCTCATCCTTGCAGGGTGATGGGTGCACTCATCTGGCTCCCTAAGATCAAGTGTGCAGTCATTCCTAGTACTAATCTTGTGTGCAGGGTAAACTTATAACTCCTGTTAGCTCCATGAGGGTGGGTGCCTGCCTGTGACCCAGGACTATGTTACAGCTGATAACAGAGCATCCTATTCAGAGAGGCCTGATGCCAGGTGAAATCCAGAGCAGCTCCATTTCCCAGCAGTAGAATTACACCACTGTAAAGCCAACCAATTACACCAGTGTAAGAAACATCAGAATTGAGCCCACTGTGGAAATACTAGAAAGTGTAAAGACATCATAAGTCTTATTTAAGTTCCACTTGAGATGGGGAAGTTTTATTATGGATGTGGTGGCTGGATGCTTGCCTTGCTGAAGCTGTCTTAAAATTTACAGAAGGATTTCATCATGTGTGTATCTCTCACCAAACATTTTTCTGCTTCTCAGTGCACTACAAATTAACACTTGAAACACAGTGCAGCCTTCTGCCTTAGGGTAATTTGGAGCAGTTTAGGCTTGTGGGACCTAGTGTGCACTAAATTACACTAGAGACTGTTTTGGCCTTTACCTGGACCAGGACTGAAAGTGAGGAGGAAGGGAAAAAAAAATTATAACTAAGGTTGGGGTTCAGGATTTCAATGATTTATTCATCCACCAAAAGAAATCTGGGGACAACCGAAGTTAGTTTTAAGCATGAGGTAGATATGGCACATAGCTTCAGATTTAAAAGAAAAATAAATCAAATTACAAAAAATTTGAAATAGATCAGTTTGGCATTTCTTAAACCTTTTTTTGATGTTTTGCTTTTTTGACTGGATTCATGGGCACACCTGAGTGCAGCTCACATAGTGGAGGAAGAGGAGGGCTGTTGCAGGGTGACAGAATACTTGCAAGCAGAAGTCCATGTCTAGGCCAGTCCTCTGAAATGGGAGATCAGCTGGAATTCCTCATCTGTTGAAGTGAGAATAAGGACTCTTACTCTCCTCCGTGTTGGATATACAAGAGAGGAAAAAGGAAAACAAAATGTTTTGTTAGGCTTGGTTTTAATTCATTAAAAAAATAGCTTTGTATGAACTCAGGATGGTTGGGTTTTTTGTTGGGTTTTTTTTTGGTTTGTTTTTGTTTTTGTTTTGAAAAGCTGGACAAAAATTATTTACATATCTCTGCTTAGAGCAGCATTTCTGTGCAGCTCCCCTTAGTGAGCAGAAGCACAGCCTATGTAAGCAATTGTGTATCACTAGGTATGATGGACCATGAGTATGGATGAAGGAATTACTGCATAGTCTTGTTCTTGATTTGGAATTATGGTAAACATTTGTCTACTAATACAAATTAGATTCAATCTATGAAGATTGATTTCCGTGTAATTTGACCTTGTCTAATAAGTCTTCTTGACCAGATGAATTGCAGGGACTTTCCACAGATTTATTTTTGCTTATGCATAAAGCACTGTGTGCTTGTTCATTTATTATGCCCAGAACGTCAGACTCGGGAAGATTATATTATTTGAAAACTAAATTTCATATCTTTATATTTTCATGTAGACCTCTCTTCAACTGTTTGCCTTCCTATCTCCCTGTCCTCCAACAACAAGAAAATCCACAGAACAGAAATTACTTTGTTTTTGGAAGGCTGCATGTTAAAGAGTAATCCCAGAACTTCCACTGGTCTGTGCATACTCATGCTATGATGGAAGACTAAACAATATAATGTTACTTGAAGCATTTTGCTTTAACCTGTGTCCACAAACACTGACATGACTGGGTCACTATAGGAGAATTTGCCATTATTTGATTATATTATCCTTATTCTGTATTCCTTGATATATTTCAGTTTCTATTACTCTCTACATTAAATTCATCCCAAATCCCAATATTCTTGAAAGACTGGATCCAAAGTTGCTGACATTAAGGGAAATGCTCCCCTTCCTTTTCAAAGCCTGTGTATCAGACTTCTGATCCCAACAGTGTCTTAAGTTCTTGAATGTATTTTAAACCATATCCATATTTGAATATAACTGCAAAAATGGAAGATTATTATGATTTTAATAACTCTTTCTCATATTATTACCTTACATTTCATCTGAAGTAATCTCACATTGTTACTTTTTTTTGACTGCCACAGTCCTTCCCCTTCCCTCTCTTTGATTACATTTGTAATGTTAAAAAAGATCATATACTCATTTAACAAACTGCCTCTTTTAGAAAATTTATTATTAGTGTAAACTTGTTTCAACACTGACTTCTTCAGCATCTCCCTACATATCTTTTTGTATCTATCTCAACAAATTGCAGCCTATTTATTATTATTAATTGTTCAAAGTCCTTCAGGCATGCCATGATTTATTTCAAATTATTTTATATAGACCTCTCATTTTTTTAAATATGAAGCTGAATTATGTTATTTAGCCAATTATCCAAGTAAGGAGAGAACAAGATTATTCTGCTCATTGAAAAATAGTTCTGTTTTGGCAACTGTACATTTGGACAATAGATACAGTCTCCATAAAACTCATCTAGTTATATATATATATGTGTGCGTGTGTGTGCGTGTGTGTATATATATATAATTGCAAGTAACAAGTATAGCCAGTAACAATAATTTACCCTCTGAAGGACTTCCAGTGTAAAGGAATGCTCAAATTATAAAGGTAAATGTGGCCAAATCAACAGCCAAATCACTTAATGATACAAAGGAAGCTGGTAAACCCTAGGACAAAACCAGAAGCTATTTAAAGAGAGTCAATATCAGATGCAAGGACCCCTCTATGACTGAGTCTGATAGGAACAATTTGAGTATCATCATGGATTTCAGCAATGTGAGAGTCATGGCTGCTCTGGAGACTCTCATGAGTTGCTGCTCCAAACCAGGAGGTCTCAGAACATGGTTTTGATCAAGCTTTTCTCAGGGGTGACTAACAATAGGACAAGAGGCAACAGTTACAAACTGGAGCATATGTGGTTCCATATAAATATTAGGAAGAAATTTTTCACTATGAAGGTGACAGGGCCCTGGCACAGGCTGCCCAAGGAGGCTGTGGAGTCTCCTTCCCTGCAGACATTCAAACCCCACCTGGACACGTTCCTGTGTGACCTGCTGTAGGTGACCCTGCTCTGGCAGGGGGATTGGACTAGATGATATTTTGAGGTTCCTTCCAACCCCTAACTTTCTATGATTCTATGATGTTGTCTTTGGATCCCAGGGAGAAGAGCTCAGCACATCCCTCTCCACCTCACCCCCTCAGGAACGTAAGAAGCAATGAGATCACCTCTCAGCCTTTTCTCCAAACTACACAAGCCCAAAGTTCTTAGGCCCTCCTCACAGGACATTCCTTACAGCCCTTTCACCAGTTCTCTCCTCTGGAAGCATCCAAGGACTTCTGCATCCTTCTAAAATTGTGTGGCCCAGCAATGCATTAAGATGCACCTAAGATCTTTGAGTGAGTTTGAGCTGCAGGGCTTGAAGACAAATCAATTCTAGAATAACTTTCAATGGTTCTTTTATTAATGAAAGTGTCAATATTTAAATGGTGGATACCTGTTACTGACTTAACCAGTGACAGAAGCAAGCACTGAGTCTTATACAGGAACTCTCTTTTTTATGATGATAGAGATCCAATTTTCAGCCCTTCAGCTACTCACATTTTGAGACTGAATAGTGTACCTCAGAAGTGTGTACCTTTAGCAGAAAAATATCCACATTTAAAAGGAAAACATATTTCCCTGGAAGGCTAATGTAAATTAAATATCATGTATGTGAAACTCCTAAGCTGTTTAGAAAGTTTAGAATTTGCTGAAGGGAATTTGTACCCAAAGAGCAAGGAATGTATTAAAATGCATGGAAAAAAATGAAAAAAAATCCATAGGCTGCATTGTAGAACCACGTGGTAAAATCAGTTCCACAGTGAATCACACAGCTCTGCTGTTGAGTGTTGATAACTCATGATTCAGCTGAGGGTATGAGAATATTTAGTATGTTTTTTAAAGCCTCAGCTCTTAAATTCATATTATTACTGTGGGAATTCCAACTTTAATTAAAATGAAGTAAGTCCCTGCCTGCAGAACAATGCTACCAAAAAAAAAAAAAAAAAAAAAAAAAGGCTTAGAAATCAAAAAACAAATAAAAACAACCTGTAAATTTTTGTTTGTGTGGACTTTTATTGCTCTTAGATTGTAAATAAATGTTATTTGTTTCATCTGGAGACTCCTTTATTCAAAATGAGTGATAATCTACAATACTGAGCTAAAGAAGGGAATATGGTGAAACGAGACATCCTGAGAAGCATTCTATTTAATTTAACACAGGATTATAGAGTGACAAACTCTGGCTCAGTAAACTAAAACACTAGCAATAAAGGTTAATGAGAGAAGAGCAAAAATGTAACCTACCTTAATGCCAGTGAAAAGATCCACCCAACTCTTGTGTGTTTCTAACCAATAAAATACAACTGACATGCAGTACCAGCTGTGTGTAAGGAACCAAATAAATGATGAATCAACATACAAGTAATTTTTCCCCTGCTATTTTTGCATAATATACTCAGTGACTTTAGCAGAGAACAAGTAGGCTTTTTTTCCAAGAACTACCACAAATTTATTCCTTTGAAACTTTGGGATATCCTTTCAGCATCTGCTCTGTTCACTTATATGGAACATACAGGTATATTACACATACATTAATAATAATAACAACATTGCCAAGGTTGCAGAATCAAGCACCCCAAAATTAGGAAGTGCCACAATTGAGATTTTCATAGAATCATAGAATGATTTGGGTTGGAAGGGACCTTATAGATCATCTGGTTCCAATCCCCCTGCCATGGGCAGGGACACCAGGTACATCAGGTTCCCCAAGGAGTTGTTCTGTCTAGCTCCAGTCTTTAATGTGCCTATATCTGACTAACATGGCTAATATATAACACTTGCACCTCGTGTTGAAGGTTGATACATTTAAGACCTGAAGAAGCACTTGTCCAAAACCTTTTTCTCCAATCAATATAAGTGCTGTGTCTATATCAGTACCAAAAGAAATATTTATGGCAATAATATTTCTTGGGATACATCCCATAATCTCTAACCCTGCAGCACACTAGGCCACTCTGTGACATTTATCTCAAGGAACTTTTCTTTTTGAATGGACAAGGAGGGTGGCAGAGAGGCACAAAAGAGTGGGCAGTAGAGTGATTTTGCCATCCCTCCATAACAAAAAATTGTTGCATTAGCAGCTGATGGGTTTTACTGGCTCAAATTAATTCCTCTTGTTGATCGTGAGTCAGACAATAACTTTATATTTGATTTAAACTTGTTTTGTATGTGGTAAGAATTCATGTCAGTGCAATGTTTTTAAGTATCCATTTCTGCTTATCATGGTTTTGAGCATCTCCCATTTTTTATGCTTTTAGTCCTCCTGTCCCTTTTGAACTGATGTCCCTGCCTGCTTGATGCAGTGCTAGAGTGGTGGCAACAGAAGACACTGGAGACAGCAACGAGTGGAAGAGAACATGGGGTTCTTTTGATACACTTCAGTCTCTTCCAGAATCAGTACTCTCTCGCACAGCACCCTTGTTCTAGATCTGAAAGCCTGCAGAGAATTAGGTTCAAATTTATTTGTGGGAAGAAGTGATAAAGCACTGCAGGATTTAGTGTAGCTGGTCCTACTGACAAATGTAAAAGATCTGGGAAGAAGTGAAGTTTTGTTTCGAAGTTCTGTGGGTTTGGTAGTATTTATGTTTCTTTAGCATCATGGGTCCTTTCTCTGGATATCAAGAGAAGTTAGTGAGACTGTATGGCTGCAATCATAGAACCACAGAATCATAGAATCATTTTGGTTCAAAAAGACCTTTAAGATAGGTAAGTCCAACTGTTGACTCAGTGCTGCCATGGGACTAAACCTTGTCCCTAAGCACCACATCTACACATCTTTTAAACACCTCCAGAGATGGCGACTTGACCACTTTCCTGGGCCGCCTGTTCCAACACCTGACAACCCTTTCTGTACAGAAAGTTTTCCTAGGACCCAATCTAAACCTCCCCTGGCACAACTTGAGGCCACTTCCTCTTGTCCAGTCACTTGTTATCTGACATCCACATCACTAGAGCCTCTTTTCAGGGATTTGTAGGGAGTGATAAGGTCTCCCCTCAGCCAGGCTAACCAGGCCCAGTTCCCTCAGCCACTCCTCCTGTCATGCTCTTGTCAATAGGATTCTTGTGCTCTCTCCAACAAGATTATAAGTGCTCATTTGCTTTCAGCAGAAGTTTTACCAAGCCTCTATTCATATCGTAATGGATTATTGACATAACACAGCAGACTGTTATGAAGTATTCCACTATGTGTAATTAGAGAGTATTTAATCTGCATAATAAAAATCCATATGAACAGTGGTTGTCATTCATGCCGAAAAGCTGCTCATCTAAATGAAGTATCTAGTTTGCCCCACAGATTTGGGAATGGAAAAGAGCACTTTGAAAAAATCCCATCTAAATTCAAGATTGCCAAAAAGGTGTTTTAATACATCGATTCAGATGTGGGCAGTCTGATTTCACCCCCTCCCAAAATATAAAATAAAATGTGGTATAGCTTTGAATGTTAGCTTCCAACTTACATCGTGGGTTATGTTTTTGCAGCCATTTGATAAGCTCTTGCTCTCCCATTCCTCATGCCTTTGGTAGGATGCTAAGGCAGCATACAAGACACTTGTTCAGATTTCTTCTGCCAGGGCTGGGGAGCAAGGGTGAGGCAGATTCTGCACACTGTGGGGACTTGTGATTTTTTTAACAATCCATCTACCCAGTGCTCCCACACCTGCACGATGGGCAAAAGGTGAGGCTGGCATCTATGTATCAGTTAAGACCCACTAAGATATATAAAGTGGATCTTAACTGAGAATATGTTAAGAATAAGAATATTACTGGGTGCTCTGTATTGTTAGAATTTTAGGGTTAAAAAAATGTGAGGGAACAACAGCTGGGAATGATGACAATGAAGCCAAGTGCTAAGAGGGCAACCAGTAAGTAGGAGAGATATTTTATCCCCATAACCTGGTAGGGCTTCCTTCATGTAAGCTTTTGCTAGATAAAAATTTGCAAAGACAATAGCACTAGCAAGAAAAAAGGAGCTCAAAATATTTAATGATATATGTATATGTATATATATATATATATATTTACTTGTTTTAATGAACACTTTTGTGATTTTTATTTTGCTAAGAAACTTCCTTAAGTTTAAAATTAGCCAAAGATGAAGAATATTAACTTTCACTGTAAAGCAAGATTCTGTTCAACCACTGCCACTGCTTGTTATGTTGTGGTGAAAATCCATCAATAAATAGCCTGAAAACTGACAAATGAAATGAAAAAACTAACCCAGAGGTAAAACCTCAGCTATCATTTTCACATCAGCCTTTTACAGTCAGAACAAAATACAGCTATTTTGTGGTATTATAAAGAGCTGTTAGTTGTTCTTCTGGTGATTTAAAGCTCTACAATTGTCAGCATAGTCTAGAATATTATTGTGCAAAAAAGAAAACTACACTGCATAAATTCCATGGTACATTTTCATTCTGGCACCAGAGAAATAAACTCAATTACTTGAGAAAAGGCATGTGTAAGGAACACAGTGGGCTTCCCATGACACTCAGGAACTGGTGTGTGTGTTTTGAATTTTGCAGAAGTGTGGTTCACAAAGATTTGAAAAAAAATGCACTGACATATGGAGGTACAGCAAGGTACAGTAATATTCAGGTGACCAAGTCCTATAAAACAGCTTTTAAGTGCCTAATGCAGGACTTTGATATCTAGAAATTAATGTCAAGTGAATGGGGAGTAAGTTATTCTGAAACTGGCCCTAATTCTGGTACTTAACTTTTCAGTGTTTGTTTTCATAACTGCAACAATGCTATATAAATGTAGTTTTCATATAATGTGAATTTAGATGGTCAGACTCATAAATTGCAGGCTTCTCCAGATCAAAAGAAAAAGTGCACACAGTTGTGGTTCACAGCCAAGAAGGTAGGATTTGGGTTGTATGGTAATTTAAACCAAAGAATGTTAATTTTAATGTATGCATGAAACACTTGGGGCTATCTTAGAAATGCCCCTAGATGTGTTATCAACCCAGGTATTATACAGAGCTTTCAAGAAACAGGGCTCTGAATGTCTGAGTTGAAAGAAAAAAGACAAATGTGATAAGAAGTATGTCGAAAGACATTCTAAATTCCTTCATAGGAGATAAAAATAATAATATTCAGTAGCTAAAAATATAATCTGCAAATCTTAATGAAGCCTAATGACTCATGTGAGCTGCATTGTTGAGTTTATTATCCCATTTTTGCAGCTAAGTAAAAAGAAATATGAAAGTGAAGACTAATATTTCATCTTTTGAGTGTGCTTAATTTTGGAACTTAATCCATATTCTTATGTTCAAGTGAAAGAGATGAGAACTTACTGTTCTTCTTAATAGTGTTCCTACTGCAAGTAAAAATTAAAAATCTCACATAAAGGGTCAGGGGGGGAATTTGCAAGGGAGACAGAAGGACCCCTTTGCTGTCAGGCAGCTAATGATAAGTGACCCTACCAGTCGTTGTCTGAAAGCAGGATGCTGTAACCTTTAAAAGGACAGCCACCTGTATGTCTTTCCTCTCTGGAAGAAGAATGTGTATTTGAACAGTTCTCAGTCATTGTCAGTGTGGTCTTCTCTCTTATGGAGCTTCCACTTGAATTCTAGTGGAGCAAGTAAGCATCCACCGAATTTTACTTTGTGTGTTGTTGTGTGCTTCTTCTTCTCATATTTCCTGATCATCCTTAGTCTTCTTTACAGTCCCTTCTACTTTGGAGTCCGTAAATTCAGATTCTGATTGATTTCCCTACTTCTTTTCTATCAGAAGCTGTGGATATCTCCTATCCATCTGCAGTCTGCCTATGTCAAAGACCATCTCTATGACACATTCCTGCCTTTTGAGCTCCTACTTTGCTATGTATTACATAGATATTTAAAACATGCTGTCTTGTGGTTGCTTAAACATACTTTAACTTAGTGGTTTTATGGTATTTATAAAGAACTTGCATTTTCACAGGTTTGAACAGGGATGGCTCACCACCGGATTTTATACTTACTAACAAAGAGAGCCTGGTTGAAGTGGTGAGGGTTGAAAGTAGCCTTGGCTACAGAGACCATGAGATGGTGAAGTTCAGGATCTTGTACAGTGGGAACAGAATACCAAGCAGGATCACAACCCTGGACTTGTAGAGCCAACTTTGGGCTTTTCAAGCAATTGCTAGGGTACTAGAAGGGGCCCAAGATAGTTGGTTAACTTTCAAGGACCACTTCTTCCAAGCGTAAGTTCTTATTTCCATCCCTGCAGGTAGGAAACAAGAAAGGGAGCCAGAAGACCTGCATGGTTAAAGAGGTAACTGCTGGGAAAACTCAAGAGGAAGAAGAAAGTCTACAGACCATGAAAGGAGGGGATGGCCACTTTAGAGGAATAATAGAATCATAGAAAGTTAGGGGTTGGAAGGGACCTCAAAAGATTGTCGACTCCATCCCCCCCTGCCAGAGCAGGGTCACCTACAGCAGGTCACACAGGAATGCATCCAGGTGGGCTTTGAATGTCTCCTGGGAAGGAAACTCAACAACCTCCCTGGGCAGCCTGTGCCAGTGCCCTGTCACTCTCACAATTCTTCCTTATACCATCTATATAGAACCCACCTATGCTCCAGTTTGTAACTGTTGCCTCTTGTCCTTGTTACCCCTGAGAAAAGCTTGGCTCTGTCCTCCTGGCGCTCACTCCTTACATATTTATAAACATTGATGAGGTCACCCAATATACGACTGTTGTCAAAGGATGTAGGGAGGCAACTAGGAAAGCTGCCTCCGTGGAATTAATCCTTGCAAGAGAGGCCAAGGACAACAGAAAGGGCTTCTTCAAATTCACTGCAGACAAAACTAACACTAGAGGCAACATAGGCCCAGTGCTGAATGAGGAGGGTGCCCTGGTGACAGAGGATACAAAGTAGGTAGAGTTACTGAATGCCTTCTTTTCTCTGTTTATACTGCTGGAGACTGTCCTCAGGAGCCCCAGACCTCTGAGGCCCCAGAAGAGGTCAGGATAAAGGAGGAATTTGCCTTGGTTGATGAGGAGTGGGTTAGGGATCAGTTAAGGAATGCAGACATCCATAAATCCATGGGTCCAGAGGGGATGCACCCACAGATGCCAAGGAAGATGGTAGAAGTCATTTCTAGGCCACCCCCCATCATCTTAAGCCATGGGGAACATGAGAGGTGCCTGAGGATGACTGGAGAAAAGCAAGTGTCACTCCAGTCTTCAAAAGTGGTAAGAAGGAGAACCTGGGTAAATATTGACCAGTCAGACTCACCTCCATCCCTGGGAAGGGAAGATGGAACAACTTATCCTTGACATTGTCTCTGGGCATATCAAGGATAAGAGGGTCATTAGGAGCAGTCAACATGGTTTTACCAAGGGAAAGTCATGCTTAACCACCCTGACAACCTTCTATGAGGATATTACCAGGTGGATGGACAATAGTAGTACAGCAGATGTGGTTTATCTATATTTCAGCAAAGCATTTGACACTGTCTCCTACAGCATCCTCACAGATAAACTGAGGAAATGTGGTCTGAATGATTGGGCAGTGAGGTAGATTATGAACTGGTTAAAGGAAAGGAGTCAGAATTGTAGCCAACAGGACATAGTCCAGTTGGGGGCCTGCATCTAGTGCAGTCCCAGAGGGGTCAGTACTGGGAGCAGCACTCTTCAACATACTCATCAGTGACCTGGGTGAGGGACAGAGTGTGCTGTCAGCAAGTTTGCTGATGACACAAAACTGGGAGGAGTGGCTGACACATCAGAAGGCTGTGCTGCCACTCAATGAGACCTAGACAGGCTGGAGGGTTGGGCAGGGAGAGATTTAATGAAATACAAGGGGAAGTGTAGAGTCTTGCACCTGCGAAAGAACAGCCCCAGGTACCAATATAGGCTGGGGACTGAGCTGTTAGAGAGCAGCGTAGAGCAAAGAGACCTGGAGGTCCTGGTGGACAGAAGGATGACCATGAGCCAGCAATGTGCCCTTGTGGCCAAGGCCAATGGCATCCTGGGGTGTATTAGAGGGGGGGTGGTTAGTGGGTGGAGAGAGGTGCCACTCCCCCTCTACTCTGCCCTGGTGAGGCCACATCTGGAATATTGTGTCCAGTTCTGGGCCCCTCAGTTTCAGAAGGACCGGGAACTACTTGGAGTCCAGCACAGAGCCACAAAGATGATGAAGGGAGTGGAACATCTCCTTCTGAGGAAAGACTGAGGAAGCTGGGGCTCTTCAGCTTGGAGGAGACTGAGTGGAGACCTCATTGATGTTTATAAATATGTAAAGGGTGAGTGTCAGGAGGACAGAGCCAGGCTTGTCTCAGTGATATCCAAAAACAGTTTGTGCAAGCTGGAGCAGAGGAGCTTCTGAGTAAGCATAAGGAAAAGCTTTTTCACTGTGAGGGTGACAGGGCCCTGGCACAGGCTGCCCAGGGAGGTTGTGGAGTCTCCTTTTCTGTAGACACTCAAAGCCCACCTGGACATGTTCCTGTGTGACCTGCTGTAGGTGACCCTGCTCTGGCAGGGGGGGATGGAGTCGACAATCTTTTGAGGTCCCTTCCAACCCCTAACTTTCTATGATTCTGTGATATGGTTACATAGCCAGGTAGT
Organism: Heliangelus exortis; assembly: GCF_036169615.1. Classification (NCBI taxonomy): domain Eukaryota; kingdom Metazoa; phylum Chordata; class Aves; order Apodiformes; family Trochilidae; genus Heliangelus; species Heliangelus exortis. The sequence goes on from NC_092423.1 coordinate 19,006,817, forward strand.
CATATTGATTTCTATCAGATATTTTAGCAGATGACAATCTGAGTTTCAAGAATTCTGCTCTGTAATTTAGCTGAGCTAAATAGCTGTCACAGCTCCAAGGTATTTTTAAAATCACCTTTTAACTACTTTGATAGAATTTTCTAATCAATGAGGATTACAATGTGAAAATACTTTGCTCAATATTTTGGTCTCCAGTATCAGGTTCTAGTCTTTTCATTTGACATACTTCACCAGTATTTTTTTTATCTTATTGTATGTATGATTTTTGTCAATTTGCTGTGAACTTGGCTTTCTCTTTTGAGTACCTATCTAGATTTGCCTTTACATTGTCATGTACTGACGAGGAATCAAAATTATACAAGTGGCAGATGCACAAACCCAGCCCCACCTTTATTCCAGGAATTTAGTGTTGAAGGACTTTGTAGCCCTATCGTAGTAGCCCATCTGATTTGAAGCAAGGCCCCAGATAATTTTTAAAATCTTTGTATACATATATATAATAATTTATAGAAATAGCTTCTCTACAGATTCTGTAATGTATACATGCACACATAGTTATGTGTATATATGCATTATGCATATGTAAATAACATGAAGCAGAGATTTTTAAAATTCCATCTCAATATAAATATATATAAATATAAACTTTGCTCAAATTTTCAGCTTCTTTTTGCCCAAAACTCAACCAGCTGTTCCCTGCTTCCTTTACTTGGCATAGACTGCTGAATTTTCCCCTGGGGAACCTGTTTTTCCACTTCTGATGGCTGTTTCTTGTCTTTCCTGCTGGGGGGAAATGCCCATCCCTGGCAAGATGTTCAAAGACTGATTCAAGTCCTGGATATGTGGGGATCACTGGTTTTATCTCTGAGACCACTTAAGGAGAAAATCAGAGGATTCCACAAAGTCCAACAGCCTTGAGAACTAACTGCTCAGCTGACAGCTCTTGGATTATTTCATGCTCCTACAAACAGAAAGAAGAAAAAAGTTTTTGGCAAAGAGACTGCTGGATCCTAAGGTATGGTTTGGTTAGATGTAGGCTTAAGAAGGTTGGTTCTTCACCTTTGGCTGAGACCACATCTTCCAAGACCTCCTGGTTTGGAGCAGCAACTCATGAGAGTCTCCAGAGCAACCATGACTCTCACATTGCTGAAATCCATGATACTCATATTGTTGCTTCAAGACTCATTCATAGAGGGGTCCTTGCATCTGATATTGTCTCTCTTTAAATAGTTTCTGGTTCGTCCTAGGGTTTACCAACTTCCTTTGTATCATTAAGTGATTTGGCTATTGATTTGGCCACATTTACCTTTATAATTTGAGCATTCCTTTACACTGAAAGTCTTTCAGAGGTTAAATCAGAATACTCAGCTGATGAGCTCTTTCTCTTCTTCCCAGGGAGATAAGAAGGCTTTCCTCTCTTTTGTTAAATATTCCTGGAGGAGCTTGTTACTCCATAAGCAAAAACACAAGGCAAAGATTATAGGTGCTTTATACCTGTCCTTTTGAAACAGGACAGAGAAAAGGGAGGAGCTTTTTCCAGGAGGATCTGCTACCACGGTGTTCTTTAAGACACAACAGCAAACTGAAAGTCTCTCACTCATTTTCTTGATAAGGGAGCTGCATTACTGCATTGCTCCTCCAGCCTAACATGGCCAAAGGAATTTTATGTGGACTTAAGACCTGTTCCTTGTATAGATCAAGCCTCTTCAATCTTTCCTTAATTTTAAAGTCTTCCTTTGATTAACAAGGACAGTTTCAGTTTATGTCCCTTTAAAGAAATCTACTGAATCAACTTGGTGAACATCCTCTACCACCAGCCAGAGGTTGTCCCCTATGTCTTTGATGTCCACAGGCAGTACAAGTCTTTGTGCCCCAGAGCTGATTAGACTCTACAGTGCCTGTTAGAGAGTTTTTTTGCTTCTTCAGTTTGGGGAGTATGCCTTCCCAGAAATTTCTTTCATTACCATAGTCATTCAGTAGGCAAGACAATGTATGACTGTAGTGATTCTTCCATGGCTTAAGGCAGGTTTTTCTCCAGTATTTCAAAGCTGTTGGCACAGTGCTCTAAAACACTCCTTTCCGTGCCAAGACCTCCTAGTGCTGAGTTTGCCTCCAGTCAGCAGTAGGCAATGGCTTTCTGGAATACACTTTACCTGTTTATCCTGGTTGGTGATACCCTGATAAACAGCAGCAAAGATTTGATCTGGCACATGCAGCATGTGCTGATGTACGATGATAATTTGTAGGACAGAACTTTTTTATCAGTTTGTTTGAAATGCCCCTGAAAGTCACACCCATGCTGTGTCAACAAATGTAGCATTTTCCACAGGGATTCACTGAATGTTTTTGAAACTCCCTAAAGTTTCTTAGTGTCAGGGGCTTGCTCTTCATTGCCTTGTGAGCTTGTCTTTATATCTTTGGTAGGACACTTTCGAAATCTTGTTCTTTTCTTCATTTCTCAGTGAAATCAGCCTTCCAGTTATTTTAGTCAGGAGAGCAAAAGGAAATGGTAGTCTTTATAAACAGTCTCCTATATACTACCTCTTTTCGGTTTCATGTTTTATACTCATCCTATCTACCTTCTTAAGTAGTGTCAGAATTCTCTCCCAGTTGGGCAAATGACTTCTGTAGGACTGAGCTGTCATACCTTTGATATTGAGTCCCTCCATCCAAGACAAAAATTGTCTGGATAACTGTGTTTGGATGTAGTTTTGCTGATACTATGAGTGACATTCAACCACATATCTCAAGAGTTAACAGATAAGATACCTTTCCTATGTTACTTCTTTATTCAGTTATCCATTTCATTATGCTGTTTTATCTTCGCATATTTGCTTTCTGAACTTGTGTTTTTCTTCAGCATTTACTTTACTATCTAGCATTTTACATTTCCAGTCCTAAAAAGACACAAGGCTTTGTATTTTAAATATGTTAACTTTTTTGTCTTGCCTTGGCTTGCAGTTGATATTGACCACAGCAGAACTCCTAGGAGATGAGTTTTTCTTGTTTGTGTTCAATGTAATTATATTTTAATTTCAAAGGTCTTGTTGTAACTTCTATAATATTACTTGTGTGATGTGCCCAACTGTTAATAGCATGCAGTCTTTTTATATTCAAAGTGGTAATCCAGTCTTTGCATGCAGCAGTCTCTTGCAAAACATCTGCTGTGATTTATTACTCCTACCTCTTCTTTGCTTCTCTTCAGCTCTCATCTGCAGGCTTCTGCAGAATTATTTTACTTCTTACCTACATAATGGCTTTGCCCAAAGGCTGCTTTGGTGTAAATTTTATTTCAAACCTCTGCAAGATCTTTTCTGTGAATTCTTACTAATCCACTTTGCTTGTGTTTTGTGGACTTCTCTTTAGTCTTCAGTTTTCTTTTGCAATTGCATTTCTTTATGGATTTACAGTTTAATACATATGAAGCATCACATATCCCTTTTTTTATTTCTTATACGAAAATGCTACCTCTTCAGCCTTACTTTCCTGTAACTGAGGAGTATTCTTAATTTTTTTCAGTGTTGTTTAACAGCTGTCTTGTGTATCTCTGAAAATTTACAAACATAATGCAGTTGTTACTGGTTTCTCTAAGATATCTTTTGCACTCATAGTACTACCACTGCTGCTACTACATCATCTTCTGAGGCGGCAGTGAAACAAAACTACAAATCAAGATTTAGAAGTACAATATATCATGCCTATAACTAAAGAGAAACTAATGCTGGGGAAAGATCCTCATGTTCTACTCCATCAGGTGGAGCGACACCTACTTGAAACCAGAATGCTTCTTGAAGTGCCTTATACTATGAGTGTTATTTAATGTTCTTATGTGTTACATACTTAAAACTATTTCTGAAGTTAAGTGAGGCAGGAATGAAATAGTGTATTTGTGCACAGATTATGAAAGAGCAAAATTAAAAACTGACTTATAATGCTTTAATATTGAGAAGTTCTTACATTCATTTAAGTTATTCAATGTTGGATTTTATGGAGATATTCCAGAAAACTACTTTCAGTTTTAGAATGACTGATGTCCTAATTGACGCAAACTTGGCAAGCCTCAGATCTACTAGAACTCAAAGATTTCAGGTACAATACTTTGTTATAAAAAGATTTAATTAAACACTGTATTTCTAAAATCATTATAGCTGAGATACTACCACTTTGTTTCACTTATAGTTCAGGAAAAAAGCAAAATGTAACTAGAAAACAATAAAATCCAATTTGCTCATTCCTCAGCTGCAAAATCCTTTTTCTTTTTTTTCCAGTATAAATCTTTATGCTTCTCTCTCCTTCTAACAAAAGTTTTGATGACTTGCTGGTGAAAACAAAACCAGGCAGTAAAACAATAGTTTATAAAAGTTTAGTTTTTCACTAGGGAAACACTGCTTTATAGTAACAGTAGTATAATCTGTCATAACTCTAAGTATAACAGAGAAGTAAAAAAAAAAAAAAAAAAAACCACATGGTAAGTGCCTCCCCTGGTATTTCATGGTAATTACAGCTCCCTGGCTGAGAGCTGAAGGCTAAAGGCAATTTAGACATTTAAGCTGACCTGTTTGATTTCTCTCCTTTAGGTCAAGATCACTCTGTTGACGGGCACGTAGATTGATGTCATATCCAAGATTTTCTGGAGCGAGGTGCAGTTTCAGGAGGCAGCCTTCAAAAATACAGGTTAAAGAGTGACAGAATCAACTATATGATAACTGAGATGTATTCAAATGGCAGCCAGGAGAGTGTCATGACCACCGCTTACAGTTTGCCTTGGCTGCCATTGCTATTTTGTACAGTTCTTACTATGAAAGAGATGATGTGTCTAGTTGTTCTGTATATACTATTGCAAAGTGTTTGCTGAATAGTTTTTCCATGAGGGAAGCATACTTTGTAATGTAAATTAACAGCTTATTATCTGCAGCAGTGAGCCACGGAATGAAATTTTAGAAAGCTATTTCCAACAGTATGTAACATTTTCTATAAAGACAGGTGGAAATTCCAGCTCAGGAGGGACCCATTGCTGCACCTGTGTAATTCTCCAGACTGATTTTGTTTTCAATATTCCTGTACTTTAAAAAGACAGCAGAGGTGATGGGATTTTGGTGCAGATGAGAAGGACCACAGTTATGGAAGTGCCACTGTTTTGATGAATTTTAATCTGGTGCTCCTGAGAAATGGAAAAGAAACTGAAATGGAAAAGAACAGAGAAATGGGGGCAGAGTCTAGCATTGAGCTGAGCATGGAGCACAGCTGTGGTAAGTTAGCTTGGTTTTGATTGCAGAAAGGCCTAAGTTACATTTTTTAATACTCCTGGGAAACCAGACCAGGCCAATGGTCACATATTTGTCCAAGGGATAAGTAAAAATCATTCCAAATCAAAGCAGACACCCAAAACCCCACAGTTAATCTTTTAAGCATTAAACCTCATTGTTGTATACTGCTTTCTTCAATGTAAAGCTTCAGCAAAATACTAGGACAAGGTTGTTTCTAAACCTGCCATGAGCTGTGGCATCCAAAGGGCTCTTCATCTCTGTCCTAGCTAGGACTGATGGACATGCCTTGCAACACAGAGCACCCAGAATGAAAGTTCTGATTGCGTGATCATCCCATAGGACAGAAGCTCTCCTGCATGTTGAGAGCAATTGGCCCCACAGCTGCAACTCATGGGGATGTGCCCAGGGGATGTGCTTCACCTGCCAGGTCTGTGATTTGCTGTGATGCACAGAAGTGTGCACAGGCAGTGCAGGTAACTGGGACCATCCTGCCTTTAGACGTGATATCATCTCTAGTCCTGTGTTCCACAGGACTGCAATCACTGGTGGCTTGTGGCACATATATTATCTGCCACTGACATGGGAGTTGTGGGAGGGCAGCCTGTACCCAGCAGGAGGTACTGCCGAGAGGATTCTTTCTGCCCTTTCCTCTAACATGCTCCAAGAATAAATGGTGCTTAAGTGATATAATGGAGTCCATCGCTGGCCTGTAGACAGAGGTAACAGCACTTCAATCTAGCATTCATTAAAACTCTGCTAGTCTGATGCTTGTTTACTGTCTCAAAAGAACTATTTTATAACAAAAATAAAGTTGAAATACAGAATTTTACTATAAAAGCAAATCTGGGATAAATTAATAAGGACAAGAGGTCTGCTCATTAACATCAATATTTACGTCCAAGGATATCCTAAAGGCAAGCAAGGGATTTTGACGTCAAATTACTTAATATTTGCAGGGTATAAGAGAGTTGTGGAGCTTGCAGTATAGGTCAAAAGAGAAAAGAGGATCTGTTTGGTCTCTGCAGAACAAGTGAAACAAATTAGCGGATCTAACTATTGCACCCATTAGCATAGCTATTAAAGGTGATTGCTTTACCCACTTTTCACCCCTAATTTTGATTTTGTGAGATCACCTAGCCACTGAAAAGCTATTAAATGTAGTCTTTTTTGTCTTGTAACTTTTTGATACTCTGTGCTGGAATTATGACTCAGTAGTATGATTCACATAAAAGTGGATCCAGATAATGTCACAGTGAAATTTCTACTCTATGCTCTGCAGCTCCCTTTTCAGCCTGCCAGTGACCAAGAATATGTATCTGGAGCATCCACTAAGTGATTTTTTTTCCTGTACATGCCACATGAAGACAAAGTCAATATTTATACCTTGCACTTGATCAAATTTATTAAATATATTTTGCTAAATAACATTCTGTACTATGCATTCCTTGCCTAATATTTGCCCACAGAAGTATTTGTTATGTGAATTGAATGCCTAGTTAAAAAGCACTAAAAGAGTACAACAGATTTAATATTTATTTGGTAGCACAGCATAGTAGACACAGGGGAGGTGAGATAATGCAAATACAAGAGAAAGAAAAACTGATTAAATGCATAGACAGAACATGAAATATTTCTACACAATTACAGTGATTCTGAGAAAAGTAAGCAGCAAGACAAGCTTAGATATTTGATTTCAGAATTTAGAAGTTTAATATTTTAAGTAACAAATAATATTTAAGGAGGACTGTAAATGACTTCACAACAGACATGCTGTTTAAAAATATAATGCTGCGGGAGAACTCCAGAGATGATCCATTTCTTTCTCTAAGATGTGGACTAATTGGATTCTTCCACTTTAGGACACCTTTTCTCTTCAGTGACAGGTTGTTATTATGAGAAATGTTTATTTTTACTTTTCTAATGTTTTAGGCTATGATGTAGTGAATGAAATTTATTCCACAGCAAAATCTGGTAACACCAACAATGAAAATGCCACATTGTTGAGAGCTGTTAAAGCTCTTTTAAAGACTACTGCTTACTGGAGAGGTTACTTATGGAGGAATTGTACTGGCAATTCTGTGAGAAATTGTAGTTCAGAATTTTGGCAAAGAAAGTGCTTTAGGATAGTAATCTGTTTAATATAAGGCTTTGAAGTTGTAACTTGTCCTGCTCTATTTCCTGAATTATATTTCTTGAGAGCAAACAGAAGCCACAACTCTACAGGTATAGGAAGGATTTTGGCCATTTTTTATGACTTGAAGAAAACTCAAATATAATCTACCAGCACCAAGGTGCTGTGATATGTTTAACATCAAACTCTTAATTTTATAAAAGCAAGTGACTGCAAGAAGTAAACATATCTCTACTTTACATCATGTAAGTGTAAAAAAACCTATATCACACACTAGAATGCTTATTTTAGAAGATACGGGTTTGCATACATAGCTGTAGGTAAAATTTCAAAGGCGTCCTTTTGGTAAATATATTAAAGGAATAATAAGTCTTATTTCCTTATATTAGTTTCTAGCTATGGACTTTTTCTGCTATGTGTGTAATTGTGATTAACCAATCCAGTCTGGCCTTCCTAGAAATTTCTTTTTGGTATCTGCACAGACTGAAATTCCTCTGACATCACTGTTTGGTTTTTTTCCAATTGCAGTTAGTTTCACTGTTATATTTATTATGGAATTTGAGGAGTTTTTACAGGATCTTTTTTAGAAATATAAGTGTAAGTGTCCATCATATTGATGGTCTTTCTGGTTTAGCACTGTGCAGCAACAGCCTGCCAACAGTGTTAATGGAAGACTGAAATGAGAAAACTGTATCACTTGAAATTTACCTTTATTGTATGAAGAAAACATTTTGAACATCCTGAGAAAATTTCAAAGTATTATCCTCAATTTTTAACTGGACAGCAATTTACCACAAAGAAATTCTATAGTACAGTCTTGAGTAAATGTTTTATCTTATGCTCATTTCTCATTTGCTTTCAATTAACTCTCTGAATGGACTCAATCCTTTTATTGAATTGATATCTCAAAACTTAAATGGTGTCCATGACCAATTCCTACACATACTTTCTGTAACATGCTCTTTCCTCATACTGTTGACATATTGTACTTCTGATTGCCCAGAAGTGCATGGTTATAGTTACATGTCCTAATTAACTTTATTGTGATGTATTTTTTTGTTTTGGATTTGACTGTTTTGTTGATTTGACTGTTTTTCTCTAACATTTTATGGTGCTAGTATCTTCCTTTCTTGGGATGGTATCTCAGCAAATTTCACAAACATACACAATGACTGTTTCAATAAACAGATTTGCATTATGCACTGGCAAATGGAATTTTATCACCTGAGATTTTATCTGTTCATGACAATATGCAAATTCTGTGATGATACTTAAAACTTTTTTTTTTTCGTTTGCCAAAACAACTTTTTTTAATTACTCCTAACAGTCGCTTCTCTGTGGTAAAGCACAGAATACAAGGAGGGACCAAGCAGGAACAGAACAGAACTGAAAGACTCGTGCAGTGAATAAAAATAAACTGGAATAGGATAGCTGTGTCAGGATACTCATTGCAGGTATCACTGAATTACTATTGTTGCCTTATTTAATGCTTTAATTTTTATTTAATGCTTAGATGGCTCCTGTTTTTCCTGTACCAGACACAGGGCGATGCCCTGGCAGAGACACGATAAAACCACATGCACACAGAGGACTGAGGCAGCTCACACGAAGCAGCCATCTTGTGCCACCTCTTTGTGGTCCTCCAGTTTGCTCTCCCAGCTATTGCCTTAACATTACAGGGCTCAAAGTTGGAAAAAATTGTAGAAATGTCTCTCTGGTGTATTTTTAGGTCTGAATACTTTTTTTATTCACATCTGCAATCACTTTCAAGTAGAAAAGAACCTGGAAGTGTCATGCATCTATGAAACCGATATAAAATGCTACATCCGGATAAATAGTTCTTTGCCCCCTGGTGGTGAGTTAATTTTGAAAAATATTACATAGCAATTTAAGGAAAATTTACCAGAAATAAATAAGATATACTAATTGCTTCAGCAAACACAAGTAAAAGCAAACTGCTAAACAATACTTAAGGTGTCAAATACAACTAAGGAAAATCCCATTATGAACCATCTCCAACAGTCTTTGATAGTCACCACATAACAGAACAAAAGGAATCTACACCACCACTGCGAAACTATGAGACCTTTGACATTTCAAAACCATATTTCTTACTTTGCATTTGTAGGGAAAGATTAACACAAGTGTCTTGACAACATAGTGAATGCAGTCTTGAGAATCCCTGGTTTTCACTGTTCTTTTGCTATGGACTATGGGAATTATAATCATCTGCACAGCATCCTTAGGTATGCTGCTCTCTAGCAATCATCAGTGTCATCCATACAGTAAGATTTCTCATTCTGGAAAACTTGAGTAACATTCCCTGGATAAAAAATTTAAAAGAGCTGTACGTATTTCTAAAAGTTGTCCACAGGTTTTCAGTTTGTGTATGTTGGGCATCTCCATATGTAAATAGGATGTTGTTCTTGGAATAGTAATAACACAATTGACATTGGAAACCATCCACTTGCAGTTTAAGCCACAGATCATTTTGAAAGGTGTCAAGAATATATCATTTAAAAAGATGGCACAAGCCTTCTAATCACTGATTTTGTTTTATCTTTTAATTCTCGTGCTTCCTAAATTTCTGCCTAAGACAGTGCTTCCCCGTGTTGACATTCTTCTTTGGGAAAATACATATTAAAATATGATGGCAGGCTATTTTCATGTCATGCAACAAAGCATTGTGCATTTATGCTGGAAAATGCCATTTATAATGATCAAGGCTCTCATATGTTGGCTTTATACTATTAGGATATGGCTGATATTCTGAAAATGAACCCTCTTTTCCTATCCCACAGTCTGTGAGTCATCTTGGATAATGTTAATGTGGTTCCAGGTAGTTTTTCAGTCCGGAAAATAGCATCACAGGGTAAGTCACGCTCAGTAGGCAGGGTGTGTTTGGGTTTTGGCACTAATGATGTAACATGAGGGAAAAGAAAAAAAGATCAACACTGCTTCAAGAGAAGACTGAGCTGCCCAGACCAGGCACAAATCAGCTATTTCCTAAATAATATTCTTTCATGTCTGATGGACTGTAATGACTTTCTGGTTTTAGCTCTGTTGCTTTTGCTTCTCTTTCCATTCCCACATTTCTCTTTCATTAGTTTGACTTATGTCTGGCCTACCTGGTCTACACAAATGGCATATTCCTTACAAATCTTTCAGTAGGAAGGGCTGCTATAAAGTGACGCCGTCTCCCCTTCTTTTCCTGCTGCCACGCTGGATGTTACCTCCCCTCGGTCTCCACTCCATTCGTTTGTTTCTGTGGCTATGCTCTAAACTTGCATTTGCAAAATGATCCGGCTTTTTAAAAAAACAAAAAAATCCCTTAAGAAAAAAAAGGCAACAACCAGGCCACTTGCCTAGCAGGACAGCCACGACAGGACCCCTCACTCGGAGCAGGGTGACTGCATCCCGTTCGCCGCTTGTGCAGGCGAAGCCTCTTCCGGTGCGAGTCCTCCAGTGCTCCTGCCAGCTGTGAAACAGAATTCCTCCCTCCACTGCTCAGCCTCACTGCTGGGGGAACAGCTTGCTTTCAGCTCTCCGGGTGTAGTTACACAAAGGGTTTTTTCCAATGGGAAAGCCAGTTTAAGCCGGGCAGTTTCCTGCCTGCTCTGCCCTCTCGTTCTTGCTCCTTCGTCGCAGTTCGCTGTCCCCGTGTTTGTGCCGAGGCAGCTGCTCGGGGTTGTGCTGGAAATTGGATCCTTGACATAAACCTGAGGTTTCATGTGCGTCTGTGTACGGATGTGTGTGCAAACAGCTTTTTTTTATTTAAAGAGAAAAAAACCCACAACTGGATCGCTTCAGCCTTTTGATTTATAATGTCACCCACAAAGAGCTGAATTAAGGCAGCTGAGGAGGCAGTGAGTGAGCAGTGGTGCAGAGGTGGGAACAAGCACCAGGGCTGGGGGAGGGCTCAGGAAACTCTTAACTCAGCTTTGTTAACAAACTACTGTTACCACACAAAAACAGGTAGAGCACCTAAACGAAAGAGCCAGAATAGAAAACTGCAATAGACTGCAAAGCAGTCAGGCTCTTGAATTGCTGGAGATAAGGCTTTATCTTCAGGAAGAAAAGGGGTGGTCCCTTAATAAGCTCTTTCCCCTAGATGTCTTCTATTCATTTGAGACATTGAAATCACAGGCTGTTTAGCTATTCAGAATATGATCATGTGAATCCTACTGGGCTTATGAAGCATGTTGGTCTTTCAGTGCTGTTAAAAATGCTAATAATAACTGGTTCATGCCTCAGGCCTTAGGTGCTATTGTCAATTAGTGTCAGAACAGAGATTTATTTAAACAAATTATTTCTGTATATCCTTCTTTCCTTTTGAGTTTGCAGAGCTTTGTGACCGAGTGTACCTGATTCAGTGATACCTGCCTGCATGTGAAAACAAACTTGAGGCAGAGAAAGAAAATGCCATCCTTGTGTTCACCGTTCTCCATATTCTAAAAGAAAAGGAGCTGCACAGCTGTGTAGACTACATACAGAATTAAAAACCTTTCTCTGATCCTCTAGCCATTTAAATGTCATGTCTGAGTCACAGACAAAATTACTAATACCTTCCAACATTAGTAGTTTTAGACTGTAATGAAAAAGCTGTGTATGACCCTCTGTGTTCTCCCTTACATTTGTGTCAGCTTGCAGTTCCAAGATTTAAATCTCCACCAGTGGTCACCCAGCTCACCAGTCATTGCATGCTCACCAGATATTTCTCCATTCACCATTGCTCACCAGATATTTCTCGTGTAGATCATTGCAGGCTCACGAGGAAAGCATTTTTGAATTTTGATTATGTTTGGTTTGTATTTTAAGGATTTCTCTGAAACCAGGAGAAAGAACTGAGCTTTAATTTAACTGATTTATTTGATATTGTGGAAGTCTAGTGTGATTTGGATTATTTGAAATGTTGGAGAAGCGGGATGGACTCTGATGACTCACCAAGAAAAAATAACTTCTCATGACTTTCAAGAGGAAAACAGAAGAATGAGAAGATGTGTCACTATTACAGTGGTGCTTACAACATTTTAATAGCACTTTTAGCATTTTCTTCCCAAAATTTCAGTATTTTTTCTTGGCATACATGGAAACATTTAAACTAATCTCAGAGCCTAAAATATATATGGAATACAGCTGGACCCCATTACCAACCCCTGGAGAACACCACTACACATGGTCCTCCAATTGGACTTGCTGTAACTCCTCCCTTACCATAACTCTCTGAGCTCTGTCCCTCAGCCAGTTCCCAATCTACCTCATTGTCCAATCACCCAATCCATAATTCTTAAGGATGTGAGGATGCCATGGGAGATGGTGTCAAATGCCTTGCTGAAGTCAACATAGAGCACATCCACTGTCCTCTCCTCATCTACCCACCCAGCTATGTAATCAGAAAAGGCTATCAGGTTGATCAAATATGGCTTGACCTTGGTGAATCCATGCTCACTACTCCTGATAACCCTCTTTTTCTCCATATGCTTTGAGGTGGTGCCAAATAATGGAGATTCTCTTATAATGGATTAAGGATAGTGAAAATGAGTATTCAAATGTCCCACATTGTTAAAACCACTTGGAATAATTTAGGTATGCTGACAAATGTAAGGTATCTCTTAAATATGTATTTTAAAGAATGATAATCCCATTATGATCAGTGCATTTTTTCTCCTATTATTCTTAAATCTTGACTGAAATAAACCAGGATTTCTCTGAAGAATTTCAATATGTTTGATTCAAAGTAGCTCTCATGGGCTGGTTTTCTCAAAAGGATTGAAGCCACAAGAGTCCTGCAATTGGTGCCCTAAAACAAAAGTCTTAGGACAGGTTTTCCTAGTATCAGCAGAACCAAATAGATGACCTGCATTTATCAGGTTCTTTATGGTCGTTTTAACAGTTTCAACAAGAGCAGCAGAGATGGATTTTGTCATTCATCATAACAGATTCTGAATGAGGAAAAATACGATCAAAATAAAAAAAATTTCTCTTCAAGGCTAATCATTGCACTAGATCAATTAAACTAAGGAGGCTTAGAAGAAGACAAAATGGAGCAGATACAGAAATACAGAATGACTCAGAAGGGGAGTTCGGGAAGTGTTTATTATGGGAATAGAGTATTGTTAATCTCACATCTAAAAATAATATTTAACTTGGTTTAAAAATAAGACTGCCTTATTGAACTCTTCATTTGCTCCTGTTTTCTGAGGATACTTTGCATCTTGAAACTTTGTTCTACAATCTTATGTGTATGTAAGAATGAAAATCTGGTCTTTTTGAGCAATAAAGCTTGAGGCATTAAAGCAAGAAGGATCTAGATACACCAGGTAAAAATCAGAATTTATGAATACAGAGTACACAACAGAACAGAATAAGAAATAAGAAAATAGTAAGAATAAGAAATAATAAGAAATAGGGCAAAAGAGGCATAAAATGGATCTATATCAGGTTCAGTGACTCCAGTAAAACAAAGCAGCTGATAAATTTAATAGCCCATGACTTTCTCTTACTTTGTCCTTCCCTGGAAGAGGATTTTTTTTTTTTTGGCTCTGTGATCAAGTGGGACAAGCATTTTTTACAGATTGTCAGAATGAGCAGTTAGACACTGGTTTTTGAGAAGGTTGAATTAAAAAAGTCTACATCAGACGCTGTTGGTTAAATTATAATTTCCTGGCAAATGGGTTTACATGCCTTTTCAGAAAACAGAGCCAGAGGCAGAATGATGATCCTAACAGCCCAGTGGGCATGCACATGGGATATGGAAACATGAGTTTAAATATCAGTCTAATTAATATTTAAATAGTTTATGCAAAAGGGAACAGTTTCAACAGAAGAGAATACATAAGACTACTCTATACTTTATGAGTTGGAAAATTGATAATGGTTATGTTGGTTTAAGTCCTTATTCTGAATTATGCAGCTTGTATTTTAAAGTCTTCCTATCCCCACAAGATATCCAAGGCAGTGCTCAACTGTGCTGAAATTTTATAAATTTTATAAATGGTGCCTTAGGTGAATGTAGGTGATTTTATAAATGGTGCCTTAGGTGAATGTAGGTGCATTTAGGATTAGCATGTGGGATTTTTTTTTTTGATTGGAAAAACTACTTTCTGAACTTGATACAGTTAATGGACACTTTTGGAACAAAGTGAAACTTTCTTAAAGAGATAATTGTCATAGTGGGTTATTTATGAGGCCTAGTTTCAAGAGAGATGAAACAGATGGGGTGTTCCAGGGAGTCTTAGCACACCAGAGAAAAGTGATTTAATGCAGATAATTTGTATTGTTGAGCTGCTAAGTCTCCATGCAATTTCTCATCGTGCATACATACGAAACGTTACTTAAGCAAGGAAAGCATGAAAGGTCCAGAGAAAACATCTTAAAATCGAGTTCAGATTGAAAATATACTGACATGATTTCAGGGTAGAATGGGCTACAGTAAGCAAACCCATTCTAAGGAGCTAATAAATTCAATGTATTGCTGAGGTGCAATACATCAGGCATGTCCCTGAGCATCAGGGACATCAGTGGCAGCGGGGACAGCAGCGGCACAGGAGTGGCAGCGGGGACAGCAGTGGCACAGGAGTGGCAGCGGGGACAGCAGCGGCACAGGGGTGTTGGTGGCACCACAGCCGCCGTGGCCCCCTGACCCCCGCGCGGCATCCGGGCAGTTATTTTCTGATCCATCTCCTGAAGAAGAGCGGGCACCGGCCGTGCCAGGCGCAGGACAGACGAAAATCCCTGCAAAACCTCCCCGACGCGCCCGGTAACGGGGCCTGGGGGAGCGGCTGTCGCCCTTCACTCAGGACCCCGCTCCCCCGCTAAGAGAAGGCTGCTCGGGGCGCGGGGCGCGGGGCCGTTCCCCAGCGCCAGGGCAGGTGTGCGTGGAGACTCAGCACAGAGACGTTCCCCAGGGTGCTGGGAGGCAAGGATGAAGCTCCAGCAGCCCCGGGGAGGGCGCGGGAGCTGCGCGGCGCCGGGAGGCGGAGAGGCAGGGGAACGGGAAGGGGCAGGGAGTCGGATAGGGCGCGAGCGCGGTGAGACAGGCGCCCCCCCCCTTCCCACCACTCTCCCTCCCCTTCTCCCCCCTCGTTCCCGCTTCGCCCTTCCCCCCCGCAGCCCCTCGACTGCGCGAGCGCCAGCGGTTGCCGGGGTCGCTGACGTCAGAGCCTGCGGGGGCGGTGATTGGCCAGGCGGAGCGCGCTCCCCCCCCCCTCACCCCCTCCCCGTGGGACTCGCCGCCGGCAGGGCCGGGCCTGGTTCCTTCCCCCTCAGTGCGGAGCCGCCGACCGGGCGTGCGCGGCCTCGGCGGTGCCTCCCCGGCCACGTCCTCGTCTGCCGCCGCCGCCGCCGGGGACGGGGTCATGGGCTGGCCGTGGCCCGCGCCGCGCCGCCGGCTGCTGCCGCTCCTGGCGCTGCTGGTGCTGCTGGCGCCCCGCACTCGCGCCTGGGACAGCGGTGACCTGGAGCTCTTCGACCTGGTAGAGGAGGTGCCGCGGAACTTCTACGACTTCCTGGGGGTGCAGCAGGTGAGCGAGGGACCGGGCCCTCTGCCCGCCCGGCGCGGGCCCTGAGGCGCGCCTCTCCCGCCGCCCCCTGCCCTGCGGAACATGGCTGGCTGCCTCCCCCGCCCCCCGCGCTGCCGCCAGCCGCCTGCTCCCCGCGGCACACGGGCGCCGGGCACTCCGCCGGCCCTCGCCTGCTCGCCTGGCGCTGTCACCTGCCTGCGGCCCTGGCACGCGTGCGGCTGCCCCGCTCTGGCGCTGCAGTCCCCGCCGTGCCCCGGCTCCCGAGGCTCGGGGCAAGGCTCCCGTCGCTTCCCCAGCCTTCTACTCCACTCTGCAGGGGTTCTGCTCTCCTTCAAGTTTGGTTTTGGTTGTTGGCTTTTTTGGGGTGGTTTTTTTGGGTCCTTCTGGTCAAATCACTCTCCTCCTTCTCCCACGGTACCTTTTTGCGTTCATGCTGCCTGTTGCTTTCCTAGGTATCTGCTTTTCTCCATGTGCATCTACACCTAGACAAAAGTAGCTCGTGGGCTTCTCCCACTTCAGATACGTGTCCTGGGTATTGTTTTTCTTCTTTCCCTCATTCTGCATAGCTGCTGGTTTCTTCTTAGGGTTGTGCATTGCCATGTGTTGCAGCTCCTGTTTTCTCTCATGGGTGCCATGTGGTAGACTGTGACCTTTTGCCATGGTAATGGCTTGTAGATCGGTATATTTATTTCTTTTATGTGTATCTGGGTTATTGTGCGTGGTTTTGAACTCTGTTTGCTAGGCAATGCTTAAGATTATATTAAAGTGTTTATTTGCACCTTCTGTTAATTTTCATGCATGTGTATTCAAGACAGGAACTCCTGTTCTTAATGCTTTTATCCCACATTTCTTGTGTATATTTTCGATATGATTGCTGAATTTGCTGCCACTTGGCTTCTTAAACTTGTATCGCTTGTCCTGGCTTCCTCGTGGAGGACAAGCAGTGGCCCTCCTCGCCTGTAGATGCTCTGTTCTGTGTGGGTAATCTCATTTCATCTCTCTTCATGCATTTTAGCAATCTTCTTTTTGTCTCTTTATTCCAGTCAATACTTCTCTCTTCAGTAATTAATTATGCAATTCTTTATAGTCTGTTAATTCACCTAGAGTCCCCAAAAGACATTTTATTCTTTGTTTGTCTTCTAGCACCTCCAGCTTTTGGGAAGTGACTCTGGTACTCAAATGGCTCCCCTGACAACCTTAACGTTTATTCTGATGTAGTTCTTGTGGTTTTTGAGAATAATAGTTGTAGTTTCAGGTGCCTTTCATTAGGGCCCAGGCCTAAAATCAGAGGCAGGGTCTCCGCAATATGTAAGAGTCCTGTTTTGGAAACTAACAGCTGTGGTTGTTAATGATAGTTGGGGGATCCTGAGTCAGTTTTATGTCTGTCTTTTACTCCTTCTTAAGCATCTGTTGTTAAATACTAGGGAATGTCATAATATACAACACAGCAAACACTGCTGTGCAAGTTTCACTTTCATGAGCCCAGAAATCTAGGCTTTAATAATGCAAAGGCAATTTAGGTAATTTAGTGATAGAAGATTTTTTGTTTTCCCTAGTGATGTTCAGATCTGGTGCTTAATTTGTTTATATCCTCCTCTATACTTTTTTTCTTAGGGCTGACCTTGCAGTGTTTAGCAAACTATAATGTTAGATTTAGCAAGCAAATATTCCAATAGTTCAAACTTATGATCTTAATGGAGAATTTGAATCACTTGTAATATGTGAGCAGAGGAAAAAGTTAGTGGAAGAGCAACACAAATGAAGGGAAATTTTGTTGGTCACTCAGAATGTCATGATGGCCAAGACTTGAAGTGTAATTAGTATTAGATGCTTTGCATATGCAGCACATAGCTGTGAGTACAGTAACAGAGGATATGATGATGAACTTCAGTAGAAATTTGTAAGCATTGAAGATAGTGTATAAGTTTACAGGTTCTTCCACACTCTATCCTTTGTTCCTACTGTAGCTCTGACCTATCCCTGAAGCTTCAAATAAGATATTGAAGAAGGTTCTGACTTGCACTCACTCACTAGGTAGCTGCAGCCATTTAAGTTACCATATGAGAAGGGTATCATTGGTCTTGTAAAGGGATCAGGAGAACTGCACAAATGTCAGGTGTGCACTTTTCTATCTTGGATGCCTTACCACAAAGCTGCCTTTTACCATAACATTTTTATGTGCTGTTTGCCTATTTCCTCAGGTTTTCTGATAATTTTTAAAGCCAGGGTTTAATGGGCCTTACTGGTTATTTTGTTTATCACTGTTTTGGTTAAGATGCCTTTGACTAGAATGCTGTGTTTAACTTTTTGTAGTTCTGGTATTGCCAGTGGTTTTATTCTGTGTGCTCAGGTGGCTTTTTTTGGCATATTAGCACAGGATATGTGTGACAGCAGCCTTTGTGGTTGTGCCTTTGGACTGTTTCATAACCTTTCATTCATCAAAGTTTGCTTTCCTTTCCTCTCCTCCCCCACCTCCATATTCCTCTTGGTGTTCATTGCCTTGCATCATGTCCTGGTAGTCCTGTGAGAGGGAGTACTTCTCCCTCATGCAGTATGCAACTTCTGTGTCAGAGGTAATAGATGCTAAACCATGTTTGTTAACAGTAGTATATCAGGGCTGCCAGCTTTTTTTCTAAACATGTCATCGTACGTTTTGAAAAAATACAGGGAATAACTCCAATGCTTCCTTAAGGCCCTAAGCAGTTTAGGTTTTTTTTGGGAGAACTGTGGTTCTTGTGCTTGTTGAACCTCATATACATTGCCAGAAGCTGATGTTGACCTCAGCTGACAAGGTGCAAAAGGTGTTGTGGGAAGTGCTATAGGTCTCTAGAATGCTTTTGATTAAGCCTCTGGCTGCTGGATTTGGAGAAAACTTTTGGTTATCTTTTGTTTGTTTGTTTTGTTGCTAGTTCACTCATTCAGGATAAGAGGGTAAGAGAAAATGCATTCTTTATTTTTGAGGGCCTTGTGGAAGTCTCCTGGCCTTGGCAGGTGACTGTCACCAGCACTGGCAGGGTGCTATGTTTGAAGCTACTGTAGTGTTTTCCAGGACTGGTGACTGAGGTAGAGGACAGAAGAAGGGTGTGACTATCTTGGCTGTCAGACCAGCACTAAGGACTCTTCTTCAAGGAGGGGTTGACTGAGAAATCTGCAGCTGGTTACAGAATAGTTAAAGTTGGAGGTGACCTCTGGGCGTCATTTTGTTCAACATCTGTTAGGGCTGAGCCCTTAAATTAAGAAGTGTCTGATTTTCATACCCAGATCTATCTGTTAATCTATCAGATCTAATGGTAATAAAGCACATTTAAGAACTTTTGTATTGTTACTATTGCCATTGCATTTGTACAGAAAAATGCAAAGATGAGTGTCTACAGAGCCATTGTACTGTCTGCTCTTTTATATGGGTCTGAATCATGGGTCACCTACTGCCACCATCTGTGACCCCTCAGGAGCTTCCATCAGTGCTGCCTCCAGACAGTCCTAAACATCCACAGGACTGACTACAAGACCAATGTCACTGTCCTTGAACAGGCAGGGGTCACCAGTACTGAGGCCATGCTACTGAGGACACAGCTGCACTGGGCAGGGCACGTCTCCAGGATGGAGCATCACCACCTCCCTAAGATTCTGCTCTATGGTGAACTTGCCCAAAGAGGAGATACAAGAACTCCCTGAAACAACCCCTCAGCTTTGGCCATACTGACTGCCATCAGTGCTCCACTCTGGCCTCCAGTCGGGAGACATGGAGACACCATCCATAACACTGCTGCCTCTTTTGAGAACACACATAGAATCAGTCTGGAGGAGAAAAGACAGCTCAGAAAGCACCGTGCCTTGCCTGTCCCCTCACAGGAGACTTTCTGCTGGGCCTTTTGCAGTCGCACTGCCTGTCCCACATTGGCCTTATCAGCCATCAGCACCCTTGCAGCAAGTGTGGGGAGAGCCCTTCTGAAATCTTTGTTCCTAAATCCAAGCCATGAGTGATTGCCATTCTGAACAACTTGGACACTGTTCTGCCTTCCTGTGGCTTTTGTTGTTTTTAAATTGATGATATGGTTAACTTGAATGATATGTTTAAAACTGTTCTCTGTAAGTCTGACCTAGCTAAATAGACAGATAACTTCTGGCTTCAGAAAAGATTACATTTCTATGTCCTTCAAGTGGCTACTGAAGTTGTGTCCAAATGAAGTAAGCAGAATCATAAAGTTTTGCTAGGCCAAATGTAATACTAATTTCAGTAATCACTTCAATATAGCTATCAAACTGATAAAGTGACAAGGACCAAATAGTATTAATCTAAAAACTCAGATGAAGCAGCAGAATTAAACCAGAGGCTATGTAGACTCAGTAGTAAAATCGCCTGTTACCTGTGAATGAGAACATGCAAAAGTGATGTCAGCTTTTGGAAAAATATTAATATTATCATCTCTAAGTTTTCAGTAGCTGATACTTGCATAAATATGATACATTCTGGATGAATCAACTTGGCATCAGTTGGAGCTGTGGATTTCCTTGCCAAAATATGCTTCTGACTATAACTGTTTATATGGCTCATGGGGAATTGCCTCCTTCTCTACTCTTTTTGGCTTCCAGTAGGGAAGGCAGTACATGTCTTTGAATGTCTTTTGAAACTTCGTAAAATGGCTCTTTAATAGGAGGGATACGATCCAGAAATCTTGAGGAAACATTGTTCGATGTGTTAAAGTGCATGAATTGTGTTGCTAGAATTGGCCTGTGCAAAGCAGTATGTTGTGTATCAGTTAGGAACATGGAATTTCTGAACAAGGCTTTGGCTTCTAGTGGTGATAAGAAAAGGGAACAGGTTTGTATTGAAAGTTCTGCTAGGCTTGTGTGAACAGAAAATTTCTACAAGTACCCTTTGAGGTAGCAGATGAGGCCTTGGGAGCTCAAGTTCTTGAGGGAGAGTTAATACATGGGTGAGGCTTGCCAGCCAACACTGCTAAATATATAACTCCTGAAAAATGTTGAAAGAGATGTTTTCTTCTGTATTGGCTTATGTTTTCCTGGTGGCACATGAGGTTTATTTTAAACCAGGCTTGAATCCATTCATGTGGCTTTACTGTAGAGAACCAAAGAGCATTTTATCTTTGTCACTGCTAGATGATGGGTTTGCTAAATGGTGGTGCAACATAAAGTCAGAACTGCACATACAGTGTAGCTCCAAGAAAGTGCAAGACATGAAAACCAAGGAGTTAGATTTCTTTGGCTGCAGGAACCTACAACCCCTCTAGATGAGCTGGCTGTATTTGGCTAACAGGATTCTTCCAAGAGCACAAGGTATACAGTGTGTACCTTGGCAAGTAGCAGGAGCTGGTGCCCATACTGTTTGCATTTCAGGGATTTCAGTTTGTTGTTGCTGAGCTAGTTCCAGGTTGGCTGCATGGACCCAGTGTCTGTTTGTGTTGCAGTCTGCTGTTTGTGTGCCTGGTTTTACGTCTTACAGTTTGGTTCTATCCAAAAAGAATCTGGTTCATCCAGTCCAGGACCACCACATCATGATAAACAGTCAACCAGTACAATAAGGAAGTTTTCTTTACTTCTGATCTGTGTTGAAAAATTGAGGTAGGTTCAGCTTTAAGGCTATAGTTTATAGTAAAAGGTTATGCAGAGTTTTACCTCTTGGCATTGCCCTCTAACAGCCTCACCAGGAATTAGTGCCATGACAAGTTGTGGGACTTTTGTGGTATTACAAGGCATTATGGGGCAGTGAAGAAATAGTATTTTGCATAACCTGTTTTATGTGGGTGTGTTAACTGATGACCTGAAGTATGTACATCACTGCAGTTCTAAAACTGTGAATTCTTATGTTAATCAGACATACGTAAAGTTCTTGAACATAGATTTAGTCACTTTTCAGAAAGAAGGGCAATTGTTGAGTCTATCAGTTACATCATCTAGCAGTGCTGTACTTCTGGCTTTGAATGGGTCACTGTCCAGAAAAAAATGTCTAGAGAAAATTATTTTTGCTGTACAGCTGTCACAGTTTGGACAGCTGGGCAGTGACAGATGCTCTCTGGTATTCCCACTTCCCTCCCTGAAGGAAGAAGGGAATAAGGGAGAGAGACTTTAAAGTTGAAAAACTTTGAGTAGCTAGAAGGTGACCTGTCTTGGTAAATGCTTCCCTTCTCTGGTGAGGAAACAAGGATGAGCAGCAGCAGGAACCAGGTAGCAGGAGGGCCTTAACCCAGGCAACACACCAGCCACATAAACTCCCCCAGAGGGGTCTCTTGGGAAAAATTTTATACAGAGCACCATGGGAAGGAATACTGTGGTTGGTTCATTTAGGTCACATAATCCATCCTCTCCTCCCATAGGCTCAGCTGCTCCTCATTTTAGCTGCAATGTCAGCACTTGCTGGTGGTGTCCCAGGCAGGGTTTTTCTGTCCTGGTCCTCAAACCAGGACAAGAGCTTTTTGGGAACTCTGACAACACATTGTGGTACTTTAGTGAGAAGATGTATGAGAGAGGGTGGTTTCTATTCCAGAAATTCTCTCAAGTCCTCCAGATGAGCAGCCTACCTGTACCCATACTGGTCTGTTTCCCCTGGTCAGAGGGTGCTCATGATGGGGACAAGGAAAGGGAAATGCAAAGGGATAGCCCAGAAACTCAGCAATATATTTCTTCTTCCCAGTGACAAGCTGGATCACACTTCAAAGACTTATTTTCATTTATCTTCTAACACATAAGGCTGTTCTGCTTCCTGCTGCTTTTTAAGGTTAACAGAGGTGGGTGCAGTGTTACATAAATAGTGGAGTGTGCATCATCTACAGATGTTCTAGAGAAAATCTAGGTTAGTAATACTGCTTCAGTCTTCCAAGCTTTTATCTGGTGGTATAGAACTTCACATGCTTGCAATTAGTATGTCACTTTTTCAGATGATCATGTCAGAACTATGAGCTGTAGGCTCTTCTTGTTTTGTTTTGTAAAATTATCTTGTCTTTGCATGACAAACAGGATATCCACTGTGTCCTTCAAAAATCTTCTGTCACAAAGTGACAGGGAACGGAGTGGCAGCTTGATATCTCAGTTACTTGTATTTAAGGAATTAAAGTTGTTGGGCTAGTGATTAAACAGGTCTAATGGTCTAAGCCTCTTTCAAGTTTGTTTGTTCAAAATACACATTAAGCAGGGCTAGTAATTTTGGGAGGCATTAGATTTTGATTCATTGTCAATTGCAACATCGTAGTTGTCATTCAGAAAGATTAAATATGTTTCAACTTTCTTGCTTCAGTCTATCAGAAATAAGTAACTTCTACAACTAGGTGATAGTAATACACAACTAGGTGATGGTATGATACACACGTAAGTGATACTTGTATCAGACTTTTATTTGAACAGTAAGGGATCTTGATAATTCTTGAAACTATACGTTTCTTCTAAGTGATGAATGAGGGAGAGGTTCTTCAAAATTGTTTTTTTATTTTTGCTTTTAATGTAATAATTGGCTCTTTTTCTGGCAATTACAGGCAAAAAAAGGTCCCCTAAATATACTATCAACATTTACTAGTAATAAACATTTTACTAGTTCAAGCAAATATAGCATTAGAGAATCCAGATTTTTTTCTAGTGGCCTTAGCTGTAATCTCAATTTATTCCATAATAATAATCGTGTGGGTTTTTTCCTCAGTATGTTACTGAGACATAATTCTGCATCCCTACAGGGTTTTAACATTCCTGTTTGAATCTATTACTTATAAGCTGTACATATGATATTTCCAGCAGTTCTGGAAACCTTGCTTTTCATAAAAAATTGTAAATTATTAAAATTGTGTGAATCTCATAATTGAGGTTATTCACTTGGATCCTACAGAACAGAGTTGTTCCAAACTATAGAATAATTTAATTGCCTACAAGAGTCACCACAGAAAAGCCCTTGTAATAACTGCTCAGACTTTTAGCTGAGGATGGTGCAGGATATGGCTTTTTCTGTGTGTCTTGGCTTTGTTTTGCTTTCTTCAACAGTGCTAAACTTCCAGGTGATGGGCTGGTACATAATGCACTCTGTAAGTGCCCTGACAGGTGTCTTGTATGCATAGTGTTTGTGATATTTTTGTTCACAGATGCTGCATTTAGAAGTGATTGAAACATCTAGACTTGTAAACTTGTACTTTCCATAAAAATGGGTTTTCTGTATGTTTCCTATTAAATTTCTGCTTGGATGCTGTCCAAGGAAATCCAGGGTATTTTTGCTTTCATTATTGGCTCCTTTCTTAAAGACACAAAAGTGTTTCAGAATCTACCATTATAAGTAGTTTTAAAGACACATACTGTTAACTTTCCCCGACATTTCATTCATGTTAATACTTTCCTGATTTCTTTTAGATTATATTTTACTTCTTTCGTGCTGTATAGAAGGACACATACCAATAGGGAAAACACTGTGTTTGGGAACCCAGGGGAACTAACAGTATTCAGAGTGCTGTGAAGAGGATAAAACAAGCAGTCTTGATTTTTACTTTTTTCTTTTTGATTTTTTTTCTTTTTGATTTTTTTTCTTTTTGATTTTTTTTCTTTTTGATTTTTTTTCTTTTTGATTTTTTTTCTTTTTGATTTTTTTTCTTTTTGATTTTTTTCTTTTTGATTTTTTTCTTTTTGATTTTTTTCTTTTTGATTTTTTTCTTTTTGATTTTTTTCTTTTTGATTCTTTTCTTTTTGATTTTTTTTCTTTTTGATTTTTTTTCTTTTTGATTTTTTTTCTTTTTGATTTTTTTCTTTTTGATTTTTTTCTTTTTGATTCTTTTCTTTTTGATTTTTTTTCTTTTTGATTTTTTTTCTTTTTGATTTTTTTTCTTTTTGATTTTTTTTCTTTTTGATTTTTTCTTTTTGATTTTTTTCTTTTTGATTTTTTTCTTTTTGATTTTTTCTTTTTGATTTTTTCTTTTTGATTTTTTTCTTTTTGATTTTTTTCTTTTTGATTTTTTTCTTTTTGATTTTTTTCTTTTTGATTTTTTTTCTTTTTGATTTTTTTTCTTTGATTTTTTTTTTGATTTTTTCTTTTTGATTTTTTTTCGATTTTTTTTCGATTTTTTTTCTTTGATTTTTTTTCTTTGATTTTTTTTCTTTGATTTTTTTTCTTTGATTTTTTTTCTTTGATTTTTTTTCTTTGATTTTTTTTCTTTGATTTTTTTCTTTGATTTTTTCTTTTTGATTTTTTCTTTTTGATTTTTTCTTTTTGATTTTTTCTTTTTGATTTTTTCTTTTTGATTTTTTCTTTTTGATTTTTTCTTTTTGATTTTTTCTTTTTGATTTTTTCTTTTTGATTTTTTCTTTTTGATTTTTTCTTTTTGATTTTTTCTTTTTGATTTTTTCTTTTTGATTTTTTCTTTTTGATTTTTTCTTTTTGATTTTTTCTTTTTGATTTTTTCTTTTTGATTTTTTCTTTTTGATTTTTTCTTTTTGATTTTTTCTTTTTGATTTTTTCTTTTTGATTTTTTCTTTTTGATTTTTTCTTTTTGATTTTTTCTTTTTGATTTTTTCTTTTTGATTTTTTCTTTTTGATTTTTTCTTTTTGATTTTTTCTTTTTGATTTTTTCTTTTTGATTTTTTCTTCTTTTTGAATTTTTTTTTCTTTTTGAATTTTTTTTCTTTTTGAATTTTTTTTCTTTTTGAATTTTTTTTTCTTTTTGAATTTTTTTTTCTTTTTGAATTTTTTTTCTTTTTGAATTTTTTTTTTATTTTTGAATTTTTTTTTTAATCTGTCTGCAGCAGCAATAATGCTTCAGCTCTTCCTTTCTATGCTTCCCACTTCAGTAATACTTTAAGGATCTATCTGTAGTAGCTTCATCTTCAAATTGCAGAACTAAAAAACGTGCTGTTTTTCCTACAGAAAGTTCTGTGCTTGACCTGTTAATTTATTACAGGGAGTGACAAATTTCTTGGTGAGGAAGAGTAGGCAGCCTGTGCTTATAGGTTCTGGTGTTTTAGGTTTGTTTCAAATTCACCTTCTTTGCTGAAGTTCTGTGTGTGCCTATGCTGGTATCCAAAACAGCCACGTAATAAATGTAATTAATGTATAGTTTTGTAAATGACTTATCAGTGGGCTTTTTGCTACTTGACTGCTTGTGGTCATCATGTGTGTCTGTAAAGCTGTGTAATGAACAATCTAAGAGGCAGGCTTCATTTCATTCTGTTGAACAATAAATCTTTTGTGCTCTATCTAGAATAATTTTACAATTAATATTAACATTGCTTTCTAATTGCATCTAGAGAAAACTATAACTTTAAGGGAGATACTGGAGATGTCTGTGGTGCTATTTTAATCTTAGTTACTGGGTAAATTTGAAAAATAAAATGATGATTCAGCAGGTAAAGTGTTCCTTAGTAGGGTTGGTGCTCCTTGTGTTCCCAGCAGAGCCAGTAACAAAGAGCGTGTGGTGATGGTGTGCAGCTGAGCCTTTAAGAATGAGAGTGTAAGCAGTAACAAAAGGGGTTTAATCTATAAGAATAGGTCTGATATTATATATTCATTTCCTCCTTTTATTCATTTTATCTGAAATGTTTTGGTTTTCCACAGCATCCTAGTGGGCTAATGAAGTTCATGCAACAGAAAACCTGCAGTTTTGCTTTCAAGTTGCTTGTTATAATTTGTGCTTTTGCTTAACTATATACTGTCCCCATAAAAGCATGCTTTTCTCAATTTTGGGTTCCTAAAGAGTAATATTTTTTTCCCCTGCAGCCTAAAGTTGCTATTTCCTCCTAAATTATGAGGAGATTTGGGGGTTCTGGGTTTCTTCTACCCGTTGTTTGTTTGTCTGTCACTCTTGTTTGGATGTTACTAGCTCAGTATAAAAGCGATTTGAGAACAAATTTATGTATGTAGCAATGTGTTGTGCATGGGGTGTGTATTACAGTTATACAAACAATAACACAGCTTGAGTGTAACAGGATCATGTATGAATGCAGGATTGTTCATTACTGGGCTCTCACCTGACAGATGGCTTAAGTGCACATTTCTTAAATGACCTGGCTTGGAGGCCTTACAGACTGTTCCAACCCTAACCATTCTGTGATTCTGTGTCAAACAAATAAGTGGTGGATTAAGAGAAGAAAATTCATAAGCAGTCCCTCATCTCTCTTAGATGTGAAAATCTTCCTTCTTGGAGTTAATCCGGAAAACTTGTTAAGAAAACCAGAAGATGCACAGCAATCTTTCTCTGACTAAAGAGTAAAGGAAGAGCTAGGGTAGTTTTGCTTTTATATATGGTCTGTAAGAATGAAATACTGCTGTCTCTCAGCACTGTAAAGTACTTTTGTTTAAGGAAGCAGGCAGTGCTGATGAGGACGTGAAAAAGCTGTGAAGTAGCCTTGTTGCTTTAATTTGGGGTGAATAGCTTCTGCTTTAAGGGGCATTAATTGGATTTTACTTATCCCTGAAAATACTGCAAATTATTCTGTAGTCTGATTGATCAATGTTTTATTAAATTTCACACTGATTTAGGCTAGCTTTTGTATTTAATAATCACCGTTTTATAGCCAGTGACTTCTATAATGTTCTGTGGGATTTAAATGCTGTAATGGGAGAAGAGCTGTATGCCATTTGATTTTGTGACAGTTTACAAATTTATTACTAATTGCTTTACTGGATGTTGCTTGTCTTAATGGTGGCCACTACAATGTTACAGTAGAAAAAAAATATTTCTAAAATTTCCTCCTCTATGGAATTTTGTGGGAAACCTTTTCCTGTTTCCTATTAGGAATGATTTTAAATCATCAATGGAAAGGAAATGTTACTGAATTCAAGAACTTCTTTCAGTCGATTAAAAATTTGAAATAAAATTGTTTTTTTCCAACCTGAGTCTACCTATCTGTTGAACAGAAGGTATTTCTTCTGTTGGTCTGTTTGTAGTGTGTGGTTTGTAGTTCCTGTTCTACTGAATGTGTTCTTCTGTGTTTCTGCTCCAGTAGCTTTTCAACCCGACAACCTAATCCAGCAATGTCCAAAACAAAATAGTGAATTTGAATGTTGGACTGTGTCTGTTGAAATACAGATTGAGAGTATCAGCCAGGCAGTTGTCTCTTGCAAAGTAGAACGGTGAAAGAGCAAACCTCTTTTGTACAGAAGTTATGTCCTGTATTTAAAAATTAGGTGTA
The DNA here is from genome assembly GCF_036169615.1 of Heliangelus exortis. Lineage (NCBI taxonomy): Eukaryota > Metazoa > Chordata > Aves > Apodiformes > Trochilidae > Heliangelus > Heliangelus exortis. The sequence continues at coordinate 19,034,848 of NC_092423.1, forward strand.
ACTGACTTAAATTTATGTTAGGTGATGTAGTGCATTTTCCATTCTGGTGTACACCAGTAGTCCATTTACTAAATCTTTTCTGTTTGAGTATTACTGAGTGCTTAAAAGCTATATTAATTTGGAAGAAAAAATCAAATCCTCTGTTAGACAGATAGAGACTAACCTATCAATGAGTTACTGACTTGCAAATTTCCTCAGTCATGATGATTTATGCCTTTCATGGATTTGTACGTACTGCTTTTGCCTACAAATGCAAATGATTTATAGACACCTTAATTGTCTGTTGGAGGCATGGGCTGCTGGTTGGTGAACTTCGAGTTAAGGACATGAACTTAAGCAGATCAGTAGTTTACTGGTTTTTAGGGCCCTGTGATTCATTGGCTAAAAATCACAAACTGTGTAGTTAGATACTCTTTTCATCACTGTCTCTGTGCAGATATTTATTATTTTGGTCACTACTCTTTTCTTTTTCAGTTATCTTTTCCTCAGTGGTGTCATGCAGTAAGGCTTCTGAGGAGGATTTATTTTTGTTACTTGCAATTGAAAATACTAAACAGCCTTGCCTTGCCTTGATTGCAAATGTCTAATAGTCACCTAGTGCTGTGTCTCAAGCAGTGAATCCTGGTGTTATGTGAGGGCTGTTTCGATGTCCTTATCTTCTTTATCTGCAGTTAGGGCACCCCTCCATGTCACCACCAAGCTCCGTGGATGCCTTTGAGGAGTACTGGATACTGTTGATACACTCTGGCTGGTCTCCACCTGTTTCTGTTTTATTTACACCTTTCTGTTTAACCCTTGCACTACTTAAATAAAAAGATTAATGCTAGTGGTGGTAGATGGTGTTACTTGGGGAGAGAATGTGAACCTGAGCTGTGTTTTGTAGTCCATTTGCCCCCTGAACCTCTCAGCCTCCTCAGTTTTTTACCATTAACATAAAAAAGTGCATTTCTGGTGATGCCTTTCAGTCAGCTGGTGCTGCACAGTGGGCTTTGGAGAACTGTCAGCAATGTGTCACGAATTACTTACTGATTTGTAATTGCCAACTCCAAGTACGGCTCTATGTAGGCAGGCACTCAGACCTATGCAGAACCTTCTTTTTTGCCAGATCATTTGGTTTGGGATTCTCTTGTTTGTGTCTGGTATCTACCCAAAATGTTTAGTGTCACCTATGAACCGTGAGATTTCACTGCATGGTCTTCTCTTCAGGTTGTCATTGGAAGTGCTGAATAAAGCCAGTCCTAGCACCAATCCCCCACCAGGAAACCTTTCAGCTGCTTTTTTGTCTGCCCTGAAAGCTGGCTATTAAACCTTGCTTTTTGTATCCTGATTGTTGATTTTCCATTTGTAAGACTCTTTTTCTCTCATTCTGTGGCAAGTTAGTTTCTTTGATAACTTTTGGGGTGGAATCTTGTCAAAGGCTTTTTCAAAATGAACTGTACTGTGTCCCTTCTCTATCCTTACTGATGCACTGCAAGGACTTGACAGGACTGGTGAGGCAGGGTTTCTCTTTGCAAAGTCATGTAACATCTTTTCCAACAAACCGCATTTACTTCTGTCTACAGTGACTTTAAAAATAAAGCCCATGCTGCCTTTAATAAGGATGAATGGCAAACATTCTGGTCTGTAATTCCAGAACCATTTCTGTTGTGCTTTTTTGTGTCTTTGTTTTTGGTGATGGTGGTTTTTTGTGGTTTGTTTTTTGTTGTTGTTGTTTTGGTTTGGGTTGGGTTTTTTTGTTTGTTTCATTGTTTTGTTTTTTTTTTGTTGTGTGCACATGGGAATCATGTTCCCAGCCTGCTAGCTCCTTGCCAGCATTTTTTTGCAGTGCTTGGTTACCTTCATCACCTGCAGGTCTGCAGCTTTGTCTGTGGATTTCATTCAGTGATCTCAGGTGAAAGCCCTTTTCTTGGTGACTTAGCATCTAATTGTCTGTTTGTATTATGTCTGTATATTTATTTCAAGATTAATTAGCTTCTCTTGACCAGTCTACTGCAAAGAATGTGTTGGTGTGGGAATCTCTGGAATATCTCTAAGAGGAAAGACTCGGTAAATAAATGATTACATTTCATGGCTGTAGCTTTATTCCTGAAGGGAACTTTTTGCAGTTCCATCATCAAGCAGTCTGTAGGTACCATCCTGGGTTTGATTCAATTAAAGGGTTTTGAAAATCAAGTAAATCACCACTTTAGTTTCCTTAGATTAATACAAACGTTCCTGTTAACAAGTTTGAAAGAAGTAGTCAACATTTTTTAGCTATACATTCCATTAATTCTACTGGAACTGGCACAAAATCCACCACATTGCCTACATTGCTATTAGGTTATAGTTATTGATCATTAGCTGTTAGGTGGTGTTTGTTCTCCTAGCTGCTACACGTGCATTATTAAGCACATTTTCTTAGGTTCTCAGGCCTTTCCCTGAGATACCTGGAATTCAGGAATGTACCATCAGCTTCCGGTCACTTTGCTTAATTAACTAGCATTAACTCTGCATCATCTCAATATCAGACAACAGTTCTCTTTTCAGAAGGTAAAATGGAGGGCTCGGTTTTGTATTACTTTGTGTTAAGACGGAGGCAAAGTTGGTTTGTGTTGTGCCCCCAGCCACTGACTTATGTTTCCTTTACACCAAAGTAATTATCTAGATTTATTAATTCCCCAACAAGGTTCTTACTGTGGTGTACTTAAGCTTGTTTTGGAAACAATGGGATTATTTTACTTAAGGTGTCCTACTTTTGATGGTACCACTTCCCAGCAGTGTCTTTGCTCATTTCTATTGGTTTAAACAAGATTTGTGACTGCTTTGTTCCAGTTTTATAAATCACTGTGAAGACTTCAGTTTTTACCTTCTATCGAATGCTAACATAGTTATGAGAAAGACCTGACAGTTTTATGAAATACCCTCAAGTCTAGAAGTTTTTAAATGATAGAAACTCACCAAAATAAATTTTGCAGCAGGGAAATTGAAGTGCAGGAACTTAAAGTGAACATATTAAAGCTAAATGTTGTATTGAATAAAATGTGTTGTATGTCAGGGTTTTAGTACAGTTCTTTAGTGTACAATCACTTTTCTTTTTCTGCTAAATAGAGCTGATATGTTTATTGTCCAGGGACCTGATGAATTCATACTTCTAGATATGATCTAGGGTTCTATCTAATCCTGTATCTTATCCTACCCATCACTTTGATGCAGTACCTGCACCTGGACTAACAGCAGGAGATGCAAATTTAAGGTAGATTTGGTTCTTTGCCAACATCTGAAGTGATGCACTGAGAAATAAAGTTTGAGAACCTAAAGAAAAAGTAACTACAAAAAAGTATGGGGTAAAGAAAGACTAAATCAGATGGCATTTCCTGAGAATCTAGTTTTGTAGATAAGATGTATTGGGTGCAGAGTTCAGATGGACAATTTCATAGGGCAGCTGTTGGTTTATTTGCTATTTTGAGCTACCTTAACAGTTCAACCTAGGATTGGACTGTGTAGCCTCCAGTTTGTCATAATGCAATAGCAAATCACAATATATAAGTGCAATTAAACATTATTTAGTGTTGTAGATGTTTTTTTATCACAATCCTTAGCTTTATTTTGCCTTCTGAGGAAAAAAAACCCCATAATATTTATCAGTCTCTGAAGATGCAAATAGACTGTGTTTAAATGCAAAATGTTTAGGTAATACTATATTCTCTCTAGAAAAAGAATGGAGTTAGAGAAATGCACTTTTTAAAGTTTTAAAATGTTCAGTACATTAACTTTGTAGTATTTGAAATCTGAAAAAAGTTGACACTGTTTTTGTTTAAAAAGTGCTGTTGCAAAGATTGACATTTTGCATTGCAGAATGTCAAGTTCTCTTGTAAATATATTGTGAATATAAACACTCATTAACATTGAGTATGGGTATCCTTATTTTCAAAGATATAATTGTATTTGTTTTCTGTGTTTGCCTTCTTCAAAGTTCATATTTTAAAAATAAAAAAAATAAATTTAAGAAAACTTGTCTGATATTTAGAGAACTGTGAACAGGGCATGGTAGCTCATGTTTTTGACTTAAACCAGTCATGTGAGTTTCTTCACTTCTGGAATATGTAAGATGCAGTATTGTAGCTTCTGTTCTCTTTTCTAACAGATTAACACAAAGGCACTGTCACTGAATTAACAGTATCCCATTATTATCAGGGTATTGGTTATCCTGTCTGCTGTCATGAGATATGAGAGCCTTACATGACAGCTGGTTAGGTGTGATGGGATTGATCTTATGGCCAGGAAAGACAGAAGTGGGCTACGTTGGTTTCTGAAATTGATTTTTCAGTCAAGACAGAATTGTATCTTGATCAGGTATTCAATATTTTGCAGTCCAACTAAGACAAATATACAAAGTATTTCCCATACCAGCTGCAAGAGTAGAACTTGCTATTGGTATAGCATCCTCACAGAACTTGCACAGAGGTTGCTTGTGGAGTCTCAGACTGTTTTGCTGCAAGCATTAAAGAAATGCATATTCTACAGTAATTTCCAATCATCAATTTAGTGCCAGATTCACAGGACAATTTAAGATAATTAATTTGGTTATTCTTAAGGGGTAGCTTGCTCAAGCAGAGGTATGTTTTGGACTCTTCACTGGCAGGGCTTAGGTAGATTAAAAAAACACAAACCAAAATACAAAAACCCTGCCACCCCAAAAACATTTCTGTTAATGGATTTGGACACGAAATTAAGAATGCCTGGAGGTATGGTATCTGGTGTAAGTTGGCAAAACTGGGAAATAATGATTAAACTGTCATGGTAAATATTTAGCCTTTTGCCCATTTATGTAATGAAAGCAAGATGCCATTTGAAGTTGAGATGATACGAGTCCTGAAGTGGCATCAAATGAAGAGGGAAAAACTCTCTGAAGGACGTGGATTTCCCAGGTACCCTAAGAAAAAAACATGAAGGAAAGCCAGTGTATTGGAAATTGTGGGAATCAGATGATTTCTGCCTTCCCCCACCCCTTCAATATTTACTGGGTTTTTTGTGTGACCAAATTAATATACAAATTAATATATAAATAATTCTGTGCTAACTGATGGTAAGAGTATTTGATATAATCTCCAAAATGCTGTTTTGGTTCTCAACCCAATATTTGTCCTCTAGGATCTACTGAAAGTCAGCAGTAACAGGTTAATACACTGGCAGCAGGCACCTTGAAAAGAGGTCTCATTTTCAGAAGGATCTGTCATGTAATGACTTGGTTAAGGCACAAAATAATTAAAAGAGATAGAAGAATAGCCTGGCTTAATTATACTTAGTCAAGTGAGGCACAGTGTGGGAAGCACTTCAGTAAGTCCCAACACACTGGTGAGAGGAAGGAAAGCAGGAGAATTGAGTGGAGCTACCACATGCCTGAAGTGGCAAGTTACTCCAGGGAAGTTTCTTATGGTCACTCTTGCTGATTACCTAACAGGGTTGAGCTCTTCTGTATTAAACTCTTAAGGTAAATATTGAAATGGTGATGTTAGCCAGAATTATTAAATGTGCTCTGCTATAAATGTTCTAAAATTGTGTTTTGTTTCAAGCACCAGTAATTGGAAAATGTATTGCAATTGTCAATATAGCCCAAGGAAAGGAGCTAATCTTCAAAAGAATTATTGCTGATCTTTGGATGACATTTTAAGTTGGTTATAATACTGTCCTTTTATTTCTGTCTAAGTTGAAACTTGGTAATTTCCTTTGGATAAAGTATGAAAACCTGCTGCATTTTCTGATGAACCCAGATCCAGACAATGTTTTGGATGAGTTGATCTTTGATTTCTAGGCCATAGCCTTCCTTCTAGAGTTTCAGTGATCTTCTCATCTTGACAGAGGAGAGCAAAAGCAGATTTCCTTCTTTCTACTACAAGAATAAACACCTGTGGCCCAAAAAAGGAAGCAGATGCTTGCCATAGACTTCCTGTGTATTTTGTTTTAGTTGCTCTTCTTTATTTCCTTTACCCAGAAAAGGTGTAAACAAATCCTTAGAACAAATGATCTATGCTGATTTTTTTTCCTCTTCAAGTCTTTGTTCCTTTTTAGACTCCATAGCAGACCTGCTTAGACCTGCCTACCAGGCCTTCTAGGTTAGTATTTGACAACTGGTTTACAGTTTTCACTTTCCATTAGCTGACTGGGAATCATGGACATGTTTTGTTGTGCTTTTGGGGTTTTTTTTTTTCCTCCCCCCCAACTAAATTTCTGTCTCCAGTCTTTCATTCCTTGAATAAGGATAGAGAACTAGACAGTTAACTAAATGGCTTCTTGTTCTTTGCTGTGCCTAAAGCTTTATTTTCACCAAGACATCATTGTTACTGGGACTGCGCTCTGTTTTTTTTAACGAGGGCAGTATATGGGGTCCCTGGTGGTCACAGCTGAGAATTGCTGAGCTGACTGTGATGGTTGAGTATTGTTAGGGCTTTCTTTGTAAATACCCCTTAGGAACCTTCTGCACTGCAGTTCCTAGCGATTGTCCACACTCTAGTGCTAATAATTATTCTCTCTTCTGTGATGACACTTTTTCCATGGCTTCTGTGCTAGGTTTTATTTGCTGTTCTTACTTTCGGGGGCTGAGAGAGTGAACAGTCTGACAGTCCTCTCTAGTCCTGATCAAATATATACTGTACTTTGTCTACTCGTTCCTCTTTTCCCATTTTTTTGTCTTTTCGTTAGGATCTATAGTTAGCAATCCAGGGTATTGTAGAGGGATATTTGTAACTTAAAAGTCACCCTTTCTCTGGTTATTTTTTCTTGCCACTGTATTTAATACATTCTTTTGAGAGGTCTGCAGTCAGCTTGCACTACATGTAATCATGTTTGGGAAGAAAAATTAAGGATTTTTGTAAAGTCTTCAATATCTTCTACCTCTGTTTTTCAGTCTTAATCTCTGTTTTTCAATCTTAATCTTTATGTTGTGTGGTTGGTTTGTTCATTTTAAAATGTATTCCTGCTGCTGTGAAATTTTACTGTGGCTTTCCCTGCTTATCATAAATTCAGTCCTTTCTTTCAGCTCAGGAGTTAATGTGGTTGTATGCACCCTGGTTAACTTATATTTCAGTTACTCTAGGAACGGCCTCTTTATCTAATCCCTTTGGTTCCTGTAACTAAAATGACTGTCTAAAATTGGTTTGGGCGTTTCAGTTGGTCCTCAAGATTGAATTGCCAGGCAACAGGCAGTTAGTGTTACCTTGAGCTGAAAGCTGTGTGTGACTTGAGGCTGCATGTTAGTCTTTCTGTATATTTCCTATTTTTATTCTTTCTTGAGTTGTTTTGTGTGTTTGTTTCATATAGATATATATATAAAATATTCACATACTTTAGTTGTTTTTTTAAATTTGAGTTTGTTTTGGTTGGTTTTATTGCTTGACTTGTTGACTTATTTCTAGACCCTTTCTGTTCAGTTTTTGGTCTCTCCTTTAGAAAGATCCATTTTTACTCCTGCATGTCAGTATCAGTCCTACTCTTCCATTTTGCAGTGTTGCAGAAGAAGGAATTGTCCAAAGTTTCATAATAAATACTTCTATTTCTGGCTTTCTTCAGTCCTTCTTGAAAATACTTGATGTGTTATCAGTTTCAGTATATAGGTGTTATACCAGTGGTTAGTTTGAAGGAGGCTTTTTTACAACTGTGTTCGAAACTTGCTGGTCTAGAAACGAAGTGTCTTTGGACTAGCAGGCTGCCTTCCAGGCCCAAGCAAACAAGATCTTTCAGACTGACCTTTTCCAGGTGGAAAGTTTGGCTGTCTGCAGTTTGCTTTCCCGGTGGCAAAGTTCTAGCAGCCTGCTTTGTGTGAGCCTGCTTTTCAGCAGGGACCTGGCTTTGCTCAGTAGGTAAGCAGCCACCCAGTACTCAGCACAGACTTGGTCTGCAGACTAGAAGGTGCAGGATTTGGTAGAAATAGTTCTAGTTCTTTCCTTACTAGTGAAGTATTGATAAGGCATAACATCTTTCATATAGATAGTATTATTTTTTCTGTTAATTTGAGTCTGATAACACTTTTCTTTTATAATGTTCTGTAACAGCAGTTTAAGAATCTAAACTCCATAGTCTGTGCTAGTCCTTATTTTGTCTCACAGGACAACACCAAGAGGTCTTTATACTTCACCTTCTTCCATGGAAAAAATACCCAGATGCAATAACTTCTGAAGAGAAAACACAGTGAAATAAGTTTGTGTGCATGGAAGAGCAAAGAGAAGCAGTTAATGCAATTTCACTGTATATATGCTAGGAGGTTTAATTTAGAGGTATTCTTAGTCATGGTGAAGACCTTGTGGGATTTCTGTAATTCAAAGTAGTGTAGGTGGGTGGGGTGGGCAGCCTGTGGGAGAATTTGTACCAGTAGTTGCTCAAGGGGTTGAAATTGAAGTAATCGAGGTCTTGCAGTGTGGCTCCATTCTGCTGTTATTTTATTAGTTCTTCTTCCTATTTGATCTAGAGAAACCCTCCCAGTTTTTTGGTGTGTTGTGAGCTTGTTTCCCCATAGGTCACTTTTGATTGTAGAGCATTAAGACTTCTGACATAACAAATGTCCACAGTTGATTACAGCTGTGGAGCACAAAGGAAGAGCCTGACAAAGCTGCATGCTTGCTGCAATGGAAGCTGCCAAAGAGATTGGCTGCTGTTTTGCCCTTTTTTTTGAGATGCTGCCAGTAGGCAACACAAAGTCTTATGGAGATATTTATGCTGTTCCTTCTAATTATGTTATGGTATTTTCTTCTATTGCCAAATTAAATATTTTTGAAGCATTAAGTGTTACATATATTATTGCTTTAAAATTATTTTATTCTGATGCTCTCCTCTTCTAAATATAATGTTGGGGAATATGGATGTAGTTTTTTATTCTGTGCAATTTGAAATAAAATGAACCTTACAAGAAGAGATTTGCCACCATTGCTGAATTACTGTGTGAGGCAGCATAGTGGTCTGGAGTAGATATACCAGAACTTCCATGAAAAGAACCACAAAGATTTCAGTATTTGGCATTTATAGTTGTCTCTGTAGTATACTGATAATTTAATCCGATTATTGAGATTTTGCATTTTGAAGTTCAGTTTTGGTTTCTTACCACTTGATGGCAGTGAAGGAGCTAGTGTTGCCAGGCAAAGGTTCAGGGCAAGAACCCATTATGAATAACAAAAGAGGAGGTACAAAGGAAGCCTCTGACATTTAATATTGTTCACATTTCTAGGTGATATTACATATACCACAAATGACAGTAGAGGAAGAAAAGCCTCTAGATGGAGCTTCAGTACTTTCAGTGGGGAGAGATTTTAATACTCAAGTGGTTTGCTCCTTTTTATAATAATTATTTCAAACAACAGCTATCCCATTTAGGAATGGAATGATACCAGGCATAATCATAAGGAATATCAGTGTTTCTGCTATTATAAACATATTATACTTCTTGAAGAAGATGCAGTTCTGACATGTTTCTCACACCTTCTGTTCAAATCCTACAGCCTCTCAACATTCTTAGGAATTCAGATATTGTTAGAAATGTGCAACATAGATTAAGGATCAGCATAATTATTCAAGCTTTTTTGTAAACAGCAAAAAGGAAAAAAAGGGAAGAAGAAATAGTAATTGGATTTTACTGGTCAGTCAAAAAAGAGAAACATGAAAAATACTGTTCTAATTGGAAGCTGCCCTGCAGTGTTTACTGTTTTTGCATGGTCTAGTCCCAATGAAGAAGTGTTTTTTGTAACATTAAATATTACAATGCTCGGGTGTGTGTTTCAGGCACTTTATTAGTGAAGGTTCTTTTGCACTTCCTACACCCATGTACACCTCTTGCCAAGCTGGTATGGGGAAATGAACCATATAATGGCCCTGCTATAGTAATTGGCTCCACATGGGTGGACTCCAGAGCACAGACAAAACCTTATTTGAAGTAATTGGTGCTTTGTGTAGGTACAAGGGTCTGTACATGCAGATTTATTTTGGATCCTGGGTCAAACCTTGGCATTAGTAAAGGTTTCAATTTCATGCAGTGTCTTTGACATGTAAGTGATTTTGAATGAGTATCAAAAACATCCATGCAGATGATAGCAAGCAGTGTGCTTGAACCTTTTTTTGTTAAAAACACACATAGCTAATATTTTAGTTATGTTTTTGATTGAGTAATACAGTCTGTGAGTACAGTCCATTACTCATTTTAGAAAATATAAAAAAAGCAACTTAAGAGTTTGTGTAATTATTAGGTATCCTAATAATTAGCTGTGTTGCTCTAATTCTGTACTAAATACTACATAAACTCACAGCTGGAAATAAGTGAAAATTTGCCACATTTCTCGAATATTTACTTTGGTTTCAGATGCCATTCTTTTTTTAAAAAAGCATTTAAGCACATTCTTTCTAGTATTGGCTGGCATCTCTTAACCTAATCGAAGGACTGCTCTTACTGGTTTAATACAATGGCATCCAGAGCATACTTATTGGGTGAAATTCAAGTTTGTCTTATCAAATAAGTATTGAATACATAATTTGTCTAGTGGTCAAAAGAAAGGGTTTGAAGAAGGAGTTGAAGATTGTGCAGTATTTAGAATAATGGTTTCAGGCAGTGGAGACTCATTTGCTAGAAATGCCATTATGAGATTTTTAGCATTTCTTCATCTATGGCATTTGTTCATCACATGATATAGAATGGTACTGAAATGAGTTTTCTTGTCAATGTTGTTTTGAGTAAGATTTTTTTAAAGAACAATGAAATTTTACTTCATTACATGGTACAGGTTGGCTGCATTTATTTTAATGTCAGTAGAAAATCTTAGCTACTGTGGTGCAGTACAATTTTAAGAGAACCTAGTGCAAGCTTTTCCAGCTGCTACTATTCAATTTAAGAGAATTTGAAATTTGAAAGGTACAAAGAAAATTATCACAGCATTTGGAATATGATATCGATTTGCTTTAGGGCATTATTGTTTGCTTGCCAGGCTGAACAGCATAATTGCAAAAAATCAGATATGGGAAGAATACATATATTTGTGCAAAATAGCTTTTGTTCTTCTGGGTGATTGTCAAGAATTGTAGCAAATTAACTTTAAAAATAATGTTTTGGTTATTTCTTTTTGTTTGGTTTTTTTTTTCTTAACTGAATTGTAAGCTTATCTAGCTAATGAACAATTTATTCATTCAGGGATTTTATGTTACATGAGTGCATACAGTTGTTAAGTGTTGTCTTCAAGAAGTCACTTCTTATAAAAAGGGGAAAAAAGGAAAAAGCTGTGGGTGTCATAAAACTCTTGCACTTCCTAGAGAATAACTAGTTTGTAGGAAATAGTTTCTGTATTTAATCAGTGCTGGAGTAGGAATTCCCCAGAAGCAATGTGTTACATTTATTTCCCCTTATCTGGCTAAGAGTTGCAGAGAATAGTGAGGGTCTTGGTTTCTAGGTTTCATCTCTGTTACAAAGTGTCAAATTCATATTATCTTTTAAAAACCCTATGTCTTTTTTCTTTTACTATGCCAACATTTGGGGTTATTTTTGCCCTAAAATTGTCACTTAGTGTTATGTCTTTATGTTAACTTTATTAATAATAATTTAAGGTTGCTTGGCATTAAAAAAATACAGCATTTTTATTTATCTTTGACTGCTGAGCAAGTCTCAAAGTGTTATGTCCTTTTTAGGTTGAAGAAAGAATTTGAAAAAAAAAAAATGCACAAATTAGCAACCAAAATGTGGAGTAAGTTTCCTTCAATAATACAGAATTCACTACTTACATGTATTTTGAACACAGAATTAATTCAGTATCTAACAAGAATACTTAACTTGTCATTTAAAATTAAAAGTGCCCTGCCAGAACTGAAGACTTGATGCTGTGTGTGGAATTTATTTTTGTCTTATCTTACTCTTTAATAGTGATGGAAGAGATTCACTGATTAAAACTACTACATTAATGAAAATATAATTAGAAGTTCCCCTTCTGTGGAGAGACCTAGGCAATTTTAATTTACTTTATCAGAATCATAGCAAAAAAGCTGATAAAACTGATCATATAAAACTGTGTAATGATGAGCATTTCTTGTTGAAATGTTTAGGGAGAGCAGAATAAATAATTATGAAGAACTTAAAATTGCTTACAAAATTAACTCATGTTTTTGTTTTATTTTGCCATAAAGGAGCCTTTCAGAATTTGAATTTCATTGTGTTGCAGCTCATTAATGCAGTGAGCAGAAAGTTTTTTGTTTGTGTGCCTTAATTCAATGTTCACTTAAATTTTAGACCCAGTTAAGGATTTCTGGATATTTCATTCAGTTAAGAAAGCAATAAAAAGTCCTTTTTTAGTATTTTATCACTAAAGCTTTTTTACTTCTTGTATCACGTTTTGTGTGTATTTCCTGTTAATAAAAAAAATTATCTGAACAAATATCCTTGACTTGTCTTGTACAAATATTCTTCTTTTCACTCTTTTTGGTATAAATACCAATAAAGAAATATAGAAACTAATGAGAGTTGTATCTTGGTGGCCCAAATCCCAATTTCCTTTTGTTGTTTCTTCATTTTTTGAGAGCTGCTTTTCTCCCTCAGATCTCCTTTTGGTCTAATCTGACATTATTAGCTGAAAGGGGGCAGGTAGTGTTAAGACTGAAAAAAACTGTTAAAGCCTTTCAAATGAATAACACTACATAAAGTATATGTGTATATACATTATTACCTCTCTGTGTGTAAAGTCCATGAAAATTAAGACTATTATGGAAATTGTCCTTATTTCAGTTTTTTGAGGAATGCTTGCTATGCTAAGAATCCTTTATAGAGGAGACTCTTTCATGCAACTCTAGATCAATATAAACAGAAGGTTTTCATGGGCAAGATAAACTGTTCTCCATATCTAAAGTTGTCTTGCTTGTAAAGGTGCCTGTAATTTTTCTGTTCATGGATATTTAAGTCTAAATCTACATTTATAAATATTATTGAATAAAAGACTAGTATGCCTGTCAGTTTATTTGGGAGCATAATTCTACCAGTGTTTAGGCAGCAGTCGTGTTTGACTCCTATGTAAATACACGCATGAGATGTAAGATTGCAGGAGACCTGTGGAGATGGAATTTAATCTTTAAAATAATGTGGGTTTTATTTCATGCAAATTTTGGTTGCTGCATGTGGGAAGAGCTCTTTAAGCTATTCTTTTCATTCTTACGTAGTGCAGGAAAATGGCATAAAATCTAAACTACATTAAATAGTATTTTTAAAAATATGACTACAGTTACTTGTGGCTTGTGGAATTTGTTTTGTGGGGGGATGTTTTGTGCTTTTGTTTTGTTTGTTTGTTTTTAGAAGAAAAGACTTGGATTCTTCATGTTTATTCAGCTTGATAGATTTTGTCTTCCATAGTTTATATGGTGTTTTAAATCATAGTCAAACATTTTACATTAAAGTGGTGATAAAATGAGATGGAGGTGATACAGAAATTTCACAAGTATGTCATGTATTTATAAATTCTAACAATACCATTCACATAAGCAAAACAGTTTTGCATTATTTATTACTTCTGAAAATGTGCCTCACCAGTTATATTTCAGTAAGATTCTAAGTAGTTTGGATAAAAAATTATTGCAGTAATTTCTGGTCTGAAAGTAGACATCTACATTTGTACTTCTGGAGTACCCTCATCTGTGGAGAAGTTCTACTGAATTATTAAGGAAGAAATTTGTTGTACCATAACAGAATTAGTAATTAAAACTCTTAGCCATTTTCTCATGTGGCTGCCATTATTTTTAGAATCTCATTACTTTGTTGTACGTGGGAGATTTTGCAAGGTGGTGGGTCTTGGGCTTCTTTGTCATAAATGATAAAAATACATATGCAGAAAGTGCTTGGTGAATACTTCTGGGTCTTTTGAGACAAAGTGTACTTTCCTGTCAGAGAATCATCAGCTGCCTGGACACTGCATGTTTCAGAACCGTCCTCCTACACTTGGGTTCAGCTGCTTGTAATATGTGCAGTCTCCTTGCTATTCCTAATTGATGCACTCAGTTTGCTGATTTCTCCCTGCCCTTCTCAAATGATACAGCAGATCCTGGTTTTTAGTTCTGTGCAGATAACAATATCCTATTGCGTATCTTGCAGAAATGTTACGTGTTTATTGTGTTAAGGAATAATCCATTTTATGTTATGTTTGTCTTAAGTTAGATTTGTAATTTGAAATAGGAAAGCTTATAACTAGCTAGGTTGTTCTGCGATTTAGTGGAGCCTGTTAGAATCAAAATGATTCTTCAGAGAGCTGGGGTCTATTCGAGGGGTGGCAGGAAAACACTGTGGTTTTATATGCAAATATTTTTTTCCTTTTTGAATCTTATTGTTTCTCTGTCTTTCTGTACAACAGCCATATCTGTACTATAATATCCCTTTTAAAGAGTAGCAAAAATTTTCAGGACTGCATACTGTAAAATTAGGGAATGTCAGTTTTCAGAATGTCTCAAATCTTAATTTGGTTTCTTTGTGCTTGTTCATTGTGATGATTTTTAATTCACTACATTATATTCTACAGGGTCTTTACTTATTCAGGCTCAGGGAGAGATGTGGCCCCAGTGCAGCTCCAGGCTTATGTATTGAAAGAGACTGTTGTCTGTAAAAACTGTTTAACCTGTAGATGTTGAGGGTATGCAGAGTGGGGGAGAAGATTGCAGGGGAAAAAAATGGTTTCATGGGTAAGCTAGTCAGACGAAAAGTGCCCTTGAGGATTGGATTCTGTTCCTCTCTCTACTACAGAATTCCTGTGTGATGCTAGGCAAGTCGTTTAAATGAAACTTTTCCCAAGTGGTGACTAATTGATTTGAGTGCTCTGCAATTCTGGTTGCATAATTTGAGATACTCGGGGCTTACATGCAGAAATGCTGAGGGTTTGCAGCTGCAGCTGAAGTCGATTTAAGTCTGTGCCCTGAATGTGTGGAATGTCGTTTGATACTGAGCACTTGGAAAAATCGTATCCGAGATAAAATTAGCACCTGAGATTACTGCAGATTTTACCTTGATCTGGCCCTTATTTTATAATCTATAAAATAAAAGGGCAGTAATGCATACTTGTCTCTTAAGATATTACAATAGAGAATAATGTTCTTGATAAACTCTGCCATTGTGATGGCCTTCAAAACAACCACGGCTTCTGAACGTGTTTGAAGAGCACGCAGCATAAGAGCAGATGAGGCCACACAAGAACAAACGTGTGGAGAAAAATCCTGAATAGCTGCTTATTGGGTAAGCACTCATCTTCTGTATGTTGCATAAAGACAGAGCAGCAGAGTAACAACAGATTGTAGCTGCTTTTCAGGGAAACACTGAGTTCTTCCCACATGTCTTTTACTGGTTCAGAATACTCAGTATGGTCTCTAGAATGAATTATCTTTATCATATTTCTGCTATTCCCTAATTTTTAATCTGTATGTTTATACTTTAGATTTAACTAAAATTCAAATCTTACCTTTTAACAAAACAATCTTATTATTTTTTAAGAACTGGTTCTCTTGCTTCTTAAAAAAAACAAAAACAAACAAAAAATCATCTTCTTGCTTGATTCAAAGAATAGAAATGGGACTTGACCAAAAATTTTAATCTTTTTGGTGTGTTTGCCAACAGTGTGTTCTTTGTTGACATTGCCACAGGGTATACAGCTTCCACTGCTGGCATCTGCCTTAAAGTTGGCTCAGGATTTCTGTGGGACTAATTAGAAGAGGGGAGGTAGACAAGGTGGACTCATTTTAGGTCCCTCTTCCTGCTTCCTCAGTTTCTTCTCCCAGCTGTAAATACTTCTTTTATTTTGGCCAGTGGTACTTGCTGTGACTGAATTTTTCAGAAATAGTTTTGCAGTATTTTTGCTATCCCCGTTTTGGCTTTTTTTTTTTTTCTTTCCAAAAAAGACAACTTATAAGAGGAAGAAATTGCATCTCTTGGGATCCCTTTTCATTTCTTGAACTTGATTCCATGGCTGGGGCTATGAGACAGAGGGAAACATGGATTTGGCTTTTATTGGTACTTACTGGATTGTCAGTAACAGAACCCTTTTTTTTCTGTGTAGTAGTTCGTGCACTTACAGTTTCAGTCCTTTCCTCTTCAGCAGTTACCTAGCAGATATATTCTTTTTTTTTTTGTCTGTTGAGCTTTTTTTTTCAGTCTTTAATTTATAACTTAAACTTGGAGGATAACCTACACTAAGATTTATCTTTGCTTTGTTTAAGACCCGTGATCACAAAACTTTTCCTCTAGCTTTTAGATTTGAAATACTGTACATTTGTCAGTGTTTTTACTTGGTTCAGTAGAACCAGAGTTTTATCTTCTGGCTTTCACTGTTATCTTTGATGCTGATAATCCTGTAATCCCATGTTGAGAGGTAAGTAAATGAATTGGTAATAGCCACTATCTTCTGCAGTCAGTTGGCTGAAACAGATTTCTGGTAACAGAGTTAATGGTATGTAACCTGTGCCAAGTTTTTATTGCTGCTCACTCAACTGCTGATTCTTCTTTCTTGCAGGCAAAGCAAAAGGCATCCTTTCCCTCATTATTTTGGTCTTTTCTCCTTTTGCAGTGTTTGTCTGGTTACAATCTCTGCTCACTCAACTCTATAGCTCCTGCACTTACTTGGCTGTTGTTCTCTGTCCTGCTCTGTACCACTTCCAGATTGAAGAGCCATCTTTAAAATACACATCAGAAGAAAATTTTTCTTATCAGCTACTTCTGCTTGTGATGGTGGGGAAATTTATATGGGGATGGATAAAGTGAGACCTCTACAGCTGTCCTATCTGACACTGGAGTTGTGACTTGAGAATAGATCTCTGGGTGGAGGAGAGTATGGAGGCAAATATACTTAATATAGCTGCTGCCTTTTAGTCTCAGTAGCTGAAAAACAGACCTTACATTTGCTCCTTTACTTATTTTTCTCAAGAAGAATGTTTCTCAAGAGAAACATTCTCAAATGTTTCTCAATCTGTTTCACTTGTGACTTCAGAAGGAATATTGGGTAAGAGATGTTATTGTGCTCCTCTCAGTCCTCTGATGGTGGTGACACTATTTAGCTTCCCAGCAAGTGAGGCTTTTTTTTTTTTCTGAATTATTTTTGTCTGTGTAAGGAGAGAAGTGGGCACATACATGTATTTGATACCCACTGCCTTCTGCAGTGATGAGGTGGTTGGGTGTTGCACTCACCTAACTGAAGAACACTTGAAGTATATGAGAATAAGTGCTTACTTCATACACATCTTCTCCTTGTGCAGACTTGCCCTCTGCCTCTTCTAGACTTGTCTGGGCTTTTTGAGCATCTGGTTCAGCTGCAGCCTTGCTATGGATATTGCTGTGAGAGCAGAAGCTCAGCACAACCTGCCTCTACCAGCTGTTCCCTAGGCTGCTTCTGTAAGGGAATGCCCCAATTTGAGGGTCTCCCAGTTTAGCTGGAATCTGTCTTCTGCTCTTCTGGCTCTTGAGGGAGCCAGAGGCCAAGAGGGAGGAGGCAGTTCGTGGATCAGTACGGATTAGTCCACTCATTCCCTGTTGCAAATGATTCCTCCAAGTAGTACTATAAGAGGAGAGCATTAATGTCTTGCAGTGAATGGCTTTATGAAAAGCTTTCTGGCTCTCAGTTGGGCCTGTGTGGTTCAGTTCAAACATTTTGATTTGAAAAACATAGGGGGCAGTTCAGGGAACAATGTGCCACTGTGTGTAACAGTATCTGTCCACAGCTGCCATAAATCTTGAAATGTAATTATCTTCCTTAAGGATTATTTGGCTCATTCGCACTGGAAATAATGTCAGATAAGCGTTTTCGGTGACCATAATATCAGTTTTTTTGTACAAAATTGCTAGTGAGTGGGATGGTTTGTCTTCAAGTCAGTTCTGTCACAAGTCATTACATATATATGTGTTTTTATTATGGGCACAATTTAAAAAAAAATAACTTCATTTAGCATTCAGTTGTTTATAGATCAGTTTTCTGTATGAATTTTAGTTGATGGTTCCTAATGCTAAACTTGATTTCTTTATCCAGGTACCTTTGAACACTGGCTTGTTAATTTATAGCTCATACAGACTCTGCAGGTTTTGCAAATGGTCTTTTGGGATGTTAATGTCCCCTGCCTTCTGCCCTGGTCCTTTATCAGATTTGCCATGTTTTATTCTATCAAGCTGTGAGTTGAGGTGGTCAGGCAATGCTTATACTTTCAGCTCAGCTTTCAGGTTAGGAGTGTGGTAACTTTTAGCAAATTGGTGGGCCATAGTAATAGGTAATCTGTTAAGGTGACTGGAGTTTTAACTGAGATGTTTATTAAGTTTTAGGTCGAGATGCATTTCCCATGCGGAAATTTTGCTGACACTGACATCTGTACTACAGAGTGTTTGGAGGGCATTCCTATATTCTTTCAAGGAGGCTGCATACTAACTCAGCAGTGAATTCCTATATAGGTAGTGGCATGTTACAACCTCCCTGAGGTCTTCTGAGTCCCGAGGTAGTAATAGCTCATTAAAATGGTAGTTAATGAGTATAAAAGGATCATTATGTGACTGTCCTACATGACTGGTAGGGCTAAATCCTAACTAGTTCAGTAGAAAGTATTCTAAATAAAGAAGGAAGGAATTTGATAAATGCTTCTGGTAGTTCTTTATAAACCTGGCTATTAAAAGCAGTACTTTTGAAAAAACACTCAGAAATAATTTTTTAATAAATTAATACAAGTTTGTTAAATGTGTTTTAGGGCTTTCATAGGTATTAGTATCTTGTGTGATCTCAAAGTTACCTTAACATAATCTGTAATGAAAACCTTTTAGGTTTTGTGAAAACCTCATTGACCCTTTCTCTTTTAGCATGAGCATCTGTCATCTTCAGTGTGACAAGAATACTGTCTTTAAGCCAGGACCTTTTAAACTACATAAACAGATGCAGTAAGTCCAGCTGGAACATTTTCAGAGTAATTATTAAATTGATAATTGAAGGAAATTTAAATTCTAAAATACAGTACTGTTACTGACCAACCCTGCTGCAACAGAACTGATGAAATTTAAGTCATGCTTGGTAAATGTATGCAAGATTTGCTTGTAAAGGAGATTTCAGTGAAATGCTAGTGGTGTTTCTAGGAAGTTTTCCTGGAACCTAACTTGAACCAGATATAACATGCTATTTTCTGACTGTTGCTGCTTAGCCCTGATACCAAGGCAATTATTTTATTTTTCTTTACAGCTACCTTTTACAAATTTGGAGAGCTGCCAAATTTACAAATTTGTCAACTGCCTTTTCTTTAGGCTTAAATAACTCTTATTCTTTCAGTTTTTCTGAAAAAGTAACCTTTTTTCTTTTCTTGCTCCTAGACCTCTTATTTTTCAGATTTTTTTGCTTGTCTTCCAAACAGGCTTAAACCATTTTTTACCATATTGTTTGAACTGAGTGCAGGGATGAGCTGAGGTCCTGCAATTGCTGGGTGAAGTGACATGGTTCCTTCTTGCTGCACTGCTCATGTCACTGTGGGCTGTGCTGGACAGAAAGGCAACATCATGTCACTGCCTCATGCCTAACTTGTGACTCATGGGTAATTCCTGCTTAAGTGCTTTTTTCTGTCCTGTGTTTGTGTAGTTGATGAATACTGCCCAGATGTAGACCATTAGACTTTAATGTAGGAAATAGTGTCATATTTTCTCAGAGCAGTTCTTTAGTTTGAGTCTTTTAGAATTCAAATTCTTTTCAACAGTATCTTTGTAGGTTTTCCCAGGTTAGTGCTAAATAGCAGTGTTAATAGTGATTCTGTAATTCAATTTGCTGGTTAAAATATTGAGTCTTAGTGGCCCTGCAGGGGACACAGGCCTCATAAAATCCCATTTGAAACACTTTTTCATTTTTGACAGTTAGGTTTGTTGACTATTCAAGGCATGATTTCTATTTTTCCAATTTGTTTTGCATCTGCAAGAGGAGCTTCATGATACCCAGGTTTTTGTGATTTGTTAAAAAATGTGGTGCATTAAAAACCTAAGTCAAGGTAGGAAAATGATCGCTGTCTTTTCATTCCAAGCTTATGTAACAGCTTTTATTAAACTGTATTCTTAAAATACTTCGTGAAGTTGCAACAATTACAAACACCAATTAGAGCAATGTGGAAGTGTTAGGGACTGCTGGAGGAGGTATCCTTATTTGCATGTTTTTATGTTGGCATCTGGGTGAGCGTGTATGAAAATATGTATGAAGGATATGTGTGGGTGTAAGGGCATATAAGTTAGTGTCTTTTACTGCTAATAGGACTGAGGAAGTTGCTAATAAATAGTTAATGTTTATTCTGAAAGTCGATGCCTGTGGGGATTACTCACCATGCAGATGTTACGGTGATGTGGATGATAATAGATAGATTTTTGAAAACGTGTGGTGGAGATAATTGTTCTCTGTTGGCTTCTTGTATGGCTTTATAATATTTTCTTTACAGCCATACATCCTGTATCCTGTCTCTTGTATGCCTTTCCTCATTTTTAGACACCAGAAGAGAGGATAATAAAGCCCTTTAAAAATATGAAGTTTTAGGGTTTACAATTCAGCTAAAGATGTAGTCTCAAAAATTACATTAACAGGTTAGGTGACACAGGAATTCAGTAACAGCCCAAACATTTTTTTCGTGTTATTTTTATTTATTTACTTTTGCCTTTGTTTTTCTTTAAGACCTAAGTCTGTGGTCATGAGTAATCTCACTCCAAAAAATTATGCTTAGATTGATATCTGTGAAGCAGTTTGAGAAGAACAGGCTAGGTGTGTAGGACCATATGGGTCAGTAATGTCACTTCTGTTGGACGGATATAATGAGAACAGGATAAGGAAGAGGAGGGGGTAAAGGCCTAGTATAGATATAGCCTTGCTGCTTCTCCAATTTCCTTTAACCCCTTGCTCTCTAGAAAGAAGTTGGAAATGTACTTAAATTGAAATGTAGCTATAAAACTATATTAAAAAAAAAATCAAAGAGCAACATATTTTAGGTGTTATATTGTAGGAAGGGTTGGAACTTTTCAGATCCAGCACTCCAAAATCTTGGCAGCTTCACAGTAGTGAGTGGGGTTTGCATTCACCTCTTTGGGTAGAGTGATGCCCCTCTTGTAAATCAGGCGACTGCTATCTGGGGGCAAAGGCATTAAGTTGCACTGCAAGAGACATCACCTTTTGCTCTCTTTGCCAACCTGGACTGTAAAAGAAGTGGGCTTTCTTAGTAGCAATTAATTTCCTGTGAATATGTTGCAGGACCAGGAATTTTGTGGGTGGTGTTTTTATCTGAGACTTGCAGACTGGAAAGCTGTGGTCTCTGCAATAGGCAGTTTCAAGAGAAACACTCTAGAATACACACAGGTATATATAAATATATACAACTATCTATATTATGAAAAAATATATATGTCAATATATAAATATGCTAACAATAAATGTAATATCTTAAATGGAATAAAATCGAATAAAAATAATTATTCAGTGATGTTCCTGAAATAAATAAAAGATGCTAGTTTCTTCCTTTTGAAATACCAGAAAAACTAAATGGAAACAAACAGTAGCTGTAGGAAGGATTTTGAATCAATGAGTATTGGACAGAATAATGTTTTATAGCTTTTTTCTGCTCTAAATTTGAAGAATAATTCTAAAAATGTTGAGAGTGGGTTAGTGGTCTTTGCATCTTGGGGTCAAAGCTCATATTAAATCATAATTTACGGTTATACATGACAGTGTTCTCTTGGGCAACCAGATTTTTCCTAAATGATGATTTTCTGGAAATCTAAGTAAAAAAGGCAAAAGGCTAAGATAGTTTCAACATAAAAGAAAAATTACGTAGTAAATAGTGTTGTTCAAATTGGCCAAGAAAACCTAAGCCCGTGTAATTGTGCACATGTGCTGAGGAGAACACTTTTTTTTGGTTTCTCAAGCATGAGGCAGCAGAATTTTCATTCATTTGGCACGCTGGGATGAAAACAGAGTCCTCTTTCATTTGACACACTCCCCTGGAAACAAACATGCCAGTGAAGGGATTGTGCCAGTTATCAGAAGCTCACAGGAATACATTGTGCTGGTTTGTATTCATTTTCATTTCATGAATTGCTTTAAAACTTAGCAACATAAAAAAGCATTAAAACACCTTTTTAGCATTATTTTTACTTCCAACATTTTCCCCTGCTGTGCTGTTATTCAGTTTAAATCAACGGAATGTTGTGAGAGACATGGCTCAGTCTGCAGCAGAGCAGATCTGTCCTCCTGCCTGGGCAGACTCAGAGCATTCATCTGCAGAGAAGCAGCAAACGTGAATTTAACTCATTTTACGTTCTTGAAAAGGATGAGTGTCTTAGGAAGTTCAATAAAAACGAAGGGTGAATTGAACAATGGTTATGCAGCAAGAAATTTAAGCCAAAACTCAGTTGGCATCTATTAACTATAAAAGCACAAATAATGCTTGGTCTTCTGGTTGACGCTTGCTTTTCTTTCCAAGAGTTATATTCTTCAGGATTGCCAGCAGGTTCTTCTCACCTCTGGAATTTGCTACAGAGCTCTGTTCCCTCCCCAGGTGTTTTTTCCAAGCACAAACTTGGCAAACTCAGGTGTACTTAATCTGGTCATGGGACCTTAAATTAGGACCAGGTTGCAGTGGATGCACGTGAAGTAAATGCAGGAGTGATATTTTAACCACATTTGATATGGGTGAAGATTCATTTCTTTTCTTGTCTTGTGCTGTTGCTGCTATTAGAGGAGTAACCATGTTAGATATGGATATGCCTGCTTTATGTAGTTGTTGCTTTTCCTCCTGGTGCTCCTGAGCAATTTTTGTGTGTAGAAATGGCACGCAGATGTGATGATGATGATATTATTATCATCATTATTTATTTATTCATTTATTTGGAAATTACTTTCCAAAAAAGGTATTTGAGGTAACAGGGATGCTTGTGGTTGTGCATGGAAAGTATGCATTGTCACATTTAAGGCTACTGGTGCTAATGAGAGGAATTTTTTTGTTTGTTTCTAAGTCTTATTTTCTTTTTAAAATTAAAAAAGAAAAAGTTGATTTTTTTAGTTTGGTTTTTTAATTTTTTTTTTTTTTTTTTTTTTAGAGAGAAGGTACTAAGTATAGAGTGAATGCAAGCACTGAATTCATGCAGGTTTGGTAGTAAGCTTCCAGAGTCAGAATGGCTTTTCAAGCAGGCTGAGGAGTTGTCAGCCTGTGCTGAACCAAAGTGGGAGTGAGAATTAATCAGGTTGGAAGTGTGGCCACGGTTACATGGTTTTCATCCTAGGAAAGGGTTGTGGAGCAACTGAGGTTGCTGTTCTGTCCCCATACGAGGCACTTGGGTGGGGTCACACTATTCCTTGATGTTGGTCAGAGGATGATGACTGTGGGTATTTAATGGTTGGCCTGCAGCCATGGTTGCTTGGTCTGTGGCACTTGGGTATGTGTGTTTTCTGTGGACTTCAGATGAAAAAGCCAGGTAGAAAGTAGCAATGTTGACACAATGTTTAATAGACAGATTTAGCTTTCTTTTTACCTGCCCCTGCTTGTTTTGTGAATTTCTGTGGGACAAAAGAAAAATGTGATTGTAAATTTCCAGAGCTTACTTTGTGTTTTTCTCTATCATTCTGCTTCAACTTGCATACCTGATGGTTACCAAAAGGAAAGTAGTGACTGGTACCTCTTCTACACAAAAATTCTGGTTGAAGAAACCATGTGCTCTTTTGTGCTGTTGCACAAAACCAAACCAAAAAAACCAACCCAAACACAAGAGTTATATAAGTTTGATTTATAATTTGGAAAGGCTGCAAAAAGCCTCATGAAGTGTGCTCTGAGTTTATTTACAGGTGTTAAGCTCCACATGTGAAATACAGTCTGTTGGTGCTTTATACGTTTGTCACTTTTGGTTGTTGTAAAGCTTCAGTAATGGCCTGTGGATAATTCTGTGCAGTTATTCAGCAGCACTGCAATGAAATAGACATAGTGCAAGTGAATAGAAACATGATTTCTGTCTGCATACTGGTGCCTTCCCATTGCTAATAAAGATAATGCCACCTATTTGAAAACATCGACAGGCATATTTAAAACCCAAGATGAATTGAACACATTTACTGCATTAGAAGCAGTTGCTAAATTGTAAGTAACTAAGTCTTGTTGTATAACTGCATTGCACTCAAGGGAACAATTTAGGTTTTGAATTGTATATGTTGGTAAGTGAAAACTATGTAGGCATTGATTATTTTTTTCCCCTTGACCTAATCACTGTTTGCCTATGGCAATATCTGATATGTGTTCACCAAGAATTGTCTTGGGACCACAACGAGGCTTTTTTTTTAGCTTCATTAGTAATCATAGTTACATTAGGAATAGAAAGCAATGGAGTAATATACTTGAACTGTACTACACCAGTTTTTGTATTTATTATCAAGGTGGAAGGGAATTCTGTAGGGTGGGTGTCTGAATTTGAATAGACAGAGGAGGAGACCAGATTTAAATCTGTGTGCATGTTCAGCAATAATTTTACTTTTAAAAAATGGAAGACAAGTGCCTATTAAAATAATTTCTTTTTTTATGTGTTGTGTAAAAAAATCATGTCTTTGTTTCCCGTTATGAGTTTGTAGTTTAGTGATAAAAGTTTCTTGACAATACTAGAGAATATGAAAATGGTGCTTGGTAAAATAAAATATAGTAATATGGCTTTAATTGTCTGAATTAAACAAGCTGCCAAAAGTGATAGACATACATACTGAGAAGAATGTTTTATCTTCTCCCCTACCTTGGGAATCTGATGACAAAAATTAAAAATACCAACAGAGTTCTCTAAGGAAGATGTTCAACTTTTGACATACTGTTGATTCCTTCAAATGGTAGTTTTGTTTGTGTGCTAAAATACCTGGGCTTAATGCTTTGCTTGGGATTATGCAAAAAAATGTAAAAAATTGAACCTCTAAATTCTACCTAGAGGTAATGTAACTGGACACATGGGCACTCTGCTTGTTCAGTGAACTGTTAGCAATTTAAAAGGCCCCACATAAGAAATTGCATGTTTGCATGCATAGAAGGCCAAACTCTAACCTTTTTAAGTATAGACTTGCAGTTTGCATATTATTTGGAGAACTAGTTCCAGCACAAAACACTTTTTTCTCCATTGACTTGTCTAATATGTACCTTTTTCCCAGCTATGTAGCCGACAGTTGAGCAGTTTTTATTTTAGCTTAGAGCATTCGTTTTCCATTATCTTTTAATATAAGTGCTTAAATTGTGCTTTGTTTTTCAAAATACATGTGATGGAGTATTGCCTTTTCATCGGGAAGTGGAGTTAGATGCTGCAGGTGGAAGCATGTGCTGTTGTTGCAGTGATGGTAGCTCTCCACTTGTAAGATTCCTTAACTGGAAACAGGTGTGCAAAGAGATGTTCAAGCTTGGAAATAGGGTGGAACAATATGGCTTTGGAAAGGTAGTTACCGAGAAATAGGATGCTGCTTTTGATGTTTGTATCCACATGAGGGAGACAGTGTGACAGACTCATTTGCCTTATTTGATGGCAAAACTTGGAAACCTGAAGCATGATGTTGGAGATACCAGTGAATGGATCAGCTGTTTCCAATATTATCAGCTCCTATACAGATTTTATTTTTCCCTGTACAGCTGCAACTGAGATGGAGATATCTGAATGGTAAACAAACCATCCAACAAGACTTCAGAGCTTTTTCTGTAATGCAAACAAAACCTCAGTGTGGACATAGCTTTCTGTCTCTCTAATCTTTGGACTTCTGCCCTAGTATGTAAAATAATATCTTAGTCTTTAGAAAACACTGACTCTTAACTCACTGTTTTGTTGCTGAGCCTCTATGGAAATGCTACTGAACGAGGCCAACTGAGTCAATTAGCTATAAATGAAAGTTCCTTAGAACAACTGAATTCAGTATGGTAGATGTTTCTTTATTAGTCTGAAAAGAATAATTCATTTAGGGTCATATACTGCTAGGAAGTTCTGTAGTGATGAGAGGCTTTTCTCCAAAACCAACCACTTTTGTCAAGGGCAGCTCATAGAGGATCTGGAACTATGCCTGGAGATGCCTAACATGACCCATAGGTAGGACTAATTAGCAAAATATTTGGAAGATAGAACATTTTCCTGTGTTGTGTTTGACAGTATTGTCAAGACTCATTTAGCAGGCAGGATGCTCTTGAGCTTTAGAAATTCATGTGGACCAGTATATTTAAATAATTGACATCAGCATCCTGTGTTTAATTTCTTACTGGTGAGATTGTCCCCTTTTCAACCTTTTAGAGATGCAATTACAGTTAGCTGGTATGTTCATAAGGATCATTTTCATGGCTTAGCTAAAACCATGGCCAGTAAACTTTTTTTTTCCCTGCTATCATAGTGATGAAATGCCATATTTTGCTTATAAGACAAGCTCACATGAAATGGCTGACTGGGCTGGTAGAAGACAGACTAATATCTAAATTATTTCTGGTAACTAAGATGAACAGTATTTATTTTTGTTGTAAATGTGTAAGTTTTTGCTTCAACTTCTCAAGGTGAAGGAATATAAATATTTAAGCAACTTTATTCTTTCAGGGTTGACTTGGGATCTCTTGATTTGCTTAAGCATGAAACAGATAAACTACCTTTACCTGCTGTTTTACACAAATAGTTATGCTGCTCCCAAATAAAACTAAAATTTATATTGTTTGGATACAACTGAAAATGTTGTAACTTTGCTTGCTTGTTTTTAAGTTAGTTGGAAGTATACTGTAGGATAACTCTTTATTATGATTTTATCAGGTTTTAATTGTTCATTGGGAGTGTTCCAAAATAGTATCAAGCACATCTAGATGTGTGGTAGAGAAAGCATAAGCTGTGGTTTATCTCAGATAGGTGTTCTGGACATACTGATTTCTTGAGGTTATCATAGGCTCAATCCCTCTTTTTTAAAAAACTAATTTGCTTTGCATTTGCACATTTATTTGATATAACTCTAAGTGTGAATTCTTGAGATTTAATGTTGCTTTGTGCTTAGAATATTTAGTTGCTGTCTCTTCCTTGTCCTTAACTAATGACTTGTAATAAACCTATAGAACAATGGCAATATGAAACAACTCACTGGCACTAATCAAGCTGGAAGTAAGTTTGTACATTAGAAGAGGAGTTATGCTTTGGTGTGCTCATGCCCTAGAAGTAGCTGGTGAAATAATTTAAAAAAAAAAATTAATAATGCATGGGCCATCTTTTCAGGAGAAATGTTCCCTGTGAGTAATAAAAGCACCTTTATTTGGCAGCCAAGAGACTACTGAAAACTTTGGTCTTGTATTAGGTGATAATAAGAAGTTCCTTAAAATATAACTTCAGAGCTGGAGTTTCTTCAGTTCTGTGTTTTCACCTGCTTTCTCCTTTTCCCTTTTCTCTTCTGTCTTTTTTTCATTTGCTGGCCCAAACTTGTATGCAGCATTATTATAGCCTCACTTTATAAAACTGAAAATTTAAAAATGAAAATAATGATTGGTAATAAAAAGCCTGACAGACTAATTACAGTATTGCATTAATTATTTATTATCTTATTTCAGCTCTGTGCCTCTCACAGCTAGGGTTTTGGTGTTTTTTAATCCCTATTAAATACTGTGATTTTGAGAGAGAGAGAATGTACTGGGGAACAATATGTATATAATAAAGAAATAAAAATTGAGATAAGCAGTTGATTTCTAAAATGTTTCCTTACTCATTAGTAAGAGCTTGCAGGTAGTTCTGTTTAAATGTGATGCTTTGTGTTGAGTGTAAAACCTATGTAGCATATAATACAGTTCTAGAAATCTTCCATTTCTGGGTATCTCTATAGCATGTGCTGAAGAGCAGTCATTAATTGGGCATTGTGCAGCAAAGCATCAGTGATGGTTTTTATGTTCCAAGTTTTAATTCTTCTCCCAAAATTTGTGCAGTTTTGGCAATGATTAAGGTATAGGTTGATGTTGGTTCTGTAGCATAGCATCGAGACTGCAATTTAAAGTTATTTTAGAAAAATAGAATTCGTAAGGCATAGTGAAGCCAAAGTTGAATGGAAGTCCTATTAGTGGTGAATTACATGTAAATATTAATAAGGGAGGAGTTCATAGCAAGTCCTGAGTTTGGGAAAATGAGCACGATAATTTGCTGAAATAATGTCTGTCTTGAAGATATGTAGATGCAATAATTGTCAGGGTTTATTTGGACTTTTAAATCGTGCTGAAGGTGCCCGGGTTAGCTTTCAAGCAAGAAAGTGTTTGAAAGTTTTGTCAAGTATCATTGTAATGGGTGTATGGTAATGAAGGAAGTTGAGATGAAAGATGAATTGGACTGAATGACTGCTCAGTCATTTAGGCTCCGGTAGTTGCATGGTTTGGTTGTTAGATGTCTCAAATTACGCTGCTTTAGTTCCTGCACTTTGCTGGCTGTCTACACATCTAAAAAAAGTTCTGGGAATTACTTTGTGACAGTTTGCTTTGTTTTCCTTTTTCAGGATGCTTCATCTGCAGACATTCGGAAAGCATATCGAAAGCTTTCACTAATTTTGCACCCAGACAAGAATAAAGATGAAAATGCAGAAACACAGTTTAGGCAAGTAAGTACAGTGTGAGTCAGTAAAAGCTTTAAGGAAGTTATAATAAAAATTTTTTATGATGATTTTTTTTTTTAGTAAAAGCTATGGTACACCTCTGAAATAGTCGACTAAGTTTAACATTAAATTACCTTTTTTCCTGATGTAGCTAGATAAAAAACAAGTACACTTTTTTGGGATTAATTTGTTGAATAACTCAGATTTAGTATTTACCTATATATTTTAAAAAATTGAGAAGAATACCTCAAGTAACACTCTTAAATGTTTTGCATTCTATGCAAATAATCTGTGTATCTGATAATACTTTGCATATGAACATGTTACTTAGTGTTGCAGGGAAAAGTGGAAACTAGCTAAGGGCATTAGTTAGCACATGTAAAATAATACTACTAGTCAAACTATAAATTCAGTCCTAAAGTAAACTCTTTTGTGTGTTTTTTTTTTTCTTTTTTTGGTTTTGTTTTAGTTGGTGGCCATCTATGAGGTTTTGAAGGATGAAGAAAGGAGAAAGAGGTGAGTTAATTTACAAAGGTTCTTAAATAAAGTATTCAGACCAGTGATGTATTGAAATCCTGTTTGACTTACTTGAAACTCTTTGGATTACTTTTTGCATAATTTAAGTTTGTAATTACTATGTAGCTGCTTAATTAAGAACTGCATATATCTTAGAGGGGTAGCTGGTGTGTATTTTTGCATGGTATGTGGGTTATTTTCCTCTAAAACTAGTATTTGAAAGAACTTTAAAAGCTAAATGTTATTTGGAATATATTTTTAACACTGAATTATATCACTCTTTGAGTTGTGTCAGATACCATTGCTTCTTTTATTAAAGCTGTGGTTGTAAATGTGACTTACCCATTCAACTGTCATTTCTATCTCACTGTATCAATGAGAGGTTTGTTTCATGATATTTAGGGGTTATTTCCAGTGTATATGTATCATCTTCAGCATTGTTTCTTGTTGCTTAGTTAATTGCTTTTTCTTTCAGATGTATTTTCTGTAATATTATTACACTTTGATCTACATAGCATAAATTTTTTTTGATAATTGATAGTTGTCCTTGCTGCTTCTGGAGCAGATCCAGCAGTACCTTAAGGGAATAGGATCAAGAGCTGAAAACCTGTGGCTGATCTGCTTTCAGGAAGACTGTTCGGAACTTTTTTTATTTCTCTTTTGAGAGGCTGTCCATTTAAACTAATGATTATCTGGAAAACTGGGCCAGTGAAAGTTTTGCTTTTAAGTTGGAGTTTTGGTAAATCATCTTTCTGTTTACAGGTCTTTAGCAGGGCTTCGTGAGGCATTTCTTGAAGGGTTTTTTGGCTCTGTAGATGTCTTGGCAGGAGTCCAGGTTTTATAGTACAGATTATCTACTTTTTGATAATCCTCTCTTCAAGTGTCATGAAAATGTACTTGAAAATGTCATGAATTTTTTTTTAATTTCACCTCTCAGAAGTGCATTGTGAAGTTCTACTTAAGACAAGTTTATAAAGTTGTTGGGTAAGTGGTTTCAGATCACTCAAAAAGTGAGTTGTCTCCAAAATTTTTTTACCTTTTTGTTTATAGCATTGTTTACATACAATTTGTGGTATTGGAACTTCTAGGAATTTCTTCACAGCTGTGACAGCAGCTTTTTTCATGAGACTGTGGTGCAGTAGCTTGTAAAGATTAAAAAACTTTTTATGCATTCTGAATACAACTCACCTACCCAACTTGTTTGTGAGAATATTGCTGACTAGTGCAGCACAGTAGTTACAAATAAATTAAAGCAGCAGTAGATTGTTCTATCTTAGATTGATCTCACTGTCTAGAACTGGTTTTGTACATAGAAAACATTGTATTTTTCTTGCACAATGTGTGTGAGTGGTTGACAGTGCATATGTAGTTGGTTAAATAGTGTTTACCTTCAGAGAATCTTCTGGAAATAATATACAGAGTTTAGAAATAACATGTGGTCTTGTTAATTTGTGAAAAACCTTATTGATCAGATCTATTATCAGAGTATAATGATAAAACTCTAAGCTGAGCTTGTAAAAGGAGGGTGGTCTGTCCTGCACCCTTTAAGCCATTGCTGTTGTGAGTCTTTGAAAAAAGTCTTTAGTGTGCTTGGGGCTACTCCCTCTGATACTGTTTCTTCTGCAAGGTAACTCACAGGTTTCTTGCAATTGTACAGCAAAAATGAGTTAATTCTTTGTGTGTGTGTATAGGCAGCATTTAGAAAAGGCAGGTGTTGGCCAGCTATATATAATTATTTTTCTAAAACCTTTGTACTTTCATGTTTATCAGTGAATTTTTACTCCATCTGATGGCAGAAGCCTTTCTTAAAATATACTCCCTCTACTGAAAATTATAATAGAGGGTTTTATAATTAAAATGTGGCTTGCTTTTTTTGAGGAAGTTATATAATTGAATGTGAAATATGCTAGTATTGTTGGTAGTACTACAGATTATAGTAATATTACATTGTCAGTACTTTTCTCTTCCACAAATAATCAAAACATTCTGATACATGCAACAGTGTTTCCTGTATCAGTGGTTAAGATAAAATTAAATATACATGGAGCAGAAGTAGTACTTTGTTTTGTATACAGAATGCAGTGTGTAAACTTTCACAGAAAAGTTTCACTGTTATGGTGTGTAGAGGTAGGTGTATTTTCTGAATTACATTTTACTTGAGGGTATTTATTGCTAAATCAACTCGATGATGATACATTTTGTTAGCCTTTGATTCTTTTTAATTTATGAAAAAGTAGCTCGTTAAACACAATTCTATTAATTGTAATTAGGCAAAAATCTTAGATTTTAATTTCATTGTTTGTTACCATTTTAAGGAGCTTTTTTTACCTTCCAGGCCTGTCCTCTGTAACAATGTGAGCTTGATTAGAGGAAATGTTTGCAAAGGAATCAAGATATACTTGTTTAGACTAAGAAAGGTGTTTATCTTAGCTCTCATTCTAATTGAATGTCTGTATTCTTAGATAGAAATTGTACTGGCTGATGTTGCAGTGGATGTCTCTGACAGTTTGAGAGAAAAATGTCCCCAAAATGAGAAAATGCCTGTGCAGTCTCCCTGTAGTTCAGAACAGATCTCATTAATTTGATGATTATAGTATATAAAGTATATCACATTTGTGAAATTATTTGGAATATGAAATTCAGTGGCCCTTTTAAGGGGAAAAGTAAATTATAATAATATTAAAATAGATGATGCTGTAATTAGCTCTACAGTAAATTGATTTTTTTTTCTTGCAATATAATTGATTCTAAAAGAGCTGTAAAAACTCATCCAACTTTACAGAAGAATGACAGTTTAATGATCTTGGAATCGGTTACTTGCTAGGACAAGACTAACAGGTGTTGTATAGAATCCTAAATTTTAAAATAAAGGTTTGAACTAAGTTATAACAGAGGATTTTATCTTTTTGGGGGGTTTTCTTGTTTCTGTAACGATGCTTTGGGATTTTTTAGCTTGCTGACTTCCACATTTCAGAGACAACTGGCAGGCTTACCCGTTTCAGACATTTGCTGCATTCTGTGTGTGTGTTTGAGGAAAAAATACTGCAGATGTATTTTTCCCTTTCAGCTTGATTTTTTTCTTTTCCCTTTTTTTTTTTTTTTTCTAATGGAGGAAAAATTAATGTAGGTTACTAAAAGGAGGCTTTGTAATTAAATTTTGAATGTCTTTCTTGATCTACATGGATTAACTATCTGTCATAGTCAGTATAGATTTCTATAAAGAAATTCTTTAATGAGAAACTTGCTTTCAGTTAAACCACATCCTAAATTTGGAAATCAAGCCTTAAAAATTACGGGAAGCTTCTGAGTACCAGAAGGTTCATTTTCCAGTTGAAAACCTAAAAATCATTGATATCTTTATTTTTCAAATACTGAGCTTAATTACTATTGAAAGCAGTGATTTATCTTTTAACAGTATATTTTCTAAAAAGTGGGTTATAATAGAAGCTATCTTCCCTTAAAATGGCCAGTCCTGTGAGCCATAATGCTCATTGATAGTAAAATCAATAGAGCATTGATTCTGAGGCTTAATCCTTGGAGGCTGTTGTTCAGAACAGCGGACATAGTCTGGTAAATACAGAGTGCTGTTTAAAGTGTTTAATGCAAGAGACTCTGCTGTCTTTATTTTTTTCTTAACAGATAATTTATAGTAGAACATGGTTGCCAAATGTTAGTTTGCAGTCTTGCTTTACTTATTACTATATTGTTACCATTAGCATATATGGACCTTATTTAATCAGTTGCCACATTTTTAGTACATCAATTAACCGAGCCTTAGTGTATAAGAAAGGCAAATACTTAATAAAGTTATAGTAGTGTTAATTTATTTTTTTTTTATTCTAAATGTTTCTTTGAAGGTTTTAAAGAACAAGCATCCTTTGTGTAATCTTGTTATGAACCTAATTAATTTTTAAGTGTTTTTTTCCAAAATATTATTTTCTGAGTAATATGTGGCAAAAGCATGATTGTTTCGTAAATGCTAAAGCTTCTATTTAAATAGGAAGTTAAGTAGAAATTTTGAAATAACATACTAAGGAGTTTTTCTGAACAGAGTTTGTGTTAGAGCACCAGTAAGTAATTTATTCTGACTTACTTGAAACAAGTTGTTAATTCAGATTTTATAATAGTGGATATTTATCTTAGTGTTCTAACAATGCTCATGGAAGCTAGAATTTTGTAATACGAATTTTACCTCTGGTTGCATTCAGAACACTGCAGAATACTGAGGTGGTAAATCTTTTGCATAGAAATAAAGGTGCTTACTTGCTTTATCAGAACATGTTTTATCAGAAGTCAGCTCTTCGAGACGTACTGAGTTAAAGTGTATTTTTAAATTGAAAGCCATTTCCTTTTTTTCTATTTTTAAAAAATAAATTTGCTTGGGGAAATTTTTTTTTAGTACATCTCTGAGGTATCAATTTAATAACTATCAAAGTAGCTACTGCAGTTGTTGCATTTAAATTGATTTACATGTCAAGACTGGCAGTTTAGCAGCTGCGCTATTATTCTTGGATCGGTCAATTTACTTGAGAAAAACCTACTACTGAGTTCTACTGACCTGCATGACAATATAGGCCCTATTTCTATTCCTGTAATTAGGCCTGCGACTAACTCAGAATATTTTTAATTAAAATATTTTGGTCAATGTGTTGCACCAAATTAGGCCTTTCAGTGCAGATTTAATTCTGGGAACGGTGTGATTAGAATATTTAATGAGTTGTGTTCAATTTAAGATTAACAGGTTGTGCATCTTGAACATACAGGTTTTTGAGCTTACTGTAGAGATTTTTGTTTGAAAATTTACTCTTAACAAATAGAAAAAATCTGTTTTGCTTATCTGTGGTTTGTTTATTTTAAAATTGTTGGTAACAGACTGTAAATAAAAGACCCCAGACACACTGAGATATTTCAAGACACTGATGTGAAGAAAAACTGACGTAGTTGTAAAGAGGTTTCTGTACAGTCAGTAGTATTAGGAAAATTCAACCATTATAAAATAGATTGATTTTAGAGACAGCTTTTCAAACAAAAAATCAAAATTGTCTAGCGGTAGTGAACTTTGTTTTCTAACAATGAAATCAAGGCTTTAACTTAAATTCATATTTGACACAGAATGTTTGTTAAGTCTGGCAGCATTTTTACATGTTGATGTTTACATATTTGCCTAAAGGACAAAACGGAAGGAAATACACCTTTCTCTTCCCCCCAACACTTCTGCTTTTAATTTGTAAAAGAAAAAAAAAATGTTTATAGCCTTTGAGAATTTTGTTCTCTGCTACCTATTTAGAAGTTCATTGTTTGTTGTTTACTCCTATCATAGAGACTTGCCCACTGATTACTGAGCAGGTAGAACACATCTATATTTCTACAAGCCTGCTCTTTCAGACATGAACAAACTGGGAGAGGGTTGTTGTAGGAGCAGTCAACTTTTTTTTTTTTTCCATCAAAAGACTCGATACATTTCTCCAGCATTTAGTTCTAGATTCTATTTTGTTTCCAAATTCAAGCCTAGCAACTGACAGAACAAGGCATTACTCAAAAAATTAGATTACTGAATGATCTTTTGTGTGTGTATTTTTCAAGCGGTCTGTGGATTATAATTTGTTTTGTTCTAAAAATTGGATGGTTTTTCTTACTTAATTTTTAGCTCTCCATGAAAGCCTGTTATATTTGCTACTGTAGGTATGATGATATTCTGATCAATGGACTTCCAGATTGGCGACAGCCTGTATTCTACTACAGGCGGGTGAGAAAAATGAGCAATGCTGAGCTGGCATTACTCTTGTTCATTATACTCACAGTAGGTCATTATGCTGTGGTTTGGTCAATCTACCTGGAAAAACAGCTGGTAAGTATTGGTAATAAATCAAACTTGCTTCAATTATTAGTATTGAATTTCCTACTGAAGTTTTGCATATCATAGTGATCTCTACCACTTCCCCTGTTTTGAATTTGGATTTTTCATAATTTAAGATGATTATATATTAACTATTAACTGGTGATAATTATAGAATGAGATAATCAACATATCAGAATTAGTAAGATAAAATACTTTATTTTCTAGAATTGGTAATGAAATAGAAAGAGATGGTTTCTTGGTTTTTAACTGGAAAGAAGAGGGAGAATAAAAGCTTTTCTATCATCTTGTTGACACAAGATCATATGCTGCTGTAGTCAGGTCTATGGTTTTCCTAAATGTTTAAAATAATCAGTTTTATCCATTTAAAAGTCATACTTGCTTTGCCTTTGTTCCTAGCTAAGTGCTTTTCTTCGTTTGGGGATTTTGTTGGTTTTTTGGGGTTTTTTTGGGGGGGTGGGGGTGGGGGGAGGCTTGTTAGGCTTGTTTTCCTTTTGGGGGGAGTTCTGGGGTGGCTTTTTTTTGGTGTTTTTCGGGGGTTTTTTTTGAGGGGAGGTATTTGTTAGCAGGACAGGCATTGCTGAGCACCATAAGCCACATTATTTTGATAATTTTTTTTGTCATATAAAAATCTATTGCACTTAGACTAGAAAAAAACCTAAGCATAACTTGAAAAATATTCATACATTAGCATCTATTTACTTTTTTTTTATTTTCCACTGCATTATTGAAGTTGATGAATGAGAAAGGAGGCAAGTTGAATGCTTTCTCCTCTTAGAAAACTTTGATTGCTATGGAGATACACATGAGTGACAGAACTGGACTTCATGTGTGTTTAAAGACTGGATGCCATGGCAACAGTTATTGTTAGGATAGATCATTTTACTTAATCATGTAGGACCCCTAGATACATTTGCATAAATGCTACTCTGCTGCTTAGCCTTCACACAAGAGTCCCAGTAACATTTGTGGTTTACATGTTAATGATAACCTGTAACTGTAGTTCTTTCTACATCAAGGATGAACTGCTTAGCAGAAAAAAAAGGGAGAAGAAGAAAAAAACAGGCAGCAGGAGTACAGACGAAGCCAAACTTGCTGCTCTGGACAAAAATGAAAGGTGAGAAGGAACTGGCTTGTTTTCTGCATTTTAAAATATATTATCAGCTACTGGTTCAGTTCTGTAGTTTTCTCCTGGCATCTCTGGAGTATTTTGTGACAAAAGTAACTGTATTTGTACTAACAGCCATTGCTAATACAAAGTGTGCCAATGTAAATGTGTTTTCAGGTTTTGGTTTCTAAGTAAATACATGGTGTTTATTCAGCAGATGAACAATAAGGGAGAGATTAAGACAGTTAATGGTATCTGGTGCTATGTCTATAAATTGATTTTCAAAAATTTTACAACTTTCTCCATCTTTGAACACTTTTGCCATTGATAACAATTTATTTAAGATTTAGTTTATTACCATACCAAGCAAACAGTTCTTAAGGGGTTTCAATGTTTGTCTGATGCTTTTATCTGATTAACTTAAAAACAAGCGTGTTGGTAAAGGCTTCTAACACCATTGTTAAGAAACACATAGGGAAGTAGTAGTGACTTTCAGGACCAAAAGATACCACCATTTCTTCTATTGATTCATAGAAAGAAATAAAGGGTTTAAATAGTTCACACAGCAAGGGCATGAACTGGATCAATGCGGGATGGAGATCAGAGACCATTCTGCCTGTTGTCTTTCCTGATGACATCAGTGAGTAATGCTCCAGTGAACTGCAAATGACATTAATTTTTATGTATTGTTTTGTTTATGCTACAGTCTTCATATCTGGTTGTCAGCACTTGTGAACACTTGGTTGAGGCTTGAGGTTTTTTTCAGTTCAGGATATTTTTAAACTGAAACAATTATGTGGCTTATGTATTTATTTTCTGGAAGAAAAGCCCTTTTTAAGAGATTAAAACGTAGTGATAATAGAAGTTAGCTGTTAGATATTTTGAATTAAATATTCAACATGTATCTTTAAAAGTGTGTAACTATATAATACTAGAGGAGTTGACAGGTGCTAATCACCTCAGAGGATAGTCAGAAAGTTCTGACTTTGCAATTGTGTGGCAGTGATGAAAAACTTAAAATTGTATTTGATTGCAGAGTGCTGGACAAACCACAGTGGCACGACTTACTTCCATGCAAGCTGGGAATATGGTTCTGTCTCACTGTGAAAGCTTTACCTCAGCTGTTCCAGGTAATAGCAATGATTTTAAGTTTATATTTCTTTATTTTTCTTGTGTTATTATGCATAATCGGATGTGTAGCACTTGTTCTTACTCTCTCAAGCACATCCCATATATATAAAACACTCTTTGTAGGCAAATCTATTATCATAAGTTCATCAAAATATATTTTAAATATATATTAATCTAAATGTGCTAGGGAATCCAGCAGCAGTTTTCTGCTAGGCAAAACTATAAGAACAAATTATGGGAGAGGGATGATATTATGCGTGTGTATATAAAAATACATATATATATATATACACACACACACACACACACACACATACATACATCTACATCTAATTAGGCATAGCAATATCTTTTAAGCAGTCTTTTAATGAAAATACTTTTATTTCACATAGGCAAATGCTACATTTTCATAGCAAATATTACTATATTATTTAAATTTGGGGGAGCGATGAAATGTCTTTTTGTGATTGAGCGTTTGTTTTTGTTTTTTTCAATCCCTGGGTAATGATAGACATTCATGGCTGAAGTTACTGAGATAAAGTAGCAAAGGTATGATTGTAATTTATAAGCATAAATGTGGCAGCTGTACCCATAGCTGTCGTTTTTTAATCTAAACTGTAAAATCTACCTGATATTCATGCAGTGTAAGTATTGTCAGAGCAGTTATCAAATAACTTTTTTAATATCACATGCTCTTTTCATTACCCTTTAATGCACCCATTTGGTTTTAATTAGCTTTTCACTGCTAATGAGTGACTCGATCAGGGAATGGAAGGTGGACAGAAATATTTAGGTTTACAGAAATATTGAATGATAACTCTGAACACCTCATACCGTTTATGTTTCAATTTCTGTGTTTTACCTTAATTGCAAAATATTAAAAATATTACAGAATATAGTTAGATTACTGAAGAATTTATAACTAGGACATCTTCCTAAGATAGAGTTTTCTCATTTTTATGATTTTAAGAGAATCTGTTAAGAAGTCAGTGTAACAGATTCCATATTTTCTGTTAACAAAGCAGCTCCAGTGTCTGCCAGAATAGGCATTAAAAAATGAATACAACAAAAGTGATGGTTTATGTTCAGTAGATACCTAGCCAGTATCACTTGCTGTGGATTTAAAACCCATTAAATTAATGGTAGCAGGAAAAAAGCTATCCAATAAGTTCCAGAAAACCGGAAAACAGCAAGCAGGGATTTGGTGGCTGGAGAATCAAGCTGTAGCAGAATTCAGAGCTGGAAGGCTTTGGAGCAAGGAAAAAGGGTAGAGATGGGCTTCTAGAGTAAATTGTCCCATATGGAAGTTACACCACTGCTTAGCTCCAGGGTTTGTTTTCTTGTTGTTTAAGATGGCCTGCAGATGTTGTAAATTAAAATGCAATAAAATATAAGTGATCTTCAATATTAATAATACTTAGGACTTCAGGTTCCTGAAATTAGTTACTATAGCTTATTAATTAACAGGAAAAGCTAATATTTCTTTAATCATTGAAGAGAGTAAGAGGAACACTGACTTCATGTTGGAGGTGTTTTCTGAACTGACAATGCAAAAGATAAACCTTCCACATTGCAGGTAGCAGTGCAGAGAGACCTCTGGGCCCTTTTTGAGTTCTGTTGTGGTTTTAGCAAGTTCTGCCTTAGCTATGATTACCAACACATTGCAGAAAAAAATAGCTGGACTTACATTATTTTATCCTGGTATAGAGATCCTTTTTTTAATATAAGAACTTTTCAATAATACTCTAACATAGGCTTGAGATTTCAGAATATTTCAGGCTTTTAGTATAAGCAGAATCACTGGGGCATCTTATCTGGAAGATTCCTACAGATACAGGGTAGCATTATATATGCTAGTTGTGCATGCAAGTTACTTAAGTGCTACAGATTTTAGTTGTTTATTGAATTAATCTAAATTATTTCATGTGTCATTTAAGGGTCAAGAAGTTGTTTTCAAAGTTAGCTGCAATTTATCTGCAACTAATGCAATTTTAGATTTTAAACTTTTAAAATCGCATTAAAAATTAAAAAAAACCCAAAACCCTAAAACCCGTTTTGGGACAGAAAAGGGTAAAAGTTAGCAACATTTTTAACTAAATTTCTTCTACCACTGAGTTTTTCAAAGCTCTCTCAGTGAAATGCTAAACTGCTTCCTCAAGTTAAGGAAACAAAACCATCTACCTGAATATACAAGTTCTTCCTCAAGGAAATTTCATGGTAAACAAAACAAAACCCAAGGAAAAAAAAAAAAAACACCACACAAAAGCCACATGGAGAGGTCATTTTTAAACTTTGCCACTTCTTGTACTGATTCCTTATATCTACCATCCATTTCTCCCCTTATTAGTTAATGTGAATATTCTACTTAAAACAGCTGTCTGAGGATTCAGGTTGCTGAGCTTCTGCCCATGCCTGGGTCTCATTTATCCAATTGAGTGTCTGTCTTCTACTTCCCCTCCTCCTTCAAAATGTCAGATTTCAGAAGGAGGCACTTAAAATAATTAAGGTGGGCCTTTACTGAAGAAAAATGCTTTGTTTGCATGCCCTTGTGATGGCCTATGCCATTTTATCGTAGTCTGCATTTTATGTCAAGAAACTGGAAGAAAAATGAGTAAGAGGAGGATGAGAGAAACTGAAAAATGAGAGAGGAGGATAAGAGAAACCAAAAGATGATTGTTTTTTTTTTAAACTGTTGACAATTGTATTTTGAGAGAGACTGCATAGTTTTTTATATCCAAGCATTTAGTTTACTTAAATTTGGGATTGAAAACAGCATGTTTAAGCTTGTTTGAAGATAGAAAGGGAAAAAATATATACAGGGTATCATAAATCAAATTATCTGTGCTGTGAAAGAAACATTAAGTGGAGTGTAAATTACATTGGCTATTACCAGTTTAATTCTTATAATGTAAGCTCAAGAAAAAGATAGAAGAATGGAAATTGTTTCTAAGGTCATTTATAGTTTAGTGATTCATGGAATGACCTGGAAGAAGGCTATATATTTTTCTAAATAAATAAGAAGAAAAAATAAAGGAAACCAAATTCAATTAAAATGTTTATTGGAACTGAAAATTGTTCTTACAAAGAAATAAATACAGTGTGAAAGAGTTTAAGTTTAAAAGATTAATGTAATACAGAACAGATACCTGAGTTAAGTGTACTTTGTGGCAAAACCATCATAGGCAAATTGAAGTTTATTCCCAGAACAGCTGACTAGAGTTTTTTCTTCGGATGTGCAGACATACAACTTAGTCATCTTTCTTAAAAATATTGTTAATTATTCTTCACAAAATATTTACCTCAGAAAACTGAAGAGTTAGTATTCCTGTCAACTACTGTTTCTCCACCTTGATGTGGTGGAGCTTAGCAATGAATGTCTTTATTTTTATACCATCTTCATTAATGCCAGTCAGCACCAGGATTAATTTTTTTCATTAGTTAAATTACGAGCCTGCTGTTGTCCTGAGTGTAATGAAGCAGAAAGCATTTTTCTTTTGTTTCAGACAGAAATGGATTCTTGTTAGGAAAACAGTTTCCTTTTATCTTCTATCTCTAACAGCGTAGGTGTAGCACATACACCCCAGCACTGAGCTGGTGGAAGAACTGGTGGCTTGCCTATAATAAGAGGGAAGGCAGATGAGGCTCAATGTGTAGTTGCACTGGGTATAACCTAGTGAAATTATTAACACAGCTTTCAATTACAATTAAAACTTCTGCTTATAAAGACCTTTGTGTAGCATGAAGTGAATTAAAACAAAAAGGCCAGTAATTTATTTTTATGTAGACTACCAGATGGTAATTACTGTAGCTGATTTAGTAGCCTGGAATAGATTCAAACTGGTGACCCAGA
The DNA here is from genome assembly GCF_036169615.1 of Heliangelus exortis. Classification (NCBI taxonomy): domain Eukaryota; kingdom Metazoa; phylum Chordata; class Aves; order Apodiformes; family Trochilidae; genus Heliangelus; species Heliangelus exortis. Next base: position 19,075,833 of record NC_092423.1, read on the forward strand.
GGTGTTTAATTTCTTGGCATTTTTTTCCTCAAGTTTTCTTTTAATTCGTGATTACGTTTCAACACCTGTTTAGAGATGGTTCGGTTTTCATCTTAAATGGATTGGCAATGTGTTGTTAAACTCAAGAGGCTTTGCCAGCAGGGCATCTCCTTTGGCAAAAATAGCTTTTAAGCAAGATGTGATCAGGTCAGCAAATATTTGCATAGGTTATTTTTGTCTTTGTGTATGACTATATATAAAATCATAATGCAAGATGAAAATAAAATTTTATTTAACATATACCTTAAAAGTATATTTTTTCAAAGGCATTTATTCTAGTCAGTAAGGTTAAGTATCACTTTAATTCATAGCTTTATAGGGTTTTGATGTGTTCCAACTTACTGTACAGCATCAATGTTGCTCTTAAGTTGTGGGGAGCCAGTAATTGCAGGATGTGTGGCACGAGTGATTGCCCATTTGCTCTGTTTCTTGCTATTTCACAGCTGTTGGAAGAACCAAAGTAGGGATGAAGCTCTTGACCCTGAGGTCAATTAGAAGCTTAGAAGCAAGTCAGAGGAAAGCGGATGGTAAAACAAGTATTCTGGGTGCATGCAAGTGAGCAAAAATAATTTGCATTCAACAGGGTACTGTGAGGCTCTGGAGACAAAATGTGCTTTCCTGCATAGTAAAAGTTGTAGGTAAATGTAAGATACTAAAGAAATTTACCTTTGGTTGTCTGTTTCTCTGTGGCAGCCAGTTTTGCTTTCCTTCAAATCACTCACTGTATGTCTGCAACTCCCAGCATTCATGATAGAGGAGCATAGCTCCAAGAGTAGCTTCTGTGTACAAGGCCATCCTGGCTCTCAATTAATTGTACTTTTCTGTTGTGATATGAGGCTTCAGAGCATGCGAATGGGTCCCAGGGAGACCTGGCAATATGGGCCTCAGTTTCCCCTTCTGGCTGCCTTCATTTCAGCACTGTGGATATGGAATATCCAGCAGGTACTGCAGCATCACAGCCTGCTCCTGGGCAGCAGTGCATTGGAGGCTTGGGAAGGATGCTTCTACTGCCCACAGGCTACACACAGCTGAAGAGCTTGGCCACACTGGGTATTATTCCAAGGTCAAAGCATGATTTTCTGATTATAAAGAAGGAAGTAAAGCAATTCCTACTTATTTGCTAGTTTGCCTTTGAGCTAACATGTAAAAATGACAAATATAAATCATAATCTTTAGCTTTTTTTTACATTATTTCTTACTGGAACGTGTTGGTAATGACTAGTTTACAAACCCATTAGAAGAGTGTTTTTGCTGTGGTATAATGGCTGGCATTTTTATTGTGTAGAAATAGCAAACTGAAGGTCAGATGTTTCAGTTATTTTAATTTGACACTTTTCTCTGGTTTTTGTACTAGTTCAAGAAAACTATACTCAGAAAAAATTAGTTCAAGAGTTTAATACAAGTATTTTTCTTTAGATTATAGGTTGATTTAATAAGAACCAATGCAAAGAAAGTTATTTCTGTATACCCATTTGAGGAATGCTTGTGGGAAAGTTTAACTTGAGTAAATTGAGTGAATGCACATGGTCCACTTACACAGAGAAGTAAGACGTGAAGCTGATCAAAATCTTACAGTATCAAAATCTGTAAGGCAAATTACACCAAGCAGTTTCCAATGTTTGCCTTACTTTTTCTCATCTCTTGTCCTTCTGAGGCAGTCGAGAAAGCCAGGAAGATTAATTGGAGGAAAAAACAAAAACAACTTGCAAAGCAAACAAACCAACAAGACTTCATCACCTCCCCAAAAGTCAAGGAGAGGCTGAAGTGGCTGTCATACTCAGAACTGAAGCTTGTAGTGCCAGAGTCAGTACAGTTTAAATAAATACTCTTAACTCTTGGTTTAAAAACAAATGCTAAACAAGCCAAAGCAAAATAAAAAGCAAAAAAACCCATGAAAAACTCCTAACCAAATCTCCCAACCCAAAACCCTCAAAGAGCCAAAGAAACCCCTTAAGTCCAGTATCAAGATTTTCTGTATTCCTGCATAACTAAAATGTAGCTTTGTCTTGGCAGTCTCAAGCTTATTGGTATTAGATGATATTGATATAAAGAGGAACTGAAAATGCTAGAATTTTTAGTTATTTTTGGTTCTTAAGTGTAGTTAAAATAGTGAAAATTTGTTAATGAAGCATTTGTCTTTTTTTTTTTTTTCACAAAGCTTAATTTTTGTTAAATATGACAGTATCCTATTTATATTTTTATCATTAATAACTGGAAATTCCTACACATACGACTTGAAATATAATTTAGAAATACTAAAAGAAGAATTTTATATTTTTAATACATGCTTTTTTCATTCAGTTCCTTTTGGGAAAGTGTTTATTTGTAATCAGAACATAATAAGCCAGCATATATTATCCATCTTCATTATTCTTTTTGCTTAACTGCGTGCATGTTACTGACTTTTGATGGTAAAGAAAAGTAATGTATTGCATTCTCAAACTCCTTGAAATGAGAACGAAGTATTTCTCATTAGGTAAGCTCGAACTTTTAGTTAGAACAGTTCCAAGCTTTGTGTTTGTCTCTTTCTTCTGTCTTTTTCTACCCCAAGAAGGGGAAAAATGTTGCTTTTCTTACGTCTTTTTCCTATTGAAGGTGAAGTATACAGCAGGTGTAAAATTCTGATGTTGCACATATTTTGAGCTGTTTGGGAAAAAATTCTCAAAAAAAATTGTTTTGAGTTGTAGGGAAAATTAGGTTGGAATAGGCTCTATCTTTATCAGTGCTTTTAGGGCCCTAAAATGTATGGAGGCAAAATGACTGCTTAATTTTATCACTTTGGAAAAGGAAGAATTGGGAACAAAATTTGCATAAATTTATTATGAAATAATCTTACTACCAAGACTGAATATACTTGGAAACCAGTATTCCTCTTTATGCTGATACAGTTGAAAACTAATAAGGAGTAAATTGAAATGTGTTTATTTATGTTAAGGCAGAAATCTTATTTAGAGAACTCCTTATTTTAAACTGTTTCCCACTGTTTCATTTTGACTTACAAAATCTGCACCTGTATAGTTTGTGTCTGTGGCTAAAATCTTTACGCAGGCATTAATTTCACTTTACAACCTGTAGAGTCATTTCTTAACGCTTTTATGGGAAGAATTTGATTTTCAGATCTTAGCTCCATTTTGCTTAATTTTTTGTTTATTGGTTTGGGGGTTTTTCCCCCTCTCCTTTCCATGTGTGCGCATTTATGCGTTCCTCAAAATGTGCAGTCTCCCCTTTTTTGTGATTATGGTATCAGTCATAATAAACCGTAATTAATAAGATAAAAGGCTAGTTTTGCCTTTGCTACCCAGATATTACTCCATTTGCAGTGATAGTCCATTATATATCTCTGAAGCAGCAATAGTACTAAATTTCATGTGTGTGCTTCGGACTAGTTTTCTTTGTTGTTCAGCTATTGTGTCTCATTTTCATCTGAGCCACAGTTCCAATTGTTTTGTGATTGACATGCTGGAGAGATTGACAGTTACCCCCTAGTGCCTGCTGTCTGGAGATCCCACAAGCAATAATGGATTTTACACCAGAATTTAGCATCAAATATTGGCTTTCAGTGTCAAATGGGTTAAATTTAAATGCCAGTTAATTGTAGCCATTTTGGAATCATAGTCTTAAGCCAGAAGTGTATTTTGTATATCAGTATTTCTGAGTCTTGCTTATGCATGCGACCTGAATGCCTCAAACTTCCAGCAGAAGCTAACTGCTACATTTCTGGCTGTTTGTTTCTTAATGATGCAAATGGTCAGTGTCTGGAGAGTAGAAGTAAAGTTTTCATATATGATAGGGAACTTACATTTCAGATGAACTAAAAAGTGAGAACCAGTGCTGATTCTAATTTTGTCATTCAGTGTTATAATGTAGAAACTGAGTATGTTTCCTCTAAACCATCCTACCTGCTGTTAGTGGTAGCCCTCCTGTACCCACACGTGTTTTTTAGCCACAATTCTACTAAAGACCATAAACCCCCTGTCCCCAAAACCATAACTTGGTGTGATGCTCTCATCTTCTGTGTTCCAGCAGCAAGAAGTTATCTAAAGTCTTCAAAATTTCTTATGTGTGATCTCTATGTCTGATCTCCTACATAAACCTGGCAGAGAAATGTAACTTCTTATTTACTGTACCCAAATATAAAGACAGAGAGTAAGAGTTATTTTGGAAGGAGATGAAACCTTACAGGTCTTTTATGGGAATTTGCCAGAGGTGTTCTTCTGGTGCCCTGACCTGTACCAATGAGTTGTCTCTAAAACATTGCAAAGTTCTGCTCAAAGCTGGGTCATGATTTTGTCCTCTGTTGTCCCACCTCCCTCAAGTATCTTCAAAGGGTTAGATGCCACTTTCATGCAAAAAAAAAAAAAAAAATCTGTGTCATAGGATATTTTCTAGAAGCAATATTTTTGGATGACTTATACCACTGGAGGCAGCAATAATGATTGCTTAGTTCAGTTTTTCTTTTCAAAATATATTAATATGTCCTATTTAGTATTTAATGAAACTGTTTTGTTCAAATTTATGGGATTATAGCTGAAATAATAAAAATATTTACTGATGTTTTACAATAAATTCTACATTACCAATTTAATTCATCCTTTATTTGTAAAAAGTGAGATTGTTAATGTAATAAGAATAAAATTATTCCTTGCTATAAAGAACTAAAATTAGGTTTTTCTAATATTGTAATTAATTTTGATTTAACACAGTAGATGTTCTGCATGCTTTGAAATGATAAATAATAATTTGTCTATTTCAGCATTTCTGATACAGATTCATTGTTTTTGAATGAGTATAGAAATCTCTTAAACTGTTGAGAGTAAGAAAACTCTCCATATGTCTTCAGCAACCTGGTTGTTCGTATTGGAAATCTTAAAATGCACATCTGTAGTTACTACTTCATCAGATTTTGGAAATGCATAACTTATTGTGAGATTTGTGCAAGGACATTTGCAAAACAGGTTTCAGATTAGAGTCTAATCTAGCATGCGAAGAAAAAACTTTATATTTTCAACACTTTAATTACAGTGTAAAAGTTGGTTTGAAAAAAATAAAAAACCTCAAAACAAAACCCCCAGAAACCCCACAAAAGAAAAGGGAGGGGAACACGTTGGGTTTTGGAACATGCAGTTTGTGTTACCATAATGAGTTCACACTAAGAGGACTGCTGCCTAGCAATTGCCTTAGGTTGTCCCTGCACACACTACTCTAATTAAAAACTTTTCTTTCTTCCTTGAACTTCCAGATTGCTGATGTGAGCAAAGTGGGTAAATGTTCTCTTACAGAGCTCTAGGTAGTGATCAGAAATGTTTTTCTAACTCTTGATTTTCAGATTGTCAATGAGCATGATAGTCTGTAATATCAAAGCTATTACATTTGAACCTTTGTTACACAAATATTCTACATTCTGAACAAATAATTTCTATACTGGAAATTGCTGTAGCTCCAGGAAACAAATGTATCTTAATTTTTTTTGCAAGGTTAATTGAGAACTTAAAACACAGCCATTGCAATAACTTGTTTGTATAAGGATGCTAATGCCATTGCAACATTTTCTTAAAGGATGCCAGACAATTATATGTAGAATATAAAGAAACAAAAATGAAGGCGAAAGAAGATGCCCTGGCTAAGGCTGAACTTGAAACACTTCAGAGTGAGTTTTTATCACTGTCTTAATAAACAAAGATGTAATATGATATACCTATTACATGGGATGTATGTGAACACACATTTTAATAATCTTCTAAAATGTGCTGTGTGTATTTCTGTACTGCTGTTAAATATGCTCTTAAGTTTGTTACTTGATTTTGCAGTAGGCTGCTTTGTTCCTATAAAAACACAAAATTCAGGTGATAGTTACATAGTAGCAACAAAAGCATAATTTACTAGAAATGTTGCTTTACAGGAGAGGGAAATGTCAAATGTATAGACCTTGAAATATACATTTTCAGAAGTGACCTCTTGTGTTCTGAGCATTCTTGTATTCTCATTAATGTTCTCTTTAATGTTCTTGTCAATATTTTGTATCTCTGTAAATATTTTTTAAAAATATGTTGAATACTTCTTTTGTGCGTATCCAGTTGATTTTTATGATAGAAATTGAACATAATATGAATTTCCAGAAGATGCAGACTTTGGAATCATGCTGTTGTTGAAGTAAATGCCTTAAAGTCTTTACACTCTTATAATAGACCAGAGAAGGCAATTAACATTTCCCTTCATAAGGTATTCAGAATAATTATAGGTGACTTTTTTTTTTCCTTCTTAAAGTTACTTGCTTTTAAGAACATTTATGCCTACCCACTTAGGACAATTTTAAAAGTTTTTTCTGTGTTTGTATGGGTGTGCTTCCTTTATTTACTGTACTTAAGTGCATGCTTTTAAGTTGCTTTATTCTGACAAGTGCATTGATTGTCCTATAATAATTTGCTGAGTATGCGTAAGTCTTGAGGCACTTAAAATAAAATACAGCAACGTTGTTTATATTTACAAAATAGCTTTGTTTTGTAAAATCATCAAAGAGATCCAGTTTCAGCAATAATTTCTAATTTATCTGTAGCTGAATCCATTTTCAGAAAATGGATAACATTCAGCACCTCATTGAGCATCATGGACCCAGGCCAAATCTAGCAAAATAGTGCATTTAATGCTTCTTAGGGAGACCTGCCATTATGTTTGAGATACCTACCACAAAATAGGCCCTTGAAAAGGGTCTTGACTCGGGCTATTAACAACTTGTTAAATTGTCAGATAGTAACTATTGCCATTGTTCAAAATAGCTGACATACATTCTTCATTGAAATCTATGAACTACGGTTTTTAAAGGACTGGCTTTTGAACACAGAAGTGCAAGTGAAAGTATAAAGTCATTAAAACTGTAGAGTGCATGTTCCTGTGTTTAGCTGAAAGGCCACATATGAACTCGGTGTTTCTCCTCTGCCAGGCGTCATGTGAGAGTCACTTGTTTTTATTACCTCCAGTAGCAGTGCCTGCACATGAGAGCTGTGGGTTTAGCACTCCAGGTCACCCCTGAGCTCTCACAGAAGCACCACCCTGTCCCCTGTCATGCTGGCAGGTGCCACCTGACATGTGGACCCCCGTGTCTCTCAGGTGACCCAGTGTTACCCCTGTGAGCAGGGACCAGGCCTCACTGGTCTCACTGGCTGGCATCCTGCCCTTCCTTGGCAGGCTTGCTGGCAGGGAGCAAGAGAGAGAATTGAGTCCCCACCTGTAATTCACAGAGTTTGAAATTTGGCATGGAATTAATTTTGATCAGCCATAGCAGTGCTGTTGCTCTTCAGCAGAATGAGCTGGCAGTTACCTTTTTTAAAAAGAAGTAAGACTCCCAAGAGAAGAATAAGCGATGTATCTATGTTACTTTTGGGAAGAAAAAAAGAAAGGGGAAAAAAACCTTGTTTTTCCCTGAAGCTTGTATGCAAAGTATCTGTTAAATTTGTTTATTCCATTATATTGTTCTGTATTGTGACTTCACAATTAGCATACAAAGGTTTGAAATCACCACATGTGCATTTTGTTTGCCCCAATTCTTCATTTTAGAGACTACCCATGAAATCTGAGTTCATAAAAGCAACTCCATCTATCTAATTAAGTAAATGTATCTCATGAAGATTAGCAATAGCTGTTTCACCTGTTTCACTGTGCTTGTTTTATCATGACCTAATTGCCAGTTTAACCCCATGTCTAGTTCTTTCCTGCTGAAATTGTGCAGTGTTCTATAGCTTAAAATAAAACCAGAGAAGGGAACTGGAAGAGGAGAATAGAATTTGCGAAGTACAAGAGAGAGGAAAGAATTGAGATGTCATTAAAGTGCTATATTTGGTCAGGAGTGTGAAAAAGTGGTCTCTTAGTAAGTCAGTATTATGCAAAATTTTAATTTATTTTTCTGGCACTTCTGCCATGTTTCTTATCACTTCTCAACCCATTCAAAACTGTCATTACTACTTCAGTAAAATATAGCAACTTTGCCCTACAAAATATAAGAACTTAAAATACAGACCTTATGTTTCTAGAAGATGTGGTTTGTATGGAGTTACAGATAACTGGGTGTTACATGTACAAAAATAGAATTGTTTTGCCTTACATTTTCTGATTCCCTTTTCACAGTTGGATACCAGAACACAAAATCAATAAAATCAAGCATAAAATCAAAGTGCTTTAATTAATAAACTTTCTTTTAACTTCTCCCTCTCCTGTAGTTTCACTGTGTATAGTTTCAGCATCAGGGACTGATTCTGCAGTGGCAGATAGTCCTGTTCTTCATAGCCATGGGATGTAAAATAGATTATGTATTAACTGAACCAAGCCATCATGAAACTGAGAAGACTTAAGCATACATTGTCAGGACAGAGGATTGACAGTTTTTTAGCTTAAATTGCAAACTTTGAGTAGTTATCAAGACAAATTCCAGTGTTGCTCCTGGTTCTCTTCTTTCAATCACCCATTTTAGGAGGAATTGCATCTATTTTTCTTTATACTTACCCTTGGTAGCTCTCTTACTTCCAGTTGTTTTTACATTTATTTTCCCAGACTCCCACTATGTAGCCTCATGATCACAGGCTCTGGTTCTCATGGGAGATTTCAATCACCAAAATACTTGCTGACAAAGCAACGTAGCCAGGTATGCATGGTCCAGGAGGCTCCTGCAGAACATTGATGACAGCTTTGTGATGTAGGTGGCTGAAAAACCTATGAGGGGAGGCACACAGCTGGATCTGGTATTAACAAACAAAGAGGGTCTTGTTGGGGATGTGAAGGCTGAGGGTAACCTTGGCTGTAGTGACCACAAAATGGTGGAGTTTACTGTTTTGTGTGGAAGAAGTTGAGAAATAAGCAAGATTACAACCGTGGGCTTCATCAATGCAAAGTTAGCTTCTTCAGAGATCTGCTTGGTGGAATTCCAGGGATCAGGGCTCTGGAAGGTATGGATGCCCATGACAACTGGGCAACTTCCAGGCACTGCTTGCTTCAAGCTCAAGACCAGTGCATCCCTATGAGGAAGAAAGTAGACTTGTGTGGATGAGTAAGGGTCTTCTGGAAAAAATTAAAGGGAAGAAAGAAATTTACAGGATGTGGAAAACAGGACTGGCCTCTCGGGAGGAATATAGGAACGTAGTCAGAGAATGCAGGGGTGCAGTGAGGAAGGGTAAGCCCCCCCCTGGAACTAAAGCTGGTGAGGAGTATCAAGGACAACAAGAAGGGTTTCTTCCAGTACATCAATAAAAAAAGGAAGAATAGGGGAAATGTAGGCTGATTGATGAATGAAGCAGGTGCCCTAGTGGGTTAAGACACAGGGAAGGCAGACTTACTGAATGCCTTCTTTGCTTCAGTCTTCACTGCAAAAGCCAACCCTCTTGAATCCCAGACCCTGGAGGTGAGAGATAAGGGCTGGAGAGAGGAAGACTTTTCCTTGGTAGAGGAGGACCAGGTTAGAGGCCACTTAGCTTAACTGGATGAGTTGCATCCACAAGTTCTGAGGAAGCAGTCAGATGTTATTGCTGTGCCTTTCTCCATCATCTTTGAGAGGTCATGGAGAACAAGAGCAGTGGCTGAGGACTGGAGGAGGGCTAATGTCACTCAAGTCTTCAAAAAGGGCAAGAAGGAGAACCCAGGGAACTGCAGGCCGGTTAGTGTCACCTCTGTCCCTGGTAAGGTTGTAGAAAAAATTGTTCTGGATGCCATCACAAAACATGTGAAAGCAAAGAATGTCACTGGGAGAAGACAGCATGGACTCACCAAAGGGAAATCATGCTTGACCAACCCACTTGCCTTCTCTGACACCATTACTGGCTGGCTAGATGAGGGGAGAGCAGTGGATGTTACCTGCTTTGACTTTTGATACCACTGCAAGGCTTTTTATACTGTTTCTCATAACATCTTCATTAGGAAACTCAGGAAGTGTGAGCTAGGTGAGGGGACAGTGAGGTGGAGTGAGAGCTGGCTGTGTCACAGAAGTCAGAGGTTGGTGATCAGTGAAGCAGTCAAGTTGGAGGCCTGTAAGCAGTGGTGTCCCCCAGGGGTCAGTACTTGGTCAGGTCTTGCTCAACATGTTTGTGAGTGACCTGGATGAGGGGACAAGAGTGAATCCTCAGCAAGTTCACTGATGATACAAAGCTGGGAGGGGTGTCTGACACTCCAGAGGACTGTGCTGACATCCTGTGTGACCTGGACAGGCTTGAGAGCTGAGCAGAGAAGAGCCTGATGAAGTTTAGCAAGAGCAAGTGTAGTGTCCTGCAGCTGGGGAGGAAGAACACCAAGCACTAATGTGGGTTAGGGGTGGACCTGTTGGAAAGCAGTTCAGAGGAGAAGGATCTGGGGGTCCTGATAGACAGTAAATTATCCATGAGCCAGCAGTGTGCTGTGTAGTCCCCTCCTCTGGAGATATTCTAAACCAGCCAGGAAGCAGTTTTGTGTAATCTCTTCTAGGTGATCCTGCTTTAGGGAGAAAGTTGGACTAGGTTATCTTGAGGTCTCTTCCAGCTCTGATAATTTGGTGGTTCAGTGACTTAAATTTATTTTTTTAAATGTGTCTATTTAAAGAAATAGGGCCTGACAGATATTGCAAGTGATACTGGTAACTGCGATCCCAGTTAATGAACTATTTCCATCTTTACATCCAGAATTCTTCCCCTGATGTGTAAGGCATCTGGAATAATCTGTGGTAATAAGCTGTTTTGCTTCTAGTCACAAACCATGCTGAAGTTTATAAATTGTTTAAGGACAGCTTGGGATGTAGTGTGTCCCTTGAATAGCTTTTTATATTGTTTCATGAAACTTAGGGAAAGAAAATGTTGCCAGATCATTTAGTATGATGTGTTTATTTCAGACCCATAAGGGCAAAAATCAGTGAAAATACCAGTTCTCATGACTTGTCTTGTTTGACTTGTACCAGTGATGCACTTCAGCTTTACCATCTTGTTATGCAAGATGCAATATTGATCAGAAAACCTTGAGGTGCCTTCTGTTCTTCATGGTTTGTTCAGACAATTATTTTTACTGGTATATAGCAGTATCTTAATTTCAGTATGTATTTCTCTAGCTTTAGCTTTCAGTTGATCGTTATTAGCATTTTTCTGAGCTTAAAAAAAGAAGTTCTATTTATCTGCAGATTTTCTTCATTTAAAGCATTTCTTTACTCCCAATTTCTGTGGATTTTCTGTATGCCATTTAATTTTCCTGTGTACCTGTAAATACTGGGCCCTGGGTTTGCATATAGTGTTCTAGTGCTTGTCATCTTCTGAGTATAAAATCACATTTCTTCTATTATTACTGTTATTACACCTTAGTAACCATTGCTCTGATAGTCATTTCAGGTTGCTTCTCCACCGTAACTGCAAGCTCTTACATCAGAGCTTCCTTGCACACAGTTCCTCACAAAAGGCAGATGTGACATGAGGTGCTTAACTGTGTCATTCTCAAATATGCTTTTTATTTGATTGATCCCAGGCTACCAGCCAGTCCACGTTCTACTTCTCCTTGTACTTTCCTCTTCTCTGTTAACCATTTTAACCAAATTCACGTAGTCTAGCAGTATGCTGCTGGTGACTCTTTTCATTTACTTCCAAATAAATGACAAATACTTTTCATAATTGTGTTTAGTAATAATCCCTGCCAAAATGCAGTGTTCACATGCCTACTTAGTAATGATTTGCCGACAGGCAGGTTCCAGGAAAATTAATTCATATAATGCATGCTTTTGTGGTCGGCATGGGTGTGAATGTTCTGATCACTTAATTGTTACCTCTGGAGCCTAATTATGGCAAACTAAGTATCATCCATTGCACTGATTGTTTTGACAGGCCTGCTGAAAGGGTTTTGAACTTGCAAGCTCATGTCCTTTTTCCAATTGTTTCAATTAGGTCATGTGATGCCTCACCCTACAAAACTTGCTTCAGATTTTATGGAAAGTGTTCCACTAACACACAGTGTTATGAGTCTCATGGGAAAAGAGGCATGTGTGTTTCATTAGATGTTTGTTGGAAGGCAAATTAGCTCTCAAATATTGAAGGTTTATCTCCAACCCTTTTGTTTTATGGGGATGGGGCATTTTGAGGGAGTAGGATGTTCTAGGAAGGGTAGACACTTAGATAAAAATATGAAAGGCATCAAACCATACAGCTTGTGAGGAGGTTCTTGTAGTTGAAAGTATATTCATCACTGAGCTTAATTTTCATCATTTTGCTTAAAAATAAGCCAGCTTCTAGGTCTCAGTAGAGCAGATGTATATAATATAGATATATATACATATAGATGAGTATATGTATTTATGTATCTATCTTGTGATGTATATAATCCTGTTGGTTTTATTATACACAGAAATGAGTATTTTTTAACAAACTTTTTTGCCCCATTTCTACAGGATATAGTTTTCTCCATTTTTTTCCTCTACTATCAAAACCTTAGTACATTTTTTTCAACACTTTTGGGTCTATTTTATTTAATCCAACTGTGTTGCTGTACATGCAAGTGAATTTTTCTGTTATGTCTTCAACTAATTTTAATGCTGTAATGCTTTAGTTGTCTTTCATAGTTGGGTAGGTAAGTGAACAATACTGAAAGAAAAGGAGATCTCAGTGCAATATCCTACTGACTTGCCAAAAAGATATTTGTGGTCATATTTCTTGCTTATCAATGCATGAGATACCAACCAGTCTACCACTTTCCTTTCTGTGATTTTCAAGTCATCGCAGTCTTTTTGACCATATTTTGTGAATTCTGTGAATGCTTAAAGCTTAGAAGTGTTGCAGTGAGACAGCTTGATGTGTCACACTTTCTTTACAGAAGTTCAGCACTAAATAACTAGGTTTATTTTGCTTCTTTCTTATATGAAGTGGTCGTTTTTTCTGCGAAAAGTTCTTTGAATTATTTACACTAACAGGTAAAATCAATGTATACTTTTCAGAAAACTTTAAAATATGGACCTCTGATATTTATTGTGGTAAAACCACCGTTTTTTTCTTACATTGCACTTTATCCAAAACACTAGTTGATTCCTTATCTTCTAAAAATGATGGCTGATGTATTTCCAAGGAAACAGCCGTTAGCCAGATACTGTTAATTCTGCCACTGACAAAAATAATGTATTAAGAAGGCAGAAGGACTAGCAAGGAAAATCAAAGTATTTGATTATGATAGTTCAAAACCTGAATTGTGGTGCCATAAATTAGATGTATAGCAAGTACTGCAGTAGTTTTGGGGAGCCTTTAGAAACTTAAAGTCCTGTGCTTTGAGATGGTTATCTAACTGTTACCTGTTCAAGTGTAGGGATTCTAGTGATGGGTGAGTTTGTGTTCTTCAAACATGAGGACAGGACACATGTTTTTTAAAAAGTTGTTAAATACATTGTCAAATTTAGTCTTCTGGTAAAGAACTTGATAGTTCTAAAGGTAGAAAGCATAGAAAATTAGTGTCCTGGCAGTATTAATTGAGCAAATGAAACAAAATTTCTTCTGCTACAGTGGGACTAGACCTCTATAGTAACTCATGTAAAATGCTCATCATTTTACATTGGAGTGATAGGTATCATACAGTTTCCATAGTACGTATGATATAGGATTATCCATTTGCTTTCTGCTGTTGCCTTTTGAAGTAGGCAGAATTTTGCACTAGTATTGTCTTTAATTACATTTGAATTTTTTAAAGAAGGTTTTCATGACTTTTCACATACCTCTGATCCATAGAAAAGTATTGGGGTATGGTTGCAAAGGCAGGTAAGATGATCTAATCATAGAGTCATAGAATGATTTGGGTTGGAAGAAACTTGTAAAGGTCATCTGGTCCAACACCTCTGCAATAAGCAGGGACATCTTCAACCAGATCAGGTTGCTCAGATTCCCATCCAGCCTGACCTTGAACATTTCCAGGGGTAGGGCATCTACCACCTCTCTGGGCAACCTGTTCCAGTGTTTCGGCACCCTCATTGTAAAGAACTTCCTTGTATCTACTGTAAATCTACCCTTTTTTAGTTTAAAACCATTACCCTTTGTCCTGTCACAACAAGCCCTACTAAAAAGTTTGGCCCCAAATGGGACAAATAGCCCACTGCTCTTGAGAAGTGTGGTTCTAATTTCCTTGCACAACATCTTTTAATGACTTGGGGGTTTTCTTTTCATTTGGGTGTAAAGGAGTAATTTTCTCCTGGATAAGTGAATTGAATTAGTTTGCTAAGTGGTTGGGTGACTGCTGAAGCACTAATAGAAGAGAGAACACATAAACAGGCTGTGGAGAATGGAAAGGTGGAGGCAAAGTATAATTTTCTTTTTTGGGCTGTAGCCCAAAAATCAGCTCTTTTGGTTTAGTAGCATCCTTAGGACCATCCACTTATTGTGAATATTGCATATTTTTTAAACCATGAGGGAAAAACAGAAGAAAAGTTTTGTTCCCTCACTTGGCATATCTGAAGTTTTTGGATGCTTTCAGAGAGTTCAAGCTTCTTTTTTCTGATCCTTTCCTAAAGTTCTGGCAATGTTCAATCAATCAATCTTAAATCTTTCTTCTTAGATAATTTTATATAATAGATGTGTTTCCAGTTGCTGGGATTTAGGTTGTTGTTGTCCCTCCTTCCTGGCCCCTAAGTTTTCTGCTCCCATTTAATACCATTTGAAGGACAGAGAGAGCAGAACACAGTGATGAGTTCAGACATGGGGTACATTTATATCACCCTAAATGTCTAAGTGCTAGAAAGAGCTATTTGTAGTTAGAGAAATCTGAGAACAGAGAAGCTATCTATTGACTCAGAAGCTTTTACTTAGCACACCTGACCATGAAGTAATACAAGATAGTCTAAAACTCACATTTCTATCTTTGTCAGTTTCTTTGAAGCCAGATGGGCTTTTGAAATCTTATAACAGCTTCCTGTGCTTTCACCTGTACTAATCTTAATTGTCAAGTGCTATAGCATTGACAAGAGCTGTTTTTGAGGTGCCCTTGCATGGCCCGTTAAGGCATATTTCAGGAGAAAAGGGGCTAAGTTGGGTGCACTGCTATTTACTTTTCATAAAAAGTAAATTATTATGCAAGACTATGAATTCTCTTTTTAACAAAGAAATTGAAGCCCTTCCCTCAGTGGAAATTTTGGTAGAGCATTAAGAGTTGAAGAGCTAAGCCTGTTTCTGAATTATACTTTTCTGCAGTATTATAGCATTAATTAATTACTTTGCAGTATTGTAGCATTACTTTTTCTTCTTCTTTTTTTTTCTTTTTTTTTTTTTTAATTTTGTGTAGAGGAGAAGAAGCCTAAAGTTAAGAAACCAAAATCAGAATTCCCTGTGTACACCATTTTGGAGTCAAGTGCATATGTACCATCATATGATCATGGAGCTTCAATTGAAGAGATTGAGGAACAGATGGATGATTGGTTAGGAGGCAAGAACAAAACACAAAAAAAGAAGGCAAGTTCAAATTCTTTCATCTTATTGTTTATCATGAATGTTGATTCATTTGCTTGTATCTTCAGAAACTGGAATAACGTAGGTATAATGCCACAATATTCATATACTGTTGGAATGTAGAGAGGTTTTAATTATCAGACAGACACATATTGGTAAAGATTATGTTGATGTTCAATGTAACTTGTGTAATGAAACTGGAAATGTTGTTATAGTAGGATGTCATTGATTAAAATAGGGAAAACTTCTGTGGTTTCTCATAGAAATACTACTCCTGTTCACTAGAAATTAGTAGACATAATGCTCTCAAGCATTGAGTCTTGACCCTTTTAATTGTAGTCAATAACATTTTGCTTGCATGAATAGATTCTTCTCTATTTAAAAAGAAAAAGCAAAGGATGAAGACAGAAGAAACCTTAGCTTTTTAGTATCCCTGTGTAATATACTATGGGACTGTTTATGTATTTTGTGCATTTCCCTGGATTTAGGGAAAAGTCCTATCAATTTAACTTAGGCCTATTGTTAAGATTCTTGCCACTTAAAGATAAGGGTACATACTTAGTGTAATTATCTTCTGGTAAATTTTATTAAAACTGTGACTTGAAAACTAATAGTTTTCAACTTAAGAACTGGCATACATATGTGACAGAAGAAATATATATTGGTCTCCTGACTTGAAAATCTGCCTTGCCTGGAAGACTGTGAAGAGTGGTGTGCTTGGAGTGGTCAGGGCAGCACATTGACTTCAGCATCAGAAGAGTGAAAGAAGTTCCTGTTGTCATTTGTTTGATTCCTCTGTGCTGCACATCTACTTACTGCTTAGTTGTTCACAAGCCTGTGAAAAATATTCCCTTCTGTTTTTAGTCAGACCTAAAATTTTTACTGAAATAATTTGAAATGTGTGTAACCTCTTTAATCATCTACTACTTTTGGATTCCTAAGCTTCATGACTGACTTCCCAGTTGCCAGTTTTTTCTTGCTGTTACTTTTATCTTTCTGTATTATTTAATACATATGTGTTACGTTTACTTTTATATTCCTGAAACAAATCCACTCTGCACTAAACACTAAAACATATTTTCTCATACTTTGAGAAAGTAGGAACTTGGGTCCTTAATTCTGCAGGTGAGTTGCCTGATTTTTAAGAGCATATGCACAGTCACTGGTTTTGTTTACCTCAACTCAAGAAGTACCCATGGATTGGGTTCCTGTTGGTTGCATGTCTCTGAACCAGCTTTGCTTAAGACTGTGTAGCAAGTGGTTAAAGGAGAAAAGATGTGTTTGTTTTCAGTCATTTGGGTTATTCGGCTATCTGGATCCCCAAATTCACCTGCCCCTTGAATGCAAACTGAGTCTTTCTTTGGATTTCCATGAAAATTAGAAGTTGAGTAAGATTGGGCTTACTCCATCTATAATTTTGCGTCTCCTACCCAGAGTATAAAGAAGTAGTGTCTTCAGAGACACTGCTAAGAGAACAAATGGTAGGTACATCCTTTCAGAAACAGAAGTCATATAAATTAAAGCATAAGAATTGTTGTTAAAAGGTAGCAGTTATACCTAGAGGTTCACTATTGCAATGCATCACTTCAATCTACGAATTTATTTTTTAAAATTGTGTTACAAATAGGGTGACATTTTAGGGACAGTGAGACAACTTGAAGGTATAGGGTCTGGATAAGGTGTCACCTGAACAAGCTGTGATGAGGTTGGGCTTCCTCTCTTTGACAGCTAATAAGTTATTGCAGTATGTTACATTTAATAAAATAGTGAAGAGAAACAGGTTCATAAACTGAACAAAGAAATAGACAATATGTGTGACTTGCTCTAGTACATGGTAGGAACCATTTTTATGTCATTATGAGAATTTCTGTGTCATATGATTTGTATAAAGCTCACTGGGAAAATGGTTGTACCACAAGTGAATTTTTCCTAGATGTCTTTTGACACATTTTCCATTTTAGAAAGATGTGTTTCCCCACTACACAGCATAGATATGAATTGTCACAGCTTCCCTCTTCTACCTCCCTCTTCTGCTTCTTTCATGGACGTGCAATAACATGATGTGTAACATTCATCTCTCAATTCTGTGTGTTGTTGGAAAAAGTCTTTGGTAAATCATTTTGCCATGAGACTTCTTTCTTGGGATTGTCACACTTCACTCATGAGAAAGCTTGTTAGCTTTTTTTTGTTTGTTTCATTTCATGATAGCGATGTGGATAGGGATGTGGAGTATGTAGAGCCAACCAGAATTGAGAATAGTTATCAGTGTGATGATACTTGAGGAAACAGATTGTTACTAAGCCATCCATATAGAAATGAGAAAGTGGAGTAGCTGTCCCTGATGTTGCTACCCTGGATGTAGGTGATTATAATTAATTTTATATTGCTCATGAACCACTTTGCAATGTTGACATTTGTATTTTGGGAGCTGCCTGTAATCCATGGGCTGGCATTTTCAAAGTGCTGTACCATGCAGACTGCCCAGTTTGATTAAAAAAAAAAAAAAACTTCATGGTTTTTGGGGTAGTTTTGTTTGGTTTTTAGTTTTATTGAAAACTGATTTAACATCTCTTAGGCTACAGTATTGGAAGCTGCCTCCTAATGTTTCTTCTGATTTGGAAGAGAAAATTTGCACTCTTTGGAAGAGTGAAGTTGGAAGTTTAAGGTATATTAATTTAGATACATCAAAGCAGTACAAAAGAAAAATTAAGATTTTAATTGTTCCATCTGCATCAGTAATCTGGATATTTTTCTGACATAGTAATTTAGGAAGTAACATCATAGAGTAAATAACTGTAAAGTATATTTGCCAGCAGGGAGGAGGTAAAGGCTTTCAGAAGTATCTGACTTGCCACTTCTTCATTGTGCTTCCATACGAGTTCTGTGTTCTATTTGTAGAGCAGGAGTGTGGCTTTGGCACTGCAGAAAAACAAAATTACCATTTTCTTTGTAAAATAAATATTACTGGTTATTGAAAATAACTGGGTTTATGTACACCTAAAGAAAAAGGATATTTGCATTTCTAAGGGTTTGTTGGATTAAAAATTGGTGACTTCAGAGGCCACTCTCCTGGGCTTCAAAAAAAGAAAATAAAAAAAAAAAGAAATACCTTTTGTTTGATAGCCTAGAATAACAAGTTTTTTAACTAGAATAACATAAGTCTTTTCAGTAAATCAGGAGGTAAGGGAATCAAGTGCAACTTGACAAAGATAAGCTGTTGGAAATTGTAAATGAATAGAAGAAAAAACTGAATATTGATGTAAAGAAATGGGTCAAGAGAAAATGGGCAGAGAGGTGGGAATGAAGATTTAATTATGATGTGGTCATATTTTGGAATAAAGCAAATTATTTGCTTCAGTGTTTATTGAAGACCATCTTGAAAATAAAGGCTAATGAAAATTGTTTGACAATGAGAATTACCACCTCCAATCGAAGAGTAAAGCTTTATTCTCAAATTCAGAATAGGCTAGTTCTCAACCCAGAATTCATTTAAAGTATTATTCTACTGAAGAACAGACATTGTACTTTTTAAGAAGCAAAAAAATACATGCCAGTGTCACCTTACTAAGTTACCTAACAGTTCAGAATGAATTGGAGCAATGTAAAAGTACATCAATAATATAAATGTACTTCGGAGTACCAGTGGATCGGTCTACTAAATTTTATTGATGGTTGCTTAGAAACATTTGGGCTTTTTATCTGGTGTCTGAATGTGCTATGGAAGGTATTAGTGTACTGTTGATTACTATTTCTGTAGGTTTTAAGTATTGAAGCAGATAAGGCACAAACTAAGGAAAAAAACCAACTTCCTTCTTAGGCGAGGTAAAACGGTCTATCAAGGAATGTAGAAAGAGGAGTGTTTTCTAATTTTTTTAAGGTTACATAGCTGGCTGAAAAAATGCTTATAGCACAGTGAAGTCATTCTTCTGTCCTAGTTTTAGAACACACTAAGTTTATGTACATAAGGAGCACTTGTCTTGCCAAGTTGTTACTCTCTGCTTAGTCCTGAATGTTAAAAGAAAGATATTGTGAGATACTCAGATAATATTCAGTGTTACAGAACTGAGAGGAATTTTTTCTGGAGTGATTCATCCACCTTTAGGACTTTTGTATTACTCTAATCTTTACACTTTTCAGAAAGAAAGAAAAATTAACAGGAAGACTAGATCAGAAAAAAAAAAAAAAAAAAAGAATTTTAAGTCATATTTATGAGGAAAGATTAAATAAATGAAGTATTAGGCCAAAAGATGGAAGCTGCTGGGGCATAGCAATGCAGAAGTTTTCCAGGCCATTCTGGGTTGTTTTAGGTAAAATGCTAGTAATTTATCATTTCTTACTACCTTTCATAAATTTGGAGAGGAAGAAATATTGCATTTAATTTGCAGCACGAATGTTTGAATTCAGATTTGGGAACCACATGTAGGAGCAGATGGCATAACCAGGACGTCTGCTTTAGTCTGTTCTGCTAAATAAAGGTTTATGAAACCTTCCTTTGCCCATCTATGCCAGTCTTAAGCTCCACCTGTTGAAAGTAACATGAACAGACTCAATTGTATTTGAGAGCATGGAAAAGTAATGAGACCCCTGAGGTTTTTTTATATAGGAAATCATATACTTAACCTAGCACTGAATTGCATATTCGTGTGGCACTGTTTACACTATTGATACAAACTGCATATTGCTACAGAGCTGTGAGGAATTACTACAAGCTCATACTGATACCAAAGATCTTCAAAGCAAACACCAAAAAAAATTATTTCTAAATTTATTTTTATTTTGTCTTACCACCCTCCCAGTAAGGAATTTCTTCCTTTTTCAGTTTGAAACTGTTACCCCTTGTCCTATCTACATGTCCTTGTAAAAAGTCTCTCTCCAGGTTTCCTGTAGGCACCCTTCAGGTAAGGGAAGGCTGAAATGACTGAAATTGCAGTGATTTAACCCTTTACTTTCCTGTTGGGCTGTTCACTTATTAGTGACATGTTTTGTTACATCTAATCTTGTTCTGTCCTTTCTACAAATATCCATATTTATTTAATATTTACTGTTTCTGGAATCACTGCTGAACAATTTGTCTCTCAGTGGGGTTTCTCTGATATTCTTTGTTGTGATTAGATTTTATATTACTTTAATACCTATTGTTTTCATGAGTGTTAATTGTTTATATGAATAATGTTGGTGCGTTAGAATCTTGGCCCTTGAGAAATCAATGGGAGAT
Source organism: Heliangelus exortis (assembly GCF_036169615.1). NCBI lineage: Eukaryota > Metazoa > Chordata > Aves > Apodiformes > Trochilidae > Heliangelus > Heliangelus exortis. The sequence continues at coordinate 19,096,485 of NC_092423.1, forward strand.
TTATTATTGTTTTCACTGAGATCAGGGGCATAATTCCTTTTGGTTTTCAGATTGCTCATCATCTTCCATTGGAATCTCCTCTTAGTTCTGTGTCATTATTTGACTTGTTTGTCTCTGAAGATAAGAGTTCCAAGTTCTACCTCAATGAGGGGTGACTACTTTTAACCTTTTGATATTTGCTTGCTCTGTAAAGGGGGAGATAAAGGTGGAGAAAGACAGTGCCTGATCCCTTCCAGCTGGACCAGATGTATGGATAGAAAATCATGTTTCTCATTATTTTTGTTTTTCATGTTATCCTGCAGCATTTTTCGGGGGTTTTTTGATATTGAAGGAGCACCTGGCTTGATTTTACTAAAGCAGTAGCAGTAAAAACTATTTTTATGCACAGAGCTTGGGAAGTTCAGGTAATGGGGATCTCCTTCATTTGCTACTGTTTACTTCTATCTTTAAATTAGGATTATTTAGAATAGCATGAAACAAAGCACATAAACATGTTTTTTACGTAATTTATTGGTAGGTGCTGGAAGCTTAGTAGTTGCCATTTTCTCAAATTGATGAACTTCAGGCTGTGGTCACCTTGTAGTGAACTCTTTTCTGGTTAAAATGCAGTTTGTGGGTTTGTTTTTCTCAGCATGGGCCATCAAAGCACTTTGTTTCATACACAGGATGTTGATAACCAAGTGAGCTTTTTAATCATGATAGTTTTATTTGAAAGCTGCCTGTGGAATAATGATATAAAATAACTTTAAATGTAGAAGGAAGGTCCCTCTGCTTTATAGCATTAAAAGGCAAAATGAAATACAAATGCTAAATTATTATTTTGTTATTTAAAAAATACAGTTTTGACAGTTAAATTTAGTCGTATTATAATCTTTAACATTTCATAATTGCCAGCTAGCCTGCCACCTGCTCTTTTCTGCTGTGAATCTTCCCACATCTGTGCTGCTTTGAAATCTGAGTATGCTTTTTCTTTAGTAGCAAATAACATGGTGCTTGTTCTAATCAGATGTCATATAACAGATTACCTGAACACAGTTTCCAGGCTTTTAAAAAATGTTAATTCCTTAAGCAAGCAGTTTGTATCTTAGCAGGATTAAGGTGCTGTGTAAACCAGATGTTTTAATAAATTGGTCTTTGGAGAAGGGTTATTCTGTTGCTACCTGAGGTCATCTAGTTCTGAAATAACTTGATTTTCTTTTTCTAAGCAGTGAAACAAATATGGTATCTAAAAAGTGTGTCTATATTCTAAATCTCTTTTTTTCCTGGGACAGCAGGACAAGCAACCAGCAGTCCAAGGTTCCTCATGGTGTCTTGCCTCGACCCTAACCCAGGGGGATTGCTGTAGGTCAAGAAAGTAAATCACTCTGTGTGCCCATTGAATTTAAGGCTTTATATTGAGACTGCCAGCAACTATACCTGTTAGTGTCAGTTATGAAGCTATTCAGTAGGAGATAGTCTAAGCTCATAATACATTTTAACCTGAGCTCCAAACTCTCATCAAATGGTGATGACTTTGAGTTGCTATTGATCTTGGCCATATTGAATTTAGTAACCCTGAGGTGAAAATCTCAGTATTCCATTACCAAACTCCTAAGCAATGTAATGTCACTCAAGAGATACTTCATTTTAAAACAAAACAACAACAACAAAAACCCAAACAAACAAACCACGACATCCCAAAATCTTCATTAGAGTGGTACTGAAAGTGTTAAGTCAGAAGACTCCAGGCTTTCCTGTGGTTTATTATGCTTTGTGTCACTGCAAATGTTGCACATTCAGCCTGAGTAGAATATTGGGGTTTGCATTTTAAAATAGCTCTACAGTTTATGTCCTGTAGATAACTCCTGCAGTTATAATATTTGCATTGGAGTTCTTACTTGTAATGAAAAAGCTACTTTTGTCCTACACATAAGCTTTTTTAAAATAGGTGTTTAAATCTGCCTGTGTACTGCACTCAGACTCTCCACCTGAGGTCAGTGAACAGGTACAAAACAATGTATATGCTGCTTCTGTGCAGCAGAATTCTATTGATAAAGTATTGATGGTAATAGTTGGGACAGTGTTGGGAAGACTTCCTTTTTGTTACATACTATGTTTGTACAGGACTTGATGTACCAGAACAGTAGAGGAATGCCTTGGTTATTCTAAAATGTTTGTGTAAGCTTCTTTTGTCCCATACACATGTAACAGCCAGTGGTTTTGTTGGTTTTATGGCTAATCTTTTTGTTTCTTTACGTGTTAAACCAAAGCAGTCTAATTCTAGCAAATCGATGTCTTTAGCATATTCCTAGCTAATTGGGGTATTTTTGTTTGGTTTAGAAGTAATTGATGTATGTACTTTTTTAATCAACTTCCTTAAATGCAGAGGGTAACCTTCATTTTACAGTTCTGTCTCTAAATATTTGAGCCTCTATGGACTTTGCTTTGTGCTTCAATAGTTTATAGAGAGCATAGATGTGATTTAAAAAAACCCAAACAGCTATTTTTTCAATTACTGAGTTTTCCTTGGAGAGGATGACCCACATCTTTAAATCTAGAGTAAGACCTCTCTGCTTTTGAGCTGTGAATATCAAATCTTTAGGGTCAGAAATTTAGTTTCTACTGCAGTATTAAGAATGAAGTGCTTTTTATCCTCAGCTTTTCTTAAGGAAGAATAAAGTTACAGTATTTTGATGATGAAATATTCTTCAATGAGAATCTCAAGTTGGTGTTTCCAGTGTTGTGGCAGACGTACATCAAAGAACAAACTGTATTTGTAAATACAAAATGAAGAAAATAAATTCTCCTATTGATGGAGTCAGAAAAAATAGTTGTTATGACTGGGACAAACACCAGAAGTAGTAAGCCCTGAACCAAGACTTACAAGATTTTGCCTAAAATAGGTCATGAATATATAATGACCATGAATAAAATCAATATAACTGAACAACTGCTATGTAAGAATATGGAATTTATGTATTTCCTATTCTGCCTTTCTGTCGTTGACCTGTGTTGGGTAATGAGGTTGGGTATGTTAACAAAGCATAGGAAACTTAATTTTTAAAATTTATTATTGTATTTATAGAAAGTAATGGTGTTGTTATAGAATATGTAATTTGGTAATAGTCTGCTCTCAAATGTGCCATGCTTACACTGGTTAGAATTAGTCTGAATGGAGAGGTGTTGTAATCTATGCAAAAGGAAAGTTCTGCTATAAGCCTTTAAGGAGAGTATTAAAAAGCATCTAAATGATACAGAAAAATTATTTGATGTGACATCCAGGGAGAAAGTTTTTTGTAAACAGTATGTTTCACAGCACAACCAAATAGATTGCAAGGGAAAGCAATCAGCCAAAATATATTTCCCTGAGGACGTTTCCTAAAAATAGTAACAATATGTTATATCAACAATTATACAGTAGTAAAACAAACAAACAAACAAAACCCAACACACTAAACCAAAACCAAATGCCACAAAAAAAAAACCTCAACCAAAACCCTCAGCTGTGCATATGTATTGAATTAACAGCATGCAGTTGTTGACATTTGCCTGATATTTCCTGATCTTGATTGGGTTCTTAAACTTTCTGTCTAATTAAATACATTAGCATAGGTTCTTGTCTGGTATAGACAAGGAGAATAATGCACTGATTTCAACACCACACTTCAGATGCTGTGGGGCTTTCAGTAGTATTTCAACTGAATTGGTATTCCAGAAGAAGTGATTGATGTGACTTTCTGCCATAATTCAGTCTGACTGGTTTTTCATGTGTGTTTTCAGTGTGTAGTCCTCAGTTTTTTTGAGTCTGTCAGATGAAAACTACCAAAGAGCTCAAGCTAATTGTGCAGAGTATTAATCTGTGTACAAACACACTGGGGTTTTTGTTAAATGTAGCTCTGGTTCTGCACTGGGCAGCACTTTAACCTCTGTTCAGACACCTGCCTGGGTCCAGACTAGGGCTATATACCTTTTATTATATTAATTCTTATAACTCAAGTTCAGTTTAAGTTTGGACTTAATGTACCTCAGGTCTTGAGTCCTGTTTTATTTCTGTGATTGGCATGATAGTTGTCTGTCACAGAAAGACATGGTAGACATAAGAGAAACCTTGTACCTGTGAGGAGAAGCAGGAACTCTTCTCTTTCCTGGTTATCCACTGAAAATCTGACTGTTTTCATTGAGAGTGTCTCCTCTGCCCTAAAGCTGGACAGAGTACCTTTTACATATGTTTGCAAGGAGCTGTGAAATCTCTTTGTAAATATGAGCCTTCTTTGTGTTGCTTTTTCTTCCTTTCAGCCTGGGAGAGATCCAGGAAACATCAGAGGGAATGCTCTGATTTAGCCCAGTTGGGGTCACAGTTGGTGAAAATCCTGATTTTCTTGGCAGTGCTTCCTCCCTGTCACCTCCCAAAACAATATCATTCCTGTCACAACTCTGAAAAAAAGAATAGAGGAGCTGCAGGTAGAGACTGTAGTTGCATATATAAGGGGTAGAAGCTGGAGAAGGATGTGGAAGCTTGGCTAGTCCTCATGACCTTGCCCCACTTACTGCTGCCCATCTGACAGAATGGAGAGAGAGTTCAGTCCAGAACTGACACAGTGTATCCTCAGAATTCTGCCAATAAATGAGAGGCAAGGGTGGCAAAATCCCTGAAATGAGATTTTCACAGGAACTACAGTTTAGGGATCCGTAAGAATCTGCTGTTTATGACACCAACTTCTGTTGTGCAATTCAGTGCTGCTCTTTTTGGGTTTTTAGTATGAGCTTGAGAAGCACAGACTGTTGTTTCACTTTAGATACCTTTGAAGTGGAGAATGAAGTTAGCTTCAAATAAATTCCAGACAAACCAACTAAAATCTAGCTAGGTTTGGTATCTTCTCTTCTTTTACAGTGCTTGGTACTGCTGCTCTCCTTGGTTTTCTGAGGCTGTGATTATAGTGAGGTTTGATCAAATTTGCTTGCAGATATTGCCCTGAAACTATGAACTAGGGCAAGCTAAAAGGAAACTGATCGTGAGAGATGTTTGGATTTTGTTTTGCCTGTAAAGAAAAATAGGTAATCCTGCCTTACCAAGTAATGATTTAATGCTGCTGACATAAGAATTTTGTCACTTAGGAATTTTCAGACAATCTCAATCTAGTTATTAGCCTTTTTTTTATATATATAGTTTTTGACAGGCAGGATGTAGTGTTGAAAACATCATCTTTAGTCTTCAAATCCTCAGTTCAGCACACTTGAGCAGGTAATTGCCTTCCATTAAAATGAATAGGAGTTGTGTCCATATTGGAAGTTAAGTACTCTCTGAATTGGGATGCAAATGTTTTGGCATAAACCATTCTCTGTAAAATGCTGCTGGACAATATATTCCTTACTCAAACGGCCAAAAGAGGAGAATCCTCATTGATGGCATGGTATAAGGAATGGTTCCTTTCTCAACATTGCAGTTGAGGTTTGTTATATTGGTAATGGCACTTCCTAGAATTTTCAAAAGGCAGAATTTCTTAAATACAATGACTGTCCTTGAGATGCAAATTGTGAAGGTAGTTCTTGAACTGTTGGATTAAAAAAAGAGTATACAGCCCAGTATATAACAGCCTGATGTTGTGATATATTTGAGAGTTGCTTAGTCTGCTTAGTATTTTATGAGAGAAAGAACCTTGCAAGGAAAACACTCCTAACTCATAAAGACTAATCATATGCTTTAATGTGTCTGCATGCCTTTGGGCTCATCTTCTCTAGTGAATTTAACAGCATGGTCATAGATTTTTAATATATCAAGTAATTATGAAAAAAGTTGCCACCTGCCATCTGTTGAGAACTTACTGTCCAATGCATTTATTTATTAAAGTTTGTGAAAGTTAGAAAATTCTTTTTCTGAAGAACTCATTGACTTATATACTTCTAGATGATTTGCAGTATCATATTCTCTATAAAATGAGAATATTTTTTCAAACTGCACTTAAAAATCCAAATAGAATGGTGTTTTGAGAGAAGATTAAAGAACATTTATTCCCTTTCTTTGGGAATTTGTCTCCACATTAGTGTATCACAGACCAAACCTAATTACCTGTTCAACCTATAGTTTATTTAATCTGCGTGCCTGAGTGTCCTGCAATCAAATTTACTGAAGAGCTTCTCATGTTTTTCTGCATTAAAACAATTGCCTTGAAGCAGCTAACAATTAAAAAATAAATGAGTTAATGCTTTCTGCTAAGTGCTAGTATTTAAGTTATAATATGCAATTAAAACCTACATTTTAATTTCTGTTCAATTACATTGACTTACATAGTAATTTCAGTGTTATATTTATGAACCATTTAATTGTGACATTTTTTTCTTTGGCTTGCATGATGCAAAAGTAGATATGATTTTGATAATGTGGCAAGAAGTCACCTCTTTGCCCCTGTCATTTGCTGGAATGACAAACAGAAAAAGATAAGATTAGCCAGGTTTTGTGTAAATATGATGGAACACTTTAGTTTCAAAAGCTGTGGAAATATGTCACAATTTGAATTATTTTTCATGAGTTTGAAAGCTATCTGCTTCATGGGAGGGTAATTCAGATTGCTTAATGGTAACACAGGTAGGTAGTTGAAGCATTCCTGCATGTATTTGGTCATGATAAGGGCTGTAGCTTAAAGCTTCATGTTAATTCTAGAGTGAAAGCCTGCAAGAAATTAGTGTGAAACCATTAGTTGTAGACCAGTGGCTTTTTTCAGCTGTATATTACTAGAGACAGATGCTTTGCTACTTTTTGGCTGTAGCTCCTTCTTTTAAAAAGAAAATGGTAAATGGAGTTGATGCCTTGCCAATAACTAGTTAACATATTTTTGTGTTAGTACTAGAGGGAACTTGCTATGGAACATGCTCCATTTTGGAATGGATTAGGATTTTCTCTTCCTGACTGAACCCAAGTCCCTCCAGGGCCTTTTAGCATGCTAAAAATCACTTGGAAGCATTCTTTTAACATCCAGCCTAAATTTATGGTACATTAACACAAGTGCTCATATCCCTCTTCTGTGATGTGTTAATCTGTTACATTTGTTTAATGAGTGTAGGGGTGTGAAGAAGATCAGAAGACCATTCTGGATTAAACAAAACAAAACATGGTCTAAAAAGCATGTTTGTTTGCTTGTTTTATTTTCTAAAGCTAGATTCTCTGTATCTTTGAAAGGACCTTTTTTACCTGTTTGGTATTATCTTTTGCTTTTTTGATCTCTGGGTAACACTGGAAATGTAGTCACCCTTCTACCAGTAAAGCTGGCTATTTTTTATGTCAGTTCCAGTTGATGAGCTTCCAGCTTATATATAAGTTGAAAGGATCACACATTTTGATTTAGTACCATCCCATTTATACTACCATATTCATAAAGTTGTTAGATCTGCTGATCTTTCCCAAGAACCAGAATATTAAAGTACCATTTTTTCTGATGCCTAGTTGTGTTTCTTCCTGTTAAACAAGTTCAGGTGTTGCAGTGACCAGTGGTGCCTTGGTTAGGTGCTGAGTATAACTCATTGAGGACACAGCAGCTTCACTACCAATAATAGTTCTTAGTGTCTTTTAATTAGGCCATTGCTGGAGAAGTCATCACAGAACAGTCTTTATATTCCTGTCCCCAACCTCATAACTCAGTGTCTTCCATACAGCAGTGTCAGCATGGCTGATAGATCTGCTTAAGAAAGGAGGAAGACTATAATGTGACAAAAAATACACTTTTTGTTCTGTGATTTCCAAAGTTTGATGTGAGTGCTTTAGCGGAAGGATGGCAATAAATGATGTGATGGCTTTATACTGAGTGATGTATTAGGAGAATTCTGTTCCAAAATGTCATCCCTCATACCATAGGAAGAATGGCCTCTGAAAGCAAAACTCAGATTTACTTGAGGTGCAACAACAAATTGTAGGAGGCAGCTCTGCCACGTGTATGTTGTAACTGCATGGAAAAGTTGTGGGATTTTGGATGTGTTTCTACACTGACTTTGACCTTTTTTTTTTCCTTAAGCCACGTAGAATTTTAAAAAGTGCAACTTTTAAAAAGCTTTCATCTGCTTAAGTGCTTTCCTAACACACAAATTAACTTAAGCCTTTACCCATATTTAACTTCTAACAGACTTTTTGATTCAGGATACAAGAATGGGCACAAATGTAAGTGTCCCTCTGAACATCAGGAAACACATTTATTGTGGGAGTGACACAGATTGCCCAATTGTTGAGGTTGTAGAATCTCCCTTCTTGGGGTTAGTTATTCAAAAGCTATGGTCATGGTTCTCAAAAGTTGACTTTAGGTGTCCCTGCCTGAGCAAAATGTTGGACCAGATGACCTGCAGATGTCAGATGATTCTGTGATTCTGTACTAAGTGGCACGCATTTACTTGCTGAATTTAACCCCACTCTCAAAGAATCACAAATTGCAGTAGTAATGTCAGTTTTAATTTACCAAAGAAAGTATCTTGAAATTATTGATCAAATATAAGTTGTGTCTTTCTTCAACAAGATCATTCTTCAAAACACCTCTCATCAAAGAAAATCAAGGGTAGGAAGTTCCTTAGTTAATTTAGGTTTCTGATACTAGCTGAAGACTGTGCAGGGAGTAATTTTTCTCTAAATGAGGACATTTATGCTCAAATCGGGTTGTTTGTGGTTTTGTGTCTTTTTCACATATGCTCATTTTATCTGTGTTTTAGGGAACTGTCATTTTTATCTATGATCTCTTTGTGACCATGAAAAAGGTTCAGTATTTCAGTGAAGGCAACCAATCCATGCTGCCATTTAAGAGGTAACAGAAATGTCTTTAGAATTTAGACACCCACAGAAGATTTCCTTCTTTACAAGCTGGTCAAAAATTAAAAATGTGAATAAATTTTTTAGAAGCGCCTAAATCACTAGGGAGTAACCTCTGATTACAAGTTAATAACTTTTACCAAAAATTATCACTGGTTACAGTAGGAAATCCAACCATTTTGTTTTATTATGCATAATAGATAACATATTTACTCATTGTGGAGGTAGATTTGCAGGCTACTGTCTTGCTAGCAGAGATTTACTCTCAATCAGGTATTTGTGCTGCTGTAACCACCAACAGCAGACATAAATGCTGGTAATCTACTCCTATAGTTTTGAGCTGAGATTACCAAAGATTTTTCCTCCAAACGTCTCCTAAATACAAGCCAGGATGTTGTCATTTGTTACTTCAGAATTCTTTGGTGGATTTACTGTGGCTGGCTGCCAGGTGCCCACCCAGCCACTCTTTCACTCCCTCACCTCAGCAGGACTGGAGGAGAAAAAGATGAAAAAGCTCTTGGGGTAAAGGCATAGAGATCAAGTAATCTATTCCTGTCACAGACAGAGCAGACTCAACTTGGGGGAAAAAATTATATATTATTATTATTAAGATAGAGTGAGACAGTGGACATTGGACAGTGAGAAACAAAGACAAAACCTAAACCACCCTTTTTCCACTTCTCATGAAGATTCAACTTCACTCCTCCTTTCCCAGTTCCTCTACCTTCTCCCTGATTCCAGTGGTGCCAGGGGATGGGTATGTATGGGGTGTTTGGTCAGTCTGTAAGTTACCTCCTGCTGCTCCTTCCCTCTCAGACTTCTCCATGCTCTGTCATGGGACTTTCACAGGCTGCAGTCCATCAGGATAAATATACTCCAGCATGAGTCCTTTGTGGGCTGTGTTTCCTCCAGGGCACATCCACCTGCTCCATTATGGGGTCCTCCACAGGCTGTGGCATGGATATCTGCTCCAGCATGGTCTTCTTCACTGACTGGTGGGGAATCTCTGCTCTGGTGCCTGAAACACCTCCTCCCCATCCCTCTCCAACCTTGGTGTCTGCAGGGCTGTTTCTCACACTTCCCCTCACTCCTCACACTGCTTTACAGCACTTTGCCCTTTCTTAAATACATTTCCCCAGAGGTGCCACCAGCTTGGCTACTGGGCTCAGCTGGCACCTGCAGTGGCTCTGTTGTAGCCAGCTGGAGGTCACTGTGTCCCTCACCTCCTTCCAGAGGCCACCCCAGCAACCAAAATCTTGCCACAGACTCCTGTTAAAAAATTCTCACTTGTCATATTTTGAAATGTTTTTACAATAGAATAATGAAGTGTTTTCATTCCTGTTACCTCCCCTGTCTTTCCAGAGGTTGCAGTTTTAACTGAATGATCATTTATATCAATGACTAGTCATTTACATATCATTATTTTAGAACAATTCCAGCTGTATTCATAAGGAACTACTTTTATTTAAATAATATAGAAATTATTTTTTTAGGTGTTCTTGGTCTGCAAAACCTGAAAGTTAATGCTCAGCATTGTTTTCCCCTACAGATTCTTTAAAAAAGCTCTTAGTTCTGGATCCTTGAAATAGGAATAAATAATGAGTTGGAAAGGAGAGATCAATTCTGAACACCGTTTTGTAATTTAGGGATTTACCTGAAAAAAAATAGATGGAAAATAGGCAGGTTGAAGGTCGAAGGTTGAAAGTAGTAAAAGGAGAGACCTTTTAACTTAGCTGGGAGAAGATAGCTGGTTTTAAAGGGCTGCTCAGCCTGGGAGGAACACATAGAAGGGCCAATGGCTAGAAATGAAAGGCAGAGACAGTTTTAATTTTTTTATGTGTAAAACTCATGTGTTGGCATGCAGTTTGGATGGGCTAACAGACTGGAAGTTTAGAACAAAAATTGTGAATAGTCAGTATGGTAGGTAGTGGAAGAATCTCAAATATACAAATTTTACTGGAATTAAGTTACTCTTGACAAAAAATTGAAGATAGATGCTTAGCTGGGGGAAAAAAAATTAGAAAGGGAAAGGCTCATGCCAAAGAGCATATAATTTGCAAGTCAAATACACATCTAAATTCGCTAAGACCAGAAACAAAAAAAAAAATTATTATTATTTCAAAGAAAATAGATGAAGGAACATTGTCAAGAATTTTGTTCAGATCATGGATGATCAAAAATATAAAGCAGTTTAAAGAAGGTGCTCAGGCTAAAAGTCTTTTTCACCTGTATTTACTACAAAGGTGTTTAGTGTATTTTTGACATCATGTATTGAAGCCATGCAGGGAGGGAATGTTTTAGATTGAAGCATTCATCTGAAGTTGATAAATAAGAAATTGCTTGGAACAATGGTCTTCACTATTACTCGACCTAAAAATAAGTCTAATATTAAATCCATTTAATACTGCTGCTAATATTGTAGCAATTACTTAAATGAGCCTTGAAATGAGAGATGGAAATACCAATTTTTGAGCTTCATTGAGGATACTGGGAAGTACAGACTGGTTATCATGAATTCCATACTGGGTAATTTTTTGAAATTATGAAGTGAATGATACTGTTAGGTGCTTCAGTTGTAACATAATAGTAAAAAGTCAGTGTGAATTTGAAGAAAAGTTAAGGCTTGTTATTAGAGCTTTACAGTTTACTTGGATTTTATTAAGCTTTTGACAGGTTCTGTCAGCAAGCCTTCTTATAGAGACAAAGTAATGATAAGGTGACAGGGAAGGTACTTAGAGTAATGCTTAGTTAAAGAACAGGAAACATAAATTTTTGTTACTGCAAAATGTCACTAGAGGAGTTTCAGGTTCTGAAAGGTTCTGTTCAGTACTGAAAATGGTGTATAGTTCGGTGAGTTGCAAAGGGGTAATGCAGAATTATTCAGGGCTGCACTAATTGAAATGTCTGTGAAATCCACATTCTGTAACAGGCAAGGTCTAGAAAAATCTCCTGAGGAGTCCTGTGTTTTTTTATGGACCCTCCTACTGCAGAAAAAATAGTCTTTAGCTGTCTGATCAGAAAATAACGAAACCATATTGCTTAATGGTAGTGTTTGGGTATCTTTTTTTGGGTTGTCTTCCCTGTATTATTCAGAGCTGTAGCTCAGGTCAAAAATACATAGGATGGAGAAAAAAAAAGGCAGCAGGGCATGGAGAGAAGTGAGAAATGAGAAGAGAAATGTGTGCACAAAGCTAAGTTATGTTGTTAATTAAGAGAAAAATTAAGATTAAGATAGACAACTTCATTTTCTGACTTTGTAACAGAAATGGGTTCAACTTCATGCTTCAGAAATCCCTAATTTCTGAAATAAGGTTGGGGGCAGCTGAAGGGAAAGAATCTCTCTGTACTAGAACATTTGCTGCTGCATGTGGTAGAAGACCTGCTACTGAAGCAGATGAAACTTCATGATTCTTAGGTTCTCACTCTTCTGTAAGAGCTGTTGTCTACTTACGTTATGTATATTGTTTAATATTTTAATGCTGAAGGCATTACTGTGTGAGGAATAGTATAAACAAAAATTATTATGGTTAGGATATTATCTTGCCAACCTTATGATATAAGTGAAGATAATTAGTTGTATATTCATATTTATATGTAGTTGTTTTGAAGAATTCTAAATTTAATCTCAAATGTTATTTTCTTCTATGTAATATATTGTTTAAGATTAAATTATTTAAGTTACTGGGACCTGAGGATATGCAAGCAAGAGTTCAAAGAAAATTTAAGGATTAAATAATTCAATTAACTGAGTATTTTCCTGTGTGCCTGAGGACTGAAATGGCAAATGTGTCATTCTGTTTATTTATTAAGTTGTCAGTGGAATTCAGGGACCTTTACAGGCCTGTACATCTGACATCTCTTTCAGCAAAGCTATCAGAAACTTAAATAAAGAATAGAATTAGTCAACACCTAATAAATATGACCTATGTGGAGTCCTGAACATTGCTACTGTAAACATGTCTCGCCTGTTAAGGCTCTGGCTTCTTTGAAGGATTAATGAATATGCAGTAAGATGGTCTGATTGATATGGTCCTCTTGATTTTTGAGAATGCTTCAGCAAGTCTTGTAGGCTTTTAGGGAGAGAAAGCAGTCACGGTGTAAGAAGAAGGATATCTTCCCAAGATAAGTAATTAGTTAAAATATTTAACATGGAGAGTAGAAATAAAGAGTTCTTTCAATAGAGCAAAGTTAGCAGTGGAATTGGCTGAGACTGCTAGGAGCTGAGCTGCTCAGTGCATTCATGTAGTGTATTAAACATGGTAATATGGAGAAAAAGTGAGCTTTGAGGTGAGAGAGTTTATCAATGATGATATTATTTGGAGTAATGATATTGCACACAGACACTGCAGAACTGCAGAGTGATCTTAAGACTTTGCTTGGGCAATAAAATGGCAGAAAGCCTTCCCAGTGTGTAAATACATGTGTGTTATGTAAATACATGTGTGTTATGCAAATGTTGAAGCAGTGGATGACTGTCCTAATTTCATGAACAAAATGATGTGCTCTGAGATGGCTGTGATTCTTGAGGAGTGAGATCTTAGGAATTTTGTTTTAAAAAAACCAAACAAAGCAAAACCAAAACAACAAAACCAAGCAAAACTACAACAACAGAAAAGAAAAAAACATATGCAAATGTTACAGATTGTTAAGAAAGGAATAAAAAGCAAAACAGAAGAATCCTTATTCCAGTCCTGCTGTGTACTGTTTGGTACCTCATCTCAAAGAGGTTGGTTGTAGTGGAATTGCAGGTGGTTTAGAAAAAGGACAGGACTGCATAATAAGAGATGGGTTTTTACATGAGAAACCAACAGTTTGGACTAGGACTCTTTAGATTGGAAGAGTCAGCTTATGGGGGAATTCTATAGAGGGATATTTTGAACAAAGCTGTAAGTGACACAGAAGTCAGTAGATACAGACTATTTGCAGGTTCTTCATTCACAGCCTAGTGCTAGATGTCATCAAAGCTAGCAGGAGCCAGGTTCAAAACAGACTTAAGATGGTTCCTTGTATCATAAGTAGCAGTTGTGAGCAACTCCTCATGAAGTTGCAAATCCAGAAGGATTACATAGAATCATAGAATTGGCTGGGTTGGAAGGGACCTCAGAGATCATCAAGTCCAACCCTTGATCCACTACTGCTGCAGTTTCTAGACTGTGGCACTAAGTGCCACATCCAGTCTCTTTTTAAATATCTCCAGGGATGGAGAATCCACTACTTCCCAGGGCAGCCCATTCCAATGCTTGATCACCCTCTCTGTAAAGAAATTCTTTTTAATATCTAACCTAAACCTCCCCTGGCACAACTTGAGACCATGCCCTCTTGTCTTGCTGAGGGTTGCCTGGGAAAAGAGACCAATCCCCACCTGGCTACAACCTCCTTTCAGGGAGTTGTAGAGGGTGATGAGGTCTCCTCTGAGCCTCCTCTTCTCCAGGCTGAACAGCCCCAGCTCCCTCAGCCTCTCCTCATAGGATCTGTGCTGGAGTCCCTTCACCAGCCTGGTTGCCCTCCTTTGGACCTGCTCCAGGACCTCAATCTCCTTCCTGAACTGAGGGGCCCAGAACTGGACACAGTACTCGAGGTGTGGCCTCACCAGTGCTGAGTACAGGGGCAGAATCACTTCCTTGGGCCTGCTGGCCACGCTGTTCCTGATCCAGGCCAGGATGCCATTGGCCTTCTTGGCTACCTGGGCACACTGCTGGCTCATGTTCAGCTTCTTGTCAATCCAGACTCCCAGGTCCCTTTCTGCCTGGCTGCTCTCAGCCACTCTGTCCCCAGCCTGGAGCTCCCCATGGGGTTGTTGTGGCCAAAGTGCAGGACCCGTCACTTGGCCTTGTTGAACCTCATCCCGTTGGAATCAGCCCAACTCTCCAGTCTGTCCAGGTCCCTCTGCAGAGCCCTCCTGCCTTCCAGATGATCCACACTCCCCCCCAGCTTAGTGTCATCTACAAACTTGCTGATGATGGACTCAATCCCCTCATCTAAATCGTCAATAAAGATATTAAATAGAACTGGTCCCAACACTGATCCCTGGGGGACACCACTGGTGAGCAGCCGCCAACTGGATGCAGCCCCGTTCAGCACCACTCTCTGGGCCCGGCCCTCCAGCCAGTTCCTAACCCAGCGTAGAGTGCCCCTGTCCAAGCTGTGGGCTGACAGCTTTTTCAGGAGAATGCTGTGGGAGACGGTGTCAAAGGCCTTGCTGAAGTCCAGGTAGACCACATCCACAGCCTTCCCCTCATCCACCAGGCAGGTCACCTGATCATAGAGGGATTTAGTGAGGGTTATTAAATTGATAAAAATACCAGCCTAGAGCAGTTCCTTGAGCTGAGAGTAACTGTCCTTAGGGAAAGTGGTTGGGGAAATATAGGTAACCTATATGCTTCCCTTCCTTTTGGTCTTAGTATCTGCATATGGCTCCTCTCTTTTTAAAGCAAAGTAGGACTGGAAAAGATGAATGCTAAATATAGTCCTTCTTGTTAATCACAAAACATATAGTAAAGTTTTCTGCAGCTGCGCTCCCTGAGCGCAAATGATGAGTTTATGGGTCTACCTTGACCATTGGTCTGAAACAGGATAGCTGTCCTTATGGATTTGTTTGGGTTTGGTTTTGAGGGTTTGTTCTGTTGTTTGGGTTTTGTTTTGGAAATGGGATTTGAGAAGGAACAAAGAGTTAAGTGAACATGTGGCTTTGGATATGAGTTCAGATCATTAGTACTGTTTAGCAAATCTTTAGATCTTCACAAAAGATCTTCAGAACTGTAGCAGATCCTCAGCCACAGCTGAATCACAATGCCGAATGTGTATTGATAAAACAAGACTGACTACAGACTTCTTGTAGCTAAAGCAAGAAATTGTAAGAATATGAAAGAATAATGTAAGAGAAATAAGACATTATGGGCAAGAAACTTAATCAGAATACTTTCACATTCTGTTCTTACAGTTAGTGGGTAGAAACACCGCCTTCTTGTTGCTTAGATGTATCCTGCATTGCAAAACTGTCTGAGATTTTACTAGAATCCTTGTTCTTCAACCATTTGCAGAGATATTTTTAAAGAGATGCTGCCTCATGGCTTATTTGCAAGATCATGGACTGCACATTCTCATACCAGTGAATCACCAAAATTAGATGAAGCATAGCACAGAGTCCTAGCCAGATAGAAAACATTACCCAGGCTTCCATACAACAATGATTTTAATTGAATTTACAGTATATTGATGACAGGAAGAAACGGTCTAAAACTAAAATTTAATCTAAAAAAAATCCGATTACTTTGTATTGTCAAGTCAATATAAACAACTTTCAGCTTCTTTATAAACTCTCCAATACTAGCCACTTCCCAATTTTATCAATAGAAGGGTATATAGGTTTATATTTATCAATGTTAACAGCTCAAAAATTCAGTGTTTTCTTGAAGAGAAATGCTTTCTTTTCTAAAAATTTGCTTTCAATATAATTGAAAATAGAGCTACTTGTATTTTAGAAAAATCCTAATAAAGTAACACTGCCGTGTTAAAGGAGGTGGTATGGAATTGCTGAGTGCAGATACACATGTAAGAGTGATGATGAACCATATTTGTATTTCTTTTTTAGAGAAGGTACACAGTAGTTTGGGTGAACCAATCTTTCAATATTTCCAGCTACGTGTGATAAACTATTTAAAAGTGTTATTATTTATGGGAACATGGAATTATTTATCTCCACTTGCATTTTATTTTCATTTTATGGACATCAGTCCATAACTCTGTACTTTTAATTTTGTATTCAGTATGGGGGGTTAATCCCAGAACAGGTTTTTTTTTTACTGCAAAATCTGAATGCGTGTGTAGTAAAAGCAGCTGCCCCCTCACCATGTGGTGTCCTCCATTGCTTTACTGGAGAGATGAATTTTGGCCCAGTGTTTCAGTGATATTGGGCACACATGGTTTTAGGTGACAAAGCAGAATGTTTATGCATTCATCTGACTCTCAGAGTTACAGTGCACTCCAGATGAGGACAGGGAGAAGACATTCACACCCTGACCACCCTCAGTGCCACTGGGGGTAGCGGGATCACAGTAGGCGCTGCTGCATCCAAAGGCACAATTCACTGTTCCTAAGGAACTGCAAATTCACAAAAGCTCTTTGCAGCTTTAGTGGTTGAGAGTGGATTTTTCTGAAAGCTTTTTCAAAGATTTTCCAAATTTATAACCGTTTTAGATCTGCACATGCTAAAATTACTGTCAGCTTGAAGTAAGATTACCAAGTTGATATTTTAATGTAGTTAATGAATTCTTGTGCTGTGAATTAACTGTATAATTAGATACAGATCTACAGAATGAGTGTAGTTTTGTCTGTTATTTAGGAACCTTATGACTTCTATAACATGTACAAATGGTGAGGAATTTTTTGAGTACATGGGAAAATCAAAGCATATGAAAAAGTCTGAAAATAAAGCTTACCAGAAAGCTTCTGACACGTGTACATCACAGAAAAGATCATCTTGATTTTCATGGGTAATTGCTTTGATATGCTTTGGATATTGTAAGAGAGAAAGCTGTGAATTTATTATTTTGGTTTTTAATCCACAAACTCAAAATAGAAAATAAAAAACAGCAATCCCCCCCCCCCCAAGATAATTAAATGGAAAATTACAACAAACTTCATACTAAGCCTAAATTTACATTGTAAAACTTGACTGATTTTTGAGCAACAGTTCTTAGAAGACTTCATTTTTTAAATTACAGTAATGAAAATTGTTATGAGTGGACCATTAGGTACCCTTAATCTTCCCTTCTAAAAATATCCAAGAAATAGTTTAGTACAAACATACATATATATATGTATATATATATATGTATATGGACTGTAATATAATTACATATCTGGAATATATTAACTGGTTTAATACAATAAAAGTATTAAGGTTATGGTGCAATGTGGGAACTTTCTGTATATTTATATTTTATTCTTTAGGCTGAGGTATAATTGTAGGATAATGGACGTAATGTATATGCAAGATCTCAGATACACATTATTTAGGCATCTTGCATTTGAATTATCATAGATAATTCATTTTATACTTGTATTAAAAACTATCTGAATATGAACGTCTGAGTCTTTCAGCATTGAATAAAGGACTACATGGTCCAAACTAAGACGATTGATGAAATCCTTGCTAC
This sequence comes from Heliangelus exortis, assembly GCF_036169615.1. NCBI lineage: Eukaryota > Metazoa > Chordata > Aves > Apodiformes > Trochilidae > Heliangelus > Heliangelus exortis. Next base: position 19,114,404 of record NC_092423.1, read on the forward strand.
TATTGGCTATTATTTACTGTCTTTTAAGTGGCAGGTTGTATTTATGCCAATTTATCTGCTTCAGGGAACACTCTTGATAGCAGAACAAAGTGAATAAAAGTAGTTTGCTTTGCAAATGAATGCAAATGGTGGAGCCTTTCGGGGAGCCCTTTAACAGGAGCAATGCACTTTGATTATGAGTGAAGCTGCCATTTGGACATGGTGAAAAGAGCACGCTTGAACCATTGATTGGGGGAGACAGTAAAAAGTCAGGAAGGGCCCCGTTAAGCTTGCAGTGCGGCAGGCGGATGTCAGTGTGGTTAGAGCACAGTGGGAGAATGACAGGCAGGATTAGTGTCAGGGAGAAGCTTTGCTGTAGTTGTGGAGATGGTCCCTGGGGTCACTCACCTCTGACTGTTGTTCTGTGCTGATGGCTCTGTAATGCAAACTGCTTGATATGTGCCTGTTCATTATCGGAAATGGTGATTAGAAGAGGTACACCGTAAAGAATTCCTTAAAAATAAAGAAAATGGCAAACTACTGACAGTAACAAAGATTTGGTGCTGTGGTCCTTGCCAGAGGTGCTGCAAATGTCAGAGATGGTTCCTGCGTCTTGCCTTCTGGGGCAAGTGTGAGCCTTAAACTGCTCTAATTGTCTGTTCCTTGCTTTGTTCACTTCTTTTGGGCTGTTATAAAGACAGCTGCTTTTAACAGATTGTCTGATGTAGTTGGAGCAAAATATTTTTGTAACTTTAAATTATTTCATGGTAGAAGCATTCAGTTTGGTTTTGTGGCATAACTGTGTTTTGTGAGGCGGAGGGGTGTTGCTTAATAGCCTTAATGGAATATTAGAATCAACAGATTTCATTCCTTAATCACCCCAGAATGCTAAAATATAGGATGACTTGGTGAGAAAATGCTAAAATGACTGTTCCATTTTATTCAGAGGCTTTTTAAAAATGTAAAAATGAGGGTATTTCCTTTGTCTTTGCTGAAAAAATATATAAATGCAATTAAATCCTTAAATTTTGCATGTTAAACTGTGATTTAATCTTTAATAAAACTATTGCATTTTCTTTGCTCCATTTTGGTCTTATGCACATTGTATAAATATAGATAGAAATTAAACGTGTTAGTGTATAGAAGCAAAATGCATTTTTTGAGTGTTTAATATTTGTCAGTCTGTTGTTTTTGTGTGTCTTCAGCAGCAGCACAGGGAGATGGCACCCAGATACTTGCAACTATTAATTTAATTTTTTTTTACACGATTCCATTAATTTGTTTGAAGATATTTTTCAGTGTATTACCTCACAGTACATGTCCAATATCCCAGTGTAATGAATGTTTTACAAATGTTTTACAGGCACCTGAATGGACAGAGGAGGACCTCAGCCAGCTGACAAGAAGTATGGTTAAGTTCCCAGGGGGGACCCCAGGTCGATGGGAAAAGATTGCTCACGAATTGGGTCGATCAGTGGCAGATGTGAGTTCACTCAGATTTGCATTGTATAGAGAGTGACAAACCAGAACAAGACAGGCAGTGTAGGAGGCAGACGTATATGGGGGCAGACATTATCTTTTGAGAGAGGCTACAATCCTTTTAGGACCTGGAAGTGAACCATTAACTAACTATGCAAGAAGCAGATGTCAGCCAGTCTCTCCCTCCACAATTAACAGCTGTAACTGATCAGCTGGGTGGGGGATTCTGGTGCTTAGAGACTTGAGCTACTGTAACCCAATAACAGAAAAGCAGTGTGCTTGGGGTGATGGAGCAGGCTCCTTTCACTGCAAGCCAGTGTTTGTGTGACTCGGTTAAAGATTACATTGGTGTTTCAAGCCCATCCTTAAAAAATGTAGATGAGCTAATGGTGTTTATACAGGTGGTTTCCATTAATTAAACCGAAATATCTTTGCAAACTTTAAAATGAGTTATACATATGATGTTTCAGTCCCTTTTCCTGGATTATAGCATGGTTAGTAATTATATTGTGTAAAATGATTAATATCCTTGTTAATTTGTATTTTATAGTGTTGTACCACATATCAAAGAAAGCTTGTACTTAGGGATTTTAAGTGTTACGATCTTAAAACCCTTAGGGGCTAGGCTGTAAAAGACTTTTCCTTTTCAAGCAATAGATCACTAGAACATGATGTTAGTGTCTGCTGAGGACCATTTGAAAGCCCTTTCAGCTGACCCTATTTTATAGGCTCTGGAGGGGTTAATGAGAATAATGCTCAAATCCGTTGCTGTACATTTCGAGATTAGGTGTTCTTTATTTATTATATTTCAGGGATCATCTTAAATAATGGGAAACGAAGCCTCTGGCTGGAGTGAAATGTAACCCATTGTAGCCTTCTGGGCAATTTGTGTACTTCTTCGTGGTCTTTTTTCCTTGTTGCTCTAACCACAAAAATACATTTTTAGAAGCTAAAAATGTAATGCATCTATATAGTTCTGTGATCCACATACTAGAAAACAAGCCATCCACATTCTTACCATTTCAGAACAACACATTATTTGCAAGTAAGTTGATATAAGCAAGAAGTTACTAATCTTGCAGTGCAAATGGAATTGTCTTTTTTATTTCTTCAGTTTAGTGTTCTTTATCATACTCCTGAAGTATTCATAGTACTGAAGTGGAGTGACTTTATTAAAATGATGACACAAGTTACTAAGCATGTGCCATCAGCAAGAATATTTCACATAGCTTGATAGTATTCTTTGTGTATGGGAAAGATCTTTTGAAATTCCTTTGGGAAATCAGATTATTTGTTTGATACTGATAATACAGCCATGTGCAATGATTCCACATACTCATCACAAAACTAAACAATAACTTAAGACTGCCTTTTGCACCCATTTTCTGCTCTATTTCTTGACACAGGTGTAACAACATGCCTTATTAAGAATCCTTTGCATAATGTATTTAGCCAACATACTTGCACACACACCCGTTACTGGAAAGAAAAAACAAAGCTCACTTGCTCCTTCCATTAGGTGAGAAGTCTTGAGCAACCTGATCTTCTGTTCAGTGAATTGAAAAGAGAAATGAAAGAAAAGTGTATGTTCTATAAGCTGTCACTTTCTTGTATGAAAAAGGGATTTTCAGGGATTTTTATGTGTGGAGAAAGGTCTGAGTGTAATCCTTTTTACTTCCAGTGACCTTCAACTATATGATTAATGTAAGTGTTCTCCACACAAGTTTTTACTTCTCTAAAAATTTCCCTCTGCTGATAATGCTAGGTCAGCTTTCCTCACACAGCCTGCCTATTAGAGTGCCTTCTGCTTTTATCATGACATTGCACAGAATTACAGCAATTAGGTTTTAATAGGAAACACTTAAACAAAAGCTTCCTGGAAACTTCACTGGATCTCAAACTGGCATGTCAAACAGGATCAGAAATGTTGGAACTGGGAACTACTTCAGATATGTTTATTTAGCTTTTGAACATACAGCTGATCCTTTATATTTGTTAAATTTGACATAGAATAGCATCTAAATTTACAGAGAAGATTCTTCTTTTTCTTGGGCATCACCATATTGAATAAGAAATATTGGACTAAAGCTGCAGGGGAAGCTTAGGTTGTTTTTTTTTAAAATTTTATCCACAGAAAAAGTGGTTTCTGCATGTGCAGGCAGCATTTGCTGCCCAAACTGTTCCCAGTTTCCACTGGGAGAGGTGCAGGGGGATAATACTGCTGTATGAGTTGCTGGTTTGGAATGGCTTGTGTAGCAGAGTCTGGGAACTCCTTGCTTACAGCTAATCTAAAATTGGTCAGGCCAGAGAGAGTCTGAAGTGTGTTTTATCTGGCAAATGCACTAAATCTTACAAAAAGAAAAACATTCAAGGTCAGATTTGAATTTGTTTTGCAGACGTTTCTGTATCACGGGAAATTCTTTTTAGAAACCTGAGATAATTTTCTTCTTGATTCTTCTCTAAGGCATCAAGAACAGTAAGGCTTGCTTTTCCTTTCACAATTGGAGAACTGTGGTAGAAAGCATTGATGAGGTACAGTGTGCTTGTTTCCATGCACTTTTAAGCCTTTTTAATGGTAGATTTGCTAAATAGGTGTTAATATAACCAGTTCAAAGTAACCCAGTCCAAAATGATCTCTGCATTGTTTCTTCTGTCTAAAAGCTTTCTTCCTCAGAAAAATAAACAATTTATAAAAATATTTCAATATCCTTCAGAAATAAACTGAAACACTTCATATTCACCAGCAGAGCATCAGAGGAATTCAGTCCCTCTAACCACCCTGTAGAAACTCTATGTTAAATTGTCTTAAACCCCTTCCTTTAAAAAAAAGTCTTACATCAGTCTTAATTTGTATTGGCAATTTTTAAGTAGGATGAAGTGACTTGATGAAAGTGTTCCTGACTTTTGTGAACTTTTATATTTCTGAATTTTCCTCCTGACATTCTAACAACTGGGTAGAAGGGGTAGCTCTTAAAAAGCAGGAGGAACATGGAGATCAACAGAGATAATGAGCAAGATAAAAGTCAACAAATAGCTAGTTGTGAGAAAGGCAAGCATCTTGCTAAGGATATATGGACAGGAGGATGATAAACCTGCATCTACATCCTTAGTTTGTGTCTGGCTCTCAGCATTGCACTAAATATGGGATTCCAGATGAGCATAGAGGTCTCTAAAGCATGACCTGCAAGGCAAACCAGAAGAAATTCATGTTGCTGAACTGAAAGAAAATACAAACTGAGGATTCAACTACATAAAAAGAAAACTGTGAACAGGAACTTTGTGCACTGGGTTAGTTTTATAGGGCAAGAAGTAATTACCTCAGATTTTATCACAGGCTGCAGTGTTAGATATTAAGGGGCAAAGAATTGTAATGGAGATGATGAAGCAGTGGAATAAGCTGCTGTGGAGTCTCCATATTTGCAGGTCCTTAAGAAGAGGTTAGACAAACATCTGCAAGAAACATCAGTGTAGTGATTCTGCTTGAGGTTAGGTCCTTCTTTTCATATGGTCTGTGATTAGACTAGCAAGTGCAGGCTGTCTAGGAGAAATGAGGAGGAAACAAAACCTTCCCTACAATTGGAAGCATATGTGAACTCATTTTAAAAAATTTAAAAATTGAAGCCAGATAGTCACTGTAGTTGGGTAGTAATCACTGCATATACTTTAGCTTGACTGCTCTTAAGTTCAGTAATTGCCAACAATTTTCAGATTTTTTTCTTTTTTCTACTGCTATTCAAATTGGGGGTTTATAAGCATTTATGTTTGTAAATTGCTATTTGCCAAAATATGAGACAAATAAAGAGTAAGTAATGTAAGTCCCACTCTGTGGGTATATCTGGCAGAGTCTCTGTGCAAACAGGGAGATCCACGTGGTGTGATGCAGGCCACTGGAAAAGTGGCATCCAAAATCCAACCCTAAACAGCCACAGCCATGCTCTGGTGCCCTGAGCTCCTTCAGTTCTGCTGTTTCTATTTATTCTGCAGCATAAATATCTTTGCAACATATTCCTATGCTTTTCAACTCAGAGCTTGGTAAAGTTTGCAGCTGCAGTACTGGCACTGTAAGAAAGCTTATTTAACTTTTGTCATGTTAGATATCTAGGATATGTTTATCTTCTCTTCAGGAAGATGTCTTTTAACAGCCAGTGGGTAATCAACCCAAAATAGATGAGGTTAAGTTGTGCTCATTTTGTCAGTATGTTTAATTATTTAAATAACTAATTGTAATATGAATATGTGCATATTGGGAATTTATCAGTCTTTTCCCATAAAGATGATTTCCAACCTGCTTAGTATAATGAAATCTTATTACTTTCACAACTGAAGGCTTCTATAGCTTTTTAAGTCATTTTTATTGCACTTGGCTGGTGTTATAAATTAGATTTTCAAGTATTTTGATTATGAAAGGGAAATGGAGTTCAGTTAACTCTAATCAGGGTTCCTGCTTGCTGACCTGGTTACCTGTACCACTGCTCTCTGTCATCCTCTAAACATCTGTTCTTTGACCCATTTTCTTTGCTGAATTTGTTGCTCCAGGGTTAGTTCTCATTCCTGTCCTCCAGTACTTAAGGAAATAATTGACCTTTTAAAACAAAATAAAAAAAGTTATGCTTGGATTTCCTAAGCACTGTGAACACCCTGTAGCATGGTATAAATAATGAATGGAATGGAGTTTCAAGACTACTATTTCTGCAAAAATTATATTGTTTGATTTGACAGATGCTAACCCTTATGAAGATTTATAATAATGATTGTCAACTTTTGATGAATTCAAAAATTGAGAAGGAGTACTTAGATGTGAAATTATAGAAGTATATTTTACTTGATAATACCTACCCTTATAGATAAAAAGTTTTTTTTAAAAAAAATTTGCTGAAAGGCATAAATTAATTTCAGTAACTACAAAGGACGTTCAAATTGTAAAAATAACAGAGGAAATAAAAGCTGTCTGGCATGCCAAACAGACTTTAATGTGATTATTAGGTACAGATTTTTTAAATTAAAGGCAAGGAGTCTTGGATTTCATACTTGTGAGGTAATATCTTTTACTTGTCTTACAGGATTTAAACTGATTCTGTTTGCTCCTGCAGTCATGCATTTGTGTTGCAAAAACTGACTAATTGGGATCTGCTGCTCATATAGAAAAATACTAAGGTAGACAGCAAGCCAATAGACAGGTGGACATTGGGAACTACAATGAAACATGAAAGCAGAAGGTTGGGAGGGGTGGTTATTTTGTACATCCATCATGTACATCCTCATGTACATCCAGCCAACAGTTTCATCCTTTAAGTGTGACTGCTTGTGTGCATACTCATTTTACTTCATATGCCATTCTAAAATAGATTTTTTGGGTTTTTTTTTGACAAATGCAAGCTCATTACCCTGCCAGAAAGAAAACATCTATATAATAAATGATCCATATGTAGAAGTCCATGAATTTATTAGGGTTTTTTGCCTCTGGAGGTTAAGTGTTTTCCTAAGTCTGTTTTGCATCTCATTTTGTGTACTGTGTCTGTGGTAACTCAGTTACTGTGCTCTCCAGTTGTGGATATTCTGAATTTTATTAGCAGCTTGCATATATTCATGCAATCAATGGTTCTTCCAGTTGCTTATTGAAATATAAAGACTTTGCCCTGGATTGAGGTCCAAAACAGGTTATGAATATCTGAGGTGGGATTTAGATTGTATATAGGTCATGCAGATCCCTCAGTCTGGGAGTACAGTCGATGAAACACCTCTCTGATTCCACAAACACGTCAGAATATCTCTGTTGATACTTGGAGGGGAGGAGAAGGTGGTTGCTATTTACAGTTCCTTCATTAGACAAAGTTTTCTGTGCGGTCCTACAGTTGCCCCTACAGATTTTGTAGAATTGGGCAGTGCAATCTTAAGGAGTAGTTATCAACAGCTTGATGTCCAAATGGAGACTGGTGATGAGTGGTGTTCCTCAAGGGTCAGCATAACCCGTGTTAACATCTTTGTTGGTGACATGGACAGTGCTAAGAATACTAATTTCATCAGGACCTTCATTTTTCAGTAGCACAGTAACATGTAATCTGTCTTCACTAGGCTATTTGCATTTGGGAAGCCAAGCAACATGGGTCATCTCTTCCTCTACAAAAAAAAAAAAAAAAAAAAGTCCTGATCAAAAATAGTATCCTATTCAGAGAAGGTTGATTGTTGCTTACAGAAGATTTCCATGAGACAGCAAAATGCTGAAGGGCTTGAAGCCCCATTGGGATGTGCCCTGTGGAGCTGGGCTGGTCATGGGGCTGGAGGGGTCATGAAGTGATGAGATAGTGGCTGCTGCTGTGGAAATGGGGAATTGCTCTTCATCTTCTGCAGAAGGGCTGTTTCTCTCTTTGGCATCAGCAGGATTACTGTACCTGACTTTACAGGGTTTTCCCCCTAGGTCTGTCACAATTCTGGTTTTTGGTTTGTTTTTTTTTTTTATGCCTGTCTTCCCTGCAGGATGGAAAGTAGCCTCTCATTCATGTGACAGCAAAATTTGCTTTTGCTTATGCTACTGAGAGTCTTTTAAGATGATTCTGGATAATTATCTTTTTTTCCTGTTTATCTCTGAAGCATCAATTGTTCAGAGGTGGCAGGTGTCCAGGGTAACAGGAGATTTAACATCTGGATGGTTACAATGAGCAATGTTTTTACTGCTAGGTGGCTTGTTGCATAGCAGCTAGTCTTGTGTTCTGGACTAATTCTAGCAGTACAGGAGGAAGCCAGGTCTGTCTGTCTCTCCTTGAATAAAATCATCCCACTAATCCCATTTGTTTTCAGTAAAAAATTTTTGTAGCTGAAGAGATATTGAAGCTGAATCTAGAAGGGAGTGTTCAGAAGCAAACTGTTCACCTGGCTTCTCTCTGTAGGTCCCATAGCAAGGTGGTTTTATTTCTACTTCAGCAATTTGATTGCTTGCATCCAACTTATTTTCATTTAATCATTTTTCTCTGTCTAAGAAAATCTGTCCCACTGTGCATGTGATTACCTGACTTACTGGTGACTCCTGTTATCTCTGGTGGAGTACAGGGGTGCCTCAGTTATCTGGTCATAGGAATGGCAACTTTCAAAGTTGATTCCTGTAAAATAATGAAGTGTGTATGCTCAGAGGTGCAAATACTTGCAGGAATATGAGATCTACCCTCTTCTGTTCTAAATCAAATTTACAGTCTGGATACTTATTATTTAAAGTATTCCTAGATCCAGGATTTCTTAGAGGCTGGCTAGTACTCTGGTAAAAGCTGTTGTCAATAGCATCAGGCTTTTAGCACAACTTTTCACAGTCATGATAAAACTTATAATTTAGTATACTTGAAAACTGTAATTTTAAAGCATTATGCAAGAACAATCAGCAATAATAACTTCAAGAGTAATTCTACAACTGCTTCATACTTGAATAACAGTATTTTCAAGTATGTTGTCTGTTACCTAATGAAAAGATAATAATACAAGCAAGTTATTATACAAAATTGAGTAGAGAAAGCAGTGGAGCAACTAAATTTGCATAGCTTGTTGGCATTTTTTTTAATTGCTGTTAAGAACTACCTTGTAGATAACACTACTCATCACTGGAAAGGAAATTTAAATGGATATTAAGAATGTCAGAAAGTATGGTGGAACTGGCAACAGAAGAGTCTGCAAATCTGAGTGGCAAGAGCAATGATTAAACTCAAACTGATCAAATGGAAATACAATTTCATATGTTCCATAGGCTGGATTCCTAATAATCCTTAGTAGTACAACACTGACATGTTATGATTCTTGCCCTGTGTCAGCCTCTTTAAGACCTATGACAGCTGAACCTATTGGACATATAAATCTTAAGTCTAAATCAGTGATACCTGAACTCTTACATTAAAAGAGATGGAGTAAACATCAACTTTACATAAGGCCTGGAAAAAGATCTGCAAAGTCATCCATGTAAAGAAGAAAGCTGACAAAAAAAAAAAAAAAAAAAAAAAAGACAAATAATCTTCTCATGTAACCTGTGAATGATGATAGCAAAGCAGTAAGAAGCTTGACGAGTTGTCAAACTCAGGTCAGATGAAGGTGCTTGTTCAGTGTTTGAAATTGTAGGTTTTCAATATCTAAACCATACACACAGTTGTTATTTCCAGCTTACCTTGTGACTGTTCAAATTGAAAGTCCATCAAAATATGGACACATATCTTATTGCCTTCAAAAGAGAAAGTCTTGGAAATATTAGATGTGAAAAACAGAGTAGCTTACTAAAAACTGTATCTGGGTTCACGAAGTCATTATGCCTGAAGTTATCCAAATTGAGATAATCTATGGCAAGAATGGTTCTTCTGAATTTTTTGCATGCGGGGGGAAATGTGAAAAGCCATGAGGATCTATGAATAAACCAAAATCCTTCACTGTTCTAGTGGAGTGGGCTGGTTTAGGTTCCAATTCAGTTGGATATAACATGCAGCAAAATTTATTATATATATGGGGAACCTCTGTCTTGTAAAGGAAACTCAAATCCAGCAGAGTGATCTGCACCACCTTCAGTGCAAAGTTTGTTGTGTGTGCAGGCTCAGTTTTAAAGGTTAAGTAATTGTCAATCTCCAACACAGGCAGAGGTTCAACACAGACAAAACCAAATGCTGCTTCTGAGGTACCAACTTAGTGCCTGTTTTTATCTTTACTTGTAACTTATTCTCTCTGAGAACATTTTGTCTTTTTCCTGCCCTCTTGGCCCATTGGGTAGGCTGTAAATTTTTAAAAGAGGCACTTAAGAAATAGCAAAATGGTTTAGAAACAATTTCCAGGAATAAATGAACATAGATAATGCCCTGTCACATTGACAGTGAATCCACTGTGTCATTGCAGTAAGCTCTAAAGGATTGGCTACTTGTTTGCATGACAAGTTTTTTTGCTTTTCAAAATAATCTATTATAATTCACTTTATATAACCTAATTTCTACTTAGGAGATCCATAGCAGGACACCACCAAATACCCATTCTGTTCAGCATTCAAGAATTAATTCCCTTCCACTCAGCCTCTTAAAGCATTGGCCCTACAGAGACACTCTGCTAATAATCAAACTGGAACACAAACATCTCATTATGATTATTTTAGACTATGAACACTTCAAGGAAGGCATTTCTGTTACAGGATCACCTGTTTCAAGAAGGATCCATCCTGTTGTTTCAAAACCAGGATCATGCAGATCACAGACTAAACTGTCAATGCTACTTAAAATTATCTATTCATATTAGTATTCTGAGATTCCTCTTTGAAGGATTAAAACTTTATCATGCTTATTAACAGTAGAAACTTGAGTTTTGTATGCCAGGTATCTTGCCTCTGGATAAAGGCTTTCTTTAATTGGAGCTGTTTTGGTTTTTTTTTTTTGTTCACAGAGTTTTCATTTAAACTTAATCATTCCAGAAAATGAGGCTTAATTTGTAGGGAAAATAGATCACTTTGCCTTGTTAAGTCTTGCTGTTATTTCTTTAAGGAGAGCCAGCACTTGCTTGTTTTTAAGCCAAAGTCCTGCAATTTCATGGGCAGAAAGGTGGGTGGAAGCAGACAGTACCAAAATATTTTAACTATTATATAACTGAAACACTGAATTACAAATCTTATCATAGAACAAAAATTCCGAATCTTTATATTTTCTTCTGCTTCCAGCAAATAGTTGTACAGCTCCTTGGCAGGGTCACTCTGTAGCACCTCATGGTTGCTGTTAACATCAGTAAATAAAACATCTGAGGTCTGTGCTGTGGCTCTGAAGGCCTGAATGATTCATATTGTGGGTGAATATGATCCCATGTGGAAGAATTTCTGACTTTGTAGGTGATGCATTTTTTGGTTTTGCTCTGGGTATCACAGTACCAGGTGCCTCACATCTTGAGACAGAGGTTCAAATAGCAGGAAACACAGGTTACCCACCCCAGGATACAGGTTGTGGTATACATGGAAAGGTTGAAGCAGACATTTCTCCATCCTTTGGGTTCTCAGTAATGAACTTTGTTCCTGAAATATCAGGACTAAGGAGGTGCCTTTGCTGACTTTTGGCAGTCAAACTGTTGCATTTTGTTTTGGGACAAAACATTTGTTTGTCCTTTAGCATCCTTCCTCACATGGACCTATGTGGGTTATTTTGTTCTTTTGTTCAGTGTTGAGAAACCAACATATAAAAGAAGGTTTACTTTTTCCCCCCTTTCCTTGTGGTCTTTTTAAGTTCAAGTACTGAGACTTAACAATGAAAGAAAATAAAATTTTAATATCAACTGTTATGCATTATGGTGATGATTATAGAAATGTGTAGAATGGCTTACATTATTTTTATAAGCTAGGAATGTTTTAGAAAGAACAAAGTCTAAAAAGTTACTTTTTGCCAGTTAAGGATCCCTATATGAACAGCCTTGCTGTATTTAATGTATGTTCAGTGTTAAATTTTGCAGTAAACTCTAATGAATTCTTCAATAGCCCAAATGCTTTAATTTTTTAATAATCTTTTTTTTGTTGTTATTTTCATGCAGGTTACTCTGAAAGCCAAGCAACTGAAGGATTCTGTTACACATACACCAGGTGTGTGCTGCTCTAGGTCCTTACCATTGCTTATAAAAAGCCCAGTATAAAACCCCTGTGTTTGGGTGGTGGCTGTGCAAGCAGCAGCAGCAGATCCTGCTGCCTCTCAGGGGATGCTCTGCACAGGGACCTTCACAGCCTTGGAGCAAAGAGGAGAACTGATGGGTACTCTGAGGGCACATTTCCCTTTAGCAGTGGCCTCCCAGGCTTTCATATTCAGTTTATTTGGGGTTCTCTTCGTCTGTTCAGGCTGATCTGTTATTTATCAGTATGGTAATTTACTAGTACTTCATATATAGCAGATGAACTTATAACTGGCAAATTTCATTGCTTCATAACAAACTCCTTGATTTCCCAATGAGACTTTTCCTTAAGCTCTTAATCCAGAAGAGCTTTTTCTCCTCTCTGCGCTATTCCAGGTACCTCTTATTGGTGGGCAATTTCCTCCTTGTTTGTGGTTTTATTTTTTTAGAAATGTAACAGCAATACTTCTAACAGGTATCATTAGGCTCTCGGAGCTTAAAACGTTGGCCCAGAATTCCAGGAATGCCAAAGTCAACATGAATTTGCCAGACCACATAATCACACAGCGAGAGAGGCAGGAGGAAGAGGAGGAAGAGGGGGACTATAATCATATCCCAGAGCAGATGGATGTCCAGACAGATCAAAAGGAGACCATTGGAAGTGAAACCAGACACCGCAAACGGAAAGTTGTCAAAGCACCTGAAATGACTCCACCAGCAGCAAAGGAGGTGCCAGAAGAGAAGGGCAGAGGAAGACGCCAGAAAGATTTCAATAACATTGAGCAAGAGGAAGAGAATAATGATGAGATCAGAAAAAGAGAGAAAACCCGTGCCCCAGAAGAATTGTGGACTCAAAATCAACAGAAACTTCTTGAAATGGCCTTGCAGCAGTATCCAAAGGGCACATCGGATCGCTGGGATAAAATAGCAAAATGTGTTCCTGGAAAAAGCAAGGTATGCTTAGCTTTGTTTGGACTGCCCTATACATTGAAGGGAAACATGCTTTCTACCTTAAGAACTGAGATTCCTGCAGCAAGGTGAGGTCTTTACTTAGCCTGTCAGTCCAGACTTCCTGACCTAAAGAGCATTGCTGTAATGTTTGCTGGTTTTGGTTATCTTTCCATTTAATTCCATTTGTTTGATCTATTACAGAAAGTGTTGAAATACCTCCTGTTTCATTTAAAATACTTATTTCTCCTCTGCCTTTCAGATCTTCAATTGCAGGATAGATTAGATTTTAAAACAAATTTTGATTCAAAGTTAGCAACCAAATGTTGTTGAGCTGCTTTGCTTAGACTTTTTCCATACTCATCTCAGTCCATCTCAATGAACAAACAAAATAAATAATCCATCAGCAAGTGTTAAATGCACAGTAATCTAATATTCTTTTTGTAAGTATATTATTTTTAAAATACCATTGTCATTGATACAGTTGGTCTGTGCTAGATTTCATAATAGCTGTGATAGCTTAGTTTGCTTGCTTCAGTCAATGTAGCTGCAGAAAATCCTAATTTTATTTGTGTCAAACGTGGAGCAGGAAGCGTGGCTGAGGAATTAGAGGGTTTCTCTGGGTCTGAAGCTGTTCAGTGGTACCTGGTGCTACATTAGTGACTGTAAAGCCTGGCTTCAGCCCATCTGCAGTGTGGCTTGTACCACAATAACTTCTGAAATAGATACTACAGTCCAACTTTTTAATAATTGCTTTTACAATCATTGTCAAGAAGTACAAGGCAACTGTTTTCTTGGGTTTGTGTGCTCTTTAAAGAGGAATTAACCACTAAGAAACATAAATTGCAAGTTCATTTTTCTAATCCACTCTTTGTTAAATGTAGATTTGCTTTCTGAAATTCAGTGTGCAATTTAAAAGCAAAACAAAAAAAACCCAAACACCTGACACCCAAAAAAACTTAAACCAAAAGACCCCAAAAAAACCCCACAGAGCCCCCAGAACCTAGCTCCTTTTCTAGAATGAGGTAGCATGTATCAGACTTTTAACTAACACTTTTGTATTTATATTTTCTTTTAGGAGGAGTGTATAGCAAGATACAAGTTGCTTGTTGAACTGGTACAGAAGAAAAAAATGGCTAAAAGCTGAATGGTCTGAGCAGAAGAGATGCAGCTCAGCTCTGTCAAATGGGATTTTAAATCTCATATGCAGGAAACTGCGTTTTTGTACCTCAGTATTTCTATACGTCATGTGCCTTAGTAAAAGAAAATATCAATAAATCTTATACCATCTTACATATTCTGTGTGTTGAAGAATGAAGGTGTCTTTTTGTGTTGGAGAGCTGCTCAAGCAGATGTGGGATAACACTGTCTTAAGAAGTGGACCTTCAGGAAAAGCCCCACTGGTAATTGCAGACTGGAACTAGTAGGTTTACAGTTAATGAATATACAGAATATAAAGCATTTTAAGTGTTGTTTTGAAAATCAGAGTTGATCTGAAACTCATAAGAAAGAATGAGAGTCATGAAGTTTGCACTCCAGAGACTTTTTTTCTTTCTTGCAGCTTTAAGGTAATGCTTCCAGGCATGTCTGCTGCTGCATGAAATATCTTCTCATTCTAACAATATGGTGAAATGGGCAGTACTTCTAATCTTAACTTACATTTATATACAGCTGAAATATAATTCCTTTTTTACCAACTGTGCAGACAAATGCACAGTGATACCTGGTAGTGCTGTTATGGGTGAGAACATTAGAGGCCTCTAGTTAAGGTATGTAGGGTGTATAATTCATCGCTAGTTTTTAAGTACAGAACAGGACTTAAAGCTGACATTATTGGGCTAAGAGTTCTCATATCTGGGTGGGGATATACCCTGCACTCAGCAGCTTGATTTTATATTTGAAGAAGAGATATTAAGAGTTATTACTTCTTATTTGCTACTTTAGTTTCCATAATTTTGGAAAGTTATACAGAGCTTAAAATGCTGGAATAAAGGGTACTTAATGAGCTGTGAATGATATCAGTACAGCAGAGCAGTGATCCTGGTCTTTTGCAGGAAACATTGAGGCCTTGCATTTCTTGAAGAATCATTTACCACTCAAATTCGGATTTAATACCAGATTTAATTCTAGTAAGTTTTTGAATTTTAATTCTAAATTAAAATGGAATCAGAGGACTGTACATCTGAACTCAGAATCAGAGCTTGGTGGCTGAACATCTCTTAACTTTGTCATTTACACTGTTAATTTTCCCCAGTAACTCTTTCCCAATTGTGTTGCTTTTGACAGATCAGCATTTCACAAAATTTCATCCCGTTGCCATAAAATGTCAAAGGAGAAGTATTTAGGGGACAAGTGTTCCATTTGTGTTCCTTTCCAATTGGAGCACTTTTATGTATTTTTTCATTTTGGTCATATCTAAAAAATTGTTGTAGAAGCCATGTTATAGAAGCTTTCCTACACACAAAATAATGCATCTACATTCTGTTTCACAGGCAGCTTCCCTGCAGTGGAAACCAGACACAGCCAGAAGCTGTGCTCTGGTCTGTGTGCTCACTGATCAGGGAGCAGTTCTGTGCTACTAATGGACCTGTGAAGGAGGAGTCTTGACTGAGATCAAGTGAGGTATTTTCAAGAGATACCAGGAAATCTTAACTTTAACTGTTCTGGATGACTAATACCATCTTAAAGATAGGTGTCTGCTGTACCTGTAAAGCCAGGTAACTGAAATGGCTGCAAAGAAAATGGTGGTTTGGTGAAAATCAACTTGGTGGAGCGTTTGATAGGGCTGAAGTAAAACACAAGCAAATGGAGATGGATTGTACATGAAAAAATAGACAGGTAATTGGATTATTTCTACTGTTCCAAATTAAGGAAGCAAGTAAGGGTGGAGTATAGCCAGTGAGGGTGAGAATCATCTTTCCTTTCCATTCTGGATTTACAGGACTTCACACTTCAAGGAAGATGCAGATGAGAGCAAAGAGAATGATCCAGATTCTACAAAGCCTGATTTGCTAGGAAGGACAGAAAGAATGGTTGGTATTTACACTAGAGGGATTGAGAGAGGAATTACACACTTTTGCTTCTCCCTGATGCAGTTAATACTGACCTGGCTTTTGTGGCTATGAAGAATCATATTGGCTCAGATTAGAGCAAGCAATAGTTTAGTTAGATATTGGGGCAGAAAACATCCAGTAGCAAATGTAATAAGGCTTTGGGAGGACTGTCACACCTTTGGCAGTGGAAATCTTTAAAATGATACCTGTGTGTAAGAGCATCTGCTCAAACCTTGCCCATGTCCCTGGTGGTGGCAGTAATGACACCACAGTCCCCACCCAGCACCTTCAGCTTCTCTCCACCCTCGGCTTTCTGAATGAGGGCTTTAAGGAAGAATGATAAACACCACTTGCTGGTAAGAAACTTTTTTCTCTTTGCTTGCAAGAACATTGACACTGAGAAAGTTAAAGCAGTGCTCCCAACAAATAACAGTTTATCTGAAAGGAAGATCCTTAAGGATGGGCAAAGATTGTACCTGCCATTCTGTCACACTTGTCAGGTTGAGTACCTGAAGCACTGGAAGTCAGTGTCTAACCACAGGTGCTGCTTGTGCTTAGATGGAAGTGAGCTGATGGATTGGATCCTTACTGCAAGGAGAATCAAGCTGCTGGGAAGTGGAGGCAGGCACTGGCTGCTTTCACAGTGGAAGTGCCCTGTGAGTTGGTGGCAGGCCCAGCTGTCTCACTGTCAGAACTGGAAAGGTTTTTGAAATGCCCAGGTGGATCACTTGGAACTGGAAGGCATCTGGCAGAATTAAGGCTTGGGATGAGAAACAGGAGTCAGTGTCCAGCATCAGTGGCTTTAGTCTCTGCAACTACAGAGACACTGACAGATGCCCCTTTAGGAAGGGCCATGCAGGCAGTGATGCAGTCCTGGCCCCATCCAGTATTACCTCACTTTTGGTTCCCCAGCCTCACCTTTGGTGTTTGGCTCTGAGCAGGCAGGTGGTGTCAGGGAAAGCAGCCAAGATCCCAGGGGAGGGTTGCTCAGTGTTGGCTGGAGGGTGAGGCAACTGGCCCTTGGGGCAGTGACTCTCACCTGTGATGACTGAGGTCAGAAGTGATGCTCACTAGAGAAGTGGTAAACCACAGCCACACTTTTCTTGTGGGTCTGCTGTCCATCACCAAAGACATTTTTTCCTAAATCTTTTCCATCCGTGAAAAATCACAGGTGCTCTGGACATGGGATTTAAGAAGCTTCTTCCACCTTCTAGCAGGGAAAGTAGATTTCCTTTCAGTAATCTCTGTATTTATCTGCTAGTAAAATAGTTTCTTTCCTGTGCCTTCTGCATTATAACATTGTGCATGAAAAATGCAGCATTAGAGGGTCTGTGCTCTAGAGTCTATACTGCCTTGCACCTGAGTCAGAGCTGTTTTGAGCATCTTTGCCTGTGGATGGGCTGGGCAAGCCCCTGTGGCAAAGGGCAGTGGGCAGAGCAGGCAGGGAGAGAATTACAGCACCATGCTCAGGATACAGGGCAAAGCACCAGCAGTTTGTAAAGTTACAGCCTGACACTGCAAGTGAAGGAGGAGAGACTGAGATGATGTAAAGGTTAATAGTGCTCTGACTTAGGCTAGGCTGGTTCTAGAAGAAAGACTTAACAGATGCTCTATTATGGACTGTGTTATTCTCTATTTCACAGCTATCAGTGTATGAACTAATTGGAAAAAAAAAATGGTTTAGGGATGATTTTGCAATGTGACCTCTTCATGAGAGGACAGGGCCTGAAAGTAATAGAAACACTGAGTGCTTGACTTCAAGAGCACTCTCCTTTAGGCAGAACCAACAGTGAGATTTTTAGTGGAGCTTATGAAAAACAGGCACCAGAAAATGAGTCACTTAAATGTCATGCAACAACATTGCTGAAAGCATAGCTCCTGCTCACACAGCTTGGATGAATAAAGTTGATAAAACCAGGATTTGAGCTGTCATAGGCTGCCCAGAATTAGTTGGCTTCTGTAAGCCATAAGGTGTGTTGTCATTGTCAGCAAACCTGCATTTTGATGGGAAAAGAAAAGACAATCCAAAAGCCTGGGGACATGAAGCATTTTGAAATGCAGCACGTTTGGTCTGTGCTGCTCTCAGGACACTGAACCTGGTGCAGCCCCTGACTCACTGGAGGCAGCTCAGTAACCAGCAACCTGGGGAGGGGCTTCCACAGCTTTGGCATCAGAGGCATTCCACAGCAGCACTGCCTCACTGAACTGGTGCCAAATCAGCCCCAGACCATCATCTTTGATGTCAGGATCTGCCAAATCATTGAAACAAGGTTGGTTCTGACTGCATGTGGCCCTCACGTGAACTTGGCTTTGATGCAGTCTCTGTCTGCAAAGGGCTTCTGAATGGGATTGCTGTCTGGATGTCAGAGCTGTCCCTTTCATTATTTCCTGGCTGTTGATTGTTGGTCCATCAGGACTTCACGTACTGTGAAACATCCACCACTGCCTTGGGCTTCTGCCATCAGTCTCTAACAAGGTGAGATTTTAAATATGTCCCAAATTTGACAATTTTGCCAGTATTTTCAACTTTGCCCCTTTTGTACTTCTCTACATCTTATCAGGAGACTGGCAAGAGGTTAGGCAATCCCTCTGAAACAAAAAGAAAGACACAAGGAAAAGCAGGATTTACCCCCATTTCTGGTTTCTGTGGCACTGCTCCAGGAGGAGACAGATGACTTACGGCTGCTTCTTGTCTACCAGGTAGAGTTTTGGCTTTCAGCGTGGGTCCATGAATAAAGCAGCAGCAGTGTAACCCTCCAGTCCCTTAATCCAGGAGAAGGGATCACTCAATTCCCTGAAGCCCTCATGCTGGAGGGCAGATGGGGCTTTTCTCCCCCCTCACCCACAGCCTAGGGGCCCAGCCTACATATGTTATATGTGCTCCCTCCTTAGCACTAACAAATGGTCACTGCCCAACAGAACCAGAAAACAGTGCCCAGGCCTAGAGCTTATCTAGACTTGCACAAGTTTAATCAGTAGCAATGCCACCTCCCTTCTGAGCCTTTTCCCCAGTACCATGAACCATTTATCAGCTACCCCTAGAATCCTGGGCAGCCTCTTCTAGCCCTGATGCCAAGGGGCCATTCAGCAGGAGGGAGGGTGGGTGTTGGTGCTGCCTCAAGCTTTGCCAGATGAAGGTTTACATTCCCACACTATTAAATCTGAGCTTGCTCCTTTGCCTGTTTCAGGACTCCATTTTCCCCATTTGAAAATAAACCACAAAGATAATCAACCCATACGATTGGAGCAGATGGAACACCACCCACATAGCAGCATAGGCTTAGGGCAGCACCATCTTCCTGCTGCTTGTTCCAAAAACTGGTCTCAGCCCAAGGCTGCACCTGACAAGCAAGGAACCAAAAAGCTGCCATGGTGCCATGGTGAGAGCCATGGTGCATCCCTTGTCTGTCAAAAGCTGCACTAACACAGACCTCACATTCATCTTCATGTGGTGATACAGGAAGGGCACACTCCTTAGTAACTCCTTAAGCAATTCCTCCTTGCTGCCTGAGAAATAAAAAAAAACCAGGAGTTCAGCTGTGTGTTTACCAACGCCCCCATGGACACCAAGCAAAATTCCTGGAAAAATCATCGAGAAGACTTTACAGCAACTACAGAACAAAACAGACAGCATCAGCCCAAGGGCTCGATTCCCTCAACATGGGCAGGGTGTGGGTAAAGACCCCATCCCAGCTCTGCAGAGCTCTCACTCACTCAGTTATTTCACAGTGAAGCGGGGCCTTCAGCTCAGTCCTGATGCAATTTCACTGTCATTGCCCTTGGAAGAGTGAAAGCAAAAGTAAAGTAAAACCATCCCTGACGGTGCTGCAGCTGCATCAATGGCTCTTGAAAGCAAAAATTTACAGAAGAGCCATTTTAAAAAATTCGTTGTAGTAAATTTTAGTGGCCACCTGCAATTGAAAAACTCCCAGCATGTGATGTAAGTAGAAATACTATGAGATTCACATTCAGACAAGTAGTATACAACTATCAACATTATTAAAGTTTATTAACAAAAGCTTTGTACACATCTTTTCATACACTTGGAATTTTACATCTAGTCAAAATAACAGCACATTTCCATCTTACCTTTTGTACAAATTGTTACAGAATATCCACCAGTGGGTTGAGTAAGTAAAATAAGCCACTGGATAACTTTTGTAAAGTATCTACAAAAGTGATTTGTGACATTTTTTAAAAATTCCCCAGAACATATAAAAATAAATTATTTTTACTTTTTCAATTAAATCTACTAATTAGAAATATTACAAATCAAAATATCAATGTTTTCTTAAGAATTCTTCACAATACAAAACAGATTTCACAAAACTTTATTTACAGAAATGAGGTAAGAACTGTGCAACGTTTAACTAAGAAACATATTGCAGAATTAACATGTTCTTCCAAATAAGTACACAGTGGAGGTCTAATTACCGCTGGGTCTTTTCCTCTAATAATTCCCACCTCAACATTGATTTAGTGGTCATTACCCCCATCCAAACCATCCTTCACCATACTGCATAGACTCAGGCCATGAAATCAGCTACAGTCAGAGGTGTGTAACACAAGCTCAGCCCTTTCAACCACCGGTAAATTTTAGTGGGAAATATTAACTCACTTTTTTTGGTAATTTATTAGTGAAAAGTGACCCAGCTAACAATCTGCCTGAGCTATTTACAGTGGTATAAACACCTCTGGTAAAGGCAGAAAAAGGCTGCTGGTGCAACTCAGAATATTCCTGCTGCTAACAAGGACGCCTCTAGTGCATGGTCAGCTCTTTGCAGCCATTTCAACAAAATGGAGGTAGCAACAGGCACTTGGGTCAGGCCAAACACTGCACACCTACTTCCTCAGTGTGGCCTTCTCATCTGCTAAGAAAACTTTGTCACAGGAACCAAACGGCTCCTTTAAAAACCTCAGAACTCTAAAACCTACACCAAAATTAATAAACTTTGGATTCCATACTGTAATTCTTACTCATTAAAAACTCCCACTATATAACAACAGGAATTTAAAGGAATAAAAAGTTCAAAAGTGGATTCCCTTCTGACTCAGGTTTCAAAAATCTGTATGTAAAAAAGGAAGGACAAACAGCAAGTCCAGGCTGTCATT
Source organism: Heliangelus exortis (assembly GCF_036169615.1). Lineage (NCBI taxonomy): Eukaryota > Metazoa > Chordata > Aves > Apodiformes > Trochilidae > Heliangelus > Heliangelus exortis. Next base: position 19,135,556 of record NC_092423.1, read on the forward strand.
ACAAGCTTAGTCAAAAAGGAGATATTGCAACTGCAGCAGAAGATCAGACTGTCTAGGGTTGGGGTTGGTTTGTTTATTAAAACTACAGCTCTGAAACCAAAGTAATGCAGGACTGCAGACAGTGTATTAGTCTTAAAAATTTAAGATTATGACTGAAGAGAAGTGTATTTTTTGTTTGTGGTTGAATTTGTACTTTGTACCGTCACATTAGCAAAATAATTATGGTTTGCAGAATTTCATCTACTTCACAGTCTGAAACATTAAAAAGTACATCCATTTTAGTGCAACAAGAAAGCAAATGAAAGCCTACCAAAAAGTATCCTTCTGAAAATTATTAACCTTTTGCTGTGCAGTAAGAGTTCCTTGTTGCATTTCTTCCATCTGCAGAAAGGAAAACTGCAGTTTGCAGCCAGATGAAGTGCTGTAACAGCAGGACATGCAGTTCTCAAGAATCATTCAAATGTCAACTCTTCTCTGATGCAGCTGGTCCAGTTTTATCATTGAGCCTCTGTGCAAGAGAAAATACTTCTAAAAATCAGATTATAAAATACAGAGTTAAGTAAAACTAAATTTATACAAATGACAGAGCAGATGAAGTACGTGGGCTTGAGCAACGTTTGCACTGTAAGGAATAATCATGCATCATAAAATAAAAAGTGGGAAAGGAGTAGTTTCTTGCTTTCTTAAAGGACTAGTCCTGCACTGAAGCAGCTCACACTCGTGTCATCACAACTGGCATTAGAAAACATCACTTTAGCTGCTAATTCCATTCCAACAAGACTTTCTGTCCTGGCTGCTGCTCTCTGTGCAGAAGAGCACGACGGGTCAGGCAAACACCAGGTGACCTCTGCTAAGTTTTAGCCCCAGGAAAGGGCTGAGAGCTGCACTGCTGCACCAGACTGGAAACAGAATTCCCATTTCGTACCTGTCAGGATTATCTTTCTTTCATAAATTCCTACAAAGACATTGCCTGCAAGTATCAAAAAGGACCAGGCAAAAACGTCATCTTATTCACTAAGCACATGGGACTGCTTGAAACCTGTTCCAATTGGAAAAGAGATGAAAGCACTCAAACTTTTGGCAAATAGAAAATTTGCTTTGAATTATTTTTGGGCTAAAATAGTTCAACAATCCAGTGCAAGCTGTCTCAATTCTAATTTTTTTTTTTAATAAAAGCTATTTCAAAAGAAATTTATTTCTAAGGGGTTTATCTGGAAGATTTCATGAATTTTTTTCTGCAGTAAACTGTAGTAAGAACAAAAAATAAAATTGTAACAGCATATTTGTAAAATATACTACTACTGCCTAGCCACACTGTCCATCCCAAGCTATAGCCATTTCAAGAAATCAAAAATAAGGTTAAATATACAATAGTTTGTTCTGATAACAACCAAATACAGGATTTCAATTCCAACCACTACTAATTTTTAGAAAACTAGGGGCAATAAATTTTAAACACACAAGAATAAATGGTGAACATTTCTAACTAAAGGCAAGGCACTGAGCAAAGCCCTGCAGGCAGAGTGCTTCTGCTCTGACAGTCGGGGACTGGGGAAGAAAATCATCTTGCCCGAATCCTGAAGGTGCAACCTCACAACAATGGACCCAGCTGGAAAGTGACAGTAACCACGTGCAAAGCTGAATAAAGTAAATGCTCATATTTTTAAATGGAAGGGAGATGTTTCCAGAAAATCTGTCTTGAAAATTCATCATTTATGTTTTGTATTTCACCTTAAGTTTGGGAAGTACCACAGAAGTCCAGCTGCCTGTCTCCACCACTGTGTCCCTACAGTAGCTGGAAACTCGACGTGGGGAGCAGAGAAGGGACTGGTCTCTAGCCCTCAACTCTTCCTGCCTGTTGATGCAGACAAGATTACCTTTTTTTTTTTTTACTTCCACTGCCACCTGATGTCTTCTCCAAGGAACACTGGAACTTTGTCTTCCTGCTCTACTCATCCTTTGTTTTTACAAGTTCCATGTGCTCCCTCCCTTCATCATTTTAAGAACCTTAGAAATGGAAGGCTATTCTCTGACTCCTTGAATAAAGAATTCTTCTCTTGGGGGTGGAGGTTACAGGCAAAAGCTGAAGACAATGGAACATCTTCAGGAGAAAAATGCGTATTGTTTCCTTATATGCCTAGGAAAAGTTTTATAACTCTATCAAGCAAAGGAGCTGCTCAGCCTCCCAGTGTACAGCCTCACATTCCCACTTCAGAACCAAGATATGCATAGCCAGTTCTCCTCAGACATTTTTCACCTTCCCAGCAATGGGCTTCCTCATCTCTCCAGTCATAATCTGATCTCTGCAGCTCCACAGTACCTGGCCAGGCCAGGACAGACTCTTCAAGTAAGGTGATGAAAGGAATGATCTACAAAACTGCAGGCACATATCTGGAAGGAGATGGGATGAAGAGGACTAGGGCTGCAGTTGTGTTACAAGGGGAAGGTGAGGATCACTGGACTGGTGTCCTGATCCAGGGAAACAGGAGTGTGCAGCAGACAGGTGAGGTGTGAGTGACTGCAAGTTTGCAGTGTTCTGAACCTCATTAAGTGCGGGTCAAGGCTCAAGAAAAATAAAGGTAAAATCCAAATATATATAAAAAAAATATATAAAAGGTAAAATCCTTTAGTTGTAAATACAGGCACAAAACTTGCTTCTTATCTTTTAGGTACCTCATGGAGGTATTACACTGAAAACGAGGTGAGAAATATACTTACTGTCACCTTCTGAGCTGCATTATCTCCATGAATTGTAAGGAATGGGTTGGTGGCAGCTGCATTAAGTGGTGAGGCCTGTGTGCCTGAAAGGAGGTTGTTTATGGGTATCTGTGCTCCTCCAGTAATCTGCAACTGCTGTACTTCAGACTGATGGTGTTGGTGGTGGTGATGCTGTTGCTGTACTAATTGATACAAAAGGGCCTGATGTTGTTCCTTAAAAAATATGAGGAAAGGGAGGAGAAAAAAAATATTTACCAAAAAACAGCTCTTCCCTCGATTCTTGCATATCCACATCTTCAGTCAGTGCAACCCTTCACCTAATCCCAGTTAATTTAAGTTACACTAAATAAATTTCATCACAGTGTAGGAAAGGGAAGAAAGTGCCTATAAAATTTCCTGAAATCAGCAGCTCAGCAGAAGTTCAGCTAAGCCTGCTGGCTTCTATCAGGCTTCTAGCAGAAGAAACGTACCTGAGAAGAATATCAAACCATGTTTGTCAAAATAGTGAAACAACACAGTAACACTACAAAGAGTTAAACCAGGTACCTAGTGGCCTATATGAATACTGCAAAGCAGAGCAAAGACAGCCCACGAGATGATAACCAAAAATCTTCTGCTATAGTCCTTGTGTTATCAGACAATAGCTTAAGATACTGTGAAAATCCACACATGGTCTCTAACTCTGCTGCCCACAGCTGATGCTGGGAAAGAGCAACCACCACATCCACACAAGAGGAAAGGTACTGAGGGCACTGGGGGATGATTCTACTAGCAATACACACAGCCCAACAATTTGGTAATTTAGTGAAACTATCATCCAAAAAGGTTGAAGCAACTGAAAAACTAAAACACTACCAAAACTCCTAACACATTCCTAGTATTTAATTTAGACTAAGAAGCTCATCCATGCCTCAGAATACAATAGAGGAATAAATCATAATTAACTGGAAAACTTACTGATGTGAGTTGCTGGGTACTTAGTAATTGTTGAAATTGCTGGTGCTGTTGATGGAGTAGAAGTTGTCTCTGCTGGTCAGGAAGTAATCCCAGTCCTGAGGCACTGCAGGGTTTGACAGGGTAATACTGTAGTTTATATTAAAGTATGGTAACTTTTTATTTCAGCTTTCAATTGAAACAAAGAAAATATGTATATAAATAGAAGGTTCCTATTTAGCATTTTGATTGTACACTGTCAAATATGAATAGATTCTGTCCAGTTGCATTTTTTGACACATACTCATTGCCTCAATAGTCTCATTTATGCTGTGCAACAGCAACATCTTGCTGTTACATACACATGATTTTTAAACTCATATAATAATTACTATTTCTACATTTTTTCAACTACTATAGGCAGAATGGGCGGATTTAATACCACAAGACAGTTCTTGCCAACCTTTAATACTTACATAGCATTTATTTTAATCTTGGTTACCTTCTAATCATTTTAAATTATCATGTCCATCTAATTATCATCTTTTGCTATATTCAAATCACTATTGCCTATGCCTATACATAATTTAGCAAACACATTCAGCCTTGAAGTGGGCCAACTGATACTGCCAGGGCAGGAAGCCCCCAGGGCAGGAAGCCCCCAGGGCAGGAAGCCATGGCTACCACTTAGCTCCCAGTCCCTATTGTCACGCATACATAAAATTTTCTGCAGCTCCTTGGGATACTGGGCAGGGGAACTGATGCAGCTGACAACTGGTCTGGGAATAAAGGGTTTCTCCAGCTGTGCCAGCTGACTGCAAGACCAACAGCATGAATGAGGGCGATTTTGAAACAGAAGACCAGGAAGACAGCTGAATTTACCAGTGTTAGCTTTTACTAATTTAAAACACCCGCTGAATTATTAAGGTGAAATTTCATGACCAGTTTACCCTGCTACTGAAAGGTGAAGTATTTCCCTTTCAATTGCACATTTCTGTGCTCTCCTGTTGCACTCTCTCTTGCACAACGAGCTGCATCTTGTGGGAACTGAACTGAAACCTAAGCACAAAACACACAAAGATTTCCTATTCATGCAGATGAGGTTATTGTGTCAATGCACAAACACCAGTATCAGGAAGGGGTGTGCAGGATGGCCAACAAGACAACAGTTTGCTGGCTAATTGGTATAAGGAATTAAATTAAGTCAGTCACAAATCTGCACAGTTAGGCTACAATCACTGAGCTCTTTAAGACACGATATTAATCTTGCCTTTCTGCAGTAGCTAGCATACCTTAGCCCAGCTCCATGAGCACTTTGACATTTACTTTGTATTAAAACACCCATAGTGTTGCCATTCTCTACTGCTGGGACAGGGCAAGGAATAGCTACACCTTGTTTCGTACTTCATTGGTTGGACTCAGTGCTATGGGAAAAGTGCTGGGAAATGTCTGTCTATGGGAAGTTTATGGGTATGGATGGGATACCAAGGGACACAAGGGGACTAAGGGAGCAGGCAGAAGTGCTCACCAAACCACTGTCCATCATCTATCAGCAGTCTTGGCTAACTGGGAAGGTCCCAGTTAACTGGAGATCAGCAAATGTGATGCCCACCTACAAGGTCTGGAAGGAGGATCCAGGGAACTACAGATCTGTCATTCTGACCTTGGTACTGGGGCAGGTTATGAAGCAGACCACTGTGAGTGCCATCATGTGGCACATGCAGGACTAAAAGAAAATCAGGTCCAGTCAGCATGGGTTTATGAAAAGCAAGCCCTGCTTGAAGAACCTGATTAACTTCTATGACAAGGTGACCCACTTAGTGAGGTCACGAGGGAAAAGGCTGTGGGTGTTGTTTACCTGGACTTCTGTAAAGCCTCTGACACAGTTTCCCACAGCTTTCTCCTGGAGAAACTGGCTGCTCATAGCTTGGTTGTTCCCTTCACTGGGTAAAATCCTGGGCAGACAGCTGGGCCCAAAGAGTTGTGGTGAATGGAGTTAAATCCAGCTGGTGGCTGGTCACAAGTGGTGTTCCCAGGGCTCAGTGTTGGGGACAGTTCTCTTGAGTATCTTTATCAACTATCTGGATGCAGAGACTGAGAGCACCCTCAGTAACACCAAGGTGGGTGGGAGTGTTTATCTGCCTGAGGGTAGGAAGGCTCTAAAGGGGACCTTGGACAGGCTGAGTGGATGGGCAGAGGCAAATTGTATCAGGTTTAAGGAGGCTCCGTGCCAAGTCCCACACTTTGCTCAAAACAACCCCCAGAAACACTACAGGCTTAGGGAGAGTGGTTGGAAAGCTGCTTGGTGGAAAAGGACCTTGGGGTGTTGGATGACAGCCACCTGAACATGAGCCTGCAGTGTGCCCAGGTGGCCAAGAAGGCCAAAGGCATCCTGGCTTGTATCAAAAATAGTGTGGCCAACAGGGGAAGGGAAGTGATGGTGCCCCTGTACTCAGCACCTCAAGTACTTTGTTCAGTTCTGGGACCCTCTTCAAGAAGGACATCGTGGTGTGGAATGTGACCCTAGAAGGGCAATAAAGTTGGTGAAGGGTCTAGAGCACAAGTTTTATGAGAAGCAGCTGAGGGAACTCAAGTTTGTTTGTTCTGAATAAAAGGAGGTTGAGGGGAAACCTTATCACTCTCTACATCTACCAGAAAGGAGGTTGTGGTGAGTGTTGGTCTCTTCAGCAAATAACAAGAGATAGAACAAGAGGATATACCTCAAGTGGTGCCAGGGGAGATTTAGATTGGATATTAGGAAAATTTCTTCATTAAAAGGGTTATCAAGCACTGGAACAGGCTGCCCAGGGGAAGTGGCCTGGTCACCATTGCTGGAGGTATTCAGGGCTATGGTTTAGTGGTGGACTTAGCAGTGTTGGGCTAACAGTTGGACTTGATGATCTTAAAGATCTTTTCCAACCTAAATGATCCAACAATTTCCCATAATATACTTCACAAGATGCATTAATAGCACTTCTACCACTCTTCTAAATCTCAAACCTCTTGTCAGTGGTCTTTTTCCAAGCCAAGACAATTTTAATGATCTCAGCCTGTACAGGCCATTTTGCCTCTGAATGCTCTATCTGTACAGTTTTTTCCCTGGTATTATATCCTATCCTGAAACTTCATAACCAGAACTGCACATAACATCCCACGTACACACAGACCAGGGATTTAACATGACAGAACACACAATGGATAACACCATTCAATTTCTTTACCAGTAACTGCTAGCAGTGGTTGCTGATGGAAGCAAAGATGACACTTCACCTACCCAAAGAAACTCCCAGATTTTCCTCTTGAACTACAACAGCAAAACTCACAGCTAGCATGAGCTAGAACTGCCTGTTAGATTTTCAGATTACATAACTCATTGATTAATGGACATTTCTTCAAACAGCTTTAAACTCAGTACCAGTAAGAAGTACTTAAAATTACTGCCTTCAATTTGACTAATACTACCATTATTTCCTCCTTCTCTTTTTACCTCACTTTTTCTGTATTTTTCTATACTAGAATGAATCATCTCCACTGTTTTTTCATTCTTTTACCCCATTCTTTTTTTCCTCTATCATGTTTTACCTTTGCACTTTATTTTTCCCGCTGTTTTCTCTCTTTCTCTGCTCTGCCTTCCTCTCTTACCCTGCATTGGCACTTGAAAGAAAATACCCTCAGCCAGTAGCTGAGACCTAAGTGTCTGGAAATGAAACCTAACTGCAGAAGACAAAACTGCAGCTCTCAAGCTTCCCAGAAAAGGCAGCTCACTGGATTTCACCACAGAGCTTTCTCTCAACCAGATCAGCTTGGAATGTAAATATAATCCTTTTTAGCTTCTCATTAAAAGGTATATGATCAGTCTGAAACTCTCAATCCTAGTCTTCTCTGGTTGTGAGAATGTAAAGGAACAATCCTATCTTTTTCCTCAAATCACTTCATCTCCCAGTTGCTAGCAATCTGTATTAAGCCATCTTTTTCCCAGAAGAGAATCAAGTACTTTTCCCTGCCAAAGAAATGTAGGCTCTTTAACCTACAAATTGAAACTCTCAAACAGCAGTGTGCAAATCAGTGTTTTCTCACCTCCCTGTGTTAAAGAGCTCACATGAATAAGGACAATACACGTAAAGAAGTCTCCATGCATTGGTGAATAATACAGCTATTTTTCCACATGAAGCCATCTGAACAGATTCTGAAGCTCGGGAAGTTACTGTATGTAGCAACTTACAGGAACCTCTGGCAACTCTTTCAATTACAGAACAACACACAGAAGTCAGCAAGTAGGGCTGAGTCCTCATGTGGCTTTTCCAACTGCGAATACCAATTTAAACCACCTCCAAACTTGATCACCACCACACAATCTAACCAGGTTCAGAGGGCCCACAACAGCCTGGCAGCAAAACTCCACGCCTGCCTCTGCTTGTTACCATTTAACCTTCCCACTTCAGCAGTTCAAAGAGTAGCAATACCTAGAGGAATTTAACAGGAAAGAAATAGTCCACACTGGTTGCCATGGAAACAGCAGTGAACTCAAGTGGCAGGAACAAATGGTGTCCCATATAGTTTCAGAACCAATAATCTTAACTGGTGGAAAATGCTTTTAGATTTTCTCCCTTTTTTTTTTTTTTTTTTTCATTCAAAGTCATCCCAGAGCCTCTTCATGACTTAAGTTTCAGTCAGAGGGAAAGCTTTTCATACTTTTCACTGAAGCATTAGCAATGGAAGAAACAGGAATTAGGAACGTGCATGTTATTACTAAAATCATATTAGCACTAATTAGCATTGCTGTTTGCTCAGCCTGAACTTTTTTCCTCTAAACAGACAACAAGAAATACTGAAAACTAACAGAATATGGGGGCAATTGTGAAACAACTCAAAAGGGAGGGGGGCCAGCAAATCATCTGGATGAGCTCAATAAAGCAAGAGAATTCTGAGAAAAGTGCACCTTTAAATTTAATATAAACATCAATTTTAAATTAGTATTACCAAGGGAGAGGTGTAAAGAGAGACCGTGCAAAAAGAGAAATAGAGAAATGGAAATGCTGGCAGTTATACGTAATTTATAAATAAGGTTGTTTTATCAGAAAATAGGGAATAATTGGACTATTCCAGACTATGCTCAAAGTTCAAATGTGAGCCTACAAACAGGATACTAGTTGCAGATTTCTGTACGAACTGAAGTAGTCTACTTCTATGCTACACACTCAAGAGTTACAGCAGTTGGATGGATATATGAGAAAAAGGGACAAAAGAACTTCTACAATATAAAGAGTCAGAAACAACTTCTGTGATAATAAAATCATATCAGAAAACAGCAGCATGACCAGCACATTTTGGCATTACCTGAGTCTGGAAAGTATTATATAACTATAGTTAATATTGATTTTATCTTACTTCCCACACTTCTGGGAAAAGTAACACAAAATTCTTGTACTTTCAGCAGCCCTCTGATACTCAAGAAAGAAGGTACATTTCATTAAGAAATGTCTTTTGTTTAACCTACAAAATTATCATATATGAGGTAATTATGAGAAATATAACCTCCTTGGTAAAAATATAATAGCACACAAAACAAACATGATTCACTTGAAAGTATCAGGTTTTATGAGCCTATTGTAATACTACACAATGATTTGGTATATGAATATTCAGGAGCTGCCAAACAAACACCAAGGGAAAAAAATTTAAAAGGAAGCTACAAAATTAGGGATCCCTTGCATCATTCCAATTACATACACCTTTTTTGGTGGGTAATCCACCATAATTTCAAAAAATAACCTCTACTTAAAGATAAGTAATCCACAGCACATTTGCAGGCATTTCTTTTTACACAGAACCTTCATTCTCCTTCCAAAAAGGTGGGACAATACAAAACGTGGGGAAAGGGGGAGTAGGGAGAATGAGCTAGAGCAGGCTCTGCTCTATTCCAAAATACTTCCAGACCAAACAGGCCATTCCCCTTCCTGGAAGGCAGCTGTCTCCTTTTGTTACCCATTTGCCTTGCAGCTCAAGCAGCAGCAGTTAATGCCACTGAGGATACCCAGGTTTTGGGGAAGAGCTGTTACACACACTCAAGCATGGATCTCGTTACACATTTAAAAATCCTTAGGAAGCCAGCTTGAAAAACTAATTTTGTTGCCTCTGGATTCAGATACAGAGATCTGACAACACCATGCTACTGTATTACTACCCTGGTTAGTTATGGCTTTTACATCCTTAATTATATGACCATATACTGTTCTCCCCCTCCCCCTCTCCCCTTCTTATTGCAACAAATGGTAGCTTTTCAGTGCTCCTTTAATCCTCGAAGAACAATTGGCAGGACAAAGAACATTGTTTTCTGAACTACAAAAAAAACGCTTGAGCACATTTACATAATTACATTTGTTTAGGAATTTGACTTCATTAAGAGATAGGAATAAATAGATACTAAGATTCCCAAAAGCAGCAAACATCTTTAACTTGACTATCTCTGCTCCGATACATGCCTTCTTACTTCCATTCACCGATCAGGGGCAAAACCTAATTACAAGCTAAGGAAGGAACAGTACCTTTTGAACAAGACAGCTGAAAATATAGCTAAACTGAACAGACACTATCAAGAAAAATATCAGAACAGCAAATCCTTACCTGTTATTTAATGTGGTTGGCAGAGGATGCGTTGCATTGGGTGGCACGGTTGCATGAGTGAGAGGAGAAGGGTTCTGTGATATTGTTGCTGGGGTCTGAATTACCCCATTTAAAGCCCCTACAATTCCATTGATTGCCAGCTGGCTGGCTGGCAGTGCTCCAATTATTCCACCCACACCAGGCACTGCAGGAATGGTGGAGGTTACAGTCTGCATACCACTAGCTAGTGCCCCCACTGTCACACCATTGACCTGTTGAACTCCTGTGACTCCTGAGCCTTGCTGAGCTGGACTCTGCCCAGCAGGTGGTGGAGTGGAAAGAGATGATGAACTGCTGGTGCTTTGTCCGCTGGAGGTTATCTCCTGGGTGTAAAAACAAACAACAAAACCCCCTCAGCTGCATAAAATTTCACCTAACAGAACAGTGCAAGGACTAAGATGCGTTAACTTGTAACAAGTTTAAGTTTAGAAGCAACAAATGAATATTACCTGATTTAATACAGGAAGAGAATTGTCCGGTAAAAAACTGTTTCCCAGATGGGGGCTTTTACTGCTGTTCAAGGAATCAGTGCTGGGTGCTAAAGTAATTATTTAAAAAAATACACAGTGATTCAACTTCTACAACGCACAAACAGGTTCAGAATAGTTATTTCAAAATAACATCACAGGTGAACATAAAAAGTGTAAAGTTAACCTTAAAATCATTGCCGAATAGCAAAATATTAAGTAAATAATTGGTGAATCAATAGATTCAAACAGATGTGCTCCAGACTGAAGTAAACAAGAAACTGCACTGAAACAAGTACTAATGATTCACCTTCCAATTGACCTTTTAAAGGTGCCAAACAAATACTTTGTCTACATTCATCCTACATCTATGTGCATCTCACACCAATGGCATATGTAGATGAAAATACATACAAATACATCTTCAAATTACTTTGATAGTTCTACAATCTCCCCTACTTACCTGCTTGTCCTGGGAAGGCATGTACTTGATGAGAAGGGCTAGGATTTGAAGTTATTGTTGGAAAGGGCACGGAAAGCTGGGCATTGAGTAGCTGAAGCCTCTCCTTCTTAGCAGTCAAATTCTTTATCTGTTCTTCTAACCGCCTATTTTCAACCTGAAGTTGGTGTAATGACTTAAGCATTCCTAAAACTAAGGTAAAAACATAAGTTAGCTTTTGCAGCCACATTCAAAGAATGCATAACATCTTCCTTTTTAAAAATGTATGTGTTACAATTTAAGACTAGCATTAAGTAATGCTTCAAAATATAAATAAAGTTCTTCCTGAGAGGTACATTATAGAAATTTGAATTTAAGTGGAAAGGTTTAGGATCAATTTTGTGTAATTTTAAGTGGGGAAAAAAGTATGTAGCCTGTGACAGTAATTTTGCAATATATCTACACCCTGGCTTAAATAAAGTCATGTAATTAGGGCTGACATCCATTTTGAAGCAAACAGCAGTACATAATAACTTATCCCCAATCTCGAATATAAAAATATTTTTTTAGTAGCATGAGTTATTTGCATAGTTGGGGAAAATAAAAAAAATCTATTTCAGCTGCAGTATTAGGAATTTAAATATTATCAAACAGAAGATAGTTGAACAAGAATTTTTCAAACAACAACGCAGCCAACCAACAACATTTCTGTAAAAACAAAGTTTGTGAAAAGAGAGTTTTTCTGCTTAAAGGTCATGTACACTGAGTCACAAACCTACAGAAACAATGAAAAAAAATAATTCAACGTGAAGTTATCATGACACACCTTGCTGGGAGCAGGAGCTCTCACTTGCTTTGAGCGGTGATCTACAAATCTCCCAGCAGGGAGCACTGTGTGAGCACTGCAGTTACCACCACCCCACCCCACCCCCACTTTTTTTTCTTTTTTTCTTTTCTTTTTTCCTTTTCTTAGAAAATGGGCATCATCATCTTCTGTAATAACCTGATTTTTACCAAGCACAGTTTTCTCAAACTCTGATTTGGTTTCAGAACTTGGATTTCCCAACTAGTACTACAGTGTGACTGTAAAGCCACAGGGATAGCCATTTTTTTTTAAATATTCTAAATTGTATTTGTTTAACATGACCTCTGGGCCTACTACAGACATAAGTCTACTGGTATAGGCACATCTGGTCATTTCCCAAGGATTTAGCTTTTATCCCTCCTCTTCAAGAACATACAAAGGAACCCTCAGTGAGCCCAAATGAGATGCAATAAGACTTAGCTAAACCTGTCCTCCAGCTATCATGTTTAAAGGATTATCCCTGCATGAATTTCCTCACAATTAGCATTTTCGTCAGGATGCCATTCATAAAAATACCAACTAGATACCACTTTACCAACGAGAAAAATAGTATGTTCAATAAAATATAACACAAATCCTTAACTGGTGTTGAAAAAAATTTTTTTTTTTTTTGATTTTTTCAATCACTGCCTTTGATAGTGGTAGATTGTTGAATATGGAGTTCCAAGTGATCTACTCATCACTTACGTTTTTATGGTATTTGTTTTTGGACTATTCCACTCTATTAAACATAACTTGAGAAAATAATTATTTGCTTGCTCTGAGAATTTAATGAGAAGCACAAAACAGAGATATGGACACCCACTAGGACACCTGCCTAACATTTGTAAATATTTTTCAGAAAAAAAGCAATAGAAGTAGACAGTTTAGAATTAAAAAATGGAAAGTATAACAATGAAAACCTGTTATGCCATTTTATATCACACAATATAAGGCACACGAGGGAGGTGTGCTATACTATTTACAAGTGGATCTAAGAGTCCAGAATTCGTTCCCAGACTCTGCAACCAACCAACTGGATCTACAATTCACCTCCTTTTTAATGACACCGTTTCCCCTTCCATAAAAATGCAGATAATTATAGAGAACTCTTAAGTAATCTACTGGAGCGATTTGCTACATTAGAAACTATGTTACAATTATACACTACAGTTATATTTCTAAGAAGTTGGGTTTTTTTAAATTCATGGTCAAGCACTGAATGGCAGTTCCAAATAACAGTTACCAAAAGCAGTAACAAAGTGAGTACTTACTGTCACTGGGGGTGCCTTGCTCTAATAAAAACTGTTGACCTTCACTCCATTGCCTCTCCAGAAGCTGTTCTATGCTGGCTGCTACTGGGGGCAAATTTTCACAACTGTTCCCTGATTGATCATAGCGGATCTGCAAGCTGCCTACAGGGGATCTGTTGAAAATATTGCAGATTTTTGTTTAAACAAAAGGAAGGAAATGTATTAGTAAAAGTTTGTTGAAATTTCTTGCCGTTTATCAGCCCCTAGCACCTATGTATCTTACACTTCCAAGACTAAGTTAATTCACAAAAATCTTTAAGAATTGGTTCTCACTGCTAATGCTTTAGTAGGAGACGTGTGTGAAAGATTCTTCAGTGTGAGAATTTGCACTGAGAAAGTACATAGACTAACATAATACCTAACTGACAGACAGCACTGTATTCAATTATACAACACATATTTCCACAGCAGGAAACCATTGTCTATGGACAGATGGAGCACCTGTCTTTAAAACAAAAAAAATAAAATAATCTTCAAACCTTTCTCAGACAAAACAGGAAAAATAAAAAACAATTTATTAAAATTAACACAGTAATGATAAATCCCCATAGAAAGGCCGTATACAGCTCTACTCTCTAACTTTTCCTACAAGCATCATAAAACCACATTTCTGAGGGAACACGTGAAAATTCACCCGGGGTGCAATGAAAGTTAAAAGTTATCCTGTGCACACTTGATATATTTCCTTTTTTACTGACAATCACACATAGTTCAAAGAATAACCCCTTTGACACATCTTTTCTCATTTAGGAGAAAATTAAATATTCAGCATACAGCCAACTAAGAAAGCTGGGTACTCATCAGGTCCTTATGGAAGCTTCTTTTGCATTGGATGGGGCAAAATTTAACTTGTGAGCAAAACTTGCTGTTCAGTTTATTTCTGTCTCAGGATTCTGGCCTCATGTATGCACGGTCCTATTCCTCAGCCAGGACCAACACCATGGTCCACTATGAGTTGGTTGGTATTTTTGCTTGGTTTGTTGTTGATTTTTTTTTCTTTTAAATTGATTCCAGTATGCTCAGATTCAGATTCTTGTATTAGTTATAACTGTAAGCAGTACCTATTGGTGCCATCACAGGATCATGGCTGTACTGTTCCACATGCAGTGCAAATTTACCAAGACCACCACCATAGTCCCAGTCCAGGCCAACATATAGGGTTCAGGAAATAAGTGTGCTAATTATGATTAGAGTAATAAGCAGTGGTCACAGCACATTAGCTACCTAATGACTGTCAAGCATTTTGTAGGCATCAGAGCATGGCGATTTTTACGAGAAAAGGTTGTAAGTAGGTGACTTAAGAGCTCTGTAAGTATTTATTAATGATTCCTCTTTTGCATACAGGATGAAAAAAAAGAAACACTTGTTAAAACAGAAAGCCCTGATGAAGGTACTGTAGTGACCAAGGTAGTGTTTTTTGACAAGAGAGGACAACTCAGCAGAATGCTCAGCAGAGACATGGCAAAAAAAAGCCTTAAAACTAGATGTTTACACGATCTGCTGAAGTGATAAGAAGGTTTATGTGGAAACATTTTAAACAGATGCACTCCACACAACACTTCAAAACAAACAAACAAACTAGAATTATAAAACAAATCGAGAAAAAACAGAACACAACCACCTCCCAGCAACTTCTTGCTCTGTATGCATGCTTTCCGAGGGATGCATAATCCTAACAGGTTGTGCTATTTGACTTGTAAATCACCAACAAAATTCTTGTTGGGCTTAGGACTGTTTCCTACCAATTTCACAAAGGCAGAAACAAAGCAATACATGACTGAAAAACCTCTGCAATCATTCCCTGGAAGCCTCTACAGAAGGACAAGAAAAATAAAAACTAGATTTCCCTGTATTGCAATATAGTCAATCCACCCTCTTCCAGCTTCCTACCTCATCCATTAGGCATTACAGGGTTCCTACACACTACCTGCAATATAAGGGTTGAATTCTTATTCCAAATAGTACTTGATAATAATTTCCAACAGGACTGTAAATGTGCTGTACAAGCGGGTCTGATGCTGTCACTGAGATGGGAACTCCTTGTTTCCTGGGAACTCCAAGGCTTGCTTGGAGCCTTGCTTACCTTGCTTACTTTTAACAACTGGTTTTGTATAAGCCTGGGGTACAGTTATTCATACTCTTATATTATTATTTTTAAGTAATACTGCATTTACATATAGGCATACTTCAATGCAGCTATTACATAACACGTTTTTAAACCTAAGGTTAAGTATGGGATAAAGACAGTTTAAATGCTACCTTGGGAAAAGCAGCAATTCCTCTGCAAAAGGGGAACAGCTCACATATACCAGGTATATTTATATTTCTCATATATATTAAAATTTTAAATATGACAGCTTAAACATTAAACACTATGCTTATATAGGGATACAAAGATGTAACAATATTAATTTGAAATGACCCTACAGATCATAAATAATACACATCTTCTACAAAGAGCTGTAATTTGCTGCACCAGGAACAGCGAACAATTTTTCCTGCAAGTGTTTTTATTTTAAGCAGCTATATGAAAATTACATGGATCTTTCAAAGTACTGTTATTTATGAATCTCATAAGCTTCAAAGGGAAGAGAGTCAGAACTTACAGAAAAATAATTTTAATAGGTAAAGCAAGTAACATTCAGAGTTACGGTTTTCAGACAGCAGATTCTTCAAGTTAATTTTTTATTCACTATAAACTATATTTTAAGCAACCAGAGTTACTTATTTAACTGAAGAAGTTGGGGAGTTACTTGCATATTCAGAAACATCAACAGCCATGTGATCTTATCACACAGGGTTAAAATTTGCAGACTACAAAACTGAATTTTTGCTAGGTATTACAGACTAAGCTTTTTCATCTTTCAACTTCGGAACTAAAAGAAGTTATTTCCGCCTCTCGTCTTTCTTTTTTTGGAATTTTTGTTTGGTTGGTTCATTTTTTATTTGTTTCAGGGTTTTTTTTTATTGGTGATTTTGGTTTTTTGTTCTTGTTGTGGTTGTATTTTTTTAACAACTGCCAAAGCTATCTGCTCCTTATGAAGAGTTATGGCTTCCACAGGCAGGACGAACCCCTACAGCTGTGGGCTGAGGTGGCCTTTGTGTCACACAGTTCTCCTCTGCCATCCCCATCAAAACCAGCAAGAATTTGACCATGCTGTAAATGCTAGGCTATACATACCCTGAACATATACTCAGTAGAAGCATGATATTTAAGAAGTTTAGATTCCAAAATATTCTGCCTCAAGACAGCCTGGGAGACAACTATGCCTACTGCAAATCATATAAAGACCAGGCCTTAAAACCTGAAATTACCACAACACATATGCATAAGAAGACTACTTTTTATTTAATCAAAAGTTCTGGAATATCCTAATTGTTGAGCATTTCCCTTTGCAAAATTCCCTTATATATCTGCATACATACAGACATGTTCCTCATAGAAAAAATTTGACTATATATATGTTGACTGAGAGCACAGTCTAAACTGATTTGTACATTCTCTATTGTTTTAAAAGCAACACATACAGAACACACTTAAAAACCAATTCATGACTAGGTAATACCACTTAAGTATTATAATGGATATTGTCACCCAAATCAACAAGAAGTCTTTTGATTAATTAAGGAACAGAATATAAGATCATCACCATCAGGCATGTACATTAAATTACCTAATTTGGATATATTTATTATAAATTACTGCAATAAACACGTGGCGTAACAACCAAATTCATTGTTAAAATGCTTTATCTGTGTAACTACCATTTATTAGCTATCCTAAAATCCTTTAAGATAAAATTTCCACGGTTAGTCCCTAAGCAAAAAAAAAAGCTCAGGATGAACACGAAAAAATCTTATTCACAGGGACTATGAAGGGAAAATAAATGCTTTAAAAACACAGATTCACTTAAAATATGTGGAAAATATTACTGAAATATTTAAAACACAACACTGAAGTTTTAACAGCAAATATTTTTAAACATAACAATGTGATACGACTCCAGCAGATTATGTCTAACTTCTATAGCAGAAGTGAATTGCTGCACAACAAAAAAAGTACTTTTTTTTTTTCCACAGAGAACTGTTGTATGTTTTCAAGTCATGAGAGGTGATAGGGAAGAAAATCTTTTTCTGAAATTCTGTCTTGTATCTAAATTCTCAGACCATCTTACTCCTGTGATCACCATAGTCTTTCGATCTATGGGATTTTTTGGTTTTTTGCAAATATGCTGAAAAACATTATTATGGTAACAAATCTGACAGTCCAAGTAGTACATATGAATTAAATGATAGCTAAACTGTTCTAAAGCCAGTCTTTATTTCTTAAGTAGAGTCCTTCATTTGTAAACTAAATTTCAGTTGATATGAAAGTAAATTTTAGCACATTTTTAGCTATCTGGACATACTAGGGTTTAAGATGGATATATCTATAATAAAAATAAATATGTATATGTGTGTGTATACATATACACACATAGATAGGCTGTTAAAATTGTTATTAATTACTAGTAAAAAGACAGTGAAGTTTCCAAATCTTAAAACATTTCCTCTGCCTTCACTCTCCAACAGAAATAATACTTACCTTGGTGAGAGACTTCCTCTGGGTGAACCTCCTCTGCCAACAAGGCTGCGGCTATTATCTCCAAGATCTTGATCTGCAGTGTAAATATTTCACAGCTGATAAACTGAGTCTTCTGAGATAAGACTTTTAAAGCTGATGTAAATATTTTTAAAATACCTTAAATCTCAACTTTTATCTGTGGTTGTTGCTGAAGATTGACTACGTAACTAGTTTAAGATTGCTGAACTGTAGCATGTAAGGTGTTGTCCTTACACAGTTTTGAGGCTGTACCAGGCCATGGATTATGTTCACTTCTTTCATTCCTTTCAGTTTTACAGCACAGAAGCGTGGTTTGCATTTGCAGTACCCTCCCCTCAGCCACTTTTAATTTCTACGGTGAAAGTAATGAATCACAGCTGTGGACAGCTAATCTGTATGCTTATCACAGCAAATCCTGATGCTCCCTATTTTTTTAACACTTTGCATCCCAAAACAAGCCATAAAATATATAACGTATTAAACTTACTGCTGCCATCTAACAAGCACACATTATTCTGCAAATTTACTGAAAACTTTATGAAAGCATTTAATTCACTAATTCCTATTTATAAGCAGAAGGATAGCAAAGTCCCTTGCTAAAAAGGTAGTAAAACAAACAAAAAAGGCCTCATTAAATATACGAAAACGTTTTGCTTGGAAGGACTCAAAAGGGTTATTTTCCCTATGGCCTCTCAATAAAATAACCCTATCTGCCCCCTTCAAGGTTGCCCTCCCCCTATTCTGAGCCAAGCGACCTCCGACCTCTTGGAGGGCAAAGACATGACTGATCCATTCTTGGTAAACTGCTAAACTCATTCCCTTCCCCCAAACAGGCATGACTACTACGACATGTCAACAAATCCTTACGGAGGGAATGAAACAAAGCAAAGCCAACGCTCATTAAAACTGTAGAGGAGAGCCCACGGTACGAAATGCCAATCGGTAAATATTCACAAGATTATTAAATGCCGCAGAAGTTCCTAACGGGATCTCTTTCACACGAAGTTGTATGTAATACAATTTCATGAATTATGCAAATAAAGGTTTAAACTATTCACGACAAAACCCAGAGCTGTGTTACTCTCGTTGCAAAGAGCTCGGAACTGAGCACATCAATCACAGAAGTCACAGGAGACATTGTTGCATTCCTGCCTGCTGATGGCTCTGCTTAAACACTTACATTTCAGACACTGAAAAAAAAAAAAAAAAAAAAAAGGGGGGGGGGGGAAGGGAGGGAGAAAACCCGCACTCTTTTGCAGTACAACTGAGAATTTACTTCCAACACGTAAGAACTTCATACAGACTTTTAATAAACAAATGGTGAGCAGATTAAAAAAAAAAAAAAAAAAAAAAAAAAGTCTTTTTAAAAAGGCTGTTCAATTTTAAGTCGGTCACGTTGCCCATTTGTCTCCAGCAGCGGGAAGCTTACCTGCTTGATTGTTTTCAGACTGGGCTATAAGTGCTGCCATTGCTGAATTTGGGTTCAGCCTATTGCCGTACACGTGGGATGGAGGCAGACTGAGAGAAGATCCAGGTAGGGTGTTTGCCTGCAAGAAACCGATTAAAACTTGAATCCTGCTTCGAAAAATAACGAGGGAAAATGCTAAATATCTTTTAAATAGTTTTTCCTTATGCACAGTTGTTAATATTTTTAAAGTTGACTGGTTTTTACAATGTATTTAAAAGAAAAAAAAATACTATTTTCCATTTGTGAGTACAGGAATAGAAATGCAGTACTTTGAAAGTATATCAGGTTTTAAAGTGTGTTTTACTCGTCGTTGGCAAGATCTGTTAATAAAAAAACTTCCTAATAAAAAAATCGATGCAGCAAATATTAAAAATACCTAAGTGGCATTTTAAAACAATCACCGTGTAACAGGATGGGCAGACTTCCTTGCAATCCTGAAGTATGCACTCAAGGCTAGGACTTAGAAGCATGGCAACCATGTGGTTATCCTACTAATTATTTAATCTTATTAAACCATTTACAAAATAAGGGCAGGTAGACAACAGATGTCTCACAAATGCTTGGGTTCCTTACATCACAAGCCGGCTGTGGAGGTCAAAAGGTCCAACTTTCAGCTCTATAGTTTAACTACACAGAGCCATATTTCCTCTGCTTGGCTCTGTCATTAGTAAAACCTGCACACTATTCTGTTACTTCCTATTTTGATAGACTTGGAAGCCTGGTGTTTTTTTGTTTTGTTTTGTTTTTACTTTAAAGAACGCAAACAGCCATTACAAGTATGTTTTCTATACAATAGGGGGCTCTCGGAATCACAGCTTTGCCCTGACCCCATATAAGGAACTGTATTTTTGGCAGCTGGCCAGCTCTACTTATTGAAGAGCTCCCAAAGTTTGTGTTCATTCATGTTGCTAACCACAATTCTGAAGGTCTCTGCTGGGACTTGTGCCAAACAAGCGAAAATGAACCCTTAAACAGATGAAGCTGAGGAGGCCGGCCAAAATCTTGCATAATCCAACGCAATAAAAATACCTTCTTCCTTGGCTGCTTATGCTTTTTCTCTTTCGAAGAAAAGATTTGTGTCAAATGCTGAGTTGCAGAGACAGGCAATCAAAGAAAAAAAGGCTGGCTGCTTATTAGAATGGCATTTTCCTACCTGATAAAAAATTTGCTTCAGAACAAGGAAAAGATAGCAATATAAGGGGGTGGGGGGGACTGAAGATAACCAACCTCTGTGATTACCACTTTTAAATATAATATTTTAAGAAAATGGAAACAACGTTTACAAAGGAAAAAACAAAACAAAAAAAAGGTGAACAGAAAGGAACTCAATTTGTGGGACATTTTGACATGTATAACTGCACACAAGAGACAGGGGAAACATACTGGTTATTACAGCAAAATATTACAGAGTATAAACTATGTCTCTGGAAAGAATCACACACTACCATTAAGTTCTGGCTTTCAGCCAACATATTAAACTTGATGAATGGACTTTTATGAATTCACACAACTGTTTTCAATGATTCTTTATTTACTATATACTGGTGAGAAAATGTGCCTAATACTTACATTCTTCTACTGTCACAAAGTCAGATAAAGCCACAAGTAATTACTTCACAATGATCACATTTTTTTCACTTTTCAGTTAACAAGTACATGCAAGACCACTAGACATAGAGCCACAATTTCATTTCAAGTCTGGCTGTTATTTCTTTCTCTTTAAAGAATTGCTGTCCTTAGTAAAATTAATCTGAACTAGTTTTAAGTCTTAAAAATATTGCAGGCATTTCCACTTATCCAGGTTTAACAGCTTCTAGCAATACACTACGTATTAGTACTGTAACAGTTCTGATTAAGGCACCAATACTGAACAGCTCCTGCTATTTTCCTTAACAAACACCTACAGCATCATTCCAACAACACTACTGTCATTCACTAGCAACCTTCAACTGTTTTCTTCTCAAAACCAAAGCAAACTTCAAAAAAGAAACCCTTCAGAATGGAATACTAGAAGACTGAACAATTACTTGCTTATATATCTAAGAGACAAGACTGGCAAAATAAATATATATTTTTTATTTAAATAAATTGTTTGAGGCTATGAATTTTTCTAATAAAGTTTATAATTAAAAAAAAAAAAACTACAAACACTAAGTTCTACTTCTATTTAGTTTTAGAATGTCTATAAATTATTTCTCTTCATTTTTGTAAGCACACTGCTCACATTTTACACAGAAGCTGCTATACTTATTCTGTGTAACTCATTGTGCAATAGCAGCTATCTATTAATTTAGGATAGCAAGGCAGCTACAATCAGCAGAGAAGATGTTTATTTGAAACATGCCCAAATGGCTTCAAGAACTTTCTAAAAGTATCTAAGTATCTTGAAAGGAGTTGCTAAACTCTGTTGAGTAACCATCACATCACAAAACAGGAAACATCAAAGGAATTGAACAATGTTTGCTAAGTGGGTTGATATAACAGATCAAAAGACTTAGCATGATTTAAACAATATCTAAGAACTTGAGTTTGTTCACAAGTGGTGGTTCAGCCTAAATTTAACCCCTGTTTATACTTTAAAGTAATAGAAAAGGTGTCCTACAACAAGTTGGAACTACAAAAGTTCTGGTGGCCTCATATATGCTATTCAACTCTCAAAGAAAAAAGTCACATGAATAAAATTGTGCAAGGTAAATAAAAAACTTTTCAAATACCTTTTGCTAAAAAATGGCAATGTAAAATGACAAGAATAATGATTTGTGAAGCTTTATTATGTATGTGACGACTTCATCTGACAGGAAAGTAGAGGAGGTGGAGGAGTGCTACATTATTTAAAGGTGAAATAGGAGCTTCGTGTTTCACTCCGAGTCGAGACAAGCTGTAGCAAGCATTTATTAAAAATGCACAATCATCCTGTCAATACATATTAAGGTCACAGAACTGAAACATGTTCTAAAACGCAGAACTTATAGAGCTGTAGTATTCCTTATTTCAACTGATTCTATTTAAACAGTCAACACAGGACATTATCAAAATCTATGAACTAATAAAATGAGAGGATGCAAAATATTTCAAAAGGGAGCAAATTTTACTGAAAATATTTTAGTAGATGGACTTAAGCCCATCCAGAGGTATATAACACACTGCTTTCATTTATAGCATGTTCAATAAATCAGTAAAGCAATAAGCAGCAGAGCAGCACAGAAGGAAGATACACTGTAATTCACGGAATGCCCAAGTGCAATAAGAATAAATGATTGATATTTGATTGATGCTTAAAAACATTTCCTCTGCAGCAAGAAAGTGCAAATATATTCTTCTAATTAAAGACCTAGACTTGCAGGTTCACTAAATTTAAGTCATATATACAAATATCCTCTAAATATTTGAAATATTTTTTATTTGCTTTCACCCCCCCAAAATGGTATTTTACTGGTATTTCACCACCCCCAAATGGTATGACAATAAAGATTCCCAAGTTGACAATATTTGCATTCATAACTGAATATTCACTAAAATTTCCATGGAAAACAGTTCCTTCATTGCAAAAGTTACGTGTTCCTTAAGCAGAAAAATCAAAGGGAATAAGTGAGACAATACTTAGTTGTATAAAATTAGATAAAATGTCTCAAAAATTTAAGAACCTTTGAGCATGCCTATTCCCCTGTTCC
This sequence comes from Heliangelus exortis, assembly GCF_036169615.1. Classification (NCBI taxonomy): domain Eukaryota; kingdom Metazoa; phylum Chordata; class Aves; order Apodiformes; family Trochilidae; genus Heliangelus; species Heliangelus exortis. Next base: position 19,158,675 of record NC_092423.1, read on the forward strand.
TTTCAAGTTTTATGCTATTAAATATTTTCTAATAACAGGCCTCGTTTCTGTCTTAGCCCCACACCAGTAAGGTTTTAATACTCAGCGTGTGATGAGAGATGAAACCAAGTGTGAACAACTTTTGGGTCCCATGAGTAGGCTGACTGTTGAAGCTGTCAGGTTCAATTGCATCATTCCACATTATTCAATGCCCCAAACTGCTCCCTAATTGTTAAGGGCTTAACATATTCAAAACCATTGTTTAGGCTAATGGTGAAATGCCTACAGTTGAGTTTCCATAAAGAAAGGGGAGGGATTTAATTGTAGTTAAACCATTACTGAACTCTCTTGCTTTCATGATAGGACAACAAGGATGGCCAGAACAACCAATTCCAAGATGGCTTCTTAATCAGTTAATATCCAATCATCATCCCTTTCCCCCTCTGCTTTAAAAATACTCACTGCAATATTGTAGCTTTGGATTACATTATGATGATACTTTACAATTAGTGACAGGACACCTAATTAATGACTTCAGCTATTATTTGTCAACGATAATTTCAACAGGTGTTTTTATTTCTTGTTTAAAACAATATCATTGCTCCTGGTGATATCCCTTGAAGTACCAGATTAATGTGGCTGGGGTCATACCATTTACTAACAATACTAGATTCTTCATCACAGCACAATGCTTTCTATTAACACAAAGAAATCAGAGCACTAAAACTGCTTCCAACTACTACTGAAAACAGTATAAAAAAATTAATGCAAATCACATTTAAAGCTATTTTTTCTATGAGCTACACTTCTAAGACATTACAAATATTTTCTGTGCAATCATACGGCTTCATGAAATATAGAAGAAAATAAAAAGCACTAGGCCAAATATTAACATCACCTTACTTCATATCTAGAAGTCACCTCTAATGATGCATTTTGGTCAATAGCATGCTACATTTATCTGAACAATGCACTATTGAAAATAACATAATAATTAAAACCTGAATTGCAATTAAATGAGTTTAGATATTCAAACATTAATGCTTCACACATAATGATAAAATATTATAACACATATATAAAAAAATAACTGCTTTTCTCAGTAAGTGAAAAGAGCTGTCTACCAAGTGGTTGCAGCAAAGGCAACCTGGCCTTATGTTCCCTTGCTTAACTTGGACAAGTGAAGAAAAGTGATTTTATCACTAGAATTTCTAAGGCCACTTACTGTACAAACAGCATGGAACAGCTGGCTTTTCCTGGGTATTCAGTGCAAGGGGAAGAATGTGCCATTGCTTCCTTCTATTCTTTCAGTAGTTCTGCAGCACTTTTAACTTCATTTAGGAAGTGTGGGGGAACCAGTGCTACGCATGATCAATTTTGCTTTCTCCATGTTCTGTTTATTTGGGATGGCAATACACACACACACATATGAAGGGAGTAAGACTGCAGTGAACTGCAGCATTACACCACATTTCTAGGAAGCCCAAGAGGAAGTTCTGCCACATTCAGTCTCCAGTGTGTCACATTTTCACCACAAGCATGGAATTTGCTTAGAAATCTTATACAGTGCCTACTTGAAAAAAAGTTTGTATGTTCCTGATTATTTTCTTACATGCCAAGAAATACAAATGAACTGAGGATAACGCAGAAAATTCTTAATGAAAGATTGTTTCCACATTTCTCCTGAAAACCATCATATGACACAAAATAATATTAAAATGCAGCATGATAAACGCTACATACCTATTTTAACTTATACTTTCATTTAGACCTTTCTAATACATATTTTGGGTTTCATAGCTGTAAGTTGTACATAATTAATTTTCAAGCAAACTGTATCGAGTTCTTGACTAAAACAGCCAACAGCACTATTGGTGACCAAAAGCAGAAAGTGTACTTCTTACAGCTAACCTAACCTCACCTGTTACATACACAAACTCATCACCAATCATAACCACAACCAACCACAGCAGTATTTTACTATTTTACTCGTTCATTCTATTAAAGCAATACTGAGACTGTAAAGATAACCCACCCCACACTGCCACTATTACCATCCAAGCACTGTGAAGTCCTTACAGTTAAGGATTTTTTAAAAACTGATAATCAAGATGCATTTTTATGATTAATGTTTTCACTAACTGGCTGAAATAAAAGAATTCACTGAGAAGCTTAATTATGAGGCTAGAAAGCTTAAAATAAGATCAGAAAAAGGGTTTGTGATATCTTAAAAAGAAAAAGCACCTTTTCAATCAAAAAGAACATTAATTACAAATGTACAAATTATTATAATTAAACCCTGTAGCAAAAACCAAATACATTCCATGTAAAACCATCCTATGGATACATTATTCACATGATTAGTACTTCTTATATTACTAGGAAAAATACGTATTTTTAACTTCTAGCTGTGATGAAGACTCTTGCTTACAAACAAGCATATCATCAAATACTGTCTTTGAGTCAGTTGTTTTGATTAAAAATACCAATAAATCCTTCAATTACACAAAGCCATCTAACTTCAAAAAGCAGCACTCAAGTGTTTTCCAAGAACAGCATAAATGAATGCAACTGGGAAACACAGTGGGATTTGAAAGGCAAAATGAAAAATTAATGGCACACCTACAGAAACTAATTTATACCTCTGCCCAGTGTACAACAAGGGCACATCAAGTCATTAAAAAACACATGGGTAGAAGACTTACCTTCCAATAACGTGAAAAAGCTATAACCTCAACTGTACTACCAGTTTACTCACTTCTTCCATGTTAACTAAGCTAGATAGTCCAAAATTTTTAACCAATTAAGATCTATTTATTTATCAACTAAACACAAAAAAGAGACTTGTAAAAAAACTTAGTAGAATGCTATCCTCATTAAGGGGTCGTTTTTGTTGGTTTTTTTTTTTTAAAACAAGGAGCCTTTACACAGACAGGCCCCTGGGATTCTTCCACCATCCCAAAAACCTAACTGAAAGCAGAGCTATCGTTTTAACACAAATTCCTTTAACTCAAGTTTGTTCATCCATTCTTTCCATCTACCTCTGTCTTCATAGCACTTAACCTGTGTGTGCTCTACATAGATACTGGAAGCAACATCTTACCCTTAAGAAGGTTTACCTATATAGCAAGAATCACAGTTTTATTCTCATTCTGAGTAGCAGAAAGAATGACTTGACTAGGAAACAAACTCACTATATTCACATAGTAATTTATTTTTCTTGCATGAGTATTCCAAAGAAAGCCAAACACTCGCAATGTGGCAAATAATGGATCTAAGAGAAAAATAACTACTTTGAAGATCATCTATAATTTAAAAAATAGTAGTAAAAGTAAAGAATCATCCACTTATTCATAAATATTTTCACTTCCTAAATAAACACCAATAGTCTTTATTATTTAGTGATGAAACAAACATGCAGTGGCAGAATTACTGCTGTGAAAAACGTTTGCAAGATTTTCAGTGTCTCAGATACCGCCTATAAGGACACTCCCTTAAAAACAGCTTGTAACAAAGCATACACCACCATGCAAAATCGAAATCTTTTTCAAGTCAAACCTAAACATTTACTTTCATCTACATATTTTTTATTTATTCTTTCCATTGCATACAGAGTAGAAATTTTCACATTTTTCACATTCAACACCGTTACTATTGTCTCAGGCAGCTAAATTGAAGTAGTGCTACACTCAGTTCAACGAAGAGGTCAATGTGCCTCAGTTGCCTGGAGACTGATGGTTGCTACAGCAGCACCAGATAAGCCAAGCTAAATAAGCTTCAGCTTGAAGGCAGAAAACATTTATTGCTAGACTGAAACATTGATGCAGTTGTCTCAGCATGCAGCACTGCACAAAATCATGCAACTGCCTTTCAGACTACCCGTATATTGCGGATGTCCACACGAAGACAATCTGACTGAAGCAAGAGAAAAATGCAAAAAGTAAAGATTTTAATTGGGCTCAATACTAGATTACTTGCAACTATGATTCCTTTGTTCTTTTAGTTGAGTCACATGTTAGAAGGAATTTTCCCCCTGGCTGTAAATTCTTCCTCCTTGCTACTCTCCTCCACCCCCACTCCAAAAAAACCTCAGATTGAATGAGAAGAAAATTAGATTGTTACCCATTTTGCCTAGAATTAACAAGGAATTTTTAAAATAGCTTTTAAGTGACATTCAAGAAAATTTAGATGGAAAAACCTTTATTAGCATGGTTCTTTTAGATTTTTAATTTTAAAAGACTCTTAAATATAAGTGCTGTGACACAAAACCATCTTAGTGGGTTTGGAAGGAAAGTTACTATATTGCAGTGACATCTCACACCAAAATACCAACCCCCTCTCTGCCTGCAACATACTGAGGGCTGCATTTAGCACACTTTGTAAATCCACCAGTGCTGGCAATTTCCTGTGGCAATGAGTCCCAAGGATGAGCAACATATTCTATCTTTCTCTTAAGTAATGAGATAAAGAGAGTAATTTCAGCATCCAAACAGTCCGTGATTCATTTATCTTTGACCTACTGGGTAGGAACCTATTTCAAGAGATCTCATCATCAAGAAATATCTTGATAGCCACATAGAATATGCTAACTGGGTTCTATGTATCCATAATTTCTATTGATTAGATATTTCTAGCACTGCAGTTAAGATATAATTTCCTTTTTCTGGAAACATGCTGCTTAAACCATGCAATATCATGATCTCTAGATGTTTTATTATTTTTCTCTTTTTAATACCTCACGTATTAAAAGTAATGTAAAAAAAACCCTTAAGGAAGACAAAATGCACACTACACATTGTATGACAATGTAGACATTGAACTCTAAAGGAGCTAACAGAAGTTACAAAACATACTGTTTAACTGCAGGAAAGATCACTTAACTGTAGATGACATTAAATTACTTAGTATCAGCAAAAGGAAAAGACTGGTGATCAGATGTTATGATCACCAGAGGAAGCTCGTTTTGGAGAAATTTAGCAACACCAACATATTGTCATGAGAACTGTCTGTGCTTTACAGAAATGACTGACTTCTAAGGGTGGAGAGCTTTCACCACAAGGCACCCATCCATTGCTAGCTCTGCAGATAAGCCACAGAAATCTATACTATCTGCACTCTGGGACTTCCTAAGAGCTATTCAGGCATTCAACATCTCATCTATTTCTATATTAAGAACCAGACTTCAGGAAGCAGCCTGAAAAAAAAGAACATAAGGGTCTTCCCAAATTATGGAAATCATCTCTGATAATGTTTTACGTAATCTACCACAATTAAGGTAAATTCTTTTGCATTACAAGAAAGGAATCTTACTAAAAAACGTTAGTTGCGATCTCTTCAAAATCCCTGGTTTTAAATCTTAATGTGTCTCCAAGGCTATTATACCAAATTCTTAACTTCAGCCATTACACATGGTAGTGATGTGTACTTTAGAGAGTGAAGCAGGAAGCTCACTAAAGGAGCCAACTACCTAGTGCAGGTTACTTGAAGGCTGAGATTGTCACATCTGTCACATCCCAATGTCCTACAACTGAAGACAATTAGGACTTTTTTGTATATTCACACTAGTCTCTCCAAAAAAAAAAAAGTTTTAGCACTGATAGCTAAAAAACCTGCCATTTTCTAGAGTACCGTACCACAGAGAGAATAGCCCAGAAACTTCCCTTACATGGACTTTTGCCTGCCCAGCTCTTCCAAATTTCAGATGCTTAACCTCTAGCTTTCCTCCCTTCCTCATGTTTGAGATGAATACTTAATAAAAAAAAAAAAAAATAATTTTAAAAATTTAAAAGTAGGACACTGTATGCTTCTTTGGGCATGACTGGGAAACAGAAGTGGATGGAAGAGTATCTTCCTTGTCCATACTGAAACTGAGAATGTGTTACCAGCCATATTTGAGGCTACAATTGCAAAAAAGCATGAACCAGATGTGCATTTTGCTGTCCTTTGAAAATACCCAAATTCCTCCTCTGAAGACTTGCAAAAAACTTGCTCTCAAGTAGCAATGGTTACTTGTTGAAGATGTACTTTTAAATTTCTCCATAACCCCACCCCTGTTTGGAAGGTATAAACAAGATTGCTCCCAAAAACAAAATCGCTCCTAACTTCTCTGTTGATAGAGAAAAGAACTAAGAATAGAGTTCCTTTTTCCTGTATTTTCACTTCTTTTCCCATGGCTGCCAGAATAGAAAAGAAAAAGGAGGGGAATGCATGCAAAATGATGAGCAGATTTAAACTACAAGAAAAAACAACCACAGAAAAACAGGAAGCCAAAAATAGTGTGAACTAGAAATTTGGAAAAGAGCAGGGGGCTAAAGAGATTCAAAATTAAGGACTAGACTAATTCAGAAAGCGAGAAAATAAAAACCACCCGACTGAAGCATCTGAAACATCACAACCTGAAAAGATCTCAGGATTCCTGAGCTTTCACATTCCTCCATTGTTAACAAATAACTCCCAATCTATTCAAAAAATAAGCCTTATCTCCCTCTAAAAGCCGAATCACACAAAGGAGGATAACCACCACTATATGAATGCTAAAGAAAACCCTGCTGGTTTTCTACAGCTCCTAAGGGGAGTAAAGCCAAACGAACTTCAGAAGGGATAATGGCAGTGATTAAAGCAAACTTATTTCACTTAGAATTGCAACTGAGTAGCAACGCCTACCTTCCCAATTATCACTTCTCCACCATGGATGCAATAGTTCATTGCTCTACGTTGAAGGGGACCTAGCATGGCATCACAAATAAATCTGGGGCTAACTAGAGGATGGAACAGCAACTTTTAAGTTTCCCTGTCCCTGTGCAAGCCGTAAGGGCTGCTTTAACAGAAACTTCTCCTCCTTTCCCTTCTCTTTTGTAGCTGCTCTGTGGCAAAGGAAGCACAGTGCATGAAGAGATGGGAACTTGGGAAGAAAAAACAGAAGCTGTAGAGGAAGAAAAACACCTTCAAAAGGAAAGTAGAATCCACTAGGAAAAACGTTTTTCTCTAACAAAGAGAGAATCTTTTGGATTCTATCTGTAAAACAGGCTTGTGACAAGTATGTGCAATATGCTTGAAACTGCCTCACCAAGTGTTCTTATAGTCATGAAGACCACAGATACCACCACATGGAAGAAGAAAGAAAAAACAAATCTAGAAACTCACGATTTGATTATATTAAATTTACAGTATAAAAATAAGTCCCAAAAAATCTGGATAAACCGAGATTACTACGATGCAGAGGTCATACATTGCTGAATCAAATAATACCAGCACCAAAAGCTTTACTTCCATTTCTGGAGTCAAATCCTGTATTCCTAAAGCAGAGATGCCAAAAACAAATGGCCAAAGAGCCCTAGTAGGGTACTTTCCCTCATTTTTGTCATCAAAAAGAACAGGCAGCTCAACCAATTTAAGTCTCAAAGCAGCAAACATTCCAGTATAAAACAGTGGATGTACTAAGTCAAAATCAAAGAAAAGATAAAAAAATCGAACCACCACAATTTCCTACAAGCTGAAAACAAATCCTGCTCTGCAATAGCATGAGATGCTGAGGTACTCTGGTCACTGTTGGGGTTTTTTTATGAACATATATTAATCATCAAAAATAACTTATCAGAAAGAGAAAAAAAGCAGATTGCTACAGAACAACACAACAGGCTGGCAAGTATTTCTGCTATAATAATGAAACACAGGAAAATGAGATAAAAACTAAGCACAGGACCATGCAGTGGTGAAACTTGTGACTTGGCTTAACTGGGAAAAATTAAGACATGGCTCAAAATCCAAATGCAAGAAAACACTTTTCTCAACAACAAAGCACGAAGTCCTGTGCATGCAAAGTGAAAGGTTTCCTTCCGAGACAGAACACAGCAGTTTAGATAATTTGCTGTTACATCCAAAACGGGAATTCCCACAAACATATTAAAAAGGATCGATTCCAGAACACCAGAAGTCACATTCATGTAAACTGTACCTTCTTTCCTGTGTCCCTTTTTCCCCTTATTCTTGCAATTGTTAAATGCATTGTTATGCTAATCACTTAATTAAGCAGTGTAATCTACCTGAGGCTATGCCTAAAATATATAAAAAAGAGGAGTAGAATGAAAAAAAGCTCTGCATTTGCAGCAAGTGGTATTTTTACTAGGCCACTGATTCCCACCTGGTGAGGAACACGAGCATTTAAATTCAGTTATGGCACAGCATGGAACACAAACTAATAATCTCTTCTGGATTTATTAGATTGGAATAAAAAATTATGAGTGGCATGAGGGAGAACAAAATGAGACACAAAAAAAAAAAAAAAAAAAAAGGTGATTGCAACAAGGCCCATACAGTGTTTTTGTCTTAAGAATAAAAACAACAGTATGGGAACTATCTTACCAGACAATAGAATGGAAGAACGAAAATTCAGGATTTTCGAGTTGTTCTTTTATACTTTAAAATCAGAGCTGTTTAGTTGTTGAAGACAAAAGCAGCCCTTGAGGGTTTTAATTACCAAAATTTTATAGGGGCGTATCAGTTATTTAAAATAATTATTGTTATTTAAACATATTATTGTTTAAATATTGTTATTTAAAAATTGATTATTATTTAAAAATAACAAAAGGCATAGTAGTACCTAGATTTTTCTCTTTAGGACAGTTGCTTTCAATTGCTTGCAAGTTCTCTTAATGCTATGAAGAAAATTTTCTGTATTAGATTGTTTATCATCACCTCCTAATCAAAATAATTCAGCAAATTTTTGAGACTAATTCTGTGGAAATTATTTTTTTCCAAGACGTTCTCTTTAGAATTTCTTAACACCCTTGTTGGTTTTTTTTTTAAACAATGCAAAAAATTCTGAAATTGACAAATGTAGTCTGTCCTGAAAATCATAATTAGCTATGCCCAACAGAGATTAAGAATACTTAACAGGTAAAATCTTTGAGGACTGTACAGTGCAAGTACATTTTTGAGGCTATTTCAACTTTTAGTACTAAGCCACCTGCACATCTGCCAACCTCATGAAATAGCTAAACAACCAAGGCTTGGGCATACTTCCTCTCTTAATTAATACTTTAAATAAAACCTACTTTTTTATTTATTGCTTTTTCTCTGCTATAGAGGCACAAGCTTACCTTTTCTTATAATCACTGTAAGTACATCTAGGATCTTGGATGATTTAATTAGAACACTACACAAAGAATACATTAGCACATTGGTATCTGAAGACATTCACAGTCAAGAGCCAAACCAAAACACAAGAGCCCAGTGAGCAGACACAGCACTCTCATGAAACTTTGCAGAGCTAAGTAAAGCTGACCCCCTTTTAGTTTCATCAGTTGTTCATGATAACTGCATGAAAACTAAACCAAACCAAAACAAAAAAACCTCCTGGAGTTAAATAGGCTGTCTTGACTAAGTCTCTTCAAACACCAAACTCATTAAATGAAACTTTAAAAAGATACTCTCAGACCCCAGAAAAAAATGAAGGTTGTCATGATTTAGTGTGAACCAAAAACACTTCCAGTGGGGAAACCTGCTTGGTATTTACAAGTCTTGAAAACTGGGAAAAAGCATCTAATCTGCCTAGTGTGATGGCAGAAGTAGTACCAATAGACATCCATCTTCTTTCTCTTTCACACTAGAAAGCACTCTGTAAACTCATTTTTTCAAGTAAATGAGTAAGAACTGTGTCCATGGACCTTAAAGCCAGTTGACTGTTCATCTCTTGCCACTACAGCTTCTTCATAGGAAGCTTTTCTCAAAACTGATAAATCAGCAGGGAAAAATAAATAAATAAATAAATAAATAAATAAATAAATAAATAATTTTTAAAAAATCAGAAAGATGATAGTTACAGCAGTTTAGCCTCAACCGGAAATTTCTATTTCCTGTTGGATGTTACTGGATGCCAGACAAAAAGAGAAAGTGCCAGTCTAATTGCAAATTGTGACAATTGGGAATACAGGAGGAAAAATAGACTGGCTCAATAAATATAGGTGCCTTGGTCATGCTACACAGCTTAGCTGAAGCATGATGTTTGGCTGAAATAGTAATACCAGTATAATGGTTCAGATGATGGAATAACCAAGCTGAAATTTATGTGTTGACACTGTTGATATAAGACAAAACAAAGGCTCTGCCTTTACCAATTTCCAACTGCCAGGCACTTTTCTAAATGTAGTCCTAGAATCACCAAAGCTGCATATGACTTTGCTAATATTGTGTTCAAACACAGGAGTTCCCTTCTAAGGCTGACAACCAACACTTCTCACATTCTGAACCTCACTTTATAGTTCATAACCCAAAGACACTTTCAATGGTAGCACTTTTGAGTAAGATGCTGACAACTAAATCTATGATCACCTGAAAACAAGTTACTGGAGTATGATACACAGCTCTGGGGGTGAATGGGGGAAGGGGATGTTGAGAGAGGAATGGGAGGAACACCACAACAAACAAAAAACCCTCAACACATCTCCCGGAAAGCAGAGCCAAAGGAAGGACAGGAAATGTAAGCACTTATCCTACTGGGGGCTCTCTAGTCCAGCTTAAGGCTAATACAAAGTGAACATTCTAGGTTATACTTCACCATTTTGTGACAACATGAAGAAATAAATACTACGTTATTGCTGTTATTGTCTGCTTACTATGGGCTCTGTTCTATTGCTTTTTTAATCCATTTATATTCTTAACAGTTTAACAAACAGTAGTCATGATGCACAGTTCTTGCTTATTTAACTTTTTCACATCATTTCTGATTTTACAGACCTTTCTCTTATGCCATCTGAGAATCTCTTTTTCAGGACAAGAGACCTATGTTATTTACTCATTCCTCATGAGGATGCTGGCTCTTGCCACTCTTCACTACCATGGCTCTTCTTGTACCTCCTGCAATAGCTGCATTACCTGTTTTGAATAGAAACTGCCTTTTCCCCTTAACATGAACTTCATTTAGCCCCTTACCATCTTAACATAGGCTGGTGAGGTCTTTCAGCAGTTTGCCAAAGCTAATAATATGTAATATTCATAATAGCTCATTGCATAACCTAGCATAATCAGCCAACTTAGCTTTTGTTCCTCCTCCTTTTCCTAGGTCACTTATGAATAATATGTCAGGCTGTACAAAAGGCTGCAATGCTGAACTTTCCGAGACTCTGATGGTAAACTTCACCACTGAGAAAACTGAGCATCTGCTTGTTTGGGACTTTTTAATCTTTTAATCTGCTTCTCAACTACTGCACAACCTCTCCTCTTACCTCCCAAACTGCTCTATTTCAGTGTCTTCAGTGAGTTATATTGTTTAATGCCCTTTGGGAATTAAAAGAAACAAACAAACATCACACAAACAAAACAAAAACTTAACTCTAAACAGGTTGTGATTTTCCTTCACAAAAGCTATCATATTTTAAAATCAATTTTTTACAATATTTTCTATCAATCTCTGCAACAGATATGTCATCCACTTTTGTATGAGACTGTCCAGCAGTTCCAAATTTACAAGACAAAAGTTACACTGGCATAATATGTGCTTTTTTTCTTTAGGAAGCCAGCCCAGAAAAATTACACAAAAATATGAACTGCCAAGTATAACAACAACATATTATTTCATGTTGGCCTGCACACAGTATTTCTGCTGTACATGTAAAATACACATGTGCACATACACACATAGCCATAGAAATATGTATTTATTAAACTTGATTTTAATTTGCCAGGTTTATAGCCGCTATCTTAAGCCACAGTAGACTCTATACATTGTAAGTTGATGGCTTTTATGCACACACACACAGAAATATATTGGATACATTCATTGTAAAACAGATTCCCATCAGAAAATGAAAAATACAAGAAACACGAAATAGAAAAACTTAGAATCATAGAACCATAGAATTTTCAGAGTTGGAAGGGACCTTTAAAATCATCTATTTCCAACCTCCATGCCATGGGCAGGGACACCTCCCACTAGATCAGGTTGCTCAGAGCCCTGTCCAGCCTGGCCGTAAAAACCTCCAGGGATGAAGACTCCACCACCTCTCTGGGCAACCTGTTCCAGTGTCTCACAATCATGTTCAATATGGTATTCTTCACACTTACACTCTAAACATGGTGGCACTCTACAAATTTAACTTCATAATCTCTTGCCTTGATAAATGTAATCTCGCCACACTGAATTTCACACAAAATACTGCCATTAAGATATTTTTTGTTTTGGTTCATTACTTTGACCATCACCCTTCTGCACTCCTCCTGTGTCTCCCTTATGACTTCAAAGACAAACCTGTAGCATACATTTCAACTTTCACATGCTAACAAGATGTTAGCCTTGACCACCTCTTTGCCAGAATTAACCTTGGTTGTCCATTTGTCAAATCTCCAACTAAACCCCTTTGTTCTTTAACTGTTAGCAGACATTGGTTAGAGCACTGATGAAGTGTGATCAGCATTTATGCTACTAGTCATAATATAGTACTTATTACTACAGGCTTACACAGACCATTTTTAAAAATCTATGTGCTCTACAAAGATAGGAATATGTAATATCATAGGGAACTTGTAGCTGCTGTAATGTTTCTGAAACCAATGCAATGCTTATTAACCTTTTTTTCCAAACAAATTGCTGTTTCTTTTAACAATGACAATAAGCAGGTCAATAACATGGTTTGCTATCTTAAACTCTTGCAATAGTTTACCTGAGTTGCAGCAACAACAGTAGTTATAGAAGGCGCAGGTGAAGGTGACAGAGCTCCCACTTGCTGCAAGTGGCCTGAAGCCTGCTGAGGTAAATGAGAACTGGAAACTGGAGTGCTAGATCCTGAGCCAGATACTGCATTTGGAAATGATACTGCTACATCATTGCTGCTAAAAATACCTGAAAAAAATTACAAAAACGATTACATGCATCTCTCCCTCTCCCCCTCCCTCTGTTTTCTTGTAACCATGTAAATAGGCAGTAGAAAAAAATCAATCATGACAAACAAGATCACTTAAATATGTAACGCAGAAAGCTCCTGTGTTAAAATTCTAACCATGCTGATGCTAAAAGTGCTCTCATCATTTGACACTCTACAGTTCAGGGAACACAGACTGAATCAGTTCTAAGTTTTTGCAAAAACATGTGTGATAAATACAATATTGATGTGCATTTCAAACTGCCAAAATGTTAACAGTAGCAGAACTTTTGGCTAAAATTCCTGCCTTTAACTGAGTCTGCTATCAGTTTGTTATTTCGATGAATTAATGTAAAAGTTAAAGCAGATAATGAATGAGGAATTGGGCTACATCATTTAACACAGACAATACAAATAGTAAAATACTTTTTAACTTTCAAGTAAAATGTTTCTGAACAACTTACACCTGTCTGAAACTGTAATTTTGACAACTAAGGATTGCTTTTGTATTTTCAGAAAAATACTGACAGCAAGTCTGAGGACGAGGTACTCAGATTTGCTGATAGAACTGGTGGGATTTCTTTATTCACAAACTATAATTCCATCCATGAGCTAAGAATGCTTGACTAACATTTCTGCTAGAACATCCAACAAATAAATAACTAAACATGTTAGCATTAGTCAGACTTGTACGTTAGCAATTAAAATAGGAAGAGTTCATACCCCTCTGTGAAGCCATTACTTCTGTTCATCTACATGCAGGGTAAAGTTCATTATACAGGTTGGGAAAAACCCTACTGACCAGAAGCCCAGGACAAGAAGTAGTACCTGTCTATGAAACTGTTAGGCTCCACGTGCATTAGATAAGTGAGCTGTCAGCTGGCCAAGGAATATCAAGCATGGTAGCACTGAACTGCAGTTAGAGGAAGAGTGCCACAGGGAGTAAACAGAAGTAGAATGAACATGGTTAGATCAAAAAAAGCAACAGAACTGAATGCCAGTTAGAAGGCAAAAGGTGGAGCTAGTTTGTCACTCATACAAATAATGATTTGAAGAAGGCAGTGACAATAACATATGCAATGCTAAAACATCACTCGCCACCCAGCAATCCCTCTGAGCACAGGCAGTCAAGGGAGATGAACATCACCCAAACCCACAGACAATAGGCAAACACTGATGCACCTTAAATCCCCTGCCTCTATTAAGCAGCAAGAAAAATGGAAGAGAGAACCAGCCAGACCCAGCAGAGAAAGAAGATAAGAAAAAGAACAGCTGAAGACACACTCCAACAACCCTTTTTTTTCCCTAAGGTTAATGATTTCTGACTATCTTTTCCCCAAACTCTTCATCATAGCACAGTTCCATACCTACTGTGCTTTACTACTGACCTTTGGATCTCTTTCCATTTAGCACACCTTCCTGGGTTACCTCCTCCTCCTTTTTTTTACCACCAAACCAAAAATCTACAGTTAGGGTAATACCACCAGCGAGGATGTCTGAAGCACTCACTTTGTTATGACCTTTCTCCAGTTATAACAGCCTCATCTAACTAGACAGTGTTTCCTACAGATCCTGCTCTAGATTTGTCCATACACCACCAGAATGAAGACGATTACCTAACAGCCTTGCTACTGAGTTTCCTCTTAAATGGGATAGAATTACAACCACAAAAACTGAAATATACTCCAGGTCCTCAGAAGATTTTTTTTCCAAATCTGCTTTCAATCAGAGATTTCAAGTAAATAAAAAGTATGCTATTTTTGACCTTTTGTATTAGGAAGGCACTAAAACAACTAAATATATAGAAGTTCTTGGAAAATAAGAGATTCTCAGGCAAATATCTGGCTCCATGAACCATAAACTTACATAAAGGCAAAATAATGAAATATCACAATGCTTGTGATTAAATCATAAGAGCTTGTCACTACAAATGCTATCACTCTCATAAAATATCAGTGATTATGAGAGGAGAAAACAAATTTTTTTGAGAGTCAAGTAGCAAAAAAGAAACTATTTCAACAGAGAGGTAAGATAAATCCAAAATGTTAAAGATACCATAGATATTATTTATTTTTCAAAATCTTACATATTTAATAACTTCATAGCTGCTGCTGCTTCTATTTTAATGATAAGATCTATTCTTCCTCTTAAAAATAAAATTCTGGTTAACAGGTACATAGTTATAAAATCACATGCAAGAAACTCTTTTAAAAGAAATGCAAGCAGTGAAGTAGCTTGCCAGCAGAATGAGGTAAGGTATTATTTGTTGATAGTAGAAGTACTAAAAACACTCACTGCTTGTTGCTGTTTCAAAATACAGGACAATCAGGATTATGTACTCACTTTCTTTGGGCTAAGTATTTCCATTTAGCAATACTTACATAAGACATAAGTACACACACTCTCTGGAACTACTCATGCAGCCAAGATATACTCCATGCAAGCATTTGAATAAGAACTGTATGCTGAACATACAAGTAAATCTTTGATTTTCACACCATTTCAAAAATACCTGTATAAAAACTACATGGATATCATCTTGTAAAGCCACTAAATTATATATTTTAAATGTTTCAAATATATCAAGTTGTCCTTTCGGGAGAGCTGAATTGCTTTCTGAATCAGGAGGGAATAACAGCAAAACACTCTAAACCAGACTGATGCTTAAAACAAACAAGCCACCTTGAAGTTCTTCCTATATTAGTGAAAAGCCAGATAGCCATAGCATGTGATGAATGACATTAAACACTTTGCCAGAGGCATCAACAGCTTGGTTAAGTACAATCATCAGCATTTCAAACAGAACACAGTTCTACTGCAGGTGGGGATGGACATGTTACTCTGTCCAGGTAAAGTCTGGCTGTGTTTTACACCACTGACACAACTGCAGAACGTGGTTTCAGGTTCTGATGGACAAAATGTACATAGAGTCTGCATTGCTAGAGTAGAAGGCTTAACAAAAAGGCAATTGGGAAAAAAGGGAATCTCTGGATGGCAAATAACTGCCCACTTCACACAGAATGGTACTCGCATACAATAGGGAACACATCAGACCATGGAGATTGGAAAAACCTGTACTCTTTGTGCAAACAATGATGAAAGAGACAGCAGAGGACACAAGAGAACTTCAAGAATGGTGAAAACCAGAATAGCCTCAAGTCACAACTAGCTGTGTGGCATCAGAGTGGCATACCAATTAACTGTACCAATTAACTCAAAAATAAGTAGTTCCATGAGCAGAAGAATTAACAAAACAAATCAAATTCTGGCTTTCAGTGTTGCATCTCACAGACAACAACAGCACACCAAGATTTCCCACCACAATTTCTGTATCTAGCTACAAAATATTCAGGTTTTTTCATTTTCTAGCTCTACAGTGCCCTACCTTACGCAGCTCCATTACATTCCCTTCCTCTGCTGGTGACTGCCTAGTTCAGCAAGTGACAAAAACAGACTGTGGCTACTGTCCCACTCATTACAGAAAGTTACATACTTTATAGACTCCTTTATCTAGTTTGTTTGAAACTGGACAACAGACTCAGTTTCCTGCAGCCCAAAAGGAAGAGACCACATGCAGACTGTTTCCTTAAGAAAGGAAGATGTTCTTCCTACTATAAAGATATATTTTCTTTTTTTTAAGTCAGTAACTTGAAATTCTTGCAGCAATGGTGGGGGGGAAAAAAAAAAAAAAAAAAAAAAAAAGCTATTTGAGGTATTTCTCATAGGTTACAAATCCTAACATCTTGCCAAAACTTAAAGAATAAGCAGAACCTGATAGAAGAGGTGTTTTTTTTTTTAATGTAAACTTGCAACCCTGCAAAAGTTGCACAGAACTACAGACCATTCCTAGTTGTGAGAGGACAGACACAGGAGAGTAAATTTTGAGTTATAACAAGAGCATCTTTACAAAAACTAAAGCTATATACACATCTTCAGTACCTTCACTTCCTGTGATTTCAGAAATTCTCCCCTAAAACCATGACAGCTTTCTATGTAGAGCAAAATGAAAAAGTGCCTTTGAATGAAGCACTCCACTAACATGTAGGGAAAAGTGATTAGTTTAGCTGCACAAGAAAGAACATGTTCTATTCCAGTAAATGCTAATAGGGGAATATACTTCCCAATATTTGTTGGTTTTTAATATGGATAGAAGATAAAGTGGAGCTAATACTAAATAGAAGCAACTAAAAACAAGTTATCATAACACAGTTGCCTAAAAAGAGAAAGGAGAAAGTTATGTTCGGAACTGCCAAGCTAGCAACAATATTTCATTACAACTCATTTGAGATAATGAAACGATCTTGGAAGCTAAGGCCAACTTGTTTCCTTCATGAAGAAATCTGAAACATAAGAATCAAGCAATCAAGCTGCTTTCACTGCTGCTACTGAGAAAAGTGGTAGAGTTCACTTTCAGACAGGCTTCTAAAAGATCCTGCAGTAACAGTTCTAGAAGTGCCCAGGAATAATAATTATTGATCTGCAGCTTCATACCAAGGCAGCACTGCCCTCCCTTGCAGTAACTGAGGGTCCTTTTTTGATGGAGGCATTGCAGCTTCTGCAACAGATAACAGGAAATTCCCTACTTTTATGACAGGTGTTCTGTGTCCTCTCCATGATGAGATAGAAGGAAAAAAACCTCAAAGTACCGAAAGAAAACACACAGCTGGCAATGGAACAGAAGAGGGGAGATACAAAGTACTGGTAAACATATTTTCAAAATGGAACAATTATTCTAGTTTCATACCTACTGACAGTGGGCAGAATACCATGATTATTTAGAATAAAAAACGTAGATTGGATTTATAGTCAAAAACTAAAATACTTGACAAGAATCTTCTCACAACTGAGGAAAACAATTCCACATGGTAGTGTCACATACATGATGGATCTAAGAACACAACCACATCATCTGAAGTCTGCTATGTAATTCCATTAAAATTAACCACAAATCCTTGACAGTTCAGCTAGCAAAATATGTTTAGTCAATCTTTTCTGCCAACTTCCATCCCTGGCTGTACATCTATCTACAGTTACGCCAAAATGTATTTAATAACGGACGAGATGAGGGCTAAAGGATCAGAACTGATCCATGCAGATTCCAAAACTGTTCAGCTAGTCCCACCTGCTATAGTGAATAATGTTATTTTATATTTGGTCTCCCATAAGATTACCATAAAACTGAGAAACTGAGTGTTTAGTACTAAGACTCTTACTGGCAAACTGCAGTGTGCCACTTCTGCCTTCTGTCAAGTGTCTTGATTCCTTTCTATTAAGACAGGTATTCTCTGTGGATACAGCCAGAATAACTTCGTTTTCTAGTCCTCTTTTTAATCTGACCCTTTAAAATGCCTTCAAGTCTTTAGCCATCATCTTTCCACCTTCACATTTTGTCCATACCAACTGCAAAAGACAGGCCTTGACCACCACATTTTTACTAGCATAACATTCAAATGAACCTCTCTGCTCCAGACTTGTTCCCACTCAAACCAATACTCTGATTTTTTTCTTTTTGGTGCTTTGTTGCTGATAACAAACTCGGTGCAATGAAAAAAACCAAGTTCCTGATACCCCAGCCCCTTCAAACTCATACAGTGATTCTTACAGTTCTCAGCATTATCCAAGTCATAATTTGAATACACTGTTGGATTAAATGATGTTCCTATATAAATATTTACCTCAAGTTTGAATACTTTCTTTTCATCCTATGCACACATGGCCAGATCTTTCCTTGTTGCTCATATTATCAAAATTCCTATCTACTCTCACTGACTTCACCCATATATACACTCCTGCCAAAAGAAGAGCATGCAAAAATAGCTCTCCAAGACTGAGAGGAAAAAAATCCTACTTGGAAGAAACATTGGAAGGTATATAAAACACACACAAACAAACAAAGCTGATTATAAGATAAAACTTGTCCAAATACTGTTCCAAAACAAACATGTAGGTAACATTATACAGCCCCACAATAATGAGTAATAAGCATTATTAGTGCTTGACAAAAAAACCACACAACATTAAGTAATCACTTTGCTTTATGCACTTCCAAGTTCTATGCTGGAGTCAGGAATACACGATCAGGTTAAAAAGAGGAAGTGCAATGCAGAAAGAAGACATCACAGAAGGTGTTCCATCAGTTTCTGTCCTGCCCTGTTGTCAGCCCCTCTTCAACATCAAACAGCAAAAAGGCTCTGCTTATAAAACAGCAGAAACTCACCAAGTCCAAATTCAGCACTTTGTCAGATACCCTTCAGATGTTTTATTTTTGTTCAGTAAAATGGTGAGCTTGCTTTCCTTCATCTCAAAGCTGGTTCAGACCACTGTAAACCTGGGAGAGTGAGAGGGAAACCCTATATCAAAAGGAAAAAGCTAAACCTATTATACTAAAGCAAAACAAATCTAAAGAAAGCTCAGTGTTTCTCACCACATGTAGACTACAAAATATAAATTTAATGTAAAATTATTTTTTATTATTGAGACTCATCCGCCTAACAAACATTTGTGGCTCTGATAGTGTGAAAAGCAAAGTCCAATAAAACCTGAATGATCACTAACTATAACACAAAGAACTTCACCAAGCAAAGTCGAAGCATTTAAATTCCTTTGCATATGCTGAACTCCAGGTTAATAAAAATTTTCTTGTATACAGCACTGCTCTTGGAGCATACACATATAGCAATAAGAAAAAACACTATTTGGCTAACACCAAGAACAAAAAATTCTAAGTTTTGCCTGACACCAATTAAATATTAACTGAGACACAGTAATTTGATCATCTTCAAAACCAGCCTCATAAGAGGATTTTAACTAAACATTCCCTCCTGAATCTTTCAGTCACTTTTGATTGTTTCCTGAAAATGAACAAAAGCCTTGAAAACATAAACCAAGTTCTAATTTAATAAGATATATTTCATTTCCACTGGCTATGAGTGAATACAGAAGTAGGGGTACAAAGCCAATACGGAATACTACAGGGAAATGGCAATTAGATACATTAAAGATTCAATATTGCTCCCTCTGAAATTGATAGTACTTGTTATCAGTGACACAGGCTGTCAGAACAAAGAATGGGCAAAACAAGGCTACCTTCACATGCATTACTTGTAGTAATTTAAGTAGTCAGGAAGGCAAGTGGGAGAATGCCTGAGGTAGACACCACTATAACACACCTATGAATGGAGCACAGAACAAGAACTAGAAACACTATTCACAAAATTAAAGAAAAGAATCTCAGAACTGGAATAAAACTTATCGTTTTACTGCACAGATACAAAAAGATCATAAAAAGAGAACTGAGGAACTATTGACCTATCAGGCTCCTGCGGACAATCTACAAAGTTTTCACTCAAGTACCGAACAATTGACTCACTGCAGACCTGTATTTCACCCAATCCACAGAATATGCAGACCTTCAATCAGGCTTTTCCACAAAAGGATAGCCTTTGTGATAGATGAACCTCTGAAAAAGATTCTAATATAACTTACCATTATGTATGGTATTCATCAGCTTGGGGAAAGCTTTTGAGTTAGGAGAAAAAGGGCTTCACGTTAAGACTGTTTAACAGACGCACAAAAGAACGTATGTATAGACAGGAATTTCAGTGAACAATAATATTCCTGAATACATCTTTCTTTTATTAGAGCTCTGATCATTTACAGTAGATCAAATTGTACAGTAGTTTTATTTCTAGCCACTATAATTTTTTACTTATATTACTAGTGTCTGTGTTTGTCAGCTTTTAAAGGCTGAGTACAGGTAGAACATTCCAGCAGACACCAATTAGTGGCATTCTAAAGCTGCCATTACGAATTAAAATAATCAAACACTTTCCAGCAACAAACACTCTTACCAATGTAAGACTGATTTTAATTGCATTGTCTTCAACAAATTTAGAAACTCAAATTAGCAAGGCAGCTTCATTCTATCACAAGACATCTTTTTTTGATGATAAACTGAGACTAACTCAAGCAATCAAGTTTCGCAGAACACAATTCTGTCTCCTGGACTTAGGGAGTTCACTTGAAGAACTCAAATGTGTAGAGAGAAAAAAAAATCCAACTAGGATCCAACACCAAAGGAAATGCTCACATCAACTTCCCTTTTCTTCAAGTGCTGAGGTTTTTAGAGAACATTGATCTCTGACCATGAAGTGCCAGCACACACTCGCATCCCCTGCTGGGTAGAGCTTGAAGTCTCCGAATTCAGCCTCTACAGCATCAGAACCTTCCTGCCCAGTTGCAGAGTGATGGCAGTCATGCAGAGGGCCCATCTCTCTTCCATTTAAGACACCAATTCATTCCTCCTTAGGATAATTATTGTGCATGAGAAATAGCAGCCATTTTGATCCCCCTGTGTTTTCAATATTAAGGAAAGACCCTGTCAAATTTCAGGAATCTTTGGATAGTTTTTTGGGGGGGCTTTGAGTGAGGGTGCTACTGTTTTTTTTAAACAAGCACAGCCCTGGATGTCCTGAAGTAACACCTTTTGCTTTTGTTTCTGTAGAACTGCACAAGAAAAAACGGAGCTACACAAATCATCACAGGAATTGTGTTCCCAAGCATCACTCAGAACTTCCAGAACATTTTAGAGAATACTCCAGATATGCCCCAATGAAAAATTTACTACTACAGGAATCAGATTTCATAGACAAATGAGGAAGAGAGGCAGTTAAAGAGCTGACAAAACAATTCATTAGACCTTGTCTACAACATGAGTTTAAAAAAAGTAGTTGTCTGGCAAATCAAGAACATACATAAAAAACAAGCAAGAGAAACAAGTAGTAATAGAATCCCTTTTGACTGCAGCTACTGGAAGTGGAAAAAAAAATCTTTAATGTTCACAGTACACACAATCCTTAAGTGAACAGTGCCAACTCCAGGACACATGAATTCCACTTTAATAGTCTGCTACTGTACTGTGAGTAAAAAGAAAGCATTGAGAAATGTGGAGTTGATTATCAGACACTCAGTCTGATCATATCTGTTTAAAAAGAGCATAGTATGCAGCTAGTACAGTTCCTATTCATCAGCAGAGGAATCAGCCTACTATAAGTCTCAATGGATTTGTCCCCAAGCACCATCTTCCAGTTAAAAACTCAATTACTGTGAGGTAGTCTTCCTCATACCAACACACTGTGTTTGTATTTCTGCTTAAATTTTTGTGTTCTTTTTAAAACTTTGAGGGAAATCTCAGAAGTTATTACAATCAACAACAGCTCCAGACATCGGAGCCTCTTTTTATATAGAAGTTAATCAAGCCAATAGTAATCCTGAAACAACCAGTTTCAGACAGTTTAACTTACAGCTCTTCACACCAAATAAATGGTAGATTTAAATGCAAAGTATATTTCCTTCTGATTTTAAAAACCTGACTGTAGTGCTATCACCTCTGACTGACAACAACAAAAGAATTTTACCATATACATTGGACAGTCTTCAGAGGGACAAAAATGCTACAAACAGTATAAACACATACACATCACTTATTTTTCAGCTATATTTGATTTCTGAAAAACTTGGAAAGTCTGTAAGATCTGAAAAGCACAATTTTCAAGGGGGGGTAAAAAAACATACAGCTCCTTTGGTAGTCAAGCTGTTTCTTTGCCCTCCCCCCCCCACACACACACACACACACTTTTCATGTTTTCATGTCGCCTTTAACAGATTTTACAGAGTTAAGAAGACCAATTGCTACTTCACATTTGACTTACAAGGAATGCTGTACTCTAGGAAATTGGATCCAGATGCTTTAAAATGTTCACACTCAAAAACATGTATACTTTAATACTAAAATCTATATATACAAAATTATGTCAAATTATGTGTTTCTTAAAGACTAAGTTTTAAAGGAGATTCTGGGAACTGAACAGTTTCAGGTAAACAAACACCATGGGTATTTCACATCAGTATCGATGCAACAATAGGATTTCACTTCAGGAATATTTCCTTGATCTTAAGAAAAGTGATACACCTCTAAAGCAAATACCAAGTTCTGCAATAAATACATCTGATAGGACAGAAATCTTAATTGTGTAAGAACTTCTCCTTGTTCCCCTGCTCAATTTAAAATTCTTTGCATTATAAAAACAGGTAGAAAACTAACACAATCCAAGCACAAAACTAAGTTTCAGTACATTTTCCCTTTCTGCTTTTTTTTCAACATAATAATGATGATGCCACATACTTTTACACCATAATATGGGAATCCAGTTTCAAATCCAGAATCTTCAAAATTTCTATTTTAACCTGACAGACATGTACATTCTCATACAGCAATTAACTAGTCAGGTAAAATCTCATTTCCACAGCTGCCAAGATCTTCTCTGATATAAGCAGGCCTAAGCTTGACATGCAAGTTATACCCTAGTTATTAGAACTTACTGTCCCTTCCCTGGGACATTTTTTCACTCCAGAAATCCCTAACATCTGTTTTCACTCAAAGAAAAAAAAAATCTGCAATTTTATGAGAAAGGAAAACTTTATTTTGTTTTGCATCAAGTTGCAAAGCAACACTCCAAGAGTTTCAAGTCTCATGACACGAACATCGGAGCTGATTTGTATCTAATGCCCAAACCACTGCTTCCACAGAAAGTCGGGCAGCCCAGAGAGTTCAAAGGTGGAAAGGTTGAACACTCTTTGTTTTCAGCAGCCCATCGAATTAAGTACTTTAGGTCTGTACTTTTCTTACAATTCCCCCCCCCCCCAAAAAAAGAAGGGAGGGCATTAGCAGTAATATGCAGTTACTGAGGGTAAAAAAAACTTGACAGGAATATTAATTCCTTCTGTCTAACAATTATGATCATGCTTTTAATCATTTTTGTAAACAGTCTCAAAAATATTTCAGTGTATCAAAGAGCTGAAGACTCTCTGAAAAGGACATTTAAAAAAATTCTGATCATCGTATGCCTCTGGTCAGCTTTCCTGTATTCATATTTTAGGAGAATATTAGTATCAGAATTGAATACAGTACTCTGCTACTTACAGTAGCTGCTATCCCTTCTTGAAATGAGTAGCACAGGGATTAAAATAGCCTTTGGTAAAGTATCACAATAAAAGATAATGTTCAGAACATCGTTATTGAGAAGTTTTTGTAACTGTTTTCAAGACACATGTTACAAGGTTCATTGTTCAGTATTTCTGGTTCAAAACTTTCTTTATCAAGTAATTATTATTAATTACATTCTTATAACATGCATTTTTAGAAATTACCATGGACCCTCACAGCATGCAGCATAGATCTCTTAATTTCTCACTAATCTTTGACAAAAACACAGAACATAGCACATTGGTAACTACTTTCTGCAGACCTACACTGCTCGATAACTCCCTGCTAACATTTTTAAATGCATTGTTTGCCCAGTTAGTCTACTCCATGTGCCAAGCTGATACTATATGCTAATTTTTCTTTCAGAAATCAAAAGGATAGTACAGAGCAGAATTACATTCATAAGTAAGAGCCAAAAAAGATTCTCTGAAATTCACTTATTTGACTCTTAGCTCTACAACTTTCCACACCTACAAACCCAACATGTATGCTCAGCTCTACGTTTGAGAAAAGATACTACCTCTACATTTTCAGAACCATTACTGACAATTGTACAACAGTTACTTTCTCTCACCTGATAATGTTTTACCTTTTTTGTTAAGTTAAAGTTTTATTATAGCATCAGTATCAGTCCGCTAAGATATTGATAGTCAGATAAACTCACTCCTTAGCTTTTCTTCAATAATGTGCTTTTTCCAGTCCTTGTAACCTTTTCATGGCTCTTTTCTTCCTCACACACAGCTGATAGCAGAACTGGGCACAATATTTGAAGTCCAGATGCATTCTGCTGAACACAGAGCTACCTTTCTCATTAGTTTGCTGTTAATGCATTCAAACCTTTTTAAACACAGCTCAGCACTGGGAGCTTAGACATAACTAATTATTCACCTTTATAATTTCTTTTCAGCCCTTCCTTCCCAAGAAGGCCATCCTTATCCTACAAGTACATATCCATCTTTATTTTATGTAATCTTTCATGTTAGCTCCACCAACAGAACTCCTAGTTTGTACTGATAATCAAGAGATTTCACCCTGTTCTCATACAGAGATTTTTTTGGAAATTGCAGAATTTATCATTAAATAGAATGCTACTATGCTACTACTTTTATTTTTAAAGTACAAAAAAAAAAAATCAAATAAGTTACTTTCTATAACTCACAATAATAATGATTAGTCATTACATCTTTAAATCTTTTAACATCTTTCTTTCTTGTATCAGACACATCCTAATTACATTACATTAACTTGCCAGTCTCCTACTTACTGAAATTTGACACTGACAGTTTAAAAACATGCAAATATGTGGTACTCATTATCAGGAACTGCCAATTTATTACTTCTGGCTGTAGCTGCTACTAACACCTGCTTTAGTTAAGAACACAGATTGGGGGGATCCATTTCATAATAATTCCCATTTTCATAAGCTTCTACTACCTCATATATCTTCCCAATTGCTTGATGAATGTCTTCATGCTTTCTACACCAACTATCCTCAGTTTTAACATTTCAATCTAGTATCAAGCCAATACCACTTCTATTAAGCTTCAAATAGGATGAAATTCTCCACATAAGAATCCTGCCTTGTGCATTTTCTACACTGTTGTTTGCTTAGTCTTGAAACACCATTAATATCTTTTAGTATCAGTTTATCCTTTCTATTCTACCTTCTCTTGAATACAAACTGTTTTTTTAACACAGCAAGACCTCTTTTTCTGCTTCAGCTTTTAATAGATAAAGGTAATGGCACAAATTGTTTCGAAATAACTGTCTCCTTCTCCTAATAGATTTAGCTAGTAAGTCAGAGATACAGAGGAATTTAAACCTAAGATCATAAAGATTTAGCATAAGCTCTGAGGGACTCAGTATCTCAATGAGAATGATTTTAAGTTAATCATCTACTTAGAAGCTCAGAGTTCTCTTAACATCATCCCTATGACAAAAAGCTTAACAGGAAGATCATCTCCTTTCACAGGAGCAGAACGTTTGGCAGAAGCTTCATCACTGCTTCAATCAGATGACAAAGGAGAATGCAACTGTCCAGTATTACCCATCAGAGGATACTGCAGACTGGTCAAGGTTAGACCATATGTGATTTAGAGAGAAAAATGTAGGAAGACAAATTATGAGGTTGCCTCAGCTGTGGCAAAGAATTACAGAAGATGGCACTGGAATGGTGAGAAAAGAATCAGCTAACCATTTCAAGGCCCAAATTTGGATTTAACCTTCTCCGGTCTTCTTTAGGGAAAAAAAGAATTGCTTTATAAGCTCTTGTAGGGTTTACAGCACTGAAAAGGACATAAAATCAATTATGCAAAAATTAAAATACTAAAGCAAATGATCCCCCAAAGACCTTAGCAACTGAAGTTGATAGTATACAATTTGTTGTACATTTAATGAATCAAGAACAGAGAAAGACAGAGAAGCACTGGGATTCTTCAGCAGCAAGTACCCATGCAGAACTTAAAAGTTATTGCACCGTTGTTTTTATCTACCACAACACAGACATTTCAGTTTACTTCTGACACTTGGTTGCTTTTCATTTTACTGTGGTGCATATTCCACAAACATCAGAAGGTACTGTGTATCACATAAAATGCTTTTTTTTCCCCTACTGCTTTGTGATACGAATTCTCAGGAAGTTCTTCCCTTACTGGAGAGCAGCCCAAACAAAGAAGAGCCAGAGCCTGCACCGAGTGCTTGTCAGAAAAACAGACTGTATGGAAGTTGTATACCATAACTGTATTTTTTTCTTCTTCCCACCACCTTATTAGTTTCTGCACTACTGCTGAAATACAGTGTAAGTACAATAAAAGAAACATTTGGTCTTGGAATCTACTACTAGGAAAGGAAAGCACTGGGACAAGATGCTACTTCTCTCTTTCGCTTCCTGGACTAAGATTTTTTTCTTTAATCGCCAATATTGTGAAAATAAAAAACCAGAAATCATCAGCAGAAGGGATCACTGCTTTGCAGTACTTCGGACCAGAAATGTTGAAATATTATTCCCTAGAAGGACGCAGAGAATGAACTTCATCATCCTGAGAATACAACTAGAGTGACTTTTAAAAAGTTAAGTAGCTCTACAGAATTGTAGGGTTCAGATGAAACCCTCTCCTATTAAAAAATTCTGATCCTGAAACCACTCCAAAGACTAGTCCCATTTTGAGGGAACAAGTACCAGCTTTATACAAATCTCACTGACAAGTGATGTCTTCTTATACAACAGACTTATAACACTTGTGAAATTCCAGCAGAAAGATAAATATGATTTGTAAATAAGATACTAGTGACTAAAGAAGCTTGCTTTTTTTTTTTTTTTTTTTTTTTTATAGGGACAGATGTACCAGAAAGATGTTAATTAATATAAAAATTCTTTATCACCCTACCAGCTAAATATTACTTCTTGAATTTTTTTTCATCCCTTTGAGTACAATGTTACAGTAATATACAAAGTGTTTTCTATCAGATTATAAATACATTTCACACAGAAATTAGGGCTGAACATTCAGGTGCTTGAAATTTTGAAAGCATTACATCAGTTGTGTGGCAACTGTAGCACAGCCTGAATGTCCATATTGTAACAGCTTTTAATTACCTGGCATTGTCCTGTTCACAGTATATCTCTGCTCTTACTTAGCAGGAAAAGAGAAGTTCTGTGGACTGGAAAAAAATTTTGCAGAGGACAAATACTTTCACAAAATAAGATAACTGTACTTACACCAAATAAAAGTTTTACAGAAGACACATAATGTCTCAAAGGTGTGTGATTAATCCACATTAGCTTTTAAAATAAGCTTTCACATTTCATCTAGTTTCAACATAAATTGTGAACAGTATTCTCATACATCTGTGAAGTAATTATTTTCATTATTCTTATGGATCTCAACATGTACTCTTAAGAAAATGGAAAAAAGAATGGTAGATGCAGTAAAGAAGTTTTTTTTTTTCTTACATGCCTCAAAAGCTTTGTATGGTGTATGTATGGTGTGAGCTATTCCTGATTCTGCTTCTTTGAAGTAAAAAAGCAATTCCAAATCAGAGTCAGTAAAAACTTTTTGGCTTGCTTTCCCCTGCATTTTCTCTCACTACATTTATATGCACAAAATCTTATTTGGGGTTTTGGGTCAAATTGTTTAGATTCATTTCTAAGATTTTTGTTACTGAACACTACAGACATTTCAAAGAGAAATATCAGCAACTACCCGAGAAAATGTCTGTTTCTGATAATACTCATATGCCCTTCCTCATTTTAACAAAGTTGTAAATGTACTGCTAAACCCAGCAAATGCTTATGATGAAGTGAGGAAAGCAGGACTACAACCATAGGGAAGAGAGAGAATAAGGGAGAAGAGCAGACTAAACCAATATGCTCAGACTCAAGCAAAGGTTTGTGGATTAATTCGGAGCTCATGCTTGAAAGAAAATACATCTTATCTGCTTTTGTTTCTTTGGGATTTCAAGACTTTGTTGGGGTGATTTTGTTTATGTTTTTCATTCACATTCTTTGGCACCTTCAAAAAATATCACTGGTCTAGAGGACAGGTCTCTGGCTGCCTAGAAAGAATCTAATTGTGCTTAACACAGGTGAATTTATAGGTTCAATACTATGATAATAGTAATAAAACCAACCTAGTTTTTCCATCTACGTATTTCAAAGCTTTCTACAAAGTGAGTGTAACATATTCACTGGTATTCTACGGGTGGGAGAGTGAGATGCAACAAAGAGGACAAAGGAAACAAGGATGAACCTGGCCAGGGAAAGGCCCGCTCTATGAGCTTAAACAACTAAAATATTCTAAGACAAATGTAAGATGGGAAACATGAATCATTCACTCACACTTCCATCTCTTATTCCAACTGCAACAATACATAATCCATCTCAAAGGCTTCATAAAGGAATAAGAAGGTTTGTACTAAAATACTCTGGACACTGAACTAAATCTGTTGGAGAACACCTATCCAACACAGAGAAGAGGTTAAAGGTTTTTTAAATTGCATTTTAATAAAAAATATGGACAGTGTACTATGAACACTTGTCACCTATCACCTCTCCCTAAAAATCCTTCTGATTTATATTCAGGAAAAGTATTTTTTAAATATAGTCACCACTGTTATTGCCATTACCACCTGTAATAAAAATAGTCATTTGACTATATGTAACAAAGACTTTTAAAAACGTGGTTTTCAGATCAAGTTTTTAAGTACCTGCATTCTTCAGAAACAAATATGAAGTTTCTTGAAGCATGTATATTTTAAATACCTCTTGCCTATACACTTAAAATACACATTATAAAAACATAAAACCCTGCCCATAACCAAACATTCAAGTCCTATTTCTCCTTCCCCCAAAAGAGGAAAAATTAATTCACTAGTATAACAAAGACAACAAAATTTAGACTTACAAAAACTGTGGTATCAGTTTAGGTTTGGTGGGTTATTTTTTATCCAAACACAAGGTCTCAAAAGAAACTTCAAAGCAACAAAGACTTTGGTAGATACAGTATTCTGCAAAGTCATTCCCCACACAGATTTACTGGAAAAAGAAAACCTCTCACAGCCTCAAATGCACCTATCATGTAGAACAGAGGAAGAACAAACCAGCCAATTTCAATTGCTAAAAAGCACATAATAATATGAAGATGTCAGCTGGCTGCACAAGGGTCCAGATTCAGAACACCCCATTACGGGTTTAAACTGATATTTCTCTGTACAGACATTTTGATTCTTAATTAAGCTAAGTTGGGAAAAAATGGGACATACTCAGCACAGCTGACCTGCTTGAGTACTGATTTTGTTTTCTTTATGTAACAGAACATACAGACAACATAGTCTGTATAAACTATCACTTACTTTAGCTAAACCTGTCATGTGTATTATCCAAAGACCCTATTTTCGTACAACTTATTTTTCCCCTTACAGCCTCAAAACCTGCATTTATATAGCACATAAGCCAATACACAAGTCAATTTACTACAGCCACCTACAGCACAGTGCCACCCCTACATGCAAAAAAACCTACTCTTCCAATAGTCATAATTCTGATTTTTACTTTATTCCCAATGCAACGTTCAAGATACTTTAAATGACACACCGTTTCTGAAAATCACACTAAGAATTACTGCTATTTTGAAGCTAAAAAGAATCAAACCTAATAAATGCCTACCTGAACCCACTGGAGATGAGCCAACACTAAGACTTTGTAAACTTCCATTCCTGAGCAAAGTAGGAGATTTTTGAAGACCAGAGCTTGTCACACTTCCTGCAGCAGATGCCACAGACGAAGTTGGGGAAGCAGAAGAAACTGAAAGATGGGAAATACTTTCTTGACTTTTATTTCCTTTGGGTCTACCAGGCCCA
This sequence comes from Heliangelus exortis, assembly GCF_036169615.1. Taxonomy (NCBI): domain Eukaryota; kingdom Metazoa; phylum Chordata; class Aves; order Apodiformes; family Trochilidae; genus Heliangelus; species Heliangelus exortis. Next base: position 19,188,909 of record NC_092423.1, read on the forward strand.
TGTTTACTTTGTTTATTTCCTTTCCGTTTCTTCTCTGTTACAGCATCTTCTTCTATTCCAGAAGTCTGAGCTCGTTTGTATGCTGTAGAAGTAAGGCTTGAATTACTTATGTCTCCAGGTGAGCTGTCAAAGTTTTTAGATTGGGAAACAGCTGATGATGAAGGGAGACCAATTAAGGAAGTGAAACAATTGACACTCCCCTCTTGACTCCCAGTCTCTCCTTTATGTACATCTTTGGTTGAGGAAGCCTGTTGAGAATGTGTGAAACTGTCACTTCGCAGATCTGTGTCTGTAAAACTCAAAAAATCCTGGGGAGACTGAACTGAACTTCCAGAAGAGGACTTTATGCTCCCAGGAGTGCCCAAAAAGCTTCCTAAAAAAAAGAAGCAAAAGTACAATTATTTTTTTCCTGCAGATGATAAAAATTTATAGGAAAGATTAGCAAAATACACAACTTTAAAGTGCAAGGACTTAATGGAAAGTGTTACCAAAACCAAAAGATTCATTTTTAATTTAATTCATTGCTTCTACTGATCTTCACTCTACTGGATCTGATTCTCAAATTCCTATCTAAAATTCAGATTTGAATTTGCAGCACAAACAAGGTGAAAATTAATTAAAGTAGAATAACAACTTTGCTGCTTAGGCAGCTTCAACATCCCTTATGTTTTGAAGCCACACCAAGTACTTGGTGCAAGTCAGAGGTTTTTGGGTTTTCTTTTTTGTTTTGGTTTTTTTTTAAACAGTGGCTGTCAGAAACATACTACCATCACATCTACACTATGTCTGCAATGCTCCTTACCATTCTACCTAAATCAAGGGTCTGACACAGCTCAAGGGAATGGCAACTGCACTTAATTGACCCTGGCTTAGGAGGTGTTACACAGAAAAGGTATTTTTCAGAAGGACACAAGAGGAAAAAAGTGTATAAAATTGGCATTTTAAGACTCCTTTAGCACTGTCAGAGAACCACAAAGATCTTTTCAATAAGAGAATTATATTGCTTCTATAATATTGGAATGCAGTAATTTCATCTGTTAGCACATGCAAGGCAAAAAAAATGAGGCACAGTTAAACACAAACATCTACTTTAACTGAAGTCCAGTATTTTTACATAGGTGAGTGCATGTGGGCACTATTTCATAGAACACAGGCTGATAAGGAGGTCAAGAAAATACTCTTAAGTATGACATTAGGTATAAAAAAGTCCTTTAAAATTACTAGTTTATATTAAGGTTCCATTAAATATTATTAGGTATTCCATTTAAAATATAATTTACATTAATAAAGGAATTTAAAATCATAAAAACACAGGATCTTTTTGTATTTTAAAAAAGTTACATCAACTTCACTCAATCCAGCTTTAAAGAAAAGATCCACATTTTAAAAATTAGTTTGCCCTCTTCAGTGAGCAAGATTTTTCCTTAAATGCAGCATTGCAGAAGGCATTTTTCAAAGTTTTAACAATGTATACAATAAAAAAATCTGTTTTCTTTCAATAAAAAAAGCCTGAAATATTAACAGAGTTCTAGACAAATTTAGAAGTGCTTACTGCATAAAGAGCAACATCTTAAAAAAGAAATGACACTCAGCTACTGCACACTATAGTGCTTTATGGAAAAGTAATTACTTTATAGAAGCATCTGATTTGTTGTGTTTCAAAATTACTTTTTATCACTTAAGAAACAAAAAACTAATTTTTTTATCTTCAACTCTGAAAAAGGTACCATATTAAAATTTGCTTTTTAGAAGTGTCAACAGTTCATTTACTGGGTTTTAGCATATCCAAAACATCAAATTTTTAATCTCATACGGTAAATAAACTATATGCACTTGCCATGTAACCATCCTCTGCCTATACATTTCAATTACAAAAAAAAATAAAAGTAAAGAGGTCTTTCACTTTTAAGACAATGGTATATTTTAAATGTCTGCAACTTGAAAAATTATTTAGGGGCCACTAGATACTATACATTAGGTAGTCTAGTTTTGTTTTACTATGCACTAACTAAAAAACATTACTATTATTCTGTTCAAGAGCCAAGACCAACCCCTAGGCTCAAATTTTTATGTTAAATTTTACCCCAGACTAACTTTTCTGATATAAAGAATCTTCTGGTTTTAGCAGTTAAAAAAAGTACCTTAACAGTCTAAACAGAAGAATCAGTTTTGCCCTTTAGGGATGCACAGCCTTCTTTATAGTGCTACAAAATGAACATTTTTTCCATTTAAAAACACACAAAAATGGCATCATTCTCACTACTGAGGATAAAGGGTGAGCTACTTTTTAAGTTTTAAATATGTAAGATTTCTAATTCATGTCAAGGCAGAAGCAGTGTTACAGCACAACAATTAATACCTTGCTGAAAAGGGCTAGCTGCAGTCACAGTTGTTCCTGGATTTCTTCCAGCACCAGGCTTTCTTCCCCTCTGACCTGAGCTGTGACCTGCAGATTTCTTCCCTTTGCTCTCTGACCCTCTAGCCTCTGAAGAATCTTTTCCACTTGAAACATGTGTAGAAACTTCCTGGAAATTTGCATTTGTAAATCGAGCTGTAGTATCTTCCAACCTCTTCAAGGAGCCTGACATGGAGTTGTTGCTAGTGCTTGTGTATGTCTGTCATTTTGATAAGAGAAAAGAAGTAAGAGAAAATAAACAGGTCACAAAAAATCTTAACAAAAGAACTGTTTATAAGAACCCATTCTTTCAAGTGTTCAAAAGCTAACATAAATGACAACAACAGGATTTACATAAAAGGAATGGTTAAGTTTTTCATCAAACAAGTGCAAAACCATTTTATGGAAAAAACGCACAAAAATAATGTCAGCTTTGGTTGACATTTTTACTTTACACCAAGGTCAATGGATTAATCTCAAATCTATGGCTACACAGTCTTTAAATTCTATTTTAATAGGATATTGTTATTTTACTGTTTAAAATCTAAAATTAAAAAATATACTTTAATTGCTTTTCTGAAAATACAATCCTTATGCTATTTGATTTGTCAAAGCTGGAAGTGCTGGTCCATCAGCAGTGGAGCTGATATGAAGGCTTCAGAACCTAAAAATTAATTTCTTTAAGACTTTGTCTCAGCACTAAACCAAAATCAACTCCACCAAGGCAAACGGTTCCTTCTGTCTTCACTTGCCACCAGCACCCCAGGACTCCCGGGCATCTCAACAACCCCATGCAGCCACTCCTTAAAGTACCATGAAGTAAAGAGAAATCATGAGATCCAGCTGGCAGCAGTGACTGGCTTCCTACTACCAACCACCTGCCTGACAGGAAGGAAGAGGAGTAACACACTCTTGAGCTCCCCATGTACATTTCTTCCTCAACATTCACCCATCCCCAAGAATTTTGGCCCTTCTATACCCAAAAACTCTTCACAGGACTTTCAAAAATTTTATCTTTAAGCCCATTATTCTCCTCTGAAATTTTATCAGAATTCATCATATTGGCAAATAATCATCAGAATGGGTTCAAACAAAAGTTATTTGATGGGCAGGGAAACTGTGTGTACACCACTACGAAACCACACAAAAATAATTGTTTTCATAACACAATATTAAAACTCCAAATAATTTCTTCCATATCAATAGGAAATGAAAGTAAAATTCAAAAAGAAAACCATATTCTGCTGTTGTTTCTACTCTTAATAAGTAAGTAAAATAGTTTTTTGATGGTATAAACCTTCTTCAACAAATGAATATTGATGGAACCTACAAGATGCATCTGTCTAAAACAAGCTTTACTTGTTTTTCAGTTCTTCATAGAAGAGAATTTAAACCAGTGTCTCTGTTGATCTCCACTGAAGACCACACTAACACACACCTCTTCACATTGAGCTTATGGACTTTTTCCCTGACTAGGATGCTTGCTGAATTTAGGCCTACAGCAGAGTACTTCCTCACCTTCAAATACAGCCTTGTACACCAGTATTAAGTTTTCCAAATTTTTACTAAAACAGCTAAGACATTTACACAGAACTCAGTTTTCAATTGCAGATGTCAGAAGACAAATACGCAAAGCTTTGAGGAAGATGAACATTTCAATCTATTTGCATACTGCCCTGTTTGAATTATTATGAACTGCAATAAAAATATTACAGATTTTCTGAATAACAATGAAGAAAAAATAGTTCAAATATGTTTAAGGACAAGGTTAAAAATAATTAACCTCAAATTCATTTTACTATACTGGTAGCTGTTTCTAATGAAGATGGAGACAATTCTAAAGTAAGTTTAGTAGTTAACTTTTTGAACTATTAAAAAGTACACAAGTATGCTCAGTTTTCCTGAACCTGATGTGTCATTTGACCTGAGTTAAGAAGCAGTGGTTCAAATTTGGGTCATTTGAACTAAGAGTTTCCAGACATGCAATAACCTAAAGCAAAAGTCAGGCTTTTTCTAGGATTTCTCCTCTTATCCAATCCCTTCCTTTTGTAATCTTTATCTCCTATCCACTCATTGAATATTAATTCTCTGCAGGTATCAACAAAAGTAGTTTAATGTTATATAATCTCTCCTTGCCATTACTGCAAGATTTACGTATTTATTTATTATTTTAAAGAGAAATAAGAATTGAACTTAGGTCTACAGACTGGCCAGACTTAGGACAGGAGAAGCAGTCATTAATTTGCATATACTGTGCAGAGATCTGGTTTGACTGCAAGCCTGAATACTGCTTCTAGCAGATTTTAGAGAACATGAATACACATTTCAGTTCTCCTTATTCTAAGGAGTTAATTGCAACAAAGTACACCACACACAAACTGCAACACAGACTTTAGATTAATAAGTTAATTGGTTGACACAGTAACCTACTGACCACAAAACAAGCTGCTTTTCTAAAATGGTAAGTTCTAAAGGACAATGGCCTAACAGAAATGTCTCAGAAAAACCTTAATATGCTATGGCAAAGTTATATTTTTTGTTTGCTTTGGGTTTTTTTGAGGTCTTAGGAGTGACAGGAGGAAGTGACAGGAGTAGCAGGGAGCAAAGACCCGAGGACAGAGGCAGAACATCTTTGATTCATTACTGAACAATGCTGAGCTGCAGCCCCGCTGCTCCCGGAGCTTACAGTGCTCTTCCCTCCCAGCACATGCATTTTAAATGGAATGCACTACTCGAGGCTCCTCCTTTCACTGCTCTCACTGCACTCAGTAGTTTTCCTTCATTTCAGTACAGATATCCCCAGAAAAGGAGATTCCCTGTATGCTTTCACTCAACTCCATTTCCTGGTTTGTTTGGGAGGACTTGGCTATTTAATGCATGTTGATCAGGTTCTGGAAAATCCACTAATATTTGCTAGTACAATTATCATGCTAACTCTGTATCAGGGTTCCTTTATACTCTCCATAAACCAGGCTGTAGGCTGTTGGGTTTTTTTTTTTCCAAAAAGCACACTTTAACAACTTGGTGTGCAGAGACCAAGTGTTATTTTTATGCCACCCCATATATCATTTTGTGCACCCTGAAGAGATTTCCCTACTCTTTACATTCTCTTCTATATCCCACTGCAGTAGGATCTGAGCACTTCCCTTGAGAACTAGGCTGGGCTGATAGAGTGAACTGAGGAGGGTTATCATTGCCATCTCTACTATTACAGACAAAATTCAGTCTGCTGTACTTCCTATTTGCAGTATCCTTTATTTAGTTAGTTGCTACAATTACTGTCTTATGTATTTTTGTGTACAATAATGTTTTGGAGTTCTGTTTCTAATAATACTCCTTCCCCCCCCCCCCCAAAAAAAAAAAAAAAACCAAAACCCGTCTTCCTGTCTTTTTCCAGATCTGTTAAAACCATATACATTTTTAAGCTCTCGATGGAAGCCAAAGCTCAAAAGCTTTATTGAGACTAAATGGAGGGCTGATGGTTCTTCCCAACTAAGAAGGCCAGAAGAAAACATCTGAAGAGGCAGAGAAAATTCAAATTCCTAAGTTATTCCAGTCCTTCTTAAAAAATTGTGCCCCAGAAGTGAAAAATTTGCTAGTACGTTAATCAAAGAGTAGTTATTTCAAACCTACCTGATCCAGACTAAGCAATGTAGAACAAACAAAAAAATTGTTTCCAGACCAAAGAGGCAAGCCAAATATACTAACTCACACAATGTAAAGGCACAGGTTATTCTGCAGTCTTTCATGAACCTATCTTAGGAAGCCACTCATTCAGATAAAAACAAGCTTTATGGCATCACCTGCATAAATGGGCCTTACCACTGTATCACAAAGGACTTAACTTCTTTAAAACAAAAAGCCCCAAATTCATTTCAAGTTCCTGTTGTCTCTATAAGAACAACATGGTAGCAGAAGTGATGATGTACTATGATAAAATAATGTATCCACTGCAAAGACAGACTGCTGTGAAAAAGACATCAAGTCCAAACCAATTCTGACAAGTCTATGTAAAAAGTACACCAAAAACTAACATATTAATACAATATTCTGAACCAAATATTTATCTCAGAAGAACACAAAGTTTTATTATTAAACTTTCACATTTTTGAAGAACACAGAACACACTGATACACTATGAATATATAACCTTGAAAAGCAAATGCATGTAGAAGGTACCAAAAGAACCTAGGAAAACAGATTAGAAGATGATAACTGAAGGAACTAGCCACAAAACATCACTTCCAAATATCTATCAGGAACTGTTTAAAAAAATATAATCACACTTCCTAATTTTGTATTTAAAATTAAGTTTTCCTGATGATCTGAAGCATTATACAAATAAGGCAGAAAATAAAGCAGGTAGCTTACATTAAAAAAAAAAAATATCACAGGATTCAAAAAATGTAAAAAGAAAACTAAAATTACACATATTTTATTCAAATTCCACAAGGAATACCTACCTGTTTTAATTTAATTCAGTTATAATTGAACCATTAGAATTATAGAGAATAAATGTTCTTCCATGTTTGCTCTAGCTCTACCTTGCTACTAATCATAGGACTTGCAACTTTATTTTGGTAGTATTATTTTTTAATGATTTTTAAGACTGTAAAGAAGTGAGGATTAGGTATTCAAAATAATTTTTAAATAGTTAAAATGTTCCTATTATGAATCTTACAGACAACTATATTTTACCTGATATAAATATATAGATATATATAACATATATATATATATATATATATGAGTTAGGTATTTGTTGGCACATTAACAGGAAGACCACAGAACATAATGGAGCAGACTGCTAAAAAGGCAATCTGATATTGCAAATATGTGAAGCATGAGCTGTACTTTCATAATCACCAGGTTAAATGCTTACATGTTCAGTGACAGCTCAGTACATACAAGTAGAATTCAAAAGACAGATTTTCTAAAACTTTAAATTATTAAATATAAGCCAATGAAGTAAACATACCAGAGTATCAGTGGCACCTGATTAGGATTGGGATCATAATCACTCACCATTCAAATACAAAAATCTAAACCTTTCTTCATGCTATGAACTCCAAAAAAAATTTAAGATTTCACAATATAAGAAGAAAATACCAAGTATGCTTGATAAATACAAAAGTTATGCCATCATAAAGACCCTGTAGAGATAGTGATTACATCATGAAATTTCAACATAAGTAATTGAAGTTAAAGAGGAGGAAAAACACACTGACTTACCTTCTCTGTAGTTACAGTAAGAGATGGAACCAAGGATGGGGAGGACTCCGACTGCTTCTTATATTTTTGCTTGTGTTTATCTTTCTCTTTGTATTTCTAGAAGTTATAAAAAAGAATACAACCTAAGTACAGCTTAACATAACCCCTTTTATGTAGCACCAAGTGTTATCAAAATTTGAGATAGAAATAATGCCCTGTACTATTTTAACACAAGAAGCATTAATGTTCTGAAATTTTTATAATATAATTTTATAAAAGTCAGTCAAGTGTTTACATTTGCTTTCAAAACACACAATCTGAAACTCTTTAATTACAGCCAGCATTTATGAATACACTGTTGTTAACCTTAACCATCTTCCCAGTAGTCTATTAATCAACAGAAGAAGCTGGATTAAAAACAGAGCACAGGGGTAATAACATACACCATAAGGTAAAATTTCAATCGTTTAAAACCTAATAGAGATTTGTTGAAGGAGTTTTAGATCAGGGAGTCAGGTTTTGTTTTCTATTGGGGTTGGCTTTCTTGGTTTATTTTTTTGTTTTGTGTTTGTTTTTTTAAGTGAGACAGGTTTTGGTCTTGTCTTTTTTAGACCTGGAAAATACACGTTTGAAAGAAAGAAAAAACAGTATGGAGAGGAGGGATTCAAATGCACTGAACATAATAATAATAATTATTATTATTTCAATAATTTCTTAAATATAACAGTCTCAGAAGTGCTACCCATAAAGATAGAAGACAAAAGCATCTACAGCAAGATTGCCATCAAATCTGTTGAGCCAGGAGTCTCTTTCTTCACTTCTAGTTAGCCAGACCACCAACTCACCAGTGTACTGGTATTACCAGAAAACAATAGGAAACATTTAAAAGAACAAGTTTTACAATCCCTTCTGTTAACTACATATTGGTCTTTTATTTCCAGTGCTAATTTTCTCTGAGGGGCAAGAAAACATAATTCTGATCTAAGGAGGACTTCAAATTACTTTCATAGTAGTCTCAACAGAAAAGGATGCACCAGGAAGGACAGAGGGATACAAAAACAGGGGGAAGGGAGGGAGCATAAACAACTAAAAGCCTGGAAACAATATGTTGAAGTTCTGCAAAGTAAAGCATCAGCAACCACATCAAATTCCTTTCCCAGATCCAAAACATCAACACAAAGTTTTCCAGGTCAGTTTACCAAGGTTACAGGTTACTATTCAAAGCTACTGAAGGGGTAGCCCACCCAAAGGCCTTTTGCAAACAAAGATCTCATCCACAGGAGGTTTGCTGTCCTTAACTCTACATTCCCTCCTCCTTTTAGGTTACACCTCCTCTAACAATCTCTCCTTTTTTCTTCTTCGTCTTTTTCTTTTCCTTTTTCTTCCTAAGGAAACTTCACAAGTCCCACTTCTGAATGTGAATTGACTCCAGATGCAAATAACATCAAAGTGGAGAACATTTCCCTGCAGGAAAACCTTTGAAAGGCATGCTCAGGTTTTACATGGATAAGAATAAAAATTTCAGCAATAACCTGCTGAGATGAAGAGATTTAGCTCCCACAAAGTGACTCCTTGCAAATGCACCCTCTTCCTACCATTCTTGCCACAAAGATTCATACAAAGCATAATTAGAGTTCTGAAATATCCACTTTTGGATCCAGAAAAGTAGTAACAGAGGGACATTAATCCCCCACAACATTAACAAATGACATCTTTCAATCATGCCTGTCTGAAAGGAAATATAAATCACTCATCTTCCCTACTGCCAGAAAAAGCGCAAACACTTGACCCTTCATAGACAGCTCACTGCACACTTCACTGTAAGATCTGTTCTGATCCACCAGGATTAAAACAAAAACAAAGAAACCAACACCAAAGGAAGCAAAAAAATCAAAACTCATAACAAAACAAACCAAAAACAACACCAAAACATCAACACCCAGACCAAAACCCCACAATTCCAGAAACTTTAATAATATCGAATGTCCAACCTTTTACAAACAAACTTTTCAAATATGTATAGGCACAACTTCGGATGTCCCAAACACCTCTATTTTAAGGTAGCTGCAGATCTGACAAATGTAATGCTACATTCTGTAAAAACAGGATATAGCAGAAAAAACATTTCAAGGAAGGATGCCTTAAAAAAATACAGGGCCAGCTACAAAACTAACAAAGGAAACTTCGAGCTTGTTTCACTAAGAGGACAGGCTCAACATTAGGAATCTCATTTCTGGCTTCTTTGTCTTATCTAAAAAACGAGATAATGCCTTCCTAATTCCAATAGCTATATACTGCAAGATAGAAAACAAATATGGTAGCAAGATTTCTGGAATTCTGTAGCACTTCTGTACATTGCCCTGCTGGGGGGTGTGGGAGGGGAATGGTGGAAGAGGAAGGAAGCATATTCTTATTGCTTCTATTTCTTCCATAAAGATTCAATCTACAAAATTATTACACAATATGATTTCACAATACAGTTTGGTTCAGTTTTTAGCTCCTTTGCACACTGGATCACTCTAAAGATCAGCACTTCTTATTAATTTTCTTTAACATTACCTTCAGAAGAAATATTTATCAGAATACTGAATGAAAATACCAACTCGTTGAAATATCAGATTAAGAATATATGTATAATTTTATTCTAGCTCCAATATGTTACCAACAGAATAAATGTTATCAAATATATCTTTTCACAGACCTCAATGTCTGGGAAGTCTGAAAAATGCAAGTGAAGGATAACTTTTCCAGTACAGATGGAATGGGTAAGTGCAGGTCTTCTCTAATGGAATTATTTAATTCATAATATTTCCACATGCAAGTATCATTTCACTTGTTGATATTGTTTACACTTATTTGTAATTCATTTTTTGTTTCAGGAATGCACAGCTTTCTCCAAAGAGGTTTCCACAATATTACATTTCATCAAGTACATTCTGAAGTTTGGCATTTAACAGTTCACTGTTAAAAAAGAAGCAGGAGAGAAGCTTCCTGATTTGTCTCTCACCTTCCCCACACTGCTTAGCTTGTCAGACCTTCAGTGTGCCAACTCAAACTGCTAAAACAGCAGCAACACCAACAAAGTGGAGAGTTTTCTGCTGGTTTAGCAAGCTAGGTTAGCTCAGTGAAGGAGTATGAGAGACAGACAGTAACAGGGACAAGAAGATGGAGATGTAGAATGGAGGAGTAAGAGCTCAGCTGCCCAAAGACTGGCATCTCTTTTGGAATAATTAAAACATATGCATGCTATCAGCAAGGACCATAATTCAGCCCTTCAGATGAAAATGCTTGGGCTGACCTGTAAGTACTCAATTAATATCCCTTTCTCTATTACAAAAGTCATAACCCCCTCACTACTGTTGGCTGTCCCAAATTTGTCCCACTATTTTCCTTAGTGATTCCTATAAGCAAAATCAACTTCATGTCTAAATCTCGAATTTTTTGGCTGCTGCTTTTGATTCCACTAAATAATTGCAATGTATCAGAATGTTCTATTAGCACAGAGTGCTCAGATTATTGCTTTTGTTATTCATGGATTTTCTATGCTGTCTTTCCACCACTGACTCTCATAAATACAGAGCTGCCACAGTCCCAACTACTTTAATAGAAAGCTGTGTATAATTCTTGATAATACCCAATAACTCAGCCTCGTATTTGTGACTAGTAGCTATTAGTAATATGGGCCATAACAATTCCAGAATGAAAGATGCCCCTGGTCCACAGATTTTGAATTCAAATCATAACTTTTCCTGTTTTGACAAGAACAGTCCTAGTTCAATCATCTGTCTATCATTTTATATGGTATAAAATACAGCAGAAAATTTAAATCCAGGAGTAGCATTGAGTCACAAAGGATACAGGCATGGGATAGTTTACAGGGAGAGGGAGGTACACTACTGACATTATGCAAATAAAATGTATTTAGCTTACAGAAAAGGGTCAGACTTTTAACAGTCAACGGTAAAAGCAACTAAGAACAGATTATAAGAATGCCAGCCAAAGTTTCTCTTTGCTGTGAGACCAATGCACAGCAACTCTTATTCAGAGCAAGCTAATCTTCCTTTGATATATAACACTAAAATAGGCTTTTTCCATTATTCACAGCTTAGTATTGATGGTTACTGATGGCTACTAAGTGCTAAACACTTGAGTAGCACTTTCTGACTTCAAAAAGTGCAAGACTAACTAAATCAAAGCTTTTATTGTCCATGCTTACCTTTTTATTCCTATAAAAATTGAAAGCATTAAAAGCTTTAAAATATGTATTATGCTACATATCATTAAGTGCTCCACTGCCCTCATAGGGTAACTTAAAGATACCCATCAAATATATGTCAAGAAATAGGTGAATGGCAAGAAAAATAAATAAATTTCATTTTACCAGCTCAATAAGCTTAACACTGGAGACCACCTTTAACTGCATATGGCTTACCAGGACTGGTGAACTGCATATACACACTTCATGAAAAATTATCAATATTACCTTCCAGAAACTGTTACAAAGTCAATATAAAGTACTAGCAATCTTGTATTAACCTAGAATCCAAAGCAAAAGAAAGAGTATGCACCTCTTGCTTCTACATCTTTTACAGTTTTAACTACAGAATTTAAGTGCAGGAAGACATTGCTCAAGAAGAAACAAAAATCAAGCAATAACCTTAATGACCTGTTTTCAATGTTCAGGTGTCATTTAGTTTTCAAATTAAGACAAACAACATTAAATAATTTTCTCATGCATGAAGCATTCATGTTTCTTTGAAGTTCATCTTACTTTTTACTCCAGTTATTCCAAAGTTACTCTCCTCTGTCTTATAATGTGGCAGAATACAAACATTGAGGAATTAAACAATGCTACAACACACTGAACTTGTAGAAAGATAAAAATCATAACCAGACAAAAAATACTTTCTTAAAAATATATGGATTAAATAATAAATCTATATGGAGTAAATAATAAATCGTGAGAGTAACACCTCAAGTACATCATGGCAACTTTTCAATGAAACGAAGTCTTTTAGTCAATCCATGCACACTAAGGAAGACATCCAGACAAACAATGTGATTTTTCTTTATAAAAAAAACAAACCACAGTTCTTGTTTCAGCACAGTAAGAACTTAACTACAATACAGATTACCAAAAATACCATTTTTTCCCAGTATTGCTCCTGAGACACCTATGAAAACCACAGTGAAGGAGTAACTCAATGAAAGAAGCACATAAATATCAGAATTTCTTCAGATAAATGTTTGAAGATTTTACCACCTGTGGAAATTTGGTTTTACAGTTTATAGAAACAACTAACACTGCTACTAATCACTATTTCCTGCACAGCTTTTGCAGGGGTCAGGCTTTGAATTTGTCTTTCACAATGAAAAGCTAAAGACACAAATATGTATTTTGAGGGAAAAGGGACAGATACAGATAATGCAACCTTACAAAATTCTACATCTTCAAGATTAGTTTTTAGGTGCACTTTAGGCAGTGCACTTGCCATTTTGATTTTACAATAATTAATTAATCCCAGGTGTCAAGCTGAATATTATTGTGAGGTGTTTGTTTCACTAAGGTACACTAAAAACATTACTTTTCCATAATATATGTGATGTGCTACTTTAAGGTTAGAAAAACATGAGGTAGTCAAATCAGTAACTCTATGAAAAGCATAATAATTGAAATAGAAGTGCTTCCCTTTCCTCTTATTAGAATAAATGAATATGAGCTTATCTGCTTCTATAGTTCTTCCTGACCTCCACAAGAGATCATTTTACTGTGCCATCTGCAGCAACCATTGCCAGTTCCAATAGATTACATGCAGTTGATTACCAGGCTGACACAGAATACAGTACAAGTTAACACACAACTTCAGCAGGCAACAAATCTACCAAGAAGATGCCACCTTTGCCCTAAATCTTTTGGACTTTAAAAATCCTCATTACTGAAGATAGTCAGATAGAGCAGCTTTCTAATGATTTACAGTCACACTCCATCAGTCCTCCCAAAGAATTAGACTTCCAATTCCAGCACAATTTGACATTGAGAGATGTTGAAAAAAGTAAGAATTGCACTCCCATAAAGTCATTAATAAATGCATGCCCAGAAACAGAAATACTATTTGCCTGCACCAACAGTAAGACTTGCAGAACAAAGTCACCCATTTTTTGAACAGCAGGGAACCTACACAAAAACTCAGGTCCTGTGAAAGAGGAACCAGGTTCTGCAGCTCATAGATATTCAAGACCATTTACATGCTGAGCTGCACATGATATATACTTAATGACCATTTTTTACAGGTGTTTTTATGGGCATTCTGACAGGACAGAATTCAAAAAGTCAACATGGATAAGCACCACCATTAGCATCCACACCACACAATTCTGATTTGAATAACATTTGTCTAGCATTACTTCAATAATTAAAACTGAAGTAATTTCAAAGTGGTTGCAAAAGACTTTTCTTCAAGTTATCTAGTTCTCACAATTTTGCTTCATACATCAAGCACCGTTTAGACTATTAAAGAGTCACATATATTAACCTGATAAACAAAATCTTTAAAAAAAAAAAAAAAAATGCAATGGATACTGCATTACCAACATGGATCTGGAGATTTTTCCCTATGAGGTTACTCAAAACCTCCAATGTTCAAATAACATAACCATGTTTATGAAACAAGATAATTCCCAGAGGAATACTGTAATTAGAATTGCCTTTGCAACACTCTGCTTTATACATTACTGGAAACTGACTCTTAGGAATTAAACCAGAAATAATTTTTTTCTAAAAAGTGGATAAAAGGAAATAATTGCTTATGTAGCTGACTGGTAACCCAGAGAATTGTAGTCTGCTCTTATTTTTGCCTCAGAATGTTACACGATGCATGGCAGGTCTATTTCACCTTTCCATAGTTATTCAGATACTGAGGAATACAGAATGAACACTGATTTGAGTGCCTAGGGCTTGTCCTGTAACAACCCACACACAGCATTAAAATACATGAACAAGCACCAACTACTTTTCTCCCATGTGAAATTCATAGCCCTGACATTTGAACGTAGGCTCCCCCCACATCATATTGGAAAAGTTTGGGCACTTCAGAATGCAGCTCACAAACCAACACAGAGGTATGGAAAATTTCAGTGAGTAGAAATGCTTTAAATATTCCTTTCCCATGGGCCTAACAAGCAAACCCATGGCTACAGTCAGCACACTGGGTGTCACACACAGCCTCAAACTCTTCTTAGATTGTTCAAGTTTTTACCCTCTAACAGAGAACATCTAGCATTTCTATAAGAACAGGACAAGCAGTAAGAAGACGCTCAAAAATCAATTCAGTTTATCAAGTAGCTCAGTGTTCAGAACATTTGTCCTGGCTCCTCAAGGACAAACACCTGAGCCCTAGAAAAAGGGACACTACCAGCCCTATTTTGAGGCACACAGCTTCATCTCCAGTAATTTCTAAATAATGTATCTGCCACAGAAACTAACAATACCTAGTGCAGCAGTAATCAGAATATACCTGAACTATTTATTCTTTAAATTCAAAGTTCTCATTAAAATTAAATCATATCAAACATCTGTGTAGAGTTTTTTTTAATTATGATAGCCTTATTTTGCTATTATTTTGTAAGCAGAGTGCCCAGAAAAGACTGAATAGGCATTATGAAGAAAAACACATGCTTTCAACTCAAAAATGACAACTCACATCAACATTTTCAAACCAACCTCTTTTTATTGCAGAATAATATTTTATATATAAACAGGTAGCTGCCGAGGCCTGTGCAATGAGAATTTTTGCAATCCTCAACTCATACAGCTTCTGCTTGACAAAAGAGAAAGCTCTAAGGATGCCTCAAGATCAGGTTATCCGAATTTCCAAATAACAAAGATGAAAGATAAAGTGGAAACTAGAGTGCCTTTATTGAAGGGGAGATGGGACACTTCTGTTTGTGGGAAGATAGGCATATCTATTGTAACAGGACAACACATCTACTGTAACAGGACAACAATCTAGATTCCAAGTGGATTTACAAAAGAGGAAAATAAGGAAAGTCACCCTAAAAACTGACCCTCCTCCTCCAAGATACATTGTATACATGCAGAAGGTAATCAACTTTACCAAGAGAATGAGCCTCCCTACCACACACAGTTGACTGAAGGTTAGGATCTTCAATGCACAAGTCACTCTTTAACTATAGAGCATGTAAGATTAAAGCATGTAAGATTAAAAACACCAAACAGAAAGTCTCCAGCCACAAGAAGTTAGGTGATAAACCACCACAGAACAGTGCAATTGTTTTCACCATTTGGTGATTTTAACTAGAATAGCTTTTTTATTATTATACAACATCTAAGAAAATTAGTAAGTGAACACGGTGTGACATGCCATGAGAACCTATGAATGTCAAGAAAAAGACACTTTAAAAATAAACCGTAAAACATCAGTTTTTTTCACTGCTCAATTGACTCAAATTGTCAATTTGAGTAAGAAACCATGCACGTATTTTGACAAATTTTACCTGAAATATGATACTGGGGAAAAAAAAAACCAACACATGGCAAATACTGGTAAGGTTTCACACCCCAGGTAATTCTGCAGTCTGTAATTCAAGACTGGTTTTGGGGTTTTCCTATCAATGTGTTACCAAACAACAAAGAACTTCCAAAACACCATACTTTTGTTATTTTATTCATAATTTTAGATTTAGAGGTACAACCACATCACAATGCACACTTTCTCCTGCATTACCAGAAAAAGATGGAACTATTCACCTACACCATTAACCACATCTGAAGATACTTTTTAGAAGATTATCCAAGAACAATGGAGATCAACACCCATCCAAAGTGGAAGTGAGCTTAAAAAACAAATCCTATATTAAGGAGTCTAAAGGTCTCAAGACTGACATTTGTTTATCAGTTTCCCATCAGTAGAAATATAGTTCCTTCATGTAATACACAGTTGATCAATATACTCTCTGATTTCAATTTTTATGTAATGGTTTTGAATAACATAAAATTAAATCTACTCACACCTGCAGAAAAATCAGTTAAGTTACTTTTACAGGACGTGTGCAGGTAAACAGCATTACATATATTCTGAGAAGGCTGAAAAAAGAGCAAAAGCAAACTTGCATTGTTTTGCCACTCTCTGTTACCAACCTGTGTTGAACTTAAATAACAAATTTCCCAAAGATAGGTACTGATCTAGCAATAGCAAAAACAAATAAACATTATAATTTTAAAAATAGTTTTTAAAAATATGGAAAGTTGAATTCTTTAAAAATACACCAAAAATAGAAATCAGCAGGCAGGTATGTCCATCTGGACCCTTACAGGAAGATTCCCAGGTGAATGACAAGGTACTTTGCCACCACAGTGGGCTTGACCACCAGTACCAGTAAAATGGGTCAACAAGAGATGTCCCTTCTTTGAGGAGAAGAAAAAGATACAACAGTTTGAAACATAAGAAATCAGATGCATCTGCTTATCAATACACTCACTATAATGTCTATCCCTGGTTTTCTTTCCCGCCAAGTCACAAAGGCTACACAAAAAAAATGTCTAATGGTAAACAGCCTTTCCAATGGATATGTTTCAGAGTGTATCCCAAAACTGACGAAAAGCAGAAACATGCACATACAATTGCATGTGAAGGTGTTTCCTCATTGGAAACAGTTTATCAGTTGTGTTATTTATTATTCAGTGCTTCAGGAACAAGATTTCCCTCATGCTTTTCAGCAAAAATTCAATCTATCAGAAAATTCTACTATTAAGCAGATGTGCCAAATAATTAGCAACGACAAATCCACTTACTTTTTTCTCCTTCTCATGGTGTTTATCCTGAGAGTGAGAGGAAGAATCACTTAAACTTTGATCATATGACCTATTAGATCCCCGTTTGCTCTTTTTCTAAAAAGAGAAAACATATTTATGGATAGAGAAATAGAACCATTTGAATAAATATAAAGTATAAAGCATTTAAACTGATGTCTTACTGCTTGAAGAAAAAAGACACTTCTGTTACTGAAAAACTGACAAGTTACTCACACTAATAAAATGAACATGACTGCCCAGTGCATACCAGGAAAAAAAGCCTGTCCTTATATTGATTTTTACACCTCCCACAAATTTACAAGATATGTTTTCTACAAAGAAATGAGATACGCCACTTCATCATAGAAATCATAGAAAGGGTGGGGTTTGAAGGGACCTTAAAGACCATCTAGATCCAACCCTCCTCTATTTTTTGATGTTTAAAAGATGCTAGAAACATTTTCAAGTTTTCATAATATAAAACAGAAAAGGTGTTGCCCAAGTGAATATCACATGAAGCAACAGTGCTAGAACGCATTGTGAGGTGGGTAGTTTATGGCTTAATAATTTATTAAAGTGACCGCTGCAATATTTTCATTTAAATGGTTTGAAAAATAGGATACAAAAAGTTTATGGTCATTAATGCATTCACAAGATGTATACATTTACAAGCTGCAGACATAATTGCCATATTTCTGTAACATTTAAGAGTCCAGTCTGGAACTGAAAATACTTTATGCCTGACCTGTGTTCAAAATACATATTATTTTTTTATAACTGAAGGTAGCCTTATAAAGGCACATAAGGTCATCGCTTTGTCATCCAAAGTTTTAAGAGTTATGGTAGATAAATGCCACCCACCATCTTCTGTAGTAAATGCTAAACACCTGCATTTACCAGTTTACTATCAACAGTCACAATCATACTAAGGAAACACTAAACTGTTACCTATCTTACCAGTCTTTACTGTTCTTGACACTATAGTTTTGTAATGGAATGCTAACTAATTACATGCCAAATATGAGGTTGCTTTTATCATTACACTTTTTTTTTTAATAAACATGGAAGTTCTCAATTATAGCAGCAGCAAAGCACTCAAATTGTAGTTTAACAGCTTGCCTTTACTGCTAAGTAATAAACCATTTTTATTCTTTTCATATAGTTGCTCAAGATAATAATATTTTTTAAAAATCTTAGCTTATTAAGGGCCTAGAAAGTCCTGAGTTAACTTCATTACGAATCAAACTCATCTGTATTCAGAAGAGCACTGAGCTAACCTTACCAAGCTTGTCTTCTAGAAAGTCAAAACGGTCCATTGGCCCTTTGATTTTATCTCACTGCAACCTATTCAAAAGGCACCCAAGAAGTCACCTTTTTTAACAGTGAAAACAAGTAAGCAGCAACTTTAACTATACTTACAGCACTATCTGAACTTAACTCTATATCTTTTAATTTTCATAATGGAATATTGATAAATAACAGTTTTTAACCATCAGTAAGTCCATCAAGTCCATGCATTCACACACGTACAAAGAAGCAACTCTCTGGAATGGTCAAACTAATGAAGTGATATTGAAGACCCCAGAGGTATGATCCAAAACCTACTTAAGCAACAGAGAAATTTTGAACTTTTGAGTTTGTTTTTTAAAAAATCAAACCTCAAGTCACTTCCTTGAGGTTGTGTTTCAGAGAATTTACAGGAAGGGAATATCCACTGTGAGACATTTCTCTCTATACAGTGAGAGATAGAACAAAAGAAAAAAAACAAAACCATGTTTTTTCTTAAAGAGTAAGAGAAGCAGAAAGAAATGGAGGTCTTGATTCTCAAAAATACAGGATAACAAGTAAAACTTTCTTGTAATACTTTATTCAAAAAAGGACTCAAGTCCTAGAATCCAACTAATCTAACAGCAAAATAAAACATCACAGAAACTTAATGAAAAAAAAATTTTCTTTCAGAGGGGTAAAATCCAAATATCTAGAAAGGAACCACTTACAAAAACATTTTCAGCTAGTACTTTTGTAACTGTCATTAAAACGTTATTTTAATGAACTTCATACAACCTACTTCCTGAGCTACATTAAAATATCATTTTCAAGTGTTAACAGCAAATCAGAGTGAAAAAATAGGTCAGTGACACTTATTTATAGAATTTAATAAATACATACCAGTTTACTGAAATGGTATTTACAGTAGCCACAGTATTGGACGTTATCTGCACCATTACCTTCTTCTTCACAAAGAAGTCCTGCAAACTGTGCACTGAAAATAAACCAGACAACATTCAAGAAAAGCAGTTTTATATAAATAGTATCACAATATTACAGCTGATAACGTACAGATACTTACATCTGCATTTAATAGACAAGTTTTCCACACAAGTGATTTCTAACAGCACGTGAACACATAACCAACCTTTGCAGGCCAGTGAAACACACATATGGTTTATACATCTTTAAGACACTCACAGAAGCCTAGAAGTTGAAAATCTACATTCATTGTGGTCTTACTTGCACAAATAAATAAGCCAAGCGATTTACAAGGATTCTAAGCTCAAATTCAAGCAAAAATGTCTAAGGAAAGAACAGTTTTTAACAAAACCATAGTGCAGATACATGGCAGAAATTTTTCTGAAGTTGCATATACCCTCTGCTATGCCAGGAAATTACTTTTTTTTTTTTTTTATGTTAATATCAATGAAATTATAAACCACATTTTTTGGTTTAAAAGACTGAAACAGATCTATTTCTTTTAATAGAATAGCTTGGGCTAACTACCATCTTATTCTGTGACATTTTTTTCAAAACAAATTTACTTTCCACTGTTTGGGATATTGCTTTATTTCCTTTATCAAAACCAACTTAGTCATCAAAAAAACAAGCATTCAGTTCCCTATTCCTTATAATTTTCTTCTGCATAATAATGCCATGTTACAGTCAAAGTGATTCATGGGAATATTTAAATGAAAGAATTATATGTGAGGCAGCTTATTTTAATTTATTTTTGAAATCACTTTCCCCCCATTTATACATTAGGTTCTTGGCCAACCCAGAAATATTGCTTCCTAAGTACATGCATACCTACAGCAGATGACAACTACAGAAAACATTTAACAGGATCTCTAAGTGAAGATTTATACTTCTAGGCTTGCCATAGAAAGACAGATGGACACAAACTTACTTCTCCCTAGACACTAGTTCTGTTAATCCAGAACTGATACACCTCACCCTGGATCTCTACTTTCTGTAGGTTTTACATTTCTCTTACATTTTTAAAATATTACAGAAGACTCTCAATATCCTCAGACACAGAACTCTCTGGATGGATATTTTTTTGTAGTACATACCTGGTTTTATTAGAATCAAAAATTCTAAAAATTGGCAAGAGAAATATATTTGTGTTGAATCTAGTTCTCATGTTCTTTATGGTATTCACTGAAAAAGGGCTTTGGAAGAAATTTAAAGAGATGAAAAGGACTCTTGTATGCATCCAAATGTTTCAAAGGAAAATTTTTTTCAGCTCAAACACTTGGATTTTTACATGT
Organism: Heliangelus exortis; assembly: GCF_036169615.1. Classification (NCBI taxonomy): domain Eukaryota; kingdom Metazoa; phylum Chordata; class Aves; order Apodiformes; family Trochilidae; genus Heliangelus; species Heliangelus exortis. Next base: position 19,209,871 of record NC_092423.1, read on the forward strand.
TTTCACATCTGTAAATAACCTCTTTATATGGCATGTACACCTTGAGGAACAGAATCCATTTTCACCATAAAGAGAAACTTAGCATTGATCACATCCAATGAAAAATTAGATGTTTATGAGAGTAGCGTTACCAAAAAATCAGCACGTAAAGAATTATATCCTTTAAGATCTGCATGAGACATTCAAAGTATCACTTGATTACAGTGAAGAAAATACATTCAAGTAACTTAAGTAGGTACATGCAATTATCATTTTCATGACTAAGCTGGTCATAAGAAGCATACTGGGGTATTTGTAAAACAGACAGGTAAATCCACAGATTACATAGCCAGACAGTCTGTGTAAATTTCCTCTTGCAAAACAGCCACAACTAAATTTTGAAAAAAAAAAGAACAACAGAAAAGAAAATAAAAGGGAAAAAGAAATCCCTGTAAATCTGTGAGTAGAGTTCATTTTGCCTTTTTTAACCTGTTGATGTGTAGTTTAATCCGATTATCCAGATTCCTCTAGAAGTCCATAAAGCAAGACAAGAAAACCTAAGAATCTTAAAGTGGAATCAATCAGATTGTGGACAAAGCTGTTTTTCTCCCAACAGCTATACATGAAACCTTAATAAATAGTTCAGGACAGATGTGTATCATTTAGATAAGAAACAGTGAAGCGAATTAACCCCCAGATATTTGGAAATCTGAGCTGGAACAGGTCAATCTAGAGAATTTCTATGCATAGCTCAATAACTTTCTTCATTGATTTACCAAAAGAAAACGTCAAATCAGTTAGCAGGTAAACAATGTTTTCACCTTCTGATATCCTATAAAGTATCTTCTAGAAAAGTAACCTAAGACAAAAGAAAGCCACTAAACCTTCTTTGCAGGAGCACACAAAGTTTAATACAACCCAAGGGAGTATTATCAGACAGCTTTTGCAGCTCACAGCAATGTCTGTGCTGCCACTGCCACATTGTTAGTGAGCTCTATTATAATACAGTTAGATATTTCTCCACAAACCACTATATTTCTTTACTTATAAATATGCTTAACAAAGAGTTTGTTGCATTGTGTGCATTGATTCTCTCTGGAATATCAGAGATGATAAGTAATAAAATATACTTACCACGTTACATGAAAAGCTTGTCGACATCCATGTTTATTACATGTCATACAAGCACCAGTGGCTGCTTTGCTTTCTCTGCCTTGTTCATCACAAATATAGCATGTCTATCAAAGAAAAAATACTCAACGTGATAAGAAGCACACAAATAAATTGTGTTACAGCAGATTCTATGGTGAGAAATACTGAATTTTGCAGCTAAGCTTATATAAGAACTTCTTTATGAAGATGTCTAATTACACTTGTTTGCAAAAGGAGATGACCTGGTAGACACTTGTAATCTGTGTAATGTTTCACTAATTCTAAAGAAGTACAAAGCCTAATTTGCTTGAATTCAGCTACCCAAATGGTCAAACAGCAAAAGGTTGATAGCATTGGGCTTCCAAAATTTTCCTTGCTTTCAAGTTTGTGTTTTTGTGTCTTTTCAGGTTGCAATCATTTCCACATTCATTTAACATTACCTCGATGGTGGTGGCATTCAAAAACATTAAATTAGACTGAGTGCCTAATGATGGAACATTCCATACAGGATAACTGTATATGTCTACAGAGTTACAGAAACACGACAGACTTAAAATTGTTTATACATTTGGTGTAGAGAATTTTCAGAAGTCTCATAGCATGTTTCAATATTCACATGATGCTTCACAAGTTACCTTCAATTAAACCTGGTGTTTAACAGAATTCTGATTTCAGCACGAGTTGGATAGCCCCATTAACATCTTAGAAAATAATCAAGCAAGAACCTTCTGTAAACAAAGCTTAAATTAGTATGCTATACCCATTTAAAGCTCATAAGCTAAAATGAAAACAACTGGTCTAGTGCTTGAAAAAATTTTCCATAGCATTTCTGGCAATTTATTTGTTTCACTGGGATACTATGCCACCAATTTGTAGCATTTTCAAAAACATTCTCAGTAAAATGGAAGAAGAGGAAATTAAGACAATCAAAAATCTCACTATTCAATACTTTGGAAAAAACAAACACACAAACAAAAAAACCTATATATAGCAAATATACATGGATACATGCTCTATGGAAGCCCACAATTATACTACAGTTCAATACAACCTCTCACCATTTCAGGTGAGAGAAATAGACAAAACTAAATCTCTTTCCATTTTTTACTATCCTAATTACTGAAGTGCCACTTAGATAGATTCTATCATGACTATTACATTTATGTATGAAATTTAACAATTTAAGAAGAGATTCTTAATTAAAGTACCCTCCAGCATTAGGGCAGTCACATGAGATAACCCTATTGTTACCTCTGCAGAAATCCCATTACAAGATCTCAGATGAGTAATGGGAAGCTTCCCCACTACTCTGCCACGTTTCCCCCCAAAAAACCAAATAAACAAACCACCCCACAACAAATAAACTAACTACATTTACACTTTAACTGATTTACTAATTGCATCACCAACCTCCCTTCAGTGAGGCAGAGAATTAGTATAATAATAATTTAAAATAACAGACTATGGACAGTAGAAAATGCAGTTTAAGAAAAATGGACCAAGATACAACTGAAACAAATAAAACTTCTATAATGCAAAACCAGTACTGCTTAGAAAGATACAGAAATTACTGAAATTCTGAAGAGTTTTTAACAGAGGTATTTAGAACAACATTTAACATGAGATGTCAGCTAACTCAAGCACTTTTTGTTAATACTTAAGACTCTAAGGAACATAAGTCATTTTTACATGGTTTCCACAGAATTTATAAAAGTATTAAACCCGGTAGCTAATACATCCTAAAATCATACCCTATATATATATATATATCACAGCAACTGAAGGATCAGAAAGGATATAATCTTACTTAATTTGCTTGCCTTGCTCCCTCTGTACATCTAAGCAGTAGACAGATAATTCAGTTGTTTGACAGGGTGTGAGACTGGCTGCTTTTTAGGTTTCCATACCCTTAGATAAGGCTGATAGATCATAAGATTGATAGATCATAAGCTTGCTTGTTCCAAAAAACTAACTATATTATTATAAAATGTAAGAAACTTTAAAAAATCAGGTACATCTGTAAGTAGAGAGGTTCAACAGACTCCGTAAAACTCAAGCTCCAGGTACTGCTGTTCTTTTAGTTTTGCCTTAAGTTCTGTAATTTTTTTCCTCCTTGAAGCTCAGAAAGAAAAGCAATATAAGCATTCCATTTAGTAAGGATGTAGGCCCTGTTCTTCACATACTGCATTTAGGATCTGTGTTTTAAGACGCCTTAACCCAATTTACAGTAAAATGACTGAAAATTTTATCAAACAACCAACTACATTGCAAACAAGTTTAAACACAACATGGTAGATTACCTACCCATGTTAATGAGGTCAATGAGCTTCTACCCCGCCCACAACAGTCATGCAAAGCACAAAATCTGCTTCCTGATCTTGCATATGAAACTGGGACAAAGAAGGTTCATTTTCCTGTTCTAACTGGGACAGCAAGTTTTCTTTAAAGCTGAGATTCTCCTACTTCCACTTTCTTTTAGACACAATTAGAAACAATTCCAGAAGCCTGAAAACTTTTATCTTTCTTTCACAAAGCAGACTTGCACACATTTGCAAATCCATGCAATTGCTAAACTTCTTTTGAAAACTCTGGAATGTGGAAGTCTAACCTACAGCAGCACTGGACTTCAGAACTTTTAAGGGAAGGGAGTACCTAGACTTCTCCCAAATTCATTAAAAAAACAGGAGAACATTACACAGCTTTTGACTCAGCAAGAAAATTTCACTCAAAACAAAAAACTATTTTCTTAGTTTCTTTAATGGCAAAATACACACTTTGCAAAGCTGTCTTTATATTTCTGCCAATATTTTTTCTTCAAAGATTCAAAATGCAAACCATCTTTGCAGCAGCAAAGACAGAAGGGAAGATGAGGGGGACAAAAAAAAAAGTATAAAACAAAAAGCAATTTGAGAAACACTTTACTTGTAACAGCTACCCAAGAGCATTCACTGCTTACAGAATCAAACCTACAAGTTGTACAGGAGTTTTTCATTGTATCAGTGTCTACCAGCTGCCTTTACTACTAGACAGATCAAGAAACTCCAAATGCACTTATTTTTTTAATTGGCTCTAAAATGAGATTCCTAAAAGCAGTAATTACTTTCAATTACCACATACTTTCAAATGAACCTGAAAGAGAAATAAAGCTCATATAAAATAAACAGAGATTATCCATGCATAAGCTTCCGAGTTTTAACAGACAGCTACTAAACAGGAGAGCAATTACTTGTCCAGGTCTTTTTGGAATCAAGTGTGTAAGAACTTTTCTGGTCATTAATCCACTAACCAAGTCATTCAGTGGATTCATTCTGCAACGTGACAGTTTTTATCCCAGAAGCAGTTAACTTCAGGGCAATAGCAGCCAGACATTTTTACACTGACAAACCTCAATACACTGGTGTCTGCTGTGTTTCTTTTTGTATTTTAAGATTACTGCACTTCATAATATTGCCTATTTTGTTATTTTCCATAAAGAAACAAGGACATAGGAAAAAAACTCTGTAAATTAAGTACCATCTTCTGGCAACACTCCAGCGATGTTTGTCTTGAAAAGAAAGACTACAGCATAAGTTTTTGTGTATGACAATTTTCATTGCTCTGTATTTTCCCTCCATTCCATATGCTAGCCTTCTATACATATCCAGGCACATATGCAGAATTATTTAGGACTTAACAGGAATTTTTTTTTCTTAAAATCATCCTATTCTAACCTGACTTGACACACAGAATGCAATTAGTACTAAGCCTCTCTAAGAGGACCATCAATTCTAGTATTTTTCTTAATTACATCTTTACATTTATTCACAATTTACAACAAATGTTTTTAAAATTTTATGCCATTTCTGCTTCTCAAAAAAACAGCTTATCTTTCCCATTTCCTCCCAAACTGATAGCCAAATACTTTACATTTTTTAGATCAGAAACTTTGTATCATTTAAATAAACAGAAATGATACTGAAGAGCAATGGAGGTGGGGACCCGAAGTTACCGCAGGCTACCTGAAAAGGGAATTAGTTGATTTTGGGATATTGCTCAAAACAAGTGTCTACTTCAGAACTGGTGGCAGTTTAGCCACAGCAGTATCAAACTCTGCTCTGGCTAGAGATTTAGCAAAATAGTCCACCGTTGCCTCTAACACTCTGTGCTGTTTTAATAAACTGCTGTTGGCAGCGAAGTTAGATTTGTTTCAGAAGGTTTGCTGGGGCTCTGTAGGCATTTCTTTGATTCCCCTGAAATTTACAACCCTGAACCAAATTGGCCAAATAAAGGCAGGAAAAACTGGATTCTATAAGAAGAGGAGAGAGGGGAAGAGACAGAAGAGAGGGGGGGATAGTGTGCAGCCTAGGGGTGTGACCCCAAACCTTGAGATTTCTGATACAGGTCTCATTATGTCTTACTGTAGTGGGCTATATAAAAGTACTTTTATACTGACTGCTATTATGAACACCCACAAAAGTCTCAGTAATCTAAAAAGCTAGACACCACCAAGAACTTTATCTGCATGATCCATATGGCACTCGTATCTATTTAGAAAGAAAGAAAACAGAAAAAAAGGGAAAAAAACAAAGAAGAAAAAAAAGAAAAGAAAAAAAAAGTAAATACAGACCAACAGAATGCAAATGAAAATTTTAGCAGGAAAAAAAAAAATCCTATACATACATTTGGAAGAAAAATTGTTCAAGAAAGAAACAAGTTTAGCTGTAACAAAAAGGAATTAAGTCTAAAGACACAAGCCAACAACAGGCTTTGTGAGTAAGTAATATTAAAAGACACGGAGTACATCTTTTAAAGTTACAAGGACTTACTCATCCAATATCAATCACAATCCATTGAAATGATGCAAAATAAAGCAAAATCCAAAGTGATCCACGAAATTTTTCAAGCACATTAGGGAAGAACCACTAACAAATAAATAAATAAATAAAACCCCAAAACGTAACTATTACTTGAGAAAAAACAAGAATATGTGTTTTTCTGGACAAGAGTTGAGAAGAGAGGAAAAATCAACTCATCTGCCACAACAAATCTATACTGCTTTGTGTTTAAGCACAAATACTGTGCTTGATATTAATCTCACTGTTGCATGTTCTTGCCAATGCAGAAGGAAGCCAATAGTGAGGAACCAATACAGATGCTCAGTTATTCATAATAAGAAAACATGAGAAGAATCTCGAGTTCCACTCCTGGCTTTTTAGTTACACTAGTAAATCAGGATGGGCAAAACATACCAACAGCAATTTTGAGAATGTGAAATGAGCAAGAATAAGACCAAGGCATAAAAACATAAAAAAAGGACACGATAGCTGGGGCAGGGGAGGTGCAAAGGGAGAGGTCATTGTGCCTAACTCAGGGGTGTAAACTGAGGAAGGGGATAAACAGGACTGGTTTCTCTGCAGGAATAACACCAGAGGTGATGCCTATCTTTTTTTTTTTTTTTTTTTCTTTTATAACTACACAAGAAAAATGTTATAAAACTGATAAGACATTCCAACAGTATGCTGCTTACAGAGGGGCAATATAAAAATACTAAGGAGGAAGTAATGAAGTCAAGTGGCAAAGAGCACAAGTCAAGCAATTGTATTGATGTATCTATCAATATAAAACATTTAGAATGCTTTTTTTTTTTTTTAAATAAAGTCTCACCACACTTTATATAACATTCCATCTCACTGACACTTATTTAGAAGCACTTCTTTTACAAGCAAATGATCCTGCTAAAGTGAACATAGTTTACAAAGGCAAAAGTCTGCAGGTTTTTGCCTTAATATATTAGCACAGCTTTTTTTCCTAAAAGAAATACTTATGGACATCACATCAATACTTACAACAGTGGGAGTGTGTGGTAATTAATAACAACATTTCAAATAAGCTGTAATAATATTTTAGCCTATGGGAAATATTTCACATTCCTTTGAAAATAAACTGTTATTCAAAGATCACAGTATTTTTAATTAACAAAATAGTCCATAATCTGTAAAAGAATAAGGAGATGTGGCAGATAACCTTACAGCTTAATTTAGTAACATGCCTTGCTTAATTCTTGAATTTATCATAAAGCAACAGCAGAAAACAAACAGCATTACTGCATACATTTATGAATATTATGGAAAGCACATTTCATAGATTATGAAAGCTCACTGGATATAAACAGAATGAGATATAATTGTACCTTATTATAACGATCATGAGGAACAGACTGCAACACGATAGGTTCCATTGTAGCAACATTTGCAAACTGCACCTCGGGAATGTACAGAGCACAAACCACATGAGCCCAACCTACAAAAAGTTACAATTGCATTTAATTTTAATGTTTCCTAGAAGCTTAAAAGGACATTTCAATTATAACGCAAAGAACCTTTTACAACACTTTTTTCCCTGGACTATTTCAACTCTTTAGAATATTACAGGCAAAAGTTACTCAAGTCATGTTTACATTTTGGTTTATAGTATCCAAGGTTTAGATGAGCTGTATTACATTTTAAATTTATTCAGTGGAAATTTTATACAAATATTACTCCATGAAATTCAAATGACTTACACAAACCAAGACACGCAAATGGAAAAAAAACCCACAGGTCATTTCTTTAAATGTCATTGATTAACCCAGTCATCACATAAAAGCTATACAAGTTCTTGCCAAAGGGAAAGATCATCTGAAAAACCTAGTATTCATGCAAACATTACCATCACCAAGACTTCAGTGTATACATTTTATTTAAACAAATTCACTCTGATTTGACTAGACTATATTCTTTCTATAGGAAGAAATTCCAACACATACACACCCCCTCTGTCAAAAGTTTTCCTTCATTGAAGGTGTGGTCAAATCATTTTTTTTGTAGCAATATCAACTCCTATATCCTATACTATCCTATACTCATTAAATTAGGGTCCTCAATAAATGCTTAGTTATTTACCATATTGTGCATTAACATTTCAAGAAGTAAACATTCACAACTGCCTGACATATGGCTGGATGGGGATGGGAGCACCAATTCAGAAAGAAACCTACTACTTTTAGACCTTTTTTTCAATATTAATCCTGAGAGCTGTTGGTATGGTTTATTGGAAGGCAATCTACCATTAACTGTAAATTTAGCAGAAGCTACTGTATTGCTAACCCAATATATTCATATCCTGACACTACTAACAGAATTACAGGAGTAGTATCGTATATTACAGAGCTACCTCATCTGAAAGTGAATTTGGTGTAGCTACTAATTTGGCATGAATTCTCCTCTTTCCCAGAGGAAAACTAAATTCTCTTGTTACAAGACCTTCAGTACACCTTAAAAGTAATTGTGCTTTCCTCCTCCCCAGGCTTACTTGTAGGCAAATATTAAGGACATAATATCACAGGCTTGCTTACATAATTAGATAATCTAGCAAATTATTAGATTAGGTAAAGTCAGTTATCATTGTGCAAATGCATCCTCTAATAAAAGAAGAAAATAAATACATGAATTAATAAAATGAATAAATAAATAAATAAAAAGCACACTATACTGCCTCCCTGAAGACCTTTTGGAGTTTTGTTTTCATCTTGGATTTTCTCTTTTTAACTACTCTGCTGAATCTAAAGATTCTTGATATCTTCATCCAACAGTACTCTGGCTCTTAAACTGACCTAAACCTAAAGTTCTACTTACTAAAGCACCAGCCTTTTTCTAGTTGTTTCCAGACAATTGGTGTCCTCCTCCTCATTTACTGAATTGCTCGTTATAATTTGTACAGAAAATGAATGCACACACCACTCTTAATAAGCATCATTCCCAATCAACATGACACCTTTCATTCAAGCATTAACCTAAATACAGTGCTGCTTCATCATTTGATTCACAAATACTTTGTAGAATTATTCCATACAGAAAAGGCATGAGACTAATTAAAGAATATGGAAAAGTATAAACTGATAACTTGCTTTGCTTTTAAACACAGTTCCAATAGTAAAATTATTATTAACACACAGACTGAAAAAAACCTATAAAAATTGCAGTCCTTTTTTGTTCTGACTTGTACTTGAAATATCTTCAGAGAGTAAGTGCTTAAAAGGACTTTTTTCTAAGACTTTAAAATTCCCCAAATCAAAGTCATGTTACTAAAGATGGAAAAATAGAAGTTAATATGGTGTTAATGGTGAATATTTATCTTTAAATCTCAAAAAAAAAGCCAAATAGAAACACCATTCATCTAATAAAGCCATTAAACCAGCAGAAAAGTGACACTGAAATTCTGAAAAAAAAAAACAACAAACCAAACTTAGTCAGTTACTCATAAACAGATGGCAAAAGCTTTTACTTCAAATGTAATTAAGCCTATACTCCCATTACATTTACTTGTGATGAAAAACTATCATGGTAATATACAAAATATTCCTGAGACATTAAAAAATAAACAAACCAACAACCAACTAAGCCAACTGAAATTTAGGTTAAGCAAAGAATTTTTACTATAAGAAAACAGTTTCAGAAGTAACATTAACCGAATTCTACTTCATCACTACCAAAAATAAAAAACAAAACCAACCCACAAAACAATATAGCCAGAAATCTGCAAGCTGAATATAATCTGATTTACAAAATATAGACCAGCCAGGATAGTTACAGGCAACAGCCCACTTTTGTCTTTCATAACAAAACCAGTACGCTCATAATGAAACAAATTAAGTACCACAGCACTAATGCACTTTGTGAACCAGGAGCCAATAATTTCCCAGGGAACAGAGGACTAGGGACCTTTTCTATTGGCTTCCATCTGGCATCTTTAGACCCCAGATTACCTGGCCTTGCTGAAAAATCACAACCTGCCAATTAAAAATTTAACCAGAGGAGAGGTTGGAGCACCCTTATGTTACCAGCCTCGTATGCCCAAATCCTAAAAGAAGTCTGACTCCAGCACCAGCTCTCACCATGACTCACAAGATCCCATACACAACTGCTTAAATGTTCTTTTGTCTAATGTTTCACTGATGAAGAAATAAAAATTGTCAGAGAGCAACATCCAGCTCACCTTGAAGAGACAAAAGAGAGAGAGGTTCAGCAGCTCTTCCTGCAAAACCACACCTGCCTAACAAGTGTGGTTAAGAACTGGGTGCCTAAATGTGCTGTGGAATCTCCATCTTTGGACAACTCAAAGAAGTCTGTTGACTCCTCCACAAAACTTGTCAACTTCAGAGGTCATATAGATTCCTTTTCACCAGATAAGGACCAGATATTAGCAGAGGAAAACAGCAAAGAAAGCCAACAACCATCATCTTTTGCCTAACCATCAAAAGACCAGCTACTTTTACTACGAAGAGTGAGCATGAAGGTACGGGCACCTACCACCAAAGCAAGTGTGACAGCTGTCCTGTGTCTCACTGATGGAAAAAGGAGCAACTAGCATACAAGCAGGCCTTAATTCTAATGTTTTCTGCACCCCAAGAGGGCTCTTGGCTGTGTAACACAGTGAGAAAATGCCTCTCCCATCCTCTGCTGCCACTTCCTTCTCTTAGACAACTACTCTTAGGCCAAGCACAGAGATCAAAATCCCAACAGACCAAAGCATCTGTTTGCCATGTTCAAAGCTGAGTGCTTTTGTCAACTTCTCCTTACTGCCTACTATGTCTGCAGGGATACTGAAATACCCTAAAGAGACACCCATGCAAACTGTACATAGAGCTCACAGGAGAAGCATTTATAAGGATTTCTGCTATTTAAGACTACATTAAAATACATATTTTTCAATTAACTCCATATAAACCATAAAGACCATACTGTAAACTTTCTATTCAAATCATTTCCTGCACTGTTCCTGGGCAAGTATCAAATTCATCAGCAACTATACATCTTTTCTCACCCCCACCCCACCCCCAAAAAAAAGAACCCCATCATGAAATCCAGTCCTTTTGAGCTTTCCCAAACACAGAATCACAGAAAGTTAGGGAAGGGGCCTTGAAAGATCATCTGACCCTTGTCAGAGCTGGGTCACCTACAGCAGGTCACATAGGAACACACCCACGTGGGTTTTGAGTGTCTCCAGAGGAGACTCCACACCTTCCCTGGGCAGCCTGTGCCAGTGCTCTGTAATCCTCACAGTGAAAACATGTTTAGTGTGGAAAATACCACTGTACAACCACGTTTTAGACTTTAAATAAAAAACTCCAGTATCACTGTTCTACGCATTCAATAACATTTAAAACATTCTCACTTGTTTCTGTTGGAACTGAAGGTAGCTTTTTACCACTCCTTTTTACCCCACAAAAATAAAACCAGGATACTCTGGCTTTTCTTAAATATTCTCCAAACTTAGCCAGGAACTCATGCCATCTGTAAGATCACTTTTGTTCCAAATGAGATTTTATTAATCATCAGTATAGACCACATTCTTTACTACTTAAATCAGTGATAAGCTTCCATTCACTTCAGTTTAGCATGGTCTGCATTCAAACTGGCCACATATTTACCACTCGTTTTAATGTTACTTATAAAACTTACTGTAATTGCTAACAAACTCTTGCTATTGCCACAGAATTTCTTATACTCAATTTACTTTTGGTATCGTCCCCCCTTTTAGGACAACTTTAACTGGGGGTGGGAGGTAAGGAGGTGTGGATGGGACAGACAAATGTTTTTGTAAATGCAGGTACTGTCATATTAGAAAATGGTCCTAAAATTTTCCCTATCCTCAGATTATTTTTTTTTTTCTTACTTAACTTAATCTTTGAGTAAGGGGGCCAGTTTGAACATATGCTTTCTCAATAGTTTTATTAATTACAATGCCTGGCTTGTTTATTTTAAGAAAGAAAGAAATGTGGGAATCATAGAATCTTAGAATTATTTGGGTTGAAAGAGACCTTAAATATCTAGTTCCAACACCCCCGCAAGGGCAGGGACACCTCCCACTAGACCACTGTTGCTCAAAGCCAGGCCTGGCCTTGAACACTAGGGAGGGGAATCCAGAAATTCCCTGGGAAATCTGTTCCAGTTTTTCAACACCCTGATAGTGAAGACTTTCTTCCTAATGGCTAACCTAAATTTTCATGCCTTCCCCAGCTTTCTTGTAGGCCCCCTTCAGGTCCTGAAAGGCTACTATAAAGTCTCCTGGAATGTATTATAAGGATGCAAATCAGCCATTGAGTTTCTTTGTTTCTGTGCATTCTTAGCAGAATTGCTTTCCCTGAAACTACTGAAAAAAACTACTGACAGCAAGCTACCTCTTTTGCTTTAAAAGATCCAATATTCTACAAGGATCAATGCCTCCAACCAGAAGTTTTAAGATGTCATTAGTTTTCGGTTATTATTTACTAGCAACAGCTTATTTGTGACAGCTAAATTAAAATAAATATTTACTTCAACTGTGCTTTCAACTCGAGTAACTTTAGGAAATCCTGCTTACATTTCAAAAGTATAGTTAATACACTTTTCTTTGAAAAGACCTCAGGAAACAGCTTCAGCCAACACTAAAACAACATCAAAACCAAGTATGAACCAACTCCAAGATATACTCTGATAACAATAATAATGAAAACAGTTTTCTCCTATATGAGAAATTGGAATTTCAACCTGAAAAGCCTTCAGAGACTAAAAACATAGTATGAAACTTCCAGCTTCTCCTTTGAGTCCTTTTTTATTTTGATTTATCCTTCAGAAATATATATTACTGAGTTGTGCTGTTATTTACATCTCATTCTGGCATACAAAATGGCCAGTTATCAGCAGAGAACCTATCCAGATTTTCATCTTTTGCTGAGATCTTTTTTCCAGGTGCCTAACTTTTTAACTCTTTGACAACCTTACAGAACATACTTAGCAGGTATAATTTGAATATACATTATTAATTAACACTCAAGAGTAAAGAACATCAGGCTCCAAAAGCCTAACTGAAAATAAATGTCACCTCAATGCAACAGAGAACAGATAGTCCTTAACAGTTTCACCATCTGCAAACAAAAGACTGTTGCCAAAAAAGAACTCTTACTAGAAGCAAACTCTAACAAAGCAACCTAAAATTAACAATGAAAAGCAAGGAAGATAAGCAATGTACAATACATTATCCATCTAGCTAAATTTTTGCCTTTACAACACAGTTTGTGTTGAAAACTTGATTCAGAAGCACTTTCACTGTAAATAAATTCACAGTGCTTCTAAATCATCTTCCAGTGCAAATTTTGAAGCCTTGCTTTTATAATTTTTTTCTTTCATAATAAAATAACAGCAACAGAGTTGCAATCCATCTTATCTTCCAAATCAAAGACAGTCCACCTATAGCTTGGAAACTCACAGACACAGAGTAGACACTACACTGGTGCTCTATCCCATAAACAGTGTTGAAGATATTCTGCAAAACAGTAACAGACTGGAGAGACCAGAATCACACTCACACCTAGATCCAGTCACAGTCCCACAGGAGAGCCTTGGGGTGTTATCACCATCCCCTAACTGCACACAAAAGTAAACATTTTTTATGTATTCTGAGTAAATTCCTAAATAATTCTCACTACTTCTTTATTTCTCACTAATTCTTTACTTTATAAATACATCTCACTCCTTCTCTCAAGTAAATAACAATAGGACTAGAGGAATGACCTGAAGTGGCACCAGAGGAGGTTTAGACTAGATATTAGGAAGAATTTCTTTACAGAAAGAGTAGTCAGGCACTGGAATGCGCTGCCCAGGGAGGTGGTGGAGTTACCATCCCTAGAGATATTCAAAACCTGTGTAGATGAGGCACTTCAGAACATGCTTTAGTGGGATGGTGATTGATTTCTTAGGGCAGGAGAGGGGCAGGTTGATGGTTAGATGCTTTGATCTAAAAGGTCTTTTCCAACCATGACAATTCTGTGAAAGTATTCTTCCTAGATTTGAAAAATCTTTCTTTGTTGAAATGTTGGCATCTTACAAGGGTTGCTCCAGACTGTAATTTAAGGATACACTTCAATCCATTTAAACTGTGGGCTGTCACTAAAGGGGAAGACCCTGCATTTTCAGTTTCACCTGTACATCACTGCCTTCCCCCTGTAGTATCAGCTTGACATGTAGCAGGGCATTCACCTGATTACTAAGGGCAAAACAGAAGTTTACCTTCCAGTAAGATCAGTAAATAAGTTGATGCAATCCATACTGAAGTTGTATGATTACCAGACACAAAACCACCAGGTGAAGAAACACTCAGTCAAGGGAAAACCATAATCCACTCCTTTCAGGAGGGGTCAACAGCTGTCCTACATTTACATTAAATTCTACCCTCAGTTTCCACAACCATGGGATCTGAGGACTGACCCCAAGACTCAGCTCTATCTCAATCTGAAAGGTGAATCCAGTAAAGATGTACTTAAGACCCTTATTGCTACTGTTTGCCAGAGGGTTAACATTAAGTACTACTTTAGACCTTCAGTTAAGCCTTCATTAAGGCATTCCATACACCTTTGTTTTGATCTTCCTTTTCTGTAAAAACAATAAAACTTAGGAGAAAAGAAATCTGTCAGCTTAAGCTATTGTCTTTCCCTTACCCTAGTATAAGGAGGTTTAGGGTTTGCTAGAACTACTGCAGTATTATTCACAATACTGCTTGATCCACTCTTTTTGAAGCTGGGCAAAAAAAATGCTCACACTAGACACTAGACATAGAATGAAGATACAATATAAATAGAGAAATTTCTATGAAGAAAATACTTCATTTTACAAAGTCTTACATAACAATTTCACCAAGCTCCATCAAAGCTTATTCCCAAACTACAGAATCAGTACATATGAAAATTTCATTGTAGACCATCATGCATCAGCACAACAAACTGTTTGGTTTTGAAACTGCTTACAGATTACATTCTTACTGGTCCACTGAGTAAGCTAATAGCTTTAATAACTTTATCTGGCATCCTATGCTATGGCATTAACAAGTCTCTTCCTCCTACCTCAAGAAATCCTTTTATACATCAAAAGGAAGAAGTAGCATACTTACTTAATTCTCTAAAAAAAAAATGCCCTAGTTATAAATTATTATTACTGGCAATATAAATAGTAAGTATGCAATTTAAATTATATGGTATTATGTGTGTTTCTTTTAATGAAACATTTTAAATTGTTTATCAATTGTAATGCCTTTCCCAGTTTAAATAAAAAACCACCTATACAAACTCTTACAAATCTGCATAAAAGGACATTAATATTTGTAGGTCAGCACTTCCTGAAAAGTGCATATGCCCAAATGTACCTATGACATTATACCATCCACATTGGTACATTAGTACCAAGAAAATCCATCGAAACTGTAAACATGAGGGTGAGTTGCTTACTCTAATAAGAACAACAGCAACAGGAAAACCCAGCATATGATGTTTTTATAGACTTGGGAGCTGCCCAAGCTAACTCAGGGGATGGGAAGAGGGCCTGGAGGATGACATAAAACCACTGCATTGTTAGTTTGCCTTTCCCTAAGCAGCTGCATCAAAGAATTCTTGGTGAAAAGTCACACAAAGAATGCTGTTACACAGCATTCCTTATCATCATCCAGTGGAATCAGATTTCAAAGTAACAACTTTTACAGCAAAATCAAGCCTTTTAGGCTTACAGAAAATTGTGGACAAAGAATAATGTAAGAAAACTCTAAATGGGAGATACACAATATTAGATGCAACTGAATAAATTTACTTTAAAACAGACTGCATGCTCAGTGTTATGAGAAGATAAAAGAATCAGGATTCCAAAGCTATAACCAGTTCAAATGGTCATGAGTTTATTTCCTCCTCACTGTCAAATGGAATTGCAACAGTTAAGGAAACATCACTGAACTGAAAAGCTTCCAAACTGTCAAACAGTCTTCAATTCTCAAGTATCTTGAAACAAATGCTCGCTTGTTGCTCTTCTCTTTTTCAAAAAAAAAAAAGTGTTTATTTTTGTCCAACTACTAACCTAACACAGGGTACAAAACTAAAGAATCTCTTTCAATAGCCTTCTTACACATAAGGCAGCAAATCAATAAGCAATTCATACACATATCAGTTTTTCTCATTTTAGAAAAACTCCTATATTCTGTCACATGTTTCTCTAGTGGTGCCTTCAAATGAACATGAATACTAAAGTTAGCAAGGAATTCTGTCACCAAATATACTAAAACAGCTCCTTTCACAGCTCAGCCCTACTTTTCTACTTCCAGTATCAGTAAAAAATGAATGAATCAGTAACTAACCTAACAGAATTTATATCACTGCAGTCTCCGAACACTGAAAAAGTCCTAACGTTTATTTAAAAACAAATTCCACAGAGTCCATATGTAGGAAAGAATATTTTTTGTTCACAGAACCTAACCATAGCTGTAAGTCCCAGATATTGAGTAGCCAAAATACTAAAACATTCCTGACTATTACCCTGATCATAACCATGTAATGCTTTGCTACTGTCAACAAATTAATTACAAACAATGTGCAGCCAAATACAGTCAGCTCTTAATAATCCTCAGCACGGATAACCCAGTGACAGACAAGCCACACTATGGCTATTAGTTCAGGCTACACTCTGCTAAATGCAATTGCATTGTTTCCAAGGTCTATCCAAGTGCCAGAGCAGAACGACCATTTTCAGAGTGAAGAGACTGAACAAACATGTGCAAACAGACTTGAGCTGCTTCTGCTCAGGGTCAGTTCAGGTCTCTGACAATGGAAAGCACAGAAAGGACCACTGAAGTAGATTAGGATGTCTCCCACTCAAATCCAGGTAGAATTCTCTCTTCAGGTTCACTACAGATTCTGATTACAGCAACAGCAGCCACCACCACTAAGCCAAGAATCTGTGTTCTCTCCAGCGTACTAAAGTTTAGAAACAACAAAATGCCATTTCAACTTGGTTCTTCACATAAACTCTTCAGTTCTTCCAGATTCAGACACGCTAGCAACTTGGTGAAGAACCATCTGGATTAATTTCCAGCTCTAAATGAAACATTTCCACAGCACTGTCTAGAAACCACTTCACTAGTACAGTCACTATTATTCAGTATAACTGAACTTCCACATCACATTCCACCTCCAGTAACCCAAACACTGACATGTTAACTATGGCTCTAAAAATAAAGTACTCAAATATGTAAATTACCCATGTCTTCAGTTTTCCAAGCAAATGTAGAAAAAAGTGCACTCAATTTTAAGGATACTTTTCAGGCAAAAGCCTTGCTAAAATCAATACTTTTGTTCCAATCTCAGGATCTATTCAAGGTAGTATGAATGTTTAGGCTTATCAGAATATTCTTCAATCAATGAGAAAATTTGTATGAAAAAATGGTGGCCCATAAGTACATCAGTAGTCTGTGTTAGGGAACCTTAAACCATACTGCAATCATTTTTCAATCTAGAGATTCCGTGGCATCAGATGCAGCAGATTTGCTTCTCTAAAATTTCAAATTCAGCTCTAGTAAGGATTATGTACCATTTGGAAGACACATGGAGGGGAAAGAGGATGGTCCTGTACAAGGAATGTACAAGGAATGCCCAGTGATTCTGGGCTCCTTCATTGTGAAAAGGAGACAAAAGTTGAATATAGGAGTAGACAGGGCTATAAAGCCAGAGAGGTACTGAGAAGTTGAACACAGTGTAACTGCTCATTGTCATTTCCTGTCACTTAGCCAGTGCCCAGTGTCATCAAATAAAACTGTGAAGTAACAAGTTCAAAACAAACCAGGTACCTCTTGACACACTGTACAGATCAACTGCAACATGCCTTGCCACACTAAACTTGATGCAGAAATGGACACATTGGTAGTGTGATGTACTCCTGTTGCACTGAACACAAAAAAAACCCCAAACCATTTCTGGTTCATTAAGTCCCAAAATATAAATACTTGCAGGCTAGGAAAGTATTCAGAGAAGGTATACAAGAACTTTCCCAAGAATCCAGCTCGTATTGATAAAGAGAGCAGGACAAATGTTGTTTGGCCCCCACGATATGCTCCTCTCCCCTTATTATCTCAGGCTTGCACTTTTCAGTTCTGTACAAGGTCCATGATAGTACTGCTCCAAGAATGCTGTATTTATGGTATCACTGAAAAGTACAAGGCCATATTTGCCACAGATGATACTGGAAAACCCAACACTACCTCTTAGCAACTGTACTGATAAGCTCAACTACGGTACAGAAGATATCTACAACCGTAAACATAAAACCTGAAAAGCAAAGCTATAGAACTGCTGATCTCCAGAAAGTCATATTAGCAGTAAAAGGCCAGTAAAAGGAAAGAAAGAGGAAGAATGTACACAAGGGACCTCACACCAAAAGGAGGCAGGCAGGTAGAGGGACCAAACAAAAACAAACACCAAAATACAACACACCAGTACAAGCACACCATACACCACCATTACTGCTTTCTAGTCAGTCAGTAATAGACTAGATTACTTAGCAATATCTATCTTTTAGTGCCCCAGAGGTTTTTAAAGGCAAGGTAACACCATCATGTAAGAGGTAAAAGATCAGGCTGCTCCCAGTTACAGCCAATGTAGAGCCTGCTGCTAAAAGAACAGTCTTGGACATCCCCCTGTCTCAGTATTATCAGGATCAGCTGGTCAGGGAGCTGCTTTCATTTGGTTGAAATGGATGTAGGGGCAGGGGTGGAGGAAGAAATGCAGGGTAAGGACTGTCCCTCCAGTAACACTGTCTTACTGCATGTTAAGAAAATCATGGAAGCCTGCAGTGAAAGTTCACAAGACAGAAAAAACACTAAGAAGAAAACACAGTATCTTCAGCATCCAAAACACATTTGCTACAATTACTAAAAAGCAAATATCCAGAAGACTGTTATAACACACACACACAAAAAAAAAAAACAAAAAAAACCCCAAAAACAAACAAAAAACCACACACACACACACACACAAAAAAAAAAAAAAAAACAAACAAACAAACAAACCAACCACACTACAAGCAACAAACCCTACGGAAGTAACAGACCAATTGCGAGCTCAGCTATCTGCATACTCAAAACAAAAAATGCATTGGTTTTCTGGCTACAAAATGAAGTTACCTGTTGCCAGAAGGCAGAAAGAAGTATAACTTTTTATCACTGACATAAAATCAGTAATTTCTTCTCTTGTTCTGAAAAGCTGAGACAATGTAGTTATTTTTACTCAGGACTCTGTACTTACAGATTTCTAAAGCTAGATCCTGATAAAGTTTTATTAGACATGTTTGTTTCAAAATTTTTCAGGAATACCTGCATCTTTTTATCATCTTCCTTCACAACAAATGTAACAGCATTTTAAAAAATCCAAGTAACAGCCTACAGTAAATCTACTTCTACAATGGCATGCACATTACATGACCTTCAGTAATATTTCCATAAGTCTGAAACTCTTCTGGCACAAACCCTTGTTAGGCAACTCTCTGAAATAAAAACTTAAGGTAAAAAAATGTAGATTCCTGAAACGCAACACCAGTCAGAGCTCATTTTTTCCGAATGTTCACATCCTTCTGACAAGATGTTATCCAAAGGACATTTAGTCCAGAAGGTAGAATTTACTGTATTCAACACCATGGACAAGTTCTAATACTGAGAAGGCAAGGACATTTCCAGAAGGTGAAGTACAAATTCTAAAGACTTCTCTGCTATGAAATTCACACTATGATGCTTTCACTGATTAAAATAGCTGGTTATGGAACAGTGAAACATCTTTACTATTCAAACTTAAATAATTTCAATCTTATATAGTAACAAAATTTCATACAAATATTCAGAATTACAATTAATACAGCTATAAGAGAGATCACGAGCAGGATGCCTGGATCTTCAATGCACGATCTCAAAATGTTTTCAAGATTATGCAAAGAAAAAGTTACAAAATTACCACATGGAATAGCAAGGCATTCCCAAACACTCTAAGTATAGAAACAGAAAACACTTCAACTACTTCACACTTCACAAATCTTACTGTGTATTTCAAGAGGTTTGATGCTTTCTAATTACTTATTTCCTAAAAAAAGCAAGTGTCCAGCTGACATTTCTGAAGAAACAAATTCAACACTTCCCTATATCAACCTGAGATGAAGAATTTTAAGATTTAAGTACTGGGCTGGCACTTAAGATGATAGCTTCACTGCCATACAGACCACACAGACCCAATGGAATCTCACAACAAAAACAACAAAAGAACATCAGTAACATCAGCAGATAAGCAGACACTAGAATGGTGAACACTGGAGCATACAGTGTACATTGCAGCCAAAGTGCAGACAACAAGAAGAGCAGAGCAGCCCAAACACAAACAGGCTCTGTGCTCCTCCAACTGAAACAGCAAAGCTGCATCAGCACTCAGCTAAGATACAGAGTACTACATCTGCAGCATAAAATCTCAAGAATACAACTTGCACAGACT
Organism: Heliangelus exortis; assembly: GCF_036169615.1. NCBI lineage: Eukaryota > Metazoa > Chordata > Aves > Apodiformes > Trochilidae > Heliangelus > Heliangelus exortis. The sequence continues at coordinate 19,230,335 of NC_092423.1, forward strand.
GCCCAAATGAAATCCAGAGTCCTGATCATACTTTCTCCTCTCAGAAGAAAAAGAGCTCAGTATCAAAATGACCAGGCTATTTACAGAGAGATGATGGACAGGAATTTACAGGTATCTAGTAAAGAGAGAAGAAGGAATTCCAGAAGTGATTGAAACGTTAATTGAAATTTTTCACACATACCACCCGGTTATTAATTTAAACATAATCAAGACAGGATATTCAGTGGAGACTTTCTCTAACAGATCTACTAGGCAGGAACAGAACTAGTAATAACCTGGCAAATGAAATTAGAAAAATGCAAGGGACAGATAATCAGTACTGCAACTTTTTTGCTCTAACTTTTTTGTTACAGAACCTATTAGTAAATGAGGTATCCTCTGAAAATGCACTCATGCATTCACTCTATACTGAATAAAGAAAGGTTACTGTAAAATAGCTCTTTCCAAACAAGCCAGGACAGTTTTCATTTCTGTTTATGATCCCTTTAATATTTTTGCCACCATTTAATATTTTTGCCATATTTCCCTCATACAAAATAACAGAGTTCACAAAAAATAAGAATAAAACTTACCCCCATTATCTGTTCTCTTTAAAGCACCATCCTTATGAGGGCATAATTCACATCTCTAGGAAAAAAGCAAAGTAAAAAAATAAAAAAAAAGGAATTATCAGATAATAGGAGCACTGAAAAAGAAACCACACGCAACAAAATTGTTAGCTGACATTACAGAAGCAACCACTCTTTATAAGTGAATTTGTGTGCTTTCCCTTAACTTTTAAGTAAATATTAATGTTAGTTAACCAAGTTCTGTCCTTCAGAAACTATCATATATATTAAAACTACCTTCAGTTCTACCTCCAGGCTTTTATTCCTGGATTCCAAACCCTGGAATTCTGGAGACAAGCCTCCAAAAATCAGAGCAAGGCTTATAAGAAATAAGAAACCTGCTTGATTTGCTTGATAAGAAATTTGGGCATAGCCTAAAGACTCTCTACCGTATTTCCTTCTCCTAGGATCTCTGTACTCACCAAGGAGGTCAGTCACAAAAAGGTGCCATGGATATATTGGCACAGATGCATATACCACAGTTGACTTCACAGTATCTGCTGACTCTCACTTACTCTGAGAGACCAAACCAAATCTTGCTTTCTGCCTCAGAAAAAGGAGGTCAGAAGTCAAATCACCCTTGCAATTCGACTCATCCTTGAAATTCTCCCGCATGTCTGGAAACATGCAGTTTGCAGGATAAAAACAGTACAATCTTTCTGTTATTGCTACCCCTCTCAAGTTCATCTCTGAAGTCTCAGAGCAGTGTGAATCAATTCCAAACCAGTTCAGAGACTACAGGATGTATGTCAAAGCAGTTCCATTTCCACTTCAATTGCCCCAAACAACATGCAATAGAACACCATTATATATATTATATAAGAGATCTTATACCCAGGAATCATCTTATTAAAACCTTCACAATTTCCCAAGTATAGGACAACTCAAACTAATCCTTTTAAGAAATCAAGAAGTCTGATGATCAGATGCAAAAAAAAACCACATCCTTCAAATGGAGAGGAACAGCTGGCATCAGTACAGATCTTCATACAATTCTCCATTACCAGCTAACTAGCAAGTCTGCAGATAAAGGATCCTATCATGCTTGAAGTGCCTCAGAAAAAGATTGTACAAAATTATTTAAGGAATTAGAAATTCCATTCCTAAAATTCACAGAGCTGAAGTATATCTTGATGACTACCTATTCCATTTAACCAGTAAGAAAATTGGTATTAGCAGCAAAGAGGCTATCACAAAGGGTAGAATAGAAAAGTTATTATAGATTATATACTTTTATTTTTGCTCAGTACATTGGTACAGAGAGCTGCACACAGGAAGAAGAATCTTTAGAATTGCTGCTTTTGCTTCACTCATCCCTCCTTTACATTCACCTACTAAAATGATCAGCAGTTCATTGAAACACAGCATTAAGCTTATGGTGAACCATAATCTGCCTGCAGACTGAGAGCATTAAAGTTTTGGGGTTTTTTTTTTTAAGTCAAGATTTTAAGGACTTCCTTGAAACTGAAATTAACTGATCAGTTCATTTTAAACAAAGTCCTACATACGCCATATGTACTTCAGCTGCCTCGTAACACTCCAGCTTTCCAGACATGAAATGAAACACTGGGTGCTGAGAGATGCTCAGCAGCAGCAGGTTCATTTCAGTAAATTCCCCATACACTGAACCAGATTATCAAAGCAAGAAGTCCCGAGTATATTGATGGTGATGGTGAAATTAATTTTGTTCTCACACCAAAGCTGCAAGCTGGCAACTTAAGGTCAGTGAGCAGAGATGATGAATCTCCCACTGAGACAAGGGAAGCTGTTAACTTAGCCCCACCTCGGCAAGCCTGTGGAATTTTGAAATACATTTTCACTAGTGGCAAAACCAGTTTTGGAGGTTCTCTTTTTCCTTCCACCACTCCCTCAGCTGCCTACCCAACTAAGGCTGCACCCTAACCAAACCAGTAAAATGGAGTGAAAAGAACTTTTTCTTATCAGCATTTTTAATTCAGGTCGTATCACTCATGCAATTTAAGCATAAACCCACAATTGGTTGCATGAGTAAAACTGAAGGCAGGGACCCATAGCACTGCAGAATTAATAAAGAATTAGAAAACTTCTTGAGCAAACTTTACCACAAAATAATGATCACAGGACACCGAGAGGCAAAGAACTGAGCCAGTCCTTTATGCAGAAGAGTTAAGCATGTTCCATTCAGTCTCTTCAGAGCCGAGTTTCACAGGTTTCTTGTCTCCTATCTCTAACAAGACTCAAGTCCATTAGATCTTCCCTCACTACTCCTCTGCAGCTCTGGCAGAGAAGATGCACTACAGAAAACTGAAGTGCAGGAGGGAACTTTGACAGCTGAAGAAAATTTGAGTGCAGGGAGTTCTGCAGAATAGCCTCCCAGTGGAAGGGAGCAATATGCCTGCACTTGGATTTCATGAGGCTGAAGCTGAGCAACTGTGCAGATACTTGTACTCTTGTGACACAGAGCACTTCTGGTGCCAGGAATTCTGGCTACACTCTTCTATAAAGTAGATCCTAATAAGCTAATGTAACACAGAACCACCCTTTCCACTTCAGCCTCTAAATTTCAAGCCTAACTCCTTCCCAGCCTCTTAGAATCTCAGATTCTGTCACCCATTTCTGCTCTCTGAAGTTTCAGTATGTGCCACTCAGTAACAGCAGTAGTTCTGGCAGGTGGGAACAGTGTGCCTCATACCTTTAGACAAATAACTAACACACTTTTACATTTTCCTTTTTTGTTTGTTTTTTTTTAAATCTAATATTGTATTTGTAGTTGTAAAATCTTATGGCAATATAGCATAAAAAATAAAAAAGTGGTAGTTTCAGCTGAGAATTTGAGAAAATTCTGAAAAAAAAACCTAGGTACTTTCAAAATGCTTAAATGCATGAAGCTACAAAGCATTCTGTAGGAGAAAGGAAGGGATATAAATGCATGCCTATGTATCTCAGTAATCCGGTTACTTATTATTTCTTATTTCGGTGTTTTTGTCCTCATGGAACTCCTCCTTCCAGTTTACTATTGGACAGAGCTTGAAGTTTAAGTGAACAGCAACAGCTGAATCTCCCTACAATCTCCTGCCAAATCCCATACAACGTGTAAATGGAATAAAGCTTTGATTTCTGCTACACAGTAGAAGGAATAATCTGGCCATATGTACAGATGGTCAGACAATCTTTAATATTTGAGCACACAGACCATGGCAAGGCTCTCTTCTCCAGTTGTGTGTTCAAAGTCTTAGCTCTGGCAAAAGATTTCTGACACAGATTTATTGTCTGAGCATTCAAAAACATCATGGGTATTAAATAAGCTGGGGAGGACATGACATCCACAAGGTATTACAGCAGAAGAGCACTAATCCTATAAAAGAGAGAGGCACCAGTGCATGCGGTGCTGTAGGTACAACCAGATTTGAGGAAGAGGAGTTAAAAAGGCAAATACTGGCTGAAGACTGAAGTTGTAGCAAGTGACATTGTCCCTTCACCTCCTACCCTTTAGAGTGTAACATGGAAATCTCATTCTTGCAGCTCTTCAGTGGAACAGACTAGGTTTGTGGATCTAGCTTCTCTTAAAGCAGAATTCAGGTGAACTCATGGCAGGAATTGCTTTGGACTATAAGGTCTCCTGTAGAAGACTAAAATGAAACCAGTCTCAGAGCTGTGCAGCTAGAACAGTCTGACAGCATGACTGTCACAACTTGCATCTGAGCTCCATAAACAGCAAGCTGGGTAAGTGAAAGGACACTGATCCTGTAACCTTAGCATCCAGGCAAATTGAGACTGCCTGGGTCTGATGAGAAACCCATATCCCCTGAGGAGTCCAAACTTTAAAAAGTCACAGCAGAAACCTAAAGTGGTCAAAAGCATGGACAGCCCATACCAAAGGAGAAAGAACCATATTTTCTCTGACACTATTAAAAAAAGCAAAAATAAGTGAAAAAAAAACAGTAAAATACAAAAAAGTAAAGAATGGGCATGCCCACTATAGATACCCAGCAGAGTTCCCAAGACTAGAAGGTCAAAATAAGAGCAGTTAAGAAGGAGGTAAACAAATCCATCTTCCTATACTGAATTAGTTACAGTCAAATCTGACACCACTGCATTGTGGCACTAAGTTTTCTCCCCCAGTTTTAGATAAAAATGCCTCTTCATTTTACTCAGAATTAAAAGCTACTTTAACCCACAGTAGATAACATTAGACAAAACTAATTACTAGAGTCTTTTTAATTTACTTAACTCCAGCAATTTTTCAATTGGAAGTAGAAGAAAGGCACAGATAATCCAGCAGACTATCTTACTTATGTTGAAATTAAGAGAAAGACATGTAGCTGATAGGGAATATAACGAGAGATGGGAATACTAAATAAGTAGGAGAGAAGCATAGGGGAAAGGGACCTGGGGGTGCTGGTGGATGGCAGCATGACCCTGAGCCATCAATGTGCCTTTGTGGCCAATGGCATCTAGGGGTGCATTAGAAGGAGGGGGGGTTAGTGGGTCAAGACAGGTTCTCCTCCCCCTCTATTCTGCCCTGGTGAGGCCACATATGGAATATTGTGTCCAGTTCTGGGCCCCTCAGTTCCAGGACAGGGAACTGCTTGGAAGAGTCCAGCACAGAGTGACCAAGATGATGAAGGGAGTGGAACATCTCCCTTCTGAGGAAAGACTGAGGGAGCTGGGTCTCTTCAGCTTGGAGGAGACTTGAGGGGTGACCTCATCAATGTTTATAAGTATGTAAGGAGTGAGTGCCAGGAGGACAGAGCCAAAATTTCTCAGGGGTGACTAATAATAGGACAAGGGGCAATGGTTATAAACTGGAGCATAGGAGGTTTCATATAAATATGAGGAAGAATTTTTTCACTATGAGGTCACAGTGACAGGGCACTGGCACAGGCTGCCCAGGGAGGTTGTGAAGGCTCCTTCCCTGGAGACATTCAAAGCCCACCTGGAGGTGTTCCTGTGTGATCTGCTGTATGTGACCCTGCTCTGGCAGGGGGGATTGGACTAGATGATCTTTCAAGGTCCCTTCCAATGCCTAACTTCCTATGATTCTATGAAAAAGAATACAGGGAATGTACCTTTGTTCTTCTCTCAGGGTTCTGTAAATTTAGAGCAAGTTTCATATAGCATCCTTTGCAGACATTGATTATATGCAGTCTCTTATAATAACACAACAAAGGTCAAAGAATTCTTGTACAAGTCATTTACTGAACTCCAGTCCAAGGCATGCTAATGGAACCGATCACCTGAATAATGACTGTCAACCAAGTAAAGTCCTGCAGGATTGAATTCCCAGCATTGCAATGAGGCAATAAACTCTATGTCTCAATATGACCTGTTAACTAAATAACAAAAAAAGATCTACGGAAGATTAAATAGACCACAGTTCCTAAAAGTTAGTTAAGAAACCAAGCTGCAGTTCCAGTTTACTTCAGGTTCACTTTAAGCTAACATAATTGCACACTGCTGCCAAAAGATCATTGGTCATCCCCTGCTGTGTACTTTCTACTGCCTCCCTTGCTCTAGGAAGAGAATTCATTTGACCATACAGAAAAATTAATCAGCGAGCTAAAAATAAAATACATTTTTTTCAGCTACAAAATTCCTTTGAGCCATCTTTCCAAAAGGACATAAGAATGACAATGCCAGATTGAAAAAAGTAACAAGAACTCAAAGAGAGGAGGGCAACGATACAACCACCCTATTGAAGTGATGGCATCATCTATGCCGGCTATGAGTATGGAATTACAACCAAGGGCCTTAAAAAATAAAAAAAACAAAAAAAACCACCACCCAACCAAAACACCATCAAACCCTTCATTGCTCATCACCCTCCCCACCCCCAAAAAAAAAAAAAAAAAAGAAAAAAAAAAGAAAAAGAAACCACACCACATGTGAACCAGACTTATTTAATTTTGGTAGTAATTTCAACATATTTCTTGGGCCCAGACCCAGATATATTTATTAGGTTGATTTTTTTTTTTTTTTTGGTACTACATTCATATATTCCAATTTTTTTTAACAGGCATTATCCATATACACCAACTGTTTAAATTAGAGATTTGCTTTCTCTCCCAAGCTGTACTATTGTGCAGCACGAAACCTACACTTTCTGAAAAGTTTTTTAACTGAAGTTCATTTCAATCACAGAATTACTGCTTCATATTACTTGACAACAGCAATTGAATTGATTCAGTTAAAATAAATACAGCAGTATTTAAGTGAAAAGAGCAATTTTAATGTTTTACAATACATAACCCTTAAACTTGCAAATAACAAAACAGAAAATTAAACTAAATCAGCACCAGAGTTCCCGAAACCTAACACCTGATCTCTTTCTATCCTTTCACCCACAGGAATTAAAACCTGATATACAAAATATTTTATTCTGCTGCTCCTGTTAATCATTAATTAAACAGCACCCTGGTTAAATCCATTTGGTTTTGCTGCAGGTTTTGGTTCACATTTTAGTGAAAAAAAATGGTGCACACACTCCAAACTCTTACAACTTTCTTATAATTAACCTAGAAAGAGAGAATTAATGCATTTTGGTTTATACAGAAATACCCAGTAGCATGGCATGCTGTGAAGTAGGTTGTTTGGAAGCAACTTCAGAAGTAAAGCACTAAAATGTCTTTTGCTTGGCAACTAACTCACACTCCCCCAAAAAGAACAGGGACAGATTGCAATAGTAAGCACAGCAGCTGATCAGAAGGCTTAGTTTCTAATCAATGGCTTTCCAACTGGCAGCCCCTGATGCCCTCAGCAACCTTATCTCCCATTCATCAGTAGCTGCAGAAGCCTGCATGCAGCCCAGCTGATTGCTCCCAGGTATTCATCTCCCAGGTTCTGCAGATTTGTCAACCTTCACCAGTATTCTACCCCATTTGGCCTCACCCTTGGGCATCAGCAGGAGACATACCAAAGCCAGCCCTAATATTCTATATCATATCTAAGATAAACCTTCCTAATACTAGAGACTTTGAATATGCCTGTCTTACACACTACTACTTCACATAATACAAAACGTCTATTATGGTTTATAAAATATTGTTTAGAAGGATAAAGACATCCATACAGGTAGTTATTGCTATTACTGTAAAACAGTTTATATTCACAGGCACATACCCATTGTTGCAATAACTGTAAAAATTCTGGGGAAAAAAATGGATATCTACAAAATAGCTCCGGATATAAAGTTGATCACAAATCACTTCTAGAGTTCCAGTTGTGTCAATGTTGTCCATGCATCATCCTACCTATTTGTAACTAGCTGAAGTTCTTTGATCACTTTTTTGATTAAAAATTACCTTCTGTATTTTCAGACCTTAAAAACCTAAAAATACCCACCTTAAATATTTTTATTAAAAAAATAATTAAAGAAACAAAAATTTTAAAAAGCTTGCAACCATGCAAGGATTTAAAGCAAAGTCAGCAAGTAGCTAGCTACACAATTTTTCAGCTAAGTTATTTGAAAAGAAGCAAACTGAAGTTGATTCACACCAGACTTTAGTATTTATAAGCCACAACGAAAGACCTGCAGGAATCAAAAGATCTTCTGCCACATTCAAGAATCCCCATCTGGCTGACACCACTAATAGAGCAAAAGAACACATTCTGTCAGTACTTCTCCTTGAAAGTGCTATGTTCTGCAACTTGACAACTTAAGAAATTAAGTCATCTCCATCTTCAAATAATCATTTCTTGATGCTGACAAATTTGCCAAATCTCTGCCCCATCTCTATTCAGTTATCTGTCCCAGGAGAAGAAGAGAACTTTTTTTAAAGCAGACAGTTGACAGGTAGAAGAAAAACAGACTGACTACCTAAAGCATTTCGAGGTTTATACCTGGATAAATTAGAGACTTGACCTAGTTCTCTTTATCAAGACATCAGATAAAAATATATGCATGTTCAGTTAGCTCTGTCAAAAACATCTACTACAGTTAATAAATTTACAGACTCTGACAAGAAGATTAGAGGCACTCAACATGCAAATCAGCATTCTTTCAAGACCATCCAGTCAGTAGGTACTACAGGTAACACTTAGTCACACTTTAACTTGCTACATTTAAGGTAACTAGAAGAGAGTTAATACAGAATACAATGTAACCTAGTAATGACAGGCAGCATGTATCCAGATCTGGCTACTCCAACTTGACAAGTCCGAAGTCATAAAACTCCCTCTACATATTTATACTAGCCCTGCTAGTTGCAAGAATCCAAATTATAAACATCAGAAAGCTATGAGAAATACCTGTCCTGGTTCACTAGATTTCCAACTAAACACCCAGGCTTTTGTTATTAGTCTGGAAGTGTGCTACTGACCCAATTCAATCTAGCTGAAGAAAACACAGCACACAATGGTTCACTTCAGTGTTCTGCAACAAACCACAGCTGTACCCTAAAAATTCTTAGCTACAAAATGCTATAATGCATTTTAAGGCCCCTTGCAGTTAAATTAGTTACTTCAGAGATTACATCTAAAAATTATTTAACAGTCTAGCAATGAAACTAACAGTCACAAAACATTTCTGTGTAAGAATTAAGCAATTCCTGCAACAGAAAACATGTTGTTGGAGTCTCACTTTGGTTCATAACTTTGACACTTCAGACCACTTAAGTTGTACTTGAATGACAGAATTATTTTATAACGTGTTTCAAAGCCTTAATACTCTATGTATCCATATTTAGCATAATATAACTATAAAGTAATGCACAAATAAGGTGCACATTTAGATAAACTGCAGTTAATCAAAACAGAAAAAAAAATTAGCAGTCCTCTTCTGCTGTAACGAAGTGCTTCAAATCTTCAGTATCTTCAAATAAATTTATGAACTCAGCTGTGTATTTATAAAACTAAGCAGTGGGTATACATACATGGAGAGAAAAATCCAGCACACAAAAAAAAAGCACGAAGGCAGCATAACCAGAAGCAGCACTGATACTCCCACTTTGATATGCACAGCACACAGGAGAGTGCAAAAGGTCCAGTTCACCAACTGAAGTGGAAGACACAGAGACAATACTTCACTTCTGCAGCACCTTCTGCTGTTTTTACTCCTAACCTTGATGACTGGACACTGCACAATCCTAAGCAATTCTGTCAACTTTTGAACTGCAGTGCAGAAAGGTTATGGGTCTACAATCACTCTACCCACCAACAAATCTAAAAAGCAAAAAAGTATTTTCTCCTACCCACGAAATGCAAACATCACTCACACATCTATGACACATACAAGAAACACACATCACTCAATCAACAGTATTTCAGAATAAAAGAAGTAGTTTCACCTTCACCACAATAAGAACAAAAGAAATTCCCCATAACCGCTCTGCTCATCTCTCTCAATCTCTGTTCACTCCCTCTAATTTCTCATGCCTGATATCAGCAACTGAAAGGGCTGTGGTGGGTTGACCCTGGCTGCACGCCAGGTGCCCACCAAAACTGCTCTATGACTCCACTCCGCTGCTGAACAGGGCAGAAAAAAGATGTAATGGAAGGCTGTGGGTGGAGATAAGGACAAGGAGAGATCCCTCAGCACTTACCTTCACAGATGAAACAGACTAGGCTCAGGAAATTTAATTAACTACCAATCAAAGCAGAGAAGGGTAATGAGAAAATAAAAACTAAATCTTAAAACACCTCTCCCTCCTTCTTCCTAGGCTCAGCTTCACTCCTGATTTTCTCTACTTTGTTCCCCTCAGCAGCACAGGAGACAGGGAATGGGTGTTGTGGTCGGTTCACCACACATTGCTGCCTCTGCCACTCCTTCCTCATGGGAAGGACTCCTCACACTCTTTCCCTGCTCCAGCATGTATTGGGACAGTATTCCCCCGGGAGACAGTTCCCTACTAACTTCTCTAATGTTAGGCCTTCCCACAGGCTGTAGTTTACAAACTAGGCCAGTGTGGGTCCTTCCCAAGGGGTGCAGAACTTCAGGAATGAACTGCTCCAGTGTGCATCCCCCAAAGGGTCACAAGTCCTGCCAGCAAACCTGCTCCAGCCCGGGCTCCTCTCTCCATGGGTCCACAGGTCCTGCCTGGAGCCTGTTCCAGCATGGGCTTCCCTCAGGGTCACAGCCTCCTTTAGATGCATCCACCTGCTCCAGCACAGGGTCCTCCATGGGCTGCAGGTGAGTATCTGCTCCACCATGGACCTCCATGAGCTGCAGAGAGAGTCTGCCTCGCTACAGTCTTTTACACAGGCTGCAGGGGAATCTCTGTTCCAGCACCTGGAGCACCTCCCCTTCCTTTTTCACTGACCTTGGTGTCTGCAGAGCTGTTTCTCTCACATATTTTCACTCCTTTCTTTTAACAGCTGCTGCAGGCTTGTTTGGGGTTTTTTTCACCTCTTCTTAACTATGTTATCCCAGAGGCACTACAACAGACACTGATGGCCTTGGCCAGCAGTGGGTCCATCTTGGGGCCAGCTGGCACTAGCTCCATCAGACACAGGGGAAGCTTCTGGCAGCTTCTCAGAACCCACCACTACTGGAACCCTGCTACCAAAACCTTGCCACACAAATGCAATACAGCATACTGTGCTTAAGCAGATTTTTTATTCCACTATCCAGCTACAAACATTCACTGCCTCCCAGACTGCACAGTCATAGATAAAAGACAAGACTGTGTTGTTTGGGCTTGGGTGAGGGGTTTTTTGCAGAGGGAGGCACAGAGGAAGTGGGGAGGGAGAAGAATATTGTGAATAAGTAGCAGATTTTCATATTTATTAAAAAAAAACTACTAGTAATGTGTATTTTACATGCACTTTTCCTTCTCTTATTAGAAGTTTACTATGCTACTGCTGTGTGAAAGCCACAGAAATAACAAAAGCACATATGTCAATTTTTACATTGCATGCTTTAAACTTGCTTTAAACTAAACTAAACTTTCTACTACTTGTTAAGCATTCTTGAAAGGAGTCACAGTAATGTTCTTACATAAAATGTCATTTAAGGAAAATTATTAATAAACATTAAAATTTTTTATTTCCAAATTTCTTGAAGAATTATGTCAAGAGACATCTTCAAAGAGAATGAACAGTGTATTAGTCCTGAATGATTTGGTAGTTAGTATTTCAAACTGAAGAAAAAAGAAAATAGCAAGTTTTATTCTTCCAAAATTAAGCTTAGTTAACCTCTATTGGCACCATATTTGTCAATGCACATTCTAGTTTACAGATTCAGACGTAATAACCACATCAAAACTAATTCTAAGCACAGGCACAGAAATTCTATTCAGGCAGCCTGTAAGCCAGAGCTGTCAGAGCTCTGATTACAACCTTATCTGCATATTGAAAGCCTACAATCCTATTTCCTCCTTCTTTGCCTCCTTCTTTTTACACAAAAAGCAAGTTTTATGGTTATTTTATACTACATAAATGCTGGGGATGTGGTGTGAAACTATGGATACATCGTACAACTTCTATAAGTAGCTACAATAACAAGCTTATAGATGAATCTGATGAAAGGGGTTTTTTTTAAAAAAGGGAACTTGGAGAAGATAAATACAACCAGTTATAGTAAAGATTTTGTGGAAAAAATTAACTCTCATGTGTTCAGATTGTGAATTATCTGTGCAGTAGATGCAGGAACAGTCCAGGTGTGGTAGGATTACTAGCAGCCACCTGTCACTATGAGAGCACAGTGTACCTGAACTGGCTTTGTAGGTAACAGTATAGCTCCATTTCCACAAATATTAAGTACTGTCTCATCTAAACTGGCTCTGGAATGACAGATTGTGTCACTGCACCGAGTCCCAAGAAATACACATGCAAGTGCAGATATTCCAATTATGCCACATTCAGCTGAGATCCAGGTGAGTACTATCTCAAATCTTATGTAACAGGAAGTCACAGCCCCCTCAACACATTCCCCAGGACTAAAATCCAGGTGGCTTATTAGACCAGCTGCAGCACTGCACAAATGTGACAATTAAAGGCAACTGATCTGTTCAGCCTGGAGAAGAGACTGAGGGAGACCTCATGGCAGCTCACTGCTTCCTCACTAGGGAAGGAGGAAGAGCAGGCACTGACCTCTTCTCTCTGGTGACCAACAACAGGACCCAAGGGAATGGTAGGAAGATGTTCTGGGGGAAGTTTGGGTTAGAAATTGGGAAAAAGTTTTTCACCCAGCTGAGCAGTGGAACAGTCTCCCCAGGGAAGTAGTTATGGCTCCAAGCCTGCCTTGGTTCAAGAAGCATTTGGATGATGCTCTCAGGCAAATGGGGTGATTCTTGGGGTGCCCTACATAGGAACAGGAGTTGGACTTGATGATCCTGATGGCTCCCTTCCAACTCAGAAGATTCTGATTTAAACCCCACCATAAATTAGAATTAAGTAATTCTTAAAATACAGTCAAGAAAGACGTTTGGCACATAATACAATGATGGGGAAAAATAAGTTTTTGAGCAACAGTTGAGCTACAATTCCTAAAGATACCTTCTCTAGTCTTTCTGTGGATACCAGTACTATCAGCCCCTGGACAACATATGCACATCACCCAATTTCCCAAGCCAGGACACAAAGACCCTTACATGCTACTTCATGCTCACATACACCCCAATATTACTGCCTCATACATCACCTGTATCTGTCCTGCTTTTTCATTTAGAAGTTCAGCTACATGTGAACACACTGAAAGGTCACACTATGTAACAGCTGGTGCTGTAATAACAGCAAAGATAGGAGCAGTTGCCACTTATCTTGAAGAGATGCATGTTCCAAACTCACTATAGGTCAGCTAAGATGAATTAGGTGATTTAGGAAAAACTAAAGCTTTTCAAGCAATAGTTAAAAACTTAAACAGTGATTATAAGAAATGAATACTGGGATTACACCTTCTATTTATTATTTGCCACACATACATGATTATTAAGCTGACTACAGTTCCAGTCTATAAAAATAAGTTTCACACACACTAGAACATTACTTTGCTAAAGCCAAGACTCATTGTGACTTGCCAGGTGTGAAACTGCCTCCCAAACAGGTCTTGACCATTTAAAACCCACAATACTGGTGACCACCTCACTATCAAGCACACAGAAGTCAAAAGACTTGTATGAACATTAAAAAAAAAGCCACCACTTTCACTAACAACCAGTATGTCCCAGCTTATCAGACAAAAAAAAGGGAACACAGTGGACATCAGTGTCTAAGAGCTGAAAGTATATAAGAAACCAACTTCTCTAACCTGCTGTTAAGCAAAGTTCTCTGGTGACCCACCTACTTGAACTACATCCTGCTCAGTTAGTATGGTTCATTCAGCTGTTGAAGCAAGGATAACTTCAGTAACTTTAGTGCATGCAATGAACTCTGGTCTCTTATTGGAATGGATTTATTTGCCAAGTAACTGGCAAAAATAAATATAAATAAAATTTTAAATTAAACAAACTTTTTAAGAAAAAAAATAATAAAAAAAACCCACAACACAGGAAAAATACTCCTTGAGTGCAAGACTCAGGTCTTTTTAAATATTAAAAACAAGCACATAGAAGCACATTCAATGTAATACAGTTATCTTAATTCTGGTTTTGTTTCTAGACAAAAATGCCAACAAAAAAATTAGGCTTCTGTCTCCTACAAAGATGATAAGGAGGTTTTCTTTTGCAAGTACACATACTACAACTTCTGAGTTTGAGAAACTGGTTATCATAAAGTTCCAGTTTTCATACTGCAATCTGAGCAGCAGTTTAGATTTTGAATGGTAAAGGCTTCTCTCCAGTACACCTCAGAGACAACCACCATGTTCACAACTCACTAACATACAAGGAGTTGTTACAACTTCAACTGTAGCACTTTGTTCTACCTCACATGCAATTATTTACAACTGAGAACCATTTGAACCTTTGCTATGCTACTAATGGGAAAGATTTTTTTTTTTAAACAAGCTCAATAATCAACTTGAGCTGTATCATAAGCAGACTCTGTTAGGTGAATAGAATATATTGAACACACTGGGCAGAGAATTCAGTCAAAAGATTACTATTACTTCTTAATTTCACACAGCAAAGAAAAGCAGTACAACTCCTATCTAAGCTGTTCTGTTTGGTAAACTGAAGAAATTGACAGAACACAGTGAGATATCATTTATTTTAGAACTCACTACAATTCTTCTTCATTCCTTACTTCAGGAGAAACCTGGAATAACTATAATCTAGATCCACCTGATGAGAATTCCCTAACACACACCTGAAAAAGTCTCCTTCTAGCCACCACCACCCTTTCTCCCCTCTATGTATTTTCCTTTGCTGTCGACCTCTATATAGCAAACTCAACTACATTAAAAAAATGTTGCTCTTAAAACTTCAAATTGCTGATGGTCTTCCCAAGGAAATAAAGAAACAGCCTTTCTTTAGAAAGAGCAGTGCTTTGGAGAGCACACTGATTTCAGTCTGTTCTTGCTCCCATGAACTGGTCTGCTTTGGAAGAAGTAATAAGGAGTCTAGGTTACTAGGGCATTGTGAAAACTGGTGCAAGATGGAAGAAAGTAAGAAAAAGAGGAACAAGATTCTTCCATCCTGTGCAAAAAAATCACACAACATTAAGTCATCCTATCATTTCTGCAGTACTTCATATTAGAAATGGAAATAGATACAGGAAATAGCTCACATGTAAACACTCTGTCAGTAACTGAAAATTTGGTCTCAAGCCCTTCATTTGTCTTTAGAAATAAAAAAGTTTGAAAGAGTTAACACACAGCCCTAAGATGCTGCAACCACCTTCTCTTCCAGACTTTATACAAACATTTTCAGAGCCAAAGGAACAGCTTAGTCTTTTTAAATACTCTCACTTTATCTATTGCTGGAATACAAACTAGAAAGTGCCAACTAGTAAGAAACGTGACTGTCTTTTTTTTAAAAATTCCTGACATCATGCAGCTTGATCTAATAACACACCAGTCTGACCAAAAGTAACCCTCATATCATGAAGGAAAAATAAAAGCACTGGGGTTTTTTGTTACTGTTCAGAAGGACTGTCTGAATCCTCAGTGTCTACCATAAAAAAATAAAAAACTGAGAAAGAAAATGTTTCTTCAGTTGGAAGTATCACAATCCAAGTAAGCACTAGATTATGTAATCTAAATCTAAACCTAATCTAATTCTAAGAACATTGTTTATTCCTAAAGTGTTTCTGGACAAAAGTTTTCAGCTGGCAATCTGAAGTTGCTATAAAAGAAAATTGGGCACAGATCCTATTTTCGCCCCATACCTAATTATGTAAGTATTAAAACTGACAAAATTACACCAACCCCACACCATAGATAAGGAGAAAATAATCTCAGAAACTTTGGGGGATAAAAAAGGCACTAAAAAAAGGACCAAACACACACAGCACACAGAAATTGTCAGAATACTAAGTGGAAATATGTAACTATCTCTTAAAAAAAAAAATTATAACATAAATCTGTTTTCTATTATTACTGGGATCCATTGGGTAAATACCATCCACACAAGCATTATAATTAGCATTATTTAATAATCACAGTACATACCACTCTGGCTGCTCTTTCCTGAGATTCACACTTCCTGCAAAACCAAGGTCCAGTGGGTACTTGAACAATTCCATAGCAAGCTGTTTTGAACAAGACAAAATATTTTAGCAAACATAAGCAGCACTACAGTACTACTAATACAAATGTTATAAAATAAGCTTGGTATTAGTTGATCTCGCATCATTTTAGTAAGTCAATGCACATGAATCCTATCTCAATGGTACTAGAAATTAAGCATAATAATCTTACACTTAAAAAAACATGCAAAATTTGCTAAATAAAAAATACTGCTTATCTTAGAAACTAATATAGCCACTCAAAAGCAGTGTTTCACATGTGATTGGTTTTGATACTTATATACCAGTAAAACAGCTAAAACACAAACACCCAACATTTATAGTCAACTCTTTTTCAAGAGAAAACTCAAAGCAACTAACAAATCCAAGTTTGTAATAAACCATTCACACGGTTACAATCAAGTGCTCTTTACTCCTGATGACTAAAATGACTGGTCTGAAGTAGGAAATTCAGAATAAACTGAAGAAAGATACAAGGGTCACTTTTTCTTTTCCCCTGAGAATTTATATGGAACTGCAAATACAAACTATAGCTGAGGACCAGGGCTAGCATTAGTTGCAGCTATAGTCAGGCTACAACATAAATTGTTAGAAAAGAGATTCTGAGAGATGAAAATTCTCTGCAACACTGCAATCTGTATTTTTAGAGTACACTAAAAAAAGCAAACAAACAAAAAGACCCAGCAGTTTGTTAAGAAATTCCACAGAAAGGAGTTTAGTGAATTGGCCATGTTTAAAATGCACAGATCAAGAACCTTCAAGAACTGCTGACTGAATGAAAATACAAGAATCTAATTGCTGTAACTGTGTGCAAGTACCTATATGGGTTTAACAACTAGTAATAAGCAATAAAAAGCCCAACATTTCCCTCAAAAAGATAATACTGAATATACCATAATATTTTTAATACCTTGATTCTCAACAACCATATTACTTAAATAAGAAAATCTGTTTTAAGTGTGTAATGAGAAGCAAGTATATACGTAATAAATTAACAGCTAAAAGGAAAGTTGAGATTAAATTAGTATCTTATAGTATATATACAAAACTACTATTGGGTTTATGCTAACCTAAGGAAGAGGAAGAGAAAAACAGTAATGCAGTAGTAGTCTAACAAATATCTATCTTATACACTTTTCCTTCTATGAAAGCCAATTGAATAATTTCCTACTACATACACATACAGAGCCACATTAAGATCAGCTGTCAGATTTTCAATTACATTATGCAAGTACTGACAGACAAAACTATCTTAATTCACTCTTTCTACTGTACAATAAAGTTCTTTAACATGAGAAAAAACATCTTGGTTTTGTTGCATCTATATTAACCACAGATGAGGGAGACTTTGAATTCCTCTTTAAAAATTAAGAGGGAGACTTGAAAGGTACAATCATACAGTTAAGTTAGCAAGAGAAAGCAGAGTCAGAAACTAATTACAGAATGCAACACAGAGACAGGACTGGCAATTAGGACAGGACTGGCAGCACTACCTGGGCAAAGACCAAAGTTGAAGTGAAGCACTTTTATACCTGCAAACATAACAGAGTTCACCTAGACTCTGGAAAAGCCCACAACAGATTTGTGGTCTGATGCACTGTGACATTGTTTATTGAATTCCAGGACTTCCTTTGGTTTTCATTTTCACTGCTATGCAAAGAGATTTTTGCCCTTCACAATTTGCCCGTGACTTAACACTTAAAAAGTCTGATCTGAACTAAAAATAGTAACAATTAATAGTCTCATACATGGTAAGTACTTTTAATAAGGACTGCCAACTTTAAACAGGAGGACTACTACTTTTAATACAGACAAGCTACAAAAGGGATGGACATGCTTCCTCTACCACCTATCACATCACACATCAAATCCAAAACATAAAACATCAATGACATGGTTAATCAAAACATGCAGTTCTTCTTAGGACCTCTACAACAACATCTGGATTTTGAAGCAGCAGTACTTTGCACACGTCCTGACAGATTCAAATTCAGATCTGGATCTAACTTATAAAAAAATAATAATAATTCGGTATTTTTGCATGAAACTTGCTGAAGTGTCTCTCTTTATTAGCCTTTTACTGTTCCCCCTATTTTAGCTCCAGCTTCTGCTAAAGTCAAATTTCTTCACTAAAAATATTGGCAAAGCTCTAGATGCAAAGGAAGATGCCCAAGATGATACAAAAGTAAAAGCTGCTGTAGGTATAACTTCTGTAAGTACTCATGTTTTAGTATTCTTTTTCATGATACTAAGATTCCATAAAAGCAGAGTTAACATATTGGTTAACATTACCCAGCCCTAAGCCAACAGAAAATTGATTGAAAACCAGACCATTTTCACAGATCCTGTCAGCTACCCTCTGCATTCAATCCAACATTAGCAAGAATAGCTGAATTATACTGCAGACCTCCTTAAATCGCAACAGAATCATAGAGTGTCAGAGGTTGGAAGAGACCTCTGAAAGATCATCGACCCCAACAACCCTGCCAGAGCAGGACTAAAACAACTACTTCTCTTCATTTCTTGACAGTTTATAAGGGAGCTGAAACAAACAGGCACCTTAACATCTTCAACACAATGAGACACACAGTAGTAGTATTTTCACAAGCACCAGGCATTTAGACTAAAAAACTATATTTAGGACTTTCTTTCTCTTCCAATTTGTTCACCATCTAGAAGAAGTCAAAGAGCCAGCCAGAGTTCCTACGACTATTTCATAGTTAATATTAAGAAACTACCATCTTATTCCCTATTTCTGCTACTATAAAGCAAAGCCATCATAACTTCCTTTCTTACAACGTAAGCATCAGAACCCAGTCTCCCCCCCTGCTCTCAAAAGAAGGGTGAACCCACTGACAGCAACAAAACTCTCATGGATACAGGGAACACACCAGCTCCTGAGCTGGAAGCCAACCAACCAGCCTCCACTAATCCAAACAAATCCAACATCAGCCATTCCGACTAGCACCCCCCCCTTAGAAGCACAACAGGAAATCTCTTCATCTACCAGGAAACATCAGCCAAATGACATTCAAGGAAAGGCAGGCAGTGCAAGAAATCACATGAAAGCCAAGCCTTCCATACACACCACTCTCTTCCAATCCTAAACCCTCCTCATCTACTCACTTCTAAAATTTTTATAATTTGGGAAAGGTAAGGACAGCAGGGATTGAGTATAGGAAGAAAGAAATACAACAATTCCCAAAAACTGAGATTAGTAAGAAGTTCTGCAAAGAAGTGAAGGAGTTTTATATAGTCTTTGAACTGCTGCAGCTGAGGTTGTTAACAGGGTCCCAAGGCAGACCGGGAAGCATAGAAACGGAAGAGGTACCATGAGCAAAGGAAAGGAAACAAGAAATATAAATAAAAAATTAAAAATTCGAAGGGGGGCTTCTTCCTTTCTCATAGGCCTAATATAAGGAAATCATAATGTAAGAAGTCTCACACGAGGGAAAAGTCAGACTGGAAGGAGAGAGGATGACAGGACGGGTCAGACCAGAAAGCACGTGGCCCTGGAAACAGACTTCATGTGTGTCAAGAAGGAGCTGGGAGGGAAAAGAAGAGAGGGAGAAAAACGGTCAAGAGGGGAACAAGGACGGGGAGAGAGGGGAAGACGAGGCCCAAGGGAAGAGGGCAGGGAGAATCAAGAACGAAGCAGCGAGGCTGTAGGCCAGAGCGGGTGAGCTGGCACTCGCCTGCCTACTCACCTTGATGCACTGCGACATTGCAGCCGTGCCCGTCGCAGTAGACAAGCGGGTTCTCGGCCCAGCCCCTCTCGTCGGAGCACACGCAGCAGCCGCCGATCATCTCCTTCATGCTATTGGAGAACTCGCCCTCCAGTGACACAGGCAGCAGCAACGGCTCGCTAGAAACCATCTAAGGGTTAAAAACACCGTCGTCAACAACACACACGCTTTAGCCCCTGCCTGCCCCCTCCCCCGGCGGTGTCTCCCCTCAGTCACTCAGCCGCCGCCGCCGCCACCGCCGCCACGGCAATGATTTAGGGCCCATGACCGCCGGCTAAGAGCCTCTTCTCGCCCCCGCCCGACCAACCGGACAGGCTCTATCAGTCACGCCAGCAGGCAGGGGCAGCCCGGCGGTGGCGCGCTGAGGAGGGCACCGCGGCAGGGAGGGAGGGAAGCAGGCAGGGCAGCAGGGAAGCGGGGAGGCAGGCAGGGAGCCGAGCAGGGCCGGCGCGCAGGCGCACCGCGCGCCCCCGCCGGGAAGGCCTCGGCCCGGGCCTCCTCGCGATGGTTCACGAGCCGCCCATGGAACGTGAGCCGCGGCTGAGCGCGCGCCCCCCACCCCACCCCGCCCCCCCCCCGCCGGCTCCAACCGCCGCGCCGAGAGAGCCTGCGCGAGAGCGCGCGCCCCGGCAGGCCCGCCCGCCCGCCCCTCGCCGGCCGGAAGAGCCCGAGCTCCCGGGCACCTGAGGGCCCGGCCCGACCCGGCCTGCGAGCCGCCCCGGCCCTGCTCCAGCACCCACCTCGCCGTGCTGCCACTCGCCGTCCCCCGGGCGAGCCATCTCGCCGCCCCCCCCTACCCCGACCGGCCTAACCCTAACGCGCTCCGGGCCGCGACCTCCGCGCCGGGGCTGCCGGCCGGGCCGCGCGGAGCGCCTCGGGACAGCCCGTGTGAACCCGCCCCGCTTCCCAGCCCGGGCGAGCGTTAGACGGGCTTATTGCTGCCCCCCTCCCCTCCGTGCGTGGAGGGGGGGCGGGGGAGGTGGCAGACATGCGCCCCGCTCCCACCCGCGCTGTCACTCTGCTCATGCCCCCTTCAGGAAGGCTGGGTGGAGGACTCGCCCCATTCCCGCCCTCCCCTCCCTCCCAGCAGAAATCATTTTTACTATCTTGTTTATTTTCCCCCTGATGTGACTGCAGGACTAATGCGTTCCCGCTCCCAACTTTTATTATCCTGTTTATATCCCCTCGGTGTGCCTGCAGGACTAATGCGTTCTCGCTATTACGCCACTTCCTTGCCCTCACCGCAACTTCTACTATTTTGTTTATTTTCCCGTAGAAGGGGCTGCAAAACTAATGCATTATTAATCCTTCTCTCTTCTCTCCCAAAACTCGTCGCGCGGATGCAGCGCTGCGTGGCTCTCGCTGCCAGAGCAGCGAAAGTGATGCTGAATAAAAGATGCAGCACGCAGAGAAACCAGGGAGGCCACAGAGACACAAACCCAAACACGTTCGTCAACACAGCTGTTCTCTGCTTTGACTTAGAGATGGATGCACCTTTCTGGAAGTTGGGCGTTTGTGTTTTGGTTTGGTTTTAGTACGACAGTTCTAATTCTGTTGTCTCCTCTAGTTAAAAGGTGTGGGAATGGAAAGATGATGAAAAAAAAAAAAACAAAAAACACACACACTAGGAGGAGGGAGAGATATGAGGTGGTCAGCAGAGAGGAAAATCTCAGGCTATTCAATCCTCCATTGTAAGCAGGTATGCCTGTAGCAGAAGGAACTAATTGCAGTGATTGTTAGGGGCACAGAGAAATTAAATGCAGCCTTGCAAAATTCTGCCCAGTCGCTCGCCCCAGGGCCAGCATTTATTTATGTATTTATTTAGTGTTGGGCAAGGAGGATATCATTGATTTATCTTCATTATCTTGCTAAAAGGCAGAGAGGCAGCCTTTGTATGGGGGCTATGTTTTTCATGATGATTTTGCAAGGGCAGCTTCGTTGATACGGTATCTGTACAAATCACTCCTGAGTTATGTACATTCCTGAACATGTTGCTACCTAGACCTATATATATATGCGCAGGTTATATTTTATACATTGTTAACTAGTAAAACATCTGCACTTCTGTACGGGTGTATAACAAACGGCTGTGTAGAAGGAAGAGGTGGGAGGTGCACAACCCTCCACCCCCAAGAGACATCCCAGTCTTGCAGATCATATGCGGGATATCTCAGGTCAAGCTCTTTTTTCTCCTTGAAAGTTTTAAGTGAAATTACTTAGAGGAAGAATGGAGGATGGGCAAAAAAGGAATTATGAAGGTAGCTTCCTAGATGAAGGGCCCAGCCAAACACAATTAGCGCAGCCATTTGCGCCACGTTCTAAGCATTTATCTGTAAATTTATGTTCCAATATTCTTGAGAGTTTAAAAATTTTTCAGGCACGTGTCAAAAATGGGAGCAGGGAGGACAGGAAAGTAGAATGTTTACATTTGTGTAAAATCATTCAGAGGTTGCTCTCAAAAAAATCCCGTCCCACATACAAATGTCCTACCTCAACACTAAGGAATATAAATTTGAACGTAAAATTATGTACATTATAAAATATACTTACAACATTATTTTTCTTACTTTTAGAGCCTGTAAAAATACCCTGAAATTTGCAGGTGCAAATAATTACTTTGTAAGGAAATAAAGCAATTAATGGCTCCTGGCATTTTTTTTAAATGCAATTTTAAAATGCAATTTTAAAAAAACCCACAAATTTATTTGAAGCTGATAAATATGTCCCAGCCATTCTTAATTCTTGTCAGGAAAATGACATCTAATTTAAAAAGCATTCTTAATGATTCTGCTCACCCTGATAAAAAAAAAAAAAGTAGCAGATCTACCCTTTATTTTCATGACAGGTAAATTAAAATAAATATAATTTTGAAATTCAAATCAATATATTTTAATTTGTTGGATGAATATATATATTTAGTAAAACTTGTATTAACAACCAACTGTAATTTTTTCAAAAACCTTTTTTTTTTTTTTAATTAATTGAGAAGGTCTTCCTTCAGTTTCTCCTTCGAAAAGCAGCAAGTACAATTCCCAGATCTTTTTTGGTTTTTTTTTTTACATTTGCTATTTTAAGGCTTAATTTGCAGTTTTATAAAGAAGATTCACAAAAGAAAAAATTAATCACTTCGTAACAACTTGATTAAAGCTGCACCATGGCAACAAGAGTATATTAATGAAAAAAATAATGTATGTTTTCAAATAAAAATATTTTAATCTCACACCATGTAATACACAAGCTCAGGACTGAACAGCCTGAAATTTGGCTTTGGTCAAAATTCAGTCAAGCCTAATACATGCAATTATTTAATGAAACATTTGTTGTTATGGATTTCTGTTTAACTCTTTCTATAGAAAGAATGTACAGGGACTGAAAGAAACTCCATGGCTACCAGAGGATGGTATTGTATCATATTTGATGGAAAAAATTAAATAACCTCTTGATAGTTCTGTAAAACAATCATTTAGAAAAGAGACCTTTGAAATGCAAAATAGGAAAATAAATGCATTACCACTAAATAAATACTGCAAATACTAAGCCTATAACAGCTATGGAATCAGAACATAAAATCTTGTAGCATGTGTGCTCTTATGATTGTAGTATTTAATAAGCACTGACATGACACAGAAGGCCAATTTTCTTTCTTTAAAAAAGAAGCCTGTCCTTCTTATAGTGATATATAAGAGATTAAAATAATTAGAGAATAATATAATTCAGTGAGTAGGAATGAATAATTTCATTGTTAACCTAAATGCACAGAGAAAATCCAATTCTCTTAAAAGGAACCTACAAAACCTAGGAGCTAAACAAGTTAGATTATGAGAAATGTACAAGAACATTACATGGTTTCATATTTTTTTGATATTAGATACTTTTTCTAATAGAGTGAATGTGTCACTGAAAGAAAAATCCACTATTCCAATGCATATTGTTTTTAAAAGCTTACAAAATTCCTACAGAAAGTGTTAATATACATTAGTGCATAGCACTTTAGCTTCAATAGCAAAAATAAAGAGGTATTCACCTTAAATTTTTACTACCAATTAATCAGTTCCAACAATAATGCTAGGATTTTGGAATGCTTCCTTTAAATCTCACTGGTTTTTTGCTTCTAAAATGTACAAAATTATATTGTAAGTTTGGCGAATAAAACAAAGCATTGAACAAGGAAAAGTCTTTCATTTATAAAACTGCATTACCAATTGGATATAAAAATCAGAAGAGCCTTCTGGGAATAACAGAAAAAACATAGACTTTATATAAAATGCTTACTATATTAGAACACATGAATTGATAGCAGGACTTGGAGCTGTAGAGTAGGGAAATTCACTCCTTTCCAGAAAGCAAATTTCTCATAGCAATTTTTACTCCATTTTCAGACTGGGTCTTTGTTGAGAAAGCTTTGATCTTTACCTATGTGCAAAATGACACATGCTGCAGCCAAACAGATGCAACTGCAAACAGGAAAATTGCAAGAACTTAGTGATACTCAATAGATAGAATAATACATCTCCCAAATACCCATTTTAAATACATTGGTGCTTGTCTGCCTTTTGTTTATGTGGGTTTAAATCATTAACAGTCTTCACTGACATACATTCTGAACGTGGGCATATGCTCCATTTCTGGAAAGGCAGCAGCAAAATGGTTGCTTTACACAAAATAAAACGCGACTCTTGCGTGTTGACCTTTGCACATGGTGTGCTTTAAATGGCAGCCTGCCTTAGATCACACAAACTATTTCTATCCACGTTCAGTTAAGAAGGATGTAGCATTTCTACAGAACCCATACTAAATATGTTAATTTTTCAATAATCACTTTCAAATTATACCAAGAAGCAGCAAAGTTTCCTTTTTCCTCCTATTTTTTTTTTTTTATATATATACTGCTTAAATAAGTATTTAACACCTATCCAAATGAGGTGTATGGAATAATTTAAAAGTTTCAGCATTTAATATGCAGTGACTTATTGATCAGAAGTTCACATGCTCTATATTTACATGTTATGCAAGTACAGGTAACACCATCAAAGGTCACATCCGTGCATCTCCTGGACACCATGCCTCTTCATGTGCTGAGCTATTTTCTTTTGTCATTACAAGTTTTGTAATTCTTTCAACTGCAAAAAAAGGGTAAAGTAATTCTACCAACTCCAGTATTAATTTTCTTACTTTTAATTGTATTAGCACCTTTGAAGACTTTGGTAAATTCCACTTAACTATCAGCAATGGGTAAAATTGGTGGTTTTCAAGTACAGCTTCTGTTACTAATGTTGGCATTTAAATGTTAATTTCAGATTGAGGTTTACAGTAAACATGAAACAAGGGATTTTCTTTGAATGAACAATCTCAAACCAAAATTCTGAATAAAGGAATCCTAGCACAGGATGCTTTTAAGTGCACTGATTATTTTCCTTTTAAAGATTTAACATTCCCTAAGTTAAAGATTTAAACGTGACAGTTAATTTATAATTCTTTACATTTAAAAGGCATTTAAATGTTAACCACATTTTTATATGAGTCAAGTCAAAGCAATGATAATTACAGTATGATACAAAAGAATCTGGAATAAACTTTTAGCAAACCATATTGAATATTAATGCTGTATTAAGCCCTGAAAAGCTGGGTTAGTAAACTCTGGAATGAGATTATATGTAATTTAAATACAACACAGAGCTTTTCTTCAAAGAATATTTCATTTTGAAGTTTGGATTTTTTTATGAGGTATGTATTAATTAACTGGATTTTTATTAGATACATTTACATAGCATCACTCAAAAACCAAGCCTCAGATTATTTTTCTTCTATAGGCATACCTCTATGTAAGATCTACTAAATTAGCATTCCATATAAATTAATAGCCTTTTTTAATGTTTGTTGTGTTGTGATCAGCAGTGTGATACTGCGTTGTGTCACAGGTCACATTTATTTGATTTTGATACACACATTAAATACGAGAAACGACATGCTGAATTTCCCATCAGATATCTTAAATACAGGCCAATTTTAGATGGATTTGTATAAACAAAATGCATATATCTAATATAGGCGTGGGAAAGGAAAAGCTGGTTTGTTATATGCTAAGGCAAATTGGAGTAAATCAACCGCATCCGTGGGCTGTATAAGCAATACTACTCTGCTTTTCCCAGTACCATTTGGACAAAACAATGTTACTTTTTATTTAAAGTGTTTTCTTCTCAACAAGGGGCCACCACTTCCCAATCTCAAAAACACGCCCCAGAATATGTTAATTAATTGTATTGTGTCTCTGAAAGAAAGAGGTTGCCAAATGCAATAAAAAAAAAAAAAAAAGGTCTTTCGCTCGGTGAGCCCTGTTCCCACTGCTAGTTACCATCTAATTTCAATTCCACAAATATATATTTAGATAAATGTCCTCTAGGTACGACTTGGAACCATTAAAAACTGCCTAAAGAGCGAAAGTCTAACTTGACCACATAGGGTGTATCTGGGAAGCTTAACATTCCTGGTGAATTAAGCGCGAAAGCCTGGGATCACTTTTTGTCAGTCCTACTATGGTACTTCAGAGTCGGGAATGTGGGTAATTTTTATATCGTGGTACTTCCCAATTAAAAGTAACAACAATGGTCCTTTGTGAGAAAACTTAATATATGAAATATGTCAACACATTCCGCACAAATACAAAATAAAGAGCAATGTAGAATGGAAATGGACCGTTTCTCCCTATTTTTTTTTAAATCATCCCTTTCAATAAGATTTTTTAAATAGCAATATGTTGTTTTAGTAAGTGCAAGAGCATTCAATGTCCTTTCGAATCACGCTTTCTAAATCTGTAGTTACCTCTTGAAAATTGCCAAGCAGCAATGAAGAATAAATGTATCCCCGGAATACTCAATTAAAAATAAGACCAAAACAAACAAACAAAAAATAAACCCCAAAAGCTTTCTTTCATCGATCTTAAAGTTAATGCTTTTAGATATTATCAGGGTGTTTTATTCTTGTGAAAAACAGGAAATTGCAGCTTCAGTTTTCGAGTAATATGGATGCTTTTTACCATCTGAACTGAACTGAGCTTTTATTTGGAGGAGTCCCACAAAAGCCTGAAAGTTTACAAAGAGTGAAAAAGAAGTCCCAAACTGTATTATCTTAAACAATGACTGCAAGCAGACAAGTTCCCATGTGTGTGTGGGAGGAGGAAAGTCACTGAAGAATTATTTTCAGCTAGGTGATATCCATAAACATCATCCTCTAACTTCTTTTACTTGCTGCTGACAATCTATGCAAAACGTTAATTTAGTTGCAACAATTTTTAATTTAGGCACACTTTTAATATTTCAAAATTTTTTTTCGCGCATTCAGACATAACTTGCTAAAAATAATCGCACTTCTGCTAGGAAGGATTTTTTTTTTTTTTTAAATAACTAGTTGTCTATAAATTCTCTCCCCATCACAGATATAAGCTCCTACCCATTTTATCTTCCAGAAACAACGTGCAAATACATTTATTTTCCTTAGAAGATCAGGGGCACTTGTTGGAAATGTTCTTGAACATAAAGTTAGTCAATTCCTCCTTTATGTAAATATATGAGAAAGTTAAGGTCTGAAACGATGTAGCAAAACAATTTAATTTCTAGTTATTTTCGGGGGGAGGGGAGGAGGGACAACATACACTTTTTCTACAAATCTTTAAGTCTCAAACCAACACAGAACAATCACTTGCGGGGTGTGTGTGTGTAGGGGGGAGAATCCAGACATCATGGTGCTTATATGAAAAACAGGGTAAGATCAGTCTTCATTTTTATAAACAGACCATTAAGACGAATTCCTTCCAAAATTCTCTTTAACTACACATATTATTCCAAATCCAGTGGTTCGGAGCAGTTTCTCCCGATTTCTTAAAGAAGTCCTGTTCCAAAATCCACCCACAAACAGATGTTACTTTATGTACAAAGCCACTGCGGTAGTGGGGTTGGGTTTTTTACC
The DNA here is from genome assembly GCF_036169615.1 of Heliangelus exortis. NCBI lineage: Eukaryota > Metazoa > Chordata > Aves > Apodiformes > Trochilidae > Heliangelus > Heliangelus exortis. The sequence continues at coordinate 19,258,191 of NC_092423.1, forward strand.
TTTCAAGTAACACGTGAGCTACAGCCTCACAGGAGCTCCCTCAGTGGATGGCACTTCTAAAGACTCCTCTCTACTCTTGTACCCGTTTTCTTGCCGCACCCCCACGAGCTGCTGCGTGCGAGCACACCGACGTGCGGGGGGCTCGGCTCGGCTCGGCGGGAGCTCTTCTCTCCTCTCCTTCTTCGCTCCGGCCGGGCAAGCCCCGCCGGCGGAAAGCGGCGCGAAAAGAGGCGGTCGGGGAACAATGGGGAGCGCCTGGAAGAGCGGGAGCCCCGGCTGCTTCCTCCGGCCCCGCTCCCACTGCTTCCTGCGGCCTCGCACGCCGCTGTGCAGGGAGCGCAGGCCGCCGCCGGCGGTCTCCCGCCGCGCTCACTGTCCGGCCCAGACGGCCCCTCTATGTCAGCTACGACAGCCTGCCCCAAGCCCGCCCCGCTGGCGGGAGACAGACCCTCGCTCACCCTTGAAAGCCCCCAGGCAAGCCTGCCAGTTCAGCGCCGCGCCGCAAAGGGCACCCACGGATTTACTCTCAGCCGTTCACCCACAAACTCTCCCGCCCCCGGCGTGAAGCGTGCTGGAGGGCGAGTGGGGCTGCTGGCTGGCACGCCGCCAGCTCCGCTCCCGAGCCTATCCCAGGGTCGGCGGTGCGGGCAGGCCGGCCTATGGGAGTCCTCATCCCTCCGCCGGCTGCCCCCGACCTCCTGCCACCGGCCCCGCGGCCGCCCGTCCCCTCGCATGCCATGAGCACTACCCGCAGGAGAGGAGGCAGCACTACAGACGAGCCCCGGCCCGGGTGCTGCAGTGCTGGCTTCTTCCCTTCAGGGGACGGTGCTGCGCACAAAAGACGGTTCAGCATTGTTCTCCTCCCTGACCCCCAAATCCCCTTTTCCCCGCTGCAGAAGCCGCCGGGAGCGGGGAACGGGAAGGACCGGGATGGAGGACGAAGGCGGGGAGAAGCCAACTGCCTGCGGCTCCGGTCGCTTCGCAGGGTCTCTCGCCATCATTGCTCTTCCTGAAACTCGCCCTTGCGGCATGCCGGTGGCCTGCCCTCGAAGCATACCTGCTCCGGCAGCCCTCCCGAGCCGGCCCTAGAGCTGTGTGTGCGAGGCCTCCCGCCCCACTCCCTCACCCCCATCTGCTTGAGCTCCTTCGACCTGCAGCGAGCCTGATCGAGAGCGCCCGTGTCCCCCAGTCCCACCGATCCCCGAGGCAGGGCACCGTGCTCCCGCCTTCTCTCTGTCCCTCATCAACAACTCGTGGGTAGCGGTCCTTTCACATCACTTTGCCTAAAAAACCCACGAAGGCTGCAAAGGCACCTCAGTTTTGCAGTCACCAGCGGCTCTCTCGAGTTTCCACACAGTATTCTCTGCTTCACAGACACACACGTGGGAAAAAGTCAAACAAACAAACAACAAACCAGTACCACCGCAAGGTATGATCTGAGGGTTTTGTCCTCAAATTCACACAAAGCATGCTGCTATTTAATCTAGATGAGCTTGGGTTGGAGAGGGCTATTTAAATTCCAGTGCTGCCTGCTTTGCCACCTGTGATCCAAAGTCCATCAGGACAGCGTTTCTGGTCACCGTGTTAGAAATTCCATATAGCAGAAAATGGGAGACCGGGATCCAGCGGAAAACTCAAATCATGTGAGGAACAGAGCAGGAACTACAACTCAGTACTAAGAAAAAAACACGACTTGATTTAAATAATTGCATAATATTAGGATTTAACTTAGAAATGTTTATATTTGTGTGATTTGATTAATGTCACGTTTGATTTCCTTAAAGCCTCTGACAAGGTACTTTGAAGCAAAAGATTAACGTCTACCAGCAATATTCAACAGGCAAATCCTCTTCCCAGTGCCCCGTGTTGCCCCCAGATCCGGGCAGGCTGGGACCTGATCCACCAACCCGGTAAGGACTCCCCCTCCTCGAACGCCCCCTCTGGCCTCGCAGCCCCCCGCCAGTTCTCAGACAAGGGGCTCCCCGGGACCCCTTCCCTCTCCCCCTCGCAGTGACGGCCGCATGAGGAGATTCCCCCTCAGCCGCCCTCCGCCTGGCACCTCGCCGACCCGCCTGGGGCGAAGCCGCCGTTTCCACTCGCCTTGTGGCCTCCCCTCACCCTCTCCCCCGCTCCCCGCCCTGCCGGTAACGCCGCCGCAGGGACACCCCCATCCCCCCTCGCCCCGCCCCGGCGCTGGGCGCTCCCCCGGGCGCCGCCGCCATCGGGCTTTCCCGGGCTGGCGGGGGCGGGGCGGGAGGCTCGAGCGCGGCACGAGCGCGGCCGGCGCAGGGAACTGTGGGTAGGAAAGTGGTCGGGCGGCAAAGGAAGCGGCGGGAGGGGGGGGGAAGGGTGAAAGGTCAGCGGGCGAGAGCCCCCGCGCCAATGGCGGGCGGCGCCTCGGCGGGCGGGCGGGCCCCGGCGCTGCCGTACGGGCCGGCCCCGCAGCGCCCAGCGCTTCCCTCGCTTCCCTCGCAGGAAGTTGGGGTTGCCGCCCGCACCGGCTGTAAACACCGAGCGTGTGTGTCCCCGACTGCGCTGCCGGCGCTCCCGAGGGACGGGACGGGATCCGGCCCTGCGCTGTGCTGCCCTGCCCGCCGCCCTTTGTAACGGTTCGCGGCCACGCTGCGCGCCCGCCGCCCCGAGCTCTCCGCGGAGCCGAGCGCCGGCGATGTTTGTTTGCACACAACCCCGCCCCCACCCGCGCTTTGATGCAATTTATTTGATTTGCAAATAATTGCAGATTACACACACACACACACCTCCTAACCTCCGCTTCCTCCCTCGCCGCCTCGCCGGTTACCGGGACATCCGTCCTTCCCCGCGCCCGCCGTGAGACCCCTCTCCGGGGCGGCGGGGGCTCCGGGACGGCCTCGATCCCGCTGCCGCCGGACGCGGGTCGCCGCGGCGGGGACTCTCCGATGAGTTCCGAGCCATGAAACCCACAACCTGCTGGCAGCGGGCACGGCGGCGGCGGCCGCTCGGCGGCAAACGGGGGTTTGTTTAAATCGCTCCGCAACTTTCCGGAGGTCCCCGGCACACCCGTCGCCGCCGCACAGCCTCCGAAGGTAAAGTTGAAACGAGCCCCCCCACCCCCCGCCAGCCCTTCGCAACGAGACTGCAACGGAGGAGGAAAATGTGAAATGTTCACAGGGAGAAGTGGTTCCCTTTGTTCTTTCATTGTCTCTACCCGAAGTGACGGACACGAGGACAAACACTTACCTTCTCTTCTTTTTGCTCCAAAACACACACGTTCCCATCAACTGGAAAATGCGCGGTCCGCCTTGGAAGCAACTTAAAATGTCGGCAGAGTTTGTATTCCGTTCTTTTTCGCTCTTTGCTTTTTTTTTTTTTTTTTTTTTTTTTTTTTTTTTTTTTTTTTTTAGCGTAAGATTAAGTTGCTGAGCACGTTGTTGCAAGCTGTAGCCCCCCGCCTTAGTGAATGGTCACGTTTAGGACCCTCCAAGTCCATCCTAATTCTGCCAGTAGAATCGAGGGTATTTGAAGTCTAAACTTTCATAAGGAAAGGGGCCTGCGTCTATCCAGCAGACCTGAAAATGCACTCAGTTCCTCACTCCCATAAAATGGATATAAACATTTCACCCCAGACAACTCAATGAAATATACATTTTAAAGCTTGAATGTAGAAAACGTATTTTTTCAGCTGAGATAAGCTAAAAGTAAACTGGCACGGAGAAAAATCTACCTCAGTGTATTCCGCATCTGAAATAATTTTTATCTGGAGTTTAAAACAAGCAAATAAATAAAAGCATCATATAGATATACCAAGTGTAAAGTTTAAAGGGGAACAATATCTGAGAGGTATGTGCTACACTGGGTGGAATGGAGAATAACAGCTTTTTAATGTCTTCCTTTCTCTCAAAAATTACTGCTTTTCATTTTCCCTCCTGCACAATCAAGACAGGGGAGAGGAACCTGTTTTCTGCTTTCTCTGTAATCTAGTCGGTGTTTCACACCCAGTCACACAGGCAATTCCCCCCGAAACCTTGCTTTAATCTGATTATGATGAGATTTGCTGATACAATGAATATTTGAAATGATCCTTGTGTCTTAGTGAGCCGGATGCATTTTCAGGCTCCTGTTTCCAGGGCTCCCTGCCACAAAGGGAAGAGGAGCAGTGGGTAGACCCCGGTCCCTGGTGAGGATGAGAGGGTGGCAGCTCCCTCCTCCAGCGCCCTTGGGTGCTGAATTAATTCAGACCAACTCCCTCAGCCAGTTGTTGGAGCAGAAACTTTAAGCGCCTTTTCCCCTCGCATCATCACGCCTTTGCCAACTGAAAAATAAAAAAATAAAAAAATAAATAAAAAAAAACCAAACAAACAAAAAACAGACGACACAAGTAATAGTGGGACCGGGAGAGCGTGTTGTCTCACACCCGCCCCCTTCTACCCCTCCCCCCAGTGTAGCCTTAATAGCAAATTGGAAGGCAGGTTTATTTCATAGGGCCAACAAGGTAAATAGGGAGACGTGGGGGCAGAGGGAGGGAGTGAAGGAGAGAGAGGGGAGGGGGCTTTTTTTATATATATAAATAGCGTTTAATTGGAATTGAAACATTCTGGGGCTGTAAACATTCTTTATTTATTCAGCACACATAAGCGGGCATTGTTTTATCACCATCATAATTACGGTGTCCTTTAAACTGACTGATAGCAAAGGAGATAAGGGAATGAGCCTGTAGCTCCAGATCAAATCGCTGGCTCTCCCGTCTCCCCGGGTCACCAAGATCCACACGGTCCTTGGAGATGAGGAGCGCCGGAAGATTGTGGCCTGGCCATCCCTTACGTCATGAAAGTGATTTGTACCACATTGCTAATTTGGTGCAATTCATAACGTCCTGATCTCCAACGTTCGCAACCGCTTTTCAGTTTGCAGGATATGTTTTTAAATATGTAGTTCCCCAGTGCAGAAATTAAGAGCAATCACCTATGTGCAGCAGAGGATCTTATTTCCCAATGTTTGTTGCTTTACCTTTGTCTAATTAAAAATGCAAACTTTTAGGATCCTTTCAGAACAAAGCCTCCCCAAATCCCCTTTACGTCCAAGGATTTGCAAATTTATAAAGGCTGCATTGAATTCAGCATGGGTCAAGGGGCAAAAAAAGGGTAGAAGGTCACTGCATTTTGATTATGGGTCAGTAAACAACATGGCATGTAGTATGTGTCCAGAAACTCCTGCTAAAAAGCATTTTTAAACTACCAGGAGTATCAAACCCAAGAAATAGTCTTAACCCGTGGTGATTATAAATTGCACGGAATTCTAGTGTACAAGTGACACCTCAACCCCCACAGAAAACGCACAACTTAGAAAACACTTAGCAGAACTTTGCATTCCTGCTTTGTTTAAAAAAATAAAAAATAAGATAAAAAAATAATTAAAATTAAAAGAAAAAACACTGAAACTCCTGGGCATCAAAGTGTGAGCCAGATTAGATTTTGTTTTGGTTTGAGGTTTTTTTCTTTGTTTTTTGTTTTGAGACTGGTGGTTGGCATTTCTGTGTCCTACGCATTTAGGAGATATAGTTCTACATTTTGATTTGTTGTCATACTAGAATTTATGGCAAATTTTGAGATTTTAGGTACTACAGTCACATTTGGACTACTTTAAAATAGCAGAAGAATCCTATTATTCTGTTCTTTGACCCTATTATATTTACATTACTGGAGTCTTTGTGATAGCCTCTAGCTGCTTTCTATCTGTGCCCTCCTTGAGCAAAATACTCCCAGCAATATCTGAAAGCAGGGTATAGGGCTAGAAAACAAGTTCTCATTTGGAATATAAATTTCTGCACAACGTCACAAAAACAAAATGTTTATTTAATGCTTGTCTATTCCCAAAGACATTGTCTAGCATGTAATAAATAATAATTTTTATTTATAATAATCTAATAATGCGGCAATCCTTGTGTGAAAATGCATGTGACCTCTTAGGTTTTCCCAGAGATTTTCAAAATAATTCTAGCCATTTGTTCAACCACTGGTGGACATCGCTGTTGCATTTCCCAACTAAATGTTTCAAAGACTGTAAATGGTGTGTGCATTACTTCATTGCAGAAGGGAGAGGTCAGCCTGAATTGCACTGGTATTTAAACATAATCATACTATGAAAATAAATCAAAACATCACGGAAAGGAGTATTTTAAATGTTACACACATTTTCTTTCTGGAACGACGTGGTTAAGCACTTCCCTGCCAGTATATATATTTTAACACAAGTTAACAAAAATTAAAGCCTACAATTTCCAATAAATGGGAATAGGTCTACAGCGAGATATTATGAATATTATTTTGCTTTTTTTTGCTTTTTTTGCTTTTTTTTTTTTTTTAAGCGAGGTTTATCTTTCGTCCAGACAGTTTCAAGACTGAAATACTAGTGAACACGGAGTGTAGATTGCAGATTGCACGCTACTCAGTGTGAAAAGGAGCACGTTTGATTGATAGTCTGTGTGTCTGCGCGCCTATACACACACAAACTCTCTGTAGTTGCATGTATATGTATTTGGCAAAAGCGGGGATATCTGGGCGTCCTTATCTTAAGAAATGTGAGACAAACATCCATCCCTTTAATCATGTTCATCTTTGATCACCAGCGAGGGTGACACCATCCACAAAATTAACAAAGAAACTCCCCTTGCTTTTGAGAGATAGCTACATATACATCTGGGTTTGTGCACACATGCACGACATACACACTAACACGCAGGCATACACCCCAGCTCCCAGTAAGTAAATTATTGCATAACTTTTCATGTAATTGATACCAGACACCTTTAATATTTCATCTTCATTCTTCTGGCCAAGCTTTCACATTACCAATCTAAGCCATAAATGTTGGTGGCTATTGATCGCAATCCCCTGTGTGCGTGCAAATCCATTTTCAAGTCCCCTGCCTTTAATGTGCGTGTGCGTGTGCAAGGGGCCTCCGCCGGCTCTTTATCAGGATCTCCCCCAGCCTGCCTGGAGGTGACCCCGGATATACAACGTGTGCTGATGGCCAAGGGAAAGCGCACACACACCCCCACAAAAACAACAAACGATGGAGAAGTAGAGAAACAGAGGTCTCTGTGAGAGATGCGGAGAGAGATATGCAACCGAAAGTGTGTGTGAGTATACGGTGGGGATGTGTAGGTTGGGCGCCTGACATTTCCCCAGACTTCTGGGTTTCTCCCTCTCGACATTTGGCTCTGCCTCGACCCCGCCGCTCATGGCCGCACCTTTTGGATCATCGAGGTTTGCCGAACAGACTCTCACTAGTTTTTAAACGTTTGGAAGAGCCAGAATTAAACAAGCAAATACAAGGCATTTTTTAAATTAGCTGCTGGGTCCCGCTGCCAGGCTGTCACCGGCTTGTCGGTGGGTGCTGGCGCCCGTGACGCCCTGCGCTCGAGGGCACGCGTGGATGTACACGGAGATCCATCCCAGCTCAACTACCTGACAAATAAAGGACTTTTCAGCCCATCGGGGGTTTTGGTAACGTCTTCTGAGCAGCCTTTCTCGGAGTTTACTGCTCCTTTACTGTTGACTCCATGGCCTTAACCTTAAAGCAGGGGGAGGAGAGCAGTGGGGAGGGGGTGGGGGTGTTGGCAGCATATAAGTACATCAGGAGGAATTTTTAAACGAGCTTATTGTCTCTAGCTCTAGAAAGACTACGATTATTTCTTTTTAGCGCCAGCAGCTGTTTTCTCTCGAAACTTTGCTTTCAGCCTCAGCATATACCAGGGTGCCTCTCACACGAGCGAGAACGAGAAAGACAAGGCTGGGGGATCCCGAGGCGAGGGAAGGCGAACTCCGCGGATGGTCTTAGCTGTGCCGAGGCATTGTTCACTGCAGCCTCTCGGTTACGTTCAAAGCCTGAAATATCACGAGATCCACTCAGTGATCCTTTTCTAATTCGAGGGACAAAATGTAATTTGCTGTAGCTCTGCTTTCTCGGATGGGAATACTATCCCTAGGTTTCAAAGGGAAGAACTAGGCATCGCGGTTCGCACACACATGGATTAAGTTGAACAGCGGCGATTACATCTGCGCTGAGAGCAACAGTAGTCCAGGGCTGACTTTTTAAATCTCAGCCCTCCGAGTTAGAGGCTCCCTTGACTAGACTTCCTCCATTCCCGGATGCACTTCTCCAAATTCCCACTTCTCTCTAGAATTCCTGCGAAATTGGGGTCTCGCCTGTATTTCGCCTTGGAATGCAAAGCTGCGTTTTTACAGAGTGATTATGCGCTTTATTTTCGCTGTACCTGACGGGGTAACACGAACTCCACGCACCATATTGCCAATACGAGGAGTGGATATTGACGTTTGGGTTTGAAGATTTTTATATTTTTTCTTCTTCTCCGTCGTTTTTTTTTTTTTTTTTTTTTTTTTTTTTTTTTTTTTTGGGGGGGTGGGTGTTTGTTTTTTGTTTTTTTTTTGCCAAGTCCCAGAAATAAGAGATTTCTCAGTAATCTTATGGATTTGTCTCATTCTGTATGTGTATTGGTACATAAAAGTGGTCGTGTTTGTATCCAGCGGAACACTGGATGCACGGCAGAGATTGGTGATTTTTTTTTTTTTTTCCACAGCGTCTAACGTGCATACGGCGAGCAGCATCATTTAAACGTGACAAGGGAGAGGCATGCAGCTATCGCAACATTTGTGAAAACCTCGGTCCTGACACTCGAATAATTTAACGTTCCTAAGAAGAGGTTAAACCTTCATGCTGCTTCTTCAAATTGATTTTAAGGGGCTGCTATAAATGGAACATCAAAAAGCTGCGGCAGGGCTACTCCGAGCGGAATATGCAAACTGCAAGCCAGAAGCATCCTAGCCCATTGCAATATCGTACATTGTGTGTGCCAGCACTTTTTTGTTATTACGTAAAGGCTCTTGGAAGCACCTTGGATATTTTACATTCTCCTTTCTCTGCTGGAAGCAATCATCACACAGGAATCCTGACGTGGGCTCTGGGACTATAGGGCATTCCAGCTCGTGATCCAGCACGGTTAATTGTGAAAAGTGTATACATTTCTGGCTTATCCATGCATTGTTATGGATCTGACGTGAGTCCACGTCTTCCTCTCCCCTCCCGCAATACTACAGGCAGAATTTCAGTTAAAAATCTTACAGTATCACGGTACAGGAAGCCGTGATATTCAGACAGCAAAATAACGTTAGTCCCCGGCTGTAAAAAAGCTAATTAAGCAGAAGAGGAAAATCAAGAGAAACTCGAAAATGTAAGTATTCCCTCTCATTAACAACTGAACATTTAACTTCGGAGCCTCAGAAAGGGAAATACCAGGCTGTTCTGCACGTTTTCGCTAAGCTTCATTTTCCACACAATGGGGAATAAAATGCTAGTTTAAAGCGGCTACGTTACCGAAGGATTTTCCATCGCTACGATCAGACTTATGTCCTTTAAACTCACGGCATGCACAAAAGAGCAACGTTTGTCCAAAATAGGCTAAAAATATACGAAACGACAGGGGAAAAAGCATACAAATCCTTCCTTGGAAGCTAACGACGAGGAAGTCTGAGAGGTCTGAGTGTGTTTGAGCTCGGATTGTTTAATAGAAAGATTTATATACTAACTGTATTATTTACTTTGGGAGGGGAGGTGGCAGTATAAGGGTATGCTAATTAGTGGGAGATTTTTTGGGGGAAGGGGTGGAATATCAATTTTTATTGCATCACCTGTCAGGAGTGTCCAATCAGCGTTGGCTTTAGGGGAATTAATTGATGAAGGTGTCTCCGGACGAGCTCACTTCACTCTGTCATTTTATTTGTAGCTAAAGCAGCGGCGGGAATAGCAGCTGCATTTCTTTTCTCTTCCTCCCTTCACATTCCATTATCATAGTTTCCAATGGAAAAGCAGGGAATGAAAGGGAACAGGTACTGATCTTCAGCAGCAACTTAGAGAAACACTTTGGCAAACCTGATTTTTAAGATTATATCTTGATTGTAGACTCACGGTATTTTTTTTTTTTTTATTTTTGTCTAAAGTTTGGCACTTAATTCACCAGGAATAACAGCCTTTGTTATATTTTATTAGCAGGATGCCTTGAGACAAATACAGCATCTGGCTGAGGATTGTGTGTGTGTGTTGCTTTTTTTTTTTTTCCTTTTTTTTTTTTTTTTTTTTTGGTGTGTTTTTTGGTGCTTCATATCTCTCTCTCTCTCTGCAAATGCTGGGAATAATTTAATTCACGAAATGGGAGACCTGAAGTCGGGTTTTGAAGAGGTGGATGGCGTGAGGCTCGGCTACCTCATCATTAAAGGAAAGCAAATGTTTGCACTCTCTCAGGTTTTTACAGACCTGCTCAAAAACATCCCGCGAACTACCGTGCACAAGCGAATGGATCATTTAAAAGTAAAAAAGCATCACTGCGACCTGGAGGAGTTGAGGAAACTCAAAGCCATCAACTCCATCGCTTTCCACGCTGCCAAATGCACCCTGATCTCCAGAGAGGACGTGGAAGCTCTTTACACATCCTGCAAAACCGAACGGGTCCTTAAGACGAAACGGAGGAAAATAAGCCGGGCGCTGTCAACCGCCAACCTCCGGCCGGACCTCGCACCCACCGACCCCTTTTCAGGCTTCTGGAAGGAGAACAAACTTTGGCTGGGTTTGAATGACTCTCCCCGGCCCCTGCTGCCCATCAGGAGGAAAGCCTTGCGTCCGGGGGACACAGCCTTGCTACCGGCCTCTCATCTACCTCACATTTTTAGTAAATACACTGGCCACAGCTACCCAGAAATCGTTCGGGCGCCTTGCAAATCCCCCGTAAACTATGAAACGGCGGCGGGCAGCTGCGCGCCCCTCCGCGTCCGCCGCCCGCCCGCCGCCGCGGCGCGGCTCCCGGCCGCCGGCCCCCCGCCCCCGCCCGCCCGCTGCCGCCGCCGCCGCCACCACGGGGCGGCCGCCGCCGCCGCAGCGCTGGGCCCTCCCGGCGGCGCCCGCCGGCCCCTGGCCCCTCCGCGGCCCTGCCGGCCCCGCGGAGCTCCACGGCTGCCTTTGCCGCTGCCCCGCGGCTTCGGGCCGCCGCCTCCCGCCTTCCCCGAGAGCGGCAGCAGCGACTCGGAGTCCAGCTGCTGCTCCGGCCGCGCCGCCCACGACTCGGACTGCGGATCCAGCCTCTCCAGCTCCAGCGAGGGCAGCTCGGAGGAGGAGGACGAGGAGGAGGACGACGAAGAGGGCAGCGGCGCCTCGGACTCCAGCGAGGGCAGCTCTGAGGAGGAGGAGGAGGAGGAGGAAGAGGAGGAGGAAGAGGAGGAGGAGGAGGACAGCACCTCGGACTCCGACTCCAGCTCGGTCTCCAGCCAGGTCTCCGTGCAAAGCATCCGCTTCAGGCGCACCAGCTTCTGCAGTCCGCCCGGCGTGGTCCACGCCAACTTCTTGTACCATCTGGCGGCCGCGGCCGCCCCCCGGCCCCCTGCCCCGGCCCCGGCCCCGGCGGAGCCCGGCGGGCTGCCCGCCCTCCGGGGCTCTCCTAGCGGAGTCAAGCCGGAGCTGCCGGAGGAATGGGGCCGACCCGGCTGGGCTCCCGCCGCCCAGGCGCTGCGCTGCTCCGGCGGCCTGGGGAGCTGCTTCGCGGAGATAAGAGATGATAGGGTATCCGAGATCACATTCCCACACTCTGAATTTTCCAATAATGCCAAGAGTACTGACCTAACAATTAACTGTGTTGCAAAGGGGGCCTCTTCACCTAGCCCAAAGACAAACAATGCATTTCCACAACAAAGAATACTCAGAGAGGGAAGGAAATGCCTTCAAGCAACTACTACACACCGTGCAGATAACAATACAATAGCTTCTAGGTTCTTAAATAATGATTCTTCATCAGCGGCAGCAAATTCAGAGAAAGATTCCAAAATCCCTCATTGTATTGAATTTGCCACGGATTTGCCCTCTTTACAAACTGATCCTGAGGAGGATGCTGCTTCTCCAGGGGCAGCAGAAGCAGCTGAGCTCCAGTGCACTGATACAGGCAATAAAGCATTGCCATTCCTGCAAAGCATTAAAATCAAAATAGAGGACAGCAGTACGAACGACGAGTATGAGCCTGACCTTACAACACATAAGCTAAAGTGTGAGTGCAATGATACTAAGGATGAGTTTTACGGTGTGACTGAGAGTAATAACCAGGACGCTTTATTAACAGCCAAGGAAGATTCTGCATGCACTGAGAAAGATACCACTTCCTTAAACCCTCTGACTCAGAGTCAGGTCCTCTCATGCACTTTAGGTACTCCAAAACCTGAGGATGGGGAGTATAAATTTGGAGCAAGGGTGAGAAAAAATTACAGGACACTGGTTTTGGGAAAGCGACCTGTACTGCAGACTCCTCCAGTCAAACCAAACTTGAAATCAGCTCGAAGTCCACGTCCTACAGGTAAAATCGAGACACATGAAGGAACACTGGATGATTTTACAGTTAACAATAGACGCAAAAGGGTAGCCAGCAATGTAGCATCAGCAGTGAAAAGGCCATTTAATTTAATGGCAAATTTTCCCTGTCCACCATCACTAATTATTGGCAATGATGGGGATTTGTTGCCAGCTTATTCCTTAAACACCACTAAGGATTCCCAACCACCTCACAAGGCCCATCCTGTATGGAAATGGCAGCTGGGCGGTTCTGCAATACCTCTTCCACCTAGCCACAAATTCAGGAAATTTAATTAATAAAATAGTTTGGAAAATATTTTCTTGAACCACCTTTAACTTTCTTACATTTTTTAAACTCTGCAGGATGGTTTGTACAAGCCCGTTAATGCTATACACACTTTTGGAATCCTGTTTTATCACAATGTGAAGACAGAAACCGGATTACTATTTTGTTTACCATTACAACAGTGGTTTTTTACATTGTTTTGGGGTTTTTTTTTTTTTTTTTTTTTTGCTGGTCCTGTTGCATTTGGGGTTTTTTTGGGTTTTTTTGTTTTTTTTTTTTGTTACATTCCACAGAGTACTTCAGGCTAAAGACTCAAGTTAAACTCAGTTATTATGGTAGAGCTGGAAGACTTTACTGTTTAAATGCTAATAATGCACCAGTACCTCAATTCAACTGCTGCAAATAAATGTCAAAAGGTTGAATAATAAATATTAGAATGAGCCATTAAATTTATGCACTAGATTTCGAAAATGGAAGTCTAACTGTTAATTCAGTTAAAGTTTGTTAAGTTACATGGTTGCACAGTAAGGGTTCACTATAATTCAATGTGGCAGCAGCCTACTTTTTGGGAGCTTTGTTTTCGGGTGCAGGGGTGTCTTTTTCAAAGAGCAGTTGCACTTACACCTTTTTCTCTGTTTTGGAAAGGCTGGGGTCTGCCTGCGACCCCAGCACTGGGATACGCTGCCTCATCTGAAACCAGTAAATAAATGTGGAATTATATTTTTTGTAAAAGGGCGTCTTTTTACTTGTACAGCCACTCTTTGCAATTGGGAAGTCTTTTTGTTTCACCCAGAGGTCTTAAATAAGGTTACTGTTACCCACTAATGTCATACTTAAGTTGTGGTCTGGACATGCCCCTTACAAACTTGCAAAGCAACTAAAATATTTGCCCAGCAAGCAGTACAATTTATGGTCCAGCCCCTCACGCTGGCTGGAGGAAATAGCAAAGCAGTAAATACAACACAGAAAGTGAAACAAGAGGCCGTAGTAAGTGGAAAGAATACACAAAATGAGAAGACCATGTTATTCATAGCTTTTTTGGCTCCAAAACTCAGGCGTTTCAACCCTGTTATACTTCCAGGTTCTATCCTCATCTCTTGAAATATGTCTTTTTCTTTTTTTTTTTTTTTTCTTTTTTTTTTTCCATCCTCTCTATGTAGCAGAAACATTTTTACTGCACGTGACAATCAGAGGCAATTATCTATATTTGCACTTAATATCGAGATAGTTGAACAGGCAGACTTCTAGAGTCTAGCCCTCGGTAAGACATGCTGGTATAATATATTGTGATGATGCAAGCAGTAAATCAAAATTATGGAAATTTGCACTGTTGAAAAGCATGCTTTAGCTTTATTTTCAATTAAAAACACTGTTTAAAAAAATTCCTGATTCCATACACTTTGAGTTATTGCAGAGTTATCCGTGGTTTCCTCTCCGTTTGTAAGTTCACTGTTTTTATTTGGAGGAAATACGCTTCAAGAGGTTAACTGTTTCCCTCCCCCCAGCTCCTCGAAAAGAAAGGGGAAAAAAAAAACGCTGGAGGCCGAGGTGGAGGCAGAGCTGAGGACGGGGAAAGGTCTCTCTTGCAGGGGGAGGACGGGTACAGCAACTCTGAAAACAGCCTGAAAAGTTTTCAGCTTGAGAAAGGCAGTTATAATTGAGTTGCTGAATCAGCAGAGTTTAGGATGAATAATTGCTGGTTTCTTTCTTTGGATTAGCATTTTATTTATACTAGATCATTCCCAAATTAAATTTTAAGGATTCCACTCATCGATCAATCCCGGGAGAATAATTTATCGTAAATCAGAAAAGGAAAACAAAGCAACAATGTAATGTTTACTGTGTGACTCAAAGTCAACATTTCTGATGGCAATCCGCTGTCTGGGTTTCAATTCTTTTTAATGCCTGTCTTTTGTGATGCCCTCTCCCAGCTTCTCGTGTCTCTAAATATTCCAAGCAGTCACTAACTGATTTCAGCTCTGTTGACTATATCCACACCGTAGTTTCCCTCTCATTGCAAAAGGTCTGGTCTAAGAATACCTGCAGCCAAACATATTTAGAAAGAGTAAACAATTGCCCTTCAGTGGAGTTACCCTTCCCCCCTGCACGCAGGCTCACACACATCACTTTAAACTGCCAGTTGCAAAAGGTGCATTGCATACTTAACCGCTCTGCTGAAATTACGATGGTCATGAACAATCTGCTTACTGGAGTTGTTCTGAGATGAATGTTTACATTTGTATGTTTAGAACTGCACAGATTACAGATTTATTTCCAGAAAACTGTAAATACGTACCAAAATGTACTGCTCAGGAAAGCCCCCCCGCTCTGTTAGAAAGCCGTGTCTGCTTGACAAAGGTTTTCCCTTGACCAAAAAAAAAAAAAAAAAAAAAAAAAAAAAAAAAAAAAAAAAAAGCAAAATCCAAAAGCTACAAAGGTGCAATATGCAAACTTGAACCTTAAAATTTAGCCTTGTCAATTAAACAATGTATCACTTTCAAAGTAACTCAGTCTCCTGACCTACTTCCAATTAGAAATATGCTGATTTAGCCAGGAATTCTAAATTACAGAGGTGCCTTTTCAGATTCCCGAAATAATCCTAGTGGGGGTGGGGGAGAATGGGGGGGAGGGGGAGGAATAAGCATAAATTTATACCAAATAGGCTCTGCGGGGTTGGGGACGTGAAATATGGAGCCCAGCCCTCCCAGCAGCCTGGGAGCCCCAGGCTCCGGAGTGGGGCAGGGAGTGCCCCAGGCCCGGCACCCACCGAGCATCCCCAGCAGGACACTCCGCTCCCCCGGGCTCCCCTCTGCGCAGGCAACAGCAAAAGGCAAGAAGTTAAACAGCCAAATAATTTTCACACGTGTACACCTCAGTTTAGTGCAAGGCACTAACTAGAACATTAGTGTTTTTACCACCCTTGGAGAAATTAGCCAGGTACAATAACTAATTGGGGAAAAACACAAAATAAATTAAAAAAAAAAAAAAAACAAACAACAACCAAAAAAACCCAACCTTAAGAAAAAAAGGTATTCTTTCAAATTCTGGAACTTTGGTAACTGTTTCTGATGGCATTGTAATTATGATTGCAAGCAGAGTTCATTATAATTTCAGCCTTAACATAAAGTGACATCTCTGAGTTATGTAAAAATAACCAATTTTCTCCCATAAAGGTAAGTTCTAATAGTGAAAATAAAACAAAAGTTTTTCAACTGAGCCAGGTTACCATTTTGTTGCAATGTTTACAGGAGATAAAACTTAAAATGTATTTGTAATGAGTCGCCACCATTTTCCAGTTCCTGGTGTAGATAAAAATGATCAGAATCTTCTAGAGGAAAAAGCAGTTGGGGGAAGCACGTGTACTTTATGGACTATACTCCATAGGTATTTGCCACAAGTAGAGTTCACCAGTAAATTTATTGCGAAGAGTTCTGCTGCCAGATGGAAGACAAAAGAAAGTTTTGGACTATGTTTAATTTTGTAGACCGTTAAAAAGGGAACATGTGTAATGCCTTCAGTAACCACGTATATTGCCTTAAAAGATGTAACTTGCCGTTTACAACAATTTACTTTAAGAAGTGATTGTTCTATAAACTACACTTACTTGAGTACAGTGGGATAATCTCTTTACTGCTTGTTTATTTAAAATGCCACTACTAGCAATTATGCAGAATAGTGGTAGCTGTTGTATGAAGTTTGCTGTTTAATCAATTCACTTGGTGATTTCTTTACATGGTTTCTTATCCTTTTTCCTCTAACAGATTTAGTTGCCAATAAATTAAAATTTCTACAGAAATGAGAGCGACGCTTTCATATTTGTGTTTGTCATTGTTCACGTGACAGTGGTTGAGACAGGGGACAAAAAGTGGCATTTTTGACACACAGCAGTAATCTGCAGGAAAATATTCCACATTTGCAATATGTTAGAGAACATGAAACATGGATAACGTTGTTAATTATGGGTTTTATGGTTAAAGAGGACTACTGGAAAGAACATGAAATGGCTCATCGTGGGATCTATTTGGTCAGCTTTGAAATACAAAAGGAGGGAGAGCGCCTGAAAATAATAAAAAATGGCTAGCAAAATAAGAAGGCAGGCAGTAGACCCTATCTTGCTACACACCACCCATTCCTCTGGTATCTAGCCCTGCAACTGCGCTCAAACAGCGTGGGGTCCAACATCTCCTGGGCCGAGTCGCTGGTACAGGGCGGCCAGGCTGGTGGTGAGCTCCGCGGCCTGCCTGAAAACCCCTCAGGAAGGGACAGATAGGCGGTTTTAGGCCTTACGCGTTGGATTTTTTCACTGCGCTGATATAATTATTTGCCGTGCCCTAGGCCCCTCTCTCTCCCCCTCTCCCTTTCACTCCGAGGCGGCCTCACAAGCCCCCGCTTTAAAAGGCCCGAGATGTTTTGCATGAAGCGCTCACAATAGGGATTGAGAGAATTGACAGTTTCAAAAACAAGGCGCCCTGTCCTTTCCAGATGCCGGGGACCCCTCTCCCGCACCATCTCTCGTTTGCTCCTCGCTGCTGGTGGCTTTATCCTTAGCATTGCAAATATACGGCAACAGCTGTGTTTGTAAACAGGGGGGAGGCCGGCAGGAGACCTTCGCCGCCGCCGGCCCTGCTCCGCCCGCTGCCTCCACTGGCCGCTGCTTCGCTGCCTCAACAGCCACCGCCTGAAAGCTAAAAAAATAAAGAAAAAAAAATAGAAGGAGATGGAGACTTAAAAAAAAAAAAAAAAAAAAAAAAAAAAAAAAAAAAAAAAGGAAAAAAAGAAAGAAAAAAGAAAGAAAACAACCCCAAAAAACCCACCACCATAAAAAATGGAGGGAGCAAAGCCGGGACGCAGGAGGAGCGGCCGGCCCTCGAACTGCCGGCCTGCTCAGCGGCGGGGCGGCCCCTGCGCGGCGGGCCCGCGGGAGAGTGCGCCTCGGGCCGCCATCTTGCCCGGCGCCACACAGCCTCCTCTGGCACCCTGTCCCGGCTCCCCCGCTCCCGGAGCGGCTCCCTGCGGCCGGACGGGGGTGATGCGTCGGCCCGCGGGGCCCCCGGGGGTTCCCGCACTTCAGAGCGGCCTCTCGGAGCGTCCGGGGCTCCCATCCCGCTCTCCCCCCACCCCCAGCGCTGGGGCGTCCATCTTCCCGGGCTCTCGTGTGGCGCGGCCCCGGTACCTTCCGCCCTGCCTCCTCTGTGCGCGGGGCGCCGCGGACGGGGGACAAAACACGGGGGGAAGCGTACGGTGGTTCCGCGGGGCCCTTGGGGCAGCTGCAGGACGAAGGGCCGGCGCTGGCGGCTCCGGGCCCCGGCGGGGAGGCGGTCAGCGGCCCGGCGCCGGGGGAGGCCTTGGGGCTTCAGGGGAGGCCTCAGGGCTCCGGAGATGCTTGGGGGCTGCGGGGGAGGCCGTGCGCCTCTGCCCCGGGGAAGGTGGCCCGGGGAGGGGACGGGGAGTGGGGTCAGCGCGGAAAGTGCAACAGGGCTGTTTGCTCTTTGCGTCGAAAATGCAGTCGGGGCTGTAAAGCGTGTGAAATTACGCACTGGTCTCTTAAAGAGTGGCTAATTTATAGTAAATAGCGAGGGCTTTGTAAATGGCTTTATTATGTTGTTTCTTGTTAATTGTTGAGAAAATCCCCATTGTTGAGTGTGAATGGCTTTATGAGCTAACCCGGTCTCCAGTGCAATGCAGGGGCAGTAAATGGCCGCTCCGCTAATGTAGCCTGTAGCGAAAAGCTGGCACCAGCCGCGCTGACCTTTGGACGGCGGTGCCGGGGTGCGCGGAGGGGCCGGGCTAGGCCGTGCTAGGGGTGCGAGGCCGGGCCGGGGCGTGTGGCGGCCCCATTAAAATGGACCTCCCCACAGGCAGTCTCCGGGCCGGGCGCGGTTGCAGCTGTGTCCATCGGAGAGGGGGAGCACCAGGGAGTGGGGGTGACACCCCGCTCCCGGCCCGTCAGTCCGGGATACCGCGGCGCTGAGCAGTCGCGCGGTGGGCCCGGACGGGTATACCGGCTCAGGGCCGAGCCCACCGGCCCCGCCGTGGCAGCTCACACGTGCAGGGGCCTCTCCCCGCCTTTGTTAGCGGCCGCGCTGCCCATCTGCCCCGCAACGCCCCGGCCAGCAGCCCGGGCTGCCCCTGCCCTGCCGAGAGGTGCCCCTGCCCCATGGGGTTGGTGTGGGGCTCCTGGCAGCGCCGCGTTCCACCGCAGCCCTCGGCCGTCTTCTTTGCCGTTCTCACTACACAAATAAACAGGAGCCTGCACATCTAGCCCCAGATCCCCTGTCCCGGAGGGGCAGGATGTGGTGGGGGAGCTGCGATGATGGGGGATTGCTACTTCCCCAAACTTCGCATGGCGGCTGTAGGCCGCGGGGGGAGGCACGCTGCTCCTCCCGGCAGCCAGAGAAACTGGGACACGGGGACTCCCCCGCCGCGGGAACATAAACGCTGTTTCACCAAAAAGCCTCCCGAGTGCACGTGTCTGCATATTATAAAATACAAATCGCGATGAAATGTAAATTCCACTCCAGAAACTTATATTGGGCTGTTTTCTTTCCTGAAATCTCTACCCCTCTGATTTCGCTATTAGGAGAAATCCCCCTGGGTTTAAAGCACTTGTTTCACGGATTTCTGTACAGCCCACATCTGTTGTCTTCCCCTCCGTGGCTCGCCCCTTCTGCCGGCGGCGGGCGGCGCAGGTCCCCCGGCGGGGGGACCGAGCGGCGAAGGGACCGCCGCGGCTCCGGCCCTGCCCTTCCAAGCGCAGCGATTTTCCAAACCGGCTTGCAGAATCGGTATTGAATTGCAAACGTGTCAGATGCACGGCTCCCTCTTGCCCGGGATTTGCGCTAGCAGTGCTTTTCCAGTCTGATTAGTAATGTCGGAGCAGCTAGATAGGGCTGTACAGTCCATTTCCCTCAAAACAGGATGTTTCCATCAACCTGCGTTTGGTTTTCCCCAAAGAGCAGCGGAGAGTTTAGCTGAGAAAGACGTCCCGGCTAAACCCTCGCCTTCAGCTGCCACTCGGGTCACTTCACATCTTTGTATGATATTTCATCCTGTCATTCCCCTTTCTCTACCTTCCTGACCAAAATAAATAAACTAACAAACAAACAGAGCCTTGGAAATGCCATGCCGATGGCGAACCGCGGGGTTGCCTCACCGTCAGCGCCCGGCGGGGCGGCGGGGCCGGCCCGGGCACGGCTCAGTCGGGGGACACCCTCCCTCGCCCCCTCATTTAGCTTGTTGTTGCTCCCGGAGCAAGGCTCCTGCTCTCCTGGACCATCTCCCGCCCGGGCAGCGGCTGCCGCCCCGGGAACAACGCGTTTGTTGCGATCTCCAGAGTCTTTGTGCGTTTGTGAGGATGCGTGTGAACGGGGCCGCGAGTGTTAAAACTGCCACATAACCTGTGAGAACATATGTTTTATATTTACTCGCGATGCTTTTATATTCCCATGCTTCAGGAGTAGGCTGCTGGAGACAATAGCAAACCTAGAAATATTATCTAGAAAAGTGCATTAAAATAAACAAATTAATAAAAACAAAGGGAAAAAAAAAAAAAAAAAAAAAAAAGAAGAAGAAAAAGAGGACGAGCTTCTCGCTTCTGAAAATTATCATTCCCATTTTTGTGGCCATGAACATTTGTGTAAGGGTAAATGGGTGATAACGTGCTATTTCGTGTACAGTTTTTCGGACCATTTGAATCTTTACTGCTTCTGCAGTGAATGTTTGAAGTAGCGCACTATAAGCAGGAGAAGGATTTTCAGGTAATTTCCCCCTGTGACATAATAGTTCCCGTCAAAATCTGGCTAAGTTTGCCGGAGGGAAAAAGATGTTCATGCTAAACAATGTGGGAGAAGAAAAGAGAGAATGGCGTTTAATACGTGCTATAAAATAATGTCAGATCTCCCCGGCTGTGATCTCACAGTCTCTCTTACATTTTAGGGGAAGTTTATAAATGGTTACCTGGGGTTTACAAATTCTGCTAGTAAAATCTCATTAATTTCATTATGATTTCTATATCCTTGTCCCGTAAAGGAGCCTGCAAAGTGTACTAATGCCACACAAGCCCTGCCATTCATCAAGTCGGTGGGCATTTGTATTTCCCTATGTAACTACGTAGAGGCCGATAAATAGAAAGGCTCTCCAGATAATCGCTGGTATCTCCACGCAGAGCACTTGGTGGTATTTGTTCCATCCCGGAAAAGTGAGCTTCTTAAAGAGGCTTGAAAGTAGGTGAACTTTTAAAATGACACCTGAAAGTTGGGAATCTTTATACGTGTTTGAATTGCTCGTGGAGAAACAGAATAACCAGCAGCAGTTCCTCATCAGCAGACTTAGAAGAGGATCCTGCCTTTCCCGAGGCCTTTCTCCCTCTCTGCGTCCCTCCCTCTCTCTGCAGACACCAGCGCACAGATGCTGCGAGGGTTCCTGTGAAAACTCCAATGCCGAGTGCCCGGCTTCTACGCCGGGGCCTGCGGTTGCTGCATTTGTTCCTCCCGTTTTCCGCGGGAGACGGATGACATCGGGTTTAAGGAAAAGCACCGGAGGGCAACTGAGAGTTCAGCGGTTCCCAAACCCAGCGCCGGCACGAACTGCAGGATCGTTTTGCTGCGGAGCTGCTCTGGCTTCACAAAACCTGCAAACCCAAGCTGCCTTCCAGACTAAATTTACTGCTTGTATTTGGTTTAGCAACGTCGATGTCGTCTGATAATTTAGGAAGACGAACTACATAAACATCTGATAGTTTGTATTAGAACCAAGCAGAGTGACAATTGCACAGAGCTGGTTCTAATTTTGTTCCAAAGTGTTTACACATCGACATATGGTAAATTTGTCTTCGCCGAGAAAGTTAGGAATCAATAGCGTTAATAGCTTTGCATAGACATGATAGCGATTTCTGCATCCCTACCATCCGAAGGTTGCTGAAGATAAATGCTTGGGTGCTGAAAAAAAAGGGGTTTTCAATTGAAGATTAACTGGTTGTGCCCGCAAAGGTGCTTAGAGGTTTCTGGCAGGCACTGCGGAGTTCAGCAGGACTTGTTCTCTCTCTACTGACCGTAAAAAGAAGTAATAGTCCCCTTGCTCCGCTTTCATCCTTTCTTTACAGTGCTTTTGCTCACCCGTACCTGCAAAACTCACGCCTGAAAAAAACAACTGGCTTCTTCCTGGCGAGGAGAGTTGATCTATGATAAACCGGCTGGAGCCTGGTTCCCCCTGACCCTGGCTGGGATGACAGAGTTTTCCAGGAGCCGCTCTCGCTCCGAGGGAAGAGGGAAAATCAAAGTTACCGAGCCCTTTCCCTAGTTTAAGCTCTCTATCAAGGTGCTGCAGAACCTTTTGGGTACTCTCTGGTTTTCCCAAGGGATGTCTAGTGACCTTCAATCGTAGCAAGACGGGGTGGCAAAAAATCGGTTGTGACAGGACATTTTATATAATCGAGGATGTGCTCCCAAAGAGATCATAAAACTATATATTTATTAAGAACCCTTCAAAAGCAGGACTCATCAACATTTGCAAAGGCTGCTAATGCAGCAATTTCGTCCGATACTGAAGAACTTTTATTTTTAATTTTCAGGTGTCGCCTTAGGAATATTATGAAATCATGAAGAAATTCTAAGGGCAACCCAATCTACAGATGTCTCTGCACGTCCCTAAGGCAAACAGGTCAAATATTTTTTAAACACGCATTTACCAAGAGGAGGGGGGAAACAAACAAACCAACAAACCACACACACACACAACCCTCCCCCCCCCCCCCAAAAAAAAAAAACAACAAAACCCAAACAAAAAACAAGAAACAAAAAAACCAAGGCATCTAAGCTGGAAACCTGTGGGGGCATAACAAAAGGAAAGAGGCCAGAAAGAAATATCCCACAGTGGATTACAAGGTTATGGGACAGGTCACTATAGGAAAGTTAAACAAAAAATGAAGGGTACATTATATAAACCTCACATAATTAAAAAATAGTCAGTTCCAATGTTGTAGCTATACCCTCAGATATTTGTTTGTTTGTCAAGTGCCTATGAATTTATTGGGAATTTGTTCTGTTAATATACCTCTATTTACTTGGCATTTGATTTTTCACATAAATAGAAAGCTGACCGCAGCCTTTAATAACTGTGTATTTAGTGAAGACTATAATTATTTCACACTGCAGACGAATGTGTAGAATGAACTATTATATGAGGGGATGTAGACAGACAAGAAACAAACCCTGCTTTACAGAGGGAGGACTCTAGGACAGTAATATATTAAATATTGTAGCGATCGATTTCAATACCCTGAGTGGACACGAGAATAAAAATTCACCACCAAGATGAAATGATTAGGAGTTCTTTGTTGTGAGGAAAAAACATTTTTTTTTCCGCAGTTCCTTTTTGTTCAGGTTTCAAGAGGGCCGAACAAGCATCCTTCAGGCTCTCGGGTCCCGGTTTGGGATATAACCCTAAAGGTTAGCTGCATCTCAATGGCGTTTCTCCGTGGTAAAAAGATGGGTCTTTGTCCGAAAAGAGCCGTATTAAATACCAAGCCCAGCTCCGGTGCGCGGGACAGTGGCAGCCCCACACCCCGGCCGCGGCCCCGAGGCTGGGCTGGCACCGGGGCGCCTGGCCGGGGGCTGCGGCGTTTCCCGAGGACGGGAACTCGGGTCGGGCCGTGCGGGGCAGCGGTGCCGGCTCCCGCCTGCTCCTCCGGGTCGTCGGCGGGGGGATTGCAGTGGCGGGAGAGTGCCCCCGTGCCAGCGCTGGAGGGGAGCGGCACCGGGCCGGCCCCCGGCAGCCCCTTTGTAGCCCGGCCAATTAAAACGGCACACAAAGCTGCTCCCCAGCCACCCTCCGCTCCCACCGCCGCCTCCATCTCTCTCTTCCCTTCCTTCCCCTTATCCCCACCCCCCTCCAGCCACGGCCCTTTTCGGCTTTAATTAATAAGTGAGAGGCGGAATTAAAATTAAAGAGATGGCAGAGGAGTTCCCTCGCCCCGCAGAAGCCCTCCTGAGTTCTGGTGGTGGGTGCGAGGGTGTTCGGGCGTCGTGCGGAGCTCCGGGCCTGAGGTGCCCCCATCCCCCGGCCGCCGTCCTCCTCCTCCGGAGGCTGCCGGAGTGGCCTCCCCGCGCAAGGGTTGGCGATGGCCGGGGCTGAAGCTGGAATGGGCAGCAGCTGAGGACTGGGGTTTGCTCCCCTCCTGCTCGGCTGCAGAGGAGAGGAATTACAGCCCAGCAAATGTGAACCTGTTGACTGCCACATCCCGAGTGAAAGGGCCGATAGTTTTTTTACATTCCCAAACCTATGAAGTTGGGATGCCATCGCTGGGCCTCTGGATTCACCTGTCACTGCAATCACTGCCCCCGAGCACTGACAAATATTCACAATAAAAGAGTGAAAGGGTCTCTTAAGGTTCACTGATTTGTGTGTAGAACTTTGGAAAACTGCAAACAAGCGAGAAAAATTGTCCATTCTTGTGAAGGGAAATACAAGTTTGCACTTAACCGTTAAGCGACAAAACCCAAGGACTGTCCAAAGAGCCGGTGTCATACACTGTAATCTCCATAACAATTTCATTTCCTCTCTTCCCTCTCTCCCTCTTTTCTGGCTACCAAAGGGGAAAATCTAGGGTTTAATCCTGAGGACGGCTTTCCATTTATTCCCACTGCAGGGAGAAGGGGATATTGAGAAAAGCCAAGAGATCCCGAGCAAAATGGAGTGGGAAGTCCTCGGGCTCTGCGCTGGGAAAGGCGGCTTGGGAGCATCCAGCCCGAGGACACATGCGAGTTAGAGTGAAATAGAAACTGGCGCTATTAAATTTCCTTTTAAGTGTGCCTTTGGATTAGTTGTACTCGGACTCCAGTAATTAAGGCCCATCTCTTTAGAGAAAACCTTTTCGGTTTCTTATTCCACCGTCGGGCGTGATTGCAGTGTGCTCGAGAGAAAAAAAAAAAAAGGACCAGTTTTTATCTTTCAGCGCCAAAAAGTTGCTGCCACATAAGTGCTTTTTTTCTAAGGACGACATTAAATTGTACGGTAATAACAATAATCACCGAGGGATCTGTTTTGTTACCGTCTCAGGCCTCAGAATCTGCTGTTCCCGTCTTGCTGAGACCAGGGAAAAGCGCTTCCCGATTAAATTCTGCATTAATAGAACTTGGCAACCGGCAACAAAAACCTTGCTTAAGTGAAATGAAGAGACAAAAGGCACTTTAAATGCTGAGGCTGGGGGTTGGGGAGCTTATGCCACTAATTTTAAATGAAGACGACGTTCATGCCTTGCAACCAGTGGCGAGCCCGTGCTCAGGCTGGGTTAAGGATAGCACTAATTCTCCTCCGTGGGCTCGCTGCGAGGCTCCGAGGAAGGAATCGCCGCCTTCTTCATCCTCCCTCGCCTCGCCGGGGACCAGCCTTTGTACCCGAAATCTGCGAGATCTGCAAACCCAGCTCAGCTTTCAGGCAGCTCCACCTGAGGCAGAAGCGATCCTGACCTGGCGACTAAAAAAAGCAGGGACCGAAACTCTGCTGGTCTGGGGAAGACTGGCAGGGACGGCGGGGGAATGATACTGGGGGTGGGGTGGGGTCCCCACGCACTGCCCGCGAGAAAGGTCCGAAACGGAGCATTTCCACCATCTTCTCCGGGGAAAGTGTTTGCTCCCTGGGTCGTTTCCCGCGGGGACACGCGACCTCAGGAGCCCCCTCTTGATGCGCGCGAGGGAGGGGGGAGGGCAGCTCCCACGCGTGTCCGCGGGCCGGCGCAGAGAGACCCCCGGCAATGCGGCGGTGGGACGGAGCCTCCACACCCCTCCCGGCGGGGGCTGCGCGGAGCGGGGCCGCAGCCCGTGCCGGAGCCGGCTCTGAGCGCGGAAATAGAAATGTAACATCTCTCCAGACAAATTAATTTTTGACGGATTTATGGCACGGTTTGCTTTCAAGATATTCATTGGCTCCTCCGAGCTGTAATAAAGTCCAGGGTGCAGAAGTATAAACACGCACCGTCTGCTCGGCGGAAACCCTCTAACAGTATCTGCCAGCGAAAGATCAAGACACTTTGTGCATTTTCCACAGATAATGCCCATATTCCGAATGAGTGATCAGAGGACTCCAGTATTGTTAAGTAAAATGAGAGGAAGGCGAGTGACGTGGGAGTCGAACAATGGCATTTCTGAATCAGTTTGGTTGATTGACATTTGGGGGCTTCATGACCCGAGGGAATAGGACTCATTACCGTGAATACACCAAAACATCAACCGAGATTAGAACTCTGGATCTTTTAAAAATCCTATTTCATTCTAAATTATAGTGGGAAAATACCAATTCTAAGAAAAAAGAAAGAGAGGGAAGAAATTACCCCTTTATGCTCCTTTAATTGCTCAAAGCCCCCAAATAGCGTAAGAAATAGCGTTAAGATTTTAGGCAGCACTTAAGAGGAGAAAATTAACTTTACAAACTAAAAACCTTGCTGATGACAGAACCTTGAATACAAGGAAATATATGTTTCTGGGACCTGCAGAACTTGCGCGGAGCTAAGATGGGAATAGGCACAGCGTGCACGAATAACTTAATAAGAAGAATATTTGACAGTTTGTTATGAATAACTAATTAGATATTACTACAGATTCCTTTGTTAAGCGTTTTATATCCCAAATCTTCAGGAAAAGGATAAGAAAGAGTGAGGGAGAAAAAAATAGTGGGGGAAAATAGAAGGGTGAAGAAAAACGTGTTCAAACCAGCCTGGACAGCCAGGAGAATCAGTGGCGAGGATTCTCTTTGAAAGACCGGCTAGCTCTGAACAAAGTCCATTCCTCAAAAAATTGGAGAAAAAAAAAAAATAGTCAGAGGGGGACAAAGTCCGATAGAGCAGGTGAGTGTCCTTCCCCGGCCATGAGTCCGTGGGTCTCTCAATTTGCCCATTTTCTAAACTATCTCCGGACCCTGAAACAGCAAACACTGTCCCTCTGTCCAGCACAGGGCCAATGTATTTTAAATGTAGTCGTATTTGCTCCTTCCTATCTTCGGGGAAATAAACACACACGGGTTCCTGATCCAGGATGAAGCGCTTAACCAGTGACATTATGAACGTGGCTGTATTATGAAGGTGGCTCTATTATCAAATTTTTCCATCAGTTATCAAATACGAGGATTGCTTAGGAGTCATTGCTTTGCACAATAGGAACAAGGACAGTTTTATTTATTCTGCCACCAGAAATACAAATAATTAAGACCCTGCCCTGGCAATCCTGCCAAATAAATTTAGTGCTTTCAGGTTAAAATACAGTCGCGCAAACAAACCCGATGATTATCTAAATGTTCAATTATACATTTACTAATGCGGCCAATGACTCAAAGCCTCCACACGTCTAGATACTATCTTTATATGGAGACATCTTGGGTTTAATTAATTACTTTTATTCCCATTACTCTCCAGAAAAATAGGGGTCGCGTCGCATTAAATTTAAGATTATTTTAATTTATTTAGGCTCTTAATAAAAAAAGAATAAT
Source organism: Heliangelus exortis (assembly GCF_036169615.1). Lineage (NCBI taxonomy): Eukaryota > Metazoa > Chordata > Aves > Apodiformes > Trochilidae > Heliangelus > Heliangelus exortis. The sequence goes on from NC_092423.1 coordinate 19,285,333, forward strand.
TTTTTTTTTTTTTTTTTCGAATTGCGAGGGAGAGGCAATGGTACTGGATGGGGAGTTTGAACAAAGACACGATACCCGCGACGTGCAATGCCGAGCTCGGGGCAGGACAGGCACGACCCAGCTTGCCCCCATGTTACCCATCTTTAGGTACCGTGGGGAGGGAGGAGCCAGACGAAGTGTCCGGGCGGCACCGCGCCGGTCACCCGTGCACCCGCACACCCGAGCCCCGCTCTCTGCCGGCGATCGGCCGGCACCGGCACTCGGGCAGGAGAAGTTAAACCTGCGGCGTTCCCGCTCGTCAAACCCGTCCGCGGACACGGCGGGGAGAGCTCGCCCGGAGCGGGGAATGGACGGGCAGCGGGAGGGCACGCTCCACGCTACCGGGTAGCGGCGGCGGCCGGCTCCGCACCTGTGCGGTGGCCCCGCGGGGGAGCTCCTAGAGGAGGGCAGAGTCCGCAGCCACACGGGGAACAAAGGCATAGGGGCGGCTGCGGCGGCGGCGGGCGGCGGGCGCCGGGAGAGGAGCGGAACGGAGCGGAGCGGAGCAGAGCAGAGGCCCCGCCGCCCGCGGCCTCGCCTCTCGCAGCATCCGCCGCCTCGCAGCCAAACGCGGGCCGGCAGCGCCCCCTGCAGGGCGGAGGCAGCACTGCAGCGCGGCGGCGGCCGCCCCGCCCCCTTAAAGCGGCAGCGGCTCTTAAGGTGGAACGGGCGGGAGCTGGGGTGGCCCCTCCGCGCCGCGGTTGGGCTCCGGGAATCCGCGTCCCTCCCGACGGCGGCCCTGCAGCCTCCTGAAATACCCTGGGTGCTGACACCCTCTTCATTCTCTTTCCTACCCTCCCCGCTACCCGGTGCCGGCATTGTTGGTGTTGAGGTGTATGTGGGTGAACGCGGAGCGCTCCCACGGGAGTGGTTTTCTACGGGTGTCTTAGTCGGGGGAAGTGGGCCCGTCCCCGATCGAGGTGCTGGTGATGCTGCCTGAACCGAACCAGTCCCTCCGACGGTCGCGGCGTCTCTCTCAGGGTTCGACCCTTAGTCCCTGGGACCCCTGGCTTCATGGCCGGAGACCACCCCGCTCTCTCCCGGGGTGGCGAGGAGAGCCCTGACTGCCGCTCCGCACCGCTGCGCACAGCGCGCAAAACCACTGCTAGTCTCCGCAGCTTTAGCGAGAGGCCTGGCCGGCTGCTGTCGCAAATGCTCTACCGCGTCCTCTCCGCGCACACGGGCACGGTGGCAGCTCCGTTTCGGGGGCGGTGAGGCGGGGGAGTTGCCACTCAAGGTATTGCGGCGGCGCAACCTCTCCCTGCTTGTGCCCCTCGTCCCTTGAGCAAACCAATATACTTAATTAAGAAAAACATAGACGGGCGGAGGGCCAGTGTCCTTCCTCCGAAGTATTTTGTAGCTGCCCCAGAAGAGTGATGCGGTCCTGCCCGGCGCTTTCCGAGTAGCGGAGGATGGAGCCGCGGCCGTGCGCTCCGCTCCGCAGTCACTGGGCCACCCACCAGCCTCCCCGAATGATGATTTTATTCTGCCTCTTGGGGTTAGGACTAAGGAGCAGTGAGAGCACGGAGGGTACTGCCAGGGAAGCGCAGGTTCCCGGTGCAGCGGCGGAGGGAACGGACACCGGCGAGCCTCAGGAACGACACCCACAGCTGCACCTCTTCTACCCTCAAAAACGAATCGAACGGGCAAACGCGCGAGCTGTGGTTGCATCTCGCTTGCGCAAGGGCGCGATTGTTGCTATGAAAATTCTGGCCGAAGTTCTCATATATCTGGACGGGGGGTATTGGTTTTGTTGTTGTTGTTGCTGGGGGTGGGGAGGGAGAGCGGGGAGTTTTGCTGGAAACTAATGAAGACAAATCTGCATTAGAGCTACTTCACACAGGCCATTAAGCAGGACGAGGTTTCCTTCTCGTGTTATTAAGCGGTGATTTGTGAGCACCGAGCAGAGCGGTAACTTCGGGGCGGCCTGACCGCGCAGCGTCGGGCAGAGCCGCACAGCTCCCGCGCTCTCACGGTTTGTTGCAAGCTCGGAGCGGGCCGAAATAACAGCGCAATGTTTCGAAAATCACACCCCTTTTACGCCAACTCCCTCGTCCCGTCCAGCAGAGCTGAATTATGTGGGCTCCGCGGAGCGCTGCGCGACATCGCGCGGTGCAGCGCTGCGCTGCGCGGAGCGCCCTCCGACCTGCTCCGCCAGACGTTTCAAGTGGGAAAGCCCAGCGAAGCTCTGAAAAAAGGCAAGGAAGGGTCGCCTCCTCCGCGCATCGCAGCCTTATTTTTCTGTTGTTCGCTTGAAGTTTCTGTGTAGTAACCAAGAAAGCATCACCGAGTCTTTCTCGACCAGATGAGATCTAGGAAATTTGTCATTTATATATATATTTACCTTGCTGATAGGCTTTCGTGAGTGGTAAAGCTGGAAGTTTAGAAAGGTAGACAAAAATCTGGAACCTGCCAAAATAGCCAAAAGACACAAATGTTGCAGGGGGCAAGCGATGTTTCACCCCGAGGTTCATGGAGAAGAGAATTAAAAATACTGTACAGGGATATATTGTTTAATGTAATGTTTGAGAGAAAGGCTGTAAAATCCTGAAAAGACAAGCTCTACCATGAGAAAGCAACAATCCCAAAGACTTCAGCGGACCATATCACAATAATCCATAATAACCGCGATTAAAGCAGCAGCAGAAAATCAGGTACCTTATCTCCCCTTTTTATCTAAAGCATCAGAATATCCTGTCTTCCCTTGACAAAGGAGCCCTCATCCAACACATTTTGTTCCTCTTGCCAGAATGAAACACATTTTCCTCCCCAAAGTAAACATAGTGCATGTGACTAAAACATTGGCAGGGCCAACAGCAGGGAATTTAACTTTTAAAGAAACCGATCTCTGCCCGTGATTGATGCTGTGTCGCTCTGACAACAGAAAGTGTGTAGCTAATTGCCTCTATAAACGAAAAAGATATTGCCCTCATTTTATCAAACACATTCTTTGTCAGGGGCTAAAACAAGTGTCACAGTAAATGAACATGACTACAGAGATTAATAGTTTCCCAGCAGTGAAATCTGAATAAGAACCCCATGTTGGCAACCGGGGTCCGGGTTGAGCTGGGAAGTGGGTTTGTGTTCATTTGCAGGAGCAGTTTCACCCTTTCAGTAATTCACCTATGCATGCAGATATGATCGTCTGGATGCTGCTGGTCAGGGTAACCCACAGCTCCTGTCATCAGGACCTCGAGGACCTCCTGGAGACTCATGGGATCCCTCTAGCCCTGGGGACCTCTCTGTCCCTTGGGAGGTCTGTGGCAGGGCTCTGGCCATGGCTGCGTGGGCAGGCTCTTCCACAGGATACAGCTCTCTCCCATCCACCTTTCACAAGGTGCCATGGAGAAGGGACTGCAATAAGTTTCCTTTAACCCATGTACTTTGGGTTTCACTGAAGTAAATGGTAATCCTGGTGTTTTGTTTTGTGTTTTGGTTTTTTTTTCCCCTTTTTTTCCTAGAGGAGCTTCACATGTTTTTTCTCTATTTCTTAAGAATATTTTTTTCTTTATATATTGAAAGCAAACAGCCAGTATTGTAAGGGAAAAAAAGGGAAGCATTACAACAGACTTTATACAAATAGCTAAGAGCAATTTCTGTGTGCACATTAAAAAAAAAAAAAAAAAAAATCGCCTTCAGCCAAGCCCAAAATGTGACTTCCGGAACCTTTCTCTCACAAATTCCCTGATTATCATTCCCTCAACTTTGTATCCATGCAGGATAACAATGTCCTGTTAAACTCATTATTTTTTTAAATGGGATATTGAAAATTTTGATAAAAGGTCCTTTCCTCCCACCCCGATGTTTTGAAACTGCACATTGTTGCACGAGATTCTCTTGGAGAATATTCTTTCTAAAGGGACTGGATTACAACATGAAATACCCTTGAGAGATGGAAATGAGAGGTATGGAAAGTGCCTTTAACCTTATGGGGAAAGGACCAGCCTGAACAAATAGCTGGAAACTGGAGCCAGACAAATTCACATGTGAAGGAAAGCCTGGATCTGTAGGACATTGCTCAGGGAAGCAGCTGATTTAACATTATTTGCTACTTTCAAATATTTCTGGAAATTTGTCAGATGCAGGTTATTGGACACAACACTGGGTGAAGTGGACAAGATCTAATGGCCAATGTTAAACAAAATGCTCATTTGGACTTGATGTTTTTAAAGATTAATAGAATTTAACACTGAGGGTCACAGCTGCTTCTTCTGCTTAGACAAAACTCAATGGCACCAGTCAAGAAGCATGGGAAGATCCTGAAGTGAGGAAACCTTCCCTTGAGGCTGCTGTCAAGTAGTTTTTCCCTTCTCCTCCGGTTTATCTAGAGCTGTTATTGACAAACTATCCAAGAATAAAATATCTTTGCATAATTATTTATGCTTCAGGCCTTAAACCCTCAAATCCAACCCCTGTCTTTTAAAAGTGAGATTTTGTCCTTTACTCCATGAACTAACAAGTACATTCTCAGTGCTGATATTTTGCCTGCTGAACCTGCCTTACCCATAGCATGAACAGTGCAGTTATGCCTATTAGTCACAGTGCTTGGCCCTGGTGTTAGACTAATTTAGGAAGACTTCCTGCATAGCACGAAACAGCAGGATTTGATCATAGTCAGAGATCCATTACAACATGCAGTAAGGCTCTGTAAGGAGCTCTTGTCACCTGGGATAAGAAAAAACACACACTCAATGAGGCATCAGTAAAAAAAACCCAAACATGAAGAAAGTCTGGATTCAAAGGAAGATGGATCTGTTGGATCTTTTCCATCAATGAAATCTAGGACAGCAATTGGATTAAATAATAATAATAAAATAATCTGACAAATCAGGGAGAGAGTGGATAGTGAGTATTGACTCTTTCAATGGGACTATTTTGCAGAATAATAAATTAATATTCCCACATGATGTCCAGGCATCCTTCCTGAACTCCCTGCAGTCAATGGTGCCATTTCTATTGCCTTCTCAGGGAAGAGGGCTAATTATCTGAGAGCATCTTGATCAAAATAAACACAAGGACACAATAAACACAAGGAAATAATACTTGAAAATATTTTTAACTTCCTTTTGCTTGATTTGAACAATTGTTTTGGTCCCAGGTCGTTAAATCTTTACTTTACCCCAAGAGAGGTTGCTGTTGTACTGCTATCCTTTTTCCTCTGCTGCAGGGGTAATCAAACATTTCAATAGCTTTCTGTTGACTGTGAGACTATGGTTACCTTTAACCCTTTTTCAGCCCAGCCAAACAAAAATGTTAGTGAAAACATCTTCAGACAGAGCATGGTCAATCTAAATATCAACGAGACTTTCAAAAAAAACCGAGCACTCTATCACTTCTTAAACACTTTGTAATGAAAATAAAATCACTGCATAAAATTTGAGCACTGATGCTAGGTAAATTTACAGATTTGTTATGATGATTTGTTTTAAAATGCTACTCTAGAGCCCACAATTCACAACTTCAACCCACAAAACCTGACATATTTTCTATTTTTAACAAAATAAAACATGTTGATCTCTCAATGAGTGCTATGGGGGAAAAAAAAGCATATTTTCTGGTTTACATTAGACAGCCTTTTCACTGCTTTCTTGTAACCCCTTTTTTATCCCATGAAAACAGCCCCACAGTAAGATTCACAACTGTTTACACGAATGTCTAAGTCTATTAGCTGCAAAGGGGGAGACCTATAAGCTTACCCAGTTATTCTTTGGTTTTAACTAATGTAGCTGTGACTGAATTTTTCCTTTGGTTCCCAGGACAAAAATAAGTAGTACTGGAAAAACGTGGTTGGTTTTCCTAATGTCTCTTCATAGAATCCTTGAAATAGTGTTCAGAAACACGCAAGGAATGAGTCCTGTTGTATTATGTGACCTCTTAGACATTAACAGTGTGCATTTCTATAGTCTTATTTAAACAGTCAAGTTACCAATACAGACTAACACAAGAAACTCAGAGCAAGAATTTGCCATCTGTGTCTCGGTATAAAAACCTTCCCCGATGAGTGGATAATTTGCTTTCCTCATTCAACAATATATATTTCCTCAATTCAGCAATCTAACTCAGCTGGACAATTAGGGGCCCTGTTATTTTAATAAAGTTTCCAGGGGTGGAGGAGGCAGGGAAGGGTTAAGCTCCGCTTATCTCCCAGCCCCTGCCGCGGGGGTGCAGGGGAAGGCGTGTGGACTTTTTCTGAGGATAGAGGGGTGCGAAGGGAAAGCCCACTGGCTGTGTCGGCTGTGTGGTCAGGGGAAAAGGCTTTGTTTAGTGTTATTTTGTGTATTAATGAACCATGCCTTAAAGGAAGGGCCTAAAACAGGTTTGGGAGTTTCGTGGGCGGGCAGGAGTCTTCCCGGGCTGGGAGGGAGCCCGGCGCTCCAGAAGTACGCTCCGGAGTGATACCGAGCCCGCCTCGGCTCCCGGGGGTACGAAGGCACAAAGCACGGTCCTGTAGCTTTTCTTCGGGAGCACAAGCTGTCCCATCAGGACCCCCCTCACACGTTTTCCCTTTCCAGCCCAGGCTCCTTACGAGCCCATCCAGCTGCAACTCCGTCGCCACCCCCCCTGGTCCCAGTTCAGCCCCGTCGTGGCGGCATGGATGGGGGAAGGACGGGGGGTACGGCCTCCCCCAGCCCCGGCTTTCGCCTGGCTCTATGGGGAACATCGTGTCTTTACAGTGGAGGGCACCGGTTTGCCAGGACGGAGCCGCCCACGCGTGGGAGCGGCGGGCAGCGCGGGTGTCCTGCTGCAAACCGGTCTGGAAGCGAAACTGCCGGGGTCAAAGGCCGAGGAGGCTGCGGCGGCTCCGGAGCATCATCTGCTTCCAGGGGCGCCTCGGCGTCGGTTTGACCCACGGGCTTAAAAATACAGCAGCGGGGACTTTCCGTCCCACCCTTGCCTGTCCCCGAGCGGTCAGGGTTTCCTAAATGGCTCCTTGGGCACAGTTGTTCGGCTCTCCGGCGGGAACTGGTGCAGGACAAAACCCGCTCCGCACCCAGCCGTCCCCTGCCCGGAGGTGGGTGCCCTCTCCCCTCTTCTTGCTCTTTTCTGTAATTTGCGAAGCCATCCCATATCCTGCCCTCTTGCCCTCCGTGCCTCTAGCGCGGCCAATGCAGTGAACGGATCAGAAATGCCTGCACTGAGGTTTTTCTCAGGAGTTAAATTTTTTTTTTTTTCCTAAAAAAAAAAAAAAAAAAAAAAAAGGATGATAGAAAATTGAGAGTTGCTTCTCTGCAAACAAATTCTCCTTCAGAGTAACAGAAAGTGAAACGTATTCAGCACTGAGTTTCTGTAAGATAAATATTTTCCCAAAACTAATCTCATTCATTACAGAAACCTGATTAATGCTGATGGCTGTGGCTGTTTATTGCCTACCAAATTAAGCTTTGTTGAAAAAACCCCACCCAAATCCTAATAATATATGGTTGTGCAAATAAAGACTGTTTTACAATGTGTGCACAAAAGGGACTAAATTAAAACCACACATGCAGCCATATCCCAGCATCCTAACTCTTCGTTTCCTTTCTTTGTAGTCTGGCTTTTCTAAAGGTAAAAACAATCTTTCTCTCTTCTTTTCTTTCTTTTTTTTTTTTTTCTTTCTTTCTTTTTTTTCTCTCCTACCTCTTCCTCCGGCCCCCTTCCCCCCCCTATTGTGGAATTCCCAGTGACGGCAGCAGCATTCCTTGTTAGCAGGATCTGAAACCTGAACCTTCGGCCAGGCACCTCAGCTTGAGTTACAAGATTGGTCTCATCCAGGGTAATAGAGTTATTTTGGGTTCCGAGAATGGGTTCCTGGGGTCATGCTGGGAGGGGCGGAGAGGGCAGTACCCCCCCTTTAACTATCACCACTTGCCTTCAGCCTTCCGTGCAGTGGGTGCTACAGCTGATCCCACTGTAGCATCTTGGCTTGTCCTTCCCATGAAATGTGCATGCTCAGTTATTTTTGGCGTGTTGCTACCATTTTTGTTGAGAATTTCTGTGAAAGGAATTTCTGTAGCTTTGTATCTTGGCCAAATCATAGCATAAAGTCATGGGACATAAAAAAAGCTCTTTTGTGGTGCTGGGTCTTCTCTCTTGCTAAATTTAAAAAATATTTTGAAAGTACGTTGAAGGTATTACATATCCTCTGATATGTTCCAAAAGTATTTTACAAAGGGAAGACTTTTGCAGCACAAATACTAGGGTAACCATTTAATTAGTTTACCAATGTTTTAATTTTATTTTAACGTAAATTCCAAGGCACCACTGACAAGATGCTTATTGTTTGTGATCTCCACCCCAATTTTAAAATTGTTAATATTTTCGTAATGAAAAAGATTGATATTATTATTGTTGTCTGTGCCTACATGTGAAAATATATCACCAGACAGATTTTTTTTTGCAGCAGTGCATAGGGAAGACTGTGCCTATACTCTCTTTGCAAGATGTCTACTTATCCCTGTCAGATTTCTGCAGGCCACTGCTGATTTTGCTAAACCTGAAATGCTTGCTTTGACTTTGCATTGTGCATTATTTTAACAGCAGAAGATGGCATATAAACACCTTTTATCTACTTTCCCTCCTAGTGGGCTTGTAACATCAAAGATCATCCTATTCATCTTTGTTTCAAGGCGGGCTGCAAGTTTTCATCTGACAGGGTTGTTGAAAATCAAACTGACTATAGTTGATCACAGTGGGATCTGCATGAAAATCCATCTACAAGTTGAGCTGTAATACTTACCTGTCTAGGTCAATTTGAGAACAAAAAGAATGATAAGCACATAAAGCTGAGATAGTATTGTTTCACAGTAGGACTGTTGCACTGCCCGTATAGACGAAAAGGCTGATTTAAATAAATATGGAGCTGCATGCAAAGCTACACGATTTTGTCCCAGAGGTTATTAGATGCAGTTAGTTGGGATAATTTGCCTTTCCTCTTGCCTTGGCTTCATATGCCATATTGCCTAGGGATTACCCCATCTGAAGAAGAAGGATTAAGGTATGTAAAGGAAAGTAGTGGCGGAGTCAACAGAAGTTTCCTGTTGGACAGGGGAAGAGAAAAAAAATCCATGCATATGCCTCAGTGTTGTGGGAGAAAAGATGCTGATCTCCAGGAGGGCTCAAGCTGTCAGTGGGAAGTTAATGGGTGCAGGACACAGCTGCAGCTCATACAAGCTGGAGGTTTAGCCTCTGCCAATTGCAGGGGAGCACTGGGAGGCTGTGACTTATTATTGGTGTAGTTTTGGCATTGCTAAGCAAAACAGACCCAGCAGCAGATCATATATTTATTTATACCTTGTTATTCTATCAATTATATGGTTTATATATGTAGAAAAGTGGAATAATCAGAAAAATCCTCTGCTTTTTCACAATGAAATGACAGTCTGCTATTATGTTCTGCTAATTTTGTGCAGTCTCATATATCAAATAACCTAACTATATTAATTAGTAAGTAGGCAAAATACTTCTTTTTTCTGCCTTTTTAAAAAAAATTATTTTGACTTAGATATATTTGCTCTGCATAGGCATGAGTATCCTAAAGAAGCTGTTCCCATAAGTAAGTCTTGGACATCATGTATTTATTTGGAAATTAAGTTATTAACTGTCCATCTTTCCATAATTTGAGCGAGTTAGCCAGCTAGATGAGGGTTTATATATGTATTAGTGGTTGAGCTAGTAATATTGCCTGTAAGTAAAGTTTTCTGACTCTTTCCGTTATGTGGCCATGCTTATAACTCAGCCAGACCTTAACTACTGGAACTAAAACTTTCCAAAGAAATATCAAGCCTGAGGCAGAACTTGCAATGGAAAGTTTCAACTAAAAGAGTTCACATTTCTTTAAAAACAAGAGTGAGAAAATTGCTTTGTTTGGCTCATGTTAAGAAAAGTTTAAAAAAGAGAAAATATCCCAAACCTTATATAAAAGCTGTAGTGTTTTCTATAGCAGTGTCATGATCCAGTGTTTGGAGGAAAACCAGTGTTTAGGGGGACACTTCTGGATGCCCCTGGGAAAGCAAATGAGAGTTTGGTTGAGCCATGATATTCAGGGCAGTTACACTTTGAGTGCATTTGGGCTTTTCTGTTCAAGTGTCCCAAGGATTTGATCTCACTGGATCCCTTTGAGAGAAGGCTGCCATGAGGCTGAGCTCTCTGGAGGGGCTGGGGCAGCATCCTAGAACATCCCATACTTTTGGGACAGGAGGGCTGTGAGGGGTGGGGCTGTGAGGTGCTGCCTGTCATATCCATGAAGGAAATTTCTATTAGGAAATTAAGTACAAAAATAACCTGAGGTTGTGAAGTCAAGTGCTCAGGACTTAGGAAATTCCAGAATGACATTTCCTGTGTTGTCTTCCTTCTTTGTCCTCCTCCTGAGTAGATGTTATGATGCAACCTTTGAGTGCTCAGACTGTTTTTAAAGCTTTCTCCTTGAAAGCATTCCTTTTCTTGTGATAAAGAACACTTATTTTAAAAAAAAGGCTTAGTAGGAATAGGCAATGGCTATGCATATTTGAGAATAAAAATGTATTTTTTTTTCTCAAGTAAAGCGAGTTTTTTGTCAATTTTTTATGCCTTTGAAACCTAATGACCTTAATGGAGAAAGATGTCAGTAAGTGAATTGGATCTGTCAGAGCTGTTGTTTCTCTTCCTCATCTTTTGGTTGTTGCTGTCTTGCAATTTTTGACCCTTCTCAGTCTTTATCTTACAGTTTTCAGCAAAACAAAAAATACACTGGCTAAAACGGGGCAGTTCATGTTGCCCTAAAGAGGAAGGAAGGATGCCTCTTCCTGCCTAACCGATGGTGTGTTCTGCAAGGCCTTACTCACTGCTCTGCTTTCCCCTGCCTGTTTCCTGGAGAAGGTGGAAAGCAAAATGATAAACGTTCTTGGCTGAAGCTTGCACAAATTGGGTTGCAGAGACAAATTACTTCCCAGGTCTTTTTATTGAAAAAATCCTTGACGGGTTTTGTCTAAAATTAAAAATAGGTGTTCTGTGTATTCCTGCTCCATTATTGCCTGCAAGTATATAAATTAAACTAATGAAAGCAGTAAAGACTGATTTTGCCAGGTGCAAGTTGTACTTCCATAAAAAAGTCTGGGTGAAGGAGATATAACAGCAGTGCTGAAGTTCCTACTTTCATACTGACTCAAATCTGACACTTGTGCTCTAGCATTTGAAAAGCAAGTTTTTACAGTTGTTCTTAGAAAGCAGTGAGCTTTCAGGAACATAATAGGTAAAAACTTCATCAGTTAATATAAAACCAGAGATCAGCTGCACGCCATAGAAAACATTTCTACTCTTTGTAGAAAAACTAAATGTATTATTTAAAAGCAATTTCAGAAATTACAGTGCAGTTGTGACTTGTAGGGATGCTGGTAGCCATCCTGCCTGTCACTGGAGCCAGCCCACCTGCCTGGCCCTGCAGGGCTCATGGAACCCCCTCAGTCCCCAACACCCCCCCAAGTTAGCCATGAGGGTCACACCACTGTCTCTGCCACACACCACTGTCTCTGGGGAATCCAAGTATGCCAGAGCAGCTCCTGGGGTGCCATGAGGAACTTCTGGAATATTATTGAATTCCCTTTAGCATCTGTTTGGAAGAGTTGCTGTGTTGGTGTTTTAAAATTTTTATTTAGTTTTATGCATCTGCTTCTTATATCAACAGGCACAAATTGTTTAATTCCACAATTAATAATATTCCCTTTGAAGAAATAAGTGCCTGGGATTTTTCACCCAGATTTCTCTTGTTGCTCAGATCCCCTGTCATCCCTGCAGGATGGGTGCTGTTCCCTGCTGTTCCCTGCTCTCACCACTCATCTCTGTCCTGGCACCTTCACTCTTGCCTCAAGCTCCCTCTTGGCACCGTGTTGCCTTGGAGTCACTGAAACATGTTTCTTTCCTCTCACACACCTGTGGAGAGGCGAGATGCCCGAGTCTGGAAACCAAACTGGAATTTGTTGGGGTTAAATATAGGTCCACTGGGAGACAGACAGACAGCTGAGCCCTGAAGGTGCCTTCCTAGTCTAGTCCTGCAGCTCTTGGATGAAAATTGTTAGGATGAAGCCAGGAGGGTGATTACTCTTCATTCTTTTCACACACCACCTTGTAACATACTGACTTCACATTATATTATATATAATGTGATCATTTGATTACCTTAAGTTTTTTTGGCACGTGTACATCAAGTTCCCTCTCTATCACCATGAATGCAGCTCTGTGAGCTGAATCACAGCATTATGGATTTGACCAGCGTGTCTGTAACAGTCTCAAGCTCATTTTCATGCTTCAGCAGCTCTGCTGTTACATATTTTCAGAAGTGTCACACACAACCAGAAAACAGCGATTTCCAGATGGTATTTTTCATTCCTTTAAATTAATCTGCATGAATTCCAGGTGATTACTGTGCTGATACTATATTTGAACTGGATATAGATTTTTTTGTGCATAAGAAGTAACCAGGATTCTCAGGTCAGTCTTGTCCACTGCAGAAAGAACAGAGGGCACCTGTGCAAGCTTGTCATGTTTTACTTTTGTTTTCTGTTGAGCTGTGAATGGGTTTTTTTTTGGCTGGTTTGTGAATCCAGACCCATGGATGTGCTTGTTAGGCTGTGCTTGATAACGAGTTGCAACAAACTGTTGTGAGCTTGTGTACATTGAATTCCTTATTGAATCAGAGGATTTGAGGACTTCTGCAACAGTTGAACTCTCCACTTTTGCAGCAACCTTCATTTAATCTGTGGGAAACTCATGAAAGAGCACCTACCAGCCTCAACAGTTTTAGATCTCACCAGGAGATTTTGGGGCATTGCAAAGTCCTGCATGCTGAGGGGTGAATCTGAAGATGTGAACAAAACATGGCTCAGAAACCATTCCTTTGTTTTATTCATCAGCTTTTCTTCTTTTGTCTAGATAATTTGTTTCCTAAATGACACAACGATGCTGCTAGTTCTGATAATGTGCTCAAATGTAGACCTGGTGTCTTCTGTGCAGATATCCTGTGGTTTTGCCAGTATCTTTTTTTTGTTGTTTGTTTGCTTCCTGGTGGTGGTCTGAAGCACTGTAGCCTGGCTTCACTGTCTGTCTGCTCAGGATGCAGCTCCTTACTGCCTGATATGAATTTCTTGAGGCTTAAGGCTTTAAAAACTTAACAATTTTTGCTACTCTTGAAGTGTCTTATGAAATATGTGCTCAGAAACAACATTTTGAACTGAACTAAAAATCTCTTTAATTTAGTTCTTTAATTAAAAAAACTCTGTAGATCCTTCAGTACCTCTAAATTGTGCCTGATTCATTCCAGGTTCAGAAGGTTCTTTGAAGGACCAAAGGAATACAAATATTTCCTTGGTCCTTTGCTACCATAATTGCCTGATATTATCCAAACAAAAACTGCTGAAATGCCTTGCTCTTAATATATTACCTATGTGTCTGACCTGCCTGTGCATTATGTCTCATGCAGCCAGTGCATGTTTTTACATCTCTTCTGGGCTTTTGAGGGTGTACAGGTGGGATTGTCCAGGGTCAGGCACATTGTCCAGTTAGGCTAACTTCCAGAATATCACTTAGCTTCACTGTTACCTGATATTCAGGGAATTCAAGCTGGGAGCTGCCTGCCAGGAACACTCCTTAGTTTAAGCACGATCCGATGCTGCACTTGATCATATCTTGACAAGCTCCTTTTTATTCCTGGAGGATGCACTGGTGCAGCGTTACCGCAGCTGTGCTAATTGCTTCCTTTCACTGCCTTCCACCAAGACTTCTGTTAAGTCAATTTCTAACTCGTACCAGCCAGGCTGCCTCACCTCTTTTCACCTCTGTTGCTGTCAAAGGCTTTGAGATGCTGTCTCTACTGTCTGATTTTTCACTAGCTTCACCTCCTGCTCAGCCCTCCCGATGGTGTTTGTGCACAGCTCATTCCTCAGTTCAGCCTGTAACATGCTACTGCTGAATGGCACTCTTGTTCTTGCACAAGAACGTGGATCTCATCAAGTTTAGAAGGAGCTGGATTTCCCCTGTTGCTTGCAGTAAGTGCTCAGTAAGAGCCATTAGTGTAATTTATGTAGTTCACACTTGCTTTCCTTCCAGCATCTTGAGTCCAAGTCAGCATCTCCAGTCCAAGAACTGGAGTAATTTCAGATTTCTGAGCCACCACTGTGGTGTGCTGGATACTGATGCCCTCGAGCCCCAAGGTGCTAGTGCAGCCCTTTGTATGGGTCATACTTGCAGTTGCTGGCAGTGGATTTTTTTCTGCCAGGAACTTCATTCCTTTGCACATGGTTTTCTTTCTTTCTCAAAGGACAGCCTTTTAGTGCTGTTGCCTGCACAGCATGACCTGTGTGCGTCACCTAGCTTGCGACCCAGTTGGGAAAAAGGCTTCTTTCATCAGCGGTAGGTCGGAGCTACTGACCCGTTGCCCTCTCTAATGGAGCAATTGTTCCACTAGCCATCGTTTCTTCAAGTGCATATAGGTTTGGCAAAGAAGCCCTCCTCTGGCCGAGAATTAGCAGCTAATGTCCCCAAACCAGTGCTGGACCTGCAGTAACCCGTGGCCGTAGGAAGCACTCAGTTGCCAGGGGCACTAACCTGGTGGAGACTTGCAAAAGGGTCACCGATTTGCTGCCTGCTTTGCTTGTGCCAAGGCGCAGAAAGACCAGGAGGGAGATTACTCTTCATTCTTTTTCTGGGAGAGAGCACAGGGGCTGGGTGGAGGGCAGCAGCCCCTGACAGCAGCCGAGCTGCTCCCTGTTCCTCTCTGCGAGGCGGCAGCGGCAATCCCAGCACCGGGCCCTTCTCCCGCCTGGTCCAGCCACCTCTGCTCCTTTCCAGCCTCCTATTCCAGCAGGGTCCTTCTTCGGCTGAGCTGGGCCCCTCTCTGCTGGGGAGCAGCCGGAGTTGTCACCGCCCTCCTGCAGAGCTGGCTGGTACCTGTCCTGCGCACTGCCCCGGCCCTCCGGCCGAACCCGGCCTCCCGGCCGAACCGGACCCTCGGCAGGCCGGGCTCTGCTCTGCGGGGGTCTCCTGTTACCCTGGGGGACAGCAGGGACAAGCCCCCTCCTCCCAGCTGCCCATACCTTGCTGCCTCTGTGTCGTTCTTTGTCATCTGGCAGGGGCCAACCCCCTCCCGTCACTGGCTACCTCGGAGGGATGCTGGTGGGTGCTAAACTGCTTGAAGCTGATAAAAACCAGCTGGGTTGATATTTTAAACAGAACATTTGCTGCGTCTGTAAATCTATAAAAACAAATGCCAAGACAAACCTTCAGCGAGTTTATAGCCCTGTTTTGTGTTTCCAGTACTTCAGCTCCAGCTCTTCCGGCTCTGGTGGCACAGGAATTTCTGCCCTCAGACAGAGTCTTTGGCCAATGATCCAAAACCATAGAACATACCTTTAAAATTCAATTTATTTTTCTGTCTGGGTGACTCCTCTTCCTCCTTGTGATTAAGAGACTATGTTTACTGTCTTTTCTGGGTGAGATGAAAGGCAACCTGTGCATCAGCAGATGCCTTTGTGACACTCTGCTGCTGACCTTCTTGGATATTCTGGGAACATGAGTGTTTTGAGAGTCTCTGTTACTCCAGGGTATGTCAGCATACTGAAATATATATATACCCAATCTCCTGATCAATGACAGGAAAAAGGGATGTCTGTTTCCATCCAGGTCACAAAAGATTTCCAATATTTTTCTCACAGCTCAAAGGTCCCAAAATTCTATTTTTCCTTACCCATTTTTCTTCAGCTTTCCAACACTCTTTGCTTTAACTAATGCTTCCAGTCTATTCAACATGATTTATTTACTGTCAAATACTGTTAATTTCTAGAAGGGAATTGTTTCTTTGTTTCATACCTAATAAACATATTACACTGTGTTTTACCATCGAAGAAATGAAAAATTTGGTCAGACCCTTGCTGAGCTTCTGGGTGGTAAAGAGCTTGCAGGAGGGGCAGGGAGGGCAGTGAGTGCAGGAGAGGACAGAGGAGTTTCCACTCCTTGTGCTGATGCCTTTTTCTCCCATTGCTGGCCAGGAGATGGAGGGAACTTACTATTCCCCTTTCATGGACACCATTGGTATCTGAGAAGGGGTTGGAGGCAAATGCCAGGAAGTAAGATGAACTTTTTAAGCTAGAATGCAATGTTTGGATAAGTGGAGTGTAAATTGCCCATGAATAAATTTGGGGTAGAAATTAGCAGAGGGTTTCTCTCCTTTAGAGGAACACATTTTGTGGGGCTTGATGGTACTTCCTGAGGTTATGTGACATGGGCTGTGCTCCAATTGGGAACTCACATTAATTTAAACTGCATTTTCATTCTTGACTTATAGCTATAACATGGGAACCATATTTTCAAGAGTTTGCAGATTTAATAGGCTGCCTGTTTTGATGTCAGAATAACATTTTTGTCCTACTAGGATAAAATGAGGAGGGACAGGTATTTTTTTACATCTTATTTGTCTGTTTTTCCACTTGTATGTCATTATGGCAATAAATCTGGCATAGGACATGAGTATAATTATTAAGTACATTTTATAGCTTTGTAATATTTAATGTAATAATTACTTTGAAATTTGAAGCTGCCATCCAGCTTGGATAGGTCGTTGAAGTATTATGTCCTAGAAGTGAAGACCTGGGATTTTGCTGGTAGACCACTGAAAAAGGAGACACAGAGCCTCTGTTTGGAGACCCCCACTCCATGCTCCTCTCTTTCTCTTTAAGGTGAGAAGATGTCATAAGTCTGAAACTGGTTTCTATAGGTAGACTGAGGACAGTCGACCATGCATTAAAAGCTGTATGATGGGAATCTTGTAACTCCTATACTGGAGCCACTTAAATGCTTGGATATGGTAAGCTAATCAAGGCTGTGAATAAAATCCATCCCAGAGTCTGTCTTCAATATCCTCCTTCCAGTGATTAGTGACAGCAAGTCTGTTGCTGTTTGCAATGAAGGATTTGCTTGTATCTGTCAGTGTTCACAGATAGCAAAGTTTCAGATAAGGGGTTATGGTTCCTGTGGTTCTTTGTTGCCTGGAACACGTCACAGAAATTTCACACCCCTGTAAATTGTTGTCAAATGCTGCTGTTCTGCTTTAGAAATCCACATGTTAATTTTGCATTGCTGTAACTGAATAGTTATGGTATAATGCTGGGAGAATTGAGACCCTTGATTGCAGCAGTCTTGCCATGTCGGTAGTTCAGACAGCTTTTCCCCTTCCTGTTCTGGGTTGATGTATACTGGAATATTTTTATAAATGATGGTAGCCCAGAAAAGAATAATTAGCATGATGATAACTAGTACTTTGCCACTACTGGCTTCTTTTATGTTAAAAAAACCACTTTTTTTTTTTTTTTTTTTTTTTTTTTTTTTTTTTCCTAAATACTAACACAAAAGTTGCTTGAGGGCTAAGAAAATAAACTCTAGGAAACATTAAGCTACCAAATATTTTCTATGTATGTACCAATAGCCATTCTCTAATTGTATTTTGATAACAGTTTGTGGTTTAAATATTCTGCAGTCCTTGGTGAAAGGCAAAAAGAAATTCAAGTGATTAAAAGATCTGATTTCCCAAGACCATATCTTGGCTATTGCCAAAGCTCCTCATGCCTTGAGGATGTCTTGTTTTTCATGGTCAAACCTCTAACAAAGAAATGGGCTTGCTGGAGTTCCCTCCTCCCATCATCATGGTAAAGCTCATTTTTTTAGATTTCTCCAGTGTTTTCTGTAATAACCTCAAGCATTAGTTAGATCTCCCAATTAGAAGTATAGCATAATATTAAATGTTTGGTCTGTCAGAAACTTCCCTGTCATTTATAATACAGCTGTAAGGTCTAACATACATACATTTGCAAATCAAAAGTACCTTTCTGTTTGGTTTGTTACCACTCACAGTGTGTATAAGTACTGCAGGTTTGATTTATGCAGCCACAGGGCTTTTTGTTTACTTTGTTACATAAAATACCTTCCTTTAGACTCAGGTGAGTGACAAAAAAAAAGTAATTATGCAAATCTCAACAATCATTTCACCTACTTGACTTGGGCTGCTTAAACCCCACTTATTTATATTTTCTCTACTAATTTCTAATATTGCATTACATTTATAAATTCTTTTTGCATTGTATCCCTTGATTTGGATACTTCCTAATAAAACTAATCTGAGTATTTCCTTACTGGAGGAGGGCAGGGAGAGGCAGGAGAGCAGTGGGGAGATTCCCATCCACTGGTTTGTCCATGCTTATAGATCTGAATGAAATCTTTCCACCCCCTCCGTTCTGATGGCCTAATGTTCAGCACCTTGTGACTCCTTGGCTTGTGACCGTGGCATAAAGAATTCCCAGTTGGTCTCCACACTGAAACACTGGCCAGCCTGGGACTGTTCAGCTTCTGAGACTGAGCAAAACTGGGTGCATTGAGTCTAGCGTGGAGAAAGGCCAATCTGCACCTAACCATGTAATAATTTACAGATACATATGAATCCTTCATGTTCTGGAAGATATTTTTCATATGGTGTGCATATATATGTCCCATTAACTGAGTAACAGTTATGTGTGTTCACAGAAAGGAGAATAACTTCTGTGTTTTCCTTCTTACAAGGCATATGCTGTTATGATATATATTTTTAATTGATTAAGAGGTGGGAACAGTAACAGTGTATCTGATCCAAGTTTTTAGCAAAAGACTCTTTATTGGCCTCCATACTGTAAAACATTTTTCTAGGCATGATCCCAAAGGCATTTTTAATCATTAGGCTAAATGAAAAGAATATACACGTCTAAGTATTCTGGAAGTACTAGTAATTTAAATTACAAGTTTATCTTGTTAAGATTTTGTTTGGTGGGCAGTAAGCCACAATTCAGAAATGTTAAACAAAATCCTGTCATTTTAATAAAAATGTATTTCAGACCTTTGGAAGCTTTTTTCTTCTCAGTCCTTTGCTGTTTGCATGGTAGGATTTCAAATAATTGTCAGAAATTCTCTCATTATTAGGAGAGGAATGGCCCTTGCTTTGGTCCTGAGTTTGGGGTAGCTGTGGCACCTCGGGTTATTGTCCAGCACAGGCCTATGCTTGCCCTTGCCATGGAGATCCTGAGGCTTATCAACTTGTCCTGGCTATTATATGATAAAAAATCGTACCTCATATCAAAAGGACACGGAAGGTGAGTTTTCTGGTAAGTAAGTGGCTGTGGCTGGAATCTCAGGTTTAGTTCATGCTCACAGGTAGTTGTGGGGTTGCCTTGTGCATGTGTAACTCATCTGCTTGGGACTGTAGCTCCCAGACTGCATTTATCCTGAACCCTTGGCAGTGCTGCCTGGAAAGGCACCACTTGACTTTCCCCCCTCATTGTATTTTTATATGTAAAATAATGCAAAAAATTTTAATACTAAAGGCCAGTGTAAACATTTATATATACTTAAATAACTGAAATGAGTGCACACAATCCATAGACTCTTTTATGAAAAAAACCAACAAACCTTCCTTTCCTTTACAAATGATTTATAGTATGAGATTGAAACATTATTTTCATAAGCTCATACTGTGTGAAAGTGTAGCATGGACTGTCTCAGAGCTATTGAAATGAAACAGCGGTGAAAACCATAAAGTTAGGAAATTACACAATTGTATGGTAAGTATTCATACGTCTGCTTTGAAATAAGAATATGCCACGTAAAATTTAAGTTTTATGAGCAGGCATGTTAGCACGACCTCTTATTCAGGTCTCCTGCTAGTTTCTGCTAAAAGGCTCAGGTCTCATGTTGTTTATAACTTTGACGTCTGTTATCTGCTTAGACTGAAATTTCCCTCCCCATGAACCTGGGCTGTGCCAAAATTGTTCATCTGATAGGGGGAAACCACTTCAGCCTTGTAAAAATTCCTTTTTTAGTGATATAGAAGCTTCTTGCTTTGGAATAGGCTTCTGGATAAGGAGGTGGGGAAGAAGCATCTTGGAGCAGGTTTTTGGCAGATTCGGAAATGGAAAATTTGGTCAAAGGTGCTTTATAAAACAAAGTCATTGTGTGCAGTTGCCCTGTAGAGACACCGTAGGCTACAGTCTCTGTACTTCTAACCAGAAATCCCATGCGTGGAAAGCATCTCAGGTCCCTGATAGCTCATGAGTGTGAGCTACCCAGCCAGCACGGGCTTAGGAAGAGCAGGTCCTGTCTGACCAACCTGGTCTCCTTTTATGATGAGGTGACCCTCCTGGTGGATGAGGGGAAGGCTGTGATAAAACCAGAAATAGGCATCTGCAAAAGGAGGGAGTGCTGGAGGGCAGCTCAGACTGTGGCTCAGTCTGGGCTGATGACCCGAGAGTGGGGAAGGTAATAACCATTTATCTGGTGTGAACTTTGAATTATGCAGACACACAGAAATCCCAAGGAATGATGCAGGCTTGGAAAAAAAGGAGAGAGTCTCTAGTTGGAAACATCTGCAAGGTATTTAGCAAAAGTGTAGCTATAAAATAGAACTTGTAGAGCCCCATTAACCTGGTGAGGAAGGGTATTTCACACAGTCCAGCAATTGGGCAGCAAGCCTTTGGTTAGAAATGGTGAAGAAAGCTTTGGTTCATGTGATTAAAATAAAAAGCATCTACTTCCATATGGATGCATTCTTGCACACCAATAAGTAAAGAATATTAATATTTAAAGATAATTACTGTAAATAGAGAATTTGCTGAAATAGCCCTTTAAAAAATGGTGTTGCATGAGAACTATTCTTTTATGAATGTTATTAAGATGCAGTTATTTCATTTATGCATCATCTTACCTTCGGTTAATTGGCATTTACTTCAAAGGATGAATTCACTAAGATAACATTAGAATAATGTAGACAATTGTACTTGTTATGCTAGGAATTATTATATTGATATAAGATTTGTGACAAGAATGACTGTAAAATTGAAAGAAAAATAAAGATGTCTAAGAAATTAATTACTGGTAAAAATCTAGAATTACTTTTCTCCAAACTCATCTGTAAAATTCAGAATTTTTAGTCCAGCACTGGACTTCATAAAGGGAAAACATTGTTTCTATTTATATTATTTTATATTATTTAAAACCTTACATAAAGCAGCAGCCCTCAATGAAATTAGATTTTAAAAAGAATTTCTTTCTCTTACTTCATTCTTTTAGAAGACTTCTAAATTTTACTGTTTGTTTTGTTTATATATGTGATAGGCATTGGAAAGAAAGTAAATCTCATTAGAAGATTTTCTTCAGCTTTAGCTCCCTAAGTCAGTACCAATTCTGGTTTTTGCCAGCTTTGTTCTAGGGGAATATGAAGATTCCATGAATTTTTTTACACTGGAGTAGAACAACTTCTAAAACTAAAGCTGCTCTTTTATCTGCACTTTGATTCTTGTCCCCAACATTTGATTTAAGTCATGGTGAATCAAATCTGCTCCTAGCCAAGAGGTACACAATCAGTTAGCAGGGATCAAATGGAGTGATAATCCTGAAATGTCCCTTTACTTCTGCCCTAAAACCTAATCCCTCATTGTATTCCTAAATAAGTTTGAAGCTTAAACTTGTTTCCTTGTAGCCTGGCTACTAGACCTTTTTTTCATTGGCACAAGGCAGCCAGCTTGGTGTGTTCCCTCAGCTCATTTGTACAGACAAATTTACTGTGCCAGAAGCTACAATAAAGCATCATACTGCCCCAGTTGTTGTAGAACAGAATTCTGTAATATGGTAAACTTTCCTACATAAACATTTACCTATGCAGAGTTTATACCTGTACATTTTTGCTTTTAAAAAAATAAAATTCACATTTTTCATTCTTGAAATGGTGAGGACAGCTTTCATATATACACTACTACATTGCCTTTTCCTGTTTCCAGAAAAAAAAATTGTCTACTATGAAAGATAACTCTTTCCTGTAGGTTTACAGCATGATCTGCACACCTACTCAGCTGAAAAGGATGAAGAGGCAGGAGTCAAACAAATGGACACTGCTGGGCTTACCATCCCAGAAAAAAAAAAAGAACTAAAGCAGTCTCAACATATTTTATTTCCCACTAAGTGGCTGTAACATAACATGACATAAATTCTCTCCCCTAATGACCCTGTCTATATTAGTTGTCATATGTGGGTACCTGGCACTCCAACAGGATTGCAAAGCATCCTGGTAGCAATCTTTGCAGCTACACAGGAATTTGGGTACAGATGGAGAGCAGTGTGCACGTTGACTTAAAATATCCCAGTAAGTGAGAAGTAAGTCTTTAGGGCAGGGCTTTAGAAAGCTCCTCCTTAGAATAATATGAGTAGTCTGTGAGTAGCTGGGAATGGGGGAGTGCACTGAGGAAGTGGAGCACGTCCAGCATCATTGTGGGGTGTAACTAGGAAAAACTGCTGACATAAAAATAAGAACCGGATATCCAGAAGAACTGTATTCTGATTCATAGATGTGTTTGATTGTGTGGTAACCTGGAAATTACTACCTTAAGAAAGCTGTTGAAAGCCTGTTGTTGAGAGGTTCATAATGAAAATGGAGTTGTTCCATACAGGTCAATATGGACCTGGTTCTGGGCACTAAGTCACTGGGAGGCCTTTCTGCCTTTCACTTACTTTGTCCTTTGAGTCATCACTCCATCTGTGAGAACTGGGAGAGCTTGTCTTTATTTGATATTAATGCACCCTGGCATCCTTTAGTTGATATAATTGTGTAATGATAGGACTGCTTCCCCTCTACGAAGTTTTGACTGTATTTCAGGTTGGGTAAAAACCCTGGGGAATGCTTCTAGTGCCCACGTGGGTTCAGCGTGGTGGTCCTCAGGCTACCACTGGTCCCTCAATGTGGTCCCAGGAACCACTGTGTGGGTTTTGGCAGCAGTCCTGGCAAACAGCACGTGTTGGTGTGAGGAGGGATGCCTCTTAGCAGGCAAATAGATGTCCCAGGTACAGTGCTC
Organism: Heliangelus exortis; assembly: GCF_036169615.1. NCBI lineage: Eukaryota > Metazoa > Chordata > Aves > Apodiformes > Trochilidae > Heliangelus > Heliangelus exortis. Next base: position 19,308,234 of record NC_092423.1, read on the forward strand.
AGGAGATGAAGCTCTGCTGCTTCAGTGCCCACGGCTGGCTTGGTTGGAGTGATCTGAAATCTCTCTGCACCAGGGTTCCACTGTGAGGCACAAAGTGTCTTTGAAAAGCCCTGGGATAATTAAGTTTTACTTTAGAAGTCTTGCCCCACTGAACTCCATGGCAAAACAGCAGTTGACTTCATAGGGAAAAAACCTGTCTCTTATTCTTGCTAGGTTTGGACTGGAAATCTCAGCTTCCACTAAAGCTAATGGAAGTCACATGCACGTTCCAGGAGGAGAGCAGATCTCTTTCATCTCTTGAGGACCATGCTCCTCTGTGGCACTTCCAAGGCTGCATCAGTTATCGTAGGTCCGTTTATTTTAATGATGCAGCAGGAGTGTCCTAACTTCCTATGAAGGTACTTTGTTGTAATTATCTTGTATGTCTAGGGGCACCACAAGGGGTTACATTTATTTTACTGCCAAAGAACTGTTGTTTCAGCTGCAGCTCTATGAAGAAACAATCACATCTCCAGCAGTTTGTTAGATTAATCACAGGTGTGTAATCCCAGCACGTACCCTAGAGGGTATATCCTTTGACCTGTTTCCTTTTTTAAAGGGGAAACTCTGAATTAATATCAGTTGCATTGCTTATCACAGTTCACATTGGGTTTCTGCAGGGTGCTGTGAAAAATAAACTAAAAACTTCTATGACCTTTATATTACTTGGGTATAAATGAGCACTGAAATGTAACAAACCTGAATTTCTCATTGGCAAAAATCCCTGGAAAACTGGGAGTTTATGATAAAATTTTGAATGCAGAACTGATTCAGGAACCAAGTAAAACCTGGTCTGTAGACGAGAAGAATTTGTCTTCTCTTAGCACCCAGCCATGCTTCAGCTTTTATGCTAATGGCATTAAAATAATTAAATTAGCTCATCAACTCACTATTTGTTACTCTGCAGTAGGCAATGGGTGAAGATCACCGATCTTCAGCGATCTATGTGGACATTGCACAGGTTTAAAATACAATCACCTTTGATTTTATGATAGTAATAGTTCCTCCAGGGCAACATTAGTGTAAGGATGCACCATTTTCCAGCTTCATTCATGCCTTTTGCTGCAAACCAGCAGCAAGAGAAGGTTAATAGTCTTTAGGGACAAAACTGAAGACTTTCAGGACTGTGAAAGATTTCTACATTTCAATCATGTAACCATGTAGAAACAAGTAAATACCCAAGAACTAGACCTTTTGTAAACTATAGTATGTTTACTAGCCTCATCTGGGGAAAATTCAGTGAGTATATGAGAAAGGAGATGCATTTACCTTTATTCCAACTTGAATTCTTATAACAGAATAGCCTTAGGAATAGATTCTCTGTAGGGGAATGAATTTCTGCACATTAAAAATAAATACGTCTCATGATCCATAGAAACATATGCACTGTTTCACCCAGGAGTATATTTTTAAGTAATTTTGGCTGCTTAGTCCTCTGATTCTTTTGGAAATGAGATTTTTGTTTCACCTGAAGCAGTGAACATGGTAGGTTGGTATCAGTGACTACCACAGCACCCCAGAGACACATATGCATTGTGAGAAAGTCAGTGAAATATTAGAGCTTCAGAATAACTGTATCTGTATTGCTGAAATTCTGCAATTCTGTGCTGTGCCCCAATCTGAAACAAATACACACCAAAGAAAAAGAATTGCTGAAGGGTTATTCCATGCCATGACCCAGCTCTGCACCAAAATGTAGCAGTTTGTGATTCAGAGACTGTGCAGCAAGCAGGTATTTAATCAAGGTGATGAATGCAAATGATGGATGAATGCTGGCATGGATTGTGCAAGGGCTTGTGCAGGAATTCAGCTCTTCCCAAGCACAGAGAGAGCCCTGTGGACTGCTAGAGATTGGTGGTGGTGCAGATGTGGATTTGTAAAGCAGTGACAAGGTTTGGGAAAACCACCATTCTTAAACTCAATTTTTCTTGCTGTCCGTGTCCTTTGCTCATGCTGTCCTGGAAGTCTAGAGTGGCTCTTGGATATTTAGGAGTTGGCCTTTTGAATGCCCTATATATAAGTCTTTTGTATGCCCTAAGGATCTGTTCAATATGCACAGCACATCCTTAGTTTCCCAATTTATCACTATGCAGAGAAAAGCAAGCTTGTTATTGTTTTAGCAGAAGTCTCTCTAGGAAAGAAGTTGTCTGGTTGGTCTTCCAGAACAAGGTATAACTGCAGTTCTTCCAGATATTTATATGAAATGCATCTGATTGGAATTCAGATTCCTTCTGGGATAGGGTATAGCAAGTAATAACCTTTAACTGCTATTAATAATCTATTAACTCCTTTGATGGGTCTAGTGAATACAGCTGTGTGACAGGAAATCTTGTTTTGGGAGAAAGGATGTAAGGAGTCCATCCTGAATAAGATATTTGTGGGAAGAAGAAAAAAAATTATTTAAAAAAATAAATGTGTCTTGCCTCAGCTGAGTGTTTGTTTCTTATTTAATTGTGCTTTATAATATCATCAACTTCAAAGCCCAATTAACACTTCTATGAACACAGTCTGACTGGTGAAATAGTTCATGTGTTTTTTGCTAAAGATAAAGTTGTGTGCTGCTTAGAGTGAATTCATTTGAAGGCTTTCTCAAAACAAACATTATTTGAAACTTAATTGAAAATGATAACTTACAATTCTGCAAAAAGCTGCAGAAATGAACATTTTTTTTTTACTGTGAGGTTTTCTTTAGCATCACTGTGACTGAGCTAGCAACAGATGTCTTCTTACCTGAAGCTGTTCTGTTGCAGTAATGGAAGATTAATCAGAGAAAATTACTAATACTGGAAATATAATACTTAATTTTTCAGGCACTGCTAATCTATTAAATTTGGCCTGCAAGGATCCAAACTACTAACAACTACTGGTGTTGCAACAGAAGCATAAACTCTGCTTGTTCCTGTGGAATTACTTCACATGCTGGTATTTTTACTTTGAGACATATTGAAAGAGTACTAACGGTGAGAAGGAAACACATTATATAAAAAAAACCCAAACAAACAAACAAACAAAATCAAATCAAAACAAAACAAAAGCCTTCCACTTTGCTTCCACTGAATATTTAATGATATGTGTCTTACCAGAGGACCACAGAAGAACATAAGAACTGAATAGAATCTTTGGAATTTCTATGTGCACTGATAACCTGGACTGGTACCAAATGTTTCTTTTGCAAAATCCTGGGAGTACTTTCACTCTGTGTAAGTCTTGGCAGGAGAAAGTCATAGCAATTGCCACAGCCAGGCTGTGGAGTAAATTTATTAGTATTTACAGAGAGAAGAAACCAAATGATCATAAATCCTGCTCCAGTGGGGCATTTTGTATTGTTACTGTTATTTGAATTTTAAACTAGGAAATTATAATGATTTTACTGAAATCAAAGGGGAAAACTTGCAGTGTGTGAAATTATGCAGAATTTAATCTAATGTCCCTATTGGAAGCATTTTTTAAACAAGAATGTTTTATATTGCATACTTCACAGGGGCATGGTATAGAGAAAGACCCTTTCCTCCTGGTTTGTATGTGTTTTAATTAAAACTGACAGCTCCTCTGACTGGAAGGTGGAGCTGCTCCATGTAGAAAGAATTAGATTCCTTAAAACAGGATACAGTGATGGGAAATGTGAGTAGAGACTGGGCCAGATATGGCTTATTTAGATATATACTTATGTATGCTTTAGTTAATTATGTATACCCCTCCCTGATGGTCTCACTTGACCCAGGCAGGTGACTCGTAGAGTACCTGCTGCTGGCTCACACTCAGATGACCCTGTAGCAAAACTAGCATTAAAAATGGATCTCAGTGTTTAAACCCAGTGAAACGATCCATAGTCAACACTTTCTCTGATTTTCAAGGACAGCTCAGTACTAGAACATATTAATGTAATAATTTCTTTTTTTTTTTTCACCATTAAATTTAAAACCCTACTGTTAAAGAGCAGGGAGAGACAGCTTGGTGGGGCAGGGAGTCCAAGAAGCCAGAGGTGGCTGTGTCCCAGTGGCACCAGGCAGGGGGAATTGGGAGGATGGGGATGGAGACCCCTGGGCTGATTGATGCTGGTTGGAGCCTGGCCTGGAGAGGTGCCAGTGCCCCCTCCACTTTGAAAGACTTCTTTGAACCACATCTGTTTTTTCCAGCAATTGAGGACGAGTCAGTGCTAATCCAAGGACTAGTCCTGTGAAGCCCAAACTCATTTGCTGACAGGGTTCTGAGGTTTTTTTGTTTTGTTTTGTTTTATTTTAGAGGGCTCCTTCATCTTAGCTGTATGCTCCAGTGTGCAATGCACATCGGTCTGAGAACACAGACTGTGATTCTTGTGTATTTGAGTGCTGCTGTATTCTGTAGGTGCTTCTCTAAGCAATGGAGTGTGGAAATGGAAATGATACAATTAATTCTTGCAATTTAGTGTCAGTATCTAACTCATGGAGACAAGTCTATGAATACACGATTAATTTTTTTTTTAAATTATCTCTAGTATCCCAGATACATCTGATGTTGGCTTACAGTATTTGACATGCATGTGTTTGTCTAATGTGACCAATGGTAATCTCTCTGAAATTAACTGTGTACTGCTAATACCTGTTCATCAGTTTTACATGCAATTGTTCTGGGACTTCGTGCTGCATTACCCCTCCTGCAAAAACAAAACTCTGCCACCTGCTTCAGCAAAAAAATTTAAAGTGAGGAGATGTAGCAGGATTTCAGAAGACATTGATTCAATGCCCCTTTACTGTGACATAATTAAAAAAAATCTAAAAATACAATTTTTTTTCCCAATAGAAAGAAGAGAATGAAGACTTAATCTATGTTTTAATTCCTCATCACTCACAGTCTGCCACATGTAACTTAGTGCATTTGATGTAATCTGAACAAGAAATAGTCTCCAGGTCTTTGCTGAGATACTTTATCACAGAGTCAAAACTTTATGCAATTTCACAAGATTTGTCTTTACACCACACAAATATCTAATTCTGTAACTATTATTTACATCTCAGTGCTGGGGAACTCAGTAATGTTGTTTCAAAAGCTAAGGGAACTCTTTCGAGATACCGGGACCTCATCTTTCACAGCATCCAGAGAACAGATCAACTTTGATGTTCCGAGGCTGACTCCGATTGATTTTGGCAGAGGGTGGGAGAGTTTGGGACCCCTGCAGGTTCCCCAGCCCTGGGGCGTGGTTTGGGCTTGCCAGAAAAGAGGAACTTGTGGTTAAGTGACCGTGTGTGAACTCTTTGCTCGAGGCGAGCTCTTGAACAAGTCTGTGGCAGGAGCAGGGCTAGGATTGAAAAGCAACGCTCAACTGTCTTAACCACAGCACCAATTCTCTCTTCTTGCAAGTCACCAGTGGGGCTGAAACCTGTAGATTTACAGCCCAGACCTCTGCTGGTGGATGTATCAGAATAACTGGTTGCTGCAGCAAGCTCCTGGCCTCACTGTTTTGGGGATGCTGTGCTGTGGTGGTGGGGGGGTTCCAGAGCAGCAAGAGTGGCAGCCAGAGGCATCCTGCTCCACCCTGGAGCCTTTTACTTGGGCTTCACTTTCTTCAACCTGTCTCAGATCTGTTTCACCCCTTTGAACCCCCATTTTAGTACCAGGCTGCCTGTCCCCTTTCAGAGTTATTCTCTAGGGCTCCTCATCCTGTGCATCTTGCTCAGCCAAGGAACAGAATTTTGAGGAACAAAGTTTGTGTGGTTTCCTCACTTCTGCCCCTTCCCAGAATAGCAAGAGACAAAGTCTGGACACTTAGATAACTGGCTTCACCAGTTTCTTGTTCCCTATCCAGAAATACAAAGACTCTTCTGAAGCAGATCCGTATTTTTGGATTTTGTATTTTTGGAAGTCTTTCTGACTTTTGTCTTTGGATATTGCTGAGCTGTTTTCCCTGAAGTTTTCAAATAAGTGAGGTAGAGGCAGACTGTCTGCACAAAAAGTTTAGCTTGGACATTCAAGTGAAGACAGAGTATTGAACAGAAAATGCCAGGACCACCCTCAGGTCAGGCAGAGTGATGAGTTTATCCTGTAATTCTCCTTTATTCTTTCCATTCCTTCCTACTGTTGTTCTCTGTTATGATCTGCTAATTTAAAATGTTTGAGCAATGAGTTCCAGAAGAAAACCCAGAAGCCAAAACATAAAAAAAAAATTATTTTGAGAGAACAGGACAATTAATGAGACAATACAGCAAATAAAATATTTTTGAACTACTGTCACAGGGAAGATACATGTAATTAGATTAACCTTATAACAGAAAGAGAATAATCTTAATAGCGGAATTCTTGTACATTTTTAAGAAAACTTTCAGAAGTTAAGTGGTAAGAAACAGCCACAGGTAAACAGCCAGTTGGGGCTAAACCTTCCCCAGGTGAGGGGGTGTCCTGCTGTGGGGGGCTCCTTGCCCCTGTGGGCAGAGGGCATTGCTTGAGCAGCAGCTCAGAGATGGAGGAACCACCTCAGAGCTGGGCTTTGTAATTTAATTGCTAAGTAAAGCTGCATTATTTTATGTATAGAGAGTGGACAATTTCAGTGTATCACCTTGCTTTTGGAGAGGCAAATCTAACCCTTGGCCTGACTTTTTTTAGGCCAGTCTGGTCATTTCTGTCACTGCTTTTTTTTATTGCTGCTGCTTCTTCTTCTTTCTCTGAGCTCAGGCTAGAAGCACAACTGTCAGAAAGATAGTGAAACTGACAGATTTTAGTGAATCTGTGTCCCTACTGCCATTTTCTTCATAATTTCCTGCTTGTCCTTTACCTTAGAAGTGAGCTTTGAATTCATTCTTTGCCATGAGCCATGGGGCAGCAGCTGGACTCCTAGATGTGCCAATGGAAGATGTAGAGATAAGGAAGGTTTTGTCAGTATTTCAGTTAGAGGAGGCAAAGGAGCTGGTGCTCAGTTAGGGAGTGTAGCACTTCAGGAAAAACAATTTCTCTTTATAGCTAGCTGGAAAACTGTTCCACTCATGTTAAAACTGAAGACTGAGCTAGGAACAAACTGTGACTATTAATTCCCAAGTAGATTTCCCAGAAGTTTGTGCTGTGTTTACCCAGGGCAAATGTGGTGTTTCTGTTTAGGCAATCTCATTCTCCTTGAAAATGGTGTTCAGTAATACCTACATTAAAATGACTCCTGGTAACACCATACAAACAAGACTGAGGTATTTTCTGAGGTAATGAGTATCAGTCATTGCTCAAATATAGTACTTATGCCTCAATGTGCTTTTGAAACAAAATAATCAGTAGTATTTACATTTTTTCTTCTTATATAAAAAGAAGATCCAGTGCCTATGTCTGTAGCCAGAATCTCTCCTGAGAAACAGTTTCAGCCAGAGAGCAGCTTTATGACTGCTGAATTTGAGTCCCAAAGATGCAGTATTTCTCCCAAGATTTAACTGTCATATACTAGTTAAATAAAACCTGATATTTGTAGCAATGCCTTCTAGCCATTTACAGTAATATTGCCTCTTTCAGTTAATATTTGATGTCTTGTACTGCATACTGTGATTGACTTGTGGCTGAAGAGTGAAATAAGTGGAAATAAATTATTTCCTAGGGGTCATTTCTGATCAGAAGAGAGAAAAAACCCAAACAACCCAACACCTTAAGATACTAAGAAACTCTTTGGGAATAGAGCAGTTAAAATTGGGATTAAATATATGTTGATAGTTAAGCTGATTTAATAGTGGTTCATGTTCAGAGAACAGCTGGTTACCCTCCTTGGTTTGCTCTCACCGGAAAAGTTACTGCTCTGAATATTTCCATTAAGTACTTGCCTATCACTTCTTCACTCACAGTCTGATTTTAGCAATTAAATGTAGTCAAAGTCTGTCAGGAGGCAGTTGCCTTATCCCTTTTATTCGCTAAAACAAATAACAACAGGTCAAAACTTATCCTTTTCTGGGCTTTGTTTTTCTTTAAGAAAAAAAAACCAAAACCACAAAGTCCATTTGGACTCATCTCTCCAGGGCTGGCTGCTTTCCAAGGTTGGCTCAGTTCATACTCATGGTCTTTTTGTAATAAACAGTAATGAATGTTAGAGCTGTAATGAGCACAGGGAGCCACCACTCCTATCTTTAGTGTGGCTGGGAAAGTGTGCTACTTATTTTGTCCCTTTTGAAGATTTCTTTTGTCTCATGCAGCATCCTGAAGTGCTGAGTCCAGCCAGGATGGACCATGCAGGACCACACTTGCAGTGGGTCTCATCTGAAAGTGGTCTCTGGTTTGGGGATGGACAGAGGCTGATGGGCACCAGCCCATGGGTGTGATGGGTGAAGCCCACAGTGCTCTCTGCCCTTCATGGAAGGTGGGACCAGGACAGTGGAGGTGAGGAGAGGGGTCTTCAGCCTCCTGCCAAGAAAGGCTTCTATAAGTAAGGCTTTCTTAGATCAGCTTGTACCTTGTCACAGGGTATGTGGACTTGGTTTCCACTGAACCCAGTTGTTGGAAAGTGTTTTTAACATAAACAAAAAATATTTGGGCACCTGATTAAAGACAAATTTTTGCCTTTGATATAGCATTAAGATGTTTCAGTTTTGCTCCTGACAGTGGCTTGCCTTTGGTTTGCCTTTACCTTCTTCTCTTCAGACAGAAGTTGATGCTCTTAATTCAGACCCTTGGAACCCCCACCTCAGGACTACTCTCAAACACAAAATGAAACAGTCAAAAGCATCTGTGGGACTAAAGGAGCTGAAATGTGCGTTAAATGTTTGTAGGGTTTCAGCCCAATTTTACTTCAATATGAGGAGCAGAAGTCACAGAATGATTTTGTGTCACTGTGGTTGCTTTACCAGTAACATTTCAGTGTTGCAAATTCAGGTCAGGAAGAGCTTGCTAATAGGAGATTTCATCTACAATGGTTTGCCTTAGTTATTTGAAAAAAAAAAAAAAAACGAAAAAACCCAGAACATTTGCTTCTCCTGGTAATTTTCAAGTTAACATTAGTGCAGAAACCCACTTCTTAGTCAGAACTTTGTACCAGGATATAATCACCCACCTTTGTTCCAAATTCTAACACAAATTTAAGACGATAAGAGGAGAAATTAGACAAGTGCTTTCATTCTCCCTGGAGGCTGAAGGTGACACTTCTGAGCTATAGTTGGTCTCCTCTCAAATCCTGGTCCTTGCAGCTCAAGTCTTTCAAAGCACAAGGGTGTGTCACTGCAGCTGCTACATCAAACAAAATCAAAGAGATTTCATTAGTATAAGCTTCAAAATCAGTGCCATCTTTCCTTCACAAAATACTTCAAATGCAGAAAGAAATGTCATCTCCCAGGTGATGGATGTTAATCTGCTTAATCTTCTCTTCTCCTTGCATTTGAATGTGAACTACTAGAATATACTAAATTACATCTCACCAGTCAGAATAAATTCCTCATTCCAAAAACTTCAATCAGATTTTAAGAGCGGACTTGCAATCGTTTTGAAGTATCAGTCTAGCTTCTGAACTCAAAAAACAGGCTAAAGCAGGATGGACAAAACAACAACTACAAACTCCTGCTTGTCATGCTGTCAGAATGGGTGATTAAAAGATCCTGGGCTAAAATTTGTCCTTTGATTTGAAACCTCTGAGTTCAATGGATATGGCAGGGGCTGGAGTCCAAGCAGGATTTTGCTGACTGTCCATAGTGACAGTAGACCTGTCTTATTTCAGACAAGAAAATCTTCATAACACCATCGGATTCATAATCTAGAAACTCCTGAATTTGCAGCTGAAAGACTCATTGCTGATGGTGTTACTCATTGCTCACAGGAGCTTTCTTCAGTCAGTGGTTTTTAACACTGAATTAAATGTACATGTGTGTACCAAGCTCAGACTTTTCTCTTCACATAATTGTGCTACCTACTCTTCAAAACTCCTGAAATGATAGAGGGCTAAATTTATTCCCAACCAAAGACATTTCCAGTCTAACACTACGTTTCTCAATATGTAACACCTCTTTTATGGACACACTAGGTTTTTTGTTGCATGTTTCCTAATGTTATTTTACTCTCTTATCTTGTTTCCCTTCTGTTCATTGCTTTGAATGAGACATTTTATGTCTGCATATTCAATGCAATTGCACACATTTTTCATAGTAGTCTGAAAATGCAGAAGTGTTAACTCCACCCCTCAGTCCCCATGAAAAATTAAACAACCAAACTTGTGAGCAGGATTCTTATTGTGTTCCCATTCTTAATGTAATACAAGACTATAAATGAAATTTTCATCTTTAAGTTTACAGAAAAGAACAATTCTGAATCTCTCAGTGAGGTTACACAGCAAAGCAATTTAAATGAAACAGAAAAGAAACAAATATTTTCCCCCTCTCATTGTACTTACATCGTGCCTACAGTCTGTATTCAGGGATACACAAAATATTCAAATGTCACAATGTATTATACTCACATCTTTAAATTCAGTTGTTGCCTGTTTAAAAACTCATTACAACTTGATAGTCACAGTAAGATAATGACTGAAAGTTCTACACTTTGCAGAATTAATTAACTTGGTGTACATATTAGAATAATAGAAGCCAACAAATATTGTCACTCAATGTTCCTGTTGGCATTATTTTTAACTTGATGATTCATATGCTTTTTGAAAATAAATTATTTACCTCAACTTTTCTGACTATAGGAGACTTTTATGAGTCTGTCTTAAGAGGCTGTTTTAGAGGAGAAAATCTAGGCTGTGATTTTCCTCAGTACTTTCCTGTATTTAAATAGTCCCTTGGAACCTGTCATGGTGAGATTACTGCCAAATTTCCAATTGCTAGTGAATAAAAAAAACAAGTACAGCAAATAATTGATGCTTTTGGCATATTTATATATGCAGATGAAGTTTTGGTATTGGGTTAGTCGGCTGGGGTGATGGAATGGAAATGGAAGATATTCCAAGCTCTGGTGTTAGATCCCTGGTGTTCCTGCAGACATCTCCTAGTGACCCATGCTGGGAAACAATGACCTCAGGAACAAAGGGACAGCTACTAAAATAAACTACTAAAAGAAACTTTTAACTCCTGTCCACAATCCCATGGTTTGAAAGAAGTGACGCTGTGTGGAACATAACTGCATTTGGGCTGCAAGGGACGGGAAGGAAAGGCAGAAGAAAATTTGGTCTGATCATACTTTTCTTTTTCAAGAAAGAAGTCAAGTAGGGATGAAAGCTGGGCTGGGAGCAACGCTGTAGCTCTGCTCACCATGGTCCAGGCAGCTGTCCTGAGGGACCAGTCAGGGGAGCTCTGGTAGCAGTGCTGGAGAGGCTGGGGAATGGGCAGGTCCCACTTCCCTGGCCTGGGGAGAAAGGAAAGAGCTGGATGTGGACAAAGCCAGCTCTGCTCCTTACACACGTTTCTGAATTTTGTCTGTGGGGTTGGATGGCACAGCTAAAGGATCACTAAGTCCAGTGGTGGCTGAAGTGAAAAGACAAATGTTTGGGATCCATACTGTGGCATGGTTGATGAACTTTTGTACATCAGGATTTCCTGTAGTTCCTAACATGTGTAACGGCTAATATTGGCCAGCTGACAACAGCCAAGGAGTGCAATGAAGAACCAGCTCCCAACATGGTAAAATTAACAGCAGAATGCTTTGAAATGCCATGGAAACCCCCCTGCTCTTTCATAATTTGTTTGTAATCTGGAAAGGAGAGAGACAAAAGGAAAAAGAGGAATTTGAAGACAAAGCTAGCAATGAAGGTTAACCACTATGAAAGACAAGTGTGAAGAAATTCATTGAGATTTAAACCAGCTATAGAAACAAGCAAAAAGATGGCAAATTAACTTCAGTGTTGGTAAACGGAATGAAGTAGATACTGTATGAAAAAATAGAGAATTGTTCTGTTCCTTTGGAAGACCCTTATCTATAGCAGCTTTATGGTGTTAGAAGTGAGGGTGAGCTCCCCCTTGGGAGACCAAGTACCTTCTGTTCCAAAAAGATGTTCCAGAATTAGAGCACTCAGAGATGGGCAGTGCTGAATTACCCACATCTAATCACATACATAACCCAAACTGAGGACAAGATTCCTTTCCTTAAACATAGATACTGGTCTCATTTTCAATGCAGTAGGTGTCCCTGGTGTCTAGTTGCAGCCCAGAATCACACAAATCTCATACTAGTCCTTTGCTATATATTACAGTTTCATGTGGCAGTCTTGGAAATACAAAGCAATTCAAATGTCAGTTTCTAGGTAGATTAATTTCCTTTTATCTTCCTTGTTTCTGTGGATGTTGTGAGCCTACAAGAAATCCCACTCATACCTAGATGAAGTGTTACCCTCTTTGATGCATGGTTGAAGAACATGCTTAGGTTGCTATTTGCTGTTCTAAATGGGGATCTATGAAAACCTGCTTTCAGCTAATAACTATGTAGTAACTCTTTACCCAGTGTTTGTATGGTCTCTGTTTGCTAGAAGACTAATAAGAGAGTTCATGATCTTCTCCTTATGGCATGTTTGAACTGCCTGTTTCCTTTGACATCCCCAACATATGGATTATCTCCACAATATAATGTTGTGTGTCTGCCCAGCTGGCAACTGTGCAATGACAAAGAGCATGGAGTTTTGCAAAGGCAAGTTATGGTCACAAGCAAGAGTTTCAGGGTTTTTTTTTTTTTCTTTGCATTTTTTAATCTCTAGCTGACAGTAAAATTAGGCAGGTCATTCATATAACTTCAGTAGTGTACATTCAGGGAGCTATTTTCACAAATACAAGGGCTGGGTTTTCCCTTTTATGCTTAAAAAAAAGCTTAAGTTCTGATTAAATTGCTTGGGGTCACCTGTGGTGACAATGTCACATTAGCAAGTGTGCATTAGTAAGTTATATATAAACACTGTTAGCCTTGTCTGGCCTTGCATTCAATCACTTGAAGAACTGCACTGACCAACTTCTTTCTAACCCTTTGTATAGTTATATATTTACTCAGCACTGGTGAGGCCACACCTCGAGTCCTGTGTCCAGTTCTGGGCCCCTCAGTTTAGGAAGGATATCGAGGTCCTGGAGCAGGTCCAAAGGAGGGCAACCAGGCTGGTGAAGGGACTCGAGCACAGATCCTATGAGGAGAGGCTGAGGGAGCTGGGGCTGTTCAGCCTGGAGAAGAGGAGGCTCAGAGGAGACCTCATCACCCTCTACAACTCCCTGAAAGGAGGTTGGAGCCAGGTGGGGATTGGTCTCTTTTCCCAGGCAACCCTCAGCAAGACAAGAGGGCACGGTCTTAAGTTGTGATGGGGGAGGTTTAGGTTGGACATTAGAAAGAATTTCTTTACTGAGAGGGTGATCAGACATTGGAATGGGCTGCCCCGGGAAGTGGTGGATTCTCTGTCCCTGGAGATAATTAAAAAGAGACTGGATGTGGCACTCAGTGCCATGGTCTGGTAACTGCAGCGGGAGTGGATCAAGGGTTGGACTTGATGATCTCTGAGGTCCCTTCCAACCCAGACAATTCTATGATTCTATGATTAATCTATTAATATTATTATTAATTAATCAAATTAATCTAATACAGCTGAAATCCTCTTCCTTTAATGTCTTTAGTGGTATTTTCCATATTTGCCTCTGGGATTTTTATAGCATAGTAATACTCCAAATATACTGGGTACTTTCCAGACATGCAGCTGACCATACTCAATTGCTGGAGAACAGACACCCTGAGTGTAGGTATGGCCTGACCCAGGCAGTGCAAGGTGATGAATTAATGAGACAGAGAAGTCTAACAATTGTTGTTATACAGATTTCTCAACCTTTCCAAATTCCTTTCTGTAGTAAGGTGAATCCTTAAATCATAATCATCTCCACCTCTAGAGCCTCACATAGACATATTACCTGTCCTCTCTTCTTATTCCGGTCTTTCCCACCAGCCACCAGGTTACTCCGTCCTTCTCTGAACTGGTGTCCTGCGTCCCACCAGTCACCTTGCCCTGTCTGGGCTGGACACAGACCTTTTGGGAGCAGCTGGTCCCTTTCCTCAGCATAACTCCTCTTCTCTTTCCTCATACATTGAGGCCAGCTCCAGAGAAAGAATTAGAGGCTGCAAAATTACCTTTCAGTTCCCTGTAGAACCTAATCAGTCCCATTCCCTGAGGAACAAAGGTTTATAGCTTCATTTTTTTTAAATAAAGATTTTTTCCTTCTAATCTGTGAATGGTTCATACTGAATACATGCAGTACTCAAGTATTTTTTTCAGTTCTCCTTAGCACTTTACGTGCTCTTGTGAATGAGCTCCATAAACTAATAATACATGACATTTTTCTGAGTAAAGTATTTTCTTTCATCAGATCTGTTTGCTGCTGTCTCTGGCTATCTCCTCACTCTTGTACTGACAGAGTCATGCTTGTTTCCACTGTATGTTTTTCTTTTCTCTCCTGTTCCCTCTGTCATTTAAACAGTACCAGTCTCTGGACGTTTTCCCTGTGCTTCTGTTCCTTTGCCATCTATCTCTAAAGCCATTCAGCATCCCTTGTGTCTTTTCTGAGATAAGCTGGCCAGAGGACATCAGTTCAAGTGCAAATGTTGATTTGTACCTTATTTCCAGCTCTTTCTGCCATCTTGGTAGGTGCTCAGAATTTACTTGTTTGCTTGTCTGCCACTGTAAGCTAAACAGAGCCACAAGTAAACAACAGAGGTCCTCAGGGACAGTAAAAAGGGATATTTATGGTTAGAGCACTTGTTAGGCAGGAAGTCCATCTTCTCATGCAAGAAATTTGAATGTGAGTGGAGAGTATACAAATTGTCAAGGACCAGAATCCTCATCCAGCCCCTCTTGGGTGGATTTCCAAACATTTGGCTACTGAGCAATCTTAGGTGATCTCCCTAAGCATGTCCATACCCATGACCCATTCCTAGAAGTGCAGTAGCCCCGTGTTAACTGATGATGGAGGCCAAGAGCAGGTACACATCCTTTCCTCTTGCTGCTTGTTTCTGGATGTACCCTTTGCTGGTCAGAATGCTCTACTGTGAGGGGGAAGGAGTGGATTTAAAGCTCCCTGGCAGCAAAGGGCTTGCAACCCAATCTATTTTTTCATTTACTGAACCACTGCTGTTACTCTGAGGTGAGAATAAATATGTGGGCAGATGTATTTTTGACCAGAACTCAGAGCTGTGATGTGTTACACACCTCCAAACATGGGAAGAAGGCATAGAAATTTCTCTCTATAATCTATTGCAAATCAGTGTTTCACAAAGCAGTGAAAGTTGGTATTCTGTGAAAAATGACTAAACTGCACTAATTAAAAATAAGTTAAAATACAATATTATCATCAAGAAGTTCCTGCCTGCTTATTTTGATTGCCTTGGTTTAATTTGTCCTGCTAGCAGTCCTGCCACCCTTTCTACCCTTGTAAATTCACTTTACTTCAGAAAGAAAGCCCTGCAGCACTCACTGGCAGCTGTACTGATGGGCAGCTTTACTGTGCAACTTTGGCCATGTCTCCATAAGTAGGTGAATGCAAGCCCAGTCCAGTGACAGATTTGTATCTGTCTGTCTTAGTGTGTAAGGATGTAGGAGTTGCAGCAGGACTGAGAAGGTGATTATTATGAAAATATCCCTGCCTGTACTGTCTAGATGGCTTCTAGCTCAGTGGCTTGTATCTGGGGAAGAAGCTGTGTGTAGCATTTTTGCCTGCCTATGCAGATGTACCTTGTGTAAACTGTATAGAAAGATTTTCCTTGCAAGGGATAACCAAGCATCAGAGCAGCTTTCTCAAGTCTCCACTGGACTACAGCCTGAGTAATCAAATCTGTCAGGGTTGTCCCCATGTGTTGGACTAGACACCTCCCAAGGGGTCTCCCAGCCTGAATTACCCCCCGTTCCATGACCTCAGTGTCAGGGGGACTGTTATTACCTACCACCTTCTCCAGGAGCCCTTGCAAGTTGGAGAGTCCTTTCTGTGCTTCCCTGTAGCTCCCTCTGCCCTTCTCCTTTGTGGAAGATACCACGTTAAAAGTGACCATGCTTCAAGGTGAAAGCAAAGGGAAAAAAGGAGAAGTATGTCCAGGAGTTCCGTGTTTAAATACTTCTATATGTGTTATAATTGCAGACATTTGGATTTTAAGTGTTTCTTTCCTTGAGTGATATTCTGGAAGGGATGGCAGAACTAGACCTACTCATGGGCTGAGATATCAGCCATGGACAGGTTGCATAGTAAGTGCATGCAGCTTGAGAAACATCCAAATAGAGCTCCCAGAGTAACATAGCTTAGGCTTGAACTGAATGTGCAGTGCTAATGTCTGGAATGTGATTATACACTTAGTGTCTGGATAAAGTAATTAACCAGTTGAGAAATGTATGATGGGCACACAACAAAAGGTAATAACTAACACGTGACACAGCATAATAGGCATAATCAGATCCTTGTAAGGGGAAACCAGGGTCACAACTGAAGCCAGTTCATTATTCAGAGTGATTTAAACCTCTGGAAAGAAGGGATACTACAAGGTACAGTTGGGACACCAGTCCCAGTGCTAACTGTCTTCTCTGCAGCTCCAGAAAGGAAGTCTGAGATTCCAGTGTTCAGCTGACTCCTGTGGCTGGCCAGAAGGTGGGTGAGCCTAGAGTTTGGAAAAGATGGGTGATAAACAAACTCTGGGACAGCCTGGGCCCTGGAGAGACAAGTGTCCCTGCAGTCAGGGACAACCACCGTGGGACAGAGTGGTCAAAGGGAGAAGCAAGGCTGTAAGGAGCAGGCAAACTACATATCTGGTTTTAGAGAGAAGCATGCAAGGCTGAATCTTGAAAGGCCTGGAAAATATGTGCAGGTGTCTTAGTGTATGGCTCTGAAACTCTGGGGAGGGGGTTTTGGTGACTCCCACCTCTCTTCAGTTCTGCAGGACAGTAAAGTTCTGGCCTGTTTTATTCACTCTACAGTGACATTTGGAAAACGTTCCTCCTTTATTTCATCAGTCGGTGCCTTATGATGAGTCTAATCTGGAGTACAGTTCCAGTACTGAACCAGGCTTTGCTGTGGTACATAAATGTTGTCCTTATATTAACTTTGGGGGTTGGTTGAGAGCAATATGGCAAATGTGCTTAATGAACCATTTTGTTTCAGTGCTACATGAGGCAGAAACATGTGCACAGGACAGGATCAGCACGCAAGCTAAAACACTGTGTAAAAACTTTCCTAAGGCTGAGTACTAAAGCTCTCTAAATTTGCCTGTAGGCAGTACAGTGTTAGGTATCCTTACACTGTGATCTTTTTAATAAGTTTAATGAAATATAACCAAAGCATAAAGCCATCATGGAAGCATATATTTTCATTTAGGCCTGGGACTGATTCCCACATCAGTATGAGGAAAGAGCTGAGTGAAAGAGATGTGACTGCATGAGTGAAACAGCAGCAGTGCTGATGTTGTAGCTCATAAGGTTGTTCATCTAAAACCTTCAAACAGTTGGCTCAAAGCCTAAAGAGAATACAAGTGGACTGAATGCATATATCCTGGTCTTCTCCACAACTCTGTAGGCTTTTTGTCTTGACTTTGATAGTTTTCCATGTGATAAGAAACATTACTAGGAAGGGTAAGGATAGATGGTATTTTTCAGAAAAGCAAAATTCCTGGAATCAAATGACTTGTGAGAACCTCGGCTTTTTATGTCTAAAGTTTTCTGAGATAATGACTGAGGAGAAGCCTTACGACAATAAAAGAAAACAAAAACAAAAAACATTTAAAAAAAAAGAGTTGAAATAGTAGAATTATTCTGCTTTAAACTTCCCCCCTCTCTTTGTTTTGTTAAAATGTACTTTAACATCTTTAATAATAATCTCCCTTCAACTCAATACCCTGCAATTCTGCAACTCTTCAGAGTGAGAGAAACTTACAGATACATCATCCTCTAATTAATTAGGTTAACAACATAAACCTGTATTTTTAAACAAACTTTAAACTTTTTTGAACTTTTTACCTCTCAGACCTGCAAACTGATGTAAAATGCTGTAGCATCTGTATGAACTGAAGCAGGAAAGCTGCAGAGGAATGCTTTAACATTCCTTTGTCTTATTCCTGTAACAATCTAGGCAGAAGCTCAGCAGCAGCAGGTGATGCTTAGGGTGGTACTGGGAGACCCCTGTGGGGGGGCGATCCGCGGCAGGAGGAGAAGCAGCTCTCAAGGAGGGGAGCAGAGGTGGCTTCCCACGGGCAGGGGGGAAGCTTCGTGCTGCTTCCAGCAGATGGTGCCACTCCTCAGCAGAAGCCAGCAAGCAGCTCTGCTTGGAGCACACCCCAAGCTCGCAGGAGGGAAGTTTTCTCCGTTTTCCTAAGAACAGGGTTCAGGTTCTCAAATGACCCCTTAGTCTGTGACATGCCTTATTTATGTGACAATCTATAAAAGCTTTTACGCTGTTATGCTTTTTTTTTGCTTCTCTGAATTACCTAAATTGATTGTTCTGCTGTTTTATGGAAACTGAGGGAAGCAAGGGCCTTAGGAAAAAATCACAAGAAAGCTGTTACACAAGCCAGTTTCTTAATTGCTGTTGCCATCAAGCAGTTGATATATTATTCTACTTTCCACCTACTTACCTCTAAGTAGAGCCCCTGTAAGGGATCTACTTAGCACTGGCATAATTTTTCACATTAAAAATAACATGCACACTACTGGATATTCAAATGCATTCAGTGCTTTTATGAAGTGTAGGAAACTCTTCAGTTATAGTCAACACCAAAAAGTCAGGGCTGTGGGGAGAGCAGGCTGTTGTAACTGATATTTACTTTATCTGTGTTAATAAGAAAGGGAAAGAAACTGTTAAAATCCCAAGGAACTGGATGTGGTCAATTGTTTCAGTTGTTAAAAGTCCATTTTTTGGTTATGTGTCTTTGTGCTATAAATGTGTTGACTTTTCCTGTGCAGTGTGGCTTCGTTGTATGATGCTGACAGCACAACTCACTGTTGTGAGTCAGACATCTCATTGCAAGGATGCTCTTGTAGAGAAGCCCTGTGTCCCTCCCACTCTGTGTAAACCAGATTATGTTTGCTCCCATCCCCCAGTGTTCATCCACTGCAGAGGAGAAGTGACAGTGTAACAGAAATCAGCTACTGATGGAGCAGCCCCATTCCTCTCCATCCTTCAGCTCACAGCAGTGTCCCAGGCTTGTATATCCACCCACCACTCTTCATCCCACAGCAAGACACAGATCTCCACATTAGCTTCAGAGCAAACTCCTTAGCTTACATTAGCTGGCAGCAGGATCAGAGCTTTTTAAGGGAAAGTTTTCTACCAGACTGCCACTTCCACATTGGACAGAACAAAGAGAAAAAGAAATAGTTTAACTTAAAAGACAGTAAGTATAATCGTTAAATATATGTGTGAACAAGCACCAGATCTTGTAACTTGAATGCTGTTGTAGTTTTTCTCCCCCAATAGCTGGAGGCCTGTATTACTCATACTTGCTACACACAGTCAGTGAGATTTGCCTTTGACAGCAAAGAAAGTGACATAAAAAATATTGCACAGGCTCCCTGTGCCATGTTCCTGAATTAACAAATAACTGAGAAAGCCACAGCTAAAAAAATGATCAGTAGTTACCACATACCAATGCCCACTGAGCTATGCTTTTTTTATTAGTAAAAAATGGCTGTCAGTTTGTCTGTCATCTTAATGAACTCACTGACTAAATCTCTTTTGAAAATTCTCATATAATTCCCTTCATGCCATTTTACTGGCAACCAAAGAATCTATAAACCTTTCAAAGCTACAGTCTGTGAACTTCCCTGAGCTGGCCCATCACTGACAGGAAAATGTCTTGAGTGATTGTTTCTGCATTTCATTACCTGTCACAGTGATGCTAAGACCCAAATATTGAGAACCAGTCACAGGTCTCCTGCAGGTGACTTCCAGCCAAACCCATCTTAAATAGGTAGTAAATCTGGATTACTTCAGAGCAAATTTGTATTACCAATTACTACTGAAAGGGCAAAATTGAGAAGTAGCTATTGGTAGTGCTCAACATAATTACCTCTTATCTAATTTTTTAGTCTTAATCAACTAATGTTGACTTTGATCAGATGCAGCCACTGACTGTTCTGTTCTCTTGTAGAATTTGCTGGATGTGCTGCTTTAAAGACCACTGCTGTGATCTGAGGAGCAGTAGGTCATAGTTGCCTGAAGGTGCTGTCTGATCAAAGTTAGGAGACGTGTTTACCTTTCTGCTTTCCTCCTGGGTTGGAAGAAGAGCATTTACTGATTCCAGGTCCTTCTTCGAAAGGATTTATAATACAACACAGTGTTGTAACATAGTACAGTATCTCTGGGGATATGTTTGAATATAAAGACATAGGCCCTGGGTCAAACTATGAATTTTTCTTTTTACTTCTGAAAATCTATGATTTCTTTCCTACACATTATTTTAAAAAATCAGTAATCGTGAGGTGTGCATACACACTGTTCCTTACACCAGCTGCAGAAAAGATAAAATGAAGATGGAGTTTGCTTTAGAGAAGTGGCTGAGATATTCAGGAGAAGTATTTCAACCTTTGTATTTGTCTGAAACAAAACATATTTTTGGCTTCCAGTCTAACAGGCTTAGCATGTTCAAATGGTTTAATTCTGATTTTTATTTGAGTTGCCACTTTCCCCAGCTATTTATCCTGATCCTCATGAGCTGTCAGGGATGAACCACTCTGCCAAGAAGCCATCCTCCTGGAGGATACAGGCAAGATTTGCCTCTGAGCCAAGGGCTCCAGGGCACAAGGGAATGAAGCAGGCTCTGTTCTCCCTTCACAGAAGTACAATACTCCCAGATGCCACTGACCTGGTGAGGAAAAGTAAGGAACTTGCTCCAGAGCCCTGAGACACCTGGCCAGCTTCTTCAACCTTTTCAGAGAGGCCCTCTAAATTAAAGAATTTGTTTATAGTAATATTTATCCCTCAGAGACATTTTCCTGGGGCTGTCTCTCTCATACTTCTGCTCACTTGATTAGTTTCCATAGTGACACTTACTTGTGGAGTTTAGAGTTGCTCATAGCAGTTTCTGCAAATGCCAGCCACATGCGTGCCATGCTAATAAGACAAAGTCAGTCCCATTTCCCCTTGTTGCTCTGATTTAGCTCTACAGTTGGGGGTATCTTTGGAAAAAGAAAAAAAAAGGAAAGAAAAGAAAGAAAGAAAAAAATAAAAAAAAAAAAAAGAAAAAAAGTGTGGGGAGAGCTTCTTTGGATTCAAGATCCAGGGGCTCTTAGCTTATTCTGGATGGTGTTTTTGACTGGACTTGTTCTGTCTGATTGCAGTGGCAGCCTTGGAGCTCTGTCTGTCTGCATCAGCCATTATATAAGCTTCCCTTATAGAGAGGCCTTTGGACTGATGCTTCATTTAAAATACAGAATCACAAGAAAAAGCAGTTCACCAGAGCAGTGCCTTGTAGGTTGCCTTTTATCCCAGGTTGAATTTGCTTTTCTTCTTGGGAAGTTACTACTATTTTTAAAAATAGGAGAATGCTAAAGTCAGATACAAACTCATGTACATACACACATCTTACCAACACGCTTGCCTGGGAAAGGGATAAAAAAATTTGCAATAAGTGATTAAAAGCATATTTCCACAGTGACAAGAACAATTTCAGGAGCATACTTATTTGGAAAAAAAAAAAAAGATAATTTGTTGTAGCAATCACAAGAAATTAGTAGCAAACTGGAAGAGAGTTAGGAAAAAAAGGAGTTACTAGGTATGAGCCAGAGATCCCCACCAGAGAGGCATCCTCACAGGACAGCTTCTGGAATTTAGATAATATGACATGGCACATATTTTTCCCCACTTTTGGGGAAGAACAAGCAATAGAGGTAAAGCTAGATTTGACTGGAATCTTGTCACACTGAGTATTAGTTCTCTTAGTTTTCTTGCAGAGACTTTGAGATTTTCATGTTAGTTTGAAAGATTTCATTCTGCAAGACACTGAGAGGTTGGTTGAGCACCAACAGTATGAATAAAAATAAAGTAACAACCAACTGCAGGAGTTCCTAATAGCATCTGTCCAGAGGAAATACAAGGAATAGTGGTCCCAGAAGACCAGAAATATGGTTCTGGTCTTGTATAGTAAATAAAATAAACCCCAGACTCTCTGAAGTCACTGAAATTAAACTGGAATAGACCTGATGTGAGTCTGGCTGGAGCCTGGCCCTGGAGTCCACACACAATATCTTGATTGTAATGTGGAGTGGGAGCCAGAGAAAGTGGGCATGACATGGAAGGACTGACAGACACAAGGGCAAGTGCCCACCTTCATATTTTCCCCAGCAGCCTTTAACTCTCACTAATGTAAAAGAAGACTTATTAAGATTACCCAATAAAAGAATAATACAAAATCAATATTAAAGCCTGTTGATTATTTAAATACAAGTGAAAGTAAGACACAACACCTGTTTTCTTCAAAAGTAGTTGAAGGAAAAAAAATTATAATAGTAGGATGAGAGCTAACATTTTAATGTCTGTATTTTCTCTTCCCCTCAGTTGTTACAAAATGTAAATACTCAGTGGAGGAAAGAAGGAATCATATTGATAAAACAGTAAACATCTTTGGTGCCAGAATTGTGTAATTTTTACCAGCCAAGCTACTGTGCCATGTGTCAAATTGAGAATTCTGTGTAATGCAACTCACCTTCAGGAACAGTACAAAGAGAAGGAGAAGGAGGCTACTCCATAGGATTAATGGAATCTACTGGGGAAGCTCTTCAGCTCTGTCTCAGTGCACCAGATGGTGGCTGCAGGTGAAATCTTTCCAAGAGATCAAATTAAATCTCCTGTGAATATTATGATGAGTCTAAGAACAGTGCTCTTTCTATTTAGGTTTTCTAATGTCTCAGGTAAACAAACCCAGCACATTTATGTACAGTTTTGTTTTTGTAAGCCCTTGGAAAATTTGGAGGGAGAAAGTCCTGTGACTAGACAAGTACATTGTTTCTTGCCCTATGAAATTCCATTCATTTTTGACCTAGAGAATAAGTCTGACAGAAAGGAAATAGTTCACAGAAGAGTGGCAGCATGTCAAAAACAACAGGTAAAAATGAATATCTCATATAAGACCCATTCCAATCAAGCATGAAGCAAAAAGTGGCACCAAGAAGAACAGATGGCCTCTCTGGAAGCAGGGAATGAGAGTGAGGCCAAGTTCCTTGGACTCATCCACCCTCCAGATAAGGTGTGTGTGCCCAGGTTGTGCCAGAACTGAGCAGTCGTGGCTGTGCTGGGCCAGTGGTCGCTGCATGGGAGCTTTGGCAGACAGGGAATGTGCCATAGAGCACAACACTGGGTAGCAATTTGGGAAGTACTCACTTGAAGTGCCAGCTTCAGCTCCAAAATGGGTTCTATCTACAGACATTTAGCTCATCTCACTCACTTGTGCTATCAGAACAGTAGCATTCTTATCCTGGGACAGAGATTATACATTTGTGAGGCACAAAGAAATAAGAATACTGTCAGAAATGCCTTGAGAAAACAAATAACTCTGCATTAATTGCTGGCGTTGGGTCAATCACTGGAAAGAAATATGCTTTACTAATTAAAAGATAAAGGATAAAAATATCAAATGCCTTCCTCATTATATGAGCATCAGTCAGAGAGATAAGTGGAGGCAGTGAATTGTAATGATAGACATATGTAGGCTGACAGTGCCTATAACTGTACATCTGAATGTGTCCCAGTTTACCTTGGTTTCCCAAAAAAATGGTCTTATGTGAGCATGCTGCTGGTCTGCCCCATCCATCAATCTTTCTATCATTTCCCCCCAGTAAATTCTGAACTTGGCTCAATTCAATCAAATCTGATAGTAAAGCAAGAAGTTATAAAAATCAGGGTCATGATAAAAAATAAGAGTCCTGAGGACTGCCCTGGCTTTGGACAGGACTGCACTGGGAGCTCAAGAGCTGCTTTTTCAGTGTAGTTTGCCATCTAGCCCAGCAGCACATACACTGGCATGTGTCTGAGGGATGTGTCTGAGGTGCTGCATGTATTTCCTCTTGACTGGCAGGTATTTTACAGACATGAGAAAAGAGTGAAATTAATGTACATGGGGGTTTACAGAATATGAAGGAGAACTGGAAGCATTGTGGAGAGGTCACAGTTATTTTAGTGTGATGTCCTGAGGAAGGACACATATCTCTGGGAGATCAGACATCCCTAGATTCGAGACTGATTTTATAGAACCATAGAATCATTTTAGTTGGAAAAGATCTTTAAGATCATCGAGTTCAACCATTGACCTAACTTGAATGAGTCTGGTCTTTAACCATGTCCCAAAGCACCACCTCTGCACATCTTGTAAATGCCTCCAGGAATGGTGATTCAACCACTTCCCTGGGCAGCTTCTTCCAGTGCTTGACAACCCTTTCAGTGAAGACGTTCCTTCTAATATTCAATCTAAACCTCCTCTGGTGCAATTTCCACTCAGGAGGTGCAATTATACAAAGAACACAGATTTAGGAGATTCTACTGGCATTCCAAACTGCAAAGCCAACATTATTTTTGTTCAAAGCATTTTGGCAGTCATACCTACAGACTGATTCAATCTTATTGACTGACTCCATGGGCTAAGCCTGAATTTGCTTTACTGCAGTGGAGAGATGATTCAAACTGCTTAAGTCTGTAAGAGTCAAAAGCTTGTTCTTGTGTGAAAACATTTACAATTGAAAAACCTGATTCTAACTATAGATATGTGGAAATATTCCTTTGTGAGTCTGATCTCACCCAGACTGAAGACAAAAGAAAGGCTTCTACTGACTTCAGAGCCAGGCATATGTGTTGCTTTAGTTGCTTGTACTAAATATAATACCAACCCTGAGAACAACTGAAAAAGACTTGCAAAGTCAAATTTGGAGCAGAACTCCTATGGTTCCAGAAGACATCACAGCTTTAGTAATCTTGGCAATAAATCTCCAGGAGCAGTAGACAGGCCACAGCTATTGGTTATGCAGGTAATGCTCTTGGTTAGGAACACTGGTGAAAAAATGTGGGGTTTTCCCTGCTCTTTTTTCTCTCTCTTTTTTTTTTTTTAATAATTATAATTATCTTTTAATAATTATAATTTTTATAGCATTCCTCTGTTGTATGCCTCTGATCTTTCAGACATGCTTTAAAATGAACCCGCTACCCATTTGTTAAAAATGGAAATTGAATTCTGCACTGGAATTTAGGAATAAATCAAAATGCTTATGTTTACAGATCAGCTTCTGGAAGAAATAATCTAGAGACCATCTCAAGAGCCATTGTCTACTTGGAGTTCTGTAAATACTCTTTATTTGCAGTGGCTTAGCTTTTTTTGTAACATTATTGCTTTAGATGATACATCTATATTTGAATTATCTCACCATTTTCCTTGAAATCAATTATCCTCTGCAGAAATGGGCAGTGGCTTACTTTTCATATGTTCAGGACATGGATAGGTTATTTAGCAGAAGATAAACTGGTAACCAAGAAACCAGAGCTGATTCTCACAAAATGTAGTTGCACCTTGCATGACAAGTCTAGAAACACCTAGGGGGTTATGGAAGGTTTTGCCCTTGTGGCCATGTACCTTACATCTTCCCATCCACTCAATACCAGTCAACTAATTTCTTGTGAGTCCTGATGGCTTCTTTTTTGCTTCTTGTGTTACAAGCATTTATACAATGGTACCCTATAATAAAGGGTATCTTCTTTTTTAATAATTAAACAAGAATAATACATTCTAATGCATTTTGGCATTCAAAATACCATTCTGAAACAGTAGTGAGCTGAGCAGTATATTAAAACCAAACTCAGTGTCTGGCAGTGTGCCATTTATCCCCACAGCTAAGGGCTGACACCTAGATAGGTCCCAAAAAAGTATTCATCCCATAGGTTTGGATCTCCAAGCCTCCTGCCTCCCTCATTACCCCCAGCTGGTTTATGACCCTCTAGAGCAGAAACCAGACCTCACTGTCTCTTTCCTAAGCCTGAACCCATCAGCTGATGCAGTGCCCAATGATTTAAGTGTGGTGCACGTGCCAATACCATGCAGAGATATAAAAGCTTCCCTTGAACCAAACCTGCTGGGGTAGCAAAACTAATTGCATTAAATTGTCCCCCTCAGAGTTCTCTGTAGCTTTGTTTTCCTGGCTGATTGAGTGTGCCCAGGTAAAACTACACTATGGTGTGATGAGTATTCTGGTTACTTACCCCTCTCCACTACCATCGCTGAACTCTCATCCCCTGTTCAGAAGAGTTTATGTAGTGACCTCTCTGCAAACAATCTAAAAATGAAGCATCTATTCCAATAATATTTTTTGTGTATCTTCTGCATCTTTAGATCTCATGTCATGACTGACAATGCTGAGCCTTTTGTTTAGCATCCATTAAAATTTCTGTGTGACACTTTGTAACACTTGAGAATTTTAGTTTAGTTTAATGACTTTTTTCATGTAGAACTCACAGTAATTTTCCAGGCTGCTGCCATCCTCCAAAGAAAAAGAATTGTCATCATTCAAAGTATTTATTTTCCTTCTCAAAAACTTAAATCATACTTCCAGTTGTAGAATCTTCAAATCTAGCTTAAGTTTTCTCCTCAGGCATTTAAATAGTGCAAACATTTTACTCAGAGGTAAACAGCTGTTAAACTACTTTTTCTTCATCTAGCAATTAAAAAAAATTTCAGTAAACTAGCTAGAGTTAAAAAACAAACTCAGAGTTTTAGAAGAGCATGGAAACAATACCAGAAAAAAGCACCAAAAGGAAGCCCAGAAAGAATGGTTTTATCTGGAAAACCTTGTTACAAAGCATAGTAAGATTTGAGTATTTATTTATTAATTCTTTTTGAATGAAGAGATTTCTTCTCATAGTAAACTATTTCAGAAAAAAAGATTTATAGCAATGCCACAAATGGAAGTGTAGATGATAAAACCTGATGTCTGATAAAACAGCTGGTCAGGAATGACTAAAGTCTAGATTTTACAACAATTAGAGGATTAAGGAATTAATATCTGCTAACGTTGTTATCTTTGAGGTCCTGGTGCTGTAAAATTTGATATTGAAGCTAGACTAGGACAATGTGTGTGGCTGAATTCACACTTTGTAATAAACTCTAGGCAATGGTAGTGTAACACTTAGTTTTGCCATCTTCATTTTAATGACTAATTACAAATCCTTCAAAGAAAAAAAAATGCTATGCTGTGTATAACCTGAGGCCTGATCTCCTAGATGTAGGGTATATGTCCTTTATAGTTACTGTGGCCTTCAAGGATCACCTTATGAGAATCTGAAAACAAAAATGATTGAAAAGAAATAGTTTCTCTGGAAAGATGAAAACTTAGAACTAAAGCTTACTTAAAATAAGTTTAGGATAAGAAAAAATTCTATGTACTCAATTCCAACTTCTTCAATTATATTTGTGCAACTCAAGTAGATTTTACCCTGGATTGCTGAATTCTTTGTACTCTGAAGTCATGAATTGGAGCATTAGACGAACAAATACACAAGAAATATAAAAAAATGGCTTATTTTTACTTTCTTTTTTTTTGTATCTAACCAAAAATATTCAACCTAGAGGAGCAGAAATTAATTGCAAAATTAAGAATAAATCAAACTGAAATTATTACAGTTGTGAAATCTCTGGTTTGCGGTGCCTGGAGTTGTATTAAAAAAGACACCAACATGTTACTCCAAAAACTGTTTTCTGGTTAATCATGTCCTTTATTCCAGATATTTGAAAAGTATTTCTCAATTGTGGACTACCTTTAAGGAACTATCTTGTGCTGTGGAGGTGCTGTGCTTCCTCATGAATTTGATCTCAGTTATCTGTGAATAAAAACCAAATGGCTGGAAACCAGTCAAATGTCCAGTGAGAGGGGGTGACAGGAGAAGTGCTCCCCTCTGAGAGTGACTGTTCTTGGCTCCCTACATGGGATGGGAAGGGGACTTCACTGAGATGAGAGCAGGGACAGGAGGCCCTTAAGGAACCCTGTGAAGAATACAGTCCCTTGGCTGCAGATGTGGCTAATGCTGGCTTCCCACATGCCCTGGTTTTGGTTAGGATATGTGGGAGGAATATGGAAGCAGGGCTGCTGATTTGGAATTGGATCACTGCTTTCTGATATATTGTGTTTCTCTGTATGGACACTTGATTTAAATTCCAAAGGGACATCCTTAGCATTTTTAAAGTGTGCCACAAAATGATTTGCATGCTTCAGGGAGACCTCACCATTTACAGCTATTTTGTGCAGTCGGAGAAATTTAGAATGAACACTGATGAAAAAAGAAATCTCTTAGGTATCCTTTTTTTCATACCAGATGCATTACTTATTAGGGCAGAAACAATTCAATTTTGGAATGAATCTTTACTTTTATATCATAAGGAGCTGTTGCTTTGGCTGGCCATGGTGTCATGTTTTAACTCTGGGCCAGCAATTAACCAAATGACAGATGCTCTCTATTAATCCCCCTCCCATCCTTGATAAACATAGGAGAGAGAATAAAGGAGAGAGACTTATGGGTTGGAGATTAAACTACACAGCTTTAATGAAACAGCAATGATAAAAAAAGAAAAAATTAAATTTATACAAATATACAGAAAAATGATAGCAAGTTCTCCCCCCCCCCCTCCCCCCCCCCCCAGCAACATTCACATCACCACTGAAGCTGCAGGGCAACCCTGGGAAAGTCCAGGCTGGACTCCTGGGGTCAGCAGCAGTCAGGAGCTGGAGGCAGGAACACAAGGATTCAGGCTGGCATGGATCAGGACCACAGGATGTGAATGGATGGAATCCTCCCAGGGTGCCAAAGCAAACAGGGACAATAGAAGAAGGGCCAAAGGGAAGGGTGAAGGTGAAGGGGTTTGACCCTTGTGATCCCTCAAATTTATACCAAGAATGATGCATATGGGATGGAAAACTCTCTTTGGTCAATTTTGGTCATTTATCTTGTCTGCTCCTTCCTAAAGGAGGGCTGTAGGTGTGACCCCTTTACTCCCTTTGTCTTTCCAGACCACAAGATGTTCCTCAGAACCAAGCAGTGGCCTTGGCTCTGCATACCATTCTCTAGCCATAACTATGAACACTGAGCATTATCAGTCCTAGAAGCTGCCACTGACTGAGAAACTTGCTGTTAATTTCAGCAAGTGCAGCTACTTATGAGAGACTTAGCTCAAAGCAAAATTACAAGACAGAAAATTAGCTTTACCCTGACCCTAACCAGAACACATGGTAATGTTACCAGCATTTGTAAGTAAAATACAGATCTGGTATTTCAGCCTGTAGGAAAAAGATGCCCATACTTGTTCAAATGTGATTTTTAAGTACACTTGTTTGTAAATATTACAGCCTACAGACACACTTCACTGGGATGCTTAACAGTGACTAACCTCATGGGATGGTGCTGTGGGAGCAAAGGGAACTCTCCCCACAAAACTGGGAAGCAGCTCTGTAGAGAGACTATTGTGGCCATTTCTGAAGGCTACTACACCTCCGGAGCATTTCCATGGCTTGGTGAAAATTTTCCAGCCCTGAACCTCTCATGGCTTCTGCCTGCTGCTGGAAAGAGACCTGTGCAAATGGTGATGAGTGGCAGATCCACAAGATTCAGAGGACTGGAGATTGCACCTGAAGCCTAACAAGGCAGGTGAAACATCTTTACAAAATCATAGAATCATAGAATGGTTTGGGTTGGAAGGGACCTTAAAGATGCTCTCTATTAATCCCTTTCCCATCCCTGATAAAGATATGAGAGAGAATAAAGGAGAGAGACTTATGGGTCTAGTTCCAACCCCCTTTCATGGGCAGGAACACTCAACCAGGCTGCTCAAGGCCCCATCCGACCTGGCCTTGAACACTTCTAGAGAGGGGATAGCTTCTGCATTATTCTTAAAACAAATAATTGGGATTTTGGATTCACGTTGGAAAAAAAATGAAGCTAGTTTTGCTTTGAGCCAGTTGTTAGAATTAGGTAATGAGCTCTCCTACATCAATGGGTCTTTCAGCAGATCAGACCTGAAGCAATAAATAAATGCTTTCAAAAGAATTCCAATTCCTTAGTATTTTCTTCAGGTTCTATTAAAAAATTCTAAATGGAGGTCTCTCAGACATGGGCCAGTGAATCTGGGAAACCGAATGTCTTCTAATTTTGTATTTGGCTGGGAACTCATAAAACAGAATCTGGATCATTAAATAGCATGAGTATGTCCTGAAGCAACAAATGTAAGCATCTGGGGAGGTACTTCCCTTGTGATGTACCACATTTTCTGACTGTGCCTTTTATGAACTTTGTAGGCCTCAAAATTAAACTACAATGTTTTTTTTTGACTCGTTTTAAGTCAAACCTTCCTAATAATTATTTTTTATTTTCAGCATTCTTTGTCCCTTGAAAAAAGTTTGTGGCCTGTCTGCAGCAGACATTTAGAACTTTCCTCAAAGGCAGAGAAATCTGCTTAGATCAAATTCTTTTTAAAAATGGGGAACTAATGAGCACCCACAGTGCTTCTGGGTTTAATACATGCTACCCCTGCTGGGAGATGAGTTCTGTAACCACAGCTTTCCAGACCAAATACCTGTGTCTGCAGAAGTTCTGCCTCTGAGTTTTTATTGTTTTCATATTTGTATTCATGTTTGCCTTCAAGTCATCTGGCTTCTTAAATTCCTCAGCCCAGCTGAGTGGCCCATGCAGAGCATCCTTCTGTGCCCTTACTTGTTCTGGAGGAGACCTGGGACCCCTGCAAGGTCTCCATTCAAACCAAGTGATCCAACCTGCCCAGGCACCTGGGTACAGCCAGGAGCCCTGAATGTCTGCAGGCAGCAATGGGCAAACCTTGCTGAGTGCTGAGCATGAACAGACTCTTCTTGGGCTGTCCATAGTAAGATACACCTTCAGCTTTCAGTCTAGGAAAAAAACCTTTTTTTTTTTTTTTTTCAACAAAGCCTTCTTTAAAAGGCGTTTTATAACTTCTTGTACCAGTGTTTATGTCCAGCACAATATCTCATCATGCCTTGATGAATATCTTCCTGCCTCTCCACACACTGGCTACTCAGAATGCTTTACTCCACCCTCAATTGCACGTAGTCCTGATTTGTGAGGGCTGGGCATGGTTTAGGCACTGTATCACTGGCTGGGTGCCTGTAATATGGTTTTTGGAGGATTGCCTGACCCAGGAGCATTCCCAGTAAGCAGTGACATTCTGAAAGCATACAGCTGCTACCAAAAATGGTGCATTTGCATTAGTTTCAGTCCAATTGCTCTGAAACCAGCACTAACCCTCTCAGTCTCACTCCTTGCTCTCACCAGAATCCCAGTGAAAGGATGTGTTCTTTTGTTCTGGGGCAAATGTAGCTCAGACTGGGTGGTCTGAGCCCTTGCGCTGAGGTACTGTGTCCGGGTTGGCTCACATGAAAGAGATGTAAATGGTCATTAGAGGAAAGAAAACACAAACACATTCACCTGGCTGCAGCACAGCAGTAGAGCTTTCCCTTGGCTGTGGAAGAGCCAGGGAGAAGCTGCAAGACTTTTTAGCACTATGAGAACCACAGTGTTGCAGAGTGGGAGGTGAACTAGAGGCAAAGCCAGGGGCTAAGGTCTTTCCAGCCTCCTCATGGAAATCTGTGCTGTATTTCACTCTTCAGAAAGTGTGCAATAGCACAAGTTATTAACATGGAGATTCAGCACAGGCACTGTTATGTAAGCATGTGATGTCTTCCCTCTAACCTAAATGGCACTTAAACAGAAAACACAGAAGACTTGCAAAGCCATCTGGAAACAACAGCTGAGTGTCTTCAGCCATCTAGGCTCTGCCAGGTTTTTGCCAGCCCTCTTAATGTATGAAGACCTTTGGTTTCATCTTCCTTTTCATTCTTTGCCCATTTTTTTCTGTCCTGGTTCCTGAGACAGAGCAGTGCAGAAGACATCTTACTCTGTTACAAATTTCTAGTCCTTTTCCATCATCCTTAAAGCTTCCCCTCAGGATTACTGAGATCTAATGAATTTTTAAAATTTACCATCAGCTAGGCATGCAGTCTCACAAATGCAATTCTTGCTGCTCAGCCATCCCTTGTAATCAGCTTCACCTCACTGTATAGGTAAGATAGTCCTATTCACAGTTGTAAGACTTGATAATTCTGCCACACAGCTTCTGTGCAGTGTGTGATACTTCCTCTTAGCTGATCACTGATTCAGTCTACGTGGAAATATTCAATGCTACAGAGCTTTTATAAAATCAGTTTGGAGGCTTACATAGATAGATTTCCTGGTGTCAAAAAAATACTAAGAAAAGAATAATAATTTTTCTTATAGATTTATTCTGAAGATAATGATTTTTAACAATTATTAAAAGACAGTTTCTATGAGGCAGCCATTTAAATCTCATTATTTTTTCAAAGACTTCCAATAAGTATGAGAGATCATGACAGGGGAAACCGATATATCACACTGTGAGTCTGTCTTTGGGCAGTCAATTCAGCATTCTCTTTGGAACATGTACCACAGAAATTTTGCATCCCTGGAGAAAGGTATTTGCTAGATTGCAAATAATGGGCTGATGAGTTAAAATTCTTGCAAGAAAAAAATTGGTTCTGCACCTACTATATTTTTTTTTCCTGTGAAAATGTCCTTTGCCAAATTTTATA
This sequence comes from Heliangelus exortis, assembly GCF_036169615.1. Classification (NCBI taxonomy): domain Eukaryota; kingdom Metazoa; phylum Chordata; class Aves; order Apodiformes; family Trochilidae; genus Heliangelus; species Heliangelus exortis. The sequence continues at coordinate 19,340,773 of NC_092423.1, forward strand.
TTTTTATTTTCTTAGAACAAACCCAATTCTATAGAAGGATAGGATCAGCTATTTTTTTCTTATTAGCCATCATTTGTCTACACTGGACTGCAGTGTTTGCTGCATTTCAGACAAATTTCCATACTAGATAAATTGCTCTGATCTCTGCTCTGACTGATGAAGATAATGCCTCTTCTAAGCAGACAAAAGAAAAGAAAAAGAATATTCCTCCTTAATTTTCATATGAATTCCAAACCAATTGTTTAATTTATGAAGGAAAAGAGCTTTAAATATCACAGTAAAATTAAACAGCAAGTAAAATATAATAGCCACAAATTTTCTACTGAGCAAATATTTATTTAGCATACTTAAATATATGCATCCTTCTTTAATTAGTCAGGACATCTTATCCAGACAGCATTCATTGTTCTGGGGAGAGGTAAATAAATTAATTCAAGCTCCACTATGGACCTTCTATGCAGACTAACACTATCACTACTAGTTTTACTTATATAGAGAGGATACTCAATGAATATTGCCTTCTATCAGCATTTCCTTTGGGTAAATGCTTTTCATTTTCTGTCAAAGAGCAATCCACAATCTTAGCCATCTTTGAGATGTTAAGTAACAGAGTTCCAATCTGTCATTAAGCAGAGATGCTGGGCAGTAATAAACCTGCAATTTTCAAAGCTGAATGGTGCACAGAAAAAAATCCCATGAAATTCTTAATTATAGGCAGTCATTCATTGTCTTCAGTGAATCCTGGATGCTGCTGGAATACTGTGAACATTAACTATTATAGTTAAAATGGAAAATACAACATTTAGGTTTTTTTCCTTTGAATAAAATGTTTTCATTTTTCCAGGAAGATATGCAGTTAAGAAGTCTATTTAAATTTAAGAAAAACTTCCAGGAATGTAAATATCCACTTCACATAACCTAGGTAACTTTGCTGCTCACTCCTTACAATACTATGACCAAAACTTAAAATATGGGAATGAAAAAAAAGCCACTGGCCAGTTGGTCCTCTCTTCAAATGACTGATATCTTCACTGCTTCAGTGACTTGGAAAATTGTGAATTTATCTAGCTGAACCTCTGTATGACTTGTTCACAGACCACTTGGATTGGAACATTCTTCTAGTGTTCAGTTTGAATTTCACTTGCCTTTCTACCAGTACAGCCAAATACTGATGTCTTCTTAAATAATTAGATGAAGTCTTTTGAAGAGAAGCTAATATTATTGTAAATTATTTTTTCCCATTCATTAGATAAGAGATACTTACAATCTTCACTCTAACTTAGACCTTTTTTTGCCCGAGAAATTCTTTTTTCCAATTGCAGAATTGCTCATTGTTAACAGACCACCCTAAATTTTGCAAGGCAGGATCCTTCTTCTGCACATATTTTTTTTCTCTGTACCCTCTCATCCTGCTGATGGGTTCTTTGCTCTTCTCTGGTGCAGTCTGGGCCCACTGCTTGCTCATTGGAAGCAGAAAGGCTCATGAAATGCAAAGGAAATTCCTTCCTACATAAAACTGGGTGGAGAACGTAAAACAGTGAACACAGAGAACCTGTCTAAAAAATTATTGTGCTGAAAAGTGCTTCAGAAGGCTGTCCAGCCCCAAGTTCTTGTCTCAAGGCAGGATCAGTATTACCTGTATCATTCATGATACACATTCAAAACCATAGAACAATTTGAGTAGGGAAGGACTTCAGGGATCACCTTGTTCAGCCTCTTGACTGACATGGGCTAACCTCAGCACTGATTTTTAATGCCCATCAAGGATGGAGACTCCATCACCCAGTTAGTTTATTCCAGTACTTTACTGTCCCCACTCTTACAAAGTTTTCCTAATACCCAACCTGGATTTAATTAATTAACAATCAAATAAAAAGCTTGTGATCTTTTCTGTCTTGGTCTGTGAAAAACCTGTTGACAGAAAAGGAAAAAAGATCTGTTTTCAGTGCTTTAAGGACAGCCACTTCCACACAGTGTAGCTCAAAGCTCGCCAGGTGTAAATCTCTCTTAATCTTCTGTGGCTGTGAGGGCTGGATATAAAATGAGTTCTTGCTTTCATTAGTTTTCATTATATTGTAACAAGTAGGTTTTAATTTCATACAGTTTGCAGGTCAGATGGTAAGAATGGCAAAAAAGAATTAACAGATACTTCACATGACAGTTATTCCATGCAATTGTGAGAATATGCTTGATACATTTTGGTATAATTTGAAAGCCTGACAGGTTGTGGGTTTTCTGATCTATCATTAGTTGAATGGATTAATTTTACAACTGTAACTCATATGCAACTGTGTTATTTCCTTTAAAGTTTTTTCATATTTTCTTCCTTTTCAGGATCATGAAGATCTTTTCAGAATGTTGTATTAAAAAATAATAACTAGCAAGAAGAGTCGAAAACAAATAAAGTGTAACAAACTTTTGAGTAGCAATTTCCTTTTCTTTTTTTTCCTTTTTCTTGTCATTATGCTTTCCATTGAATTGGGATTTTATTTTTTATTTTATTTTTTCTCCATATAATAGGGTTGTGATCTCAGTAATTACTGAGTAGGACAGCATTATGTTGAGTAATGCTGAATCCCTCATATCAATCACTCTTCTACTGCAGAGGCACTCAGAAGAGGGGGAGCACACAGGCATGAGTTAAAAATATTTTATGGACTAAGTTACTGATCTGATGTTAGAGCAGGCCACACTATCTATGCCAGTTTCTATATATGCTGAAGTACAATTTCAGTTTTTCTCATGAGAGTTTTTGGATAGGATATAACATTTCATCTGCCATGCATCCTGCCTTATTGAACTGGATTTATGGAGAGTAGGTGTATTATAGTTATACAGAGCAGTTACCCAGAATTTTATTTATACATTCACCTCAATATTTATCCCAGGTGGAAACAAAGGAAATCAGCCAAGCACAGATCCAGAAAAGTCTAGAAGATGGTAGTATTTTATTTTACTTCTGAAAAACTGGGCACAGTATGTGTCATGGCCCTTAGTATGTTGATAGAGGCACCTATCTGGATGATAATTGGAGTGGAATGTATTTACCACACCAAAGCATAGATGTCACGTTGACATTTTCCTCTTGAAGTTATTGGATAGCATTAAAGTGGAGAAGTTTACTAATTTTTACGTTCTGTTTTAAAGTGTTCCCAAAAAGTAAAATTACAAGAAAGAAAATTGGTTCTATCCTGGCTCAAGCCAGAGCACAGGCATTTATGGATAAACAGTTCTAGAGTACAATAGTATCTGAAATGGCCTCCAGAGATTCAGCCTCTCTTTCATCAAAGAGTTAACTATGACAAAGAGAAAAATAGTAACTGTGAGTAATGTTATCTCAGTAACTTCCTGTCCACTTGCACCAACTGATACTGTGAAAAGAGCTTATGACATTTAAATATGATGGTGTGATGCCAGCACGTAACCAACCACACTGTTTTCTGTTTATGCTGAACCTTCTCCTTAGTGAAAATTAAATAGCCTATTGTATTTAAAGTCTAATCACACACGGGTGTTAGTGGGAATATTTCAGTTCATTTTGACCAGTTGGATCAAGACCAATAAAACTAGCAAACTACACCTATACTTCTTCAGTCTGAAGACTTTCCTCTGGAGAGAGTCTTGGGCTGGTGTCCCCAGATACATTCAATCTCTACATCTACATTTCTGGGCACAACAGTGATCCCATGAGCCCTTGAAGAACAGAAGACAAAGCCCCTATGGCCCCTGCCTCACTTGCTTGCTTCTCACTTGTAATTCTCCATAAAAAGACATCTATCAATTATGATAACTGCCATAATTTATTACTATCTCTGAGTTGAGGGACTGAAGGCAGAAAATAATGTTCAGTCTGGCTCAGCCAGCCTCGCAGCTCTCTTCCTACCCTAGCTCCAATTTTAGGTTAGAAGTGCATGTGTGCCTGTGGTAGGGATGGGGAGGTAATGAAGCTTTATGGGAAAATGTGTTTAAATGGAGTTGCTTTAGGAGAAAGGACTAAAATGATTCCCTTCTGCTCGCCTCAGGTGCCATCCTGGAAAACCTGGTGGCTTTGAAACTGTGTTTCTCTGTACCACCTAGCAGATAGCAGCTTCTGAGGGAAAACCAGGATCAAGTTTACCAGCATGTGTGGTCAGAGGCACCAGGCTGTCACCCCAGCTGGGTGCACCTGGGTGTCAGGCAGACAGAAGTTAAAGGCTGCCAGTGGGTTTGTACCTAGCTCATAGTGTCAGAGCAAAGGCCTGGCCTGAAGGAGCTGGAAAACTAGGGAATATCAGGTGCTGTAGCCACACTGTTCAGTTTGGGAAGCCCTCTTAGAAAGATGAGGTTGCTGATTTCAGGACTTCAGTGCTTATACTTCAGGAGGGATTTTTCTGCTCTGGATGTTGGTGGCTGTGATGTGAGGCCTGACACAGCTGCTGCTGCTGGGACAGGTACCTCCAGCTGCCTGGTCAGTCACACCGAAGGGAAGCTGAAAACCACATCCTCTGCAGTTTTCCCTCCTTCCCTAGATAGACCAAGTAGGTCACTTGCATGATAATGTGAAACAGACTCTGCTGCCAAGCCAGCATGGAGAGCCAGAGGATTTGTTCTGCAGCGTGCAGCAGGGGAAGGGATATGGCAAGAGCAGAAGGGCTTTTATAATGCCAGTGAAATAAATGAAACATTCTGTATGAGGTAACTTCATCATCATTTCCGATGGACCATGATCCAGAACTGTATCCTTCCTACTGCAACACAACCACAATCTAACTTTAGAACCCTTTAACCATGTTTTCCTTTATTTATGGTTCAGTAGGCATAGGAGAAATAACTCGTATCTCTGGAGTGTACCAATATTTGTGCTCTGCTTAGTGCTCCACTTAATAATTTCCTTTTCTAAGATATCATTTAAGATAAATCATAGAAAGCTGTCAGGAAAAAATGAGAACTTCACGCTCAAAATCTTCAGTTGCATGTTAGAAAATTTAATTTATGTGAAAATTTAATTTATTGTTCTCCACTTACTTCTTGAAACTATAGCTAATGTGCCAGCTGTAATTCTAAAGTTAAAAGGAAAAAAAGTTAAGTAGTCCCTTTTAGAAGTAAGTTTCTCTTTGTTTTGTGTATGCCTTTGTACCACATCTAAAAAGAAACTCCAAGCTGCAACACTACTGAGAATCTTGCTCAAGGTCTGGTTTATTCTGATGAATTTTTGCTGAAAATTACCACGGTTTTGTTTATTCTCTTATTTTTTATTAATGAGCAAGTGCAGAGATCTGATGAAAAGAAATCCACTTATATCTTTTTCATGACAGTAGCATTGTGCCTGCTATTCTCTATGTTGCCTACTGCAGAGAGGAAATAACAAAAAATAACAGGTTCAGGTGACAGATTTTGTGAAGTGCCAGTGTGTGCAACTCAATTGACATTCACAGCACAATTTTATCACTCAAAATAGCCAAGCTGTTTAAAAACTTGCCACGGATTTATTATTAATTTTCTAATGCTGTTATAACCCCACATAATAGCTCTGTGTTCAGGAAGGTGGTTCAAACCAGACTTGGTTCTGCATGCAGGAAAGAAGCCTGTGAAAATACATGCAGAAAGATGTTGGAGAGAGAATGCTGCCTGTAAGATGCTCTCTCTGACTTTTCCATGAGAGCAGCCACACACCAGGCCACAAATGGTGCCCTTGAGGTCACCAAAGATCCATACACTGATGAGCCTAAGGGCTGGGTCTTCGACTTGGCTCTTTGTTCCCAATCTTTCAATTCTCTGGAGTTCTGTTGTTCAAAATTTAGGTATAAGGCAGAACAGCCACTTCCTAAAAAGTGTCTGAGCTGAGCTTGAAGCGAGATGGGCTTTGCTAAAGTTACTGTTTTGCTTTTAGCAGTTTACCTCCAAGTATGTTGACCAAGGTGAATATTCCTCCATCTGACTCATATTCTGTTATTATGTTTTGCAAGCTTGGGACCAAGAACGGTGCTGCAGAAGCAAATGTTGTTGTGAGAAGATTATTACCTGTCACCGTCTTGCTGACTTAAGCCTGTAACATATCTGAACCATGTTTTTTAATTTGTTGATTTATAGAATATAAGTTAGAATGCTTATAACATTTAGTTTAATAACCTTGGAGCCCATGTTATCTATGTTCAATACAGAGGACCTAGAAAGTAACATAAATAGGAAAAATGCTAAGACTGAATCATGAAGAGATTTTACTTTATTTTGTGGAAAGGGGTTTTGCTAATATTTCTAGGAATTCCCCCACAGTCTATCCTCCTTTTCAGCAATGCTGCCATATTCCTCCTCTTCTCTTGCTCCCTGATGCCTCGGTAGCTGCAGCTGTTTGGCAGGCTGCAGGCTGGGCCATTCAGCTGTGCCTGGCCTGTGGTGTTAAGAGGAGAGGAGAGGAGCCATGGCACAATGCTGCAAATGAGTGTGATACAGGTTGAGCCACAGGGGATGCAGGTTGGGAGCCAGATGTGTGAGACTCCCTCTTGATGTGCAAGATTTGCACTGCGAAGGCTATAATTTTAAAATCTTGCTAGGAGGGTTGGAAATAGGGTTTCCTCTGGAGCCCTGAGTCAGGCTTAATGATGCTGTATCTTCATTACAAGATGCTGTTCCTTTTGGCAGTGGAGTGCATTCTCTACAATACTTTCAGGCCATCTACACAGAAAGTGTATTTAGTTACCCTGAACTGGTCACGTAACCTTGAAAAACATTAAATTCAAGAATCCGGTCCAATCACAGCCCAACCCTTCCTGTATTTCATGATGTCGTTCAGTTTAATAAGGAAACCTTACTTTGAAAAGCTTTATAGACCAAGTTCCATCTGCGTGAACTGTTTATTTAGGCAGGAAGCTACTCAACTACTATTTCTGGAAATAATGGGAAAGGAGTTGCATAGACACGAATATGAATAATGACACTGTTGTCCTTTTATTCAAAGCTATCAGAACCCTCTCATTAGGCTTTAAAATTCAGTTTAGAACCCTCATTCTATCTCTAAATTCCTATTTTGTTCTCAGGCTAAACATAGGCTAGCAAGCAATATTCACAATTAACAATTAATCTTTTATTTCCATTTCATCTTCATAAGCAAAATCAAAGAGCTTTATATTTTTACTCAACAGAGCCAATAAAAAGTGATAGCTATTAAACTCAAATGAATGTCTTTCCATAGCTGACAGTCTAGCACAGAGCCTTTTGCATGGAATGTGTTAGATTGGTTGTTTGTGGTGGTAAAGTTTTTGAAAAGCCCTTTGGATTGAGATTAAGCAACTAATTTTAATTCTTTAATTCTCAGGATAGTACAATACCTTCTCCTTCAGCTTTTCCAAGAGCTTTGGTGATGGCTTTTCACTCCTGTTTCAATTACTTGTTAATGAAAATTAATTGCTTTATCAAATAAAAAATATAGATTTTTTTATCTTCATTAATCATTATTCCTTCTTAATTTGTTTTTATTCCTGCAGAACATGGTAGAAATCTTTACTCCTGACTGGAAAGGGAGGAAAAGCAGCTGGTAAAAAATTTCCCAAAACATTCAATGTAATATAAATATATATGAAGTTTTGCTCCATTTACGAGGCTGGAACATCCTCTGTGTTGTAACTGGACTGAAAAATTGCAGACTGTAACAGACAGAAGGGAATTATAAAAAACAAATAATGTATATTTTTTCTGAGCACCGTTACAGAATATGAAAATTTGATTTGAAGGCTTCCAGCTTCCAGCTTTCCTGTGCATACACAGCTCTGGATTCTGCAAGTTCTTCACCTCAGTCTACAAATGAAATGCCAAACTGAATGGGTGAACTGAGTGAGGCCCTGGGACCAGCAGAGCTCTGGCTGTGAGGAACACAGCTCTTACTGTGCTCTGCCTGCACCTGTTTACATTGCTCATTACACTCAAACTACACCTACGCAAGTTCAATAGGAAGGGCACACAAGCAGCCCGGTGTCTGATGTGAGACTGTGTTACCGAGCTAGAAGTCAGGCTGGTGGTTTCTATGCTCCCAAATCACAGAAGACACAATTTACAAAATATTGGATGTATGGTTACAGCTTCCTGCTTGTGCTCATTTGCCTCCATCTCTAGACAAGGCAGCTAAAAAAAGCTGACACTCCAGCATGCCAGATTCTCAGAACACCCTGTATATCCCTACCCACAGAACTCTACCTGCTTTGTGCACCTGAGTTACAGAGTGCAGATGCTTCACTTTTTCACTTCACTTTTTCTGAAATTCATACATATGCACGCTGGTAAGAAGATCTGCACCAGAATGAAGTTTTCAATCTGCCTTTTGCTCATAAATCAGCTGTTCTAGGTTTAAACAAACCCAAATGAGCTGGTAAACAACATTCTGTCAGCATAATCCAAGTAACCAGCCCTTTTACTAAGTTTTTTCTACAACTAGTTTTTGTCTTCAGTCAAAAATAAAGACAAAATATTCTCTCCCTTTTTTTTCTTTTCATAATTTGAAGACAAATTATCAGCCAGGTATCCTGGAAAACCCATTCATAAGGGAAAATCCTGAACCCATGCATACAGCAATAGAAATTTCTACTGCAACTTTTATACTGAGAGAACAAAAGTCCCTTCTTTCCATAGCCATGATGACTCTTCATTATTACTTTTTCATATATCTGTTAAGCATATAGCTATTATGGAGTGTATTATTCAGTTTGCACAATTTTTGAGAAGAAAAAAACCACTGATGGTGACAAACTGCATTTGTGTTCTATTTCCTTGCTCTATTAGATTAATCTGGACAGCTAAAGATTTCCTAAGTCTGGAAAAACACAATGAGAATCATCTGCAGAGTGTTGTTGGTATCATATTACAGAAAATAATGAAGTCTAACCATTACTGTTTTTTTTGTTTTGTTTTTTTGTAGGAAAATACATGCTTTTGGGTTTGTATTTTCTAAAACTGAAGCTGAAAACATTACTTCCACTGACCCTTGCATAGGAAGAGTATAAATTACTCTCACAGTAGAGAATTTAAAAGCACAGTTCTCCAGCAGCATCCCTGGGAGCTCTAAACAAGGTCACATTAAAGTTGCATTGTTCCAACTGGAAATGTAACTATGCAGTTTCTGCTTTTACAGGGTTAAATGTAAGCTCAAACAGGAAGGGTCAAAAATTGACTTGCATCTCCTGTGCCAGCCAATATAGGTTTAATGTTTTCCCTTCGTACATAATTAAGGACAGCCACAGAGTTTCACAAAACCTCCTTCAGTATTACTGATCTGTATTGCAGTACTGCTCAGAGGCTTCATCTGCAATTCTCAGTGCAGTGCCTTAACCATGAAATCATCCTCCCTCTTCTATATAATACCTGTTATCTGCTGGAGCTTATACACAAACCTTATGAGCTGGATACAGCAGTAAGACTGTACTTTGCTTGTTATTTTACCTGTTAGTTATCCCACAGCTTACACCTGCATAAAGAACAGATCTGGTTTGAAAAAAATCAGTGAAACACATCTAACATTACTTTTACAACATTTTTTCAGAGTATAAGAACATCTTGTCATATTTATTCCAGAAAAATGACCAAACTATGACATTGCAAGTTGGGCATCAGCTGTTAATCAATGCATACTACATTCAGGGTGGTGTTTTTTTTTTTTTTTTTTCACAAAATGTAATGAAATGAAAGAAAACCACATTCTTTTCTCTGAGATAGGTTGCTATGCTTAAATGAACTCCTATTTTGTCTGGTAGGGCTCTATACATCCATGACATTGTGAGTAAACTCCATTGGTATAAATTTGGGTGAAAAGACAATACTTTCATCTGATTAGAGAAGGCAGCAAGAACTTTCTCTGAACTTTTATGTATGGTGTGGGAAACACATTGCAAGCTGCAAGACAGAAGCCTTTGCTTTCTTCCTATGCTTATAAGTTCACTTGATAGCTCCAAAAGGTCTTAACCACCTACTGCAGACTGCATGCTTAGACTCTTAGTGACAGGTGGTTCTATTTTGCTTTGCTGGACTTGACCATTGGCATCATTACTCAGAAAAAAAAACTACTGATGAGTAACATTCCACTGCTTTCTCAGTTACAGATGAAGTAGATTTTTCTCTCCTGCTGGTCTGTACAGAGCAAAAGAACCTGCTTTTCATTACAGTAGCACCAGGAAAAAAGGAAAAAAAAGTTGTAGCTGCTGAGGAAATGAAGATTGTGATTCAGACACTATCTTCCTCCTCTGTGGAGAAAACTAATAAAAGTTCATAAAAGGATCCCAAAATAATGATAAATATTGGAATGCTTTAATACTGCCATAACACTTAATTTAGATATAACTCTGGCTATTCCTAGTGATTTTACTATTCACTTTTTAGTGTTGATATTCTGGTTGATAAAAATTTCCCCTTCAAGGATAAGGTGGAAAATTTCATTGGAGCATTGAGACTGAGAGTAATATCCAAATTATTTTTGTCTGCATGCTGAGGGCAAGGCCCTGGTCGTGATTTTAATAAACTGTAACTTCCAGGAATGAAGGTTCTGCCTCAAGGATCTCATAGCTGCAGTCTGGAGGAGCTGTACGCCTCCAGTTATTTCTAATGATCTATGGGGCCTTTTCACCCATAAGCCATCAGGTTGAATCTAAACTAAGAAACATACAGTCAGCTAAGATTATTTTTTTTCATACAAGTAACAGTCACTGTCCTCTGATATTTATTTAGCTGGATTTCTATCTCAGTTCCTGCTACAGACTCACTATTCCATTACACTGTGTATGCAGCCTTTGCAGAACAGAGATTGGTTACCTGTGTTGGGCCCAAATAAACTCAGACATCATCTTTGGTGGATCTGCAAATTACAATTCCTGCAGAAAACACTGAGTTACTCTGTATCCAAGTTTCCTTTACCAAGACGCTGGGATTCCCAGCATTCAGAGTTGAATCCTTGAATAAAAGCTATTGTCTACTGCCAGTCAGACCTTCCACAAGGAAGTGTAAATTAATCTGTACAGCACAGAAGTAGCAGAAGACAAACTCCACTGCATTGGCATTGCAGGGCGTGTTTGCATCTACTTCTTCCTGGGAATCTTAGACTTAGCCTAAACTGGTCTTCAGGTATTTGTAAAAAAATCATCAGGCTATTGTCAGTGAAGAAGAGTGAGAATCTTAAACTCCAGGTCAAACCTGATTTGATTAACAACAGCAAAAAAAATCTGATCAGGATTTTTGTGAACTGCAAATTGCTAGCACTGGCTCCAAAGTGGACCAGTCTGCAGAACACAGGAATGGAAATGGAGCTGATCAGCAGCTTGTCTATTTGCTACTGCAGCAAGACAGCCAAAGCAGACAATAAGCATCTACAAGACTGCCTGCAAATCTGCTTTCCTGTTGCTTGTAGCACAGCCAGCATCTCAACATTATGAGCTTCACTGGGTGCCAATGTTTATGTCTAGATGAAGCAGAATCAGCTCTACAGCTTCTGTCATGTAATATTTAAAGCCTGATTAGGTATTTCTCATTTAATCACATGTATTATTAATTTAAATGAAATTACTGTTTCTCCCCATGCCTTTAACCAGCCAGTGCATAAAAGTTGGGTTGCTAAGGAAGAATTATAGCCAAATATTCCAGTTTAGCTCACTGCGTTCTGATTACTTAATAACGCCCAAGTATGTGCAGAATTTGTCCTTGCTGTGCGCCACACGGAGTGCTGCACTACTGAAAATCCCTCAGAAAAGGCTGCGCTGCATTGGCTTGAGCACTTTCCTCAGCGTGATTTATATTCCAGGTAGTTAAACAAGTTCAGAGCTAAAGGAAAGAGCACGACTTCTTGCAGCACCGTTCCCGCACTACTCACTAGCAAGTAAAAAACAAACGGCAAAGGCTTGCTCAGAAGAGCCGAGCTGATTCCCACCGTTCCGGCTAAGATTTGCTCGCCCCGCGGGACCGCGGGTCTGCCCCGGGGAGACTCAGCCTCGGCAACATCGAGCCTGAAATCTATCCGAGTCAGGCGGAACTATCAGATAGACAGACAGACAGACAGACAGACAGACAGACTCCTCTCCCCGATATCGGGCGCCGCGGGGCTGCGCGAGAAACCGCCGAGGCTGCTGCCCCGCACGGCGCTGCCGCCCCGCCCCGCCCCGCCCGGCAGGTGCCCGCCGGCGCACGGCCAGGCCTGAGGCCTAACTTGGGGGAACGGCCGAGCTCCCCCGCGGCCCCGGCAGCACTGCTGAACTCCGGCTGTTTCTCTCTCCCTCTCCCTCTCGCCGGACCGAGAGGCCGGTACCGCCTCAGCTGGTCTCGGGCAGGTGCGCCAGGGAGGCGCCCGCAACCCGGCGCCCCCCCTCACACCGCGCCTCAGGGCGGTGGCGCAGCACCCGCCATCTCGCTCCCCGCGGGGCGGCTGCGGAGCAGGGCTCGCCCTTCCCTTCCTCCCTCCCCTCCTTGCGGGCCGCACCGCGCTGGTGGGCTTGGCTTGGCTTGCGGCTGCAGCGCGGGGCTCGGCGTGAGTCACCCAGCCCGCGGTGCGGGGAACCGAGCGCGCAGGCACAGGCGAGGAGGCGGTGGGGGCGGGCGGCGAGCGAGTGAGAGAGCGAGCGAGAGAGTGAGTGAGTGGGGGCGACAGGCACCGGCTCCTCGCCCGCCCACTCACATGCTGCCGAGCCGCAGTCAGCTGGAGCGCTGCTTTCTCCCGAGCCGCCGCCGATGACTTCCTCGCCCGCTGGCAGCCTCTGAGGACCCCTCCCTCCCCGCCAGGGCAGGGGATGGTAGATCGGCCGCCCGGAGCCCCGTCCAGCCCAGCCCGCTGCACACAGCCTCGGCCGCCGCCGCCCGCGGGAGCCGCCGCCCGAGAGGAGCCGCAAAATGAACCCCCAGTGCGCCCGCTGTGGCAAAGTGGTCTATCCCACCGAGAAAGTCAACTGCCTGGACAAGGTGCTGGGGCGCGGGCGGGCGGGCGGGGACGGCGCCTCCCGGGCGTGCTTGCTCTGCGCCCCGGCTCCTCACGGCTTCGGCGGCCCGGCCCGGCCCGGGCCGATCCGGCAGAGGAGCGGAGCGAGCAGGTGCTGAATGCGGTGCCGCTGCGCCGGCATCCGCGATGCCACTGCCGCCGGCGGCGACAGCCGCCGTGTCGTCGCGCTGGCGCAGGACGGGGGCCGCGGCGGGTCGGAGAGACCCTGCGGTGCCCGCCCGGAGACTGACGGTGCCTGGGATCGGTGGCGGGTCCCCACGGCCACCCCTCAGCTACCCGAGGGATGAAGTTGTAGGCGGACCCCGGCCGTCTGTAGCTGCCGGTGCGTCCCCGAGCTGGGGCGGCTTCGGCTGCCCTTTACATGGCCGCCTCGGTGGGAACGGTGGCCGGGGCAGCGGGGTGGCGACAGTCTCGTCCTTCCGAGGTGTCTCCGGTGATGCTGGGTATCGCCGAGCGCGGCCGCTCCGTAAATAACAGCAACGAGGCTGTGACAGATGCACCAAATTAACGACCCCGGCAAGGCTAGGGGGTAGGAGCTCCGGGAGGAAAAGACCGTATTATATGCTAAATTTAATGTCCGTTCAGTGTATCGAAAATCCACCCGTTGCCTTGTTTAGTGATTTTATTTGCATAGTGTTGCATTTTTAGCGAGAGGTGTCATTTTTTTTTTCATTAACAAGGCAAGATGTCATACTCCTGTTTCAGTTATCTTTAAAATAATCCTGGCAAGGTCAGCGTATGGAGGTCTTGGCATTTACCTTGACATAGAATTTATGTTTCTGGGAGTGTTTCAGAAGCAACTTCAGTTTCACAGGGAAGTGATTTTTTGGATGTAGTTTACAGAGTTATATAATGCATGGCAAAAATATTGACATGTAGCTGTGTTTGTGAATTTACTGTACCCTAAAATAGCTTTCAAGAACATTGGTATCACAAGTAATTCTTCACATTTTTTTACAGTACTGGCATAAAGGATGTTTCCACTGTGAAGTTTGCAAAATGGCTCTAAACATGAATAACTACAAAGGATATGAAAAGAAACCTTATTGCAATGCGTAAGTATTTAAAATGTCAAGTCTTGCAGAAATGCACATGAAGAGAAAACCTGGTGGTGGATATGATCAAATAGGTATTGTCATGCTGTAAAAACTTAATCTAGAGATGTAGCAGGGCACTCTAGAGTAGTTTAGTATCTTTTCAGATGGCATATTCTAGTTGCACTGAAGTGAGAGAAGATGAAGATACTTGATTATGAAGTGTTCAGTCAGTGTTTCAAAGCCAGATCTTGGGATACAGGGTTCTTCTCTCCCAGAAAGTGTTGGATCTGGTGCTGATGCCTATTGAATTAATTATTAGTTGCTGGATTAAAGCTACTATACAGCTTTCTGTTGAGGGTTATGGACCTGATCAGCTTTTTGGTAATAAGAAACAAAGTTCTGAGTTCACCAGAGGCAGTATCCTGTTAGAGGCTGTGATAACCTATGTTTAAAACTGTTACGTTTTTCACTTTTCTCATATTTCTGAGATAGATAGTTATAAAATCCCTGGTTTTAGGTATAGATTATAGTAATGTTGTGTTCCACCTTTAGATTTGTATGGATTTTGAAGAGTGTTTTTAAAGTCTGGCTTGCACATAGTGCAGGAGATCATTTTGATACATGTAGAAAAAAAGATACTTATTGGTTGTAATACTATTTGCTAAGTGTATTTCAGCATGTTTTAACCTTGAGAAACATTTATAAAATGCTTTGTTAGAAGGATATCTGTGAAGAATTTGGAATCAAGTTTTGTCTTATGTTATGTCATTCTGATATTATTATTTTTACCTTTGCCTACTTAAAACAGATTTTTCAAAGAGTTGTAACTTTGTAACTACATTGTTACAAGCTACTTGTTTGTAACTACATTGTTACTACATTGTAATATTTTCAGAAGGAATCTTCACTCCTCTTACTGAAAGGCTTGTTTCATGTTGAGATAGACAGTCTATGTCCGACTGTCACAGGATAGGCTCATTTCTTCCAGGCTGAAATTGAAACCAATCAGTGCCTAGCACAAGTTTTGCTATAAAAATTGCTACGCTGTCATAACTTGAAACACCTGTTTCAAATTCACAGCTGTACCTGGGTTGCTTTAGGAGTATACAGAGTTACATATATTGCTGCAGTGTATGGGGTTGCCATTAGACCTGGTAGAATAAAGTGTGGTCAGCTGCCTGTCTTGGGCCCTTTAGAGAAATCTGTAGGAAGGGAGTTTTGTGCTTCAACAGGTGGCCCAGGACAAGTCAAGACTCAGATAGAGGTTATGGGCCCTAGATGGAACTCTGCTTGTGGAACTGTTTGAGTTGAAGTGTGACTACAGGCTTACGTCTTTTACAGTGGTTAAAACATTGGTAATACTTTAGTGTCTTTTATGTAAATTTTTGTGGTTAAATTTCCGTTTGATACTTTGGTTGCTTGATCTTTGTTACATAACTAGATACTTACCTGTACATAATAACACAGTTTATTTACAAAAGTCTCCTCTGCTCTACGCATTGGGGTTTCCATGCCCTGCATATTTAACTCCTGTTTTAGAGAGTCTTTAATCTCTGAAGTTATGCTACAAGGTGTGTCTTCCTATTAATAGGTGAGGGGGAATAAGGATGATGGATATGTTATGTACCATTTAGGTGTTGTTCTTCCTGGTGGCTGCTTTAATAAGCTGTTTAATGGTGATCCTTGAAAAAGTAACCACTATCTGTGAAATGCTTCTAAAACCTGATATGTGAAACTGGAAGAAACAAAGTAAACCCATGAAAGAATAGTTTTCTTCTTTTAAAGAAGATACAAAATTTAATGTATATTTTCAACAATGTGTATTTTGCTCTGAAGACTTAATGTTGAGTGTCCCTTTTTTCTTTTTTCCTTTTTTCCTTTTCCTTTTCCTTTTCCTTTTCCTTTTCCTTTTCCTTTTCCTTTTCCTTTTCCTTTTCCTTTTCCTTTTCCTTTTCCTTTTCCTTTTCCTTTTCCTTTTCCTTTTCCTTTTCCTTTTCCTTTTCCCTTTCCTTTTCCTTTTCCTTTTCCCTTTCCTTTTCCTTTTCCTTTTCCTTGAGAAACTTTAATCAAATAATCTAATTTAGAGTATTCTGTGGAACCACACAGGGAAGACCAAGAGTTGCTTTGTGGTTTCAGCAATGTTTAATATCCTTCAAAGGAGGGATATGATGTTTAAATTACCATATTTTGACACAGCACTCTTGCATCTCAAAGGTGCTTATTTGCAAAGCAGACAACATTATATTATTTCTAATTATGATGTGTCCTATTCAGGGCTCATTAGTAAGAGGCAAATCCGTTTTTATGGTAAATACTGCTTGATCAGAAAATCTGCAAAGAAAACAATGCAAATTTACTCACACAAACATCTACAAGCACTTGACAAAGGGCAATTACTGTTAAACTGTTTATTGAGGCCATCTATCAATGACAATGTAACTTGTAGATAAAAGTGAAGAAATATGCTTTCATCTGAACAGAGGAGGAATACCATGAAGTTGTTTAATCAGTTTGGAAGCCATAGTTTGCTTTTTGGAAGGGCAAGTCAAATAGCAGGTATCTTCAATCATTTCTGTTAGTTCACAGGTTAGATAATGCACCTGAGTATATGTTGACCCTTGAATTTAAAATATTCCAGTCAGCTTCTACTTTTTAGGGACTGAAGTTAATATTATTTGCTGCATTACTGGTAAAACTCTGAAGTTAATTTTAACTGTAAGACATAATTGTCTTACTGTTAATATAAGAAAAAGGTGCTGATTTGTGAATGTTCAAATGGTAGTCTTGGTAGAGGGGAGGAAAATGAGATGGATTAACAGGAATTAGCAAACCAAGAAGGAATGTATTGTGAAATACTTCAGTGTCCATTAAAAAAGAGCAAGAATATTTATAAATGCAGGGCTCTGTTTTTTTCAATGCAAGTTTTTTGCTGGGCATCTTGTCAGATTTCTAAATGGCTGTATATGTTCTTTGTGATGAGGATACCCTAAGAGAAAAAGTTATGACTGGGCTACTGACTGGCACAAGTCAAGATGCTGAGTTGCCAGGTATCGAGCTGCTTCTGTAAGCTGCAGATTGATGAAAGATTTTGGTTTATGAGGGAATATGTGCTTGTGTGCATATGTGCACGTGCTTGTGTGTAACATGGCTTCGGAAAGAATGATCTCTGTATCACGGAGTTTCCATGAAGTTCCTTGATCTGTCTCCTTTAAATCTTTCAGTTCTCTTGCTTGTAGAGAGAAGGTTATACAAGTTTGTTCTCTCTCTCTGTCTCTCTTATTGTTTATATCATTTGTGAGCTGTTTGAGTCACGGTAGTTTATCTTTGCTTGTTTGTGTAGTGCTTAGAATCTCCAGTTTATATCTCAGCTGGGACCTCTGAGTTTTTCAGCACTCTCATGACTTACGGTGTTGAGTTGCATTCACCTTTCATCTGAAAGGCCTCACATACAGTATTTTGAAGCTTGTAGATGCTTAGCATGTGGATGCTGCTAGTTTGCCTTAACAATGATAGCCTTCTCTTTTATTTGCCAAAGAGCTGCTGTGTAATAATGTTGGTGAGATGAAGTGTTCAGACTGTAGTCCAGTTCTGTAGTTCAGCCAGGTGCTACCCATTGCCTGAAGAAGGTGAATGATCCGTTCACTGTTTCTCTGAATATGCATATATGTAGTAAAAGAAAGGTTAAGACAGTTAACATGGTTTGGGTAATCCAATGATATGTTAAATCAAGGTGGCTTTAATGCAAATCTGAACCACTATCCCACTTTAATATTGGCAAATAGATATTATTAAATACTTGCCTAATATGTATGGAAATGACAAGAAGAAAAGTTGTGCTTGTCATCATTGTTATTTGCAAACTCAGAGCTGATTCTTTCCAGCTGCAAACAACTGAGATGATGCAAGGAAATGAATGGCATTTTGGCAACTAACCATCTGTGTACTAGTACTCAAGCTTGTTAAATGATGTAATCAGGTAGGATGATTATACTGTAACTTATTCTTACATATATTCATATACATACTTTTTTGACAGGTTTACCAGAGCAAAACACAAGACTACATTTAGGCAAATGTAGAAGCTGAAATGCATATTCTTGGAGTGCTCTCTCTGCTTTAGCCATACATACTGGTGCAAACAGGCTTCCTGAATATGTGAACACATCTGACAGAGATGTATTTTTTAATTTCTGCACAATCTAAAAGCCTAAGCTTCTACAGACCTGATATACCCTCCTGCCAAAGGCAAATAACCTCACTATTGGAGTAAATCCTTCTGAAATATTTAGCATCTCAAATTTTGCTAATCGCCTGCACACAGGGTAGCTTCATTCAAGTTTTTATTTATGACAGTCACCATATGGAATGATTACATAACTTTAAAATTTAAATCTACTGTCATCAATCTTAGCGTGGATTATTGGAATGAAGAAAAACTCATTAGCACTTTATTTTTTTGAGATTTAATTTCTTTTTAATTCATGCCTGTAAGAAATAGATACGCAGATAAATTTGAAAAACTGTGATGTTTTTTAGAATTGTAATACAGTTTCAATCTGCAAGTGATATCAGACTTTACATTTTAAGATATTATGGGGAAGAGATGAAAAATGTCAAAGTTATTTTATACCAGCTTGGAAATGATAGAAACATGGTACAACCTTCTGGACAGTCAGATGGGCTGGAAAGTGTAAGCAGCTGCTTGTAATCAGTAGACAACTGTAGCCATTACATGGAATCCATTGTCCTGAAAGGTGACTTGTTTGAAGTTTGGTTTTAGCTGTGAAACACGAATGAGTTTTTGTTTCTGTCAGAAAAATTCTGGAAGGTGACTAGGAGTGGGATGATAGTTATTCTTACTAAAAATATCTGGCATTATCTTATTTTTCACTATTCATTTCACCAAGTGACTATTTCTTGATTTAAATATGGCAGGAAGAAAGAAAATTTAGTAGATCAGGAGCAGCAAAACCAATTCTGAAACATGATATAGCCACTTTTAAGAGTTGCAGTGAAAAGCATACAGAGTAACAAATTTTATTTTTCTGTTTTTTCATCTTCAGCTGTAACTGAACAACAGCTTATTTAGTGTGAAAGGATCAGACTGAGTTTTGGGTGGGAGTTAGATGGTTTTATGGCATGGTTAACCTTATAGCCAGTTAAGTGGTGTTTTTTTTTTTTTCCCCTTTTCCTTTTTGTGTTTTCAGGTGTTTTTGATCATTGATTTGTTCAAAAGTAAGCTATTATATGAACCAAGCCAAAGTGATCATTCTTATAGAAATAAACAACTCTCAAAGTCCCATACAAAGCTGCCTAGAAGGCAAAGATTTGCACTTTATCATTTTATTAATTTTGTGTATTGAAGACTTTCCTCCTAGGATGCAATATAAAATGAGTAATGAAAATAACAGAACTACCAGAAAAACAGCTGGTAAGGATCTTAAGTCGGAGCCAAATACACCTGTGTAATTTAAGTCCATTATTTCTTATTCAGCATCCCACAAGTAAACACTTGAGTATTTGAATACAGTTATGTCTCCCCTCTGTCATCTTTTCTTTACAGAAAACACCTCTAAGGCTTTCCTCATAGATTGTATTTTTTGGTAATTCTTGTTTCTCTATCTTAAATTATCTCCAAATGCTTCACATATATATATATAAATTTTTTTTCCTGTGAATTGCAGTGTACAGTGGAGCATTACCAGAGCTGGTAGAATAGAGAGTATGCCTATACAGCTCATATATATTTTTTCTCCAAAGTCCCAGTACAGTCTTTGCATTTTTTTAAAAATTTGTTGCAAACTGTTGTTAAGTTATATTCAAATTTTTGTGGCCTAAAGTTTCATCTTTCTATGCAAAATTGCCAGCTCAGCAGTTTTTATGATCCATTATCTGAGCAGTTAATTTTTCTTGGCTAAGTACAGAATCTTCTACTTGGTTCTCATTGAACTAAAGCTCAATTTTCCCCCAGGCTGTTTCTCCAATTAGTCAACTTCATTTTATATTTTAATTTTGTTCTTTAATGTGCTTACAGCCACCTCCTATCAAACTATCAACCCTCCCACCAGAAAGCCCGTAAGAGCATTGTGAATTTAATAAGTGTAATCTTCATTTCATCACCCAGAGCACCAGCTGGAGGCCTGAGAGGATGTTGGGAGCAGTGTGTCCTCTGTGGTCTGATGCAGCCTTCCTTTCTGTAGTGAGCAGTCATGAATGAAGTATTTCATCTTCTCTTCCTGTTCATGGAGTGCTAGATAAAGTATTAAGTTCTTTGTAGGGAAGAAAATAAAATTGTGATAGAGCATGATTGTGGAGATTCATGCAGACTCTATTTAAATAGCTACAAGTAGAGGAAACACACATTCCAGTTGGTTGGTGCTCTTGTATCTTTCTTGGTTAATTGAATATTAAGTCCAAATTAGTGTTGGTCATGTCCAGTAATGAAAATGAAAGTAGAACAAGAAGCCACTCCTATTTGTGAAAACAATTGAAGGAGCTTCTTAGGCAAAATATATTTGAATCCCTGAAAGGTTTTTGATACAAATGTTTAATCTCTTTGAAGCAGGCACATGAGAACACTTTGCCAGAGTTAAAAATGAATTCTGTTGTCAGAATACTGTGCATGAGGCAGGTAGTGGTTGGTTGCAATGGAATTACTAAAGAACAATCACCACTGACAGGTCTTGAGAAAACTTGGGCTGTGTTTTGATTGCTCTGACTTTATCTGAGTAATGGGATACAAAACCATTTCTTAGTTCCATTTCAACATATGCAGGTGGCTGTGTCCTGATCTCATCTTTGATCAAGACCTGCTTGTGATACCTTACATACACATGCTTGGACCTCTAAGCTCTGAGGGGTCCCTCGGTTTGGATTGCTGCAAGCTGTGGAGAGCATCATGGTGTTAGAGCTTAGCTGCAGCCAGCCTGCTCCTCTGCTGGTGCAAATGAAGTGGAAAAACTGCCTCGAGGGAGATGAGTTGTCTTTTTTTCCCTCAGAGCAGGTGAATTCTCAGGCTGTATTGAGCCAGTGCTCTCACATGTAGTACCTGATATGAATATAGGGACTGTGTTTGGAATTCATGTGTTTTAGTATTCTTTCCAACAGTGCAATTGCTCCAAAGTGATAATTACAATTTAGTGTTACTTAGGATGTTGTTGGGACAAATAAATAGAAAAGATGCAAATGAATATTTGCTTTTTATTTTTATGCAAGACTGCAATAAGCATGACATTTAAAGCTATTTGCAGGAAGTGCTTGTAGAAATCCTTATTGTGTGGAATATGGATCTGTTGCTGGTTTGTGTCTTGGATCAAGTAAATGTGTATTTTTAATTTGTATGATCGTTGATCATTGTAAACTGCAGATAATTTTTCCATGGATGAACACGTACATCACCTCTGCACCTGTAGTCATGGAATATATTGAACATATTTTCTTAGGAGATTGTAGATCTTGAGACCCAATTTAGTAAGTGAATTTTCTCTCTTTGCTACCATCTTAGCCACTGTTGATGCTCAAATTTATATTTTTCTTAATAGCTATTACTTTCTGTGCTTGTTTCTAAAGATTGATAAAGATGATTTCATCACATTTCCTAAAATTTTTAGGCAACAGAACAATACATTAATTTTTGTGATTCCAAGTAATTACTTGCATTGCATAGCTTGAGCTTTGGAAGAGGTAATAACCACTCCTAGGAAGCCTGTGGAATCTTGATGGTATGTTTGGTTAGCAGCTTTGAGATTTAACTATTTGGTGTTTTAAATGTTCTAAGCCATAGAATTACCCATCATATTTGCCAAAATTCTTGAGGAAAAAAAAAAAAAGGGAAGTATTTTCACTTGACTAGATTTAAAGTTCTTTGTAGCTCTCTCTGCTGATGTTGTTGATGGTCACAGGTAAACCTGCTGTCATAATTCATGTACCCTGTGTACTTTATAAAGCTTGAAGAAGAAACAATTGTATGTTCCAGTCCTTCATGTCACTTTGAATTTTCAGTTGCTGATGTCAGTAGGGAATGACAACATTATGTGTGTCAGCTCAGTGTCAAGAAGCTTGTTTTGCTGTCCACATATAATGTTAGTGGAAGGTTATCATAATTATCCAGACAATGTGTAGACCAAGTGATAGATGGCTTTTATTTACATAATTTTGAATATTGTATGGTGCTCACAGAAATCTTGCTAAATTTAGAGATTTTTAGAAGTTACACTGAGAGCAGAGCTTGTCTGTGTGATGTTGAGTTTCCTTGAAGAGGAGACATAGGCAGGACAAAAGAAAAGTTTGCTGTAAGAAGAGGTGGATGAAGTACCTATTGAAGGACTGGTCTGTTTGAATATAAATGACACCAATCAGTTCATGCTGCCCCTAGTTATGTCATCTCCCACAGCAACTTTTTGTAAAACAGAAGAACTTGCAGTTATTTCTTCTTGTTGTGCTGATCTGCTCTCTGTGCCTCCCTCTGTTTTCTGATGTTGGAGCTGATGTTGCATCAGAATTGAACAAGATATTTTCCTTTGCTTTCTGTTCATGTTGCCTGTGTGACATATTTGCACAAGGAGGAAAAGTCTAGATGATGACCAGGGCAGCATTTTTAGACTTTTATATTTCTTTCTGCATCTGTCTCCCCTGTCCTCCAAATCCTCTTGTTCTGGGTTGTGGTGAAATTGTTAGGTGGTAGGTGATCCCATAACATCTTAATAAGAGGAAGGCACAAAAATGTGCAATCAGTGTCATACTTGAGAGAAGGCTACAGCAGCTTAGTTATTACAATGAAAAGCTAATTATAATTTGGCCAGTAATCATTTAAGCATATATTGCAAAGGCTTTTCTGGGAAGTGCATAGTTACTCTTTAAAGAGGATTTGTAGAACTGTATCAAAGCTTTTTAAGTGTCCTCCTCGCTTTACAGAAATTCACACTAATAGTTTTTTGGTTTTTTTCATTTTCCCTTTAGGAGAGCAAATGTTTGGAGGTAGTCCATCATGTTCTTTCTCTCCAAATGGGAGCATTTTTCACACAGGTGTATTGGTTTAATGCCAATTTCACAAATATAAAAATATATTCATGCTGCATTTTAATTTAGTTATATGTCAGGTATTTTTTTGTACTTGACAAATGAAGTGGTAATAGTGGTTTTTGTTTTGTTCCAGTTTTACTCTGGAAAAATTCAATACTCGTAATGCAATTCCTTCTAACATCTGAAAACCATAAATAGAAGTACTTAGGGGAAGAAACATTTTTTTTTTTAAAAGATGCTTATTTTAGACTTGATTAAAATGCAAGTGGCTAAGTTGTGAAGGGGAAAAGTAGTAAGATGAAATGAGTTGCCTAAATAAAAAACATACACTGTTTCTGCAGAACAGTTTAGGCTGATGTACCCTCCACAAAGGGTGTTCACATGTTGTGTGGTACTGGTTGTGTGCATCTGTGAATGTAAGGAAGAAATTTCTGACTGGGTTTGTCAGGTCATACAAAAAGAAAAGGGGCCAGTATGAGGATTTCTAACAACAGAAATGCTCAGTAGATGGTTGATCAGGAGATGATGACCATTGTTAGAACTGGCAGCATGCTTGGTATCTTGCTGGAAGGGGGGTCACAGACCATATTTTAAAGAACTGCCTGAAAAAATATATATAGAAAAGCAAAGCTTCCAAAAGGACTCAGATCTATTTTTTTGGAGCTAATTTTGTGTTTGATAGTGATGCTAGTGGATATTAGTATTTGGTGGGTAGTAGGGAAGCAATATCCATGGGAAGTAAATAAAGAAAAGAAATGCCTCCTGGAAGAAGCTTTATTAAAAAAATAATTGCTGAATGGCCCATCATGTAGGTGCATTTAATATAAATTTTGCTGTGACATAGGAAGGTCTGAGAGTTCTATTTTGAAGTAGTTGATAGGAATTTGTCAGGCTACCAGAAAATAGAGATGAAGTTTGTTACAACAGTTACCAGCATAAATTTCTGAAACACTGTGGCATTAGCACAGAATTACTAGGAAAGGGGAAGGGAAAAAATAGCAAAAGATGTATTTACAAGAACAAAATTCCCTGAAATATGGGAAAGGAGTTGACACTTTGAGAAAATAAGACAAGGGATAAATATCATGGGAAAGGTAACAGTGATGTGTCAACTTACACAAAGGAAAAAAACCTCGAAAACTATGTATGCAGAGAAAGCAAGGAGAGATGAAAACAGAAATAATTAATTTATAAAAACATCTTTTCAAGTTAGGAATAGCAACCTAGATTTATGAAATGGTCACACTTGATTAGGAATGGAGTGCTGTCATGGTGAGTGATTAGTTTAGATATGTCATCAACTTTCAGCTTATTTCCATCTGGATATCAAAAGGGATACTAAATAAAGTCAGATAATTCACTATTTAAACTCCTGTGTAGCTTATATTTTATTTGTGTCAGAAATGTTGGAGATCCATAACGAGAATGGAAGAAGAAGGAGGAAGAGCAAGTAGATGATCTCTGCTTGACTTGGTCTGTCTGCTCCATTTCATGCTTCTTTATACAGCCAGGTTTCAGTTATTTCAGGGACTGACACAGAATATTTGCTCATATTCTGAGTTCTGTTAATTCTGTCCTTATTTTAACAGTAATAAATTTATATGAAGAGTAGGAGGTATAGTTAAATGTGTTTTGGTTTATTGACACTGCAGGTACTGAAGACTTAATCCTGCTTTGAGGAACTTGCATTGAGGTATTTAAATTGTTATGAAGCTAGTAATTAATGACAAATACCAGGACAACAGGAAAAAATATTGTTTCTCTCTTAATTTTATGCCTTTTGAAAAATGTTTCTGTGCACTGAGGCAACAGGATACCATATAGTGTCTTGAGGAAGATGAAAAGCTTGAGGGGAAACTAAAAAGGATGGTGAGATTTATGTGAAAAGGGGAACAGCATATGTGATTAGTTTTTCTGATGGTCTAATGCAAGCATGGATGTATTGCAAGCTTTTTGTTTTTTCACTGAAATGAAGGTGGGTGTTCTTCTGGGCAGTAGTAACTTAGATTTGTGTTAATATTTGTGTTTATCGATTATGAACAATGTGGCAGAGAAATATTTTTTGAGTTTGTTTTGAAATTTAAGAGATCGTCTGGTTTTCAAGGCTACTAAGCTGCTTCACTACCAGTGGCTATTTTTGTAAAAGTTGGAAAACTTAAAAATTATTTATAAACAGGGCTTTCTGTACTTGTGACTTCAGGAAGTTTGGAAAGACATTCTGAAGTCTGGACACAAACTGGTCAAGCCTTGTATTAATTCCTGCTTGTGCTAAAGACCTTCTTTCAGTAAGGCTCTTGTCTTTGTGGAGGAGAGACTCCAAAGAATGACATCCAATTTCCTGTACTGATTAAATACTTAACTTTCATGACCACACTGCTGCTGTTGCAAGCCTCATTTGGGTCAGCAGCAGGAGTCTCTCTTGCTGCCCAAAAGCCAATGACAGATTATGTCTCCTATTCAGAATAATACTGTATACAGAATATATTAACACAAGGAAAATTTAAGCTTGTTAAGCTGGGCATGGATGCAAAGGAGACTGTAATGTACTTTTGGGAGTTAAAGGAAATAGGGAAGAAGTGGATATTTTTCTCTAATGACTTTTTTTCTCCCTGAGGAGAATGGCAGCTCCTGTTTTTTATAGCTTAATCTATCCTGTCACTTCAACTGTGCTGATACAATAGGCTCTGGCAGAATTAATGTGATGAGCAAGCAGGCAGTTTTCTTCTGCCATTTTTCTTTGTGCATTGGCAAAGCCACCTGGCTCTTCTGTGCCAGATCTCTCCAGCTCCTCTGCATGGGCAGGCACATCTTTCACTGGACCAGGTTGCTCAAAGCCCCAACCAACCTGGACTCGAGCACTTCCAGGGAGGGAGCAAACTTCTCTGGGCAAACTGTGCTGGTTTCCCGCCTCACAGTAAAGAATTTGTCCTTAATATCTAATCTAAATCTATGCTTTTTCCATTTGAAAACATTTCCCCTTGTCCTGATCCTGCATGCTGTTATAGAAAGTCCCTTCCCAGCTTTCCTGTAGGCCCCTTCAGGTCACTGTAAGGTCATTGTAAGATCTCCCTGGAGCCTCCTCTTCTCCAGGCTGGGCAACCTGAAGTCTCTGAGTCTGTCTTTATAGGAGAGGTGCTCCAGCCCCCTGATCATCTTTGTGACCCTCCTCTGGACAGTTTTAGCTGTGCTGATTTTATAGAAGCAGAATGCTTAATTCCAGGGACAAAGTATTAAGCTTATTAAGTTGGGCTTATTGTGTGTAATTTACAAAAAAAGCTTGTATAAAAAACATTAAAATATTATGTGTGTTAATTATATCATTTATATATTTTTATTATAGTTGTATGTTGCGTATGTAATGTAGCATTACAATGAAAATTTAGAAATAAATGTGGAAGCAGATAAGGCATTATTTTCAAGAGGATGGAGTTGTAATGTAGCTGACATTCTCCACAACAGCTTGTGAGCAATAACCATTTTAGAAGAAAATATTTTTTTAAAAAAGATCTGAATATTAAAAAGAATATTGCAGATCACAATTCTCAAAAAGGAACTGTTTTTCCCAGTCACAGGTGATGTTAAGAATGCTTTGTGTACTCGTGCAACTGGCTGTGAGAAGCTCTGCTGCTCCCTGAGGTGCAGGAGAAAGTTTAAAGGAAGTTCTTGGTAGTGATGGCCTTGTGGAACACTATAGCACACGGACCCTATAGGTGTTGCATTCTTAACTTTTTATTTTCTTCTGGTTTGACATGCATTCTTTTAATTTTAGCAGAGCTTTGTGAAGAGCAACTGTGTTGTTTCTTTTTAATATAGGCTTCAATTAACATTTCTGGTCCACTCCCCATTACTTTAAAATACCATGTTACTTTAATCTATTGTTGTTGCTTCAATGCCAGCAGCATCTTGGAGAAACTATCCATGACAAATATGTTTAATATTGCTTTGGAAAGCAGAGTCATGAGCTTGAGTGTAGTTAACTCCAAACAATCCCAAGTCTGTTTAAATGGTTTTAAGGACAGTATTTCAATATATTCCAATTACTAAGTGCTAAATAAAAATATATTAGTGATATTGTTTTCCTACCCCTATTATAGTGAAAAAGTTTACTGAGCTCTAAAATAGATTATTTGAAAAATGCTTAGTCTGGGAATAACTGTAGGTCATTTCAGTACCTATGGTGCTTGCAATTTTTATTTTTGGCAACTACGGTCAGTGGGACAATGTAATAGTGAATTGTCTTACAGATTTTTTTTCTGTATCCATGTATCTTATGAGGTTGGTTATGTTAGGTTTTAGAATTTCTTTTTCTAAATCAAAATAAGGAGAAGAAGTAGTGTTTTAAAAGAAGTAAATAGCACTGAAAACCTTCACAGGACCATTTTCATATCTTTTATAAAGCAATTATACTAAAATGTCTTCTCCTTTGATTATAGTTAATTAAGGAGTAGATGGACAAGAGCAGAGAAATTATCAGCATTCAGAACACTACAGATAGTAGAGGAGGATGGTGGGAGGACTGGGGACTGGGGTATGAACCAGAATCTTGTCACTGCAGGAGAATCTAGAATGGAAAGGGCTCGGCACATACTGTGTGTTCTTTAAATGTTTAAAACAGGCAGAAGAACTTAAAAATCATGAGTGAATAAAGCTGGCAGTTTTCCCCTCCTGCTCCATCCACACAGGTTGTTAAATGATTCTCCTTGCCATGGTAGCAGAGAGCCTGCCAGGAGTGCATTAAGCATCATGATTAATGTCTGTCACATGTTTATTCTCTCATCTTCTCCACAGCAGGTGGTGTGTATATGCAGTGCAGGTTTTTCTGTAGATGTAGAGAAAACAAGACTGCTTGTGAAGATGTGTGTATGTGGAAAATGAGACGATGTCAAAGAAATGGAATGTGTGCTTGGAGCAGAAAGGGCTTGTGGTGGCCCCAGGTTCCTGGAAACTGCACTAACCAAGGGACAAATTACCTCTAGGAAGGTTTTGTCTTCACTGAAGATAACTCAGTGCTTCTTGTTGAAGAGACTTCTCATGAGCCAGAGGTAGTAAAATCCTCCCTTAAGTTTGGGTTGTCTTTTAAAATATTTAACCACATTCAGGATGAGGTCAGGTAACTTGAACTTGGAAACTCTGTGAGAAGGCAGTGCTGACAGTAGAAAAAAGATTTAATTTACCTCTTTTCTTAGAGGGTATTCTTGTCTACTCTGAACTGGAGTTTCCTACCATTACCTGATAAGCCCACTGAATGTCTGAGTGTTGGAATGATGGGCATGTGCATACCAAGTGCAGCCAGTTACTAGAAAGGTGCTTATATTTAAATGTGTTTTCTTGAAGAAAAGCTATTTAATATTGGAAGTGCAGAAAAAAAATTAACTGCTGTATTACAGGTTGTTTTTTTTTTTTTTTTTTTTTCACACTTTGTGCGTGTGGTATTTTTTCTGAAGAGTTTTAATCATACCTAAGAATACATTATTTAAGGTGTTATTGATCTTTGTATAGTTTGGATACCATTAAGCGTAAGGGTGAAATATATATGATGTATAATGAAACTAATTTGCAGAAGTTTCTACCTTTCATCTGAAAAATATACAGAGTTTTGCACAGTTTGATCAAAATGCCTACAACTGCTACACACAGATTTACATTTTCTAAACTAGTTCAACAACCATAAAACTAGATGGACCTTTTTTCTTTAACATGAACACATTCAACTATCTTTGACTATTAAATATGAGGTTGTATTAAAGTATTGTTACTTTGGAATTTTAATCTCATTTACACAAAGTCTTGGTTACAGTTGCTTAGTAACATACTGGAAACAGATTTGTTGATTTATGATAATATATCTACAATATCCTTATAATTAAAGATCTTTCAAGGAAAGCAAGTACACAATGTGGGTGTGTATTTCAGCTGAATGTTTCTAATAACCTCTGTCTTCACAGTGTATCTTCCAGTGAGTGTGTTTGTACAGGTTGGTATTTTATGTAACTTGCCTGACTCACACAGTTCTGTGTAGTTTCCTGGTAGTTTTGGGTAATGCTGATTTGTAATTTGCAAGTGAGTCTGAAATCCCAAGGTTTAGTAATTTACATCCATGGGACTGCAATTTTGACATGGTGGTTATTTTGTAAGACTTGCATTGCTATCAGGAATATATCAGGAACAAGCTAGAAGATAGAGGCTGATGGTTCATTTTTACATGGTGTTGCTTTCATTCCCAGGAGAGAGAAGTGTAGTAGAGATAAAGCATCATGAGACTTGTAAAGCATCTTTTTTTGACAGCTAAAGGAAGTATCTAGAGAAGTGTTGGCTGTTGTGTGTTGCATATCTTCAAGTATTTGCAATTAGTGTATTTTGATGTTTCCTGAAATCTTTAAGGTCTTTAATTTCTTTGCAAACAGAGCTCGAGCTCTGTCTGCCTCCTCTGCAATATATTGTGGAAGAATTCATGGACATAAATATCTAACACTAACATGCTTATTCTGTAAAATGTCTATGAAAACAAAAAATAAGCAAGTGTCTCTGAGGCAGACAGAGTGTATGAAGTTCTGGAGCCTGCTTTAAGCACAAACTCAAACCCAGGAAAAAATGCAAAGAAATATAATAAATCCATAAATAAAACAAAATTAAGCATCCTGTATGATGAGGCCTGAATTCAGTTTGCTGTTCAGAATGTCTTTTAAAGCATGAAAGGCTTCTGTTTCTCAGCTCAGAACATCTAAACAACTCTTAGGCCTGATACCTGGATATTTTGTTCAGGGCCAAATATTTTGGTGTTACATAATGAAATAAAAGACGTTTTGCCTCTATATTTGCTTCAGTTTCATCTTGGAAGTAAGTTATTCAGGTTCTTATCAGACTCTAAAAATTTACAAAGACTCTTACAAATTGATACCTGTATTTTTTTCTTCAGATTTTTTCTGGATGTAATGCAAGAATGCAGAGGAATTATTTTTTTCAAAAAGCCATTCAGACAGCTCTGTTCAGCTGAATGCTTTACTTCCTGCTTTCAAATGCTTGTGAGCTGTTACGATTTTTCCACTATTGTCTTATCTCTTGAGTGGAAAACCGGGCAATATTGATCTCAACAACTTTTCACGTATCCCATCCTGATGTATGTAGCCTGAAATAATTTCTCTAGTTCTGTGTTCTGTAGGTGGAGAAATAAATGCTTTAACATTTTGGTTCATCTGACTCATTTTGTGATATGTAAACCAAACTTCATTCGTTGTTAGTTATATTAACTTAATCTTCATGAAATTACTCTGATACAGAGGTTTACCTTTTATGAAGTGGATCTTCTCCTGCATGTGAGAGAGCCAGTTCATGATGGCTGTCCCTGACTCAGCTGTCAGAACCAAGTATCTGTATTTCTGGAGCTCCTACTAACTCATGTTTCCGATCCTTTGGTTTTTCATAGGCACTTGAGCAAGTTTGTGGTAGAGGAAAAAAACCAATTGTTATGTTCAATTTTTAAGCCTATTTTTCAGCTCTGCCTGTGACTTCACTGCACGCTGGGACTTAGGAGACTGTTGCTGAACCATTGCCTGCTTGCTGGGTGATTTCACCCATGCTCTTTATCCTATTAATTGTTGGACCAACTCTTTAGGTCCATTCCAGCCCAGGCTGTTCTATGAGTCTGCTATTGCTATGAAATTTGTGACATCACTGTAGAATAATCAAGGCATGGTGTGAATTCCTCAAGCATAGATATAAGGAAAATCAGGTGAATTAAAATAAAACTTATTTTGTGTTGATGAGCTAGTGCAGTTTGGATTTGTTATGAGTTCTATTAAAACTGACAACACAGTATTCATTCAGCTGAGATACTTTGAAGTTTTGAGTTAAGTGTTAGATTGACTTCTTACAAAATGTCGTGTGTCCTGAGGGAAAAAATGTTTCACAGCCAATTAATAATATTAGAAAAAGTCTGAATGTAGTCATACAACTTTATTAAATCTTAATGAAAAATGTAGAGTAATTCAGCAGTAAGCACCTATGCCATTTAAAAAAATTACTTTTATAAATGCATGTTTTAAAATAGAATTGCACAGAACTGGATTGATCTCTAAGACTACACTCAGAGGACAGTGTGGTAAAAGCTTGTGTGATGTCCAGAAATACGCAACCACACTGTGTGGTAGGCTCTCCAATAAGCAGAGCCTTTTTTCTTCCAAGACACAGGATCTCAGTCACTTTGGGTAACTCTGTAGCCAGGCAACACAGGAAGGCTATACTCTTAATGTAAGATTTGATGGACTTTTTTTTTTTTCTTTCCCCAATTTACTTTTCCCTTTCAGAATGACTTGATTTGCTTTCAGTGTATGGAAACCCTTTCTAGAGTCTTTGATTAAAAAAAAAAATAAAAAAATTGCTGAGTCCAAGTCAGCAATTTATGTTCTCTCTCCAAAAAGCAACAAAAGTGACCGATAACCATTCTGAGATAGAAAAAAAATTAAAAAAAAATTTTTAGAACTACAACCCCATACGAAGCTCTTTCAGGATTCCCTTTGGATTTCCCCCTGTATCTGTATAA
Source organism: Heliangelus exortis (assembly GCF_036169615.1). Taxonomy (NCBI): domain Eukaryota; kingdom Metazoa; phylum Chordata; class Aves; order Apodiformes; family Trochilidae; genus Heliangelus; species Heliangelus exortis. The sequence continues at coordinate 19,372,304 of NC_092423.1, forward strand.
GTCATACAGCAAATGAATAAAGTATCTTACTAAGAAACACTATAGAAAATGTTCCTTTTGTTTCAGTTTTGCAGTTCATGTTAATGAACTGTCTGACTAATAGCATGGATCCAGATTTAACAGAGAAAGTAACAGTTGGCCCATGTATGGCTGCTGTCTGTGACTATTTTTTTGTCAGTTGCAAAGTGATTAACAAATGTTTGAAAAACGTTGAGGATGGAGAGCACAGTGGCATATAAATCACAGTGAGAGAACCCACACAAGTTTTTTCTTTGAAAGGAGATAAAATTCCATAATTAAAGACTTTGTTTCTTAAGAATTTAATTCTTAAGAATCTAATACAGTTAGATATTTTAGCTAATGGGAAAAATTAGATTTATTGTTACTTATTCTTTTTTGTGGGACCCTTTCTTTGCTTATTTACTTGCAAAGCTGAATTTTTCCTAACATAGAATTTCCTAAGATAGAATTTTAAATGTTTTTATTAGTTTAAATGTTTAAATCAGTTTTAAATGTACCCATAATCTCATAAATATTATTCTGACATTATCTGCCAAGTGGAAGGGAAGCTATGAATATGTGTCTTGTTCTGCTACAGAATATCTTATGTAAGATACATCCTTCAGACTATGCATAAATTAGGATTCCTTTTTTCATAGAATAGTCCTTTAATAATAAAAAAATATAATTTTTACATTTAAGTTTAGTTTACTTTCAATATTGATTAGATCTCTGCTCAGTAGGGATGACTGGTGGAAATATATCACCACTTTATTAATATTCTTAAATAAAATACGTCAAAAATTACATATTGAGTGTTATGTTGGTCTGACTTGGCATTAAATGTTAATTTTCATTGTGTCAATTAAAATAGTGATATGTAAACCCACAATATGCTATGTGCCTGCCCCAGAATTCCTTATTGCTAAAACCCAGTTTATCTAAAAGCATAATCTGCCCTTCATGCTTTGATATTGCCTTAACTGATGATGGGAGTGAGCCAGTCCCTTAGCTGGTTGTTGAGTTCTATAATAATTCAGTGCTGGAGAAGCTCTGAACAGTAGTGAGAGGAAAAAAAAACAGAACATAAGAGCTGAAAGGTAACGGGTGTGCTGGGTAAGTGAAATTCTGTAGAAAGGAAGCACAATGCTTTAATTGTGTTTCTGTTACTTCTTACAAAGGGAGAGGCCAAAGGCTTGTCCTTGCTTCAATTGGCCAGAGGAGTAGTCTAGGTAACACACAGATTTTTGTAGTGAGTGGCACATGAGAAAGTGATGTACCTAGCATCATATCTGAAACTATTTTGGCTCTTGTGAGCGACCAAAACCCAACTGCAGGTCTGTGATAGGAAGCTGTACTCTGCACACACTGATAGGGATATATGGTAATAATATCTAGATGTAGAAAGTGTCATTTTATCTACCCTACGTGGAAATAAATTAATCTTTCTCAAGACACTCATAAAAATTAAATGAGAAATCAATATATTATTGTCATTGTTCTCTGTCTTTTTATAAAAAAAGTAGCTAATGCATGTATTTGTTTTAGTGTAGTGCATAGAAGAACTGAAGACTGGAAACCAACTTTAGATCATTTTAGGCCATTTTGCACTGCAGTAGGACTAAGTTTACCTAAATTATGATGAATATATGTTTGCTTAATCTGTTCTTAAAATTCTGCTTTCTTAGAGTCCTTGCTCTATGATATCCTTAAAGTTCATAGTTTTCCTTAAAATAATTTTATTTTCTGCAGTTTTATCTTATTTTTCCTCTTCCCTAATGGATGTGGAGAACAATTGCTAACTCTGCTTTTTTGTAACATTTTATGTATTAGAACACTGTTACCAAGGCTCACCACCTGCTTTGTCCTTGTAGACTGAAAAAACCCTGAATTCTCATAGTTCCTTTTTCCTAAATTATTATTTTAGGAACTCTTAGTTCCTGCATCTGTCTACAGATCCCTACTAGTTTGTCTTCTCCCCAGTGACATTTATATTTTAACAACAGTATCATAGTGCTTGTATTTAACCTGTCTTTATCACTTGGAGAGGCTCTCTTCCCAATCGCTGCATAGGCAAAAACGAGCTAAGGGAAAATACAGCTCTCAAAAAAATTTCTCAGAAAGTATCTAAAAGGTAGGCTCTACTTAAACTGACTGAAACAGGCATTTCCAGAGAAGAACAGGTTGTTTACCATCTGTAGTGAGCTGATTACATGAATGCTTCTGTCAGATTAGTTGGAAGTAGTAATGCAAGTGGTGTCAGGAGAAGTTGCAGTCCTTGCTAACTGATGATGCCTCTATGGTAGGCTGTGATTGTGGTAGTGTCAGAGTGCATTAGGAAGAACCACAGCTGCCCTAGGTGGTGGTCCTGTCCAATGCTGGGTGCCTGCCAGGGTCTAGAAAGACCTAAGGTCTGTGTGCAGTTCTTTGTGGTTCTGCTAGTTCACGGGACAGTTGTTTCATTTCTCTGCACCAAAGTGTTTTTTTAATCTTTTAAATGAAAATACTGATATGCACTACACTATTTAGAAACACTGTGTAAAGAACTAACATGTATTATATTTGTTTTTACAAACATGTTTTGAATTTATATAGTAGGATTTATTACATATATATATATGTACATATATATATACATATAAGTAAATAAAGGCATAGTGCTGAGATCACTCCTCAGTCCAGTAGTCACTGCTTGTCCACCTCAGGACTTGAACATTCCTATCTCACCTACCCGGGTCCAAAGAAAAAAAAGATACCTGAGGCCATGAACACTGAATCAGGAACTAAGTGAGGGATTAATACATGTGAGAAGATGTTGCCATCTCTCTGTTCATCCTGCTGTTCCTTTTCCAAAATGAAGGTCTTCTGTCCTAGGATTCGTATCTGGTATTCGCATGTGGGGGTTTTTTTTCTTTTTTTTTTTTTTCTTTTTTTTTTCAGACAAGCCATCTAGAGTCAGGCTCAAAAAAAGGACGGGTTCTAGGGTATGGCTCTTACCCTATGATAAGTATGATATCATAATATCCAGCTAGCTGGTTACACTTGAGATTTGAGAATAATTCAGGAGGACATAGAAATTGTGCCTGCATGAGATAGCAACAGTAGTCCCACATGATGCTGCCCCAGTGCAGATCATGCAGCAGGACCATGCCCTGCTATTTATTTACCTGTGCATGTGCAGCATTTTTGAGCAGACTTAGGCTGGCTGTGATTATATCACTTTGCACTGAAAGGTTTACCCAGCAGGGAATGTATCATCACTGCATACAGCATCCAAAATAGACACGACCTCCCCAGGCTTTGGGCTTAGATGGACCTTGGAGAAGGTCACAGCATTTAGAAAGTGGCAGAGAGGCTGCCGTGGCGGAAAAAAAAAAAAAAAAAAAAAAAAAAAAAAGAAGTCTGAAATTTTTTAAGCTGCAAAATCATTTGTCTTCTAGAAGTAGGAAAACCACCACAGTGGGGGCACGTTAGAAAAGCTTATTTACATTTTGATTTAAAAAAAGACAATATACTCTTGCCTCCGTCCTCCTACGCACCTCCAAAAATGAACAGGACTTTGATCTTCCCGCGGCTGAGGCACGCAGGCCCCTTGTTCTCTGCAAACCAGGGCATTGCATCAGCAGCGCGGAGCAGAGCCGAGCCCCGGTCTCTTGAAGAGGGTGCGAAAGTGCTGCTTAGCAACGCGCGGCCGCCCCAGCCCGTGGAGGCTGCCAGGGAAGATGAGTTTTCAAAGTGAGATCTTCTTTTTAAATATTTCTTACAGTGTACAGATAGCTGGAAAAGAGGGCAGCAGGCAGAACGAAAGCAAAGAAACTGCGGAGGAGGAATGAGAAGTAAAGGAAGGGTGTCAAGGCTCTGAATGAGTGAAGATCCAAGGAAAAAAGGAGAGGGTGAAATTGGAGAAGGAAAACTGCGGGATGCAAGAGGGGGTGTGATTAGAGAAATCAGCAGATATTGAGAACTAGAACTGCTAGAAGCAGTATGTCTTAATCTTCAGGATAGATGGGGATGAAATCTTACCAAAGTGAAGTGATGTGGCAATGATACAACAGTGATGATGTGATTTATGCATTGTATTTCTTTCATTCACCTCTTTTCAGAATGTATACAGAAACAGTTAAATACAATTATGTGGTAACTATACAGAATACTGTTCACAGTAGCCCTGGCATGGTAGCCCTTATTAAGAGAGCATTAGAAAAAATAAGCAACTTCTGTGCAAGTTTTTATGCTCCTAGAGTCACAAGAGAGTGTTATAATTTCTCTTTAAGATAGCACTGTATTAGCCTGTATCACTAGATGAGCTTTCTGCCCTTTTCTGTATAGACACAAACAAGTTAAGAGTTTACTTTCTCAGAATTTTGTGGGTATGATAAAATGGAGAGTTAACAACATTGTCCTTTTCTTTCCAGCTTCCTTAGCATCTATGGTTGCCCTTTCTTTCTCCTTTGTGTTTCTGTGCTGTTTGAAAATGCTGTCTACTCTCATATCCTTAGCATTATTGCTAATTCTTTGTCTGACAGTTTCATCTTTGGTCTCCTTTACTCCCTTTAAATTGCACTTTAGTTGTGATAACAACAGTTTTTACCTGGTTACATTTTAAGAGACCTTTTTATACTTGTAGTACATGGGTACTTCTGATGGCATTTGAGCCATTAAACAGTTGCATGGAAAATGCTTTTCTCCTTCAGGCTTCATAGTGGTGTGTTGTTTTGTTTTTTTAACCTTTTTTTCACCTTGTTCCCTCTCCCAGCCCCATGTTTGGGTATGGGTTTTGCCAGCATTTGTGATGCCTTCTAGTGCCTTATGTGCTGTTTTATTTATGGAGTGAAGAAAGAAAACTTCCATCAGGCCTCTCCTCGTCTAACCTGGTAACTCATCCCTAGTAACCTCATCTCATTTTGGGACTTAATACGCTAAGTGTGCATAAAGTTTGATAGATGATCTTTCCTTCCCTCAGACTTTTCCAGGTGGCATTCTGCCAATGAAATGTAAACATGGCAAAACCTGTCCACCTCTTTCCCCCAGGCTCTTGTACTTCTGCACTTCCTTGAGGGCCACTGGCTTCGTCTTCCTGTCCTGCATGAGCAAAACTGTGGTATGTAACTTGCACACATCTTCTTTCTCCATCAACCTGATACCATTTCCTACTGCATTTCACTCATTGTGTCTCCAGTAGTGTCTTCCTTGTCTACACTTCTGTCTTTAAACTGTTGTCTTGGCTTGGATGATTTGTTTGTCACCTTTTTGTTATCTGGATGTCCAGATTCCCATCTCTTGCCCGCTTTCCAACCTTTCTAAATGTGACTGGGAGCTGCTCTGGATTTTGTCTCTGACTTTGGCTGTACCTACTGGTAACTAGTAATTACTTTTTCATTCCCTTCACTTCCACCCATGTCTTTCACATCTTGATTCCATTTGCATTCAAATCCCTTCTTCATTAAAAAGTGTTCAAAAGGTCCTTTAAATCCTGGCTTTTCTGTTGCATCTTCACTAAAGCTTACTTTAAGAAGTAAAATGACTCAGCAAATACTAAAGTAAGCAAACCCTAGCCCCTTCTAACTCTGTATGAATACAACATTCCTACTTTATTCCCTCTTTCAACTGCATTCACCTTAATTTCTTGTATTGCCTATATAGATTACAAGCAGCTGCATCAAGGATTGAGTTTTACCTGCAAAGTACTGGCACACTGTGGGTGTTCTGTAAAGAGAAGATGAGAATTATTTAGCAAATTTAATACATTTTGAAACTTGATATATTGTAGTGTTTGTCAGATTTTTTATTTATTTTTTAATAGTAGCATTTTCTCCATCTAATACAATGGCTCCTGAATTATGCTCCTTACAATGAAAACATATGGACTTAAGCTTTTTGTATTGCTTACATTTTTCTTACAAATAGTGTTTTCTGTTTAGCTTTCTGCTAGTAGTATGTCTACATGGTCTCATCCAGTCCCCTCTGCCTCCTCAGATAAGCTTTGCAAGCTGAATTTTTCTCAATCACATGAAGTGCAATAACTTTATTATTGAACTCCTAGTGTTCTTGGGTGCTACATAAAATAATATTTAACTTCCAGGATGTCAAGGAAAGAAGAACTTCACAGTAAGTTCTGCTCAATTGAATGTCTCTACCTAGATGTGGATAAGAGATTATGAACAGTGCCATACGATTGAATATTTGTGTTTGTTTCAGGCAGTAATTCCTGCTGAAAAACAGTGTCTGTTTAGGGTTTGGGGACACTGGTGGGGAGATACTGGGGAAAGGCTACTTCTGCATGAAGGACAGCAGGAAAGACTAGAGTAAAACCTGAAATGAACCACAAAAATATATTGGTTCATGAAGCATGTGGAAGGTAATGAAGCTATGGAAAAAGAGAAGGGTGATCCACACATGTTCTGTAGGCATGTTCTGTACCTGAGGTCAAGACAGCTGAAGGTAGAGATGACTTTAAAAGAGTAGCATAGGGAAAAAACAGGTGAAAATTCAGGCAGAAATGGAGTAAGGCTGCAACATGTGTATGAGTAGTTTTTTATTCTGCAGTAAGCTGCAGTGAACATGCAGGTTTTTGTTGAATACAAGTTGAACACCTTACCTTGCCAGTAATCATTGTGTTTTGTGACTGTAGAAATGTGTACACGTGAGAGTTATGAAGCATTTCACTAATTCCTAAGGCAAATTCAAGGTGTTAATTTGACTTGTTTCAATTGGTGCAGGTATACCAACTGAATTTTTTTTTTTCAGTTTTGAATGATTTTCATGTACAAGATCCAACTTCACCTTTAAAGTATGCAAAGAATGGAAATTTCCACTGTCAGATTTTCTTTGCAGTGAAATATTTTGCCTCCCACACACTGTAGTAGTATTATATTCACAGTCCTACACAGGTATGCCTGATGTGTTTCTTCATCTTGTCATGTTCAAACAGGGACTGAGTTGTAGCTTTAGATGCCACTGTACAAATACATGTAGATTTGTGTCATTTCTGTGGCTCTTTGAGCTGTCCATCTCAGAAGAATAACTGAAATACTGTGCCAGTATCTCTACCAGAACATAACTGTGGTATGGTAGAAAATAGAAGGAGTAAGATAAAGTCCCACAAAATTACATTCTGCGTGAACAACTTGGTAAAATGTAGGGCCTACTTATTTATCTTTGTAATAACTGGAAGAAAGTTCACACCCAGAGGGGAATTACCACTGAGTAATCAGAATTTCCAGCAGTGACTCAAATAAGCCAACACATTAAAAACCCTGTGTTTTGCAGTTTTGTGTCATACTCCAAGGTAACATCAGCGACTTTAAAACTGGTAGAGAAAGCAGCTATTTCCATGTCAGCCATGGTAACAAGTGCAGGTCTGTCTGCAGTGTCTTGTGAATTTCTAAGCTTGGTGTTAGCGTTCTCATTCTGAAAGTAATTTTTAATTGGCTTTGAATGTGGAATAGTATTTTGTTTCTTTTCCTCCTAAGTATCCTAGATTAAAGTTACCTGGGCAGAATACAAAACAAAGAACTGCAAACTAGTAAATAGTTAACTCCATTTTTGAATGTGATGTTTGCATTGTAGGGCTAGATAGATACCACGTATGTGCAATGAAAGTTCTTGGAAAGCCTTGGCAGTTGCTGAGCTGCCTTGAATGGTAAAGGTTTAGAAAATACGTGTATGTCTATAGCTGACCTGTTATGAGAAGCTGAAAAGCCACTGCTCCTGCTGGGTGTCACTTACTGCTGGGTGCTCAGCAGCTGGGACAATAGGATGCATTATTTCCATAGGGCAGAGCATTTGTAAAAGATTCTAAGCCTCTCTTATTGGGGTGAAAACTGAGTTCCTTTTGTTGCATTTTGTTCTTGTAAAAATAGATGAAGTCAGTGTGGTGTTTTTTTTTTTTTTCTTTTTAGACTCACTTTGAATGCTTATGACTTCAAACTCTCCCAACTTTTTGTCTGCCACACTCGGCATTTATTTCTCTGACTCTTTAGAACGATTCTGTCTGTAATTGTAATCAGCTGTATTGTTGGAAAACTTGTATTTAACACTGTTTGCTGCACGACTGTGATTTACTGGTCATGGTTTGATATTAGCTTGGGGGTTCAGTAAGAAGTTGCAAGGATGTTATTTCACTGAGCTGCATTTGACTGTCTTCCAGTAACTCTCGTTTTCAACTAAAATCAGAGAAGTACAAGGTTTTGCAGGCATGAGATGATGTTAGAGCCTTGGCATTGTTACTAGGTACATGGGCCAGACAGGCTCATGCATTTTGCCAAGGAAACGAGATGCAAAATTCTGTCATTACACATTTAACAAAAAATATGGACAAAACTGATGGAAACTGTGCATGTTCCCTTTAGGACAAATTTTGATCAGTGTAACTATTCAGTGACAGTGGTGATGAGACAGCATGATTGTCTGCTAGTGTAAAATGAATGTGCCATCATGGTATCAAATTTAATAGCTGCAGTTTAAATGCTTGAGTTGTCTTTCTATGTTTGGCACAGATTTGGTACTATTTCCAGCTGCTTAGTGTTTAGCATTAATTTTTGAGATTGTTAGATGCTGTAAATTAGAATGCTGTCTTTCTTGTTTGGATCAGTTAAAAAGGAAATTAAGTATCTCTACTGAAATGCTTATTCAGTAACTTAATGTAATTTAACAATACATCATGCAAAAGAAGCCAAAAATCAAACTAGGAGATTATTTAACAGTTAGTGACTGTTTCATGAAGAGATATTGGGAGAGACTGGAGAAGGATGAGTGTTGCTTCCCTCTCATACTTCTAGTAGAATGATTTTATGATGATTTAAAATACAAGATCGAATAACTTTTTAGCATTAATTTTGATGAGTTTGAAAATGAAAATACCAAGAAAGTTATAAAACAGTTGATGACATCCAGAGAAAACTATACACAAAAGGTCAGAGAAATTTTGCATGATTCAGCATATGAATAATACATTATTTTTCAGAGAATATTTTATGAAGTGGTTGTCCTTTGTTATGTTTATATGTGAGAATTGGATTTTGTCACTAGCAAGAAGAATTCATTTTCCTGTAGCTTTTTCTTAAATGCTAATTTATTGCTATGAAAGATGCCAAAGTGACAGATCTGAAGAATGAAGGCCTCTATTTATCTTCTGAATGGATGGAGCATGAGTAGCAGTGAAGCCTTTCTCATGCTCTTTTGCCAGTGTGCCACAATCTTTTTACCATGTCCTGAGCATATTTTTACCAGTGAGAGGTGCTTATTCATTCCATAGTTTCCCTAATGGACTACCAAGGGTATCAATTAGTGACAAGTGAACAGTAGCTTTACAGCTTGGATACCTGCCCAGTAGGAACAGAAACTACCAATTCTTTCACATAGGCATAGGACAACCTTCAGAATAGTGAATTAGTGTCAATGCAGATGGGACCTGTTTGCAATTGAGCAAAGAGGGGACAGAAGGATTCTGTTTTTAGCACCAAATGTCTTAATGTGCAGAAAAGGATTCCAGTTCTGCAGAAGAAGAATTAGTAAATAACAGATGAAATATCTTTGTGTGTGTGTTTTCCCAGTACTCTTTTATCTGCTCTATATGAGCTTGCTTCTTCGACTAGAGAAAAGGATTATTGTGGTTTAGAATGAGCATTTATATGCCAGTTTTATTTGCAGTGTTGTGCTTTGTTTGGTTATGGGTACTGAATTCAGTTCCTTGGTCCTATAAACATTCAAATAGAAACAAGAAAAAAATGTACAAGGAAAGCATGATAAATTGGAATCTTGTATAAAACAGATGTAAGATGAAAACAGTTCTTGTTTAGATCAGTTTTCTTGAGCATTCAGGTAATACAGCTTTCCATGTTCTTAACAATTGCTCCTGTGCCTAATACTGTATTACATCAGTTATTCTACAGCAAATTTGTTCCTGTGAGACTTTTCCAGGCATGTCCAGGCTTGCATATATTGAGTTTGAAACTTCTAATTCACTGACTCCCCTGCTGTTAGGCTTGTGCTCCAAATGCAGATCCAGTTCTGTCTCTTTGGGCTGGTCCTGGTTCACAGAAAACCCAGTGCATAACCTGAGAGAGAAGCTTGCAGGGCCTGTGTTTCACAGCCCTTTGTAGGATGACTGTGTGGGCATGCTCAGGAAAATGAAGTTTAATGAACAAGAGAGTGACCTTGAAATGTCTTAATTAAATCAGATTAAACTAGGATACTTTACTTGCAAGTGAAAATATTCACATGGGGGTTCAGTATATTTTAACTAATGCATTTTAAACTTTTTAAATAAAAATAAATTTTAAACATTTGAAGTAAATTTGGCTCAGTGTTCATGATTTTCCCTGTGCAGACAGATATGCCCACAGAATTTAAAACAAGAAAAAAAAAAAAAATGCAATTTTTAATAAAGATTCCCCCCCAGGCTCCAGAAATAGATTTGCAAGCTTTATCTATCAGAGATTGAAAACAATACAAGTGGTGGAAGCCTGGATAGTGAACAGAGCTGGTGAGGTGCTCCTTATGTTCTCAGCAGTTTCCTTAATGAGAAATGAGACAGAGAGAGAGAAGGAGGGGACAATTTACTTATTTTATAGATTTAATTTTTTGTTTTGTTTTAAATCTGAAAGTAAGTATATCTGGAATAACTGATACATTGATGCACAGTATCTGAATGAAGGTGACATTGAGGGTCTTTAATAATACCAATTTCTTATTTAATAGAAGAAGCTAATGAAACAGCTTCTCTTTAGTAAGTATGCTTGTAACCCTTTTATAAAGATCATACAGTAAGGCAAAATGGTGAAATACCAGCTCTTTTTCTAAAATCTACTCCTTCTAGTTATCAAATGACATTTTTTTAAGTCACAAGTAGCCATTTTAATCTCTTTTGCAATGTCAGGAATCTTGAAATTCTCATTCTACTGTCTTTGCCAACTTTTCTCTGATTTCACTGTTGTTAGAATACAAATTAAAATTTTTTTAGGACTGATTTTCCCATTAGAGACATTTGGGTGAAGTGGGATAACTCTGTTTTAGCAAAGTCAGTTCTGGCAGCTGTCTGATCCAGCTTACCTCTTGTTTAAAAGACAAAGAACTCAATCTCCTCTTGTTTAACTGTAGAGCATCTGTTTTTCCTCATAATTGCAAGGAATCTGAGTTGGGATCAGTACTGGTGCTTATGAGGCTACATGATTGGCAGTGCTGAAAATAGAGGGACAGAAGATTTACATAGCAGAGTGGGTGGGGAGAGATAATGTTGGATCCCATCTTTTGACAGTAACATGAAGATTTGGCCTATTTAAATTATTTGTAATCTCTGGTGAGGCAAGTGTGTGGCTTGTAGTTCCTGCCCCCAAATCAAGTGGAATAGTGCTCCAGATAACTTCAGTACATGTGAAGATGCTTCAGTCAAAGTGGTAGCAAATAAAAGTTCATCTGCTTATCCCGTGATCTGTTTTGGCCCTCCCTGCTGTTCATTTCATTGTCTTTCAATTATTCCCTGCTTACAGGAGGCACATGCTGTGTTAGTAGTGAGTAACTGTTCTTTTGATGTGTGTGTGGGACATACCAACACCTGGTGACAAAGTTTTGAACTATGCTATCTTCTGGTTCTTTCTGCATGGTTTCTACACTGAGAGGCACTGTGGAGTGAGGAGTTGGATGGGATTTTCTGGGCAACCCCAAGAGCAGCAGTGGTGAAATACATACTCAGACTACAAAGAACCAACATCTATCCAGATTATGGGCTGTCACTACCCTGTATTCTGTTACTGATGATTCTGTGGCTTGGCTTGACCAGATGTGCTTACTATAATAGCAGTAATTATAATGGAAAGTGTTCAAATGATGGCACTTCTTGGAGCTGTCAAGTTAGGCACAATCCTCTTTTCGCCTCCTCCAAATCCAATTAATTCCATCTGCAGTTTCTTATGATTCCCAGTGGTATTTAGGAAATAACATCTTAAGTTTCTAATCTAAGAACTAATTGTAAATTAATAGCACTAGTATGTAACAAAGAGAAGGATTAATGCAGGCCCACACATTCACTTTTCCTTTTTGATTACATTTCTGTGTTGGATGGATCTCTCAGGACTGCTACTAAGCTGTAATGTAGTCAGAAAAGTGTTTATATGGTGATGAGAGGGGTGTGGTTTTGGTTTTTTTTTTTTCCATATGCATAGCTTGGCTAATTTTTTTTTAAAATTTTGTTAGTGATCTGTGAACAGTCTTACAATGGTTTTGATGAATTGCTATATTTATGACTGGGGGCTTTTCGAGTACATGTAGATGGTTTTGTGAGAAAATCAATGAGATGGTATTTTCTGTTGTTGGTTTGCTTTTGTGTTGAAGTGCTGCCAGAATTACTAATAAAGTGGAAGGCCTAAAATTTACTGTCCTTTACTATTGGAATAATTGTTGCCTACTGTAATTTCTTGTGTCCTTTGTATAACTGAAGACATGTGTCTTATAAGCTTTCTCAACATTAAAGTGCATTTCCTTGCGATGCATGAATTTGCATTTGTCTCGGAAAGGTAATGTTTTCAAGTGGAAGACTGCTGCTAGTCTGATGATGATTAGTGTCTTCTTGTTAATCAGACTATGCTGCTTTTCTCTTTGTGTATTCCTGCTTTTCATTAGCTTGTATCTTTAGTACTCCATTCAAGCTCTGCATGGAACTGTAAGAAATACATACTGCTTGGCTCTAGTTTTCCCTTAAATCTTTTGTTCTGCTATTTGGTCTTTTAGGGACAGTCCTTCAGAGTTTTCTGTGTTATCCATATGTGTTTGACCATTCTTGATAGTAATAACAGATTAGACTGTCACTGTCTGCCATGAGATATTCTAAACACTTCCTTTGGGCTTCACATACCACAGGAGGAAAAAGGAGAACATCTAGGAGGACAGAGAAGGCTATTTAGAGAGCCGAGAAGACAGAAAACTAAGATGGCTTCTTTGTGTCCATCTCTGTGAGGTGTGTAGTTCAGATCTCTCTTCACACAACAGACTTTTCAAGACAGGACTGCTGTATCTTCATAATCAAGTATTTTTTTGGAATACAGCATACTAGTGTGGATGCTTTATTGCAATTAAAAAAAAAAAGGTATGAAATTATTTAGACTTAAGAAAAGTAAATCCTTCCTTGAGCTGAAGTGTTCAGCATTCAGTTCACTTTCAAACCCTTCTCTGTCGTGCTAGTTTGAGAGCTGTGCAAATAAAATTTTGACAGGAGACCTGTTAAGTCTAATGACAAAAATTGTTACATTTTCTCAACATCTCTATCGTGAGTTACCTCAAAGGAGCTGTAAGGGTAGATGTAAACACTGAAACACATCCAGTTATCCAGTGGCTTGATTCTGACTGTCAGTTCATTTTTCATCACTCCTCTGGAGCACAGGTCTCAACCTGCCTGAAGTGGTGTCTGGTGGGTTTTGGTGCTATGAAGTAGAGAAGACAGCAAACTAAGATGGCTTCTTTGTGTCCATCTCTGTGAGGTGTCTAGTTCAGCATCTCTCTTCACACAACAGACTTTTCAAGACAGGACTGCTGTATGAAGTAGAGTTCCTGTGTGCTGGAGCATAGAGGTGTCTGTGTTGCCTCTTCCAGGCTTGGGTGGCTGAGTTATACCCAGAAGGAGGAAGGATGAGACCTTGAATTTCTGTCTTCCAATTAACTCCCAGCTAACTGGCTTTTTGGAGGCTGTGCTCGGGAGGTTTAAATTGTAACATAGTCAGGAGGAGCCAGACAGCATTCTTCAAGGCTTCCTAAGATGGGAGTGAACAGTCTGCCCTGATGAAAAAAAAAGTTGCTGGCCTTGTTTGGTCAGAGATGCTAAAAGAGCCTCATGGAAAGGGTTAAGAAGCCATTCCTGGCTGGAGGTAATATGACTTTGCAACTAATGACTCAGCCAAATGTCAGAACAGATTGGTGTCTAGCTGATAGCACACTTTTACTTTCTGGGAGTGGTGATGGACAAATCAGTCAATGATTGTTCAGTCCCATCAAATTAAAGACAGTACCCTTCATCCTGCCCAAGGGTCAAACCCAGACAGAAGGGGAAAAAGGCATTAGTAACATAAAAATGCTGTCAATGACAAGTGGCAAATGTGTGACTACATTTCCCTGACTTGTTTAAGTATTTTTGTAGTTTCTTTGAGATACTTATGACTCTCCTTACTGGGAGTAGCAAGGCCTTTATTTTTCTTGCAGTAGGAAAGGAGATGGTTCATTTTTACCACTAAGTCACCAGATGAACAACTACTGCAGCTAAGGATTCAGATCACCCCTCTCCCTGGAAGATGTTTTTGCATGCATCAGAGTTTTGAGAAAGCGTAAAGCTATGCTTTTAAAATACATAACAAATGCTGCCTAAAAAAAAAAAAAAAAAGCAAAGCCCTGACATTGAATTGGTATTCACTCCATACAGTGCATTTAATGAGCAGTAGATGGAAAGAATCTTGCTGCTTATTTCTAACAAGCTTGGCACAGCAGCAGTATGCATAGAAGTGAACACTTGGTGAAATACACTAAACCATGTTAATTATTTAAATTCACTTGTGTTGTGGCTGTTATAATCCTTCAATATATCTCGTAGGGGTGTGTTTTGTAATATAAAGCACACAATAAATGCCTTTTGTAAAGATGAGATGTTGAGACTGGTAACAGTATAATTGATAGTACTAAGCATACTTACCAGGCACTTATCAGAAAATTTAATTTAGTTTTCTGTGTTAAGTGAATAAACAAAAGCATTCATCTAATTCAAGGTGTAACTTTCAATCTGCTGGGCCAAAACCAATTTCACTACAGGTGAGTGTCCTTTTCTTTCTTATGTATCTTTCTACTTTAACTGCAGTTGTCAATATCTTATGCTGAATTATTGTTAGTTTCTTGTACATCCAGGTGTGAATCTCTGTCATGCAGTCCAGCTTGCTGTTGCTGGAAGAATATCAAAACATTCCACAAAAGGTCTTCAAACAAAGTGTGATTAAATTTCCAAATAATAAATTCTATTTCTTGACTAAGTGTGCTATTAATATGGATGCTTAGATCCTGGTATGTTTTTTTATGTGAATAACCCAACCCCCAATATCCTCATACACATTCACACACCTGAAATGACCAACATGGAAATTAGTCTCCCTGTCACCTCTCCTCTTCTTGCTGCTCCTTTGTCAGGGCTATTGGAATTGACTTTATTAGAGAGTTGTGTGGTGTTGTTTGTGGCTGTTCTAAGCTTTACAGCCCTCTTCTAATAGAAGCTGCTGTGCTATTCAGTCTTCTTGATCCATTTCCTTTCCTTCCTACATGTTTCTGATGAGGTGGCTGGAATTCTACCCCTGTCATTTGACCCTTCACTGCATTTGGTATTTTTCAGGAGTGAGCCTTACAACAGCTGTTTAAAGATTTTATTTTGCTGTATTAATGAGATTTTTTCCCCAAATATTTTTATTGCTTGTAGGAATTAGATATGCTCCTATTATAAAAAGAC
Organism: Heliangelus exortis; assembly: GCF_036169615.1. Taxonomy (NCBI): domain Eukaryota; kingdom Metazoa; phylum Chordata; class Aves; order Apodiformes; family Trochilidae; genus Heliangelus; species Heliangelus exortis. The sequence continues at coordinate 19,387,773 of NC_092423.1, forward strand.
ATGCTGATTTTAGAGACTGTGTTCTTTTTCCTTTGAAACTGTATATCTCTTAATGAGTTAATAAAAGGAAGAATTTAATTTTGGTAGGTGAAAGAAGCTGAGTCTCTGATTGTAGCTGCCATTCCTTTAAGACGTCTGTTCACATCTTTCAGCTTCAGAAGGCATAATGCTTGTAGGGAGTGGAAATGAAATTACATCATTCAGGAGAGACATAATTGTGCAAAAAGTGCAAATTATAGCTGATTTTAGAGCTGCAAATAATTGCTTTGATTTGTTGACATAAAATTGTAGGGAAAAAAAAGAAGGTGCTGCTCTTGCTTCTTCAAGCAGCCCTTGCTGGAAGCTCCTGGTGGGGTGTGTGTGTGTGTCTGTGTGTCTGTATGTCTGTGTGTGAGTGTCTGTGTGTGTCTGTGTGTGAGTGTCTGTGTGTGTCTGTGTGTGTGTGTCCATGTGTGTGTGTCTGTGTGTGTGTGTGTGTCTGTGTGTCTGTGTGTGTGTGTCTGTGTGTCTGTGTGTGTGTGTGTCTGTGTCTGTGTGTGTCTGTGTGTGTGTCTGTGTGTGTCTGTGTCTGTGTGTGTCTGTGTGTCTGTACATGTGTGTGTGTGTGTGTGTCCACACTGTTCCACTGCTGTTATTCTAAACAAGCAAACTCAAACAAGCTGAAGCTCTGCCTCTCAGTGTTTTGTGTACAATATTACTCTGTCTTGTACTAAGCAAACAACTGTTTTCCTGCTTGGCTTTGCACAACAGTGAAAGATTTATAGCTTCATTCCCTATGAATGAAGATTACCTCTTGAGCTCTTTCCTGAAAGGAACTCAAACAGTGTTCAAATTGTCGTGTGCCAAAGGGGTTAGATCAGTGAGCTACACTCATGAAATTAAGAGCATCCATGAGAAATAGTTTGTGAAAACATCTATTATACCTGTTTGAATAATTTATGGAAACTGAAGTTTTTATTGAGACAGCATCCTGTATCCAAGGCAAGGGTATTAAGCCACACCAGTGCTCTTAGCTGTCCATTACTAAAATAAAGTCTGTGTGGAGGCCTGTGCTGTATGAATTTTCTTCAGTTAACCTATCACCTTAGAAAGACTGTTCATACTGTGGATCCTTTCCACATGGATGAGTTTATACATGGGAATAATGCCTTCAAACTCCAGTTCCTCAGCTCCTGTATTTCATCAAGTTCTGCTTTAAATGTTGAGGATTATGGTGTTGGGGGGGATAAAGAAGGGACTGATTGTGTTGATTGATTTATTGTTTGTCGATTCATCTTTCTTTGGTATTCAGTACTAAAATGTAGAGTAAATATAACAGAAACAGCTATATGGGGTCAACCAAAGCTCCATGTAGTGTGTACCCTGTTTCTAACAGTGGCCAGCAACCAATACATGAGTGCATGTCTGAATGTATAAAGAACTCAGGAGATTTCTGTAATATATTCATAATTTCTATCAGTCTGTGACATGGTTCTTCTTCAGTTCAAGTTCTATCTTCATCTTAAACTGTTCTGGATTGATTTTTTTTTCTAAATTGTTTAATAACTTTTTGAATCCAACATCTGTCTCCCTTTATATTCTGTTGCAGATTTACTGCTACATTACAACACGTAGAAGCTGAGTAAGGGTTCCCATAACATGAAAAACACTTTGCAAAGATTTTCTTCTCTATCTTCTCTTGTTTCTTCTCTATCCTTTTCAGCATTGACCCTGTTACTAATGTGGAGTTAGGGGTCTGTATGAAACTACTGAGAGTTTCTTCCCAGGCTGTCTTTACACGTTCTTCTGGGGTGCAGTGGTTGTGTATTTGGCCTACTCTTCTCTGGGGATTTCCTCACTTGAATTCCTCATCTGCTTTTTAATAGGAACAGAACATGGACCTGAGTGTCATATTTTTGAGCAAACTTTAAAAGACTGTGTTTTTGAAATACACCAGTTTCAATTTTTGAAGTGTCCTTTTGACAAGATAGCAGTGTGACAAATAATAATTGGACTAAGTTAAATTTTACAATTGAAAATGTGTGAAACTAGATGGCATTTCCTTCAAAAGCAAGTAAAAAAAAATAAATCATCTTTCAGTTGGGTCATTCAGAGTGGGTGTGAAACTTGTATCCTGGTCACTTGTAGTCATTAAAGAATCTAGTAATTCTGGAAATATAACTGTCTGATTCCATAATGCCTGAATTCTAGATTTACTGGTGTCTTGTGTTTCTGTTGTTTAGAGTAAAATTTCATGATAAATAGAATTCTTTTTCCTCCTAAATTGGTGTCTTAATGTACTTATAAACAATTCCTTTTTTTGCTAAAAAAGTGAGTGAAGTAGGCTAACATAGTCAGTAGCTTAAATCACAATATTGGATAACAACCAAGGCTGGAAGAATCTCTGGATCTAGTCCACTCCCCTGCTCAAAGTGCAGTCAACCAGAGCAGGTTGCTTTGGGCCATGCCCAGCCCTCTTCTGAGTATCTCCAGGGATGGATACTCCACACACTGTTTGGGCAACCTGTGCAAGTGTTCAGCACTGTCACACTGGAAAAGGTTTTAGCTATGCCTAAATGAATTTTTCTGTATTTCAGTTTACAACCATCATCTCTTGTCCTTTCACAGGCAACTACTAAGCACAGTCTGTCTTTACTTCCTCCCAGCTCATCAGGCATTCAGACACATGGATAAGATCCCTGAGCCTTCCCAGAGATTCAGATGAGTCTGTTACTGGCCTGTATCTCTGCAGAATCCTCCTTGCCCTTCCTGAAGACAGAAGTGACATTTGCTTTCTTCCAGTCTTCTCCAGCCTTGCCTGAGCACCACGACCTTTCAAAGATAATCAAGAGCCTCTTCACAGTAACATCAGCCACCTCCCTCAGCATGCCCTAGTGCATGCCAGTTTGTTTACATGTTTCCAAACCTGATTCTCCCCCACCAAGAGTAAACCTTCTTTGCCTGACGTTTTTTCAGTGGTCTCAGGGCTGTGGAGGGTGTTCTTGCCATTAATGTTTAGGGCAAAGAAGGCACCAAATCTGTCAGCCTTTTCTGTCTCTGCTGTTACCAGGTTCTCTGCCCCATTCTTCTGAGGGACTGTATTTTTTGTTTTCCTAAACAATTTTCTAGTGCCTTGGGATTATGGTTGGTCTACACACAGGTTTATTTTTGTTTGATGTTTTTCTCCACATGTGGCAATGCTAGTAACTAAACTTGCTGAAGTGTGGTAAGCCAATTTCTGTTAGAGAAAAAATGTGAATTGTTTTCTATTCTTGTTTCATGTACCTGTATCATGGCAAAAATTTTTCTTCTTAGACCTGCTGGTTGAACCGCTGTAATATTCTGCCTTGCACAGCTCTGGCATTGTGGTGAATGTTTTCTCTGATATTCAGGAAGGTCTCACATCTTATGCTGGGAGGTACTTGCTAAGGTTAGGAGGGTACAGTCAGAATTTTATTTGTGTCTTTGTGTTGAAGGAGATCTCTAGGTAGTAGGTATTTTTATTCAGTATTTGATGTGATAAGGTGTTAGAATACCACTGTTGGCAACTTCCCCTAATAGCATATTTGACACATGCCACTGGATCTTTCATAAAATTTCATAAAAAATACATAAAGATTGTTTTCACAGGTAGAAGAAAAAGTGACATTTCTGTACTTTGTACCCTGTAACTTAACAAACATGTCGGCACTCTGGAGAATCTTCTTGGCCCTCCTTTGGACTTGCTCCAACAATTCTATGTCCTTCTTGTGTTGGGGGCTCCAGAAATGGACACATGGGTGGGGTCTCATGGGAACAGAGTAAAAGGGAACAATTGCCTCTCTTGAGCTGCTGGCCATGCTTCTTTTGATGTAGCCCAGGATGCAAACGTGATGTCCATAAGAATCTAGATAGGACTACACCATTTGGGTAACTGGCCTGGCATCTAGATAGTCAACTGTGGTTCTCATAGAAACTCTTTATAAAGATTTACCCAGAAGAAAGATGGAACAACCTGCATATCCTAATAGGCCAGTTGTTAAGTTCAACCAAGAATATTGCACCCTACCAAAGCGTGAACCATTATTACCATTATTATTTTGAATAAAACAAAGATGTTCTAAAATTGCCTAGAGAATGGGTGTAGAAATCCAGTTCTCATTTAGGGAGCTGGTACACCACAGCTTCAGGGTGCTGGTAAGAATGCAGCACTCAGGATATATCCCTGAGGCACAGTGCTACGTGCAGGTGCTCTCAAGAGGCTCTAAACAAGCTCAAATACTAAAAGCAATGCTGCTGTGTTAGCACAAAAATCAGCCCAAGGTAATTAACCCTGCAGTGGAACTGGTGTGTGGTAGAGGGCTGGACTTACATTGCAGAGCAGGGTCAGTGGAAAAGAGCAGGCTTTTCAGTAATTTTTGTTGTATTACATTGATGCATCCTATTAAATTATGCAGTAATGATATAAAAAGAAAATCATATTGCTAGGAATTTTATGAAATGAAGTCACAGGTTATGTGTGGTCAAGTTTCCCATCTTTCATCCGTTGCCGTGAGGCATGAATTCACTCACAAAGGGAGGCTGCTGTAAAGCATTTTTAGCCATTTGCTGAGCATTGCACCCATGCTGTGTGTGAGATTCAAGTCATATGACATTAGTGATAGAGATTTTATGCACCTCTTCTGTCCCTTTCTTATCTTCTTTTCCACACTGTGGTCGTAACTAGACCCAGATATACTCTCAATTGCTTACTTTAAGGGATATTTGCTCTGACTCATGGTTGATAACCAGTGGCTTAATACCTACTCTCTTCAACTTTGTTGTCAGCTAAGAGTTAAGTAGCAACAGGAGAAGTTTTCAGCCTGTATACCCTAGTGGCCAAACCATGTTCACACAAAACCAGGAAGTGTGATGAAAGTAATTGCCAATTTTTTGTCTTTTTGTGTGTTGCTTGCAGAGATGCAAATAGAACTGTGCAGTCCAGGTATTGAAATGTGGGCAGCAGCAGCAAAAATAAAATCACAGTGTTTGAAATCAGTGGCACTCTGCTGGGAGTCACGGACTGCCTTGAGGTAGAGCATCAGAATTGCATCTCATAGCTTTTGCAGCAGCTCCTTTCTCCTGTGTTCTGTTCAAACCCTCAGGGATCCTCTGTCAGGATGGGCTGGAACTGGAGAGTGACTGGGCAGGAGTGCAGGGCTGTGGGACAGCCTGCCATAAGCTGGCACACAGCTGCTCAGGGAGGCCAGGGGTCCTCTGTTTGTGGAGGGTATGAAAGCTGCAGGGAGAAGGCAGAAGAAAAAGGCTCTAATAGGAAAATAAGAGCAGCAGAACGAAATAAAGTCTATTAATTGTTGAGTATTTCAAGATCCTGAAATTGCTGAATTCTTTGTTACTGCCAACAACTGTCGGCATGTCTCTAAAGTACTGACTAGATAGGAGGGTTGAAATCAGAACTAGGGATGTAACAGAGTTGAATAGACTGCCTTTCAGTGAATATGAAACCTGAAAAAGAATAATGGTCATGGAAATACATTTTTTTCCCTAGGTTTTACAAATAGAGTACAGAACATTCAGACTTGTAAGTCTTTAAAATAATTTATTGTTGCATTGAGTTGATGCCATTACAGTAACTGATGACCTGTATTGTTTTGCTGGAAAGGAAGCACCCTTCCCTTGAGAAAAAGTTACAGCTGCTTATCTTAGCTATGCAAAAAGAAAACCTTAACTATTTATTATTTTACTTATGTATCTTACATGGAGAATTCAGAGGGAAACATAATTAATTTTATTTACAATAACAGTGAAAAAATTCAGTTTTCTTTTTGCCTTGAGGACATGTTATGGATACTAAAAGTACCTGTCATGAGTTTGCAGTGATCATTGACAAGCCTCCTCATTTTGTAACAAAAGGTGGAGTGAGATGGAGGTGATAACTTTCTGCAAATCGCTAACAGGAAAATAGAAATAACAAAGTGTTTATAACTTGTGAGCTTTCCTGCAAAGGGCATGGTTGTTTTTCCAGACCTAGCTAATGGAAAACCAGACATGTCTGGCCAATTTCTCTAGTGGCTATTTTTTGATTTGTGCTTTAATCAATGGCATTCAGAAAGACTGGCAAGGAAAAGTGTGATTTGAGATCATAGGGAATAGACAGAGAGGGAGCTTAACGCTCCACATTCTGCATCGCTTTTGCAGGACTGCCTTCCATGAACAGTAGAAGGTGTCTTCCTTCTTACACAGCACAGAGCAATTGAAGAAATCACTACAGGAACAGGATTTACAACTTCCCCCCTCTTCAATTTAAATTTAGATACATGAAGCTGTCTTTTCAGAAATTACTTTAAACTTTTTTTTGTTACTGAAAGTATACGTTGTACACAGGCATACAAAATTTTATTTTCAGTTGTGAAAATTTTTGATTTCTAAATCCTGTCACTTTAATGTTACTTCTTGGTGACATGTAATCAATATTGTATTCATCAAAGCAGAACTGAAACATGTCAGCAGCTTAAAACAAAAGCAAAATTATTTTTGCCTGCACACATGCAGTGATGCCATGAAAAAGACAACAGTTTGCTGAAAGCATGCAAGTTGTCATATTGGCACAGTTTTAAGCAGACAAGGCTAAATGAGGCACAATATGACATTCTGGAGTTCACGTTGGGAGTAAACATGCCACCACAATCAACTGTCTTGTCAAAGAGCTACAAATATAATTTATTTTCCCCCTAGAGCAACTTCTGGGGAAAGAATATTTACTGCATTATCTGTCTGGGAAAAAAATAATATACAAATATGAAAGATCATATGAAAAAACAAAACAAAACATCAAAAGGACATGTAGTTTGTTGATTCTGGTTTTTTTTTGAGCACCCCAGTGAACAGTATAAGCCTGTTCCATAATCAAGTATATCCCACCAGCAGGATGTATATATGAAGCCACTGTTTGAACATAAAATACATTCTTGACTCTTTGGCACATTCTTCCAGTGTTTTCTTTCATTGATTTAATTTATTCTAAAACTGTAGTAAATATGCATAAATGTGTATGAAATACTGCTATATAGAACAGCAGGCTTTTTTTAAAATAAATTTTTCTCTTTGGAAATGTTTAAAATAGGAAGTTATCTTTTTATGTATTTTGCATTGGCATCACTGTATATACAGTGATTTTGATTTCCTTTTTGAGATATCTTCTGAAATCAGCAATAAGACCTACCTAGGGGAAATTTTGCATCAGAAGTGTTTGAGCAGGAAGCAGAATGCTGTCAGGTAGCTTAAAGGACTTTTCTGTAAATCAGAGTGACTGGCAGGCTGGATTTTAGGAAGACTGACTTGGCCAGTGACAGGTGCTGGGGTTCTGAGTCCTTCCTGTAGCATTCCACTGTCACGTTATTTTGTTCAAGGTTTTATTGTGAATCATAAAAAGGCTTCTGTTTCATAAAAAAAAAAAAAATCAACTCCTGAATTTAAGGTATTAAAGAAAATCTGAAAATAAAACTGTAAACCTCGTTCATAGAATCAGGGTCAGAAACTTTTTTAGCAAAATTTTATATAATGGCAGTAATGACAATAATGTTTGGCACTGAAAAGAAGGCTTCCTGTTATTCAAAAAGCTTTTGGGGGTCACTTAGGAAATTGGTGGCCTAATTTAAGGATAAATTTGGACTGCAAATATGTACCATGTTCACAAGCAGACTTGTAAGAACGCCATGGTTAGTAAGAAGTGTACCATTTTTTTTGCTTTTTAGCTGTACCATGCTCTCTGTCCAGACAAATCTGATGTCATTCTGCTTTCTTCATTATGCTGAGCACATGCTGTGTCTGCCTGGTCATTCCTCAGCAATATTTAAGTCTTTTTCTCAGTTACAACCAAATATATTGGAAAGCCAAGTTAAACTTTTGGTTTGTGTGTTTCCCAGAAAAGGATCCAAAGAGAAGAGGAAGAAAATGGGTAAAAGCTAAGCCACATAAGAAGCTATGGTAAATCAGGGTCATGAATTCACTGCTTCTGGGATATCAGGGTGTCTTCCATAGTTGTAGCTACAGAACCCCAAACTTCAGCTGTTCTCGGAGCTACTGTTTTCTGCCACACTTCATTGTTGCCTTTCTATTAAACGGATGGTTGCTTGCTTTTCATTTGGTTTCTTTCACACTGAAAAACTGCATTTAAAAATGATCTTCAATAATATCTGTTCTGCCCCTTAATTGCTGATGAAGGCCTTGATAGATTTCAGACTATAATAGGAGATGCTGTCGCCTCATTTCTGATATTTCAAGAGAGGTTTTTTTTTTTGGCTAATTTATTTTGCTTTTGGGAGTAATGGGGGTCTATCTTTTGTAGTAGATATTACCAAGGGGCAATGCAAAGTATTTATGTGGTACTGTTTGGAATGGGGGAAGTGAGACACATATTAACATGATTACTTGCAAGGTGAAAGATGGTGAGGTATTAAACTGATTCTGTAATATTAATGGGCTGTAATATTGGTGCCTTTGATGAAGTGCTCAGTGAATTATATTCAACTGAAAAATAAATATTCTTGATACAGTTGTTGAAAGAAAAAAAATATCATCACATTGTAACTCGGTGTTTTTAAGCCTTCACTTAATCAGCATGTTAATCATTAGCTTTGGTTTTGGCTTTTAAGTTCTGGAGTGAGGCAAGGCTGTTCACAAAAATGTTTAAGAATGTGAGGTGGCCAAGTCAGAGAGGCTTAATAACTGGCTAGATTTTGTTTCAGTAACTCTGTGATGTGTTTCAAAGGTCTAGAGACTGTGAAGCTATGTTTGACTTTTCTAAATTTAGATCTAGATGCCATATTTCATTGCAATGACAGAAACTTTCTGGTCCTTTACATCAACAAGATCCCTCTGCACACTGAGGTTGTTATGGCCAGAAAGTGCAAGGGTACCTGATTAAAGAGACATAACAAGGATGAGCACGTTGAAAATATCAGTAAATGAATAAATTGCACTGCCTTGAGAAAGGACAAGAACTCATCAAGTCATTAATAGCTGGAAATGATCATTAAATCTCATACCCCCTGCCCAAAGCTTTTGAAGTGTCTGTTAAGAATGTTGTACTGCAGGCATAAAGCTGGGAGCAGTTGGTTGTGGCGCCCAAGGTTGGTGGTGACAGATTTTTCCCTTCCAGTAGTTAATTTGGGTAGTAATACCCAGCTCAACCTTTTTTTGTTAACCTGTGTGGCTGTTCATTACTGGTGACACAAAGCAGGATGGTGTGGTAGTGAGAAAACGTGTAAAAATTGTGAAATTGTGAAAGCAAGAATGCATGTGACACCAAAACACCAAGAATTGCTGAAATACAGGAATCAGTGCTATCTTATGGCTTGTATTTGAATTAGTTAACTTTGCTGCAGCAGGACTTCTATAAAAAATAGGAACTGTGAAAATCTATTGTGTGCATTATGGATACTGGTTTCTGTTTCAGGGCTATGCAAGACTTTCCTAATTTTAAAAGAGAATCCTCATGTTTTTTCCCATCTGTGAAACAGACCCAGTGGTGTTGGAGATAATGAAAATCAAGCATGGGCAATGTTGCTCTGAGACACTGCTCCCTGAAAGAGTCACATGAGTAGATTGCTTTTGACTCTTACTTATTCACTATTTGATTTTAATCTGTATTGTGCTTGATGGTGGGGACGTGACCTAATGTAACTAGGATCTAATCCACTAATTACTTTGAAAGTAAGGTCACATATTGATTAGGAAATAAGAAAATTAACAAAATCAGTGTGACGGATCTCTCTTGGAATTCAAAAGATATTGGAAAGAAAATTATGACTGAAAAATTGAGCCTGTTTCCAGGAGGAATTGTGCTAACTAGGTGCTCTGCTCCATACTCCTTTCAGAAGCAAGTCTGTGCTGACTCCTTGGGAGGCCACATGTGCACCTGGCAGCAATCATCCTAACCAGCTTCTCACTCACACACTTGCAACATCCACCCTTCCTATTAGCCCAGGACCTGATATTGATTTGCAAATACAGATTTTACACCAGGTTTTATTTTTCTGCTGTCAGCCTCTTTCCCTTTCAAAGCACAGTTCTAGTCTGTTATTGGAAAATGATTAGCATGTCTTACTATTGTTGATTGAGCTGAAAACCTTCTATTTTCTTTTTAAAAAATGTGTTACTACTATGCTGTTAGTACCAGAACAGTGTTTTTTCCACTGTATTTCAAGATTATTTTAGGAGTTGATATCATGTATAAAACCAGCAAGCAAAATAGAGGCAAAACCTCCTAAGTTGTTTCCATGACTAAATGAGAATGGAATTATTTTCAAGAAGTGATATTATTTCACTAGTTTGCTTTAAGTAGTCTAGTACAATTTGCTTGATTTTTTAATTTTTATTTTTTATTTTTACTATTATAATTCTTTCAAGTAGAACTTTTTTAAAGCACATTTGCAAAATAAGATGCACACAAATTTAGTTTTTATCTTACCTGTAAGAAAGCACCACAAATCAGAAGATGACTTCAGTTTAGGGCCTTCTGACCACTAGTTCACTGATTTTTGCTTAAAAGATATAAAAACATAGTTAGTGTATTATGAACAATATCTTATTTCTAGTTAGCTACCTAAAGACATGCAGAAAGAACGTGGGATAGGTATTGTATATTTTTTAAAAAGTGGTGTGTCCAGATGTGTGTATCTTATACAGAACTTTAAAAATGTTTTTTAGTGCAAAGTTACAGCAATACATTGGATTGCGGTAGAACAAAAGCTATTTTGAAAAAAACCTGTCTGTCATTAGCTGGTTCTAGTAGCTTTAATCCAAATGTTAAATATTGTAGGTAAAATATAAATACTGTAGATACAAAAGGAGGAACAGTAGGTAGGTATAACAAAGAGTGGAAGGAGAAAAATAGTAACACAGAGGCTAGGAGCTGAATATTGTGTGCCTTAGATGGACAGCAGGCTGTTTCCAAAGAGGTGTTAGGCAGTAAACTTTAAACTTTCACATTGTAGGTATCAGTATCACCTGAAATCTGTCTGTAGTCAGTGGGGAGAAAGAGTCCCTTATAGGATATGACTCCTTCAATCTATGTTAGAAATCTAGAAGTGCCTCTCTATTGACTCTTCAGGGAGTCTAGAAGTCTGGCCTCAGATGTAGACACACACACTGCAGGCGCCTTCTGTGATTAAGAAAATCTGATTAGATGAACCCCCTGCCTGAGGTGTTAGATCATGACAGCAAAGTCACAGGTGGAAGTTGTAGGAAGAGTGGAAATGGACATTTGGTTACAAATGCAAGTTGTCAAGAGAGAGAGGGGCAAAAATGCCAAAGAGGGAGTGCTGTTGAATTGCTATGAAAAATGGAAGCTGCCTCAGGAGAAATTTCTGAATGGAACATCAGTAGTGTGGTCAGCCAAGGAGATGGGTCCAAAAGTGAAATGTTTATATAATAAGATGTTACAAACTCCAGGTGATTGCAGGATTGGGGTATTAAGGGTGATTTGATTGCTTATTGTTGGTAATGACCCCAAATTTTGGGAAGATGTTCTCCCATCCTATATATACCCTTATTCCATCTTATGAACAGATTAGAATAACAGTCCCACAATTGTACCTGCAGCTAAGACATAATGTACAGTTTTAGTCACAGTACTTGATTCTCTGGTTTTTGATAGGGGGTGTGAAAAATAGAAGGAATTAGAGAAATACTATGGGTATAATAATAATGGATTTCCAACTGTAGAAATCACTTTAGAAACGTTAAACTTTTGCCAGACATATGACAAAACAGAAAACTGATTAGTCCTTTGGTTTATTAAAAAATCTAATATTTATATAGATAAAACCAAACAAACAACTGCATATTTGTTCCAAGAATGGAAACAAAAATTTGTTGTTTCACATACTATGGGCCCATGGAGACTGATGTTTTCTCCTATATAGAGACTTGTACAGATTTTTTCAGATCAGGCAACATCTGCTGTAGTACATTCTTCAAGTTTTCTTTGCCACCAAGCTTATATTGTGCAGCAGCATTCCTTGGTAAAAAGCAGAGATAAGTGATAAGATCCAGTGATTATTGCTTAGGATGTGGTGTCAGGAGTGATCAGTATCTCATTCGGGTTCAGTAACTGATGGGCTTCCCAGGGCCACTTCTGCTAGATTGCTATTGACTTGAACTCCTTCCCATGTTTCTGGGCAAGGTCACTCAGTAATAGTAGCAGCACATATCTTGCTTGTTTTTTCTCCTTGACACAGAAACCTGAGTAGAAAATCGCAGGTTTTTGTTACCTTCCCAGTATTTGTATTATTCGCACATGAACAGAAAATTGTTTGCTGCACTAAAAAACATGAATCACAAACCAGTGTCTTTCTCCAGTTAACTAATGGTTGATTCTAGGAATATGTGCTTTATTTCATGGTTTTTAGGGCATTTTTATTTGATGTATCTTTGTTATGAAAAGTTTATATAACATATAGCATTTTATAGAAACAAAAATTATCAAGTGAACAGATGGGATAAGTATTTTTTTAGCATTTACTGTATTTTTAACATGTGAAATACAATTTTTTTTAATAGGAATAGGGAACCTCTAATAGGCTGAGGTCGGGGAAGCTTCTCCATTTTGCTGTACTTTAATAATCTGTATGCATGTGGAAATGCTGGAAATGCTAAAGCATGTTTGGCTCTACTTTTTGTCAACTATATTTTTTTGTGTCTTGAATGCAGTAGTGCAAATCTGAGGGTAGTTTCAGGGTGTTTTTTTAGCAGTATAGTTATTTCTTCTGCTCTGCATGGTTATGAGGATTACTTCATTAAATAAACATCCATTTCTATCCACAAAATAATAATTTTCCACCTTCAATGCTGTTAGTTTGAGATTCAAAGAGGGAAGAAATACACACAGGGAGGTCAGGTAGGATAAACAGTGGCCTGGGAACAGTGGAAGAGGAACCTGAATGACTCTTGCAGTGCTAAGGCATTAGACAGGAGTCTCAGGGAGTATTGCTGATCTGCTGGGAAGTTCTCAAAAAGACAATTGGTATCCATTGGGTGGTGTGAGCCATCTGCTTTCAAGTGGTCTCATGGAAAGGCAATCGGTTGCAGCTTTTCTTCACCTTGTCTTGCATAGGCTGCCTCAAAAGGTCATTGCTGAATCTTTTTTTATATACAGTATCTGAGCTATAGTAGTGTGGTGGGTCACCCTTTGGAGGTGCCTATCTTTCTATGTTGATATTTAGAGGCAGCCTTGGTGATTACTTAAATGAGGTTGCAGATTTAAATTCTACCCTGACTGACAAGTTGACTGCAGTTTTTTTATTGCTTTTTTTGGAAGAAAGCTCGATTTGTGTTGCCTTACAACTACCCTGTCTATTCCTTTTTTAGTCCGCTGGTACAACTTGTTGACCATTAGTGATGTGCAGGTTATTGTTGAGTAGATAACCTTGGATCTTGAAAACTCCTGGAAGCTTGGTACATAGCCCAAGTTAAACTGTTACCAGAAAATTGTTCAGCTGTCCAATCAAAACTTGACCCAGTGTCAGATTTTTGGTTAGAGATCACAAAGTAAGAAATAATACGTGAAAACAAAAAAATAATCCCACATACCTGTGTACTTTAAAGATGAGGAACTTTGGGCAAAAAAAATTGTGTTAACTTTAACTTTCTCAGCACTTGTATGTTGTTAGGCCTTTGCAAAATGTGACAGTGAAACTGGTAAGAAGTTTCAGAATTCTAGGTGATGTTAATGATTTATTCCATACAGTTGATGTCTGTGGTGCCTTCTTTGGAGAAGAGGGAGCCCAGGCTTTGGCTCAGCAACAAACCATCAGTTACTCTTCACTTGGGGGGGCAGAACATGGCTGCATTTGCAACTGGCATCACACCTTTAAAAGACAATGATTGGTTATCACCTAAGTAATAGTCTAATAGTAAAAAAAAAACAACCAAACAAAAATCCCCTAGCAAATCAAAACGGCTCTGTATATTAATTTACTATCTTTCTGCCTTGCTGCTATCTAGTGAATTACTAGTGATTGACCATTTTCCATATTCTGACTCCCATTATTTGATCCTCTGAAGATCAGCTTCATATTATTGTTTTCTCTCTTTTTGTGCTCAGCCAACAGTCATGTGTGTCCAGTGACACTTTCTTTTACCTACTGCTTCAGTGCTGGTGTTTATTAAAGCTGATGATCAGACCCTCCTCTGTGTTTCTTTCCCTGCAGATCTTTCTGATTGCAGTTGTGAGGGCATAATTTGCTCTGCAGTTGCTGTAGTTGTGATTTCTAACCTAATAGGTATCTCATGAGATTTTAAAAGAGTTTAGTAGGCTCTGAATGGTAGGCCCACAGAATGCTGAATCATTTTCCCTGAACCATAATGAAGTGTCACTTTTTGTTGTTTTTACCTATTGTCCCCCTCATTTTTTTCCCTTTGTCACTTGATATTTATGAAACTCTGTGTATGCCTGTGTATATGTATTTTATTTTCTGGGCCTAGCTGCCTTAATTTTTCCCCTGACTTTATTTTTCTTTTTTCTTACTGAGTACTATGGTGGCACTGTTTATGTGCTGCCATTAATGTTGCCTCTCCCAGCTGCTGGCTTTTGTGTCTTTGCTGTTCTCCACCTGCAGAAGTCAGACTCTTTGCTCAGAGCTGTTGGCCTGTGGTTAAAAAAAACATTGAGCCAACCAAAAACAACTAAAAAAATGTTATAAAGTCTTTACACAGCAGTGAATTGCCACCTTGCTTAGGATATATGTCACTGAAAAATCCAAGTAGGTCAGGTTTGCAATTCCAAGCAGGATTTTTCTGATAATCTTTGAATAAAACTTATCTTGTTTCCATGTTAACTTCTAAGTGGGAAGTTCTTTAGATCTGATTTTGTGCACTTAAATTATGAAAAGCACTCTACATTCCTCGGCTCAGCTAAGGAGGAGTCAGTGGGGAGCCCTCCAATTGCATAGGAACATATTTAGTCTGGTTCTGTTTGTTTTAAATATCTTTTAGCTAAATCAAACATGAAATGTAACACTTGGGCACCATACAGATTCATGATGTTTATGAGAAGTATTACGAGGGATATGAGATCCATAAATCAGAGAGTGGTTCCCATTGATCTCTAAATGTATTCTCTTTCCTAGTGACAGAGACAGATAGTCATAATCTGATTTCTTGACATTTCAGGGCAGACCGAATGATAGAAAGCGCAAGAGACTTGCTTGTACTTTGTTTTCATTAAATGCTATGTGTTTCTTAAAGCCCATCCTGTCCTCTTTCCTTCTGGACAGAAAACCCGTTTTACATTTATTTTCTGTCACTTTGTCTTTTAATAGTGCATTGACAGGCAAGGAAAGAGTTTATGCTCTTTTCTCCAGCCACTCTCTTCACTTTCCACAGTTACGAAACAGTATTTTTGAGATCCTGCCTTTCCTTAGCATCCTCTTCTTTTTGAGTGCTCTCAATTCAGATTGTTCTGCCTCTCAATGAAAGGTTGGTTTTCTAATCTGTGTGAAATCTGTCTTTTAAAACCAGACAAAGCTCAAATTTAACTGATCAACTCAAATGAAAGGCAATGGAAAGCACAAAACTGCTTTAACTCAGAACATTTAGCTAAGGCTAATATGGATCAGGTCACGTTTGACAAGAGTGTATATCTCTGAGTTGCATCCATTAGCTGGGTAAAGTAATTGGTAGAACTTAAAGTTACAATAATTAACAAAGACAGGAGATAATTTTGCATTCACTGTTCTGGCTGCATATACAGCCAGAAAGCATTTTGTTTTACTTTCTTCTGTATCCCTTTTCTGTCTCTGCAGAGGTCAATAAATACAAAGTTATGAAAATTTGCTCTTTGTTTATAAAAGGTCTGTATTCCATATTCAAAGCATGGTTTAAGTGAAGAAGTCTTGCAATTTAATAGATAATTGTTTTAACTCATCACTGTCTTAGTCTTTGTATTATTGCTTATTTCTAATGTTTTGTCCTTTGCTGTCACACTGGGTGCATGTCGCAGGGAATACAGTGTTGTACAGATACAGGATCAGGATGGTTAGAGTTGGAAGGGACCTTACAAATCATCAAGATTTGCAGGGGGCACCTCCAAGTAGACCAGGTTGCAGAAGGCCTCATCCACCTGGCCTTAAGCACTTCCAGGAACTGGGACATCAACAGCCTCCTTAGGAAATCTATTCCAGTATCCTGCCACCCCCATGGTGAAGAATTTTTTCATAATATCTAACCTAAATCTACCCTCTTTCAGCTTAAAACCATTATCCCTTGTCCCATCACTGTCCTCTCTGGTAAGTTCCTCCCCAGCTTTCCAGGCCCCATCATGTAGAAGGCCACTGTAAGGTCTCCCCAGACCATTCTCTTCTCCAGGCTGAGTGGCCCAAACTCTGTCAGGCTGTCTTCATAGCAGAGGTGCTCCAGCCCTCTGGTCATCTTTGTGGCTCTCCTCAGGCTTTGCTACCACGATGCCTTTCTTCAGGCAGTAATCTACAAGAGGGACTGCAGTGAGAAGTCTTAAAGGCTTTGCCTTCCTTAATCAGAGCTCAGCTGTTAGTGGTATGCAAAGACATGGGATGTTATACTGTGTTCCCACCCCAGTGCTTCTTGGAGCTATTTGGGACTGCATTGCAGTCACATACAGCAGACAGTCCCCTTTCATCCACTGATCCAGTTGTTCACTTCCTTTCTATTCCAGTGACAGCCCCTGCTGCTTATAGGCATCAGGACCAGCTGCTTCTTGGTCTGGGTCAGCTTTGGTTCTTTCAAAGGCAATTGTGGCTCTAGTGCTTTTGGACTGGTAGGGACGTCAAAGGAGTATTTTGTAGTAGATGCGCGTGCATGTGTATCACAGTGACAGTGTAAGAAGGAAATGGGGCATGAACAGGGCATGAACAAGGAGAGGCTAGGTTGTGCAGTATCAGGGTAATAGTGACATGTGAGAGCACTTAGTTGATACAGCCTGGGAAAACAGAAAAAATGGCAAGGTCTAAAGGACCTTGCAGACACTTTCCTGCATGCCCTGTTCTGTGCTCAGTCTAAGTTTTTACCAGCTCATCTCTGTGTACTGACAGGATTCCTGCTGAGGGCTATTGAGCTAATGCATGAATGCATGAGTACCTCATAGCATATTTACTGAACTTGATTTTCATTACATAAAACCTGTTTTGTTCAACTTCACTCTACCTGGGAGGGTTGAATCACATGCTTATGCACCTTTAAGGTCCTTTCAAATCCAAACCATTATCTGATTCTATATACTTAATGTATAAATACATACATGGATAAATTCTCCCTGATAAATTCTTCATGCTCAGCCTGGTTGTTGCATGCCCATCTTTGATGAAACCCAGGGATACCCCTGCTGAGGTCTGCATGGGCACAGTGCATTTCGTATTCTGATACAAATTTATTTTTTGAGCATGCTGGGGTAGAGTGCTGGCAGGTACACTTTATCTACTTAGTTCAAAAGGGAAATAAGACTCAGATATTACCAAAGGTCTGAAGTTGTGCTGGGTATGGACCCCATTATTTATGACATAAGAACCACCCCAGTTCAAAGATATCTGTTCAGAACTGTACAAATATGAATAGAAGCTGTCATAGATTGTGGCAAGTCAGACTGAGAACCCCAAGAAGTCCTGCTCAAAGTAATCAGCTGTGACCAGCTTGAACACATCCAAGGATGCAGCCTGTGTAACTTCTTTGGGTAGTCTTTTCCACCACCTGACTGTCCACATGGTGGACGAATTTCTTCTTAAATCCACTTTGAACCTTTTTTGTTTCAATTCATGCCCATTGTCTATTGTGTTCCTGCAAGGCACCGCTGTGAAGAAGGTGGGTCCCTATTCTTGATACTCCTTGCAGGAATTCTCCAACTGCTTGCAAGTGTTGGAAGGTTGCTGTTAGGTCCCTTCAAAACCATTGCCTCCCCAGGCTGAACAAGCCCTGTTTCTTTAGCCTGTGCTCACAGGACAAGTGCTCCAGCCACCTGACCATCTTGGTGTAGCACTTGTTGACCTAACTCCTGTTTATTGGGCCTTCAGGTATCGGAAGCCCAGTGCTGGATGCAATATTGTAGGTGTGGTCTAATTAATGCTTGGTAGAGAGGGTAATTGCTTCCCTCAGTCTGCTAGCTGTGTAACTTATAATACAGCCCCAGGCATCCTCCTGGGAGGTGTGTTGTCCCATGCAGGGTGTGAGTAAAGGGCTAAGGATATCAAAACTAGGGGTTTTTAAACTGCAGCTTGCATTGTCATGCAAGTAGCAGAAGGCAGATGGCTGAGCCTTCTTCTCTAGTAGTAATCAGTATGCCACTGGTATGTCTCTCTCTGCCTCCATCTGTTGTCAGGCTGCTGGTGGAGTAACCTATGGTGGGACATATGCAAGGCTATCATTGTATGCAGCACCACATAGAGAGAACTGTACACACGCTTTATTGTGCTGCTGGCCCTTTTTGGAAGAATTATTGTTGGAAACAGGAACCCTCTTCTGGCATGTCAGACTCCTTGGTTGTTTGTTGTTTCCTTCATGGTGCTTTCAGACAAGAAGCAATATGCAGAATTTTAAGAGTAGAGATTTAAGTAGTGGCCAACAACAAGAAGGGGACAAGAAGTGAAAGGCACCGAGAGAGTTATTGCTGGCCACTGGTGTCATCTTCACACCACTACTGGTTTTACCTTATTATGAACATTGGTAGCTAGGTTTTGCTCATTTACTTTAACAGTGACAAGAAACTAACGACCATAACAAAAATTGACTTTTAAAATATTAAATGTATGTATAGTTTTTCCTTCTTATTCTAACCACTAATAGAAAAATAGGGACCCTATTTTCACTTTTCATCCTGCCATCCAAGAACTAGGTTGTCAGCACCTCAGAAAGCCCAGAAATTGTGAATAGGAGGGTAGATACCTACAGCTGTCTCTGAAAGGTGCATCATTGTTATTGTAGTGTCTGCTGGTTTAGCTGCTGTTTGTTTGTATGAGTAAACTGGACAATCTGATAACTTTGAAGTGTGTTGTATCATCATCACACATGTGAAGTCAAACCATACACGTTTGCATAAACAGATGGAAATTCTGAGAATGAGTCACGAGTCTGTCCTTCAAATGGTGTTCTAGATTATTTGGGGTTTGCAATGGGAAATGAAATGGGGATTACACAGAAGGGAACGCTGAATTATTCTTTAATTATGAAGAAAGAGGAATTTTTCTACCATTCCCATAAGGGTAAACAGTCAATGAGGATGAAAAAGCAAAAACATTACCTTCCCTGTTTTATGAAAAAGCCCATACAGAAGAAAAAAAAGGATTAACTTGGAAGTATTGATTAAAAGTATTTCAGTGTTAATGCTTTTCATTCTGTAAGGAAGATTAGCTTTATACAGACATTTCTAATCTATATGTGTTGTTTTGTGTGCCTGTTCATCTCAAATTTAATATGGCTTTTGATAGTCTCCTGTAACATAGTTATTGAGAAAGTGATGAGGTATGAGTTACATAAATGAACACTGAGGTCAATTGAAAACTTCATCAACTGCCAGGCTCAGAGGGTTGGGATCAGTGCCACAAAGTCCTTCTGGTGATCAGTAACTGATGGTGTACCCAAAGAGATGATCCTGGGTCCAGTATTATTTAATGCCCCCATTAAGGACCTGGATGATGGGACAGAGTGCACCCTGAGCAAGTTTGCAGAAAACTGGCAAGACTGGCAAATAGACCAGAGGGTTGTACTGCCACCCAGAGGGACCTGAACAGGCTGGAGAGATGGGCTATCAGGAATCTTGTGAAGCACAATGAAGGGAAATGTCAAATAGTGCCCCTGGGGAGGAAGCTGTCAGCCATCAGCCTCCTGGGCTGTGCTGCAAAAGTATTGCCAGGATACCAAGGGAGGTGATATTTTCCCTGTGCTTAGCCCTGGTGGGACATATCTGGAGTGGAGTACTGGGACATACTGGAGTGAAGCAGAGGGCCCCAAATACAGACATGAAGGTGACCTTCCAGTGTGGGGGTAGTTGAACACAGCCACGGGTTACCAGAGGGGTTGTGGAGTCTCTGTTCTTGGAGATACTCGGAAGAGGAGTGGGTACAGTCCTGAGCAATCTGCTCTTAGTGACTGCTCTGTGACCCTTCCATTTTGTGATTTAGTGACACAGAGGCAAGAAGGATTTCAGAAACCACACAGAACTTATGCTGTTAAAGTGTTAGAGAGGAAGTTGTTTGAAGTTTCTCTGTGTGAGCTAGAGAGGCTGGTAGTCCAGTGGGACAGCAAGTCTAGTTCTGACTCCTTTGCTTCATCTGTGCATCAAAGATTGGTTGGAAACTTAGCTGACTGACCTGTTAAATTGCCAAAATAGTGCCAGGCACACTAGATTTAGCCTGTGCTAGATACTCTCCTAGGCAGTTGATAGGTGTGTCTCTGTCCCTGCGCAAGCCAAGTTCTGCTGTCCCCACGCAGTGTGGGTGTGATGACCCTGTTCTGGTCAGGAGAGTTGAACAGTATTGATGTGGGCTGCTTCAATCAGCCTCAGTGCCAGAGAGTTGCTTGGTGCTTTTAAGTTTACTAACACAGATGTAGCCTTAAAAAGAGTGGCTGCCTGGATCCCTAGGTGGCAACCTGAAGAAATCTTTTGCCAAAATTCTAGCTTCCGTGCTCATGAATGAGCTGTATTTTCAGGGCAAGACCTCATCAATCTTTTATAACTGATAGGGAATGAGGGGAGTAGACACTATGTCTGAGCCAGAATGCCTCAGTGATTGATCTCCAAGTGTCAACTTAATTTTTAAAAATTGAAGAACCTTAAAAGACATGAGAAGACATTGGAAGACATTAAAAGAAAAATAAATGAATTTTTTTTTTAAAAGAAAGCTTAAAAGACACAACAGTATTGCGTGAGAAATGTAAATATATGTATTTTATATTCTGAACAGTAACAGTAACTATGCTCTATTGTTCTATTCTGTTTCTAAAAGAGAAGTAATCCTGCACTTTAAACAGATCTGCTGATGGTATTCCCTGTACCTATTCTATATAGTATTTACAGCTTCCTATCCAAATAAAACATCTAGTCTTTAACTGTGGATCAATACACAACCTGTGTGTTTTTAGTAATAGTCAGATAATTAAGCATGGTCTTGTTATTTTTTTTCTTCCACAAAGTTATGAAACTCATACATATCTCATGACATTTTCTGGATACATTTTTTGGACTCCACCATAGCCTTTCACCACTTGGATCTCAGTGAAGCTTTGGGTGTTCATCAAGTATGGATTGTGGGCAGCTGTCATCTAGATATTTTAGTTTTCAGCTGGATAATATATTTAGCAAATTTAGGCTATGATATGCAGAGTTTTTTTCCATTTATTATTCTTATTTATTATTCTTGGAAATCTTTGTGGGTTTTCATGAAAATGCTAATAAACCTCCATCGTCTAAAGACTTGTGTACTGGGACAGGATAGATAGATAGCTAAATAGATAAAGGAGCATGGCACAACTGAGCTTTTTTGCAGACTTAAACACTGCTCAATTTTTAAATATGCTCTCATGTTTTGTGGTTTTAAGCAGATGCTTAAGAGATGCTTTAAGCGCTAAGAAATGCTTTAGTTTGAATGTTGAAACTTTTTATTTTATATATTCATTCTTGTGTTAAAATTTATTTTTGGAAGAGACTCTATGCTCTTGTCTTGTGGTAGACTTATTTCAGTGTAAACATCCATATGAAGACCCTAGGAATAATCTCAATGCAAGAAGTATGATTATACATCCAAGAGACATGTGCATCACAGTTCAATTTTAGCAGAAGGCATATGGCTCTTTAAGCTTTAAAATATTATTTTAGTTTCTGAAAGACAGAAAATACAGGATTTTTTTAACTTATAATATCTTATAATGTAAATTACAACAGTTCTGTAGAGGAAGCCATGTGCTTTACCAGTGATTTGATATGAGTTGGCTGGCACTCAGGTGATTTTACTTACCCAATTGCTTCAGAGGCTTACAGGCTTCTTCCTCACTAAGTTGTAAGAAATTGGTGGAAATATACATCTTGTTTCTATGAACAGACAGGGTTCATAGCTCACTGTGTGCAAAGGTTATCAGTAAGTCTGTAGGGAAAAAATTAAAATCTAACTCCCACTAGAAAAGTTAGTGATTCTGTGGAAATTGAGTTAAAGTTGCATATAAGTAATGAAATAATTCCCTGATTAAATTTTCACTGATTTTTATAAAATAAGTTAGTAATAATCTGTTTGTAATTGGAATAAAATTTGGAGTGCAATTAATTAGCACTGTAGGGAAATAGCAGAACAAAACACATTTAAAAAAAAAATTACTACCTGAAATAAACTTATAGTACAAATAAATTTTTCAACCATGCAGCTGGTTTTAGGTGTTCATGTACAAGTTTCAGCTATGAACATGTTCCTGTCAAGTCATTGGGAGCTTTAATACAGCAGCTACAAATAGTTTGGTTTGCATTTCCTCTCCCCTTCTATCTGTTACTCAAAGATGTGTTTGGTTTTATTCTGAATGGTTCCAATTGTCCTCTGGCCATGGAAGATGTGGCTGATGGGTTTGTGGGAACGTAGTAATAGGTGTAGAAGGGGCTCAGACAGTGACACTTTGGTATCTGTTGGCAAAGATGGGAGAGCACAGCCTTTGAAGCAATCCTGATGGAGCATTTAATTAGCAATGGCAACTGTGCTTGATTCTACTCAAAGTAATTAACAGGCCATGAATCATAGAATCATAGAATTGGCTGGGTTGGGAGGGACCTCAGAGATCATCAAGTCCAACCCTTGATCCACTACCGCTGCAGTTACCAGACCATGGCACTGAGTGCCACATCCAGTCTCTTTTTAAATATCTCCAGGGATGGAGAATCCACTACTTCCCAGGGCAGCCCATTCCAATGCTTGATCACTCTCTCAGTAAAGAAATTCTTTCTAATGTCCAACCTAAACCTCCCCCGGCACAACTTGAGACCTCTTGTGCCCTCTTGTCTTTCTGAGGGTTGCCTGGGAAAAGAGACCAACCCCCACCTGGCTACAACCTCCTTTCAGGGAGCTGTAGAGAGTGATGAGGTCTCCTCTGAGCCTCCTCTTCTCCAGGCTGAACAGCCCCAGCTCCCTCAGCCTCTCCTCATAGGATCTGTGCTCGAGTCCCTTCACCAGCCTGGTTGCCCTCCTTTGGACCTGCTCCAGGACCTCGATATCCTTCCTGAACTGAGGGGCCCAGAACTGGACACAGGACTCGAGGTGTGGCCTCACCAGTGCTGAGTACAGGGGCAATGAGGAGCATTGCCCTCATCTCATGAGGAGCAGAGAGCATCATGTGTGCAGAAGTTCTGGAGGTATTTGCAGGGTATCACTGCAAATATATTTTGTGGTTCTTGCTTTTTCATGTTAAAGTAATCTGTGTTTTGGTTTGGTTACACAGATTTAGGATTTGGTACTTGTAGATCAGATCTGTGAAGTGTGATACCTTGCACCACAGCTGCTATCATCATTAGGGGCCTATAAAGTGTTATACACAACTGTATTAAACTAATTTAATTAAAGTGCATTGAATTTTGCCAGGTATTCACATTAAAAATTGCAGTATTTTTTCTCTTATGTTTTCTTATCCTTTCAGTAGATTAGGCCAAAGTAGGCTTTCCTGAGAGTAGTATTCATCTGCAATCAAAAGCTGGATGGATTATCCAGTGATTTTTGTGTGGGTAAATGTACTGTAATCATATAAAGTCTTATATGCTATGCTAGCATGGTATACCATTTTTTTCTTGTTCTATTAATACTAATTTTATACAAGTATATACATTATACATTAAAGGAGAGTTCAGCTGCATAGATAACATAGCTGCTTAAAACTGACAATATTTGAATAACAAGTAGTAAAACTTTGAAATTATTGAAAATATAATGTTTAATGTAAAAATACCAACCCATACTTTCTCAAGCTACTTCTTCTCAGTCATAACTGATTTCAAATTTGTACTGTGTGAAAAAACCTGGAAACCCTTCCAAAGAGGAAATAATATCTATATAAATAAAATATTAAAATGGTGCTAATAACTGGTCAAGTTCTTTATTTTTGAGTCTGAAAAAAAGGAGATAATGAATTTTTTTTATCCACTGTGAATTTGTGTACAGTTTTATTTGCCAATCCTGTTAAAAATGTAATAGCAGAATGGTGTCTCTGCCCTATTAATTTTGTCATGTTAAACTTGGCAAAAAAGCGGTTTCTCCGTTTTTTTTCCTCTAGTACACATATAAACATAACTGTTTAATTTACTACTTTTGCTGCTAACTTGGAGTTGCTGATGTTGGCACAGTTTTGAAGGGCAAATGCTTAACTCCCTGCAATTACAGTTGAAGAAGTAGCAATATTAAGACATTGGAGACGAGTTGTTTCCATATCCCTTCTGCTCTCTTTCCTCAATATTTAATAGTGTCCAAATTACTTAAGTTACAATATCTGAGGTCTGCTTCTACAATTAGTTGCAGAACTAGTCCCTCTGCAGGGAATACTGCATAATGTAGATGATTAAGCTCTCCAGCATGACACCCAGAAATCCCCAGGAGATCAGTCAGCTATGGCTCAAGCTCAGTAGACTGATGACTTGGCAGATGCCTTTTGGCTTTTAGGGGTCTTAGATTTCCCACCCTCTTAAAATAGTCATCTAAATAGTAGTTTTTGTGAGGTCAAAGAAAGTCTCATGTCTTACTAGCACTTATTTCTTTCTTCCAGGTGACTTTTTAGTATCTTCTTGGTCCTGTTTTCTTTGTCTTTGAATGAATGGATTGCCTAATACAGCTTTTCAAAAGAAACAAAGAAAAAGCGTAAAGATTAAAAGTGGGTAAACTTACACAGAAGAGTAAGAGAAGTAAACAATGTAGAAGCTGTGAGCTAGAAGAAAATCTTGTCTATATTAAGTTTTCCAGCTTTTGGGCTTATAACTAGTTTTCTCCCCTTATAACTAGTTTTCTCCCCTTATTTGCACTCCAGTTTCAATACAGCTGTGGTCTATTGTTACATGGCCTAATATTTTTTTAATGAATGAGAATTTTGATTTTCAGTAGCAAATATTCTTTCAGTCAGTATTTTCTTAGAAGGTGAAGGCTTAATGCAAGCACTAAACAGTAGATAAACACTCTTTCTGAATCTCTGATGTTATTGTCATAGATTTTTTACATTAAAACATTAGAATGAAAGTTCTAATTCTTGCATTTGAGAAGGCGGCAGAGAAAAAGGCATTATTAGGAAGAATTTAAATTTTACTTCTCTTCTGCTTGTGGATGGACTTTAGTATCAGAAATCTTTACATTTAGATGTCAGTTTAGATGTTGCATTTTAATCCCCAGACTAAATGCTTCTGATTGCCTAGGAAGTTTTGAAGCTGTCTGACAAGTTCTCAACTGAGTTTGTGAGATGTGGTTGTTACCAAGATTTTCTCAGCATGACAGAATGAATAGCTGAAACTGGAGTGTTTTGGAGTACAGTGTTTTGACTTTGTCTTGAGTGTCAGACATTGGTGTGCTGTGGAGGACATTAATAACATTAATTACAGCTCATAGGAAAAACAAATTCAGGGCTAGAACCATTTTCTTTATATTCATCATTTGAGTAGTTCTCTTATTTCCAGGCAGGAATGCAAAATCTTTAATTTAAAATGGCTTTAATTTCTGTTGCTAGAAGGAGTTTAGACAATGTTAACTGACTGGGTAAATGTTCATGAGAGGATGAGTTTATGTAGTCTGTTAAATGAGCTTGATTTACAATCTGCCTGCCATGATTTGCAACCACTTTAGGGCTGTACACAACTAATTTGGTGTAGGACTTTGATGCTTACTGTCCCTACTGTTTTCCTTTGTAAATATGCTCTCACAGTACCAAAAAGTATTTTCCCAATATTCATGGGATGGATGTAATTTTGATTTTATGCCATTTCTTTTAAAATATTTGGAAATCCTCCTTGATTCACACTTAAGGGAGGTCACTTTAGCATATTTTCAACTGCTGCTTGTGGGGTTCTTTCATGTCTCCATCAGTCATGAGAAAGCTTGGCTTGCCACATGAGCAAAGAAAGAATTGTTCCTTGTACGTGTGGCAGACAGAGGTATAAAGCTGCTCTGATGTAAGGATGACTTTCTGTTAAAAGTACCTTCCTGTGTATGAGGGATAGGGATAGGCTAGGTGTGCTATAGGAACATCAGGGAAATAATGCTGGTTAAGTTACATTATTTATTACAAAGCAGTTTAATGTAAGATGGTGTTTCTTTGGTAAGGAAATGATTAAATAAGTTAATTATATAGTTTTCATGTATCTTCTGCATTTCACTGAATATAATTATATTCTATTACCTGAGAAAAGCTTATAGAAATTATTTAAATATCCATGCCTAGGATTAGAAACCAGGTGATGAATTGATGAAATTACAGTTTTTGGAAGAAAAGGAACTACAAAACTTTGACCTATAAACCTGGCAAAATTCTGTCTTCGCACGTAAGATGGGAATCCCTGGAGTTAGTCGTGTGGTAAGCAAAGAAAGCATTTACATGAGTAGTGAGTAGTGGGTTTTTTTTCTTTTTTTTTTTTTTCTTTTGTATAAGTGTTCTTATGACTTGAAAATATTCCAGAATTTGCTGGGGATGTGAAGAGCTCATTTATCATATTAAAAGTAAGAGCAGAATTTAGAGCGTGCTTGCAGAATTCAGTGTCTTGCTGCTTGAGATACCCATCAATTATAGTAATTAATAGGAAAATTTAGGAAATTTGTAAGAAAATTCATGTTTTATGCATGAATTATTCCTCAATCAAACCTAGAACTTGAGCAAACCTGCATTGTCGGGGTTTGATAAATACCTGTACATGTTGTGGATCAGCACAATGCTGGAGTTGGCAGAGCAAGCATTTGGACCTGTGCAAAACATAAGGCTTTTATGGTGTACCTCTGTGTTCTTGTGTTAGCATTCAGAACGAGAAGAGCAAGATACTGAAAGGAAAAATAAAGGTAGGCCATAGCATCTATGGGGTTAGACCATGGGGTTAGATCATGGGGTTTTTTACTGTGCTGCTGTAAGTCAGCAAGTGACGTTAGTGAGATACTCAACTTCAGTCTGTGTTTTTTTCTTACTTGTTTTCATGGACTTTTGTATCCTGGATATTTTGAAAGAAATAATAATAATCACACCATTTGGAAGGAAAGAATGTCAAAATGTTGAGTCATCAGCTTTTTGTTATGCTGGTGATCACTTAAAAATATTTAAAAGCACAGTTTTCTTAAACATCTATGGTTTTTTTCTGTGTATAGATAATGTATAAACCCAGCTGAGCACTGAGTGAACTCCCTGGGTCATGTCCTGGGAGCAGCCTAGCAGTGTCAAATGGTAAAATATGTGTGTGTTTTCTCCCTCCTTGATTAATTTCTTGCGCTCTTTGACAGATTTTGCTGTTGCAGACAGATTTTTGCTTATTCATTTATGTTGCCACAGTTGCTTCCACTTTCTAGATCTCCCTGAGCCTGTGCATCTTTTGTGGATCCATTTCCAAGAGTGGCTCTCGTGTTTTAATTAGCTGTCAGTGCCAATTAGTGTGCTGCTGAGGGGTTCCTGCACAGCTCTGGGCTATCTGTAGTTCTTGATGTGCTACTGATTCATTTTCTGTCCTCAAGCACTGGCATCTCATAGCTGAGGAACTGGTAAATTATTGAAAGCCTGAGTGCCTGGCTACACTGAAAATTCTGGCATTTCTACTTTGGACATTCATGGCATTTGGATTTCACTTTTTTTGGTATTTTTGCTAAACCTTTATGCCTCCTGATTGAGAGATGTATTATACCAATTCTTTTTTATGATAAGTTTCTGAAATATGAACTGTGCTCCTCTTCTCTTGCATTTTTCCAAATCTTTGAAATTGAAAGGTTTTAACCTGAATTCCTCAAGAAGCAAGACTTGTCTATCTCTTTAAAATGCATTTTTTATTATACATAGTTAAAGACACACTATGCAAAGATAGTTAAAAGATACAACTATACAAAGATAGTTGAAAGAAAAATATATCACCTAAATATCTCACCTAAAAGCTTGAAGATTGATATCTGATGAGGTATCTAACCTTAGCTTTTGTAATCCTGATAATAATGATGTAGCACATCGTTATACCCTGCTTGACTTCAGTTTAAAACTTTTGCATACAATATATTGAAGTACTAGAAAAGCTTAATGAGCTTTTATTTCTGGTTAATTTTTGCTGGATTAATTTAGTGATCTAGTTTTGTTTTGTTACTTTATTCAGTATTTTGAAAGTAAGTGTATTTTTTTTTTTTTTTAAAGAAAAAAACACCTCCTTATCTGTTAGAGTTTGCTTTAATTAGAACAGTTATTACAAACAAAGTTAGGAGAGGACAGATATAGCTTTAACATGATGGCCAGTGATGGCAATTGGTATTATGAAAAGATGTGATGGAGTTGAACCTTTTCTAAGGAGAATAGTTTAGATTAATGTATTTTGCAAATTTATGTTGTGAGAAAATTTCTGAACAGTTATTCTATAGGGGAGACAACCCCCAGACAGTAATTCTGACCAGTACTTCTGTAACTGTGAACAGTTAACATTACAGTCAGAAAATGTACACAGACAGGAATGAAATACAAGCACATGATTTCAGGACATGCTTGGATGTATCTCAGGTTTTAAGTCTGACTGTTTTCAAAAGGGGAAGCTGAATCTTCATCCCATTATCACTCAGAACATGTTTTTTTATTCCTTTTGTTGCTTGGTAAGCATGGAAAACCTGATGAAAACCTTACAGCTAAACAAGTATTTGGGAAAATGTCTATATTTAGTCACTGGAAAATCTAGGAAACTTACAGGTAATATCCTGAATTATTGGAGGTTTTACTGAAACTAATTCCAAATACTGAAAGTGAAGGAGTTTCCTTGTAAGGAGCCAGAGATGGAGTTGTGGTTTGATTTATTAATCAAGCTGTGTGGCTGAAGCAGGCAATACAGTAACCCACAGCAGAGACACCATACTGTGTATCCTGATTTGTTCTGGAACTTCTTGTATAGATCTTTATAGGGGATTAATCCTAATAGCATTAGCGTGGTAAGACATATTGCTAAGTAGACTTAGACTACTAACAAAGACTTAAAACAAACAGAAAAAAATCCTTTGAACATTGCTATTAAGTAGCTGACATGACATCAACCTCTTCAACCGATTCCCTGCTTTTTCTCAGACATCATCTTGGACAAAAGGGAAATGGAGCAAGGGATTAGCTGGGCCCATGATAACACTGTCAGCTTTTTGAATTAAATGCCATCCAGTTACTCACACAGAACATTGAAGTGAAATGCAGTATAGCCTATATATATTATATAGGCTCTATATAGTCTATATATGCTATATAGATTATATATACTATGTATACTATATTTATATAGTAAATTGCTGCATCTTAGACAGTTTTCAGCTAGTTTAATGTCTTAAATACTGATACTTTTAATGATCCCAAAGACATACTATCAGTAAGCATAAAAGCAATGTAAATGTTGAAGATAGGATTTAAGTTGAACGCTAGTCTTTTTAATGTATTTTAGGCAAGAATTTCCATAAATTAGAGGGGATGGATCTGGTTTGATATACTGTGTGGGTGGTTTCATAAATCAGCAGCAGTTAAAATGACATCCCATAGTAGGGCTAATTTAATTTTGCTAAGTGATTCTTTTTTAATCACTGTAATACATTGTGGTAAGTTGTTAATATGATCAGTTCAAAGGCCGATTTACATGTCAGCAGGTTTCTTCACTTGTCATGTATATTGTTTACTTTCATGGGGAAGTGTAAATACTTTTCATTGATATAACCACGTTACAAAGTAATTTCAAGCATGATAAAGCACTGCTTGTTCAAGGCTAAACATACCTTTTTTACTTGAAGTATGGAGCTGTTGCTTCTGAAATAAGTTCTTAAATGGTTTGCTGTGACTGAAATACCTGTGAACTTCTGAATACATATTGTGGAAGGAACCATTTATTTTATAAATGATCAGAAGTAAAAGCTGGTGTATGATAAGGACAAGGTATATGTTTCTATGTTGAAGAGGAGTTTTAATTTGGAAGCTCAGGTTTACAAAGACACTTTCTCTTGTGCTACCAGGGTCCCCGAGGGCTGTGCTTGTGACTTGTTGCCTGTGTTGTTCCACAGGGAACTAGGCCAAAAAAACCCTGAGCTGACTCCAACTCTGTGCTCTCCATGTTAAAAGGGATGAGTTCAGGTGGTAGCTGTGATCATAGTATCAGGCTGAAAAACAGTGCTATGAAAGTTTATGGGAAATGCTTTTGACATTCAACATATGAGTGACATTTTTGAATTGCATATGTGGCAGTTGATTTTTTTTTTTTTTTAGGGGGCAGGGGTTCTGTCATCTACATGAGTTATCCATGGATATCACATGACTGCTATCTGAAAGGCTGCTATTCTTTATGGTGTGAATTATGCACTGTTCATTACTACAATCTTCCTTGGATATTGGCAAGCTCTGGTGTAGCGAAATGAAGCAGTCGGGTGTGGCTAATTACGAGGTGGGAGGCGTGAGCTTGTGCTAAGCCCACCTGTGCCCAATTAAGGTTTAACCCCGCTGCAAACATGGCAGAACAAACAGTGCTCCGATTTTGCCGCCTTTAGACTCAGCTAGACTCGTTCAGAGCTTCTGCTCCGGACTCAGCTCACCTCCTCCTATGACTCCTCGAGAGTGAGCTGAGCATGCACTCGGAAGCACTCCTTTTACTGGTTGCCCAGTCCTGCTCATGTGCAGCCAGGGTAAGCCCTAATTGGGCACAGGTGGGCTTAGCACAAGCTCACGCCTCCCACCTCGTAATTAGCCACACCCGACTGCATCATTTCGCTACACTCTGGCTGTGAGGTGGCCTGTTTCCTTCCCCATCTATCCATTGCTGCTTTCCAAACAGGGCTTATGACCCTCTTTTTGGCTAGTCTGGCTCTTATTTTCTCCTCTGTACAGAAGAAGGAAGGATAAGATAAAAGCGGTGAAATAAAGAAAAAAACCCCAGCTTTTCTGGAAGGATCTGTCTGTCCCAAAGTATTGCACTGTGCTGATAACACCCACTTACTGAAAGTGCTGATTCCAGTTGATGTCCTCTAAGCAAAGCCCAGTTTTGTCTTCCTGTGTTTTGCTGGAACTGTGGTTAAGCCATTCAGCTGACTGGCATTGTCTGGCTGTGAGAGGGTGTCATGACCTACCTTGAGGGGTTATGTGTTGGTAAATGTATAACATCAAAAGGATACCCAGAATTGGCTACTATGATGAGTTTTGTTCAGGCTGCCAAGTCTGGATTGTCAACTGATACATCAGTGCAATACCCTGATTTGAGCACCCTACCACTACCCAACAGTTTAACGTGGGTATGTGTACAATACCAAACCAATCTCCATAGAACAGTACTGGGAAATAAAAGATAAAAATACCCACTAGGCTCCAGTAGAAAAGTAATGAAACCAATCAAACATCTTGAGTTTAATAATAAATATACAATTACTAGGCATCTAAGTATTAGTTAATAGTTGCTATATTGGCTCTAACTTTATTTAAACTAATTTCAGATATTCTTGGATAAAAGTATGCAAAATCTTAATAGTGGCAAAAGCACTGAGGGTACAGATAACCACTCACATTGCAAGAAAGGTTACTGGCAGTCAAGATGGAAAGATGTCACTGTGCTAGTGAGGTCCTCCACTAGCTTCACTCTAAGATCAGCTTTTATATAGAAAGGTTGCTTTAACTATGTGCAATCCCTTGCCTGTGTCATCCAAAATCAAGTCACAACCCACAGACTGACTGCTCTTCCACCAAGAGCTGAAGACTCACATTTAATCACCCTTTTTGGTGTGTCCTTGCGTTTTTTTGTGTCATCAGTGTTCATACATTTTTGCATGTACATTCTGCTGATGCACAATGTTGGAGCTGAAGCTGCTGCCTGGTGGAAGAGAGGGGATTGATGACCACGTGATGGTGGTTGTGCAGAATCACCTAGTTTGAAGAGGGAAGACAGGAAGCTGCCTCCTTAGGCCTATGCAACACTGCCAGTACTTTCTGTGGCCAAAGCTACAGCTTAGGTGAAACTAGGGTGGACTTAACTGTAACTACAAAAGAATAGGATGGACAGAATCATACCTAGAATTTTTTTTTTCTGTTTTCAGTAGCATGAACTATGCGTGACAAGTTGGTAACATAATGGGTGGGCATGTATTTCACTGCAAGTTTTTAAACTTACTGTGGCCTGTCTGCCATCATCCAACCTGGGATGATTTGTACACTGCTGTCAGGAAAAACTTCCCTCCATTGAGGCGCTGCATCTTTGCTCTTTTTGTGAAGTTATTAATAAGGCCTTGGGAACCTGAAATCCTCAATTTGTCCCGTATTTCTCTGTTTTCACTGTGTAGGGACACCGTAAATGAGGGGATGTTCCACAGTCTCTTGATGCATCAAGTGTAACAAGTTAAATGAGAAGGGAGATGCCTGATAGATTGCAATTCTGAGCCACTACAACCTTTTGCACTGGATATTTACACATTTACTCTATTGACACATTTACTATTGAAGCATTTGACCTTTCTGTACCTGGAATGTACCTGCCTCGATCCTTCTGGTTTCTGCACTAGTGGATTTAAGACACCATGGCACTCCAGCTGGACTCTCTCATACAATTTTTCAGTTTCCATGAAATACTTCTATGGTTTAGTCTTTATTCAGCACAGCACACTATACCATGAAAATACAGTGAGGTATAGTTTTGTTCACTCTATAGAAAACAAGGTTTCACCACTTGGTCTCTGCAGTCAGTGGGCAGGGTGAATGGGTTGGCTTTAGGTTCAATACAAGACCCCATTCATGTTGTTTTGGCAAGACATGACTGACACTATTTTTAAATACTTCTAACACAAACCCAGGAAAGTACAAAATAGTTCTGTGCGCTGTAGGAAAGAGTGTTGAGATGCATTTGACCTTCTAGCATGTGTAAATATTTACCATTTGGCTTTGTTGTTCTTCTTGTAGACATTACCCAAAGCAGTCCTTCACTACAGTGGCTGATACACCAGAAAATCTTCGCCTGAAGCAACAGAGTGAATTGCAAAGTCAGGTAAATCAAATAATTCTTTTGTCTCACTAATTTTAGACTCTCAGTCCACTTCTCTATAGTTTTTCTAAGTATTTCTTCATACTGATATGTAGTAGCACTCTAATTTAATTGTAAAACGTACTTGTAAGTTGGTATACTGCAAAAATATAGCCTGATCTAATTTTTACTAATTATATTATTGTAGGTACACTGACATCTCTGAAATCTTTTATTTTCAGCAGTATAAAAATTATCTAAGTAGTTTTTAATGTTTGAAATAGCTCAGTCCAGAGAATTAATTTGCCTTAGTCAAACTGTCATTGTCAGCTTGCATCAAACTTAGTAATAAAATAGCTGTGTGATTAGCAAATGATTAATTTGTCATTCTCAAACATCTAGAAGCCTTTAATACTTGTCAACACTAACCTGACTGAATGATCAATTTACAGATCTATTATGTCCTCTGTGAACTCCTATATGAAGCAGTCTGTAAGCTGGTTGTGGTAAATGTTATCAGTCAGCACTTACGTAGGTTAATAAGAAATGTGTTGCAATTAAATATGGAAAAGAAAAGAGGGAGAAAAAAAAAAAAAAGAAGAAAATGGCCATGAAGACTTAGGTGACCCAAAGATGATGTTTGTTTACTATTGTTACTCAGTGGTCCGTAACATACAGTTCTTATTGGTGTTAATTTCTTAATATCTGAACAACTCCACTTCCCCCCCCTAAGTTCCTTATTGTTTGATTTTTCTTTAGATTTTTTTTTAAGCCATTGCCCTTATAGTCTGGATTGATAATTATAATCAATTAAAGTAATAAAAACCTGTAGCAGAAACCAGATAGTAGGCAACCAAGAGCTCAAGAGCTTTCTTGTTTGGGAACCTCTCAGCACATTAATGGGTAGAATCAAAGGAGCACTAAATAGAAATGCTAGCACAGATATTTAGCATGATACACATTAAAAAAACCTTTTTTTAACCTTTTGTCATTGCAGTAAATGATTACAAAACTTTTTTTTTGTGCTGAGATTTAGCTACCTGGGAAGAGAAGAGTTGAATGTAGTTGTTTCATCTGGTAGTTACCATTCGGTCATAACCTCAGGGTTAAGAGGACCTTGTAAACTATGCTTTTTACAGCTTTGTTTGAAAGAAAATGAATTTCAAGCCCACTATTTTTTTAGTGGTTTGGTAGAAAATGTTGTTGAGATTCAGAAGAAAATTTAACTCTTCCTTCTATTGTTTTTTCACTGGATTGACTTGTGTATCTGCACATGGACCCACATGCTCATGGGTATATACAAATCTCAGGCCAAAATGTAAACTAGCCAGGCTGTATTCTTTTTCCATGGCTGCCTGTCTGCCTATCCTCAGGATATCAGTTACAGCATGGCTGAATTTTCTTGCTGGGACTTTATAAGGATTCAGCTACATGACTCAAATTTGGTAACAACTCTCTGGTCATGGGCAGAATGGAAGAGAAGCTGTCTGACTTATGGCTACATTACTTGCTGTGGTCATAAATACTCAGCAAAGATATAAAACCTTGTGCTTACAATTCTGAACCTCAACTCAAATGTGAATCATAAGCCTTGATCGAAAAGGCCCTCAGGGAAGCCTAAAAAGCCATATTTTTTAAGGTACTGGTAGATTTTAAAAGATTGATTTCTGTAGAAAGGCAGGCTGCAACTGGAGAGCTTGTTTAAAATTTGTTAAGAAAAGTATGGATAGGAAGAATCCTGTTTGGGTGTTTATACAGGACAACTCTCTCATAAGAAGTCCAGAGAGATCAGAACCTCATTTAGGAAATGTAGCTTGTGTTAAACCAGTTTGCTTTCTCCATGGTTATCGTGATAATACTTCTGAGGGACTAGAGGCTGTTGATAATTGTCAAGAAAGTGTAGAAGGCAACACTTTTTGTTAAGTTTTATGTAGAAAGCACTGGAATAATTTCTGTTCTGTCACCCTGTGCTACCACAATAGAAGATGGGCTTGTTAAGTTTAGCTCACACATTTCAAACTCACCTGGCTTGGCTAAATGATGACTAATGGAAGGAGTGTAGTCGAGTTCTAGAGCCTATAAGTAAACTGGCTTTCCCTAACCTATTTAAAACTTGCTGACATGGCACTGTGGAAGTGTAAGGAAACCTGTTCTGGTCTTGTTCTCTATTTGTAAACAGAGGAGCTAGTATTCCAGGACTACATATGAAGTATCAACAAGAAAATTGGAGTTGACATGTATAAACTTGCTGTAACTATTTGAAATGTGCTGGCATAAAAATGTTAGATAACGATCTAGTCAAAACTTGGAAATTGAGAGAAACCTTTAATTTTTACAATATGCCCAATATGCCTTTTTTTCAAGGTCATTAGGCAGTAAAATATCTGCATTTGTTGCAAGTATAGTTCTTCATTTTAAGGGCAAAAGTTTCTGTACTTGGAAGAAAGGCCATGATGTTTCTGATCCGCATTTGCTTCCATGGTGTTGATTCACATCAAGACTAGGATTGGGACATATAGTGCTACTGTATGTCACATAAAGTGAAGTAGCATAGCCAGGCAATTGTTTTAATGCTGAAATAAGATTCCATGGACTTTTCATAATCCAATTTAATTCTTGTCATAAATAAATCTGCAAATTATGAATAAGTTCTTTAATATTCTGAAGACTATAAGGACAGAGTTTCATCAGAGAGACACAAAGAAAATCTAGTTCAGGACACTGGAACCCTATCCACACTCTTTATTTTGGGGATGAAAGACCTTATTGTTCAGGTCTTATCCTGTTTGAGTGCTGTGCACTAAAAAAAAGTGTGTACATGGTGAAGCTTTTCACATGAGCTTGGCTGGATAGAATCAGATGGTTGGTGGGACAGTGGAACAGAATGCCCAGAGAAGTTGTAGGAATGTTCAGGGAGAGATTGGGTAGGACTTGAAGCAACCTGGTCTGGTGGGAGGTGTTCCTGCCCATGCAGGAGGGTTGGAATGAGGTGATCTTTATGGTCCCTTCTAACCCAGACCATTCTATGGTATTATTACTACCTTCCAGTATTTGTCAGAGCTGCTTGAGTCTCCTGCTGATGCAGCGACAATTGGAGACTTAAGAAATTCTTTGTTAGGTAATGTAAAAAATGATACAGCTTTAACTAATAGCTGCTTTCTAGCTTGTAAGTAAACATTTTAATGCTTTTGCTTCTGAAGAGGTACAAGCCCACGTTTAACTCCAGGACTCCATGTGTTTTCAAAATCTTTGGCTTTGAACTGTTGTTTATTTTACTCAGCAAAGCAGGAGGAATGGTAAAGGACACACCAGTAAATATTGTGCAAGCTAAAAGAATTGTGTTTCTGTAAATTTGTTATTTTGCTTTTCGTTTAAACATCAATTGACAGCATTTTATGTTGAAGTGTTGGGTCCTCTATCAAGAATCCATTAAGGTCAGCATCAGGTGCCAGGCTGTCAGTGTTGACATAACATGACAAGAGCAAAACAAACAAATCAAAATACTGTTTTCTGAAAGAGTCAATAAAAGATGGATTGCTCTTTAAAATACTTGAAATAATATGTTGTTAAGAAGTCAAAGGGCAATATTTAAAAGCTTTCGAGAGAACATTCTTCCGTACAAGATAGTTTCAGAGCTTTCCTCCCTTTAGCCTTTTGCTTCCATGCACTTTCATTCTGTAGTTTGAAGGAGACTCAAATGCATTTTAGGAGAGGCTTTAAGTTTGATTTCCCATTCTGGCAACCCCTCCAGTCCAGTGTGCCACCTGACAACAAAAATGAGTTTTAAGGTCTTTCATCCTCGAAATAAAGAGTGTGGACAGGGATCCAGTGTCCTGAACTAGATTTAGTTTGTGTCTCTCTGATGAAAACTTCCTATCTTTGTTGGGGGACTGTGCATTCTTTTACTCCATAGCATGTAGTGAATACCACATGCTCTTGCCTTTCCTAGATAAAAACTAATACCATAGAAGTTACTGATATTCTCATCAGAGCTATGTTTACCTAGGAATTGCTTTCAGGTACCTTAGCTACTGTTCTCTCTAGTTTTTTAACAGTATAAATTTGATCTGTAGCCTTTAGTTTTGTGGCAATGCAACACAACTCCAGTTTGCAGAAGGAAACAGAAATGTTCTCTAGCAGTTCTTGAGAGAATATTGAAGTGTGGGATCCAAGGGAGGGGTGATGTTAAGGTGGGTCCTTGTACTCCAACACTTTCAGAGGAAATCTGCTTTCTGCTAAGTCTTGGGGAACTTGCTACAAAATC
The DNA here is from genome assembly GCF_036169615.1 of Heliangelus exortis. NCBI lineage: Eukaryota > Metazoa > Chordata > Aves > Apodiformes > Trochilidae > Heliangelus > Heliangelus exortis. The sequence goes on from NC_092423.1 coordinate 19,425,134, forward strand.
ACAGGTGTTGTTCTACTGCCTCTTGTAATGTCTGGTGACAGCCTAAAGCTGCTGTCCTTGGAAACTGACAATGGTCTTTTTTATATGGGAGAAAATACTTTCCTTGTATTCTCTTACAGCAGCTTGGATGACTGAAAGTATATGGGGTGTTCTTCTCTAGGAAGAAACACACGTGCAATTTTTCTTTTTAAAGAGTTCATAAAATGTTGATTTCCTAAAACTTCCACTTTTCCTTAGGAGATATACCCAACTGAGTCAGGCTATTATCCTTATAATGTAAGATTTTAGAGGTCCTTACTTTCTCAGGAATTTCTTGCATTTGTATCTTTATCTGCTAACTCTCACCAGAACAATCACAATAGTATTGAGCATATAGAAAGCAGAGAACCTCAGTAAAAATAGAATAAAACATCCTTATTGTCAGATGTTTGCCTCTAGGATGGCCATACTCTGTGTTCATGTTGAAGAAGAAAGATTCTGTCTTTGTGATTCGCTGTGAAAGTGCAAGAGTGCAGGGTGTAAACTGAAATACAGAACATTCCATTTATATGCAGAGAAAAACATTTCCAGAGTGAAGGTGACTGAACACTGCCATAGGTTGCCTGGAGAGGTTGTGGAGTGTCCATGCTTGGATGTTCTCAGAAGAAGGTTCAGCACAATCTGAACAATCTGCTGTAGTTGACTGTGCTTCACTTTGTGTGGTGCACTGGATGATCTCCAGAGCTGCCTTTCAGCTTCAGCTGCTCTCAGATTCTGTGACTCCTCTGTCCTGGCCTTCCTTAGGTTCCTTCTGACCATTTCTTACTACTTCTCTTTGCCTCTCTGTTCCAAGACCGTAGGTTAGCAAGCTTCCAGGCAAATTCTTTTTATTAGCTGTTTTTCTTGATTTGTTAAAAAGCTTTTTCAGAGTGAATGCTGTGGGGAAATAAAATGCTGGATAGATTACCAGAGCAGACATTTAATGGATTTCCTGGGGTACCCTGAGTGTGCTCATTGGAGAAGTCAGGGAGAAAATAGTCCTTGGAGCTAGAGGCAAAGATAAAAATATCCTCTTTCAGCTGAGGAAAAAAACGAGAAATACAGGATAGAAGGCAGAGAAGGCTTGGTTACAGCTTAATGGCTGACTTTGTAACTTCTTATAGAGGACCTTGGAACAGAATTTAAAGATGGAATTTTTCCACATAACCATCAAGTGATGATTATTTATCTTCTCCTCTCTCTGGTTGTCCAAGGATCTGAACTTTGTCCACCATATGTATACAGAGAGGTGTGAGAGACCCAAAAGAGTGCTGGCTTCTCAGTCATCTTCTTGCTATTAACTGTGAGTGAGAAGTCCAGAAGCAGTTGATTTGTGCATTAAAATAAACCCAGACTGCCTGCAGGAAATTCTTTCTTGCTCCCCTATGAGTGCTGCACAAGAGTATTTTGTAAATCATGCTCACCTACTAAATGTGATATTTATTTTTTTTTTTTTTCAGCTCATGGTTTGTCCCTTTTTTGCCTCTGAAGACTATTTAAATGACTTGTTTTATCTGCAAGAGTCACAGGCATAAAAATCATTCTTGATGTGAATAATACAAAGCTTGAGAGATTTGCAGGAGGCAGAATGGATTTTAGTCCTCTGGGAAAATGGTTGTCACCTCTTTTGGTTGTTATCTTGCTGAGTATGTGAGGGACTCTGTCAAATTCTGTCTACATGCTGTCTGCACTGGACTGGCTTCTATTACTGTGTTACCATGTACCTACAGTGGTTTTTTTTATTTTTTTTCCCCCCTTTTTTTTTTTTTTTTTTTTTTTCTCCTTCCTGCAGTTACTAGACAGGCTGTAAGATTCAGGATGTGACAGTAATGCTTCCTCTCATTTCCTCTGCCACTCTGCACTGTCACAGAGGTTGGGACTGGCACATAGAAATAAACAAGTTCTAACCCTGTGGTCAGGAAACATGAAACTAAGACACCCATCTGTAGCACTGTATTAGTTGATGAACAGATTGGGAGGGAGTTTCTCTGTGTCATGCATTGGCTTGTTTTTGTGTTATTGACACGTTTTTAGACTCCTCAAATTCTTCTATTTCCACATGTGGAAATATGAATTGCTGGGAAATAAGATATGATCATGGGCTGCTTTTTGAAATTCAAAAGAAGAATAGTTTGCTTTAGCTTTAAGTTAGACTTAAATCTGATTTTTGGTACTGGCTGTGTATCCAGTGTTGGTGGATTTTCTTTTTTTTTCTTAATTTTTTTTAGGTTCTTTTTTATCCAATATCACTTTTCTGTGCAATTATACAGAATTTTAAACTACCATCTTGCTTATAAAAATGACAATTTTTTTATTATGATGTTAACTGTTCTTTTCACTTTGGTTTAGATCACTCACTGAAAATCAATCAGTGGGTTAGGCTGGGTAGATAAAAGCAGTATATTCTCTTCTTTTTTTCTCAACCTGTGTTGTTCTCTGTGTATCTGCATTTATATCTAAGAGCACAATTACAGGTTGCAGTGACTGAGCAAAACAACTGCTTCAGATGATTCTTTTTGTACTATTTCTTCATTCTTTCTGAAAAAAATTCTGCAAAGATGGTGATTGAAGGAACACATTATGAAGCAAAGTGCATACCTGACCGACTTCAGACAGAATTGCAGCTTTTTACTCTTGATTTCATGACACAAATGTAAAAGTCCCAGCTTTTTTTTTTTTTTTTTTTTTTTTTTTTACATTAGTATTTGACCTGTTATTAATATCCATAGTGGTTTGAAAAGCTGCTGCAGTTTGGTAGGAGTAACACAAGAACTAAACTACATTTAAGGAACCACAACAGTGTCTGCAGAGCCTTGGAAGCAAGCACCATAAACTGTTCTTGCTGGCCAAAAAATGATGAAGTCTATAAAATACACCATTGCAGGAGAAAAATCACCTCTCCCAGTGCCAGGACTCTGAAGTAGGATGCAAAAGATAGGAATATAATGAAATGCATTTTTTGAGTATATGCTGATGAGGAAAAAAATTTTTACATTTTATCTTTCACATGATTTTTAAGGTGCACATAATGTTTAACTGTAAAAAGTGATGGGTTAATAAATTTATATGAAATACAGGTATTTTTGTGGTAGGATGCAGCCAGATTGTTCATGATTATTAAATAGAGTACTTATTAAGCAAATCCATTTTTATAGACTGTCTTCTGACATTGAATCAATGTACAGCAAGTAGGGCATCCTTAAAAGAGGATCTTAGGATCAATAAAATTGAAAGTGGCACAGGCTACTTTTACTCATACAAGCAGCAGTTATAGAGAAGGGACAAAAGAGAGCCATAGTTGTTACTTGTAAGCTGAGTTGTGGAATTCTTAATGGCATCAAGGCTAGTATTGAAATGTCCCTAACTTTTTAGAGGAACAATTAATAAATGTAGTAACCTAAGATATTATCAGAATTTCTATTACATACATTAAATAAAATATTTTAAAATTTTCTATTTTAAAAAACCCAGTCAAAACAACTATTCACTTAAGCTCTTATATTCTAATCTTAAAAATACCATCCTTTTCTTTCTGGGTGAGGAGTGAGCTGGGGCCTTGGGCCATACTAAGCCATGTTCTTTTTCATGGTTTGTCAAGCTTCTCTTGGGATTCTCTTGAACTTCTTTCTGCTGTTCATTTTTGAAACTGGATTTTTTTTAGTGGTTGCTCTGTGCATCTCCTGCAGGAAATTTGATGCTGTGAATCTTGCTAATTATGTTTTTTTTGCATTACTGCATGGCATTTAAACCCACATGAAAGCAAAATGCGTTCAGTTGTAGAAAATTTAAGATGAAGAACAAGAACAGAACAATTGTCAGAGGAAGTGATGCATCCAGGGACTGCATATCAGATGCCAAGGACTAAATATGGGAATCAGCAAGAAATTCCTAATCCCAAACACAAGTAGTGTGTCATGGCTTATATCCACAGTGTGTATGGCTGCTCCCCTTATAATGGATATATCTTTTTTTTTTTTCCAGTTAATAGAGCTTGAGTTAGCATGAGGGCTTCATGCCATCCCATCAGTGGCCCTTTTGAAGTGTGGAGTATTGGTAATGTCAGCATTAAAAAGAAGGACAGCTAAGGAACATACCTTTACTTTGGGATGTAAAAAAGGAATTTTCAGTAATATGTTTTCAGCTAATGCATTGACTTAAGAGCAGTGGTTTTATTTTATTGATGTTGCCTATGTCTTCCTTCAGTTCTTAGTCTTCACCCTAGACTTCTGTTTGTGTAATGGTGGGGAGAAATCATATCTCTTTTTTTTTTTTTTTTTTTTTCCCCAGCAAATTGTAGTGGCTGACATTTAATAGTTTGAGAGTGGCATATAGTATTTTTGTTAATATCCCTTCATCAAGAGTAAAAGTTGAAAAGTTCAACATTTTCTTTTACAATGTGATATTATACCAATGAATTATTCATACATCAAAGCATTTGATTAACCCGATTGGCATTGCACGTTGTGACAATTAATGGCTTCCATTTAGTTGCTCGTGTTAAGCTCATGTCTTTTCAGAAGTACTGACCTGTTTCTGTACTGACCTGAAGCTTGTCATCCATCTTGTTAGAATGAAACCAATTTGTATGTTCATCTATGGCAATATTTTAACAAACTTCAGAGGTTCTGGACTGAGAATTTCTAGATGCCGGGTTAATTTTTCTCTACATTTTTTCTTGTCCTTATTCTCATGGCCTTACATTAATGTATTGAGAGAATTACTCTATTTCTTTTCATTGTGTTGGTTCTTTGAAAATGTTTCGAATTTGATTCTTATCCTTTTGTAGAGTTTTATTCCACCAGGATGACTCACTTTTACTCTTTAGATGTTAGATTTTTTTTTCCTGCTCATGATACAATCTCAACCTGCCAGTTTTTCTAGTCCAAGGGATTCTTAAAAGTGATCATTGCTTGCAGTGTTGTGTTGATTTGCAGATATCCATGGTTACTTTTCAGAGGAGGAACCAAATTGAAAGTTTTAACATATGTTTAAATTTACCAATAGATTGAGAGATCGATCTGGAAATTGGCTCAAATCCAGTTAGTTTGTCCTGTAATGGAATATTCTTTTCCTGGCATGTAATAAACTTGTTTCCTATTTCTATTGGGATTGGTGTGTGGAATTAAAGAATAGAATTTCTGTGAGCATGATTATATTTCTTTTTATTTGATGCAGTATTTTTTTTTCTTACAATGCATGCACTCTTTAGATCTATATTGAAAAAAGAAAAGTATTGATTTACCTCCAGACTTCTCCTGTGTGCTTAACTGTGCTGTGAGCCTTTATAAGTATGCATTTTGTTTAGCAGTTACTTGTGTCTACTAAAGTTTTAAAATTGTTAAAGATTTCGATATAACAGTTGAGAGTGGCTGGATTTCTTTCCCTGTTTGGCTTTTGGTTTAGCATTACAAAAAATATCTGTCCAGGTGAGTATCTTTTGCTTTCTCTAAAACAACTGCCCTCATTGTGTGCATTACCAACTGAGTAGTACCCTTTAAATCCAGTATTAATTCTGTTTTCAGTCAGCATTTTTTCTGGAGGTGGCCTTAACAAAATGACCAGCAAAGCTGCTTAACAGGAGAAATCCAAGACCAGCAAGAGTGCCACATTCTCTTATTTGGAAGTCTTTCAAAATAGAAGCGTTAAGTAAATGAAACTGTGAGAGCTTTAGACTTAATGGAGAAATTAAAAACTGAATAAACAAAGTCCTTCTCATCCCTCATGTTCCCCAAGAAAACATAGTATGTTGGCTTCTGGATTTTGTGTGGCTACAGAAGGGCTTTGTCTGCTCCAGCTGGAGTAACTTTTTGCACTTTCAGGCTCTGTAGATAATTCTCTCAACCTGTTCTCTCTCTTTGACTCTGTTTTTCAGTTCTTCATAATTTCTGGCCGCCTGCAGTCTGAGCTGTCTGCTCACGGTGCAAAGAGCACTTGTGATATGTTGAGTGTAACTCTGAGAAGGAGAAAGGAGAAACCGGCCTTGGCTTGCCTCTTGGTGCAAGGCCAAATCAACACATGAATCAGAAATTGCATGGTATTAGGCCTTTCAGAGCATTTGGAAGAAGAAGAAAGGCAGGAGGGTTCCTGGGCAGTCCTACCCCTTGACCCCAATAAAGGGCCATGAGTGTTCGTCAGCATTTTAGTTGGTCATTTTCCTGATGCTTAGGTTACTTATTGATGGGGCTGTTTTGGATCCAAGAAATATATTGTCCTCCTGATTTATTCTCAGATGGTGCAGGGACCATTCAGAGTTCAATGATTTCTTGTAACTGCTGCCTTGAAGGATGGATTGAGGTCTATTCGGGGTGATAGTTTGTCAGGTAGTGCTATGCTTGCAGGAGATTATGTTGATGGGCTTTCAAGTGAAAGGGTCAGGAAAGAAAGAAAAGGAAAAAGAACAGGATTAGTGTAATGTTTAACCTTGCCCAAAACAAAGTGAGTAGAAGAAAATGCTAAATGCTTTCATTGCATCAAGTGTTAGAGGAGCTTTGAAGATATTTGGTGGAAACGCTGTTTTTTTTGGAAAAAAAATAACTTTACACTCAGACCAGAGCACAGATTTGTTTTTCCAGTAGCTTTTTAGACTTTAAATTTTGAGGGGCAAAAATAAGCTATTTTAATTAAAAAAAAAAAAAATGCAAAAAGCTGTTGCCTGCTGCCTCTTCTGGTCCTTTCACACTAAGTAATCAAATCTGAAACCCTAATTAAAAATACTAATTTAAAATTAATGACCCAAATGTATATATTTGGTATTTATATAAACTTACAGCTCAGTTCAGTTTTATTTAAAATGTAAACATTTATATCTAAATACATATGGATCTTTTGTGAACTAAAAATAAGTTGAGTTTCATTTCAAAGAAATTACTTTCACTGCATAAAATTAGGCATAAATTTATTGTTTATATTTTTTTTCAGGAAGTGTAGGTAATTTACTTTAAAGCTTTAGATGAAAAGATGCAAGTATGAGTCAAGCTGCCACATATAACAAGAGCTGTGCTCATATTTGCAAATAGGATAACTTGTTAACAGCATAATATAATGATTAGTAAATACATGGTTGATATAAGAATGGTGCAAGTTGCTCAGTCCTGTCAGGGAGGGAGTAACAGAGATAAGAGTGTTGAGCATGGGATGCTTTAGTGCCTGGGTGATAAGGCTGGATGGAATGTGAGCATCCAGCACAGGAGCAGGTTGAGCACATGGTAGGGACTTTTAGAGATAAACAAGAAGTGGGGTACGTGGCTTGTTTTGATCAATGTAAAACAGTTTCATCACTGTGTAAGAGGACAATTAAAAAACCCACAAAGTAATGGTGTATTTCACTTTAGTGATTTCCTGCTACACCTTTGCCCTGTGTACCCTTATGCTGTTAGTACCATGCCTTGTAAGCATGGTGGCCTTTACCACCAGCCTGAGCCCATGGTCACTCTCTGTGGAATAAAATGAGCACTGGAATGTTGTGTTAATGCTGCTTCTGTCCTCATCAGTAGCTGCAACAGAAATTACTCTTCGTTTCCCATCCTTTTAAATCTAATCACTTCATTTAAATTCCTTCCTTTCCCAATATCTCATCCCATCTTGCAGTCTGAAGCCCAGCTCTCACTTGTCCCTTTTTTTTTCACTCTGTGTTAGTTCTGTTTTGCAGTCTGGGCTGCCAGGCTCTCTCCGCAGTATGAGAATGAGCACAAAGGAACTGGAAAATCTTGAAATGAGTGCTACCAATGAAAAATGGAGCTGCTGCCCTGGAAGGCTGTCAGCAGGGCACAGTGCCTGAGATGGCAAAGCTCAAAGGGTCAGCAGCAGCTGAGTGGAGAAGTGGAGGGCATGTGGAGAGCAGGCACTGATTTTGTATCTCCCTGATGAGGGAAGAGCCTCTAGATCCAATGTCCAAAAATACAGGATTTATTTTCTTTTGGCAGTAATGAACAATTTTATGGGTGAAAATGTTTATTTTATTCCTCTCTTGAGAATCCACTTTATTTAATTTTCTGATTATGATTCTGAATGGATTTTTGCTTGATCTTGGAAGCTTTAACAGGGTTGAAGCAACTGAGGTCTATTGTAGCTTTTGTTATTGAGCTCAGTATAGCAGAAACACAAGTTGTTGATTTTAAATATGACTGACAATCAGGAAGAAGATGTAGGCTAATATAATAATAAAAAATAGGTATATCTTAAAGTATATTGAGCAAATGGCAACTAGTCACTGGATTCCAGATCTGTCTGGTTGGTTGAAAGACTGATTTGTGAATGACTGTTTATTGTTTAATATGCTAAAAGTGACAAATTTAAAAGATTTTTTTAAATTTTTTTTTTTTTTTTTCCAAACTGTTGACCCAGAAGTTGAAAACACTAGGTACTAGAAAGCTGGAAAAAATGCCTTTAGAATTTGAGTACTTAACTTTTAAAAAACAACAGGAAAAAATTTGAGAGAAAAAATATTAAGAACTAAAATTGATGAATAAAATGTTTCTGAGCTTGTAGCTACCCCCCTGCTCCTTTTTTAAAAATGTTGTTAGAAAATATTTATGTAAACATTTCACTCAACTGTGTTCTATGGCAATCAGGAAGGTTTAGCTGTTTTCTACTCAATCTGTATACTAATGGCTTCAAGCCAGTTTCTCTTCTTTTACTTCCTAGGTCCAAATAAAATAGAGAAGAATTTTAGACAGTCAAGTTCTCTGTGTGAATAAGCCTCAAAGCATTAAGAATTCCTCTTTAAGCACACTGAACCAGGTCCTCAACTTGTGCAAAATGACTTTATCTCACTAACTTCCTTTTTCTCCCAATTTAGTTAAAACATTTTTTGGTACTGGAGAGTGGTGGTTTTTGCTATCAGTGGGAACTTTAGTGTTTTCAGCATGGAACTTAAATTTCTTAAATAATTCTATTAATTTTAACTTCATCCATATACTTTGTTATGGAAAATTTAGTTTTGAGACAAATCAATAGCAGTAGGAGAAATAATGGTCTGGCAAACAGAACTTGCAGGACACAGTCAAGCATATTAAAGGAATGTTAGTTTTCTCCACTTGTAATAATTACAATATAAAATAATTAAGATAATTTAGCTCATTCTTAGCACGTTTCTTTTAATCTTTAAGTCCTATAAGCCTGAAAGATGTTAGCCCAGTGAGTTACTTTTAGCATCTATAAATCTTGCCTCTGATGCAGTATAAAAGGGAAGTTTTTTTGACAAGAATGGAGTCTTTCAGTAATAGATTTGTTTATAACATATGCTGACAGAAGCTTGTATTTTATTTAAAAATAATACGGTTTCAATTTTTCATTTCCCTCTGCTTCAAAACTTTGGGTGAATCACTGCCGATGGGAATTAGAACTTGGAGTTTTACTGAAATCAAAGGAAAATATTCCTTTGCTGAAACGAGCTGACTGTGAAGTCACAGCAGGAGCTTCCTCCATGTGGTGCAGGCATCTCTAGCTTCTAGGGAGCTACATTCAGTGTAGCCTCTGCTATAGCCTGGCTCCTCAGCTAAAGGGATTTATTTAGCTGAGTAGTTTGTATTGCAAAGACAGTTAAACTTTAGTTTCAGTATCTTGAATATCTCTCCATGAGGCTGAATGGAGCAATGCAGACTGTAAAATGCAATGCCATCTGTAAATAAATTGACTGCAAAAGCTTGCCTCTTAATCATATTTAAATGACCAAAAATCAAAATTTTGGATATGAACTTCTTCATAGTATTGGATGTTTGGCTTACTAGAGGTTTTTTTTTTTTTTTTTTTCTTTTTCCCAGTTGCATGCTGATATTATTACAAGTCTCTCAGAAAAGCAGTACCAAATAAGTCAAGTAAATAGTCTTTGTTGTGCCAGTTGGCTATTAAACGGTAAAAACTAGTATTGTAAGACAAAAAAGTAATGTAGTTTTCCACTGGAATAATACTTTAAGGGGAAAAAAGTTAGCACATATAATCCCAGGGTTAACCTGGACATTTATCAATAATGTTGCTTTGCAAATAAATAGACCACTTCCTTTTGGTAATCGTTGGGATGACAGCAGTAAATTATTCATCTGCAAACTCCATTTCTGTACTGAATTGATGGCTGAGGTTCATTGTGCTTACCAGGCTGATTCATGTTCCCTATGTAAAGGGTTGAATGGCTGTTGTTACTACCTTGGTAGTGAGCTACAACAGTGATGGGGAGATGTCTGTCTAAGCAAAAAGATATATTTTGCGTAGGAAAGGAAGGAAAGGTTGGGAAAATGTATTTCCTGATTGGTATTTTATTTGAAAGAGCAAATCAGAAAGTAATACATGACTTACAGTTGGTTGCAAGTATCAATCCTAACTTCTTTTACTACCAGATTTTATTTTGAGGCATGGGTTCTTTGCAGTGGAAGTGAAACAACTGTTAACAGCTATCCTGACCCTGATTTGGAAATAAATTACTGAAGCATATTATGTCTTAAGGGCGTTTGCTTTTTGTATATTTCAATTATTTTAGGACTGTGTGCTGGTGAAAAACAGACTATTGCCCTAGTTCTTTCTTACCTCACTTTCAATTAAATCTCGTTTCTGTTACTGTAGCATTGCCTGCTCCTATGCTGCTTGGTCCAGTGCTGGTCATTTGTGCATATTTTCTATTTGATTGTGTGGCTGTTTTTACACTTTTTAAACTAACAACCCCCATCTAGTATTTTAGGTCTGCCTGGGGGGTGGTCAGGCAGCTGTTTTTCACAACTGATGCAATTGCTAATATGTTTCCTATGCATGAAGGCAGACTTCTATTCAGTACCCCCAGGGACTGTAAACATCATTTTTATCGTGTTGGAACTACAGGCTCTGTCAGCCCAGTGAAGTTGTTCTCAATTAGTAGGAGGCAGTCCAATTCTGAAGGGAATAGCTGCTCCTGTTCGAGCCCATTTTTCTTTGAGTGTTACCTACACTGATTTCCAGCTGTTACTTGCAGCTTTGGGGAGCTAATGGGGTTCATTGGGAACATCTATCTCAAAAGGAAATGCCTGAGTCAGTGTCCAGCTGAATGACTGAGATTTTCACACGCAAAGAAACAGTTAATACCCACCTAGCTAATTACCTCTCATGGTCATGATCATCTTTTCCAGTTCAGTAATGAAAGAAAATTCAGTGGAACCTTGCTAATTTGAACTGGTGTTAGGGACAACCTATTGCCAGTTATTGAATTTTGCAAATTAGTGCAAATGAAACCAAACCCTTTTTACAAACTGTAGAGCCAGAGGTACTGAGCTGTATCCAGTAATGCCGGGTTGTTATTTTGCTAACAGTTACTCACCTGGAGGTGCCTTTGAGGAAAGAATCTTTCTTATGCTGAAGTTCACCCTTTGTTACTGTGGAAAGGTTATTAACCTGAAGTGGGTGGTTTTTCTGCTGATCTAAAGTCATGATGTTTCTTGAAAACAATTTTCCTGTTTTCTAGTAGGTTTCACTGAGGCCTTTAAAGACCTCCTAACATTCTAATATAACTGAAGTTTCTCCCTTTTTTGAAGTAGCTGTAATTGTCCCCATGGCTGCCCATACATCTTGCTTTGAGTTTTGAGCTGCAGCAAGGGTCCTAGAAGCTGGAAGAAACATCCCTTTCTAAAATCCAGTGCAGGTGAAAGTTCACTACCTAGCTGTGTTTTCAAAATGTTACCTTTTCCTCCATGAAAGCAATTTTGTTGACAGTTCTTGTGTGTGGCTGCATTACAGGCCCAGTCCTAATCTTTCTTTTGGAAAGCTTCCCCTCCAATCGTGTTTGTAGTACCAGAGCTAGCACTGTGTTCCCTGGATATCCAGTTTTCTCTTAGACTCGGTTGGGCAGTGCCAAGAAAGCAGATTGCCTTCTTGCACACCTCCTTTATAGCAGCTCTGGCCATTGCTTTTGGCGTGATCACCGTCCCGATCATGGAATAAAATCCTAAAGCTGATAGGGAGTGTGTTCTAAATGACTCCTGGCTGTTGCCAAAAAGTTAGGTTTCTCTTGCAAACCTAATCATTAAGAGGCAAAAACTATTTTGGTACACTTGAGATTTCTGTACCATTCCTGTCTCCCTCATCTGAACACCGCATAGTGGCAATATTTGATATTTGGCTATAATTTTTTCTCATGTTTGTGCACCTGATGGAGACTTGGTGAGAAGTGGTTGAGACCACCCTGCACCAAAGTTAACTAGACTTCTGTTCTTTAGTTTCAGGCACTATCTTTTCATTGTTTTCTATTACTTTTGAAGACAGCAACTACAAATTGGAAGCAAGAGTGCTTCCCATCTGTTTTCTCACCTTTGCCTGTCTTTGGAAAAGTTCCACTTCTGAAATGAGTTAAATTTATCTCCAGAGCTAAAATGATTTCTTGACAACTTTGTCTTCGCAGTGATCCTCTTTAATAGCTGTGCACCTTTTCAGGGCCTCTCTCCATCCAGTCTCAGGTGGTATCTGCATTTCTTTTATTGGAATCTTTCCAGTCACAGTAACTCAAACAGATTAAAGCCTGAAGCCTGGATGCCTGTAACTTCCCAGAGCTCCATCTCTGGAAGCTGGATAGGAAGGTGAAAAGGCTGTAGGTGGAGCAGCCAAATCTGCAGGCTATGGCCTAATGTTAAAACTATGACAGTCTTTTAAGATGCTTTTCAGCTTAGGCTACCTTTTACAGTTCAGCTGGGACACTAGTTAGAAGAACCTGCCTGTAAGCTGCAGAAGCCAAATATTTTAAGCTATTCATTCTACATGATATAAATTTAGGCAAATGGAAACTAATAAAGATTGTGGTTTTTTGCTTGCATTCTACCAAGTGTCCTTTTTTTTTTTTGTGGTGATAGGACTTTTACTGAAATGAAAATGATGTTTGGTAATCTTAAAGTTATGAGAGATGAAACAGAAGATAAGTTTTTAGTTTTTTTTTCATTACAACTGGAACACCAGGATATGTAAATCATTCCTAGAGACTCAAATGATAAACTTTTTTTTTTTTGAAACGGTCTTCTGAGTCATGTAATAGCTTTTTGTATATTGTGCCCTAAGATTGTCATTAAGTAATATAAAAGTCTAAACCAATTCCACAATAACTGTGTCCATGATCTGATTCTACAATTTTAATACAAATTGGCCTCTGGTTTTGCTTGATTAGAAGTCAAAAAGAGTACATAACTAGTACTAGTATAACTAGTACCTAACAGCCAGTATAATTTTTTTCATAAAATCAAGTATTATGTTTGGGATAGGTAATGTCTTCAAACAAATACTCTGTCCTAACTGTATTTGCTATCTGTAATTGTCCCAGCCATCTCTCTACAGAATAATAAGGAGTTATACCAGATTCATTATGCTTTTCCTTTTGACAGAAAGGCAAAACTGAATCTGAATAAGAATTTATGCAATTCTTATGAATATGGCTTTTGATTTTATTTTTATTTTTTCCCCTGATTTGGCAAATGTGAAGCCTACATAGTAGTTTCAGGATGAGCAAAGTTGAGAATAAATATTGGTTATTTAGCAATTAAAATTGGCTTTGGTTGAACACCTAGAACAGGTCCATTAAACATTTGAGCTATCATAGAAGCTGAAAATGGCATATGAAAAATTCTGTGATGGATCTTAGGAAACAACTCGTATGTTCTCTGCAGGGTGTTTATAAACTGGTCAACATTTTTTTAAGAGGCCCCTGTAGGGGACCAGTTGTACTTGGGAAAGTTGATGCCTGTATTAAAATGCTGTTCATATGCTCAGGAAGAAATACTGTGAACAAGTTTCCCTATGCAAACATTCCAGCTCTATAGCTTGGGATGCTGATGTAGCTGTATGGTACAGGCTATGCTGACTCTGGGCCTGCCAATATGGATCAGATTACATGGTTTATTAAGAAAATTTGGCCCATAATATGCTAATACACTATAAGGCAGTCTTTTGTTGGAATAAAATAAGGATAATTGCTTTAATATGACATTATTTGTGGTTACCTTGTATGTCTTTACATAGTTTTATAATACTGGAGCTAGTGCTCCAGCCTTTGGTTTGTGCAGAGGCAGTGCAGTGGTATGAAGCATTCCTTGAAAAATTTGAGCTTGTTGCTGAGTGCTGAAAGATAGTTGGGCTGATTTCTTGGGGATGGTTAAGTGGAAGGCCACTGCTGGGGGTTAGCTAATGAAGTAGCACGGAGCCCCAGTTTACTTCTGTAAGCCAAAAAAAAAAACCAAAAAAAACCAGGAAACAGAACAAGTGTTACAAAAACAATCTACTCACCACCTTCCGTGTGTAGATGATGCCCAGACGGTTTCCCAAAAATAGATGGCTAACCTACCTAAACACCTTTCCTCACTGTTTTATTGCTGAGCATGAAGTTAAATGGCATGGAATATCTATTTGATTAACTTGGGTCATCTGGTTGACTTGTCCCCACCCCACTGCTGTTGCAGAATGAGGAGCAGAACAAACCTTGATGCTGTGCAAAAGCTGTTCATCAACAGCTAAGACATTAATTTTTTCTCTCACCATTGTTCTGGTCACAACTCTGATCAGCACCATATCAACTGTTATGAAGAAAAATAACTATCCTAACCAGATCCCAGTACAGCTACAAAGATGATGAAAGGGATGGAGTACTTGACATCTGAAACAGGACTGGAGGAGCTGGGTTTTCTCTACAGAGAGAAGGATAAAGGGGAATCTAATCACAGTCTTTTATCTCCAGACAAAGTGGAGGTTCTCATTTATGATGTTGCATGGTGGTAGGAGAAGTGGCAATGAGAATAGTTGCTTCAGGAGGAATTTTGTCTAGTATATAAGAAAAAATTTTATCTTCATGTGAACAATTAACCATTGGAGTAAGTTTCCCAGAGAAGTGCTGAAATCCCTCTTACTGGAAAAATGCAAGATTTGGTTTGCCAGGGTCCTGGATAACCTGGTTCAAGGCCATGCTTTAAACAGAAGGTTGGACCAGATGATCTCCAACCTTCTTTGCAATGATTCTTCATGAAAACAAGGACTGCTGGTTTGAAGATTTTTTAAAAAAATAATTTTCTGAACACATCTGAAATGTGTTAAATGCATAGGATACCATAACAAAGATTCCAGGGGATTTTGAAACAAATGAAATTTCTACAACTGCAAAGGAAATACAATTCAGTAAGCAGTGAACTTTGCATCTTTTAAGGTCTGCTTCTCATTGCTCTGGTAACTGGGCTGCTTGGTTTTTCCTCATATGTTGGTTCTGTGATTTCTAAAATGAGGGCAATTTTCTTATTTTTAACACTTTCAGAAGAATAGCCAATAAGCACTCTGTATCACTGAAAGTGCTGTTTGTGACACTGTTCAGTTGCTTTTAGCCAAACATTTCTTTTATTTAGCATATATATTCCTGAGGGACAGGGCCCTTTTGAGTTGAAATATATTGGTGTTTAAACAAGTGTGAGATTTCTTGTTTTTTCTGCCTTGTGAGATTTTAAAGCTTAAATGGGATACAGACTCTCCTAGGACTTACGTTGTAGGTGAATCTTTCTGTTGCCGTTTACGTATAATTTTTGAGCTGCTTATTTTTAGTGTGGAGGGAGATTACTCAAGGTATTCTTGAAAAGGGTTTATTTTTGAATTTTTGAAAGAGGCAATAAAATCAGGCAATAAAAATATATTCCTCATAGTGATAGATCTATATTGATTTTTTGCATTGCAGTTCCTGACAACACTGTTCAAGGGGCACAGATTGTGAATACAACAAAAAACCATCAGACAAGTACTGTGAGGAATGGGAGGAGGAGTTCACTGGAGTTCACTGAGAGTGTCATGTGAAAAAATTCCGTTGTGTTGATTTTTTTCCTTCAAAATACCACCAGCATTTATTGTAGCACAAACCTAACAACATGGCTATACATGGCTTAATTGGAGAAACTAGAAGCAAACATTGTTGCAAAATGAATAGATGGTAATCACATGTTTGCATAACCAATATATGCTATAAACATTTGTCATTTAATGTATTAACTGAAGCAATGCAATAGATCAGATTCTGTCTGTCAAAATTAAAGTGGATTAAAGTATTGTAATTATGTGGATGTAGCACAATAATTATATAGGAACACTTAAAAACTGCAAGGCTTGCAGATGCAGTGCAAAAAGATGCAGTTTCAAAAAGACAGAAAAAAAAATCCCCCAGATTAAAGCAACTTTTTTTTTTTTTTTAAATAGAAATAAATAATAATAATAATAAAATTGACATTAAAAAGGGTGCTTTAAGTCATAAAATAGAAATAAAGAACAAGGAAGAGGGCTAACTGTTGCCTTCTTCCCTCCTGGGAAATACATCAGACCATATGTTTGAAAATAAGGAAACTTTCTTTCAATTCTGTGGTGGCTGTTAGAAAACTCTTAAGATAGTGCAGTACTGACCTCCTGTGTTTCAGAATGTAACAAAATAAATGTGTGAGAAAATGTCTTGCAGTTATTAAGTAACACATTGATGGATTTTTGCTGACCTGTAGGAAGAAAAGAAAACCTAGTAATGCTGTCTCCTAGTTCAGCATTATAAACACACTCATTGGACACTTCTGATTTAGTCTGCTGTTATCAAGTATGTGGATAGTAGTTTTTGCCAGGAAACTACACACTGACAGTTGTATTTTTGTAAGAATGGATGAATCTGTGCGTTTTGGATCCTAATTTCTTCTTTAAAGCTTTTACCATCTTATTATTTCCCACATATATATATATTTATATATCTATATTTCCCTCATATATATCTATATATCCCATTTTCTTTCTTCTACATTCCTAGGGCAAGCTGACTTACCAAATAAAAGCCTGAGTTCTGAATTAGACAAAGAAAAAGGTACTTGTAAATGAGCCCAGTGCTGTGAAGGTCCTGAATGTAGTCCATCTGTTACTTATTTTCTATTAAACTTTTTTGTCTTGCCTCTCGGTTAATTTTTATTTCAGTTAGTTTCCTTTTGTTTCTACAGGCTTTTATTAATAATCTTTCCTTCATTTTTCATGGTTTCCCCTTATCATACTACTTGGTCTCTTAACTTTGATCTCATCTAAAAAGAGCTTTGCATGTACTCAAATGGCATAGTTATCCGTCAAACTTGTAGCTATTTCATCCCTAAAATTTTGTTCAAAAGTTCATGTTTGCTTTTGTAAAACAAATAAGGAAAGCCTTATGTTGTACTCTTTTCCCCTGGAAACTCTTGACTGTGGAAAGTAATTGATTATTATGTCAAGATGCAGTGGAATCCAGCTTGGGAGGATTGATTATGAGCGTAAAGAAAAAGGCTTCATCTCCTCTGATGGGTGAGAGGGGGAAGGGCGATGAAAAAGAGAAGCAAAAGCAGGAAAACGTGGGAGAAAGAAGAGGTTGAGAAGAAAAAGCTTTAAACATTTAGACCTCACAAAAATGGGCTTTGAAAGATCTTGGTAAAGAGACCTTTTTAGAACATGTTCTGCGTTGTTGCTAATTATTGTGTGATACTTGTATACTCATGTGATAGGGGCTGGAGAAATAGTTACAATGGAGTTAAATCCACCTGGTGGTATTCACTTAGTTTCTGAAGTCTATGGCATAATTTGTGTTAGAAATGGTCAGTAGTGTTTCTGGCTTATTATATAGGGTTTTGAACACTTTGTAGTGTTATAACATCAGGTTTTGGGTGGTGAGTATCTTTTTGTAGTTGTAATTACTGCTGTTAGTGCTCTCTGCTGTGTAATCAGAGAAGAACGAGAATTTTATGTGCGTTTCTAACCTGTATATTTAGGACTTTAGAAATGAATAAGTAAATTACAAGAAGTGTTACCATTCCTATGTGTGAGTTTTACACTGTGTCTGTATTGTTTTCAGCAAAGAAAAAAATTAAGTAGATGATATTTCAGAATGTGTTGCGAAAAGATATTCAGGAACAAACTCTGCTCCTGCCTTCTGCTTTCTCCACGTTGAGGGCCAGCCAGTAACGTGAGTGATGGCTCAGCAGGGGCTTGAGAAGCCTTTCTCAACCTTGTCTAAAGTTCCTGTGCATCCCAGTATGGGTGGAGATAGCACATCTGGCAGTATTTGCTTTGAAGCAGGAAGTGTGAGTTTGGGATTGTGGCAGTGTCTTCGTTGCACTGGCTGGCAGAGGAGCTTAAGCATGTGAAAAGCATACACTGAATCCATTCAAAATGTGGTCGAGCATCTGTAGCTGTGTACACTCCCTTGAATTCCTGGCAGAAATTCCAGCTGATTCAGCTAGAATTGCACCTGGCACTTCCATCGTGCTATGGTAAAAGGAACGGGTTGACCTAAACTCCAGATTTATGTGGATTTAGTTATGGAACTCTCAATAAAATCAGTGCTAATTTTAAGTGCTGTATATCACCTTGGAGCAGATAATATATACTGTGCTTGGGTAATCTTTCTGTTTTTCTTGAGGAGAAAGAGTAGTGTGCTGTTTTACTTACACTCTCTTGGTTGTTGGATAAATGTAGAATTACTGGAGTCATGGAACTGTTGTAGCGTAAGCTGAAGGAAAAGGTTCATGGGAAAGAGGGTGTTTCTCTGGGCTCTGCTGAAGCTTTTTTATTTTTTTTTTTTGACATTTAAAGCAGCAAGATGTGGTGTGGAGTTCACAGAGGATTTCAGGCTGTAGTTAAAAGTAAGTTGGAATTTGTTTGACCTTTTTCCCTGTGCATTCTTTCCAGAGCATTAGGTGGCTGAGGTCAAACTGAAATGTGTCACTGGTCAGTGTCTGAGTTTAATTAGAAGTCAGGAGCTGAAGAACTCTAAAGTACAAGATGCTTGATCACCACCTACCCATTTCAAACAAAATCAGCAGATGATCTATTTGTGTTTTCCTTCCACCAGCTGGTATAGTTTTCTTGAATTTGTTTGTTTCTAAATTCAAGTTTTAAATGTGGGAAATGTTACAGAAAACAGTTGTGCTACCAGGCTGGTTACTCAGCTTGGTTTATGACATCTGCAATGGTTTAGGTGGGCAGGCACTACTAGATATTACACTTAATAAAAGAAACTATGAACACTTACCATATTTGCTAGCTGATTTTCTTAATTTTAAGTCAAAATTGCAATTATTTCTTATTATTTCTAGATCAATCTAAGAAAAATTGATGTATTTTACTCTTAAAGAGGTAGAGGCTGTTGTAGGTGACTGTGTTGAACTCTGATATTAATACCTACTGACACTTCAAAAAGCAACAATTTCAGCTAGTTGAATAGTGCCTAAGCCAAAACACAGTAGAAAAATTCTTCACCTTGGAAAAAAATATTTTTGCAATAACTCAAACATTTCTGTTCCTACAGCTCACCCTGCCTGAATTCTTTATGTGCTATTCTCAGCATTTAAAATCGTGGCCAACTTGAATCACAAGAGAATGACATGCCCCCAGTTTGAAAACACTGTGCAAAGACTTAAATTTTTTTACACATGGGCTTTTAATAGTTATCACAATAAAGAAATGAGAATAAGAAATTCATGCACAGGACTGTGCATGATAGTGAGTGTTAATAAACTAATCTGCCTTTGGTATGTATTGATTGTTTCCATGTTATCAAAATGACTCTCTGAATCCTTACCAAATATAGTTCAAATGTGGCCTTTATTTTAAAGCCTCAAGTATTTGCTAACAGTCGTGGCACCACAGAGATATGTACACATTTTCCCTGTAAAACTGGAAAAAATTTTATATGGACTACTAAGGTGTAATAGAAATAGTAGTTAAACTTAATAGATTACTTTGAAGTTAGGATTATAACAAGAATGTTTTCTCAGGTAATTTTCAGGTCTTTTTCTTAAGAGCTCTCTACTTCAATGCTTAGTCAGACAGTTTCTGTGCCTTAAATTTGAAGTTCTTGCCCAGTTAGCAAAATGATGGGTGACTGAGAAGAGAGGGTCATTTGTCTCCTGCTAAGCAATGTTTCCACAGAGTCATGTTATCAATAGAGCAGATAAGGTATTGAGGCTGTGGTGCTCCAATTAACACTGCATTGTGCATTTGGTAGAAGTACCAGGTTTGAACTGGATTCCACTCAGACACCACAAGGATGCAGCCCTGTGTCAGTGCTGCTGTATTTTCAGGGTTCCTGATGTTTATCTGAGGGTTCTTTCTCAGGCTGTGCCTGATGTGTCCTTTGATCTCTATTCAGCAGGACTTCTCTTATTAGCTGGAATTAATAATAGCCTCAGTAGACATTTACCAGTATTTATTAATTTCAAGAGGATAACTATTTGTCAGAAATTTAGCTGGCAGGTGGAAATGAGTAAAGCATGTTTTCCCAATACCATGCTGGTTAAAAGAAGAAGTGAAAAAAAAAAATAAAAAATCAAGTTACAAGTCAAGAGTTATCTCACAGGAGAGCAGTATTTAATCTCCTTAGTACACAATATGATTGTGACAAGTTTCTGCACATATGCCATGATAAATGGATGCTATTCTTTTATGGCAACAATTACATTGTGCATGTTGGCATTTATGGGACAGAGTTGTATTTTTTTTCAGAATATTCAATCTTCTTGCCTTGTTTTCATCTATTGTTTTCTCTGACAGCTGGAATAAGACCATGAAGTTGTGGCAAAGGCCGTAAGGGTCTCTGGTTGCTGAACGCCTTCTCTGCTTCAATTTTCAAGTTAGATTTGCTTGCTACAGTTATTTTTCTGCTTCTTCTTGATATTTTATTTCATCTCTAAAATAAAAACCACACACTTTTCTCAGAAGTATTTTAAATCTCTATGCGAGACTGCAGTGAGGTGTGTTGTGAGTGTAGATAAGAAATGTGCAGAATATCACAGTTACCTACTGCATATGTGCAAATGAGGTTTTTCATGGAGGGAAGTGAACCTGCGTATTGCTTGTCTTTGCCATCTAAAAAATTAGTTTTGCATACTCATTCTGTTTGGGACAGTAGTAGCCATCTTGAAGCAATGAGACTTTAGAGAAATCTTAATTACTCAGTGCAGTAACCACTATCTTTGACCAAAACCAAAATCCATGTGAAGCTCAGATATGGTTTCTTTTTTATTTAATTTTAAATGAGAGATCAATAAATATGGGCCTTTGGTTTGGTTCTTTGAACTCACCTACAGCTCCAGCCCTGCTGTTCTTTCCCTCCTTCCTCTATTTTTTTCTCTTTTTTGAGTTGCCTTCTTTGGATTCTGAACATTTCTGGCTGTTTCTGCAGCTCCTTTCTATATGGTGTATGGAAGGGCTGGAGGGGAGGACAATGATAAGCTGTTACCAAAAATATAATTCCTGTGCAATATTACAAGCATTAAAATAACTGCTTGGAATAAAGTCGGAATGGCCTTGCTGTTATTTTTTTTTTAAAGAGTTGCCATGGATTTAACATTGCTGTCCATTTGCTGGATTTTGTTTGCTTTATGGTAGCTCTTATTTGTCTATTTTGTCTTATTTCCTATTTCTGTCTCATTTAATGCTGGTGCTATTAACAAAGAGAAAACTGAGACCAGATGGTTGCCAAACAGTGAAGCCACCTGGTACTCCAGCAATGCCAAATACATTTTCCTTTAGAGTTTTCTTTAGAAATTAACTAAGATGGGTCCCGGATTTTTAGAGGATCCCAGGAATGTTTGTGTATGGTCACACAAATATCCCAGACCCTGTAAGTTAATGCTTGCAATTCTCTTCCTTGCTCTTCTTCTCTCTTGGGTAACTCCATCTCTTTCTCTCTGTTGTCCCATGCCTGTCTCCCATTTGAGCTCTGTGCTGCCAGCTCTCAGGCACTCAGTTTGCAGACCTTGCTACACCAAGTTGCCTCTGCAGCAAGGTGAAAGCTGAAGCTGCCTGTGAAAGCCTGACCCTGACCACTCCTGGTTTCACCACCCTCTGAAGACCCCAGTGCTGCTGCAGTGAGACAAGGAGCTCTCATTGCAAGCAGAATCCAACAGGTTGAACCTGCCAGGAGTCCTTCAAGTGCTTTTCCCACCATTTAGCTATTACTAGTGTGTAGCAAACAAGTGAAAGCCCACCTTGAAGAACAGGGTGTTTTGGATGAAGCAGCCTGCTGCTTGCCTTCTGATTCCTTGTTGATTTGAGGGCCAGATCTGAACTAACGCTGTTGTCAGGGGCGTGACAGTGTGAGTTGGGACTGACATGATCAGAGACTGAGGATACAACAGTGCATGGCCAAGACAGTTTGCTTTGAGTGGCAGGAGTTACACTAGGCTAACAGAAGATGTTTTCTTCTCCAGTACGGACTGCATCTACATTCTGCTCCCCATGCCAGTGCTGTGTGCTGATATGAGCTGCACCATGTGCACAGTGACAGACAAGCTGTTCAAATGTGTGCTTCTCACTCGTTTCAAAAGTCTGGTATAGGCAGTGCCTGTGTCAGTATTGATACATCTCAGAGACAAGCGGTGTTAACACACCATATTGACACAGGTCTGGTTTGGGGAATGGAGTCTAACTCCTCACTTAGCTGCTGCCAGCCCTTCTTTGCCTCCTCTCCTTCCTCCCTTTGCCTTTGTAGATGATTTCCTGGACCTTGTGGGTTTGTAGACCCCAAATCTTCAAATGACACTGATGTGAACCCTTAGACTTGTGGATCAGTGAGTGTAGGTGCCCATCTGAGCCCTCTGGTTGAATTTGGATAGAGAGCGGCTGCCACTGTGCCAGCTCAGCACATACCCACATTACTGCAGTGTCCAGTAGCTGTAGTCCAAGCTATGGTTATAGCTGTACAAATTCAACACAAAAACATCACTATCTGCCTGGAAAGAGCTTATACTCCAACAGTAAGAGCCAGGAGAAGGGTGTAAACAGATGAGAAAAAAAAAATTATACGTTTGGTATTCAGCAAATAACAGCTGTTTGCAATGCTATGATGTGCCTCCTATCTACTAATTTCTTATGACTCCTTTCCCATGCTGTGGTCTGACAGGGGTTGTGGCAGCACTGTATTTTCTTCTCAGAGCCCTCTGTCTTGTGCTGTGCATATGGTGTCTCTATAGCTTTACTTACTGTCCTCTTATATTATGTACCTGTTTCCAGCATGTTCTGCAAGTGTCAGGAGAGGCAGTCAGCCTTCAGTTGGCAGCTTTTGAGCTTCACTGTTGCTCTACCAATGCTTGCCTCATTTTACAGTTTCTCAAAATATGTGAATGTGCATTGAAGCTGACAGGAGAGCCAAGGATCAATCTTACAGCTGTGAGTAACTGCATTTCCCCACAGCAGAAAGTATAAAAAATTGTGAAGGAAAAGGATCATTATTGTTTGGAATCTGGGAAGTTTTTATCTAATATCTGTAATTCAATTAAATTTGTTGGAAAGCACATTGTTCAATAGCCAGAAATTGTCCCTTTTGCTATCATGCCAAGTTCATGTGGGTTCTGTGATGTTTGGATGAAATTCTTTTCAATTAATTAACATTTTAGTGTATTTAAATGCCTCTTTTCTTTGACATATTCAACTTAGGCTGCAGTGGCTGTACTACTCACAGAAGCTGTGTTTGCCTTCTATGGAAATGCCTCCCTGCACAGGTGAATTAAATAGGGGAGACCAAATTCCCTGTTGCATCTTAGGATACAGTGTTTCCCAGGATATTTAAAAGGGGATAGTATGATGGCTGAATGTAGGCCGAGTCTTCTCCCTTCCAGATAAATGAATCTCTAAAAAACATGCAAAACATTTCATATATAAGAAAATTAGCATCTGTCAGAGATGTTTAGAAATTGTGGGCAGTCCTATTTCTTTGCATACGAATGGCACATACAGCTTGTATCCTAATGTCAGATTAGCTCTGCCACTGCTCTTCCTTCCCTAAAATAAGACCAGATTGTCTTGGGAGAGATAAGTCCTTTACTGGCTTGAGAGAGGTGAGAAAGAAAGAGAAACAGTAGTGAAAGTTGTAGCAAAGTTATTTGCATCGGTCTACTTTACAGTAATCATAAACCTTATTTGGATTGACATTTTGTAAAAACAATTAGAAGGTAGGATATATGCAGATTTAGGGATGTCATTCCTCTCTTTTATAAGAGGCAATGGCCTCTCTTCTAGTTTTCCCTGGTCAGCAAAGGAAATCAAAACCAAACAAACCAACTTGAAAGCCAAGCCTGTGGCCTCTAGTGCTTGGAACTAAAAAAATAGTTGGTTTTTAGTATACATTTCTAAGGAAGTATTGAAAAAGCAGCACAGGATAGCATTTAAATAACAAAAAGGTCCTCCCTTAAATTCCCACCTTCTCTCCACTAAGTGCAATATAACAAAGGGAGCAGTTTTTACAACTGGGGTGATTTGTAACTCTTCTCTTTCTCTTCCCTCCCTCCCCTCCTGCTTGTTATTAGCTAACATCTCTGATAAGAAATGCAACGTACAGCCCTTATCTGCTCCTTTGGGATGCCTGGTCTTCCTTGTTTTTGAGACAGTGGTGAGTTTTTTGGTTTTAAGTTCATTTCAGGAATAATTTCTCTAATTTGTGGATCCTTTTTTTTTTTTTTTTTTTTTTTTTTTTTTTTTTTCTTATTATTTTTTCTTTTCTTTTTCTTTCCCTGTGTGTATGCAGGCCCTGCTGCTACACCCCACTTTTTGCTCTGATCCTAGCCCAGCCAACTGTCACTTTTTAGCCTGCAGGGAACCTTCTGGTACTAACATTCTTGCCTTGTTGTTATTAGAAGGGCATCTCTCACAACATATCCCTTGCTGTTTGAAGCAGAAGTCATGTGTATTCAGTAGGAATGAATAATGGATATATTTAAAGGGTACCTTGCCCTTCTCATTCCTTTGCACATCATAAATAACCACTCTTTTATTTTGTTTTACGTATTGCTCTACAGGCACAGTTTGAAAAAAAATCTGGGGGTCCATCTCTCAACTGAAAAAATGCTGCTGTATGCAGCTGATAGTTTCTGCACCTGAAAACTGATTCCACACCAAACTCAGTCCTGACTTCTGTGTGTCACCCTAGAATTCTGCAGATTTAGAAAACTGGTCATGAATTTGCTTTGAGGCAGCTCATGAAAACATGGCATGACAGGAGATCCGTAGTCAACATCATGGAGAGTGTTTGGGCTCTGGATAGAGTTTATTTTACCTGGCTTTAGACAGCTTTTTAAGATATCTAAAAATATTTTAGTTGGTTTTAAAAGTATTTTTACACTTTAAAGTATTTTAAAGATGTTTTAAATATGGGTATTTTAAAGATATTTTATATCTCTTCTCCAGGATGAGCTGAGTTGTTCTCTAAAAATGCCTGTGGCCCTCCACTGACTGTAAAAGTGAGTTGGCTGTTGGGGTTGTGTGTAGGTGTCTATATTAGAGACATCTGCTTTTTGTCTGATAAGCCCACTCTTACTGGCCAGTTATTCCTGTCTGAGGAGTTCTCTGGAATAATGTCTGTGTTAAAGGATAAACTGAAATTACTTGGGATTTTCATGTTAATTTTAACAAGCTTTACTTGAGGCTTCCAAAGGAGTTCCTAAAACTGAAGGCCTGGCTTGGAGGATGAATTAATTATCTGGTCTCTGTTTAAGGATTTTAAAGTGAGAGTCTGAGCAGTAAATGGTTTTGATGTGGGTGGAATGAGGGGACTGGATGTATTTTTATTGTCCATTTTACTTAGATAACTGACAAATGAGTTGTCATCCCTGTTACCTTCAATACTGCAAAACTATTCATAAGTTATCACATTCTCCCTGCAGTGCTTTCCCTTGGGCACGTGGATAAGATTTTTGATACGTATCCCTTGGGTTTTGCAGCTTCAGGAGTCCTGGACAAACTACGTCTCTTGCCCCATAGGGTCCAGTTCCTGGTGTGCATGAGGAAGTGTAGGCTCAAGCCAGGACCTTTGGGGTGATGAGCCTGTATTCTCTTTGCAGATGAGGTAGATTACCTGTATGTTTTCTAAGTGTAGAGGCAAACAATTTGCAGGAATTTGAAACCATTTACTCAGATGATTTAAGCATTCTGACATTCAGAGCTGAAAAATGAAAATTTAAACACACAAGGCTGAACAGGTGAGCCGTAGGCAACCTGTTCAATATGGCAAAGGGAGCACAGTGTGTGAAACGGGTATGGATTTTGCAACCATGGTTGCACTACAGGTTTCCACTTGATATATCATGTTTTCAAGAAATAACCAGTAAATGACAGAATAAACAATTGTGAGGAGATTCCATAAGAGCACGTAAAGGGAAATGATCCATTAGCTCCATAAAATAAGAGATGTCATGTCCTTCTCAAGGAAAGTAGGTAAGAGAAGCTGCAGGATAACAAGACATGAATGCACTTAACTATGTGAGTGGTGTATAAGGGGCCAGCTACATGGCATCTGAATGATAGACATGAGAGAATTTAAGTTTGCTAAGCTGTTAGCAGAGGCCAGAAGATTTAATTGCCACAGCATCTTGTAATGGTCTGTAGTGTGTGTATGCCTGCACATCTGAATTCCTCAAATCTAGAATTTCTTCACCTCTCTTTCCTCTGCACTTTGTTCTGGGTTGTATTCTGGTTGTTGTCAGTTGGACCCATTTCAGCCTCTTTCTTCTGCTGGAGCAGTGAATGTTCCCTGAATTTTTGGTGGTTGTTCATGACAGTTTTACAGACTTTTTCTTTTCTTCCCCCTCTTCTTGTCAGGTACTGGCTTCTGCTGCCTGTTAGTGTTTCTTTTGGTTACCTTTTGTAATATATGACAACAACTTACACCACTGGTCTGTGTTACAGTTTTTGAGGTCAGTCTTTACATCCTTTCTAAGGACAATCTTTACATTTCACGATGTATTTTTTAGTTCAGTTATTGGCTTGATTCCTTGAAATTTTCTGCTGTCTTTGGCCAATATGGTCCTTGTATTATATGAAAGATTTATTAGGTAGGCTTTTGCATTTTTTATTTGGTGGGGTTTTGCAGGAGGGAGGAGTGTTTGGTTTCTCTCCTTCCCCCACTCCAGAACTGTTGTGGCTGCCTGTCTCTTCTGTGGATGTGCATTTGTGGGTTAAATCTTCCTGGTACCCAGTGGGCAGATGCCTCTGAGCTGTGCTACTACTTAAGAGCCAACTAAAGGCTGCATGACCATGGTTTGCATGGCATTGAGCCCAAGCTAACATAACCTGCCTCTCAGCAGGACTTACTAGCTCAGTCTTGGTGGACTACCAAGCCAACCAGCAGTTGCACATTTTCTGTCCACCTAGGAGAGCAAGCAGAGCAAGCTCACATGTGCTTGTAATTTACTGTGTACTCCTTTCACAGTGTACAGCTCAGGAGTTCATAATTTTCCTGGTGGTTGCCTGAACATTCTCTTTTTGATAGAGAGAACAGCAAGACAGTGACTGTGTTTAGTTCAAGACCCTAGAGTTAAAACTACCATATTCCAGGATTTAGCAAATCAATACATGAGGCTATACAAACCTATAAAAAATCTCTGGTAATTTTTGAGGTTACATTTAGATTATATATATATATATCACTTTCATCTTCTGCCTGGAAATGAGATCTATATCACATCTATATCTGTGGTGGCAGAGTAAGAAAACCTTCACTATCTCAGACTTCAGTTCCTTGGAGATAAAATAGTTCCAACAGAGAATATACCAAGTGCTAGGGGGTGGAGAAAAAATCTGACTATTTCTCTGACATGAATGTTGCAACCTCATCTCTCTTCAGCTTCAGAATGGAATTTATTTACTGCTTCTAAAATGTATATGCAAAGCTTGTTTCTCTAACTAAATGGATTATAATTGCTGGTGGAAGAGAGAGAAAACCAGCACGATCTGCCATTGGCTTGTTCTTTATGTAGCTTTGTCTGTGTACAGATTTTGGAGAACATTAGTGCTCTATTTTAATAGAAAGGGATATGACTGACTTCCACTTTGATCAACAGCCAAACAAGGTGCAGGGCATTTGAATAACATACTTAGTGGCATAAATATAATCTCTTGGGCAGAAACACCTCTGTAATTTTAGTGAAAGTAACTTCTGATGGAGTGGAGCCTAGGCAACTTGTTTGGATGTAAGCCTCTTGAAACAGCCTCGTATCACCCTCTCTTCACCCATTTTGGATCCCAGCTGCTGTTCACATGCTGTTGTGATACATCCAAATGCAAGACTCCCATCTTTTTCTCATTCTGAAGCTGTTGATCTCTCACTGCCTCCAATTTCCTGTCCCTGCACATCCTGAGGTCTGGAAAGCTTTTGCCTGTGATTTTTCTGTGAGCCACTTTCACTTCTCGGTATAAAGCGACCACATTATAGAGACATTACCTCTAGAGTAACTATTTATGCATATATAAATTTGCACCCATCCAACATTTTAATTGTTCTGACGTGGATTCCAAGATTTTTGTTTGTTAGAAGTAGTTCCCTGGCAAAACTGTGAAGGTCCTCAAGGAATTAAAGTGCAGAGACCTGCATATGGTTGAAGAGTTACTCAGGCATACTCTTCAGGGTAGCACAGACAGACTTGCCCAGTGTTTGAATAATGTGTATAGGAAGACAATATATTTAATGTTAGTGATGCCATTTGAGCCTTTTTATTCTCTATAGCTGCAAATGTTTTTTGTAGTGTTGGAATGCTGGCCTTTTCAGATTTAAAGCATCTTCTCTCAAAGTTTCAGCTCTTACAATTTATGCTTCAGAACCATGAGTTGTGAAAATAGCTTTTTTACTTTATCAAAAGGAAGAATTTCTAAAATATTATTACATGTACCCTAAATGCTGTTTGAAAAAAATTCAAAATGATACAAAATGCATTCTCAGGGAATTTTTTGTTTTGTTTGATTTTACTCCCTACATTTTTCCTGCTTTTAATGCAGATTCCTTTAGCCAGCTAAGAAGAGTAAACATAAGGGGATGAGATCTTTAACCCTGGTCACATTCCAAAGGCTGGAAACATGGAGGTTCTTGTTGGACTGCACCAGGAAAAAGTAAAGATAAATCACAATATTGGGTGCAATTACACAGCTTTGTTGAAAAGAACTGGTAGGCATTAAAACAGTAACTACAAGCTGTGAAAACTGAAATCTAAATTTGCTAGAGAGAATAATGTCAGGGATCCTACATAGGACTGATTAGAAGTCTTACTTAGTTCAGTCCAGAATTGTTCTTTACATTTGCTTTACCTGTAAGCATTTTTCAGTCATGTTCATAAAAACCTAATTTACAGAGTAAATACTTTTTCTCTGTCTTTCCAATAAGTTGGTAAGAAGAAAGACAAATCAAGACAAAATCAACAGATGTAGGTGGGCTATGGAAGGAGCAAGTACAAGCAAATCCATCTTTACCAAGATGCACCTCTAGGATCTGTACTGTGGGAGATGATTTCTTGCCAGTCTGTGAAAACCAGAGAATTAGCAGATGGTGACCTTTGGGAAGTAGTTGTATGTGCTGGGCACAGAAGGAGCAGATGGTTCTGGGCAAACCTCAAACACAAGATCCTGAAACAAATTCATAAATATTCAGGGTGTGGTAAAGACTGTAGGTCTGTGAACATTCCTCCTGGGGCAAACCTGATGTGGTGGGTCCTGTCCTCTCATTCTGCCCTGCTTACTCCTTCCTTTCTGGACATCAGGTGAGATGATGCCTGAATCTGTGGGGCTATGCAGGTCAGAGCAAAGAAAGAGGGTATTTTGGAAGCAGATGATTGGTCTAGCTACCTGGTCTCTAAAGTAGAGAAGGAAATCAGCTTTGGCATTGTCTTAGCTTTTGGGGATTTGATGGTTTTTTTGCTTTGTAATGCTAAGAAAGCTTTTGACATACAGATGGGATGAAGAGTGTTCCTGAGGTTGTCATTTTTCACAGTTCACCAGTGATAAGAGCATGAGGATCCACCATGCTGAATTCTTGCTCTGCTTGTTGTTTTGTTTGGTGTTTTTGGACTCCTATGTTTCTTCAACTGATACATACTTCTGTTATTGCACATGGCTCTGGACTAAGTGTAGGTACCAAAAAACCCAAGAGAAAAATCAATCATGTAGGCTCCATCTATATTTTCAGTGTATTTTTCCCAGGAGAAATAAATCTTGTTTTGCTAATAAATGGCTTTGCTACCAAGTACCAAGTATACCTGCAAAAACAAACAAAAAAACCCCACAAAAACCCAGAAAAAAAGAGCAGTATTTTCTCCAGTGTAAGCTTTTATGTACAGAGTAAGATGGGCCCTCTGTCTTTGGCTGGTTCATATTGACCTTGTGAATGCTTTTACACAGTCCTGTCTTTGGACATCTCAAAGATATCTTGTTGATATCATGAATCTGAGAAGTTTGATTTCTTAATGTTCTGTTGGATCACTTAGTCCCTTTACTGTGAGACTGTGCAGAATTACTTCTCATAAATATTTTCACTTAAATATTTTTAATTTATGGTGATTTATTACTGTTTTATTTTTAATGTTTATGCCACAGATTGTTTCCCCAAGGACTAATTTTTCAGGGCATGAGGCACTGAGGGCACTCTGCATGTGTGAGACAGCACTGAATTTTTGAGCCAAGGGGGAGGCATTACGAACCACTGGCTGGAATTTTGGTGATGCATTGCTAAAAAGCATTTTTGTAGGAAATGACTGTATTTATGATTCAGTCATTAGGGGTTATAGACATTTCCATTTCAAACTAAATTTCAAGGCTTCTAGTTTGTCATGGATTGATGTTGGCTTGCTGCCAGCTGCCCACCAAACTGCTCTCTCACTCCTCCTCCTCAGCAGGACAGAGGGAGTAAATACTATAAGAAACCCTTATGGATCAGGCTTAATAAGAACAAAAGAAAGGTTGGGAGCAGAAGCAAAACAAACCCCCCCCCCAAAAACAGGATTTATTCTCTACTTCCCATCAGCAGTCCATGCATGTCCAACCACTTTCCTGGGAAGTATGGCCTCAGTATACATAGCTGCTGCTTCAGAATACAGATGTCTTATTAATGAATGCCCACCCTTCCTTAGCATTTTTTTCTGAGTATAATGGTTTATGATATGAAATGTCCCTTTGGTCAGTTTGGGCCAGCTGTCCTGGCTGTGTCACCTTCCTACCCCTCACCCACCTCTAGCTTAGTGGCCTTTGGGTGAGGCTGGGGAGGCACCCTTGATGCTGTGCAAGCACTGCTCAGCAATAGCCTAACCATTAGTGTGGTATCAACACTGTTCTAGCTCAGTGGGTGACACTTCAGTGAGCTGTGGTTTTCATGAAACATAAAATTTCTTTGTAATTATTTAAACTTAAAATGACACTTTCAAATTAGATAGCAAAATTCAATAATTCATGTGTTAACTTAGCTAATATTTTAATTTTTAAAATGATTTCAGAATAGCAAAGATATATTTAACCTTACACCTGTGAAGTCATTTATTAATAATGAGTAGGAACCCTTTTTATCTGACTGGAGGATTAAAATAATGTGAAGTTAAAACTTCACATCTAGCTCCCTCCCTCTTTTCCTCTTCTGTTCCTTTGTAAGATGAATAAAGGTCATTTGAAGTTAATGACTGGTACATTTGGAACTAATAACAGGAAAGGCTCTTGCTAACAATAGATGATCTCTCTTACAGGCAGAATTGAGACCATCTCTCACTATAAGAGATAGTAACTTACTCATAATTCTGGTAAACTTTAAGCAGTAAGGCTGAACATTTCTGTGTCAGCTGTTTTCCTTAGGACAAATTTGGATTTTTTAGTGCAAAATATCCAGCTATTTCCAAGGCTGAGGCTATGGCAAACTTTTATTCCTTTTTGAAAAACTGTTGAGCAGGTCTGTTGATTTAGCATTTAGGGCTGAGAAGTTGAAGCTTGTTAAGATGGAAGAAAGTGTCAGGCATGTGTCCTTGGATGTAGAATTCCATCCAAGCCTTGTAAAGTTTTATGTTACTTCAAGTTAAGAAAGTTCTCACAGGACCTCTTCCTTAGCTCCAGTCAGTCCTGGGATATTATGTTCACCCATTATGTCCAAGGAGGCCTCTGAGAGTCAGTGAAAAGACAGAGATACTTGGTAGAAGCAAAGGGACATAAGAGACAATGGGAAAAAGCATATTTGGGAAAGGTATTTGAAGTGCCTTGGATAAAGGGATATAGCAAGAAGCCATGGAGAGATGGACTAGACTAGTTCAGAAGCTTAGAGAGAGACAAAATGATACTTGGTAATGGTGATCAAATGTAAGAAAGGGTGTAGAGGGGCTGAACCTCTGGGAGAGATAACAGAAAGGTATGGGCCACCAGCCCTCAAAAGCATGAGTGGAAGCACTGTTTCCTTAGTCTCTGGATGGTGTGAAAAAATACTTGTGTGCCATCTACAGTTATTTGGGAATGAATTTCAGCTGGCTCTAAAGGTAGCTTGTTGCTGTGGCTGTTTATTGTGGTGTCTCAGGGATTTGTATATTAGGCCTGTGTTAACTGTGTGCAGTAACTATGTACATTGAAACTGCATTTAAAGAAAAAGCAATTTATGAACATACACATTGAAGATTAGGATAGAGAGGAAAAGCTGTATTCTGTAGTCTTTGCTTTTGTTACCCACTTTATGTTTGCCTGCACATCGCCATCATAACATGAAGTTCTTGCTGGTGAAATAAGCTTAAACCAACCTTGAACTAAAAGTTTTGTGCATGAGCTGGGAGTTTTCTGGTTATCAAATGTGTAAAGGAGAACACTTGTTCTGTACTACTGCTCTCCCATGCGTTGTGAAGTCTGGGTGCGTGTAGTGAATAAAGCAGGCAAACATAGGAAGTAAACAGAATATATTAAAGATAAAGTAGCTGAATTCACCCATGGAGACATGAGTCTCAAATCTATCTATGTCTTTGATACAGAGTTTTGTCTGTTGTCCAACAGTGACTTAAAATTTTGCAAATTTCATCTTGTTTGTTTATCTTGAAATTGAGATCCCTAAGACTGATTTGCAAAAGTTCTTAGGATTTGTACAAGTAACTCAAATCCATAATTTGCACGTATTCAAGTGTTAGGAATCTGAGAGTGAACACCCTGAGAACCCTACATGTTTTTGAACTTAAGCTTTTTCCACCTCACTATGCAGGTTGCCTTTGAAGTACAGAGAATGCCACTCTTAATTTTCCAGAGTATGTTGTAAAGTTTGATTAATGACTGTGATGAAAACTTTAAAAAAAACTCCCAAGGAACTGAATATCTCTACCTTGAGGGTTGGATTGGAATAGTTGGGTCCAAAATAGGGTGCAACCACTTATGAAACCATCTCTGCTATGTACAGAATAAAGCAGGGGGCCTTATCAAGTGTAATACATGAGTACCTGATTGAAGAAAATATCTTAATACATACTGCAAGAGGGACAAATTAAGCTGGTACAGGCAGCCATTGCCTAACTTGCAAATTCTTGACTTTATACTCTAAATCCTCTTTTCATGGAGCGTTTTTAAAAATGTGTAATTTATGTTTCAACTGAGGAAAAGACAGGTAGACTCATCACTGAAGAGAGGCTGAAATGTGAAGCTGTGTATTAGAACATGTCCAGATTTAGTTTTAGCTACCCTTTTGTTTCAAAATAAGTGCTTACTTGATGCTGTGTTGGCATCTCTACGTCTGTGATTAGTGCTCTTGGAATGATATGACCCCAGAGAAATATCTTTCCACAGCTGCAGTAAGTTTGGAAATGCCTCCATAGCATCCCCAGAGGAGGCAAAATCTCAGGCACTGGGGAATTTTGTCCAGTTGCTGCCCATCTCTGTGGATGAAGGCAGGCTTCTCCTTTAAGGGCTGAAAGCACTCACAAATGCTTTTTTTACAGTAAAAAAGAATTGCTACATTGCTGGAGGCACGTTGTGGAAAATGAAAACAACCCTGTTCTTCTGTATTTTCTTTTCCGTAGGTAAAATACAAAAGAGACTTTGAAGAAAGCAAAGGAAGAGGGTTCAGTATTGTGACTGATACACCCGAGTTACAAAGACTGAAAAGGACTCAGGAACAAATCAGTAATGTATGTGACTGCCACCTAAAGTGATTGTAGATGGAGAAATAGTGTGTCTAAGAAAAGGCTTGTTTGTTGGTGTTTCTGATGAAGTCTGTGAGAGTGAAGAATCTGATTTTGGTGACTGATTTGTGTATGTCAGATTTGGAAGTGTGTGTAACTTTATACCACGGACTTGTACAGCACATGGGCAATGTGTGTTCACCTCTCCAGCTTTCAGCAAGTATGCTCAAAGTATTTTCTATACTGAAATTATATGATATTTTTTCTTTTAAAATATATTTACCGGCAACTAAGAATACTCTTGTAATTTTTTATTTGCATGTAAACTATAAATTATAGAAGCTACAAAGTTTTATCTTATTTTAGCAGAGGCTGTCAAAGTTAGAATAACTGGCAAGATGGAGTTTTCTAGAAGCAGATAAGATTTTGATACTGAGTTTTAAAAGAAAATACATCCGAGACTGTTCTGCAAGATGAGAAAGGGATGGCAAATAGCAAAATTTAACCATGTGTTTCATTAGCTCAGAACTTGAATGCAGAATGCTTTCAGGAGTGTGATTTTAAAAAAATGGGACGTTTCCTGACTTATGTTTTCATTATAACACTTATTTATGTTGTAGTATGCTTAACTTACTGCATGATGGAATATTGGGTAATATATAGTGCAAATTATAGTATGTATGAAATAGGTAAGAACTAGAGGGAGCTAGAAATGATACAGAATCAATACATGCTGCTAGAACGTGTCTCAGTAGATTACTTTATAAAATTTTTTGAGTCATTCCTCCTTGCAGTAAAAAAATAACAGCATGGCATCAGAGGCACCCCATGTAAGTATGATCAGAAGAAAATGATAGAGTTTATTTACTTGAAAGAAAATTGTTTTTCAGGCTGGGAAGTTAATGAAGAAAATATCACGGAAAAATACTGATTTGTCACAGCAATGGAGATGTACCATTCCTGCTGAAGCATTCACTAGTTAAGATTTTGATGTCCAGAGTTGATCTTTGAGGTGAAAAATATCGGCTCATTTCCTGCAGCCTTGGCCAGCACGGAGGAGTGTTGATTGAAGAGCCATGCAAATGCTCCTGTGAATAGATAAGACAAGAGAAAAAGCTCATATCTTATGTGAATGCTGGGGCTAACTGAAATTTCTGGTTTGTGAGAGAGAATGATGTATTCTTCAGAGTGGCAAAAAGCGTGGCCGTTAAGACTTCCATTTGAGATCTGGGAAACTTCAGCAAGTCTCTGGTTTTAATCAGCTGTATTTTTTATTCAGACCAGGAACTTAAACTGGGTCCTCTCATGACCTACATAGCTTCCTCGAGCAAAAGTGCTTCTTTTGTGTGGGGCAGTTCTGGAACGCATCAAGGAGATGAAGCAAGCAATGCTCTGATGAATACTTAATCCCTTGCATCGGTCTGCTCTGATTGGAGAGGTTGACAGGAGTACTCTAATGCATGCCTGGAGTACTCAGTTTTGGATTTTGGCATCCCAAGAAACACCTATATGCCATTATAAAGATCTCCCAAAACCCTATATGCTCAACATCAGAATATATAATGACACAGCTCTCTTGCATGCTCTTTATGTCTCTCTTGCTCAAAGCACATTGAGTTTTCTTTTCTGGGAAGGGAGAAAATAAAAAGAAACAAACAGTTTGGTGAAATGGAAGTTTTCTTCCAATCTCTATTTTTGAGTGTGACAGGGAGGTTTCTCTTCTAGTGGAAGATCTTGTTGCACAATTTATGATACTGTCTGACTCCTGAACTAAGTTATCTGCCTGCCTGGTCAGACCCAGAAATATATTTTTAAATGTGAAAAGTGGTTTTCTTTTTTTCTGGTATTTTTAGTGATTGGATGTACCACTCCTGTCTCTTCATTCTTAACCACTCAGTCTTAACAGTATAAGTTTGTTCTATCCAGACTTAAAAATATGGAGTTGTTTCATTTAGTCTTTACAATACAGAGCTGTTTGCTTCTCTTGATGTATGTAGCTGACAGAAATTCCAAGTCATGGATGCTATTATAAATGATATTGAGGGTTAAATGGAATTTTAAAATGTGCATGATAAACGAAGTTGCATTTAATTTATGCGTATACTAAAATAATAATTTGATTTATAGCACCTAAGAATGATAATTCTGCGTAGACCACAACTTGAATCTAATTATAAAGTTCCTGCATTAGAGAAAGAGTAGTTTCTGTATTTATCAGATAAGAAGTACACACCGTGGACTAAGAATCTAATTAAGGTTTCAACACACTGAAAGGTAAGCACTTTACTAATTCTAAAATAACTCAACTTTTCATATATAGCAAAATCAAAGAATACTAATATATGTATTTGATTTTCAGTTTCATTTCGATTTCACCTTGAAGTATGAGAAACTTCCTAAAGAGCCTGTTTGAAACAAAGCTGTAACAATTTCATTGAAGGGGTAAGTGAGCACAGTGAAGTGTGTAGCTGTTCTTGATGAAGATAAATAAAAAAATTAATGATAATAGATTTTAGGTAGCAGCAATCTTTGTAGAATATTGTCTCTTTGTCCTGATGGTAAATTTTGCAGGATACATGAACATTAGCACAGTGCTCTGACCTTTTGAACAATCTCTCATGTTATCAATATAAACCTTACAAGGAAAAAAAGTGGGGGAAATGGGAGGACATCAGGTTGAATTCTGGTTGCTATTTTGTCACCAACAGTCCTGCATCTGAAAATGTAGAGCAGACTCCTGGAATGTATTTTGTGGCTTGATAGATGTATCGGGATCAGAACAGAGTTTCTTAGAAAGAGTGAAATTTGCCCCAATTTACCTCATTTCTACAGAGGTAAAACATGCTTGTTAGAAGGAATCACAGTCTCTCCGGGGACATTCGAATTCAGCTGCCCCAAACTACAAGTGTTACAGGTTCTTAGCACTGAATTAGCCTGAAAGGCATAAACCACACGTCCTGGCATGATAGTGTAGATTGATGTAGGATTTTTACATCCTTCGTGTGGCTGAGCAGGCATTTTAAAATCTAAGTAAATGTTATGAATTTATATATGAAAAAATCTTTATAATTATATAAAAATGTGTATATGTTGATAACTATTATAAAAGTTACTGATTTTTCAGTTAATCTAAATATAAAATTTCTGTCACTTCTGCTGCAGCTGTCTGTTTCTTGGCATTAATACATACAAAATTTATACTCCTCACACAGGGAAATGTGTAAATTTTATTAAAAGACCTTGCAGTGTTCTTTCTATCTTAAACTTTGAGAGGATTTTCAATAAGAATGTATGTATTCTCAGAATGGCCAAAAAACCCCCAAACCACAGATTTTTGTAGGTAATTTTTCCAATAAGCTAACTCTAGACTGATTTTACAAGGAGAAAGAGTTAAGGTAACAAAAAGAACAGGATAATTAAAGAATATGGCAAATGTCTATTTATTGATCTGTCATGACACATGGCTAATTGAGGAAGTGGGAACTCAATCTAATAATATTTCCTTTGGGGAAATGGAACACTTGCAGCAGTTTGCAGCAATGAGCTGCAGGTTACTGCCACCACACTTTTATGTCTAGATATGTGGCTTGAAGCATACTTTATCCTGTGTGAAATAAGTTGCACTGTCTTAAATCTGTTCCTGGTAAGTGTCTGTAAAGCATAAAGCAAAACAGCTGTCCGTGCAAATTGATGGAGTGAGAAGCTTTCATTAAGATAAAGGCCAGTGCTTGGTAGTAGAGGTTGCTGGCTTGGTTGTGTAACTGCAGGGTGCATGGGAGCTTTCACAGTGGTTGCCCTCAATAGGCTGAGAGCTGTGTAAGCATTTCTCATTTCCACATTCATGATGTTATGAACTTAAGTCATGTGGGAGTAAGAAACAGTGCACATCTGTGCCCTTCTTCCCTTTGAGAACTAGCAAAATGCAGTCATGGAGTTCATTTGTATCTATGAGTTTAATTTTCCAGAAGGCTTGGATTGTATAAAACAATGAAAACTGTACCTTAATGTAAAAAAGGAAAAAAGAAATCAGATAAATTCAGTTTACAAGGCACATTTTGAAGTTTTCCTGTGTTGGTGAACACCTTAACTTAGGAAGGACAGTAGAATTAGTAAAGAGAATGTCACTGAAACATCCCTGAGGGGGGGGTGTCACCTCCATATATTGGGAGCTGAAGTTAGTGCAGCCTGTCTTGCATGTGGAGAGAGAGAACATGAAATCCAGCTGATTTTGGAAAAGACACAAATAAAGCCCAACTCATCTTTTTTTTAAAAAAAACACATCATCCTGATTTCAAGAAGTAAATTAACAGAGCTTACTTGC
The DNA here is from genome assembly GCF_036169615.1 of Heliangelus exortis. Lineage (NCBI taxonomy): Eukaryota > Metazoa > Chordata > Aves > Apodiformes > Trochilidae > Heliangelus > Heliangelus exortis. Next base: position 19,463,300 of record NC_092423.1, read on the forward strand.
ATTAAAACATCAATTGTTTTAAAAGTGAATTATTACATACACTTAAAATTTCTTTATATATATATTATTTTTATTATATACAATAGAATTTTCTTAAAATTTAAAATCTTCTCAAAAGCAGTGTGTGTGGATTTGAGTGAGAGTTTGGCTATTCCTTGTCTTTAATGGAATATGGTCTAAGCTTTTTTTTAAGTATCAAAGGTCACATTCTACCTCCGGTTAGATTTATGCAGCTTCAGGGGAGGCAGCAGAGGACAGGATATCCCCCAGAATTTGAATCAACTAAACAGCTGTTTTCTAGAAAAAGACAAATGATAAGAAGCTGAGTACTGCCCTAGATGTGATATAAATCTGTCTGCATGTAGCAACAAAGAAAGGAAACAAACAACATTGCTGCTGTAATTGTGCACATCTGCATGTCTGAAATTAGAAACTGTCCCTAACAGACATTGTGCCATGGTTCCATAGTTGGAAGCAATTGGCACAGTTGTTCAACCTGTTAACTTGCTCAAACATAAAATGGTCTCTTACATTGCAAAACAGATTACAGAGAAAATTGGCAGAAGATGTTAACAAGGCCCGGAGCTCCATTTGTGGGATTCACAGCATAAAGGCTGCATGTATTCATCTGTAAGGGCTTTTTCCTCTCCATTCAATTCAAGTGAAGAGGAATAGCATGAAAGACAACAGGAAAAATTGACAGCAACATCAACGTTGACTTTTCACAAAACCATCTATGGCACTTCAATGGAGAGACTGGGTAAGCACATTAAATCATACAGAAAGAGCTTATATTGTTCTAGGCAGTGCTGGGACTTTCACTGCTTCTGAAGTGATTCACACTTTATCTGGTTGTCTTTATATTCCTAAGGATGATTTTTTCTTGTAGTAACTTCATTTGGAAAATATGAATTTAATCATATATCTCAACTGTGTCTATGAACATAGACAGAATAGCAGTTTTTGAGCAATGTGTGAAGTACTGCAGGCCCATAGCAGGCATAGAAGGCACAGTGTGCCACGGTACAGGTTGCCTTCTGTTGGTTCTTCTGACCATTTAACATGAACTCCAAGAGCTATTCATTGGTTGGTGTAGGTTTATTAAGCTGTAGGCTTAATTCCACACAACTGCATTTCAAATCTGCTGCATATAACTCATAAAACTAAGCATCTATGAGTTGATTTTAGCAGCATTTTTTTTCTGTCTAGAAGCTGGGAGGTTGAATATGTCACCCCTGAGGCTAATACAAGTGTTTTGGCGCAAGAAGGTGGAGTTGCTGCTGTGCTCCTGTGCAGTGAACATACATGCATAGAATAATGTCCAAACTTGTCTCTTTTTTGGATTTGTCTTCTCATGTTGCTTAATATAGATACATACAGAAGGAAATTCTGAGCCCCAGGTCCTTTGGCTTCCTAATATTTCTGTGTTGAAGTCTTTTGACTTCTCATTTTATTCTAATTGAAATAATTCTGACTTTAAATATGGAAACCTGATAAATGGCTTAGAAATTACTCAGCAAAAGAATCACATCATTAATATTCTATGAATGTGAGCATTTTTTATAGCTTTTTGCATAGCTTTCATGTACTGTACAGCTTTCAGAACTTTGTAAAATGACTGAACACATGCTTAAGAAATTATGAGTCTAACAAAATGTAAATAATATTTTAGATTGAAGTTGTACTAAGTGAGCAACTGGGAATTGTTGGGAACACATTTCAAACCTCAGTGTTTTCTACTTCAAAAATTAAGTTCAAGAAATTCTTTTTAGAGTTGGGGAGGTACTGGAATACCCTTTTATGCTTTCCTTACTTACATGAAGAACTAGAGCCCAGAGATTAAAGTATTCATGCTAAACCAGTAAGTGGCATAGAGTAAACCATTATCTTCTGAGGTAGAGAGAAGCATAACCTTCCCTAAGGAATTGTACAGCTGTTTGTTGGGAAGGAACAGATCACTGAGAATACAGAGCAGTGTGTTTGTGATTCATCACGGTTGGCACTGACTTGTTTTTCTGTCCCCATAATATTTTAAGATTCTCTTTGTTGTTCTCCCTTTCTTAACCCTTGTGATATACCTGATAATAGCTCCCAGCATATGGGAAGAAACAATAATTTTTGACCCAAAAATGCCAAGCTGAAGGATACTTTTTGGAACGTCAGGTACTCATTAAAATTTTTATTTATGAATCTGTCAGGTGAAAATGAGTAATTTAGTTACAGTAACTACTGGAAGAGTTCTTCTGAGCAGGTGGATTTTCAATTTGCAGCAGTGGCTAACTCAGTCACATTAGGTCGTATTCTGTGGGGATAGTACACCAGATAATCCCTGACATGTTGACATTTTTCATCTGCTGAAGATCAGCTTCCTGGTCCAGAGCAGGAAAAGTATTGGAGGCTGTCAGTGACACTGTTTTAAGACTATTTACTGCTTTTGTAACATATGAAAAGATGCATGGGTCTTCACCAGAAAGAACAGAAGAATTATACCACTGAGAAGTTGGAAAAGAAAACTCTGCCCAAGAGAGGCAACTGCAGCTGGAAAACGTGTTAGCATTTATAATAGAGATTTATGATGGGTGTAAGTGGGTTGTTTGACCTGTTATATCCCATATTGCCCATAACAGCATTGGGTGTGTAAATTCAGCTAGATAGGCTTTTGGGTAAGTCCATTGAAACACAAAACCTAAATCTATATTGAAGTTCTGGTAAGCTACTAATTTGTGAGAGAAGCATCACATCAACAGTCATATAAAATGGAAGTGCTTGTCTGTCAGACACAAGTCTATTTGGGCTTGAATGCCATGTGACATTGGCACAATTTCTGTGTGGTTGAAGGCTCCCTTTTAGCAGCCCAAAAGTGAGGATGGATAAACGACCTCAAAAGAACCTTCACACATGGGAAGCTGGAACCGTCCTCAGACATGTAAGGGGAAATATTTTAACTTAGGTGAATCTCTGTTAGTCAAAGCAAGCAGATGTGATACCTGCCTAACCACCTCTCAGATGGTCTTATTTCATCTGGCATTATTCTATAGGTTTGGTTAGAAAAAACTCTTATATCCTTTTTAAAGAAATATAGTTAAGCATATATTGTGGTTTGGGTTTTTTTCCCCCTGGAATTCCAGAATTATTTTTATAGGTCTACAGAAGAAATTGCTGTAACTATTGCTTATTTTCTTCTATATCATTGCTTCCCTGTACAAGTAATTGATTGCAAAAGTTGCAGGGCCTTTATGATGTTAAAATGCATCTCAGAGTTTCAAAAAGTTTTCAGTGAAGTTCCATAGGGAACAGTACAGTCTTTCTGATTCTAATTTAAATAAATACGTTTGACAGGATGACTGTAACCTTGCTCACTATATTGACAAAATAAAATGAGTTGTGTGGTGGAAGTAAAACAAACCAGCCAGAAAAATCCCCAAAGGTATGGATTTACTGCATTGTGTAAGTGGGTCAACTCATGCATGAGAAATGAATGCTAATTGTAAACTGGTTGCAGAACTGTAGACTTCTAAGTAGAATTGAGTCAAATGATAACCTACATATTTTGATACAAATGTCCTTTCATGCTTTTAAAAAAAACAGCAACAAGGCTGAGCGTTACAGAGAAATATTTATAACATTTGTTTGTGATACATTAGAACAGTGTCGTTCAACTCCAAAATCAAAGGCATGTGTGTCATTGAATGTCATTATGTAACATTTCATGGATTTAATTTTTAATCCACAGTAATTACCATATCTTGTCAAGAGATGCTTGTGTTACAGATACAGAAGTAAACCTCTAGGTCAATATGTACTTATTTAAAACTCTGAACATCCTAATCAGAGGCTAAAATGGCTATGGAAATGTGAGAAATAAATTGGCAGGTATGCTATTTGCACTTTTTTGCTGCAGTACTGACTGTATTGCACATGCCTCTTTGTACTGTTTGGAGTGATAAAATTCAAGCTGTAGTGAAGGCAACTATAAAAAGGTGTTTTGTGTTACTGTTGTAATCAGTAGTCTGTCATCTGACTGAAGGACTTGAGTCTCTAAACACCAATGACTTGAAGACTTAATCAACTTGGAAAGTTTCTGATATTTAAATATCAGTCTTTTTGTGTTGTTCTATTAAGCAACTAAATTATGACAAAACCCCAACAATTTCTTTTTCCTGTGTCATTGATATATATATATTTAATCAATAACAAAATCACTCTATTTTAAATGAATATCAAGTTTTGAAGCCTGTATTTTTTATGGATAATGAAAAAGAGAATGAAAATAAAAACTCTTCCTAGTAGCTCATCTTGGGAGCTAATTAAAATGAAGCTTTCAGAATGAGAAAAAAAATAATTAGCTAAAATGTTGAAAACCAGGAATTAGCACCTCCAGAGATCCTTGAATAGTTAAATGCCTGCAAGGAAAAGATAATTTCTAATTTCCTTGTTTACCTGTGTTGTCTCTTACCAGCTTATCATTTCAGCTCTTAGTTATGTCTTATCTGGTGCTATTGTACTGTGCATCAGTTGCTAGGGCAGCATCTTAGGCAGTAAACCTCCTGCTGAAGAACAAGATACTCTGCTTCTTCTAAAGCTAATACCATCTTTAATCTTGATCCCTGGAGATTTGAATGTCTCACTGCAATGAAGCTCACAGACTTCATTGACCTTGACAGCAGGGGTATCTGGTCCTCTGTGGCACTCAGTGTTGGGTTTTTTTTTTCCGCATGTTAACACATGTCTGTGATTTCCTTAGCCTGTCAGTAGATACGTTACTTGTGACAAATCCTGCTCTGTAGTAAATGTAATGATTAAGCTTTTTAATCATTCCAACAGAAGAGAGGAAGTAGCAAAGGCTTGCATGTGATGTTTCTAGTTGTGTCTACAAAAATCTTGGTGTGTAAGAGCATACTATCCCAAAAAGCAGATTCGAGTGACGCGGGTATTGCTTTCTAACCCTTTCTGCACTTGTTATTAAAATAGTGGCTTAGTTGCAGAAATAGTTCACACCAACATAGTCCTGCTGCTAACAATGACAATACTTTAATGGGAAAATGAAGGTTTGGGTTTTTTTCCAAGTCTGCCTTAAGTGTAGGCTGCACACTTTCTTCACTAGGTAATGATGGTGTGCAGTGAATCTCTCCCCATTTTGGCCAGTTAAGCCCATTCCCAGCTTTAGGAGAGAAATATACTATAGAGAGTGTGGCTAATGCTACTTTTTTTAGGGTTTGGCATCAAAGGATAGGTCTTTCCACTTTCCAGAAGTCAGTAGGTAAGCAGCTGAGGACGATAGGGTGGCTTGTGTGGGTTTTGGCACATCAGAGGTGGTCTTTGAGGGTAAAGAGGAAGACTGGCTTACCAGGAAGGTGTGGGGGACTCAGAGTCTGCACCAGGGCAAGACCTGAGTGACTTCAGGCTGTGCCACAGCATACAAATACTGGGCAGGGGTCCCGCTCCCAGTTAGTGGGCCAAAGGCACTTTGTCACCTTTTATCTTGAATGATATTGGCTACCATTTTGTTGCAGATATGGAGCTGCTGCTCCTTCCGGCACCACTGCTGGGAATTGAAGGATTCAGAGATGTGACCCCATCTTATCTCGTGTTTTCTTGCCTGTTCAGCAGGGAGACCTGCTGGTCTCTGGTGTGGGCTGGGTGGCCCATGGCTACAGTGTTGTGGGCACAAGGGAAATCCAAAAAGGATTTGTTTGCCTGTGCCAAGAGAGCTTCAGCAGGCACGGAATGAGGTCAGGGTTGCTTGTTTGGCATTGCTGTGTGTTTAGCATTCCTTTCTGTGCTTTCCTTATTTCTGGCTCAGATAATAGCTGGCATGCTGTCTTGAACTGAGAAGTTCAGCTAACAGGTTCCTTTTCAACAGAATGCACAGGATGAAAGGCTGAAAAAACCTTCATGATTATAGAAAGTTAAGCAGAGTTATCAATGGAAGTGATGGTAAAAAGTTACAGGCTCTGATGGTACTGAGGGACTGGAGATTATTTAATCTCCATTTACTGGAGATCATTTGATACTGGCTGATCATTTGATTGGCCTGTATCAAAAATGGGTAGAAAAGATACTGAGGGAGCATGAACAAGGATTGAGCTTTCAGTATGCAAAAAAAAAGACCAAGTGGAATAAGTCTGGAAAGTCACGGGTAGAACATATCTGGATAAGTGCACATAATTATGTACTGTTTCTTTCAATGCAAGAACTAAGACCATGAATTGTAGCTGTCAGGCATCATATTTAAAAGAAAAACAAATACGCGGCATGTAATCAAACCATGAAACTCATTAATATAGGAGACAATGAAGTTTAGAAGTGTAAAATACATTAAAAGAAGGATTAGGCAAACTTCTGAAAGTTAAATCCGCCAAGAAATATTAACTGTTGTGACCCAAATCCAGTGACAGAGTCAGGAAGGCTCTGGTACACCAGTAGCAAGAAACTGGAAGGATCTTAGCAAGGGGAAGACTGTTTTATAGGAACCTTCCCTAAGCATGCATTATTGAGCAGTGACAGAGCCATCATGATATCATCAGTGAGACCAATGAGTCCATCAGGGAGCTTAATACCTTCTGCCATTTTTAGCCACAGCTGTGGCTCAGCCCTACCAAGCAGTGACCAATCCATTGCTCCCTTGGTAGCTGGGTTGAATCGACAGAGTAAGAAGGATTTTTAATTATGCACCTGGCCCTAGACCCTCTGACATCAACAGGCTTAATTCATGGTATTTGAGCATCTTCCTGGCCTTTCTGCTGTGAACCAGAAAGCTTTCTGAGCCTGGAATGGCAAATTTTTGAAGAGGTGACTGAGGTGCAAACATAACTGGGATATGAAAACTGCTCCGTATGTACACTCAAGTGTTCTTGTATGGCCATGGCAATTGACAGACCAGGTTTTAAGAGTAAGATAGTTTTGGCTCCACTAGCATCTTAGTGGTTTTCAAGTGAATTTCCTGATCATGCTACAGTTTCTTTGGCATTACAGGACTGTCCTGGAGCATACAGGGTGTATTCATTCCAGATGAAATTAAACTGAATGATGCATTCCAACCACCAGTCCACTGAACCACAGTAGAGTGAGACCATAGCTACTCCCTGCTGCAGTAAAATATGGACCTTATGTCCTCAGAACTGTTTAATTTTAGAGATTTGCTCCTGCTGTGCTGCAGTACTTACTAATGGAAACATGGTGTATGTTATCCTGCTTAGGAACCAGTTATTGTCTCAGAGTTGTGCTCTTGGAAGACTGGAGGGTGATAGTGACTACAGGCTGTAAAACTCAGAAAGTGGAAGCGTGCAAATAGTGGGTGCTGAAAATCAGATTGTTTCACGACCTCTGTTTGCCCTGTCAAGAGGTCACTGTGACTTGTCTAGTGTGTGCACTAAACTTGTAATTTATGTTTGTGGAGGATGTCAGGAGGAAGATTCATGTATGGATGTGCAGGTGCTCCATTAGGACTTAGAAAGACATGAATTGATTAGGTGGTTATTGCCACATGCAAAATTAGCCTGGTCAGAGACCCCTGACAGGGAAGGTTGGTTTGTAACTGGGGAGCCAGGCTGCAACTGATAGAGCCTTGATATGCTAGTGCTGGATAACTGAGATAACTTTGGGAATTATTGCATCTGATATGCTGGACCTGAACTTTGCGGATTACACAGTGCATTTGGTGGATGTGGGAACTGACTTTTGCCATGATTTTTGAGTCTGGATCAGCAGAAGATAGGCACACAGTCCCTCTGTGTGTGTGAATGGACGGCAGGTAGCCAGAAATGTAGCTGTAGCACTTCTGCCACTGCTGCATGTTTAAAAGAGAGATGCCATGCTCAGACTTCTGTTATGTGATGCTGAAAAAGAATGCAGTTTTCATGTGCCTGTGCAAAGGTCTTGCTATTCTGCAAAGTTCTGCCTCTATGTGTTCTCCTTGGTACAGAGAACAAAGGTGGTTTTCATGCTGTTTTAAATGAGATTTTAAAAATACCTTGCCTGATTAACTTCAGATTGCCCAACACCCCATCAAGCAGAGTCTTAAAAGTGTCCAGTGCTGGGTGATCCAGCAGTTCCCTTCAGAGATTATCCCGGTGTCTGACTGTTCTCATAGTGAAAAATTGTCTTGTTGTCCTCATTTTTTCCATGTGACTCCTTGTAAAGAAGAGTGTATTTAGGGAGTGACTGCTCTCCCTGTCTTCTGATGCAAAACCAAGTATCTAATGAATTAAGCTTGTCAGAAGCATAATCAAACTAAGCAAAAGGAGATTCTTCTTTATGGAAAGTCTTAAATGATGGATTTTTATACAAGAAGATGATCTGAGTGCAGAAAGTTTAGTCTAGTTAGACAAGTTTAAGGATAGGGCAAGCACTGAGAAGACAAATCCACTGCGGAACAAGACAAACAACACCAGGCTCAGGAAATACACCAGACCAAAAACAGTTGGAGTCAGGGAGTGTGGAAGTGGAGGAAGTATCATAAATGTTTACCCTGTCCCTACTGCTTCCTACTATTGCTTGTGGCCATTCTTGGATACAGAACACAAGGCCAGATGGACCTTTGGTCTGAGCCAGAGCTAGAGACTCTTAATATAGAGTCTATATTATAAACACTTTCTTAATATAGAAGCAGTGCTAAAAAATTATAAAAAATATTTTAATAGAAATATAAAATAAAAAACATTTACATAACTGCTGGAATAAAAATTGATGCTGAGTCTAAGTTACTAGAAAAATACAAGGGATACAAAAAGATAAAACAGTTCCTTATAAATTCCTAATGGTTAAAAATAATAAGCTTTTAAAATAAAAGATTGTTATAAGGTGTATCTTTAGCTATAACAAAGATAATTTTTGCTAATGTAATTTCAAGTCAATGGCATGCAGTTTCTAATCTGACCCTTTTTTAGTGGCTTAGGATTTTGTATGTGAAAGCCATGATCTCAATTTCACGTTTGGGAATTAGGCTTTTAAAAATGACAGGAGGTATAAAAAGTTACAGTGTTTTTGGAATTCAGCAGAAAGATGTGTCCATCCCACTTCCTCAAGCTTCCTTCCTGAAGCTGGACCACGTGACTGTTTAAAGAGGGTTTGTTGTCTGTGATTAACAAGGCAGATGTTAGATGGCTAACTGGTAGATTTCAAGATGTAGTTGGTACTAAAGGGGTATCTCAGATGAGAATACTTTCAGTAGTTTCTCCAGGGGCTTGTTCTTTGCCAGAGATTTCAACTATTGTTATTGGTACTCTTGCTATTGCCAGTTTATGCGTTGCTTTCCTTTGTTTATAATCTTTGCTTACTGTGAGGCAAAGCACAGTTTTGTGCTTTCTACAGTTATAGTATCTATGCTATTTAGAAGAAATATATGCTATTTAGAAGTTCTTCCACCATAAACTGTTGTTGGATCTTTTCAGCTCATAAATAATTGACTTTCTCTTTTGAAATTCTGCTGGCAGGGTAGAAGTTAAGCAAGGTATGAAGCACAGAGCCCTTCAGCAGCTGAACTGGAATTTGGTTATGGCTTTTGTTGCAAATGGGAAAAATTGTTATTTATTTAATCAAGCAATATTAATGGAATTCTAATGGATGTATGTTAAACTGTAGTATTTTGGTTATCATTAATATTCTATTGTACAGAATGATAAATATTGCAGAACTGCTTTGAGAATATATAAATACCTGAAGCTCATTATTCTTTCCTTGGGTCCTGGATAAGCTGCTTTTGTTCTGTTGCTACTTGTAGGATTATTAAGATGGATGAATACTGACTTCCTAATTATCTTGGCTAAGATTAATCAGTAAAACAAAGAAATTGTGCATGAAGAGATTCAAATCAGCTTTGATACTCGTACCATGGATTCTTACATAGGTGTTATATTATTTTACCTTCCTTACATAAACATAGCAGACATATTATTGTGAAGTATCACTTTCTTTTCTCATTCACTTCTGTCTTTACTTTTTTAATATTTCAGCACTTAATTTACTAGAACTATCCATTTCCCTCAGCAGAGTCAGTTCCTGGAAAAAAAAAACCAATGAAACAAGAAAGAAACCTAACAGTATGATTCTTGGATGTGAGTTGAGATGTGGTTACTTCAGCAGAGAAAACAGTAAAATGATATGCAAAATGGCCATAGGTTTGCTTATGCCAGGACTGGAAGAGTTAACACAATGCATATAGCTATAAACCTATAGGTGACACAGTCTCTTCCTCTATTAGTATTCCTATTCCTCTGCAGAAGCAGCAGCTTCACTTCTGCTGGTTACAGGTGAAAAGCCCAACAAACTAGAGGTTAAGGAAATGTTGAAGGATTGACCTAGGACAAGATTTTAGTCCTTAGAGAAGGTAATCTTTTTGTTTCTTTTTGGATAAAATATTGAAAACAATTCATGATTTTGAAGGATCTCATGAAGAAAGGATAACTGATTAGAGAAAGAAATTGTGTGTGTTGAAGAAAACAAAACCAAGCTCTTTAAGGTAGCTATAAAGGCTACCTTAAAAACCCTGGAAGATATGAAAACAGAAGTCTTTTATAATTCCTGTGAGAAAATGTTACGTTGCCAGCCTCTAAAGATAAATCAGAGTTGTTACATCCTTTAAGTTACTCTGAGGATCCTTGGTAGGTGACTAAGTTAGAAATGAAAGTATTTTTTCAAGAGTAAAGATAGTTAAACATAGGGATTGTTCATATTTGTTATAGCTAAAGCTTACCTTATATTTCTCTGAGCAAAAGCTTATCTTTTTCAGAAGTTTGAGATTCATGGCAAGAAAACTGGTCAGAATGTTACAATTTACATAGATCAAATGTGAATCCTGATTATAAGGACTATGATCCCACAAGAGTTTTCTAGTGGCCTTTCTCCCAAAATACTCCCCCAGTATGGAACTGCAGTTCTCTGGTACATGTTCTGAGAACACCTTGAAATAACAGGAAACTTTTTGTTTTGGACATCTCTGCAACTTTGAAGGGGTTTATTGCTTCCAAGCACCTTCTGTGTAGTGTGGATGATCAGTACATCAGTGAAACTACAGCAGATACAGAGCTGTGCAGGTGTTTGAAGCTGGAGTTCTTCAGGCAACAGAAACTGAGACATGGAGAGTAGAAGTAGGCCAGGTAAGAGAAAATTTTCCCCTGTAGCAAATAATTATTTCAAAGGGCTTTAAAAGTGTAAGTGCATTTTCAAAACAAGTGTCTAGTTCCTTATGTTCAGGAAAAAAAAAAAAAAAAAATCACAAATATTTGCTGATTGCTCAATGTCAAAGATGCTTCCAGTAAAGTTAAGAAGGAAATGGAAATATTGCCTTCATTGTGTTACATGTCCTTTGTGCCTTTATTCACTTGTCTTTAGTATTGAATTCTTACATTCTATATGCAAAATACACTTCAGTCTTTCTATGTGAGTTTTTAAAATTACAGTTATTAGAAAAAGGTAAAAACTAGGCAAAAGTGTCCCTCTTTTTACCCCTTTTGATGAATGGCAAAACTAAGAGAGATAAAAAGACAACAGAAATAGAGACTGAATGTTTTTTCCATATCCTTAAGTGGTAAAAACAAAGATTTTAAAAAAATACTGACCAAAGATTGTATTTAAACAATTTCCTCTTGCACTTTTTCAGTTGCCAGTTCTAAGAATGAATAAAAGTGAGAAGAATTTTAGTGCTTACTGGTCAATTCAAAGTCAATATATGAAATAATACTGGAACTGTATTAAACTTCTTAATGAAAGTTATTTTGCAATTTTATTACATTACAGAGAAAAACTGTCCTATTATCTGGTTTTATGTATAGAATGGATGAAATTTATTTTGCAGACACTTCATAATTTTGTTTTTCGTTTATGAAATACCACTTTGTATTTGCCTTTTGGCATTTTTCATGCAAATTACCTTTTCATCAAATGTGGGTTTTTTCTTCTCTTTTTTTTTTTTTCTTCTTTGTAGTATGAGCTTTGATTTTTAAAAGGTTAATATTCAGAATAAATAAATGTGCAAATATTGGATTTGTGCAATTAAAATGTTCTCCAGAAAGACAGAAAAAATAGTTTAAGAGTGTGCTGAGATCCCTATTGTGATTATAACTGTGAAGTGACAGTAGCTGCTTGTGTTGACCCTCTGTTACCAATCTCATTGCTCTGAGGGATATAAATGTTCCCTTTAGATGCCTCTAAAGTCCCTGCTGGTTGGCACTCTGGCTCTTTCATGCTCAATTGTTACAAAATAAAAGTCATTATTTTGTGAATCATGCATAACCTGCTTGTAGTTTAAACAGGCAGAATACAAATCTTATATTTCTAGAGAAGCTTAAACCAGGTCTGTTTCTAGGCATGGAGCAATCTCTGGATTATTCAAAATTCTAGATACTATTTCTAGTAAATACCAATTACAAACATGTATTTTTTTCTTTCAAATTATATAGGAAATTTGCATTTATTATTTCCTATTGCACACAATTTTGATCATAATGTTAATCACTGCTCCTGTCAAGAAATTCGTATGGGTGCACCATTTTACCTGTACTGTGAGGTCTTTAGTACTTTTACATAAAGGCAGCTCTTTACCTGCATGGAGCAGGACTGTAGCTATAAGGGCTACCTTAAAAAACCTGGAAGATGAAAACAGAAGTCTTTTATAATTCTTGTGAGAAAATGTTACGTTGCCAGCTTCTAAAGATAAATCAGAGTTGTTACATCCTTTAAGTTACTCTGAGGATCCTTGGGCTGTGTTCTGTTTCTGCTTCCTTGTAGATATGATTACTGCTCAGTCCCAATTTACTCTGTGCTGGTGCTGCCCAATTTTTGGTACTGGGTGCAGTTTGGGTGCCAAAGTGAAAGGGGACACAGAGCTACTGGAGGGTGTCCAGAGGAGGGTTATGAGGTTGGTAAAGGGGTTAGAGGGAAAGCTGTAGAGTGGCTAAAGGCAACTGATCTGTTCAGCCTGGAGAAGAGACTGAGGGAGACCTCATGGCAGCTCACTGCTTCCTCACTAGGGAAGGAGGAAGAGCAGGCACTGACCTCTTCTCTCTGGTGACCATCAACAGGACCCAAGGGAATGGTAGGAAGATGTTCTGGGGGAAGTCTGGGTTAGATATTGGGAAAAAGTTTTTCACCCAGAGGGCAGCTGAGCAGTGGAACAGTCTCCCCAGGGAAGTAGTTATGGCTCCAAGCCTGCCTCAGTTCAAGAAGCATTTGGATGATGCTCTCAGGCACATGGGGTGATTCTTGGGGTGCCCTACATAGGAACAGGAGTTGGACTTGATGGCTCCCTTCCTACTCAGAAGATTCTATGGCATAGGAATCCCTTGAGTTAAAGGTAACTTGATCTCTGCTGATGCATACACATCTGTATAAGAATATAAGTACTATATGTAAGTGTGTGTGTGTGTTGTATATATATATACATATATATATACATATTTTATATATATATATACTGTGCTCTGACAGTGATGGGAATCCCTAGAGATATGAAAAATTGTTATGCAAAATTCCAAGCAGAACTTAAGCCTTAGGTTTGGCTTCCTCTTTATGATATATATACATCTTTTAAAGAAAGTACTGAAAAATGAGTGGAAATAAATTGAGATTATGGGATAATATGAAGAACGTGCCACAAGAACTAAATTTCTCTTGCTCTTCCACCAAGCAAAAACACTGAAGTAGTTGACATGGACAGGATGAATATAAGTTCCTCAACCCTTGTGTTCTGTCTAGCAATGCCATTGCCTTTGTCACTGCGAGGTCAAAAATTATTAAATTATAACAAAATAAATGTTGATTAAGGCTTTCCATTTTTAGATGTAGTTACAGAAAAATGCATTTGTGTATTTATGCTATGATGTAAGAATTATTATATGAAATTTTATGTTTTCATAAGTCAAAATTTAGAAATACATATCACAGCAGTCCTGGCTTAAAAAAGCATTATTTCAGGGTTGTTTTCTTTTAAGTTTAACTGTAATTCTGAATATTTTGTCTTTATTTTGGGGCAATTAGAACTGTTATTTTTTTTTCCTAATATCCTTGAGAAATGTGGATCAAGCACAGCCCTGGCTGTATGTTGTTTAAGTTGTGAATAGGCTATGGGAAAGGCTGGGATAGGTGCAGAGGCACCAACACCAGGGATGGTGTGGAGGTCTTTGGAGAACTGATGTTTTAGTTGGCAGAGATTGCATGTCTGAAGAAGAAAAGTCTGTAAGAAGTCAGATCAAATCTTTTCTGGGACTGGTGGAACAGTTAACTTCTAAGTTACTGATATAGACTTTTTGTCATAACTCCAATTTAATACAGCTTTGCCTGGAAACTTGGAGTTTTCTGCATTAGGTTTCCTTCACTTCAAAGAGTTCTATTTGCCCCTCCAGTTAGGTACATTCACAGAGGACTAAGATAATGTCATAATGTCATTGCCATTACTGGCTGAATTTTCAGTATTTAGTAGAACAGTCCCCATAAAAGATTTCTTTAATTACTTTCATTTTATTAATGTGTGTTTACAGGACCTGTTTATCATGCCTGTTACATGACCCCAGGTTTAGGGCAATTTCTTTCTGTCTCTCTTATAGAGGTTTTCAACACTTCTTTGTTTAACAGAACAGTGAAAGAAAACTAATTACTTTAAGGTGTATCTAAACCCAATGCAAATAAAATAAAAAAAGGAAAGTATATTTTATATTTGCCTGTTCAATAGTTTTGAAATCACAAATCATGTTTTGAATCACAAATAAAACAGAACGCATTTTTTTGCCATATTTAATGACTTGAATGACCTTTCAGTTGAGTGTGGCAGTCAATGGTCACCTATTCAGTGTCATCTTGGCATCAGTTGGCATTTCTATAGCAAATGTCATTAACAGTGGCTCTCTTCCCTTAGGTGCCTAGGGGTTAAAGTAAGGCTGCATTGTGACTTAAAGAAATTACAGTGATCAATGCAGATTTCCAATATCAGGGCTGAGTACATAATATTGTGTGTGGTCCAAATTTTTTTTCTTGGAGAAAACTTAAAACAGGTCCTGTTTCTGAGGGGAAGGTCTAGACTGCTTTTTGGGCAACGTGTGTCGCTTATGTGTAACTAGCCCTGTGGTATATTAATAAAACTGCACCTCTAACCTGGGTGTTCCAAAACTGCTGATATAATTTCCAAAATTAGACAGCATTTTTGAGACCCACAGTTTAGAGACCTTCATTTTCAATTTAGCTTTTGTGACACTTCTCTGTTTGAGTTGGGAGATTTTTTTATATATTTCATGGGAGAAAAAGGGTAGTGTTATATGGAATTATGAAAGAAGGAATTGGTTTCATGTGCCACTGCTTATGTGGAAAAATGTCTCAAAAAAAAGGAACCTAGTCAGCAAAGTCAGGAGATTTATTCTGATGTTAGTACATGAAGAGTGTCTTCTTTCTGCCATGTTTTTTTCAAGGACTCCCATAAAATGCTGAGAAGGCAGAGAGCTCACAGTCATTTTATTACATGCTCTTTCTTTTTTTCCATAGATGTATAGAAATTTAGAAATGTAAAATGAGAGTAAAAAAATGAGAGAGGGCAAAATTTATTTCAATTCCAAAGCAGACAAGAAATAAAAAAATCCTAAACTGGTAGGTAATGAGAGGCATACAGATGGGCTTTGTACTGTGGGATGTTTTAAATACACCTGTAAATTTGAAATTCCTGTATTGTTGGCCAGAAATAATATACTGGAAAAAAAGAAGTGCAGTCCTGTGTTCAAGGGCTGGAATATGTTTGCTGGTCTTCGGTAGACTCTTCTATGGCCTTAAATATCTCACAGTCGTCATAGATTAGGGAAAAAAACCCATCCATCTGAAAGAGATGCTGCCATTCACATCCCAGAGGAACTGGCATCTTCTGACAAGGAATGCTACCGAGATGTAAATTAATAGTTACTCATTCCTGTTTATTCACAGCAGAACCCAAATAGTGCAATGCAGTAGCATAATACAGAAGCTAAATACTGGTGGAGCTCAGGTCTTGATAAAGTCTGACATCAACTTGTATTTAGAAAATAAGCTGCTCAGGGGGGAGGGAGTTTTGGCAGCTCTTGGGGGCTAACCTAATGAGACCTAATTGCAGAGAAGGATCACTCAGTGATGATTCAATAAAATCTGGAAGCACAGTTTGCAGTCCAGCCAGATAGTGTATCAGTTAAGAAGAACATAAGCATAATTTGAGAAATGGATGTGCCAAAGCAGAAAAACTAACCACATCCAGACATACTGTGGTGATCTGGTGACATGGAAGCATTCTTAATCCGTAGCTTTCAGGCTTTATTTTTTTTTTTACTGGACAGAAAGAAAAGGGAGAGTAGTTAATGAAAGATTCAGAGAGGAAGCAAGGAGAGAGAGCTGGAGGGAGACAAAAGCTATCATGTAAGAATTAAATTAAGGTGACTCTGGTCTCTTCCTGATCTAGTGCTGCATTTGTACATTGTAATAGCATGAACACAGGAAGCACTAAATGTCTCCAGAAGTACAGTCTTCATTGCCCTTGGTTAAACTGAGAACAACAATGTTGTCAGCAAGAGAAGGTATCTTCAGGGATTCTTTTTGTTTAAGAGTGCAGAGTGATAGATGGAATACAGTGTCAGTCTTATAATATTTTAATATATCCAGTGATGACAGGCTTTACTTCTGTCCTCTCCAAGATTTCGTGTGATTTACTAAACAACCTTGACTGTTGTCACAGTACTTGCCAATATTTTTTTTTATTGGATATAAAAAATAAATTTTGTCAGCCAAAACAACATGTACTGTTGGATATACTGGTTTGGATAGGAAGAGACTGTTGCCATCATGTCTGTAATGCAGTGAGAATTTAAGACAAATACTGATTTTCTTTGTTTGTTTGTTTTACTGAATATAAAATAATAAAATTTGTTAATAGTATGTTTGCTCAAAACAAATGAGTGCTCTTCTAAAACCAAGAATACAGATGAAAGCAGCAGAGCTCTTCAGTAATGTTAGCTCCACACCTTTTCCATGTCAAAAGTTATTGGTGATTTGTAATTTCTCATCTTCTAGTTTGCTATAGTTTCCATTACAGGTAACTCTTCTTTCATTGGGTGGAGCAAAGGTGAGCTCTGAGGCACAGGTTTTTGCTGTTGGACCTTATGGAGCTGTCTCTTTGATTGTTTGTCCAGTACTTGCTATTCAGAATGCCTACTTTTGACTAACTTTGTTAAATGGAACTGAAAACTTCCATGTCAGTTTATTTTCTGCTGTATTTGCTGGTTTTGTCAAAAAAAAAAAAAAAAAAAAAAAAAAAAAAAAAAAAAAAAAAAGAAACGAAGCAGGAGAGGATGCTGTGCTGATTAGGTATGTTGGATAGGTTTGTCTATCTCTGTCTAATTTGCTTTAGTATTATAGCATGGCTAGAATTTGATAACTGACGACTATCCAGGATTTCCTCCTCATTTTGTAATTTTCCAGTTGAGTTTTAAGAGCAGAGGCACAGAGACATTTTCAGAATCACAAGGCTGGGATATAGAAGGCATGTTATTTCAGCTTACCATATGAAAGACTTACTCAGAAGAGAAAGATGTGCTTTAGAAAAGTGTATTGTTGTAGCTGTTGCCAGCTTCTGATTCAGCCATGACATGAGTATGTCTCTCCATGTGGAGTATTTTTTCCAATAACATAGCATTCTGAATGAATTTTTGATTTAAGACCGAGCAGGAGTCATTAATATTCACTCAGAACAAAAGAAGAGCTTTAGTAATGTCAACTCTCACTCCATTTTTCTCTTTACTCCAAACACCGTCCATCATTCTGAACACTCATTCCACCAGACTGCCCAGGGTAAATGCAGAAGAAATTCTTCATGCTGATATGTTTTCAACAGACACTTCTTACTTATTTAAAAAGACACACCTTTATTTTTTTCAATTTTTAAACTTTTAACTTTTTATATACTAATTAAAATATTGGGACACCCATGTGTCCTGAAAGGAGGTGATATAGAGCTGAGAAACTTTGTGGAAGAACACAGGGTGTCCAATAAAAATTCAAATGTTCTTCAAATGAGTAATGTAGAAGAAATTTTTTTCTGCATCTTTATGAGTCTTAAATACTGGAAGATGATATTTGGCATAACTTTCTCAGAACCTATACATTCTCTTTCATAACTAGCAAAGACAGGATAACCTTTTTTCTTTTTTTGTTTAGATTTTAATCAAGACAAATAGTCCATACTTAATGTATAACAGTGATAGAGGAACATTGTTCCATTCCAAATTATTTTTTTCCATCAATGGAGAATATAGGAATAGAATTTTTCAACACCAGTGAGTACATTTACTGTTTTTGGCAGGGTATAATCTACCATTCAGAGTGCAATAAACTGAACCGTACTGTGGCTAATAAATCCTGTAAAAGAGGGAAATGTGGGTTTTAGTTGTAAACTGAGGCTTACTTAATGAGCTCCTCTTGGGTTCATAGCTAATTGGTTTTAAAGTTTAGCTAACTTAAGCCTTTTTTACAAGCTCTTCTCAGCTCCAGAGAATTGAAAACAAACCCATTTTGGGTCTCTGGAATCCCTATATTGATTGCATTGGTAACCAATATGTATCAGCTACTGTACCTCCCTTTACACTTTGGTTTAAAAGATCTCATCTTAAAGGTTCTGAAAATTAGAATTTTTTTTCAGTGATTTCAGCAGCTTTTTGTCTTAATGCTTTAGATAAATGGAATGAATTGTATTAAACAGGTGCTTTCTGAACTTAAACAAAACTTTCTTGAGTCTTGTGGTCTTCAGTCTATTGTGATCTGAGTGTGAGTTGTTTCAGAGCTTGCATGAAGCCAATCTATAAGTACTGAGGTTTTTTTAACAGATAAGTTTGTTTCTAGTGAATTATTGAAAACATTTATCTCGTGTCAGTATAGTCTGTAAAAGAGGTCAGGTAATGTTAAACTCTGTACTGAATTTGTGCTTAACTGTACTATTAGAAGCATCTTTGCTTTGAACAAGTAAATATTCTTGTTTTTGACTAAATTGTCTGATATTTAAACACAGAATCAACTAAACTATTCTTTCTTCAAACATAACAATGCGGATGGATAGCCAATTATGCTATTTTATATTGCTTGAGAAGAGTTATATGGGGAGTGCTGAGCACCTGTAATAATTTCTACTAGCTGGGGATTCCACCTTTTTCAGACATGAGCTTTTTAAGTGGCAGAGAATTTCACATCTATTTGGTCTTAAACATAAATCTGAGTTGGCAGAACTGGACCCTTAGGGTTTACTTTTGTGTGGTCCTTATTAATGGAAAGATAATGGCTATCTAAATGGGATGAAAACTACTCTTGTTTCTTTTTAGAACGTTGAGTGTGTTTATTTTTAAACACTCCTTTCTTTCTTTTGTGGTAAGAATGCAAGGGATGAGTAGTGGATTGGAGTTTATTGTTAGTTTCAGTCTCCAGCAGAATGAATTATAATTTGTAGTGGACAGAAAATCTATGAGGAATGCTCATATTCTTGCATTGTCTGCATTTTACATTAGAGGCAACAAATCACTGCAGAAATTCTGCTTTTCAGAGGAAAGCAAAGCAGCGAGGACCAATAGACTTGAGCAGGATGTAAAGGCAAACCAAAGGTTATGTAGTAAAATTTGATTCTGATTAAATTGGACAAATGGTTGATTTGTCTAGGTTTCTACATATAGACAAAATTTACTTATCTGCTTGCAAAGCTTGTTTCTGTACATCTGTTAAGTCATAACAAGAATAAAGATGACGTTTTTGCAGATAAAATGCGGATAGAAGCAGCCATCAAAGGAAAAGCTAATTGAAGATTATAAATTTAAATTGTAATATTTTGTTTGACTCAAGATGAGACAGCAAATGTGTCTTTCATTTGCAGACAATATTTTCCTCTGGTTTACTTTTCTTTGAGTCTTTTATATCTAAAGATTTTTAAAATTTGATGATATTCAAGAATTCTATCCTTGAAGTGAACCTATGCTTCTTAAAAATCAGAAATTAAGGGGTCCTTTCAGCAGAGTATCACTTGTCTGAATTTGATCTTGGCAAAATGTTAATTATTTGTTTTCCACTTTAAGGTTGTTAGATGTTTCATGTAAAGCAGTTTGTGCTGTGCTTTCTGTCATAATGAAGTTACCTTAATGCTGTTCAGAAAATCTATTGGGGCTCATCCATGATTCATCATTGTAAAAATTTTAGTTTTAAAAGATTTCTGTCTACAGTTACACTGTATGCTGAAGTCTAGTAATCTGGCTTCTTAAATTCAGAAATTGAAAATTGTGGCATTCACAAAAGATTTGGATGCTGAGGTGAGGTTTGCAGACAGTGTAATTTTCAAAAGTATCTTGTGACCTGTATGAGCAGAGGGAAGAGTCTGCAGATCTCTCACAGCATTGTGCAGGTGGGACTTCAAACAGTCCCTCACCTCCTGCTGCTAATATCCCATCAGAACCCCCCAGCTAATGTCTTTGGATCCAATTTGGAGCCTGTCTCTGCAACTGCACCATGTGTCACAAATACTCTCTCTCAGAAACTCAGCTGGGTGTTCAGAGAGGGGAAGGGTTATGGCCATTTTCCTGCTAGTTGTGATGGGGGGTCCTGATAAGCATTCTGCTGAAGTTGGACCATGACATAGACAAGGACAGAAAGTTTGTGAGCCTGAGAAGGGTCTTAGGAGGAAGCAGGGCTCCTGAGCTCAGCCCTGTGATTATCATGCAGTAGGGACAGGGCAGCTGGGTTCTGGCTCCTGTTCCAGAGCCTGCTTGGTTATTTAATGGTGGTGAAACAATAAGATTAAACTCGTTATTAGATTTACAGCCAACATGAGATTAACATGACTTGTGCTCCAATATGAATTTTTTACCTTAGTTTGACTTTTCACTGTACAAAATTCTAACATTCCACAAAACCCCTGTGGGTAGCATTAGTCAAATACTGAACTTTACTGGGTGTTAATATCCTAGGATTTAAATATAAGCTTCGGGAACCTGAGTCTGACATATTTTGAATGTCTACACAGAGCATATTGCTGCATCTTCGTCTTGGAAAAAGATGGTTTAAAAAAAACAGAAAGGAAGTGCAGTGTGTAGTTACTTCTGGAGCTGCAGAATAGCATCCATGTAGGTAAGATTAGGCACTTCCCACCCTCAGGGTTTGCAGTTTTGCATTACAGATTATCATTATTGTGTACACTTTTCTTATGAGATTGAGAGATTTCTTTAGCGGAAGTGTAAAGCTGCCAAAATACATTTACCACAGACCTGAAGGCAAATATAATTCTGCCAGAGGCAGCCTCAGGCTTTGGAGATTTTTTTGCTGAAAGGCAGGCTCAGACCTCCCATGAGATCATCAGAGAGATAAAGACTAAAAGCTTTTCAAAGCTAGGCCTTAGGCTCTAACATAAATTAATTCTCTGGTGAGGGTTTATGTATGGAAAAAAAATGAATAAATATTTACAAAAATGCAATTTAAATAGGACCTTACCCAACTAGACTTGAAGTTAACTTCTTAAATATCACCTATTCTTTTCAATGCAACATAAAAACATTGTAATATAACTTCAATTCAGATTTCAGAAGACAAGGAACATTATATTTTCCTTCTCTTTCTCGATGCCAGGTTTTGGAGAGGTCATCTTGCTTGTTTCATGCCAATTAGTTACTATCCATAACTCAGTGGACATTTAAATTAATTTGCATAACAAGTAGCTACACTGTTATTTCAACTGTATGCTGCAACCCAGTAACTTACTAAAAAGCAACCCAGTTGCTTACTAATTATGATTTAGCAGAAAGTCCTAAATGAAAGACTGCTCTCTGTTCTGTTTTCTTCCTACTTTTTGCATTCCTATTTTTAAATTTACATTAACACAAAGATTTGTTTAATACAAAAATGTTCCAGGAACAATCCCATCTTCAGTGCTGTTAAGTAGAGTATTGTAAGTTAAGAGTTAGTTTATGCTGGAAATGACTTAACACAAATATCACTGAAAAGGAGCCAGGAAAGATCCTGCTGAGGTCTATGATATCAGCATTAAAACTGTAGGGCTGGGAGTCAAGAAAATTTGATTCATCAAAGTCTTCCTTTCTTGCTGTGGAGATGCTGCTTTACTTCATGGCCTCTTGTTGTCCTTGTAAAACAGAATTACAGGATAATCATGTATCTTCAGGTAGATAGCAAGGAGCAGTTCTATAGAGTTATTCATCCTGGTCTGAATTCTCTTTGCAGCATTCCAGATGTTTGAAGGAGACTTGAGACAGCTTGTTCCCCAAAACACATCTGCTGCACCTCCCAAACATCTGGCCCTAGGGTGACTGTCAAGTAGCCAAGTATGACCTGGAGCAGGTTTTTTGTTTGGCTTGATTAGAGTTACTCATGACCATCCTTACTTAAGCCTGATTCTAGCCTACTCCTCAAATACCTGGGGAGAGGGAGAGGACTTGGCTTGCTCTGTATCAGTATCTTCCATTAAAGACTCTAGCCCTGTGTTTATAAAATTCTATAAGGCCTTGCCCACAAGAAGCTGTATGAATATAAAGTAGTTGTTGTTCGATCATGTTATAAACAGCAACAAGAGATCATGCCCAAGGGTGGTATTTTGGATAATTTGTAGTGTACAAAACATTGCTATATTATTTCTTTTGCCCTCCTGCTCTCAGAAGGTACTTGATGTGTTATTTCATGTGGTGCAGGCATTAGCCTTCCTCGAGTTACACTGTGATTCAGCATGCTTTTATGTGGTAATTTAGACATACTGTGTTACACGAAGAGGACTGTAAGGTACATTTTTATTACTCATTTGTAAGAGCTATAAAAATATGTAGTAAAATATGAGAACTGACATTTTAGTATGTATTATGATGGTACTTCATAGATCGAGAAGTATGCTCACCTACAAGTGCCAGTATTGAGATAACTATGGGTTTAAATTCTAGTGATGCCATTGGAATTGTTTGTTTGAAAGCATAGCCAGGTCCCAGGAGTGACTATAAAGTAGCTGGAGCAAGAAGTGCCAGGTTTTTGTCTGGTATGGTTTTGAAGAAAACAATTCAGACTAGAAGAAAGAAAATTCTCTAATGTGAAAGCCAATGTAACTGATAAAGCAGAACTTTTTAATGCATTTTTTCTTATTTTTTTTGTGAATGATGGAGCTGGAGCAAAGTGAATTCAATTAGAATTAAGACATTCTTCTAAAATCTACACTGTTTCTTTGGAAGATTTGAGATCAGCTTTAGTTGATTCATGCAAAAGAGATTTCTGTGGGGCTAAAAAATTTTTAAGGTGAAATTGTACAGCTAAACTATGGGCGATGACTGAAGCAAAAGGTTTTATGTAACTTGATTTAAAAGACAAAAAGAATCAGATAATGAATCATTTAAGTCTGATTCAGATATTAAATTAAATCCTTTAAAAATATGATGTCTATTTCTCTGAATATAAAAATACATTACTAAATGCAAGCTGACATTTCTAAATTAGGTGCTTGCCACTTCATCAGTGATATAAGCAGAAATGTATTTTTCAGTGGATGATGGAAGAAGATGTTTTTATCATCTTGTCATTGTTGTCATGGAAACTTCTGTATATCATTGTTAAACAGAGTGTATATGAGGATCTAACATTCCTGTGACTTATTATTGCTAGCTATTGTATTTTTAGTGCTTTTTCTTCACCTCTGTAGTCAGTGCTTAAGAACTGGTAAGCTGCTCTCCTGAATTACACCTACCAACTCAATTACATGATTTGGCTTTCCAGAGGGCCCTCAGAATAGGATTTTTAGCTACAAGGTTCTTTTCAGTACAGGGTTATTAACAATCAATTGTAGCCTATTACAAGCACTTCAAAAATAATATTTACTCTATTCGATCAGACTATTTTGACACAACAGCTTTTCTGAAAGAATGAGCTTGTCCATCAGTCATTGTACCTCTCTGTCTTGAAAATTATGGATAATTTCTGAATGTATGTTTTATATATTAAGTGCTTTGTCTTTGCATACATGGATAAATTCATAGAACAGCTCTTTTGTGTAGTTGGATTAACCTGTCATGCATGGAATGGCAGGTGAGTATGAGTACATACAACAATACACAGAATATAAAAAAGATAAATTAGTATTTTTCACCACCAAATGAGAATTATGTAAGAATCAGTGCTTTTAAGCACAAAAGGGTTTTGTTTATTATACATAATTATTGTTTTATTTTTGTCTTTTTGTGTCTGAAATTATTCCAAAAGACACCTTCTCCTTCAATTATTTATGACGAGATTATTTATCTTAATCAAGTGATGAAGTTACTTGAATGAATTTTTCATTGAGTGACTTCTGTTACTTTAAATGTGTTCATTAGATTTCTTTTTTTTATCTGGACCTGTTTGGTTTCATCTTTTCTATTTTGGGGAGTTTTCTAAAGCGTATTCCAAAATTTAAAAGCTATGATTTTAAATTACTCTCAATGAAGAACTTAGATTTTGTTTTAGCATTAGCTATCTGTAGCAGTTTGATGCAAATTTAACTTACTTGGGAATCATAGTGATGTTAAATATTCAAAAAAAGTAAAGCTATGAAGTTTTTTTTGGAGGTGTGTGTTCCTTATGGTATTGTTCCCTCCACAAAGAGTATGACTGCAGTACCAGTATTAGGTCTATCAAAATACAACCGCAGAAATACGAAGAAGAAAAAACTCAATTAAATATGAGTAAAATAAATCTCTGTGGTTTTAGTTTCTAGAAAATACACTTGAGGGTTATAGGCTGATGGATAAAATTACAACTGAATTTAAATTTATAGGAAAGGTCTAATTTTCTCTTCCTGCTCTGGGAGGTTCTGTCAATTCAGTCAGTAATTCGAAGAATTGCCACAAGAAAAATTCTATGTAAGTAACATGTCCAGTCTAAATGCCAAAGAAAATGTGTGCAAGAGTCTGTATCTAAGCCAAACCCATCTTTCTTTTATTTTAGATTACAGTAAATTGTATATTAATATATAGAGACTGAAAGAAGAAAGGGAGTATTTCCACCTTTTTAGGATATATTGAGGCAAAAATAAAACTTGGTTGTTCCTGGATTCATACCCTTTTATCTACAATGATAAAATGAAGATTTTGTGAATGGAAAACTTTGGTTTATTATTTAAACTTTTCTTCATTTGTGTCCCAAGAGAAAAGCTTTAACTTCTTTGTTGAATCCCTCTTCTGCTGAATCTGATTTTGCTTTTATGGATGCCTCACACTGTTACCCCAGTCAGTTGATAATTTCATTTTCTAGCCATCTTCTGTAGTGCCTTATGAAATCTGAGCCACAGGTTGCAGGGTGGAGGGATAGCTTGGATGTGTGCTTCTCTCCATCAGTTACTGAGGACTAGTGTGTAGGTCTCTTGACTGCTGGTGTACAGAATTAGCATCAGAGCTCCAATTCTGTAAGTAATATGAATAAATACCTTTACTAGTTGTTGTAATGGCACTAGTAAGACTTAGAGAGTGTGGAAGAGCCCAACCTGCTATGTCCCAGGGCAGTTTGCTCTGGTGGGCTCCTATACGTAGCTGGACACTTGAGGAAGGGGAAAGGTCTTCCTGTGGCAAGCGAGTGAAGTGCCACAGCTATGTCAGGAAGGGTGGATTAAATAGTTGAAATACAGTCAAATGTGCATGATTCTGGTCTCAGCTCCTGGTGCAACAATTTCTGAAGAGAGCTGTAGGAGTGGTAGAGTTTTTTTGGCTTCTGGTTAAACTGAAATACTGTGGGGATAGAAAGAGCAAATTCCCCCATTGTTGAGGATTTAATTTCTTGACAAGTTAGAAAAAAATAGGTGAAACTTATATCCCATTTAAGAAATTCCATCTATGAGAGTTAAAAACTATTGTGCAAATGTAGTAGGCAATAATGAAGAATGAAGCTGAGATTTTTATTTTATTATTTTATTTTATTTTATTTTATTTTATTTTATTTTATTTTTAAGAATCATTAGTACCTGAAGAAGCTTTATGCTTTTACATCTGCATTGCACAATCTTGTGCCCTGATAGATCCTCCCACTTGTGAATTGATTCATTTCTCAGGATAATTTGCTGTGTGGGAAAGGGTTTATTAACTCAGGTAGTGCCACACTAGCATTAGATTGGGTATTATTATGTGAAATTAGTTGTACCCTACAGTAATCTTAAATGCTCTGTCATCAAGATCCAGTTGGGCTAGACAGCTTCTCCATGAGTCTACATTTGCAAAAAATGGCAGTACCTATGCATTAATTAGATATTGGAAATTCCTAAAGTTTTCTACAATTCACAAATCAGTATTCTAACATCTCATTTGTTTTTGTCTTTACAAATACTGTTGTCGCTCTCTGCTTTTCCAAAACCTTAAATAAAATAACTATAATTTAGTGAAAATTTTAGCTTATAACTTGAATGAGATATCTGCAGGTTTAGAAGCGTTGATAAAAGCAGTGTTAATGTTCTGACAGATAAAAGCTTATAGATCAGCTTTTTCTCTAAACAGAACCATCTCTTGAATTACTTCTGTTCATGTTAATTGGTATTTCATGTTCAGGGGAGGTTAAAGTGGGCAGCCTGGGATCCCTTGCATCCTTTCTGTTTGTGATTGTGGTGCTGATAGCCTAACTATGAACTTCCTTGCACGGTGCTGCTCATAACGTCCAGTCTGATCGAGGCGTATTTCTAGAAATTAGAAGTAATTGAATCTCAGCACTTATGAATGCCTTGTGTGCTTCTTGAAAAGAGACCACCAGCTGTGTTATGTTGAATTAATTGATCTTATTTCAGTGATGTGGGTGTCTGTCCAGTGACAACAGAAAGCAACGTTTTCATTTCAGGGATGTGTGCAGGTTGATTTGTCACTCATTGGAAGCAGGATAGTTAACACACTGACTCTGCCTCTGCTCTTACTAGATTTTCAGCCCAAAATTGTAAGGAGCATACTCACAATGTGTATATAACTCTCAGTATAATGCTCTGCAGGTTTTCCTGCTGAAATGCCTCACTCCTTAACTTACAGCCTGTGTTCAAGCACCCCATGAGGATCTCTGATAAATATGTTTGAGATTGTGGTGTTTCTTGTACCTCTTCTAGGACAAGCACAGAGTCTGATATTCTTTGAAATGGTAAAAAAGTACTACTTTCAGCTCAGTAGTACAGGTAGACATTGAAGATTTCAGAAGGCTTTTGTGGATTATGCCAAAAAAGTCCAACAATATTGTTTGTTCAAGGACAGAACTGAGTACAATTGCTAAACTGTTATGTGTAGAAGGGCCAAAATAAGACAAAGTCTTTAAACTTTCTGGGCTAACATCTCCCAAATGTATTCTTAAAAGGCTGGTTAAGGGACAGGGGGATGGTGGGGCACTGGCCAGATGTGGACACAGCTGCATGTGATCAAAGCAGGAAAATTGCACAACTGTGTGCCTGGACCATTTGCATGCTGGGCCAACTCGCACTCATGGGGACTTGGGCTCCTTTATACCCTGAGTGTCTTCCCTTTCTGCCTCCTCAGCAGATACACATTTAGATTGAGTACTTGAATAATGTTCCATGTCAATAAGTAGTAAATTGATGTGATCAAATGATGGCTGTACCTGCTGGGAGATTCAGCTGTCTCCTTTCATAGGATAAACCATGTAGTTTACATCTAGAAGGCTTGTCTTCTCTATCAAAAGTTAATACACAGTGAAGGTTGTGTGCAGCAAATACTTTGCTTCTGTGAACAATCTAGGCAATGTGCAGTTACTTTGATTTTATTGCAGCTTGAACAAAATAGTCTTGTTGTTAAGGCTAAGTTTGATCTGAGATGGGAAACATCCCTGTTGGATGGCTGGAAGTGGCTCCAGTGTGGAGCAATGGGGTGTCCCATTAAAAAATCTGAACGAGCTCCCACTGAGTACATCCCTGAAGAACCCTTTTCTCCCAGTTGTGTGCATTTTAGTATATCTATAATGCAATAATAAAATCTGGTTTTTTTTTTTCCCTGTATACATACAAATATTACTACATATGTGGCTTAGCAGTCTATTGCAGAGTTTTCTTAAAATTCTGTATAACTGAGTTTTGTTTGATGTGTGCTGTTTCATGTCAGCACAAATGCCTACAGAGTAGTTGGTTTTATACAGCGGAAAATGGTTCAGAAACATCAGTTTGGATGTTTTGCTAAAAATGTGGGATTTGCAGATGAAAAGTCATCTTCAATAGAAAATCCTTCATAATAATTTTGAGAGTGTAAAGCTCAGCATTTTAACTAGTTCATTATTTATATTAGATTCACTTCGAGTAGTTTTTAAAATAGCTGTAAACATACACAAACATTTTCTATACCAAGCATGCCTGCTGATCCTAGATTATTTATTGAATTTATGGAAGTAACCTAAGCTTGTTTTTGACCTGCAGGCTGTTAATAGAATCATTATCCACTTTTGAACTGTGCAACTCTAAAATAGTCATAAGCAAATTCTTTGCTGAATTATATCTGGATATGTTTAATTTTCAGACTTGATTGATTGCACAGTAAATATTATCTCTCAGTATTCAGTAATTTGAGGAGGGTGAAAAAAGAGGTAGGCAAGTTTCAATGTCCTATAGCCCTTGCTGCATCTATTTTGTGAAGAATGCTATTTTATGGTTAGTTGATACTGTGATGTTTTTTCCCTTGCTCCCTTTGTGCATAGTATTATATTTTTCTTTAATATGGTGAGTTATAGACTGTCTTGTAGTCCCTGTATTTTGGAGGTTCCATGGGACAGCATATTTGGACTCTCACTTATGCCTGACCCAGGTGATGTAAGAACAGGACAAAACGAATTCTGTCAAATCAGTTGAAGATCTTGCTAAGAGGAAGCAGATATTTATTATGCAGAAACCATTACAGGAAAACTGAAATTTATCTATAAATTTTGGTATGCCCAGCTGCTGAAAATCCACCGTATATAATGTAATCATGTTAAAAAGCTGAACAGTCCCCTCTTTTCCACTCCTCCAAGCCTGAGCAGTTTGGATTTTGTAATTTTGACCATATTTGCTTCCCAGTGCAAAAAATAGCAAAAGGTTTTCCCATATTCAGCAATCTTTGCAGCTACTAATAGCTCTTCTCCGCTCCCTAAATTTTTTTCAGTGTCTCCACTTAAAAAAATTACTAAGTGTAGGAAGGAAAGGGAAATTAATTGCAGTAGAAGAATATAGTATTTGCAATATTGGCACAAAAATCCCAAAACGAAGCCTTGGTGCTGCATTTCTGTCTGGCATGTTTGGAGGTAGTCTGTCTCCTTAACAGATGGTCCTTGAAATAATGCATTACTCTGTGGTTTACAAGTATATTTACTGTGGCCATAATCTTAAAAAAGGACCTGTTAATGTGAATGCCCATCTTATGAGACTAAACCACTTGTTTGCTTAAGGATGGAACATCCAGAACTCCAGAAGTAGTGAGCATAAATTACAGGTAATCCTCATCTGTAGAAGCCAACCTTCTAGGTTTCAATCTGACCTTCAGCAATGCCAATCCATATCTGGAATTTAGGAGCTTATATACGTAATGGTAGAATGAAATTTTTTGAAGCTTTCTCTATTATTAACATATAAAGCATTCTGTCTTTGGTTATTGTAGACAGAAAGCAATTTCTGTCTTTGTTCTTAATATTTTTTTCTAATATTCAAACTTTAACTCAAGTGCTGTATTTTCTTCTTCTTAAAGACGTTTATTTTTCTAAGAAAATGCATGTTTTAAAATAAGCCCTAAGGACACTGGTTTTGGGCACAAGTAGTTTAAATTTTTGAAGAGGTTTTTTAAGAGTACATGTTCCTTGTATATTTGCCTGACTGCAAAGCTGTGCTAGCAGTGAACAACTTTGCTAGATAAAGTTTGAAGTCATGACCTCTGTACAATGAGGGCTTTACAAGCTGAAGTTCAGAAAGAAAAAGAATGTTAAAATTCTTGCTATTCCAACGGGTCCTGTAATACCTCCTTGCTTGTTTTACAGAAACAAGCACAGTGACACTATCCATCAGTGTAAGGATGTATTTCAATTTCATTGCAGCTGAAATCAAAGACTTCAGTCTGAAAAAGGTGGGTTTGGAGACTGTAGACCGTGACAGTTTTAACAGTGAAGGAACATTCTTGTTTGTATAAATACATAGCCATGTGTGCTTGTAGCTTTAGAGATGTGTTTGAATCTGTGTATGTGTACGCTTAACCTACAGCTGACACAATATGCAAAGCATTTAAGGCATTTTATATGCTTTGTGGAATAGGAAGATTTTGTGGAAAATGTACTAGCAGTTACATCTACTGGAAAACCAGAATAGTGTGCTTTTTTTTAAATCAAAGAGTTCTATTACTGGACCAATAAAGTAGTTTTGCGATAATTGCATTTGGAGATGGTGGGGCCTCGACTCTTAGAACTGGGCAATTTTCCCATAAACTCAGTGTCAGTGTTCCCCTTTTAAGCCTGTTGATTTTACTAAATTACTTATGTTATGAATTAACTGCCTCACAGTACTTTAATTGTGTTCGTTGTCATTTTAAAAATAGCTGACTGGGATAGGCCATTTAATTATACTTTATCTGTAAGAAAGCATTAGCTCTGCTGTGACTGATAGCTAAGAAGGCCATCTGCAATGCCTTTCAGTTCACTCACTCTGAATTTTTCAGATAAAGTCTGTCAAGTGCTGCCTAAATAAGGAAGGAGCCTTGGTAGAGTTAAGTGCAGTGGAGGACACGAATGAAGCATTGATTCCAGGCACGCATTAGGGTTTGAGCCCTTTCCTGAGGTGCTGAACCTTTTTAGAGTTTTGATTCTCTTTTTCTGCAAAGTATTAAAATGCGAGTATCTGTCATTCAGGAGCTTGGGGAAGATGACAACGAGCATGGGGAAGAAGAAGAAACGGTGAGTTAAACCCCAATGGCTTTGAAAATAACTTATTTCCTTCTATTGTTACCCTTTTAGGACAATAAACCTGGAACGATTACATTTCTTTTACAGGTCTTCCTCAAGCCTGTTATTGAGGACAGAAATATGGAACTGGCCAGAAAATGCAGTGAAATAATAAGTGATGTAAGTGGTGGTGCTTCCTTACACTTGCATTTCTCTCTTCAAATGGGTTAATATTTACAATACACATTTTTTTTTTTAGATCTGCACAATGTAGCATGTGCCCATCCAAGGCTCAAATAGGAAAGCACACAAAATAATAAAAAAGCACAGCCTATGCTGGTACCTTAAATAGTCAGCTGTAGAAGGATGAACTTTTCAGAGCACTAGAATGGTATGAAGCATAGACCCTAGGAAGAAGAATGTTCCAAAAAGTGGGTCTCACTCTGAGAGTGTCTCAAATGAGAACGCCTTGGCTGATTTCCCTAGGAAAATGCAGTATTTCTTCTCATTAAAGGTTAATTTTATGAAGTTTAATTAGTTAGAACTGAACTGAGTACCAGTACACATAGCTGTGAGGAGGAAGGATAAAAATAAAACAGATGAATTTTTAGTGTTATCAGTTGGTCTGTGGTGATAGATGCTCGAAACTACTTATCACGTTATTACTGACTTACACTTACAGGAAGAATCCACTGAAGTCCTAGAATGTCTTTTAAAATTTTTTAGCTAGCAAATTCTCAATTTAGTTACTATAGATTTTTAAAACTGTCAATCAAATATAAACATTACATCTTCTTAAGAGAAGCTACTAAAATGGCTCCCTCAATCTCAAGTTACTTCAGGAAGTAGTAGAGATTATTAAGATTTTTATCAATGGTTCTCTACATGCTTTCTTTGAGAAAAGAATGGCATATGGTACAGTAAGTTCCTATCATCTCATGTAAAAGCCAAAATAAAAACGTACTTGGAGCACTTATCTGACCCAAAATACATTTTTTGCTTCCATGCAACTTGTTTCTAAACAAGCTTGCTGTGCTTAAAGGTAAAAGCTCCTTGGAAAATGCTGAAGAAATATTTTCTTTAATTGAAAAGGAATTACTGCTTTGCTGTGTACCCATTAGAAGTAATGTTTGCTGTGGCTGTTAATTAACTGGTAAATGGAGTGGCTGTATTTTCTCTGATTTTCTGCAGGGGATTAGGACCAAAGGTGAATAAGTAAGGCCAGGTTTCTGAAGTCTGTAATGGTTCAGGGGTGTGGGCTTTTGCTGAAAACTTCTTATGCATTTAGCATACAAGTGTTAGATTTTCTTTGAAATATGTAAAGCATAAAGGCAAAGTGTTAGTAATGCTTTCAAAGCAGTAACAACATGTAATGGTCCAGACCAATTGAATTTCAAAGAAGAGACTGTGCTTAAAAATGGCATCCAGTTCTGGGGCCTTCTTCAGCCACTGAGGAAATCAGTGGATGTTTCTTCATTGCCTTGAATGGAATACATGCATGTATAGGGAGTGAATTTTGTTTCCCAGAATTTTTGCTATAATTGGAATATGTATGATTAGTGAAGTCCTTGGTGATGGGGGGGTAAGTTTGTCACCCAGCACCCTTCACTGGGGAGGCAAATACACTGCAAGGAGTTTACATTCTTGCCTTTGATTTTTGACTTAATAACATCTAGAACTTTTTTTCTATCTTCTAGAACCCTTTTAGCATGAACTGCTGTTTGTGTGGAGTTGGTACATATCTGTACATTCTGTATGTGGAATAATTTTATGGATCTTAAAGTTTGGACCTAAAATGACCTTGGGACATCAGTCTGTGTCCTTGCTGCCTATGAGATTGGGTGGCTGCCTTTTTGTGCTGGCAGAGCTGTCAGCCCAGCTCCTCCATCAGCACACAGTGCCAGGAGTGCTCATGGGTGAGATATTGAGGTTGCAGTATGCTTCCCTGCATTCTTTGCAGCTGACTTTAATTTGGCAGTACAGTTTTAAAGCATTGCAAAGGCAGAGCCCTTAGTGCATGTGTAGCTATTGGCCTTGAACTGTATGTGGGGAAAGTTGTGAAGTGTTTATGTGCTCCAGTTTTTGAGGAAATCCCCATTTTCATTTGCGGTTGGCAGGAGTTTGTTCTGTGGCTGGTATGCCCTGGATTGTTTCTCCCTAAAGCTATTTCATTTGTTCTCTCTTCATTATACATTTTTTTTTCCACAGATGTTTCAAAATTGTTTTGTATGAATTACCTTCCATTCTAGGACTTTTCCATACTGAGATGGATCCTGTCCGTTTGCTTACATTTTGGTGTATTTTCATCTCTTTGTTTTGATTGTGCAGTGTGGTGTTGTGAATACTGATACAAGCAGAGATGGGAATTATTGTACAAATAAAATAAACAATGACCAAATTATCATAATCCTTTTTGGTAGAGAGGCAGACACTCTGCTTCTGAAGACTCTGCTGAATTTTGGTATTCAGTACTTCTTTCCCCCATATAGCAAGAAGTAATATTCCTTGCTATTTGACTGTCCTTGTACAGAGTCCAATATTGCTTTAACATGTATTTTATTGTAAAGCAAGGACTGGAGAGACCCAGGGTCAAGTGCAGAAACTGAATGCCTTTCCAGTGATATCAATAGGCTTGTTACCACCAAATTCAGGGTGGAGCTGTTCCTCTGGGCTCACCATTGCAAGCCACAGCCTCTATCTCAAGGGGACTTTTAGGTCCAAGTGGCTGGAGACTAGTAAAATACTGTGGGGTAATGATAGTATATACTTGCCTTGTTCACATACTTTTATGTAGATTTCTGTGGCCACAGAGAGACAATTTTGTATTAAAGGGATCTGTGGTCTGACACAGCTCTTAATCTTATGAGAAATTATAAATAAAGAAACTTAGGGTTGGGAAGGTATTTCTTAGTGGAAAAATGTTCCCATTTGGTCTAGGCTGAGGGCTAGATATAAAGGTTTAGAACTTTTTTGTGGCTTTTCTAAGCTTAAATGGATCTTTGAAAGATGACAGCTCTGTAATGGATCTTGGCATGATTTCTGTCAACATAGCTACATCACTGATGATAAGATACTAAGATTGTTTAGATTTGTGTAGGAGGGGACTTAGGAATAGAATTAGGACAGAAGCAGCTAGAGTATCTTAGCCCATGAAAAAGGCTGATGGAACAAACCATGGGGAAGAATTTTCTTGTCCAGGCCAGGAGGCTTCAGCCTAAAGATTGGATGCCCTTGTTTTATAAAGCTGATCTTGCTATGTAGCATCAAGAAAAGCAATCTTGCTATATAACATCAAGAAGAGCAATGCAGTTTGTAGCTTACTGTTTTGCTGGTTGTGTGGGAATTTGAATCCACTTTTATTGGGTACTTGTGCTACTCTGCTGGTCAGAGTAGTTCTATGATGAGTCAAGGAAAAAGGGTTCATTAGAGAAACTATTAAAAATTGGGACCTTAGTGAGATATTGGGTTTCAGAAATATATTAAAAGAGTAGTGGTGGCTCCAGGCCATAATTTGCAAATTTTTCCTATTTTTTTTTTTGGCAAGGCTTGCCAGATCTGTTCAACATAAACAGCATATTTTTTGGTGAAGAGTAAGTCACTTACAAACAAAATTTTCTATTCAGTATTTTAGACATTTGAATTTGTAACCTTAGACTTTGAAGAGGAATATTAGCTTTTCTACATACTCCTTTCAGCCATTGGTCAGGTTCAGTCATAGCCAATCTCTTAAACCTCTTGCTTGCATCATTTACAATAAATATGCTAAGTGCAGATGTCATGACTTCATTATGCTTGTCCCATTTCATCTTCTGTCTTTCTGATTCCAAGCAATGCAGACACATCTGTAGCAGAATGGAGTCTGTTGGACCAGAGTTTGACCACACATTTTCTTTTACGTCCTCTCTAAGTTGCTCATGTGAGGCGGCATGCATTTTGTGGCCTCTGTGGGTTATTCCAATAAATGTGAGTAATAAAGGAAGTGGCATCAGTCCATTGCTTTCAGTTATTTTAAAAGCATGATTTTTTGCAGCAGAATGACTTTCCTGTTTCTTCTAGTCACGTTGTGTCATCCCCCCCTCATTTAAGAGATATCTTAGGAAGCTTTAGTATTTAATTTTAAAATTTAATTATTACTCTAATTAAAATGGATGTATTTAAAGCTAGGTCTCCATTATCTCTGGGTGATTTACCTAAATTGTGAGCAGCAAGAATCTTCCATCTTCTTTAGCAGTTTCATCTTCACAGGATGTCATGCTGGGAACTTCATGAAACCAGTGGGTATTCAGCTCTTTGAATTTCCCACATCACTTCTCAGCTGTATCACTGTGAATGACCATAATTCTAAGCTTTTAAAAAAGCTGTTCATATACACATCCTCCCCTCCATGCTTCCTGTGCCCTTGCAGGTACCTGCCTATGTGCCAGTCCATACTTGCAGACTGGCAGTAAATGCCTGCTTATGCTTATCATAAAACTCTTTTTGTGCATTGCTCTGTGATTACCTAGGACTCTCTGGTGTCACACACAGGTTTCATGAACTGTTGGATTCATGTGTCCCGAGTAAAGTGATGACATTCAGGAATTTAACACCCATTGTTTGCCTTTTTTTAAATTTAGAATACACTGTGATCCACAAAGGCAGACAATATGGTTCGGTAATGAGTTGCAGATTCCTTCAGTGGTCAAAATGTGGATGAGTTTGATACCAGCCAAAATTATACATTTCTGTGTGAGGATCATGTAGACATCAGCTTGAGATTAATTTGGCATTATCTAACCTATTTTGTGGTGGACAAAAAGTTTGCATCAGAAAGTAGAGAAGCTGATTGTGTGTAAGCTGACATCCTTCTCATGAATTTCCCAAGTGTCTGTAGGGAAGCACAGACTAGAACTTGTGATATCCATTAAGGATTCAGAGAAAGAGGAAATTAAGACTGTGTATTACTGTAAAGCTCAGATGCAGATCATATTGCTTCTGTCAGTGCTTGTCAGCAAGTCTAGAGTGCATAAATGCAAGCTGCTGTTGTGCAGAATGTGAAAATGAGGTTAGAGGAATGGTAGCAGATAATAACCATGAAAGCTTAATACTAAATAATTAAATTTGCATCGAGCTAAACTGTTCTGTGTATAGAGAAAAAAAGGTCACTTGTTTTGCTCCAGAAATTGTTTCTGTTGCACATGCATGTGAATTACAATAGCTCAGTTTAAAATTAGAATGCTCTTAAACTTAACCTGCATATCCTGATTGTCGGGGTGTTTTGTCAGCAACGATTGGGCAGCAGTCTCCTGAATTTTTTCACAGAACTCTTGGGTTCATGAAGCATTTGACAGTGGCTTTCTGGAGTGTTAAATGGATTCTGTGCTTGCTAGGTTTGTGTTAGAAGGCAGCTTAATGATTTTATCTTTGAGATGAAGGAGAAAATATTCAATTCTCCTTTAGAGACACTGGAACACTTAGAGACAGTGAAGAAAATGTGCTGTAGATGTAGAAAAAAATATTATCTTTTCATGGTTTAGAGGTAGATTTGGCAGTGTTAGGTTTATTGTTGTACTTAATGGTCTTAAAGGTATTTTCCAGAATACTATGATTCTATGATCTTTATTATGAAGAAATTCTGTGACTTTTACATAGCCCTGGTACTATATGTGGCAACTGGGTATTTCACTGTGTGGCCTAATTTGATCCAGCCTGAGGTATTTGCAAGACACCCAGCGTAGCATCAATAAATGCAGTTAAAATTATAATAAAATAAAAAAATAACAGCAAAGTAGTTTCTGGTTTTTAAAGGAATAATTAAACATAATTTTTCTTCTCTTTGTAGATACACTATAAAGAAGATTTTAAAAAATCTAAAGGCAAGTGCATATGTGAACCTGACACCCCACAGCTAAAACATGTGAAAAGTATCGGTGCTTTTATTTCTGAGGTAAGACCTAGAAGACTGAAGAATTTTCTTTGCTTATTTTCCTCATAAAAACTGTCTGAATTGAATATGTTGATTTTTAGGAGGGAGATAACAACTCTGTTTAAAGCTGAAGTGGCTTAAAGCACTTCATTTAATATTCACTCTATAGATAAACAAAATGATTTGGAATAATGCAACACTTTTATTCTGGAATTCCAGGATGTATTATTAATAGTTCTGAGGCAGCCTTAGCTATCCCATTTTATGGATGCATAAACTGAGGAATTTCTTGGTAGTCATTTTACAGTTCTGCAGTGTTGGGGTTTGCAGATCATATCTGTGCATAATTTCCCTGCTGTGGAGAATTCAAAGCCTGACTCTCAAGCAGAAGGGGAGGAGGAACCTGTTGTTCTCCTTCACGAAGAAGATTGGGGCAGACATCAGGTCAATGCCATCTGCAGGTCACCTAAGCACTTGTGTGCATATATATATGAATACCCATGCCAGAGTCTTTGTTTTCAGGTCTTTTTGTGTACTCAGGTACACTCACAGACAAAACTATAGTGGAAAAGAAAGTGGCAGCTTCCACAATGCCAGAGAAGTTTTCTGCCAGTGCTTCTTGTCCCAAGCACAAGGTATTGTAGGGTTAGGTCTCTGATTATTTTTCCCATGTGAGAACAGCAGGAGTTACACCTGACAGAGTTTCTTTTGCTAAGGAATTGATGGTTCTGAGTGATTTTTATGTTGCTGTGACCCTTGGAAGAATTTTTGGTTAATCAATTTTGTTCTACCTTTGTGGTTATGGTACAGAACATCTCAATATCCTTGTCAGGATTTATGTAATTTATATATGTTCTATCTCCTACTTCTGATATACATCTGTTTGCTGTTTGGCTACATTCAATATAAATGCATCTGCTGAATACTTTTGTTATATTTATCTTCATATTTTCTGAGAAAGAGTGGTAAATCCCAAGGGCCATAAATGTGATGAAATTTTCTTACTAAGAGACAGGTTACTGTAGTCTACAAAAGTGTAATATAGAGAATTTAGCTAATCCATATATCTGATTACAAAGACAAGCTGCTAATTATTAATCGAAGATTTAGAGATATGAGAATATTTCAGAACTGAAACCCATTTGTTTTATGTTATCACACTATTGAGCATTGCTTATTGCAGCATTACCTGGAGCCAATGATGTGATGAATGGTTTATCTTGTAAATTACTGACCTCTAGTGTCCCATAATTTTTTACAAATGTTGAATGCTGAAATCCTTAACGGAATGTCACTTGCAGGGATCAGATCCCTATTTTGGGAAACAGCAACAAATGCTATGGAAAATTATTGATGTATATAACACCTATGTTGAACAAGCCTCCAATGAACAGCTGCATATTGCACAGTAAATTAATGATGTTAGTATCATTTAAGCTGCCTTTTAAATTTGTGTTTACTTTCACAGCAGTACTTGACAATATTGTTTTATGAATTTCAGAAAGTTAAATCAGGAGCAATGATTTTGGTTTTGGAAATTATTTATTAAAAGACGGAAAAAACCTCACCTGCCTTGCTTGCCTTATATTATACTTCCCTCTAGGTTCTTGAATTTAAATAGGAGCTCCTTTATATTGCTTCATGAATTAGACATATCCACGAAAAGTATTTTCACGTTCTTTAAAAATCTGGTTTTCCTTGGAAGTTTATATGATGGCATTAGATTTTTCCAATCTAATGAATTTTATGGCATTTTATTTAGCTGAAAAAAATGTAGTATGATTACTGTATCTTACTTGCTTTTTGCATTGTATGTCACCTTTTCTCCTCTGTAGGTGAAATACAAAGGAGCTGCTAAGAAAGACCTTTCCAATTCTCTTTATCAGCAGTTGCCAGCCACAATTGACAGTATATTTGCAAAAGAGATAACACAACTTCAGAGCAAGGTACAATTTTAGAATCACATAAGTTTTTTAATGTTAATTCCATGACAGAATATGGCCAATTTGAAAAAGCATTGTGGATGGATGCTTGATTACCTGCTTGATTTATTTGGGTGATCTTTTAATCCAGAATTTGTCACCATAATTTCTTCAAGATTTACTCTTTTAAAAAATGTCAATCTGGCTCATGATGTCTGTTAAATTTAATCTTTAAAACTAGCAGTGCATCAATCAATCCAATGAAATCCATAAGAAGTGCATGAATGGATTAATTCCATTAATAAGGAATTATTAAATTCAGTGACATTGCACTGCATTGATAGAATGGACAAATCTTATATAGTAACCATTTCAGTCTGGGTCTTGTATTAGCTTTATAAAATGTTTGATGCTGAAGTGAAAAAAAGAAGTATTTAATGACTTCTAAAGGCACTTATTGAAGTAGTAAATGTATTTCTGATGGTCTACATACCACTACTCACAAAAGATTGTAGAAATAAAAACATGAAGGCAGGTATTTTGAACATAGTGTAAAACATGCTAACAACTAGTAAAACAGTAATTTCGAGTTCAGTTGCCTCCAGTGGTTCAAAAATATAATACCCTTAGTGTTGGCAGGTGACCCTTCACTTCCACTGATCTCAGTGGAATTGTGAGCATTAAGTGTGTGTAATATGAATGAAGTTACAGATTTTCATTGTTACTCATGAGAATTACAGCTGATAGATGGTCATGGCTTCCTGTCCACCAAGCATTTCCATGGTTTTCTTGTTTTGTTTTTTCCTCTCTTAAATATATTAACTAAATATTGTTTAATTCAACCAGTCTGTGAAGTGAACATGCTTCTAAATCCATATTATCAATTGCATCTCAATATGTATTCTTTAATGCAGTGACTTTTTGCAAACAAAGGAAAATATTCCTAACAAAAAAAAGAAAAAAAGCACTGAAATCTCAGAACAGCTTGTGGAGAAATATTTTGACTTAAAACAATGTGTTAGTCAAGGCTGAATTAAGCAAATACCATCACATAAAGTATATTTTAGTTTTCATACCTTTAAATGAAACGTATATACACTCAAGTTATAGCAGCACAGTAGCTTAAATGACATTAATGTGACATTTTATTGTAAAGTGGGTGATTAGAAGAATTACAGTAGAAATAAATTGGGAATTAAACTTGTGTAACATTTTTAAACTGTTAGCTTGATTTATGAAACATTTGTTAACTAGTTCTCCACAGATTTACTCCTGGATTCATTCCAAATGAGTACATTCTACATTAGTTTACGCAAATGAGGTTAATTAACATTGGTGATGTGTAAGGAAAGATAAATAAGTGAGGCTAAAAGTGAAATTACTTGATTCATCAGAAAAAAAAACCAACCCTTTTAAGGAAAAGAGTGACATTTTCACTTGATATTCTTTGAAGGTTTTCTTCACTCTTCCAACAGCCATAGTGAAAAAATAATGCATATAGGATGAGTTGTATTTAAACAGCAACTTTTCCTGTAAAATTCATACCATCCCCTTAGGAATAAATGCATTATAAATCATAATCTACCATAAAACTTAAATATATGCTGACACATTTTTCCAACTTGTGGTTACTGTTGCAGTGGACCTGAATGTAATGCTACTTTGAGAGAGATCCCAGGGGATTTTCTAGTGGAAAAATCTTCTCTACGCTATTCAAATCTAATCCATATTGTGCCTATTGCTGCGGTACCTAAGTAGCTAACACAAGGGTTTCAGATTTCAGCTGGGTCAGGATGTGGTAGAGGGAGGATTTCTGTCTATCTGGGATTGTGAATTTACCTCTCATTCCTCCAGCAAGAGGAGAGCAAGGGTATGTCATAGGAAGGAGAGAGGTCATTGTGCCAGCTCTCCAACAAAAAGGCTGTTGGATGCACAGAACTGCAGTCTGGTCTGAAACTATAGTAAATTGATTGTAAATAGGAGCTGATTTCCTGAGAGGTGGAAAATTCAGGTATGTGTTCTCTTCCCCTCATCTGAGAAGAAATTTAAATCTTTGAGTCCTTTTTCATGCTTCTTGGATGCAAGGCCAGGTTTAAATGCTCTTTGTAGCTAGATCAAGCAGGTGTTTTCTCACTCTGTGATGCCATGTTCTTGGCAGGATCTGTAGCCTCAGCTGCCAAGCAGGTGTGTCAGGACTAGGGCATCATTGTGTGGAAGGAAGAGCCACTGACTCTCCTTGCTCCTGTGGGCTGGCACAAGCCTGTGGAGGCTGCTATGTCTCAAGCCTCTTCTCCTTCGTGGTGTGTGACAGGACCAGAGGAAATGGATGCAGTCTACTTCAGGGAAGGTGTAGGCTGGATATTAGGAAACATTTTTTCTCACAAAGGGCTGTCAAACATTGAAATAGTCTTCCCAGGGCAGTGGTAGTGTCACCCTCCCTGGAGGTATTTAAGGGGTGTGGGGACCTGGTCATGGTTTAGTGGTGAGCTAAGAGTGTTGGTCAGAGGTTGGACTGGATAGCCTTGAAGGTCTCTTCCAACCAAAGACATTTTGTGAATCTGTGATCTCCTTACACAGGTCAGCAAATGGTCTCTCCCATGATTTGTTTGATCCTGAAATGGTGCTGCTGCACTGCTTCTGGCTAACAGCTCTGTTTTTGGCCTGCCTAGATCTAGCCCAATTTATTATTCTTATACACTATTTCAGATCACACTCCTGATTTAGGAACTTGAAGGGAACTAGGAAAATTTTGCTTTTTTTCACAAGAAATTATTCCATATCTACAGCTGCCCATCAGTCTCCTCTCTAGAGTAAGCAGGCTGCCATCCATCACTTTTGAATGCTTTAACTCATACAGCAACCAGCACTGACTTCTGCAGAACCAGAACTTTGTTCTGCAGGGTTCCAGCCATACAATGTCAGCACTGTCAGTATCTTGCCATAATGGAGAGTACAACACCCTGACAGTTGTAGTTCTCCTCCCATGGGGCTTTCTTCTTGTAGTAGCTGTATTGATTCCTTCTCAGTTCCCTCTTCTATATACACAGGAAAGACTAAACCAAGACCACCTCTGCTGACTTTTTTGTAGATCCCATATTTACATTTTGGTGTTTTATACAGAGCTGGCATGAAGATGAAAATAAATGGACTCATAGTCCCATCTAAAATTTGCACAAAAAAATCATGACAGTATTTATGGGGAAAACTGTTTCAGGCAAATGAAAAAAAAAAAGTCATAGCCACATACTTGGGTGACTTTTATAAACTTAGTCTTTTCTTCTATGCAGAAAATTGGATTGTTGCCTTCTAATAAAAAGCTTTATTGGGGGTAAGCAACCAGTTTTTCCTCGCTCTCTCTTTCTTTTGTCATAGTTTTCCACAGAGTAAGATAGAGAGGCTGAAGTACCCATCCCTACTTCACCCTCCTCACCAGGCTAAAAAGCTCTCATGAATTTTTCTGTTCACTGCAAGGAGAAAGTTAAGTTGATGAGAGCAGTCTAGGCAGGGAGCCCTGATTTTGATTTTCCTGAGAGGAAATGGACATTTTCTGGAAAAATTGCTGTTTTCCCATGGAAAGTATTTCTGAAGGAAATTTCTGGTAATTGCTAGCATTGTGCCAAGACTTTTTCTTGTCTGAAGGCCAGTATACTGAATTCTTCCTTACACAGAACATCTTTTTTAATAAGGTGTCACAAACAATGATAAAGGTATTTAAAATTGCTTGAGGGAGAAACTGCGTTAAAAAAAAAGTATGCATTTCATCACTTTTTCCATCACTATTTCTGCCATAAGAAGAGATTGCACTGTTTTTCTTCTTATCTGAAAGGAATAATCTAAAGCAAACTGAAGGCAGTTTAATTTTCTCCTTTGCACAGGGCAATATCTCAAATAGTAACTATATGTCAACACACAACAGTATTTTCTGTTTGTTTTAAAGATGAGTCAAGTGCAACTTAAGCTATGTTTTTAACTTCCAGAGAAAGTTCATGAGTTTTACTTACTTTTGAGCAGAGTTGTTCTTTTACTTACATATGTTTTTTTAAAATTATTATGATGAAGTTATTTTTGTGGTTCACTACAACCTTTACAATCATATTGTGGATTTTCAGGCTGTTTTACATAATTCTTCATAGTTTTTTATGCTATCAAATCTTGCATTAAAAATGCCCTCTCTTTTTTATCGTAGCAGGTATTAGTCTCCTAGATTTCTCTAGTTTCGTTTTACAGAAATACATTAGATAATCTAATTCTCTACCTAGAGATTAAAATGGCATTTTTTTGTATTATCGAACATTTCCTTCTACAAATTTTTGGATTTTAAGTTCAGAGCTCAGCTTACTGACTATAAAGGGAAATAGAAAAAAAAAAAAATTGATAGTGTTTGAAGTATTCCAAAACAGGGGGTCAGTCAGAGTTAAGTTAGAAGGGCACAAAGCCTTCCTTAATTCAGCTTCCTATTGACACAGTGGTGTGCAAGAGAGATAACAAAAATAAAAAATGAGTACTTACAAATTAGTTCAATCTGAAGTCATACCTACTTAAATAATTGCCTTGTATTTCTGGAGTTAATAAATGGCTCTGCTGCAGAGCTGAGGTTACATCAGTGACCTATAATATTTGATCTCTCTGTAGAGTAGTTTCATATGTAGATTTGGTAAAGAAAATTCAGTTTAGCTAAAACTTGAAAATGAACATGAAATAAGAAATAAATGTACACATGCTTACATGTAAAATAATGATTTTAAGAATACTGATGAAATAATGTTTTTTTTTATGCGTCCTTGGGATTGATTTACAGATCTGGGAATAGTTTGTTCTAAACTGTCCAAAACTAAAGCAGGCAGTTATTGAACTCCTTCTCGCCTGCGATTGCTTCAAGGTTACCTAAGTCAGTTAGAACATGAAAAGATAGGAAGAACATAGCTATCAAATAGCAAGTCAGATATTCCTACATTAAGCTGGGACAGTCAGGGCAGATACTAATATATTGCCTCAAGGACCCTTATTTGTGACTGAGCTGCAATCTTGCTGCCTTAAACACAGTTACAACATTTTCTCACAGTTCTACCATCCTGTCTTAAAAGATTCTGAATCACTGTAGTCAAGAGTCCTTTCCAGTTTTTCACAGTATTCTTTCATTGCTATCGAGTGGTTTAGTTTCAAATTCTTTTCCTCCTGATCAGCTTTTGATCTTATTTAGTATATGCTGTTTTCTTGGGGATTATTTTAATGCTTACTTCTGAGAGCTATTAGAAAAAGATTTTTCTTGATGCTTGCTCCTCCTTCAGGCATCAAAATCTGGCAAAGTTTTTTAGTGTAAGCCTAAAAGCTTCTGACAAGGGTAAGTGCAAGGTCAGCTTTTCAGGCAGTTCTAGGGTATGAGTATGTGAATATATAAGTATCACAGAGTACAGCTGAAGGCTTGATGAACGCCCAACGTTGAGCTCAGTTGCTATTATAAAAATAAATTTGTTTATAAACTCACAATCCAATTCCATTTTCCTTTACCATGATGA
Organism: Heliangelus exortis; assembly: GCF_036169615.1. NCBI lineage: Eukaryota > Metazoa > Chordata > Aves > Apodiformes > Trochilidae > Heliangelus > Heliangelus exortis. The sequence continues at coordinate 19,507,486 of NC_092423.1, forward strand.
CAATTGAATCTAAATATTATTTTTCTTTGTCAACCTAGGGGCTCGTCAAAATGTGTGCTGTGCTAATAATTTTCTAAGAGTGGAAGAAATAGAGGTTTGGGCTATGAGTATTTTTTTCCCTGAAAACAGGAAAAAAAGAAACCTGAGGAAGTATTTGCTTAGCTGATAGATTCAAGTATGTTCTGAGAAAAAAAAACATTCCCTTATGCCTTTCCCTGGGCTGTCTTCTCACCTTGTTAAAGTTAATTTTCTGTTTCTGTGTATTTCTTTTTCTTCCTCCTGTCTACTCATACCTCTGCTGCAATAACAGACTCAGGGAAATCTCTCTGCTGACTGTGCCTCATATGTCTGTTTTGGGTAGAAGCTGCTCTCGTTTCACCATTCTGGTTCCATTAAGAAGCTTAATTATTTATTGTATTGCTTCCTGAATACAGGCACACTAAAACACTGGGTTTAACCAGCTCGTATTATTATATCTGCTCTGCTGAGGTCACAGAAGTATTATGTTGCTCTTTGCAGGTTTTCTATAAACAAAAACATGATGCTGAGAAAGGAAGTTCAGATTATGCACATATGAAGGAGCCTCCAGATGTTAAGCATGCCATGGAAGTCAATAAATGCCAGAGTGATGTAAGTAGTCCCTGATTTGAAATGAATTCGGTTGCTTTGGGTAGATACAGGTATTATAGCTAACTGGAATGAATTGGGTAGGCAATATTTTCATATTTCATTAGTTGGAGTTTTATTACATTATTTGCTCTGAAGTAACTTGGGACATGATGTGTGTTTAAGCTATGAGTAATCATATGTAATTTTATTCCAAACTGCATTGGAAAGTGGTTGGTATTATTTATTAGTAGTAATTGTTATTAAGTGCTAGCAGTTTGAAAAAAATTTACAGACAGGTTCTCTGAACCTACATGTACCTATTTGTGCTTTAAAAGTATATAAAGCTCTATGCTTACATGAGCACCAGCATGGTTTCAGTCTGAGTAGTTCTTCAAGGGTTCTGTTTAGAGGAGAAAGAGGCTTTTTCTTCCCTGCGCTTGAATACTTTTATGCACGTGAATAATTTTGTTCTCATCTCATGAGTATGTATCAGATGGGTTCCAAAGAACAATTTATTACTTCACAGGATCTGAGCCACAGAATTCAGTCTGAAACCTGGTACTTGTTTATGCCGTTGACCCACAGTATTTATTCTTGTGGCTTAACTCAACAAATTTACAAATAAATTAGAGTATTTAGTATTATTGTTAAAGCTGGGGTTTATTAACTTACAACTTCTTATTAACTTCTTGAAGTTCTTTAGGCTTTTGCACTATAAAAGCCTAAATAATGGTATTTACATTTTTTATTAGTTTCAAGTCAAGTTTGATTTTCTGGTTGGGTTAGCTTACGGTAGCTCAATGCACCATTGCTAGGGGTGGAAATGTTACCAAGATTAATTTCTTGAATTATAAAAACATGACTTTGAAGAAAAATGTCTCAAGTTTTGTAAAACGTTAATTATGAGAGAAGCAATTTTTTAGGAAAAGACTGGCTGAAATATTCAGGTCATTTTAAAGGATGCACAATACTAGTAAGAGCAGCTGATGTAAATATTTTTAAAATTATGATCCACTTCCATTTCTCTTAGGTAAGCAACTCAAGTCGGGTTTCTCAGATAAATGGGATATTTGTTTGCTGCTAACAAAACAGAAAATTAAGCTTGGGTGTTTATATTGAATTAACTTAAATTTACCCTGTCTTCCCTACTGACAGTGTAACAAACACTCATAGGTTATGTAGGCTGAAAGCTAAATGTCAGTGTTAGATATATGTCCATGTGTGCAGAATCTTGACAGCTGGCTGCTGATTAAAAGGCTGCTGGAAAACTTCAGGGAAGCATTATGTTTGAAGAATAACTTTTTCTTCTGCTGGGAAATACCTGCATTGGAACTCCCAGCAGTAATTTGCAACCTGCCTTGATTACAGAATTCCCTCTTCCTGTCAAACTCCAGCCATCTCTGCTGTTGGAAGCATCAGGATGTCAGATTGACAGAGGGTAGGAGCTGGGAAAGTGAGCTTCTCTCCCCATAATCAGGAAGTTTATTTACCTAGCTGTAGGAATGATGGTGGACTACTAGGGAAGGAAAAAATGTTGGTAAGAGTGATGGGAATCCCTTTCAGAGAAGGTGGTGGGACCAGGAGGAATATGAGTCGAGTTTTTGAGTAATATTCATCATGGCTTGAGGATTAGTATGGCAGTACAAACCCCACTCCCCTTCTACAGCTGTGCATCTCCTGCTAACAGATGTGAGAGCAAATAAAATTCAGGTTCAGTTGTTTCATCCTCTTTCACCCTTAAAGCAAGCAAAAGAAAAAAAAAAAAAAAAAAAAGAAAATTAAGGCAAACATGGGGGTGAGGGATGCTGTGATAAATGAGAACTTTTAACAACTTGTCAAAAATAATGAAACAATATGAAACCCAAAAAGAAGCCCTCTGTATCCAACATAAATTCTAACCAATTAGTTTCATCTGTTTAAGATCAGATTCTCTCTGGTTGCTCATGGAGAGCTACAGTGCAATGGGGATGTATCTTCATATGCATAAAAGAGCAAGTTATGTAAGTCCAGTTATTGTTCAGCAGAATTACACAGCTCCTACAGGTATCTCTTTGGGCACCATGGTGACAGCTGTGGATTTCTTGTTTTGTAAGTACAGGTTTAATTAAGAGCTTCATGAGTTTTCATGTTCGAGTCAGAGCGTGGAGTAGGGAACATCCCAAATGAGGAACATTTGTCTTTCTGAACTATTTCAAGCTATTTGCAGAATCACAGCTTTCAAAGTGCAGGGGAAAAAGAGGGAATCTACAGGGGGAATAGAAGGACAAAGCTCTTTTATCCACCACTCAGTACAGTATACCTATGGGAGCAGAATGCCTGTTTACCTACAATGCTCTGCCAACTCAATTCAACCTTTACATGCAGAGTTTGCATCTAATAGGATTAGGATGTATTTAAGACTATTTACTCAGCCTTAAAATAAGGCTGACATTTATACTCATCTCTGTGAAATGTGCAATTTCCTTTAAAAATTAAGACTGTATTCCACTCATAATACATTTGTGCTGACATTTTGAAACTGTCATGTGCTGTAGGACTTCACACCACTTTGAATATCATTAACACACTGGATAAGCGTGGGCTGAAGCTGCATAATAAGAAAATACTGTAATACCTCCTGAACAATGTGATCATGTATATGGAAAACATTTTTCTCTTCTTCATACTTAGACTGCAGAAAATTGCTCTCAAAAGATATATAATGTTTGAATGATATATATTTTATAGATATATAATGCTTTGTATTTTGTGAAATGAATGTTAATAACGTGATGATTTTGGCACACAAAGGCCAACTTGATTTTGGAGAAAAGTGGAGGAGGGACTGTCAGCCTACTTTATGCCTGTGCTTGGCTGGTGCCATTCAGCTTATCTGGAAGTTTGCAATCCTGCGACTAAAATCAGGTGGTGGCCCTTAGGAAACCATCAGGTCAAAGAACCAAGATATGCTGAGATGGGGATTTTTTTTTTTTGTTTTTTGGTTTTTGGTTTTTTTTGTTTGTTTGTTTGTTTGTTTTTTTTGTTTGTTTTTTTGTTGGTTTTTTTGTGGTTTTTTTTTTTTTTTTTTTTTTTTTTTTTTTTTTTTTTTTTTTTTTGTTGGTTTTTTTTTTTTTTTTTTTTTTTTTTTTTCTGGGTTGATAGTTGGATGTGGTGATCTTGGAGGTGTTTTCCAACAGTGACAATTCTGTGATTCTGTGAAAATAGTGGTTCACCTTATATGTAGCTGAGGGCAAAATGTATGGAAGAAAGTAATTGAACAGTGAAATGACGTAATGATGCTCCTACAGCTAAGAAAACACTTGCCACATTGTGCCTAGTTAGTAGCTGCTTGTAGTTTTTGATGAAGGTTCTCAAAGCTGTGGGTCACAGTTTTGTCTGTTTCATGACCTGCTCTGTTACTGGACATATGAATAGCAAAACAACGTTAAGTATTTGTCCAACAATTTATTTGTTCTGCTAGGTTTAAATTGCTGATTGTCCTCACAGCATTACATTGTATGAAATTAGCAAGTGGTGTTCTGATTTTACAAATAAGAAAACTGCAATAAATGAAATGTGGGCATTTAAAAGGCAGTTTGCAGATCTGAGGTTGAGGCCTGGTATCTTTTCTCCTAGGCTTATGTATGAAACAGTGCTGCTTTTAAAGTGTTGACAGATGTGCAAACTTGATGCAAATGTATTCTCTTTGCAGTCCATATGATGTCAGTAATTTGTGTTTCACTGACCATCTACATTTAAATGTTTAAGAAGTCTGTATTGCTTTAGGATTAACACTTCTTTTTCATGTTCAGGATGTTGTGAAGTCACAATCCAAGCAAAAACCAATTACCTTCTTTCTGACAATACCAAATCAGGATAACTTAAACTTGATGTGCTTAAGCACCACCAATAATGTACCAAATGTTGATGTTTGTTTTGATGCAGATCATTTTAAATTCAAGTATCCCTGGTTTTCTTTTCAGCATCTACATTAAAAAAACACCTTCTGCTGACTAACTTTCTGCTGACATAGGCTGTCAACAGCAGATCCCCCTGGACCATTTCCAACTGGTGCTGAAAATGATGTGTTTACTCCTCTTGTAATTGGGACCAATCAGTTTTCAAGCCCATTACTGGAAAGGATGACTGCATCAATCTGTAATGGGCCAGAAATGTGTGTCTCTTCTACATGAACCAGGAAACAGTTTTCAACACCATTTGAGTGGTGATCAGAAGAGCTGCTGGCAATGATGATTGTTACCAGCTAGTCATTTTCTAAGAGTTGATGGACCCCAAGTGCAGATGAGGGAAAAAGGGGCAGAGACACAGCTGACAGGCCATTAGTTAGTGGACTTGCAGCTCTTAGAAAATACTAAGCAGGGATGAACTGTAAGAGACAAGTTCTTTTGCTGGTAGGTGTGCCTAGCTCCTTGCTGATGTCTGTGTGTGCATTTGAAGAGGGCAAAATGTGTTCATAGCTGCTTGCACGTATTTTAATTATTAACTATGGTTTGGAATAATTTTGGAATTGAAATAGGGGAGAAGGCAAAATACTGCAGGAAAGGGCTGATGAGTCCTTTCAACCTAGGTGTGCTTGGGTCCCCATGTAGCGGAAGTTTCTGTTTCTTGATTGACATTCTGAGATGCTTTGCAGCTTTATTGCAAATCTATTTACTTTGTAACATTATAGTGCATTCCAGTGCACTGGCACTATCAGGAAAGGTATCAACTTCAGGACCCTCAGCTGCGGTAAGTAGGCTGGCAGATTTATCCTCAGTGGACTTCACACCTTTTCATGTGAGCTGGAGCTTTGTCCCTGTTATGATTGGTTTACTAATTATGAGCAAGCCCTGAATATTTTGAATGCTTTGCAAAAACTGCTGGCATTTCAAAGGTTGTAATCACATTTGGGATTAAAGGCACGAAATGGCTTTTCTTCAGCTTATCACGGTATTTTAAGAAATATTCAACAATGTATTACCTTTTTTGCGGGTGTGTGATTTCAAATCGGGCTAGAAAACCACTTGAAATTTAGTTAGTATTTGTAATTTCCAATTTGCAACTTCTAAACTAGAGAGGGTACAGTTTTTCCCCTTTTTGTCCCAGCTTTTTTCTCTCTTGTCTTTCCCACTGGCCTGCTCTAACTCTCCGTTTAGGTCTTTCATTGCTGCTTTTAAATTGTGTCTCAGGTACTTTTTCCTATGCAAAAGCCAATTTGTGCACGTTTTGTAGACCCGTGGTCCCCATAAAAAGGGGTAATTCTTGAGCCTTTGGTGATAATTTTTGGTAGAGTCTGAGTAATCATTTGAAGTGAAGATTGAGTAAGGACATTGTGTAATGCCTGGAGATTCCAGTCAGGGTTTGAGCCTTTTGGTAAGGAGGTGAACCAGCTCAGGAGAAAAGGTGTTCCCTTTCCCAGGAGCTTTTACTGTTTCCTTTCTTTATTGCTTTTTGTTGCTTGACCAGGATTCAGTTTTTTTGCTGCCCTCTTGGTAGGCTTATCCACTCTCCATCTTCTTGGTGCCCATGGGTGCATGCAACAAAGCTGGTTGCTTTGCCCTGTCTCTACTCTGTTCCCCTGCTCTCCTGGAATAGCTCTGGTTTTACTGTTCTACCATAGCACTATTAAAAAAAACACAACCCACAAACCACTAGATGAAACAGAATAGCAGCTGTGTAATAGGGGCCAGCACACTGTCCCATTGGGAAAGGGTCAGCATCCAGGGATTGAGGTTATTCAGGAAATGGGAAACATATTTTTTCTTCTCTTTGGCCTACCTCTGACAAACTACTGTTCTGCTGCATAACATTTTTATTCTCACCGGAGTATGACAAACTGCAGAATGGACCAAATATATATTGCAGACATTTGTAAAATGCTAGATGACTTTCCCTCAGACATAACTAATAGGTATACTGGTTTAGGTGCAGGAAGAATAATAATTCACTCAGGGAAAGCTATAGCAATTGGCCTTGCATCTCATATAATTGAAAATGGTGAAATATAAAGGACTGTCACTGTCTTATTGCCCCCTCCTTTCCACCCTGAAATTAACCACAATCCATTATTTCATGTACTATATGATCATGTCATTTGGGAGCAATAAGTGACCACATTTCCTCAACTTTATCACCACTATTTTTGATTCTCTGTTGTTAAATTCACTCCATTCCTAATTTTCTATTTTGAGCACATATGCTGGCCTTTAATTTGCAATTTACATGGATGATAGTGTGCTATTCAGAAACCTGTTTGTACTGCCTTTGTGGTTTTCACCTCACCTCATGTGGTCATTAGGATGAACAGCGTATAATTAACTAAATTCATGTAAAGCCCTGAATTGCAAATGCTTATCTGAACACCCATTTTTTTCAAAAAAATGAAGAAATCTAAACCTAACCAAAACCTAACTTTGAGTGTTTTTAACAAGCTGGCAGAAGCAGTTTCTGTTTTCTTGGTAGGTAATACTTTGTACTGTATTTATCCAACCTATTTATTTATTTTACCAGTGATTACACTTGTGTGTCAAGCATTGTAGGTTAAAAATTACAAAATCTATTTATGGGCATGCAGCCAACAGTGAAGCCTATTTAGCTTGTCTGCTTATCTGAAGCCATATGGACGCAAAATCACTTTCCTGTTGCCTGTAAAATAACGAAGTAAGATTTTTTTTTTTCTTTTTGCAATAACATTTCTACAAATTATATTTGTTTGCTGCATTTTACCCGAAGTAAAACTTTACACTGGACATAGGAACTAGATTCAGAGATTATAAGTGAAACTTCAAGCTCAGGACTTTCTTGATGAAATACAAATTTCACATGGTGAAATGCAGTCTTGAGAGGCTGATTAACTTTGTTAAACAACAGAAAAAAAATTTAAAAGACTGGCCACTAAAGCAGATATTCTGATTCTTTCTATTTCCAGTAGACTTAATTTTGTGTTTTCTAACTTTTGCCTGAAACTTCAATTTGTCTGATGCTCTTGAGTACCAGGGATAATTTCCTTAATAATTCAGAATAATTCAGTAAGACAGCTCTTGGAAATTGGCTTAGATTGGCCCTTGTGCTCCAGCAAAGGAGAAGAAAAAGCCCACAGACCCTGAAAAGGGAGAAGAAGGATGACCTGTGGTCTTGGAGGTCTGTAACATCTCTAAGGTCTATGCTGTTCCTGTGATTGCTTTGCTAAATGGAGAATGTTTGGACTCTCCTACCTGTGGTTTAGCCTTCTGGCCAAAGTTTTCTGAGCTCATTCATTATAGTAGTGGCTTTTGTACAAAGAGAAAGATTCAGTCTCCTGCTCCACATGCTGGAACACTCAGCTTGCTTGTTCCTATGATTGTGTAAAGGAGCAGATAAGTGGAGTTATAAAGAGTGAGGGGTTCTGGAGTGGAGCTGTGGCACTGAATTACACACCAGCTATGTGGCTGCCTATTACTGACAGAGACATCGACCATGGTAGAATTACAGTTTCTACTCAGTGTAGCTGCAGTCTACTAAGCTGCAGTGCTCAGTATCATAGGTGAGGTAGTTTATTTTAAAAAAGGGTACAGCATAGAGAAAATGCTGTAGTCTTAGAAGCTTTGTAGTCTGAAATTTAATGATAAAACCTAATATTTGGGTCGTTGCATTGCTTTAATTTTTGACTATGTTTCAAAGCAAAACCATTTTTCATTTTAATATTGTATTTTATGCTTTTGAATTTCTTCCTTATCCTGCTAACCTGTGTGTGAGTCTTACTAAATAATCCCTGTCAAGCAGGACTGTGTTGGAATAAATTAGGCAAAGTTCTATTGAATTTGATGGCTTGGCTAATAGGTCATTCAAGGATTATTTATAAACTTCAAATGTTTTTGTTTCTTTGTTTTAAAAAACACTATTTTTGTTTGACAGGTATCATATAGGAAGGATGTGCAAGATACCCACAGATACACTGAAGTGCTGCACAGGCCAGACATAAAGATGGCAACTGAGATAACAAAGATAATAAGTGATGTATGTTCTCCTGTTACCCTGTTTGTATTTTTAGATGTTAATTTATGTATTTCAGTTTAGAATGGGGCTGAAATTCTGAAACATGAAAAGCAGAAAACCTATAGCCCCAAATCTGATATGGAGGTTTGATTAAAAATACCCAAAATAAATAAAATTAAAGCCAAACCAAAACAACCCTTACCTGTTAAGCATGCAGTCTTGTATTTTGATGTGACAAGTGACCTTTGCAATTATTGTTCATTGATCCAAAGACAACATTAAGCTTACTAAAGTTGGTTTTGTTTCAGCTTTATTCATAATAACCATTGTCAAAATAAGCCTTACGCTCATATGCTACACTGCACAGCAGAAGACATACCAAGGTTTTTTTTCACTTCGGTACCTGAGAAGTTTTCATCTCAGGACTGTTCCTCCTCCTCTCTCAGCTGGCAGTGACAGGGAAATGCAATTCCCCGCTGTCCTTCTGAGAGCTGTGCAAACACCGTGCTTCTTGCATGAGGGCTCTCCTCCCTTAACTCCTCTCTCAAATTCTTTCCTCCCACCGTGACATCTGCTAATGGATAGGTCAAGGAGCAGTTTGAGAAGCAGCAATGTGTGATGCAGTTTAATGTTTTATGGTAGACAACTCAAACAATGTATCTATTAAAAGCCCTGAGCCAAGGTTTTAAGTAACTGCTAATAGTTTCGGGTGAGACTGACCAGGCACCTATGGACAGATGGTTTAAAGACCTGAGATTCTCCTTTTGAATATTCAGGATTTTTTGAAAACCAAGAACTTCTACTAAGTCTTATGTCCAACAAGAAAATATACTAATTGCTGTTCAAGGCCTCTGAGTTAGAGTCGCTTTGGGACTTTTACTTTCCTCAGTCTCTTGTTATGATGTGTCCTTACTGACTCACAGTGCCTGAGTAAGGCAAGAAGCCTCTTTTAGGCAATGGGTAATTTAGTTAGTGATATTGCAAAGCAACTAATGTCAATTCATCTGTGCTTTTTTCTAATGCATTGTGGAAAAAAAAATGCAGCAATTTGCATGGGAGGCAGTTCAGCTGGAAGGATCATGTAACACCAGCCCTGTGGGACTAATTCCTCTCTGTTACACCAGTGCAACCTCACTGACATCCAGCAAGATTGCAGTGGTAAAACTGAGCGTGGAATTTGACCTTAGATCTCAAAAAAACCGCCCCTCAGCCTAGTTTTGTTTCAAGACTATTTTCAGCTGCTACAAATAATCTTGTGTAAACTGCGGACACCGTTGTGAGAAATGCTGGGCCACTCTAAGTCATTCTGCCTTGATTGGGAGAACAGTATTTCTCAGGTCTGAACTATGCATTTTGTTAAAGTCAGTGCTGTGCCTCGTTTTTTCACAATAAATAAATACTGTATTGTTAAGGAGCTGAAGCCTGAGAAAGGCTTTTTTTGGAGCTGATTAGAACAGCTCTGAAAGTAGTGTCAGTGCAGATCACTATTTGAGGCTTTTTCTTCTAGCTTTAATGATTACATTTTTCTTGATAAAACAAAAGCAAGCAATTTCATTGTGATTCTTTTTTTTTGTTTTTGTTTGTTTGTTTTTTTAAGGCTGAGTACAAGAAAGGAAGAGGAGAGATGAATAAGGAGTCTGCTGTACTTGGAAGACCAGATTTTGAACATGCTAAAGGAGTTTCAAAACTGTTCAGCCAAGTAAGATTTTCTGTCAGTTTACAATGACTTCATTCAGATACCTCACTCCTAGTAATGCAAGAAAATATTTACATTTTTAGATGATTATCTCAATACACATGAAGATAAGGTTCTAAAACTCTTTTCATATAGTATCGCAATGACTGGTAAATTTAAGACTCTTAGAAACAGAATATACATTTTTATGCAAAAATACAATGAACTTTCACTGTTACAACTCATCTTTTGTGAAGATGGTCTATATTTATACAGGTTGTGTAGGATTTCTAAAATATTAACTGTGTATGATTTAGAGGCAATTTTTTCTACTCCTTCAGTTGGAGAAGAACCTACCTGGTGATTAAGCCCACTGCAATCACTAGGGTCTTTTGTGTAACAGCTTGCTAATGTGAGTAATAGGATCTGAATTTGGCCTGATCTGTTAACCACCCACCTTCCCTCCCCCTGAAATGGAACCTTTTCTGTATTACTTTCTGTTATATATGAGAAACCTCAAGAAAAAAGAAAAAAAAAAAAAAAAAAAAGAAGAGCAGTTTAGTCCATAACTATAAAAAAGCTTAAAACACAAATATTCCCTCTTTTCCTCTGCTTATGAATCTTCTCATAAGAATCTACTACAGATCAACCTGACATAGTGACAAGGGATTTTTGAATGCTTACCTGGTTTTTTTGTTGTTTTTTTTTTTTTTTTTCCTGGAGTAGCTCTTTAACAGTTACTTCCATAATCCTGTCAGGCAACACTTATGGTTTTTGTAAACCCAGGAACAAATTCTGCCCACCTGTAGGAAAAAGATAACACCCTTTGATTAGAGAAGACCTTGCCAGTCTTCCCAGAACTAGGAAAAAAGCACCAAGTGTTGCAGTGTATACACTAGGACAATCTGAAAATCAGTGTTATCTATGAAATACTTATGATTTAGCTGGATAGTGAATGTCTTCCCTAGAACTAGGATAAAATACAAATGATGTGTTCTGGAGAGCAAGCTGCAAAAGAGTGCTGTGTCTGTTTGCAAAAAGTTGAAGTCATTTTGCTGTCACCAAATATCTTTGGATATCTGTTATATCGTTTCATTTCACACTGGACCATCATTAATTTTGGAGCATTGATACTGCACAAACTGAAAAAGAAGAAACTACATGTTTTTTTTAATTGTTACTGATACATTCTGAATAAAAATTAGTTTGTGTTTTCCACATAGAAAAGAGGCAAGAAAATGCTAAGAGACTTGTGGTCTTCTGTGTTTAGCAGTGTGCAGGCTCGGAAGTCAACCCGTGCTTTTTTAGGAAGTGCTGTGCTACTTATGCTACTGTGTTGTGTCACTTGTAGGAAAGGAAGCTGTCATTTAGCAAACACCTTTAGTGGCTTTTAAAAGGGTTTATACCTAAATTTAGTGTGTTGCATCCTTTATTTTTACCCAGTGGCTGTCTACATACTCCTTTTGTAGCAGCCTATTGCAGAATCTAGTGGGCTTGCAGCTGCTTGTTACAAATGGGACCAAAGCAGATTCCTTTCCAACAGACCTCTCCATCTCACTAAGCCTGGTACTCTTGAGGTTGTGGCCAGCAATCAAAACCCACCAGCTGGATCCTGGGTCCTTCAGGTTGGTGCTGAGCCATCTGCATCATAGGCTTCATCAATGAACTTTTTATCTAATTTTTATTAGATGTGTTCAATCCATGCTGCATCTGCAAAAGCTTTATAATAGTCTCCTCACTGCCAGGGACTGGGATGGCAGCAGTTCCCCTTGAGATCCTTTTGCAGAAGAGAACATTTGCTGTGCAATTTTAACTTCTCCAGAGAGTCCAAATAGTGCAGAAGGTGTGGCAGGAAGAGAGGAGCAGCTGACAAAATGTAGCTTGCTTACAGTTTATTTGTGAAGAAGATGCTTACTAAACATTGGTAATCCAAATGCTGCAGCCACTGGGCCTGGATCCAAGTTTTGGAATCCTTTTATCCTCCTCAGTCTACACTATTGTGGCTGCTTGCAGTGTGTGTGACGGACCAGGTACTTTTAGCAAGGGGAGCTGTGCTTCAGTCCTGTGCTCTGCTGCTGCCAGCTGTCTGTGTGAAGCAGCATGAGGGCTGCAAACCTCAGGCAGTGGGGAGATGCACTCAGCAGTTTCCCACCTCTGCTGAAGGAAAGGCAGTGGCCATGAGATGTCTAATGTTTTTATATATTATTTGAATCATTATAACACTTTGACACACTGATCATAAATCAAGAGCACAGAAAAATGAAGATGACCCCTGTGTCCAAAGAGCAGGGCGGAGGGGCAGGATGAGGAATGCACCTGTGCTGTAGCAGAGGAAGAACCCTGAATATGGGTCAGTCATGTTGGTCCTCCTCATGAAGGGGTTGTGAAGCAGGCTTGAAACAATTACAAGATTTAAAAAATAGTAAAGTTAATGAGCTCTTTATTGTCTCCAGACTTTCTGGCTTTTAGGGTTTCCATTTGTTTCTTGGCAAATGGCAGCGTTATGAACTTTTTATGCTGAAAGTTGATAATCTCCCTTAATAGCCTGAATCTATAAGCTGAGACATGCAGAGAAATATTAGTTATTTGACCCTCACAGTAAATTTGCAAAGTTGACAATTCTGATGGATGTAATGGGAAGAGAAGATGATAACATGTTTTAATGTGGTGCATATGGGTAGGTAATTTAGGGAGTATAGAGAAAGGAGCAAGAAGAGGTCAGGCGGTGTGGGTGTAATGAAGGGAGAAAGCAATCAAGGCAAGCAGGAAGGCAAACAAAGTGAAGAAAAAAGTGTTAATGTTTGACTTACACTTAAGGCTCTAGGAAATTAGTGTACCCCTCTCTCTTTTTTATATTTTTAATTTTTTAAAATTTTATTTTAGCAAGTCTTTTGACAACAGCAGCAGCAGCAAAAATAATAGCTCCCAGGACTATTGTATTTACCCACAGCATGCGGTAACCCCTTTCTGTTTATTTAAAACCAAGTTTAAAACAGAAATTGTGTTAAGCCCTTGTGAAAACATGAAACTTGTCAATTTGCTGAATGTATATTGTATAATTTGGGTTATTTTTTGTATTTTTTATAAAAGTAAGCTCTTGTTTATGTCTTTTTTATGTCTTGTAGTGCATTTTATTCTCTTTCTCAAATAGCTGCTAATATGAAATATTCCCCTTATGGTGTTCAATAATTGGTTTTATGATGTACAGTTTTGAGTATTTACATTTTATGCTGGATCTGGTGCCTGTTGTTTCAGGGATACAATTGTTAGAGACACAATATTTTTTTGTAATGTACCTTCTTTGAGATTATCAGTAACAACAAAGAAAGCCTAGGATTTTATCAGTCTTTCTTTGCTTTAATCTCTGCTACTGCTTTTAACAACCGGTATTAATTTAGCTCTTTGTTAGGTTTCCTTCAGTATCTGTGTGCTCTAGCATGTTTTTTTTTTCTTTTTTTTTTTTTTTTTTTTTTTTTTTTTCTAAATATGTTTTCATATGGTCGTGAGGAAATGCTTTAGCTGCAAGTGTCTGCTTCATCGTGGGATCCCAGTGGTTGAATGATTCAATTTTTGTAGTTTCTTTGTAAATCTGAACAGTAGGTGATGTCATCCACTTCTGAAACTGAACACTCCCTGTGTGAAAAGCTTTGAACTACAGATTTGATTTAGGAATGTTACTGCAAAACTTCAAAAGACACTGCTCTGTCCAGCTGCAATTCTGACTTTTATAGGTTTCGTGCAAGGCTGATGAGAAGTTTGTTTATCCAGGCATTATTTAATTCCAGTTTGGTTTTCAAGGATGTTGTGTTAAAAGCCTGCAAAATCTGCTCTTTTTAAAGCACCAATTAGAGAGCAGCCTACATGTGCTTCTTTTAAATTAACTCCCAATAAATATTCTCTGAAAAAATAAACAATCATAAGACTTTAATTAAAATAGTAAATAAGTAGCCATCATTTTAAATCCTCATTAAAGTAAAGCTTTTGGTTAACAATGAATTTTCCACTAAGAACTGTCATTTCTACTCCCACTGTTTGTTTGCTTCATGTTATAAATTGCTAAACCTCCCCCTTCAGATTTTTTAGAAAACACTGATGATGTATTTATCTTCCTTATTTTTAATCAAACTCCTCTATCTCAAGTGTATTTTTCCCCTTTAATCTGCATTCATAACTTTCTCCTTTTCAAAAGAAGGATAAATACCATGTGCGTTACTTCACGGTGACTCATCCATGGGCTCGCTCTTCTCTCTTCTGCCTCTCCCATCCCACGCTTTCTTTCAAAAGGGAGAAGAAAACAGGAAAATACCAGTAAAAGAGAAAGTGAGCACGTGTGTAGCTTTCAATGAGATGAATCCCCTATGACAAGTCAGAGTTAAATTACTGCTGGAAGTGCTCTTGAGATACCACTGGGGTCATCTGATATTATTGTGCTGCCTCCAGTTTGCCCCAGAGCGACATTTGTGGTGGTGTGGGAGAGGCAAGCAAAGGCAATGAGCAGAGCAGCCAGACAAGGCAGCAGGGCCTTAGAGGTACTGAGACATCCCTCACTGCAACGGGAATGCTCACAGTTGCATTGGTGGGCAGTCTCCTTAAATTCGGGCCCTTCCTGCAGATTGGCACCACGGCACGCAGCCTTGTGAAGCCTGGGTTCACCGGCTCCCCCTCTTTCCTTCAGTAGCAGTGAAATGAAGTGGCAGTAATGAGGATTTATTACTGGAATCTCTAGGTGGAAATGTATTGCTAAAAAAAATCTGTTAAAAATGGCACGAAGTGGATGCAGCTGGAAGATGGCAAGGCAATTGTGAGGAGAGATCCCTTTGGACTGACATTTTCACACTGAACAAGAGTGTCAAGGCCTGTGTTGTGCATTCAGTTTGTGTGCAGTCTGAGGCCAGTTTTTGACTGGGCTGGGGACAGCTTGCACTGGTTGGATATTTAAACTCTTCTGCACGGTGTCATTATGATGTGAGCTGATGCCCAAGGAGTAAAAGGCAATTTTGCTCACCGTGCTAGCATGATCCCTAGTTTCAGAGGCTTTTAAAATCACATCTTCCAGCCCTGCCTGATTTTTGTTAGAAGGCGAGTTTTGGGCACACCTTTTAAAACAGAAAAGGGCTCTGATTTATTCTTTCACTGCTCATACAGAATGTGGCTTTGCCTTTGACAAAGGCAGTGTCTTTGTATTCAGATGTATGCTTTTGCACTTGATCCAAAGCCAAGACTAATATAAAACAATATGAACCAGATGAATCTTCCATAGGGCAATAGATACTCTTTTCTAGACTTAGTATGAAAGATTATGAAGTTCATCATGTGTTCAGATAAAGTTTCTCTTTAAAAGTGACCATGTTTTAAAATTTCCTTCCTTTAAAAAATTAATGTAAGTTCTGGAATTGTAATGTAGTTCTCAAACATATACAGTTACTTTCTGTTTGGGTGGCTTAGTTTCAGTTTCTTGTTATCCTGATTAATGAAATATTGGGCATTGTGGCTAAACATAACAAGGTTGTGTAAGCTAAACCATGTTGAGAGCCTTTTGAGGCAAGGAAAAGCTAAACTGAAAAAAGAGAATTCTTCCCACAACTAAGGCTGAAAAATAAAGAATTATCAAGGAGATTGTTTGAGGTGGTTTAACCACTTTATCAGACATTCAAGTGGGAATAGAGAAAAAAAGGAGTAAGGAAAAAACTGTATATGTATTTTTAATGCAGAGCGTGGTAAATTATAATGGATGTTGCATAGGCTTAGATATCAGGTGTCTGGCTAACATTCATGAAAGCAGCATAGACTGAACTTTATTCTCCTCCATTATGCCCAGCTGTTGGAAAGAAGCATGGCATGTGTGCAAAATCTCCAGATGTTTGATGATCATGCACAAAGGGGCAAAGGAGGGAGATTTACTATTTGTTTGATTTCCCTTTATTTCAGATTCTGAACTCAGTTCTTTAGCATGTTTTGTGAATTTCTGTTTTATTTACTTTTAACTTCGCTGCCTCAACATTTATTGTGTTGCTCATTTCTTCTTAAATATCTTGTCATTCCCGTTTTGCTTTTGAACAAGAAGAGAGGGAAAGTGGTGGCATACAGTCATTTAATTATACTTTATAACACTGTAATGAGGTGGGCATTGTCCCCAGAAAGGGACAGTTCCACAGAGTGATTCCTGGAGGGTCTTTTGGGAAATTTCTGGCAGAATTAAAAATAGATCCCGGGGCTCTAGTGAAAGCCTAGGAGACTATGAGTGACAAGTGGACCTGGAGATGGGAAGATGGCTGAGTGGAAAGTTTGATTCTGACTTCCCACTTCTGAGAGGTTGAAAAGTTTACAAGTCATTAATTTTACAAGTTTTACAGTTTATTCATGTTGTATAGTTTTTTTATTTCATGAAAACCACACTTTTTGCTGTTAATTTTGAATCAAATGATTCTCAGTGAGTAGATTATTATTGCTAGTCAAGTAGTTCTGGTTTGTTTGATTACTTAGGTGAGTCATAAAGTTTTGTTTCTGTTTCCTTTTCATAAATCTTTCAGCAACAATAATTGCATATGTCAATCTTAAACTTATTTTAAAATTTTATTAAGATTCAGATACTTAAAAGTTACTTTGGAACCAGCACAAGACAGCTACAATTGTGGCTAAGTTGATCTTCTTTAAACATCTTCATTGTTTAAAGATTTAAAAGATAAGACAATTGCCTTTAATTATCCGCTTTGTAGTTTGAATTCTCTGTGCCTTTTTAAAGTGCTACATGTTAGTATTTGATGTTTGTTCTGGTGAAAGGTGAAATACAAAGAGCAGTTCAACAAGGAAATGAAGAGCCACCAATACAATCCTCTTGACAGTGTTTCCTTCAAGCAAGCACAGATTGCATCCATGTTGGCAAGTGATGTAAGTGAATTTGCTTTGTATCTTACATGCATTTACATCCCGAAAAACCTAATATTTGTTCATAGGCAGAATTTCTTTTTCCATCTGAAGAATCACTCTGTCCAGCAGTTGCTGCTATACAATGTGTCTGGATAGCAGGTACAGTGTGTTAGCTGTTTCCTCCACTGATTCTGACAAACCCTCTCCATGTGTCTGCAGAGTTTTTCATAACTGTTTGATGAGATTCATCTTGCTTAACTTTGTGTATGGAAAGGTATGACTGCTTACTCTTAGCTATTGGCACAATTGCCTTGTGCTCATTCCCTTTGTGTTTGAGAAAGAAGGGTCTGGAGGGCACTTCTGACCTGGGCTAGATGCTGTTCTTTAGAAGAGCAAAGTGCTGGGATCTTTCCAGTGGTTGTAGAAGGAGATAGTGTGAGCAGCTCAGATTTGGATGTCTATCTATTAGACATCATTCTGCTGGTTGATGTTCTGGTATTACTAAGTACAGCAGTCACTAAATTCAGCAGTGGGTGCCTGCTGCTGGAGCTAGATTGGAGAAAACATCTATATTGAGTGATAATGCTCTTGGGATGATGTGCTAACAGTGTGTCTAATGCTAAAAATGTGAGCTCTTCTTTGAGGCCAGGATCCCACGTTTCCAACAGAGAAGTTTTGATTCTGTAGTTTGGAGTTTCCAAAGTGCATGGAGGGGCAGCACCCAATGGGAACAGAAAAGACTAACTTGGGGGGGGGGTGAGAGTGGGGTGTCCAGCAGAATGCATCGTTGTTTTCAAAATCTAAATTTTTTTTTTTTTTAAAAATTGAACCAATTATTATTAAAAGAGATATGGAAATTGTCTGTTATTGGTTTGGAGTCTGCCTAAGTCAGTAAAGAACACAATATATATGTGGAGGTGACTAAAGCTATTGGTTTAAAAGATTTGTCATCCAAGACAGGTACGTTGGCTAGGTTTTTTTCCTTTAGAGGTGGGCATCCAACTATTGGAAGTATGGAAAACTCTACTATAGACTGATAAGAGGTTATCCTCTGCTGCTTCATGAAGTGATTATCTTTTGCCTTAGGTGACCAGATTTCTTAAGATAACTAAAAGCAATCTGTATTAAACAGAATATCCGGGAGAATTTCACTTTAGCTAATTTTGTGTGCAACTCCTATATTTGAAGAGTTTGTGTAATTCCTCAATCAAGAGAAAAAGTACAAGAATAAAGATTGAGTTTAAAATCAGTAGACGTAAAGTATTGAGGAAGATATTCTTGATTTAAGTTTTCAGGGCAGGGGGAGAAAAAAAATAGAAATAATTATAATTGCTTTCTCTTCAGAAAAGTCATACAAGGTATGATTTTGTTGCAAGTGTCCTTTTTGAGGAAAAGTTTGAGCAGTTCCCAAAGACTTTTCAGTAGAATGAAGCTGTTACTGCTTTTCCTTTCCCTCCAAATAATAGTAAATGACCACCATCTAGTGGCTGATAGAGGCTGTTCAGGCAAGGACTCGATGCTTTCTGTTTCTGGACGGCTGCACAGTAATACAAAGCTGTGAATTTGTTAATCTTTATTTTACATAACCTGAACTCTCTTTCCAGGTGAATTACAAGAAAGATTTGGAAAGCCTACATGATCCAGCTTCTGATATACCAAACCTTCTGTATTTAAACCATGCTTTAAATATCAGCAAAACGCAGAGTGATGTAAGTTGCCTTTATAACGATGATCTCTAAAATATCTGCAGTAAGGAACGTAGTATGCATGGTCACTGTAGAATACATACATTTTTGGAACTTGCTTCATGGTCTCCTTTGCAATAGACTGTAGTGTTATAACCATAATAGTTGGGGGATGTAGAGGAGAAAAAAGGGCTTTTAGGGAATATTTCAGTTACTAGAACAACTAATACACTGAGTAAGAATCACCCAGACTTCTGGTACTTGAGCATTTCTCCCCATATGCCTGAAACCTTCTGTGTTTTTTCTTTCCTGATTGAATATACTACTTTCCTTGCAAATCTCAGTTTGCCAAAGATCTTATTGCTTTCACCTGCAGTCTTCTGTACACAATTAACCATTATACTACTTTAGTATTTGGACCTCTGTCATGAACAGCTTCTTCAGTGTTAGCTTCCCTTAGAGCTTCTCTGTTTAAGCCTCTTTTCCCTTCCTCGATATCTGAGGCTTCCTACACTGATAAGGTAATAGTTACTTACTCCGTTCTGCCACATAACAAGCTATGCTCCTTGATGGGGCAGTGGTTTAACATAGGATGGCAATGGGGGTTGAAATGGGGTGGAAAAGGTAGGAAACACATGACTTCTTTGCAACGTTAAAGTTTCTCTCCCACTCCAAGAACACCTCTGCTACATGTATGGTGCTTGTAGGCTGCTCAGCTGTACCTGTCATCTTCACTCCAGAAGGACCACAGCACTGCTGGTGTGGCTGTGAGTTGGTGGTTTTTGGGAACTGATTGATCACAGTCAGCAGGAGATGAGCCCTATACACACAAAGGCTTGGCCCGAATAACTAGTAGCATATTGGGTCATCTTCTGAGTCAGTTCCTGCTTTTGGAAACTTATGTCTAAACTAATGAAAATATTCTGGCCTTCCCATCTGTACTTGATTTTTGTGTTGCTCTTTGGTGAACTGAAACTTGCTATTTGTATGTCTCAGTCCAATATGTGAATCTAAAACTGAGTATCCCCTTTTGTATGGGTAATAAATGAGCTGATAGCTTTCATTTCCTGCATTCTTCATGTGCGTTTTGGCCTAATTCTAGTTTCCCTCAGTGTAAGGTCAGACTGGCATTCTTTTTGCTGGTTAAATGAACACCCTCAGAGTGAAATTCATCAACTTGTCATCTCCTTCCTAATGCTATAGAAACCTGGACTTCTCCTTAAGGCTCCTCACTCTTGCATAATTTATTTCTTTCTGTTCCCTAGTAAGTTTTGATTCATATTGCCCATGCCCTTTACTGAGGACTCCATAAATACTGATTTTTACATTTGTGCAGATGCTGGTGTTTATTTTTTCTTACTGCAAGCAGGGACAAGAATGCTTTATCAGCCCACGGTCTCCACTAAGTATTTACCATCTAGAAATCCCATGTTTAAAATCTTTCTCTGTTTTCAAGACTTACCTTTTTTATTTTAGCATGGCTTATTGTCCTACTTTGTTCCATGCTTTTCCAGTATCGTCTTTGTGTTCTCCTCCTTGCCTCTCCACAGCAGCAAATCTTTCTCAAAGTCTGCTTCCACTGTGTGGATCAGGCTTCCTGACTGTGCTGTTAATGGATTGACAAAGACTAAATGCATAGTCTGTGGTTTACCTCTGAAAGACAGAGCTTCTTGCTCATTTTCCAGTTTTGCTCTTTCCCAATAGTATAACTTTCTCCCTTAAACTTCATAGAATCATAGAATTGGCTGGGTTGGAAGGGACCTCAGAGATCATCAAGTCCAACCCTTGATCCACTCCCGCTGTAGTTACCAGACCATGGCACCGAGTGCCACATCCAGTCTCTTTTTAAATATCTCCAGGGACAGAGAATCCACCACTTCCCTGGGCAGCCCATTCCAATGCTTGATCACCCTCTCAGTAAAGAAATTCTTTCTAATGTCCAACCTAAACCTCCCCCGGCACAATTTGAGACCATGCCCTCTTGTTTTGCTGAGAGTTGCCTGGGAAAAGAGACCAACCCCCACCTGGCTACAACCTCCTTTCAGGGAGTTGTAGAGAGTGATGAGGTCTCCCCTGAGCCTCCTCTTCTCCAGGCTGAACAGCCCCAGCTCCCTCAGCCTCTCCTCATAGGATCTGTGCTCGAGTCCCTTCACCAGTCTGGTTGCCCTCCTTTGGACCTGCTCCAGGACCTCGATATCCTTCCTGAACTGAGGGGCCCAGAACTGGACACAGGACTCGAGGTGTGGCCTCACCAGCGATGAGCTTCTTTTCATCTTTTGTATAACATAAATACACCTGCCCCTATGTGATGCACTGTAACTTATTTGGTGAATTAAACTCATGGAATGGTAGAATCATTTTGGCTGGAAAAGAGCTATATAGGATTATCAAGTCCAGGTGTTAACCTAGAACTACCTGTGGCTGATTGCATTGGTTTGCTGATTGACCTAGAGTGCAGAAGTTTGTGAAACTTTATGAAACACATATAGTAGGATACCAGTGTGAAGCTGCTATACAAGTAAGTTTCCATGGGGATAAATTCCAGCAGTTAAGAGGAAAGCCTGATGGGTATGTTGAAACACAAATAGGCTGATTTAAACAATTTGAACTATACTATTTTCATTATTTTGATGATGGAAGAGAGTTCATAAGGTGGAACTTTCTCCTCGTGGCTACATGTAATTCTTTTTGACATGAACTATATAGACATAAAATTTAAAAACTTGTTATATGTGCAACAGCTAGTTTATTCTTTAGCACATTTTAAATCTGTTCCTATTGTGGAGACTTTGAGATATGAACTACAGGTTAAAAAAAAAGAAACTTAGATGTGTTTCATTTTATGGAATGGGTGAATAAATAGGACTGAATCTGGTGTGTTTAGTCTACTGTAGAAAAAAGTTTTCCGATTTACCTAATTTATTTTTATCAATTTTAATTTTTTTTAATTTTAAAATTTTAAAAAATTTGTTTTAAAACCAATTGCTTATAAGTTGACGAATAGAATAAAAGAAGAAAGTCAGTATCTGTACATAATTTCCATTTGTTTCCACTAGAAAGGTGATTTTCTTCTATGCCATTTATATTTTTTTTCCACTAGGAGGCAAACCCAGACCATCATATGGGTTGCTTTGCACTTTAAATGTAAACAGTAATATTTATTTCTAGCAAACATAAGCATTTGACTTTTGGATGAGCAGGACATTTTCTCCAGGAACTTAAACAAGTTATTTTTATCATAATCTTTTTTTCATTTCATCACAATATTTTAAATTCAAATGTAGTAGTAAAAACTCCTGAGTTGGGAGACCTAGGATATAGTTTCTTTTCTGCTGTTTCTCCCATAATTATTTTAAATGGTGTTCACCTTTCCAGACCTTCTGGATTTTGTTTATGAACACATTCTTGGATACTTTTTTGTTTTGGTATGAATACAAGAAATCATTTAAGCAAAACAGGGGCTTCTATCATTTCACCCTGGGCACAGCAGAACAAATTCATCACAAAAAAAATGCAGTGCCTTGAAGTCATGTATACAGAAATATAAGTACATCTTACAAAGAGAAAAATGTAGCATACTAACTGCTGAGTGATTAAATCAGGTGCAAAACTGCAGGACAGATAAGAGTGATGTACAGTGCATATTCCATCAGAAGCACCCCATGAGGAGAGAGGGGAGTGCTTTTGTCAGACTGAACCTAATGCAGAAGCTTGACAGGGAAAGAGATCCTAATGCTTTTCTCAAGTTCAGACATCACTATTTTTGAAGAGATAGATAAATTAAAATTACATTACTCATTCTGAATGGACTATTTTGATTTGTAGCTATTTGCTTTTCTTTATGTTTTTTGCAGAATATTCCATCATACCCCACAGTGGTTGAGTGAGATAAGTGATGTGTTTGCCCATCTTCATCAAAAGAGTGTGACTGAATGAGTTCAGAAGGCTTCTCCAGGTTCCCAAACAAAGCATATTTGCTTTGTGAGTTAGCATAAAGTTATGTGTTGGTGTCTTAACCTTGTGTCCTTCAATGGGATTTTGCTGATAGCTTTAAGGTCATGGTCATTGCAAGCTGTGAGGGGAATGATGGTGCAAGAGCAGATCCTACTGAGGCTGTAGTTTTCCTTCCTTTTCCCCTTCCATAGGTGCAAACAAAAGTGCCTATCAGAACAGTGCTCCTGAGCCTGAAGAAGAGACCTGTGAGGCCTGGCTGAGAAGAAGATTTTGTTGTTAAAGTAAATGTGTTTAATAGAAACGTGACAGGGGATCCAATTGAAAATCTGCCAACTGTTCAGGCATAAGTAGTTCAGCCATGAGATTGATATTCTTCACTCCTGCTGTCTTCAAAGTTCACCATTTTTAGGTCTGAATTTTTGAAGCAAAGGAATAAATGGCTCCAGGAACAAATTCCTTTTCTAGCTGCTCTGTTTCTCCAACAGGTTAAATTTGGGAGGAACCCACCAAGACAAAACTGCTAAGGAGCATGGCTAAGACAGGATTTGTTTGTTGCTGTGGAAGCAATCAGATCTCAAATTCTCCTCCCTATTAACAGCCTTTATCTTAATTTTCCTAGGTCAAGTACAGAGAGGATTATGAAAAATCTAAAGGCAAGTCAATGCTGGAGTTTGTGGATACACCTATGTATCAAGTTTCAAAGGAGGCTCAAAAGATGCAAAGTGAGGTTGGTAAAAATGTGTGCTTTTGCTAGCAAAATTTAAATCAAAAGAGAAGCTAACTAACATTTTGTTTTCAGGTTAAGGGAATGTATGAAGCAGATCACAGAGGTTTTATAAATCAAGGATATGGTTGAATTAGTACTGAGTAGTTCTCTTTGCTAGCTCAGTTTTTCCTTGAAATTTGTTTTTTCTCAAAAGGCCATTGTTGCTAATGGTAGACAGAGATTGTATGTAGCAACATTTAATTGAGAAGAAGCTCAAGAGATCATCTAGATCAGAGATTATGAATGTGTTTACCTTTTTCCTTTAATTCCAACTTTAATAAGGGAGAATTCTCAGGTGGGAGTGAGTGAAGATGCAAAGCCCAGTCCAAACCTGTGCCTTAAGTGAAAGCTTCTCCTGCCCATTCAGGTTGGGGAGCTCAGAAGGGTTTTGGCTGTTCCCAGGCTCCAGAACAGCACCAACTATCCTATGTCAGGCCACATTTTTCTAAAAACTTTTTTAAAAACTTCCAGTGGTGGATGTTTCATGACTTACCAGGCAATGTAGTCCAGTGCTTTACTGTCCATCCTGAGAGAGTATTTTCCTGTGTCTCTCCTGCTGCAGTTTGATTCCATTATTTTTCTTGTGTGTCATGGAAAATAGGTGATCTCATCCTCTTGGTAGAAACTTCTGTGTATTTAAAACCACGTGTGCCATTTGCTTTCTCATTTTTCTTCCATTTTTCTTCTGTGTTTCTTTCACAGATCAGGTTAAACATTGTCCTTTGAGATATAATGCATGTGTATTTTTGTCTAAATTGTGTGTGTCTTGCATAGATAATTCAGGTAATGAAATAAACAGTGAAGTTCTTTATTGGTGTGATGTCTGATTTATGGCATAGCTCATTTCTGGGTCTGTTTACAGTGTCCTATATAAAATATTTTTGGAAATGCACATGCATGTACCAATAATCATTGCTTTTGCTTCAACAGAAAATGTATCGCAAAGATTTTGAAGAAGAGATCAAGGGACGACCCTCAATGGATCTAGACAAGACTCCAGAGTTCTTGCATATAAAAGAAGTCACTAACCTTTTGAAAGAGGTAGAAAATACTTATTTCTTTTTTTCTGTTGTTATAAATGAACAATAAGCAGCACCACTGCAATTTAATGAGTGCTGACCAACTTGCAGTTAACTTTGTAGCTAAATACAAAAGTGACTTAAGACATAAAAATTGTGGCATGCCATTTTATATTCTGAATTGCCCTCTAGTAAGAGGTAATGCCAGTTACAGTTTCCTTATGAGCATAAGCACACAATAGATCTCAGCCCAACTGAACCAGAAAAAACAATTAAATGAACAAATCAGATGACTCTATAGAAAATTGATCTTTGGCAGGATGTTCCCTCTGAGGGCCTCAGTTTTGGAATTTGTTCCTCTCCTATGTCCAAATAGCCTGAATTTGGTGACCTTCCAGTCATGCTGCAAAAGACATCTGTTTGATAGGGTTTTGGAGAGGGCCTGGAGATGATTTCTATGTTGGTTTCCAGATGGCAGTTTTTTCTTTTGAGTAAGTATTCCAGATCTGTGCTACTCTCTTGTGGTTATATGGATACCTTGAGCTGTGTATAGTCACTTTTAACTAATTTAATTGAAATAATTATCTATCATATTTGTTATGGATGAAAATAAATAACGACAGAATTCCCTAATTACCTTCTTTGAGGATGTATTATTAGAAAGTGCAGGTTTTCTGTATGCCCAGTGGTTCTTTTAAGATTTTTCCTATATTCTGCAATAGTATGTGGCATTATAAATTAAATAAATTTTTGTGCATAACTGAGAATCCTTCTATCTTTAGTCTTTTTATATTGTTATTAGAATCTATTTTGATGCTAGTTTTAAAGTATTGGTTGGTTCTGTAGATTACACTTACTATTTGACCAAATTTAGAAGTGAATGTATTGGTAAACTTCATATGTTAGCTCTGCTTATATATCAGGTCTGCTGGATATTCTCCATTTGAATTTGGGAACCAACAGGACCTTGCTTATATTGTTGTATTAATAATAGCTGGTTTTGCTGTGGACCAAATGAACAAATTGTTGAGGAGGCTAGAATTAAAATCCCTCGGACCTTGTTCCTTTCCTAGTCCTTAAAACAACTTATCCCAGTCTATTGTAGATTTCATATGGGTCAGGAAAACATTTTATTTTCAGATATTTCTTTGTTATTAATCATCTAATAATTAATTTATTCCAGTAAGCTTGAATGTTGGGTTCACAAGTTTCAAGCAAGATCTATCTTGTGCAGTACTGGTGTGTGTGTACATGTCTCATGTGTGTCTGCTGACTGGGAGAAAATTCAATTGCTTGCAGTTCATTCAGTTAATCCTCCTGCATGCTGAATTTTCACAGAAGTGGTTAGTGCATGCAGAGTTGTAGATAGGGCACAAATGTTCATGCTTGACACTTGCACTGCCCTCCAAAGTACTACAAGCATTAAGATGTTCCCTAATTCCGACCTTCTCAAGTTTATGACTCATTACTTAGAGAGTAAACCACGCTTCTGAGCCAGAGGGGAAGAATATGAGAAAAGGGAAGTAGTATTTTAATTCACAACTGCATGAATTTCCTGATTTTATATCCAGATCCAAGGAACTAAGTCCAAGCCTAAAGGTTACATATTATTATCCTCCAAGTTTCAGCAAAATCCTGTATTTCTTCATAGTCAAGGATGTAGCTCAGTAGTTTTACATGAAAGTTCATAATAAAGTTTAGATAGATGCTACATGAAACAAGGAGAACCTGGAGATGAAAAAATTAATGTTCAATTATTTTATTTTTAAGTGTTAGCTTTGTTCCAGCTTATTCTGTTGCCACTGAAGAGAATTCTGCAAATATTTCTCATTTTGTAGCAGTAAGAACTTTTTTCTGGGATCACATTCAAAACTCCTTCAAAAGGGATAGCTGAATTTAATACTTCCAAATTAATACAAATTGTTTTGTGCTTGTTGCAGGATGAGCCTCTGATAATAAAGAGAAGCTTCTTTAAAACTACCCGGTTTTCTTTTGTTTAAATAAAGAGCTTCTACAGTGACAAAGGTGCTCACTGCACTTATGAAATTTAATATGTGATTAGGAGCATTCATCCTTGTCTATATAAATCCCTCTGAAAAATACCTTCCAGTTTTTTCCTAAGAAAGCCTAACCCAAACCTGGAGATGGGAAGAGCAATTAAAAACCCTTACAAAACTCGAGCATTTTGGATGTCAGTAGTTTCACATCAGGTCTCTAGGAACTGTGAAAAGGAAAAAGAACCAAATGTCCACGGGCAGGTACTAATGTACTTTTAATTTTCTGCTGAACATTTCAGCACATATGAGGCCTCAGCTGTTAAGTGTTGATAGATTATATCAGAGTAGTGTCTGAGAGGCACAGAAATTATATGTTAGGAGTACTGCTTTTACATTATAATTTATTAAGCAATCATTTTAACAGGTCCGAGTATAGTGTTCAGGGCATTCATCCTAATTGTGATGCCATTACTGGAACAGAGGTAAAGCCAACATCACAGCATATATTGGTCTGTAAAAGCAAATGGTACTGCAGTTAAAATGTCTGTAGAGAGTCAGCTGAGGCCCTTAAAAAATGTGCTAGGAGAGGGCTGTTTTTCAAGAGCACAAATAAATGATTTGGAAAGAGGAAAATACATGACTACGTTAGAACCTTTCAGTTCCTCGGTATTGTACCTTTTGGTTTCATAATTTCCAACTCTATTTTAATTCAGAAAACTGTGATTTGGCAAATTTCAAAGAGACCCTTCAGACATTTAATAAGTGGCATTTCTTTTTGGGATCTTGCTCATAATATTAAGTAGAGAAATCTCTCTTTTTTTTTAAATCCTTAGAAGGAGTATAGAAAAGATTTGGAAGAATGGATGAAAGGAAAAGGAATGACAGTGTTTGAAGACACACCAGATTTGATTAGAGTGAAAAATGCAGCTCAGATACTAAATGAGGTATGTTGTGCTAATCAGATTTTTTTGGTGTCACAGAAAGCTCACTCTTTATGTTTTATTTGACTGAAAATATTCCAGATTTTAAAAAATTTAATCTACAATGAAATATGTTTTTTTAACTGATCAGACCATTGAGTTGAAAGATATTTTTCTTCTTTTTTTCTAA
The DNA here is from genome assembly GCF_036169615.1 of Heliangelus exortis. NCBI lineage: Eukaryota > Metazoa > Chordata > Aves > Apodiformes > Trochilidae > Heliangelus > Heliangelus exortis. The sequence continues at coordinate 19,535,121 of NC_092423.1, forward strand.
TGTGCAAACTAAATAAGAATTAACAAACAAGAAGAGTTTGAAGAAATTTCTTAAGTTTATGTGTTTTGAAACAAATGCCTTTTTTTCACAAGGGGAGATAAAAAGAATAGAAGAGTGATGACTACTATAGTAGCAGAAATAGCACTGCCTAAGAATCTTCAAATTTTCTATTTGAAAAAGATACAACTGCTGTATGCAATAATTCAGTATTACATTTTAATATCATTTGCTGATGTATAAGAAATATATCCTTGCTTGGATAAGATGAGGATGAAATATTAATTTCTTTCCTGGTTATTGGTTATTTATAATTTATGTTGAGAGGAAAAAGCAGCAATCATGGATGAATACTGCCACTTTTCTAATGGCTGTGGTTCAAGAAAGTCCTATTAAATGAATAAATTACAACTTCCTGCTCTGAAAGTTCAGGGGAAAAAATTCTGTGTGGTATTAAATTTCAAACATTTAGTTTGTTCATAAATAAAATATTTTCTTAAAAGTAAAATGTGTTTCAGTTAGACTGGCACAAAGAACCAGGGTATTATGCTAGCTTCTGCAGAGCTAAACTTCTCCTTTATTTCAGAGAATAATTGTAGCAAGGTGTATGAACTGATTTCTCCACAGCCTGTGCCAAATTAAAAATGCAGTGGTAGTGTGTTATACAGGCAGTAAATATCTCAAGCTTTCCTCCTGTAGTTTATTATGTGTTTTCCTGACAAAAGCTTGCCAAGACTCTTAATCTGAGATTTTTGATTGACTCTAGATCTTGAATTGGATCTCTTGTGCAAATATCTACCTGTAACTCTGATTATTGTGAATATAACGTATAAAGTTTTATCTTCACAGAGACAATACAAGAAAGACCTGGAAACTGAAATTAAAGGGAGGGGCATGGAAGTTGGTCCAGATACTCCTGAGATAAAACGAGCCAGAAAGGCTTCTGAAATTGCAAGCATGGTCAGTACTGTACTGTGTGCAAGGTTTCCCTTTGACAGAATGCAACCAATTATTGAGGAGAATTCAAGGTGGTGACAAATCTAGGCAATAGTAATACCACAAATGTCACCAAATACCTAAACCATTTAGCTGCATAGAATCTGAAAGCTGCATAATCAGCATATGGGGAAAAGCTAAGAATTCCCAGAACTTTGGCTTTTCTGTCATCTTTTGCCAGCGATGCTGGTTCCTCAAGAACCAGGCACGGGCTGGGCTGTGTTCAGTAAATGCAGCCCTTACTGCTTTGAGGTTTAAATAGGTGGTGGTGGTTGTTAAGTTAGAGCCAAATGGTAGAGTTAGAGAGAGGCAAAAGCCTTCTGAGTCCAGCCTTGCGACTCACAGCTGGGAGAGGTTTCACCTCCATGTGTCTGAGTGTAGCTGCCAAAGCTACTGAGAGAGGTGGATGTGAAAGGTGACATCAGATTTGAAATAAGCAGGCTGCTAAATGAATTTTTAACTGGTCAGCAGCTACAGCATAGGTGTTTCATAGATAGATCCTACAAACTAACGCTGCTGAATCAAAGGTTAAAATGCTATTCAGTGGAGTTGCACGTAAAAGTAGAAACAGCTTTAAGAATTTGGCTTTCAGACAGGTGAGTGTTTCTAATGTTATTCCTTTCAGAAAGAATACAAGAAAGATTTGGAGAATGAAATTAAAGGAAAGGGAATGGATGTGAGCATAGATACCCTTGATATACAACGAGCAAAAAAGGCTTCTGAAATTGTAAGTCAGGTAAGTACTGAATGAATCTCTTGAATTGCTTTGGAAGCAAACCACAAAGAAATGTTGAAAACACAATATCTTCGTGAGTATCTTTAGGCTCTAAGGATTAAACAGTGCACAATAAAACAATAAAAGAAATTGAAGGATTTCTTTTAAGGTCTGACCAGTGATATCAGAATAGCTTTGAAGACTGTATGTAAAAAAGCTGCTGAATTAAGGTTTTTTCCCCTTCTTTTTTCTTCAGAAAGAATATAAAAAGGGTCTGGGGACTGAAATTATAGGAAAAGGGATGCAAGTTGGCCCATATATTCCTGAAATACAGTGGGTCAAAAGGGCTTCAGAACTAGCAAGCCAGGTATGCATAGTTCACAGGCCAAATGTTTTAGTTCTGTCTAACAATGAGATCTTGAGTTTCTTGCTGAAAATAACTGTCCTCTAGTTTTGTAGAGGCGTTCGTACCCATATGAAATTTCTTTGTTGTAAGAAATTACAACTGACTGATCAACTGACTGATTATTTTATATATATTTAGGCCTGTCATGGCCATGTAAAATGAGGCCTGTTTTAGGCCATGTAAAATGAGTTTGTTTACATCTACTTGCAGGTCTTTTTACATGATCTAATGAGATAATGAAGGGAAAATATGTTTTATATTTATTTTCAGTGTGGTGGACAGTTTCAGGTGTCCCACAAAGACAATGATAACCATTTCTTGCAGGAGAGAGGTTGAAATAAATATTGTACAAGGATGTTGAAGCTTGTCAACAACAAGCAGCTTTTGTTGCAGTTTGGATGTTTTGAGCCCAAGAAAGCAAGAAATAGGTATTTTTAAATTGTTTTTCAGAAAATGTACAAAGATGAAGCTGAGAAGATGCTCTGTAATTATTCTGCTGTTCCAGATACTCCTGAGATGGAGAGGATAAGAAGTACTCAGAAAAACATCAGTTCAGTGAGTAATAGTGCTTCTCTTTTCTTTAAACTTTTCAGGTATTTTTCAGTTTAAATAGGTTCTCTTATGCTACAGCATGAAATAGGGAACTTATGACTAAAGGTCCTTTGAACGATTTGCATAATTTTCCTAGCAAAAACTGTTTCACTCATTTCTTTCATTCAAAAATTTCCAAGCTTTTTTAGGTGTGACAGTGTAATTTTGAATTGCTAAACCACTTATACCACCTTGCCAAACCACAGTTATTTTTAAATGAAGATTTTTCTTTTTTAATTTTTCCATCAAGCCCCAGGAAGTACTTTATTTAAAGGGACAAAACAATATTAGGCTTGTTACTGTGCATATAAGATTTTTCATCTGTTTCCTATCATATGTACAGAACATGAAGATTTGAGTATAAAATTAGAATAGATTTCATAAATGTATGTCTAATGATTTTATGCTATACTGGATATATTTTTTTAATTTTATGCCAGATTTAAGTTTCTGTTTATAACTAAATATAAATTATAAGCTTAGATTTCTAAAATTGCTCAGTTTGTGATGCATTCAGTTCCATTTCCTTTTTGGGCTCATTAATTCTGCTGTTTGTAATTTTAGCTTTGCTTGTAATATAAAAGAGGAGGAGTAGTAACTATAGCCTTCAGAACCAAAGGCCATCCCATTAGTGTCTGATTTTTTTATGGCAGATTAAGTAATACTACTAATGCAAATAATTGGAGAGAAAGGAATATGTTAAATAAATAATTTAGTATTATTTGACTCTGATGTGGTTCTTTAGCTTAGGGATATTCTCAACTTTTTCAGTACCTCATGAGTTCAAGGTAAATTAGTTTTCCTCAGAGGTGTTTACCTGCAGGTATCCCCTATCACTGTGGCTTCAGTGGGCAAGCAGGAGCCTGCAGGGAGAGAAGAGAGGAAAAGGAGAAGGCATTGGTCTCTCCTCTAACATCTCCCAGCCATTACCTACTCCTTTTCTTCCTTTAGGTGAGAGCAGGTGAAAGCTACACCTTTCTAGTAGGAGCTGTCAACAGTCTCACTGCCCACCATTTTGTTATTTGTAATCTTTTGGTTTTGAAAGGTCTTTTTTGCTTTTGACAGTGAGTGGCATCATAGCTCACATCACTGGCATCCTAACATACTCCACCAAAACTCTGTGTAAAGTAGGCCAGTCTGAGCTTTATGTGCAAAGGCTGACAGTTGCCCTTTGATAGTATCCTGCATAATATGGGACTATTTCTTTTTAAGGTGATTTGTATTTGCTTTATTTTGTGATCATCCTTTTTCTGATTTCTGAACTGGCTCCTCCAAATGTAGGAAAGCAGTTTATAGCTGTGATTGAATGCTCGTTTTTTGTTTCTTTACATTTTGGCCTTTCAGCTTTCTGTGCAATTACAAAAGTAAGTTACTTTTTAGATGTAGCTGGGAGCAGGCCCAATATAAAAAAATAATGACCCCTAATTGGCTTCTGATTTCTGGATTTCTGCTTGAGAATTTTTTTACCCGAAGGCATAAAAAAAGTGTCCCGCTCTGCGGGTAAGATCAGTGCTGCTTTTAGCTCCCTGACTTACTTGGCAGGTGATTTACAATAGAATATTTACTGCACAGTCATCACTTTCATAGAAAAAGTCCCAGCTCAGACTTTTTCCACCACTCCCTCCTTGGTAGAGGAGAAAAGCATATTTGAGTTCAGTCCACTGTGTAAATCTTCCTACCTTGTACCGAGATGTTGGTGCAGAAGAATTTTCAAGTTCTTCCTCATAAACTGTTTCTGTTCTCAGACGGTAAAATGAAACTCTAAATTGTAAAAGGTTTTATGAATATTTTAAAAATTAGTTTTGGACCTGAATAATTCACTCTCCTCTTTAATATCTGGTAATCCTGTTCACCCTAGGTTACAGAGAACTTTAAGGAAGTAGGAGAAACAGATGAAGAATGATGTTTTAACATGTAGGGTTTGTTGATAGGAAAAAAAAGTTAAATAAATTTTGGTTTAAGAAGAATACTAAATAGTAAAGATTTATTTCATTAACTCCAGAATCAGACTTCATTTTAGACTACCAGCCTGGAAATACTTACTGCAGTGGCAACAGCTTTGGCACCAAATACTGAAATTCAAATAAAACTTCTTTAGGAGTCTTGGAGCACAAACTGGTGTTCCATGATTATTTAAATTGTAGCCACATCTGGGATTAGTAGAGCAGTTATTTACTATCTCTTTCTGTAACTTTGAATGATTGTTTCTACTGATTTGCTTTGGTTTTTTTTTGTTTTTTTTTTTTTTTTTTCCTTTACTGAAACAATTGAAATACAGATGAGAATTTTATGAACAGCATGTGTGCCTTTTCAGAAGTGAGATTTGTTTTTAGATGCAGTCCTCAGCTTTCTGGCTTGAACCCAGAAATCAAAAAGTTGCATGACTTGGATTCTAACTCTGGCTATTCTGGTTATTTTGTTATGAATATGCCAATTTTCTAGTTTGTTAGATTAGAAATAATGTCTGTTCACTTCTCAGTGTATTTTAAGATCTGTAGGCTAAAAAGCTATCTTGAATGTACATACATATCCAATTACATTGAAAGGACTGAAATTATTCAAGTGTATAGTTGTTTTTGTAAACTTTTACATATGATTATCTAAATTTTAATATTTTCAAAGTTAAAACTATCACTACGAATGCTTGCAATTGTTTGAGGTCCGTCTAAATGGTGATAATTATCTCTTACAGTTGAAAACAAACAGAATGCTATTATAGTTCTTGATAATTGGTCTGATTTATAAAAAATTAAAGTATTTTCTTTCTTAGCAAGATTATAGTCAGACCAATTTGGAACTTGGAAAATTGCCCAACCTTTTTATGAGAACTTGTACTTGCATTGCTAACACTCTCATAATTACTTTTTCTTTTGGGGAAATGAAGGTGTTTTATAAGAAGGAAGTAGGAGCTGGCACAGCTGTAAAAGAGACTCCAGAGATTGAAAGAGTAAAGAAAAATCAACAGAATATTAGTTCAGTAAGTGTTTTTAACATTAATTATTCTTATGCGAGTAAAAGGTGGCCAGTTTTTTTTTGTTTGCTAAAAACTCTACTTTTTCATACCATACATCTCATTCAAATGCTACTCCACTGGATTTTTTTTTTATGAGTCCATTCTAGTGTACTTGTGTCCACTTTTAAGTGGAAGCATCCTGAAAAGCAGCGAAAAATTTTGAACTAAATACTTGAGGAAAGAATTTTATTGTTCAAGAGTTAAAAACATGAAACGTGTGTATCCTGATATGAAAGACTGAACAGCAGTTGGCAATTTAGAAATATAACATCTAACAGTGAAGAAAATTTGCAAAGTTCCTGTGGAGTCTGTATGTATTGTATAGGGCTTGGTACCCTTTGCACTGAAGGTGGTGAGACTGGAACAGGTTGCTCAGGGAAGTTCTGGATGCCCCATCCCTGGAAGTGTTCAAGGCCAGGCTGGATGGGGCCTTGAGCAACCTGGTCTAGTGGGAGGTGTCCCTGCCCATGCAGGGGGGTTGGAACTGGGTGATCTTTAAGGTCCCTTCCAATCCAAACTATTCTATGAGTCTGTGATGCTAAAAGGAAAATAAATGTCCAGACTTGAGCTATGTGGAAATGTGGAGGATTTGTTTCTCTTTACATGCTGATGACAAGTTGATCTGTGGATCTCATGAGAATAATTCTGAATTTATGTTGTTTATCTGTGGATTCCTAATGTCTTTGGCACTTCAATGGGCAACTAAAAATAGAGTATAAAAATAAGGGTTTTCTACAAGTAGAACATGCCTTTATGATAAATACATGACAGAACTTGGAAAAAAGTGGAAAAATGTCTGCCAAGCAAGAAAACATTTGTAGCCACATTAGTCATTTGTTTGGAATTTTTGGTGTGGAGTCCTCTGGAGCCATTTTTATGTTTGTGACATGACTTTTCTGAATATTAAATGCTTTTTAAAAAATAGAATTTGAAAGTAACACGTAGATGTGACACTTGATTGTGTTTAAATATTATCTGAAAACCAAGTTAGGGATTCTGGACACCTGTTTTACAAGAATTTCCTTGCTTATCAAGAAGGCTTAAATACTGCATTTCCCACCAAAATAAGATCAGGTAGAGAATTTCCATAACATTTCGGAAAGCTTGTATTTTCCTTGATTTTTTTCTCTTCTCCATCCATCACATTTCATCTTGCCATTATGACTCATAATGCAATTTGAAGATTCAGTACAAGCTATCATGTTTTTTAAGTCCTGAAATAGTTTTTCTGGTTGGGAAGCTCCAGATTTCCTTGATTTCAGGGTGGTATTTTTTGTAGGTTTTTTTCATTTTAATTTTTTTATTGTTTAGTGGTATAACCTCATTAGTGGTTTAGTGGTATAAGTTTTAGTGCCTTGCTAGCCTGTGTGTAGATGTAATATTTTACAAAATATATTTTATTACATATAGTGTATTTTGGATTACTTAAGTTTTATTCATAAAAAGTGTAGAATGCAAAATTGTAAATGCAAAAGTGTAAATGCAAAATTTAAAGCAATGTGCAAGGAAGTTTTAAATTATATGCCAGTAAGAGGGAAATTATATTGTGTACTTTACAGGAGGCCCACAGGGTGACTAAATTACACCAATCTTGACTCCATTAGATTTAAATATTTTACACAAATGTTTGAATTTAGCCAGAAGGACTTAGGACAGCTTTAAAACTATTTGCTGGGCTAAATGAAACTCTGGAATATGAAGCACTTCTGCAGTGTAAAAAAAAAAAACCCAGAACACCACACAAAAATAACATTCACTGTACCATCAAATCATACAAAAATGTCCATTTTGCATCATGTTCTGAAAGTGATCAAATTTTTCCAGATGACATGTATTGGAGTCAAAGCTCAGAACAGTCTGTTTTCAAGACCTAAAACACAAGGTGCTGACAGCCATGGTGGTTGAACTCAACTCACCTGTTGGGATGAGCTGGTTTGAAAGAAGGAAGCTCTTAAATAGTTGGAGTCAAGATCTGACAGAACTTAAAAAGCAAACATCAGACCAATGGACTATGACTGAATCTGAACCGGGAAACTACAAATAACTAGGAGTTTTTTAAAAATTCTTGTTTATACTGAGGGACAGGCAGGGCTGGACACAGCACTGGGAAGAAGGCTTTTTGGGAAAAACTTTGTGTTGGTGTGAAATCCATGAGGAAACCTGTGTGAAATGTCAGTCAGCACCACAGAGCTGGGGCCAGGTTAAGCTCAAGCAATGGGTGTTTTGAGGCATTTTAAGCACTAGCAGCACTGCCAATTCTTAAGCTTACCTAATAGTCTCTATTAAAAGACCCTTTTCCCAGTGGTTTAGTACTTCTGCCAGTCTTAAACTGGCAGTCTGAATTGAAATTTTCCATTCCTGGTCTGTGCTTTGGTTTTATTTATTTATTTCTAAATTTCAACCAATGCAGCTTCCAAATGTGAGCTTAGAGAAAAACAAGTTGTTTTGTCTGAGTTAAAAAAAAACTTGGTATTCTCCAGAATTACCATGTCACAGAAGTATCATGTTGAAAGTTATCTACTAAGTGACATTTGGAAAAAAAAGACCAGGATGAGGACTGAAAGTCTAGTGAGTTGCTGAAAGTATCATGACAAATTGGAGAGGCTGAGGGTGAGGCAAGACAAGGAGAGTGATGTGCTGTGTGTGGGTGCTGAAACAGAACCCCAGGATGTTTAGACTCATCACCCCCTTGCTGTCAGCATATCTCTGAGGTACCTTTGGTCAAATATTTTCCCTTTCTTTAATGATGGTGTCCATGGAAGTAACAAACTATGATTGTTCTTATGGGTTTGTGCAATTAATCTAGACAAACCACAGAGAGCTTAAGATGAAGTCATATAAAGAAATGCATATTTGTAGTTTTTTAAATAATAAGAAATTGCCTCCCCAAGAGGTAACTTTAGGGGGTATTATTCAGGTCACTAAATAAATATGCAAAAGCAAGAACCTTTATTCATATCCCCGTGTCTAGACCTGATGAACTAATGCCAAAGTATATGATTTTATACTTTGCCCCAGAGGTGGACATGCCCTGGTTTTCCCTTTAGCAGAATACTGTTCCATGGGAATTCTCATTTGAATGCAAGTGCTGTACAATCTTATGTTTTTCAAAATTATGGAGCCAGATTAGCCATTAGTTGTCTGTGCTCTCTACTAAAAATAGTACTTTTCCTTGCTACAATTCTTTTTTCCTACATCCATAGCAAAATCAGTGAATTAAAGGGTGTGAAAAACTCAGATGCTTTAGTGGGGAGCAACACAGAAAAGTTGCTGAAAAGTTCCTGTGTCTGTGATTCTGTCAGCAAAGCAAGACCTTAGAACAGCTAAATGAAAAAAAAAAGTAGTCACTAAGGGTCACTGATGTATGTAGTGAATGAGGCAAAATCCTCTTGCAAAAACCAGCTTTTTGTAGTAGATAAAACACTTAAAGAGGAAAAAAATGAAGTTCTATAAATACATTAAAAGCTGTATTGGAGCGTATTGGTTCAGGGGGCAGAACTCAGGTTAAGTTAATTGGGCCATTTTCTAATTTTTGAGTCCTTGATTTTGCAGCCTTAAAATGTATTTAACAAAAGTTTTATATGCCACATTAACACAAAACTAGTGTAAATTGATTCATTATGCTGTTCTCTTGTTCTTAAAGTACTTTTCCTTCCTTAAGTCTTGCTAATTAAAAGCGTTTCCAACTATTATGTATCACTGCACACCCAATTTTGAATATTTTTGTGAATTTTGCTGTTTTATTACCATTGTAAAGAAAAAGAGCATGCCATATAACTTTAAAGGATGGCATCATGTGCGGGTGTTGGCTTTTTTTTGTTTTTTTCTTTTTTTTTTTTTACAGTGGCATAAGATATTTGAAGCTGAATGTACTGAATATTGGACAGATACTTAGTACCAAAGAGAAAAAAAGACCCAAAAAACAATGCACAGTTTTGTCCAAGATGACCCTTTTGGATTACATATGGAAAACTAGGAAATATGATGCCATTCAATTTAGTATCACATCCATTTAACCTCTCAATTCTTTCTCATTATGTTGAATTCCAGTTTTGGTACATATGGTGTATAATTGAAGAAATTCTAAGTTCTGTACATCTTTGAAATTATGAGTCTACCATTTCCAAAAATACTGCTGTTGAGAAGAAGCTAAATGTGGTAAATATCTGACATCATCTTCACAGGCAGCATCCATCCAAACATCTGCATTCTCCTTGATGTGTCTGTGTGTGTTTTTAGCAATCTTGAATGAGTCACTCATCCTTTTAAGAAAACATCTGTGAAATGTTTGGTTTCTGAAATAGACTGGTAACAAAATAGTAGAAAGAACAAATTGTCAGAGTGATGCAGATATCCAAGTGAGGTACGCAATGTCCCATCTGTGCGTCCCATAGGATCATTTAGGTTGGAAAAGACCTCTTAGGTTGGAAAAGACCTCTAAGGTCATTGAGTCCAATCATATAGCCACAATCCCATGTGATGCATTTTGCTGCTGTAAGAGTTTTAGGATACTTGTTCTGTGCACTCTCTGTTGCATCACATGAAACAAGAAGCACTAGAGACCCTAGCAGCCTGTTTCAGAAATTAAATATAATTGTTCCTTTTCAGGTCAATAGTATTTATAGGTGTGGACTAGCTGAAAGATTACAAAATGTTGAGTTTTAGTGCTTGTCTTTATATTCTTTTAATTGCTTCTGTTTTGTAATATTTGTTGTGCAGATTAGATACAAGGATGAAATTCGGCATGCAACAACTATTTCTGATCCACCTGAACTAAGGAGAGTTAAGGAAAACCAGAAGAATATAAGCAATGTGTGCCCCATTTCCATTGCTTGCACATTTGTCTGCTTTGTTGCCTGTTTGTGCCCCAGTGAATGTGTCTGTGGTGTTTGTGTTAGTTCCTATTTGTCCACAGAAATTAATTTAATCAGTTAATGGCAAGGTTATAGCTCCTTAGCCTTGTGCTTTGATTAACATAAATGAGAGTGAAGTGTTCCTGTTGCAGCATGAATTGTCTGTGTCTGAAATAGAACTGCAAGATGGTGAGTACTAATTATCATGTGGAAGAATGTGGGTGTTTATTGAGGAATGCTATTTTCCATCTAAATGCAGTGGCCTCTTTAAACACACTGTTGTATACCTGTTACTTGGAAGTCTCTGTGTAATATCTTCTGCCATGTCATCTAGGTTCGGTACAAAGAGCAGCTCTGCAAAGCTACACCTGTGACTCTCACCCCTGAAATTGAAAGAGTCAAGAGGAATCAAGAGAATGTCAGCATGGGAAGTTGCTTTCATTTAACACTTGGTATAATTTTTGGGTGCAGAGGAATTGTTACTCTCTGTCTTGTATATTTGCAGTAAATCTTGACAAATTTGGGTTTTTTTGTTTTTTTAGCAGAACATACTCTCCCAGCTTTTTTTTGTTTGCCTTGTAAAAACTTGGCTACAGCTGTACTCAAACTCCAGCTCCCTCAGTAACCTTCTTATCAGAATTTTAGTATTTAATGGCTGACATAACCATTAGAAAGTCATAGTTTGCAGGAGCACAGGGAAGAAGGTAAGGGCTCTTAGAGCACACAGCTGCTTTTCTGCATTGCTGATGTTTTACCTTGTTAATGAGTCTTTGGAATCCAGCCAGTTCCTCACTTGGAGCTGCCATCAGCAGCCATATTTCACGGGGCTACAAATAGAGCAGTGTTTCCCTGGGATTGTCTCTACCCTGTTCCCCAAATTAATTTAGGGTTACAATTTTCAAGAAAAATTCCTCTAACTTCAGTGTATGGTAGTCATTCCTGGATTTATGTTGATATATCTAGCTGTTCTAAAATGCATAATGTTTAAAAATCCTATTTTCTTAAGTGATTCAAGCCTGTCTGTACAGCTTTTCTACTTCCAACAATTTTTGAGTAGTGCAAATTTCACTGGAAGCACTAAATTCTTTCAGGTCACTGGAATAGCCTTGGGTTAAGGCTCTGTAACTTCATATGCTTCTAGAAACATTAAGTCTTGAAAAATCATTTTATCTTTACAAATATCACTTCGTAAGTTTAATCCCTTTGTTATCTTACCATCATTTTTATAAGAATTTAGTTTTTTCAGTTAGGGTGCATTGATGTGGACAGACCAAACCTGTGATATGTGGTAAGACAATTGGTTGAACAGTTGATGCCATAGTGCACTGCAGAATTATGAACATAATGTATCAGCACAGTTACCACAGGTTTGTGTGGAACCATTTATTTTATGTAGGACTATATGGATTTGCATAAGTCATGCAAGAATCTCTTACTCTTTACTAAGGGTGGAGCATATCTGAATTCCCAGTATTAGGGACCAGGATTAACATTAAACTGACTTGTCAGTGCCACATCCTACCCCTTACCCTCTTTAGATACTGGTCCTGCCTTGAGTGTGCATTTGGTTCATGCATCCTTGCTACAAGTGTATTTTTAAAACAGCAACAGAGGAGATATTCCTACAGCACATTAAAATAAACACAGACTGAAATTTAGGCAGTTGGATTCAATTGGAAGTTGTCTGATGTACTGCATGTACTGTGTTTAATCACCTTTGAATAAATATAGTATAAAAGTAAGGCTATGGATGGTATCATTATAGAATCTCTGGTTTTAGACATATGTACATTTACAGTATGCATTACTGAAATTCATTTCTTTCATTTGCTCTGCTTTAGTTTAGTGCATTGTTTGTGGCTTACCCCATTCAAATATTAGATATTACCACACTGGGTTTTGGCAGTATAGAGTAGATGTCAAGATGTTGTGTGCATATGTGTGTATATATCCCCGCAAATGCATTGATAAAAAGTCTATAGAGAAAGAGCTCAAGGTTATGCTTCAAAAAGCAAGTTTTAATAAACTTCAAATGCATTTTAACTTTTCAGTTGCTTCCTGGATGACCTTTTAAATCATACATTTTAATGTAATGCAATGTGATATTGCTTTGGCTGAAACAATATGTACCATTTTATTCTCTTAAATAATAGGTTCACTACAGAGAGCAGCCTGGCAAAGCTACTGCTGTGAGCGTCACTCCTGAGATAGAGAGAGTCAAGAAGAATCAAGACAATATCAGCTCGGCAAGTTGTTTGAATCTTTTTGTCATTTAGATTTTCAGTCACTGTAGGAATATAAAAAGGATATGCTTTTCCATTCAGATATGATGTGTCAACTGAATCTTACTGCATCATCTACTGAATGTATTTTTTTTTTATCCTTTGAATACATGCACTGCATGTATGGGCTACAAAAATACTCAGACTTGCCTGATTATTCTTGCAAAAAATTAAGTGGTTTTGCTGGCACCAGTATTTTTCAAGGAAAGAGAGGTCTGTAATTTTTTGTCTCTTGTTACCAAGTTTTACGTTCTAGATTGCAAGAGTAAATGGCAGTAAAAAAAATGGAAAGAGAATTCAACTTTCGTGCAAATTTCATTGTTACAGTTCAAAGCATGGAAACATACAGTGATCCATTCTTCTCTGTGACATGCCATGTATGTTTGAGCTGAGGAGTCCTAAATAGATCCTATTACTTAGCACTAGTGAATAAAGTACTATCTTTTTCTTGACATGTAATGTCAAGATGATATGTATTTCATATGTGAGAATACTTTTTTTTTTCTAAATAAATCATCACTAGAATGGTGTAAGAAGCAGCAGACCTTGCTGACAAGAAGTAGTAAGGAAGAAGTCAAAACAGCATGGTGAAGGAGCAGACTAATTACCTTACAGTTTCCCCAACACTGAAACAGCATCAGTGGCAAAGCCCCTGCAGGTGGTAAACAGAAGATGTTTCGTACAGAGCCTCTGTCTGAAGGTTGCAGAAGAGAATTAAAAGTAATGAACACTTCAGAATTGAGTGTAGGGAGGAGAAGTAAAGAAAAGTAAAGTAGGTTGCATTTGTCTTAAGGACACAATTTGACCTTGTAACTACGTATGTCTTAAATATGTTCATAAAATGCTTATGCATATTTACCAAAGTCAATTAGTTTTGAGGTACATAGTTAAAAATAAGAGGGAAACTTCCCATCATCTCCAGATGTTAGATAATTTGTTTCCGAAAATTAAGCTTTTTTATTTTCCCAAGTGACTCCTTCACTTTGTTTCTGAAGGTTTACAGTGGCAAATACTCCTCTATGTTAATGAGCAGTACTTGGAAGCCAAACTATGCTGACTGTAATGATTCCTCCAGAAAATGCTGTATATTCAAAAGCATATACAGCTGAATATTTTGCTAAGAAATTTGTTTAATTAAGAAAGGTTTGAAGAATATGTAGTAGCATATATTTCTGTTTCTCTGTACATTACTTCAAGCTTACCTATGAAATGTAGAATCATATGTTTGTGGTTACATTGTGCTTAGCCAACATGCAATTTTAAGGTGGGTTAGACAATTTCAAGACTTGTTTTAACTTATCACAAATGCATTTTGAAATAGATTTGCACAACTGATTTGAAAGGTAAGACTTCTAGAGTGAATGTGTTGGTAAATCTAAAATACTAACACTCCATATACAGGTTACAAAGGCATTGCTGGAGAGTCCACTAGTAGAATAATTCAACCAGGCAGAGAAACTGTAAAAATACTCTAGAACCAATTACTTTTTACCATTTTAAAATCTTGGTGGGTTTTGCCTCGTTTTGGTGTTGGGGTTTGTTTTTGTTTTGTTTGTTTGGTTTTTTTTTCAGATAATTAACCTTATATCTTTGTAAATCCGTAAACTACCACAAAAGAAGATTATTAGGAAAAACAAGACAGTAGGTTCTGTACTTACTGATGCCCAAATGTTCTTTTTGAAAACAGCATATTCAGATTTGTCACAGGCATGTTACTTTTGTGCTGCTAGCAAGGACTGGTTACCAAACAGGAATAAGATGACTGCCCCAGGACTAATCTGCTGTAAGAATTGAATTCCCTTGAGACCTTGGGTTTCTCAAGCTAATGCCAACCTGGGAGCAGGCTGAAGACAGAATCTAGGTCTGTGCTGGTAATAGGAAAACAGCTTATCAGCCATACAAATATGCTTTAAAGATGTGGAAATCGTGGTGGTATTTTCTTATTTTCCTTATTTTTCAGTTGATAAATGAATTATTTCACTTGTGTCATTTAAACAGCTGAGAGTTTCAGCCTTCGGAAAAATACTATTTTTTTCAGTATGCGGTTAATGGAATAAATGTGCTCTTTGGCCTTACTAGCTCATCTGTATCCACTTGGAATGAAGTCACTAGAAAATGAGTCTAAAGAAAGAAATAAGAAAAACGGGGCATTGTGATTCATAAAGGATATTGCTGCATGGTGTGATTCTTATCATCCTTTCTACTGTAAACAAAAACGTGTGCTGTTGTTTTGCAGGTCAAGTACAGCAGTGATCAGAGGCAGATGAAAGGTAGACGTAGTGTGCTTCTAGACACACCTGAGCTAAGGCATGTCAAAGAAACACAAAACAACATCTCAATGGTAGGGTACTTTATTCCTATAACTAGAGTATACTAAGGAATGGCACTTGACTTCCACTGGATTTTGCCTTCCATTAATATAGGTAACTAATGAAGCTCTCTGCTCAAATATGGGAGGAATATTTTCTTCTTTTGCCTGTTGTGGGAATTTTTGCTAATTGCATATGACTGTAATGAACATTTTCAAAATACTAATAAACAGTTTTCTAACCATTAAATGTCTGTTCTTTTGGGTTTTATTTTCTTTAAAAAAGGACACATCTCATTTGAGCATCTTAGTTTGACTGGATGAGGTGACACACTTCACCTTGTGCCTGTGCACGTTCCTGGTTTCTGTGTGACTTTTGTTCTTGGAATGTATCATTTTGTGTGCATTTGCTTGTGTGAGAATGTTTGTCAATTTAATTCTTTGATGATTAAGGCTTAGAAATAAATATGTGTAATCATGGATACTACTTTTATAACTCCTACTAATGGTTTTGTTCCAACACTTTCTGCTGTCACGATCTTGGTGTTGTGTTTTTGTTTTTTTAGAAGTGGAATGCTTGGAGTAACTGCAATTGTTTCTAAAACCCTAAGTTTAAAGCCAGCTGGCATATGATAAAACAAAAGAGGAAAATAATACCTTTTGTATGAAACTGTGCATAAAATCAAATTTCTCAGTGAATGAAAATACTTGAGTTCTGTAGAACTATTACTGCTGGAACATTTTTTACTGACAGATGTAGTTGTCTCCATCAGTACAGAGATATCCTATCTTATAGAAGACGGGAATGGACCAGATGACCTCCTGAGGGCTTTTCCTGTCCTGTGTAAGATGATGCTTTGCTGCTTGAGTTAATGCTTAATTCAGTGGCAATGGAAAACAAATGCAAAAATTATAAAAAAATATCAGGAAGTCATGTTAAAGTGATCAGAAAGAGTCAGCTGTCCATCCAGCCTATCTCATGTGTGTAACAATTCTATTATGGTGCAAATCACAAAGAATGTAATTGCCATGTGAAACAAATGCCTATGCATTCTTGCATAGAATGACTACTTGCTGTCAAAGGCAGCTTGGGGAAAAATTGAATTCTTCTTGTTTCCTAGGTTAAATACCATGAAGATTTTGAGAAGACAAAAGGCAGAGGCTTCACCCCAGTGGTAGATGATCCTGTAACAGAGCGGGTACGGAAAAACACCCAAATTATGAGTGATGCAGCATATAAAGGTGTGAATCCACATATTGTTGAAATGGATAGAAGACCTGGAATAATTGTTGGTAAGTTTTTTAATACTGTTGCTATTGAGAACACTCTGGGGGAAGAAGAAAGTCTATGTGTTCTCCATTATAACCAAGAAAAAGCACTAGAAGATTTCTTTTTCTCTCTTCTTAGCATGAAACTTGTGTTAAAATACTGGTTCAATTCCAAGTTCTAGTGAAGTAATAACAGGAATTAATGGGAGATACATTACTATTACTTTATTACTTTTGGGTTTGAATTTTGACTATGAAAGGCCATAATATCTGCAATATTCTTCATTTTGCATGGAAGAGAGATGATTAAAGCTGTAATTCTCCAAGAATTCATTGTTTACATATTGCAGACCTTTCTCTTCTTTTTTTCTTTTCCTCCTCCTTTATTTTTCTTTTTTGTGTGTCCTTTGTCTCTTTTTCTGTGCTTTACATCAGTGTAAGACCCTGAGGGTCTACATATGGAAAACCACACTGTGATATAGTTCTAAAATCCTTCATGCATAGTAATAGCAAGAGTTGACTTTATCTCTCGAAAATCAGAGAAATTACAGGTCAGATTGACTAATTGGTAAGTCATATAGTTAATTCTCCTGCCTAAAGCAAGGTTAACTATATCTGTATCATTCCTGGTAGATGCTTCTTCAATCTTTTCTGTAAAATCTCCAAATGAGTCTCCACCACATGAAGAAGTGCATTTCTTTCCTTTTGTATAGCCACGTTTTACATGTCTGTAACTACAGTCTTAATGTCAGAAGGGATTTCTCAAAAATGAGTGGTTAGAGTTTTGCCTGGGTAAAGTATTGATACTTTTAACACCGTGCAAGTCTCAGAGGGTCATGCATTTTGGATCTAGGGCAATAGCTTGTTCAGAATTTCATTGCCTGTAGATAGCCAAGCACTTGAGTTCACTTCCATAGATACAGGTGGTACAGCCAAAGAGAGAAAAGCTGCTGCAAAATTGAAGTTTAATACACAGTTTGCAATATGCTGCTTAGTGTACACTTCAAACCCCCTACTCTGTAATGTCTTGCACGTGTGCTGCAGCCATATGTAAGAATCATGAGTGCAATCCTCTGTTCAGTAACTGAAAGCACGAGTAGGTTAGGATTAGGAACATCCCTGAGATAAATTCTGGAGCTGTGAGAAACCTAAATATTACTACAGTTTGTCACCTTAAAATGCTCCAATATCAAACATACAGGAATTCTGAACAGCTTGAGCTTGCCAAACAGCAAAAATAGTGCAACTATTTAAAGGAAATAGGCCATGACAAACCTGTAAGCCTAATATACAGCGATATTTCAGCTAATGCTGAAATTTTAGCATGTGCTTTTTAAAAAAAAAGCAGTGAGCTCGCAGCTTATGGAATGTCCTTGGCAGCTAGAAAAAAAATTGCAGACTGAAAAAAACAGCTGTGGTTCTCTTGATTTTTTTCCTAGCTGATACTTCAGCTCAGCCAGTTCAGAAAAGTAACTCTGTACTAGAGTCCATCTGGTTGCTTTTTAAAGTATTATTGGCAAAGCTGTAACAACTTTTCAGATGCCTGATTGCTCAAATGAATGCCTCTGCTGAAACCATTCTAAACCCATCAAAGGAAATTAATCTGAACTTTGCATCTGCAACCATGGTTCTTATGTGAGCATGAAGGTACTTGGCAAAGGTTACCAGAGTGGAGGGGGAAAATCACCTCCCTTGACCTGCTGACCATGCTTCTTTTGGTGCAGCCCAGGATATAGTTGGCCTTCTGGATTGTGAGCACACATTGTTGTCTCTTGTCCAGCTTTTCATCTACCAGTACCCCCAAGTCCTCCTCAGGGCTCACTATGTTTTTACTTACTAAGGCATGATCAAACAGAAAAATTGGGCATTCACTAGTTCCACCCTTGTCTTGCCTGTCAGTGCTTTATGGAGTTGTATAACTTATCACTGGTAGGATTAGCACATAGTTTATCAAAAGACTTCGTGGTGGCTTTTATTCATCTTGGCAAGAGGGGCTTAGCACTATTGCAGTAGATAACACATAATGTACATACATTTAATGTATTCTAAATCCATGGGATTTATTTTATTAGCTCTGTCCTTTCCATTGCCTCTAAGTGATTAATAATTTGAAACATGGCATATTTAGTGGTCCCTGCAGTCCTGCTATACCTGTCAACTCATTATTTACCTTGGTACTATTCAAACCAGTGAAAGGACCAAGTTGGGAACACAGTTATTTTTTGCAATTTCAATGCGTTGAGTAAATCATGCAGACACATCTGCCCAAGAAGGAAACCACTAGTAAAAGGCATGATCTGGTATATCAGTGTTTTAAATTATTGTGCTTTTCATCAAGATTTTATTTTAAACTGTTTTGGGGAGATGAAATGATTATTGTATTTTTAGATATAGAAGACATGAATTGTATATATTACTTTGATGTTAGTAGATGAAGAATTTATACTGCAGCTGCTTGTGCGTTTACTATAACCCTCGTCTTAAATTGAACAAAACTCTAATTATTTGTTACAAATTTATTAAAGACATGGTTGAACCTGTATTCACTTTTTCACAGTACTTATAACTTAAACTCGCATATGAAATTAATTAGCTCTTATGGACTCATTTTTCCTCCAATATCTAGTTCAGACAGTTGCATTAGAGATATTAATAACTTGCCTGTATGAATTAAATCTGAAGATCTCATAATTTCTCCTGTCATCGAATCTATGCATTGGATTCCAAAAATGCTTTCTGATAGTGATTTATTGGATCAACAGTAAGTCTGTGCCCAGAAAACTTTGATATTTTGAAGTTAAAGGCAGTTAATAGTCAAGATCAAGTGTGGGCTTCATTTTACCCAGCCATAGTTGTCTACAATGTGGATTTCTAAAGCAGAATTTCTCACTCTAGTCCAGTTTTTTCCATTAATTAAGAAAGATAGATACTTTTGAATATATATGAACTGATCAACGTTTAGCAATTTATTTTGGATAAGATGAACTGTGGCCTTGATGCTTCTTATTGGGGCTGACTTTATCTCTACTGTGTGCAAAGAAGGGCATGTCGTGTCTATATCAGCTGGAGAGTTGCCAGTGTACCATGGGGATACATAATGGAATAAGGGTGGAAATAATTTTGTATCTCTGTGATGTTGATTCTGCTAATGGAAGAGATCTTCGATATTTGATATTTAACCTGTTCCCATTTATTTCAACTTAAAAAAATACTATGGTTTTATTTAGAAAGGGGAAACAAAAATGGGAGAATTGTCCTTAAAGTAATGTCAACAATTAAAATGAATGCACTGATTTCTTTTAAGCAGGAGATCAATGCTTTCTGGTCCTTTCAGGTGAACATACAGGTCTTTTGGTTAATTTCAAGGTGAAAGAAAATAGTTGGTGATTGTTAAAACTCATTCCTTTCATGCTTTTACTTTCTTTGTTTGTCTGTCTTATAATTTCTGTGCTTTGGGAAAAGATCTAAAAATTTGGCGCACAGATCCCGGCTCCATCTTCGACATTGATCCCCTGGAGGACAATATTCAGTCTAGGAGTCTGCATATGCTTTCTGGTATTGCTTTTATCCTGATTCTTCCAAAATCAAATTTCTACTTGTATAAATTTTCAGATCAGTGTGCCAGCCATATGTTTTATGTTGTCTTATACATATAATAAATAAACATAGTATTTTAAAAGCAGTTTTTTATAGGAACTTCATCTGTAGTTACATATGCAGATGAGAAAAATTAAAGAAATCTTATTATAAGCAGCAGTTATTTATATCACTCACAATTAGTCACTTAAAAAAGCATTGACCTACTTTGACTTCACTGCGAGCTGAATTGTCAAATAGATCTTACTGAAATTTCAGAGATAAAATTTATAAAATTGATTTCTTTTCTATGCACGTTGTGATTATACAGCTGATGATATTATGCCTTGTGTTATTCCTTGCAACTCCAAAGTGTTCATAATTTAAGGGTAGCTGGAAAAAAAGAGAAGGTAATATAATGCTAGGTAGCAATATTTTGGTTCTTGGTTTTTTGATTCTTTTTTTCCCCACTGGAAGTGTTACGTTTGAACCTTCAGTATTGTGCATATATTTTTTGCTACTGAGAGTAGAACTTTAAATATCCTTTTGAATGTCATACAGCAATATTTCCACATGCACTTGCATGCATGCTGGGTTAAAGAAATATAAATTGCTCTGGAAATTTTCATATACTTCATTTTCATCCTTTCCCCCCCAGTATCTCAATGCTACCTTCATTTCTGCTGTTCTCTTAAAGCAGAACAAGCTCATTTGTATCTAAATTTTGAAGCAAACTTTTGAACTAATGGTGTTAAAAATGGATACGACTTTGTGAACAATTTACTTTATACGCCATTAGTGTGTGAATATCAGTGTTAGCAGCATTGGTTTTTTTTTGTGTTGTTGCTTGTCTTTGCACTTCTGTCATCTTATTTACTGTGATACTTTCTTCCTACCTTTGTAGAAAGAGCAAGCCGTTACAGTAAGCAGTATTTACACTCTACTAGTTTGGGAGATTATAAATCAGATGGCTCTGACACGAACCCCACCTTTTCTTACTGCAGTGAGATAACAAGGCCATCTGATGAAGGAGGTACCCCTTATTCCCACATTTTTTTACTAATGACATTTATCACAGTGTGCCGTGATATCACACCTCACAGGCCTCTATTAACTCCATATCCTTGGGTAGTTAGAAGTAATTAGAAACTATGTAAACTAGTGCCTGATTCATTAAGGAAACAGATTGCACAGTTCCTTGCATGCTGTGTTACCTTACTGTGTATTCTCTTTCACCATTTTGGTAACACTGTCAGTCCAAAAGTTCTGCTAACTCCTGTTTACAATGCTTAAGAGAAGGTGTGTTGTGTTTTTACAAAAGGTACATGGTTCTGGGGTTTTTTTGTTGTTGTTTTGGGGGGAGCGTTTTGGTGTTTCTGTTTTTTTTTTTTTTTTTTTTTGTTTGTTTGTTTGTTTTTTTGTTTTTGTTTTTGTTTATTTTCTTTTCCTCGAGACACACAACGTAACAGCAAAAACAGTCCTCTGACTGAAAAAAAAAAAAAAATTACCTTGTGCTTTTCAGTGTGCAAATCAAGCGTATTTTAATGACCAAAGTATTTCTTGCCATACTAAACTCTGTGGGTCTTGGGCTCTCTGTTTCCATCTTAAAAAGAAAAATATATAAACTAGCTACTTCCTCTCACATGAAAGTTTTCTTATAGTCTCTGCAGTGTAGGAACCAGGGTTAATATTCAGATGGGAAATTTATATAATCCTATATTGTTTAACATAGATTAATACTGGGATACTTTGATGAACCTGCATTCCCAGGTGCAAGACAATATCTTGACTTTTTGATGACATAGATTAGAACAAATTTCATGAAAATGCTGGATGTGGGCCCAGTCACCTTAGTGGTGTTCCAGTGTGTACTAGCCTTGACTATTGAATTATAAATATTCAGAAATATTGCATTCTAAAATATATATATTTAAACTGAAGTCCTTTCTACTTCTCGGTTATGGAATAAAATGCATTGAAAACATTATCCAGAAGATTGCTATTTTATTTTTTTAAGACAGTGTTAGAGTAAAGGTATTGCTACCATTTAGTTGTCTGTCATCCTTGAATTACTCATGTTTTCAGAAGATTTTAAAGCATTTTAGTTGTACTCTGCACCTATTTATGTTCTGTCACTTGCCAGAGTAATATGTTATTATTGTGGCTAGTGTTTAGGGAGCCTGTGTTGCATTAGATGCCATGTAAATATTTGCAAGCAGCTCTGATTAAAAGCAGGTGGAGGAGAAAGTGTTCAGAAACACATCTCTTTGACAGAACTGTAATCCCTTATATCATGTCTGTCCATCTTTATTTGATATTTTAGCTGTATTCTCAACTCTTTTAATAGATGATAGCAGTAATGCACATCATGCTGGCTTTTATGTCTTTTCCTGTGATGATGGAAAGTGGGCTTCACAGTTCAGTGCATACTGTCTCTCTCTGTCTGTTCTGATCTTTCCTGGCTCCATTGCAAGCAATTTTAACATTGCTTTGTCAGCTTGATTTGATTGTTAACAGATATTTTTTATTAGTTGCCATATTGAGAATAGGAAATAGGCTTTATTTTCCCTGTTGTTTTGGCACTAGCAAGCTTGCCTTTTGTGTCTCTATTTAAATCTATTGTGGTGATGTGTTGAATAGGTCCCTGCCAAGATCAACATATTTTAGCAAGATATTGTTTCCACTTTTGACCCAGCTGGCTAAGCCAGGGTTTGAGCACTTGCAAACTGTTCCCATTATAGGGTAGAAATAAATGCCAGAGAGAAGTAATTTGATATAATACTCATAATTTACAAGAAATTGCCATTTTTGTGAACACGTTCAGAAAAAAACCCCCAAAAAAACAACAGCAGAAGATAGCATCTTTTGTCAAAAAGAACAACCTTCTATGTGGCAGCATCCCATCCAAAATAGTGTTTAGCATGTATCTCCAGGGTGAGTAGATACTTGGCTTTTATACACTTTCTCTTATGCATACCACAGTAAACGGGTACCAAATCAATTTTGCTGTGATTGGAAGGCTGGTTCTCAAAAACTTTCTACTTTTAAATCCAGCAGTGTTTCTCAATTTCTACTTTTAGATCTAGCAGTATTTCTCACTGGCAGTGGTTCAATCTGTGTGTGCCAACATGAAATACGTATTCTTTGGCTTTGTCTCATCATCTTTCACATATTTCTGTGTTGTTTGATTGCTAATTTATTCTAGATACCTTCACTGGTATTTGACCCACAATTCAAGTCTTCCCCTGCCACTGCTGATGGAATTGTTCCTTAACCTCCTCTTCCTGAGGAGTGAGGAGCCCTGACCTGGCTCCCTGGCTTCATGCCAGATGTTAAGGGCTTATTTAGATCTAAATATCCCTTTCTTGTCTTTGGGGAATTTCTATAACAATATCACAGGGAAGCTACTAATGTTCACTATAATAATTTTTTTCTGTTTGATTCCATGACCATTATTTTAGGTGACAAGGTTGAACTGAGCCAAGTGTGCCTCCTGGGGAGTTTACCTTACAAAATCAGTAAATTTTTGCATGATCTAAGTTCAGGAAAATCCCTGTTCTCCTTTTAAATTATTGCTGGTAAAACTTGGTAGGAAACAATTGTTAGCTTGCACTTTCCAGCAAGCCTCATGGACTTTCCATTTGATTTTCTTTTTAAGATAACTTCCCAATTTTGTCTGACCTTTTTACAGCTTCTCTCTGTTAGTGTTTTTCAAGGATGACATTTTAACTTCATGGTATCATTGAATTTTTGCCATACTAGGTAGAAGGTGTTGCACTAGAGCTTCTCAGTCTGCCTAAATGCTTTGTCATTTATTCTTGCTCCAACAAAGATTTCCTTTTTACCTGCAACCCATTCCGTAGCACTTCCCAGAAACAGTTGGGTGCCACTTTAGTTCTTGCAAAATTCTCGGCTCTTTTTCAAGTATTTATTTTCAGCTTGGCAAAAGAAGAACAGAAGCTAATGATTTCTCTCAGTCCTACTTTTAACATTGGTGTCAGTCATGGAGCTATTAATTCATTTTTGGGAAGTTTTTTCAGGTTATTTTTGTGAGAAAGAGAAGCTGAGATCTAAGGATGTCAGATTTTTTGTTTTGTTTTGTTTATAAGACAGACCAGACAGTTCCTTTTTCACAAAACACTATAGGAAAAAAAGGAACAAGAGACAGTTTATTTGCTTTCAAATCAGGTCTTTCTAGAGAGCATTGTGTCCCACAAATCTCTCAACTGTTTTTGTTTGGTTGGTTGGTTGGCTTTTTTTGGTTTATTTTGGGTTTTTTTTTTTTCTTTGTTTTTTTAGATGTTTGTTTATAGTCTCTTCAGTGTTTCTCAGAAGTTGTGCTAAAGCACATATTTTTATAAAGATATCTTCTCCTATTTTAAAGTCTTCATATAAAATCAATCTATGATCTTTTGCTAGTAACCTGAAAGTGGCATTTAGCTCATACCCTCATGTCTCAAGACTGTTTTATTTAGTTCCATTCCCTCAAAGGCAAGAGTAAAAATACTTGAAAGTAGCACAAATTCACAATACTGGAGACTTTTTTAAAAAAAGACTTGTTGTATTAGAACACTTCCTATATATATTCTCAGTAGCTCCATCTCCAGAGACTGAAGTGGGGAAAGGACTTTTTAACACTAGAGTGTTAATATTTAGGGTATGATCTAAGGTATAGAAAAGAATATGTGGTGTATGATCACAGAAACCAATCTCAGTTGCTTGAAGCTGTGTGTCTGCTGGTACAGACAAAGGCTGCAAATAGATCTTTGAGGTTAATTAATATTTTTCTTCAAGCCCATTGTTTGTAGGAAGCCAAGAAACAACATATGAGAGAGCCAGAGGAAACTCTAGTTTAGGACTGAAATGTCAAACAAACCAAGCCTTTCAGAGAGCAGAAACTTGTCCTTAAAGGAGCTGACCTTGCATCTGCAGGGGTCACTCAGCTACTGCTGCCTCAAATTCCAGGCTTTGCTGTGATGGCAGGGAGGGGACTGCACATTTGTGTCCTGCTGGAACAGAGTGTCCTGATGACAGGGCAGATGAGCCATGGCACTGCTACAAGTTTTGGTCACTGCTCTTTTTGCATTAGTCTTTAACTCATTTTGAGGTGAAGAATTCCTCGTAGTGTGGTTGGAATGCAAACATCCAACTGCACCAATGGTTATCACTGTTATTCTCATTTCACTGTTATTTATTCATTCTCTCTCTCTGTCTTTTATTATGCAACATTTTGCACATTTTGTTTTCATTTCACTAAAATCAAAGTGTCTTCCTTAGAATTCCTCTTGCTCTGGTTACTGAAGTCCCTTTATATGGCTTTCCTTCGATCCTGTTTCAACTGCAGAATGTTTTAATTTCAATTTATAAAGCTGTTCCTTCTCTCAGTTTTTACTTCAATTGTCTTTCAATGTATTGTACCTTTCTGGGGCTTTCTGTTTAGCTCTCCCCTGATTTTCTTTGATTTAAATCAGCAGGCTTTTATTTGACATTACCAGGTTTTGCTTTCAGTCTGAAGGTTTCTATTTTAAAGTTATCTTGATGGGCATTATGCAACAGATGAATTTAACTTTTTTTTGTCCCTGATACACCTTTATATTATTTTTAGTTGAAACCTTTTAGTTTTTTGGTTTTGGTTTTTTTTTTTTTTTTTTTTAACTTTTGATCTTCCCTTTTTAGGTCTTTATTTCCTTGTGATTCCTAGCTTAATTGGTGTGCATCAGCATTTCAACATGATATATGCATTTTTCCTTACCCTATGTTCAGAATTTTTCTGTGTATTTAGTGTCCCTTTGTTTTTATTTTAAATTGTATGTAGTCTGTAGATGGAGAAAAGTCAGAGGTGAGTATCAGTTCCTTTCAACAGCAGATATATTGCTACTCTGATGGAAAAAAAACCCTTGATTTTTTTTTGTTATTTTTTTAGTCATCATCACATTACATTAAAAGCTGTATAGAAGTCAGTCTGTAGAAGACAGAAATCAGGTTTCGTGTTATGTAGGAAACTTTAGTGGATGCATGTTCAGTATTTGTGCTTGTCTCTTTCTGCCTAAGTTCTTCAGATTCAGCTCACCTGCTGCCACCAGACGAGTAGGGAGAATTAACATAAAGAGGCCTTGATCTGAGGTTTAAGGCCTCGCTTTCTTTATTCTGATGAAAAGGGTCTGTTGCTAACAATCAGGTCTCTCACTTTGCCTTTGCTTGGGAATCTACTCTCTTTTAGTCTTACTCACCCTGGCAATCCAAACAAATTTCAACAAACCATGAAATTCCATTTATATTTTGGTAATCTCTTAATTTTTGTTATCAACCTCAAAAGTAACCCGTAGGCTTCTATAAGAAAACTGAAAATTGGTGTTAGATACTTTGTTGATAGTGCATAACAATTGGTAAGATACAGATAAGATTAATGCAAACCACATTTGAGGAATAAATAGGGCAAATGGGCAAGCTTGCAATTTGACTCCAAACTCTATGAAGAACACATAGTACTGCAGTGTCTTCCCCTGGGATATGAGTACTTAAAGTTTTGAAGTCTTTATATAGCTTGGAGTGTAAGCTAAGTCAGCCAGAAACAGTAAGTCCTTTTACCCCTCTCCCAGGTGGTGTCCCCCTTGTGTGATATGAGCCTGCTGAAGAAGAAAGGCTCCAGAGTAGCTGTGTCTGTTCCCCTCCCTTTCTCCAAACTCTATGGGTTATCTTTCCTCACTAAGGCAGGAACGTGTTGTAGGCCATTAGGAGAACTAGTGTGTCAACTGCAGTGTGAGCACAGCCCTGCAAAGAGAAAAAGAAGACTTTTCTATTGGTGTGTGTCACTGGCAACAGCCTCACACTGTGTACCAGCTCATGGAGAAGGCTTTAGTTCCTCAGACTGACAATGATATTTTAAGCATGGATTTCAGGGATGTCTCCTTCTTTCCCCCTAGTATCTGTGGCTGTGTATCTAAAATGCTTATCTGTAGGATTTGCATGAGGCAAATCCATATACACCTACATATAAGCATACATACACATACACCCACCCATATATACTGCAGAAAATCCTAACACTGGTTGTTTCCTCTGCTCCTGGTTAATGTCATCAGCAGACGAAGTAGCAAATTAGTCAGATGAAAAAAAAAAAAAAAAGTCTTCATTTCACGTGCTGGGAATTGCAGAAATCCTTCCTGGGCCAAGGACTCATGCTCAGACAGTGGTCATACTCTTGTGCTGATAGATGGAAGAAGAAAAAGGAAACAGGATTGAGTTCCCTTCCTTTCTCTATCTTTCCCATAATTTTTGTAAAAAATGCTCATTTTGAGGATAGGAAAAAACCACCATTAGTAACAGACAAGTCAAAGTAAAAAAGGGGGAATAATACCTGATGCTCTTTCTATTGTAATACAGAGATCTGTCTTCCATCTCCAGGTGCAGCTGGCAGGAAAACAGGGCAGAAATCCTTCACCCTACTTCGTATTCATATTCAGCTGCAAACCTCTGTCATTTTAAGCAGGTCAAGCAGAATGACACAGAAGTTATATTTTCTTCTCTGGCAGCCAAGGAAGAATGGTTCTTTTATGCTTGGTAGCTGAACTCTGTTTCCGTAACATTGTTCCCTAGGGTCTGGTAATCAAACATGGCATTTGGAGGGAGAGGAATTGTAGATTTCACAGGAAGAGCTACAGGCTTTTGTGGGTTTCTTGTCCCCTTTCAAGTGTATCAGCAGACTGCAGTGCCACAGAAGGCTGAACACATCAAAACAACACACTGTGTACTCCCTGTTGGTGAGAGTCACATCCACACTTCTCTTATCCACCAGACTGTTACATCTGTTTCTGACTTTTTTATTTTGGACTAGGTGGTGCTTTAGTTTTGCTTCCTTTACATGAAAGTCACTTCTTCCACTGTACAGTGTCTTGGTAAAACTGTGCTTTTCCATCTAGTTAATCAGATTGGTTTTTTTTCTTAAATGTATAATGTAGTACAAATGCTTGCAGTCAAATAGTAAACACATTACCCATAAAGCTCTTATAGGATTTTTAATTTGGCTAAATACATCTCTGAGTATGTGAGATGGGCAGAAGTGCCTGCATGTGTTTGGTACCTATCTGATACTACAAATTATTTAGCATAAACAGAGTTATTAGAAAACTCCTTCAAAATTGGGGACTCCTAGTATTCCATTTCCAAATAGATTTTTGCTGAAATTATATTTTTTCCTTTCTAGAAGCTTGCTGTAGCCACACTGTGCCCCAAAAAGGACCATCCTTGTGCAGGCAGCAAGACAGCTCTCTCCCTTCTGAAAACTGCACCTTCATTTGAAGAAGCTGAATTCAGCTTTTTCAGCTTCTGCCTCCAGTTTCCCAGTGATTTTTGATGTGCAAAAGGGCATAGTTTTTGTGATTAAATATATTGACAATAGAGATGGGGGAATTTTTGAAAACAGTGTGTGGAGGAATTTTTGAAAACCAGGTTTCCTGGTTTTAGTAAGGTCATAACTTTTCATTTCTAGTTTTGAAGATAAAAAGGGAAATTAGAAGCGAGGTTAATTGTGGGAGTTCAGATCGCACTTAGAAACAGGGTGTGTATGCTCCTTATACATATAGCTTCCATATTTCAGTGAGAAAGTTTTCTGACTGCTTAATATAAAATTTGGTGTTCTCTGAGGAAATGAGAATCACAATGGGACTTCATTTATACACTTGCTTCAGCATTATCAAATCTTTGTGTCCTAGTCTGGACTAGGTCTTATCCTCTGCTGAGTGCTTTGTTAATTCAGAACACAAGAGAAATGAGTTCAGAAAATGAGATTTAATTCTCTTCTGCTAAAAGGAGGTATGAGCTATCTCTAAAACAGGGTTTTTTGAATGTAAAATTGCAAACATCATGTAGTGCTCCAAGTGAGGGCTAAGTTAAGTTTTGATTAAGGCTTGATTTAGGGCTTTGGGAGTAAAACTGAATATCCCACATTGGTTGTAATACACTGAGATATAAATTGTGATTCATCTGAAAGCACATTTTCATGCAGCGTGTGTTCACTAAGGATGAGTTAGTGTTCCAGGGAGAGCTTTATATTTCACAATTCCAAAGTATTTTTGCTTTGATTCCCTCTGCCTGTCTTTGATTCCCAAACTTCTCTCCCACACCCTTGACATTTGACAGCATCAAAAGGCAATTCCCATGCATCCAGGTGGAGGAGAATCCAGAAGAGATACCATTTTCAGTTTCTGTAGCATGGCAGCAGTTAAGGGGATCCTTCTGTTTGCCTTGCAAGTTGTCTGAGTTTCATGTTCCCTTTTCCTTTAAGTAGTTATTGAACAGAAAGTGGAAGGGAAATTTCCAAGTGACACAGCAGTTGGAAGTGTTAATGGCTCCCGTGTCAAACCATTGTTTCCGTCATTCAGCGTGGTCCCCTAGAGCAGCTTTGATCCACCTCAGAGGATTTTATATCCAGCAGACAATAAATATCATTAGTAAAATTATGTGCAGTCACGTACCTGATCCTGGCTGATGCCTCCCTTCCACAGTGTCTCAGATTGGTTATACCCACACTGTGCAAATAAATCACTTCACAGAAAGCAAAGTGTGGCTTCCACGAGAAGAACTCGCAGACTGTTGTCTTTGATGCAAATGGGCAACATTTGATGCTCAGTAAATGTGAGTTCAAATTTTAATTGGAGGTGTGTGGGTAATGTAACATATTAACTTAACCTCCATTTTACTAACTCTTTCAATTTGTGAGAAAGCCTGCAGGGAAAACCTGCCTGTTCTCAATTTAAGAAGGAATTGCAGCTTCCTGTGGCCACTAGGACCAAGGATGCCTCGGGCTCGCTGTCAGACATTTTGTGCATTCATAACTAAAAGAATGTGGAGCAGTGTGTGAGGAAGGGAAATGCTGCAGCTTAGCTGGAATGTCAGGCAACAAAGTTAGCTGGCAGTATGGCTTGTTTGTCAGTGACACTGAATCCTGAGCACCATTCGTATTCAGAGCTCCAAAGCAGGATGCTCTGTGATTTGGTGCAGTTACAATACCAGGAGGGGAAGTGGGGATATGTACAGATACTATGATATACTATCTGTTAATAGATACATAGGGTTTAAAAGGGTAAACTCTTTGGGCTGTATGGCTACAAATTCTGTATGAAGAACAATTCCAAAATAATAATATAATCATGCTTTCTTTTAGAATCCATATAAAATGAATAGGGGTAGTTCCTTTATATTTGAACTGCTAGAACAAGCCCTAAAACATAATCGTAGAACATATATGTGGAAATGTGTATATGAGACATGAGTTGAAGACCTTGTCTTTTAGAAACCATAGTTAAAAAAATAACTTCCTCAGTCTAAAAAGGGTCAATGGGTTGGTCAAAGCAAGAACAGCCAAGCTCCTCCCCACTCCCATAGTATCTTTATAAACTGTGCTTCAAATATATGATCTATTCTGCTCTAGTCCCAGTTAGTAATTCTTTCGTCCTTAGGTTGCAAAAGGGTATTTAGTGAATTAAATCTGCTTTTGCAAGAAAAGGGAATGAATTAAACATCTACAAAAGGCTTTGTATTTAAATATTCAAAATGTAATTTTTTTTTCTCAGCTGTACCATATTTGACTGATTTAGAATATTCTGTGTTCATCATAATGACTCTAAAATAACATTATAGAATTTAAACCAGGGACAAAGAGGACTCCAGCTTTAGAGTTAGAAGCCAAATAGTTGAGGTAGTTTTGTTTTTACAATGCTATAGTAAACTGCTCAGTGGGATCTGGAAGGGTGAAAAACAATTTGTATTTTAAATACATTCTATGATTCTATGCTTCCAGTTTATGCATTTTTTTTAACAAAAATCACAAAAACATGTCAGTATCAGCAAATACTAGAAACAGCCTCTTCATATATTTTTGAAGTCTGATAACCTTTTGAAACATTTTACTTATTGAATTTCCTGGGAGTTTGTTTACCACTTGATTTTAAAGTAATACCTTTAGCTCTTGTGTGAAATAACTTATGCTTTAGGAGGCAGTGATGGACTTGTATATAACAAATCTGTTCTTCTAAGTGTTTATGGCCTTTTCAAACACACTCTGGAGAAGCTGGTGGCATTTTCTCTTCATCAAAATTGTCTGCTGTGCAGGACAAGTCTTGCCTGTGCTCTTCACAGGCTGCCACGCATCACTGCTTTGCAGTCAGACACAGTCACAGGCAGGGCAAAACACAATATTACCTGTATTTAATAGTTTACACCTCTGTGATGCTTTACAACTCCAATAATATGTTAATAATCACAGAGGCTTTTGAGCTGTGACTCTGTGTTCTCCACGTGTAGAAATGATGCTCTAAGGAGTGTTCACAAACATGTCTTGGCAAAAATTTTCCCTGAATTGTCTTTGGTAAAGAGGATGGATGCTTAGTTGTTTCTCCTCTTTTAACGTTGACAGTTAATACCAATTTAATATCTTATTGCACACATGACTTCTGGAGACTCTGCTAGCCTGGGCTTTCCCTGAATACAGACCTTTTGTGAAGTTCATCTGAAGGGAAATTAATGCCATGCTACTTTTATTTAAGGGAAAAAATTCTGTGAGAGACTGTGGTGGTTTTTTTGGTTTTTTGGTTTGTTTTTTTTTCCCAGTGAAGAGATTTAGGTAGCACTAGGTTCTTCAGAATAGCCCAATGGACTTAAAGAAATAGATTGCCCTGAAATGAATAATACAGAATTGGCAGATCCATGATTTCTGAGAAAATAAAGAAGGAGAAGGCCTGAATGACCAGATACATAGCCCATGATGTACTAGAGAGGTAGTTTGTTAACTGTTCTTCCAGCTAGTACTTCCCAAATTCCCACTCCATCTGCTATTGGATGTATGTTGGATGTATACAACAAAGACCAGCGTAACCAGTTTTAATATTAAGGGCTGTTTATACAAATCAGGAATTTTGGACCAGGTGAATTTTTTTTGAGTATATTTGCTCTGTGGAGATACAAGATAGTGCCTCTCTAAAAAGAAAATTAATTATGAATAAAATACTGGGTTCCATGTTGCATCAGGATATTAGATTTTCTTTTTTTATAATTCCTTTCCAAATTTCTTTTCTTTTTTTTTCTTACATGATAAACAGCTACATGTGATCTTCTGTTGTAACTTCATTAAAATTCAAATTTAATTTCTTATAATGAAACTGCTTTTAGGAGTTAGAATTGAATGATTCTGCATTTCCCATAGTAATCTATTTCAGCTTGCATGGTGGCTACATGTAGTTAGGCTTAATTATTGGTAGCTGATAAAATAGTGTTATAAAACAAAACAATCTAATCATGACACTAATTAAGTTAATTTTTAAATATTCTATTTTATTCATTGTAGTATCTCAGTATGAAGTCTTGAAAGTAGACATTTTGATTTTTTGCATAATGAATAATTGATTTTATTTTAAATACAAGGTTAAGAATTTTGTTGACATCCTCCCCTACCCGTTTTGTTTTTTTTACAAGAATTTGAAGATTGCATGGGGTTTTTCCTGTATATTTATAATTTAGGTTATGGAAACTTCCCAAGCTTGTAATGTTCTGAATTTGCCACTGACTCCAAGTAGTTCTGAGCTTCAGTTGTAATGAGGTCAGTGAGCATGGCAGATACTTATTAGCACCCTGTGTGAATTAGGCCATACTTTCAGGCTGTTATTTCAACAACCTAATTATATCTGGGTTTGATATTCCAATTTACTAACTAATACTGACTCCTGTAATGGATAGTGTGCAGACAAACTGCTGCTTCTGACAGCACCACTGGGAGTAACAAGCCTGGGAGCTCAGATATCCGTAAAAGCAGCTCAAAAGGGCAAGAAAAAGAGGAAGAAAAAAAAAAAAGAAAGAAAGAAAGAAAGAAAAGAAATGAAGGGAAAGTTACTGTTACCAGAAAAAATGCCAAGACGCCTTACCACGTTGTTTTCTACTGTTCTAAAAACAGCACTGTTCTGTATCAGGTCTCACCATCTGCAGTCTTCAGGTTAGTGCTTTTTTATATGCTTATGCAGTCTGACCTATTCCAGGTAAATTTGACAGTGTTGGGCTATTCTTTCTGAGTAGAAAATAATAAAACTCTATAGTAGATAAGAGCTGTAATCAGGTTAGAGTATGTGCTTCCATTTTCTAGCTTATTTGAAAAGTTAGTGCTGAACAATTTCACTGTAGATGTTGCTTGGAATTTTTCAGTCTTCATCAGAAGATAGCAGTCTAATGCTGAACTTCTTTATAGGAATGGGTCACGTGTGGTTAATGTTTCAATGCCACACCCCAGCCCCCACCCCAATTTTATTCAGTTTTGAGATTAAGAACATTTTTGAAACAAAGATTCCAGCTTTATGTTGAAATATGTTTGGTTTTTAAGAGCCACATAGATTGTAATAAGCACTGAAAATCATCAAAATTATACCTACATCTTTTGAAACTGTTTCTTAATTTTACAGTTTCTTCTTACATGAACCTTTGAGGTTTTTTTCTCTTTATTCTGATTTAGGACAGAGGCATTCTTGGCAATCAGTTCTGCAGTGGAAAATTATTACTGAGGTTTTCCTAATGTTATCTGTATCTAACATAGCTGCAGCCTTCCCTTGTTCTTTATGTTCTGTGACTGCTTTTTTTATCATATCCTTTAGAGATTTTCTGCTTCCTCTGTACCATGGGGATGCTGCTGAGTTCTGTACCTCATCTCAACCTCTTCACCCATCTCCATCTCTGGGCAGTTTTTGCACACTCATTAAAGCCTTTCAGTTCTCTGATACCTATTTTTTCTGTCAAGTAATCAGCTCTTGCCAGCTGCATTGGGCTTAGTCTTCTTTAAACTTCCACTATGACATTTCTCAAATACTGTGAAGACTGAGGATACAAATAGTTGAGCAGTGTGTGCCAAACGTGGTAGCACAAAGGAGAGTTTTGCATTACATGAGATGTATTGTTTGGAGCTGGATGGGAAGCATCTATGATAGTCTCAGTTCTTTTATGGTTTGAACTCAGAGGGACCTTGCACAGAACTGAGGTCTTTGAGGGGACATACACTGTGACAGCTGATCTGATCTAGAAGTTTGCTGCCCTCTCCTGCCTGTTGCCTTGGGTACCTGGCCCTGCCTCCTTCCTTGCACTATTGCTGGTCTGATCCCTTGCTGAGCTGACTTAGCCAGCAGAAAAAAACCCCATATCAGAGGAAAAGAAAGGGTGGTAGAGGTGTTAGATTGCCTCAGCCACCTCATGGAGCATCAGCTTCAGATATGCAGTGGGAATGAGGGATGGAGTCTCTTTGACAGGCATCACCTCATGACTCCTGCTGAGTTCTTCCCACACTCTTAACTTCAGCAGAAGTGTGTTTGACATTCATCTTCAGAAGTGCTAAAAACTCACCTGCCCTATCAATCAAGCCATTTTTCTTCTGTCTTTCACATCCTATTTTCATTGTATCTATCCTGCCTTGCCTGCTGCCAAAGTTTCAGAATTCTTGTTTCTGATTAGTCTGTGATATGAGCCTCCTTCTAAACTGCAATTAAATTCTTGGTCCACTACAGTTATGTTCCCTTTATCTGCTCTTCATGCTTTGGCAGGACAAACTTCTGCAAAATAATGCATCAGGCTGCTTCAGGTGTCTCTGTGGAACTCTTTCTCAGGATGCTTGCATGGTTACAACAGTACTGGGTTGAGCTCATCTCAGGAGCTTAAACAGGAATGTACAGAACACAGGAGATAAAGAGGAGAAATTAGAGGGTCTGTGGTTGCCCAAAAAGGTGTACTGAAGACTCCATCCTGAACTCAGAATTGACTGGAGAAGGCCCTAAACAATGTAACTTAGCCTAAATGCAAATTTAACCCTGATTATAAAAGGGAGACACACTACATTATCTCTTCCAACATTAATTGTTCTATCATGACCCTTTTAAAAAATCTTATGTTCTCTTGTACTCTTGCCTCTTTTCACTTTTTCCTTTCCTTGAATTCAAGCTCTTTGAATCTGTATCTCTGATATTTACATAAAATAATTTCATATATTTTGTAAGCAAACTGATTTGAAATACAACTTTTTTTTTTTTTTTTTTTTCCTTTCTGCTAGTTCTGTCTCACATTCCTTTTTGCCTGTCCTTACTCAGTTTGATCAGAAACTTTTCATCAGGAGTCTTGCTGCAGATTTTGGTGGGATAACTCCTGGAGAGAAAGTACTGCTTCAGCACCTAAGGGTAACTGAGTGATGTCAGGTGCATTGGTGTGGAAGTAATTTTGTTATTAGAAACACTGAATTCAGCTAGATTCAGGAAAGAGGTGAAAACTGTTGATTGTATTCAAGTATGCCAATCTTGATAAGTGGTGATAATGTATCACTGTGTCAAGGATGGGACTGGCAATACATATTTTAACCCAAAACACTTCAAGTATTTTAATAATGGGGAGCAGCAGCCAACATCTGGGCAAAATTATAAACAAACAAAAAAAAATATTGATCCAGGGTTTATTATTAAAATTATCTCTATGACACTTTCTGCAAAAGGATTTAAAAAGGTGTCAGTTACCAGCCACCAATTATCCTGTGCAGCAATAATTTACCCTACAGCTACCTCTCCGTAGCTATAGAGTAACTTGGACTGGGAAGTGGTCGGGGGGGGTTGTGCACTTTGGGCAGCCATACATCCACGTGAACAAAATGTGGGGTCTACCTGAGTACCTGAGAATTGTACTCTAGACCTACACTTCTCCATGTGTGATTGCATTACTGCTTTGACAGTGTTTTCTGCTGCATGGAACATAGCTGAGTAATTTCTAAGGAAAGGGAAAAAACCCTCCAGAATGGAAAGCTATGGGAGGGACTTTCTAAAACTTTCAATATATGTGGAGCAAAATGTTTCCCGTAAGCAGCTTCATCTATTTTGAGGGATTTGATCATAGTGTCAATAACACAAAGATGTTGAATGTATGTATGAAAGATGTATGAATCTGTCTCTGTTGCAACTTTTATGCTCCTCACCTTGATCATCCTCTTACAGACACTGGAATTAATCACATAATAATCATTGTCTTTCTTTTTACTTCCTGCTCTCTTATGTCGTGGTTATTACTACCAAATGTTCTTATTGAGTTTTCTGAAGCCTTAGTAGCCTAGCAGGGAAATCCTGAGTTAGCATCAACACTTAAGGTGAAATAAACACTTAAAACTGCATAACATCTGCAAGAGTAGATGAAGTGATTATTATTATAAAGCTGGTCCAGTAAATTGCATGTGTTGTAATAATAAATGGCAAAAATGCAGTAGTTAGAAGCGAGGAGACATTGTTTTACCATGGATTGTCAAGGTTATTCTGTACAAAGAAATGAAAGAAAGTTTAATATGGTTTTGGGAAAATATCATAGCTTGGAACCTGTCCTTAAAATGAGGTTTTTTTTTTCAGTGTCATCTTATTTTTTAACTCTTGTAGTATGTCCTGATTGGTACAATGCAGACCACAGGTTCTGCTGTGGCAAGTTGATACCTGCTATCATTCTTTCAGATTACCTTTTTTTTTTTTTTTTTTTTTTTTTAGAGACTTCCACTGTTTGCCTTTTATAATGTTAATTCACATTTCTCTTTCTTTTCTCTGGGGAAACCTCTAAAGATATACTAAGAAAAATATGATAAATTCCTTGAAGTAGATAATTTAAAAATAATAGCTGGCTTGCTTGGTAAGCGGTACAAGGTAAAAAAGCAACTTTTTATAAATCAGAATGCATCTGGTAAAACCTTAATGCAACAAGACAAAACATCCACCTGTACTTCTGGGAGCAATGGTGAGCCCACAGCTCCCTCAGCAATAACTCTGGCTTTAGATAAATGAATTTCATGTTCCACCACTGTGCTTTATTGTTCCCTTAGGTTAACTAAAACTCTTGCTTTTGCTGCTGCTGCTGCAGTCAATGATGTTATAGAACTTTATGCTTTGGTCTAAGCCAAAAAATTGCAGTTAACTATGGGTGATGATGATGAAGAAAAGTCAAACTTTTTTTCTGCACCTTGAATTATCTCACCTTCAATTATCTGTATGTCACCAAAACCACAGCTCAGATCTGTTACCTCTCACTAATGTGCTTATTTATGTAATTTCCTAATAATCTTCCAAATAGACAATCACTTGGAGATGTCTTAACTATTTTTTGTAAAAAAATGTTGAAAACTGTTGATCATTTTTTGCAGTGCCACCACAGTATTCTTTTAAAGGGTGAAATTATTCAATCAAGTGTCTTCAACACTGATATGTACTAATATATATATATGCTCATATATATGATACCTAAATAAATGACTGAATGGTAATTAGAAGAGGTAATCCTAGAAATTCCTTTGTTTTGTTTGTATAGAATCTTTTTCTATTACTTCAGCTTCTCATGTTTCCCATATTTTTGTGGAAAAGCCTTTGGAAGAAAGGCTTTATTTCCCTGGGCTTAGGTTTCCATTGTTTCAGCTAAATTAGCAAACAAGCTTCCTGAGACAGTTTGACAGAATCATCTCAGCTTTTGAGAAGCTGATGGCAAAGGAAAGCACATCTCAGAACTGTTGCTGGCAGTTGTAACAGAGGGAGGAGGCATGGGTTATCTTCCCCAAATTAATCCAAGCAGATTCAGTAGGCTTGCTACGTTGTGCTGAGGAGGAACAACTGCTAAGAGCTGGGAAAGATGTGCTCTGAGGAGATGGAATCAAGAGCAGAGTTTCTGCCAGTGTCTTCACTTCTAGGAAGAAGAACAGGACTGCCAGTTTGTCTGCTTCTGCCAGGGACCAGGGAAAACTCCCAACCCCTTGTGGCTGCAGAGCAGGCAGGGTGCTGACTGGTCAGCAGCCAATGTTGGCTTAAGATGCCACTTCCTATTAAGTTAAAAAGGTCAGGCTGTGCTTGGTTTTCAACCCACAGAACCAATTTACTGTTGGTATGAGTTGAAACTCTGTTGGCTTTTATGGATTGACCTATGTTTATGCTGGTAGTGAATTAGGCAAAGCATATTAATTCTGGCTTTATCGCAAAACCTTTGATTAAATTATGTTTTTTCTCTATTTTCTCATGAAGGGATACATCTGGTCATATAGAAATAGCTTGTAACAACACTGAAACGTAATTTTTTTTATGAGCTACTTAGGACTATTCACTTAATGCCTGATAATCCTGTGAACATGTTAACAAGCAGCAATTCTCTGATGATTAAACTGCTTTAAAATGTCTTTGTACTCATATGTCATTAGAATTAACTTGGCACTTCCAAAACATCCATTATTCATCATATTCCTGTGTTGCATCTGACTGTGTATCACTTTAATTCAGTCACTTAACAAAGCAATCTATTCATGACAATACCTTGAAACATGTTTTCTAAATCAGAAAAACCCTAGTTAAATGGGGCATTATCTTTACAAGAGTGGTGAAAAAAAAAAAGGAGCATTCCAAATTGTAATTACATATTTAGTCCTTCTGAATATGCTAACTGAAACTAAATGCATGTTTCAAGAGAAACCTGTGTTGAAGTCAGTGATTTTGTTAGCTTTGGAAGCAGGATAGGTAAAACACTTTGCTGAAAGCACAAGGGTTACTTTTCTTTTTGAAGTAGTCCAGCAAACATTTTTTTCCGTAATCCTTTTTCACATGAAGGTATTGTCCTGATCACTCAAGACAGTGATGGACAAGAGTATTATTACTGCCAATATGAATTCTTCTAATGTTGCTAATGTTGTAATTATTTTTTTTTTATGAAGGCTCCCTGCTTTTCCCATGTTTTCTCATTTTACAAGTCCTTGGTCCTTCCGTACATTGTGAACTCCATTAAATCCTAATTAGCTTTGCTCATTTATGAATCTATGTATGGTGGCTGTTTCAGAAATGGTTCTTCATTTCCCAGCAAGCCAAAGAGGTGTATCTCAAAAGTACTGGAGCATTGAATGACTCCATGGCTGGACATTTTTGACTCGTGGCTTGCATTCTTCTGTAATCAAAAGACTGGTTTAATCAGAGGAGTTCAGAGCAGTTAGATAAAATATTAGCTAAGTGGACCACTTGAAATATTAACAGAAATGCCTTTTCTTTTCAGTGTAGCTAAATGAATTCCCAGATGAACTGGTAAAATTCTGGTAAATAACAGTGGAGATGGGATAATACTCTCCAAAAAAGCCAGAAGTCTATTCTCAGAGTGTGTGAAAACTCTTGAAAAATATGTAAGCAATTTTGCTTTAAAAATGCTTATTAAGCTTGCTAGGAAAATAGTATTGACTTATGCTGTTCTTACTTCTCCCAGATTTTTTATGAAACATGTTTTAACACCTTCTGTCTTGTTCTCTTGCCAAAGTAAGGTGTTTGAGCAGATCTGGAAGGTTTATGAATTCTTTGCTAGTCAGCAATAGAGGTAGGGAGTCCTTGCTGATTGTATTAACACTTTCAGCAGCTTTTGGTGCAATAAAAGTCATGTGGCATAGTTAAAATAATGTAATTGTTAAAATAATGGGAATAGAATATGTGTGAAAGAGATGGAACTGTTGTGTTGTAAGTGAAAGATACTGAAAAAGGCAGACTTGGATTTAAGTAATAGTTGATATCTCTGAGATATGTTGAGAATATTGATGGAATCAGAATGGAATCAGTGGAACCATGGTCTCACTTTTTTACATTTCTCTTTCTTCCTGTGAGTCACAGTCCTCCTCAGTTCATAGCCTAATAAATAAGAGTTAGTTTGCAATGAGTTAAGAATGAGTTGCAGAAAATCTCTACTGAAATATTTCAAAACTGTATTAATATGTAGCTTTTTCATTAATCTTTCCTTAAAAAATAGCAGTTTATGGCACAGGATATTTAGCACATCATCTATGAAAGTATTGAGATTGAGTTAGTGGTGTCTCAAGCTTTTCTGTTACTTTTTATATTCAGCTTCTTAAGGTACGTTAAACTTTTCCTTCCAACTAACCTCGATAGTCTTTGTGGATATATTACTATACCTTTGGCTACATTTATGTGTAACTCAACCTCTGAAATGCTTTATGTCGTATATGAAAATAATTCTGAACTCTTTCATGCTGAGGAATTTTTATTTTCAGTGCACGTAATCTACAGTTTCTACAAAATGCTACATAAAGCCTTTTTAAAGAAAACTAATTGATGTGTCTGTATTTCTTTAACACACAGCCCCTGTTCTCCCCGGGGCATATCAGCAAAGCCAGTCCCAAGGATATGGGTACATGCACCAGACCAGTATGTCATCCATGAGGTCCATGCATTCACAGCCTCATTCAGCAGGCCTGGTGAGTATTGGATTTACAGAATTATTTTATTTGTTGAGCAGCATTACCAGCTATTGTGAAATGTCTTAAATACGAGGGAATTTGTCCCCTTGAGTTTTATAGTTTGAATATTTGACTGTGACTGGACTGTGATAAGTGTCATAATCCTCATGTATAAAAAGATTAAGTGACTGAGGGGAGTGGCAAAAACTTCTGTGTCAGAAATGTATGATCTTCTGAAGGCAGAGAAATAACTGCATCTTCTACTTGTTGAAAACAAACAGTAAATGCTTAGGCAGTGTTTCACAGGCTGAGCTTTAATGTTATACTCTGTGATGAATTCAGACTTAGCAGTGGATGAAAGTCACTGAATGTTTTAATCAATGATATAGACAGCAGGACTGAGTGCACCATCAGGAAGTTTGCAGATGACACCAAGCTGAGTGTTGCTGTCAATAAGCCAGAGGGATGGGATGCCATCCAGAAGGACCTGGAGAAACTGGAGAGGTGGGCCCAAATGAACCTCATGAGGGTCAGCAAGACCAAGTGTCCCTAAGTCGGA
Source organism: Heliangelus exortis (assembly GCF_036169615.1). Classification (NCBI taxonomy): domain Eukaryota; kingdom Metazoa; phylum Chordata; class Aves; order Apodiformes; family Trochilidae; genus Heliangelus; species Heliangelus exortis. The sequence continues at coordinate 19,575,922 of NC_092423.1, forward strand.
ACAACCTGCACTGTCAGCACAGACTGGAGGATGAGGTTTTAGAAAGCAGCCCTGCAGAGAAGGACTTGAGGTGCTGGGGGATGAAAAGTTGGATATGAACCAACATTGTGTGCTTGCAGCCCAGAAGGCCAATCACATCCTTGGCTCCATCAAAAGAAGTGTGGTCAGGAGGTCTAGATATGTGATTCTATGTGATTCTGCTCTAGTAAGACCTCACCTGGAGTGTTGTGTCCAGCTCTGGAGCCCTCAACACAGGAAGGACATGGACCTGATGAAGCAGGTCCAGAGGAGGGCTGTGAAAATGATGAAGGGCTGGAATACCTCTTCTACGAAGACAGACTGAGAGAGCTGGGGCTGTTCAGTCTCAAGAAGAGAGGGCTCCAGGGAGACCTAATAGTGACCTTCCAGTATCTGAAGGAGGCCTACAAGAACTGGAGAGGGACTGTTTGTAAGCACTTGTAGTTACAGGACAAGGGGCAATGGTTTTAAATTAGAGAAGAGTAGATTTAGATTGGATGTTAGGATAAGTTCGTCACCATGAGGGTAGTGGAAGAATGGAACAGGTTGCCCAGATGTGTCTTTTCTCAGTCAGCAGAACACTCATGCACCCCCTCATCCCTGATCCAAATCGAGTTCTACTGCTGGGCAAGTGAGAAGAAGCTTAATGATGAAACCATGGCCACTGCCATGAAGCTCTTAAGTGTGTTGGATGTGAATGTAAATCAGTATTTCATTTTAGAAATAACTGGTCATGAATAGAGAGTTGAATGGGTATTCAGCTGCGTTTTTTAGGAAACAGAGATTCTTTTTCTTTTTGCACTATTTATATGAAGTTCAGTTTTAATGGTTATCATATATATATTTATATTATTCTTATCACTGCTAGAGATTAAGTAGTTCAGGCCCAGTCACCCTTTAAAAATATTGACATGTACTGTTAAATTTTAAGCTGTTTTGAACTAATCTAGAGTTACTACCGCTCTCATCTTTTTAGAGATGAAGAAGTGTTTAATTTGAGCTTCTGAGCTGGAAAAAAGCTGTTTTAAGATTAGCTGAAACCTATATTTGTCTTTAAGACTGACACTCCATGGCATTTTGTATTTTAAAGATAGTGATTTTCTGTGAGTTTTGAGTGTCTTCAGGCTTGCCACTCGCTTCTCAACTGCTTGGGGGCTGAGGGGGCTAACTTGCTGGGAAGTTTGGGATCCAGATAACTTGCATTTTTGGGTGAGCCAGTAACCTGAGAAACTCTGGACACCTGCATGACAGCTGAGAGGCAGCTGATACTGGAATCAACCATTAATTTCCAAAAATACTGCAAGGCACTTGTGGAGCTGGCTGCTTACCAAAAGAGCCAGAATCCAAAAGTGGGAGACCTGGAAGCCTGGGCTTTGCCAGCAGATTGCTAGCCAAATGGGAGAAAACCAGCAACCTTCAAATCCAGCATATAGGGAATGGAGATGCTCACAAATCTCAAGGTGCCCTCAGTAACCTTCCCAGCTATCTGGGCAGGTAGATGGCTTCTGTTTCCCTAATATCTGTACCTCCCACTGACTTGCCTAGTGGGATGTCCATTGAAACAATATCATCTTGAGCAGCATCATTTGCTCTTCATTCCAGAACTAGGAATGTGAAGGTAGTAGGAAAAAGAAGTGAAGTTAAGCTTTCAAAAAATAAAAGCTTTGACAAAGTGTCTCCTTTCAACAGTATTTATCCTCTTTGTGAAACTGTTGTCATTTGACATTCTTTTAAGTGATACTAGCAGTTTATCACAGGAAAAAAAAAGGAAAGAGCAAATGTCATAGTTTGAACAAATCTTGTTGCTGTTAAAAACTGAGAGGATTTCCTTGAAGACGATAAAACCCAAACATTTCCAGAAGGAGAAAACCAGGAACTGTTGGCCTGGTGCTGACTACTAATTTATCACTCTGGTGAGGAAGGCAGAGTGTGATCTTATCACTCCCCCAGGGTGATGATTCTGCTCCAGAAAGAGGCATCTTGGATGCAGCTAGAAATCTGACAGGCTCCCTTGTCTTTGCACCTTCACATCAAAAGACTCTCTTTTCTTTCCTTGGAGTGCTTTTCAAATGCAATGTCTACATGCCCTAGAAGGTCAGGGTGAGAATGACTGGAAGGTCAGCTACTGTAGTAAAACCTACTCCTTCCAGGTGGTTTGTTGCATTTTTATCAAACCAGGGTCCAAAAGATAAAGGTTCATTTTGTAATCATGCTCACTGACTTCCCTTATTGGTATATAGGGATTTTCTAATTCCTGATTTTTCAAATTTTGATTTAATTTTGAGCTGTGTTTTGTATCAGGCATGATCCTAACAAAGTCCTTGGGTAGACTTTTTCTTGCCAGATAAGTTGCATTATTTTATGATTCTGAACTGTTTCTCACTTGGTATGAGCAATCCTACCTAAAGGCCTGGATTAATCTGTTTCTGAGGGTACAGAATGTTTTATAACAGCCCCATGAAGACTGTTTGCCTCTTTGGAAAATAAGAGAGGGTGTTCTTATGCCTTTAGATAACTACAAATGTGAGGAAAACAAAATCTTCGTTGCAAATTTGCTTTCCTAGATAACTTTTCTGTTTGAAGGATGCTGCAACAGGAACTGCTCCTTCCAAGGAACAATCTATAGAATAAACTGGCAGATGAAGTGGAAATATGCATCTGTAAGCTCACATCTGTCTGAGAAGGTGGGAATATGAGAGCTGGGCTTCAGTTCTACAGATGCATAAGACTTACTGTTCCATCTATGCAGTACCTGCAAGTTTGAGGGAATGGGAGCTGAGTATTTACTGTTTTACCAAACCCCAACCTTTTCTTATACCCTCCTGGGCTCTCAATACCTGATAAAGCCACTACTGACAGAGGAATAATTCACTAAAATGCATTTTTAAAGTCTGTGCTTTGAGTCCTTTAAGCATTGTAATTCTCAATTATATAGCCCAGACTACTCTCTGAAGTGATAATTAGGCACTAAATGCTAACAGGATTATTATGGAGATTTCTCCTGACAGCCATTTAGCACCTAATTAGGTGTTAAGGCCATAAATTTAGGTTTCTCTGCAGCATTTAGGGCCCTAATAATTTTTTTAAAGTTTGAAATTACCACCTTGTCTTCACAACTGTGCCACCACAGTGATGCAGTCAAGCTTCCTTAAAGGAGGCAGCAGTATTATGTCCTATATTGTGATCTTCTAAGGATGGGTGAGCATCCTTCTGGGTGAAAAAAACCCTCCATTTTTTTCCGATTATATGGTAATTTAATAAAACATTTAACCTTTGTCCATTTAAGGGAAACATATTAGCATGACTTAGAGTAAAATCCACTCTCAGCCTCGTGCCAGGCATGGACATTCTACCATTTGTCTTAAATGGCCCTTTTTTTGGAAATACATTGTTTATAGGACTGTTACTCTGCTTGTTGTAATATATTTTTCACTGTTTTATGCAGTTAGTTTCAAGGCTCAACGGAGACGTTCACTGAAATAATTGGATAAAGTAAGATTCTCAAAGGCAGAGATGATTTCTTGATAGCTACTTTTCTGTATGTGAATCCTTAAGGAGTTTTCAGCAATGATTGAACCTTCCCAACTAGATTCTCTGATTTAGTGCTTAAACAAAGATAATTTTTTTCCATGAATCCTCGGAAGAAATTACTGATTCACCAAGAAACTCAATGCCTATGGCTGAAAACTGTACTTAGTCACATCCTGTAGGGCAACAACCTGACAAGGCATGGCAGAGAACCATTATACAGAGCAAGAGTTACATACAGTTCTGAATAGGTTTGCCAGGAAAGGTAGTCCCTGGTGTTAAACCAGGAGTTCATTTCTCTTTAATCTGTGTTTAATCTGGTGTACCAATGATAAAGGCAGAATCTAGACAAAAAAATCTGTTTCTAGCATGGGAACAGTAATAGTGAGTTTCCCTATAATGCTTGGGTTAGATGAACCCACATTTCCAACCTGTGACTAATGCCTACTTGCTGTGTGTGAAGGAATCTCCATCTGTTCTGAAAATAATGTCATAAAAAAAACCCTCAAAAAACATGTATAAGATGGACTAAAACTAATCCAGAGCTGTTCTCCTTACCTGGGAAGCAGAGCAAAGTCTGCTGTCTCTTAAAAGGTTCAGACAACCATACTTGGCATTAACTCAAACAGTGACTGCTTTCAATTTTTTTTTTTTCCCCCTCTTTAAATCATTGTACCAGAAAAATTCAGCTACATATTGCAACATAGAAAAAATTTCTGGTGGGGAAATTTAATATTATCAGTGATGCTTGAACTGCTCCTGACTTCCATTGAGACATAGAGTAAGGAAAAGAAAGTACTCCTGGGAATTTTAAAATGAGCTTGTTTTTTCCTGCTGGTAAGATACAAGGGGAGACTATGTTCCCTCTGAGTTTGAAAATCCACTTTGAATTCCAGCAAATGACAGCATTTTATTGGTTGTGAATGGAAATAAATAGTCTGTTTAGAAAGAAAACAGAAATCTTTGCTTACAGTCACCAAAGGTGCAGAGAAATTTAGCTTAGCTAATGATGGGAGTTTGTGTTCTGTTTAGATCAATCGTGCATCTGGATATGCAAAAATGAGGGCTCAGAAAACTTATTTTTGAAAAATTTTTGAAATCTTGTCTTTTTTTTTTTCACTAGATACTAACATATGCCTAATTCTTAAATGAGAGTGAAATCCTAATGCAATGAAGGACTTGCAGAGAGCTGGCAAAGATAGTGACCTGGATGAAAACTGTGTTTCTTGTCTGTACTGAAGACACAGGAGAAGCAATTTGGGAATCATGCAAATAGGGAGCAGAAGTCATGGCCACGTGTAATGAACTACTGAATATATGAAACAGGAGTTAGACTATTTTGAGAGTCAGTAATGGGTTGAAGTCTGTTTGTATGAGATCTCTGGACAATATAGGGTCATGAAAATAATTATTTTGGCACTCAGGAAAAGGGACAGTATTCCTTGTATATTTGACAGTGTGGAGGGTTTACTGTTTCTTTTTGACAGGTAACGTGTGATTTCTCTCTCTGCCTTGCTCCTGGTGTTCTTTGTCCTGCTTTCCATTTTCTTTGAGCAAAGAAGAGAAGAAATCTCTCTCTGTTTAGGCTTGAGTCTTTACAGCCTTGTTTTTTTTGTTTTTTTTTCTTTCAACAGAGAACATACAGAGCTATGTATGACTACAGTGCTCAAGATGAAGATGAAGTTTCCTTCAGGGATGGTGATTATATCATCAATGTGCAACCAATTGATGATGGCTGGATGTATGGTACTGTTCAGAGAACTGGAAAAACGGGAATGCTTCCAGCAAATTATATTGAGTTTGTTAACTAATTTTTGTCTCTAGTCCTTTGAGCTTTATTATGATTTACTCAAAATCTAACCTTCTAGGAAGTCAGAATAATCTTTTAAGAGCACGTGTTCATTATCACTGCTGTAACAGTCTGCATTCTCACTCAGAATCTACTTTTAGAGTCCTTTAAAGATAAACAATCAACAAGAATCTCAGAGCTTTGAAAATGGCATTGCTTATAATAGTGCTCCCTCAAAATGAGAAACATAAATGAAAGCCTGGTGCTGCTCATTTTATAAAGATTTCAGTAAATTTGCTATAAAGGAGAAATACCTTTTCCCTACGCCTCAAAGACATTATTTCTCTTTGTAATAACCATAAAACTGATTCACTTCTTATGGCACTCTGAAGTCTCAGGATGTTAGCCCACTGAGTTTGAACACATCTTCAAATTGTTAGGGAGGTTTTTATGCTTGAGCAGTTAGCATTCTAATAAAAATGTTGAGTAGATAATTCAGTCTTTTCAAATAATGACAAGTAATATTCTAATAAAAAACAAATAAAATTTCCTATTGCTCAGCAGCCTTACAGTGAACAAATTTATTTTGACAGTAAAAACTTCTTGACTCTCGTCCACATTTATTGCTGAATTACCCATTTTCTCTTGTTTCCAAAAGTGACCTCTTCCATCAGCTTTGCTTGTTTCTGAGTCCATTAGTTAGATCCAAGTCTTGATTCATGATTCTTCAGTATCTACTCCACAGAAAATTCCTTGCGAAGTATATCTAGAGTATAAAACTCTTCTGTTTCCTTTTAATAATACTTAGCATTTAAGTAGAAACGTCCATTAGGAGAATGTAAAATTAATAGTACTTTATGTTAGTTCCTTTACCCTCAGCTGTACTGCTGTAAATAAATAGCCTGTGAGAGGCCCCCGTGCTGTGCAGTCACCCAAAGCCTGCAGTCTCATTCCTCCTCCTCCTCATCACAGGTAACTTGCTTAATGGCTGCTTTGCTGATGAGCTGATGTACCCACCCCTGCTGCAGAAATACTTTCACCTCCACTGAGGAGTAAAGAAGAGCTCTGGTTATTGTAGTGCATTTCAGCTCAATGGCCTGTTGCTTCTGATTCCTCCAAAAATGTTGGTGATCCAACAGTGGGTTGTATGCTTATCAAATGATTAATGATGGAGAAATACTATGTTTTTTTCCTCATAACTGACAGAAGAGGGAAAATTAGTGAAACAAATCCATCAAATTCCATGCCATTTTGCTTCAATTTAGCCATCCGTAGAAAACAGTAAAAATAATTTGCTGGCAAACCTTCACATGTGCCATTCGGTGTCCATGAACTTACCATCAGAACCAAAGGATCCAGGTCCTGAGGCTGAGCAGATGACCAAATAACTGGTGACATAATGGATCTGTAAGAGGGAGTGTGTCAGCAGACCTGAATCATTGGGGAACTGCTTTTGCTTTGACTGAGTGCTGGAAGGGTGCTGCATTCCCTCCCAGGGAGAAACAGGGAAGAAGGGCAAATGGGTTAAAGATTCGCATGGGAATTTATTCACGTGGATGCATACAGGTGTGAGGAGGAAAATTTTTTTGCTCATACCATCATTTATGGTGTTCAGCCATATTCTAGAGAAGGTAATTTTGGAGTGGCTCTCAGAATGTTGAGCCTGTGCTGGCTTTCTCCCATTTCTGGAGTTTTTAAAGAAGAATGAAATACAGAGTTTACAGACAATTTTCTATTTTTCAGTTCATTGAGTAAGCAAGCCTGTGATATCTTACAGAATAAAGAAGGCAGGCAGTATGGACTTGCTATGTTAACTGAGAGCTGTCAATGGAAATACCTGCTAGATCTATTTTTGCATACAATTGGAAGTTGGAAAACTTAGGCAATATTTAAGGTGTTGTTAAAGCAGTGCTGGTCCCAGGTGCCAAACAAATTGTGGAATCACTGCTTAACAAAGATTAAAAATGTCTGTGACTGTGGGATTACCCATTCTTTTTTGTGATCTGCCTCATTTCCAGGCTGAAGCTGGCCAGGAGCATCTAACTTAAAACCAGGACTGTGTTACTCTAAGTATGTAATCTGTATGGGTCACACTACTATCGTTTGGAATTCTTGGAAGTTTTGCATATAGAGCTGCTTCTGCAGCAGACCCTCATGCATTACTGGTGACTTCTACAATAAATTAGCAGGCTTTGCAAGTCAAATGGCTTTTTTTAAAAGGCTGTGTACTGAGATGAGCTAGAAGCTCCAAAACAAGCAGTCTGCATCTGTGTTGGTTTTCATCACCAGCTATCAGGCATCAACAGTGAGGAGGGGAATCCTATCTTATGGTGGCTGGCAAACTTTTCTGGTGATTCCTGAGGCAGAATGGGATGTTGCTTGCTGCTGTGCTGCTCTGTTAGCTGTGTAATTCTGAGAGGAATAAAAACAAGTTGTCGGTTTTTTTAGCAGACATGACTAAAAAATATAGAGAACAGATGTATTGCATCAGGTTGCAGTTTTTTGTGACTTATAAAAATAAAAATCTCTGCCTATTAAAAATGCACTAGCATTTTCCTTAAGTGAGCAGATGGCTTGCAGTGTTGCACACTGTATGTATATTGCAAAGAAAATCAGAAAATAAGCATTTGGTTACATTAGAGGACTATGCTAGTTAAACAGTGGAAATAAAAATTCCTTTATTAATCTTGCATATTCATTAACTTGGCAAAGCAGCTAAAGCTATTTGCAAAATAAAAAAGATCAGAAAACAAAACAGTACGTGAACTGTATTTCTCTTGTGAGAATGGTATGTCAGCAAAATTATTAAGATCTCTTTTAAGTTACTTATTAATGTAATCAGGTTTTCATGTTGTGTATGCTTAGTAATTTGTGTTCATATGGAATAGTTTCTGCTTTTTTAGTTCAATCTCATTATACAGCTTTGTTCTACGCAATGCCATCAAAGGCCCAAAATTCTCAGAGTGCAATTATAAAATTGTTTTTTAAGATCTACAATTCTTAAGGTAAAATTTTGTAAGGGAAAGAAAGTCAGCAACTTAACTGGGCCAGCACAGGTTTTACAAGGCATATGTTGGAGCCTGTTAGTGCAGTGGGATGTAGGGGTGAAGAGATGTTATATGCTGTCTTGTCAACTTTGAAGTGTATATTCATTTTCACACAGCATGTTCCCCTCACTGTATTTTCTTCCTGGAGACAACATTTTTCTGAGGAAAGGACTTTTTAGGAGCCAAATTTCCCAAGATGTTCCAAAGTTCAGGTTGGAAGGTCACAAATTCCCATTTTAGAAATAAAGAAAATAAAGTGTGCTGTAATTCTTGCTAACATGAGTATAAATGTAGAAAACAACATGGAGCATATTCATACATACATACAAGAACAAATGGGTGCCTTGCTTTTCATTACTCTTTCTTGCCTGGCTAATCTTCATTTTCTAAACAAAGCTACTTACAGATACTGCAGTTGTAATTTTTCATTATGGAACATTAGCATTTAATCTTGATGAAACAGGGTTTTCTTGATTACATTTGACATACCATAAACCACTTCAGCAGACTGGGATTTGACAGAGAATCACATCCCATGGATTATATTTTTGACAAATGTGTCCCTGATGAGTGTTCCTCAGGGATATGGAAGGTCTCCAATACTTGGGAAGGGTAATAATTCGAGTTTTTTATTGTACAGTGACTGCACGTCATCTTGTACAATGGAAAAGAAATCACAAAACCAGAAGTCTTTGGCAGAAGGTGGTACAGTGTATAAAATGTTATGTTTTAATTATGTTGATAAATACTCCATTTAAAATACAGAACATGCTTTAGTTAGCAAATATTTGAATAATATACTAAACCAGACAAAAGACGCTGTTGAAAAAAGATCTCTAAACTGACGTGCTGGCAAATGCACATTATTGGTGAGCTGTAGAAGAAGAAACCATTTTGCAATGCTTTAGTGATTTTCTCCAGCTTTATGCCATAGGAAACCCATCTCTCCTTTTGAAAAAAAAACCTGAAAGCTAGATTTCCTAAACTGCCTGCACTACAACAGTATATTCAAGGATTTTCATATGCTTCTTGTGTCTGATAAGTAGAATTTGCATATTGTACTTAAGTTGTAATCCAGTTGTTGTTGACATTTGTTTAATTATTATTATTTTCTTTTTTTGGGGGGAGGGGGAAATAAGCTATACTGTAGCATTTCAATCATGTGTATTTAATATTACTATTAGAAAATGCTAGACCATTGGAAGACAGCAATGACTGTATTGACATTGAATAGAGTGATGTGGAAACTCTCTCAGCTGTTGGTTTCTGCAGTGTGTTATAAAAAGCAAAAATGAACCGCTGTGCAGTTTGGCTTATGTTTGCTTTAAAGTGTGTAAAGTTTTAGTTATTTTGCAAAACTGTGCTGTATTTGGGAGTATACAGTTATGAAGGTAACAATTGTTTTTCAAAGGACAGATATACTTACTCTTGGATCATATGATGTATCATCTTAATTTGGCTTTTGTTATGCAGAAAATTAACACCAGCTATTAAAATATATTTTAGTAGAAATGCTTTAATTCCTGTTTTTTCCTCTACACTGTGAATATTTAAGCCTTGGTGGACTAGAGGAACATCATGCTGCCCAAAGTACTAACCTATGCAAACTAGTTCACATTTTAGTTGATGTCACAGTGGATGTAACATAACAATTTATTTTGCATAACATTAAAGGTCATTCAAATAAAATATTAAACCCAGCACTATGTATGTATTATATTAATAAACAAATCTCTGCAAAGCTACCATACCCATTAATGTAAGTTATCAAAGATATATATTGTTTTAACTAAGGTTACTCTGAGTTTTCAAACTTAATTATAATACTTAGTACTATTTCTTTTAAAGCTTGATCTCAGTAAATAGTTCCCTAAACCACCACTTTATTTCAGAACTGCCCTGTCCTCAGAGGGTTAATTTGCGTTTTTAATCTGTATTTCTAACCCTCCAGTAGAAAAGTAAATTACGATTCCATGTCCTTGTTTTGCTTGTGTAATAAAGGCAGTAGGTGAAGGAGATCCACTGATTTGACTAAGACCCATATGCTGGTCTTTTAAAGGGCATTTGGTTAAGCATGCTTTCAGTGCAACAGTGATGAAAACAAATTGGGTTACTGGCCTCTTTAAGACAATTTTTATATACAAGCGTGGTTCTTGGGTTATATTTATTCACTTACAACCAGTTTATTTTTACATCATTGTAAGAAAGTTTGAGTTAAAATAAAATCCAGAAGTATTTTGGAACTGCTCTGCCTGTAGTTGAAGAACATTATTATGCTTAAGGACATGGTTTATTTATTTGAGTTAAATCTACATACAGTCCAATGTATTGCATTAGAATCTTTTAATTTGTATCAAGTGTTAGTTTGAAGAAGGCTTTTAACAATGTATGAGGACAAATGCTGCCTGTATAGCAATGTTCCATCTTACAAATATTGTAGCAAGCAGCAGTTTACAATAAGAAAACATATTTAAGAGATGCCATAATGGTCCTGAAGCAATTGGAATGTGTTTTATTTGGAAATCCCTCCATAATCTGCTAGAGCAAGTGCAGCACTTGATTTTCTATTTCTATTCCATATATTTCAGGTTAAGGTTCTCCTGAGAGCCACTGATATGAAGTAGGCAGGAGTTGTGTGTTTAGCATCTGAAAGATTATGCCCTTATTCAGTAGCAGTTTAAAATCTAACAAATGCTTGAAATGAGGAAGGCTTTCTTGTCTTTACTGACCCCACAGAGTATCATTATCAAAAGGATCTGTGTACTGTCACTTTTAAGTCCTGTGGATACCTTCCATGCTGTATATTGGATAAATGGAGAGTTTCTAGATATGTCTGCTTACAGGATGCCCTCATTTCTGCTCTGTCACAGAACTGAGCTTTTGATTTTCTCTGTCATGTTAATTAGGAACAGTAAGTGAATTTCACATGAAGTTCTCTGTGCAGAGGGAAAAATTGTCCATTGCATTGGCTGTGTGCTGCCTACCTTCCCTCCTCCCACTCAAACAACACTCTAAGCCCAACAATGTTTCCACTTCTATCCTGCAGTGTACTTCTCCATTACCCGAAGTAATGGGACACATTGAAATGGCATCACCAAATGATCCAGTTTTTTTTTTTTTTTCTTTCCTCCAAATGAGTCCTTTTGTCATCATGATTTCATTGATTCAATTTATTGGACAACCTCAAACCCAGTAATGTCAGCATAAGGTAGAATAATAGGGATACAGAGGCATGGCTGAAGTGAAAAGTCACAGATTTTTTACTTGTGTTTTTCTGCAGAGTTAAGCATAAGTCAAACCTGTATCTGGGAGTGCCTGTTGAACATCTGACCTGTAAACTGAGCAATACTGCATGGATGTGCTTGGGCTCCCTCTGTGTGCATGTCTGTGCTTCAGTGATGGAAGTGACTAGGGGCAGTGTGCAGATTCCTGATCCAGCTTTTGGGCAATTAGTCTGAATCCCAATGCCATCCTCTGGCATATGGCATTCATCAGGGCTAATCTATTCTTCCGGAAAATGAGACTTCATGTAGTACAGAGGGAATGAATTTTTAGATGATTTAAACTGCACATTCTTATGCCCTGCTGGGAGGAAATCCCTTGTGCACAGTCAGAAGATTGAGCCCCGTGGCACTGCAGCAAGTTCCTAACACTGAATTATTTGAGTCCAGGATGAGATGTGCCACAGAGCTCACCTGCTCCACAGATTTGGTAAGGCCCTGTTGGCAAACAACATGCAAGGTGGAGCAAACCAAGAGGCTGAATGTCAGGCTAGGTGTTTGGATTGATGTTCGTGGTGGTTGCACTTCCAGCCTTTACCTTTCCTGCTAACATATTTGAAAAAGTAATGGGAAAGCTCTGCTCCTCACAGCACTCACTGAGTGTGCTGTAACGCAAATTATGCTTCAACAGAACAGAGTCAAGGGCAGGGGTGAGGTTTTTGAAGACAACATTTTGTAATTATACTTTCAAATATTGAAGTTACCAAGTTCCTGTTACATAAATGAACTTTTGCTTTGTTCGTCTGCATTTTCTTTTTGTCCTCAAATCCCAGTAAAATTTTAGCCTGGTGGCCTTTCAGTGTTGCATTCCTTTTGGCAGTTACCTTTGTGAGAAGGGAAAAAGACCAGAAATGTTGGAGTAATTCAAATAGCTTTCTTTTAATACAATTTTTTCATTGTATGCTAAATAAAATCTGGGAAATAATCTCTATTCTGAGACCCTTTATTCTGCCCTCAAGGAGGTAGCAAAACAAATAATATATTCCCTGTCCAAATGCCACAGGCTGTGATGCTCTGTTGTACAGCTGTGATTATTGTGAAAGGGAGGACGTGTGCTTCAATGACAACAGCTACAGTCTTGACATTAGAGCTAGCACCTAGCAAAGACTTCTGAGAGAGCTTTCTCAGCTTGTTGGTCCTTTGAAAGAAATGGCCATCCCTGTTGTACCAGTGTTTTCTGGAAGCAGTAAAGTTGTAACTTTATAATTTGGTTTATTTTTTAGATGCTCTCTGGTAAACACAGCTGCAGCTGCTTTTGGACAGATTGATTATTAGATGTTGTTTTAACTAATTGCTGCTTATGTTTTTGTTGGTGTGCTGCTTTCTTTTTCTGAAAGCCAAGCCAGAAGAACACATCAGACCTAGTCATGAGAGGGCTTTCTGCCAGGCTAGAGATGTATGTTTTCTTAATTTAAGCTTTTCTTCCTTTTCCACCATTGCCAAACTGGTTCATTGAAGATCAAAGATATACACAGGATTGTAGCTGACATCCTACAAGAAGGCCAGAACTGTGATCTGAGCTGGTACAAAATGACTCAAAAGAAAGGCAAGGTCACTGATCACAGTCAAACTAATTTGTCCACTATCTGAACACATGAACCTTGAAGCACAAACAGTACCATGTCCCTAAAAAATATTTGTTCTCTAAATACTGCTGATATAGTGACTATATATATTTGGGACTACATGGATCCTGTCTGAGAAACACACTGAGAAACGAAAAAAAAGTAACAGAATGTCTTACTGCAATTCTCTTTGACCACGAGGACCCTACAACTGGACCAAAACTTCACATTTTAATGAGGTAGGTGGACCAAGCTTAGCTAGGCTGTGCATTAACTTATTTTACAAATATTTTTCTCATTTCTCTCATATGATACAAATATGCAGTGAAGGGTTCTGTATAGGACTGAAGGTTTTGATCTGGTTTTGGAAAGCAATGTTGGGAAACTAGGGATCATATCAGAGTAATTGGATTTGTTTCTTAACTCAAACTAAGATTTCTTAGTCTGTGCTATTTCTTGTCTGAATCATACTGTGTGTTCAGCTGAGGCAAAACCAAAGTTGAATGGGCAGATTTTGTAATATTTAGGTTCAGAAAAAAAGAACAATAGAGACAGGTGGGATTTTCAAATCACATCAGTAATCATCAAGATTGGTTAGAGGAATATTAGGAATTTTACTCATTTTAACACTCCAATTTGCTTTAAGAGATCATTAATCATCCTTTAATGACTTAACTATAATTAGTAAGATATTCACTAAATTAGGATCATAAAAATTTTGTTTACCCTTACTTAAATCAAGTATCTAACACCTAAGTTGGAGCTATGTTGACTCTTTTTCCATCTTTTTAGTCTGAGGAATGTTTAATGAGCTTATGTGAAAGGGTACATCATCAGTGACATGAATGTTGGTTCTGAGTTCCCCATGGTTTGGCAGTCAGGATGTTATTCTTAGGGCACTCATTCAAAACCCCTATTCATGGACATTCAGATGAACAAACAAATCTTGGATGAGGATTTCAGTTTCTGGATTAAAGAGAGCTAAAAATGTCCCTTAGTCATGTTCTGAAAGACTTTTTTTTTTTTTTTTTTTTAAATATATTAAGGCCAAGATATACCCTCAGCAGAGTGTTCAGGGCTGTGAAACATGAATAGGGATGGGTGCGTGCTTCATCTTGGAGATATTTGAGGCCTGGTCATTTGCCTCAGTTTTCATACCTGCAGTCAAGAAACTGCAAAGGGGAGATGCGTAGCACATGGCCCTTACTCAGTATGTCCTGTGTGGCTGAACATCTGTCATGGGTTATTTTAAAAATCATATTGTGTGGAATGAGTGGCAGGACGCTCATGTTGGCCTTCAATAGCCAAGGAATCCCCAAGAAGATATGGGCCACCACTTGAGATCCAAATCTTAATTTTATAGCCCAGCTCTGTTAAGGGTAGGGGTGCACCTCACAAATCTCCAAGGAAGTGAAAGATTTTGCTCCATGATGAGCTGGTTGTGTCTTGCCTCTGGTGGTCACAGCCACTCCTGAGAACAGCCCTCAGTGGTTGAGTGGTTGGACAAGTGGTCTGAGTGGCTGCCTTTGCTAGCACCTGTCTCAGAATCTGCAGCTCCTCCAGGTCAGCTGTGCCATTCACCATTGCCTCAGCACCAGCAGATTTCCGAGCCCTCTGTTTCATTTTAAAATGTTTTCCAGTGAGTTGTTCTTTCTACTCTGTCACATTGTTTTATCTCAGGCAGCAGGGTGGTAGCTGTGGCAAGAGGGCCATGGAGATTTGTTATCTGGAGGTGGGAGCAGAGCTGTTCCTGGTGGGCTGTAGACCCTCAGAGGCAGGAAGAGCTCCAGAGCTGGAGGTGGTCCAGTGAGCTGGGATAAGCTGAACTGGGTCATCTGGGAACTGATGACTCTCTCCTGCTCATGGAAGGCAGGAAAAGGTTGTGGGTGCCCAAGGAGCATTTGTCCTAAGTGGTGGTGTCAGCAGGCCATAGCTTACGCCTACAAAACCTGGAGGAACAAAGGGAGCATTCCTGGAGGAAATGTTTTTGCTTCAAATTATCCTTAAAAGCACTCAGTGCCTCCCTTGGCCTACCATTTTCCAAGCATTGTAGGATTTACTGTGAAAAACAACTGCAGACCAAGCTTCCTCTGAGCTCTTTTATTTACTTTCTGCTGTGATGGGAGCAAAGGTCTCTTCACCTGGTGCAGCTGCGGCAGTCGGTGAAGATGTTCAGAAGCTGCCATGGTCATTTGCTGTAATACTCCTGACACACATACAACTAATAACAATGACCCTATCTGTATTTTTCTATATCTCTCTACATATCCAGAAAAAAAAAAAAAAAAAAAAAAAAAAAAAAAAAAAAAAAAAAGGAAAGGAAAAAAGAAAAGAAAAAAAAAGATGTCCTGGAGTTGAGATGGGCATGTACAATAAGAACTCTCTCCCCTCTTTCCACTGTACACTTGGGAAGCTGGGGAGCAACATACCCATACTCACATGTGAGCTTTTAAAAGAAGCCTTTCAGGGCTGGGTGAGCTGTAGTTCAGTAGTCCCTGTAGCAATAAGAAAGGCAGTAATGTAAAACTGGCACGAGGGGGCAGGTGTGCACCATTAAAAATATCTTCGTGTTTTAAAAGATTGAAATGGTGTTGACAAAATATGAGAATCAGCAGCAGGACATAGCCTAAAAACTATCTTTTTATGGGCACAAGAGAGCTATGTTAATTGTGTTTTAAGTAAAATTGTCTTGTATGTTTCTGTATATTTGATCAGATGTTTTGATGTTGTGATCAGAGGGGTGGTCTGGCTAGACCTCGTTCTCTATTTAATAAGAATGAAATCTCCCATTTCTACATAAAATCAAAAGGCTTTAGTAATACAAATTGATAACAAAATTTGATTTCCAGTGCAGCTGAATAGCAGACATAACTGAGGTAGAAAATTATGTTTCATTAATATTCTTCTACTGATACCAAATATTGTTGTAGTGCTGAAAGGTGTCCCTGGACTTAAAAATGCCTGTGTGTTCCCTGAATAGTAGCAGTGACTTAGAAACCTGTGGTGGTGCCTATGGTGTTGTCCTGGAAGTTTTTAGAGTTAAATGTGTCTATAAAATGCTATATATAAAACTTAAGAAGAAAGGCAGTGCAGGAGACATGATCAAGCTACAGTAATATTTGGTATTGAGACATTATTATGTAGAGATAACTATCCATTTAGTGACAGGATTTTCCTCCCAAGACCTCTCCATCTTCATTGTCTCATCTGTTCCACACTTTCTCCAAAGCAAATGAATATGTTTAATGCTAAAAAAAAAAAGCTGGTGCTCAGGTGCAAGAGATAAAATCAGTAATTTTATCTTATGTGTCTCATTAAAATTAACTTTTATTTCTAGTTGGACTTGGACTTGCAGTACTTTGTTGTGCAAGGAATTTAAACCTCAGAATCAAGTTCTATTTAGATTCTTCCGCAATTTTTAAATATGTGAGATACAGAGATAAAGGTTGCAAGAACAAGAGTGTTTCATGACAACTTCATTGTTGCTTCACTGTGGCTTTTAATTTATATGATCAACACAAGAGAATAACCTAATACAGTATGGTTCCCATCATAAACAGAGAAATAGTTGTCAGTCCTATAGGTAAATGTGAACTATTTCTCTCTACGTGCCTGTGGGTACATGAATATGCATGTCTACTCACACATGTCTATAGGATGAGTCTGCAATGCAGTTCACATTTGGGAAGCTATTTAAAATCTGACTTTTATTGTTATAAAGCCATTGTGCCAGCAGATGATTAAAACTTGCATTGGGGCTCTGTTCAGCTGGAGACAATGCAGAGGTAAGTAGGTGATGCTCCCTTGCTAACTTTCGTGTTTCCAAATACATTTCTCAGAATCACTTAGATTGTTCCAGGTCAAAAATGAGGATGTTCTTTTCCAAATTGCTGATGTCTGACTGTCAGACTCATCCCTGGTTGACGTTCCCTAAATATTTGATTTCTTTATTTTGCCTACTGATCTGTAATACTGACATGACAAGGTCCACGACATGAAGTCCAGGTGTGGCTGTGTCACTTCACCTCTCTGCATTGAACGGAAGATGGACTCCAGCCCCTTGAATGGTTCTCTGGGAAACTGCATTGAAGGTCTCCTCGTTTTCTGGGTGGCACCATGCAGACTTCTCTCATTTAAAGTGTCTTCTAAGTGGTCAGTTGCCATGATTGCCCTTTTCCAACCTTTGAGTGTAGACGCTATAGTTACTTTCAAGAAATCTCCGCTTCCTTGAATATTCAGAAGTAATTGCTTGTGGTTCATTGAATTCCTCAGTTATGTCCCTAGCTCTGTCCCTAGCTCTTTAGCCTGAATATCACCAGGATGCATTTTGAAACATTTTTTCTATGTGTTCTCTTTTCCAGTCATTATAACTACTTTTTCTATGTAAGCTTAGTAGTAAGAGTTCTAAAGCTGCTTTCAACTTGTATTTTTGTTACGATTTTTTCTCTGCAGGCAAAATTTTACCTAATTAATGCTGACTATAGAATTGCTGGGTTCCTTCACTGTGTTTTGTAAATGTAATAAAGAACAGAGATTGAGTTCAATTCCAGATTTTTTTTTTTTAGGGCTAGGTCATTGCCAAGATGTAATAGAAACACTTTGATTAAAATAAAAATAAAATGTTACTGAAAGCAGGAAAACTGGGTACTAAAGTAAAGCTATTTAGCATGTCCTAATCTTCTAAATTCCAGCTACCTGCTGTGCAAACCTGGGCTAAAAATGGCTTCTCCAAAATGTGATCAAGTCCCACAGGAAATATGCTAGCATTATAAAGGTAATGTTAAACTTTGTACATTGTTTGCACAATGTGATCCAGACCATTTCCAACTAGTTTGATGAAGACTTAATTTATGGTCTGTGAAGAGGAAGTGTCTGCTACTGAAACTATTCTCCTGCTTCATCTTTCAGCCCTAGTCAGTTTTCTTTCTAAAGTTTTACTTGTTGGTGTTTATTAATCTACCTTTGACAAGACAATTCATTTTAGCTCATCTATACCTATAGGTTGATGGTCTTTGTTCTGGAGTTGTTTTTGATGTCAGTCCTCTGAAAACATGGAAAATAGTATTAAAGAAGTTTTAGTGAAAGGTTTGTGATAAAAGTGGCTGTATTTACTGAGTGTGTTTAAAGCAGTAATTTGTGTTCAGCTAATGACTGTTTAGTGCTGAAGTTCAGCACATCTCACAGCTGGACATCAGCTAATGAACACAAGATGGTTGAAATGTAGTAGCTGTTTATCCTCTCAAGAAAAACAAACAAACAAACAATTTTTGTCCCAGAAAGACTGGGAAAAGTTTTTAAACCAGGCAATTTTGCAGACATGTTGTCATTCCTCATGTTAAAATATTTCTCCACCACTTGACCATGCTGTAGGAGCTATGAATGGTAATTCAGTAAAGGACCATGTTCTGTGGCTAATTTGTTCAAAGGTCCTGACACAGAGCACTAAATGAGCAACACTCTGCCAGGCACAAAATCAAGTCATTAAAGTTGCACACTTGCACATTTTAGCACAGGAGGAATACTATTCCCTGTAGGTCAGATTTTCTATTTTCAGAATGATTTATTAGTTTCAGTGGGGGGAAGACTGATTTTGTCAGTATAAAATTTTGATATACTGGGTAGGGTCCAGGCTGCTACCCTGTCCAACTTCTGGTAGAGCTGGGCTGCTGAATTCCTTGTTAAAGTAGAATTGCTGCTGCTTCCTAGGACGTCTTGTTGATACATTTTGTATGCAACAAATAATTCTGTGAGGTTTCTTTTATGACTTTTGCTTAAGTAGTTGTCTCTGATGGTGCTGTGTCTTAGAAACTAGGAGGAGGTTGAATATGCAATAACTAGAAACTTAATCTGGATGAAACAATACTGAATTTTTCCAGTGAAAACTTGGACATTTATTTCCTGAAGATCTGAGTGATTATTTCTCCTGGTTTTATATCTGTGCTTTGAAAAGCTTTTCCTGAGCCAGCAGACAGGTGATCTGCTCAGTCAGCCACAGCTTTGCACTCTGAGAGACATGACAGGCAGAAGAAAGGAGAGAAAACAGGACAACAAAGCATGAATCTGTCATACGCATTTGAGAAGTGCTTGTGATGTTTATGTTTTTTTTTTTTTTCTTTTTTTCTAGTTCTTCAAACATCACTTGTCAAATAATTTAGAAAAATTTATTCTGTAGCCGATGTTGACTCCATGCAGCAGAATTCAATGAGGGTGTGTCAGGGGTTTTGAAGCTGCTCCACAGAATCTGAGGTTCACCTTTTGTTTCCTTGGTTGAAAACATTGTCACTGCCAAACAACTATCAGAGGCAGTAAGTAATTTTCAAGGAACGGAACTGGAAAGAATATTATGGTCCATAAATGTCTCTTTTGGTTCTTGATTCCAAGTAGTCAGCGCTTCATTTTGCTCATGGAGTGAATTTGTTATGAAAGGAATCATACATTTATATCTTTACATTCTGACTGAGATCCTACTAATACCACAATGCATCAGATTTTAAATACAATATATATAATGATATGAAAAGAAAATCCATTGTATGTATTGACAGTTAATGAATCTTTAATTTCTGTCCTACATATAATGAAGAAGGTGATCAATGCTGTCCAAAACAAAACCAAAAAGTAAAATGCAATGCCAAAAAATGCTTGGATAAATAAGATTAGGAGTGTCTTATGATGTCTTAGAAGTGTCTTATGTCAAGCCTCCCTTTGCAGAAATACTGAGAATTGGGAGAATTCCAATTCATTAATAGCTTATTGGTGACTGAGTAACTTTTCTTGGCAGTATATGCCATGGATGCAAAACAGATTCCTCAGTGACTGATGCCTTTTAGCTCTCATTTAAAATTATCAAGTTATTATAACTGGTTTACTGTTGGAAACATGAAGGGGTGAAGTATTGACTTTTTTACTTTCCTCAAGTTCTTGTCCCTACCAAGAGTTTGCATCCAAGTTTGGCAAGTTATTCACTTTTGTATAAACTACTGGAGGATGGCTCTCAGTATTTTAACCTTATAAATAAGGTTAAATAAGTCTTGTAGCAGACCAACTGTTTGTTCTGCCCTGTGCCCTCCTCACCATGTCACCAGCAGCAATCTCTGTGCAGTCAGACTGTGACCTAAAACTGAGCAGGACTACAGCTAACACACAAACAAAAGAAGTTTTAACCTTGATCAATTCCTCATCCCAGGTACTGGTATGGATGATGAATGCAAGCTGCTGCTCAGTACTAGAGGTCATCCAGGAAAGAGCAAAAAATCTGTCAGAGCTTATTAGTAGAAGATGAATTTCTGGGTAGAGAATCTTTCTTCAGTGATGTTATAGCATTGTTTTCACTGCTTTTTCCCAGAGTGTAGGACTGGTTTTCTTTTATTTTATTATTTTTATTTTATTTTATCCTTTTTCCTAAATAATCTAGTTAAATTTGTGTAGATAGCTTTTTTTGGTACAAGTTGGGTTTTTTTCCCATTTTACACTAGAGACAACTCTTGGTCAAGAACTGCAATAGAAAAAGGAATAATAAAGCTAGATGTCCCACCTTGCTAACACAAGTTTAATTTCATCAGATGCAGACAGAAAGCTCTGTTGTGATGTTTCACTGGAGGCAGCCATGTTGCTGCCATGTCACACTAGTCCAGTGTAGATGGGGGCTGAGACGAAGTGTAGCAGTTGCTTCACAAAGTCTGTTATTGGTAAGAATTTTGAAGTAATTTTTTTGTGAAAGTAGAAGCGTAACCATTAGAATTGAAACTCTTCTGATAATGTTTTGAGCTTGTTCCTCCTCTACAAGCCAAGCAGCCTAGTGCTTGAAGGAAGTTTGCTAAGATTATTAGGATAAATATGGGATTTTTTGCTATGCAACTTGGGTAAATGTATTTGAGGTGTGTTAAGATAAGTAGCCTGGATCCTGCCAGCTGTGAAGCCATAGTGAGTGAAGTAAAACCTGATGAATAAACTGGATGAGATCTTCAGTGCTTTGCTGTGCTGAACACTATTACTGCAGCTGTCAATAATGAATTAACTACATCAAAGCTAACTTGGACATGTTTAACTGAATTGTAGGGATGCCAGCAGACAAGTCCATTCTGTATTTCCAGAAAATGTGAGAGAAGCTATAATGTGAAGTACTCATTAGAAGATAAGCAAAAATTCAGGACCCAGCATCAGCAAAATCGAATGGGATTCATGGATGTTAGGAAAAGCATTGCAATTTGAGATGAGTGTGCCTCATGTCTGTGACTCATGTCTGTGTTTTGGGAGTCTGTGGGCTCTTTTCCTTTATTCCACTGAAGGTGAAAAATGGAAAAAAAAGATCTAATAAGCCCAAAAAGCAAGGTAGGCCAGGGTGTGAATTTACTTGAGCTATACCAATGCCAAACACTTGAGTGTGAAATTCAGACACAATAGATATTACTGAGGAACATGCCCTTGGTCTGCTGGTCCAAAGATGTCCTGTTCCTTTGCTTTCTTAACAGGGTGAAGCTTCCTGGGCTACCTGGAAAATCAGTGCCTTTTGATTTGATAGTACTCAGCTCTAACTTGAGCAAACTTGTCAGGTTGTTACAGAGAACAGATGTGTTATTAAAATCTGTCATTATGTATTTACCTATTCTGTATGTGTGGCCTTGTAGAAGAAAAGGTTCTTTACTAACAATATCTGCATCTTGTTTTATATGATCCCTATAATACTAATGGAGAGATTTTTCAAAATAAGTAATGTATCATTTCATATTAGTGTTCATTGCTTTCAAGGTTGATATTTAGAAGCAAGCATGAAAACCTCTTTGTCTTGGGTCAGCAGAGATAACACAACTTTAAATGTCGGGTTGCATGTGACCTGATTCCATGCAGACCTGAAATAATACAAAGTATAAAACCAGCTCTGGTTATAGGTGTTAACAACAAGAAAGGAAGTTTCTTCCATCTCTGATGGCAATTGTTTTCCTTCCTTGTCCTTAACCTGTGGGTATAAACTCATTAGCAATAATAAAGTCGTTACCTTCAGTATTTTATCTTCCTCCACAGGACTCAAAATATATTCTTTATTAAAGAAAAGATCGTGATTGAGAGTGACTACTTCAAAAAAAAAAAAAAAAAAAAAAAAAAAAGCCATTATAAAAGGGAAGGAAATCATGTTTGAATGCCTAAGCTCTCTGCAAGTAAGCCCAATTAGCAATAAAAGTTCTTTGACTTTACAGGAGAACTATGATGGCAATTCTATTAGAATGAAAATAGACAGACTGTTTTTAGTCTTTATCTCTTTAAAATCTTATTGCCATTTGCATTTTTTTTTTTACTATTGAATTTCTAACCTATTCATCAAGAGGCAGACACTTTATGCATTAAATTATGCTTTTGTGTGTATATATTCAATAGGTCTTTTCAGTCCTGTAAAGCCTCTATTAGTCCTATTACAATGTTTGCTTATGTCTCTTCTGTGTCAGGAAGCTTCTTTCTATTCAAGTCTGCATGAAGTAACAACATTTCCTAATTTCATACAGTCTGATATGTCAGAGCAACCCACTGAGCAGTTGTTCAGCTGGTGAATTAGCCATATGCATTTGTCAGTCCTTTGCCTATTGTGCTGGGGCAATCACTGTGGGACAAGGCCCAACTTTCCCATCACAGGATCCCTGTTAGATGCTCCCCTCCCTCTTTGGCTTCAGAAATAGCACATGCCTAAAATGTCTTTGGTGCCAATGAGGGGTATCTCTCTTAATTTTAAAACTGACGCATGCAGAGTAGTGGTGTCATTCCCTCACTATCATTAAGCTTTGTCTATCACACATCCTGTGTTGAAGAACAAGTGAAAATGGTATTTTGGGATACAGGAGGGCAAGAAACTTCTATAGAGTACTGAGTTCTTCTCTCTCCTCTCCTCTCTTCCACCACTGCAGCAAGTAAGTGCTGTGTACTCATGAATCACTTGTATTTGAATTTTTTTCCCCACTTAAGCTATGGCCACAAGAGGTTGGAAATGCAAGCATTTTTTTACATTTAAAGAATTTTTAAATTAACATAATATATATAAAGTCCCTGGAGAGGGGCTGATTGATGTTCTTTCACTAAGAGAGACTGCAGTTTAGTAAAAGCACTGGGACTCCATAACAGATATTTTGTTTGGAAAATAAAGTTTTAAAACTTACTGCACATCCCCAGAATGACAGTCATTGAAACTGGACAGATAGTGAGAAATTATTTGTCAACAGACTTAATTGGATGCACACTACTAAGTCATTCTTTTCTTTTAAAGATTTGATGAGATGCAGGCAGCAGAAAAAGAGACTGAACGAGCTTTGAACCTTTACTTTTGTCAGCCAGGCTTTTTCAAATAGAGAAAAAAGAATGAACTGCCTCGCTTTTGCAAACTCAGAACATGTAATCCTAATTCCTCCAATTCCTAACTCTAATAGCCACCTTACACAAAAAGAGTCTGGCCAAAGTTAGCATCCCTTGTCCTGCTATCAGTAGCAGCACGTTGTGTTGTACTGAAGTTTATTCGACATAACACTTTGCCAGCCTTACAGAGGGCCCTAAAAGCACAGCCTTGACCCCTTTGCAGTTTGGAAGGGTGTTGTGAGGCATAGTATATGAATCACAGAAACCCAAAAATCTTTTCTTTTTTTGCAGCAGAATGCAGCTTTTGACAGATGTTAAAGGCAGCAGGGGGGAAAATACCAACCTGAATTTAAATTTTGTGAAGTCAAAATAATTTGAAATAGCTTTAGAAGGGCAACATGCTGTAGTAGGGTACTGGAATTATTATAATAATAATGTCCTTTTAGATGCAGCAGTAAGTAATGGAGTCTGTGGGGTTAACAAGGATAGGAGATATCATAACAATCTGAGATTTGAAACTGCAGCTCACTCCAGGAAACAGAATTTACTAGATCTCCAAGAGCTTTAGAATCAGGCATAATCTAATGTAGAGAGCATTAAAAAAGAATGAACTCCAAATTCTGTTACAGCTTTCTTTATTCTGCTAGCCAGCACTTTTGACTTAAGTCTAAAACATTAGTATTCCAGTAACAGGAGGCCTTTTCTGGACAGCTATTTCAATAGCTTTTGCCTCATTGCATACTCTTTTGATACTAAAAGGAGGTGGCTTTTGAAAGTGTGGTAATTGCCACACTAGCTTAAACATGATAAAATAATAATGGATTTATTTTCAGGCAATTGGATAATTTAAGCAGTACTGTAGGATGGTGAGGTATCAGGTTTCACAACGTGCTGTGGAATACAGAAGGGCCGACAGCATTATAATGAAAACAGACAAAATTACTTTATCAGCTCCTGGAAAGTAAAATCACACAGGATGTCACCTGAATGTTACAGCTCTCTGAGTCTCAAGTTCTGCTTTATAAGTGTGGATTAATAAGCAAAGATCTATTTTATGTTGTCTCTCTGATCCATCAGGCAGTGGAGAAGCAAAGGTTTCTTTTCTCACATGAGCAGAATATAGTGCAAATAACTGACTGTACATTATTAAGTGTTTTTGTAATATTACTATTACAATTCTCTTGTTCTTTTGCAGCTAGGTTTAGCTTATGGTCATAGTAGGGTGACATTTTGTTGCAACAAAACCACTGGAAACAAAGTGTTAAGAAGCTGCCATAATTCCTAGGATGTGCTGCAGAAAATCAGGTTCAACTCTGATATCAACCTTAATGTTTAAATTAATTGCATTCAGCTGACAAGTATTTTAAACAAATACAGTGGACTTTGGTTCCCTTAAGTAAAACTGGTCACTAATAATAACACAGCATTTGCATATGTTCTTAGTGCTTTGTACCTATTAACTAGGTAATACAACATTAAGAGGTAGATGTGTGGGCTGCAGTTCTCTTCTATAACAGATAGAATGAGTTGAAAGGCAAATGACTGCCCAAGGCTATGCAATGAGAGATGTTGCAGAACTGGGGTGAGACTGATGAGGAATTTATTAGCATGCTGCTTCATTGGTGCTACTTGCTCTTCATAAATGGTCAATAAACTAAGAGGAAAACAAAGTTCCTGGTTAATAGAGAGATGAACTATAGATTTAAATTTTTTTTTAATTTTTTTTTTAAGATCAGAATATGTTCCGTGAAGCTGTAAGTATTTTATTTATTTGTTTATTTGTTTTTAAAGTCACTCTCTGGACTGCATTACTTTGCCATCTTAGTGTGTCAAAAAAACCCCACCAGAAACAAAAGCAAAAAACCAGAAGGAATAGAATCTAGATCATGAAACAAAGTTGACATGTTGGTAAAAATTCGGCAAGCACCTCTAAAATACCTGAGTGTGCATGGTGACTTTTTGTCTGTTGCCTTATGTGATGTATCTTTGAGATGATGATGAACATGTATTTTATTGACAAGACCAAATCAGGCTTCTGAAGTCTTTATTGGGAACTGTGACTCCTGCTAGCCTGCACCATGATCCTTAATTCCTGGAACTGGGAGGTTAGACATCTAGGTCCTGCATGCAAATTTTGTGTGGGGCATTCCTTTGCCTCAGACAAATTTAGGACATATTAGATTTAGGGAAAGAATATTGTTGCCGTTCCATGAATTGCAATAAAACTGTCTCAGGTAAGTTGAATGTGGAGCTCTGATCTCTTGTCTTTTCATGGGAGAAGGGAATGAGATTCATTGTTCTTCAGTTGAAGACTTGATTTGAATGCCTACACATGGCTCATGTGCCCTGGGGTGTCCCACATAGCTCCGAGCTATCAGTGCAGTGGCACATGAGTCTCTCTCAGATATTTGGTCTTAACTGTAGCCCAGAATAAATGAACTCTGCCCTGGGAATCCACCATGCAGGTGTCAGCTTCAGCTGAGTTGATCACTATAACTCTCTCCCTATAGTCAGAGCAGGGAGTGAAGTTGTGGGGTGGGATTCATCTGACCCATTTTAAATGTCCACCTTGGGATAAGAAGGATTGCATCCTAGTCTATTGAGTATTGGCTCATTCACCATGGACTGAGGCAGGCTGGGAGGGCTAACTCTGGTGTGTTTACACTGGAGACATGTGTCATTAATCATATGAATCTCATTGAGTGTGACTGAGCACAGAGCAGCCTGGAGCACTTTGGGACAGCTGATCTATCACTTTGGTATTGGTTTCTTGGGACACCGCTTTGCATTATGCCTGAATTAAACTGTAGAATCCCTCTTGTGCCCAAGCCAGTGTGTAAGGAGGAGATCTGCCACAAGATTTGTCAGGTACAGTATATTTGGCTGGTCTGTAGGAAATTTTGATTCCTTTTTTGGCCATTGTAGAGCTAGAGGACAGAACTGAGGTATTTCTCCTGCATAAAGAAATTATAATCAGTTCAGCTGTTGTTTTCAGTCAGAAATTGTGCATCTACACCACTGATTAATATGACTGCTGACTTAACCAATATAAACATGTCTTGCTGAAGAGAAATTATTGCATTAGAAGTTATTAAAGATATACTCTGAATAGCAATGATTTTTGAACTGTACTTGTTATTAAAATTTGTCAACATTGATATCAGGATTTTAATATCCTGCTTGATAATTAAAATTCTGCCTGGCAAAGATTTCCTCTAGGTCTGATGTATGGGAGCCAGATATTCCTCCTGAGTTACTGAAGAGCATTATATTCATGCTCTGGTCAGTGAAAGATTGCCACTATTGCTTTTGTCTTGGTAATGTTTCACAAAGATGAGCCTAAAGTTACAAAGAGCAGCTGCCAGCTGAGGAGAAAAATTCATGTTCTCTAGTCTTTGAATCTTCCAGCTTGTCTTCAGTTTCAGGCAAACATGCTTCAGGGTATTCTGTGCTGTCAGATTTCTCATTTGACATTTTCTCAAAGAAAAGCGAGAAGTTTTATAAAAGAAAACAACATCAAAGAATGATGAGCTCCTTGCAGATGTCAGTGTTGTATGGCACATTTTACATGAATTGCTGGTGTTGTCAACTCTTCTGCTGGAGTGCAGAGAAGAATGGGCTCTGCTTCAGTTAAATGTTCAGTTCTCAATTCCCCTTAAAATATATGAAGCAAAAGACAGCTTATTAAAGAGTGGGCATTGTTTGGAGATTGCCATGGAATGAGAACTGCTATTTTACTGTTTTTATAATGATTTCTTATTTTTTCAGACTTTAATTAAAATATCTTTAATGTGGCTTCCTAGGGGAAGAAGGGTCATAGTAACACACTGCATGTCTTCGCATAGCTTTCCAAATCCTGTTCTGGGTAAGTCTGTTGACTAATATGAATCCAATGTAACAAAAAGGGAAAGGGCTCTGGAGAATCATAATTTCCTGTATGGTTTACGAAAATATACAGCCAGGTTGAAAAGACAGGCTCTGCTATATCCTTATTGAGAGACAGACTGCAGAGAGAATTCACATACCATATAATCTACATGCAACAGAGAAAGCAGCTGCTATCTTGTTTTTTGGAAACATATAATTTGTTGCTCACACTGTATTAAAGGTGAAATTCAAGTAAGCTGACTTCAAGCATCTATAGCATAAACAGCTACACCTGAGTTGTTCACCCTGGAGTTCCTTTAGAGTCAGTGGAGGAAAATATGCAAGCTGCAGCTTGTTTTGAATTATTATTTTAGGGGACAGAGAGTGATTTTTAATAAGGGTATCATCAAGAGATTCTATGAAGCTGATGCCTTCAGCAGTCAGACTGCAAGGACAAAGGTATGCCACCAGCATTCTCTTATCTGCTAGAGATATCTCAGACACTCTGGGATGTGTCACATGGCACTAAATGCCTCTGTTTGTGCATCTAAATTGAGTCCCACCAGTCCTAAACTCAATTAGTGCTTCCTGGGATTGTATCCCTCCTCTTATACCAGTTTCCCAACAGGAACTCTATGGCTGAACACAAAATGCTTTCCCTAAATCTCTGGGTTACTTCATGTGCTTTTGGGTGCTATCCAGAGGATCTTGGCTGAGTGTCTCTCCCTCTTCCCATGCCACAGTACAGCCCTTGCCCTTCACAGAAGTGAAGGCCAAACTCATTATATAAAACTTTTAAAACACACTAACCCAAATCCTATACAGAATCCTTTTGAAGTGTCATGATCAAGGTATTGACCAACTGTCTCTATCAGACAGAACTTTATTGGAGAAGGAAGAAGAGGAAAAAAAAAAATCAACTAGTATTATTCCATGATCTCTCGGGGTATCTTCCAACCCCTAACATTCTGTGATTCTCTGATTCTGTGATTGTGGGAACCTGAATGGCTGATGAGAGGTAAGATTAGCTTTTCCCTTGCTTTACTGAAGAGCCACACTGTTTGGTATGCTCAGCACCAGTGGGATTCACCCTTAATTGTGCCACCTGATGTTCCTCACCAGCTTCTCCTAACTGGGTTCATTCTTAGCTGCTTGTGCATAGCCAGCCCCATTGTTTGTCAGCAGAAGCAGAAAGGAACAACTTGCTGAACACAATCATTCTCTGTATCAGAGCTACACAAATCTTTCAAAATAGCTCTTCTTTCAACAGGCAAGGGGGAAAAATAAAATTAAAAAATTGTCTTTTCTTTCTGCCCAGTGAAACTTGCACAAGATATGAAAGTTCTGTTCTTTCTCAGACATCAGTCCACACTGAAAAATGATAGTAGATACCAAATTCCCATTGAATTCTAATTGGTTTCACCTCAAGTTGGGCTTGAAACTAGATTCTCCAGTACCTTGATGAATTTGGATCTTACTTCCTGTTCTTGCAAGACGAAATTGAAGCAGAGAGTGGAAAAGGAGAAAGAATATTAGCTTAAGTTTTTGGGTTTTTTTAATGTCAACTTTTTTCCTCAGCTATTTTCCAGGTTATTTTGAAATTTACTTTGAGGTATTTCAGCTTCTGCAAAAGAAAATGTCATTTTAAGTATCCAGTGCAAACTGAACTATTCCAGTGACAGATGGGAAAGGCAGTATACAAAAAATATACCTGTCATTATTTAAATCTTGCCAGAGTCCTAGGCTGGGTTTAATCTTGAAATGGGAAATTCTAATGTTCTGCATGTAGATGTTACAGATAATTTATAAATATACATATTTTTAATGGATTGCCATGTTGGCACTTTATAGTACAAGTTTGCCATTATTGTTCAGAGTCA
Organism: Heliangelus exortis; assembly: GCF_036169615.1. Classification (NCBI taxonomy): domain Eukaryota; kingdom Metazoa; phylum Chordata; class Aves; order Apodiformes; family Trochilidae; genus Heliangelus; species Heliangelus exortis. The sequence goes on from NC_092423.1 coordinate 19,605,232, forward strand.
CATTGCATAATTATATAATTTCCAATTCAGAAGGACAAAAACTTCCTTTTTCCCTTGATTATAGAAAACTTAACAGGTGTATTGTAGACTATTAATTCTTCCACAAAAATGTCTTATATGTTTATCTAATAGTTTTTCTAGTAAGATGAAAATGAACGGGTAATACTTTAAAGGGGTAAAGGAAAATTATCATAATTATGCAAATATAACTTTTCAATGAAAAGAGGAGATGTTTTCATCTCTAGTGGGGTCTGGCAGGATTTTATGTAGCAGAGGTCTGGAAGATTGTCTAAATAAATGATACCAATCTCCACATATTTGTATTGAAAGCTGTGGCTCATCCATTTTAAGATGATTGTTTGGATAGAAGACTCTTTTCAAACCTTTGTTTAGAGTTCAGAGAGCTGAACATCTGATTTAGCCAAGGTGTCCCACTGAGCTACAGGCAGCCCAGTTTTCTGTGGCTGACAGCGTGCAGAAACCAGGATGGCTACCACCTCATCCAGCTGCCTTTGATGCCTCTGTTAGCTGTGTATTATTTATAGCTTCATAGAGTAAGAGTTTGCTTCATTGTGACTCTTAAAGGAGGGATAAACTTTTGCCTCTTGGTATGCAATAAATACAATTCAACTTTTTTTGTCAGGGTATCATCTTACCTGGGGTTATTGTGTAAGTGTGTGTATGTGTATGTAAAATTCTCAACATACACATTGATAATTTTATATATCTGGCCTTGCCTGAATAGAGCATGTGTCATGATGAAGGTAGCCTGGAAGTTGTTGTGTTCACTGTGTCACCACAAATTAAAAAAAATATTGTCAATGAGGGAAGATTTTAATTTTAAGTTGTTGCTATATATGAATGGATGGATGTTATCACACAAAAAATTCAATGGCTGCTCACACAGAGAACACACCCACTGTTTTGTAGGAGATTGACAGCAATGGTGTATCTAGGGAAGAGTTAGTGAACTCAGTTTAAAGTGATCAGTGTATAAAATAGTCCTAGTGGACTTTATTAAATATTTTGACAGGATTTAAAGTTGGGATTAACACTTCCACTTTTTTTCAAAAAGAATGCAGAGGATCAGATTCCTTGGGCTGCTCTGGCAGCTTTGAGCTGTGTCAGCAACACAAAGCAGTAATAAAGCTAATTTAACTGGCCTGTTAAACCTGGTTTACAGCTGCTTTGTGTCACTGGAGTGGTACAAAGCAGCTTGCATCCACTGGTAAGTCTGGCCCTACATATTTAGAAAGCTGCTGCTTGTGCTGGGAGAAGCAAGGCAATTGTGGGTGACTGTGGTGTGAACTGTGTGAATGATGTTTGGTAATGTTAGGGTTGGACTGTTAGCAAGGAGAAGTTGCTAAATTTTATTCTCTAATGAGTACATGGCTAAGAGCCCTTTCTGAATGCCTGTTTCGTATTTGTTTCCCTTTGAAGCAAAAAAGGCATCAAAAGGCAAAGCTTTTCTTGTGCTAGAGCTGAACTGACTTGCAGTGAAACTTTTCTCTTAATGTTTCTTATGTCCTGTGTAGTGTTTCTCTGCTTCACAGAGATCTTTGCTGTGAATTCCTTTGTACAACGTTTTTGTTAAGATGGCACATTTTTCTATAAAAAGGGGAAGCTTTTGCCTCCTGTGCCTCTGCCTTTTTTTCATAACTGCTTCTCTTGCCTGAAGTTGCTGGCACAGTGTGCAGCACTGTGTGCATCAATCCTTTCTTCATTGACTCTCACCAAAGCATCTTTTAGTTCTTCTGTGGCATTTCTGTGACCTAAAATCACCGGGGTGCCAGAGCTTTATGTGAGTCCAGGATAAACCCCCAGGTTCCACGCTTTATACAGACAGCTTGCTTGTTCCTTCCCTGAGCATTTTTTTCTGGAAATATTTGCTTCCTAATCCAAAACTATGTGTTTGTGAATTCCTGAGTAGTGAACATTTTCTCCTTAGAGGCAGGGATGTAGAAAAAGTTTCTAAATTCAGGATGCTTAGCTTCCCTCAGGCTTTTGCTAAATGCTGCTTTTTGAGCAGAGGAGACAGTGCTACAGAGTGGCTTCAGCAGGCTTCCTACAGGTGGAGGATGTTGAAAGTTGGATGCTGTGCTCCAAGTTGGAGGTTTGTAACACTTTGAAAATCCCTGGCAGAGATCTGCTATTTGAGAATAAACAAAACAATAAATAGAGACTGAATGAAATGAAATTAACATTACATCCACAAATGCATTCAACTTCCAGCTATTTGTGTATTCATTAATGAGAAGGTAAAAAGTCATTTTGGCCTTAAAATAATAATTTTTGGCCGTACCGTGACTTCTTCAACTACACTGAACAAAAACAAGCACTGGAGAACTACCTGGGTACTTGTTTATCTCCCTCTGAAGCTCTCATTCATTAAAGCACCCAGCATCTTGCTAACCTTCTTGCTAAGATGGAGTAGCTTGGAAATGTCAATGTTTAAAATTGCTTTTTCTCACCTCCAGCTTCTCAAGAAATGTAGCTCTTCTTTTCAAGCAAAGAGCTATCCACAGCAAATACTGAATGAGGACATTTGTCACAGCGAGCCATTTGTCAGCTCCAATTGGGATTTCAGTGTAATGCTTGTCCTGCTGGTACACAATATGGCTCAGGCTACCACATACTCCAGTTCCCATAGTGACTGCTGGACTCCTGGCGACTGCTTAGTGTCCTGGTTCACTTTTCAGAGCTATTGGTGCAGCAAACCTTGACTTTGTTAAAGGCTCTTTTCTAGTTTGATATTTTAACTGTCATAGCAAACCAAGAAATGAGGATGAGGTTTTAAGTCTGAGTCAAATTTTTCTGTGTTGAAACAAAAAATTACCTGTATTTATATACATATTTAGAGCAAAAGAGATGAATTGAATGACTGTCCTGAGTGTCCTACTGTTATCTAGAGGTGGCTGCATAATGTTCATCTCCCTAACATGGTGTGAATGATGCTCCCAACCTCTCAGCACTGGCAGCCCATCCTATCCCAAATCCACTCAGACAAGAGAGGAAAGAAAATACGAAAAGCTAAAAAACCCCACACCACAAAACCAAACCACAACACTAAGCCCAATGTACAAGTATACTCTTAACAGCACTTTGACAATGGAAACAGGAAAAGTGTCAAATACTGCACAAAGTCATCTGGATACCTATCCATAGATATAGAGGGTGAGGTAATCAGACAGGGTGGTGATGAGCAGCAATACAACACAACAGCCTAATAATTCTGATGTCTCTTTTGTAATTGTCATGCATGCTAAGCAGGATGCTTGTTTGAGTATATACACGTGTAAGACAGAGAAAGAAACAGAGAAAGGCGGCGGACAGATCTCTCATGTTACAACAAGTTTGCTGACAAGGCAAAGAAATATCCAAAAAGATCTGCAGCAAATATGCAGTATGCTCCAGTTTACACCAGAGGACAGATGGTACACAGATGGCCTGGGATCAGAGGAGTACGAAGCTGCTTTGAGCCACACACACTTTCCCTTGTGGGTTGGCGTGTGCACATTGCAGCTGTAAGCAAAGTTTTCTTCTGCCATCCTAGTCCAGAGGAGTGTGACAAAGCAGATCGTGAGGAAGGGGTTGCGTTTGTTGCCTAACAGTCTTTTTGACCCTTTTGGTTAATGATACCAGGTTCTGTAAAATATGACTGTCTTGGAAACCTGGCTTGCACTCTCAGCATTTCAGAAAAGCTTTGTCATCTGCATGTGGTGTTTTAGAAGTAGGTTGGAATGCAAATTACTCAGGTTTCTATATTTTTTCTGAAAACTGTTAATGAATACTTCAGATAAAGGGTCATAACCGAATAATGATGGCACCTGTCTGATTTTTAAAAAACACTCTGCCTGTTTTCCTATCCTGCCTGTTTTTTGACTCTGTGTTTTCTTGACACCTCTTTGCACATTTAGGGAATTTTTTTTCTTTAAAGATTAGAGGCAGTAACAGATGGAAGGATGGACTCTCAGTAGTCAAAAGGGTGCCTCTGGGCAGGGATCATTGACTCAGCATGGTAACAGGCTTTCACATTGGTGACTTAAAAGGTTCATGAGTTTTACAGTGGAGAGATAGTAATAACCAATGATGTGATCCAGATTCCAGCCATAAAATGCCAAGCAATATGTTTCTGATTTGCGTCATCTGTTGCTTTCTACTGCCCTCTCTATTGCAAGAAATATGTGCATGCAATCCTGTCTCTGAAGAGTAATTTTGCACATACTTAAAATTGCAGTACAGAACTGCTGAATTTTATCCAATAATTTTTGTATTATTGAACAGCATGTTGGTGACATGTACAAGGAACCCTTAAAAAAACCCTCAACTTTCTTCCAAAATTCACATTTTGTTCCAAAATGGGTAAAGCTGCTGATGTGGAAAAAAAATTACCTAGGATACATTTCACAAATTTATTATTCAGGCCACAAACCAAAACTTTTTCAAGATGTTGTTAGGTGATTTTTTTTTTAAATTTAAAAATTTATTTTTCTCGCCCAGAGATATGCAATTTGTTCTTGTTAAGAAAAGAAGTTCCTGTCTCTGATCTTAATTCTGTTTGTTTATTGTTAGTTGGGCACCACTCCGGAAAGTCACAATTATTTTGATGGAAAAATCTATGGAGAATGAGTATCACTTGCAGAATTAATTCAGTGCATCTCTTTAATTCATGAAAATAATAATAATCTCATATGTATGTTCCTGTCTTCAATTTCAAAGTGTTCAATAATTTTGCTCATATTATTGCTAGGAGATGAAGTGCAGTGGAGTGACAATTCACTTAACAAGTGTTGCTTAGAGAGAGTACCAGAGCAGACTTTGGAGAGATTTGTATCAAGTGCTATGTGCTTTGGAGCAGTCTTTTGGTTTGTATCTGTATAGGGTATTTCTAAGGTCACAAACTACTGATATTTAGACAGCATACTTGCCCGTATTTTTATGATAATTCTCTGTAAAATTATGGTAAATGTGTTTGCCAATGTAGGCATAAGTAGAAATTCATACAAATAGAGCCTTAGTCAGGCCTGAAGTGATATAACTGTATAACTTTATTTTGAATGATGTATCTGTACCACATGTACAGTTTTTACAGTATATAGTACAACAGGAGCTGCTTGGCTGGTAACAGTAGTTGTGGTATTCAAAACATGAAGAAGTGAAAATGCAGTAGCTGCTCTTCTTACCTTTAACAACATTTAACCAAAACGAAAATAATCTGTCAGACTGTAGATGGAGAAATCATGGCTATACATTATCAAAATCACAACAAATTTCATGTTCCTGTCACCTGGAAGAAATTTTTAAATTGAGATAGTTTATATCTTCATTTTGTGCCTCTAGAAAATTAAAATATTTTGCGGTTTTTAATTTATAGTTTTACTTCCCTTCTGAAGACAGAAAGAGACCTTTCTTTTGCTTTGTTTCTGCTTCTAAAGCCATAAAATTCTCTGTGGATACAAGATACTAGAAATCTTCCTATCACTGATTCATTCAGTCACTTTCTCTCTGTCAGAATTTTGCCAATAAAAAGAGGAGTGTAGATGTGAAGTAAATTTGAAGCAACACTGGGGAAACCGAGGTGTTAAACTTGAAGTAAGTGTTGGAATTTTCATAACTGCTTTTTTCTAAGTTTATATGCCTATAAGTGTGATATTTATTTGTGCTGGTGATCAGTAGAGAGTAAAGAACATTTCTAGTGTCTGATTCAAGTGACCTGATTTCGATTTCTAAGGGTCTTAGATCTTCAGATGTGATGAATTTCAGCCTGGATATAGTTGACCACTGACATGAAAAGGAGTATGACCTGCAGGTTTGGAAGAGAATTCCAGACATTTGCATTGAACAAAATTTCATTTGGGGGTAGGAATCCCTCTCCATGCCTCACATATTTTCCCTGCATTCTGAACTTGCATCCTTGCATTCTTCTGTGTTATACTGTACAAACAATGATGTTTATCTTTAATCCATCCGAGTGGGTATAGTGGTCATGTTTTGGGTAGGACTGAAAATGAAGCTAAAATGCCAGGGTTGATTGTCCAGAGTGTTGTTCAGCCTTTTTAAAAATGCTATAATGGAAAAGTTATTTCCTGAAAGTGATTTCTTTAGAAATTTAGCTATATGTATACAATTAGCATCTGATCATTTGAGAAGCAAAACATAAAGCCATGGTTGTTTATATGAGTGGACTATTAACCTTAGAATCAATAACACCAATTTCTCACAGGGTCTGCAAAGCAAACTGATGGCACCAGTTTCTAAATAAGTGTGCATTAAAAAAAAAAAAAAAAAAAAGCCTTAACCTGCAGGCTGTAATATAACTGACTTCCAAAGAAAGGTAATTAGATATGGATGTTTTTATTAGAGTATTCCCTTTACTGTGACATCACTTGAGATATTCACAATAGCTTCATTAAGCTCATCAGACACTGTTGTCTGTGACAGTTTAATGAGCCAATAAGCATTTGATTGTGGTCTGCTGTCACAGCATGTGTGATGAAGGCCACACAAATTAATGGCAATAAACAATTTATGAATCAGCACAGTAGAGAATATCTGTGATAAACAGAATATTAAAGATTAATGTCAAAGCTCTGGTAAGGGCAAGTATGGCAAAACCTGACTTCACTGTAGCTGCGTCTGACAGTGAACTTCCTTAATTTCCTTAATTTCCCTCCCTCATAAACAATGCATTCTTTTAATTCCTCTGACACGTTTAAAAATGAAATGTTCTCACCTCACCTAGATACACCTCTAACACCTTCCATCTCTAAAATCACTAAATCCTATGGAAACAATTCCTACATTGTTGTAACATGTCTAATATGTCAAAGCATTGAACTGTATTTTGTCAAGAAATATACTCAACAAATATGCAAAAGTAATGCTTAGACTTTTGCTTTCTCAAGAAAATGGCAAAAGTTCTGTCCACAGTAGCTAAGTGCTTCCTCAGCAGAGAAATGAGGGATGTGTTGGATAAGTAAGAAAAATGAAGTGCATATGGAGTAAAAAGCAGAAAGGTAGAAATAATTCAAAATGTTAAACAATCTGTCTAGAAAAAAATAGAGTGAAATATTTCAGCAAATATGAGAAAATGAGTAAAAAATGTGAGCACGCTGGAAAAAAAATTTTTAGCGAAAAATTTCATGACAAAAATTTATAGACCAAGCTAAACGAGGCTGAGCTGACATGAGAAACAAGTTCATAAGTGGCTCAGCTACAGTTTTACAGCATTACCTGGTCTACACATTTCTTGTTCCTATTCTTGAATTGACACCGACATCCAATTTAATGTTTATTCCAAGTTGTTTCATTAACTCTCATAATGCTTACCTCAGATTCCACAGGAGTGGTAATTTACTTAATTTATATGCAGGTCCTGCCAGAAAAAAGACAATTAAGAAACTGTTTATTAAATGATAGCTTGAATTGAGAAGAATAAATGGGATTGTGAATGTTTACTTAAAGCTGAATCTGTTTTCATATTGACTCTTTTGAAACAGAGGTACTGCTTTTAATATGGGGCAATTAGTAATGGTAAATTCTCTCTTAAGGAGAATCCTATTTATGTTCTTATTGATTTTAATTGAGTTCTGACCTTTAATTGATAGAATAATTTGATTAATATAAAAAAGTTCAACTATAGAGATGCAGAATATGGATGCTGACAAAAAAGTGGATTCTGCGAGACATTTATGTTGTCCAAATATAACCTAGTCCTATTAAACATTTCATTTCAGCACCTGTACAGAAAATATCATAGAATAACAGAAAGATTTGGGTTGGAAGAATCCTCTAGAGTTCAAGAGGTTCAATCATCTCCCAGAGCAAGGCTCAGCAGATCAGGATGCTCAGAGCCTGGTCCAGTAGAGATTGGGAAATCTCCAGGGATGGCAGTTCCACAATATATCTCAGCATCCTGTTCCAGTGGCTTATCCACCCACATGGTAAAGAATATTTTCCTATGTACAATCAGAATTTCCTTTCTTGCATCTTGTAACTATTGCCTCTTGTCCTTTGGCTGTGCACCAAAGTGAAAGTCTGTGTGTCTCTGTTTTTCAGGTTGTATGTAACTGCAGCTGCATTCCTCTTTTAGCTGTTTCTTCACAAGGCTTGACAAAATCTGGTTTTATAGGAGAATTGCAGTAGTTTTGATCTAACATTTAGATACAAAAACATGGATTCTATACAGGATGTTAGATTGAATTCAGTTTTATATAAAGTACCTTCAGAAAAATCTGAGCAGTGACCTACTACGGCTTAATTGGTGACAGATTACATTGATTTTTTTCCTCAAGTTGAGTCTGTTTTGCCCATGACCATAACTGGTGAGAGACCCCTCCCTGTCCTTGTCTTGACCCATGAGATTGTCCTTGTATATTCTCCTTCCTATCCCCCTGCAGTGAGAGAGCAACCATATGAGGCTTAGCTGCTGGCTTGGCCTAAACTGTGACAGTCATTCAGGACTCCTGTTTTTCTCTCCTGAGTGGTTCATAAACTATAGAAGTAGAAGATATGACCAGAAATACTGATATACCAACACTGACTGAATGACATAAACATCAGGTTACAAAGGCAAACACTTTCTTGGCATTGCTTCCTCTGTCTCTGATCCTGTAAATTTTTATTTTCAGCTCAGTGCACATACCCAATAGGATCTGCATTCCCATTCATAAGAGTTTAAAATTGGCAGTTTGTGTGCTCTCCTGGGAAGTGGTAATTGCCTGGACAGTATGAAATGTAGGTTCTTATCCCTTTATGCAGAGAAGTGTGTTGAAACTTTGCTTCCCACTGCCAAGATGGGCACAGAAGCAAGTAAGAGCTTGAAAGCAACAAGTGGGGTATCCATCTCTATGGCATTTGAAGGGAAAGTAGAGGACATTTTTGCAATTTTGTGATATTGATTTATTTTTGTGTGAAGGAGATGTGCTCTGAAGGTTCCTGCTACAACACTATCAAAGGGACTTAAACAGGGAGATGACTGCCATCTGAATCACACCAGGATTAGACAATGAAGCTGGCAGCTGAGCTTTACAGGCTTCCTGATCTGCACAAAGTTACAAGTCCAGGCAGATAGCTGGGCTTCCACTTTGTCAGCTGAATGGTATTTTGAGGATGACAGTTTGGGCAAAGGCACATATGCCCACATTCCTGTCTCTGCCTTTCTGTTCTTAAGAACAACACCCACCTGACACCCACACCTGACAAAGGAAGTGCAGTAGCCCACTTTCTGTGTATGACAAACCTTCCAGGGATGGCATGGTGTCTATCTTACATTTGACACAGCCTGCAATGCCTAATATCATGACTGGAAGGCTGTATAGTAATGCTGTAAGCCACAAAGCTAGACAGGACTTGAAATATTAAGATCTCAAAACATAAGGTGGCTATATCCACATATAGTCACCATCAGATTCAGTTAGATATTAAACTATTTGCTTAGGACCTTGCATATGGAAATGATTGCCTAACTCTTTCTTGGGTTTTACCTTTCAAAATCTTGGCTAAGAGCCAGGAATACATGTGAAAGAGCAAACTGAGCCTTCTACACATAGCAATCAGCCATTACCAGCTGCTGAAAGCCCATGCAGCAAAAGCAGAGCTGTGAAACAGTTCAGCTCAGCAGCAGTCATCACCTGCAGCTGCTTGTCAAATTGCTGATTCTAATGTGATAATGGGAAATGCATTGGGCTTGGAAAATAAATACTTATGCAGGCATCCAGAGAGAGGATGTTTAGGGTGTTGTGGGATCAGAAAACAGAGATGAAGGATGGCAGCTTCTGTTCTTTATGCTCATAGCAAATTTCAACAAAGTGTAAGGAACTGACAGGTAAGGACTGAGTAACAAATGATACTGAGTCTATGCAGTATTACTGAGATGTATAGGCTAATGAAATTAACATTTTCTTTGAGGGAGGGATGTGGCTTCAAAAGACTGTTGAAAAGTATCAGACTTTGGCATGCGGACTGAATTGTGCTGTTGGGAGCCAATTTTTCATAATCCAGATCTAATGCACTGTCCCTAGAAAACAGTGGAATTTTAGGTAACCTATCTGGATTCTTTTGATTTAAACCACTGTCTGATGAACTAAGATGCAATGAAAGAACAATGAGAACACAAGGTACCCAGAATAATTTTCCCACCAACATTTTTCTGCATTTAGCATTTTTTGAAGTTACGCTACTAAGTAGATAAATTTTCTTTGTGAATGAATAAGAAAAAAAAAAGTAGATTCTGCTGGTGGATAGTGATTGTAATGAAAATTATTATAACCTATTAACACTGCTAGATTTATTTTAAAATACAAATTTATTTTAAAAATGAATTTAAAATTTATTTAAAAATAGAATTATTTTCCAAATTTAATTTTTTATGTGATTGCAGTAAGCAAAAGGAGCTGGAACTGCATTATTTCTTCTTTGCAGGATGATGAAAATTTTTGAAATATTTTGTTGTGAGATTTCCAAAGGTCATGCCACACAGAGGAAGAAATCTTATAAAAATTACTAAAGAAATTTCATGCATATGCATATTTCATCCATATTTTGGACTGGATTCACTCACACATGCACAGAATATTGCACACCTGGCTAGAATTAACACACACTTGCCTCTGAACACACCAACCTGTGTGGCTGATGCCCACGTCTGATAAAACTGCTGGTGAAGAAAGATTTCTGACGTTTACATTCTAAAACTTTTAAAAATGCCACATCTCTAGGCACAGCTATACACATGCTTTTAGACTCTGTTCATTGTGTATCAAATAGCTTTCTTTTTCAAATCTTCCCACAGTTGTAACTTGTTAACAACATCTTGAAAAAGAATGATTACTAAATGCTATTTACTCTGTCTAGTCTATCCTCATTGCACTGAATTTAATTGCTTTGGGTTTCTACTAGGCAACTAAGCAGGAATTATTTTGATGATGTTGTTAATTTTATGGATGTTCTCTGCGTTTGCAAAGGTACTAATTGGTGCTGCAGATACTGTAATATTAGGTTACAGATGTAGCTGGGTTATTAGTACCAACAACTTAATTGTAACTATTTTGTTTCTGGAGATGTTTACAATATACTCTTATTTTGCAAGCAGAATAACAAATGCAGCAGTTTCAGCTGTAGACTTTGAAAGATCTCTTGGGTTCAGGATGTTACTAACAAGCTACAAACCTGGCAGGCAGAAGAAAAAAAAATGTATTTGATATTTGGTGTGAGAGAATCTAAAGCTAACAGGAAATTTATTGGCTTCTGTTCACGTAGGTTCATACTCTGGCATTTCTGAATGCTCTTGGGATTTAAGCAAATCTCCACATGCAAAGTAAAATTCCAGTTGGATCCCTAGAGTTGTTTTTTTAAACGTGCTTTTAGGTCCTTGGAGCTTTTGATCTGGATTCATGGGAAATCTGAGCCAGCTTTGACATGAGGTTTGCAAACTCTTGGATGAACCTGACCTTATATTCTGGAAGCAGACAGTAGAGCTGCAGCGCTATGAAAACTGTCTTAAAACTATTCACAGCATGTAAAGTTAAGCATGGTTTGAAGCCAAAATATGCTGCACTTGATTTCATTAACAAATACTTCTACATTTTTAACAGAATTTTTCTATAGGAGGAGGACCAAACTATTGGACTAAATAGAGTGCCTCAAAATAACCAAACTTACCAATTGTCTGAAGCAGGAGTTGAATTGTCCACACTAGGCTGGGGCTGGAAAATGTTTTGGTTCAATATGCACTGATTGTTACTAATAGACAATGGGAAAAAAGTTACATCACAGGAAAATGAAAGCGAGTTTTAAATATAAAAATATGTGAAGGAACAAAATTTCTTAACTGCACATAGATATCCAGTCTATTTCCAATCCCTATTAATTCATCCTAAATCAAGCACTAAACATATGGTATGTGCAGATGGCTCATGCAGCTGCTCATGCCTAGAATCCAGGTGGGTGTTTCTCTACAGTTTAACATACTTTGTCTCAAAATTCTGTTCCAATTTTTAATGAGGAACTTCATGAGAATGACTAATAACAAATCCTCCAGGTTAGGAATGCTGTACAGTAGACAGTATCCTCATTTGGGATTAGCTTGTATTATTACAAAGTGTCAGGGCCAAAATTTGAAATAGGGGTCTTCAGGGCATTTTTCTCAATGAGTCTTTCAGAATATTTTTCAGACACTTGCACAGCTGCCTACTTGCATATTCTGCACACAGGTGCTAAGGTTTCTGCACCAGCTTACCACCACACAGTGTGTGTAAACACATGTTCACAAAGAGCAACACCAGATTTATTTTCCTAAAGGCAAATATTACCAGTGATGAAGTACTCCCAACAGGGCAGGTGGCCAGTGGGAATTCTTTGGATCAGATAAAGTTACTTAGAGATTTTGTAAATCTAAGTGTTCACCCCAAGACTAACAGTGATGCTTCTGGACAGTGTTTTTTTCTTTTTGTAGAGCAACAGCCTGAATCAAATATGCCTTAGGAAACACATGATCATAGAGGGTCATGATGCCCTTCCTCTGGGGATAGCTCTGTTTTGTTCTCAGCCAGTAAATTACTCCATATACATTGTGGCTGTTATGAGACTTCAGTACTGATGCTTCCTGCATGATCACCCTAACTTGATTCCTGCCTTTTTTGCAGCTCTCACTTTCTTTTTATTTAGAAGTGTATCTGAAAGAGGTCTGTAATTTTTATCTCTCTCTGGATATTTGTATCTAGCTTAGTACCTAGCTATTGTGTCTTTTATTACATTTGCATGGGTTACATGAAAGAGCCATCAGTGCCATGGTCTCTCAACCATCAGAGTCTCTCACAGTCATAGACTGCTATGCTTATGGTGGGCTGCATCCCAGTTCACTGAGGTGCTTCAGAAAAAGATGATCCAGGCAGTGTCAATCTAATACTTTGGTGCTGTCAAACGATGCTTCTTCTTCCCTTTCCTATTCTACATGCACACTCCCAAACTTTACTTTCCACTTGTTCTGGAATTTATCAGAGCATTGATTTGTTTCACTGAATTTTGTAGAAAACTCATCCAGCAGTAAAACAAGTAGTTTATGGAGTTCAGCTGATCACTGCAGGGCCAAACAATTGTCAAAGCTGAAAGATGGAAGAGCAGGAGAGGAAGGGGCAGAGGAGCAGAACCATCATTCATAGGACCAGCTGGCAATTAAATGTGAAATCAGCTCAGCTGTCTCACTAAACCTCATCTTCCAGGAATGATGGCTTGGAGATTGTTGGGATTCAAGGCACATTTAGGTCAATGTTTTCCCATTAGCTAACTTGTATCACTTCATCCTTTTTTTTTTATAAGGATTTAATTCTGAGGTGCTTTTCTCCCTGTTCTCACTATTTGCATACAGGAGTGTGAATTCTGTCATGTAGGTCAATGCTAGGCAACCTGTTGCTGAGCTTCGCAGTCCCTAACTCCATTCTAGGCCTATGCCCACCTTCTGCGTGGGTTGGATGTTGAAATCTTCCTTGGTTTTCTCTGAGGCAAAATTAATGTTGACTAAAATTCAATTCATGTTTTTCCTGAATCCACAGGGGATTAGTAGAAAGAGGACAAATAAAAGAAAAACAGAGGAAATTGCTTCGTATAAATCAAAAAACATTAGCTAAAAGCAATGGAGTTATCCACCAGGATGTTGTCTCTTTCTTTCATCTTTGGCTTGAACTGTTCAGATGGTGATTTTTTTCACCTGTGTTTAAATAGTCTCATCACCACTGCAATTTTAAACATTTTTGTAATTGAAAACTGAAGGCCCTCAAGTTTCAGGCTCTTATTAATTTAATATAAGTCCTTTTATGTGAAATCGCCTCAAGATATGGTTCCTTTCTGCTCTGAAGAGCAGAAAGTATAATTTAATTAAGTGGCTCAATCTAAAATGCTGGATATATTTCTTTCAGAATAAACATTTTTTTAAAAAAAAAATCTCCTTCAAAATAAAACACTTCTCTAAGCAAAAGATGAAAAGATTACTCTCTACTGACATGGCTACAGTGTAATAATAGAGGCAATTTTTCTGCCTAGAGGGTTTCATTTAAATACACTGTTTTTGCATATAAAAGGGAGAAAGGTTCCAAACCTGAAAGGTTCCTATTCTTAGTTATGAAATAAGTGAAAGGAACAAGGAAGCACTTTAGGTGAACTTTTGCTGCAAAATAATAGAATTGATGTTCTGTTAAGAATATACAACTATAGCTTATTGGTCACGTTAACTTAGAAAACAGAAGGTTTGTTGATTATTTTCACAATAATGTTATAGGCTGTCTTGGAGCAATAATCATAAAAATTAATCTGAAATATTCTCATTATTGTTTTACTCCTATTTGTACCTTTTTTTAAAAGAAAAAGTTAACTCAAGGATCCTGTTTTTCATGAACTTGGTTAAAAAAAATGTTTTTGGACTTGCAAATGTGTTTCAGGCTAGGAATCTGTTATGTGTAGGAGGAGTTAGAGGTATGTGTGCACTAAGCATTTATCTATCCATGGTGAAGTATAATACTCAAATTTTTTAAGGGAATTTGTAAATACTCAAAGGTATTTAGAGTGGTATAGCTCCATAATTATTTTCATTCTTGCTAGCTCAATTTATAATTTACATTTGGGATTAAAAAGGTAACTTTTAATACAAAAGAATCATAAACACTTCAATGTCATGTCAAACATAGCATATGAAATCAATTCAGATTTTTCATCTGCTCTATACACTGCTGAGGAGCAAAAACCAGAAGTGTACTAGTTCAAAGGATTAGAAATTCATCCATGTGATAGTGCTGTGAGTGTGGGATGAAGAAGCATCTATGCTTACTGACATCAGGGAGAAAATATTTTGAAACATACCAATACAGCACATGAAACAAAAATCTTCATCTAGAAAGTAAGTTCAGTTCTTCCTGAGCCTTTGAGAGGACTTGGCTGACTTTTACTCTTTACATTTGCTTTTCCATATATCTGCTCTTTGGCTATTTCCAAATGACTGGAAGCATAAAGTACAGTAATAACTTCACTCTCAAGATTTCTAAACCAAATTTACTCCCTTCAGAGTATAACAGGGCTCTGGCTTATTTTTTGGTGAATAATAGTTTAGATGAGTAAACATATTTTTGTGTGTCTATACAAACTGAATTTCAGCTTAGTCTGGGGCTCTAAACACATAAATTCATATGAAGCATGGACAGAATATAAAGTGGTGATTGCACAAAAGCCTCAGGAGTAAGTGATTTGAGGCATACCAGTGGATTTAGACTAGATTTATAATCTCTCAGCTCCAATTTAAAAATTAAACACAAAGAAACAGTTATATATTAATTTTTAATTTTCTCCATGCTATCTAGTCATATTCTTCAAGTTAATGGTGGTTTAAAGCTATGCAAAGCTGCAAATCTTTTGGATTTACTCCCCAGAAATCTTCAGTATTGAGCTGAGGTGGCAGTGAATGTCTCAGTAATCATTATTTTTTTTTTTAATGGTCCATCAGCAAAAACTAATGAACTTTGCAAACAGCAGTACATGACAAGAGGGTGCAGAGGGACTGTCAGCACTAGGGCCAAAGCTTGAATACTGTCATATGCTTCCATAAAAGCAAAGCTCAGAAGTGCAGCAGAAAAACAACACTCTAGCAAAAGAGCTAAGCACATTTGGGAAAACAAAATGTAAACAAAGAAATGCTCTTGAAAATTATTATTTAAACCTGTAATATTTTAATGACTTGGCAGCTAGCACAGTATTGCTCTACAAATAAACAGAAACCAAAACCAATGCTTAGCTTGGCCTGGGAAATAAAAGTACAGTCACTCAGATTAAGCCCTCTGCTTTTCACAGAAATTCGTGGCTGCATAATAAGATATAATTAGACTCAAGCTGCAGTGGGAACTGGTGGAATAATTTGTTGGGTCATTCTGTGATAGAGTTAATGAGTAGACAGGATGTCCTCCATGGAGAAAAACTTCATATTTGCTACCTTACTAGCTACCTCAGATCCTTTGATGTCTGACAAAGTTTTAGGAAATGAGCAGAGGCATACCCTGGAATGAAGAATAATACTGCTGAATTCCCTATTCCTGCCAGGAGAGAGAATTAAGTTGGGTGATTCTGTAAAATTTGAGGTTGCCGTCTATAAAATACACATGAGCAGGTAAGAAGAGTGTTTTATGGAGCAAGCTATCAAATCTGATTATTTCATGCACGTGTCTGTTGGTTTCCCCAGTGGAGTTAATTTTAGATCCTGTGATTGGATGGTGAAGGAAGAGGGAAAGATACCCAGCTGAGTGCAGAGTTTGTGCCTGTTATCAAATGCCAAATCCCTCATCCTGAGCTTGAATCAGACATGCCTGGCACCAAGGTGTGTGTTAAGTTTCTAAGGACAACAGAGCTCAGGAAAGGACACTAAGTCAAGAGGGAAGGGAAGACACAAAAAATATAGGTTAGGCACTGAAAGAGAAGAAAATAATTCTCTAAAGACATGTCCCATGGGAAGTTTGTATGGCACTGAAATGAATGAGCCAACAGTAAAAAGTAGTAGAGATCTTAAGACTCTGCACAAAATACATCACTGAATAATTTCTTTCTTCTACAGTCTTTCAAGCTTAAAATTCCTTAGAAGCAGCATCACACCAAGACCTATTAAGTTAATGTGATTAAGTTATACTTATTTCTGAATCCTGTGTAAAAGAGTAACAGAGCATATCTGGCCACGTGTGATGCTGTAGCTCAGCAAGCCAGTGCACAATTAAAGGTTGTTTGCTTAGAGGCAGCCCCCAGCAGAAGTTCAGAGTAAGGCTTAGACCTGTGCTGCTTCTTAGTGAGACTTTCTACTAATTCTGCTCCACCAGTTACCAGATTTTTGAACAAATAAATATAGACTGTTATATAGAAATACATGGATTACAAAGGTGCATGCACATATTCACATACAGTCATACCATGAATATATATATAGAATTAATCTCCCCCTCCCCAAATTTTAAAGGATATTTCCTTTACAGCTATTTCAAATTTGCTGTAACAGTGAGCTTCAGCAACCCAAATGAAGGATGTACTTCATGTAGGGTTATCTGGAGCTCTGCTGCATGGAAATACTAAGCATAAAATGAACAATTCGTTATTATTAAACTCCTGTCCAGTCTAATGAGCAGGTTTGGAACAGGAAAATGTGTGGCAGGGAACTGCACTAGAGAGGGAAAACGGCAGTAGAGCAGCAGACAGACTTCATTTTTCAGAATGCTGTAGAGAGCAAGGTTAAAACAATGTTCTGCGTAAATGACTTCAGAAAAATACTTTTAAAGTCAAGTCATAAACATTTTTAATGCATGAAATAAGATGGCCGTCTGTGGCCTATTTTCAGAAGTGACTTGGATTTAATTCATACTAAGGAAATACAAGTCATGTGCAGAAGTGTAGGATTTTTGATTTCCACCATTAAGTGGATAAAATTCCCTAGGGAGACACTTTCATCTTTAGGATGTGTAATGAAGGTATCAGTCACCATTTTTGAATGACCATAGCTGTGTTTCTGGGTGGGAGGTGTTGGGGTTGCTGATGTGATTACGGAGATACAGATCAAGAAGAACAAAGTTTCAGTGTAGACATGAGAACCTACTTTTACTCAATGTATGGCTGCAGTCACCCTCAAAGTGTGACACCTATTAAGCCCTTAGATGAGCTTAATTTTTCTGGTAGCTCCCATGACTTCCAGGTGTGCTCAGCAGCTAACAGAAGAACAGGTAAATGCCTGACCCAAGCTGGGTTATATCCAGACCCTCTTCCCAGTAAAATCCAGTCCTAGAATTTTGTTGTAGGTTTGTTAACTTTTTGGTTACTGTTCCTCTGTAACCAGCTCCTGCTTCTCATGGGCCACCTACCTGACTAGAGAAAGACAGAGATACATATAAATATTTGACACAGAAGGTAAATGACACAGAGTTTGCTTAGAGTATGCAAAAATTTGACTTCTGTAACACTCATCTTGCTACAACTGACACCAGCTGCTTGTTCCTTATATCCCCAGTGATCCTTTCCTGTCATGTTGGACTTTCAAGGATTGTTACAAAAGGCAAATTTTCAGAAACTGACTTGTACTAAAAGAAAACCTTATTTTCATGCATTTGTCCACTTTCATGGCCTCAGCAGTTATATGTTATGGAACTCAAAACTCAACTCTGCCCTTCTCAGCTGCTTGCACACCTACCAATTACAACTGTGGCATTATGTGGGACAAAGTCTTTGATCTTAGAGAGGAGCAGGAGGTTTGCTTCTTTTCATTTTATTTGGTGACCTCATAAAAGTTCTTAAAATGTTATCCACTTGAGGGAACTGATAATCTAAAAATATTTTATTTAAAAAAACCTGTTGTCTAATAAAATCAGTTTTATCTGGAATCATACATACATGGAATACATAAGCTGGCATAGTTAATGTGTGGAATGAGAATACATTATCCTATTCAATTGCACTGTCATTATGCCAATCAATTTCCCTAAGTACTGATTCTTTGAGACTGGAAATGTATCCTGCAAATCTTATTTGCAGTAGATTATGTGGCTTGCTTTTTTTTTTTTTTTTTTTTTTTTTTTAAATTGCTTTCCTAATTGTTTACTTCATTGCCTGCCAGATGATAGACATTTCTGGACATGGGCAGCAATGTTCTGTGCTCACATCTCTCATTTATGTATTCCACTCTCAAAAGCAATTCTTCCAGATAATAAAATACTGTAGAAAAATTCCACTATCTGTACTTATTTTTTAAAAGCTGAATTCAGTTTAGTTATATTATAAGCCTTGATATGACATGAGGCTGGAAATGAAAGCATAGTCTTAAATTAGAAAGAACTCTGATGACAGCTGTGATGGCAGTGAATTATGCATCCCTTTAGAAAAGCATGAAAAATCTTCATTTTTCTGTTATAATTAGCTGAGTGTGTGCCCCCTTGTCCCTTTGTTCTGATTGTTCCTGGATTTCTTCCCATTAAGAAGAAAAAGGAGCATCTGCCTCAGTTGCTCATTAGCCACCAGTCCAGAGGACATGTTGCTGGGAAGGCAGCCAGGTCCTCAGAGGTATTGGACCTGGTATCCTGCAATATCTCAATACCTCTTGCATCAGCTAGAGGAGATCAGAGGCACAGGGTGATGCTGATGACTTGAAGCTAGACTTGTTCTGCCTTGGGAAGCTGATGTCAGATTGTTTGGGAGATGTAATGCCCTTTTCCCAAACAGACAAAACTTACTATCTTCTCTCATATGCAGCTGGAATTATCCAACATTTCAAAAGTTGTGGGAGGAAGATGAGAAGGATGGGACTTGAAAAGCATCCCTACAGAGCCTTTGTGCTCCATTTTTGCCTGAAACCAGGATAACAAGTGTCTTCCCCTGCTGATCAGGGACAGGCACCTGGAAGGGTTAAAGTAACTTTATATAATGGCTAAAAGAAAGTATTCAAGAGGAATAATGCTTCCTCCATTGAGGGCCTGATAGCAGTCATTGTACTGCAGGACTGGCTCAGACCTGTGGTACCTCCCTTATTCTCTTCCAATTCCAGCAGCAGTCAGCACAAGGCTCTTCAGGCCATAAAGGAAGTCAGGTGTTAAATGCTCAACTTTATGGGGACATGTAATAAGTTCTGACAGAAAAAAAAAAGTCTGTTTTCCCTGCAGTTTTTGTTAAAACTAATTACTGGCACTGGGAATGCCCCTATTATTCACATCAATTTCCTTCCTGTCTCTGCTATAAAAGGGTTGGCTTCTCAGCAAGTCTTCTCAACCTCTCTCTGAGATGGATTTTCACACTGTTTCTTGTCTCTGGGGTCTCTGCTTAGCCTCCATGAAAAAATAATTATAATAAAGTTAATTGGGTTACTATAGATTTACACACTGGTGTAGAAAATGCAGTCACTTTTTTTTTTTTTCCCCCAGGTTTCACTATTATATTCCAATGGGGAATGGTCTGGAATCTTAGTCACTGATCCAGAGCACATTCATTCTATCTCTGGCCTGCAAGTTTTAGGTATTAAAAGAAATATTGTTTTACTATCCAAACAGAGTCAATTCAACAAAATGTGGGATGAACTATGAAAAAAGTCACAATTAGTAAAACCAAAATAATTAATATATATATATATATATGCTGTAAGTGGCATTGGAGTCACTATTAGAAGCTTGTTTTTTTACTGTATTAACTAAAGCATCTCTGGAAGTGGCCGTGGGCCCTTAGCTTCTGGTAAGTGGGTAGCTTTCAGAAAGAAGCTGTTTTGGGTTATAGAGAGAATATGTTTATTCAGGGTTTTGTGGTTGTCATCCCTGCCTTTTTGTATCAGTTTTATTTAGCCTGTTTTTATGCCCAAGAATTTTAATTTTTTTTTCTCAGAACTCCTGAGTTTGTGATGTGTAGAGAGAGCATCATCCTCAGTTGCTATAGAATCTGATAGTCACTGGTTTGAACAGAACTTCAGTTCCTATACCGTGGGTTTATATCCTGATTTTCCATTTTTTTCTTCTTCCCAACAGCAGTGGAGAAACCATATGAAGCAGATGCAGGTTTGGTTTTGCAAGCAAGACAACATCTCTGGAAGCTTCTGAAAGCACAAGGGTAAACACAATAGCTTCTGGGCATATTCCAAGGTTGAAAAACAAACCCGTCTGCATCTCCTCAGTCTCCTTCTGTTTGGAGACATCAACACTATAAACAGTGCTTGCTTCGCTCAGGGGAGCATATGTATCACAATATGGCCTTTAATTACTCAGTCATAAACTATTTCTGAAGTAATATGGAATTGTATCCGTATTGCTCTGCAACCTCAGATCACTGTTGGCTGCTCTGCATGTGCCAGGCAAAGACCCGGAGCTCCTTGTGAGAGAAATACTTAGAATTGCATAGTCATACATGATAAAATATTTGCACATATTTGAATGTTGTCTTTAGATCACATTAATTTTCAGCTAAAAAAATAATGCACCCTCTTGCAAGGTTGTTCTGCCCACAAACCAGTACAGCTTTGGTGTGTGTAGTTGGTTTTGGAGGATGGAGCCTCCTTGAGCTCCCCAGAGCTGCAGTAGGCACTGCATGACCTGAGAAAGGTTCTGCCAAGCAGTAGTCTATATGAATACATTTTTCAGTCTCTGATGAACATACACCTTGATGTGGTTTTATACTGAGAAACTACAAATATTAGCTTAAGATAGACTCCTCCTGGAATTCCTAATGAAGTTTCTAGTAGTCTGTTGAATTTAGTAATATTACTTGAAATAAAGGCCTTAATTCTTCCATCCAGAAATGCTTGCACAGACTTATGTAGAATTCTGCAGGGCTCAAATCTTACACTGTTCATTACAGTATGCTGTGATTATTTCCTTTCTTGATATTTTTTTTCTTTCCTGCTCTGTAGTTAAGAGAAGACATGTTTAAAATATTTGAGAATGAAATGCATGACCTAAGATGTTTCGAGTCATTGCAGCGTGTAATTTTAGGGATGAAAATGGGTATTGGAAAAAGGAAATGCTGATGGATCCAAAACTCTGCAGTCCCTAAGGATGCCACTGTAATGTAATTTGCTCAAGATTAAAGCAAGAGGGGAAGGGTCTCTGCTGCCTGTCATACTGGACTAACAACAAACACAGCACATTTAAAAATGATTAATGGAGAGAGGATTTAAAAATAATTAATTTTAACTGATGTTAATAAACAGTATTTAATAGGAAGAAGGCCATGCAGAATGCCTGATATTTATTTATGTCTACTCAGGGGTACAAAAAGAGAAGAACATGAATTATTCCTGACGTCTCAATTCTCAGCTGAATTCTATTGCATGTAGAAAAACTATGCAGTATCTTTAGTTTATTATAAGCTATGTGACCTCTGTGTGTGGTTATGAAACAAAGTGTTGACAAATGCTTTCCTATAAGCAGAAAGCAGTACTGTGGGCATGGAAATTTGGAATTTCTTTGCTTCAACTAGCCCAAAATATATTTTAGTTTCTGTTCAGTCATTTTGATGCTATAGCTGTAGTGCAAAAAATGCAGGCTTAAGGAGAGATGCTTGCCTCAAAGCATCTTGCACCTTGGGAGCAGGGTGCTAGTAGTTGTGTGCATGGCTGAGGATAAATAAAAGGAGGAGGAAAGGCAGGGAAGAGGTGGTCATGACTTTGTCTTTCCC
The DNA here is from genome assembly GCF_036169615.1 of Heliangelus exortis. Lineage (NCBI taxonomy): Eukaryota > Metazoa > Chordata > Aves > Apodiformes > Trochilidae > Heliangelus > Heliangelus exortis. Next base: position 19,627,384 of record NC_092423.1, read on the forward strand.
TCTCCCCCTGAGCCTTTGTGCTGGTATGGAAAAGGTCTAGAGGTGGTGTCCCAGGGGAAAAGACAGTGAAATAATGACTAAAAGCATCACGACTCTACTATGCATGGACACAAGAAGGAAAACTTCAAATTAATTGTGATGTGGAAAAGAAGAAGAAACGAGATCTTTAGTGGTATAAGTCAACAGAGCTCTGTCTGAATCAATGAATAAGTGCTAAAGAAACAAATTTTGTGAGGCAGGTGTCTGTTTGCTCAGTGTGCACTCAAAACTGGGGGTCAGGGAAGATGCTGCATGTGCTGATACTGTGGAAAGAAGGGACAGACCAAACAAAAGCACTTAACATGATAAAATCCCCTCTGTGCCCTGCCCTGTGTATACAAAGCACTCACTGCTTTATCTTAGGAGTGGACCTGGCTGCAGAGCTGAGGGTGAGAGTCCATCCAGTTAACTGCACAGAGCCCCCAGGTATTCCTCACTGGGACTTTGGCACTGAATAGTTTAATTTTAGATGCTTCACCCTCACGACCCTCCATTATTGCTACAGAAGAAAGCTTTGCTTTTCTTGGCTTGAGTATCTCTTGCCAATTGTCTTTTTTATTAATTGAATCTATTTGCACTCACAATAAATAATCCTTTTCTAACAAATTCCATGTTCTGTGTAAAGACTTGACACATAATCTTGAAATAAATTGAGATCAAGGTAGTTCTGGGCCAGTGTTCTGGGGAGAAGTCGTCCTATGTAACACCACAGGGATTACTAAAAATGTATTTCCCTACTACAAAACAGGTTCCTGGGAAGAAGTACCTAAGGAGGAAGATGCTTTATGTTATTTCTAACTCTGATTACAAAATGTTCATCACTTCTTAATGTAGACAGAGCAATAAGTTGTCATCCTTGCTGTCTCAAGGGTCAAGTCCACTCCAAGTCCTGCCACCACAATTCTTACATAAGCTCCTTTCAAACTTTTGTTTCTTTTCACTCCAAAACTGTCTGATTTTCCACAATAATCTATTTTATGGCACCTTGTCTCCTCCTGATAATTCTTGCTTCTCCACTGTTCCCCCCCTAACATCCTTATGCTGAAACCCTTTTGTTCTTCTTTCCTCAGTCCCCAGTCACAACCTTCTCACCTCAGGCACTCCATCACTGCTCATTCTGTTTACTGAATCCATTTTGGTGTCTGCCATCTCCTGCTGCCATGCCTGTATCTGATTTTGTGGGGCTTTTTGGGAGAAGAAGAAAGGGGAAAGATTTAAAATTCCCCTCTCACTGAAAGACAGAAACAGCCAGTGATTATTAAAGGAACTCCAAATGTATAGAAGAGATCTTGGAGATATATCTAGGGAAGAGTAGACATATGGTAGTTCCAGATGGAGCTGTGATGCCCCCTGGACTTGGCAAAGCATATTGAAGGCCCAGGGCAAAACAGCTGTTGAAGAAGAGTGAGAACAAGAAGGTAACTGATGTGGGACTTCCTTCTTACCCACTTCTCATCTCTCACTGTTAGCAGCTAAACTTTCTAGAGTGAATCTTGTTACCACAATGTTAGGTTTTATATCTGTTAAGATATTTGGCTTGCTTATTTATAATTGCATTTGCCAGGAACCAGAAATCTTAGACACTCTCTGAAGTCCACCACTCATTGAAAGGAACACCATGTAAAATTATTTTATTGGCTGACAGTCTTACAAAGTTCTTTTAAGTTGCCAAAGAAGCCTTTTTCTCTCCCCTTGTTTTCTTCTCTGTCGCAGAGCCAAGCTCTGGGAGCATGGACAATGCTGCCAACCTATTGCATGACACAGTCAGTCTTAGTTTTCCCTCAGCTGTCCATGGAAAAGAAAATAGTTGGGACCAGACTGCAGTTGCCCAATGTAGACATTAGGCCAGCTCCTCCTGGTAGGCTATAAGTCAGGATAGATATAATAGAAATTGTTCAGTATTTGCATTTAGGTTTTATTGTCTGTGGTTTAGGTCTTCTGTCCTTGTTATTGTCTCAGCCACTTCAGTTTATAGCCTGGCTGAGTCTATGCTGTCCCAGCACTAATAGGTGGTAGAGAAGGTGGCTGCACTGTGTTCAGACCCAGGCTGGTACATGTATACAGCCCGATGTTCTGTTGTGTACACTTCCAAAAGCCTTTTTTTGATGCAGGTTTGGAGGTCTTTGTGCAAGCTCCTTGGTATGGCTTCTCTTAAGAATAATAGAAAAGTCTGGGGCAAGACATACCCCATTAGTCATGAACTACATTTGAACAGCAGAGTATTGTAAAAATTCTCTGAGAATGTCAAGGAACAGGCAATCACTACTAGCCTGAGATTAGAAAAAAACTTCCTCTCAAGGGTTTCTCATTGTATGTTTGCCTCACAATTTCTTCTGAAGCAGGTGGTGCTACCATTGTTAGAGCAGGGTATCAGATTTGACAGCCCAGGGCAACGTGTGCTCCTTTGTTCCCCTTCCTTCTGCCTCTGAGGCAGCTGCAGTGGAGTGCATGTTCTCCTTTCTCCCCTAGAGTCCAGGAAAGGTTTGTAGCATGTAGAATATTGCTTTTCACTGAATTAGGGTTCCTTATTTGTCGCACACCGGTCTGGAATTCTTTAGTGAAGAGTGGTCTAAGAGTTTGTAGCACAAGGTGACCACCTAGGCAGGAAGACTTTAAAGCTGTGTGACTTTATTCGTCTCAACACTTGTGTATGGTAGCATGTGGGGAAGAGCAGCCACATCAGAGAGCAGTTGAGACACAGGTCAGTTGGGGAATGGGAAAACTGTTTGGAGGTCTCTGTGCAAGTTCCTTGGTATGGCTTCTCCTTAAGAATAATGGGAAAGTCTGGGGCAAGGCATACCCCATTAGTCATGAACTACATTTGAACAGCAGAGTATTGTAAAAATTCTCTGCAAATTTCAAGGAACAGGCAATCACTACTAGCCTGAGATCAGAAAGAAACTTCCTCTTAAGGGTTTCTCATCGTATGTTTGCCTCACAATTTCTTCTGAAGCAGGTGGTTCTACCATTGGAAATTGAGGGAAGGAACAGTGGTCTCCCAGGTGGAAAGAACAGGCAGGCAGGGAGGAAGGGACTGCACTTCCGTGCAGTTTGACTTGCAGACTTTCATCTTCAGGGGTCCAAAAATGTGGATGGGCTTCCAGCTGAATGAACCTTTTACCTGCCAGAACTTGTGTGGCCATTCTCAGAGAAGCCAGGGCTGGGGAATTGGGTGCCATGTCACTGGGGTCCTGTACAGAACAAGACATCAGAACTGAGGCCACACGCAGATTTTGTCCAAAATTTCCTCCAGAGTGCAAACCTGCATTACTGAGCCTTAATTCTATTTCCAGTTATCATCCCCAGCTGTTTCAGCCTGCAGTATGAGCTCTTTTATTAGTAACAGCTGCACCAAATTTCAGAGGCAATGCTCTTGTTAATTTTGCCTGAAGCGGATTCTGAATGACTTGAAATGTCTCTAATGTATTTATGTGCCTTTGATTTTGTTTTACCACTCAACAGAAAAAGTGAAGACCAGAATTATACTCAAATAGAGAGAAAGGAAAAAATATTATTAAGAGGGTTACCTTTAGCTTTTATCTTTCTGCTACTGTATTTGTTTTGGGGTTTATGAACATAATAAATTTCAGGGACTAAGTGGAGTCTGCTCAGTCTATTAAGGTTCATTTTCTTTTAATACTCTAATCCCCTCAGGATGACATTTGCCATAATTGTTTCTTGAATGATCCTCTAGTGTTTAAGCTTCAGCCTCTGACTCATAAACTGTTCTGCATACACTTGTGGCTCTGTGCAAAGAAAAATGAGACACATGACCATCTGTTTCAAATTTGTTTTTCTTTACTTTGCAATTATGCCCCATGTCCTCTTATCTGTCTTCCAGCAAAAAAATAGTGAGTACATTTGGCATTAACTATACTGTTAAAGATTTTATATACCGAAATTTAATCTGCTCAAACTGCATTGTTATAGTCAGTAAATTCAGGTTTTATGGTCTCTTCTCAGATGTTTTTTTGCTTGGATCAATAGTACTGCCCTTCTTCTGAACTTTGAAAACATCACAAACACTAAGCAGGCCCATGAAGTTGTGCTGTCCAGAACAATAGATTTCATTGAAGGAAGAGAGCAGCCAGACTGTACTTTTTTGCACTCACAACTAGTTTTGACTTGTGGCTTAAATTCTGCGTATACTTTCCTACTAAATTTTAAAATTCCTTTGCATTGTTTGGATTAATCTGGCTCCCTAGTAAGTATTGAACAGTTCAATATTTTAAGACTCATTACTATTATTCTCAACACTACAATTTTATTTCCATGGAAATAACTTACTGAAAAGTGACAAAAAGATCTTTCTTAAAAATCCAGTCTGTGTTCTTGGTAAACACTTTACATTCTCTAAGAATTTGTCCAGTCTGACTTGAAAAGTCTCCGAGGTTTTTTTATTTTCTTTGGAAACTATATTTTTCTTACGGAAAGTAGTATGAGGAAGGATATTTGTCCCAGGTTTGCTCTGCATTTCTCCTTCTTAAATTCATGTACTTGCTGACAGCTGTATCTTCATGTATGGTCCAAAAGGATGCTTCAGTACCCTTAGGAAGGCTCCTTTTCCTTTCCCTTGACACTTAGCCTAGCTACACAAACTTGGCTCTTCTAAATTCCTCATAATTCAGTCCCACTGTACCCTGCCTATTCCTGTATCTGCTTTCTGAGCTTTCCCCAGCCCCCTCTGGAGGTGACAAAATGCCCCCAGCAGAGTGCAGGACTGCAGAGCAGTAGCACCAGACCCTGTCCTGCAGCCCAGCCACCTGCCAGCAGTGCAAAGGGCCATGGAGCCATCACAACTTACACTGGCTACAGAGTTGCTTCCATGCCTAAACTTGTCCATCCCTGCTGTTGCATCCATGCAAAATGATGCCTTCATTTAGGCACTCTGAAACTGCTCCAATATTTTCTGTGTTTACATCTCTCTGCAAGTATGTCTATCACTTGAACTGTTGTTACAGCATAGACATTTCCCACATTTCTCACTTATATTGACTAATTCATGTATAAAATCAAGTTCCTCTCAATAGCCATGCAAGAGCATGTATCTGCTTGTGGGATTTTTCTAATATATTTCGATGATTTCCAGACCTGTTCTGTGTTATTTCTTTGCCACACTTTCCATGATTCTATATGAAAATGTTATACTATACAATCCTATACTGTAATACATATATTAAATATATGTAATATGTAAATATCACATTTATATGTAATATTTTTAATGCCTTTGCCTTTCCTTAACTTCAGTTTCTCCCTTCTTCTAGATGTTTGACAGAAAATGAAAATAATAATATGTGCAGAATTTTATCAGATCAATACTTCACCTGAGTGAGAACTTTTGTTCTTATCTCTGGTTTGCATTTTTTTTTTCCCACAAAAATTTCAGCTTACAGGAGTGTTTTTATTCAAGCACCATTTTTTATCCAGATAAGTGTTAGTGAGACACAATTTTCAATAGGCAAATATGAAATGCAAACTTTATAATGTAATTCATTCGAGACCATTTTTAAGCAACTTCTTAACAAAAACTTTTCTAAAAAGATACAGAAATTCCCATGCTCTGATCTTATTTTTTTCACTGAAGAGAAAGGCAGAGAAAAGGAAAAGTGTTAAGCAGTGAGAGAGAATAAATAATTTCTGTTATCAATTTGTGTTTTCTTACTTGGAAAAGTCAGAATAACAGGAAAAAGGGAGAGAATTTGCTAAACATGTCTCATCTTCTTTCTTTTATTCCTCCACTAAGAAAAAAGAAAAGTAAGGAGCAGAAAATCAGAACAGTTTAAAATGATTGATTTATTTATTTATTTTTATTTAAATAAAGTGCTTCCAATTTTTCATATATCAAGTATTTTAAAATGGAGTTTGTTCTTACTGAAGACTTCTTGAGGACAGTGTGGAAAATATTAATTCTCAGTGGGTCCTACAGAAAGCATACAGGGAATGCTATTTACGATCTGGAGGTATTTATGTAAAATGTATCTTTATGGATGAGGCATCTTTTTCTCAGGCTCTTTTCTGCTCCCCCCCTTCTTTTCCTCAGCTGTTAGTGTAGGTGTTGATGCCTGTAATCCTTCATTGATATAGTTACAACAAATGGAAAGGAGCTGTGTCTGCTGGCACAGTGCACGCTGAGGGACAGTCAAACATAGTTTATCAAACTGCAAGTGTTGCAAGAGTCATGATGGATCATCAATGAACTACACAGCAGAGAGTAAGCAGAGTGGAAAATATGGTGATATGTTCTGGGACATTGCTTTTGCAGCCACACACCTTAGTCTTGCATTGTTCTGTTTGCTGAATCTATGGGGATGTCTCCAGCTTCTGGATGTATTATTTCCTTCCTGCTGCACTCAGCTGACAAATTTCATTGGTGTTGGGTGTATGAAACCTGATAGACTGATTGGCCTTAATGGGAATGCTCTGCTGCTCTGAAACTGCTCCTGGGCTTTCCAGGACTGTCATGCTTCAACTGAGCACCAGAGCCTCCTCTCAGTGCCTCGCTCTGCCAGAGTGCAGGATTCAACCAAAGTTTATGTCTCAGCATCCCAGAGCCTTTATTCTTTATAATGCTAGAGAAAACTGATTGTTGTAGCATAAAAATGTGGGCCATGAATGTATGTTCCTTTACCTTCTCCTTGAAATGACAAGTTTAGCCGATTCATCTCTGCTATTTCCAGAGAATGTCAGAGAGAGTGGTACAAATACTCTTCAAACTAAGTGACACGAGGCAGCAGCCAGATAAATAAATGTATTTCATGTTCAGAGCTCTAAGCAACAATTACAGTATTACATTGAGAAGTATTTCCTCATTTGGATTAAACTATAGTGAGTAAATACAGAGCAACTGCTGGGAAAGATTTGTGAATAATAGGAAGGGCTTGCCTAGCTGACTCTACAAAGTGAACAGCAGACTTTGGGGAGCATGTGATACCTCTGTTATGGAGAGCTGTGGGTGAACACAGATGAAAAAAATAAGAGTACATCTAAGTGAAATGGAAAGGTAGTTTGCAAGCACTATGCTGAAGGCACACTGGTGCAAGAAGACCAGAGATCTGAAAAAACCACAACCTTTTCTCATCAAAAGCCAGTACTCAAAGAAGAAAAACAGCTGGTAAGGGGAAGGGAGAGCAGTATCACTGGTGATCAATTGTCTGTTCAAAAGAGAGGTCAGTGATAACACACTGGGGTGTTTAGTATATGAGACAAAAACAGCTTGTGGGTGAAAAAGCCTCCTGGCTATCTGACATTTTATCAAAGCTGCTGTATAGCTTAAAAAACCCAATACTGTTTGACTGTTTTTCAGTTATTCAGGGAACTTGACACTCAAATCCACTCAGGAATTTTCAGAATAATCCTTCAAAATTCAATGAGAGCATGAAAGTTTGTTTCAGAAACATCTTTTCCAAGACACTAACGAGATTAAATGCTCAACTCCTATTGACTTTTAATGTGAGTTAGGCATCTGACTTCCCTTTATGCCTTTGAAAACTCCTTACTAATCTTCACAGTTTACAATTTGCCCTCTGAGACTACTTTTAAAATAAACTCGGATCCTCTGGAGAGTTTGAAAAGCTTTATGTCTTGCAAAATTCCCTCAGGAACAGAGTATATATGGTGAGGGAGAATTTTTGTTCATTATTTATTCAGTATCTCTTATGCAGATTCAAGTATAAATCATAGACCCTGAACATCCAGCAGCTCAACTTATAACTGAAAGTCAAGGTACAAAGTGTCTCAGTCTTGTGGTCCACTGTGGTAAGAACAAAGCTAAATCACCGTGGTGGTATTTGATACATGATTAATAAAGTCTGATGTTATTTAATGGTACTACCCAGATAGAAAATCTCCACCAAGTCCTACAAACTGAACACTTGTTTGTGACTCCTGCTTAAAGAGAAGCTAAGCTGAGAGGTGCCCTTGCTCAAAGGTCACGTATTATGAGGAATGGCTTCCATTGCCTCTTTTCTGACTTAAAAAGCTGAAAATGCTTCTATGGTTTTGAAATATGCTGCAGTATTTGAGCTAATGCCCCAAGAGTCTCATCTGCAAACCTCTTTGCTACTTCAATAATTTACATTGCTTTATGTTCTCCAAGGTATATTACTCGTGGCTTGATTAGTGGCCATAAGACATCCTGAACTACCGTCACCCTTTGCTAAACCATAAACAGATGTGTGGGCTCCACACCCACTTAATAAAGATTTCTCTGTTCACATTAGAAATAAGAGCAGGTTAGAGAGGCACTGTGTATAGAAGTGGAACGAAGAACATGGATAACACCAAGGGAGAAAAAGTGACAGAAAAGTAAATGGGTATTTCCTGTGTCAATCAAATCCCAGTAGAATAGAAGGTAACTTGAACTGCTAAACTTATGATCTTCAATGCCAGTTAAGCAAGACTGCATAGATAATCTCCATGGTTTGAGTATTAAAAAAAAACCAGTGAGGCCACAAACATTCTAGAATCAGTAAAAGAGGTTCAATATGATCTCTGAAGATGAGATTAAAGGTGCCATTTTATAGAACATGATGCAACTGATAACTGAACAGAAAGTGCATCTTGGAGGAAAAGAGCAATGTTTTTCCCCAAAGATAGCAGACATTCAATGAGATTCTCAGCAATAAATGCATTTGTGTTCTCACATTTTATTTTAAAATCAAACATTTATGTTTTTCTCTTTCTGAATTTAAAAACAAAAAATATTTTAGAGAGTCTGGGATTGTATCTGTCATGGAGACCTATGCAAGCTTTTTGTGGTAAGATAACTCAGATGCAGTCCTCCTGCTGCTAGACCAGGACTGTCAGCCTGTCAGAGCCTGAAGTTATTTGTTGGCACCTGACAAGTAAGTGGTTAAGTGAAAGCCAAATTTAGGTTTGTAAATTGGTTTGATTTCCATAAATATATGTATTAAACTGATTTTGTATGATTTGCATAAAAATTTAGCAGGATTCCTGTGATTTTTCTTCTGGATGTCATATCAAGGAAATTAACTGCATAAAGAGTAGCCAATTTATAGTGTTATTTCTGTTTCTGATTAGTTTTTTTCCAGAACAAAAGCAAGGTTCTCTTTGCATACTTAAATATTGAATCTGTCTAAGCAGTCAGTGCTTGTTTGTTTTCAAGTGTGTGACTGAATCCCTGGGGTGATGGTTTCTGTCTCCTGTGTCTCCCAGCCTACCAACAAAAACAATTGTCCCCAGAAGAAGAAACTCTACAGGTGAGTAGCTATATTTAGTACAACTGAAACATTTGCAAGCCTTTAATTATTTATTCAATAATTAATCCTGTGGCACCACTCATGCCTTAAGGGCTGGTTTTGGCATACCAGATTAAAAAATTCTAGCAATATGCAGAACAGGTTAGAAGCACAGCAGTAATAATAATAATTATAGCTGCTGTTGAATAGTGAAGATTCTCACTTCAAGTGTATGTAAATCTGCTGGTCTACTTCTCACTAAACCAGAAAAAAAATAGACTTAAAGTTATACCTTTGCACTGATACCAGAAAATGCTGGTAAGTCTCATTACAAAACATCTGAAAATTCAAGTTGGTTGGTTATTAGACTTCTCTGGAATTGAAAATTAGAACAATGAGTAGACATTTAACACTGCTGATTTGTAGTTATCTGTTTTCTGGATAGCTGACTGTGCTTATATATACACTAGAGTTAGCTCTGAACTTGTTATCTAGGGCACTACAAGTTGTTTAGGTACTTCAGAACTTGTCTTTGCATGGGGTTTGCAGCAAATCTGGCTACCCTGGAAGGTGGGCTTCTGCCAGTGCAATAATTCCATGTATACTGGGTGGGTAAGTATGCTCCTATTCCAGCACAGCTTGAGTTGGTGAGATGAGCTTACTTATCCTAATGGAACACCACTGATATGCTCACAATTCTGAAACAGATGTGGTATTTTCAGTGGTAGCTAATTTCCACTGCTGAAGAAACAATTGCTCTGCATGAACTTTGGAAAATATATGGGGGTAATGGATCCTTTCTATGATGATTGCCATTGAAATATCATCATCTTTGAGCAATTAGCACAGAGCAAGAAGGCTTGGGTGTCTGACTTGCTGTGTTGCAGCAATAGTACCTGTAACAGTCACTGTACTGCACATTTTATTTAATGTAGTCTCCATCACTGGATATATATGAATAGCTGTTAAGTTGTAGCAACCTTTGCAAAAGAAATAGAGGGTGAAGAAGTCTTTTGCTGCAGTGGTATATAGATGGATGCTATAAGTCAGTGGAACATCTTTTGACTAATTATTCTTACCCTTTCTACTTCATTTTTGCTCTTTAAGAAAGCTGTTACTGATATGTTTATTTTGTCTTTAAAGGTTGCTAGGAAGTGCTGGGCTGGCTGCTCATAGTGCCCTAGAGCTGCACTGAGAACTGAGATTGAAGATCCTTTTGGTCAGAGAAGGGGAGGATATTTCTTTTGCTTTCTGAGGTATGTGCTGAGTGTATGGTTTCTAGCTAATTGCAGTTCATTTAACAGCTGGAAGCAAATAGTGCACTCCCCACTAATCTCTGTTTTCATAGGGCCCAGAGTTCAGATCTTTATTGTACCTTTCCATTTACACACTCACAAACTCATTTTTTTCTCCTTAGCAAAGAAGACTATATTTTGAATTAGTGCCCCCCATGACGTACGAGATACTGTATGGATGACTGGCTCCTTATATTTGTATTTTTTTTTGCACACCTCTTGAACCCACGTTGCAGCCTCCCAGTCTCAAGTTTGGAGTTCTGGGCTACACAAAGTACACAAAATTATGCTGATGGTGAGTGGAAATACATACAGAAATTATCAAACATCCATTACTACAAAATTTTTGTAAAACATAGTTTACCAAATTGAAATGCTTTCCTTATTAAAACTCTACTCCTTAAATGGGCTTATCCCTTATGGCTCTGCTGCAGACTTTTCAGAAAATGCATTTACATGATTGGGCTCAGTGTAGGTGTTTTCTTAACATCTGTATTTTATTCTGTATTACCAGAACTAATGAGTACTTTTACATCTTTGTTTAAGGAGAAGAAGAATAAAAGGATGAACTAAATTTTCAGCAGAGGACATGTTATAATCTATTTTAAAAAATTTCTTACATAACCAGAAGATACTTGAAAACATACTGTGGACTGGAGGACCATAACTGCACTGACTGTAAGTAGTTTCCAGCAATATTTTTTGTGGAAAATCAATCTGATGGTGTGTAAAGTGCATTTTTTTCCTCACTAAATTGATTATAGCAGGGTTGGTGCCAAAAAAATATGACTTGCAGAAGAAAGATAGCCTGATGTAACTCATCTTAGCCTTTAATGGCTCTTCCATGAGCTGCAGTACTTTCTATTATTTCAGGTTTAAGGCTGGTACTCCTGAGACAGCTGTCTTCCCATACAAAATACAAACTGTTCCTCCACTGGTGGGCACTTATGGGGACCAACAGGGCTGAAATTCTCACTATTCCCATCAGCCAATCTGCATTTCCATCTAAAATTTTCAGATTATTTTGAGTGTCTCAGAAATACTCAACTCAAACATTCTGTCAGAGAAAAAAGACCAGCAGAGGGTGAGTCCATTCACATGATCTGGCTGTAAGATACATGGCAAGGGTGTAATTCAGCAGGAAATATTGTCACAAGCTGGTGGTGGTGCCCTGGTGTTTCTACAAATTTCAATACTACTGGGTCATAGAAAAGTATTCAACTCTAAGGCAGAACTACTGCAATAGTTCAGTCCAGGTACTATTCCTGACATGAATGTATGTATGAATGTGAAAGCTGAAAATATCTGAGGTATAACCACATTTCTGAGTGGTTTGAAAGTGAACATCTCAGGGAAAAATTAAGTAATAAATGGAGAGAATCTTCAACAAATATTAGAAATTGTGATAATCCCTTTACCTTGTCTAGTAAGGAAAAAGGAAATCTTTAGACTATATATATTTAGACAAATGACAGCCAACCATTACACATCTGGGAAACAGGGAGGATTCAATGCAAAGGATCTGCCAAATGCCTTAAAGGAAAAATTTTCAGAAGATAAGGGGAGAGAAGCAGAGAGTACCCAGGGGTGGGATAGTATAAATTTGTACAATGTGAGCCTTGATGGTGGGAAAATGACTTGTTCAGAATCTGATAGGAATAAGAGACTATATCATGGACTCTGAAGTACAAAAGAAGTTCCTCAGCTCTAAGTTAAAATGGTTTGTATAAGTAGGAGGAAAAAGTGACTTTCATTTGTTATTTATATTCTTACATAAGTTTTCTATAGAAGGCTCTGGGAAATATTTGGTATCTTCTCTGCCATGGGGCATACAGCACAACTATGACAAAGGATATATTTTATTTTATTTTTGTAACTGTAGATTTTCAAAGCTTGCATTCTTAAGGGGTTTGTGGTTTTGTGTCAGTGCAGATGGTCTTGTCAAACTGTGCCTAGAAATTCATATTCCATCAGCCCAAACTGTCTGGTTCAGGGCTCTACAGGTAGTTTTCATCTGGTTAAACTTGATTCATATTTTTTCCCACACCTTAAGACTTCGACTTAATGAGAATGTCTATTTTTCCAATGTGGCATTGTATTTTTGATTAAAAACAACACACCTTCATCTAAGACAAGTACCACAACCACATCAAATTAAATGGCAACTGTTAAAAGAAAACCTGTTAAAAAGAAATCTTTTCTTCTCATTATGAATATGAACTACAAATTACAGACTGACCAAAAGCAGTTATATTTTCTGGAAGCTGTAATGCTTCTGACACTAATTATTATTTCCTCTGTGCTGAGGCTTTAAGCATCTCTACAGTGGACAAGCAGTGTGCAAGCCACCTGCCTTGGTATCAGCAGTTATGTTTATCACTCACCTGTTTGCATGTTTAAAAGCTTTAGAAATATAAAATAAGGAAACAAAACTATTTATTTGGATAGTGACTGTATAAAAACCAGACTTTAGCTGCCAGGTTGTTCTTTGCCTTGTTTGTCAGTACAGTCCTGCTGTACATATTTTTTTCTGTAGATTTAATAGTCTGAGAGAAGATAGCTGAAAAATCACCCACCAAATATGTTGTATGCATGTCCTGGATGGATTTCCCCAGACAGTGAGTGTTGTTTCAGGTTTATAAACTTGGAACACCTGATCCAAATTATAAATTTGAAAAAGCGTTGGATCAGGAGCTGTGTCTCTTCCTCACCAGTCCTGTTTTTAGGGAATAAGTTATATTTTTTTATAATATGAGCATGTAATTTCTTCCGACTTCAGAGGTCTGCAGTTTACTGATCTATATGTCAGTTGCTCTCCTAAGGATCTGTTTATAGCTGATGAAGGGAAATGGGGTCTTTTTGGGTGCAATTCCTCTCACCTATCATATGAATGTACTTAGGATAAGATGAATCATGTCTCTGCTACACTTGCTAGACAGATTTTCATTGACCGCAGACAAAACCTTGGTGTTTAGCTCATATAAATGTCTATGTGAGGTGGATGAATGCCACCCTTTAGTGTTCAACACTGACCCTGATAATTTCAAACAAGCTGCCAAGTACAATAGATAATCATTACTAAGACAGGATTAAGTTCAAATAATTACCTAGAGGCTTGAAGATATTTATCTAATTTTCAGTACCTCAAATCTGTCAATATTCCTAATTGTTTGTTCTAGTGACTACATCAGAATCCTTCATACTAAGTACATTAGTTTACCTTAAACATCTTTTAAAATATTCTTAACTCTTTTATGGAGCATTGCAGTCATTCTTAATGACAAATGGCTCTTCTTGAATGTAAAAATTGACTGCTGGCACTCTTTTTTCTATTATCTACTTTCTTTTTCCACCTCTAGACCCTGAGCTGCTGACTGACTTCTTGGCTTGACCTCAAAAACCCCTTGGTGCTGGGGATGTGCCTGGTGATTGCTGGGCTGTGCCTGATCATGGACACTTGTCCAGCTCTGCTTGCCTGACTCCTGCACCATAGGACCTGTGAGATGAGACCTTGCCTGGCTGGTGTCCACCTCCCCATGCCTGTGGGACAGACCCCTTTGCTGCAATGTGAGGCTCTGGGTAGAGAAGAAAGTCTTTACAAGAAGACAAGTGAAGGTAAAGCTTCTGAAGGGAAAGATTGCTGTATCAGGAACACTGTGTGTCATTCTTGACCCTCAATAAGAATGCAATGAATTATTTCTCAGCTAAGCTAGGGAATGCACACTTTATTGCACTCACTGTATGTATGCTTTCTTTTCTCAGATGATATTCTTCTCATATCCTGTTTCAGAACCTGCCCTCATCAAGGGCTATGTATAAACCTTACTTTTTCCTCTTCTGCCATAAAGTTTTCTCATCCTTTTTTCCTGTACACCAAATTCCCTTCCAATGATGAGCCTCTGATGTGTCATGTAGTTTTCACATTCTGTGCACTCCTTCTCTGACTCTCTCTTTTTTTGGTATTTTTGGGCCCCATGCCTTGCTGAAGCAGGAGTTCTGTGCACTCCTCACTGCCCAGGGTTCATTTGTACTGCCCATTCTTACCATATCATTGATTCTGTACAAATCCTAAGATTATTACATCACAGAAAAAACCCTATCATATTCTGAAAGGGGATTACAAATTGATAGTGGTAATAAATAACAAACTATGGTAACATGGCAAACAGATACATGTATGTATGGATCATAGTAAAATAATTTGGAAATAGGTCTATCGCAGTTTTTACGATATTGTATTTTCTCATTTCTGAGGCCTGGCCTCATAGACATATAACCTATATAACCTGTGCTGGAAGATTTTCAAAGGGTGGATATATGTTTCTAAAGCTTTGCAAAAACTGTATATTTAAAGCCTGCCTGCAATCAGCGCACAAGTTCATCTTTTCCTAGGCAGGCTTAATTTGCACGCTGGCATCTTGTAAGAACAATTTCCTTCCCCTTCACAGTTGGTATGTTTTGCATGTTCACTTGGGGAACATCTCTTATCTCACTGACTCTGCTTTAGCTGTGCTTTGTTCCTTCTTGTGTTTAATTGTTATGAGTTGTTATGACTTTGTTTCTGAGGAAGAAGAAAGGCTTAATGAAGCTCCAGACATTTTAGTATTTTTGTGATATCTTGTTTGTTAAAAAAGAGGTGAGGTGGGAGAAAATCTGTGCTTTGGCAGACAGTAGCTCTCCAAGGTTTCAAGTCAAATATGTTTTGCTTGTGCAAGAATCATACAAATGGGAAGTTTATGTTGACCTCTTTATAAAACAAGTGCATAAATAGTTTGGTACTTGATAGGAACCGAATGAATAAACTACTGGAAGAAAATGTGTATCTCAACATCTTTGGTGCCTTACGTCAACATACTGTTTTACTTCTCATAAAGCTTTGATTCTTGAAGGGATATTTGCTAAAACCTCAGTCTTATATCAATTATGATCTTACTGCCCTGTGTGGCTGTCTCTGGGTGTCTGAGCTGCCTTTGAAGGCAAAGGAATAATAGCAGTGTGAAGCTGCATCACTAAAAGCAGAAGATAAAGTGTTTTGAGTTTTTCCTTCCTTAAGTCTGACTTTGTATGGACTGTGAATCTGAGCCATGAGCTTTGTTCTGTTTCATTCCCAAGTTCTCTTCCCCCCACCTTTGTCATCAAGAGTTTGACATCTCTCTCAACTGGAGGACTTGTGTTACAGACCACATTTTGATTGCTATGTAATCTGAAGAAATAAAAACTACTGCCACACAGGTACCAATTTTCTACTCATCTTTCCAATGGATCATGTTTCATATGTATTTTAATTGAAAAAAAACATACAGCAGTTTTTTACTTCTCTTATGTGGACTTCTCCATCCCACAAATCAGTCTGGGATGCAGTTCTTCCTCTATGGTCAACCCAGCAAATCTGATTTCCTTCTGTGTGCTTTTGTCCCTTGCAGCAGTGACAGAAGAAACCAAAGGCCAGGGATCAGCATGAGGTAAAATAGAAAGAATTCATTCCAGCTCAGCAGCAGCTGGACTGTGAAGATCTCCTACACCTGAGCTCAGCAGGCTTTTGAAATCCTTCAGGCTCTATGTCAAAATGGCAAAATTCAGGAAGTGAGTCTAGATTAGTGTCTTAGTTTGGATAAAGAATGAACTTCTGAAATTAGCCTCCTGCTGAGCCTCCTAAGGCTCCCACGGAAACTCAGCTTCCTGTAGGCTACGAGACTGTGCAGCTGCAAGTGCCTCAGCCAGGTGCATCCTGAGGGGGCTGAAGGTTGGGTGATTGGGCAACGTGTGGAGGAAGATTTTGTCCCCTTCTGAGTGTTATGGCTTCTGTAAACTCAGAATTTTGACAGAAAAACTCAAACTGTTTCAGCAAGCATTACTAGTGGAGTATTTATCCCTTGAAAGATGGTATATATCTGTCTTAAAGCCAACAAATGAGCAGACTTAAAAAAAAAATCATAATATTCTTCTATTTGTCTTTGCTCTTCAAGTACTGCCAGTGACAGCCTTTTTGAAGCAAAGTACTCTTTATTTAGAACCAAAGACTGAGAAATCATATCCTAAGCCA
The DNA here is from genome assembly GCF_036169615.1 of Heliangelus exortis. Classification (NCBI taxonomy): domain Eukaryota; kingdom Metazoa; phylum Chordata; class Aves; order Apodiformes; family Trochilidae; genus Heliangelus; species Heliangelus exortis. The sequence goes on from NC_092423.1 coordinate 19,643,961, forward strand.
CTAATGTACCTGTATGATTTCTACCTCCTTCCAAATCTCACTATTCTTAGTTCAGAGAGGTCCTCACTATTCTTGTCACATTAAAGCAGCCCCAGGTGTGCTTTATTTCCCCATTTATCTCTTTTGAGCACTCTTTCTGAGTATTTTTAATGTTCCTGGAGGATAGTCACTAGTGACTAGGAATGGGTTAGGATGCTTGTAGGCAAGAGCTTTAGCTGTCATCTTGCAGATTTGATCCCGATTGCTTGTATCTGAAAAAGTTCTGCATTACCTTTCTTTTTGCTCTTTCTATAGCTGTCATTGAAATTAAAAATACTAAGAAATATAAGAGATACTGAACTTATACTAATATATATTATATATGTATTATATGTATATATACCAATAATACATATACATATATAATATATGTAATGTATAGATGTGTTATATATAATATATACAATCTATATCACATATACATATATAATATTTTGTATAGATATTATATATACTCTTTATATAATATATATTATATATATACATTTTTATATAATATATATATACATATATATATATAATTAGAATCTTTAATTTATTGAACAGTAAGTAGTCCTATTTGCTACAACCTTATCTTATGAAATAAGAATCAAACATTTGGAATAGGTTAAATAACAGATGTATACTCTTTACCTATGCTATCCCATTTTTTTAGCTTCTGTATTTGAAGATGTTGGGTTTTTATTCTATAGACAGTTTGAAATGTGGATTTAATTAATAATTTTATAATTGTAGACTGTGATAGACGTTTTTGTTGAATTTTATGTGCTTAAAGCAAAGGCAGCTGGGCACTGCACAGAAAACAGGATGCACAGTATCCTGTTTCAAAATCCAGTGTTTGTTAATCCTAACTGTACTTCCTGAGTTAACCATGAGTAGTATGTGTAGCATAATGCATTCTTTGCCTTAATTTTGCTTTATTTTTTATTGAAAAGTTTTGTATCTGGACATATTTTGTGCCAAGGCACTGTGACATGATGCTGGAGATGACACACCAGTTTTCTTATATTATTTTTCCCAGAATGGGTCAATTTCCTATGAGTGTTACACTGTGGTTGTACAGACAAGTAATTTCCAGGACCTTGTAGCAAGCACATTCCAGGCAGACTTCCTCTTTTCCAAGGGTTTTCTTAAAAGCCCATTTAGGAAAATGCAAGCAGTACAATAAGGAAGCATCTCTGTAAAATGGCATCCTCTAGGTAAGATAACTCCAGAAAATACACAAGTTCTCCCCGGATATTAAAATCATAGCCACCCTAAGTCTGTTTTTTGGAACCTAAACCTGTTGAGATACATTAAAGGATTCATTGAAAATTTTGAAATCTTTTCTCTGTAGCATAGTTTCATTTATCTGCATAGATGCTCAGCCCTGATGTTTTATCAGTCTTGAAACCTGGAGGTCTCAATTCAATTGCTGAAATATAGGTGTCTTCAGTGTGTTCTTGAGGTGCCCTGGGGATCCTAAATCTCTCTGTGTGATGAGGAGGTATCGTGCCTTGGGGTGATTTTCAGTGCCTGTAGTTGGACATGAGTTTTGAGTTCAGAGGAACTCTTGCTCATCTTCCAGGTCTCAAAGCATAGCAGTAGCACAGTCTTTTTGAAACAGCACAAACAAGCCAAGGTAGAATTGCTTAAGAAATCTGAACATCATGTAATCAAATCAACAATAAAGGAATCACTCCCAAACCAATCACTTCTAAACAACTTTGCAGACTTAGAATAGGGCAGAAGAAAAGTCAGTGGTATCATGAGAATGAATATTTATTGCCCATTTACATTCTTCCATTAACATTATACTTTTGGACTTTTTTATTTGAGGAGGTCTATCTCAGCAGCTTGGCTAGAACTGTCTGGCTCTATTCATATAACAAGGAACAAGGAATAATTTACAGTAAAAGACATATAAAAGGGTTAGAGAGCTGTAGATTACAGGACAATAATCTGGTGATAAATAGGTAGTGCCCTAGGGCACCACGAATCTGTTGTCTATAAAAGTAAGCTGTTAGCATGGGGTCATGTATGGCTGTGGTAATTCCCAAAAGTGGTTTGCATTTCTGTGGGATGGAGACTTCACCTATGTCTCCAAAGCCATTTTGTTTTGATTGCCTTTGGTACCAGAGAAAAATTCTGGCTATGTCTAACATAAAATGAGTTCCAGCTCATTTTCTTGATACTAACTGTATGGAAAAGGAGACTATCTCTTCTTAGGTGGTAAAAATTCTTTATAGAATTTGGTAAGAATCATAATCTTAAAAACATCAACAAAACCTTTCTTTTTCTCCAGGAAAAAAATCTGGTACAGTTTAACTCTGGAACTTGTTTGTTAAATCCTCATTTATTTACAATGGCAATTTTTTTTAGGTTTGTCTCACACAAAATATTGTATTAAGGTATATTTTTAATATGCAGAAAACCAGTCCAAGAGATCATCTTTATTGCTAATACAAAGCTCGTTTGCAAAAAAACCAATCTTATTCAGCAATCTTGGAGCACTGGAAATGAATGTGACAGATACCGTGGTATCATCTTGTAGGAAAGCTCTGAAGGTTGTTTTCAATATTGTTTTCTTTTCAAATCAACTTACTTATACAGTCATCAATATAGTTTATTAAATACCTAAAATATTCCTGACTCAACAATAAATCTGCTATGCAATATTTCATTGCCTTATTTCCATGATATTACAGCATCATCTGTACTTAATCTCGTGTACACACACAATCCCTCATACACACATTTTTCAGTGAAAATATTTAATCTCATGAAATATTTATTTGAATTGATTTTTCTCTCTAGTTAGTTAAAATATACTCTGTATACACACAATATACACCAAATTGATGCATTGCATCAGCATGAAAACCTCATTTATTAAAAAGAGACACACAAACCCACAGATACTAGTGAATACTAAATTGTGTTTCCTACCACTCATTATCAGCTTATGGTTCACTAGGTCTTTACATTTTTAAACCTCAGTCCTTTCCTTGCTAGTTTTAGCAAAACCACTAAAATTACATCTTTATATGAGTGCTACAATTCTTCCCTTTGAGATCAGTAACAGAATTATGAATAATCATTACTTGGTTACTTCCATTAACTGGTTGATTTCCATTACACAAAATCTTTGCATTTCATGTGCAGTGTAAGCTTATTTAGCAGTAAGTCTGGTTTTGAAAGTCAAGGTTAGTTTTTAAAACAAATCTTAGTAGTTAGGATAGCCTGTAACATTGAATTTTTAAATTCAAAACCAGAAAATATTTGTGTGACCAGTTACATTAGGTTTACAGGAAATAAAATGGTAAAAGGTTACAATATTAGTACTGACACAATACTGAATATTTCTGCTGACTATAACCCTGTTATTGGAGTGTATTGAGCTTCCAGAACTACTTTGACACATCAAGAAACCAGAACCAGACGTGACTAGGAACTTCTGCCTGGAATAAGACCAGAGATACTTAATAATTACCTATAACACGCAAAAAAAAGCTTCTAGGATAGGTGTTTTCATTTATTACCCAGATTTGCTGATGTACCATGTCCCAGGACAATGGAATATAGCCTGGGATTTTATAAAGGACCCAGAAATGAAGCAGGTAACCAGCTTTCTGATTTGGTACAGAGCATCACAGACACTGGGGACTACTTGCTGGTGTGCTAAGGTTAGTTAGTAGACTTCAGGGAGAATTTTAGCTTAGTCTCAAATCCAGCACAGAGAAGTAGCAACCCCCATGATTTGCTGTGTATTATAAAAACCATCTGAAAAATTATTGTGAAGAAACAGGAAAGGTATAAGTTTCTGGAAAGTCCATATTGATAAGCATTTGGGAATTGCATTTACTTACAATAATGTAGTGTACTGGAAGCTGTTGTAGCATAGCCACAAGCTTGTGCAGCACACGTGTGGTGCACAAGTAATGAGCTCCAGGCAGTGTACCTGGATTCTGCCCCCTCTGCTGAGTGATTTCTCACTACATCCTGTACCAAATAGACATCTTTACAGTGTTTGGAGAAGTGTGGCTGCTACAGGAGAGGTTTTTTGGTGTCAGAAAACTGTGGTTTCATCCACTAAGGAGGATGTTTTGGTCCAGTGTTCCTGACATACAGAGAAATAGAGCAGAGTTTTATGTATGCAAATGTAGAGTCAAAACTTGTACTGCCATGGGACAAGGATCATTTTTCTTAATGCTATTGGGAAAAGTATAAGCAGAGGATGCTCTACAAGTCCATTTTATTACTAACACATGCTAATGCTGAGCTTGCATCCACACTACATGTCAGTTTACCCTTAGGCTGCAAGGGTGAATGAGGGAAAAGGTTGGTTGACAGTAACTAGCAACAGATATTAAGATGTTTATGATATGCATGGTTGCTCTTGTTAGTCACCAAATCTCAGTAACAAGTGTGTATTTAGGGTTATATGTGCTACAAAATACAGAATTCATTCACTTCTTGCTTCATTTTCTAGTTGGAGTGACATACCTGGTGCTAAAACCTTAATTAGGCAGTTGTGCTCACCTGAGTGTGTCTGTTGCTGTCAGTATTCTGCTCAGTTTTGTTTCCTCTGATCATTTCACAGGTACACAGAATTGTTTTATTTAAAGGTTTGGTCTTCTGTGGACCACCATTCTGATTAAATAATCTCAAAAAATCAGGAGGGAACCGGAATGTGAATTTCTTAACTAGGAAAGAATAGTGTAAATAAATGTGCCTACTAAGTGTAAACAGACCAGTCAGCAAAGTCTTTGGTTTTCCTGGCAAATGATAGGAGAGCATTTCAGCACAATGCTTGCACCATACTCTTTCTACTCTTCCTATTCTTCCTATTAATAAGCCAGAAAAAAAAAACCAAATCAGCTCTTATATTTTTTCTTCATCACTATTTACATCATAACTCATATATAGCTTTAAAACTCGTATTTTTCAGTAAAATAAAATGGATGAGCACAATCAGAAAGGGGATAAGAATAACATTTATTTATAATCCAAGCTTGTATTTGTTTTATTCTTTGCCCTCTTTCATTTCTTTTAGAACAAACATTAGAACAAATTGAGAAAAACATTAACAGGATTTTGGCTCTAATTCTCATTTTCATTATGGATGGCTTGGAGGCACTACCTCATCCCAATCCAGAGCTTTGGTCTGGATTTCTGTACACACAAATAAGCCAGGCTGGGCCAGATACCCAGAGATTTTGTTAGATTTTGTTAGATTTTGTTAGATTCTCCTTTTGTTAGATTTTGTTCTGTTCTCCTTCTCTCCTGTTGCATTACCAGGCAGAAGAAGAGAAGAGATAGACTCTATGTGCAGTCTGACCAGGTGGCACAGGGAAACTTGGGATGTACAGACCAGCATTTTGCAGACAGGAGACCACTTTGGCTCCACGCCACAGAAGCAGTACAATGTTGAAAGGACATGATGGAACATGTGGGGATAGTTTAACTCCAAAAGTTAGAGAGAATATGTCAGGCATGTGGCCCAAGATGAGGATGCCAATATGCTACAATGCAGACACAAGCTGTATTTTTTTATACTCCCATAGTATTCACTGCTAAGGAGCAATTACTTTGCAGGTTAACTTTTTTTTTTTTTTTTTTTTTTTTTTTTTTTTTTTTTTTTCTGTTTTAGACTCTTAGGTGACAGAAAAGAATATGAAGCCATCTACACTGACAGCTGGAGAAGACTCTATGATGTGGGTGGAAACAGCTTTACATGAGGAAGTGAGGAAATGATCCAGAGAGGCAGGATTAGTGGTAGCAGAGAGAACCCGTGGTATTTTAAGACTGTTCCCACTGAACAGGTAAACAGTTGTTTTACCACTGCAGGTAAAAAAGGCCTCCCAAGTTGCATAAGGCAGTGTTTGCACAGGACTGCAAAGCCAGATGGTCTGGATTTATCAGTCTATCCAGGTTTTGTTACTTAAAGGAGCATATTTGAAGCAGAGAATTCTATTTCATTGATCATACAGACAGTTTTTTGGTAGCAACTAAAGCATGACTAACTTGAAAAAGTGTGAACCTGGTTTTTGTATGTTATAAAATATCTAGAAAATTGAGAACAAGGACATGCAACTACAAATGACTTAGGAAAATGAAGATGAAGACTACTTATTATTGAAAAAGTAAAAATAGGGGTAGTAGAAAGGACACATAAAAGTATGGAAGATTTTCAATTTAATGAAAATGGCAATACAATTAATCACAAGATCAAGATGTGCTGTAGTATTTTTATATGCTTGTTTACAGAGACAGTAGTAAGGGATGATCTTTGCCTGAACTCTAGAGAGAAAAGTGGCATTTATGTTATGAAGAGATTTAAATTTTCTACAAACTGTGGGTGAATTTCACCATGAAGATTTAGTAAAGACTGTAGAGCTGGTTTTATTCAAAGAGAGAGCTGAGAGGAAAATGAGACTTTCTAACCATCTTTAACAAATCCCCAGAGCTCCCTTCCTTATTGAGTTGGTTTCTATGGAACAAGTGAGAAAATATTTTGCTTTATGATACAAGAGAAACTCAGAGTAAGAAGCTGATCAGCCAAAGAACAAACCACACCGTTTGATTTGAAAAAAAATCTCACCCTTCACATTTAAAAAAGTTTTGGTTAACTTTTAGATGTAGGAAAGACTCTGTGTAAGTAACAAAGAGATAATAATTAATAAATTGTGAAAAGAAAATGTTTCCATTATTTAGGGACTTTGTGTTTATATTCTCTTTGATAAGTTTCAGTCCAAAAATGATAACAAGAGGCTAATGTTGAATAAAGTAGCACTGAGAAAAAATACCATCTGCATGGAGATTGGACCCGTTATTTCACTTAAAGGGAATCTTTCTCACTCTAAGACAAACATAACAGGTGAATAGTTGGTACCTTATATTTAAAGACTGTTAAAACAGCCCATTATACTTTCTTCTCTTTGTTACTAAGTGGTAAAGGAGATTTTTTACTATGGTTTTATGAATTTTAATAAGAGACATGTATGAGTGTTAGGATGTTGCTTAAATTAGAGGGAATACTTTGCACTTTGGAAACCAAAACATCCTGTGTTGTTGTTTTTTTTTTTTCAGCAGAATACTGACCATAGCAAATTGGCTGCATTTATAGAGATATCTTGGCCATACTTGAATGAATTCTTTAGGAGCCACCAAACAGATTAGAGCCTGTTCCTTCTCACCTGTAACTGAATTATACCCCAAAAAGTGTAAACTACTGCCTAATTGGGTTTGGGCTGGCCAAACAGAATCCAGAAGATTAATACTTCATCTGCTAAGGTAATATGAGACATAGCCTTTTGCTGCTTATGGGTTACTCAAGGAGATTGTTTCATATGATTTTAGAAAGGGAAAAATGGGATAGACATTGCCACAGAAGCATGAAGGCAAATAAATACATTTTATTCTCGGGAGCAGTAAAGATGCTTCTGGCATCTATGGTCATACTGAAATATAATATACATTTATATAAGCATTAAAAAAAAATTAATTATGTATAGCTACTTCAGTGCTATTCCAGTGTGACTACACAAAATATATGTAATTTATAGACACATAATAGGTAAATACAGTTTACATGAAACATAAAACCACAATGGTTTTAGTTTTCATGCATGTCAAGTCTGTGTTTCTAGGATGTCACTACTGCAAAAGCAGACATTCTGTGGGGAAATCCTGTGACAACAAACTATACAGGAGAAAAAGACTGCTGCCTCCAAGGGCCTGACATTTGTTCTTTATTACCAGGCTACTCCACTTAATTTAGAGTGAATGTTGTCATGACTTATGGTATATAATATTCCCTCTCTATCTGAACTGCAGTCTTAGAAGATAACTTGTCATTGCTTTACTCCTGAGAACTTTCTGAACCTATAAAACCACCTGGGTGTATGAAATAGCTGAGTTTTCATTTTTCATCAGGTGCCAGTCAGAAAAGAAAGTAAAAGCACCAGTATGTCATCTTGAATTTTAAAAAGTGCTGTGCACACAACTTTTTATATTTGTTAACCCTAGATTAAAAAAAAAAAAAAAAAAAAAAAAAAAAAAAGCAGTAATGTCTTAAACTGGCATCATTAAACATCATAGTTTTGTGTTTTTACCTTGAAGTGGTGGGAATGATATCCTTAAAGAGTAACCAGCAGTTTACAGCAGGCAAACCAGTAAGGTAGAGCACAAGGGATCTTTTGTCCTCTTTATTAATTGCACCTTTCATTTTCTGTAACATCTTTTCTCAGTCTTGAAGAGTGATCTCTACTATTACTGAACATGGTTTATTTTTAAAAATTCTGGTTTTGTGAAGCTTACCTGAATATTAACCCATGGAAAACATAAATTAAATTTAGTAAATATGCTAAAAAAACATTTAAATCTGTCACACAACAGGCAGAAGTGTCTCAGAAGCATGTTAAAGCACTAAACTAGTTTATTCTGAAATGGAGTAATGTCTTATATTAGGTTAAAAATCTTGACCCTGAAACTCTTGCTGACCCAGGGAAAAAAGGTTTCTTAAATTATGAGTTGCAAACAAAATTATAGCTTTGCACACCAGATTATTGTGTATGAGGTCCATTGTAATAGAGAAATATGAACACCAAATCATTTGATCCCCCTAGCTGAAGGAAATGAGCAATGTGATCAAAATAATGTCTGAAAAAGCAAACATGAATTTTTATGAGATATCTGAAAGTAGGAAATAGCATTGTGAGGAAAAATATCACTACTTGCTACTTTAGTGTAATAGGTTTTGTCAGTTTCTGCCACTTTGACATGTAAATCCCTATCTGTTGAGTGAGTGCACACTTGTCTGTGTACTCCCTGGCACAAAAAAAGAAGGATCTCATTCCTTTAGAGAGGCATTTCTTACAGATGGATAGTGTAAAACCCACATTGGGATGCTTTCTGGCCACAACTCTAATAAGCAGAGAAAATTTACAGACCAACAAAAAGAGAGGACTCGGGAGTGCAAAGAAATATTTTCTTATATGACACCATCAAACTCATGTCAGAAAGTAAGTAAAAATGGTAGAAATTATAGATCAAAAATTATTTCTAGAGATAGTTTATCCTTAAAATCCTCAGAGGATTTTTGTCTTTGTTGCATTATAGAAACTACTGGTGTGGAACTATAGTCCAGCCTGCAAATATTCCTTTCCCTGGCAGATCTCAGATCTGTTATTCTCCAAGACAGCATTTCTCTAATCGTTACTGTAGAGAACAGCGTGTCTTGAAAGGCTCTTGGGGGAGTATATTTTACCTATTAATTAGTTAATTTTCATGTTACCAGTCTCCTTTTTGGCCTTTCACACAGGGGGAACAACTTGGCATAGTAGAGATCTGACATGATGGTGATAAGACTGAAGGTAGGTAAGCAGGCAAACAGATTTTTTCAATGTTTAGGGAAGCCGTCATTAAAAATGTTTCAATTTTAGTACATCAGTGTATTAAACTGGGGTCTGCCTTGCCAAAAAGGTTGATCACTAGTACTGAAAATGAAATACTTTAAAATTATTTTGAAGCATGGAAACCAATCTTGAGTGTCGAGGTACTCCAAAAAGTAATGTTTAGGCTGGAAGTCTTGAATCTGAGATTTTCTCTTGAAGTCTGTAAGTACTCATTAGAACTATATGTAAGGGATTTGCTTTAGAAATTTACTGGGGAACAGCAGATGCTGACAGTAGCCTTAAGCTGATAATTTAGAATGGACAAATGGAGAGCTTGACTATGCTTCTGGTCTACTTACAGACTCATCTCAGGCCTTCCTCACCAGACAATATGGCATTACCACACAGCAGTGACCCATTGCTCTCCTGGAGATGACAATTTACTGTCACCATCAGGTGTTGCCTCACTTAAGAAGCACAGGTAATTCCAAAATTTCTCTGTGATTCTGTATTTTATGGCTTTCTGAAGGTTAATCTGATCCCTGGTTTAAAACCAGGAAAATTACTTCACTGCCAAATTTTGCCTTTCATGCCATTCATTTTTCATTGGTATCATTGGAAATTCAAGGCAGTGCCACAAAGTAAGAAAATGCAAAACATTTCCTCTGGCTATTTAGATGGATAGGGACAAGCAATGACTAACAGCACTTTATTTGCAACACAACCAGAAGACCTAAAGGATAATACAGATTTTATAGCAGACTTTATACAGATTAACAGATTGTGGCAGCAGGCTTAATAGTGCAGTGCTTTTACTATTCATAGTGACAGTTTATGGATAGATTCATTGTAGGAATCCACATGGTTAATCATAAGACTGAGCTTGGTGGTGAGAAAATCCACTCCAGACCAGACTTTTTTTGCAGTCTGTGCTGTTGTGCTAAATTAGGGTTCCAGCTTGTGCTTCCATCCACACGTCTGATTGCCCACACTCCCTACTTATTGATTTGTACTCCAACTAATGTCTGGAGCAAACCAGCCAATTTATCAGGTGGAGAAACAGAGATGGAGGAAATTGGATCCTACCTTTATAGGCTGGGGCAACTCCACTCTCTCAAGCTACAGGGCATAAACCTTGGGTTATCCTTTGTCATAATTAGCTACTTAGCACAAATTAAAACAGCATAGCAAATCCCCCCAAAAAACTCCACAAAGTGAGTCTCTTGTTGTGATTTCTCCTGGGGCTGTATCTGAACAATGCAATTTGCTTTTAATTTCTGCACACTGCTGCTTCTGATTTTTACTAAGACAGCAAGAAAAGAAAAGACATAAGGCTGGAACTTTGCCTTACTTAACTTCTTTAGAGTGCTCAGGATTATGCAGGAAGAGAAAAAACAACCCTCAAGAATGCTGAAACCAGTGTTGTTTTCTTTCCAGATGTTTCTAAGATCATAACACTTGATTCTGGACAGAGCTCGAAGTCAGCAATGTTTTTTTCATTTCAGCTTATTTCCTGTATTCCAGTAATTTTACTTCTGATTCCAGTTAAGGCCAGAAAATACAGTTGTGTAATTTGCAAATATGAATTTAACTGTATTTTTTGTAACCCCACCATACAGTTTATCAATTGAATTCATGAAGTTTTTGTTGCACAGGTCAATGGGCCACCCCAACAATTTTGTCCATTTCTCACAGAAAAATTCCCTTCACCCTTTTTTTTAAAAAAAATATTTTATTATTTTATTTTTTGTGTGTGTGTGTTGCCTTTCTAACTCCTGATGCTGAAATATTCCTAAAATAAATAGCTAAGGCCAATGTAATCAGCCTAATCGGCCTGCATTAGGACTTTCATCTCCAAAGTAATCAACACCCTTTATTCCAGATTCCCATGGAACTGCTGGAAGTGTAGTTCCATTTCCAAACAATTCCTCAATTTGCAGTGTTGCTAGCAATACAGGGTGGCAAATTTCTCAGGCTACCCAGTTTATGTATTATACTCCAAAAGAGTTAGGGGTTGACTTCGACTTGCACAGTTATTAAAAATGTTTTCGACAAAGGTTTTTGAAAGAAATGCTTTGTACACCGACAATAAGAATTTTTTCAGGCATTATGCTTTATTTTTTATGTAGATCCTCTTTAATAAGGGACTCATTCTATTCAGCCATGCATGTAAAACACGTGTATAGTGTGATTAGAGATTTCTGTTTTCATTTAAAGTGTGTTCTGCCTGACCTTTTGACAGAAATAGCTATGTGACTCCATCTAAAAATACACCCTCTATATGAGTCTGAATTGCAGAATATATGGTGTCAGACAAAATAATATTTTCCCCTTAAGCCTTCACTTTGTGAATAAAAACTGGATAACAGTATATTGACGTGCTTGCTAGCAATCTCGGTCCTGATCAGGAGTTTTTTTTCTATGAATAAGGTGAAAAAAGAGAGTAGGATTCAGTGTTCTTTAAATAAAACACCAGTTCTAAGTATTTTAAAAGTGAGTAAAACTGGAAAAATCCTGATACATTCCTGCATTTACAGAAATGCTTGTCTTGAAAACATTCTCTGTTTAGACGTTCTCATCTCCTGAGAGATAAAGACTTCCATTTCTTAAAATTTTATCCTTTACAAAACAACATGAACTAAGAGAAAGCTACACATATTTTTCCTACCTGCAAAACATCCAAAAAACAGAAGAATATATATGGGGTATTTAATTTGAATTCTTTTTCCTTCTAATATTTCAAGCCAGTTTTGCTTTTTGTTTCTTTGGATTGTTTTTCAATGGTATTACAATTGATTTGGCTTAAGAACTTTTGGTGACTACTTCTTTATGGAAAATGGTAATTTTCCATTCTGTATTTACATGTGGATGTACTTTATGACTTTAGAACTATTTTAGAAGTCACTGAACACTGAAAAAAACTCTTTCAAAATGATCAGATTTAAGTGTGTTAAGATTCAACCTTAGTTCCTGTTTGAAGTGTGTTTTCTTTGAAAGCTGAATACCAGCTATTAGCAAACACCAGGAATAAAACACTTCTGTTGATATCAATTAACTGATGATTGAAAAGCTGTCTTAAGAGAAGAGAGCAGGTGATAATGGTCCTGGCAAAGTTACTCTTGGATCTGACTGTGAGACTGAGGTTATCAAGCAGGAGAGGACATGAAAATTCAGTTATGGCATCAGGTAAAAACCTGCTATTTATTTTTATAACAAAATAGGATCATATGAAGATCACATCTGGAACTTTAAGAAGTATTTTTTGTAACTTGAAAATTTTGGTTTTCTAGGGCTGTATCTTTTCAGAACATATTGAAAACTGGTGGTTTTATATTTTTATTAATACTTGAAAGAATTATGAGGTGTTTAAGCAAAGCTGTGAAAGTTTGTGTTCCAGTCACTGAAGCTGCATGAATATTCACTCTTTCCACAGAGGGTATATTCCAGTGTTCTAAATTTCACTTAAACGATCATCTGTAATGCAAAATGGCCCCTTTTAGTCATTATCTTAAAAAAATAAAGTTCAGCAAGTGACTGCTGACTTCTTGCCAGTATGCTCGTTACTATTGATATACTTTGCACTCCAGACCTACTGAGCTGTTTTTTTTTTGTCTATTTGTATTACAAGTTACCTTAAAATTGTACTTTCTTTCATGGATATTGATTTATTTAAATGCATTTAGCAATAGGCATCCAAAAAGATAAACCACTTCATTTTGTTATTGTTTTTAAAAATAGAGTTGAAAATGCATCTAAAGCTCCTTTGAATTGCATCTGGTTCAAAACTGCAGGAATTAAAAATCTGGCTATGCTCTCAGCAGTGATTGAAGTAGCTGAGTCCAAAGTAACATATCTGCAAAAGTGTTAGGGATAAGTAAAGCTCAGCTGTTCAGCATGAAACCAAAGAGCATCACAAGAGATGAGGTGGGAGCAGGATAAATGAAAAATTTAAAAATGCCTAGTTGTTCTTTTTGTTTGTTTATTTATTTGCTTGTTTTCTCCAAAAAGAGACTGTTTTTTAAAGCTTACAATCTGGAAAACTAACTTCCTGGCATTTAACTGTAATAGGCCTTGAACTTCATGTACCCATGCACCAAAGCTGCTGCAGCCCAAGCTGCAGAATGCCCTTGGGGAGTGCCAAGGGAAGATTGCACTGGTGGACCTGAGTTCTAACAGAAAGGCAGGGCTGACATTTAACCCAGAACATCCCTGGGTTTCCTTTGGGTATTACATCTTCATTTTACTTTGCAGCATATCCCACAGGCAGCCTTTACTCATCTTAAAGATCTTTTCCCAACCAAAATGATTCTGTGAAACAGGAAAGGATTGGCAAAGATCAGGAGGCTGGTATTTATGGAAGGGGCTATGGCTCTTTACCTTGTATGTGCCTTTCAGGCTTTCCTTCCATTTGCCCAATGCCCTGGTAGGATAAACCACGTGTTTAGGTCAGTGCTTGGCTCAGTCTGGTGGAAAAACTGAAAAATTCTTTCTATCCTTTAGGTTATCTTCTGAGTATATCTACCAGACCTTGCAAACAAGATATCTCTGACCACTCAATTAGAAATTACAGTTGTCAAGATTAGTTCCTGAATTTTTTTGTATAACAGGCCTCCAGGATATAGCCTAAACACTCACTCAGGCTGGAGGAATGGAGCACAGCACCCTGCCTCTTGCCATGCAAGCCTCTCAACATACAGCAAACACAGGGTGGCCAAGCAAGAGGAGGGTGGGTCTGTAATCCCAGCTGTTGTCCTTGTACTAAAGCTTTTGTGGCTGCTACAGAGTATGTGTCCTCTCCTAGCTGTCTAGTCTCATGCTTAGGTGAGATGAAATGTGCCAGTGGTGTTCCCTGTAGAAGCAACACAGGATCCTGAGCTCTGAGCCAGCCTGAGTTGGGCTTTTAAGCTCCCAAGAAGAGTCAGAGCTCAGACATGTTCTGCTGGTTAGTGCACTGGGTTTTGGACATCCCTCGTGTGGTACTGGACCTTCTTTCCCTGGGAAACTTGAGAAACCTCAGTTCCAGGCTTTGGGTTTTGGCTTATCACCCCCCAGAAATACACCAGACCTGGAGCCTGACAAACTCCTTGGCTTTAAATTCAGGATGTTTTGACTCAGTACTCAAACTGCCCAGGCTGTTGACATGACATAGCTAAGCTGTTAGATGGTAACAAAGTGAATATAATCTTATTGTGAGTTACGCTGGGTATAAATCACAATGACAGAAACCATTTGTTTACCAAAAAACAGTGATGAAAAAGATAACAGAAAACTTCACAAAAAGTTGCTGATTTGATGAATATCTTTGGGAGGAAGGGGGAAAATCACTACCATATCAGCACTGGAGAAGTAAACCAAGACAGTTTGATTAATAGAAAAATATTACCTGAATAACTGCAGACATAACATGAATTTTTATAATTCTGAAGTTTCATAAAATACAAGCCAGAAAATTAGAAATATGTGGTATTTGTTTCTTTAATAAAAGTCTGAATGAAGAATATTCAGAGCAAGTCAGTTAAGTTTTGAGTAAGAGTGAAAATAAGAGGCAGTCATATTATTAGATTTGAGAAAGTTAACATTTTTAACATAAAATGTGTTAAAAGTTAAGTAATTCTCTACATAATTAAGCAGGACTTACTGATAAATTAGCTTGCTTGACCAAAAATATCTCTGTGGCAATGATAAATTATTATTTTTAGCCCATCACTTCCTGTCTCGAAAAATTGCATTAAACAGCAAAAAATACAGAAAGCAAAGCATATTGGGAATTTTTCTCATACATTTTAATAGCAAAACCTTTTTACTGGATATCTTGGCCTGTCTGAGTTTTTTTCTTTGCTAAAGAATACAAATAACTTTCATTAGCTAAATTTATAAGATTATGGGGCTCATCTGAATTGGTTTCTGTGAACAAATTGGTAAGCTGGAAATAAATTAGTGACATTTTTTAAGTGATAAATTCTGTTTTAGGAATAAAAAGTTTTACGATAGAACAACTAGTTTTGCTTGTAGTTAAATAAAGAAAACATAGTTGCTTAGAAGCTAACTGCTTTAAATATAGCCATATTCTTAGACCTGTGTAATATAAGTCTATCTTTAGATAATGAGTAGTGACAGGATTCTGAATACTTCATTCCCACATCTGTTTGCTGGTACCATGGATTGCACACCACCTGCATACCTGGTGACTTCCAACTCCTAACCATGGTTTAGTATGAAATGGGGCACAAATA
This sequence comes from Heliangelus exortis, assembly GCF_036169615.1. Lineage (NCBI taxonomy): Eukaryota > Metazoa > Chordata > Aves > Apodiformes > Trochilidae > Heliangelus > Heliangelus exortis. The sequence goes on from NC_092423.1 coordinate 19,659,610, forward strand.
GAGACATGTGCACTATTAGTAACAACTGAGAAAGATGGAAAAGCTGCACATCAAATTCTGTAAAACACATGCAAAAATTGGTGTGAGTAACACCTGGGGGAAAAATGAATAAATTTACTACCTTTTTTGAGAATCTCATCAATGGTCAATACACCTGGAGAAGGCTAATTAGCCAGCACCTGCTTCTGCTGCTGGTTGTCTGAAATTATTGTGTTTCTCAGAACCCTAAACCTACTAAAACTTTACTTGTCATGGCTCTAGGTTGACTCTTGTGGCTGTCACTACAGATCTTGCTTTACTATCTCACAACCATTAAGACTATTCCAGACATTTACCTGGTGTGACCAGAGGTTGCTTTTCTCAGTCTTTCCTGGTATGTCTGTAAACCTATGATGACATTTAGTACCAAGATAACATCCACAGTCCCCTGCCACACATATGTGATACATGCTTAAAACTGTTTCCACAGGTATTGCTATGGTATTACAAGCTCTTGAAGAATACTAATAACTATTTAAATTTGATTTTAGATTTTTAAGTTGTATGTATAAAGATGGACTGGCTGGATACTTTGTGATACAGTTTATTGGTTGCATAGCAAGCACTTTTATTCACCAAGAACACTGTATTTTTTTCTAGATTGTTTTGGCACAGGACAAACCATCAAGTTTAATCACCTGGAAAATTTTAGGTAGGATGCTCAAGAATTTGAGCATAATATGTAAGTGTCATAGTTGGAAACAATTTTTTTTAACGTCGCATACTGGGGCTAAAAATGGGTGGAGTTAAAGCGGTAGGATGCTCTAGTCAAAAGTCCAAACCAGCCATAATTAATAGCAAGAGTATGTATTCAAAGAATAAACTCTGTTTATGATAATTTCACCACTCTCAATCACTTCCGTATGCTGTATGACACCTGGGGTAGCTGTTGTTTTACCATGGACCTGCTTGCTTTTGACATAGCTATGAAAGCCATGACAGGTATTTGAGAAGTACATCAGTATTTTTTTATACAATTCAAAACATTTTTATGTATGCTTGGTTTTGGAAAGAGGATGTGTATGGTAGAGGGCTTAGCAGTGGCAAACAGCCTGTGAACTCAGTCTATGTGGGAAGTTCAGACTTAAGCCAACAAGAGGTCCCTGGTGAAGAAAAGCACGGCTGGAAATCCAGCATGAAATGCAAAGCACTTGCAACCTCTACCTCCCCTGGGAACTGTGTGTGTGGGTATCTGAAAGCACAGTTGGCTCTGCTTGAAAAGGTTGCTTGGAGCTTAATTCTGCCATGAGATATTGGTATCTGGCTCTGATTGCAGTCAGTGGGAGTCCTCTGTATGCATCTGAGGGCACAGTATGACCCAACCTGCTTGTTTTCACTCAATATATTTTTATGCTATGGCACTGCTGAGTAGGGACCATCTCAAACAATCATTCATTTTAAAGACCATCCGTAAAGAAAACTATTCTTGTGTTTTCTTTCATTCTCTGAGTGGTGTTTAGCCTTCTTTCATTACTTCCATTCCTGTTGATTTATTAAGCTCAGATCACAGTCTATGAAAATTAAAACTTCAATCTGAAAGAAAAAATAATGAAGTAGATAGTGTAAGTACAAGACAATAGCACAAGCAGCTACTGATAGACATGGTATATTTTAATTTTTGTCCATCTTCTCAAACATAGAGAACAGTTAAATTAAAAATGTGGAGAGATTTTTCTTCGAGCCACATTGAGCAATCGTCTGAAATTCAAGCCATACTATATTCCTTAAGAAGATAATATCAGTGATGAAGTATTTGTATTAGGAGTAAATAGTTCCTGTAAAATAATAAACCGATTTAATGGGCCAAATGATAAGATGTTTCTCATGGATATGCCAGAGGCAGAAATTATTTTGTTAGGATTGGAGTCCTAACTTGAAATTCCTATGGTAAAACTCCAGAAGGCTTGAGGCTGATGGCAGTCTTGTGATTACTGTGATGGAAACTGAAGTGTGACAGTAAAAGCTGAATGCTCCACATCCTGTTTAAATATTCTTTAGGATGGGTAATGCTGAAAGTACTCAAAGCTTGTGATTGCAGGATCACTGTGTTTACAGCTGAGGCTACTGCAGGGCAAGGCTCCTTTGGGCAGAAGCATTACAGTCTTAGCCCGTGTATGAGAATGATTTATGAAATATTTTTTGTTAAATTTAAATATTCAAGTTCCTCCTTTTGTTTTGAGTTCATGAACTCCTTTTTTTTTCCGAGGTATACAGAGCACAAGATCCTCTTTTATCTCTTCTTTGCCACAGAACCAGTTACCTTCTCTGGAGCCTGACCAGAAGGAGCCTCCACCTGATAGCTTTGCCCAAGCTTCAATTTTCTGTTGCCTGAGTTTGTTATTGCACATTTGAACTGTCTTCTCTTGTCTTAAAGCTTTCTGAAAAATTATTTTTCTGAAAGCTTTCTTAGGGGTGCCCAGTTTCAGGAGTCATGGCCATTTAAAACTAGATAGAGATGACTCTCTAATATTAGTTGATAGAATACTTAAATATGCTGTTGCTGTAACAGGAACTTAGTATGACACCAGGATTTGTTGTGCTATAGGGCAAGAATTAGGCTGCATGTAGTCCACAGAAAAGGAGTATCTGTGTGTCTGCCCACCTCTGTCATTGGAGCACAATCAACAAGCTAAGGTTCCTGTTGGGAAACTGTCTGGAAGAAAACAGACATGTGAGCAATCCTGACTCTTTAGCTTTAGCTAGAGTAAACTAAGGGCCTTGAGACCCAGTTGCAAGGTTACTGAAAGATGAGCTATGGGAAAAAGATAAGGGAGCTGGCAGTAGAAAAGAAGAAATAACAGGATAATGAGGAAGCCAGCAGAAGATCTGTGAGAACAGAATTTGTGGCCAAGATATAGCCACCTGCAAGATATCGTTATATTAACAAGGGCTCTATATAAAGCGAGTGCCCACTGTTAATAAATGACTTCACTTCAACCATATTGGTGACTGCGTGTCATCCTTTAAGCCTCCGCGGATTTTTTCCCACAGGTTCCAGAGAGGGATGTCCATACAAGAGACAGAGACCAAGAGTTAGGAACCTTTAATTAAAAAAGGCTTTCTCTGTATATAATGCACTGATGCCTTGTGAACAAGGAAAGCTGGTCTTGATGAGCTGCTATCTCTTCTTTACTCCAGTATCACTTGTTCCTATATACACCAGATTCCCGATTTACAAGGAGGCAGGGGGCTGTTTGCTCTGAAGAATCAAAATCCTGTGTTGCTTCCAAAATTCTGAGATTACCCCACAGTTCTACTGCTTGCAGTCTGGAAAATGTCCTCCAGTCCTTCTCCCTGAAGAGCAGGTGTCACATCCAAGGGAGACGTAACCCTCCATCAGATTATGGATGGAGGGTTAATTGTGTCAAGGACTGCTTGCAATGCAGATGTCCAGTGATCCCCCACTCTGTATCAAGGCAAGGTAGAGCTGCCACAGGATTTTCCTGTCTTATTACCCAGCTGAAAAATGCTCTAAATGATCTTACCTTTAACACTTTGGTGACCTGATGGGCAAAGAGAAAGGAGGAAGACTCGGTTTGTAGAGGGAAGAGCTGGACAACCGGGTCTGACCTTGTAGCTGATCCTATTTTGAAGAGGTGATTAGACTTGAGATATTCTGAGGTCCCTTCCAGCTTTAATTATCAAATGGTCTTACAAGGACAGTACTCCAAATATCTTTTCAGCTGACTGAGCTTTCAGGCAGTTGCAGAAAAAGTCAGTATGTTAATGTTCAGATACCAGGTTTTTCCAAAGAGAGCTCAAAATCTCATATAAGTGAAAGTATTTTTTTGTAAAAATCCCATCAAAACAGAAAGGTGTCATCTTTGCTGTGAGATTTTTATAATTTTAATTTCCTATTATCTGTACCATAATACTGAGCAGAATTCAGTTCTATTTGCTCTGTCTCCTTGGAAGCATTCATCTCTGAAAGGTGGAAGTTCACACCAAGCATGAAAGGAGATTTAGCATGAGAAGTAGATTTTGGTACAAAAATTACATGGTCTTCATGAATTTTTCCTTTGCTTTGGAAATCCCCAGTAACTAGTGAATTGAATGTTACAATGACAATAAAAATATCATGTCAAAGAAATTAAGATCCTGGACTAAAAAAAAAAAAAAAAAAAAAAGCCCAAAATAAGAGTGCATACAGACTTTTCCTATGGAGTGCATTCTGCAAATTAGGTTTCTTTTCTTAATTTTAATTTTCTTTCTGATTTTGTTACTTTCCAGTTGCAGAAAGCATTGTTAGAGCCTTGATGAATACAGGAAAAGGAAAATTAACATGTTTCTTTGGAGGAAATGCAAATATTTTAGTTGCAAACTGGCTTATCTAGAAGTGTCATCAAGTTCATCAGTAATTTAAAAAAGAAGTCTTAGTCTCTGAGGAAGTCTTATTGTGGGAATCAAAGATTCTTCTGAAATTTTTTTACTGTCTTCCAATCTCTCTTACTATAAAGTTACAGATGAGAAAAAGTTGAAAAAAATACTGTGAAAAGAAGTTGAAGAATTCAAAATAGATATGAAGGATAAATATGTCTTTTGTGTATTAGTAAAAGAAGAGAGAAGGACAACATTATTTATTCCCAGTTTTTAAAACATGAGATCCAAAGTATAAAACCACAAAGAACTTAAGGCAGTATCAACTCACATTTTCATCTTGAACTTTGTTTTCTCAGAATGACATTCTTACAACTAACAAAATTGCCCATGAGATAGATAAAAAGCAGATCATGACACTTATTCTAACAATTTATTATCTCATGGGGGTGCACTATGTCTTTGCTATTAAGTTACCTTTCTCAGTTTCTCTTTTATTTATTTATTTATTTATTTATCATTTTAAAATGCTCTGACACTTCTGGTTTTTTGTTTAGGGAAACAACTCACAAAGATACGTACAATCCCACAAGAATAAGTAAAGTGTTGGCTGAAAAAAGCTTCATTATCAATAGAATCTGTGAGTGTTACATCATCTGAGAATACAGAGTAAGTGCCTTTTCAGCTTCACATTCCTGGTATGTTTCCATTAAAATTCCCTAAATGTTTTATCAAGGTTTGTGCATTTTCTATGTGACTGGGCATGCACAATCTATTTTCATTGTAAATCAGCTTAAAAAACCTCTCATATCACTGCTTAGCACTTTTGTGATGGGCTCAGTTGTGTCTCACTGGCAGTGTTAAGTGTGTATATAACATAATGTTATCATTTAGCAGTAAAAGCTTTCTGTTCAGGCAAAGGCACTAGGGCACCATCAAGATCTGTATTCCAATAAATATATCAATTTTAATGGCTCATACCCCAGCAGCTGTTGGGGGTATTACATGGAGGGCTAAGGCACAGGATACAAACTCTGCTTGGTTGATCATTGCCTGGAAGAAGAGAGACTTCTTTTCTTTGGAGATTGCAGTGTCTGAAGGTTATGTTAATTGTTTAATCTGTTTTGACAAAAATCTGATTAAGTAATTGAGTCAGATTGGATGCACATTTGGGGAAATTTTATTAAACTTGATCTCTAGTCTAGTGAAAACGTTCCACCTGCTTTTCTTTGCATAGCTGGGATACTTGATCAGTGATTGTATTGAGCTTTCAGATCAGAACCATGCAAGGCTTCTAGGAGAGAGAAGAAATATAGTGTGTCTCCAGAGAAATGCATTCTACCTTTGAGGTTAAGACTTCAAAAAAGTCCTTGGATTCAGCATGTTCACATGTGGTGGTTGGTGATTTTTCTCCCTACAATACATCTGAGGTCTTCTGGGGGTCTGATGAAGATCGATGATCTGTTACGTCCTTTCACCAAGTAGGTTTTGAATTTCTACAGACCAGCTTACCTGAAAAGAAAAAAATGCCATTCTTATTCATTGCCACAACAGCAACTATACACATTAGTGTTATAAATGCTTTTCCATTGATCACTGCACCTGACAACATAACAGTATAACTTCCTTTTCATGCTTTCATTTTTTTTCTTTTCCCATTAGCACTGATAATTGTTACCTTTGCAGAGATTAATGGAATTCCATTCCTCCAATTAATATATTCGTCATACTAACGGTATATATGTTTCTGAATTTTAATAGTACTTGAATTAAAAAGACATTTCTTGTTCAAAGATCTACTCAGACATCTTTTTTTGGGTATTATTTCCCCTTGATTCATCCCTGCTATATATTTTGAATGATACAACTTGAAAGCTTGTATTTGAAAGGCATAACTATATTGTGACGTTTATATCAAACTATTACAATTCATAAGTGGAAATTATATTATTTTTAAATGTCAACACAATGCAGTCAGTCTGGATTTTTAACACAGTTAAAGTTAAGTGGTTTTTTATCACAGTTAAGTGGTTTTTTAATTTTCCCTCTCAGTGATTCTACAGCTAGGAAGTATGCAATTATTTCATTAATTAAGAGATTCAGAAAAGGCTATGTGGCTTTTTCTGAACACTAGCTCTTCATTCTTAGCAGTCATATCATAAGAAATGAAGTATCATAGAAGAGTTTCATCCCAGAACATTCTCATTAATGAGAACTCTTTCGTAAGTGGTCATGGGAGCAGCAGCAAGGTTTTACAATTCCCCATTCAAATTACCTAACTTTTGTTTGAAAAAAAAAAAACTATGAGGATTGGAAATAATCAGAAGCAGAAGTGGTAGTAAGGAACAACATTTTTGCTCTTCTTAATTTATTTTGTTTGTTTGTTTGTTTTTCCAGTTCTCTTTCTTGGGTATGGACATGAGGACAAAGTTTCCTTACACTCTGCTGTGTTTATGGCAGAGATGGGAGCAATGCTTTAAGTGACGTTGTCCAGTTCCAGTTTCTGAGACAGTTAACAAATACTTAAACTTTTAGCCAAAACATCAGTCAATTAGGATGATGTATTCCATTTCAGATATTTGCCTAAGCAAAAAAGCACCCCTGTGTCAAGCAGCAGAGCAGATGAAATGCATTGTTCTACCACATTGTCTTTGAAGTGCTCCAGCTCCATATCTAGAACTGAACAGGAATCTAAATTAACTCTGTCATTACCTCCATATCTTTATATAGGAAGTAAGAAGTATTTATTCCTGTTATAGCTCATCCAAAAAAATGGATACTTTATTTGTTTTCTCCTTGAAACTAATGCAGTGGAGGTTGATTGTGATTATGTTTTTATTGGTATAAATAGTTGATTTCTGTGCCTCATCCAGAATCCTGATAATATAATAGTATACTTTTCAGAAGTATGAATTCCTGCAGGACAGGAAAAATATTTTCATTTCTTAAACTTTTTTTCTGATCATTGATCTGTCACTTCTTAAAAGTAAAGAAATTAAAATAAACCACAACTGTGAAAAGCTACTCTGGGCCTGAAAAAAATACTGCAGTAGCTTCAGCCTCTAGGAAAATAGAAGGTGAACCACCTATTGAAGGGATCCTGCAATTGAAAAGTAGAGACTGTTTTCTTCCAGTGTTTGAAAACAATCAAAGTCTTGTCATCAAGTTAACTCAGTGACACTAAACCTCTTCAGGGAGGTTTAATTTCCAAGGCTGAGAAGATAAAGAAGGGGCAGAATGTCAGGACCATCATTTCCACAGTTCAAGAGCTCAGTTGAGGTTGTCAGGGAGATAAGTCTGTGGATGGGTAGGAAACTACAATTATCGTTAGGGCTCTTGTGGAATACAGAACCTGGTTAGCCCTGCCCAGAAGGTTAACAGCTTGTTCAGCCTCTTTAGATCCACAAACATGAATGAACTTGTGTCATTGCTGCTGAATGGGTTTTACAAAATTAATTTTTAAAAAATGAATTGCATTCAGTATGATTGATGCTGTGGTGCAAAGAAAGGATGAGGAATGGACGGAGTAATTTGCTTTCACTCGCAGAAAAATAGAGCTGCACTGAAAATCTATCAGGGGAAAATTAAAGAAAGGCTGAAATAAGCACCCATGTTAGTCTTCTTCAGTAGCAATACTGAAACTGAAAATGTGAAGGCTTTGAAAATTTGAAATGCTAATGAATAATAGGAAAGAATAACCAGTTAAATTTAATTTTGATATTGTATGTAAAATGATGTTCTATCAATAGAATAGACCAAGAGACAATTTTTCTTTTCATTTGTATCACAAGATTGCTTCCTTTCATTCTACAAAAATGTGCTCTTTTGTTACACCTTAGCAGGCATACTTACTGTGATGCAAATATTGATCTCTATCCCATTTGATCTATATTTTAGTGAACTTCATAGGTTTTGCAGTTGGGTCTTAGTTACATTCATAAGAAATATTCTGCATACAAGAGGGGAAATCTGAATCTGTTGCCTCAGTGATTTTACTGCATACATCTGCTACCACGGAAGATCTAAATAGATTGCATTTTTAATTTGTCATGAATCAAAGATGAAAACTAAGCATGAAAATTATTTTCATGTATTTGAAGATTGATATTAAAAAACAGAGGCCTTCATTTCTCTTGAGAAGGCAGTGATGGCTGTCTTCAGTATGAAAAGGAATAACAAATTCTTCTTCCATCAGTTTACTTAAATTATTTTCATTTAAAATTATATTAATTAGCAGGCTTTGTTAAGCACATGGCAGTCTGCCTATTTCCTTGCTAAAGTAAATGGATGTTTAAAATTGAAAGCACAGGGCTTAATTCCAAAAGGAGGGACCAGATCCAGTGAACCACTTGAACTGGCTCTGCAGAGGCTGTTGTGTGACAAGGCTGAAGCTGCTTTACCCACTCTGGAAGAGAAAACTGCATGCTGCTCCCAAGCTCCTTATTGCAACAGTGAAGAGAACAGAATAATATGCAAACCCCTCACCGTATTTGAGTAGGAAGCTGCTGAAACCTGTGCAGAGTCATTTCAAGGCAGGCAAATGGAAGCAGAGCTCAAGGCACGTTCTGCAATGTCATCCCTTTCATGATGTGGATGCCTCTGGTGCCTTTGGGTCCAAAAGTCAGACCTCCATTTGAAAACACGTATCTATAATTTTTCTTCCAAAAGAGTCAAATCTCTCTCCTAGCCTGAAGGAAGAAGATCATCTAGTTCCAACCCCCTTTTGAGGACAGAATTCCTACTAGATCAGGTTGCTTAAACCCCACCAAGCCTGGCCTTGAACTCTTCCAGGGATGGGGCATCTACAGCCTCCCTGGGTAATCTGTTCTAGTGTCTCAGCACCCTCACAGTAAGGAATTTCTTAATATTTAAATTGTGTCCCCTTGTCCTGTCCCTACATAATCTGCTAAAAAGTTCCTCCACAGATTTCTTGTAGGTCCCCTTCAGGTACTGGAAAGCTGCTCTAAGATCTCCCTAGAGCCTCTTCTTCTTCAGGCTGGACAAGCCCAACTATCTCAGCCTGTCTTCATAGGAGAGATGCTCCAGCCTGCTGATCATCTTTGTGGCCCTCCTCTGGTCTTGCTCCAAGACACAGTACTCCAGGTAATAGCTGCATATTTATTCTAGCCTAGCCTCTTATTTAGAGCAGTCACTCTAAAAGTGCTTCAGGTTTCGATGATTCAGACCCACAGTTACAGCCTAGGCTCTTTTGGTAGGTGAAGCCAATTTAAGGTGCCTTAAGAGAGCAGAAGAGAGAAGAAAATAACTACAGACAAGAACACTAATGCTTATCAGACATCTCACAGAGAATAATGTCTTGGGTTTTAGACTGTTATCTGTCATTAACCATCCAAGGTAAGGAAAAGTCTTGGTCTTAAGTGCTGTTAAGTGTTAGGATACTTGCAGGTGAGAAGTACATTTGGATCTTCATAGGCAAAACAAAGTGTCCAGTTCCTTCATAAGTATCATAATGACTAATTATGTGTGTCTTGAGAACCCCAATAGATCAAGTCTCCTGAAAGATGAAGGAGCATGTAGTCTTAGCAGAAATCAGACATGCCTAGATCCAGTTCAGAAATAAAACTTGGAGACTGAAAGTTCCTATTTTTCATGCTTTTTTTTATTAGAGGAAAACCTAGGATCTTTGGGATTAGGCCATGGGGAGTTCTGGTGAAAATTCTAGATATGTGTTTTATAGATAAGCCAGATGCAGTGTTGCTACACAACATTTGATAACAAAGAAAAAAATACGTCAAAAACTGGACAGTTATAAAATTTATTTTACAGTCTCTTTCTGAAGTATTTATTTATTTATTGCTACACATATCCATGTGGACACACAGAGTAGTGCATTTAACACATTGCACATATGGTCTTAGATTTATTGTAGCACAATAATTCTCATAGCAGTTTCTGGATGTTATTAACAGTATGAAATATAAGGGGAAACGGTACAAAAGTGTCTTTCAAGTTTGCTTTAAGCAACACTAGTTTTGATCTGTGATTTTTCATAGTAAAAAAAGTTGCTAATGCAGCAACTACGTATCCTCAGAATTAACTTCATATCAATGTGTTTTCCCATTGACATTAATGGGACAGCGAATGCATGTTAGATCAAGGACAGCTGTGTATGTGCAGAATCAGTGCTCTGTGTATTTATCTTTGCTCCCTTGATAATAATTAAGATTAATAATTGACTTCAGAACACGTTTCTATTTCATGGGTGTTTTGGCGTTTACCTGAGGTGTGTCTTCATTAATTGTAAACTTAAATGTGGTATGAAGTGTATTTCATATTCTCCAGTGCTTTAAATTATTGCCCTTTTCATGAATTAGCATTTTTTTTTTGGTGTGTGTGTGTGCTTGTGCTTTCAACGTGTCTCAATATAGGAGATATTTTGGAAAACTCTTAGAAAAACACTCAGTGATAGATAATAGAATGCTTAATAACCAAATAAGAGATTCTTCTTCCCTATCCATCACATTAAGGTGCCTGCATAAACCAGATCAGACTTCCAAACTTACCTTGGATGTTCCCTTTCTTTGAACTGCCTCACAGACAGGGACTTGTAGCTCCTTGTTCATTTTGGTATTTACCCATGAACGTAACTGCTCAAGTTTTGAAGTTACTGATCTCAACCTGTACTACCAGTTGGCAAAGACCTTAGCTATACCAATTTGTAAATGGACAGAAAAGAAGCAATTGAATCTCTTGCAGGAGACTTGAAAAATTTTCTCAGAGGTGCCATCTATCAGGAAGTTCCTTAGTTAATAGGATGGTGACTGATGGTTTACTTTGACCCAGTTTTGTTTATTATAGGACACACAAAGTAGTGAAGAAAAACTCAAAGCATAAGTTGAACACTACCCAATGAGCAAGTTCTTTTTTCCCTTTTCTCTGTTCTAATGTGCTCCATGGTATATGACAGAATAGTAGGTAGACAGATTGTGTTGGTCAGGTTGATTTATAGCATTGTTAACTGCTCTTTTTCTGTTTATCAAGAAAGTTTCAATTGAACTTGTTCAGTGAATGTTCTTGTAGTTGAGCAAGTCCTGTACAAGCTGTGCTTGACTGGTATTTAATGGTTTGGAGGACTGTGTCCCAAATGCTGAAATAACTTTTTTTTTTTTTTTTTTTTTTTTTATGCCTGGGGGTCTAAACTTTCTTTCTCACTCAAGCTCAAAGCTACACTTGTACACTTGACCATTTGCAGTCTTGCCCTTCAATAAACATGAGACATTTACCACTGCAAACACTGTCAGTCCTATTAATTCACCACGTCTTTCAGAATTCAGCAATAAATTGGATTCTGGAGCTGTTTCTGTCCATAGCATTACCCTTATCCTAACCATCTTTTCTCTGATTAGTATTCATACCACTGTGTTAAATCTGCAAGTCCAAATCAGTTAATCAACCTGCTGGAGAACTCGTTATAAAGCCCTGTGGACCTTGCTGTCTGAAGCAGTATAAAGACATTTCTATCCAGGTTCAAGAAGCATGTTCTGCCAGAGGTGAAAGTCATATGTAAAGTTAGTCATGGGTCACAGTGATGGCATAATGCTGAAGCTTAGAGTTAGCTTATTCCTAGGGTGTGAGGAAGTGTGTTTGCAACTTGGCTTACTCATATGTTCTTTAAAGCTTTTTTGTCTCACCAGGAAGACTGGAGAGCAGTCAGGGTAGCTGGGGGTACAATGAGATGCAGAGGAGGTATTTGGAGGAAAAGGACCGTAGAACATTACTAATTCCTAAATTCTTCAAATCTGATGACATCAGGAAATGTGCTGTTGCCAGAAGCTTAACTTCTCATTGTACTGATGGGACTGGAAAAGCCTACATAACTGAAAGATGATGCTTACATAAATCCATGAACAGAAATCTCCTGTTTAACTTCATATAATGGTGATTTTGTAATGATTAAGACCAGCTTTAGGGTTGGCAAAAGAGTTTGGATTCAGAAAAACAGCATCTGATGAACTGGCTTATCGCTGTTTTCTGCAGAGGTCACCAAGCTGAGGTAAGTGTGGTGGAAAACAAGGCCAGTGTTGTCTGGTGAAAAAGGTGATGTACTGGGATCACTGTGTCATGGTCATATTGCAGGCTGCTCAAGAAAACATAAGCATGGGGAATTGTTTTCGTTCTAGGTCAGGGACTTCACTCCTTGTGGAGTTGTCTGCTTTTGTCCTCTTAGCAGAGAAGTTCTGTTACTTGGAGGTTGTTGCTCTTTGTAAATTCTCCCTTTTGGAGAGAACCATGCAAAGTTTTGCTGTTTAAAAGTTAACTGTGGCTTAACATTCATTAATTTGCTCCTAAGGTAGAAAGAGGCAAATAACAAGTATAAATTGTCTTGTTGCGTGGTTATGTTCCATTTTAGTGGGAACTGGAAGCACTCAGTGCCTTGCTGGATCAGTAGTTTAATATCTGCAAATGGGATAGACAGTGAGCCAAGTGGAGTGTATCCTGTTCATCAAGGCAATTTCAGCAACATTGAGCAGTCCTAGGCTGAGAACTATTTTTCCAGGGGAAAGAAGTCAGTCCCATCGCTGACCCATTTTACACAAGGGTGGGCCAGACCTTCTGAGAAGAACTTTCTGAGTGCAAGGATCTTGCAAGGTAGGAAACGGACAAAAATTTCTTAGTTCTTTTTGTCTGCCTCATCTGAAGTGAAATACTGCCTACTGAGTAAATGATTTGTCAGTGACATTAGTGTATGAAATTTGTATAAAAAAGCTAGTACAGAAATGCAACTTGCCAGTTCCTTGGCTTGATCCTGTTGTTTGTGTACAAGAAAGATTCTTGGAGTAGTATGAGATCATGTCTTTTGACTGAGAACTCGACAGATCCACAAACTGCTTACACAGATTTGCCTTTAGACTGCTTATTTGAATGGTTTTATTTAAAAGTCAAGAGCTCATTAATAAAGAGATTAATAATTTCACTTCAAAGAAGTTATTTGGGAATGTTTTATTTTGGAAAAAAAATCTGCTTCACGTAATGTCCCAAAAGTATCAAATGAGAGTTACACTGCCATGACAGTGTAATGACACAAACCTTGTGTCATTAGGTGTTCTTCCAAACTGTATAATTCTGAAGTGTGAAAAGGCTAATCCGATATGCATTCTAGTTTTTTAATACATAAGTATTTTGATACTGGAGCATTACAGATCTCTCAGAGAAAAACCATTATCCAATATTTATGCAAAGCTACATGGATATTCTGTCATCCCTCTGCAAGCTTATTTCATGTTGCTGGACCTTATGCAGCGATAATACCCAGACAGCACTCACTTGTATAATTTACAGAGAGATTATGTATTCCCTAAATTGGGTGGACTGCAGGCAGGGTAAGGATGCTGCTAGGGAAATAAAGACAAAATGGGCTTTCTCTTTTGTTCCCTTGCTAGATTTTTAATAAAAAATGCATTACTCCTGGTATTTAAATAAATTAAGTGGCAGCTGTAAGAGATCACTTTTGTAACACTCAGCAAGGTGTTTGATATTTGCAGGCATAAAAGTTTTAGAATATCCATTAAAAACATGAAAAATTAATGTGATACTTTGTGATCCAGGTCAAGCAAAGTTTGAGGGGAGCTGTAAAACCTGTTACTAGACCAGCTGGTATAATGAGAAAATACAGAAAATTTAAGAGGCATGAAAGCATTTCAAATTTTTGAAATATAAGGTGTCAACCTTCAAATGCTAAGTATTGGTGGAAAATATTTGCTCAGAATGTAACTTGCTTATATTCAATTAGACACTCTGAGAAAAAAGCTTGTTATCATCAGTTAAAGGAATATAGCAAGGGGAGAGCCCAGGTGGTGCTGACAGGGAGAGAAGATGAAATTATTTTTCCTATGTACACTCAGTGGTTAGTTTGAAATTGAAAAGGGAAAAGAGAAAATCACAGTCTGACACAAAAGAAGAATTTTTTTTTGTGCGTCTTCAATTTTTAATGTTCAGGGCATTTAGACATTTGCCTTTCTGTGCAGTACAACCAAACTAGAACACAGGTTACCCTTTCTGTATCTTACCGTGCAATAATAATACCATATTTGGATATATCAAAATAGATATTTTTAAGCAGAAAAAGCTGTCATCTTTGATATGGTTAAAAAGAGCTTATGAACTTCCAGAGGCTATGCACATTTGACATACACATTTCTAGGGACTAGAAGAATCAATGATACAGAGGATTACAGGGTTAAAAAAATAATTGTCAATCAGTTTTATTAAAGACCCGTGTACTGGATGTATGCCAGATAAAATTTAGCTCTCCCTAGAGTTGCTGAAGAAGAGATTTTAGAAACTGCATACTATCCGAGTTGTTTTTTTAAACTCATCAATAAACTCATCAATTCCATTGGGTTTTCTAGATGAGAAATATAATAGTCCTGTAGAAAACCAAAACTCTTTCCACCCAGTAGAACTTTCTTCTAAAGTGAACTTTCAAGTTGTTCTGTGTGACACCAAGTGAAGAAACCAATGGCTCAAAGTTGGGTCAAGAAGGTACAAAAACTAGATGTGTTTCATTAACTATTTTGTGTATTGACAGTTTTGAAAACCAAAAAAAGAGTTTTACTACCCACCTTATCCCCCGTTTATTTTTTACAAGTCTACAAGTCACATAAATGTAAGCTCAAGGATATGTGTCACTGTCCATTATATTGTCACAAAGCTGTTTGGGATCTGTATGCATGTAAGTAAAGGGAGATTATTATTATGTTATTTTACATGGGGGTGGAAGAAGGTTCATCAGTAAGCAGTACTTCTAAAGGAAGAGAATGTCCCGAGGGATTGGCTCAGCAAAGAAGGATTTAAGCCTTAATCATGTCCACATTCTCCTCCTATGGATCTAATAATTTGTCTGATGTATTGAAGTTAGAGTTTTAAGGAAAAAGGAGCAATAGCTGAGAACTGTCTGAATTTTCAGCTCAGCCTAGAAACTTCCCTCCAAGTGTCTAGGGAAGTTATGCTCAGCACAGATGGAGTGGTGATATACTGGGCTGGGGGAGCTGCCCAGGCTGTTTGTTCTTCCAAGTATTTGATTTTGTGAATAGCAATAAAGCCTTTCTCATTGACCTCTGAAGGATTAATTTCTTAATTTACCACTCAGTAGCAAAGAAGCCTGCAGAAAAAAATTAATTGGTGTGTGTATAATGAATTGCAGTGTTTATAGTTTGTATAAGGCACAAACCCCGTAATCTGCTGATTGCAGTTGAATTTGAGAAGTGCTAATTCATGAGCTTTGACATTCCAATTATTTTGTTATTAATGCATTCTGCATCCACCTGTAGTGCTGTCTTAGCACCATTTCAGCAGCCCTGCTAAACAACACTAAAGACAGACAATGAGGAATGCCATGTCACTCTGTGTTTTTCTAAAGGAGGGTGTGGGAAATTTAATGAGACTTTAATTTGATTTCAGGTGGCTGCTTTTCAGAGCAGAAGTGCAAGGTGTTGTTAAATTGTGCTGACAAAGAAAAGTAAAAAATAAAGAAAAATTCTATTCCATTGGAATTTTAGACTTGCTCAACTGATAATTTTTGTGCTTGGCATATTTATCCATAGCCTGCTGCAAATGGCCTAATATTTCTTAAAAGTATTTGGTCCTTTTTCATTATAAATTAGTCTTTTTCTCTCTGCTGGTTGGATTTAGCCATAAAGATAATTATGCAAGTGATGTTGCCCTGTAATTAAAGGACATGAGAAGGGAAACAAACAAAGGCATAGAGACCCCTACCTGATAATGCTTTTCAAGAACTAAGTTTTTGCTGGTTACAGTGAAAGTATTACAGAAACAAAACAATGAAATGACTTTAAAGTTATGACATGCAGACTGTCTAATATGATAATTCCACCTTTCTTTGAGTGACTAAAAAAGCCAATGCATTTAAAACCAGGTGGGGTTGTCAAAGAAAATACCTAAATTATCTTGTGTGAAAGTAAAAGCTGCTGCTGTGATTCAGCCAATCTGCCTGTGTCGTGCTGGAGACTGAATGCTCCCAGGCCCTGGGGTGCTGCTCTGTGGCATTGAAGTGTACTAGGAATAGAACTGCAAGAAGTGAACCTCTTCTAATAGGCCTGCAGCCCCCTTGGGAAGGATTTATTTCACTCCTGAATATGATTTTATTAAATTTAGGTTGGTTTTTTTTTTTTTTTCCTCTGTTAGACAACCCTAGATAGAAGAAAAAAAAACTTCAAATCACCTCTAGGTTGCCCTATTTTGCCATTTGACATATGAAGAAAGAAACGGGAAACCAACATTATAGATCCTAATGGCAACACTAGAGATCCAATTTTTCCCCTTTTTACCAAAAGCTGTGGGATATGAGCCTTTGACAGCAAAGGATAGGATTTTTAGTACTGGGAATTACCCCTTCTTGGTGACATTAAAGATTCTCTTTATAGAAATTTTTATTCTGAACATGTCAGAGTACATCTCTTTAAGGTAAATACACCAACTAGACAAGTGACAATAAGATAGAGCATGTATTTCTATTTTCTCTGTAATATTTTTAAGCAATTTAGTGCCTTCTTTTTTTTTTTTTTAGGTTGTTATAAGTAATGAAACTGTTATAAGTAACGAAAAGGCTTTATTCCATGGGCTTTTTGTTAGTGCACACAATGGTTACATAATCTTTCCTGGGGCTACTTCTCAAGAAAGTTATTTGTTCTCCTTGGTCCATGTAATGTAAAGATTATTCTTTTCTAATGTTGAAGAAGTGTTAATATGAACAAACATTTTCATTAACAGGACATAAAAAAATTTTAAAGACCTTTAGACATTTTAAAATGAGATTAGTGATTATTTGAGCAATAGTTTGGATTTTTTTTCCCCAAACAAATTCCTTTTTGAGAACTTTGCTAGTTAGTTCTTAGGGCAAAGATCAATGTCTCACTTTAGTGGAAAGAAAGAACTCTGGGCATAATATTGCAGTAAGAATTGAATCATTAATATCAACCTCTGTGTATTTGTTACCAATCTATGTGTGAGTGACTATAATAACCTCTTTCCTGACATTTATGAGCATATTATATCAGAACCCCATTTTAGATTTCATTGACTTCTTCAAGAACTTGTCATGGGGAAAGCAATTTTCATAGCTTTCTGAAAACCTCCCTTTGTCTGCAGCTGCTCAGCTTGGGAATACTTCTCAAGTTAACAACAATACCTACCCTGGTCTAAAAAAACATTACAATTTGATAACACTAATATCTAAAACTAAATATAGTAGAAAAGTGTCATTTACAAATATATTTAGAATATAATTTTTTCTAAATCATTCTAATTATGATTTGTGTTCTTCTGCAACATTTTAAAATAAGTAGAATGATGAACATTTCCTGACTGTGTTGAAAATACCTATGATTAAATATAAGGGATTAGCAATTGATTGCAATTTAAAGAAAACTACAACAGAAATTACTATCAGGTTGCACCAATTTTTGACAAGCACCATTCAAAATGACAAAAATAATGGAACCACGCGTGCCCCACAGGTTTTACAGTCAATAGTAGAGGAGAAGTTGATAGAAATGATGATAAATCAATAGTTAGTAAAGAGATGACTGTGTACTGATTATACACTTCAGAAAATTATTTACGGTTTTATGGCATTCTCTATCAGAAAATTTGAGTGCCCCCTGTTCCTTATCAACTGCAAAGCACTCAGCAGGAGCACTTTTTACAGTGTAACCCAACCACACCACATTGCAATGGGGTTCTGATGCACTCACAGTTGGGAACAAGAATGGTGAATTGGTACCAGTGGTTCCCCAGCAGAGGAAAGTGAAGGCACGTAACACTGAGCAGTGTTCCTTGGGTGAGGATGTAGCTTTCTCGTGTCTCTTCATCTTCCATGCTCTCACACCTGAGAAAAAATGAGCCCATTCTGAGAAGGCAGGACTTGGAAATTTCCAGTGGATTGAATCTTAGTTTCTGGTATGTTTTTGATGCAGTAAAGTTAGGGGTGAGAGAGTTTTTTACTCTTGTTATAGTAAATTACATGAAATAGGTATGTCTCTGATGACAATTTTCAGCTTTGATGAGGGAATTATCTTTTTCACTGAACAGAAGAGCTTGACTTCAGAAGGACTGGGATAAATACAAGTTAAAGAATTTTATTGGCTTTTATTCTGAATTTCCAGAAGAACACGAGTTTAGAGTTCAAGGCATAGACAAATGTTATTTGACAGAGAGACAACAATCCTTGTTGCTTTCTCTTTGTAGTAGGACCCCACAAGTTAATTAGGGAAGGTTTTCAGATCTCTTTACTAGTATGCTTTTAGCTAAGCCTGTAAGTATAGCTAAGCTAGCTTCAGCTAGACCTTCCATACCTGTTAGGATAGTGATGTGTCTGATTCCTGTAGTATGGCATTTGTCTGGAGGACATCCATTTGTAAATTTACACTTTTTTTTTTTTTTTTTCCCTAGCAAAACATTTTTTCCCCTCTTCATCAAGAGGGCTAGAGGTGTGTGTGATCACACTTGAAGCAGTTCCCAACAATTTTGGAACACTGCTGGGCATGGGAAGACCTCTCTTCTTCATGTGGGAAGGGCTGCTGGTCCCTGCTTGTCCTGAACACATGGGGGAAGTCAGGCAATGTTGCTGCTTATGGAAAAAGAAAGAGACCAGGGATTTCTGGGTAGTTCTCATGAAGAGGATTTACCCTTTTTTAGTCTGAGCAGCACTTGAACTAAAAGTGGGAAGTGAAGGAACAGAGCAACACAATGAAATGACTGGTGATAAACTTGGAAGATTTTTTATGTAATCACAAGTAGATTTTTCAGCCATCTCAAAACATCAGAGGAAGCTGATCTAATTAACATATTAGAAGCATAAATCTATGTGTTCTACTTTACAAATCTATGTATTCTATTTTACAACTCTGAGACCAAGCTGTCCAGACAGAGCAGACCCAAAATCATGACAGAAAATCCATAGACACTCAGCTGGATGATACTGTCCATTTTGGACCTGACTATAATCTCTCAAAAGTCTCTCTACTTCAGCCTAGAGGGACTTAGGATAAAGTCCTAGTGTTCTGGAAGTCAGTGGCAAAACCTTTGACTACTGTGTGGCCTAGATTTCACTCAAGTCTTATTAATAAATCCCATTTTTTTCATGAAGCCTCACCACTGAATATGTAAGAGGAGTACGAATTTTAATAGAAAGCTAAGAATGGGAAACTGTCTCTAGGAGAATGAAAGACAAAGTAACATATAACCTATATGGTCAGACAGAAGAAGAGAATATATTTCAAGCTGTAGTAAGACTCAAATTTTCTCTGTATTTTATATTTGGGGAGGGGCAGGCAATTGAATTTTTACTTCTCATTTAATGGAATAACAATCTTCTGCACATTCATAAATATTTTCCTCTCTACTAGAGTACTGATTTGAGGCTCATGAGATTCCTGCTGAGCAATGAAAATAGAAACACAACCTCCTTTTTTGTTAACTTATCAAAAAGGGAGTTACCCTATAAAGGGTGGGAAGGAAAAAAACAGAAGCCACATAGAGAAACCACACATACCACAGCAGTTATACACAATCCCCCGAACTGACCAGTTTCTATCCAGTGAGTTGCAGTTCTCTGCAAACAAGACTTCTTTCCTTTTGGAAATGTAGTTCAGAAATGGCAACTGTGAATACAGTGATAACAATGAGAGCCTGAGATACTGTTTTATATTTTTTTTCCTTTGATTTGAGATGTAGTTGGAGAAAGCTCTTGTTTAAAAAGCCCTTCATTAGGTACTGTGTTATCTTTTACTGAGTCTCACAGGGTGAAGTACGGAAACAGAGATTGACAGCATTTGCTAAGAGCAGACTTGAGCCAATTCTCAGTGTCTGAAACAGAAATCAATCTGAGGATCTGGAAGAGAAAATGAAGCAATTAACAGGTAAATTGATTCCAAATGATCTACTTCAAAAAGTGGCTATATCTTCTCAAAACTGGGAAGAGTTCTGCTGCTGTTGCCCACTATTCATATTGTCTGATGTTGTTTATTTACTACTTTAGAGACAGTGAAAGTATGTAAATCTAACATGGAAGAAGCAGGAAGCAATTATATTTTATTTTTCTTATTTGTTTTTTTTTTTTTTTTTTTTTGTATGGTAAATACAAGAAATTGCAACTTACTGGTGGAAAATGTCAATGTAATTCCCCTAAAAAGAGGCTTACTGCGTTTGTATTCTGCACAGGTATCAAACCTCTCAGAAACAGCATATGATCAGCTCAAAGAGGAACAACTCAATTTGGCCCACCTTTTTTAAAAAGACAGATTTTTCTCAATTTGAGATCTAGTATCATATTTAATCTCTAGCAAGGTTTTATTTTTTGTACTAAACTGCTGTTTCACTAAAATAAAGAAATAATCCTAATGATTTCCTACAACTCTTACGTAGAATTTAAAAAGCCTTCATGGACACTTAGAATGGGTCTCAACTGAAAGTTCCTCAGAAAAAAAGGAATTTCTGACAGTTTATGTTGGCTGGTGAATGTTAGCCTTGACATTCAAATCAGGTCCAAACTGTTTGGAGTCCATAATTAAAATCAGACATGGCCTGATAATGATGATTATCCCCTATAGCTCATTTGAGTTATGGTACCATTGAATCTTCATGTTTGCAAAAAAGATCCTACTTCATCTGTAGGAAAAAATAAACAAGAAAAATTAAAGACTGTGTGACAAAAAGAGAGCTGAGTGCACTGTTCTGGCAATTTGTTTGGACTTCAATTACAGGTTTAGCTGCAAGGCTCAGACAAATAATATATTTGAACTGCACACCTAGATTTAATATGCCACTATTTCAGGTTTCCACTGGTACAATGGGAGACTGTACTATTACTACTTAAAAGCAAGAACACACCACCACAACTTACAAAGAATCACACAAAGAATCACAGAACGTGCACTGTTGTAAACATATATAAAAGATGAA
Source organism: Heliangelus exortis (assembly GCF_036169615.1). NCBI lineage: Eukaryota > Metazoa > Chordata > Aves > Apodiformes > Trochilidae > Heliangelus > Heliangelus exortis. The sequence continues at coordinate 19,680,907 of NC_092423.1, forward strand.
ACCCATATATACAGATTATATACAGGTAGAAGACACATCTAAAGATTCACAGATTTATAGCATGCAAAATATTTGGTTATTGCTCCAGGTAAGGGTTCTTAATCCCAGGGAAGTTACCTTGGCTTGTGTCCTGATCAAGAGGAGAAGGGTCTCTTCACAGACCCCCTAATTAGTTGGAGAAGCAGCTCCCTGTTTCCAACTGACATCTTAGGGGTTTTAGCCCTTGATTTATGTGATGGTGGGAAGGAGTGGATTATACCCTTATCTTTGGGCAGTGTGGCAGACTTTCCTCTTATCTTTATTCATCTGTGGAGGAGGTTCACTTCAATATGCTTTACTTTTTATTCCTCTTTTGCTGATTTTGTAGTCATCTGTGTGCACAAGATTACATGCTGAAGCCAGAACCAAAATCCAAAACCTGTAACTTCTCTTTATCTTACGTTTTCAGGCAATATATAGTGGTTTGGATTGAGACTCAGGGCTGGTTATTTGATGAAGGATTTGGGGTTTTAGGTTGTTGACTGATGCAGCATCACCTTTTTTTGGTTTCTGGCACTAGATATTACTGAAACTTGCTTGGAAACAATGATCTGTCCTGTCCATATGTCTGGAAAGCATTTCATTAATCTTCCCTGCAATGTATAAAAATCTGCTGCATTTAGCAATGGTGGGTTTAGAAGTGAAAGCATACAAAGCATGACTCTAAACTCATATTTCAAGGAGTAGTTATGAGTCTGCAATGTGGGAAAACAATGAGATTGCTTATACCAGAAAATCTTTTAAAATATCTTCCAAAATGTGTCATGTTTTTTGGGGGGTTGTTTTGGTCCTCCAGACTGGGGTGCCCAAACTAGAATGACCTAAGAAAGCAATGAAGCAGTGCACAACCTTTTGAGTAAAGGTCCCAGATGAAAATAAAAGGAGTTGGAGTCTGACAGAGTCCTTAAAAAAAAGTCACATTGTATACATTAAAGATATATATATATATATATATATATATATATACACACACACACAAATATATATATCTGTTGAGAAATTTTTTCTTTGGTGAAGGGCTACATGTTTATGAACCTTTTCAAGGCTGGAAAAGTAGAAATGGGAAGAAGTTGTAAAAGGTACATTTTTTTCCTGGGGATTTTTTTTAACCAAGATCATTTAGTGAGTTTCTGTACAGTGTGACTTCTACAGGCTGCTCAGTTTGCCCACCTGTGCGTTTGTAATAAATGTCAACAGAGGAGGAAAAATAAGATACAAAAGGGGGAAGGCAAAAGACCTCTAAGACCTCAACCAGATTGGCTACTAAAGTCAGTATATTATGAAATTAATCTCAACTTGCAGAAGTTTACACCAATATAAAGCCTGAGAATTTTGACTTATAAATTGCATTGATAATCTGGACCTGATTAAAAGTCTGAATTATTTTCTTCTGTTGATGATAGGTCCAGAATCTGATGTCCTTGTGTGAAATCAGTCAAGTACTGGGAAGGAAAGTTTATTACACACAGAGATGCATAGCATCATCTAGTTTGCAAGGTGCTGAGTGAGTGCTGTGGTAAGCTGTTTTGATGACTTTTCTGATTTATATTCCCACATTGTCTTTCATGCAGCAAAGGGTATCTGTTCTGGTTTCAGGCTGGTGATGGAGGGCACAGGGCTGGGGAGTATAAACTCAGTCAACACACTTCTCACCTGGGTTAGAGAATAATGAAGGCTGCTAGTTTTCTTCCTGAAGTTAAAACAGTAACAAAGATATTTTCAAACAGGAAAACATATCCAGGGCAATGATTGTCGTGGAGCAAGAACATGAGCTAACACTACATATGCTGTCAATTACCCTTTTCAAAACCCATCACGGAGAATGGGCCAGGTAACTTACATCACAGGCTGAACTCATGCCCACTTGCCTCAGGGATTAAGTTGGAAAGGAGCAATACACACCCACAGCTGTTCTCCCCCCTGCATTGTTTGTGGATGAGCACTGGGTTTCTGTGCCTGCCCATCAGTCCTGCTCCACATACAGTGCATGAGGTGACAACCAGGGTGATGATGACCTTTGCTTTAGCACGTGCATGGCAAGTCTGCAACATCGCACAACGATGAACTCACTGTCTAGCCACAGTTCTCGTGCACATAGTTCAGTCTCAGAAATCCCAGACAGGAATATGAACTCCAGGGCTGTGGATCACTGTTTTCGCACTGAACAAAAGGGCCAATGAAGCCCAGGTTGGCTTCAAGCCTGTACACGAACAATGGAGATTGTTTAGACTGTGGAAAGTCTGGAGGTTTTAAACAAATCTCTGAAATCTTCATACTAGAGATTTCAGGTGTGGAAAAGAGCATGAGAGAGATGAACAGATGATAGATTTATTTTATTTAAAATATTTTATATTAATGTTTCTTAAAGGCAGTATCATTTTCCAGATCTCAGTGTGGAGATTAAATATTGAACTGCTAGTATGGCTAGGTAAGCAATCCCTTTCTCATCTCATTTCACCTTGGTAGATCAGGAGACAGCTTTTTATTTCACCTCCAAATCATAAATCTTCTTGATCACATGTTTTTTTAAGCAGAAAAATTTCGATCTCCACATTGGTGTTTTTCCAAATGTAGTCCCTTTCAACCTACAAAAAAGAACAGGTGGCCAACAATTCCGTTCCACCTCAGAGGCCTTTATCTTTACTCAAAAAAAAAAAAAAAAAATGCTTATTGCAATCTTAGGTTGACTAAAGGTAAATGGAGGTGTTTGGGTAGGTCTGTTTTGTTTGCTGCAAAACAGCAGTGCTGCAAACAACTTGTTTTTCTAAACATTATATCTTGAGAATGAATGTAAAACTGTAGGTCTACCTCCAGGAATAGCATGAAGAATATATGCTGTATTAAATTTTATTTTATCTTTCATGCTTCTCAGAGAAACTGTTCCTACTACATGCAACAGCCCAAAGAAAAGAGTTATAACTAGATTTTCACTAGAACTCTTGTTCCATGAGGACACCAGGTGGGGAAAATACACAATCAAGTTCAATACCCAGGATGCTTTTCCTTCTACCACCTCTGTGTAATGTTTATTAATATTATACAAATTATTCTCCAAGACTGCTCTGCATGAACTAGAGCTGAGTGCTACCACGGGAAGAAGAGGTAATGGGGAAAGTATTCATAAGCTTCAAAGGTATGGATCTAAGAAGAGTGCTTCAGTGCTGTATTTTGCTCTACCCAAACCCCACAGCTGAGGTAATCTACACTGGAGATATCTCTACCAGAAATAAGAAAAAGCAGTAAGTCAAGTTCATCTCGGCGTGTTTGAATGTGTTTTGCAGGATCACTGTACTCAGTTCTCATACTTTGCCCTCTGTCCATTAAGAGCTTTAGGAGCATACTTGAAACATTTTAGTAGTTGCAAATCGAAGATGAGCTTTTCATGCAATATTTTTATTTTCTCACTGAAGTTTCCAAGAACTCTTAAAGAAGGGTATTTTTCCTGGTACTGAGCAGACATATGCAGGCTGATTCATGGCAGCTCTACACTCAATTATTCATGTATAGGGCTCAGATGCCTTCCCACAGAACAAAGACTGACAGGATGGGAGAGATGCAAAGAGAGGAGGAGCCCAAGCCATCAGGCAGAGCAAAGATGTGACTTCCAACCATGTACCTCTATCAAACGATGAGAATGATTTTGTTACGTGTAAAGGCCTGGCAGAACAATTTACTGAGCAATTTAGATCAGACACATAACTAAGGCTGTGGGTGAGAAAATTGTTTTTCTGGTGTTTATAAACAGCACAACAATACCTAGCTTTAAAAGGGCAAATACTTGTTCCTCTTGTTCAGCTGGAGCCATTGTGCCTTCTACAAATTGTGTGACACTCTCCAGTGTGTCTTGTTGAGTTTTATTACCATTTGCATTGTCTCTTGGCATTACAAGATTTTGTTTTCAGTTTCAGTTGCATTTCTGTAAGTCTGCACTGAGGGTTAGATCATATAGTCAGATTTTCATTATAATATGAAAGATTAATCAAAGAAATCCACTAATTTTAGATGGAAAATACTGTTTACTTATATAAAAAGTATTTCCATGAAAAGCATTTACTGTTTGTGTCCTTTGAGTTAACAGCTGGGAGAGTGGTTCATGATTGTTTGCCAGTTTCCAGGTGAAACTGCTTAAATATCTGCAAAATCTGAGTATTTAAATTTAAAATCTCCAGAAAATGGCTGCATTTTTGTTTTGTTTTGTTCTGTTTTTTGTTTTTGTTTTGTTTTTGATTTGTTGTTTTGTTTGGAAAAAAAAAAAAGAAAGAAAAAGAAAAAAAAGCTTGGAAATAAATACTATGGACAAAAGTAATTCTCACAGCATTTACCCCCAGAATGTTCTTCCTTCTGTGCACAGAACAAGACAGACATCCCTCATGACAAGAATGTGGCAACTTCTATTTAAAGACAGAATTGTGTCTAAGGACTGAACCACAGCATCTGAACACAGATGTGCTCTGTCAAGTTATATGTTTCAATTCTTGATTTCTTCATTAGAAGAAACTTGAGGAGGCAGTAAAAGCAATTATGCTTCTATATGTTGTCTATCGTTCTATTGGTATCCATTTTTGGAATGTATGTTGACTTCTTCTAGAAAATATAGAGCAAGTTGCAATGCCACTTGCCCAGTTCATGGTAAATATACAGTGTTACACATGCTTACCACTGCTCTACTCTTGCTCCTCTTCCTCTGTTCAGCATGAAATGAGTGTAATTTTAAGTATTCTAGTATTTAAGTATTTAAGTATTTAAGTATTTAAGATGTATTATATTACCAATAAGACACACTAAAGCAGTTAAGCTTTTATTTTTTTTTATTCCTTAAAAATATGCCAGCATAACAGTGAATTTAATAATGTTAGGTTTGGGCAGGAAGGACGAAATATCAAGAAATAATTTAGATTTTTGAGCTCCAAGTACCAAGCAAAAAAGATATACTACTCAATTTCCCTATTGCCAATGTGACTTTTTTAACAATAACAAATCAGAAAATTAAAATTGTCCTCTTCTTTCATTTTAATATATTTTACTGACAGGATATTTGATCATACTGGATCAGTTCAGGAATGGAAAAAAGAGAGATAAAAAGCTATAGCTTGAAGAGAAGCAGGAAGAGCAAGCAAGCTATTTAGCGTACCAATACTTTGTCTCTTTAATGGTTTTCTGCTAATTGTACAACTTAATCTGGAGAACATTAATGAAACAGCACTGTGAAATATATGTCTGGTGAGACTGAACCACTGTAGTAAGTAACTTTTTTTGTAATATTTTGTGACTTTTCAAGATTATATTTTTGTTTGGTTTTGCCTTGAGCTTGTTCAGTATGATCAGTATGATCAGTATGACCTGTTTCTCAGATGTGCTTTCTATGATATGGGTTCCTTCAAACACAAAATGAAGGTGCCAAAGCTTAGAGTAAAGGAGGGTATACAAACAAAGTTTTAATCTGAGACAGACAGATTAAGGTTGAAGATTAAATGGCTCCTACTGATATCAATAACAGTTCCACAGGATTGCTACAATTTTGTGCTATACCTGTCCTGGCTCTCTGTGCCTAAACTGGCACACTGGGAGTACAGCTGGACTGGAAAAACTGTCAGTCCTCTTACCTGGAGGGTGGTGTCATTAGAAGAGGACTAGACAACTGGCCAGTACTAAGCATACAGAGAGAAATGGGGATAAGTTCCTTGCAGCACTTCTTCCCACCAAGACCATGCAAAATACTCATCTGTAGTCCCTAATGTGATGGAAGGGGCATTGTCATTCATAAAACCTTTCCCAGCTTTGCTCCAGGCAGCATCATATAGCTAAGCACCAGACAGAGTTCAGTTAAGGAGCCTATGATATATTTGCACTTAAACATCTTGCCTGTGCCCCCAGTGTGTTCCACTGAGCACAATTCCTCTAGAAGGAAGACTGGTGGAATTTTGTTTGCACTTTGTCAGAGGGGAAACTGTGTGAGAGTCAAACATTCCTTACTTCTGGGTCTGAATTACACTGTTATCTTGTAGTCTGCTGTGAAGAGCTTTAAGTGGAGTGTTTGCCATTAAAGTCTCTCCATGTGAATTATTTACTATTGACAGTGGTAGCTAGTAGGGAACATTGCTGTGGGATATGGATCTATAATTACACTGTTAGTTTAAGGATTAAAGCTTTTCTTGATGGCTAGGAGAGAGGATTTTTTTGTTTGTTTGTTTTGAAACCATAGACAATGCATGAGAAATCTGACCTATCACGTTGCCTTTGGCTCAGGAGAGGCCAAAGAATTATTTTCTCTAAAAGCACTTTAATCTGGTTCCATGGACAGATGGCCAAAGCAGAAATTGTTGTGTTATTTTGAAAGGCTTATGTGGCTGCCTGGAAGCTATTGTCACCAAATCAGGCAGAATGAGCTGAGCTAATTCTCTGGTCAGCCTCTGTGAGAAGTCAGCCAGATTCAGTCAGGAGCCAAAGAACAATAAATTAGAAGTATAGCAAAAATGTCAGGATGTACACTGCCATGCCACCCTGGATGTACTGTACACATAAGCTATGGTACTTCTGCACATACTCTGGACCAGGAGTGGAAGGAGAGCTGCTGTGGGACAGGCATGGCTGCATGGGGAACACGTGCAGTGTGTCTGTCACAGCTGGGCCAGGGCAAAGGGTGCTCTTGGGGTGGAGGTTTGGCTGCTTGGCTGGGGAATGATGCTGCGGTCTCTGATGCTGTGCTCAGCTTCTTCACTGGAGAGGCTTTGCATTCAGCTGGCTTCAGTTACAGTCAGAGAAATGTTTGCCTAGAGTGCATGTCAACATGGATTATCCAGCTTTAAACTTTTATGTAACACTTCGACCCTAGCCTTGGATCTGACTACCCAAAGACTGGATAGAGAAGGTCTTAGTAAGCTGTAGATCGGATATTTCAAGCATACAAGTTGATTAGGCCCTTCTAACTTTCTTCCCTCTATCAAATGTAATATTTTTAAGCTATAGTTTTTTTTTTTTTAATGATAATTTGCTTTTTATGACAATATGAAAAAAATAAAAATAACACTAGAAAGACAGGTTCTTTAAAAAAAGTCTGAAAATGATTGGCTTCTAATAGTGAAAAAAATTAGCTATCCTTTGAATTGAAGTACAAACCTTAAATAATTTGAACTTTATTTCCTAAATTAAATAGCAATGGCTAATGAGTACAAATGTCATTTTCCCATTTGACAGTTTCAGTTGTCCTTGCTGTTGGAAATCAGTGCAACTGTCATAAAAAGAATTTCATAAACCCACAGTCCAGAAAATGTAAAACTGCCTCAGGAGGGGGGCAATGTGCCAGAAATACTTTAGATTGACTTACAAATAAGTTGCTGATGATTATAATGAAAACCACTGCCTGTCTCCAGCCATGTTACAAGTGGGTTTAGTGCAGCCACTGATGACACAGCCCAGCAGTGCTGCTGTGCTGCTGTGCATCAGGCACCGCCTCATGGCTCAGGTGAAGCATCTGCTGGAACAGCTGCTGCCTGCCAACTGCTAAACCAGAGATAAATCCATGGCTTTTAACTTTTCCAGTCTGTAGTATTTTTTCCAGGTGCAGTGAAATAGTTCTGAAAAATGGCAGACTCATATCTCAGAAAGATTACATTTCTCTGCAAGCGCTACTCCTCAAAGTGACATAAAATAATGGAGTTTCTCTGTCTTTGTGCAAATGACTAAGGTGTGTGTCTTCAAACTGTTGAGCAGATTTTAGGTGCATCAATTTTCAGTATTGTATTTATTTAACAATGGCTTTCACAGTGAGCTGACTGACAAAACCACATGAAATGTGTATTTTAGTTTAAATATTCTGATAAATCAAAAAGTCATTCTCCTAGAATGTTGTCTCAGGGCAGAAAGAAATATGGAAACTGAATTATAAACCCTCAGCAGTAATTTGCAGCAAAAATGATGATACAGCAGGAACTAGAATGCTGTGACCAACATTGCTATAATATAAATATTCCAGATTTGTATTTAATTTTGCTTTTCTCTTTAATTAATGCATTTGAAATAAGTGACAATAATCTCTTTCTCTTCCTCTTCCAGAAACAGAATTTCACAGGCACAATAAAAACTTACTAATCAAAACAAAACTGTGAACTGAGAAAATAATCTCAAGATTGTCGCTAACAGTGCTTAAGTCTGTTCTGGTAAGGTTACAGCTCATTTTAAGCCTTAACTTTATTTGGGTCTAAATCTTTTTTCACTGAGATCGTCACAGTTCAGAAGCCTGTTGTTTTTTTATTTTCAGCATGAATTAATAATATCTATATCAATATAGAACTGTATAAAATCTATAAGCAGAATTAAAATAGAATATTCAGACTATTTACAGTTACATGATAATGAGAATCTATGTCCTGAAGAAAAAACTCATAGAGAAGACCAGATTTGTTTAATCTTAGTTTACAACAGTTGTTATTGCTTTGAAAAGGCCCTGAGGCATGCTAGATGTTCTATAAATATGTCTGGAAAGCACATAGGATCTTTGCTTTGAATAGCCTCTGGGGTACATGTGTGAGAGCCAGGCCTGGGCAGAGGGGATAAGCACTGAATGACCTGGTCTTAGCATTTGAGATTTGAAAGATGTGTAGTAGTGGGCTGCAGAGGTGTTACAACACTTAATTCTGACCAAATTAATCCTAATATAAATCAGTGCAATTAGATTTAAAAGTCTTTCAGTTCCATGATCACACATAGATGTGTTCTCACAAGAACTGGACTTGTTAGATGAGGCTGAAGTCAAAATGTGAACAAAACCTCACCCAAGTACAACAGGTCCAGCTGGCCTAGAGGCCCTTGTGGCCTTCAGTCCAGATATACTGGGTATTCACAGCATGTTCTGCACGTACAAATAGTGTACTCATAAAGAGTGAAAGTGTGCCCAAAAAGATACCAGATAAAACAGGCTTATGAGTAAGTTTTTGTTATAACATGCCATGAACTAGAAAGGAAGAGTGGAGGATGTTAGCAGGGTGATCATAATGCAGATTAATAGCAACATAGTATATTGACAACATCAGGCTAGAGTCATCCCAGGATTCTAGGTAGCTTTTAACTGTGACTAAATCTACCAAGGGACTGAGTAGATCTTCTATGATTCTGGGAAAATTTTGATTTGAGCTGGTTATTGGTGATCTATTTTTGTGGTTCCTGGCACTACCCTGTCATGAAATTTACAGAGAATTCACTCTGTAGGGTTTTTATGCTAATAGAACAGCCCACTATCCATATATGCAGTGACTTTTCCTGTTGTAATTGCTAAGATATGGAAAATACTGCAAGGAACCAGTGCATTTGTTTTGGAAAAAACCTCAATGTTTTAATGTAAAAAGTTCTTGAAGGTCCTACATCCTGTTTCAAAAAAAAACTTGTGTTCTGCAAAACCTGTATTTCAAAAAAACCTGGGCTGGAAGCCACTGCCCATGGGGTGGACAGCATTTTCTTGAAGATGAGGTAATGCAGGTATTGGGATGAAACAATGGAGAAAATTATGGCTGTGCTGATGAAACTTGAAATACAACCATTCATCCAGATTGTCTCTGCAGAGACCTGGGGGCCGATAATGGGAACTGGTGAGCCACTCACCAGGGTGCTGGACAGCCTGCCTGTTCCATAGCTACTGGGGAAGTGAAGAGAGCAGAAAGTGCTGAAGGCTCTGGAGTATTAATCAGTGAAATGGGTGATGCAGAGAAACTTCGTCTTTGCATATAATTAGCTGGCATTCAAATCACTTTCTCCACGGGATTAGTTTTAGACTCCATTGATGCAGCTGAGCAGGGTATGTTAATTCAGCACAGTTGCACGAGCAGATAGTAGCTGTCAGATCCTGGCTTGAGTCCTGAAAGCACTACAGCAGTGCTGGCTATAAATAATACAGCAGGGAATGTGTAGGCCATGTGGTTTTCTATACTCATGTTAATCTATTACAAGTTTGCTTTGGTATCTCTCCCTGACACAGCATCGTGCTGCTGAGGCTTACCCTTCATGTCTAAGCAGTGAAGCTCCCTGCTTTTCCTGTGCTTAGGCAGTACGTAGCCTCTGGTCACAGCTGTACACTGGGAGGAGAACTGATGGGCTGAAAGGGAGCATGTCATGTTCAAAACAACTGTTAAAGGAAAAGTTTAGGCTTCTTGTTGGGGGATAATTTCCAAAGGAGAAAACTACTCGGTTTACTTCGGTTCAGGTGATGATATAAAATGAACAGTGGGGCATCATTTCTCTGAGAGGCTATGGCAGGAGAATGCTGGCAATGGACAACAGAGAGGCACAGAGAACTTTGAAATACTTCAAAAACTTTTTATCCTGATAGTATTGGGGAAAAAATGGCAAGTTTTTTTGGATTACAGACACGGTGTGTTTATTCAGACATCTGCCTGGACTGGAGGAGCCTTGGCTGTGCTTAGAGAGACATTAACCCTGCACGCAACAGTCTTCTGACTCCAAGGGCAGGTGAGATATGATGGACTCAGCACAGGATTGAAGCACCTCCACTATGCCTCTTATAATTGCCACAATAATAAAACCTCACATATTGAATTTGTTCCTTATATCTGGTAAAAAAATTCTCTGATTTAAATTAAATGTTTTATGATAAACTGTAACAATAGAAAAAAAATAGGCAGTGCATTTGCCTGATTTTATACACAGTCCAAGAAGAGATAATGCTGATAAGATTAATTTTGATGAAGAGTGACACTGTGCCAAACTGGACTCCCAGGTAAACTGCAGAGCTGCCCACTCCTAGCACAGCTAATTTACCACCTTTGCCTGTTTGTCTTCATGCTACACAATGTGTCAGGACCCCCCAAAATCGTTAAAATTTTACTGTAGAACCATTATAGCTCCCTTGAGACATCAGCCAGTAAATTCTAGTGACTGTATCTTGCCAATCAAGGGATCTTCCCACTGCTTTGAAGAAACAAGAGTGTGAGTGTCCACATACAATGAGATTCCCCAAAGATGGAAAAGTTTTGCCTCTGTCTGGACCAGATGCCATCCAATACATTGGAGAGAGCTGACTCTGAATGACTCTGAAAGACCTGTCTTTCTTGCAGTCTTTATAAAAACAAGGTCGCTGTGGGAGAGACAAAAGGTGAACTTTTCCCCTCCCTCCTTTCTTCCTCCTGACACACCCCAGTTTTTCAGCCAATCACAAAGATATAAAGCAGAATTATTTTCTTTGGGTGCTTTGAGTGTTGGTGGTGCTAGCCCTAAAGCACTACAAATTCAGCTTTACTGGATATCTTTTAAAAGATATCCAGTTTTCTTATATGTGACTGTTCCAGCTGTTCCCTTGTTTCGGTACGTATATCTGATGAAAACTTCTGAGTTACAGAGGACTGCAGAGACATCCAGAGGCTCCTATTTAGAAGAGCATTTTCTACATTCAGGGAGTCAACAGAGGAAGAGTTTTGGTTCCACTGAAGCTGGGGAACCTGAAGTATATCTTTAAATGAACTCTAGCTCTTAAAATAAGGACTACTTCGAGTTACAGATGAGAGCTGTTAAACTGTCTAGTAAATCTTCTGCCTCAAGAGATTACCCCAAATAATTATTCAGTGTTTTCCAGCAAAAACATTCTCAAATGCAGCTTTATTGTATTATATGTGCAACATTTTAGGATGATATTTTTAGTAGAATAATTAGCACAGGTCAGAACTTGGTAACCCCAAAGCAGCATTTTTTCACAGTTTTATCAGTCAGGCTAATGAAAGACAACATCTCTTCCTCTAAACTCTGTGTGTTTCAGTGTAATCATTCTTGGGAAGGAAATAGTTCTTGCAACTTTCTCCTTTGCCATTTAGACAAGACGCCATCTGATATTACAGCAAAAACAGACATGGGGAGAAATATTGGCATTTGCAGAATCAGGAAAATCCTCAAGTGAAGATAACATAAGTGAAGATCACCTGAATGTCCCTTAGCCCTTCTTAATTCCCTGATAAGAAGAGGTTGAGCACCACAGAACTGTTATACAAAAGACTGCAATAAAAAATGAACAAAGCATTTAACTGTATGAAAACAAGTTTGTTAGATAAATGCTGCTACTTTCTTGACCATCAGAGCCTATTTTCTGCTGACCTCTTATGCCCTTAATCACAAGCATGTTGTCACACAGAGCCAGGCTCTCTGTGGGCTGTATTTTAAGTGTAACAGTGAATGGTGACTTAATATTGCCAAGGAGGGATATTTCAGACCAGAAATTACCCAAGCTGTAACCTAGACAAAGTAATTTTTTAAAGGACAGAGGTGTCTATTTTAATTGGTGGGAAGAGCGTGTAATACAGCTATAGATAATGGTTCTTATTACCCTTCTGATGCTAGCAAACTGACAGGTTATTTGATAATTTATTCCATTATCCTTTGGCATTCTGAAGTAGGGTTGAATAGTCACTAATTCCTTAGATATACTTTTTTCCTCTTTGCTAAAGATTTTCTCTTTGCCCTTTTCCAGTCCTTTGGGGTCTCACTGTCCTCTAAAGCCCCTCAGAAATCAGTACTAGTCAGTCAGGATGGTCTCTGCCTACTGCTGGGAGTACTCTGAAGGACGCTTTGTCAAGCTCCATTGATTTTGGTACCTGTAATACCTAAATAATCCTCTATGCTTCTATTTTATCTCCCTTCCTCTTGCTACTAATTACATAATTTTTTGTGTATTTTAGTAAGTGCTTGCATCGGTGGGTGCTTTGCTTTGAAATAGCTGCAGTTTATTAACTCCCCCAAAAGTCTGTGTTCACCAAGGATGCACATCCATGGCCAAAACTGGGAGCTGTAGATTAGATTCACATTCAGCTCTCCTTTGCTGTCCTGGTGAAAGGTGTACCAAGCTTTCCTCTGCTGTTCACAGGTAACAGGTGTGAGGCTAAAACCTTCACTGAGGAAAGGTTCCATCCTGTGGTTCACATGCCACCTGTCTTGTCTCCCAGAAGATTGACGGAGGCTTCAGTTTCCCTCTATAGCAAAATCACTGTAATAGCTGGCACTCAAAGGTGAAATCTTGAGTGTCCACGATCTCCCTGGCCCTGCAGCCCCTGTCACATGCCCTTATGAGAGCAAGTGGCATGCCAGGGACACACTGGGATTGAACAGGAGGGAGGCAGAAAGGAAGGACAAAGAGGAGAGAGCCTTGTGCTGCTCTACTGGCGTGTATGAGCTAGCAAGAGGAAAGGTTAAGCTATGGTTTCTGCTCCAGTGATTCTTCCTCCTTCTTCTGCATACAGAACTGTTAAAGTTTAGGAAAGTTCCTCATAGTAGAAAATATAGGCAGATTTAATGAAAAAACTCACTTTGCAAAGAAGGTGTGTTACACCGTAAAATCGTGTTTTGAATAAAATAATTTGGTTCTCCAGTAGCAAATACTCATTGTGTCATATTTTTCCTACCTTCTGGCATAACAAATTTAGCGTTTACTGGAAGACATGCTGGCTGCTGTCACAGGAGATAACCAAATTTATTCAAAAAACAGACAGCATATGGAAAAATACCACATTGGTAAAGGACATAATGCTGCAGTAATTAATAAAAGAAGATAATAATTTCATTTAGAGAGGAATCTAATACAATTTAAGTATAACCCTGGAGCAGTTTGCTGTTCCTCCAAACCTGGGTCAATTCTCCTAGGTGCTGTAAATTTCCAGTGTAATTTACTTAATCAGGGCTATACTGAGCAGAAGCACATAGCAGATATAGCATAGAATATATAATAAGCTAGACCCTTCCTCTCCCTTTGAAACCTGACATTCTGAGGCGATGAAATTTTGTACAAAAATCTTTCTCCCTTGAAAAAGAAGCAGCATATATGCTTGAGCTGAACTCTCAGACTTCTTTGCTGCTGCATCACAGTAAAATTATTTTATTGTTTTAACGACTGAACTTGCTCTAATGGCATGTGTCAACTTCTCTGAATTCTGGCTTGCCTAGACCTGAAGTTGAAGTGGGGAGGTCACTGGAAAAATTATTGCTCTTTGGTTTGGTAGACAACAGGGAAGGGGAAAATATTCACTGTAGATGGATAAATTTTAAAAGTGGCTAAAATTTATGTGTCTAGAAGACTAAGTGGCTGTTACAAGTTGTCCTGGTTTGAGAGGACCAGGGTAAAAATTGCCTGGGCCCATACTGACATGAGACCTCCTGGGCACTGCCATGGCCGTACCTGTGGGAGGAGCAGCGGTGCTGTGGGAAGGAGCGGGTGGGTCAGGTGACCCACAGTGACCAATCACAGTGCTCCTGCCCATGGGGCTCAGTATAAAATGGCTCCTGACAGAGCCCTCTCCTGGCATCTTGGGCTGGGCTGGGCTGGGCTGGGCTGGGCTGGGCTGGGCTGGGCTGGGCTGGGCTGGGCTGGGCTGGGCTCGCCTCGCCTCGCCTCGCCTCATCTCATGCTGCTGCCCCTGCTGCTGCCCCTGCTGCTGCCCCTGCTGCTGCCCCTGCTGCTGCCCCTGCTGCTGCCCCTGCTGCTGCCTGTCTCCTCTTGGGAGAAGAACGTCATTCGTCGAGCCAGGTTGCCTTCTCCTGCCTTCCCAAGTAAGACAAACTTGGTTGCTCTAAGGGTGTTGCAGACTGTGACTGGGACCCTGGACTTGGGCTTCCCCATCTGCTGTTGAGTACAGTTTGGGACCTTTCTGGTTGGGAGGTAATGACGAAATGACGAGTGTGGGTTCTATGATTACCTTTTTATATGTATTTGTAATTAACTATCATTATTACTTCGTTAAACCTTTCCTAGTTTTTTCTTCCTACCTTTAAAGCCTCTTCCTCTGTTAGTCTCTTTTTTATCTTTCCTTGGGAGGCCAACAGCATCTGTCACATGGTTTTTGGCTAAAACTGTGACACAAGTCCACTTAGATGTTTATTGGAAAAGTTACTGCAAATGAAAACCAAGCAAGGACTCCTGAAGAGGTTCATGTTCCCTCTTTTTCCAGAATGTAAGAAGTTAATGAATTTTAAGAGTAGAAAGCTGATGTGCTAGACTCATGCAATTAATTTTAAGGATTTCTTGCTTTCCAGAGAACAAGGAATGTGGGATAGGGTAAGAGTGGATTTTTCACTTTGTTAAGCTCTGAAGAGTGATTTTGGCATATTGCAAGCAAGTGAGAAGTACATCCCTGGAGCAGTTTGTTGGCAGGCATGAGAGATGTCTGGGGCAGTAAATAGATTTTGTAAAAGTGAGTGGCTCAAATAGCCTAATGTGTGTTAATTTCTACGATCACGTTGCTTGTGCAAGGCCATTTCATGCACACAGGGTCAGCTCCCTTGGCACAAAACAAAAAATGCCTAGAAAGTCATACAGACTGGGGAGCATAGAAAAGGTCATATGCAAAACCTATATGCGTGACTTGTAGTACCTCTGCACCACACCAGGGACCCTCTTGAGACTGTTCATAGGGTAGGAAAATGGAAGGTCATTAAAAAAACCAAAACAAATACAAACACAAAACCCTTCTGGGAAATTAACAACATGATAAGCTTTTCTAAAAGGAAGGCACTGTCTAAAGGCTGTGACATTTTACTGATATGGTCAGACTATCCCATGGGTTTTCTCCTAAAAAAACCTGTAAAAATGAGATGCACAGGCCTGGGGGCAACTTATCTCTTTCTGACATGTATCTCCTCTTAGTTTTCCAACCACTCAGTTTTTCAACAATTTCTCTGAAAAACTGATAAGCTTTCTTAAGCAGAGATTGGGTGAGTGAAGAGTGATAACTGTTTGAAAGTGTATCTTTTTTGTGTTTCATAGAAAGAGGCATAAAACAAGGTAAGAGAGAATTCTTGTATATTAGACTGTAATAATAAGAAGCTAGTCACTCATTTTATTTTTTGTCATTTTTCAAACAGCCTGATAGACTTACAAGATACGTATTTTATGTATAGTACTCAGCCAAATGAAAATATTTTCTCCTTTATAACATTCATATGGAAGATTTTTTTTTTTTGAGATTTGAAAAACATCTAGATTTTTTTAAAAAAAGAAAAACCTGAGTTTTATTTTGCTTTTTTCCTACTTTGTAGTAACAAAAACAGTGACTTCATCCTCCAAACCATATTTCTTTTAACATAATCCTTTTTGAGCAAAGTTCTCACTAAGCTTCTTGTAGTAACAAATAAACCACCAGGAGCTCAAGAGAATGTGGTCATTTCAAGCTACACCTTCGAAGTAAAACCTGCAGAGACAGCTCTGCTTTGCATAGCAAAGAGTCTAGCTGGAACAACCACTAACTGATACATAAGAGCACAGAGAAAGACCCAGTATAATGAGAATGAAGGGATTTTTATACATGTCTGCAAAAACATCCATAAGGATTTGTGCCACTTGTCTCACTGATGTCTGAAAGCACAGAGGGGCAACAGAGAATGTAATCAAGTTAGTGGAGGAATCAAGTTAGTGCTGTTTATCTTCTCTTGCTTTTTAAGAGGGATCCAATGTAGTTCTGGGTGAAGACTGAAGAATGACTGACCTGTGTTGTATGTATCTTCCTAATCTTCCTGCTAGTTGAGTAAAACAAGTCTGAGTGGAGTCTCACCAGAGTGAAGGTACCAGATCACTAGCATGGAGCATAAAACAATGTATTTTTCTCATTATTATAATGTGTAATATTATTCTACTACCACCTACTCTTATGGAAGCAAAAGCTCAGAATGAACATCACTCAGAGGACCATTTCCATGCCAGTCAGTTAATGGAGTCTGCTCAGGGGTGCTGTACCTAGAAGCATGAGAGTGTTATAGCTGAAAGTTGCTGGGAACCTCTGTTTTGCTACATGATGTCCCACTGGTAGAAACTTCCAGAGCATCCAGGGCAATAAAAAGAACATGCTGAAGAGTTACCCTGGTCATGTAGGCCATATAGCTGAACAGAACATAATAAGATTTTTTTTATTTGATTCACAAGCTCTTTTAGTAGGCATGCAATTTGGGTTGGGGTGGGGTAAGAGCTAGTAAATGATGCAAATGTTCATAGAGGAACTCATGCACATAGCCACAGATAGCTTGCAGGCTTGAAGATGATGGTGAAGCACACATTATTAGGAAGGGGTGAAAATAAGTTTTACTGTCTTTCCTTTGGCAGAGAATGCAGATTCACTTTTGTATCTGGATTTGTCTGAAATGTTCCTGCCATTTGTTCAACCCAGCAATAACTGCAAAACATTTTGAATATTTGGCTGTGTACAGCATTATTTTGTGTCATAAATCATGGATCCCATTAGCCAGGCCATCCATAAACTCAGGAAGTAATGACAAACGGAAAGTAAAGTTTGGCTTTCACTTGTGCTTGTGTAAATCTGTATTAGTTTTTAAATCTATAGAACACATAGTTTTGGAAGCACCTCTTAATTTTAAATATTCCCAGAAGATCTGAAAATTAAAGGGCACTGAAAATTTTCGGAGCACTACAAGCAATGTACAATTTAAGATAAAAGTTTAAGAAATGTAGAGATTTTGTGAAAAAAGAAACCTGGTTTCTAAACTTGGATATTCCAATATATATTGCCATAGTTTAACAATGGCAATTATCAAAATAACAATTTGATAACAATAATCAAAATCTTAAATCTGAAGAGGTTACACAATGCAGTAAACTGAAGCAGCATTGGAATTACTCTGGTTTGGACATATTCTGAGCTAAGTTTTTGTGGTTGTACTATTATTTCCTTGTACCTCTATTCAGGGCTGGCAGGAAGGCTCTGGTCAATTTTTCAGCTGTATTCCATCCTGCGAGCAGAAAAAAATCTTGCTGACTTCAACTGGGGGGATGCTATAGTTGGTGTTTCAGAGTTTGAAGTCTGAAAGAAACCTGAGGCCCCTGCTCTGGCTAAGCAACTCTCCTTGCTTTCCTACAGTAAGAGGCCTGGTTGTTGCTCTTTGGGGACTGCATATTACGCTGCTAATTGGCAGTCAGAGATGGTGAGGAGATTAAAAATACTTAAAATGAGATGGATGGGAAGGTGGTATTGTTCTTTTTAAACAGGGAACAAGGCCAAGACCTCCCTCATCCTCAGACCTGAGATGCCAGACTTAGGACAATTTTTGCCACTGTGCCCCATGAGTGGGGCAGGAGTGTCAGTACTTTGCCCAGTGTTTCTCCAGGCACAAGCCCAAGCTGACAGAACTGAAGTTTTAGGAATTAGTCTTGGGGTATTCCTCCATAGAGGAGGTTTCCTTGTGAGGGTCTCTACACATGGGTCTTGGAGAACTTTGTGCATGGAAAACGTGTGCTTTGAGGAGCAATTTGGGGTGCCTCATTTGAATGCAGAAATGGTAAAACACCAGTGGGACAGAAAAGGAGTAGTGGTTGGGTGCCAGATATATCAGATGTTACCTTGATGTAAAACAAATCTGTACAGAAAAATGTATGAAGAGTTTGTAGTATTTTGGGGATGTAAGCAGAATGTGAATGTTAAAACTCCCTTCTAAGGTGGATTAGTGTCTCTGTTAGCTAATTCATGGGTGGGTGCCCTGCAATATAAAGCTGCAGGTACCTAGAATTAACTTTTGGCTAAGAGGTCTACAAAATCAGCTCTAATGTTGAGCAGTTTTAAGTAAAGAAGAGACATTGGACTATTCTAATTTCTTGTATTTTCTAAGCTCATGTAGATACTTTCTTTGGTGTGTGATAGTCTATGAGAGGCAGTGCCTCAATGTCACTGTGTAGAGAAGGCAGGGAAGAAGTGAAAATCCAGGTGTAAGCAGCAAAGCTTCTCTATTTCAGAGATACTTGACTCTGGAGAAGAGGAAAAGTATTTCACTTCTGCCTATTGCCAATCTTTATTAACAAAAAGCACTGCAAGCTATTTTCAGTATTCTTTGCTTTATGCTAATCCTTTGCTAGTTAGAAAATAAGCAGTATTTTAAAGGTTTAAATTTATTTGCATCTGTTCTTCATATTTGCAAGTGGTGAGGAGCACATGCTTTAAATAGCATCAGCCCAAGGGCTGGATACATTCATCTAATTGAAGACCACCTGATTGCTTGAATGAATTTCTATTAACTAGAGCTGGTTCAACTGTTACTTCTGTTTGTTTCCTCTCCTGCTAGATAACATAGGAAAAGAACAATTTTTCAGATAGTCAGTCACCCAAAGCTTTTTATATTGGAATTGAGCAGCCTCTTGTTGCCAACTTCCTTCTGTGAACCAGTAGCAGTAGGAAAAAAAAAAAAAAGATACTTAACATTTACATCCTCATTACTCTTGCCCTCTACAGAGCCCAAACTACCTATCATCTTCAGTTTGCTCAGCTGAAAATGAAATATTAATGATCTGTTCAAGACAGTATGAATAATCACATTGTTTTTTCCCCGGCACTTTCAGCATTACAATTAATCATTTGACATATTGCCTTTTTTATAAGATAATTGAAGTCTATTCAATTTCCTTATATCATAGTGATACAAAGTAATATTTGGCCAAAATTTCCAAGTTCAAAGCAAGGGCCAAAAATTTGACATGTTCATTGTATGTCCTGACAGTAAATAACAGGAACATCTGTGACATTTTTGATGTGTGTGAAGCACTGAGTAGGCATGCTCAAGACAAAAGCTGAAAGACTTTACAAAGTTAAAGGGGTACATGAGATTAGAAAGCTTTTATTGGATCTCTACATTTGAACAAAAGATTTAAAGTGCTACAAAATATTTTGGGTAATCCCCTCTGGTCATGTCTTGGAACTTTATTTATTTCTTTATTTAGTTGTGGAAAAGGCTATTCTGTCCTGCTGGTAGGCCTGCTTTCTTTCCTCAGGTTCTGTTTCTCTGATACAGGAGCTGGTTGCCAGAAATTAAATTTCTGCAAAGGCTAGGATAGCCTCATCTTCTTTTAACTTCCAAGAAAGCCTTTACTCCATGGACTAGGGCAGGTCCATTCCAAAGGGATAGGCAATGTATTCCAACACACCTGTGTTGTGTACATTCTGTAGGAGCATAAAACCCACATGAGAGCCTGTAACATGTTTTCCATCTAAACACATCTTTTCCTAGCTTTTTATGTATATGTTTTGAATTGATGGCATTAGTTTGTAAAGCTTCTTAGGTGATGATCCATGATTCTGCCCTTTTTCCTGGTGCTTTCCAATTAGGTAATTTTCTTAGTTTTCTTGAACTTCCTCTTCTGAGATCTGCACTTCACTTTGATTAATCACATCACTCCATTTCCATGTTCTTTTTTTCAATCTACTTTGCCAAAAGCTTACGTGATACCTCCCTTTTCCATTGTTCTTCCCAGAAACCAGTCATGCCTAGTTCATTTGTCATTATGTTCTTCTCATCTCTCTGGGTGACTGAAAGATTGTCTCTGGTCATCTCCACTTCAGTGGTAATGGTGCTGTCTGTGTGTGTATTCCTTTAGTTCTCTTGCCTGTATCAATAAGTTCCCCTTGAAAAACACTTCAGCTTCTCTAATGTCATTATATGAGGCTGAGACTTTTTCCCTGTGATTGCACTGATCTACAAGCTCCCTTTTCCATGTCACCTCAAGTAAAGCTGCTGTCATTACATTGTTCCTATAAACACACTGGGACAAGTATAGGGTAGATACAAAATGGAGCTATGCATATGAATCATCAAGTGTAATTTTGTGCATGGAAAATGTGTACTGTGCAGCATCATGCTTATTTAGATCTTCTTACAGCTATGTATTTTAAAGTGACATTCTACAGTAGGAAGCTTCCATAATTCTTTACTGATTACTTCAGAAATTGTCATCCCCAGTCAAGGTCACATGCTTATTGCATAAACGCATATATAATTCTGTATTTCAAACTAAAAGTGGGTAATTAAGACAAAATTCTACAGTATATGTTCTATTTCTCTCTGTGTCTCTTCCTTGCTATCGTAATAGATGAAATATTAAAGAAATGTGGTAGAATTCCTATGACTTTCTGTGTCAGCTGGAAGCTGAGGTTTCCCAGAGTGAACATTGTCATTCTGTAGGAAGAAAAGTTTTAGAATTTAAAGAATAAATAATTTAGTGTTTGGTTTTCCCCTCTCCTGGGCTTCAGAAGATTTTGGCTTTTTTAATTTGGAAAAACCAGTTTTTTCATTGAGCTTTGTTTTTGAACTAGGTCATAAAATTTATAATTTGCTATAATGACTGACTGATCATGTGGTTTAGGTTAGGATTGCCAGCATGGTTCATCATATTAGGTAACCTGTTATACTAAATATATTAATTTCTGGTAAATCAGTCAGAGAGAACTGTATGTTCCTTTAATGTTCTGAGTTTCTATGCTTTTTGATAAGGGTTCCCTGAATCTTCATGATGGTGAAGGACCTATTTTACTTTAAAATGGTCAGTCACAATTCATTCTAAGTAAGGTTTATTCTGTGCCTTGATGGAAAGCATGGTAGCCTGTCCTTCCTGTGAAAAAAAATAATTTACTTGCATGCAACACAGAGACACTAATTTAAATTTTAAATCTGCTTACTGGAGAGAAGAATGTGTTTTGAAGTTGCATTTTCGTAATTTGGAACTTGCTAGAGCATCTGTTCTTTTGCAGATAAAAGGCAAGTGTAGTCTGAATCAATTTCATCAGCCATTATTTTATCTCTGTGTAGTTGGTAGCCTTGCACTTAAACTCATCACTTCTGCTAAACTTTTGAATATTGGAAGCGACCTGGCGAGAAATATTTAATTCCCACTTTGGGATTTAATTTGTTGCCTGACATTTGTTTTACATTCTTTCTCCCCATTGTTATGCTACCTTTGTTAACACTTTTGAAAGCATATGCTGTGAAAAACATAATTAAATAGAATTTACTAAGTGTGACTTCTTTAAAGTACCAATACTTTAGAAGAAAACCCTGTTAACCCCTGTTATTTTCCCTCCTGCACTACTTCCTTTCTCTCTGCATTAAGTCTGTATGTGGAGGTATAAAAAAGTCATAGCAATTACTGTGGTTTAAAGCTTATTTATGGAACCCAAGAAGCACTGCATAAGAGAACAGAACATCTACAACACAGTAATTCTTTATCTTCTAGGTTCAGTAAAATCCTCTTCTATGAATTCTTGTGCCTTACAATTAAGGAGTGCTAAAACCTTTTTCTTGTGTGCTCTCTAAACACTCTTTCTCTTAGGACAGGAAGCTTTGCTACATAAATATAGTTTGGTTAGTGATGTCAAGACTAGCTTAAATACTGCACAGCTGCTAACAGTAAAGTAAAACCTTAGCAACACTCTTGTCAGCCCTGTCTATAAGCTCTCAGGGCTTTTGACCACCATACTGCTGATTTCTGCTTAGATGGAGCCATATAATTTACCTAATATATTTACCCACACATATGAATACATTATCAGGATGCACTAGAAATCCCATTTTGCATACACTTAGACACACACAAGAACATGTCCTTCCTTGTCGTTAGGGTTGTGAAGAGGCTGGTCTTAAATATTTAACACTCTTAAATAAAAGTGGGATTCACCTCACTCAGTGATACTCATCGAAAAACTTATGGATCAGTATCTCCCAATAATGAAGAGAGAGTGGAAGGCTCAGTCTTTCCTGCCTTGTACATCTGTCAGCAGATGGAATGAATTGCTGAAATTGAATGTATCATCCCCAGGGATGACAGAAGTTAACAGTTAACTGTTGAACTATAACTCCTACTTTTAGAGACTGTTTGATTGAGGTTCATATTCTAAATGGAAATCTCTCATGGCTGTAGATAGATAATATTGTTTGTTGCCTAAGAACGAATCTGACATCATGTGATGATTGTATACCAGAAACAGTCCTACCAGAAACTTCTAAATACCTTAATTTTCTAAATTTGGAGAGAAAAAAAATCTTACGAAACTGAGAAAAGAAAGCAACTGGGTGACATTCATTTTTATTTCTGCTATTGGTCTTTCTGTGTGTTTTCTGGGATGTGACAGCATTCTAGAGAAATCTTGCCAGATATTACTGACAGCATTTAAATTCAGGGTGATGAAATCTGTGTCCTGCCAGATGTAGGAGATGAGGCAAGTCTGTTCTCCACATCATTTTATTATCTTTTCCTACTGAAGGCTCCAAAGGGTTGCCAAGGTACAAAAATTCCCCAGAGGAATGATCAGCAACTGCTGTTGATAACCAGCAGGCCAAAAATACTCAGATGGAGGTCAATGTATAAAAGAAACTCCTATCCAGATTGTGTGTTGACATCTCTTTACTGCCTGAAGCACTTGTTAGCTTCAGTCTGCATCGTGTTTCCCTCCCTGTTCTATGCAGAATAAGTAGGAAATCCTGGCCAGGGCTCTGTAAGTCTGAGGTAACCATTAGTGAGTAGCTGTGGATGTAAAATGAGTATCAGTCGCGTTCTACCACTTTAATTACTTACCTCTATGCAACAGAGTACAGAGAAGCTGTGGCTGCATGTGAGATTCCCACTCAAATCTTCAAGCACATTTATTCAGCAGAAGCATGGTTAAAATTTTGCAAACCAAATGTTTCAGGTAGACTCATGTTAACTGAGCTTAGGAGAAATCTATTGCATTACTAAGCAAGGGTCAGCTTTTTGCTTCTTTATGTCTTACTCTGGAAAGCTAATTGCTCTGGAGATCTAACAACTGCTAGGTGGATGCTTAGGGGCATGTTTTGATCAAGATCTGGAAGAAGAGAACTTCACTTTTTACAAAATCTTGCATTGGTGCTCAGCACAGTTTCTGAATGTGCTTAGAAATATGAATAAAATGCTTAAAAATATGTAATGAGAAAAAAAGCTGTGTGACTAACTTAAATATATGCAACACATGGCTGCAATTGTGTCTCTGCTTGCCACTTTAAATAACGATATTTTTTTCACTTAAAACCAAATGTATAGAGATGCCTACTTGGCTTAGTCTAAAACCTTTGTTATGAAATAATAGAAAAAAATATTCTGCTCACATGAGCTGAAGTGTAACCTCTTTAGAAGTTAGCTTGCTTAATGGTCATGCACTGCCCTGGATAAATGACAGGATCGAGGGACCTGTTAATTGTAAGAAGTGGTGCTGTATAAAAGAACAGGGTAGTAACATTCCTTTTTGAAACATCTGTGTTGTAACACTGCATTAATTTCTGAACACCTTGTTTCTATGTAAATTGTTGGTGGCAGATTTGAGGAAAGATTATAATTATGAGAGAAAAAAAGGCGACTTCCTAGTAAACATGAAGAGCTGCACATACATGTGGTAGCTTGGACAAGTGATTATGGAATTATGGATTTATGATAAGGGTCTTCCAGCATTTAATTAGAACAAACATAACGAACTGACAGAATTTTATAGAATAATGAAAGTGGAGAAAAGGGTACATCTTTTGAGATGGACTATCTCCTGCACAATTCCCCTATTAGCTCTGCTGAAATAAGCAGTCAGTGATTATTTCAATAGCACTTTCCTAGTTTGGGTTTGTAATTCTTGCATGACTGCTAGAAATTTAGTTTAATAACAGTAAGGACAAATGCAGTCAAATTAGCAAGGAAATGGGATGAAAATCTTCTTGACTAGTGACATTGACAAGGTCTAGAACTTCCTGAAGTGTAGTAAAACTCTGTCTCTTGGAACTTGAAAGAGAACAGGAAAGATGTAAGAAAAGGAAAAGTAGCAAGCATGCTTAGATTGACAAAGAGAAGAAGCAGATTTGCTGAGTTAATCAATTTTAAATTGCAACAAAGATCAAAGCCTCTAACTTTTAAAGAATATGTTACCCTTTGGTGCATCTATAATTAAGACGACACTAGAAAAGCTGAGCAAAATGAATGAGCAAACAGTCCTACTGTGTTGAGGCACCCCTCCTTCTTCTCTTTGTTCTTCTGGGAACAGTGCCTGAATGTCATTAAGTTCATTTTGGAATGAATGTCATTAAGTTCATTCTGGAATACAAGCATCTTCACCAGAACTAGCATGCACTTGACTTGCTTTACCTACCAGGACGTGATAACAAACTTAGGCAACTTTTATCATCTGCTAAACTTGCAACATGACTGCAACCAGCAAGATGTGTGGCACAGCATCTCAGAACCCTACTCCTGCTAGGCCTGGGGTAGACAACCACAGGGCAATGCCTGGGTGTTGGGTCATGCATACTGGTACCCCCCTGTTTGCCTGGGGAAGAAATCCATCTCCCAGAACTGCCCTTCTTACTGTGAGACAGGTTTGACTCCTGTCAGTTGTTCAGAATAGTGGGTTTGATTTATTTTCCTGCTTGGACAGCACTGGCTGTGTAATTACTGTACTGTATTACCCTGTTTTTAATTCCTATCTCTACTCTTGCAACTACATTCCTCTGATCTTTTTCCAGATAAATAATCAATCTCTAAATACTTTTTTTACCATTTGTACCAGTTTTGGGATGTTCATACCCATTTGGTATTTTGGTTACCATTGCTTAAGTAATCTTAACCTTGCATGTTATTACTGATTTGCTCACCCAGTCATTTTTGATCTTGCAAGGCTTGACTAGTCCAAAGGTTCACAGTGCTCCTTTCCAGTTATCTATGAAGTTTGGCTGTTTGACATGTCACTTCTCCTTAACCACCTGTGAAATTCTGATGTCTCCTGCAGCACTCTCTTTTGATAGCTTCTCACATTATCTGTCATGCCACTCATTCTCAGCTCAAGGTCATCCAATGAGCCTTCGTGCCCTGTCCTCCTCAGCCTCACCAGGGCCCAGTCTAGTAGACCTGGCCCTTCTTACAGACCACACAGTCTGTGCTCTTTCTGTCTTTCTCTTATTTTACTCCTCTGGGCATATTTTACTCTTTCCAAGGTTTGTTTTCTTTACTACTTTCCAGCTTCCTTCCACTTGGAAAAAAAAAAATCTTCCCACAAATAAGACTAAACAAAAGTTTGGAAGGGCAATGTGTTGTGATCTTCCCTGTATCTGGCTACAACTGCTGGATGAAAGAGTGAGTCAGAGTCTGGAATGCCTTACGTGAGCTCTGATGTCATGTGTGATTTCCTGTTATAGTACAGTAAAGGAAATTAGGTCACAGCTTAAATGTCCTTGGCTTAGTGGAGAAATCTGTGACTTCCTGGTCTATTGCACTGTTGTTCTGAGTTATCCAGATGGATGGGTCCCATTTGAAAGATGAAACATAGAACCAGAACCCTAATGTATGTTGGTACAGACAGATTGAAAGTTTGGGATCTTTGGATGAATAAAATTGCTGATATGAACACACCTTAGATCAATCTGTTTAATACATTACCAGTGTTTACATTAACTTACAGCTGTGTTTCAGAGTTGTCTTCTGGAAAACTCTTAATAGATTAGTCTACCCTCAAATTCCCATTAGGCCTGCAACTCCTTAGGTCTAAAAAAAAGTTTCTAGTACTCTTAAAAGCTGATCCCAATGATTTGAGTTCTTCGACCTGAAAAACTGGGTCTGTGCTCAGATAGAAATTACTGCTTCATAGAGCATCACGTATGCTAAAAAGTAGCACATTTTTTGTTGACTTTTTATACTCATAAGAAAGTCATAGGCAGAGATTTAAGTGCTTGCATGTACCACTCTTTTCCTCCTCCCTAGGGAAAAATAATGTCACATTTGGTGAGGCTTAATGCCTGCAAAATTGCATTTATCCATATAAGTTATATCAGTAGTGTGAACTGTATTTTACATTTAAAAGGTTTCTTTTATAAAATGACAGCCCTCTTTGCTTTCTCTTCCTAAAAAAACCAACCCTAAAACGTAGCATATGTACATGGTTGTGTGTGCGTGCCTGTTTTTTGTTCAACAACAAAAGCCATCAGGCTTTGCAGACAATGCAGCCAATTACTGAGCTGACATAAGATGGGTTGTACCCTTAGTATTGAGATATCATTTTCCATTTGTATGTGTTTAACACACACTATCACACTATGAATTGAGGACAAATTCTGCACTTTTTTAATTTTTTATTTTTTTTTTTTATGAACTGCAAAAGTCTTTCTAGAATAAAGCTGACTTCCAGTTTACACAGTACTGATGTTGTATCACCCTTATGATAAAACCCCGGTGTCCTAGGTATGAATGGTGTTCCATTTTTTTCTTTCCACCCCACAGGTCTTCTCAAATCCCTAGAATTGTTGTTTACTGCTGTTCAATATTTTCTTTGATTTCAATGTGATAAGAATCTGTGCCTTTCTTTGCTATTGCTACATTTGGACTTCTCACATATCTTTCAATTCTATTCAGAACAATGTTTAAAAAATTTGATTATGCTTTTTCACTTATTTTCTACATCTTTGTGTCTTATGAAGATAACATTCCTTTCTTACTTGCTGCACATTACTGCCAGCTTTCTAATGTGGTAATTTATACTCATCTCCAGACAGTCAGATGCATCAAGTGAAAGCTGATTTACAGTTAATTAGGCCAAGTCACACATTTTATTGTCTGAATTCACATTTTCCCCATCATCTGTCTTCTCTGTGTGCTGAAGTATCTTATGCAAATGACTGATTTTTGAGCAGTTATAGCTAAAACTTCAGGCTGTTCTGTCTTTCCTGCTTTGTTAGGTCAATTGTAATTTTCCATTTTATTCAATGAGATTTTATAACAAATAACCCATATGGATTTTTTTCACCTCTTTCTGCTTGGGTATTTTCCTATTGTCTAATGACTTATTGTCAGAAGTAGTATATTCATCAGACAGTTTTGGTTTTGATCCAGTAGGTCCATAGCTTATAGTTTCCTGTCATTACTCATTGTATTCCCTGACATCCTTCACTGATCTCATCTTTTCTTCTATGCACTTCATGCCAACATTAAGTCACTCCAGGTCAGAGTTCATACAGTGCTAACTTCCTCCTGCTGCTTCTGTCAGATTCTCTTAAATCCACTTTTCATCAAGTCACTAATCCCAGCCATATGATCTAATTGGGTGGTATGTTGCAGTTCCTTAAGTAAGCCTGAGAATCACTCTATTTTGCTTAAAAATGCTCATTTTTCTTTGTTTCTTCCTCATAATTCTCTTCTCTTGAGCTGCTGTATAAACCTGTCCACATCTGCACTGTTGGACATGTTCCTCTTTCCTCTGGCATTTATGAAATTAAATCACAAGCAAACATCACAAGGCACTCGAGTCTTAAGGTTTTCACTGAGTAATTAATATCAAGAAAACCTGCATATTTTCAGTCTCAATAAAACATATGGAAATTGGTTTTCTCCTTCAATTTTCTGATGGTATTTTCTATATACTTCAAAATTTACAACTTAAAAACCCAAGAGCATAAGCAAGAGCAAGCGAGGCCTTTCTTATACATTTTGCTTCCTCTGGTATCAATCCATTCTTCAAACAGCCTGTTTTAAATTCTAAAACAGCCTTGAAAGAAAAAAAAAAAAAACAACATTATTTGCAAAACCTTTAGCCTTTTTAGTTTACCCTCCTTCACAGTTGCTTTCCAGTTTGGTAATTCTCTCTGAACATCTGAATTTGTGATCTTCACTTTATTTTGACTAACCACACTGTATTATTCACACTTTGTTTTCAATACCCACTTCTCAAAGAAGTCTTTGTTTCACTACAGTCAGTGCATCAAGCATACTTTCTCTTAAGGAGTTTTTGTATTTATCTTCTATTGTTTCAGTAAGCTGCCCAATTTCCTCTTTTGATGTACAAACAACTTTTTTTGTGGAATAGTCATAGTTATAAGTGAATTTAGTAACAATCTGGGAGATTGTCCCACATTTAGGCTGCAGTAAATACAATACTTATAGGTTGGAATGATAAGGACTCCCCGAATAGGTCACCAGGAAATTATTTATTCAAGTTTATAGGGAAGGTGCTTTCTGTCATTGTTTGTGAACACAGTAAATGTACACTAAAGATGATCTTTTCTGTGGGTGCTGTTTGAAGAAGACACACAAAATGTCAAGGTTTTCTTTAAGTAAAGGTATATTAGAGCCTTTCAGACTCTGAGTGCTGGAAATATTTACTCCTCAGCCAGTCTCACAACTGCCAAAGGAAGCGAAAGGTTGCCATCCTACTGTATTAGTACACAAAAATCCTAAATGACCTGCTGGCATGCCTTTGCTCATTGAAGAAAGTAGTCTGGCAAGAAGCCCTAAATTTACCATCTGTTAGGTCTTTGCATTTTCTCAACAAGGCTCCTGCCCTCTGTAGCTGAGTCTCTATAGAGAAATCAACTTTGAACAACATGTTTTGGCTTTTCATGTATGAAAACCACTGATGACAAGTAAAGGAACTGGGATTTTGGCAACTACGTAAGAGTGCATGATGCTTGGCACAAAAGGATGTGACGAGTACATAATTCAACACAAAACCTCTTAGTAATTCAACAACCGGCCTAGAATTTGCTGACTGCTTGTTAATTATTGAACAATCTCAAATTGTCTGACCAAAACTGTACCCTATGTCTCCTCAGCTGCTTTTCCCAGATGACTAATAGCAACTGTTTTTGAAAGGGGTCCAGGAATGTCTTTGTAGTGCCTTAACTTTTCCACAGCTCTAGCCAAATGTCTATATACCAAGAACCCTGAAACTCCAAGCCACATCTCCTTCCTGGTACTTCTTCCATAAACAAGTTCTCTGTTAGATTTCAAATACAGCTGACACTTAAATATGCCAAAAAAAGAATCTTGAAAAGGATTAAGGTCTCTTAAAATCTGTAAAAAAGATGGCTGCTTCATTGCTGCTGTAAGTGCAAATAACACAGAGGAAGAGAAAAATACAGAACATTAACTACTTTGACAAGAAACAAGAGGTTATAGTCTCTAAATTCAGATGAAAATATCCAGAAAAAAAATTTTTTACACAAGGTGTTTCTTCCTGGATCTCTCTAAGTTGCTAGAGAAATCTGGGGAACTGGATATTGCCTTTTGACCTGGAGGTGAATCTTTTAGGTGACACCTCTAAAAATTTGTTTTTCAAATGCTTTTCTTTAGACATTTATACAACATTCTGACAAATAAGAAAGATATCTAGTTCAACCAGATCAGCTACAACTGAAAGAGAAGCCACAGCAAAGATTAATTTTCTGCATATTTATCTATCATTCCTATCATACTTTGCAAATGTGAAAGTTGTGTGGTTTATAAAAGAACAGGATTATTCCTTGCTGAACAATTCCCTGATCCACTACTCTCTGAAGTACTTGTAAAATGAGACCATCACAAGTTTAATCAGAATTTTATTCCTTGAATGTTGTTTGAGCACTGGCTTTATTCTTATTCTATTTTAACAATATTATGCACTAACAGAAATTAATATATCTTGTCCCTTTTCTGTTCCTACAGTCCAAGGCAGGTGTTCATAGAAGTGATTGAAAAGCACTGCAATAATCTTTCTATATTCTGCACACTTGGGTGTTTATCAAGATGGTAAAGCAAATTCATTTGCCTTTTCAGTTCCATATGGAAAAGTTGTCATTTGCCCTTTAATTCTTGATTTAGTCTTTGCTTGGGAATTTGACTTAAGTCACTTTTAACAAGCCCCTTCGTGTTAAAATCTTGATATTGTCAGGCTGAACATCAGAATATGTGGAAACCAGCAGTTTTGTTTATTCAGTAAGTATCGATATGCTTTTCTTATAATCCTTCTCTTCATTTTGGTTACTTGCTGTTTAAACATGGATTATTGTTCTATCTGCTAAAATATCCATGCTAATCTATCCTTTGTCTGCTTGGTCTTAATACTCATACTAAACCGGGAGCAGTGAGAGTCAGTTGCAAACAAAAATGATGCTCATGTCCAGGCCCTATTTCAGTCTCTTTTAAATCTTCTACCCAGTGCACATCAGAGAGCATTTCTTCAATTCACTTCCTTGGGAGGAATCCAGAACTCTGGGTTAGATAGGAAGGTGCATCATAGAGTTCAGAGGAAAATTAAGGACTGAAAATGACCAATGGATTGACCCATGTAATGCAACTCAATGGGAAATACTGAGGATGGGAAGTTCTCTGTTTTTGGTTTTTTTTGTTTTTTTTTTTTTTTTTTTTTTTGTTTTTTGTTTTTCCTGGGCAATTTCAGTTCTCTGGTTTAGATAGGGACTTACAATTATAACCTTGGATTGACCCCTTCCTGGTGACAGGCCCAAAGAATGGTTCTTCCCATGAACTGACTATTTCTTTATAGGAGGAGGATGATATCATCATCCATTTTTTGTAGCAAAGAAAATTCAGTGTCGTCAGGCTAAAGGAAGTTCTTTATATTGCAATTCACCAGTTAAGTCCTTTATCTGTTACAAAAAAAAAAATAAATTCTTCTATTGCTATCCTGAAGACAGGTCAGTGTTTTAAACCATATTTGTTTTAAATTACCATTACATTAATTAGAGAGTTTGTATTAAATTAGTTATCTAGAACAATTGAGTGAAATGTTATTGCATACGTGAGTTTGAAAATGAAATTAATATTTATTTGTTAAATAAGCTATGTCTAGCACTAGTAATTAATGGATTTCTGGAGTGTTTGAGCTGTAACTTTCATCTGGAAGGCTATGAAAAGA
Source organism: Heliangelus exortis (assembly GCF_036169615.1). Classification (NCBI taxonomy): domain Eukaryota; kingdom Metazoa; phylum Chordata; class Aves; order Apodiformes; family Trochilidae; genus Heliangelus; species Heliangelus exortis. Next base: position 19,712,358 of record NC_092423.1, read on the forward strand.
AAAGAAGGAAAGGTCAAATATCGAAATATGTAATGCAGAGTTGTGTTTATACCAGGTTTTAGAAGAAAGAATAATAGTCCTGTTTTAGAATTGAGACAATATATCTGGGCTCTCAGGAGTGTGCTGCATTTTGATTAACATTCTCATCACAAAGATTGATACTCATAGTACAGCAACTTGCATAACCATTAGGCAGGTATTAAGAGACATACTAAGACACAGTGCAGGAAATGGTCTGAAAAATATCTGGAATGAGCTCTTCCCTGAGCAGTGTAGTTTTTTCAGCTTAGGCACATATGGTAAAAAGTAACCTAGAGGGGAGAAGTTTTTAGTTTTGCAACAGGCATTTTACAGAACTCCAGAACAGAACATTTTACAAAACATTTTACAGAACATTTTACAAAACTCCAGTTGCTCTCTTTTGTTGACTGTGAACATGGACAAGAACCAAACATGTAGCCAAATAAGTTTCCATTTCTTGTGTGCTTTGGCAGTAGGATGAAGGAAGAAGTAAGTCCAAACCAGCTTTGGCTTTGGTTTTGCAAAATTACACCTTTTATGATGAGAATTTGAAAGACCAAGACCAAAAGCAAAATATAATTAATTTGTCTTGGCAAAGTTACCTTCACTAAGGTAAGTTTGAACAATATTGTACATCCCAGGATTTTAGCTAATCAGCTACCTTAATATCTTTCTTCATCTCTTGTCTGTCTTGTCAGTGTGACAGTTCCCTCTGTGGCCTCAGATTCCCTTCCAGTTGTAACCATCCTGTAACCATCTTCTTCCCCTAGAACTCTTATTGCACTCAGACTTCCTGACCATGATGTTGAAATAATATTCCTCATTAGAGATACTCCAAAACACACTCTTTAGCAGGCCAAGGAATACTCTATGTGGTTCCTTCTCTTTTTTTGTCTATAATGCACGAAGAAGTGGTTACAGATTCTTCCCTAGGTTTTGTCCTTGGAGCCCACACCATGTGCATGATAGTGTCTGTTCTTAAAGAGGGGGTAATCCAGTGCTGGCTGCCTGTGGCTGGCACACCTCAGGATTAGAAACAGGTCTTTGTGCTTGGACCCTCTGCCAGTATTTATCATTAACAATATTAGAGAACTTTTACAGTGTGATTTGATCAGCTGTGCTGATTTTAGGGATTGAAGCGCTAAGATTAACATCATTATTTACAAAACTGAGCTAAAGAACTATGATGATTTAAAAAAAAAATCCAGTCATCTGTGTTGCCTTTCTTTTTACAGGCATCCAGTCTCTTGTCTCAATAGTTTCTTTGTTTTCATGTCACCAGACAAAAACTATTAGTTGAAAGTCTGACAATGTTAACTTGGAGATTGTTCAGGGACTAAAGGCTGTGTAGCTATTGTGTAAATTGAATCTGCAAAATGAACCTTAACTTTTCCAAATATAACTCTGTTAAGACTAGTCAGTTGATGAGAAGCTGTGCTTTGTGCTGCCAGCCACATATTGTCTGCTTCTCAAAGAAGACTGGCAAGATGAGTTCTAAAGGTTTGAATTTAATCACACAGCAGACTTGAGAGACCAGAGTGAAGGGTCTGGAGGGATGGAGGGGTTTTTTCAGTGCATCGAATGAGTTACGCACCACATTCTTACCAGTTTCACTAGATGGTAGACATATAACTTGCTTTGAAAAATGAAGTGAGCACATATTTAGTGCCTAAATATTTCTGAATAACTGCTTTATACTGACCAGAAAGAGTTTGCCCTTTTGTTCAGTATAAGTAATACTGCAGCTGTTTAATAAGATGGGTTTACATGCAACTCTTCTTATCTTCTGCATCTGGAAGCCTTCATTTAATAAATAAAAGCATATTGGTTTAGTAAATTTTTAATTTACTTCTAGTTTCTACCAGAATGCAGAGTGGCACAAATCCCAATTAAGAAAAACAACATTGGCATGCCAGTAATTAATGCAGCGTATGTTGCTTTTGAATAAAATGGAAAAAAACCACAAAAATTAAGAAGATGGTTATGATGAATTACCCTTTGGAAGTGCAAGTAGCTATAGTGAACTTAACTTAAATTAGGTGCAGACTTTCTAGATTTCTAAAGTTAAAATACATGAATCCCATCTTCTCTGAATGGTCTATAACTGCCAATTAAATAAATCCAAATTTTCTTTAGTAACTGACCAATGAAATTGGATTCATTGTTTTGGGGAAAATATTATTCAAACACAGAACATGAAAAAAAAATCAGTATTAAAAAAAAAAAAATTCCTACCAGTTTAAATGCTAACTAAAAAAAATAAAAGGTTTCAAATCTCTTGGCATTAAAACAATTCACTACAATGATAACAGATTATAAAAATAATAGCTTAGCTTTCCAAGTTACTGGACAACTTGAAAAGAGGTGAAATGAAGCAATCATACATGGTAGAATTATTCACTTGGCCTCGATTCAAAACAGTGTCAAAGGCATGAACTAAATGACCATGTTTTAATATGAACTTGAACTATTTGTTGTCAGATAAAAAAAAATTTTAAAACTATGTGATATGACACCAGTGAAATTAGGGAATGAGAACAAGTATTCTGTGCAACACCTGAACTTCCTGTTTATTCATATGTGAAGTCCTTGCTCATTTGAAGGCTTAGATTGATTTAAATCAGTGATGTGATTCAATATATTTTTCAACCATTTAACTCTTAAAATGAGCCAATGTTGACATACTTTCTGGTTGACTGCAGCCAGTGTGGATGGGAGAGATCTGATGGGAGAGACCACTCATCTGGGATTTATTACACTTAGGTGCTGGAAACTGGGGCAGCTCAGGAAACTGTCCATAATTTTAGATCTCTATCCAAGCTTTCCTGATAAATTAATAACTTTCTGAAGTTTGTGTGTGTCTGCATTTCAATGAGCAGATAGTATAAGCAGTATTTCACTTCCTATCATTGTAGACATTTTTAGAAATATATCAACAGTGAGTATGCAGATCCTAAGACAGCTAGATGAATTTCTATTAAAGAAAACAGCTTGCATACACTGATAAAAGGAAGTAAGTATACAGAAAAATAAGAGTTTAGCCATGTGTACTATCAAAGTTGAGATTAGGTGTCCAAAATCAACTTTATAGAAAAAAATGGCAGTAAGAATTATTTCACAGGATCCAGATGGATTTTGCACATTGAATCAGTTCACAAGTTCTAAGTACCCACACGTAAAAAAGGATACTTCAAAATCCATAAGAGCAGTGAACTTAATGCTTATGTGAAACTACATGCAGATATGACTCAGTAGTTTGCAGAATGGAATTTTTGTGGTCCTGGCCTGCACACAGAATTTTCAGTTGTAATTTTTTCTGGGTTCAATAGTTTTCTGCCATGTCACTTTTTCTGCCCTTTGCCCAATTCTTTTACTGAAGAACATGTCTCTGATGACAAAGTGCACATTACTTCTCAAGGGTTTTTCTGTATAAGCACACAAGACACATTAAACATTAATCAATGTAATCTAATTATGATATAGGCAGAGCTATGTTAAAGACTGAAAAATTCCTGGACACATATGGATGTATGTTTTGCCCTGCTAATCTTTCCAGCATTTAATGGGTTGGAGAGAAGCTCTATAGATTTTATATTTCTTTCAAAATAACTGAAAAATAAATTAATGAAAGAAATGCAAGTAAGTGGCATTGACCTTTTCCTCTCTTCCTTTTTGGGTCATTCTATAAATCTGCTCATATAAATTCTTTTGGTTCAGACATTACAGCTGTGACTGTAATAAAACCAACACCTCATATGCAGGCAACGAATCCCTTGAGTTTTCAGGTTGAGAGTGACTCTCTCCACATAGGTGCTTATGATCAATCTGAGCAGCACAGGTTCTGAAAGCATCGCTCCTGCTCAGTTATACAACACTTTATGAATAAGCCTTTGAAAGAGTCAGGCTACTTGTTGGGGTAAGGATCAATACTGCAGCAATGAGCTTATCATAATTTAATTACATCATGGGCTTTAGAGGGTGCTTTATATTTCTAGTAACGCTATTTTCTGTCCTACATTATGGAGGAAAAAATAGAGCATCTGAAAATACTTAAATATTTTTCCTTTTTTCCTTAAGGAGCCTTTAGTACTTACTGGCTTCAGAAGATGATGCATGTTATTACAATTTGACTTTTTTTTTTTTTCCCTGAAAAAAAAAAAAAAAAAAGGAAATATTTTGAAGAACGAAATGGAGCAAAAAGCAAGTTATTTCCATTCCTCCAGTACTGTTCCAGAAGCATATCCTCAGCATACTTTGAAAGTAGTGTGGCAGTTTCTGAATCCTTGTCCTTGACATCACTACTCACTCTAAAAGAAGGAAATATGCATAACTTTCATGTAAAATAGCTTGTTGTGTCTTTTATGTCAACAGAAACGTGACAATAATAATAATGAGATGCAATTCAGATTAATTGAACTAAATTATTTTAAAAGTTGTAAGTTTGCTACGCCATATAAAAACATCCACTTTCTCCCTGATTACTTTTCCCAGAGCACTGCACATACAAAGAGGATTAGTAGCTCCTCTCTGGTGCTCAGAAGGTGCTATGCTCTCAGATCCAAATTCAGCAGCATACTACTACTAACCTTTATGCAGACAGACGAATCCATATGCATGTTGCAGCCATTTAAATATAAATTATCTCAATAAATTATTCATGAGAGTACAAACCTTTTGCAAATATCCTTTTCTCAAGGAAATTGTCAACTGTTTATTCCCCTCTGTAAACCCAAAACTTCAAGCAGCCTGCATAAGCATACCTTTCCACCATTAGTATAATGGTATCTGGTCTGCTGGAGTTACTGTATTTACTCAGTCCTTTTCCTTATTAAAGTATTCAGCCCCATTCTGATAAAGTGATGTCTGAACTGAAATAAGTATGCAGGTTTCAAAACACAACAGAAGTATAAAACTAGAAAAAAAGTAGTTATTTAACTTGTGACTATCACAGAATGAAAGATTGAAATGGGAAAGTTTTAATTGCAGTTGAATTTCTTATTATTGATACACATTTCATTTCTATGAAAATGAAACCTTGTACATCAATGCCCAGTTGATCATGAATAGAAGAAATTGAAAATTTGAAATATTATCTCAAACTTAGAATGTGTATAGTACTTCAGGGGTTTATTGAGAACACAGAACAATCTAGTTGAAATAACAACATTTTAGAGTTTTAAATTATGCACTTTTGCTGTCCAATTGATAAATTTCAAGCTATTTGTACATGAAGCTCTGTGTCTAAAAGAAAGAGCATGTTTTTGTCATCTTCTCAAATAATAATGTGGTCTATGATAGAATTACACCTTTGTCCTTGCTGATAGACATAGTCTTCAATTTGGGCACATAACTATTTTCACAGTTAATTCAGGATATTAAATTGTCCCAGCAGAACTGAAGGCTGGCTTAAAAACACTTATTTTAAACAAACAACTGTGTTCCTCCTAATAACTTCTTTGCCTTGACTGAAGAACACGTCACATCTCAGTAAACAGATGAAGTTTGGCAAAGCCTTTCCTCTTCTCTTGTGTACATTTTATAGGTGACTTTTTCTGGATGTGAATTTATGGAAATAATAAAACACTCAACCTTTTCACAGGATCTGTAGCTGCTCAGGACCCTGGTGTGTCACAGCCACCCTCAGTTTACACCTTTCTGTAAGCCATAGTGTTCCTCTATCACAAGATATTGCAGCTGTAATACCGTGTACATCAGACAGCCAAGAGCAAGAAATGAGCTGTTTAAAAATTCATTTTCATCACATAATTTCCTTGATTAATTTCTTGCTTTCTTCTCATTCTCTTCCTAAACTTTGCCTCCCGGCATGATGAGCTGGATGTCAGAAACACAGACTTTGCACTGAAGCATCCAGGGGAGCAGGTCAGTGGGACTTCTTCCTCAGCCAGCCCCAATGTGGCTGCTGAGTGTGATCCACAGAGCTCTCTCTGCAAGCTGAGGCCAGAGCAATGCCTTGTACTAGCTTATTTTAAGCCATGGTTAGATTTCAGATTTAAATTTATCTTTGCTATTAAATGAAATAAAATGTAAAGGAATGGACTGTGAAGAGAGTCTGACAGACACTTTGGTATAATGGAGATTCTCCAGGGTTTTGGTTATCTTTGCACAAACCCAGAGGATGAGATCTAGGCATGAATCAGCAGTATCACTTAGGTAAAAAGCATGATTTTGATTTCTCCAGTTGAAAATCTGCAATTTAATTCCCATCACCTTCCTCTCAAATTTTATTCAACTAAGCTTACTTAGAGGAGAGCTAGAAAAAAAAAAGAGCTGGAAGCCTTCTCTGCTTTTGCCTTTAATTTAACAGAACAAAACTAGGAATTACCTTCTTTCTGGTGCTGCAGTCTCCCAACATGTAGTTGAGGGTGTCCCTGCTTACTGCAAGGGGGTAGGACTAGATGGCCTTTAGACGTCCCTTCAGACCCAAATTCTTTTATGATTCTGTGAAATGTCCTACTGGGAGACTGGGAGTCTGTCCTATATCTTAATAGTACAAACTTTGAATAACCCATTTCTAAAACCAGCTGGTGTACCTGGCCTTGCTACTGACCTATCTGTTTGACACATGTGCACGTTAGCTGGGGCTGATCTTCTGTTTGCAGTGAATTAGCACAGCTCAGAGAGAAATCTCGTGCTATCTAACCAACCCAGGACAGCATACCAATGAGCAAGAAGCTTCACCATTTTGGTTTCCTAGAATCTTAATACCTGTCTTTCAGCTTATTGTTATCATAATTTGTATTGTTGTCCTTGCAAAATAATGAATTGATTTTTGCTTTCTTTTCTAAGATCTTTTAGAGACCCTTATGAATTCAGTTACGTTGTATTTAGATCTATAGAACATTTTACTTTTTCTGATCTGTGACATTGACTTATTATATAGCATGGAGTTTTTCTCATGCTTGTGAATAGGTTTGTCACTCTTCTCTACAGAGCTGATGTCAGGCTCTGCCTTAAATATAATGGACTGCTACACCAGATCAGGAAATAGTAACAATGCAAGAGACAAAGATGCAAAATGTGCTTGTGTTTCTCTTCAGCAAAGCAGGGAAATGTATCATTAGAGTAAAAATTGCATGGTGGACAGTGGAGCTCCTAGGAACATTGTTTATTCAGCTTTGATTGGCATCTTTCTGTACCCTGTTCCTCTCTTGGAGAAAGCATTGTTATACTGATGGAAGGCAGCACCTTCCAGTTTAGCTTAGTGAGGGGTTATCCCCTGGTGATATAAAGTTGCTATCTCATGCACTCCCTAGTTCTTAGAAAGCTGCTCTCTCCAGGGCTTGGATAGGGTCAGAAAATCACCAGTACTCTCCGGCAGTCCTTGTGTAGTTCACGTGCCCTTGGGAGCAAGAGATCTGCTTTTGGTGCACTCTGACATTGCATCAGAAAGTCATGGATCTGTTAATGAGTAATTCTGACCAGTTCTGTCAGTCAGTGCCTGTAAATCAAGTTACCAGTCCACAGCCCTTGCCAGGACTGACAGCCAGTTGACAGCTAATGCCTGTTGTGATGTCTTTGCCTGGTGACACCTGTACATAGAAAGAAGCCAGTGATCACCACTCAATTGCTCTCATCCTCAGCTACAATCCCCTAGTCACTCATTCTTTTAAAGCAGACAATATGAACAAACACATTTTCTAGATAAGCAGTTATGGGAAAATAGCTATTTGCAGTAGGTATTGGTAATTTAATTTGAGGAATATAGTGTAGCAATGATAAATGCAGTTGTCTGTAAACAACTCTTTCAAATGAACTGGTGGTTTAGATAATTTTTTCTATCATTAAGTATGGTAAATACTGAAATTACCAAAGTTATTTGGCAATTCAGTCTAAGGTTTTCTTTATTTATGGTGATCTGCAATAAAAACATCTGGTGCTACTGCTATTGTTCTTAATATGTTCCCTTCTGTGCAGCATGTTTTTTTTTTCTTTTTTGGCTATGTGCTGAAACACAGCCTATGCAGAAGACCATAAAACAGCTTAATTGCTGTGTTGATGCTTTCTTGAATCTCATTGATTTTCTTGAGCAGTGTATGAGGCCAATCAGAATGTAGAAATTTGGCATGCCATAGATGTGTGAAATGTTCAGGGACAGAAGGACAGAAAAAACATATGGAGCTAATGAAACAGAAGAATCAATTCACCGCCTTGAACGCAAAGGAGATATATTAACTGAGTTGAAGTGCTTTGTAAATGCTTTTAGTTAATTCAAATGACAGCTAAATAAACAAACAAACCAACCTTAATATTTATAAATGCTGATGGAGGAATATTTTTTTGGTGGAAAAACATGAATAAGTGTACTAAGAGCTGGAAAGGAACTGAGGAGGGGTCACGTCCATCCCCCCCACTGTCTTTCAATTCTTGGCTTATTCTGTTCTGCAGACACTGACAGTACTTCAGCCAAAATAAAAAGAGAAAACAGAGGAAATTAATTTCTATTGTAGTAGCAAAAAATTTTAGACTGAGCTTTCAAAGAGATTACTGCATTTCACAGGTGGTTGAAGCTGCTTGGCTTGAAGCTCCCATGCCTTACATCACCATTCAGGGAGCTATAATTGCCTGCAAACACACTGCCAGTCTTTTCTTATGGCTTTGTTATAGCTTGGGTTTGCTTGGTTATTTCTCTCTCTCTTTTTTTTTTTTTTTTTTTTTTTTTTTACCATTTCCTGTATTTGGAAGGATGGATAGTAATAAGTAGTAGTATCAGTGTGCTAAATCTCTTTATTAAATTGCTACAAATATTTTTTATACTCTGCACTAATTGCCAATATTCCTTAGATGATATTTACAGATAATGATATGAGCAGAGCAGTTCTCTTATTGGAGTTTTTTTGTTTGTTGGTTGGTTTTAAAAGTCTAAAATGACTAGAAAGCTGCTTGGAATTATACTGGCTTGATTAATATGGGGCTATGACATTTTCAAATTCACTCCATTAATGCAGTGCTAAATAAAGAAAATCAAAGGAGTACTTTCAATAAACAGGATTGCACTTCCAGCTATCACTGGCTTTACTTGAGAGTATAAAAATTATCAGATATGTAAACATCATGATAATATAGGACCCTAGGGGAACTAAATTTCTGAAGAATTTCATGTAAAGAAAGCAATTCACAGCTTGCACTGAGACTTTCAAAACCGTTTTGTTTTGCAGTGCTTTCATTTCCAAATGAATGTTTTTCTTTCTTGAAAAACAAAACTAAATGCATCTAGGCTAATAATATCCTAGTTGTATAAGCACAGTGAAGGAAAGGAAAATACATGCTTTAGTTGGGAATGAACAGCTCGAGGTTTTATTTCATGTGAAAGCTTTTGAAAATAGATGGAAAGAATTCCTAAATTATTAGGAATAATATATACATGAAGTTAGCCTTTTTTCCAGTCATTTACCACAATTATGAAGCTACATATAGTCTAGACAGCAAGATTGCTGCTATTCTATCCGAAGACACAGAAGGATTTCCATATCACATGGTGATTTTTTCTAAATACAATATTAATTTAGGCATTTGTACTCCTGAAGGAGATCCATCAACAGATATAATATATATTGCTGGCATTGTTTGGCAGTCCCCATGTACTATATTATTTTTTGTTAAGGGAAGAAGCACTCTTAAGAATGGTAAAATCTTTCGTTGTCTCTAAAGGATATGGTGAACATCTTGTATTTTGGCAACTTCACCTTAGAATAACAACTTGGGGGGGCTTATGGGTTGAGATAGGAAAATACAAAATCGCTGCACTCCTAGTAGGTAGCTGGATTAGCATTTGTATGTCTCTAAATAGTAAGTGTCTTCTGTTCCTCAGGTGACCTAAGTACCTATGATTTCAATGTCTGAAAAGGGCACAGAAGTTTTTAGGTTGGGTGGTGAGGTTTATGAGGTCACTGAAGTTGATTTCAAAGTGTGGTGAGCAATCTTTGGATCAGCAGTAAGCTCCCAATGGATTTTTAACAACTCCAGTATTAAATAGGGTAATTGGATTTTTTTATAGCTGGGGAGATAGGAGCCTCGGCTTAGAATTCATGGTCCTACAGGTTACTTGAAACTGTACTTATGTAACCATATGGTTTCTTTATAGGGTTGGCTCCATAGTGAACATCTAGAAGCCTTGGCTCTCTTTTGGAAAAAGATGACTCTTTCAGGTCAGCTGAAGGGACAGATAGTTAAGATTCCATGCTCAGCTGCTCTCTGACTTCTGTCAGAGAGCTGAATGTGGAATTTTTTTGGCCATTACATGTAACAATATTTTGATAGTGAGAATAAAACCAGTTAAAATGACATAAAACTTGATATGGTAAGTGTGCCTCAGGCTCTGTAATCTGTAGCGCTTGAGTAGAAGCCACCAATTCACAATACCATGCACAATGTGTAGGCCTGGCTATCAAATCATGGGACCACATCAAATGTCTCAACAAAGCCAGAAACTAATATCTCACCATTATGAACAAACACACAGTGATGTGCTAGGAGCAGTTACACACTGCTTCTCTTATAAAAAAAGCCCAGGAAACTACTTCTTTGACATAGTCTGGTATTAACAAGAATTATTTTTCCTTTTTCATTTATGATTAATCTATTGGGATACTTCAGCATACAGCCAGTCCCATTGTCTTCTAAAGTCCTTCAGTGTTTTGAGTCTGTTATTCTTGCAAGAGGGCAACTTGGGAGCCAGACATTATTCCTCTCACTTGCAAATGGTTGCATTCCTAGATGCTGATAATGAAAAATCTGGTCCCTCAAATTACTGATTCTTTCAAATAATGTACGTATTGAAGTCATAGCACACAGGAAGTATTGGTAACCATGAAATCATAATACGGTAGTGTGCTTTTAATGCTTTTAATTTTTCTCTCTTTTAATATAGCTGTTGAGGACAAGAAGTGAAAAAGAACAAGGGAAAAAAACCATTTCCTTCAGTTGCAAGTAGCAGTGTCAATGACAAGTTCTCCTTTAATAGCAAAAGGTACACTGCTAATGCCTGTTGAAGCAGAATGAATATACTACTGAATGAAAAGAAAAAAAAATCAATGTAAATTATTTTAAATGTCCTGCTGTATTACTCTAAGTCAAACAAAACAGATGAAGGCAATGCTGTATATGATGGAGAAAGGATGTAGCTAAATACTGAAAGGCATGAATTATTTAAAGGCTAAGGGGTGACAGAAACAATTCAACACAGATGCAGATGACATGATCTGAAAATTTGCCTTACAAGCTTATACAACATAAAAAAGAGAATCAGTTGGGAACTAATGCAGCAAAGTGATGTCAAATAATAATGAATGAGATAGAAAAAATCAAACCCAAACGAAACAAAGCAAGTGAGAAAACAGCCTTTACCATCTGTGTTAAAGGCTACACTTTTTGCAAGTTATCGTTTTCCCCCCAGTACTTTGAGCAGAGGGCACTAATAGATCTCAAGCTGTGGCCTCAGAGCCCACACTGGGCTTGTAGTCCGAGGATGCCCACTTGCTAGAAGGCTTTTCAGCTGCAGTTCAGTGCTGAGATACCCCCTTCCTGTGTATCCCACACTCCTTCCCTATCACTTTTTGTCTATGTAAAATGCCAGTATCAAGGGGCAAAAGTGGACAGACCTTGGTAATTAGCTATAACTTAGTTCTCTCATGGAGAAGGAGACAAAGAAGTTGTTTTACTCCATAACACACAGAAGTGCTGTCAAATGGCTTCTAAGTAGACTCAAGATACCTTGGACCATTTCTGTAAGGATGTTGTAGCACATAGAGCAGGTTAAGTTAACTTATATAATCACTACCATAATATAGCCCTAAGGCTCGTGCAAAATCACTAGCATGGCAGGGCAGTTGGAACGAGGTCCCTTCCAACCCAAACCATTCTATGATTCTTCTTGGAGGTGGGTAGCCCTGTCTCAGCAGGAGGTATGGGAACTTCCCATAACACATATTCATAACTACATAAACATTTCAGAAATTTGTGGGACAGTGGAAACCTGTTGAACATTTAAAAAAATTTCTTTGTTTACCAGCTTACAAATGACTACACTATAGCTGCTTAAAAATAATGGAATCTAAATAATGGTGTGGGCTTTATTATATCTTAGTGTGCAAATAATAATTTATTCTTGAATAAATTGAAGTTTAAACAGTCATGTAAGTTAGCATAAGTCATGTTTCAGCACAGCAATTTTAAAGCAATCAGAATGCAGAAAAGCTAAAAGAAATTTCAATGAACAGATCAGAGAAGATTAATTAGAAAGAAATGTCTGTGTCATGTGCCTAACTAACAAAAGAAATGGAAAATAAATAATGTAAAACACCAATAAAATGTCCCAAGGTTGCCCTGCCCAGCAAGCCTATCTCCTGTGCAAGGCTGTAAATAAGAATGAGACTTGCCTAGTAGTATGATTTGCATTCATATATGTTTAATTTTGATGTGTCTATTTGTCAAGTGAAATAGCCTGAGAAAAGCAGCTGTAAAAAGTACACAAAGCAAGGCACTGACGATGTGTATTTGTAATGATAAAAGCTAGTTTGCATGCCAGGAAGAATTTACACTTTGAAAGTGTTATTAGATAGGGGCAGCAGATGAAACAGCTACTGTCTGATTTTTCTAATAAAAATTAAAAAGAGGTTCTCCTGCATACCCTGTCATCAATGCTGTTTTCATATGCAGCAATGCCAGCCTTGCCATATGAAAGCTATTCTTATTTCCAGGATGGCTGTCCATTGGTAAAAAATGTTCTGTTTTCTTCTACTGATTAATTCTCTTCCTGCCAGATCAGGCATCTACAGGAGGGCCTTTTCAATGTGAGACCTTGCAATGAATTAAACTGCTGTTCATTCTGGTGTATTTAACCTAGTTTAGGGTAACCACATTTACTGTGATTGTTCATTCTGTCTCCTAAGACTTTTTTTTTTTTTTTTTTTTTTTGTCTTGTTTTGTTGGTAGTCACTTGCCAAAACTTTGAAGAAAAATAGTATCTGTATGCAATACAAAATTAGTTTTCATTTACTGTGCAAGCTGTTCAGGAATCATTAGTTTGCCATTTAAGTCATCTAGCCATGAAAAAATAAAATGAGAACATGTAGTATTGGAGCTTATTAATGTTTGGAGAGATTTTTAAATTCATTGCATATTTTTCACTGTTACCTGAAATCTTCTGATTGGTATTGAAAAGATGAGGTCTAACTCAACCTGGAATCTTGGTTAAGATACAGTAATCACTTGTTAAATACCTTTCTTGTTTACTAGTCTGCAGGTCAGACTAAACAGTCAGAATTTCTTGACTAGAAATCTGTGGACCTATAGAAGGTTGCAAACTCCTTCACAGCAGCTTCCAATATAGCATAAATTGTAAAGAAAGAACTGAAGCTGAAGAATGTATAAGCAATGCCCTATTGCCTAGTCTAGACTTTCCTGGCACAGTTGAAGTTTTTACGTAGGAAACTTCATCTTTAAACATTTCAGACATCTCAGTTTTGTGGTACAGTGCTTGTGATTGGATGTAGCTCTGACTGCAAGTTGTAAATGTTAGTGTTTGACTTGTGAACTCTCTATTGGGCAAACAAAATGTCACAAAGAAAGAATACTCGAGAGATCTAATACTTTATACACATTTCTTCCATGTGGATGGAGAATGGTACAAAAGGGAGAGGAACTAAAAATAAGCTTCCACTGCTTTGTGCTCACATTGTCATACTTCCTGAATGAGTTCTCTGCCCACTGGGTAGGTCTTGAAAAATCACATAATCAGATCTCCTTTTCCTAATGGAAAAGCTGGGGATGGAAGAAGTGAAAATAAGTGTATTTTCATTGAATAAAAAGGAGAATGAACATGATATAAATGAGTTGGAGGGCAAAAAATGCTCTTAGAAACATGGTCTTAGACTATCCATTGAATACCTGAGCTGATTCTCACTATGTGCAATATTGACTCAGACTCCAGAATCCATTGTCATCCTATGAGGTAGATGGAGGTAAAAGAAAAATAAAATAGCTATTTGAGAGAATAAATTAATCCCTGACCCTTTATGAATTAACCTTAGATACAATTACATGATTCAGAATTTTTAAAAAAAATTATACGTTCTACTTTATAGTCTAAATTTTCCAAGGTAAATGCACCAGACCAAATTAATTCCCAGTTCAATCCACAGGCTTTCCCTGGCTTACACCAGAGGTGAATCAGATACTAATTGGTATTCCTTAACTCATCAGCAAAATCTTGGTTGTTGCTGTTGAACTCTGTTTTAGTCTAGAAGGCGATTGCCTCAACTGTGTGCCCTAGCAGTCCACTTGGCAATCTTTCTCTGCTTATTTGATTTGGTCTTTGGAAAGCTATGGCAGATGGGTCCTGTGCTATCTGCTGGCTTTCACAGATCAAGAGCTGGTGCTTGTTGCCTCCCCCTGAACATGACAGAACAACATAGCTGTGAGATCTTACTCCGAGTGACTGTGCAATGGCTGATGTTTATCTTAAGTTTTCCAGTTTTGTGTTCTGTAAGTAGATGGCCTAAGCAAGTAAGTCCTTAACTTAGATCCAGAAGGCCTGGACCATTGGAATACAGAGCCATAAATCCACTGACTCTAGTACTGAAGAAATAATAACTCTGTAAAATGAAACTCAGAAGTTGCATTCAGACTTTTAAGGGAGAACTTCCCATAACTATATTTAAAATATTTGGGTTTGAGTCATAGATACTTAAGATTTCCCTTTAAAGTAGATACCAAGCATAAATAATCACTGATAATTAAGTATAAGTTTTTCTCTACTGACCTTCATAATGCATCCATTAAAGAAATGTTCTTTATTTCAGTAAGAAGGCCCATTCCCAATCCTTTTTTAGCAGGTAAACAAGAGTATTCTGTGGAATATGTTCCTTTGGTTGAAAAACATTCAAAGGAATTAAGTATTTAAGAGGAATAAAGGTTGAATAGTTGAACAAAACATTTTTATTTAAATGTAAAGGCTTCCCATGGATTTTAAATGCCACTAAGGAATTTCATTGTGTGGGGACAGAGGAAGAAAAGAATTCCCCAAGGTGTTTTTTTTTATTTGGAAAAACTGGAAGGCAGATTTATAAAGAGAAAAAAATCTTGTATTGAATGATGCTAGAAAATATGACAGAGAAATTTGTGGGTAACAGGAGATACTGATGTTTCACCTTGTTTTTAATGCAGACTCAAAGTCACAAATTCTAAAAAAGTGTCAGTTCTGGCTGCCTCCAGACAAGATGCTTCTACTGGAAAGATTTCCATCACCTGTCAAAAAAACTTTGTTGCTACAACTATATCAAAAGTGGGTACTCAGTACCACTCAGTTCACCTCTGTACAAATCAATTGAGGTCACACTATTTCTTGCAGTTATTTTCTTCAAACTGCCTTCAAGCCCTTTTTGGGTTTTAGGAGAATACAAAAACTGTATTTAAGGGAATGCAACTTTTTAGTTTGCTGCCAAGTATGAGTAAAATGGATTTATTTGTGTCTAAAGCAGTGTCCTTAATCAGGGTATCATGTAATGCATTGCTCAGTGAGGTTTGCCACCACAACTCAGCTTTTGGAAGCTGACCTTGCTATAGACCATTTTGATAGGGTAAATGTGATATGGTGTCACCTACATCTGACTTTCTACTCCAGATTGTTGCCCAGGGCCTACGAAAGGTGAGGGATGGCTAGCTTGAATATTATACTATTTTGTACTGTTTTCTGAACCTACACAGTTCTTAATTTCACCCTAAATCATCAAGCATTTGGCTGTAACACACATATATACCAAGCTTGGCTGTGCTGTCAGCAGTCACATTAATTGGAATATGACAGCAGTATATAACGTGGACAGGCTATAAACAAGGCTCCAGGATGTAAGTTCATGCACACTTCACATCATTACCCTCCCACTTTGTTTTTGTTTTCTGTGCAAAAAGTGACAAACTGCACTTAGTGCACTTCTCCAAACACTCAGCATCCATCAGTGTGTATGAATGTGTGGAGCACCTAAAGGAAATAAAGGAACACCACCATAATTCAAAGAAAATCCCCTGATGTTCCTAAGAGTTATGTGTGTGAAGGACATTTGGAAATAAAATAACCTTGGCTGCCATTTTCACACTCGTGTAGGTATTTGCAGAAGAAGAATAGTGATGAATATGGAGAAAATGATGAGAAATATGGAGAAAAATAATGAAAATGGCTAAGTGTTTATAACCCCCTCAAATTTGGCTTTTTAAAGGTCAGAAACTTTTTAACATTAAAACGTTGAAGGTCTGGAAAATAGTATAGCACATATTATAAACCTTCTAGCCAAAGTCTGTAGAAAGTTATATATATATATAAAAAAATTAGTATTATAACACACTTATGAATTAATTTCAATGAATCATCATTTTATAGTGTCCATGATGTGAAATCTTTATTTTCCTCTGAAACTGAAGGATAGGAGTGATACACTATTTTACATTGCCCTGATGCTTATATATAAATCTGAAAACAACATAAAAGAAAACAAAAAAATAAAAAATAAAGGAGGCATACTAAAAACTATGTAAGACAACAGGATAACCATAGTTAACTCACACCTTGTGCATTAACTGTAGAAGGGTGTTAGAAATTTGGTGTTCATCAACATTTTGAGTGTGTCTGGTGTTGCTATTTACCTTTTTCATTGCTGATGTGTTATCCTAAAAGTGTAGTTCAGGATAACAACACATTTGCTAGCTAATTATGTGTCATTAGTAAATCTATAAACTGTTTCCAACTAGCTTCCCACTGCTTCCTTGTATCATGCCCAGTGTTATTTGCAGTCTTTATCCTTGCAGGAAAAAAAAGTAAACAACTTTTTGTCTGAGTGAATTTCTCTTCTGTGAAAACAAAACCCTGCTCTTCCCTGAGCAAGATGCTCTGAGCTGGGCTTTTTGCAGGTGAAGCCTGGAGCTTGCACATGCCTGGGGTGAAGAATGTTATGGTGATTTGGCTTCTGCTCTGACTTTGTTCTGGCCTCAGGACTGAATAGGAGGGCAGCATGCAGGCTGTGGCAGCCCCTCTGACATTCAGTACAGGCTGGATTGCCTGGAGGTCCCTATACAAGAGCTCTGGTTTTCAACCTCAATTGGAAACCTGTGCGTTTATGGTGATGCTGGCAACTGTACATGGAGTTGCTGAGGCACAACTCCTCCCCTGAGGGGAACCCGTTGCACCAGCACCAGGTTCTGGTAGAGGTGTATGGCATTGGGTGTGTAGTTTCTTTATCTGCTGCTTTTCTGCATGGAAGCCATAGCAGTTCTGAGGGATTTGTATTTAAAATCTCTATCACAATAGGTGTGAGGTGTGGAATACCTTCACAGTCCACTGTATCATTCAATTACATACATATATATGTATAATATTTCATGCTAAATGGGATGCCTAAGGGGAGATATAGCTTGTTGATAACCTTTATATATTTTGTGCAGCATAACATGACTACTAGGCTCTCAAGAGGAGCAAATGCTTGTTTGTATATTGGCTACAAACTTGCCTTGCAAACATGGACATTTCTATCATAGTCATTACAAATTTTATCTTTTCTGGCTTTATTTTTTTCTGGATGCTGATGTTTTGATTGTTCAGAGAGAGCTGCAATTAGTGAAGGTTTACAATAGGAAGAATAACTAAAATTCATCAGCATATATGCTATAGCTTAATCACAGTAACCATGAAATAACCATGAGAAAAAAGTTAAATTTCCCAAGGTGATCATCCCTTAGCAATCACAAAAAGGCCTGCTACACCCCAAGCTTAATCACAGCCATTCTAT
The DNA here is from genome assembly GCF_036169615.1 of Heliangelus exortis. Classification (NCBI taxonomy): domain Eukaryota; kingdom Metazoa; phylum Chordata; class Aves; order Apodiformes; family Trochilidae; genus Heliangelus; species Heliangelus exortis. The sequence continues at coordinate 19,730,174 of NC_092423.1, forward strand.
ATAGCAAAGATGACTGAGAGTACTTGTGTCCACTAGATGTCTGTAGCTAGAAAAATGCATTGCAGTAGAGCTGGAAGGTGTGTGTAGGGATGAAAAGTGGAGTACATTGCATTTATGTTCCTCTCTTGCTCTTTTGTATCAGGAGAACAAGTGGCAACTTTTTTCTTTTTTTTTTCTTTTTTTTTTTTTTTTTTTTAATATATATATAGCAAGAGGAAATTCTACATTTAAACACATATATTTTGTTTGTCACCTACCAGAAAACCAGATGCTGCAAGAAGCTAATCACACACTGGGCAGTATGAGTGGGAATTTGGGGTACACAGCTCATTGCACCTTCTGAGACTCATATCATTCAGCTAAGTAAGTCCTTTTATTACAGGTGAGTAACAGCAAACTTGGCAGTTTTAAAAGACACTGGAAGCCCCATCACTCCAAGCACCTGAGAACTGCAATATTTAATCACCGTTAAATGCTCAGCCTGAAATTCATCCTGATAATAAAAGTTAATAGGTAAAAATGGAGACGTTCTGGTTCCACACATTTATCAGACTTTATAGACCCGAGTGGTGATCTTTATGAATCATATCACCAGGATATTCCAGTTACTTCTGGTTGTCTGAAAACCTCATTAACAGTGTATAATGCTTGTCCTGTCAATTTTATTGTTTTAAATAAGGCTGGATCATGACAAGTTCTTGTGTAAAATTGACCCCCCTCTTATTCAACAGTTTTTGTTCCCTGTATAGCTCATCTATGTATTGGTATATGTGGGTAAATATGATGGTTTTGTAATAGTATGCTTGCTCCAGGCACCACAATTTGCCAAGGCAGGAAAAGTGAACTAGCAAGATTGTACCCCTGCTCATACCTCATCAGCAGATTGTTTCCTGGAGCCCAGTTCTTGAGTATTAGATGGGAGCAAATCCACCAAGGGCATTCAAAATGCACAGGTATAACTCAAGGCAGAAAAGGAAAGCAATCTGCCTGCCCAGACCTCTTGACATCAGCATTTAGACTTATGTGACCTGTATTACTGAGCTGATGTATAGTGAGAAAAACAGCCACAGAAACCTTCAAGATCCAGCAATGATTTTTCCAGGCTAAGACTTAGTCAAAGATACAATTAGGTTCAAATCTTATAAAACAAAATAATTCTGTTTGGAATTCCCAGGGACAAAAGATATGGATACTCACAATATCACTTTCACTGGACATTTTGTATTATGTCTCTACATTAGTTCAGGATGATAATTTCTAAGGAGAATTTTATGGATTTTTTTTTTTTTTTTGTCAAATTCCTGGTTCAGAGTATCAGGTGTGTGAACCTGTTATGAATATGAATTTAGACTGGTATGCTACTACGCTTTTTTTTTGGGGGGGGGAGTACTCTAAATTACACCTCAGGATTTACATCAGAAAGCCAAGTAATACCATACTGTGAGTTCACAAAATCTTAATAGAGGGTATGCTGGTGATTGCCTTCCACAAGTAACCCAGCTTGTAACAAAGAAAGCTTTATATATTACAGGTTTTTAAAATGTGACATTAAAAAACCTAAAGAGATTCTTAACAATGTTGGCAGCCCTGGGGGGAAAAAAAAGAAATATTTTTAATTAGTATATTTTAAATTAGTAGAGTTTATTTATTTTATTTTTATTTATTTACCAGAAACTTTCACAGAATTCAAGAGCTTACACTGAACTCCTTTCAGATAAATTTCCTCTCTTGTGTTTTATTTATCAAAAGTGAGATGGTTAACTAATACAGAAATATACTTAGCTATATGATAGTCCATAAATGAACCAAGCATTTTCTTTGTTCTATCTTATTAATCTACATGTCAGATGCATTACCTCACTTCTAGTTCCATTGAAATGAGAAGCAGAATTACTTTTTTTCAATTCCCATTTGTCACCAGTGCAGCAGCCCTGGAGCATTAGAAGCCCATCTCTTTTAGTTTTGTAGCCTAATTATTGTCCTGTCTTTGGAAACAACTTCTGCAATACCCAGGGCTGCAAGATGAGTCCCCATTCAAGTATTATCTGGTCTATCTTGGCCCTGTTTAGCATTTTTGACAAAATTAAATTGGCAATGTTGAATTTGGAATTTCATTTGATAGCAGTGGAAATAAAGTGAATTTGATGATCAGCACTAGGAAGATCTTAAAAGGAAAGACTAGCTTTAATTTTCTTTGGATTACAATGTTTGGAAACAGAGTTGCTCCAGTTATTACCAGCAAAATGCATTGCCAATGGATCCTGAAAGCCTGGCTCTGCTTGCAGCCAGTACTTCAGGATTCCTCCCAGTGTTGTTTGCCTGTACAGAAATCTCATTATTTTCTGGCAGTAGTAGAAATGAAGAATGTTCAGATTGTTGCTGTTCAAATAACACTTGGATTTTTCAGTCTGATATTAAAGCAGACACTCCTTTCTCCTGGTGTGTCTACCCAAATTTGTCCTGTGTGTATTTGCCTGCCTGAGCTCCCACTTTGCTTGCTCAAGTCCTGCAAGGAAACGAATAAAACTTCTGTAGCCTGGGAGCTCTTGTAAGTGCTACAGACATAAAGTTATACTTTGCATTTTTTAGTCTTGTCCCTATAAAAGCAGAGAATATAAACTTGAGCACTGCAAAGCCCAGGCTTTGCAGTGGAAATCTTATACCTATAAAGGACTTGGTTACAGCTGCTCCATGGTAATAGGTGAGCAGAGAGGAGCTTGCTTTTGCCATATTTCAATTGAGATAGATGTGAACTAGCTGGGCACCTGGGCTGGGGAACCTGTGATATTATAGATATTAGATTGGCTGAGACTCTGCTGATGTCAGATTTGAAGAGGTTGTTTGCATAACATATGTTTGTATCACACAGTTTGCCCATTCCTTATGAGGGGTTACATGCCCCCCACTACAATTTGGGTTTAAATGTTAGGATTTTAAAAATAAATTACACTGGTTTCTTTTATGTGTGTATTTGAAATTGTTTTCTGGAGGTTTTGAAGTGCCTCAAGTAGAGAAACCACTTGTAATTTTGACTTTAATTTTGTCGTTCTCTACACAGCTCTACTTATAAGGCTAAGGGTAGCTGCACTTCACTGTGGGAATTTATATCAAATTGAGGATTTCTGTGTTAGCTACAAATAAGATTCAGAGAAAATAAGAAGTAGGCAGGAAATTCACTTCCAGCTTTTTCTACTAGGAAAGCCACATTTTGCTGTATTTTCTTAAGACATGGTTGGTTGCTCTTTTTCCTGTGGTTCTTTTTCCTCTGCCATGCCATTAAGGTTAGTTCTGGAAACACACTTGAGGCACCTCTGCAGGTCAATTCTAACTGTTAGCAACAGGAACTGGAGTTTTCATGGCCTTTTGTTATCAGATTTCTGAGTCTAGTGATGAAGAGGAGAGCACTTCACTTCCATCAGTCAGAAGACCACGACCACCACTAGAAAAGATGATGTGTGGGAATAACTCATTTTATATCTTCTGATTTTCTAAACCTTACGAGACAAGAGCCGAGGTGACTGATGTTCTCTAGGGGCCCAAACCCTTGAGGCAGGAGAGCTGGTGGCATGTGTCCCCTCCTCCTGAAGCTCAGCCTCTTGGCTTTGCCTGTGCCTATTACCAGCTGTCAGCTGCTTCCCTGGCCAGGCTCCAAGCCAACACTTCAGCACTGCCTGACGTTTTGAGGATGTGCTCATTTCCACAGCAACGTGCTCCCCCACTGATGTTTGTGTGGGCAGGCATCAGACCAGAACATGCCCTGTGTGGGCTGGATTTCTGTTTTCCCTTTCAGTGCAACCACTGAGCATTTATGAGCAGTGTTTCACGGCATTAGTTCCATTTAGGCTGTAATGCTTGTCTGACACAGATACTTATTCTGCTCTTTATTTTCAAGTATGCCATACTAATGTCTTTCAGTACTTCTCATTTTAAGCCTACCAGCAAACCCTTGGCCAGACCTTTGGCTAATCACTGTGCCAAGGATTTTTTCATAAATCTTTTTTTTTTCAAGCATCAAAATTAATTACCTGTGGGTTGTTTTTTGTTTGTTTGTTAAATTTTGTTTAGTTTAGTTTTGCATTTTAAGTCGGGGGATATGATGTCTGCTGTGTAGAGGCAACAGGGAAGCCATCCCGCAATAGCTGATCTACCTGCTCTAAATGAAGAAAGCAGGAAATAACAGTGTAAAAGTTGATTTGGGTAATCACAAGTTTCAGTGTGGTGGCTGGGCATACCATTAAGTTCTTCTCTTTCGAACCAGGCGTGCATCCCTTTGCCTCCCTAGGAGGTGTCAGTCAGCTAAAGTGCCCTATTTTGGGGCACTCAGTAACTGATCACTCTTAATGGTTACCAAATTCCAATTTAATGGCAGTAGCTGGGAACTAAAGCTTTGCCATAGAAATAACATTTTTAGATCTACCTTTTCCAGGATGCTCTTCATTTGGCTACTGAGGTCAGGGTAACCAAGAAAGAAGTTTTTAGTGTACTTAAATATCACTCACTCTCTTGCTTTTTTCCCTCCACACTTAGGAGTATTTTTTGAATAAAATTTGTAAAAAGACATCTGTATTTTGGATCTTTACCTATATGTTTTAATATTTACACACCACTGATATGTTTTCCTATATTCTTTTCAATGTTTTAGATATTTACAGTGGTTTTAGTGCTGATGTCAAAGATTAAATTAATTAAATTAATTATAGAAAATTGCATCAGATGCAATTCCATTAAAGATGGAAAATGCATTCAGTAAAAAATGCACAGCACAACAGGTTGGCATTCTACATGTAATCATCAAGGAAAAAACCCCACACTAATGTAATCAGTCCTGGCAGGTATTCATATTTTTAAACTTAATGAAAAATGTTTGCTTTTTATTTATATTTTGGCCTGCTGATTATGATTATAACTTCGTGGAAAATGAAAGACATCTTTATTTAGATCAAATGTACTGCTGCTTATTTAAAACTCAAAATAATTCCATGACAATTTTAATGAAAACAACTGAGTGCAAGTAGATATTGTGAGGAGTATTATTTGGGTGCATGTGGTTTTACTCATTTTTCTCCCACTGATGTGTAGTAAATAACAATAATTTTTGGTACTTCACCTGAGCTCTCTACATGCTGTAAAACTATTAATATTACACTGCAGGGAGAAAGAAGGACCAAAACATAAGGTCTCAGAGTCTCTCACTGAGCTGAAATATTGTTGCTTATTCAATATAGAGCCAGCTGACCGAACTTTTACTAAAATAACTGATATAAATCTCAGTTTTGTGTATATGATATCTTAAAAGGAGAAAACCTTATGTATTTCCAATCTGCAATAGGCAGTGGCTGAGGATACAAACCAGACAAATAAAAGCTCCATATGTCTTTTATTTCCCAAAGTACAAGGTTACCATGCTGAAATGTTAGAACAGACAATAGGTAGACTAGGCTCCACACAGCACTTCATCACTTCTGAAATGAAGGGTTGATCTGATTTCATTAGTGTCTTGCTCAGGATTTCCTGTGGTGTAGCAGAGAGAAGATTTTGGCATTTCTTCATGTGTATCTGTGTCTGCACTGCTTATTCCTAGTGATGCTCATCACTAATGTATCAGCATCCTCTGGTAATGCTTTGCATGTCCTCTCTCCTAAGGCAAGTCAAGGAACAGCATACAGTTAAGCAGAGTATTTCCATGTCAGCTCCAGGAGTTAAATTTTCAAGCAAATGTTCACTAGCAAAGTTTCCCAAGCAAATATTTACGTAAATCTGTATATTGGAGAACTGGATTCCTAATGATAAGTCTGATGAAAAGTCACATGACATGCAAGGAAAGGGTGTTTTATGTCTATGATAGTAAAACCTCAGCATGTCTGAAAATCCATGTTTTACTGATGTGGGGAGTCTTCCCACTTTCCACTTCTTCAAGCAGAACTCAGGGCCCAGAACATCCCTTGTTTCTCTGCACGAACCTTTTACAGTTGGGTACTAATCCTATGCCATGCTCATTTGCTCTTTGGGGGCCAAAGAATCTTGCATTTTTTTCAGCACTGGGGTGCGGGGGCAGCTTCTGTTGAAAGAGGCTGGGAAAGCTTAATTAATGCATATGCTGTTGATGAGGTCTCCTGGATGAAGGAACTTCACACGCCTCCCAGGCTGACAGCTGCATCTGTTACCTCAAAGGAGCTAATTGCTAGGTTTAGCCTCTAAGAAGGAATCAGACATCCTCACTAGCATTGAGTATAGGTGGAGATGGTTGTTGAGCTCACCACTGTGATCATTACTCTTGGCAAGAGTTAAAGATGTGCCCTGTACTCTTTGTTTAGGTCTTTAAGGTCATTGCTGTGGAGGGTAACTCTGCCAACAACAGGTATATATGTCAAACAATTTTACATACTAAAGTCACTTTAGTAAGGAAAATGTACATCCTTAGCTAAAATTTTAGATGTTAGGATTGATTTGCAGCTTCTTCCAGACTCTTTATCATATCTGGTTTCCTCTAGGCAGCAGCCCACAGGACAAGTCAAGCCCGAAGCACTTGCTACCTTTCACTGAAATTCTCACCTGCACCTCAGATGAGGAGGGGAAAGTACTGGGAGGAGATCTGTCAGAAGGTTACATTGGGGCTGCAAGGGATACAGAGTGAAACAGAGTGAAAGGACTTTGGGTCATCTTTTATAGTAACAGAGTGTTCTTGGCTTTGTATTATTAACATTGTCCACTGCTTTAGTCAAACATTGAGAAAACTTGAAACCCAAAATGCAGCATTGGCTGTGTCTGGAAGAAGTGTGGGAGTGTGAGGGAGTGCATGTGTGCAGGTGCATGGCTACAGGGCACTTCTGCACAGAAACAAGGCTGTGCTCATGCTTCTCATAGAATCATAGAATTGGCTGGGTTGGAAGGGACCTCAGAGATCATCAAGTCCAACCCTTGATCCACTACCGCTGCAGTTACCAGACCATGGCACTGAGTGCCACATCCAGTCTCTTTTTAAATATCTCCACGGACGGAGAATCCACTACTTCCCGGGGCAGCCCATTCCAATGCTTGATCACCCTCTCTGTAAAGAAATTCTTTCTAATGTCCAACCTAAACCTCCCCCAGCACAACTTGAGACCTCTTGTGCCCTCTTGTCTTGCTGAGAGTTGCCTGGGAAAAGAGCCCAACCCCCCCCTGGCTCCAACCTCCTTTCAGGGAGTTGTAGAGAGTGATGAAGTCTCCCCTGAGCCTCCTCTTCTCCAGGCTAAACAGCCTCAGCTCCCTCAGCCTCTCCTCATAGGATCTGTGCTCGAGTCCCTTCACCAGCCTGGTTGCCCTCCTTTGGACCTGCTCCAGGACCTTGATATCCTTCCTAAACTGAGGGGCCCAGAACTGGACACAGGACTCGATGTGTGGCCTCACCAGTGCTGAGTACAGGGACAGAATCACTTCCTTGGACCTGCTGGCCACACTGTCCCACGCTGTTCCATCTCTTACCCTGCCCCGCTTTCCTCATTGGGGTGCTGAGGACAACTTTTACTCATCCTCAGTGTTGACAAGGCAGCGTGTGGCACGAGGTCATCCTCATTTCTGGAGAGTGGAAATCTCAGCAAGGCACCTGCAAGTCCTCCAAGAATCATCCCCTGCCCTGCCCCATCCTTGGCCCACAGCCCATGTTGGAGACGGGCTGTGACTGGGCTGAGACCCCAGCCCAGAGGCTGGTGAACACTGGAGGTTATTTTATCCAGTGACAGTACAGCTGCATGTGGTTTATGTTTTATAGATTTAATTATTATCAGTCACACTTCATTTGTAACCTAGAATGCCAGATTCATCTCTCTAGAAGCAGGGTTCCTTCTTGAAGAAGGTCATCATCAAAATACCCACGTGTCCAGGCAAGGCAGGGCATTTCCCTCCTTTGTGTGTGGTGTGACCCTGACCTCCTCGCAGGCAAGGCTGAAAGCTTTAGGCTGAAAAGTTTAAATAAAAAGGCCACTGTTGCTGATGTGTAGTCAAATGTGACAATCAGCAAGCAGTATAATTTGCTATCTCCTAAAACAAAATTTAATGATTTACTGAAATAGGAAAAAAACCACCATAAACAATGACCTAATAATACAAGTAATGGTCCAAACAAAGCAAGACAGGCACATGTGATGTTTAGTACTTACAGCCTCTAGGCATCTGAGCCTAGGAAGAGCCTTTTTGTTTTTCAAATAAGAGCTACTCCAAAGGAAATAATGCAAACTGCATGGGAAGAGTTTAATTAATATCCCTAAACACTGTATTTCCAGAGAGACAGCAGAGAAGCAAGCATCTATATTAATTAATTGGGAAAAAATATCTGCTAAGTTAAATGGATGTAATTAGAAGTAATGTCTTGAGGCCTGCTTTTGAAGTCCTTTTCCTGCTTTAAAAAATTATCTGGGACAAGTATTCCTCTGAAGAGGTAGTCTAAACAGAAAGTTTCCAAGAGATTCAGAATTTAGCTTGCTAACTCCCATGGACAGAATTCAGTCAATAACAGGAAAACCTACCACATTATTATTAACCAGAAACTACATATGGAAAAAAAAATTAAAATCAAGAGTACTTTGTTCAGATTGAGGTTTATTTTGAGTGATGCTGGAAGTGGTCATTTTGGCACATAATTCAGGGCTTAGAGAAGTGGAAAAAGCAAAGTAGGGAGAAAGTAGAATTAGATCAGAAGTGGAGAAGAACAAAAGACAAGAATAAAAAAGTGAGGCAGGAGATAGGTACTGAAAGATCATTGAAAGTTTGAAATGTCCTGAGAAAAACCCTGGAATCAGCATGAGATCTGTTGAAATGAATCGTGCAGAGGGGAGCACCAGCTCTAGTCAGGAGACAACTGTGTCAGGAGATGAGATGCTCTCCCTATCAGAAAGATATTTTATTCCACTTAGCATTCGCTGCTTTTTTCATTTCCATAAAAAATGAAAAATTCAAGAAACTCTCTTAAAAACTGACAATAAGCTAATAGTTAAATACCAGCTTTAAGATTACGATATTGTCTAAATCAAGTAAATCAGCCCACAGACTTAAATATTTTCTCAGTGCTCCAGGCTTGAAGATATTGACGGTTTTGCATAAAATGAATACCATTTGTCCATTTCAGTTTTATGCAAGCTGCATCTTGCTTTGTCACATTTGGATTCTGGTAAAATGCTAGTGGCACACTGTATCACCTCAAAATGTTTCAAGCTTTTTTCACTAAGGAGTGACATAAGCCCTCCATCAACTGAAATATGGATTCCTGCAGGTTTATACAGAGGTTCTGGTACCATTTCTGTTATTTAAAAAATGGAGCTGGAAATGAAGGAAGACCTCATATTTCTCCCTTAGCTCCACTGGTACATGGTACTGATGCTCTCAAGACAGTCCATAAGGTTTCTTGTCCTGCCTCTAGAACATGAAGAATACTGACACCCCTCCTCTCTTCTCCTACCTTTCTTCTTCCTCCTACTACTACTTCAAAAAACCCCAAACAAACCCATTCAAACCAAACTTACCATTATATTCATAAAGAAAAAAAATTTTTTGAACAGGTTTAAGAGAGTACATAATAAAGAATGAAACTAAATAAGATCCACGTAATTATATGTATGCTCATGGGAGTGAGATTACAATTCCAGTTCTTCCACGGTTCCAGAACTTCTTAATGTCTGAAGACAGATTTAAGGGCCTTATTCAACAATCTCTGTGTGAGATACACGTATCTGATTTATTGATCACGTTACCAAGATTTAAGGAGTAATGTGCTTTGAATCCTTGTAGTTCAAATTTTCATTTTTTTCTGTGAAACAGGATGAGCTGAAGCATAGCACTGAGAGTGTTACTTGTTATGTAATATTTAACACTAAAATGGAAAATAATGAGAAATTATAATTCTGGAGGATTTTGCAACCGTTACATGCATTAGATACACAAATTTACAGGCAAGTTTTAAGAGTTAAAATAACTGTTAGAATAAATGACTGTTTAAGTAAGCCTTTAAAAAGGAAATATTCTGAAATACTTTCTAATGAAGGACTAGTGGGAATGCTATTGAAGCCACTGTTTCAGAGAGGGCTGTAAATTTCTTAATGAATTACTGCCTAACATTTAACCCGAATCTCTCAGAGGGGTTCACATTAACACTTTTTTGTTCTGGCTCAATTGACCTGCTGCTTTATAAAATACTAAGAATAGGATTCTCAGCTAATTTCAATACTTCATCACACCTATAGATTAATATTTGTGTAATTTTTAATGTAGAAATTTTAATTATTAAAAAACTAGAAAACCAAATGGAATTACAAATCAGCAACAGATTGCTTCATTAAAGTTTGCCTACTGGGATAAATAGAACATATCACAGAATATATCAAAGCAGACACCAGTGAGACACTATCCATCCATTTGTATGCAGGAGGTTCTCTCTTCACATATTATAAGCAGAAGCCTATCAATCTTAAATAAACCATCATGTTATAATCCGTAGCATAAAACATAATGGCAAAAATCCAGAGAAGCATAGTTTGTGCTCCCATAGACCACTAAATTATAAGAAATGGGAAAATAATTATTATTGTTTTGTGAAGGTGTATGAAATTTAAGTTAATTTGCAAATACTAATAAAGATACTTCAGCTGCGTGGGAAGGCCTTAAACCAAAAGTAATAAAAATACCAGATTTAAAAACTGTTTTTGTGTTTGTCTAAGCATGTCACAGACACTCTGTCAGCTCCACTGCATGACATGTATTACATACATGGGTAAAAATGTGAAAAACATGACTGAATGAGCCAAAGTGCAGACCTGTAAACCCATAATAATATAAATACTTTTTGTTTCAATGAAATAATCCTTGAATTTACTGCAGTACTGTGTAGATTTTTGTAAGTTTCTTAGAATAATTTGCCAAAATGTGCTTTGGAATAAAATTGTTTCAAACATGATTCCCTCCCGCTTCAAATAGAAGCTCTACATTTGCTTTATTTGGCCAATGAACCCTAGCTGATGACTTCCAAGATTCCCAGAAAAACTGATCATAAGCATTGCACACCAAATACATGTCTAAATGATGTGCATTGATGCCTTTTTATTTAATAAAAATGAGCGTCACGATATATATGTGCATACATTTGGTTATTGCTATTGGAATTGACAGCCTGAAATTTAATCCCAGCCTATTAGAAACAGGGCTCAGCAGACCCACACAAACTGAAATGAATACTTGCCACAGGCTTTTCATCAGGCTTCAAGACAATGTGTTTGTTAGTACCTTCAGATTAATACCAGTTAGGTTTTGAACAGTTTCAGTCTCACACTAGATGAATTAAGACAGGTGAAAGTAAAAGTGTGTTACACAAAATAAAAGAATACAGAAGATACAGTATTGTATTATTTACTGAACAAAATAACAAGTAAAAATCATGTTGGTTTTTTTTTTTTGGTTTTGTTTTTTTTTAGAACATCGTTAAGTAATCAAATTTAGACCATACAAGCATCAACAAGAAATGTAAATAACTGGTACTGTTAAGGTGGTATCTACAACTTTTTAAAATCTGTTTGAGATCCAAAACTGTATACCTCACTTTAAAATGATTCAAATGCCTTGTACAGTATGTAAAAAAATTGATAGTCAATGACAACTACGATGAAATGTACATACAATACCTGAATTTAAGATTTTAATAGCTCACGCCCACATCATCAAAATGTTTAGATTCCACTCACGGAAGATCTGGGTCTCAGTGTATATTAACCCCTTCCATGAAAGAAGTAACTGGTTTTGATAGTGTGAATTGATAGTCTTATCTTTCCCTACACAGGGAAGGAAAGGGTCAATATTAAAGAAACAGTGGTTCTGATAGGCAGAAAGGTTATGGCACTGCAACTACACGAACCACCTTCCCTACACAACATAAAAATAATCTAATATTAAGGATTATTTTACAACTCGGTGGAAATATGCAGTAATGCAATCCATTTCCTTTGTCTGGATGACAAAAATGCAGTCTTAACAGTCACAAGAGCCCGCCTTGTGTTAGCTATAAAAAAAAATATATTTATATATATATTTATGCAGCTACTATGTGCATTAAACAAAATCACTGTATGAATCAGCAGGGTTCAATAACACTTGTATCTGAATCTCTGGGAGGGGTGCATTGAAGTCTGTGGTGCTTCTCAGTAAGGACTCACAATGACATGGCAAAGGATAGAAACCCATTTGTTTAATATCTTATTTTTCATATCACATTGCCTAAGAAATGGGCCATAAGATTTCTGGCAGTTGAAAGGATCTGTTACCTTTATTTCAACCTACTGCTCAGAAACGAAAGATATGCCTTGAAACAAACCTGATAATTAATTTTTAGTGCACACTGAAACTAAAAATCAGCCCAATTTCACTGTGAACATCCAGAAAACACAAAGTAATTCAACCATTGTGAAAATTCTCTGTTGCCATCATTTCTTATGAATTTGCACATCACGAGTGATGTAGAAGGATAGTAATTGGCAATTTATAAGAAATACTGCGCTACTCCTGGAAAGCGTATACATGGTACTCACTCAGTTAGGTATGTAGGCTAATTTGGAATTGAGAAAAAAGTGGGTGCATTTCACATACACTTGTAGAAATACAGGAGAATTCCTTTCTTTTCTTCTTTACCTGCATTGAGACACTTTTCTCAATCACCTGTGGACACTAATCACTGCTCTTTGCACCGAAAGTGTACAGATTTGTCACTCAGTCTTTGAGATACCAGAGAAGAACACTTGAACCAAAGTGTAATACCCTTGTGCACCAAAGCTTTATTGTATTTTGATTACTGTGCATCCCCATGCCTAAAGCCAATAACATGGTACTTGTGCCATAGTTCTGATACCATAGGGGTCCACTGACAAATGTTCTGCATGAACCATTTTGTCTCAGTCCACTGACAAAAACTACTGTTCAGTGGGAATCTGGTATCTTAGTTTTTCTTCTTGAACAAAGCTTATCCAAAATCTTCTTTCTATCAGGCTACAGCAGCTTAGGGCTCCTTTAGAGAGAGGCAAAATAAATGTCTTACACCTGTAGGCCAGTACTGGTGTTCTGTCCTAGAAATTTTAGCATTGCTCTGATACGATGAATCCTTCTTTTTCTCCAACTGGTTCCACTTCAGCATAGGCAGGATGTCCAGAGCCTCTTCTAAATTTCATTGCTGGCCATCTGCTTGGACGTCGCTGTAACAGCAACAACAAGAAAATAAACTTTCAGAATATGAAGGGTGTAACAATAAATTATTAATCAAAAACTTTAGCAATGACCTGTAATTTTGGTCTCTCTCATACTAAAATTGACTTTGTATGGCTGTTACAGGAAGCAGCAGAAAAAGTCAGAGGAATTAATCCCCCTTTCTAAATCTGTGGGTGATGGCTGTTCATTAAATAAATATACATTATATCACTAGTTCTAGCAACGCAGAGGATAAAATAGCTCCGGTGTAAAATTGGTGATCAATGTGTAGCAGAGTCACAGAAACTCTACTTAAAAAAAATTATTTAGGACAAAATGTTGCTATGCTTATACAGCACTGACAAAATAATTAATTTCTATTTCAAATGTCGTATTTCCTTCTTGAGGAGTTTACTTCAATGATTCAAATAGAAGAAAACCTTTTTGTTGAAACTCTTCAAGCCTTTAGGTAAAAGGTTATCAAGAAATCATAACCAATTTTTATTAGGATCTTTAGGTCCTGCTATAAAAACAGGTACTAAACAGAGAAAAGAAACTGATCTTTTCTAGAGCAGATAAACAATTCTTGTATGATTGTGATGTCTCTGGGAAGGTAAAGTGCTTTAAAATTCCTGTATTTTCAAACTAAATAATGTCTGGGAAGGCTCAGGCTTTGGATGAGCAAGCTGAGATTCTTTAACAAGAAACAGTTTCCAGGGAAGTAGGGAAACTCGTTTCTTAAAGTCAGTTACCAGAAGAAGCTCTCTTAAAATGATTGTATCCAACTGAAAAGTTTATCAGCCAAATATGCTGATACATACTTGTTTTCCTTTACTGATGAGAAATACAATAGGCTGGGAAGGAGGGCTGGAAGATACATCAACCAATAAAGAAACATTGCAGCTGAGTGGTGAAATAGTGAAAATAAGTTATAGAATATATTTTCATTGATAATTCAAAATCTGAAAAATTCTACGTCATGATTTTTCTTTAAAAACAAATATTAAATCTGACTCGTGTCCTCAGAATACCTTAATTTAATTGCCTTCTGATCACTTATGATATTTCATGCTGCTGAGGGGCAGAGTCAGGGATCGCAGAACAGCCCCAGCCAGGACATTATGCGGGGCTTCACAGTTCTGTTGGGCAGCCCCCACGGAACAAATCATGGGGGACCACTGAATCTTGCTACCAACAAACCCCACACCTGTCTGCAGGTACAGCACAAAGTGTTCCTCAGTCTTCACCACTGGAAAAATACAATATAGAAGCAACCAATTCCTTCTGCTCACATTGCAGGATCGGGTTGCTTTTGAGGCATCCAAAGTTAAATTCTGTTTGGCAGGTAATTTAAAATCCCAGGCCTTTCAATGCAACACCTTTCTTCAAAGTAGAAAGGCAGAACACTGTCCTCTTTAATGGATGTCTTTTCCTAATAAGAAAACCTAGTCTATTCAAACATTGGAGACTTTTTTTTTTTTTTTTTTTTTTTTTGTACCTAAGCTTGATTCAGCATTGTTTCAAAATTAAGGAGAGTTTGCTTGCTGCTAAAGAAAAAGGGTCATATTCTGTTCTCAGATTCACTAAAGTAAATCAAGACTGTTCAATTAAATATAATGGACTTATTCCAAATTTACACTGGTATAAATGAGAAAAGAATCTGACCAAGAAATCTCTAATGAAAAGAGAAAATGAAAAACCAATGGAAAACTACAATTCAAAAATAATTAGAAACAGTCTCAAATGGCAGTCTATAAGGATGAGCATGGTTTTAATCTACTAAGCTGCCCCCTAACTTAATTTTAAGATGTACCCATGTTTAGTTATGAGTTTCTTGCTATGTTGCTGTTAGAAGCTAAAGTTACCATTTTGGGCTACTAGTTTCAATTGGCCTTTCCAGATAATACAGAAGAGATGCATACCAGTTCTAATGTGATCAAACATATACATCAGCTGTTTCTCCAGAAATATTGTGGTTTTTCTTCATGCCTGAGGTGAGATTTTCCATTCCTAGTGACAATCTCTTTACTTTCAACTTCTATGTGTTCATGTGGGTACTGTAAATGGTTGCCAGTCTTAAAAGAGAGCACTGACAAGCTATCAATTCATTGTTTTGTGCACAGGGTCAAAAAAAGCTGCAGCAATGTTAAGAGTTTTATTTGATAAAACCAAAAGTAATTCAATTGGTATCAGAAGATATAAAGTTCATTCAGTCACTGAAGAAGCTCAGGAAATGCCTGATACATTCTTTCCCTTTATTTTCTGAGAAGCAGAGTTATGAAAAGATACAAAACGCCCTAATCAGTCCCCTTCCCAAAACCCTCCAAACAAACCCTCCAAATCCTAAACAAAAAAACCCAGGAAAAAACCAAGCTGAGTATTTTAACTAATTCCTTTGTCATCCAATTTAACAGGAAAAAATATGCTTCTTTCTCTAGAATTAGAACTCTTGGAGGAAATCCTCTGAGCTGTGGCTGGAGAGTTGTAACTCCTGCTTCCTTTCCGAGTATAACAAAGCAGGAAAGCAGGACAGACATAGCACTGAAACATCCTTGGATTCATTATGTTATCCTGATACTATCAAGACCCATTAGTCTAAGCACACTTGTCCACTGCTAATCTGTCTGAGTATCCAGGCCTCCTTTTCACGGTAAGGAATGATCTTTCTGTCACCAATTGCCTTGTTCATAACATGTGTTTGTGTGCTTAAAGTTACACGAAATATTGCTTAGGCAGTTATGATTTGTGCATCAGTCTTTAATCACTCCTAGAAGAACCCAATTTATTTGCTAAACAGCAGCCAGAAATGGATGAGGTTTCAAATATTGGAAACTGTTCTTCTGATATGTGACACCACGTAAATTTAAGATATTGAAGTAAGTGTTCTGAAATAAAGATTGCTGCAGACTTAAAATTTAGTATGATCATTTACCAGCTTCATTTATTTTTCTTTTTTTTTCTTTTTTTAAACAAACAAAAATGTTTGTTTAGAGCATCCCTGTGATTTAAACCACGTGTTGGTCTTATGTTCATCTAAGTAGCTGTCTGCTGATAGATGAGAAACAGAATGCCTCCTTCCTCCCCACCTTTGACTTTTATTGTCAGTGTTGAGTATTTAGTTCAGTGCTTCTCCCTTGTGGCCGATTTAAGTTTCCCTTGCTGAGCTGCTGGTTCCTGCTGACCAGGATAAGCTTTAGAAAAAATAACTTTACTATCAGTACAAGGCACTGACAGTGAGATCAATGGCAATACTCCAAACGCCAGGACACTCACTGCAGGTCTTTGAAAGAAGAGAAAAATTATATATGTTCTCTTTGTTTTAATCATCATCTTCATGAAATACAATTCAGCCCAAACCTTGGGACAAACCAAAATGATGACTATGTCAAGCCTTTTTTCAAACTAAAAGCATAATTTCCATGTAAAATGCATAAATATTAACAATGGGCCATATCCCAAAAGAAATAAGCAGAGCTGTGTGAGCTTCATCAATTGTTCAAGCAAGCTGAGGATCTGACTACTTTTAAAAAAATTCCTTCGCCCCTTTTTTACTGTCTCCAGTTTACTTCTCATTTGTTGTATGACCTTCACTGCATTTGTGACATTAGTGCAGAAACTTGGAAGTGGTTCATGGAGAACAGTACTGGCTGTTAAATGATTGCTTTTATTTGTGTGGTGCTGCTAGGAGCAGAGATATATAACAGTGAGCCAGAAATGCCTGTTAATTCCCTGAGCTCTGAAACATCAGGAACTGTCTCCAGATTTTTTGATTATTTTCTCTTTCTATTTCCTTCCTCTGAGCAGACCGGGGATGAGAAGGAGGTCAAAATCTGAAGAAAATCTACTGCTAGATGTGCATGCCAGGGAATGTTTACAGACACTATGCAATCCACTATAGAGTTCAATTGTTAGAAAAAAACCCCAAAGCAATAATTACTGCTTTCTTAGAGCACCCCAGCCAGGGCTCAGGATTCGGGAACCATCCACCAGTTCATGCTAATAGTCTGACACTGTCACTTTACTCTGAGGCTGGTAGAGTTAAATGACAGGAATGTAGACCCTTACATATTGCTTGGTCTCTATGAAAAAACCCAAAACAAAACAGTCCCAGGTTTATTTGACTTACTATTAAAGACATAATTCAGGTTAAATCAGGAGGAGTCAAGGTGCATCCCCCAGGCTCTGGTCACATACTGTTAATCTATTTGCTGAGGATTTGCAGCTGCTCATTCCTTCCTCCCTCTCTTTTTCCCCAAGGTCACCTCCTGGCTCCATTGCACCAATTCAGCTCTCTGTGTGGCCATTTAAAAAAACTGATTTGTGAAATTATCCAGCTTTAACATTCAATATGAAGTAAAGCAAACAACTAAAAAAGACATAGGTATGTGTATGTTTGTGTGTGAGTGTACATGCATATTTCTAAGCAGCTGAATCAGCACATTAAAGATGTGGAAAACCTCCAGAGAGAGTGGGAACATGAAGGCAAAAGGCTATGACATTTAGATCTTAACTCAAAAGAATGATAACTTGTAACCACAAACACCCATTTTTCTTCAGTGAATGACATATTAACCGCTACCAAGACCTATACAGCTTCTACTAAGAAATACATGCACTCTGAATTCATTTTCAGCCTACTTGTGTTAATAAGATGGACAAAGTTACTTTACTTCTTAAAATCCCTTACCTGCAGAGAACTGCCACGGAAAAATTATTTTATTCTGATATGCAGCCTTACACAAGCACATTTGGCAACAGTATCTTTGTGTCCAGCTGAGGGAAGACATCACAAGTCTGACACCCTGCCTTTATATCAGACAGAGATTCCTCTGCTGTCTTCTCAGCTGTGGCCAGATCATGTTGCCTCTGTTCCCCATCCCCTATCTGGTGGGATGACACCAGAGATGGATTCAAAGAATAAAATTACTTTGGACCAACATATGAAAAACCAAAGGTAAAAGAAACACAAGAAAGAATGCACATGAGAACTTCTTGTGTCATGTGCAACCCTCTGTACACAGATAACTGGGTGCAAACAGGTAACAGACATCTGAGTAAAAGACTCTGCCTTGTGTCTTGCTTTTCATTTTGCTAAATGTTCCCAGGGCAGTAATTGCTTTCAGTGCAAAAGTTCACACACAAGTGCAAATCAATGAAGGTTAAAAATACAAGACGAAAAAATGAACAAAAATAAGGGAAGAAGTAAAACCTGAAATACCACTAAAGCTGATATTTAGCCCACAACTCAATGAAATTTGAGCAAATCCATCTAACTCAGCTGGGAACTTCTTTACCCATATTTACATTCACCTCCAGATATCTGTATTACTTTTCCTATAATCTGTATCCTGAGCATACAGTTCACTACAGCTGGGACATCATCCTTGGCTTATTGGTCACCAAACCTCAAAACCTGCAAGTGTACTACATAGGTTAGTGAATAATTATTTTTTAACTGTGGTATAGATAGTGTGTAGCTATATGTGTTATAGCTAGATTGGTAAAAAGCTTCTAGTTTGTTGAAAAAGACACGGAGAGCACTTTTTGACATAAATACTACTTTAAAAAAATCAGTGCAATGAAGTTCAAAGTATGCTCAAGAGAAAAAGGATTCTTCAAGGTAAGCTTAGGCATGTAACTTGATTCAAAAAGGGAAATTACTTTCAATAAAATCAAGTTCAAGGAAGAGAAAATACCACTGGGATAACCATAAATAAATAAAAGACTAAAGCATATATCTCTGCTATCACTCTGCAAGATAATCTTCAGTCAACATTTACTCAGCTTTTAGAAAGAACCTTCATTGGAACTTTGACTGCAACTCTCTTAGCTTTAAAAGATGGTAATTCATCCTGTCTTTAGGTCACCAGAGAAGTGTCCAACTTAAACAATGAAACACATGTTGAATAGTGTGGGGGCTGGAAGAAACAGGAGACACTGCATTTTGATTTGGATCTTCTACACAATTAACAAAAAGGGGAACTGTTTTTGATAGAGCAATGGTATTCTTTTAAAATGGTAGACTATCATGGGCACATTGAATAGCAGTGGCATTTAAGACTTCTCAAGCTTTTTGCTCAGAATAGCTCTTTTTGTTCCAGGTTGGGTTGCACACATGCATCGTGCTCAAAAATTATGAGCAAAACCACAATAGGAAACATTTTCTTCAGACTTTACTGGTAAAAAAGAAAAAACAACAAAAACCAAACATGGAATAATGTTACTCTGTTTTAAAACAACAGTTGCTTTTGGAATAAGTGGCATTTTTCTTGGCTTTTGTGTATCACTTATTTAAACCAACTAATGCACTCAGTATGTCATTGGATGGTGTTCAGAGCTGTCACAAGGGTTTGCATTTATCAGTGCAAAGTTAAACAGTGCAATCAAAGTGTGGGTGTATTTATGTATTTATATGTATCTATGGGAGAAAAGGGAGTACAGGTCAGGGGCATGGCTGTGGGATTTGAGATGAGCTATGAGAAAACCTGAGTGAGGTGGTAAGTGAATATTGGGTGATATCTGCAGAGAACACAAGGTAGAAACAGATTTAAAACTTCAGCTATGGGATCAGTTTATTACACTTTTCATTAAGCAATAACCAGCCATGACTATAAATCTAATCAACCCAAAAATTCTTACTTTGCCCTTAACCTAAAAACCCCAACAAAATCTGACTGAAAATTATGCTTTACTGACAGAATCATGACAGGATCCCAGGATCTTAAATATTAAGGGAAGTATCTCTGTTGATTGTATTACAGTTCTAAACTGTAGCATCTAAACAGATGCTTCTGTAGAAGATGAATAGACGCTTCAATAAAGGAGCTTCTTGAAAAGTAAAACCAAGTTAGAGTAGGTCCCCATTCTTTATTTTGCCCTAGAAAACTTGATGGTAGATTACAATGTCCTAGTAGTTTTCCAGACTACATCACGAGGGACCTGCCTGACCACCTGTCAGCTCTTGTTTTACCCATGCACCTTGCTTTCTTAAACAAGAAACTCATACAAAAAAGATTATTTTCTGAAATATTTATGTGCTTGTTCTCATTTCACAACAAGCCCATGGCGATCCTCTTGAGTTCTTTCTCCAGAGCTGTAACATCTGATCCCAGATATCATTCATTTTTCATAAATAATGCAGCTTATCTGCTGTTATATATGGGGTACCATGTTATCTCTAACAGCTTACTCAGAAACATCTTTCAATTGCCCAAATACAATAGGAATGCTTTTTCATAGCAGTGATATATTTATGCCAGTTATGCCTCATTTTTTTTTTGTAATTCAGTTTCAAACTGCAAGTCTGAGAAGTTGCATTCTCCTCTGTTTTGGAAATATGTACATCCTATAGCTCAGATGAATATAATTCCTTGTGGCTTGACCACTGTCTCGGGAGTTTTACTACTCACAGGGAAAAGCCAGTCCTTCATGGCTAGAACTTTTTATAATTTTTGCTAGATGATTGATTCTTCCCAATTATTCCAATTTTTCTAATTACCAAAAGAGAATGTAGTCTGTACCACTTTTTGCATAAATTTGATTTTGACTGATTTGTTTTCTTCTCTCCTCATTCAATTATTTTTCCTTTATTTTAAACAGAAAGATTGTTTTTCTTTTTTTTTTTCTTTTTTTTTCTACCTTGCTAAAAGACATTTCAGCTTTGACTGCATGGATTGATTAATGCCACCTACAATTTAACACAGTGGAATGGATTTAACAAAACTGATTAAAGCACCACTGTTAAAATGATGAGTATGATGGTAGTGAATAAAATAAATTAACATTCCATTACTACATGGAGAACAAAAACGAATAAACAAATGTGTTTTAATTTGGTACTTTTTGCACCCTCAAAAATGATGTTGCCATTTACTTAGTCTTTTCAGCCACACCATAAAAAATAAGAAGCTTGCTTTTAGTAGAATGAAAGAATACCAATTCAATCTTTGTATGAAAAAAAGAGAAAAATTCTTCCCTTTTTGTATAAGAGAAGTGGAGTTTTGTTTGTCTCCATCAATAGAGAATTGGCTTGAAATGTTGTATTGACATGAAAGAAATCTATTGATTCCATTATGTGGATACTCTTCCCCAATGGTTAACATAGTTACATCACCTGAGCCTGGAATACTGATAAGCAATTAATTTTGATTTCTGTCACTACTATTGACAGTGTAAGTCAGCCTAAGCAGTATATTTATTATCATGTGATCTTTGAGATTAACATTGCTGTTCATGTTCATGTCTCACTTCCATTCACATTGCTGTCACTAAGAGTGGGTACCATCATCTTTCTGGTCCAGGCTTTTACTTGAGCAAACCCAGGGCAACATCCCTTGTCACTGCTTCCAGTGGTTCTGCATCTTCATTGCTGCCCATCAGAAGTGTCCAGGCTCTTAAAGGTAAGGGAGTACTGGAGTTGGGGGTTATGAAAAATCAGTGTTTTCTTTCATGTTTAGCAGGTCTATATTTACCATAGGGTATAGAAAGGAACACTGCTGAGTTGAAAAAAACATAAGTGTAGGTATTCAAATTTTTTTGTATAATCAGGCACCTGTGGAAACTGTTCCTTTCTTATATTTTATGTACAGTTGAGTTAAACTGACTAAATGTTGCCATCTGTAATGTAGATTTCTGCGCCTGAGGTAGCTATCTATATTTGAGGGAGAAAAATCATAATTAATCTAATCCAAAAGGAGATCTTTCAAATATGCTAGATGAAGCATGGCCTAAAAGAGTTTATTGCTCTCTACAATAATGAAAAGAGGAAAGAGAAACAACACTAAACTTAGATGTTCAATTTAGGTAAAAAGACTCTTTCCCGTACTCTGTGGCAAAGATTCCTGCCAAGAAAAATAAATGTATTGAAGAACTAACACAGGTTTTAGCTAAGTACTTATTTAAGTCAAGACTTCTGGGGAACTAATGAATGCAAACATTTTATATTTCCACATGAAACTATTTTTTTTAAAAAAAGCCCCAACATACTGCACATACCAGTGCACGTGCCAACTAATGGTAAAATGCTATGGTGAGGAAAACAAAGGATAGGAAAGACAGGTGCAACAGAATCTGAGATACATCTTTTAGACGTATATTCTGTGTAAAAAACACACAAAAAAAGTAGCATCAATAGTAGTTAAAGAAGTAGCTGAGTGACAAACAAGCAAAGAACAAACCACCATCACCTGCTAGGTGAGGTGGGTCTGTTTCTTCAAAGCTTATGCTTTGAATACAAGAATTCTTTCTAGATTTAGCTAAGAAATTTCTCTTTTGGAGACCCCAATTATACTAGCCAAGTGATGTGTATGTTACTTTTGTCTTACCTCTATAAAGAAGAGACTGGCTGCTGACGTTGGATGATGATACATGTAGACGGTCACGAGGATGGCTGCAGCCACAATGAGGACCAGGACTAGAATGCCAACAATTAAGCCAGTGTGAAGTGTTCCACCTTTCTTCTCTGCTGCGCTGTCATCTGTGGAAGCTGTACAATGGGCACACTTATTAGCACAGTAACCTATGTCTTATCCTTTCTGTTTCACAGCTGGCAATTCAGCATTTGCTTTTTCTGTGTTACATGTTCCTCTCGTCCCACAGCCCAAGTTGGAAAAAGATGTTAGATGTCTCTTTCCCACAACTGAATACTGTCATAATCTTAATGAACAGACATTTCAAAATGTTTTACTAATTCTACCTCAATAAACAAAATTAGTATCCCTTCTTTTGAATGCAGTCTGGACATTCTGAACTTCCTAGTTACCTACATAATGAATTTTGATTTTTTTCATAAAACTATTGCAGTTTCTCTACAGAAAATATTCCTTATTAAATAATTATTTTTGTTTTCAAGCTTCGAGTTGAGACATGCCACAAACCCTTGTGAAGTCTTGCTAATAACACATTCTGAAAGCCTGATTCATTAGCTTGGAGAGCTTCATTGGCTTGTTTTGATTCACCCTCTGCAACTGAATTGGAAAGCCAAAGGTGTAACACATGGATGTTAAGTGGTCATTCTAATCTTGGTCTGATTGGAACACTCTTTATACCAGCATAATACAGGAGACCAACCATTCATTACATGTGATACTGAGGCCACTCATACTATGGTCCCATCAAAAGAAAACAGTGCATTCCAACAGAGAAGCAGCTTGTCAGCAGTCCTTCCAAATAAGTGACTAAAAGTTTTTAACACCACTGTGAACCTTATGGAAAAATCCTCTCAATGAATTACTCAGCATTTGCAGAACTGCTTTTGCTTGGGTGTGATTTCTACACTGGACAACCAGGAGTCACCTTTTTTGCAGACAACACTAAACTGAGTGGAAGTGTGGGTATGTGTGAGGGCAGGGAGGTTCTGCAGAGAGATCTAGACATATTTGATTGATGGGCCAAGGCCAATAGTATGTTTTAGCAAGGCCAAATGTAGGGTTCTGCACTTTGGCCAGGACAACCTCCATCAGCTCTACAGGCTTGGGGAGGAGCAGCTGGAGAGCTGCCCAGCAGAGAGGGACCTGGGGGTGTTGGTTGACAGCCGGCTGAGCATGAACACCACTGTGCCCAGGTGGCCAAGAAGGACAACTCCATCCTGGCCTGTATCAGGAACAGTGTGACCAGAAGGCCCAGGGAGGTGATTTTACCCTTGTACTCAGCCTTGGTGAGGCTGCATCCTGTGTGCAGTTTTGAGTGCTGCAGTATAGGAAGGACATCAAAGTGATGGAGAGGGTACAACCAAGCTGATTAGGGGTCTGGAGAATAGGTCTGGAAGACCTATGAGGAGAGGCTGAAGGAGCTGGGCTGTTCAGCCTGGAGGAAAGGATGTTGAGGGGAGACCTTATTGATCTCTGAGAGGAGGTTGTAGTGAGGTGGGTGATGGCTTTTTCTTCCTAGCAACAGGACAAGAGAAACTGGGCTCAAGTTGCAACAGGGGAGGTTCAGATTAGATATTAGGAAAAATTTCTCCACTGAAAGAGTGGTGAAGCATTGGAACAGGTTGCCCAGGGAGGTGGTGGAGTCACCCTTCCTGGGGGTATTTAAAAAACAGGCAGATGTGGTGCATTGGGAGATGATTTAGTGGTTAGAGTGGTGTAGGACTGATGGTTGGACTTGATGATCTTGAAGGTCCTTTCCAACCATGTTGATTCTATTATTATAAATACAAATGCAGATGCTTCAAAACACTTCAGTACCTTACTCCAACACAAAACCTGTCTCTTATCTTGCTTGTGAGAAATTTTATTTCAATTCCACGGTTAAATTTCCTCTCAATGTATTTACCAAGTTGACTATAATGAAAACTGTTTATTTCTACAGCTGCCCTTTTTTGTTGTGCCACCTCCTTTTACTATTTGCTTGTTTTTCTCAGTGTCATGGTTTGTGAGGTCAGGGACTGTCACTTTTATCCATTCTTGGAAAACAGCCATTGAGATAGCTTGAAAAAGTTATTGTTACTAATGGTAACAACAAAAAATAACAACAATAACAGTAACTGTACATGGTCTTTTACAATTCATCAAATTTTGAGTAGAGCACTTCACAATAATATTAAAAAAAGAGAGCTGGAAAATAATAGAAGAGTCTATTGATCTACGTCCTTATACAGTGTTAAATGTCTTGTATGAGGGGCAATAAAGAAAATAGGAACAATTAACCTCAGAGTGACAGCTCATCCATGTGTGGAACCACTTTTCTCACTAGACCAAGGAAAGCTGCATGGTTCAGCGGATTGCACAGAACCATTGTGACAATAGGGAGAAAAGAAAAATGAAGATGAATTATTTTAGCCAAGAGCTATTTCTAACTACAATGAAGAAGTGGAGCTATGGTAGGATGATGGGGATTAATCTAGCTTTTCCCTGCTTTTGTCCGGATTTCCTCGGTCTTCAGTCAGGAGAGCTGAAACCCTGCAGAGTATCTCTCTGCTCTTTCCCATGAAGTCATTAAAACAGCTTGTGGAGCAAGGAGCTGTATAACAGAATGAAAGGATAATGGAAAAGAACCCAAGAATTTGAAAGGTTAAACTATCTACGGTGGGGGAGGCATTAATGAATCTAATAAAAAAATATAAGCAGGCAGCCCCACTCAGGTATTGCTTAATCCCGAGGGAATCTTTCTATTTACTGGAAAGTTCATGAATATTTGTTCATACAGGAATGTCAGTTTTAATTATGCCAACTGTGGACATCAAGTTTGAACTTAGCCATGCATAGGATACAGGAACCATGTCTCTCCCTGCCCAAGTCCTACAAAGGGATTTACTTAGCTGTCTTAAACCTTAGTTACACAGATGCTTTGGAGCATTAAAAAAAAAAAAAAAAAAAAAGCAGCAGAAAAAGCAGCAGTGTCAGACCTATTTGATTTATTGTTTTTTAACATGGTGCATACAGTGAAAATTTCCAGGGCATCGCTTGCAGTGAAAGAAAGGAAATATTGCCTAGGATGTGAAATAGATATTTTAATATGTATTCCCTACAAAAGGATATTTAAAACACTTCCTGGTAGTCATAGTACTTTGTAGCAAAGAATGTAAGGAGAAGACATGAGAGAAAAGTGACCCTAAAAAAGGTTTGTCTAACTTTCAGGCAGCAGTCTCTTACTTGACATAGCCATTAATAATTTATCGAATAGCTGTGCTCTTTCAGATGAGAATAGATGAATGTATACAACCTCCAGTCTTAATTTCTGTTCATGCACTAAAACAACCTTTAGTACTTGCACATATATTTCAAATTGTCAGGCGAATGCAAATTAAGCAACTGAAAGGAAATTGAAAGGAAAGGCCTGCTTTATTGTACATGCTCTGGGTTGGGCTATTAATTCCTAGAGATGAGTAACCCTACTGAGAGGTAACTGCTCCTCAGAAGGAGCAGGGGATTCACTGTTTGTTTAATAAAAGTCTTATTGACAGCTGTGCACTTGTCAGCTCTTCCCTTCAATGCCACATCAGTGCATCATAAACTACTTTATCATTTGTACCCATATTCAGACCAGTTTGCACTAAATAAGTAATTTGTATTATTGCAATATTATGAATGGAGGCAGAACATCATATTCTGCATATTAAAAAATTCTTGACTTCAGCGAAGGTTCCAACCACTCTTAAAGGCCATCAAATTAACACCCTTTAATTTGTTATTTTCTCAGTGTTCAGCATCTAGCTTTGCAAACAAGAATGTTGTCTTTTCCAGATAACACAAGTGACAACTGTCTGCCCAGTTTTCTACTACTCTAGGGTGAAACACTCCATGGACATCAGTGCAGTTATCAGAACGTGAAAAGCAAATAATAATGAAATACAAGAAATGCTTTTCTTAAATGATAACAAGTGTAACTTGGAATGCCCATAATTGAAATTTAGTCCATTGACCCCAGGGCTCAAATACTCAAGAGAAACTGATTTCATTCTCTTGGCAGAGACAGTAAACATTGCTGTCAACTTTGAAAATACTCTCTGCTGCAAAATCAACTGATAGTTCTTTTAAAAAGCCATGAAAGAAAATAGATTTAAAAAATGGGTAAAAACTTTTTCAGGTGCAAAACATCTTAAGATGATCACAGTTCTGGGCAAGACTATTTGTCTCATGAATGATTCTTTCCCAAAAGAAATTTTCTCAGTGGAACTTTTCCCAAACTTTCATTTCATTTCTTGTGCTCCTCCTCAAATTTTTACATGTATAAACCTTTTAAGCAGAGGGAGCATGTTAACATCTGCCAGGTTAGTCTGCTTCTAATTAGGTGCTGAATGACAGCACAAAAACACCAAGCAACTTTTTTACCCAAATACAAAGGCACAGAACACAAACACAAAATAGATTTTCTCCTGCTGGAATGCTTTAAAAAAATAAAAGTGAAAGCACACAAAAAATATTCTCACTGTTTGCAAGATAAACACACAAAACCTGTATCATCTTTGTTTTTTATTACTATGCTACGTCTCTATTTAAGAGTCAGATTAGCTTCTTTTGGTGCAGAAAAAACAAAACTCAAGAATTAATCGTGAATGAAAATTTTGTCTTTGATCAAGGGGGCCATGATGCTGACTTTAACAGGAACAAAGTTATGCACAAACTGGGGCTTTAATTTAGAGTGTTTGCAAACACATTGTGGATAATTTTTCAATATCTTTTACCTCACTATTGCAAAATGACCATTCAGGTCTGCAGAATAATGAAACACAATTTTTCTGGTCTTATCTAAATTAAAGGTTTACACAGAGTTTCTATTGTAATACATTTATATATGTGAAAACAAAATTGTGGTACATATGTGTACATGAAGACTTCTCATGATATGAGACAGAAAATAATTTACTTACCAGAGATTAATATCTCTGTGAGAGCAGAGATAAAAAAAAAAAATTTAAAAAATGGTAAAATGGAGGAAAAATAGGTGAAGTTCTGTTACCTCCTGGCTAAAAGCTCTCTTTTATTAAAAATTACATGAAACTAAGGTCAAAAGACAGACAAAATGTAGAATTTCATTCTATGGGTTTGGAAAAGAAAGCTCTGCTTTTTCTCTCCAAGAGCCATGTCATTCCTTTTTACTCTTGTATTTCAACCAGATGGTAAAAAACCTACAGTTCAATCTCACCTCTTATATGTATGTGCATCTTTAAGGGATTAAATGCACTACTCCGTTTGACCCTCCTGACTGACACTACCATACTAGCAAAGCCAGGGATATAGATGACCTAAATAGCAGCAATCATCCTAAAGATGATAACTCAGTGCTGAACTCTTCTCTTTTCTCTGCACTTTTTACCAGAAAAATGATTCTCCCTGAATTTGTCACAGAGAGAGAATGAACCCTGCAATTTTCTCTCACGTAGGAATGTTTTATGATAAAATTAGTGTTTGCTGTTAGGTCACATGTCAACAATTAGACAAATTCTTTATGTTCATCAAAATCCACAATTTTTTATTTGGTTGGTCTGATGGATGTGAAACAGTGTTAGCATTGGTGACACTGCACCTCAAATACTGTGTTCAGTTTTGGGCCTCTTACTACAAGAAAGACACTGAGGTGCTGGAGCATGTCCAAAGAAAGGTAACAAAGCTGGTGAAGAATCTAGAGCCCTACTTGAAAGAAGTTGTAGAAAGATGGGTATCGGTTTCTTCTTCCAACTAATAAGCAATAGGATAAGAGTAAGTGGCCTCAAGTTGTGCCAGAGGAGGTTTAGATTGGATATTAGGGAAGATTTTTTCACAGAACTGGTTGTCAGGTGCTGGAACAGGCAGCCCAAGTGGTTGATTCACCATCCCTGGAGGTATTTAAAAAGACCTATAGATATGCTTCAGTGGTGGAATTGGTAGTGTTAGGTTAACAGGCTCAACGATGTTAAAGGTCTTTTCCAATCTAAATGATTCTATTAAAACACTATCAGACATCCATAGCTACTGGATGAGAGAAGACAGACCAATATCTGTCCAAGGATGGCTACTGAGGAACAGTTGTAGGTGTAAGGATAGTTGAATGAGATTAACACAGGTACAATAGTAACATTGGGAAGAAACCAACATACACCTCACTGCAGCCTCCTTTCGGGTAGTTGTAGAGAGCAATAAGGTCTCCCATCAGTCTCCTTTTCTTCAGACTAAACAACTTCAGTTCCCTCAGCTGCTCATAAGACTTGCTCTCTAGACCCTTCACCAGTTTCAAGACTGTTCTTTGAACACAAACGAAAGATGTTTCCACATGAGAGCTCTCTAAAAGTCATTTAGCAACATCTCCTCTCCATGTGTTTGACCTTGTTATTGGGCAGCCAAAGAACAGAAACTCTCTTGCTGCAAGGGCTGGGGCTAACCTGCACCTACACATCCAAGTTCACTCCACAAAATCTCCACACTACTACCTATGTAATTTCTAGCCAGAAGCTGTGTCACCCTGACTGCATGGCCATGCATGAGTTAATATGCTCCTGCAGAGAGGAATCAGATCATTTAGGCCAGCTGAGCATGCAGGGATACAGCTTACAGTGAACTCAGCAGAGACACTGGATTTCCCCTGTCTTTTGGCCCTCCATTTACAACTGGAATGTGAGTCTACCAGGACACTGCATTTTTTATGGGGCAGGTATGTGGTTCCCCAAAGCTAAGCTTTTTTCCTTTACATAACGCACATCCCTGAACAGATGATTAATGACCTACATATAGTGGCTGTGGGAGGGAATAAGGGAAGGTACAGCTAGAAAGATTTTCCAGAGCCTCAGAGGAATTTCAATAAAAATGTTCTCTCTACCTCTTTTAGAACAGTCTGCTCTGTACTTAGGTTCTACACAGTAACAGAGTGTGATTTTCTTGGTTTTGTGGGTTCATTCCTTTAGCATTTGTTAACACATTGAAGTTAAGACATTGCAACACTTTACTTGGTAGCATGATGAATTGTAAAGTTATGGCTCAACTAATGCTTTGAAAATTGTTTTCCAGTTGCATGTAAGGAATGAAAGGTGGTCTTTAAGTGAAAACATTATGAACCTGAAAATTCTGAATTCAATATGTGACTTTGCTATCAGTTCTCTGTAGAATGCAGAGCAACTTGGTAAGTCTCTCCAAGACTGATCAGCTGCCTAGTGTAGTGCCACCGCCCTGTGACACCAACAGGAGATGATAAGATAAAACATTAAGTAATGCAGCCTTGTTTTTAAAGTTCACCCCACTATATAACATTTAGCCCTCCATAAGATCCCCATTTAGATTTCCATGTGTTTTTCACATTAGTCCTTTGGGCCACTACGAAGTCCACAAATCTTTGTGCTTAACAAAATCAGCTAAATGTATCCCTTTACAGCAAATTCCTGACAACTGGATGAGCAGACACTGTATATAATTTTATATCTGGCTTAGAAAACCAAAGACTAAACTGGTAGATGTCAGACTTCAATATAAGTAAGTCTCCATACAGAGTTACTATGGTTTAGTTAAACTGTTTTACCATCATGCCTCTTTAACCAAATGTGGTATAGAATTCCAAATATGATGCAAATATTCCTTTTGTGCAAATTTCCTTTTGTGCTACAGGCAGAAAGTGACATTTGATTTCTAGGGGCTACATTCCAGTGCCACTACTTGGGAAAAACCCTGTGATTATTTGAGTGATGTTCTAAAAGATTGGATTGGTGTTCTTTACATATTCTGTGATGCCAGCTGCAATAAGATGATCATGGTGAAATTGGGATGCAGTGGAGATGAAAGAATCTCTGGAAAAGACAAATATCTTGCTCCAAGAAACATTTAAGCAAAAACGCAAGTACCATGAAAAAAACCAGTAAATAACACAATTTATTAATGCTACCAATTTAAATGTCCTAACAATAAAGGTAACTAATCTGGTATTCTATTTTTTGCTGATAAAGGATGAGTTCAGCACTTTTAATTTGCATTTGCTTTAAATACCACGCATGCAGCCCACTGGCCAATACATGGAATATGTAGAACATGTTTCTTCCTGATTTTATGGACAAGGAAGATGACAATATTTATATCAGAGGCTGTTGCTTTTCCAAGCTTATGCTCTTGGCTTTGAAAGGCTTTCTTCCAAAAGGATACCTGCCAGCAGGCACTGATGTAGTATCATACTTAAACACCAGCAAGTCTGTATCTGCTTTCCTCAAATCACAAGATTTCCTGAGAAGAAAGAACTTGAATTACACTGGAGATATTTCACGTTTCTTACATAAACATGCTATGGTAGATCCCAGACATTTTCCTCAGTGTAATCCCTTCCTATTCTGAGTGCTACAGATAACTTGCAGAAAGCAGTGAGCAGCATTTAGCAAATTGCTTGGTGTCTGAAGTTCGACTTTGATCATGCTTTGATCATACTGAAAAATACGAGAGATCTCTAATATGTCTTTAAGGTCTAACTCTAACTTGTGCATAGAACAGCCTGCTGAGAAATGATAGAGGAAATGACAGCTTGGAAATGGTCAGGGAGACACAGAATAAAATGTGGAGATGCATCAGCATTTCTTTGCTCCTAATTTATAGTGTGAAATAAAATATATGGGAAGATTCGCTGCCTTAACATGAATTATATTTCATTTGTTGTCTTTGGAATTTCCTTCCTAACTACATATAAAAAAAATCCTGATAAACTCTGTTTACAACAATCTTTCTGGTTTATTTGATAATGAAGATGGCTAATTGTTCTTCTTGAATCTACCTTTCTTCATATTCCTAAATCATTAACGCATTTCTAACCATCTGTACCTGTTTTGCTTATCACTGTGTATCACTTTTCTATGGCTTATATTTTCATCATTACTGAAATAATTTCACAGCTACTCTTTGATAAGAATTTTTTTATACCAGTCCAGCACAGATAAAGTAAACTTAACGACAAGCTGTCTGCAAGGAAATCCTCTCTTGCCTACGATTGTATGAGCCCTGCACACATTAGCAGTTTTGATTAAGTGGAACATAGACAAGTAAATATATATTTACATAATCCAGAACCTAATCTCAACAGGATATTTGCAGTAATGGTAAAAACCTTCAATACTCCCTTTTTCATAAGAGAATAACAGAAGAATTGATCTGAATCTTGGTCTCACAGGTTTCTGGACAGAAATGGAAACAGAGCACATTAGCTAAGACACCCTGAAGAGAGTTAGTGTAAGGAAACTTTGGCTACCTACAGGTAAGATGCCCACTCTTGGCATGTCATTAAGACTTTTCTCTGTAGCTGATAGAACTAGGGACCTCTATATTGTAACTTATCCTATTTTGGGTACTTCTTTTAGGATGACATCAATGACTTCCTCTTGCCTAATGTTTGCTGCTGGCTATGAGAAAGGCCCAAAAGAAGAGCCTGTGGATATCTGGCTAATCACAAGATGAGATGAAGCCTCTGGAAGGTCATTTCCTGTGGCTAGGCCAAGATCTGATGACAAAAAAAGCCACATCCTGTGGATCTTACCCCTACAAGGGCCACTTTAAAACACTTTTAAACCACCATGAAGATTAGGTTTAGCATTCTTCAATTTTATGTGTTTTATATTAAAATTGAGTGGACTCAAATACTTTGTAGTGACTTCTTAACATGAATTAGCTACTTTGGTCATAATATATATATGACCTTGTGGTCATAATAACTTTTGTCATATCAAAAACATTATTTTTCTCTAAAGTCTGGTGTGTCTCTTTTGAAATAGGTCTCATTTTTTGATCATTTAGGATCTTAAGATATTAGAAGGTAATAGGTTAGATGACTACTATCAGGCATGAACATGATGCAGCTGTTTTTCAAGGTACACATGAGAAACAGGACTGAATCATCTCCATAATTTGCCAAGAATTCTTATGGTACCAAGTGTTCAGACTGCAATTTTTAAGGGAAATTAAGAAGACAGATCACTAATGGGAGCTAGTTTCCAGGCACAGAAAACTTAAAAAAAAGAAATAAATGGAAAAAAAAAAAAAAGAGTATCCTTGGTTAAATATCATTATGTAAGGTAGATGGGTGTATAAAAGTACTCTTTTTTCAAAACTTGGGTCTGTATTTTGGTAATTTCCTACAGAGTTTCCTAATCTTTCAAGCTCAAATTAAGCTTTATAGAAAATGAACATTAATCCTGTACATCACTATTGCTCATATATAGACCACCTTTGAAAAAGTTTACCATGAAGTATAGGCAGCAGGACATTTCCTAGCACTACATGTGCTGGGATGGACTTGTACAAAAATAAATAAAAAAGCTTTCCCCCACAGGCAGATGTATTTTTTTCAATGGCTTAACTTTTTTTTTTTAACAGTATTTTCAGTACATCTTGATGAATGAGAAGTGTAGCAGCTTCTCTGATACTGTTGAACACACATGCATTTTTCTATTGAGTTACAAAGTTGAAGGATTGAGAAGGACTCAGAGCAATCAAATCATCACAATATGATGTCTACAAAGGTCAAATAAAACATTTGGATGTGCCGGCCGAAGAGTAATCATCAGGAAAATACTGCATTACTGTATAGCCACAGACAATTGCTCACAATTTTTATGAAAAATTAGGCTTTTAGACTGTTTAGTCAGCTGTATTGTAAGAAAAAAAAAAATCCAACTGAATCTGACATTAATATCAAAAAATACACCTGTACTGTTGGACATTATCTTAAAACTTACAAAATGCTTGCTATTTTAAAGAGAACTAAGATTTAATGAAAATGTGATGGCAGGTCAGTAGTGTTTTAAAAGGGTTTAGGAATGTATGTGTTGGGTATCTATGATGTGTCTATGGAAAAAGACAGAAGAAAAAGAAAAAAGTAAATTTGAAATGCATGTTAAAACATGTCATGTAAGATTGTGTGTGAATTACAGCACCAACTGGCAAGTGATTTTCTCATATGATTAAAAGGTCAAAGTTTGACCTGAACTCAACATTTAATTTACATTTAGCTGCTGCTTTATAACAATTGGTTTCAAAAGTTCCAGGCAGAGGTGAGATGCAAAATTTCTATAGAATCCTTTTGTTGGACTTAACTAGATATTGACTCCTATCATCCAAGGACACTTCAAGCTATAGACCATCATTGATCCAATATACCTTTGGGTTTCCATTATAAAAGGTTCTCTTTCATTAGGGATTTAAAAGATCTTGTGTGAGAAAATAAAGACCCTGTATTCATGACCTGAAATAATCTACTCTTTATGAAAGGCTGGCAAATCACACAG
Organism: Heliangelus exortis; assembly: GCF_036169615.1. Classification (NCBI taxonomy): domain Eukaryota; kingdom Metazoa; phylum Chordata; class Aves; order Apodiformes; family Trochilidae; genus Heliangelus; species Heliangelus exortis. The sequence continues at coordinate 19,764,027 of NC_092423.1, forward strand.
AATCAAAGAACGTGCATGCAGCTGCAGAGGTTTTATCTGAGCCTAATCTAGGGGTCACTGGAAAATTCAATGCATAATTGAAGATTCATCAAAAAGAACTTCTCAGATTAAAAGCTACGTTTATTGTGTGAATGAGAAATCCTGGTGTGTTGCTTTGCTTCTGTTTTGTTTGAAGTCAGTTTTTTTTTTCTAAATTTCAAGAATAAAAGAAACTACTCAAGGAATATGAATAATCACATCGGGTGCTGCTTTGCCCTGCTGAAATGCAGCACCTTTTTGTGTGGAGATGGGCTTTATGTACTTAAGATAAGTGATGCCACAAACCCTACCACCTCACTCTGCAAAGTATGTCACAACCATCTCACAGTTGCTCTAGTATTCATGATTTGTTTGCTTTCACAGGGTTTTCCTTGTCAGTTCTCGTGCAAAGAGAAGGCAAGTGAAAAGATAATCCCAAATCCAAAGAAACCTGGAACAAACCCACCTTTTGAATTATTATTTTATATATATATATATATATATATATAACAGCATGCTACTCTGAACTATTCATGAGATATTCAAGGTGCAGAGCTGTCAGATGCCAGGCCAGCCGCCTGCCATGGAGTGATGGCTCACAGACAGTGAAGTCCTGAGTGATTCCCCTTGTCTGTTGATGTTTAAGAGCACTGAAGCACTTCTCACAAAAAAATAAAAAAAATAAAAAGCACTTTGATTTCAAGAACAGAAGACTAAGAGAAACAAAGGTCCCAGAACATTTCCACAGATAAAAAGAATACCTAAAAGTACCACTCTGTGTTTATAAATGATCTTATTCTATGGGACCACTTAGGTGTCAAGCCATATCAAACAACACTGCCAACAAATGGACAATTCAATGCCTACTACTGTATGTGACCAGCTATGCTGTAGTAAATGACAGCAAAATGACAGAGGAGTGACTAGTGAGGAAGGGGATGACAACTGTGTCCTGTGGAGTGAGCAGATCTCTAACTCGAGGGATGGAGAAAATAATGACCGAATATTACTGAAAAACAAATTATGGGAAAACAAACCAAAATGCTAAGTGGTGTCTGACTACAATGTTTTTTCAAAACTTTCTGAGGGCCCTGAAAGACCATGATGCTTCAGCTCTCCTGACCCACCAGACATGGGTTCTCTGCCCATGGGCTTGGGGTCTTCATGCAAACTCAAACCCAAGCCTAAGCTATGCTACAGGTCAACTGGTAGTCAGCCCCAAATTTGATCTTATCTCCTGGACCAGCCTTGAATCTATGCTGAAGGGAGCTTAGTCTTGTCCCTGGACACATCTCCTTGGATGGACCTTGGACCTGTGCTTTAGCCTTATCTCTAGCCCCATCTCTTTTTGCTTCTCACTGGACTCCCTCTACGGACTTAGTTTATCACCTCACCTTCTCTGAGACTCCTGACAGAATCTGCTTCCTTCTGTCCTTGGCTGAGCTGTGCTGCTGGCTGCTGTGCCTCACCTGCTCCATTACTGCTCCCAGCCTTGCCTTGCCAGCTGGGCTTCCTGCCTTGCCCCTGGGCTTGCCTCATCACAGCAGACTCGACTGATGCTCACTAGGCTGGAGCTGAGCCTGGCTGCTGCCCCTGAGCTTCTGGACTCACCCTGCACCCTGCCTGCTGCCACGCTTGCTGCTACCCTGCCCCTGGGGGAAGTTGAGTTCTACCTGCCTGGAGGAAAGGCAATCAGAGCCTATAATATTCCCCTTGATATCAGTGGAAATATCATTTCAGTTTTCTCAGCAAATCATTCTCTGCTCTGACAGACCATCCTGAAGCCCAAAGAAATTAACCTAAATCTTTTCTTCCTGCTCAGAAGACTCCATGAGCAGACACAGACCCAGCCCTATGCTAACTAACAGCAAAATTCTCATCAGCTTCAAAGGGAGAAGGAACAAACCTCAGGTCTCAGCCCTTGAACCCACAAATAAGATAACAAAAGCAGTCCCCTGCAGAGCCCCATTTAACAGAAGGCTTTATCAGTAAGACAAGGTGATATTAACTTGCACAGGGAGTTTGCATGGAGAAATATGGAATCTCTGCTAGTATAGAGACAGATTTTAAATGAATATGTTTATGAACAAAATGACATGTAATCATTACTATGAATGAGTTTTTAACACAATATTACTATCTAGAACTCATATCTGCTCACATAACACAGTTAAATAAGACTGCATTGTTATAATTCAGTTATAATTACATTAATACCACCAAGAATTTATTTACTATGCCATATTTGTAAGATAATTAAGCCTGTTGTTTTATTAAAGAGTTGTAAAAGAGATGTAAATGTTTAATTTACTAAGCAGTTACTATGCTCATTTGCCCTGCTGCTCTTCAACATAGATGTGAAAGACTAAAGTCCTTTGAGAGTCTGGTAACAGCTATTCCTACAACCTGATTTCAATTAGTGAAGTTCAGTGGAGTATAATTTGACAAACTACTGACATTATTTACAGAAAAAGAAATCCTTTCTTACCTCCATTGTCTTTTAGATGCAGTGCTATCTTGGTGTCATCTAAAAAGGAAATTCAAAGTTAGTTGTAGGAAAATACATTTTTCTAGGTCATGAGTCATTTTAGGAGTGAATTTCTAATGTCAAAGACATTTCACAAGTAGAAAATTATATGGCACTTAACTCAATGAGAATTACATTGTGATGTTCTTATACTGAGCAATACTTGATGTCCTTACTACTAAAAAAAAAAACTTGTGAGAGCATTACAGTCTAAAGGAGGATTCAAAATACTGGTAAATAAGGATTTGTCTCATAACACTTAAAATAATTCATTGACGTAACGTGTCCATACATAACTTGATCATTCCATCATATTTAGGACTATATGAAGCAACTATAAATTAAAGCAGAGACTTTGTTCCTCTTCTCCAAATAATGAAAAGGTCTGCCAGATTTAAATCCTATTTATTTCCATATTTCTCATCTTGTTGTGGGCCTTAATGATCAAAATATCAAGGAATAACTCTGCTATGCAGTACAAATCCTGCACCAACAGTTTCTAAACTTCTGCTGCAAACAAACCCAGCCTTTCTTATCAGCAGATTCCCACCTTGAAATGCCTTCACTTCATATTTCCTGTCACAGGCCACTTGAAAAATCTGGTCTTACCTGGTACCTTTTTTTGAGTTAACATCCAATTCCAAGAGAAAATGACACAAACACACATACACACATCTTTTTATAGATGCTAAGATGCTATTTGATTAACCTGGTTTAGCTTTTCTACCCATCTGGATTTTCCATGAAGCAGGAAAGCAGGGTATCTCAACCACAGAAAGGCAAGACTTAAGCAGCCAGTAGAACAAGGGTGAGGATGAATGCACCATCACTTACCCAGTTAATTAATTTCAGGAGCCTGCAGAAGCTATTTCACTACAATGAGCATTACATGGAAAGAACAGTGTCAACTGTTCAAACAATAAGCAGGAAAATTTCAAAGAGGTTTTTCATTTGGGTTATCCAATTGGCCGGCTAAACAGAATACCCAAAGGGATTCAAAACTTATTATTTCTGTGACAGGAGTTTCTACACTAACTTTATCAGGGCCCTCTCCGTCTACTATTTCAACAGGTTTTGGAATATGGCCTGATGGTTAAAGGAACACAGACAACATATTGTAACCACAATTTCTCCAAAAGTCTGTCTGGATTATCTGTTCACTCCCACCACTGCCTTCTACTCCAGCACTCATCCCCTTTGCACCTTATTGTTGGGGGAGCAAGTTGCAATTTAAAAGCAGTAGCAGATGTCACCTTGACTGCTGTTCCCTATTCCTTCCACTGCCCCAGAGAGAAATGGTCAACACAAACACATATGTAAAGAAAATAAATTTATTTCAGACTTGGAAATGATGTGTATGCACTACAATGTAGTGCAGTGTCTATACTTCACCTTCTGTGGGCAGGCTCGTTGGCAGCTGGGAAGTGGTGGATGCTCTGGTGGTTGTTAAAACTCTGAACTTTGTGGTGGTTGGCAGAAGGGTGGTGGTGGAGTAGGAAGGTGTTTCAGTTGTGTCTATAGTCTTGTCACAAATCTTATCTTTTGACTGTTGAGAAACAACAAAAACAAAGAAGAGAAAATTAATTCTCAGTGGAGACTTGTCACTGAATGAAGAATTTAAGCATGGACAGGCTGTCAGGATAAAAAGAATGGAAATCGAAACACTAAATCAAGGAATTTCAAGAGCAGCTTTTTTTTTTTTTCCTCTGTACTCTGTACTCTACAAAGTGTTAAGCAACATACATTTTTCTCATTTAGCTGCAGAACTTACAACACTAAATTGCTAATGACAAGGCTTCAAAGTCATCCCTGAATGTCAAACATGTTATTTCCCCATTCAGATTTTAACATCTAAGACAATCATTCAAATTTTCACTCTTCAGTTGTGAATGCTCAGTGCCATTGGACTGAGTGCCATAAAAAATGTTAAAAAAAGGTGTGGGAATTAAGTCATAGTAGTATGATAACATGCAGTTATCACAAAAAGAATATTTATATATGTGTAAAATGTGGAAATGTATTCAGCCTGTAGAATGTTTATGTACAGCACTATAGAGCAATTCACTACTGAATGCACGTTCACTATATAATATGTACTATATAATAGTAAAATTTCACATACCAGAAGTGTATGTAACAATTATTAATTAAAAATATTAAAAACCCTAAACCATAAAATATACTAATAATAGGCATTACTGTATTGTGTTATATTTTACAAGCACACAATAAATTATATTCACCATCATAAAAGATCTTATATTTTTAGGGATAAAATTTTTTATATGAATCTCAAGTCTGTTCTTTTAAATCTCTGGACACTTTTAAATTTGTGAATGTGTAATGAATATTTTATTTTAGGATCATACAGTTTTGCAGAGAAATACATCCAATTAACTAGTAGCAAATATGGGAGCTGCCTGTAACTCCCACTGTCCCCATTAATTTTAATGAGAAGTGGAATACCACATAGCCTGTTCATTTTATCAAGATCTGACTGTCAAAACCCACTGGGTGTTGTCTTTCTTTTAATATGTATGGGTAATTTATTGTCCTTTGTTTTACAAGAAACAATAAATTATATGAAAAAACACATCAGTATAACTATTCTTTAAATTTCTTCGTGTTTTAGCTTTAAAACTGCTGTTAATTTCACAGATGGAATTGAAAATTTAGCTCAAAATCTATATTCCAGAGAAGGAACTTTACTATGAGGATTCTAATTATTCATCCTCTTGAATTGAATGGGTGCAAAATTAACCTCTGTGTGCTCATTATTGCTCCTTCATTGAACTCCATCAGTCACCTCAGGCATCATTCTGGAAAATGCTAAGTAAGCTCTTGCTTGTACTTCGGAGAGCCTGAAAGCTGAACTTTGAGCACCTATCTCTGGTCAATAATTTGTTCAAATCAAACTATTAGTTCCTCAAATACACTTAGTGTATCAATAATTTCCTCTCAGATCATGTACTAAGCTTTGGAGCACTAGTTGCACTGAAATAAGACTTAAGAAGAGTGGTGATGCTGCTGTTATGCAAACAGTAGGTTTTGGCTCACTTCATCTACAGATACAACTGAGCCCTATTTTATTATAATCTAGATTACAGAAATACAAAGATTTTGCACTATAACAACAACAAAAAATACTCCCACTGACTTATTTAATGATCTTGAAAAAGCTGTCCTCCAAAGACAAAAAAGCTCAAAGCAATTCCATTCTTAAATCATCAGTTTATAAACTGCAAAGCTGAAGCTTCAAGCCCACATAACAAGGCAGTATGTAGGACACCATTATTTTGCAAGTACAGTTGCAGGAAAAAATATTCTTCCATCAGACTGGATTTATATGATTACTTCTCCTGTTTCTACTGAGAATAAAACAGAATGTCCTTTTCTAACTAGGCACTTGGGGCTACAATTTGTCCTCAGTTTCACCTGACATTACACTTCAGAAGGGCTATGTTGCTGAAATGCATGACAGAATGTAACCCGTTTAGCCAATATGGAAAAGTAACTGCTTTTTTATGGTCACCAGGAGATTAAAAGTGTCATAAATTAATTTATTCCTATGACCACACTCCCCAAGTGGAAAAAAAAATGAAAAACCAAACCAAAACACCAAAACTCATAACAAAAAATAACCCTCAAACAAAAAAGTCCTTTTAAAAAGAGGACACAAGGAAAGAGGCATCAGTAACATATTTACATATGTGTCTTGAAAATGAACTACTCTGGCCTGGGAGTACGAGTAACTCTTTTAGAGGAGTGAAATTCTTCAGGTTATTTCCACTGAATGATAAACATAGCACATATTTGGCCTTGAAACCATACGTGTTAATATGAAGAATTTAATAAAAAGCATCATAAGTATATAAATGGCCTCTGATAGTCTGAGGATGTAAACTACTCACATACCTCTTCAGGGCAGCCACTGTCTACCCAGTCTTGCCGGTGACGGTCAAATCCACTGGAGCATCTTTAAGTAATGACATAGATAGAAGTTGTCCAGATGGAAATAGGAGGAAAACAAGAACAAGAAAGGAAGGGAGAAGAAGAGAATGACAGAATAAGTAAATGATGTGATTCACTTTAAAATCTATATGATTTATGTGGTATTACTTTTATTGAAGAGGCTGTTGCTCACAATAGGAGCCAATCAGTGAATTAATTTCAGTGAATGAGTTATTATTTAAGTGATTTTTTTTTATTTATTTGTTGTTGTTTTAATTTTTAAATAGTGGGGAGACTCCCTTCCACAGGATAATTGTTCTTAGGACTCTACTGAGCTATAGCATTTTTACATTTCATGTCAGCCATATGGGGATGTAAATCAGTTTAATTATTTCTGTCCAGACTTCTTAGCCAGGAAAATTTAATCCCAAAAAGGATGTGGTGACCCAGTTCCTGCTTTTATCAGGCAAGGTGATCTGAGACACCAAGATACACATATAATAACATGATCAGGGTTCACAGTTTAGATAACATCTCCTCTGAACAGACTTCATGACAATTCAACAATATTATGGTGCTGATTCTACCTCCTCACTAGCTACTAGCAACTCAAATTGCATGCATATTTCTTAGTGGAATTAGGCGAGGTTAATAACCTGTTTGCAATATCCTTTCTCATTTGCAATATCTAGTAAAGAAATTTTAAAGCAAGTTTTATGACTTTAATACAAAGATTCCCCTGGCAATCCCCACCTCACAAGTGCTAGCAGTGTTGATACAGTAACTTAGGGTTTCCTAGACAACAAAAATACCATTAGAAACAGAAAACATTATTAAGATTGCAAGCAAATAATTAAACCATGATGTCTGAATTTGAAAAAGATTCTCCCCAGTTAGGTTTGTTTATTTTCTGAATGAATTATGTAGATTATTTTGTCATGAGACAGGTTGGTGTCATTTGACATCCATAGTCATAATTTAGCAGAATGTACAGCAAGTAACTTTCTCACTACCTTTCTCACTACCTTTTAGTAAGCCTAGGCCACTTGTATGGTCAGCTGTATTTATGGGGTCTTTTTTTTTGTTCTCAGTGAACTGAAAGATGCCAAGACATGCCATATACTACTCCAATCAAGGCAAACAGGTGCATTTGGCAGAACGGAACAATGAGAGCATTTTTATAGTAGAAGTGGATGTAACAAGAGGATGTAAACAACAGTAACAAGACACTTGGGATAATAAACTTCACTGTATAATTATTCCGAGCAGCATCTACAATGCTTTTGACCACAGCTTTGAGAATATGTTGGTTATCTTGTTAGCTGGACTTGCACTGATCCACATTCCATCATTTTGCATTGTTACCTAAAAAACACCACAACCCTAACAGGTGTCACTTATCACACACCCCATAGCAACTGACTTTTTGAAAAACCTATTGAAGTGAAGAAAAACAGGTGCCCAAACCAGAAATGCATTCCAGAGAAATTATAAGACCTCCTTCCCAATGGGTGGGAATAAAGGCTACTGCAGAGTATTTTGTCTTGCTGAAGGCTGAGTGAGTCAGTGCTATACTGGGACCTCAGTACTGCCTCCCCATTTTTGGGGTGTTCTGTATCCATGGATGCTTGAGAGAATAAAGAGGATCTTGCTAAACAGAAAGAAATTATAGCATAACATTCCAGGCATGAATAGAACATATTTATTTTTTAAGTCTCAGTCTTCATTAAACCCTGGAAATCAGGAACTAGATAGGCTCCAAGCAAACCTGGCTTGTAAACTTCCTTTGAGGCATGTGCCAATGAGATGTCAGTCATAGCAGACATTATCATTGCTCTGGTTTTTGGGTTAGAATTGTGGGAATTGTCATCCTACTGCACTATCTGCTCTACTGACTGCAATTTTAAGACATTCCTCTAGTAGCATGTTGGTAATTCCCTGTTGCCATTAAAACAATGGAGCAGATTTGATTAGCTGTGCCAGTTATGCCATCTGTCAACATGGTCACTTTATAACAACTTCATTTTCAAGTTATGATTGAAATCAGCTCCTAGCAAAGCAATAACAAAGATATTCTGGGAAATGAGAATTAGGACATTCAAGAACTGTAAGGAATTTCAGTATTTATGTGGAACTTGGGAGTCCTGGTTTAGTAAGCAATGGGAGAATTAAAGTCTCTGAACGTGTAGCAGTGATGATTTGGTATAAATACTGCAGCTGAATCTGGGTAACAAGAAAGATGTCGGAATCCTTTCAGTGAACTGAATGTAGGCAGAAAGGAGATGAAGATGTCATCAGATCTACCAGATGCCTTTTACCTGTCCTTGGCAGAGAATATTTAAATGACAAGAAATATCCATTCAGTGCATGAGCTGAAATGCTTTGTCTTCTTAGAGACTTCACGAAGGATCAATAATATTTTTTTGCCTGGATATATGTAACAGCATGTGAAGAACAGTTTTATGGAAACTAAAGGGCATTCCAGAAATCTCAAATGATTTCTTAAATACTGTGTAATTACTCAGAACAGTTAATCTGTTTGTTAACTTTTCTAAATAAAAGGTTAACTTCGAAAATTAAATCGAAAATTGAATGGACAGAACTCTTTTCTGTCTTTAACTGCTAAAGGCGCATACATTAGAAAAAGATTAACACACTTCCTAGGTTGTTATTAAAAAAAAAACAAAAAAAAGCATTTTAAAGTGGAATTTCTTTGCAAGACAATAGATACAGGAAGTAAAAAAAAAAAAAAAAAAAAAAAGAAAAATACCCCTTAAATTTTGTGTCTGTCTAGTGGAAAACACCACCTTAATCATAGATGGAGGGAAAAAAAATCTCTTTGTGCTCAGTCTGACTTTGCCTGCATTTACCACAAAACAGGCTCCAGTTTGGTTCTTCCATCCTTTAAATATCACTTGAGACACTGTGGTGTCTGGCAAAAGACTAGTGTCCTTCCTTCCCACCCCCCCCTGACTTTCTCTTGTCACAAATGCAGAACTTGATCACAGCTCAAAGCACTTATGAAGTTCATGGAAGCCTCACTGTGAATGACTGTGGCATGAATTTGTAAGGTATCTGAATGGTATTTATGCTTAGCATCTAGCTCAACATCTAATCATGTATCTGAATTCAAGCACAAATGTATTGTCTGTTTTTACCCTTTAATTAACTTTAGAATAGGATGACTATTTGAATTTTACAAGGGCATTTGACCCCACTTTCCTGTTCCAAATTAAAAATAGCGAAGATTATTTGCTAAGTGCAAGGATTTTAAATATACTTCAAACAGCCTGCACTATTTTAATGTTTATGAAAAATTCAAATATAATTACTACGACATAGTTAATACTTGATGCAGCATATCTGTATCTGCAGCACTGAACTCTGCTATTGTGTTAACACACTGTGACTCAAAATTTCCAGCATTCAGGTGATAATGAGAAGGATCAGAGAGTGATACCGAGAGTGGTAAAAATTTCAGCTGGCAATCTTCAGCCTGATGACGATTCCACAATTTCATGGGACAGAAAGTTTGGAAAAATACAGATACATATTCTATAAAGTACTCCTGCAATATCATGCAAACAGACAAATGAAAATATTTTAAAAAAAAGCTATTATTTTACAGTAAAAGAGACCAAACATGAGTAATATTCAATATTTGTAACAGAGATATGTGAATAGGCAGCAGAAAATAAGGACTCCCACTGGGAATTCTTGCTGGTTGAAGAGACTAAGAATAATAATGGGCTACAAGAAGTTAGTTTTATTTCCAGTTCAACTAGAAATAAAGGAAAAAAAAAACATAGTTAAAGTGAGATTTGGCAGAGTTCTGATTAAAGAAGAATAGGAGGAAATTTTCTATAATCTTATAGTCAGTTACACCAACAAAAGAAACATGCTGAAAGGCAGATAAAGAATTAAAAATAAGCTTTTGCTAAAGGCTCTCTTTGAATAACTATAAGGAAAAAGAAAGTAAGAGGAGGGCCCTGGAGTTAAATTTATGAGATTACAGTGTCAGAATTTCCAACAGAATCAGCAGAAAACAATAGCAATCAAATATATTCTCTGGGAAGGAGTCACACTGAAATTAGTCTCTGATACTGCATTATACTCTCCACTGTGCATTTATACCTGAACAAAGATGGCATGAAGAGGTAATAGCAACAGAAATTAGCAAAGATTTCTGATCTGTTAGCATTGCTGTTTTGCACACAAGAAATTGCTCAGGATGTGAGGCAAGGAGCTCTGGGTACACTACTGGGTGTACTTCACACCCTTGTTGATGATCCCAGCTACCACAATTAACTCTCTTTTCTCCTTTTTACATGATTGATTGCATTATTTTCTGTCTTTGAGTAAGTGTTCAAAAGAATCTCTTCAATTTTAAGGTGGATGCTCCAAAGATCTTGCACTTTTTTTCCCCAATATGGCATTACATTCCCTTCTGATTCAATAAATAAAAATGAGTGGCCAGACATATTTTGAAAGCTGCTACAAAGCAGTTACATGCTTTACTCTGAGTCTCAGAAACACAGTTATCCCCACAAACCCATCACTTTTTGTCTTGTTTTAAAAATAAAAATATGAAGGTTATCTTTGGAGAAAATATTCCCTTTTTAAGCTTAGAGATGGGAAAAGAGAGTGCAGGTGACACAAAATGATTCATCTAACACATAATTCCATCACAGGACTTAAGAGTTAAGCCTAGATTTTCTGAAAACCAGAGGGGCTTACTCTAATTCACAGTTCCTATGCCTCCCATAGCCCTACTCCCAGACATGAATTGCAGAACCAGGAACGATGGTGAAAAACATCATCCCAAGTGGCATGCACCAAGACACAGATCTCACTCACACCTTGGCCAAGCTTCCTTTCGTATTCATATAACTTTACTAGAATTTTGCTCCTGTATAAAAAAACACTGATAACATTAACAAGCAGTAGAGTCTTTGTGAGAGAGACCTGGTGCATAGAAATAGTGTAAAATAGGGCTGTTCATATTTCTGTTATTACACATGAACTCCCAGAAATTGTAGAATACATCACAAGGCTGTTGCAGTACTAGAGGGCATCAGCATCTCAGCTGCTAGAAAGAGGAGTGTGGAGATGTTTTGGTTAGGCTGGGTTACTGCTCCTGTTATAGCTCATACACAAATCTAATGAGATTAATAAGTCAAAGGAAGCAGGAGCTATGACAGCCAAAGGAGGCTTAATGTGCTAAACTGTCCCTACATAAGCCAATGTTTATATGGCTGTAAAGGCATGCCAAGAAAACAGGAGAGAATGCTGTACAAAGAGCACACAGTTTTGAAACTGCATGTTCATAATACTGCATCTCTGGAAAGCAGGGACGAAACAGGGTTAAGAAAAACTCCTCTTGTAAAGGCTCAGTGAAATTTTCAGCTTGAGAAGAAAAGAAAGGAAGGAAATGAATCATGCAGTAACAGGTTATGTTCAAAGGAACTTAAAGATCACAAATTTATTTATCTCCCAAATTATTTGTCTACTTGTACCTAATTCTTTTTTCTAAAAGTCAAAGTCATGAGCCAACATTCAGCAACAACAATCTGCAAAACAGATCACTGAAGAGTTACAGAACAGTTGTGGCTCATCTACTTCTTAATTACTTGTGCATGGTTATATATGTTGTGATATCTGTGGGAAGCAAGTGGTTTCACTAATGCTATATGATAATGCAGATATTGAAGGAGTTAATAGACCTGAATAGAGAGGAAACTGCAGATGTAATGGTGCACAAAAAAGCCTTGATATTTAGGAAGAATACTGAGAAAACTGTATAATTTCCAAAACTGGGAATATCTCCTAGAGAGAAATGTTGGAGTCCTCACTGTTTAGGTGACTGGAAAGATTGATAAAATATATAAACTATAGAGAATCAGATGACTTGAGAAATTGAACAGTTTGCCTTAGCAGGTCTTAATCACAGATTATCCAAATGTTATGAAGAAACATGCAGATTTCAGATTTGTCTAAATAAAAATTTCTGGTAACATTACATACAAGTATGTATATAGCAATATGTAAAACTTAAAATATTATGCTAACCAAAGGAGATTTTTTTTTTCCCCCTCCCTTAAAGAGTAATATGCAGGAGGCTATGAGACAAACACGATTTTTTTGATGCACAAGTTATGTTGAAGCGTACAATTGTAACAAGTTAGCACTTCTGGAAAGCAGGCTTCTGTGATCATTCAGGCTGTTCCTATACTAGTAAAATAAATATGCCCAGAAATGTTCCTTGGCACTCAAGACCACTGGCACAGAATGATCTATGCCTGGGCAAACAAACTCACTCAACCTTGAAAAGAAGTAAGTTGTACATAAACTGCTCATTGGAAGTAATCCCTGCAACAGTTCAGCTCCTGCACCATGTCTGGGAACTATTCTGGACAATATTCCTGGGCATGGATTGAAATAATGTCAGGGGACATTATCACTATTTCATGGCACCGACAATCACTTTCCGATGCCCAGGAAGTTCCCCAGGTCTGTTTAATTTTTAAATAATTCTATGTTTAAAAATATTTAGTATGGGAAGATGAACTAGAGCTGTACAAGGGACTGTTTTGTATGACCACTGAACTGACCATTAAACCAATCTGACCCGGATGGCCTCTCTGCATTGTACTGCACTGAAACAAAAAGTATAGGAAAAAAAGCATTACAAAATGAGGAACTGCAGATAAGCAAACTAACCCCTTTCAGTATTATCCTAACTTTTATGATAAAGAATTCAGTTAGGGCTACAAAAATAATTCATTTAGTTAGGGGTACCTTGATCATAAAGTGGGAGAACTGCTGCTGTTGAGCCTAACTGCCCATTTTACAAGCTAAGGTTTGGTTTTTTTTTTTGGTTGGTTGGTTTTCTTAAGGCATGTAGTGATAGGATAAGGTTTTAAGCTGGAAGAGGTTAGATTTAGGTTAGATATTAGGAAAAAGTTCTTTAGTGTGAGGGTGGTGAGACACTGGAATGGGTTGCCCAGGAAGGCTGTGGATGCCCCACCCTGGAAGTGTTCAGGGCCAGGCTGGATGAGGCTTGAAGCAACCTGGTCTAGTGGGAGATTTCCCACTAGGTGTCTAGTGAGGGTTGGAACCAGATGATCTTTAAGGTCCTTTCCAACCCAAACTATTCTATGATTCTATGATTTCTTAAAAATCTGTATAATTTATGAGCATAACTGTTCTGAGTTATTGAGGAAAACAAAGCAAAGCATACATATGTTAAACTGTGTGACTAATGCTGCAGCTGTCAGAAAACTGGCTAGTTTCTTTAAGAAAGCAGGATTCAAATTCAGTTGGGTAGATATCAACTCTAATAATAGTAGGATTTACAGTTTTATTCTCTAGCTTGGGGCGGCTGAGAACATCAATGATTACAACAGAGAGCACTGCAGATGAAGGCATGGAGAAAGGTAACCTGGGGAATGAGATCATAAGACAAAGTTGTGCAGTACTTCAAGAAAAAGCTCTGCCCTGAAAAAGTATTTCACATAGCTCTCAGGAGCAATGTGTCAATTTTAAAATACCAACTTTGAACCAGGACAGTTGCTGCTCTAGTGGGTACCCCAGTGAACCGGCAGCTCTTGCTCTGACATGACCGAGGCCTCAGAGCTACTGCAGCTTCACTAGAGTTTTGTTCAGAGACTGAGCTTTTTAGGTTTATCTGTATTAATCATAGGAATTGTACCAGACAATCTGTGCTCAAGAGGAATTACAGAGATTTCACAATAATTCTGTGTAATCTAGCTACTAACAAATTCCAAAAACTTGTTAAGAAATGTAGACAGGCTATTGATCTGCTATTTCTTCATGTAGCTCAGCACTAAGTTCATCTGGCAGCAGACTAATTTAAAATAAAAGCATGTTAAGAGCTCAGGTTCATCGACATTCCATAACAGCACTTTTAAATGTACCATTCTGTATATTTTACTGATATGTACATCTTTACCATTATGTATTTTTAAATGCACTTTCAGGCTCACTAAGCTTACACTCTCTTCTAAACAGACCTGCCATCCCACTTGAGAAGATCTACTATGACCTTGTAAAGGCTTCTTTCATCAAACAGTACCATCACTGGGGTCACTCTGGTTTGAGAAAATGCTTTGTTCATTAAGCACTTCCGTGCAACTTTCTTATTTTTCTTTACTCCCATCAGGCTTGCCATGCCTCAGTTACTGAATGCTAATTTCCTAACAGTTTCTTGCAGCTTATGCGTTCAAATTAGCTTGTCAAATTAAGAGTAAGCAGCTTGGGAAGGGCTTGAAGAAGTTGGGTGTGAAGCAATTTTCTGCTCAATAAAGTATAGATCTAGTAATTATATCATTCTTATCAGTAGTGTATCAGGACTGAAAAATTCACACATTCATTCTTGATAGTATTTGTTGCACTCGATTAAGAATCCAATTGCTGCCTGAACACAACTTTTAAAACAAGAAAAATAAGTTGCATTTTAGTCAGAACAAACTGACAAAGGGCCAGAATTTCTGTGTCTCAGATTTTCAGTATGATTACTCCATAACTGGAGAGAAACAGTACAGTAAACAAGTTACAAAAATAGTACTGACATTACTTTCCATTTATCACAGGGTGAAATTGATGTAATGCAACAATCTGCTTGTTAAGATCCAGGTGTCAGAACACTGCCATGTTTTCATATAAAACCACTCCAGCATAAAGAACTGACGTAGTAGAGTATGAATTCTAGAGTCAGGCAGAATTTAGGAACATTTTTTTTTGGTTTGCCTAAAGCAAAAGGATGAAGTATTCATGAAGTATACACAACGATAGAGTGGAATATATTTTACAGAATACACTGTATTTTAAACCTCTAGCACTTCTAAAGCCTTTAAAATGAGATTTTCCTTGTAATTTGTATATGAATCTATTACACTGATTGGATTATACATGCTCCCTCTGGTGGTTTCCTTAATCCATACAAATGCCTCATTTTTTTTTTTTATTTGGGAATTTAATGGCTAAGATAGTGTGGCCAATTTTGTAGTAACAGCATGCTGCTGTCAGTTAAACAGTGTTGGCATATAAAGAGCCTGAGTATAAATCAGAAATTCTTATTCCCATCTTTTAGTTTGGAATCAAAAGGTACAATATCCCTAAAGCAAACAAAGAAGAAAAATGAAAATAATTAAAACCACGATATATGGAAAAGTGAGCATTTGAATAAAAATTGAGCTCTAAAAAAGGCTGCTTATGAAAGCAGGGACAGGTATAAAAATATTTTCAGGGCCACAAGGTAAAACTCTTTGCCTTGCAATGTACTAAGTGTTTTGCCACCTTGACCTTCAATATTCAAGCTTGTTATCCCACCCACCAAACCAAAAATAATCAGTTCTTTGCCTTAACTGTAACTGCTATGCATAAGAAGAACTCCCAGAGCTTTTGTGGAGTGTATCTATAACAAATGAATTGAAATTTCCAAACTGCAAAATGTTAATTCTTCTTTTAAACACTTTACAGCTTTGGTAAAATATCCTGGAGGTCTTAGACAAAAGTGTGTTGCAACAGGAGATGTTGATTACATATGCAATGCACAATTAAGTGAATGCATCTGTACTCCCAGCTTATGAGTATTTCTGAGTATTGTTATGAGTATTAGTATTATTATGAGTATTTTTGGTCCTGATCTCATTTGTTGCCATTCCCTACCCTTAATGGGATTGAGAGGCTTTGTAGGTGCCAGCTATCAAATAAAAGATGAGGGAAATGTAGAAACCAAACAGTAACCACTGTTTGATGGAAGACCTTGGTTTTCATATTTGTATTTAATTATTTTCTTTTGCAAATCAGGAATCTTATGTAGTCAGACCGTATGATTTTTTTTTGTGCGCTTGTTTTGTAATTCTGTACTGGTGGTGCTTTGCTCAACAAATAAATATGTTAAACCTCATAAGGCTGTTACTTATAATGCAACATTTGATTCAACACAGCTTTTTTGAAAATAAATCTTGTCAGGTGAGAATCACAAAACATCAAACAAAAAACCTAACCCTTTTCCTGATATTAAATATTTCTAGACATAAACTCAGATTTGAAAGTTATCTAAACATTTTTTCAAATTCTTTCTAAAAGATGAATAAACAAATTAGACATTTCAAGCTTGCCCAGAAGTTTGGAAAACAAATAATAGGCAACCATTTTTCATCTCAGTTACCATAAGGGCTCAGTGGAAAAGTGTCACTTCATATTTCAGCTGTAAGTAGTTTTCTCATGAATGGAAAGTGCCTAAGGATTTTCCCTTCCCTACTTTCCAACTATCCAGCCTTAAATGCAAAGAAGTTTTTTCATTATTACCTGCTTAGATGGGAACAGTGATTAGCATATTAAAAGATTAGAAGTATCAAGAATTAAATCACATTATTGCTACTAGTCCCAGTCACCTTTCTGATTTTTTACTTTGTTCAGAACACATTCCAGAAAAAATAATTTTAACCTTTTGGTTTATACAACTAATACTGTTGCTGGCATATAGGATTAAACACTGAAATGAAATGCATCACAACAAGAATTCTTTCATCTTTCTAGCTTAGGAATGTTTTAAGAGTCCAAGAAGCTTTAGGAGTTGTGTGCATATACAGGGGCAGAATAGCTCTACCAGAAGTGCATGGAAATGTCTGGGATTGTCAGTAGACACAGAAAGTCCAACACAGGAATTTGTGCAGCCTGTTCCAGGGCACTTTTCAAACCCACTCTAAAGGTCAATATCATAAACTGCTGCGATGGTCTAGCCAGTGGGATGGTGTCAGCTCATAGGCTGGACTTGATGATCTCAGAGGTCTTTTCCACTCTCAATGAATCTGTGATTCTGTGATTTCAAACCAGATCATACAATGAATAGTCTAGAAAACAAACACTCTTAAGAATAGAAGTGCATCTAACCACTTAATGTGAGCAATATCATTTTGTGAACTGGGACTCTGAGAGTCTTTCTTCCCTTTTGGACCTGGGAAAGCCTCCAGAAAGGCTGGCTGGACAGCAGTGGCAGGACCTGAGCCTTCAGTACTGAGCCCTGCTGAGACTCAGGCCGCTGCAGGTGTTTCCTCAGTCAAAACATTTGAGCCCTACAGACTTTTTAAGTCCTAGATACTGCAGTCCATAGCTGGGTGAAAAGATAGTTTTATTATTGCTCTTCGATTCTTCAAGACTTCCCTTGAAAAACTGAGTCTGTCAGCAAAATACCCTTATGGATCTAGATGTTAGGCTTTTGAGTGTCCTTGGCAAAAAGCATCCAGTTTAGAGGATTTAAAACTTGAATATTGGTAACAACAGTGATAGCTGATTAAAACTATAATCTTAACTGTTTCAGCTCTAGAACTTAATCCTTCAGAACTCCAGCTCTCTATGAATGTACCACGCCACACCTGAGGGATGGTGCAAGCTTTTACACTGTGTTAATGAAGTGGAGAATGAGACACATTCAAAACCAGCATGCACCGATTGCAAGAGTGTGATTTTTGTCTGTTTCTGAACTCACCAAAATATCAGAATCCCATAACTGCTGAAATCTTAGTTTACTGAAGCTCATCCAAAGAGACGCCAAACATCAGTATCTACAGAATCTGAATATAAATATTTTCAAAACTTTGTATAAAGGTGGCTTCTAAAAATTCCTTAATCATTTAGGCGTCTTATTTCCATTCTATTTTAGTGCCAACTTTTTTAAAGTAAACAAATACAATTTATTTCTTGGGCAATGAACTTCAAATGTTTCCAAGGCACCACACTATACCAGTGATGCAAGAAAGCTGTACCATTTGAACCTATAATGCATGAGTAAAGTTGCTTAAAGCTTCCATAAACTTTCCTAGAAAATAACATCTCTAACATGCACACTATATTAAGTGCCTGTGTATATAAGTATTTTTACAAGCATGAAAATATTATATAAACAGGTATAACATTAATGAATTATCTGGTTTTAGATTCTGGAAAATCAGAGGTAGTGAAGAGCAAATTACAAGTTTCAGCCACAGACTACTAGCAGACAGATCCTAAGTGTTTCTGGCATTTTAAAGACATAGATCCTTGTGAAGGAGAAAGCTGTGATACCATCCTAGCTAACATGTTATGGTTAGTTCAATTTACTCAAGGAGCAGCTTTACTTATGGAACAGTTGCAGAACATACATAGTTTAAAAAAAAAAAAGCACCCAAGGGGATCCTCCATCTGCTGAACTCAGAAGACAATGATGTGCCTTTGCTTTAGCCATGAAGAAACTGACATACAACATATTGTATTTCAGAGTGGATAGTCTGATAATCACTTATGAAAAGGAAAACTGTGATTTAGCTTTGTAGAGTGATAGGAATAGAGGCTTTTGCTCTGAATCACTCACAAGAAGAACCCACCACTTTGAAGACTGCAGTGTTTGCACAGCAGCTGGGCTGAAGTAACAGGTAGAAAACAACCCACTGTTGCAAAATAAAGTTGTTTTCATTCCAACACACAGATTGCCCACATGGGGGAATACAGTTATTCTGCAATGGCTCTGCTGGTCAATTTTCCTTGTGCAGTTACCCATTTTATATAAACTTCCTGGTTTTCCAACAACTGTACTTAGTAGTGTGAGTGATGCTATGTTTGGTTTAAATCTTATGGAAGGAAAATAATATACAAGATGCTGTTCTCAGTAGAAACATTGTTTTGGCTAAACTGGGTCATAATTTGATGAGAAAAAAGGGTTATAGTGTTGGTAGTTCTGTTTATCACTGGATACACATTTACTTTTTAACCACATGGAAGTCTCTCTGCTCTGGCAGACCTTGTTTTAGCTCTGCAGGAGAAACATCACCATCTGTTACAGCCACATCTGACCCTCATTACTCCCTTAGAATCTCCTCACTAGCAACGAGGTATTCTCCTGCTGCAGAAAAGGGAGGACTACATCTCTTGGAAGATTATTAACACACTGGAAACCTGTAACTATTGTGTTAAAAGCATTCTTCAGGATTTTCTACTGAAGGCTAACAGCCTTACCCACTGGGCTTTGCCTACAGCCAAGAGAGACAGACTTTGGACAAGTGTGTCTGGTAGGCTTTGCAAACCAGAAACACTACTCAGACATTACTCCTAAGCATCTGCTTCTCCTTACTTCAAAAACGCCTACAAGCACTCATTTGGAAGTGGATTGTAAATATTGATTTTCTTTGTACTCCAGGTAATTCTGAAATATCTAAGTTGATATTTCATGTAATGCTTTGTCTTTGTTTTTCCAAGTAGACTTTATTCTGCTGCAGCAGAGCAACGTATATCAGAAAAGGGAGATAAAACTCTAGGTTGATCTATAAAGCTGGTGAGTGAGGAGCAGCTACACTCAGAAGAAGCTGGAGTACTGGGATGAAAGAACACAGAACTTTCCATACTTTATTATTTTTTCTGAGGACAGTCAAATTTTCCAGTATAGGAAGTGCAACACATGCAAAAAGAAGAATTTAGCACAACAAATATTTATTTTGAGGGCTGCAAAACTACGATGTGATACTGAAGTAAATCATTCTGAGCACTCTTCTTGTGATCCAAACATCTCCATTGTGAACTAAATGAGGCACTTTTTGTATTTCCCTAAAATGAATAAACATGCCAAGTAACAGCAAGATAAAAGGAGAGAGGCACCAGACTAGAATGCAGGCAAGAGTATCCTGAACTGGTAGGCAGCAGAAAATTGTCAAAGCTGAGACAGGAATGAGTCCTGATCACAATGATCCTGCAGTGTAATGTATCCTAACTAAATAAACACTCAGGATTCACATTTTGGAAAGCAAACTGCCTCTCCTCACAAAATATGTGTCTGCTTATTATCTCAAATCTGTTTCTCTGTAGAATGGAATTAGTTTAAATAAGCTGCTCACTTCAGAAGCTGGAGAAGAGTGACCAAGAAAGACAGTGGGGCCTGAGACAGAAACCATCACAAAAGCCATGTTTCCAGATGAAATAATTTAAAAAATAATCTGTAAAATCTAGTATAAAATGAAGATGTTCGGGGGACTGAACCATAGTCTCAGAAGCTTCAAGACCCAGCTGAAAAAATAATGAAGAAACTCATCTGACCTCACAGCTGGACCTGTTTTGAGAAGGAGGTTAGAGAACATGAAATCTAGTGGATCCTTCCAGTTTCAGCTACTATGGTTTTGTACACAATTCTTCATTAGTTTACACCTGGCTCAATATCATACATAGATCTTTATAGATCTATAACTGAAGTCCCCAACTAGAGACATAATCTTTGTTTTTCTGGACCCACCCTTTTTAAGGAACCAGCTCCAGTGCTTCTTTTGTGGCTTGTCAAACAATGTCTGAACATAGCCTGAATGAAACAACAACCTCACTACTGTCAGGAATGGCTTAATTATCAGCAATAAACTGTTCAGTCTATCTGCTGCAGCTTGTAAAAGATGTAACTGTGCTGCAGTGTGGAGCCAACAGGTTTGGGGAAAAAGTTCAGGACACACTCACAGTAGGTTCATCTTTGATTACAGCATAATCTTCACATATTTTTTCCTGGAAATTTTAATTGAATAGGAATAGGTGTGTTGAAACTGTGTATTTTCCATCCAGTTGTGAAGAGGCAGCAATAAATTCTCCTAAATACACAGAAGGGGACACAGTGAAACTACAAGCCTGGTGCTGCTTCCTACTAAAGGTGAAGTATAAAACTCTTTTAGTTTTCTACAGTGAATTTGTGCCTCAGTGAGTGAAACAGATTTTCCAGCAATTCTATAACTTAGGAAACTCAGTTCTTCAGAAACTACAGAGGAAAATAAAGGATGTCAAGTTTTGTTCTTCATAAGAGATCTGAACTTTACCATCTCTTGAAATCTTTCTGGAATTGACTATATTTAAAGAGAAATAAGAACACTGGCCAGAAGGGAACAGACCTTGCTCAGACCAAAGCAAACATTCTCATTGCCACACTTCTTAATGCAAGTAAAATCAAGCAATGTTTGAAAGCAAGAAATTGGCTAAAGAAAGAAAAATATCTTCCTGGCTGCTTTCTACATGCGTCCTTACTTTTAAAGATGTTTGATATGTTCTCTGTGAAATTATTTAATTTAGCTCTAATTCCATATCAGGAGTTCTTTACAAGACAAACTGGCAACAGAATCACTTCTCAAATGACTAAGGGAGTAGTTGTTTAAGGAAACATAATAAAAGTGACCTAAAGTTCCTAATTCTGTACCATATTCATCAACAATTTATCAGGTTTTCAGTGTGGTATCAAATTATTACACTGTTTTAGACTCCTAATAGCATTTTCTCCTCTCACTATGCATCCATTTTATATAAAACATTTCTGAACTTGTTCACTAGGGTTGAAAAACACAGTAATAATAAATATCCATTATGATACCCCAGTTTGTGCAAGAGAATTTGTGTTAAATAAGTTCTTGATATGAATGTCAATGAAGGTCAGTGACTGAAGAACTTTTGGGTAAATCTTCAGCTGCAGTTACCATTTTGCTGTCTGTGCTCCAGCTGCTCCACAGAATCTAAACTGCTCTTGCTACTGACTTGACCGTTCTTGTTGATGAGGCAGTGAGGGGCTGGGAGACTCAATGTACCCACTCAGTATAATGAGAGGTTAGAAGAGAAAAGACTTTAACTCTTTGGATGTGTCTTTCTCCCTACTGCTAAGAGAAAAAGTGTTTCTTTATAATTTCATTACAACCCCACAACTCCATGAGGTTAATTTTTTTTAATGAAGCCAGGAATATAGGGAGAAAATATGAAATGAACTGTAATTTCTACTTATTGTTCCCTTTCAGAAGGATTTTAAAGTAAGGTTAAGGAAATAAGAGCAAGGGTTTAAGTCCCAGAACAACTGTTTTAACAACTCTAATTTTTTTGCTGAAGTGAAATGGGACAATGATGTGTTAGTAATTGCAACTGATGTGTATGTCCATGTGAATGCACATATATAAGAACTAAATATAACCCTTTGTTCTGAATAAGCAACATTTTTTGATATCTCATGAGAACAGTTGCATACAGATGCAAAAAAGAAAAATCCTTTGCTTTACCTTTGGAGTTTGCTGCACCAGCTGCAATTGAAACCAATCTGGGCAGTGACACAGGGACCACAGCTGGTAAACTGGAGACAAGCTGGGATGTAGATAAACAAACACAAATTATTACATTAGTCTGACATATAATTCTCATAAAAAGCACAAAAGAAGGTTACATCTTCTGATAATATATACTTAGAGACTCAACAGTTTTGCAAATGCCCAAAATAAGACATTAAATCCAGTCTATTAATTTGCATGCACAACTATGTTCAGAGAGGTACATTTTATCCATAGGATTTAATTTGTATTATATGTATTCCCACTTCCACAATTGTTCATTCACCTTCATTGTTAATTTTTTATCTTTTTTCATAAGTAGTTCCTTAAATTTCTTCTTCCCTGGCCACAGTGTTGTTGGTGTTGTTAGCAAGCAAATGTAGGCAGATAGTAAGACTGAGAAGGAAGGTGTGAAAGAAAAAAATAGATGTTTCTGGGTTTTTTAAAGTAGTACATCTGGCATCTTATACTCAGGGATTTTTAAACAACATGGTTTTACCTTGGCCAAAAGAGGCAGAGCAACTGAAAATGCGTTTGGAGGTATTCTTTCACAATGTGATGCACAGTGTACAGAAAAAATTGTGTTTGCCTTACAAACATGAAGAATTTTTGTTTTGTTTTGTTTTTAGGAACAAAATTCAAAAGAATTATAATAGTTTTATGAAAAAAGTATTTGGTACAGATTTTGAAAATCTACTGAGAATCATATGCATATAAGCTAACTTGGAATACAGGAGGATGCACGGATAATGCATCAACCATCTGGGAGTAAATCTGAGAGAGGATGAATGAATCTGTCCATGATTCCATGTTCACAGAGAAAACAGAATATTCAAAATTTTGTATGCCCTTCTGTGAGGGTGAAGGGGGACGCTTCCCAGGTATTCCTCCTGGCCATGGTACACTTTACTTACTTGGAAGAGGTATCATTTCAACAGCTGAGAGATTGGTAATCTTTGACATCTGTAGCTCCACCCTGTGGTACTCATAAATTGTTCTTCTACGGACATCTGCCAGGAAAGAAAAACACAAATAATTTCACACTTTACTATGTTGCAGTCTGTAGATTGAGAAAAATACTGGATATAATTGCTCCTTAGATGTACAGTTGACACCAATTTTCCTCAAGAATTATATTTTTAACTTTAGAGACCATGGAGGAACATGTAAAATGGATAGAGAATTTTTAGTTTGAGAAACCATCAGAGTTGATAGAATAGGTACCTATTCTCAATACAAGATTATGAAAATTCTGAGTGTGCTCTCAAGCATCTTAGTCATTCATTTAGGCAGAAATTCTAGGCTGTATAATGTCAAACATTCAAACATTTTAGGCTGTATTTCAGATGCTTCCTTTCCAAAAACATTTCTCAGTTTACAGAACTGAGAGAAATGTTTTATATGTTCATTTTGTCAGTCCTTGTCAAGATGTGCAAACAAAGCTGATTTTGTTGCTTCATCAAATTTGTTAGCTACAAGCTAGCTCATATCTAAATGCACTAGCACATTTTTTTTATAATGTTATAGTAAAGAAGATGAGTCAAATTTTTCTAAACAGCCAATGCTCTGCATAATTTTTATACAAGCTGATTGTGCCTAAGTTTCTCAAAGCAGGAAAGCAATATAGTCAATGCACTATTCTTTTGAGCTTTGAACACACAGACAACTGCAAGACCCAAGCACAATGTATGAAAAAACCACATAATTGTTAGTTTCCAGATCAATATTCTATCATGTATTCTGAATAACCCAAATTTTAAGTGCATGGCTGTAAAGCAGATGAGCTTGTAGATTTGCAAATTAAAAGTACAGCCTATACTACCACAGCAATGAGGATTCCCTGGTGTGCTGGATTCAAACTTATGACCTTTCTGAAAGTTTGCTATTCTAATTGAAATCAATGCCAAATACAATCACTGAGCCTCAGGAATTATGTCACAGAAGAATAAAGGTTTAAATACAATGGATTACAGGTTATTTCAGGCAGTGGAGGCCTGAGTCTACATTTAAAAGAAGGAAAGGGATTGCAGACAGCTACAAACTCAATTTTAGGCAGTCTTCCCTGTTGCCAGTCCTGTATAGTTTAGGGCACACCTTGCTGCTTGGCAGAAAGGCTGTTTCTGCAGCTTGAAGTGCCCTCACATGGGCTCCTCAGCTGTAAAGCAGTCACATAGAACCATATCAGAAGTGGTTTTTGCACTTGTTTTGCAAGTGTTTCTCTTGTTAGGAGGGATGTTTTAGGCATTTTTCAGATAAAAAGTGGAACCTCAACTAAAATCAATCAGCCAATAAATATTAATTTTTAAGAGAAAACAGAAAGCGCACTAAGGTGTCCTGCGGCTAAGGTGCCTCTTGGATCAAGTGGATAAGACTTTGTAAGTACAGAGGGATGGCCAACCTCTAAAAGAACACTCTGAGAATGCCCTTTTCACCACACAGAAAACAATCATCAAGCTATTGCTCTCAGTTGGTATAAAAAACTTTTGGTTTGAAATGGACATATAATTAAGCTAGTCTTATGTTTTACCTACAAAGTCATTCTGACTGGTTAAAAACCAGACACAGGGAAGTGCCAGACCTTTACTGTCCTTTAAAACCAATGGGCAGAAAGGGTTTACAAGGCAAAGCTAATCATGTGTTGGGGTAGGGAAAGTCTCTTGCCAATAGTGAGAGGTTTATGCTCCCAGGATGGTAAGTCCCACAAAAACACTTGCCAAATCAGAGTGATTAGGAAATGCACTTGAAATGAAATCCAGCACTGAAGGCTGACATTTGTTTCCACAGAAAACTTTATCCTTCTGTTCAAAAAAAGAAGCACATGAATATATAAATTAAAATGGTGGGTGCTAGTACTTTAATGGAACACCATTTCAATCTCATCAGTAATGATGCAGACTGGCGTGCTACAACCCTGTTATTCCAAACCTTTCCTAACATGCTCCTCACAGGGCTTGCAAGAATTAAGGAGCTTCTGTTTTTCTAAAAATCCAGTAAGAGTCAGCAACTCAAGTCACAGGCCCTTTTATCTCAGTGCATGGAATTTCTAAAGAACACTGATTTTAACAGAATTAACTTCATTTTGAAAATTCCCATTTCTAATCAAGCATAGCTCAGCATGACTATTCATACCATTAAATCCCACTTCTTGCTAGACTCTGGTTTGATCTCTTCCTCATCAGGATGAAGACTGTGCCAGCCACAGGGAGTGAATTCACGTAAGAGGGATCTCTCTAATGTAAGAAACCTAAGCACAAAGTGGTATTTGCAAAGACACCTTCTAACAGCTTTGCATGTACTTGCATAGAGGTGGCTGGAAACAGAAGCATTCAAATTTACCTGCATGACCAGGCTGTAAGAAAACAGGTGTAGATTCTTTTAAAAGCCTGACTTGAAATTCACAAAGCTTCTCAAACTGCACTTTTCCCTCCTTATTTAGAATTCTGAGCTTTTATCCCCTTTACAAAACAGGCTGCAAAAACTAAAGAGGATAAACAGAAAAATTAAGTCTCTTTCCTTACACTTTCCACCTGAATCTCTTCACATAAGACTCCTGCTCCAACCCCAAGACACACTGTCTTTCACTCTGGTGAAACTTATTCTTATGCTGCCTATTCAGCTCTTTTACAAATAAGTGGAGAACTACAAAGACCTTAGAGCTCACGTAGTTCAGTATGCACCCTAACTTGATAAGAAGTAGTGAAATCATTTGATGTAGTAACAGACAAAAGAGTCATTTGCAGATATTTTGCTGAAAAGAGGTGGTATATCAAGTTTAACAGTAAAGAAAGGGAGGAAAGGAAAAGTACTTTTTACATGCCTGTAAATTTCTGAAGTACCACTCTTGGTTCTAAATTTCAGAAAATTTTTCTCTCTTTGTCTCTTCATCATGAAAATATTTTGTCTTTTGGAGTATCCAAAAGTATCTTTTGGAGGTCTTTTGGGGTATCTGGAACACCCTTTCTTACTGAATGATATAACATATAATCGTTTTGGGTTTTTTCAGTAACAGAGCCAATTTTTTTTTTTTTTTTTTTTTTTACAGCATGGTCCAAATTGTGCTTTGGTTTGTTTCTGTGGTATATATGTGTGCTATCTTTGAACACAAGGCCAAAGGTCCAGTCCCAGCAGAAAAAGCTGAAGAAAACAACAATATGTATTTAAGGTAAGTACATTCCTCAGTGACCTAGGGAGATATTGTGGTGGGTCAGAAAGCCAACTGAAATAATTCCTTCAAGGGCTTAAGCAATGAATTGGTAAATTATAGATGTAAATTATTGATTCTGGTGTGAGAAAACATTTCTATGTAGTTTTTTAAAACCAATTTTAAACTCAAAATTGGCATTTCAATATTCTGTGAACAGAACTTCCAGTGGTAACTAAATGCTCTAAACACAGAGAGTGCTCTGGAGACTCTCTCAGTTCTGGAAGACCACCAGCGACTTCCTAACATACCTGAAGGGTTAGTAATTAGCAATAAACCATTCTAAATATGTGTCCAACAGATGCACAATCTCTCTGGTGCTTTTCCATTGCATAATTACTTTTCCTTGCACAGCACTAAGCTAAAACCTGCAACCCAGTTAAATGTGAAAACATTGGGGATGTCAGCCTGGTTTTTTAAATTATATTTTCACACAAATAAAAAACTTTGTCAGTGAAATATTTCTAGGGAATAGAGATCGGCCATATACCCAGGAAAAACTGATAAACAAGGCCATATGTATTCATACAGCTGCACATTCATTTTTAAGTCTAGCAGGGAGATAAAACACAAATGGTAAGAGGGTGCATTTGATTATGTAGAAGACAATTTGAAGCAAACAATTTATGAAACATATCCAGCATACATTGCAAACAATTTGTGAAAACTGTAACAGTGAAAAACAGAAGGGTGGAGCACAGCTGCTGTATTATACAGCCACTATGTTTTCATGATAGGGACTTTGTTTAGCATCACTGGCTGAATAAAATCTTCATGAAAATACATATTTTGCCATCCTGGGATGTCTGTTTGCTATCATCACAAAGGTAAGTGAAGCAGAATGTCAAAGCAGCCTGTGTACTTTGTTTGTAACAGCTTCATATTACTAAAATCTTCAGAATTAACTAATTAATTCTCAAGGAACCGACACTGGGATCAAACATACCTGTAACTAAATCACCACCATAATTGCTCTTCGCTATGGACTATTTACACACCTTTCTGAATCTAGATCAAAACTCAAGATTCCCTAATTGTATTAATTTTATCATTCTCCTGAAAGCTACTTATAAATCCTTTGAAGTCTGGAAGCTGCACCTCAAAGACATAGAGTATGTGAATAAGCAAACCAGGCTCTCAAAATCCATACTTTATAAACAATGCAGAAAAACATTTCTGCACAAGCACTCTGTGCCTACCTCACATCATTTACTTTGAAACTCTTCACATCCATTTTGATTTATCCTAATTCCTGATGCCAGATGAGCTACCTTTAGTTCAGGATCTAGGTGTGAAAACATCATTTATGCCCTTTAGCCACTATGCACTGAACTGCCTCATCAACAGCAGGTAAAGCTTTGGCTAAAACAAGAACATCTTAAACTCTGATTTCCTTGTACCAGTCCCTGAAATGATGTTATATGACCAAAGATTGGCAGCATGTCTGTCTCTTTCCTGCACTGCTCCTGAACTGGACCCACAGAGTGAAAGAACCCAGCTGCCTGGCTAAACACTTTTGGACAGACAAAACATGCAGGATTGGAGGAATTAGTGGTACTCTGGCACTGGCGCTCTGTGGGATCAGTTACAGTAGTGGAAAGTAAGAATACTGCAGATGCTGCAAATACAGAGCAATAACTTTTGGCTCCACTTTTCAAGGAGGAAAATGGTAACATTACCAGTAAGGAAGGAGAAAACTAGACTGCACATTTGCAGGTAATGATGTACCCTTATGCAATAAATATCACAACATAAACTGCTAGCCTTCTTTTACCCTTCAGGAAGGTAATGCAGGTAAAGGAAGTTCCTACATGGGCTTGGCTGCTGTAAACAAACTGGAGAGACATCTTCAGAGAACAGTTATAACATGCAGAGATGTCAATTGTATGCTTGAGCTACACTACTTATTGAAAGGCACAATTTGCAATAAAACTGGAATATTACAAACATAGAGCTGTGCTACAATTTCATTTGTGTACACAGTGTTGTTGAGTAACTTCAGTGCCATTACATATTGGGTTGTCAAGATATGAATTTTCTAAAAGAGCTGTACCTAATACAGTGGAGGCCAAGATCATGGAGGAGGATGTCTCATCATAGAGAAAACCCTACACATTATCTGCAACTCACTGTGTAGACTCACTGAATCTGGCACTCATTTGTATGAGTGTATTTCATATTCTTGTGGAAAACAAAGCAAGATTAATGGTGGGCTTTTTAATTGTGAAAATACTTTTGTTTGTAGGAAATACTTCATTTCTTCATGCACAAGGAAAAGTTAATTGAAAGACAAAAGGATAGAGAACTGAAACAAAAGAAGGAAATGTAACAGCTCTGAAGGAAAGCAAAGAAGCAGGAGAAGAAAGATGTCATGAAATTAGAAAGAGATCTTGGGATTCGGCAGAAAGGAGAGCAAAGGACACTGTAGGTGACTGAAAGAAGGACCAGCAACAGACTGCCAAGGATGGCTGAGATAAAACAAGAAATAAGAGGAAGCAGGGAAGAGAAGGTGGTTGCAATGGCACAGGAACAAGGTTCCTGATGCAGTGAAGATGCTGAAGAAAAGTGAAGATGGAAGGATTGCTGGAATAGCATGTAAAGCTAACCTCAGCTTTGCCTTCACCAATCGTCTTGTCTAACTGGGAGACACCCATTAAATATTCTTAGTGTCTTTGCTATGAAAGTTATTATGCAAGTATTCAGCCTGCCTGAATAAGCAGAAGTCAGGGTGGTCCCTCTTGCTTATCAGACAAATCATAAGCAGACATCCAGTGCCTAGCTCTCATCATTTGAACTGCCTGGAAGAAGCAGAAACTTCTCTGAAATTAGTCAGTGGATGTAATTTGCTATTTTGATGCCTATAAATCTCAGAATTTAAGGCTTTTCTTGTTAACTTCAGTATCAAGCAGAAATCTGTTTCCCTTCACACACTGCCATTATCTCCAAAACACCTCTAGAGTACCCACAGACATATGTATCCATACATTCACATATTAAAAAATACAAAAGAGTGACCAATGTCTATTAATATAATAACACAACACACAAGCTTTAAAATAAAGACATTGTCTATATACAAACAGAAGTAGCAGATCAAGAAACAAAACCAGAGGAAACAGGCAGAGAAGATAAAGGGAAAAAATGTAAGTACCTGTATTCTTTTAGAGACAGATAAAAGGGGTCTTTATATGTGGTACTATAAACTGAAAATAGGTATGAAATTGTCAGGGTCTTCCATTTCATAATATAAAAAGTTAAAAAAATATTTTCTTTTTTGATCTTGGCTCTTCAAGATTATTCTTTTCAGCACTCATTAAAATGCACTTCTAAAATCAAATGACTGATTAAAAATGATGTTTTTCTCTCCTCAAACTGAAACAGGTTTTATTTGGGTTCATTTCAGGCTTTTTTTTTTTTTTTTTTTGATAACTAGCCATAAAAATAAAGGGAAACTGGGTACACTTAATGATAAAATCTTTGCAAAAATGTCAAATAAGGACTAATAGCTATAATACTTTGCCTTCTTTTGGGGCAAACTAACAGAAATTTAAATTCTTCTCTTGTCTTAAAAGCTAACAAATGAAGTAAGCTAACAATTCTATCATATCACTTTTTCAGTAATTGATTAGAGCCATGGTTGATTTCATACCTCTGAAAAACAAGAATACAAGAACAGGAATATTGTAAGAGCATCTAACGCTGGCTCTCTATGGGCCAACATTATTTAGCAGTTCTGTCAGGGTGTTATTATGTTGCCTGTACATACTAATATAAACCTGTTTCATTGAAAGCACAATTTGCCTTCAGAAAAATTTACCACAAACTGATTGTTCCCTTGATTAATACGAGCTCTAGTTTGAGCTGCAATATAGAAGAATTAATAATGAATTACTACCATCCACAGATCCAGTCACTAAGGAGAAATGCAGTGTATTACACACAGTAATACAGAAATAATGGTATCAAAACAGTTGCTGGAGGGGCATGTTTTAGACTCTCTACCCACACTATTTTTTTCACCTGCCATTCCTTAATGTCTCTTATGAAACACCAGTACATAACTGTGTCTTCATTATGTAGTGGTAGCAAAACAAGGTGCATGTCTGAAATATTCAAATATTAAAAAATAATTCAAACTAGAACGAAAACCCATACATATTTTACATGCAAAATATGCTATTCTAAAATAATTCTTTTAGTGATGTTTGATGATGGAGGCTTGATGTCAAAAGATCTGCATACTGCTCACATCTCATATTGAATTTCTGTATGGCTGTTCTCATAAACCATTTGCATAAGTCAATCAACATAATTTCTACCTGAATACATCTTAGAAGCTCCCATAAGCTAGGACTCATGGAAATATTCAGATCAGTCACTTATAAATGCCACTCAAGTTACTGAAACTGGTTGCCTATATCCATTTGTTCCTAAGCTCTCAGAAGAAATCCATGTGACCATAAGCACATCACATCGATCATAATTCAGAAATAAATTTCTTACAAGAACTTATCTCTTCAGTGAAATCTCAGCATGCCAACCTCCTTCACACTATTCTAAGTTTACGACACACAAGAGATGTTACTGAAATTTTTCATCTTCCCCACAAACAGGACACATTAGAAGTGGCATTTATGCTCCGTCATATCAAAGACTGTTGAAATGTGATAAAGAGGGGATAGGACAACCTGCAATTTCTGTGTCAGCCCATCTGCAGACTGCCTTAAAGATGGGCTGGATAAGAGAGATTCTTATGAGCTTTATCTGCACCACACCTCTTCCAGGGTTCACTTTGGGAGAATATGTCCGGACTCAGTCCTAGGAGGATGGTTCAAGTGCAGTGCCTTCCACCTACACCCTTCCATATGAGGGCTGTCAAAAACTGAATTTAGTAAATTGGCTCCAAAGGTGTGAATAAACCCACCACACTCAGCATACTTGGCAAAAAAAATCTCCAAGGGTTCTGGCCATGGGATGTTAAAACAAAGCATTATGGAAATGACATTTGATTTCCTACAGTTAATTTTCAGCCAATTCATATAAAGCACATTTAATGCCAGAGGAAATTAAATGTTACCTGCATTACTGTTGCCATGACTATGTGAGCCCAAAATGTTATTTAATAACAACATCTCCTCTTCTTTTATCTCACTAAAATGTATATATGAATTAGAAGTTCAAAATTTGAAAAACTTCCAGCTAGGATATTTTTTCTTTTTCACTTGAATACAGACAATTTTTCTGAACAGGTTGCTTCTTTGCAATCATGGACAAGGAGATATATTCCAGATGAAGTATCTTATTGAATAGCAACTTATGCTGGTTGACAGGTTAATTTTACATTATTTGTCTGGCCATTTAGTTTTATTTACTTAATTTATCAGCTCAGAAGAAACAATGATAGAGAAAGCAATACTGGGAATTCCCAAGCAAATAAAATTACACTTGAATTAACAAGCTGAAATTAGCTAAGTGATTTGTTGTGCAACTAATCATCTTTGATGAAATCAGCTTATATTTGTTTTTCAGCCTCCAAACCATTAGCACTACAACAAGATTACATACTGGGAATTTGCTGGATCCTGTGCACAACCACAAATGCATCTGAGAGTCCCACTTTCACTGGGTGGTTGGTTGAACTTATTTGTGTCACAGCGACAGGAATCTAGAAGACAAAACAGGAAGATATGCATTAAAAATTGAAGTAAAAAAATTTTGACTGAAAATAGCAACATTGTGTGAATCTATAAGTGAAAATATAGCCAGCACAAACTAAAAGTCCTACATAAATATTTTATACAATACAGCATCATGCAACTAAGGATTTATTGAAAATTACTGGTTTTAATTTTTATTCTATCCCAGTTTGCTTTACTTCTTATATAACAGTATTCACATCAGCACTTACAGGTGGAAAAATTGTTAATGATACAGAAAAGGGAAGTAATTTTCAGTAGTTTATTTCCCTCAGGTAAAGACAAAGTGAGATGATCTGCTAGTATCAGACAAGAAGGTAGAGACATTTTGTCTCCTATTGAACTCTCAAACCATGAAAGTTCAGCTTGGGATGAACATTTTAAAAGCCTATGGCTCAGTTAACTTTCACGGAAAACTGTTTGAAGAACTATCTGAAGAGAGCTCTGGCTCAATTATATTCATGTTTAAATATGTCTTCAAGAAGCAGGGAAATCATCACTGTCACAGAAAATGTGGAAAATGACAGGTGCTTGCTTTCTAATCCCTAGCAGAAGAAATAAAAAGACTTTACCATAGACTGGTACATAACAGAGATACTCATGCTGAGCAACAGTGTTGTAGACAAAAAAAGATGTTAAATTTGACTTAATTCTTTGGAGAAGTTTTGTCTGATACATGTAAGAGCTCTAGAATTTTGTAATGTCTTTGACTTAGTGACAAGTTAGCATTTATTCAACATTAATATAATTAACTAGACTGAATGATCACAAACCACAGCCATTACTGAAGCAGCAGCTCAAACTGACAGTGTGTCTTTACAGTGTGTCTTGTTTCTCCAGACATCAGAGCTACTGTTCAAAAGTTTTATTAAAGAGTAGGGAGGAAACATAAGTTGACTTCCTAGCAGTTCTGCAGATGACGCTGGCAGAGTAAAGTGGTTTTTTTTTTTTGACTGGATCAATTAGCAATGTTAGACCTTGAGAAAAAGCACAGAATTTTAACAAAGAACAAAGAGTGAAAGGTAGAGGTTTGGTGACCCCATTCTAGAAAGCAGCAGTTCCAGAAGGCCTCTTGGGCTGGTAATGTACTAATGACTCCAGGTGTCAGAAGGGACATTGCAGCAAGAAAACTTTAGTTTTATATTTGGTGGAATACAGCCTGAGAGTGAGGTGGTCATTTTACTTACACCTGCATGTTAGATCATCACTGAAATGTTACACAAACTTTGGGAGGGTCTCTTAAAAATATGCTGAAAGCCAGAGAGAAGGAAGATTAAAAGAGTCATAAAATATTTTGTAAACTTCTGCAGTTCTCAAATGCCATTAAGGGAAGAATTACAATTCTATCTATTTAGCTTCTGAAATGAAAACTGGAAAGCTTCTGGATTACCATAAACAAGTACTGACTTTAGGAGAAATAACTCAGAGGCTGAAGAGTTTTCTATCTAGTATAGAAAGATATAACCAGTAGCTGCAAACTGCAGACAGATACCTTCAGAGCAGAACAAGGTCTGTGTTTCTATGACTGAATGCTGAGAATCACTGGAATAAACTACCAAGTGAAATTATGATTTTCTACCCATGCTGCTTTCAAATCATAACAATGTCTTATTTTTTCAAAGTGGGCCATCAGTTAATCAGAAATTACTAGGCTGAAGAGAGATGAAAATGGATTAAGTGTAAGGAAAAAAGATAAGAAATTCTAGGCTCAGATAATCTAATAGTTTGCTCTGGCGTTATCTTTGCAAAACATCCAGAATCATACTGTTGGTCAGTATTTTTCATATAGCGAAAAAATGACAAAGTAAAAAGTTAGATATACATCTGGTGACTGAGGATTCAGTATTGTTTACATATCAGCTAATAGCATGAATTCTGGTATTTGAGTTCAGCTTTAGTAGTTGTTCTTCTCCTTGTTCCCAAATTATCATTTAGCTGTGCTTTTTCCTGATTGCACTGGTTATATGTCTAGGAAAAATTAAATTTTTTAATATTAACAGAAAAAGTGAATGCTGACTAATAGTGTAATGATTTTCCAAATCTTTTCCTTGGTTTACTGAATGGAGAGTTTGTTTTTGCTGATTTAGGGTCTCTTGCACACATGATCTGCTGTGGTATAACAACACACATGATGTAAAAACAACATGAAAAACAGAGTGGCTTGGAAATATTGCTCGTCTTACATCAATTTCCAATTGGCTTATAATAAGCTTAACTTTCATGCAGCTCTTGAAAAACATGACATAAGAAAGCTGAAAGCTGATACAAAAAACTTCAGTGAGCTCAGAAACAAGTCCATAAAATTTCTCCGGTGTTAAACTATAAATAAAATACCACAATTATTCACAGTCTCAGAATACTCCAGCAAACCATGAAAGAAACTGTTTCAAAAGATTTTGGAGAGTATACTCTAGAATAGCTATTGAAAATAAAGTTAGAAAAAGCAAGCCTATGCAATGACTATTTCTCTTCCAAGTTAGAGAGGAAACACAGGAGATGATGAAAAAGTTCAGAGAGTTCAAAAGGTTACAGACACAAAATGTAGTTGGAGTTATCAGGTGTATAATCAAAAAGAGCACTGGCAAAATTAGCACCTTGAGGCACAAATTATGCATGATCCACGAAAAGAATAAAATTCGTTTTCACATGTGAGTGCAAACTAGAAGAAGCTGCATGCAGGCTTTCCTAAATAAGCCTCCTTATTTAATTCTAGTACCTTATAATGTGTTTCTTTCTGAATCTGTAAATAAATGACCGATTTTCCGCTTTCCCTCAAAATTATGATAACAGCAAACTAAATCTTAGTAAAAATTATGAATGCCTCTAATAGCTGGTACTAAACCAGAAGGCAGTAGCCAACTTGAAAAGAAAATAAGAACAAAAATTTCAAAGAAAATTAAAACATTTTTGAGAAAAAATATCTCAGTAGATAGTGCCCAAATCCCTGTAGGTGTCAATGCTTCTAAGGTAGGCAATCTAGCAAGTGTGAAGGACTTATGGAATATATATATAATTTTCTAACTTTATTATTAAAGTTATAGTAGGATCTAGTCCAACAGAGTGGCAGCTTTAAGCAGCCAAAATTCTGGATCAATGCTTTAGAAGCAGAGAAGGCTAGTGAAAGGTGAGGAAATCTTAAAAATTTAGTATAGCCTAAGGCAGAGCCTGTGTCAAACAGGCACACAGACAGAAATGCAGTCAAAGTAGAAGGGAATCCATGA
Source organism: Heliangelus exortis (assembly GCF_036169615.1). Lineage (NCBI taxonomy): Eukaryota > Metazoa > Chordata > Aves > Apodiformes > Trochilidae > Heliangelus > Heliangelus exortis. Next base: position 19,799,744 of record NC_092423.1, read on the forward strand.
CCCAGGAAAACTCTTCTCTTAAAAAACTACAGTGTTATTATATCTGCATAAAGTGTTGGAAAATAAGTAATTTCACAAATCTGAATACTTCATGTCAAGATGTCAAGATGAAATGGGCTTTTATCATATAATGGCCTATTAAGAAATATGCCCTTTTGACAGAAGGCTTGTAGAAAATGATAAAATAATTTATTGAAAATTATAGCAAAACATGGGTAGCAAGCTACTTTCCTGAATTCTTCACCTGAATCACAAGATGTGTCTTGACAGACTGACATGAAAAGCAGTTGGAACAGTTAGCTAAGGATGTGCAAGGGGTTTTATGGTGTTACTTTCAGAAGATGGATTTTAACCAAAATAATTTAGAAATCTATGTTAACTCTATCACAGGCAATACGAAGTTTTATGTTGAACAAGTAATCATTTTATGAACAAGCTTCCTAAATGCACAGTAGTGCTGAGGCCATCAGCATCTATATTTTGGATTATTTACTTAAATACAGGGAGAAAGATACTTAGAATTCATGCTGAATTCTATCAATAATTTAGTACAGTAATTTAGGCAGTGGTTTCCATCAAAAAGTTCTTGAAATATATTAATTTCAACTTCTCTAAGAACACATCAAAATCTTCAAAATGGAGTAAAACAATGGCCTCTAACCTTATTCTGAAGTAGATGGCAAGCAGGGTGCAATTACTGCCTCACTCCAAAATTGAGTCAAAAAGTTAAGAGTATGCTACAAAATAATAATTAGGAATACAATAGTACTTACAAAGAGTTTTCATTGCCAGTTTCTAATTAGTCTACAGGGCAAACTGCAGGAAACAATCAGAAATTTTATGTTGCATAAACTGATCACCTCATGAAATCAAAGATCCTCTTTCCATGCTAGTAGTCTTTAATAACAGAGGCAAAAAAATACCAGGAATGTATAATGTAGGCAGAATATCCATGAAGACTGCATTTTTAAATTTTTTTTTTTTCAGTTTTCAGGAAACCATTACAAGGTTTAAAGTATTGCTACTGCAAACTAAGTATTTTTCAACCATGCATAGCAGGACCATCAATTTTATGTAAGTGCTACTACTCAATCAGTTCAACTCAATTCTACCTCCCTTTACAGCAGAAAAAAAATCTACTGTAAGTTTCTTTAAGAATTATTTTCCAGCCTCATGTGCTGGGTAACTTGAACAAGATTTTCAACTTTAATAATAGTTTCTGCATTAATACATAAATAGTCATTACTATTTGAATAAATGAAGAAAGCTTTCAAGCCAATGAAATTAAGAAAAGCTTTGGTACCTTTCCCTAATTTGTCCTGTATTAATCATGGACAGAAAAAGAAACCAAATGTTACACTAAGGAACAATAGCTCTAAGCACTAATGGAAAGGACTAAGTAAAATAGTTATTTTGTTCAAAAAGGAGTAAAGCTCTTGAGAAATGAAGTTCTGTGAAATTTAGACCACAAGAAATGAGTATTCACTCACTAGTACACCTTTGCAGGAAATTTTCTTTATTACTAGGTTCTGTTGGCTACTTGCACTGTTATGTATTTCATACATGACAGAAGTGCACAGGTAAAATTTTCTGCCAGCTGATGTTTCCTGACATACTGACTGATTGCAGTACAGTAACTGCTGCTGTAAGCAAACTGATATGTAAAATGTAAGGAGTATGCACTGTAAACAAACTAAACTGGTAAAAAAATATTTGACTTGCTACAGGACCTTGCTATTTTTCAAATGGTTTTCACACGTTGAAAACTTGTCTGTACCGCTCTTTCCTCTTTCTCTTGCTCAGTAACTCTTCCTAAAGATGTTCTGATGTCTCTGCATTTCACTATCGTTGTGGCTCAGGTCCTTTGATAATTTTTTTTTTTTTTTTCCTTTCAGAATATATTCTGGGCTTTAGATAAAAATTGTGCATTTCAGATTGCTTCCTATGGGCAAACAGCAGAACACAGAAGACTGGACAGAACAAATTTTTTTGATACTCAGCAAAGCCCAACCTAGATCCTTCCTTGGTGGTCAAAACCAGGTTTATGAGGTAGCAAACATGATATGAGAGCAGAAAGGATATGAAAAAGGGTTTGAATAAACAGGAAATAAAAGGTAAAGTTCACCTTAGTTTCTTTAGACCAAAAAGTCTTTACTTATAGAGACTTTATTTTAAAAGTAGATTCACCAATACAAGCTCCTGGTGTCACAAATACAGAACCCCTGTGGGATGCTTTATAAAGTTACTCACATGTTTGCTTGATTCCTTACATGGTGTTTCAGCTTGGATACTTTCAATGACAATGTAATGAAGACCTCACAGATTTGTCATACATAAGGGTCATATTTTTTGAACTGTGATGCTAACATGAGACAGCAGCAAAAAACCAGTAGAAATCACGTGCAACTTTTACTCATGCTAGTGAGCACTCACACAAGTAATCTTAGTGGAATTAATGGGGCTTCTGACAACATTACCCACTAGCATGAGAAATGGTTCCAGGAGGAAGGACTTCCTCAGAGAGCAATGTATTCAGCCCTAGAAATTAAATCAGTTCCTAGCCAGGCTTCAAAGCACTAGAGTCAAATTTAAATTTACAGTTGTTTAAGTTTTTCTTTACAGACAACTTGTGTCAGACCAATGATTGGAAATTTTACTCAATTTTTCACCATTTAGGTGAAAAGCTAAGGTACCTTTAATGGAAATAGACAGGCTGCAAATAAAGAGAATGGCTAGAAAGCTCAGCCTCCAAATCCATTCTACAATGGAATTCACAATAGAATACACTAATTGTAACTTTCTAAGGTTTTACAAAAGTCTTTTGTCAAAAGATTTACGGACCACTAGTATGCTACTATTACCACTTTAAAAATTCTCCTTTAAAAATATGCAATAGTTCTAAAGTTATGTTTGGTAACCACATCCAAGGCAGGATTAAATGATGACAGAGGATTTATGATATTCTGGAGTGGAAAAAATGCAAATTAACCCATTTCTAAATTCCTTTATTTTTCCTGTCTCAGAATGAAAAGAACATTGATAAATCCTCCCCACAAAAGCACTGTGGTTCTGGAGGAAGTTTTCATCACTGCTGTAAGAGCAAGCATCCTAAACCATCATAGCAGAGACCTTGTTTATCCAGGGATTACATGACATAGTTGCATACAATTCTAGGGAACCTCATATGATTAATGAGGTGGCCTATTTCCTCCTGTCTTCCTAAATGAACAAAGTTTTTCACTGCATGGCAGCCTACACCGTCATTAATATTTATGCAAAATATTATCAATTTAGAGCAGGAGCTTCTATCATCCATATTAGACTCATTTTGCACAGGGCTGGACAGTTACATACAGGGCAGGGCATATCATAACCAACAATAGTTGTCACTTGAAAATGTTGCCATTTTAATGTCAGAATAAATACACAGTTCTTGACAAATTTATTTTTAAATTATAAATGGAAGTAGTGTTCCTCCCCACTTCTCTGGGTCTTGCAGGCAGGAACTTCTCTGTAGTCTTTAAAAAGATTGAGTTTTATTTAAAAAGGTTTCAAAACCAGGAGATAAGCAAATGTTTGGTGCACAATCCTCTATGAAGCACAGCCTGCATTGCACTAACCAGGGAACAGCTTTCATGAAGTGGGAGTTTATTTGAGACCTGTACATAAGATGCAGAAAGAGAGCCAAAGCAAACCTTGCCTCAGCATGTCTTTTATAAGATAAGGAAAGCCAGGTACATGGGCACATCAGAAGTTTCTTGTCTCTACAAAACTAATCCAGTAGGAATATCCTGCAGTAGTTCTTTCAAGGTGAAAAAAATCTATTGTAGGTGAAGATAGACTGCTGATAGTAGAATAACCCTGATCCTCACTAGCTTTCTAGTGAAAGGCAGAGAGAGGACTACTATTTTATTTTTTTTAAATTTCATTCAGATACATGGCTTCAACATAGGCATGAACAATGAACATGAAGATTTGCAACTGATCTGTAGCCAATTTTCTCCTAGTCTGGACAATCACTCACATGGTTGATTACATGGTTTTTAATGTAAGGAGGATAACAGAGAGAGGTAAATCTTGAAGAGAAAGTCACACCTTGCATGTAAAACTGAGATTAAAATAACCAAAAATGGTAGGAGATTGTTCTTCCTCAGAGACTTGTGATTATCTGCCTTCCAGTTCTCATTTGCATGAAATTCAACAGGAGGTATAGCATCTAGGCTATAGTCTTCAAGATTAAATACAGTCCAGTGATAGCAAGAAAAAAAATTTAAAAATCTAAAGTAAGAATTAAAATCCAGACACATTCGCAGAATGCAGAATTTGAGACAGCAACATATTGGTGCGTTGAAGGCAAACCAAATGGCCTCAATCAAAACAATTTTATCACCAAACAGACAGAAAACCTCGTGGAGCTACAGATACAAACCAATAATTTCTTCTTTGAAATATATGGACTTTGAAATACATCAGTTGCCAAGAAATGATAGCTGCAGGAAAAAGGGTATCTTTTAATCTAAAACTAAATAACAATTGATTCTGGAGTATTCTCAAACAGGCCTAAATTAGGTGAACTAATTAAGAAAAGTAGATCCCATGTTTCAAAACTCATGACGAATTTACATAACAACCAAAAATTTACTAAACCTTCAACACTTACAACCTTACAGCTGGAATCCGGAAGAAGCACATTTGAGCCATGCTGGTGGTTTTCAAATCCATCACATCAACATCATTTTTACAACAAAGTGTAATTTTCAGCACAGTAGTGATCTTACAAGCAGTATAATGGCATCATCTTAAATAGATGAACTTTCAAATATTTTCCCCCCTTGCTCTACACCCCCCCACCCCTGCAAATGCGGGTAGTTCCTAGTAGGTATAAAGTAATTTGTCTACTTAAATGACAATTTTCAGACCAAACTTACTTCTTTGTAGCCAAAAATGATACGCCCATCATTGAGAAGGGTGGCCTGAAAAGTGAAGCTGCCCAGGTTGTAATTATCCTGCAGATGTACATGGTCCCACTGGACAACTAGTGCTGTGCCTGTGAACCCCAGAGAGGGGGTAGAGAGGCAAAGGGAAGAAAAAATATGAGAAAAATATTAACTGACTATAGGAAAAGCATTTAACTGCAGTTACTTGAAAAAGGAATGTTTTTTTTTTTTTTTCTCTTTTTAGCTACTTTCAGCCCAAAGATATTACAAACATAAGTTGCAACTGAAATCCTCTTAAAGGCAGAAAACAGTGCCACAAATAACTATTTCAACTACTCACACAAAAGTCTGCTAAAGTAACAGAGGTCAAGCAATTTCTTTGGAATTGCACAAGGAGTCAACAACTAAAGGTAGGATTCAGCATTGAGAGTTCAGGTGTGATACCACAACCACTGCTCTGCAATGGCTTTTTTTTGTACAATTTATTATACACTATGAGAAGTGCTAATAGCATTGCCTGGTTAGTAAAAGCTATTATTTGTGGAATTCAGATTCTTCCATTAACTATGCATTAACATATATAGAATTAATTTTTTTATTCATGGTACAAGCCCTTGCTGAGATTCTGCAACTTGACAAGTATTAGCTGTTGGCAATAAATAAGTGTAGTTTAAATTAGAAACATAAAGAATTCATGGATGAGGTAAATATTATGTCTGGTGTGCAGAGGTTTAGTTGCAATAGGCTTGTTTAATATTCAAAAGTATTCTGGCTGAATATCCATTTATGGCACTAAAAATGTACCCCAAGCAACTTGAATGCCCTGTGAGCGTGTTTTACAGGTGTTAAGGGTTACAAACACATTCAAGCAGCTTGGCTGAAAGACACTTATGACCAAAACTGTGTTTACTGAAAATGAATTGTCTCTATTGCCTTTCTCAACATACTTCTCTCTCTGACACTAATGGGATTTCTGTGCTTTGATTCACAAATCTTGGGTCAGTATGCATCAGTGGGTGGGTCAGTATGCATCCAACTCAGTGCATTTTTAATATATTCTTGAAACATCTTTTAGCACAGATCTTTTGTGCTGTAACTTTCATTCACCCATCCTGGCAGGAGATGTCACAAATCTATAAACATGCAAATTTTTGGTGCATACTGCACCAAATCCACCACATTATTGTCTCATGTGTCTAGTACATGGTCAGTAAAGGTCCACAGGGTACATTTTTCCTTCTGTGATCACATTCATTAACTGCTTTCTGAATATCTATTTGATTGCATTAGACTTACTTTTAAAGGCACTTTAAAAGCTTTAAAATTATTGCAGCAAAAATAGCCAGAATTTCTTAAAGTCAGTCTTTGAGTACCTCAGATCTATGTACACCTCAGATCCCCAAGCTAAAGTGGAAGTCAGCTGCCTCCAAAATAGTCTTGTAATTCCCAGGGCATTTGTGCAGATTTGCATGTACACAAATTCATTGCAGTTAGATCCATGAGTGAGACTTTGACGGGCCTCCATGTTCTCTTGCTTGCTCACTACAGATGCTGCTCTAAAGCAGTATGCTTACTCATAGGTAAAAAAATATGGATTAATAGGAAATAAGGAGCTGAAAATACAATTTCTTCAGCTCCTAAGAGAGCAAATTCTTTGTCCTGGAACACACGGGGTCCAAAAGATCATTATGTCTTACAAATTAGAGGGACCCAAAATACCAAAGTTCAACCTTGTCATGAAAGCTATGTGACAGGGACCGGTACACCTGGTATGAAGACTGAAGATCAGGAATACAATAAGAATTGATAATATTTTCCTCAGAATCTTCAGATTCATTCAGTAAAGATGATGAATATCAGGTCATAATGTCAAAAAATTTATGAAATGAAAATAATTTTTTTCCTGTTTGAAAATTCTCTATGGAAGGGGTAGAATTTTTTCACGTAAGTCTATTTTATGCTGCAAGTAATGACTAGATTGAAAGCAAAGGTTACAGGATACATTTTGATTCCTGATCTAAGGAGTAAAAATTAACACAAATGGTTGGAAATGTGTTTTTTTGGACGTGTTTTTAATTTGTGTGAAATTTCACTAATTGAATAAACATATATAGTACGGCACAGGCTCATGCAGAAAGATTTAAAATAATCATAGATCTCATTATATTAAGTCAAGATACTAAACTCTCTAAGTTTTAAATTCAAAACAGTCACTGCCATTGTATTTTGTCACTAAAGGCCCAAGGTAAGGCACTAGGTGCCTTTCAGTCATATTGGTTATGTTTTCAAAATATCAATTACAGCAGCATTCATGAGGCAAATATGCACACGTTCAAGGCCTTTGAAATATATCAAAGAGCTTCAAGCATAACACTGCAGTTTGCTTTTTACCTTTTCATTTCTACCAGAGACTGCTGGGAACTTGGGATGTAGATGAACGTATTAGATTCTGATCCTGGGACTCCATGCACACTTAAGCATTGACAGGTTTATTAACTTTGTATCTGCCCTGCTCTGCCCTGCCATGGCATCCCACAAATCCTACTTTCATTTTAGATAGTGGGTAGATGTTACTAATGATATATATTTTGAAGTAACAGGAGCATGCACTTTTATACAAGACAGATTTTTTCCTTTTAACACTAATAAAACACATTGTTTCATTTTACCATCCCGAATATATCTGCCCAAGTAGGAAAAAGCATTAATTACTCCAACCATAATCGAAGTTAAGAACTGTCTATGGATGTCTAGCTATGTGTTTTATACAGCCTGTAAGTTTTGTTTGTTTGAGGTTTTTTTTAAATATTTTTTTTTTCCTCAAATTAGTTATTTAGGAGAATACGAAGAGCCAAGAGACACAGACACATTGACTTATGAAGGACAACTACATACCATTATCAAAGTATCTGACTGTTGAATTTCTTGACACACTGGGGTCAAAATTTGCCATTAAAGGTGCAATATATTGTGTAGCTGTTAGCATTCGGTGTACAACTTCTCCAGTATATATGAAACCTACAATAAAAAAAAAAAAGAGACCATAACGGTAACTTCTGAACAGATTTAATAAAATGGCAGGTTGAACTAGGCATTGCCAGAGCATTAAAGTGTCATTTGGCAGAAATAAATCCAGTTTTATAGTTAATTCAAGTAACAGCAAAAATTTCAGGAAAATGTCTGTGTTGACTGCCAGAAGAGCAAGATCCAAGGTAAATAATGGAACAACTAATTCAGGAAGCATATTTTCATACACAAATAAAAACAGAGCAAACTCAAGAACAACTCCACTTATGGAAAAAATGCAGATATGTAGCATTATCAAAATGAGTAACTTACCACCATGCTTATTCCATAGTACCTTCTATCTCTTAAAAAAATCTGCAACTTATTTTGCAAATTATTACCTCTTCAACCTAAAGTTGATTTTAAAACTCCTATCACACTAGAGTGAGTCTTCTCATAAGCTTTACTTTAGCTTTTGCTTTGCTGGTCAAAACTGACAAACTTTAAATTGTCTAGAGCTACAGGTAGATTTTTAAAACTAAGGTTTGCATATTACCTGTCCTCTTAAAGTATTTGCCAGATGGTGTCTTATGCTGAAATCTTAGCTTTTTCTCCTTCTACTAAATGAAGCATATTCCAACAAAAAACACCCCGATTACAAAGAGAATCACAGGATGTTGGGAGCTGGATTATTAGGGTTGGCTAAAAATTTTCTAAAAAAAAAAAATTCTATTTGGAAGCTACTTCACAGAAACTAAAGTCTTTACTGGCAAATGAAACAATATTTATGCTGGTTAGTGTTTTCTTTCTTCAGTCATAATGGAGAATCTCTCTTCCTCTACAGCCCCTTTTACTGTCAAGCCCAAGAGTTCCTTTCTTATGCTTCGTGTCATGGCAATGCAACAGATGATGACAAGAGCATATAAATCTCTCTGTACAACTCAATTATGAGATTCCAGAACTAAATACAAACTTGAACAACTGGAATTACTATCAAGGTAGAAATACCGTTTTCTAGCCAGCCCCATTTGGTATATATTAAAAAAATCATTAGTGTGCAAATTCACTTTCTTATGAATAATATCTGTATCCCAGCCACTGCAGGATGAGACAGGTTTGTTAAAAGACTTGTTTGATATGATATTGGGAATCTCTAAAAGCATGAAAAAAACCCCCAAAAAACAGTTTCTACAGTGCTTTAGGCATCCTTCTACTTCCATTCTCTTCTGAAACATGTTGGTAAATGTTAACTGTTCACAGAACTAGTTCTAGAGTCTTAGGATGGTATAAATAAAGAAACAAAAAGGGTGATTATTTGCAATAATCTAGAGGTGAAAGATGTGACCTAAGAAAAAGCCATATGTGGAAAAATACAACAAAAGGTTAAGTTGGAAACATCTGGGATCGACAAAGGGGTGAGCTAGAGATCTGGCTGCCTTTGATTACTTTAAACCAAATCTATATATTGAGAGGTATAATATTTTAGTATCTGGACATCTCCTAATGAATAAATTAATTTTAGAACTAAACTACAATTGTCTTTTTTTTTTTTTTTTTTTTTTGGTGTGGGTGAGAGGGATTCTTTCAGTTATGTCTCCACATATGTGGTTTTTTTGCTAATTGATAGAGAGAGGGAAACACCAATTTAAAAAATAAAACCACCCCCACATACTTACAAGTCATGAATAAACCTATAAACCAGAACTTTTGGATTACACAATTTTGGCTGTAATTTGACTCTATTACTCATCATTTTAGGACAGGAAACAGTGCTGCCAAAGTATAGTCCCTTAAATACATTTTAATTATTTCCTTTTCTTTTGCTGTCTACTTCTAAAATTTAATTCCCTTGAGAAGCATTCCCTCATGCTAAAATACATATAATTTCAAAGAATATTTGTGCTGCTTATTATCCTTACTGTCATGTGGATATGCATTTTAACACAATCTTGGGTAAGTCTATAGCCTTGAAAATACTTCTCAAAAAGATTTTAAAGGCAATATAAACAAAACTTTTGAATACATATTAATGCATTAGAATTAGTCGTCATACTTCAGTACTTATTAATTCACTTCACAACGGTCCTATCTTTACATACGATTTCCCTTTCATGCTTTCATCCCCTTTAAAGTACAAATGTCACTGTTATAACTAATAATGAGGCAGATACAATAGGACATGAAAGGACTTAATTGTGCTGGAACACATGAGTAACTAAATCAGCCCAGGTAATTAGTAACCACAGAGTGTATTCCGAAGTGTTTGCCGGATGCAGCTTTACTTTAGACAAAAAATGGAAAGCAGGAGGTGGATGATAGCTGGGAAGCAAGCAGGCCTTGCATGAAGATCATTCTAATGAGAACTCCAGTCATGCGTTGGAACAACTTGAAAAGAACCACAAAGTCATTTCAAATCATTCCAGAGATTCAAAGGCTGAAGCCACTGTTGAGCATGAACATTTTATCATCGCCACTACAACTTAAAGAAAGGAGCAAATGTAAAATTAACTTATTCCTGAATGGACTTCCGCAGAAAATTGGCTTATACTATCTGTGACCTAATTTTCTGACAGTGGTAAATGGCCATGGTTGATTCCTTTAGTCAAGGAAGAATTTTTCAGACCTGCAACTTCCTGAACCACTTAATCTCTCCTTTGTGGGAGGGGTTGGTAGAGCTCTTTTCCAAAACTCTCCACAAGTCCTCTAGCTAGAAGCATAATACACTCCTAAATACTGGAATGAAGACAAATAGGAAAGAGTGCTCAGCATTTTGTAACTTTTATATGTATATATAAATCTAACTAAAACTAAGGATGAACTAATGCTAAAACCACTTGTAAATCAGGGAGGATGTACTCTGAGTCCTAATAGCTTACAAATGCACTCACACAGAGTGGAAAACCATAAATATATATAACAAATTAAATGTGAAACACACTTGCACTTGATGAAGGATCATGATTTTAAACTGCATTTTACATCTGAATTTATCTGTTCCAAAATATGGTCCGTATCCATAACATATTGGATTTTAAAGTATTAGATCTACATATAAGATTTAACATACAAGATTGCAACAATTTGCATGCAAGCTTTCTGTTGTTTCTTTTTTCTACTTGTAGCTGTGTGCAGAGTAAGTACCTCTTAGAAAGCTTTTTTACAATGTTTGGCGAGTGTGAAGAACAACAAAATAGAGGTTTGAACACCACAGGCAATGAGTCCTTTGAAGTCGCTTTTGTACTCTATAAATAAATGATAGGATGTGGGATAGTCAGGCAACATGAAAATGAAACATCAAGGTTAATAACTATTTTCTCCCTTCTAAGACCTTGCATGAGCAAAAAACCTGAGTCTGATTTTTTGTATGGGACATTATAATGAACTTCTGAATTTTAAAATTTTGCTGAATTACAAAATAAATCACTTTAGACTATAATAGAATGGAAGAACTGTCTTTAAACATCTGCAACAGCTGGCCATATCTTAAAAGCATCATATCAACTACAGGGCATAAATGAATTACACTCCTATGTGCTTGTGATGAGTAGGATCCATTTTGAAAATATATATTTTATATGCTCAGTACTCCTGCAAAGGTTTTATGCCAATTCAGACTTTTACCTATGTGGTGAGCTGACCTTTGTCAGCTGCCACACGGCCACTTGGCTGCTCCCTCACTCGAGGCTGATCTCCTCTACAGATGCTTTGGTGCCTGGATGACCTCCTCTCCCTGCTCTCATTTCAGTGTTTGCTGGGTTGTTTTCTCATACTTTTTTCAGTGCCACCAGCTTGGCTGATGGGGTCAGCTGTGTCCTGCAGTTGGTCCATTACAGCTGGCTGTTATGTGACTGTCAGACACAGGGCAGTCACTCACTAAACTACCTCTATAGAGGCAGCCACCTCACTACCAAAACCTTGCCACAGACCCTTAACACAATCTAAGACTTAACCTAAACTTTTAGAATTGTTTTATATATTACCTATTTCATATTTTGTTTTATATATCAACATTTTCCTAATATGCAACAATGACATTATTTACCTGAATGACTGGAATTTCTTGTCATTTATTAAGAGGTTTTTTATTTATTTAAAAATTATTAATTTTCTAGTAGGACATAGGTGGAAAGTTGCAGTTGAAATAGAGCACTTATAAACCAGCAGCAATAGCTCATCATCAGGTCAGGTCACTCCCACTGTATAATAATTTCTGTCTTCTAAAATGGGAAAAATATTCAGGCAAAAAGAAAATGATCTAGAGAAAAAGAATCGTTGTGTCTGCTGGAAATATTTTTCAAAAAATAATGGTGCTAAATAACAGGAATGAAATAAGTTGATGCGGGATTACTACTTTCAAATAGCCATGACATTACTTTCATAATAACATGTAAAAGTTTGCCTATTCTACACAATTATCTTTATTGGAAATAAACACTTGAAACAACATTTCTTTCAACCTGAAATATCAAGTAATGCATTTGACAAGAATAGGAATGCTCAAAAGCACCTTGTATAGCTGCCAACAAGAAGTTTGATACAGGCCTCAAAAAAACCCTGTAATTATCTTTCCCTTCTTTCAATAAATCTGAAGAATTTGAGAACTTGACTGAACGGCAGGTAACTTCTACAGACCAACACTTCTTATCAGGTGTTTTTGCCACCATGGTACAAGTTGTCTCATGTATCTTTTGAAGCAGCATTCACGTTTTAGGTACAGAGAACAATATTACTTTCATGATCTACAAAGCCTAATGTGGTTCAAAGGCAACTAAATTCCCTTCCACATCAGTTGACATCTGACGTGTGTCAGAGTCCCCAGTGAAGGCTTTTTCTGCCACACAATGTGTGAAGATGTGGACTCATACGGAAGCAAACGACACACCACGTACATTTTTCTTGACACAGCTTACCTAATTCCAGAACAGAGAGGTGAAAAGATGTTATTTGGAATGTGAGACCGAATGAAAATTATGCATTAAAAAAATATGAACGAAGTTGTACAAGAATGTGGAGCTCGGAACAACAGCAAACCTGGCCATCTCATACAAAATATTAAATGCAGAAAGAAATAAGACTGCTTTGGAAAAAATAAATTCTTTCCCTTATCAGGCAGCTAATGTTAAGTAAAACCATATGCTAAAACCATTATAATGCAACAGGCTGTGGTTATTTAGCTGGAAAAGGAATTGCCTGCCAGCAGTGGCTGAACAATGAAAGGTTTTGCATGAGAGAGACTGCCACTGGGCAAAGGCAGAGCTGCCACTCGAGCTCACAGTTCAGTGAGGGTTTACTTGACTGCTCTTGCAGCATATAAACTAGAGGCAAAATAGCAGAGCAGCTTCCAAAAAATGGAACTAAGAGGAAAGTGGTTTTCCCTAAGAGGGTAGGCTCCAATCCAAATCACCCAAGGGAAAGCCTTGATTTCAGCTTGTGTATTCACATATGCAGTAAGCTTTGTAGAGATATAAAAACACAGTCACATACACCATGAAATATCTTGCTGCACAAAGGAATAATTCCTTTCATTTCACCCTGTTCATTATCTTAAGCAGGGTGAGAATATGCAACTTCTGCTGCTCATTTTCCTCCAAAATGCTCCGAAAACTGTTTGTGCAGCCAAGAGAGAAAACTGCAGAGGAACTGCCAGGAGCATCCAAGCTCTTTGGCTGCTTCTCTTTTGGTCTCAGTACAATCAAAGCCAACTGAGAGGATCTACCCTGGAGTATTTGGTGGTGTCTCATGTCACCCCAAATTTACCCCAATGAGTAGCAGTGCCTCTACTCTGTCTTTACGATCCTAGACCCAGCACACCGCCTATTTTTAATGGAAACCAGCGTCAGCACAAGTACAGTACTGTGCAGATTAAGATTTACCACAATTTTCCCAACTTTAACACCCCAAAGAAGCAACTATACATTGTTGAATATATAGATAACATTGGGTTCTGTAATCTAATTTATCCGAGGATCTATCTATCCGAGTTTCCATCCCTGATGAAAAAGATGGTAGGAAAGAAATAATTAAAGATTTTCCTTAGGCTTATTTAAAAATCACACCTTAACAGCTGTGCGGCTGAATAAGTGTTAGTACCTAGTCTCTTTCAAGAAAATTTTGGCATCCCTGACTAAGACAGAAATAAGATGCTCACAACTTAATGGGGGGTAAAAAGTACCACATTGATGTCTCCAGCTGCCTGAGATAGTGTCTTACCAAAGAAAAAAACTTGGGAAGTGGATTAGGAATTCTTCCTCTGAGTTCTCCAGTTTGCTGACTCACTGGTACTGAAAAAAGGTACATTCATTTATCTTGTTAAATTACTGTTTTCCAGAACAGTAGGAAAAACAGATCAAAGATAGGGACTGAGAAGAGGGACATGAGAGTTTATATGAATATCCTGTAGGACTGAGGCTCTGATCATAATTTCAGAAATTTTAAAAATTCTCAGATTCTGAGACAAATAATATATTCAATTCTGCCCAACAACATTTCAGCATATATGCATTAGTTTAGTCTTAAAGACCTTTTTAGCAGCTTCTGGATATTCCTATTTGTAAGTAGAAAGCTACAAATAAATCAAATAGGGAAATCAGAGTATTGTTTGTTAGTGTTTTTACCTGTGGAGCACTGATTTAAGTAGTGAAATAAGAGCTAGTAAAACATAGCTGCACCTTTCTAAAGATTACTGGGCTGTAGCAACAGCTTTGCCAAAGGCAGGAAGGGACCTGCAGCTTCTGTCCTTAGGGCACCCTCCTGTGCTCAATCACCCCAATACCTTGGTCCAGACCCATAAATGAGCCCAGCTCATCAGGCTCAGCCCACAGGCCTCCCATACAACATATCTTTTATTTGCCAGACACATATGTACCTACAAAAAGAAATGCTCAAACCAAAAATTAAGCCATTGCAATCTGTCACTGTGTGAACAGCTATTCTTTAATGCACTTTTTCTTTAGTAAGATGGCAAAGAACACAACAATGATTTAGGAAAGTTATGGCCTTGTCGGCCTTCAAAAGAAACAGCCAAGCTTTCCCCAGGAGAAAGGTGAGAAAATTTCAGAAGTGTTACTTCGGCACGTATAAGCATCAGCTGAGATCTGTATGAGATAGAGTACACAAACATAACTCAAGAAGATAGATATTTGTCTTTTCAAAGCGTCAGATAATTTCAATTTTTTCTACCACTGAAAAATACCATCCTTTAAGCAACTGGCTTTCATGAAGTGCCATGTGTAAATGAGACCATAGAAAGTAGACTCCTCCTATAAAAACACTTCCATACACATTAACACCTCTTCTTGCTAATCTCTCTAATAAATATAATTGTTCTAAGTGGTAGGGAAAGATTCAGCCCTTTTGTTGCAGCTACTCTTCTCCAGGGTTATACACATTACTACTTCAGATGCATCTTTTCATTAGATTAGAAGACATTGTTTGGACTGGCACTGTATGAGCATTTTCTTGAAATAGTTATTACATTAGTTTAATGTCACTCTTTTATTGAATTTACCTTGGTGCAATTCTAACCAACACAATTAAATGAACTGCAAAAAGCATACTAACTCCTCAACCAGTAAGAAAGTATTTGAGCTTTATGAGTGTGTAAAGTTCTTTCCCTGTCTGTAAAGTTGTCACACTTTTTTCACTTTTCCAAATATATTTTTTAAGTATTTTTATGAATTTATGATCGTATCTGATACTTTGATACCTCAGTTAGGAAAGGTGAGACCTGTAAAGTTTTCTCTTTGTTTGAAACTCCTGTAGGATACTTTTTTTTTCCTTTTTTTTTTTTTTTTTTTTTTAATTATTTTAATTGGACCTGCTGACAACAGCTTCCAAATTTTGATTTGTATCTTATTTTCTTGAATTTTGTATTTCCTGTTCTCCATCCTGTTGTTTCCAACATATAATTTATTTTCAATTTTACGTTTCTTTGCTCTTCTCAGCAGTAACAGTAAATAACGGATTAATCTCTTTTCATTTCCAGAATTAAACTACAAAAGGACTCAAAAGGCTCTTACATTTGATGGAAAAATTGAAAGATGTATTATCAGGAAAATAAAACATACTGGGTATGGTATTGTTCACATACTTATTTGTGAAGCTGACAAATATTGCACAGGTGTATAAAGCACAGCCCACAAAACTCCAAGCTGTATAGATTTTAGCTATGCTAAAATGTGTTTTCCCTGCTGTTTTCATAATATTTCTATGTCAACAATTTCATGATGAAGCAAATTCAAGTACATGTCATGCTATGTAAGCCCCTAAACTATATTGGAATGCTAAATTCTCAAAACAGATAAGTGTCAATCACTTAAACACTGTCCTAGATAGCCGTAATCATATTTCTTTGATATTCAACTGAACTAAGCTTTAAGTAATGTCATTTATCTCCAGATGGTTAATTTATTGTTATGTCAGTAGAAGGATGTTATCATCACTGTAATTGCATGAAGATTACAGTGTAATTAAACAAAAGGATAACAGAAACTCCAGATCCCTCAGACAATCCATGAAAGTTAAATACCTTAATGGGCTTTCAAGATCAGTGTAAAATTGAACCAATCTCTCATGGTATTTTGTAATTTTTTTCAGCCTTCTGGGGAAAATGAATTAGAGACAGATTATACATCTTTTTTTTTTTTTTTTTTTTTTTTTTTTTTTTTTTTTTTTGGCTTTGCTTCTGCTTGACTAGATTGAATGCACCAACCCATTTCTTCCTTCAGCCTGAAAAGTGGGCTATCTGAAAGCTAAACCCCAGAAGGCATAAGTATAACACCACTTCTTAATTGCATAACCTTACAAGGACTTTTTGTGTGCCTGTGCATGAGAGAAAAAAGAAAAGCTAGCCAGTATCCTCAAACTCTTGGCTGTACTTCTGTCTTATATTATATAGACATTTAAATGACAGAAGATTAGTTTTTCACCATCATTTTTCCTGCTGCTGTGTTAATATTGAAAGCTTTATCTGGAAACTTGCAATGCATGTTATGGAGGGAATATCAGTAAGTTTCCTAACTCACTATAGTTTCCCTGCTACTGACAGCTGTTGTGAAAAGTACATGATCTGGTGGAACGTAACCCATTCTGATGAATATCCTAATCAATTCAGCAAAGGGATTTAGAAGATTATGTATCATGAAACTCTTCCAGTGGAGGCTTTTCTTCTGACATGCCATGAGACATCACTTGTCAGGAAGCTGGTAGATATCACTAGTAATTCAGGAGCAAGAGAAGCACCTTTATGTAAGGACACTGATGGACTGCAAACAACTTGCATATTTAATTGTAACTCTTAATGACTGCAAACTGTGAGTACGCTTAAGGTCTGGCAGAAATAAACTCAAAAGTTAGTTAGAGTCCAATGACTTGTCTGATCAGACAATTCCTGTCTGATCAGGCACATGCTTCCCCCGGGAAAATTCTTGGAGAGAGGCATGAAATATCTACTTGGTGAGATACCGCCACACGATAGGTCCCAAGTGCCTCTCAGCTCCAGCCAAACAAAGACCAACACGGTTCGCAGACAGGCTGGAACCAGAGAAAAAAAGGTTGGCAGGAGGATTATCTCTCTTGGGCCGAATATCTTGGCAGCTGTGTCATTGCAGTAACCTTGGCACTGGTAAGTCTTAGGACGAGACTTGAATAGAGCTGATGGGGGAGAAATATGATTTCGCAGTCTATTTCTGATATCTCTCTTCCACTGGTTGGGTAAAATGTCCCCATGCCTGAACAGCTCTTGTCATCAATCAAAAAGTTTGAACTGAGAGTGGTCTTTTCATGTGTGAAAACATTAAATGGAAACTAGTTCATCTTTGAGTTAAATTGTGGTAACATTAACACAGGCTTTTTCTCTCACTTAGGTTTGTCCGTTCTTTGCCTCTTCTCCAATCATTACCAGCTATCACTTGGGGCCTCCCCCTTCAGTGGTGGAGTGATTCTATGAAAACATCTGGCTTAGAGAAACATAAGCACAACAAAACACAGATGAAGCAAAAATCAAAGTGGGAAAAAACTAGAATATACTATTCTCAAGGTTTAGAGTTTGGGAATTAAGTCACATTAGCTCTGGTATCATCAATAATTCCCTTGTGTCTCCTCTCTTTTGCTGCATTATCCTACATTAAAGCAATCTGCATTACATAAAAGCACTGTATTCATCTGTATTTCAAATAACACAAACAAAACTGCAAACAGGTGAAGAAAAGCATCGATTTCCCTTTTACAAGGGTAAATGTAGCCTGGATAAAGTGTTTCCTTCCTTATGTTTAAGTTTTTACAGAACTTCAGTTCTTAATGAGGAATATGAGTATTTATATTGAACTCAGTAAACACAAGGGGGATGTGAAGAGCAAAATGTCTTTGGTAGTGTCATATAAAAACACATGTGGTTCATGTCTTTCAGTCATTTGCAAATGACTGGAAGGGTCATCCTTCATAAAATCAGTGTGCCATGCTACATGATCTGCAAAAAGCTCTATTTCATATTGCAAATGATTTGTCTAAGTATTCTAACAACCACCCAATGAGCTTAAATATGAAAAATAGAGGAAGTGTATAAGAAGTAAACAGAAAATGCCTTTAGATTAAACTAGACCAAAACTTAATTTAAAAAAGGGCTGAGATCTTAAGTTAGAATATTGTTCTACTTTGTGGAAGATGTATCATACAACACACACTTCACTCTGATGATAAATATTGGTCATTTAATCATATGGTAAGTTTCAAGCAGCAGTAGGTTATATGTGGTAAATACCATGTAATTACAGGGTACATAAAAAGCGATCCCTGTCTCCTAAACCAAAGTGCAGGTTATAACATAATTATGTTTAGACTTACTAAACGTAATCATCACATGTGGCTGGATGGTATTTGCCAAGAAAAAGCCATTTAGATTCTGCCCAAAGAAAACATATTCAATCCCTGCAGCATTAGGCGTTGGTGGAGTATAACTGTAGCCCCAAGACTCATTACCCACCCAAAAGATAAAAGTTATGGCAGGAAATCTAGAAGACTACTCTTAACATACAAAGCTTTAGACAGACATTAGCTGTAGTGAGGATAAGGCTGTTTCATCATCCTGTGGTGGAAAATATCTGTATGCTGCATAAGACATAATACACTGCTATTCCCATCAGATGACAGCTATAGAAGAGTGGTGACAGTTTTTTCCAAGATCATTTTACCCACATCCTTTTGAATGAACAACAAAAGAGAAAGTATGGATTAAGCCATCAAGACACAAGAAGACAATCTTACTTCCCATGGAATCTCAGAAAGCAAAAGACAGTCTTTTTCACATTCTGTTATTTTTTTAGGAAATTAAGTTCCTGAAAGATTAAATTCAGGACACACAGGCAGATACAGGAACAGAACTGCTTTTAGATATCACCTGCACTCACAGTTGTTTTCATTGTTGGAGGTCATGAATAGCAGCAGAGTAAAAATGAAGAACCTATGAATTTTTATTACTTCATTCAGCTTGAACAAAAAAAAATGTGGGCTCTATTTATTTCCTATGAAAATGTATAGACATATGGCTTGACACCCTTCTGGATTCTATCATGGCTGCCTTGGCCTCATTATGGAACTCATTATTACTTTTACTATTCAAATTTTATACCCCAAAAGCTGCTGCTTTCATGAGTTGACATCAATATGGAAAGTCATTCATGGTTATGGTAAAATGAATTGTCTTTCCTGCATGCCACACCAAGCCAATAATAAAACTGGAAAATAAACCAGCATTTCTGTCAGCTGGAGGTTAAGAGAGAGTGCTGTGAACTAGATTTAGAAGATTCTAGGCCAGGCAAGGAGGCAGACATGAAAATCACCTCCAAGTGACTTGAAACAAGGTGGTGCTGCACAGAGAGTAGCACATGCAGCCATAATGAGTGCAAAAAAGCAACAGCCTGGAGGTGCAAAATCCAGCAACTTACTCCTTCTGACTGATATTAGCAAAGCATAAGTTTACAAGAAGCAAAAAAAGTAAATTTTAAAAAACCAAACCACTCCAAAACAAAAAATCAGGATAAGGTCATGCAGATACTACAACAGACTAGCAGTTCCTCATGTTTCTTGAGAAAATTGCCTCTTGACTTCACAATATCAATTCCTGAAACAAATTTTCCCTACACAACTTATACTGGTAGGTTTTGCTTTTGCTCTTCTGGAAGAACATTTAAGAGGTTTGTTTGTTATCTATCTGTCCCGTGCACAGCAATATTGGAAATGTGTTTTATATATATATATATCCATTTACAGCCATAGCTCATGATAGCAAGAATTCAGGGAATCATAGAATTGTCACGGATAGAAAAGACCTCTAAGATAACTGCACCCAACAGTCATCCACTCTCCCTCTCCCCTCTCCAAAAAAATCACCGTGCCACTAAAGCATGTCCTGAAGTAGCTCATCTACACGTTTTTTTAATATGTTCAGGGATGGTGAGTCCATCAGCTCCCTGGACAGCCCCTTCTAGGGCCCAACTACTCCTTCAGTAAATAAATTCTACCTAATTTCTAGTCTAAATATCCCCAGGTGCAACTTCAGGCCATTTCCCCTAGTCCTATCATTATCTGCTTGGGAGAAGAAGCCAACACCCACCTGCCTACAATCTCCTTTCAGGTAGTTGGAGAGAGCAAGAAGGTCTCCCCTCAGCCTCCTCTTCTCCAAAGACAACAATCCCAGTTCCCTCAGCCTCTCCTCACAGGACTTGTTCTCTAGACCTTTCACCAGTCTGATTTCCTTTCTTTGAACTTAACTGCAGGAACAAATGTCCTTCTTGTTGTGCGGGGCCCAGAACTGAACACAGAACTCACTGGTGCTGCGTACAGGGGTATGATCACTTCCCTTTTCCTGCTGGCCACACTATTTCTGATACAAGCCAGGATGTTTGTCTTCTCGGCCACCTGGGCACACTACTGGCTCATATTCAGCTGGCTGTAAAGCAGCATTCCGAGGTTCTTTTCTGCCAGACAGCTTTCTAGCCACTCTTCCCCATGACTGTAGTGTTGGTTGGGGTTGCTGTGACTGAAATGCAGGACCCGGCACTTGGCCTTGTTGAACCTCATTCAATTTGCCTCAGCCAATTGAATCAATCTGTCCAAATACCTCTGCAGAGACCAGGCAACTTGGTGTTGTTTGTAGAGTTGCTGAGGAAGCACTCAATCCCCTCATATAGATCATTGAGAAAGATATTGAACAAGACCAGCCCCAAAACTGAGCCTGGAGAGGCACCACTGGTGACCAGTTGTCAACTGAATTATCTCCATTCACTATGACTCTCTGGTCCAGTTTTTAACCTACTGAAGATGATACTCATCTACGTCATAATCATCCAGCTTCTCTAGGAGAATGCTGTGGCAGACAGTGTCAAAGGATTTACTAAAGTCCAGGCAGACAACATCCACAGCCTTTCTCTTCTCCACTAGGTGGGTCACCTGGTCATAGAATCAGGGTTGGTCAGGAAGGACCTGCCTTTCTTGAACCCATGCTGGCTGGGCCCAATCCCTTGACTGTCCTGCACTTTCCCTGTAAGTGCACTCAAGATGAACCTCTCTATAATTTTTCCAAGACTGTTGATAAATGATGGAGAGAGGCTTGGTGACTTCTTGCATGAAATGGAGACATATTAATAATAGACTCCTTGCATAAAGTAGAGAATATTAAAAAAAAAAAAAAAAAAAAAGACTTCTTTCGTCAAATTACTTATAGAAACTGAAGCTGTTTTTACTGATATGTCAGATTGCAGTGATCAGACAAAAACCAAGCGATAGAAGAAGTAAAGTGAGTACATTCTAAAATATTCCTTATTTGAAGTACATAATATTTGTTCAGAGTACATGACCTCATTTGGTAAGGCATATATGCCGTTACTTCTTAATAAAAGAAAAGAAATAGTATCTTTTGATATCACAGGTTTTTATGATCTTTGTCAAGAAAATGAAAACAAGACAGTAAGGAAAGATTTCAAATGTCTACCTTGAGTACACAATTTGGTGAACTTAGCCAATAAAGAAAATTTTAAAGCTGCATATCAGTAGTATTTATTCTTTGAAAATTTTTTCACACAACTGCGTGTCCATCCTCTTGTCTGGGGACTCACTAGTAACAGTCAGTCCTCACCATGATCTTCAGCAGCATCTGGAATACCTGATTTTAAAAGCCACAGACAGCTTCCCTTAGTTTAGTAATTCCCTCTTGAATGTTTTTGGTCTGATGGGTCTACAATGATTCCATTAGCATAGGAAATTATTATACAAGAATCAAACAAATGTAGATAGAAACAGCTAGAAATGTTCTTATTTTGTGCTTGATTGTGATGGGGATGGAACAGGAAAAAAAGAGAAGTGGTTTAGGCATATGTAACTAACTTCTCAGGGTAAACTGAAACCACAATTCTGGCCATCGTCTACAACTTTGAGCAGCAATTTAATGCTTAAGTGGTTTGTAAAGTTGGTGTTCACTTGCATTCTTGCAGACACTGCTTCCTGGGGCAGCTTAAAACACCCATGAAGATTTCACTTAATCTGTTCTCTGCCTCTGTGTGCAGCAGTGGCAGGGTGTATCTGGTCACTTTGTTGGAACTCTAATAACTTTCAGAGCATGCACACTTTGAAGCAGATTCTGACAAGGCAGTTTGGCTCTTATCATAGGGTTGATAATGCATGCACTGAAGAAAATGAGATTGAGGAAAAGAGGCACAGCTGCAGGGCAGAGCTGGGCTCTCTTTACAGACAAGTGAGACAAGGAGCACACTGAAGCCATGAGTGGCTGTATCAGTCAAGCTAAAGGACAGAGAAGCATGGGAATTTTCTACCTCTTGACAGAAAAGCCAGAGATATGAGTGGTGAGGAATCTGAATATTACCAGGAGATACACACTGAAACAAAAGTTCTGAAGACAAATTTCCTGATCCAAGACCTTCAGATAGCATTCTAACATCCTGGGGGAAAAAAAAAATCACATAAGCAACCCTGGTATATCAGGCAGAATTTTAGAGCAAAGGCCTAAGAGAAGCTTAATGAGTATTTTGAGGATGATAACTGTAATAGGAATACAGTCACAAGACAGAAGGGTGATGTTAACCAAGCAACCAGGGCTTCTTCCACACCTGCAAAAGTCACAGACTCAGTGGGCCACCACTGCACCAGGAGATTCTCCCCTTCAATGCCTGTCACGCTGAATCTCAGCTCCTTTGCCCCATCATGGACCAAAGAGTTTGTGCCTCTACATCTGTCATGCCATGGCTTTTGGAAGAGCTGCAGTGCTTAACACAACACATGTCTTTCCTCAAAAGGGTCCCTCACGTGGGAACTCACTTTTCTGGAGACAGTTATTTTACATCTTCCCCAGACACTATCTGGCTTATCTGACCAATACTCAATGGTTACAACCACACATATAGTGTAAACCATAGGCAGTAGTAACCAAGAGTTTGTAACTGAGTCTAAGTAAAGGCCTTCCAGATATTTGATTCATCTGGAAATGTAAAGAAGCGACAGCTAGTACAGAGTAGTGCAATCCCGTGTTTGGCTACTGCCTTCCCACCCTGGTACTATCTGTTCCCTTCTAATCATGCAAACATTATACAAGACATCACAGAAGACCAGGATCCTGATAAGAGGGTCAGACCCAGCTTCATCTGTACTCTGCTGACATAGGTCAATCAGTACAGCAGCAAATAGTGAAGCCGTAGTGATTCCTGACATTTCCAGAGCACAGCTTTCTGAGTTCATTGACTGCTGATGAGGAAGGCAACACCACAACTGATCAAGATCAGCACAGTGACTTTGTTGATCCTAGCAGACATGTGCATCCTGACTTTCTTGTACAGTATCAGTCAGGAAGGAGTTGTGGAAGATAAGGATGCCATGCAACTTCCTACATCAATCAAAGGGACAGAAGTAACACTTTGAGCATGATTTACACTGGTATACAATGTGACAGAACAATTTTTTTTTTTTTTTGCCAGAGATGATAATGATTGGGACACATTCAATCAAGACCAACACACTGAGAAAGCAATCAAGTCAAACCCACTATGATCACTTCCATATTTATTACTCAGCAATAATAGGACAAGAGGGCTGAGGGATATCAAGTACTGCATTACACTGGTGCTTTTTGCCTCTTTTGCACTAAGCTATCTGGCTCTGGGAAAGGCAGTTTCTAGGTAGTCACATCTACTCTCTTCTGCTGTCACCAGAAACACTGTATAAGAGGTAAAGATCTTATGTTCTTAAGTTCAAGAACATCCATATTTCTATTTCCAAGTTCTCTCTTCAGTGACCAGCTACCTCTATTTGCAGGTCAATCTTAATTACAGCTTTTTACTCTGTGCAAAATGCAGCATTGTGCAGAAAGGGCAACACCTCAAAAAAAAAAAAAAAAAAAAGACTCCTGAGGCTTTCAACCAAGGTGAGTGATGTCACTTACTTTGATTCTGTCTGTCTGTGGTCAAGCAAACAGTGGAAGATGCCAAGTAAGACCAGAGAAGCTCTTAAAACAAGAAAACTTGGTAGAGGTATACCACAGTATGAGTGAAACTATGTACAGATTCATGTTGCTGACGTTCTCCCTTCTGCAGCTGCCTGAGGGAAATGCTGAAACAGGACTGCCCCAGCAGTGCTCAAACCCAAATAGCAGTCACCAGAGAACCCTAGCTGGTTACCCTCTCTAAACCTGTTTGTTGAAATGATGGTTGGTACCAGAAGGGAAAGCTTTCCCTCTCTTACCTTCTTGCCTTGAAATTCCCATCACAGAACAGGACTGCCTTCCCTTTGTGTACAGTCTGGATGGCTGGCACCAGTCCCTTGGCTTACCCCAAAATAGAAGCCCACCACATGCTTATAAACTTGAAAGGGGTTGTCACTACTCTGACACTAATGATCTTCATGGCACAGTCTTTTGTAACTAGACTCACACTTCCCCATTGAAATTCAACTTCTTAGTTCTCTAGTTTGGTTAATGAACACACCAAGGTGATGTAAACCCACACCCTCATCCAACATGCTGTCCCCAACAATTTACTTGCTTTCACATCCCTCCTACCAAGGGACCGAAAACTAAGCCAGCAAAAATACCAAAAGAAAAGCTTCATTACTCCACTGTATTGCAGCACAAGCACTTTGCTGTCCCAAGAACAGTGCCCTAAAGGTAACAGGCAAGGTCAGTGGTGAATGAAACTTTCTTTTCTTGGCTCTGGAGGCTTATGCTAATTTAAAGTTTTCACAAACTTCCAGTCTTAGACAAGTCTGTATGATTAATGTTTCTTTGAAAATCTCTTGAGCTTTTGATTTCCACTTGAGACTCTAAGTGGGTTAATCGTCTCCCTTTCAAACTTGTAAATTATTTTTGGTCTAAATAGCACCTAACAGAAATATTTACTTCTGCAACTGTAAAATAAGTGTAAACCTGCTAGTTAGATTTTAACTTTTTCTTCAGTTCTGCAATGGGGATGACTGAATGACCTCTTCCTGGATTAAAATCACATGCCTGCAGGTCTGGGAGAGCTGAAAAAATCTCTTAACAGTCACTGAAAGATGTTTCTTACAGCAAGAGACATGCTCTAGAGACAGATTTCCTTCTCATTTGCAAATACACAGATTCAGTAATGAAGCATGAGGAAGCAATCACATGGCATTAAAATTCTGGACTTGAATATTTAATATTAGATCAGCAAAAAAAAAAAAAAAAAAAAAAAAAAGTAACAAATAAATATTATTATTATAACAAGATGTTTTAAAACACTCAACCAGAAAACTTAGAAAGGATTATAAATCTGTCCTCCATTTGGTCTGTTTCTCTGTGGTGGAAAACACATTGGTCTTTACAAAATCACATCCCAAACTTTCAACTTTTGAAAACTCATTAAATCCCACCATACTGAAACCAGGGGCTTATAAATTTGAATTAAATTAATGCCAAGCCATTTCTCAATAGAAAAAATGCAAGCATGCCTCTTTAAATCTAGCCACATAGACTATAAAAACAGTAGAAAGACTAAGGCTCCACTAAAAATACCTATTGAAATAAGACTGATGAATCCAAGATGGAATCACAAAAAAAGCAGGAACTCAACTATTCAATTTTCGTTAAGTATTAAAACTAAATTTTAATGCAGTTTTTAATATACTCATGAAAGCCATGTTTTCTAAATAAATAAACGTTATTTACAGTGATGCCTATAAGCAACCCATGCGTTTTATGAGAAATTTAATGCTTCAGTTACTCAGCAAAGGCTGGTAACACAATCAAATGAAAATACAGTGCTAAATATTCTACCAGTTGCAGAGATGGCTTTTGGCATTTAGCAAATTAGAAAAGTACTTAAGGGCTTGAGCCTGCAAAGGCTTGGAGGACCATGAATACCTATTGAGTTCAGTCAATATTTAAGATCTCACAGTCTAAGGGCTACCAGTTTTGACAGCAAGTCTGTTTTTCCACTTAAACATTTTTTCTAACGAAGGACAATGCCTGCCTCTACAGCTCCTGACATATATTACCATGGTATTCAGGAAAAACCTACAGCTACCACTCAGCAACACGTAGAATAAAGTACTGGAAACTATATTTAAGCTCCTATGCACTTAAGTTACTACCATAAAGGTCTGAGTGGATACCTGGGAGCACCAGTTCAGGGTGGCCCTTCAGCCCTAATGAGACATTCACATGCAGTCATCTTGGCAGTCAAATAACTCCTCCAGCACACATGGCTCAATGCCATGGACAGTGTTTCCCATTTTCTTGAAAAGTCTGGGAGAAAAGAAGAATTCAGCCATGCCTAGGGACTTTTCTTCCTCAGGCTGCTTCCAAGCCTTCCATTCAATAACAAGAAAAAGAAAGTATTTACACCTCTGGCAGATGGAAATCATACATTCACCTTGGCATGGAAGAGGAAACCCTTGCACACTTGGCACTGGCTGCTCTCACAGCACCTTTCCAGATTGGAGGGGGAGAAGGGCCCTGAGGAGGAAATCCTATTGCAGAGGTTAAGAGGCATCTATTCAAGAAGCCTAAAGTAGGTGCTTTGAATTGCCTTTCATTCCATTGATTAGGTAAGCAAATATGTCTTACTTCAAAGTGCTATGTCTCCTATTCCCTCCTTCCTCCCACCTTAAGAGAAGGAGGAATTTTTTTGCACAAAGGTTCTTGCTTTTTAAAAAATCACAATACCAAAAAGAATCTTTTGCCCCCTATATTTAACTGAGCATCCATATAGCTCAGATGATATATCTACATTTTAGGTAGAAAAGACATGTTGTAAAATGATTTTTTGAATCACATTTATACTATTATTCTTATACTATTGCTAGCTAGACACCAACTCTACAATACTAGTGACCTATTCTTTTTCTTTTGCTCTAAGTACTTATTGAAATGAGCAAGCAGAGAGCATATTTAAAAGAATCAATACAGAAAAGCCAATAAAGTTGGCAGGCTAATTTGGGCAGAGGGATGATGCTTCCTCTCATTCTAGAACAGAAGATGACAAATGGTTTTCCTTGTTTCATCTTCACTTTTTAAAGCTAGTTATTTTTCTTAGAGGCTGTACTAGTCAGTCAGTATATGGCTGTTACATTAGCTTCTGTGACCATTGGTTTGCTGTCTACTTCTGTTTCTTCCTTGGTAACTGGTTTTAAACACATGTGCTTTTTGTAAGGACCAGCATACCAGAAATCCCCATGGCCAGTGGAGCACCCAGTATCCACTTTTATCAAAATTACTGCACAGAAATTATGTAGAGCAAAAGTAATACCTAATTCATGCAGCTCTTGGGTGTGACTTTTCACATATCTACAACCTTTAATCTTACATGGAGTCAGCCAAATGTTTTCTGAATGAAATACCAGAAAAGAAAGAACTCAGCTGATCTTTTGATGCCTTAATAAAAGACAGCAGGATTTACCAAAGTACTTCTTGCTTTGCTTTCCATTTATTGCTGATGAAGAAAGGAATTTAAGATGATACTAACGTTGC
This sequence comes from Heliangelus exortis, assembly GCF_036169615.1. Taxonomy (NCBI): domain Eukaryota; kingdom Metazoa; phylum Chordata; class Aves; order Apodiformes; family Trochilidae; genus Heliangelus; species Heliangelus exortis. The sequence goes on from NC_092423.1 coordinate 19,827,671, forward strand.
AGATTTAGCCCTTTTCAGGGTACTGCTCATTACTCAGTTGCATACATTCAATATTTAATCCTGAATTTTTCACTGGTACTGACCTGTTTGTGCTCAGATGTAAATTTTCCCTTTACTATCAGTTCTCAACAAATCACAACTGAAAGTCTTTTGCTTTGGCATCCTCTTTAATCTGAGCAGGTCTTTCCTGTGACATTTCCATTGCTCTTTTAGATAATAAAAACTATGTAAACAAACTCCCTCATTTTTATCAAGGCTGCATATTTTCAATACATGGGTCTTTCCCCATGAAACAAGCTTTCCGATCTCCAGGTTAGAATTGTACCCTTATGTGCAACTGACTTTCTGCAAAAATTTTAATACCTTTTCTGAATTTCACTGCTTAATTTTAACTACAGTTTCTAACTGAGAATGCTTTTGCAAAAAGAGCAGGGCAAGGGACTCTGTACCTAAACAGAGAAACTCTTGTGATTTTTACTAATTATCTGTGGTATGCAGCCTGCACGCTTCATATTATCTTTGGTAGTATCATAGCACAGTGGGGTTTTTAATTTAATTTATTTCTACAACATTTAATTCCTGTTTCTCCTCTTGTATCAAGCATACTGCTGAAGTTAGCTAGAAGGGCAGAATACTACTAGCTCACATAACATGCTTTTAGTTGCTGCCTCAAACACATGCCCAATTGCTGTGCATTTTTGTGTCATGGTAAATCTCTTGCTGAAGACATCTTCCATCTCACATATTTTGACACTGCACTTCAACAAAGGACTGCTCATTTTATTTATTGGCACATTTACAGTCTTTGCTACCAGAGACGTGAGAGCCTTACAGGGAGGAGATAAATCATTTACCTTCAGCAGGTGTAACTCACTCTTACCCCATCTCTCAGACTGAAGGTCTGGTGGTAATATACTGCAGCTCATCAGGTATGACCTGCTCTTGGTTTCTCATCAACAGCCTCTTAAAGAGGAGTGAAGTTCTATACCAGAAGCAAAGTGAAAATGTGCTGGAGTGCTACAGCACTCTGCTATGAAGATTTACTTCAGGCAGTGACTGTGGCTTCTGAAACAGCAGATAAATGGGAAGAAAAATTGTGTCCAAGGTAGTAAGATATTTGCTAGCAAGCTGCAAAAGAAGCCTCCCTCCCATGTTATCATTTGACTTTCCAGAGAAGAGAGTTGATAGGATATTAAGAATTTTTACTTTCACAATTAGGCACTGTCTTATGTTTACACGCTTATAAAGAGTCTCATAGAAAGCTCTCCTGAATCTATGTACTGCTTTTTGCAGGGCCAGCATTTTGTTTCATTACAAGAATAATGAGAATCCCATTTTAAATAACCTGCTCCTAGAGTTTTGGAAATTATCTTTGCTCAATGTGACATACTATATCCTCATCTGAGATCAAATATTAATCAGTTAAGTGCTTGCTAGCACTGTACTCCTTTTAAAAACATTTTCTTTTATTTATTTATTTTTTTTTACACTAATGCTGCATAACAAAGCCTCTACTATATATAATAAAGAAAGTGATGCCTCTTCCCTAGTATCAGGACCTCAAATGAGGAATATCTTTCCAAATCAAACTGGACAGCAGTGAAATATATTGAGATCTATATGTTGAGATATCTTACAAAGCTAAACTTTTTTTTTGACAAAGGCATTCTAAAACACCATTTGAAAAAATTTAAAAATATTAACCAAAAAACCCTTTAAAAGTAAAAAGCACATTTTTTTATTCCATGAAGAAAAAAAGGCCATTCTTCTGATCATTTGTGGCTTTTTAATTTCACGAATTTTAATTTTTAGTCTTTCTAATTCTAGGGTCATAAAGACACGTACACAAAATCTGTGTGATGAGACCCACTGAAGCATACAGCTAGATGTAATATTTTACTGCCAGTTGTTTTTTTGCTCTTGTTTTCAGCAAATGCAAGTCAGATGAATGTACAACCTTTGCTGATAGCAAGAAAGCACTAACAGTTGAAGCAAATCTTCTTGAGATCCCTTCCATCACAGCTGGATGCTGTCAGGTGTCTTTCCTTCAAGTTCTAAAACAACAGGAGTCTGCAGCTAGATTTATAGCATGTCATTTACATTGAAATTTGATCTTAAACATCAATTTTCAGTGCTGCACCAAAGTCACAGTTAACATAACTCAAGTGGACTAATTGATTTTGTCCATTTTATACTTTTCTGAGCCAAAGTAGAAGCCCATGTCATTTAATTATGCAGTTTAGCTAGCTAACATTTTAAGGTTTGATGACACCAATATAGAGATACATAATCCCAGCACTGATAAGCTATTGAGTAATCTGAATCTTGGTTGGAGCTCTGAGTTTATATATGGAGTTTTTTGGGGTGTCTTTTTTTAAGGGTATAGCTGGAAAGGAGCTTTGGAGAAAAAGACCTCAGTGTTCTGGTGGACACCATGTTGAACATGAGGCAGTAATGATGGGACACACCCAGGATGCTGGGTCCAGCTCTGATTTCCCCAGCACAACAGAGATATGGAACTACTGGTGACCATGCAGTGAAGGAACACCAAGGACAGTTCAGCAAAGACAATTAGGAGACTGTTTAGCCTGGAGAACATGATTCTTAGGATGGATTTCATCAAGATACACAGATACTCAAAGGAAGTGTGCAAAAGGATGGAGCCAGGCTCTTCTCAGTGGTGCCCAGTGACAGGCAAGAGACAATGGGCAGAAGCTGAAACACAGGAGGTTTTACTTGAACATCAGAAATCACTCTCTTACTGTGAAGGTGACTCTGCACTGGCACAGGTTGCCCAAAGAAGTTGTGGAGATATTAAAAAGCTGTCTGGACACTGCCCTGCTACTTGGTGACCCTCCTTGAGGAGAGTTGGATCCGATGACCTCTAGAGGTCCCTTCCAACCTCAACCCCTCAGTCATTATTTATTGTTTAAAAATTACTTTCTAACACTAACTGAAGACAAATATGTGCAAGGTTATTATGTGTCTATTTTGTGACATATCCATTAATTTTCAGACTAATAGGAAATTTTGCCTGAAAAAAGTATCATTCTGTAAACATGCACGTAATGAATTATCTTTCTAACCTCAGCAGTTTAATGAGATCAAGCTGATATACGAGAAAAAGAATATTTAATAGAGATCAAAGTCATTAAAACACTAGCAGATCTTCTTAATAAATTCAGTCATGGTCCTTTGTATTTATTGCCTGATTACTAAAGTTGTTATCACTTGCCTCATGGGACACAATAATTTCATTCTTAAATTGCACTGTTGGAGAAACTAGAGCTATAGAATAGGGCAATCCTACAGAATGAAGTTACCAAGTCATCCATGAATAAAATTAAGTGGCCAGCTGAACTGCACAAACTGTCTGCAGGTTGCTGATAACTGTACTGTTTTCATACTGCTTCAAACTTTACCTGGAGGTGAGGCACTGTTTAGAACACACCACAGTTCCTGTATTGATTTTCTGCTGTGTTGCCATGGAAACTTTTCCCACAAAAAAATGCACATCGCCTTACAAATTCATACATACACACACTGTGTTGGTGTTGGTGATGGGTTAGAGGAGGCGCCAAATCTAAATGCTCCTTCATTTTAATCATCCATTTAACTGATAACAATGCACTAAATCCTATTCAGTAATTTCTCTTGTGGCTATTTATTTTCTCAACCTTCTTACAAGGTTGAGAAGGTTTCCATGGATATCAATCAAGTCTTATAATGAGATTCTTCTACTCAATGTCTCCTTAAAGTCTCTCCACTCACTCATTAGAGAGGCAACCTTTTATTTGTTTCTTCCTTGGGTTTATTGCTTTGAAACCACTGGACTGGAACTTGCTTATAAGTGTTGTGACACAAAACGAGTTTTCAGACCAGCGCTTTTAATTCATTCATTTTCTTGAGCAGGTGAAAGGAGAAATGTTTCATGCAGTTATGTTTGCTTTCATGAAGTCAATCAGGGAAGAAGTCAGGCTTTAACTCTGTGTGGCAAGGGCCAGCCTACAGAAAAACTGGAATGAAGGTCAGTATTTAATTTTGTTTCTTTTTAGAAAAATCAAAACAAATCACTGAAAATTTTTGTTTATGAAAACAACTTCATCTAGCTGTTCTCAGTTCTTTAATTTTATCCAAGGATAATGTAACATCTGCTTATGGTGAAAATAGTTATTTAGGCTAATAAGATGAAGATGACTTTAATGGTTAAAGAAGTTTATGCAATCTTACAGAAAGTAAGTGGAACAAACAGTAACACAAATGCCATGGGTCCTTGTCTCCCATGACTATGATCTACCTTGCTTCATGGAGTTACAGGGGCTTTTAGCTCCTGATTACAGCTGAACTGGAAGATCAGATGAATATTTATGAAGCAGGGATGCCTACAAGCAACCCACGGTCTGCTCATTTCCTGTTGTAAAGATCTTTTTGGAATATCAGTGTACTAGAGAGTGTTCTTTGGTCCCCGTTTTAAATTTATTCTGTGGTCGGACACTCTGATCTCTGAAAATCCTTCTCAATCTGAAGCGTTCAACATTTTTATGATTATTTATACAACTGTCCCATGCAGAGACCACAATTATTTGTGAAGGCTTAGCACAAGCATGCCATAAATAGAATTGCTCTGCCATCAACAGCTTTCAGCCTCAGTTAATTATAAGACATAATAGGAGGGTGAAGCAAAATTCCATCATAGATTGATTACCACTCTTGCTGAAACCAATTAGAAATTTCCTAAGGATTCTGAAGGCATAATGCTGAGGTTCCATCTAAAAGGCTCTGTTTCAACCATTGCTTTAAAGCTTGAGAATGTGCCAAAATATAAGCAGAAATGGGGTCCAGGATGGAAGTGTTAAATAAAAGAAATATATAGAAGAAACCAAATAACAGCAAGAAGACAATGAAGTGACTAGAGACAGCAAGAGGAGACAAATCAGGGTGAAGCTGTGAGGTTGTCAACAGGACACGAAGACTTGACATAACCAGAGATGTATTAAATAAGACCAAGAAAGCATTTATGGATTCACCTGTCCAAAACTGAAGTTTAATGCTCCATATGTTGTGATGAAACTAATGGAGTACAAGCCTGAGATATCATGCCATTCAATTCAACAGAGAGAGCAAAAGAGTAGTTTTTGAAAAGCTGCTGACTTTGCTACTACTTTCAGACATCAAAAAAGCACTAATCATCCACGACCATCCAGAAGAAAATCTCCAGAAGAGGAAATTGAACAACACAAACCAAATGAAAGATGCAAATAAAATTCACTATTATGGCTGGAAATGGAGTAGAAATAAAAATCTTTCAACAGAAAACTCAGAATTTTTTAGCATAGTTTTATGACATTCAGAAACATAGTAACGTGACCACTGTCTCTTTTCATACATTAACAATTTTAATGCTCTTAAGGATGGATTTATAGAGTTCACTGCCATGAATTCATGGAAATTTATAGAAATTTTTAAAATTAATTCAATTATTTCATAATCCTGATGTTATATAGGACAGCTGCATTTTCCTACGTTACCAGAAATGATCGTGTTGTCACTTTTCCCTTTCTCTTTCCCTCTAGCAAAAAAACCCCCCAAAAACCCAAAACCTAAGTCAAAACCGAAAACCAAAAAACAAAACAACAAACCACCAAGTCAATGAAAATATTTGTGAATCGATAATCTTACTGTGGACCTACAAGAACATGTTTCAATACTGTGCCGAGTACAAAAATTTCCATAAGCTATGTCTGGAGGTAGTCCAGCTGCCTGAATTGGCTGTTGCCTCTTTTCTCACATTAAGGCCAAGTAGACTTTTCATGACACACTGGACCCACCTTTAGGTACAATGAAGGCAACCCAGTTCTCTTGGTATCAACACACAAGAGATGCTGAGATGGCTGGGGCTTTCGTGCTGGTTCACCTGTGAGGATGAGGTTCACCAAGTTGTGTAACTTTCTGTCACACCAGGACTCATCTGTACCCCAAAGTATGAGAGAAAAAAATACAGGATAGTACTTCCACACACAGAAACATGGGAGGACAAAATATTTGTCTTTTGAGTGACCTTTCAATCCGTGACTCAAAAGCACAATATTATCAAGTGAATATTTCCAGTTGTGTGGGAGGCTGGTATATTAGCTTAGAGAAAGGCAGTCACAAAAAACCCACAAACCTGCCAAACATCCTGAAGGAATTATCTTAGATTATTTAAGTCTACTTATTAATGGGAGTGCTAGTCTGCTACAGAAAATAATGATGAGATGACAAGATCTCTGTAAACCTATTCAAAATCAGATCTTCTTTCTGCTACTCCTTACATTTTCTTTTAATTGAAGAAGGTTCTCCTAGTGTGTTGTTGTTTTTGGAGACCACCTGTTTCACACAGCTGTCCAATAAATACATTTTCAGTGCCAGCTGACTTAAAGGACAAGTTGACTGCTTGCTACAGAACATCTTTTTTTTCACGTTGTTTCAGTTTTACATTAATGTACTGAGGTGACAAAGTTATTCGCCATATTATCAAAATTAGTAGCTTAATTGTTACAACACAAACATCATTCTTCTACAGAACTGCTGTTCTGCAACAGAATTGATGGACACATCAGATAGTTATGCATTAGTGAAAATGCCCCAGTAAGCTGCCTACCAGCCCTATGCTGGTGTTTGCTTTTGCAATAGATAAGCTTCTGACATGCCCAGGGAAGGCAACTGACTACCAACTGCAGCACTAGATCAGTGCTGTAGAACAAGAGAATCCAGTGTGCCCCTAATAAAAAGCCATCTATAGTGCCAGCCAACTACCTGTTATACAGAAGGAATCATCAACAGGTAGGGAACTCATTTCAGAACTTTCTCAAAGTTGAACCATATCTTGTTAATGACCAGTCTCTGGTAGCAGAGGACAGTAACTCTATATTTTGTTCTGAGCTGGAGCATCTTAAGAACTGCATAAGTTTTCCTAAAAGGAGCAATTTTTAATATGGCTTATAGCTGTTTCTGATTATTGGCTTTGCAGGACTAAACAGTATCACTATTAGATTGGCAATTTCATGCAGATCCTTCAAGAAATCCAGACCTTCCCAGCTGCTATGAATGGGACAAGCTACCATGTGTCCTTATTTTCAGTGGCCACACAGCTGAAGGAGTAAGGCATAAAACGTCTTTCGCAGGGAATTTTTTTTAACAAGATGGCAAACACAGCAGAAGTTAAGCAGCCCAGGAGGAGCTGCAAGTCGATAAAGGTGCTTATATTTTAATTAACAAGACATCATTCATAAATAAAACCAGGAAAAACCTACCTGGCATCCTGATAACATAACTACAAGGTAAAAACTCCCAACTGTAAATGTATTAGAAAAAAATAGACATCTAAATGTGAAATACTGAATAAAATCCATACCTTTATTAGTTTTCTAATATTTGATAAGTTTAAAATGCTTTTGGGAGTGCAGCTGACCTTTAATATCTATATTGACTATCAAAATAGCAAAATTAAAAGGAAAACAAGATGCCAACACTGCTATACTCCAAAGCAACTACATTTCAACCCCAGAAATAATTGAGAATCTTCTTGAATTCCTAGGCTGTATTGCATTTTTGCCTGAAATTACTTCCAACATTTATGAAAGGAAATCATATCATATGGCATTCATGAAAATTCTGATCCTTCCCATCTGTCTAGTCATAGCAGGAATATATGAGAGAAATAGGTTAGGTTTCTGTCAATAAAACATATACATGAAACTGTCTCCATATTAGAAACTGCCCATCACATGGATTTTAAAATATATTTTTAAGAATCAGAGTACTCCACATATGTTTTTATATCTTTTTCTGATTTTTTTTTAACTGCACAGTAAACCACATACATAATTTACTACTGAAAATTCACATTTTGCCATTCTTTCCTGGTCTACATAAAATACAATAATTGATAACTATACAGCTATAATGTACGACTCTCTTTTAAGATGTACATTTATGGATAGATATTACTCGTGCTCTATTTGTGTTTCAGGTTAAATTTTCTCCATAAATGAGAGCAATGATAGAATAACCCACACATAGCCAGTGGTGAGAACAACATGTCTCAAAAAGTGAAATTATCCCAACTACTCCTGCTAAATGTTGTCCAGATTCCTTAATAACTACTTAGGTTACTCTTCATGTAAGGTAAAACTAGCTGTATACCTCCTAAACACCTGTCCTGTTCCCTCTCCTCACAATGGAAACAGATGAAAAAAGTATTTATGAAATACGAATAAGTGCATTTTGCAGTAGGAGATCCAGGGCTCGATTTTAAAGCACTCTGAATTCTGAGAAGTAAGAGATGATGCAGGCTGCTCCACCAAACCTTTCTGCCATTTGATGACTGACTACATATGAAGCAATGTCAAATTACATTTGGACATTTTCACAGCTGAATGCACAACTCTATAATCTCTGTTATCAGAAGCCCATGGTCATACTAGAAGTTGGAATTAACAAATAAAATAATCATAACAACTATAGCTGCAGAAGCACAGAAAAAGTATTTGTAAAAACTCCAAAACTTGTCTTAGAGAGAAATTTTTATGTATCTAATCAAGCTGCTGGCTGGTTTTCACAGGCAGCACAAGCATATATGTCTTCCCCACAAAAAGAATGTTTTTTCTTTCACATCACTATATAAAAGAAGCCAATAATTTATTAAGTTAGCTAAGAAAAGAACTTGTTTCAAAGAAGGCTTAAATAACTCTTTTTCCTGAAAATGTGGACATAGATTTTTATAACTGAGGTGAATAATGCCATGGCTGCCTTAACCCTGCTTTGACACTTGAACTCATACACAGCTCAGGACTGCTAAATTGGGAGAAAATGAAGCCATAGTCACAGGTAGGAGTGTACAATTTGAATAGGGAAGCAAGTGTACAGTTCACATAATAATTACTCTGGTCATTAGGAAGACTCAAAGGTCTCTGGATATAACAGTTTACAGAATACCCCTCAGGGAATCCCAGTACCTGAAGAGGGCCTACAGGAAAGCTGGGGAAGGGGTTTTTTTGTAAGGGAATCTAGTTATAAGACAAGGGATAATGGCTTTTAAAAGGAAAAGAGTGGATTTAGGTTAGACATTAGGAAGAAATCTTTTAGTGTGAGGGTAGTGACAAACCCAGGGAAGTTGTGGATGCCCAATTCCTGGAAGTGTTCAAGGCCAGTTTATGTGGAGCTTTGAGATATCTGGTCTAGTGGGAGATGTCTCTGCCCATTGCAGGGGGTTGGACTACATGATCCTTAAGGTCCATTCCAACCCAAACCATTCTATGATTCTGTGATATGATTCTATGAATAAATGTAGGCCATTAAGACCATTAAAGCCATTTTTGCCCTTAAAATATTGGTTGTACCACATTTGTGAGAAAGGTAGAAATTAGGGGATAAGAATCTGAAAGCAAAATATGTTACTATATATCACACTTCAGAGATTTACTCAAAAGAAAGAAAAACTTTATTTTAGTACATAGGATTGTGAGTGACAGAATTTAAGACTATTAGTGAACACTCAATAGATTTTTTTTTCCCTGTATATTTCATGCATCCCCTACATAAGGCAAGGAATGAAAGCACAAGATAAACTGCAGCAAAAAAAGAATGGACTTATAAATACTGCTTTTTATTGCACTATTAACCTATTCCTAAATAGCACCTTGTTTTATTTGGCTTCACTACAACCAGCCACTGAGTTATATGAAATCACACATCTGCCATTCAGCTCAGGAAATAACAATTCTGCAGCTAGGTCACTCCAATTAATAACCTCTTAAAGCAAAAAGCATTTATTCTTCTGAAGAAACAATTGGATCATTTGACACTCACTTCAGCAAGCCAGTTAAGTCCTTTGATTCTTAAAACAGCCACCATTTATATTCTTTTCAACAGCCTTCAGACTCTCTCTGCTCTAAGATGTGCAGGCACGTACCAGGCTGCCACGTGCCACACTCTGAAGTCAAAAGTCACTATTTTTCCTCAAGCAAATAGCTACAAAAGGATTTTTCAAAGTAAGTGGCCCCAGGCATTAAGGGTCATGCTGTAGTTTTAGGTCTGGCTTTCTTTTTTCAGGTTGGTTGAAAGCAAAGTTATAGGCTATACTTCAGCTTGTACAGATTTTGTAGTACAGTAATGGGTGAAGTTAAAACATTTCTACCAGGAATTGCAGGGCAGACCCTGCCTGCTAAGTTATACCAACATTGTTCCTGGCAACACAAGGCAGCTTTGAGCCCACTAACTCTTAAGGAGAAGCATTGTAGTGATGGCCCTAACACTTTGCCTATTCATCCTCTAACTTTTCAAAGCTATGTTCAGGACTGGCCACTGAGGCAGAGTAAGAACCTCAGGTTAGTGATTCTGCACACATTATCTTTTCTTGGAGGCACACTAGTAAGACATAAGAAGCTGCTTTTCCAGAATGAACTAGGAGCCTGTTTGAATGTGACTATCAAAATGACACAGATAACATGAAATTTTTACTATATTATGAAGTAGTGGTAAGTAATTCTAATATAAAAGTCCTGTCTAGAATAGCCACTGAAAACAAATATTTTTATTATTATTATTTGACAGAAACTCTCAATGAAAACAACAAAAACCTATTTTCTATTTGTTCCATTTTTCCTGACACCTAATTAAATCCATGGTTTGTCACAAAATTATCAGCTCAAAACATACAAAGGAAAAAAAAAAAAAAAGTCCTGATGAATTCCTTCCTAATATTCATTTGAAAAGCAAACTCTTTAGTTCTAAATGTTTTTTTTTTTCACTGCTCACACCTGGAACCACCTCCTCAAGAACAGGCATATGCATGAAAAAGCTTGAAGGTTGTTGATGTCACAGCCAAATGAAAACACTGACAGAAGGGAAAAGATGTGCATAGAGATGAAGCCAAAATTGTGGGAAGCAAGTGAAGAAAGTTAGGTCCCATTTCAAAACTGAAAAGGATCCATGGGAACCTGTTTATTTCAATGGGCTTGGTTTCAAAAACAGACTGATATCAATCTGAACAATTTGCAAGGATAATGAATTTAGCAAGGACTGGCTTGAGACAAGGTTGTTGCCAAGGAAGGAATGAAGCTATAATGAAGAAGCTGGCAACGGAAAAGTGATTTTTCACAATGTGACTCAGACAACAGTTTCATGCACTCTGTTCTTCAACTGTTGAGCATTCAAACCATGTCACAGCATTTGCTTTTCTTAAAACTCCCCAAGAGTCAGAGGGGGACAGTCATCACATCCACAATGAAGCACAGTCAAGATATTAAGAAAATCTGTATTCCCTATACTGTCTGTTAGAGATGTTAACACAATTCCAGGTGCAGACTTTCCTCTGACTTTGACAGATTCCAAGTAAGGAAATTTATCTGAAGTAATAAACATAAGAAGGCTTACATGGCTTGATTCATGTGCTTCTCATACTTTCTTAGCAGCCTTTCTTCAGACACACAGATAGGAAATGGAAATTATGGATAATCATTAGCTTTGGATACAACAAAGCAGACACTTAATAGTAAGAAGAAAGAGGAATTATATTTATTTTTTAGTAATGTTGCTGCTAACGTGTAAAACTAAGTGACTAAACAGCCTCTACTGAGGCTGTGCCATCAGTAGGATAGCTCCAGTGTTTTTTGCTTTTGCCTTCTTTTGGCAGGATATTTCCTGCTTCCTCATCAGTGAAGACCAGCATTGGGTCCCTGTGAGGAGATATGGAACCATTTTAGGATGCAATTTACTTTGTTAATTGTATTTCTCCAGCAATAATTTCAGTGTTCATTTTTAAATCCTTCATTGATTTTAATTAAGTCTGCATAAGCTCCCAAACTTTTCTTTCAGATAACAACAAGCTGCTTACTGCACAACAACCAAAAACTCCTCAGTCACTAATGCAGCTGGAAACCAAACCTACTGTCACTTGTTAAAATTTCTTTGAATGCATTGCCAGTGACCCAATGAATTAGTAAGCTTGAAGTGAAATAAAATGGGAAGAAATTAGCTTCTCTTTCAAGCTCTATGCTTTGAAATACTTCATTTTTAAAAGCATTTGTAACCAACTGTCAGCATGTTTTTCATTTTGACTTTATGAAACAGATATATAAAATTACTTCTTTACAAATCTTAGGAGATTTATGGACATTAAGCCCAGAACTTCCACACTAATACATAACCTTTATGAAATTCTGCCTTATAGTGACAAAAGGTCTATTTCTCACCCTTAATCAGGAATTTGCTCTTTTAATTAGAAACTGAATATATTATACAGTGTTCCCATCATCTTCCAGTTGCCTTATTTTCATTTGGGAATGATTTTTTTGTTTTTTTCTCAGCAGATGACTTTTCAACTGGTGTTTGCAGAGCAGTTATTCAGCCTATTACATTGAGAACAGGAGTGAAAATTGTGTTACAAGGTATGTAAGACAAAATAAAGCCACATAAAATTTTATGAGACTGGACATACATAGTAGCTTTTACAGACCAGCTGCTAAAAGAGCATAAATTGATTGAAGATTATTTTTTAACTTCTCGGCATGCAGCAAACCAAATCATTATATTTTGTAGGAGATACAGAAAATAAAGATTTGTCATGCCTTACAAATCTTTACTATGGTGTAAAACCATAACGTTATTCAAAGTTTGCAATGCTGCTATAAAGGCTGAACATAAGATATGCCTACTATAAAACTCTACAATAATATGTTCAAAGCCAGGTTGGATGGAGCTGTGAGCAATATGGTGTAGTGGGAGGTTGGGACTAGAGGATCTTTCAGGTCCCTTCCAACTCAAACCATTCTATGATTCTGCAAATAAAAAAATGATGCGTCAGTTTTGGACATATCTATATTTCCCAATGTCCAGTGAAGTAGCTGCTGAGTATCCTTCATATTAATTTATTTATGCCTTCATATTAATTTATTATTATTTATTATTAAGTGCCTTATCTGTAAAAAATATTTCAGAGCTTGTTTGGCACTACATGTGTATAAATGCCTTGGTTAGTTATCCATTATTCTTTGAAACAGAACCTTATAGACAAATATAAATGTGGTCATTTTACGTCTTGTTATACCTTCAGTACCACTATAGCCCATAAGCCACAGAAACAAAGCTGGTAAATGCCTTCCTACAGGAAGGTTAGAGTGATGTCAAGGCATATAGATTTTTTTTTTTTCTTCCTAAAGCTTATCATTCTCTTTGCCCTAAGTGTTTCTGATCTAATTTGTAAAGATAAAGCACGAGGGCAGCAGCGGAAAGAGCTGTTACAGTTCACTGATAAAAAGCAAGAAAAAACAGGGTTTCTGGGGAAAGCTGATAGAAGGACTACCCACTTACAGAAGTGGGAGAGGCTGTTCCAGAAGGGACACTTGACACAGGAATGACAGACAAAGGAAGCTTTACAGGGAGAAAAATTTTTAAAGGCTGAATGGCAATCTAAGACACGAAAAACAGATATCAGAAACAGAGGAGGTAAATAGAAGGCAATTGTGTGAGCTGATATTTGCCAGTTACCAGACAGACCTCTACAGAACTTTCAGAGCAAGCTGTCCACTGGTGATGACAGGAGCAAACCCCTGCAACAGACACCGGGTAGTCTGAGTCACTGCTTTTGGCTAGAAATACTGTTTCTCTCTGCTTAGCATCACCTTTGCCATTTAACAGATGCTGCCCACAGGGTAAATTTTGTTATCAAAGAACTCTTCATTAAGTGGTGTACACATCTGCTGCTGGCTCCTGTGATGAAGTGTCCAAAGCATCAGAAACAACCAGAAAAGCCAGATTTCTGCAGGCTCTATTCAGTACAGTGATACTCCAGTGAGTCAGGCAAACTTCAGTCCACCTACTCACTGGTTTTGAAAGCTTGAGAAAATATCTTTGGGATACAGGGAAAATGCATGTAAGCATAATCATCCTTTGAAGACTGGAAATCTCCAGGTAATTTTCCAGTGCTATACCTTCCCTGAAAGTATTGCAAAACGTGATGCAAATTATATTAAAAACCTGTGCACTTCGGTACATATTTTTCATATTACCCCCCCTATTGTACCGAAAAAAGTACAATCAAACATTAAGCAATTAAACAATTAATTATCACAGTCCCACAGAATACTCAATGTCCAAAAGGAAACTCAGAACGTGTTATCTCATCTCTGTATAGAACTTAGTTTTAAGCAGCTAACCAGCTAGCTACCTAACCCAAGATATTTTGTCTTCGTTACTTTCCCACAAGGTATATTGAATACTTATAAACAGTTTGATATCAGAATAATTGTGATTCATTCCTGTGAAAAAAAAAGATTATTTGGAATCAGTTGTCCTGACTGATTATTGTTTAGAAAGCAAGCTCAGGTTTCTCACAGCTGCTCATCAGCACTGATTCCAATAACATCAGATTTCCATGGAAAATATATTTCCTTCAATGCCTGTGAGTTTGTCTTGGGTCAAAAGTGAGTAAAACAATTGCAATTTTGACAAAGAGCTGTGTGTATCTTACATGCAAAAAGATATCTCTCCTTAATAAGTACAAAAAATTTTTAAGCATATGATCTGACTTTAAGATGTAACAATCATACGGAGTTCTTGATTTCAGTTTTAGAAAATTACCAACTTTATTTGATCACAGTGGGTTATAATATTTGGGTGCCTTTTTATTTCTCTTTGGTACTCTTCCCATTATTAGCAGCGGTAGAAATGCTTAGGCAGCAGACTATAACAACAAAATAATTATAACAAATAAGAAATAATAATAATAATAGCTATTATTATTATTGTTATTATTCTTTCAATGCCTCCTCTGTCTGCTGCTCAGGAACGCTCCTCTACTGAAGGATGATTTATCAAATATTATCTTACCATATTTTAATACAGTCTTCACAAATTCAACTGCTTCAGCAGGGCTATAGGTGACGGAATCCCCAGTCTCAGATAAATGCCAGAAAGTCACTAAGGGATAACTGGGAGTCAAAAGCCTCAGGATGGAAAAGCTCACTGCTCTGATGAAATGTGTCAGTGCTTTGGGTCCATCACTTGCCATGGAAGTGTCTGACAGTCTAATTTCCAGATCTCTGAGCAGTAAGCTACAGCAATGAGATAACACATGCCTTGCTTTTTCAAGTCCCATGCCTATTCTGCTTCAAAACCTACTGTACATTTTTATTGGCACCTACTGCTGTTCTCCCCACACACTCTCATCAGCCCTAATATCCTCAGTTATATTTGGACAATATTTGCTGTCTTTGGCATTCCAGGTAGTTTCAAACATCCAAGGTATTTTCAGTGCTATGAACTGATTGCCTAAAATATGCTGTTTTAGCTATCTTTTGGCTGGTTTAGCAGTTGCAAGCTTTCTAAAAGCAGTTCCTTTTTGTAATGCTCAGAAAAGATGCCTACCTTGCAGAACAGTTTAGTTTCAGGGATTTTTTTCCTGCAACATCGTCTTTTCTTCATTTGTATTTTTGCATTTGCTATGGCATGATGTAGGTGGATGCTTCTGGAGCCTTCTTCATGTTAGCTGGTAAAATGCCTCAATAGTCAACTCACCCAGCTTTATAAATCTAAAAGCGTAAACAGCTATATACAAACTGATCAGCCCAGGCTCTCTTTGTAGCAATATATATATATATATATACCCATTGATATATAGCAAGATTTAGACACAGAATTCATCCAACCTACTTTAAATGTGTGCTGTCAGCGTTCATAGACTCTGCTGACTATATTGATTACATCTCTAGTGGCTGTATACGAGTTTAGGGTAACAAACATGAATATAAATGTTGGCACAGCTAGATGAATTGTACCCTTTATATACAACCTATTAGTTTTACTTGTAAGTTTGTCTGCAGGCTATGCCCATGCCTATTGCTCAAAGCAGACTTATTTCAACCTCTGCTCACTTTCATTGCACAATGTCCCTTCCAGCACTACCAGTGATCAACCCACTGTGAATCAGTTAAGCTCTCACAAAGCAATAACCATGTCACTTAGTTCCCTTTTGCTTTCCTTCACCAAATACTAATCTCTTGTTTCTCTGTTACTTTTTATTTCTCGTTTTGATACCATGCTTTTCATAAATTATTAAGTTATGTCTTTCAAACTGAATTTTCCATGGTATGTCCAGGCAGTTACTGATATGTGCAAAGGCTGCTGGAGTATGTAGTGGCATTTGCCTATTAGGGACAATCGGATATTGCTCCTACATTGTACAATTTATGATCTATCTTTCTAAAAGTTTGTGGTTTTCCTAGCATAAGTTACCTACTACTAAGCATGCTAATTTTCATGCTTTTTCCACATGGAAAAACCTGCCACAAGTATTTGTTCTATTCTGATGTAATTTCTTGCTTCCAGTTTCACATACAAATTCATTTCCAGCATAATAACCTGAATGACAGAGTACAGAGACCACCAAACAGGGGTAATATCAAAGTTTCATCTTTTCATTTACATTTGGTTTTCTCTCTTGTGCCACTCATATGCACTCCTCAAGACCAGTACAACAGCTTCCCCAATGGGAGCTACTACCAAAATAGCCAATCTATTAAATGGCTATTAGTTATCCTAATAGTAGTGACCTCCAGCTTGATTTCTCCCTCCAACCATTTCTCCTGCAGTTTTTCTTACCTCTAACTTTTCTGGAGTAATAACATCTCCCTGCCACAACCCAGAACTCCCTGTCAATTGAAAACACATCCAGCTACCTTTTTGCTGTATAAATTTTTTTCAGCTTGCTTACCTCACAAGGCTCCTTAAGACACTGCAACTCTAACAGGGAATCCCTTCCTCTCACTCATCCTGTCCCCTTATTGTCAGTGCTCTCTTTTCCTATTACAGTCCATCTAGTTGGGGTCTACATGTTCATGCCTCAGAGCAAACTAAGCTTCAACATTCCACTGCCCTTCATCTCTTTCTCTCCTAGAATCAGACTTTATTTTCTCCCTCTGAACTTAAAAGTCAGTAGTTACTTGAGAGAAAAATTAACTAACTTCCTACCTCACAGACCTAATTTCCATTTTCAGTCTGCTGAAAGTAATTATTCTAAATTTTTGGGACTGATATTCAAGGACTAACAGTTTCTTCCAATTCTGAAAATTTCATTAATGATTAATTGAAATTAACTTGCTAGTGAAACATTGAAGCATACAGTCAAAATCTTCATACTAATACTTGCATGGACTTCTGTATTGCAAAGCAGCTACTGGCTTTGGAAATAAAGCATGATGTTCAAAGTGAACAGCCTAAATGTTGGAAAATTCTTGTCATGACACAATTTCTGAATCAGTCTAGAAATATTCACTAGGTGTAGAAAAAAATTAACAGAAACAGGCTTTGAAAAATATAAAACCCACAACAGAACCCAAGCTGATAGATACTTAGAAGAAAATTGTAACATTTATAGGTGGTACTTGCATAGTTTTCTTTTTAATAACAGTTCCTGTCAGACTGGCTAAATCAGAGGTCTTATTGTCTGGCAAGATCATCTAATTTGTTGTTATTGACACCAGAGACTTACAGGTGCCTCTACTAAGAATTAGCCTCAAATTAACCTCAAATTTTACATTTCTATTTCAAGATGGCTTTTGCTTTATTTTCATGTGTACAAATACCCTGGTTGTATTCCACACACCTCTTCTATGTATTTGCTGCATTTTCCACTAGTGCACACTTCCTGTCACTGACAAAACCACAAGAGGACAGAGGAAACAAATATTACACCCCTGGTTCCACAACACAGCTCCCTTACTGCAGTTTCCTTCATGAAGTCTGTTGAAATCTTTTCAGATCTCTGTGCCACCATAAATTACCCGTGCCTACAGGGACAGAGTTTCTCATTCTCACTGCATCCAAAGCTGGGCTGCACCAAGAGCCAGGACAGCATTAATCTCTGTAAAAACTCAACTTCCAGACTTCCCCCTAGAATCCTGTAATCTAGGTGTGGGTGCAGCATGGGCTGAGCAAGAGTTTTCAGGAGTTTTCAGCTCCTGAATTCA
The DNA here is from genome assembly GCF_036169615.1 of Heliangelus exortis. Taxonomy (NCBI): domain Eukaryota; kingdom Metazoa; phylum Chordata; class Aves; order Apodiformes; family Trochilidae; genus Heliangelus; species Heliangelus exortis. The sequence goes on from NC_092423.1 coordinate 19,845,676, forward strand.
ATCCTGTTTACCCAGAATACTTTCCAGAGCCACACGTTGCACAAATCCTCAAAATTTTCTGTCAGCTCTATTCATAACCTGCTATCCAGATACAACCTTTGGCCATTACAAGGCTTGGGTCTTGCTATTACTCTTGCTCCCTATCTGCTAGATTCCAAATAAATGTTAGTAATAGATTATATACTTGAGTTGCCCAAGATACCAACCTCAAAAGCAATTATGTTCTCATACAGAGGAAGATCTTACCTACACTTAGACAGTATCATCACTACTCTGAAAATCCTACCAGTGTACTCAACACTAACTACAGCAGCTGTCATTACAGCCACACAATATGAGAAAGATAACTTCAATATGGATCCTAATAACTAAATGTTCCTGGGGACTTTGGGCAAAAATTAGGAAAAAAAAGAAAACGTGATTAACATAGACATGATTGATAAAATAATACATTATTTTTCTGTCAACTATAAAAAAAAAGACCTCAATCTTGACTGCCAAGAGGTGAATTCAAGAAGGCTGCACATAATCAGAGGTGTACCAGCAATAATTCTGCTGAACTCATCCTAGCTCAAAAGGCAACAGCACAAACTCCTACAGCAAAAAAAGGGTGAGCTTGCATCAGTTCTAGATCTTCCTCTGAATTCACCTTGAAATATTTATATATTAATCTAGAAAAATATGACTATTATTGAAACAGAGAAAAGTTACCTTCAAACTGTCTTCAAGAAAAACACATGTGAAAAGCAAAAAAGAAAAAGACTTGAAGATAGCTTGAAAGATTCTCTAATAAAGTATCCGAAGTGTATCCATTCCACACTGTTCAGTAAGATCTGGCACACCTAAAGTATTCACTTATAAACAACTGCTTAACTATTTCCTTGACAACATAATTCTAGCAACAAATTCCACGACCAAAATACTGTTTTCCTGGTATGTGATAATACAGAATTATTTTTTATTTGCTGTTTCCTTTGCTGCTTCCAATATCTACAGTTAAATGGGAAAATCAAACATGTTTCATGTTCCTAAGCAGCTTGGTTCTATTACATGTTCTTGATTTACAGTCTATGTTATTCAGTTGTTCCATGGAAAGGATGCTGAAGCTGCTTTACAACTCCTCATTAACTCTGATCAAAACATCAGGAGAAATTCCAAGAGGAAAAATTAAAACCTTTATTAAACCCAGGCAACAAATATAAAGGTTTAATGAAAATCCACCATATACAGGGTTAGCTACCACCCTCTTCTGTAATACTGCTACAGGCATAGCCATACCATAGAGAAACGTAACATCAATGAGAGATGCCATACAAAGAATAATTCCCAAATAATTTACAGTATCCAATACAAAGCTGCCCTAGAAAACAGGCTGAGAGAGTAAGATATGGGGCCCAGAGAGCTTCAAGGAGTCCCCTGAGAAGGGCTGTGTTAGTGCCTGCAGAGCTGCAGCACAGTGTGAGCTTTCCCACCTCCACAGCTCTGTTAGGGCTATCACCAACTGCCCACAGACAGACTTCATGAGCTTTGCTCCTTGACATTTTGAAAATGACTCAGTAACTCAGGAGTGATTTATTACAGAACTAATTGCACTTGTGGCCTGTGGAGCACAAAGTGTAGAAAGCTTCACTAAAACCTAAACTCGGCTGCTTCTTGTATATCTAATATTAGCAAAGCTTTGAGAGCACTCCAGAGGTTGCTCTAAAAATGTTTTCTATAGGAATGTGGGCAGATAGATGTCTGTATCCCAAAGAACCACAGATTACTAATTATGTTCATAATACTATAACCTGTCTTACGTCCTAGTTATGAACTAGCCTTACCAAAGACAAGCTAAGGATAACAGTTAATTACTCCATCAAACTATTTTCACTCCCTGTTAATCCTTTCCTTAGTTAAACACAATCATCTCATCAAAACCATTCAGAAAATGAAATAAATATTAGTTAAAAATAAACAAAAAAAGTAAGTTTCATAACACAGCAATTTGAAAGTCATCTGAAGTAACTTGGAAACCCTACTATGTCACAATGCACCCTTCATGAAGAATGGTAGAAACCATTTGGGTAAATGTTTTTACTGTGACAGGGATTTAATGTGTCATTGTCCTCAACTTTTTTTTTTTTTTTTTAAACAAGGTTATTTAATTTATGATTTGGAGGTAAAAACAGTATAAACAGTATTTAGTGTTATCATTACCATAATTAATCATATCCTTTTCTCCAGGAAGTGGCATCTGTCATGTGGGACTCCTGTAGACATTAACTCTGTCATTCTTTTGATCTCAGAATAACCTCTGGAGATGTTCCAGATCTCTAATAATAGTAATGGCATTATAAAATCTTTGTTACTAAGAAGTAGTAGAGCATACCTTATAAAAATCTCTTGGAACCTGTCTTTATCTTTTGTTGCTAGGCTGTAAGCCACACCATACACTGACTTATGGTAACAAAATTTGCAAACACAGCCAATGCAAAACATTTATCTTAGAGTTAGGATAGAAATAGCTTTTTTTTCCTGCCAATGTGTTTAGGCTTCTTAAGGCTGTAGAAAAGGTTGCATCCTGTCCTGGACTGACATGACAGTTTACAGTAACATGGCTTTACCAATATAATATTTTAAAATAATTATTGACTAGATCTTACATTTTCATGCTTAAAATTAAAATCATGGAAACAGTACATAAAAGACAAGGAAGTATCTCTGTGCTCATGTCAGTCGCCTTTGATGCTAAAGTCCTGTTTAACTTGACAATAATCTATAGATCTATTCACAGCAATATATTTTATCCAGTAGCAGTGGAGCAAAAACCAAAGCAGAATTATCATTTGTTGCTAATCAAGAAACCTCTGGTACTGAAGTCACCCCGTTATTCCGCATCCTTCTTTTTCATTCTGACTTCAACTGTTTAATATCATCCTTTATTAATCTCTGACCATCTTTTGCATTCTTCTGATTTGGTAGCAAAATGGAGAACCAGACACAGCATGATGGAAACTTCTGTTCCAGTTCCTACTCTTGTGGAGACTAACTGCAACTCTTCCCTAATCTTTCAGTCATACACTCCCCATTCAGAGCACCAGGGGGACATAGGCATACCCTGACCCCCCTACCCCACGGGTGAAAGATAAACCCTTACCAGGAAAGGGTGGAACTGGTCCTAGTGACACTGTCCCCTGTTTCTGTCTGCTTGGCCTGACACACCTCTGGGCAGAGCACCACAAGCCAGAGTCCATGAACTTGCTAGACACATTTCAGGACCAGACTATACCGTGGGTGTGCTCTCTGTGATGCTGCCCTCTGCCTCACTATTTTCATTTTTTTACCATTACTCCTTCTTCTTTTTCCGATTTGTCTTCCACATAATTTCATTTTCCTCTGGTCTGCTCTTGCTCTTTCAAGGAGGTGTTGTGGGAGGAGGAGTAAAGGGGCCGATGGCTGTTCCTACTGAAGGAGATTGGTGCAAGCAGGAACCAGCAGCAGCAGGAGGGAGAACCATAACCATGAACCATCACTGGTGCTCAGAACTACCAGACCAGGATCTCAAGCTGTGCCATACTGCCCATTTTACCCCACTGGAGAAGAACACCATGAAACTGTAGCAGACAACTTACCATAACCAAGGCAACACACTGCAAGGGGTTTGCCTCACATGTAACAAGTTACATACTTCTAGTAGCTTTTATCTTTGGATAGTGAATTGTCTGCCCTCACACAGGCAAAACATAACTTTCCCTTCCTGTTGTGACTCAAGCACTATCTCCCAAAATGCAACCGTTCCAAGCACATTTCTGGAGGAAATCCCTAAACATAAAATGAGTAATGCTATAAAGTCTTACACCCAGAGGGTTTTAGAACAGCTCAACTTGAGCAGATGGAGGTTTTCCACAACATTGATATTTTATAATTTTCTTTTTGCAAAAAGTAAAATTTCCTAAATAAATGCTGCAGTTTATGTCTTGATATATGCGGGGGGATATATTAAGAGGTGCAAGAAATTCTTCCCATATTACTCAAAGTAAATGGTTAGAAAGCCACTTACCCCCAGTTGCCACAGTAATTTCACGTAGAAAATGGCCATAGAACGGAAAATCGAAGGACAGATTCACTCTCTGAAAGTAACAACACAAGAAAATATAATTGCTACTGTGCAGAAAAGTAAAAGAAAAAAAAATTAATGGTCTTTCTCTTCAAACATTTGTTTCATTGCTTCTTATATTTCTTTGGAACCTTGCTATTAGTTTGGAATTGCCAATAATTGACTGGAGACAATTCTGTGTAGCACTTAAACACTTGAAAGTACAGGATCCTTACAACTGAAGACTTTCAAAAATAAATCAGCAGATATTGCAACTCCCTCATAAGAACAAAAATAATATATACTTCTAGCTGTTTCTCAAAAAGTACAGCTCCTGTTATCCTAAAGGTGACTCTCTTTCAGGTGAATTTACAGCAAAGAATTTTATTTTGGAGAATAGACTCTTCTCCTCATCTACGCTCACCATAAAATGCCATTCAGATTCCAACTCATTTTCCCTCTCTGCCTATGGCTCTCTCTTTTTCCATCTACTCCACTTATTTCCCTAAGCTCACTGATTATTGTGGCCACCCATAATTACTACCTGGTGTGCTACCTAGCTAAACTTCAAACAATTCAGTAGTCGTGACAGAAAGGAATGTTGGAATTCCAGTAATGTCTTTTCACTATTTAAATGCAAAATCCCATAAAAACCACATCACTTCCATAATGGCTTGATGCCCAAATAGGAACCTTAACCTTTTATAACTCCACTTAAGAAAGGGATGTCTCCCTTTGAGAAAACATATCCCCTACCATTATTTGTAACCTGGTTTATTATTTTCAGATTATATCTGAGTGTTTCTTCTCTCAGGAAGAATTATATTGACATCCACCAGAAATGCTTAAAGAACTATTTAGCATGAAATTAACAGCTGAAGATTTACAATAACTTTAAATTAGATTTGCTTTCCACTTACATGGAAGACAGAATTTTGACAGGATTTATTAGTACTTTTTTTGCTTGTTTTTAATTAGAATTCAAAATCCACTTCCATTGTGTTAATTGGACTGAGTAGGTTCTAATGACCTTTTCTATATATACAGAAACATGGATATACAACTGAACATTTCCAATCAAAAGCATATGCAAATGACAGCTCATGAATTAACTTTAAAAAATGTTTTTTTTCCTATAATCTTTCTTTTTCACTGCTGAGGTGTATGCTATGTTTACGCATTCACTTCATTTAAGTCATGTCTCTGCTCTACCAAACATAGTTCCAATAATACATAATAAAAACATAAATTTTCTGACCAAACATTCCCTCCTTCACTTATACACTATTGTCCATTTTACCTGTTAGCATTAGCTTTCTGAATAACAGAATAACAAATAAACTGCTTCAATAGAAAACTATGGCCCCTAAACACTTGTCTAAATTGCTATAATATAAACATCAGTTTAAAGATTTTTGCAAGAAGGACTTGATCTTATGCCCACTCAAGCCAAATACAGATCTCACAATGAGTTCAATCAAGAGATGCCTTAAATTTTGACAATATAAAAATGCTTAGTATAGAATATTGTTTAGTTCAATACTGCAATAAACAGTGAATAAGATTTAAGGAATATTCTTAAGTGTAATATTGTAACAGCCACTATAAAGAAACAGTTTTTCTTTTGTTGCTAGAATGCATACCTCATTTTTCAGAAAGAATATCAGAATTTTTAACCCAGTGGAAGAAAGATATTTTCTCTATGCATAAATGGTAGAATGGACCCGACAGAGCAGGAAACTGAGCTTCTAAGTATGAGGTAATTCTGTAGCTGGTTTAATATTTGAGTAATCAGCTATAAGATATCTAATCTAAACACACTGAGCATCCAAGCCACACCTAAAATTTAATAATACAGTGAAGAAGACAGTAGCATTATATTGAACAAATAAATAAATAAATCACTACTAGTGATATACATCTTGTAGTGCTAAACTTCTAGTTGTTACACTAATATTAGTGTGATACTTTTTCTAAACAGTGACTACGCTGTTTAAAAAGCCAAACCATCTCATTGTCCTTTCTTTTTTACTTTTCTTGTAGAAGCAGAACCAGCTGGCAGGTTCTAGGAACTCAGGATTACATACTTCCAAATAAAGGAAGACACACAAATTCAGCGTAAAATTTTCAGCATTCAAGGAATCCCTGACACTATTAGAAAAATTTGCTAAAACTTGTCCCGGTTTGAGAGCACCAGGATAAAAATTGCCTATGGCCATACTGACCTGAGACCACCTGAGACCACCTGAGACCACCTGAGACCTCCTGAGCCCCCCTGAGACCACCTGAGACCACCTGAGACCTCCTGAGCCCCCCGGCTGGGGCTGGGGCTGGGGCTGGGGCTGGGGCTGGGGCTGGGGCTGGGGCTGGGGCTGGGGCTGGGGCTGGGGCTGGGGCTGGGGCTGGGGCTGGGGCTGGGGCTGGGGCTGGGGCTGGGGCTGGGGCTGGGGCTGGGGCTGGGGCTGGGGCTGGGGCTGAAGAAGGTGGGTCAGGTGACACACAGCAACCAATCACAGTGCTCCTGCCCTTGGAGATCAGTATAAAATGGCTCCTGAGAGATCCCTCTCCTGGCCTGTGGCTGGTGTGCTGGGCTCTGTTTGTTATTGCTGCTCCTTGTCTCCCCATTGGTGAAAAAAAATCATTTATTGAGACAGGTTGCCTTCTACTGCCTTCCCAAATAAGATTAACTTGGTTGCTCTAAGGCTGTTGTAGACTTTTACTGGAATCCCAGACTGGGCACCCCCACAATCTGCTGAGTTCAGTTTGGGATGTTTCTGGTTGGGAAGTTATTACCAACAGAGAAGCATGGGTTCCATATTTACACATTTATATATATTTGTAATTCACCACTGTTATTACTTCATTAAACCTATCCTATTTTTTTTCCTCTAACCTTAAAGCCTGTCTCCATTTTATCTTCTTTTATGTTCCCCTGGGAGGGCACTGGGGGAATAACGAGAACATCTGTCACCTAGATATTGGCTAACCTGTGATATACTGAGCATATAGTACTTTAACTCCTTGTTCTACTGTCAAATTGGAGAATAACTTTTAGAAATTATCAGCATGTAGACCACCAAATCACAGAAAGATCTGCAAATGCCCTTTTAAAAAGAGTAATGGCAAAAAAAAATCATTTCCATGGAAGAGAAGGGAAGAAAGTGCTGCTTAGTTATGTATGATCTTCTCAGAATATATAACTACTGTTGTTATACATTAATATATAAGGTTTCTTACAGCTTCATTGTGTACATTATGTGGGTATTATTTGCTTGATCACATACAAGAAATCAGCTACAGACACATAAATAAAACATAAAGCTTTACAGGATGACTCAGTACTACTTTTTCATCATTCAAGAGGGACATAAAACAAACCTCTGAAAAAGAGGTCTTTAATACAACATGTATACATGGCTGTAGCTACTGAAGTTCACAGTCCAAGATTTGGGTATGTAGGAAGAGAGATGGATATCAGTGTTCTGAACTGGTACCACAGCTTTCCCTGTTGGAGCTGGCAGAAAGGCAGAGCGGGCAACCTGACATTCAGCATAAGTCTTAAACTACTCATTTTGGGGAGAAATAATTGAAACCCTCATGATGCCAAGCTCCCCTTTGCCATGCTGGAAGGTCCTCAACACTGATCTTCCACCTAGACAGAAAGCACTGTTTCAGTTTAAGCCTCCTGTTGAAAATGTCCCCCTTGGAACTGGTATTTGTAGTTGTATAATCTCAATGATCCAATTGGAAACAAAATGCTTACAGCAAAGTATGAAAGGGTCTAATCTTCACTAATCATTAAATAAAAGATTAAAATTTCTCAAAGGATTCTCACTAATGTTTAGGACACCAACCTCACAAATTACTTTTTTATGGAAGAAGTTTTACCTTGTATAGGTATTTTTAATGCTTTTTTTTTTCTCTCTCTCTCTCATATTTCCATTCTCTCTCTCAACACAGAGCACCAGAATCCCAGGTGAAGAGGGCAGACAACACAGGTTTTCATTTTTATGTACCCTTGAGGTTTTTTTTTCTCATTAGAATCAAATTGTCCTAAGAAAATGGGCAGTACTGTGTTTCATTGAAGAGATAAGATATATAACTGCCTCAACCCCCTGCATTCACGTTATCTCTGGATCTTTACAGTCTTTTTGGCTGCAAGGAGTGTAGCTTATGTATTGAACTTTCTGTTAGACACATGTAGTGGATTTATCACCCCACTCTGCCTTTTGTATTCTGAGCTAAGTAGCACAGTATTTCTTCCTGCTGCCTCTTACATTCCTCTGAGGAAGTCACCTGGCTGGTGCCAGGGAGAGAACATAAACTGAGAGAAAATATAAATTCAGCTAGGCTTTCCTCTCAACTTTAAAGCTGTTAAACACACCTGCATCATTAAAATTTAATAACTGTCCAACTTTTAAACAAGGGGTTGGCTAGATTTTCTTTTGAAAGTGGCAAATCTCAAGGACTTTTATTAGAGCTGGGTTGGCCAATAGATGAAAGAAGAAAATGAATCACAACTCTGAGTTATAATTTTATTTATTTAATTTTTCCTAATATTGGTTCATTTTTGTATGCAGTTTCCAGCCACAGGTGAGATCTGTGAACAAAATCTGTATCTCATTCAGCATTCAGTTTCATTTCTAAGCATGTAAACCCATTATTTTCATGCCTGTTTTAGCAGGCAGCATGATTACATTACGTTAAACAAGATTGCTATTTGCACTTTGTAGTATTTATTTATTGAAACCCTGATATTGTCATCACATCTATCACTTCTGTTACTACATGAAGTATAGTTTTACCAGTTGTCCCAAATGAAAAAATAAGTGTGAGACCTTGTACAAATAGAAGTGCAAAAACAGATACTCCCCATGGGAGTCAAATTCAGTAACTTAATTCTGAACCTAATTCTGCTGCTACTAAAGTCTGTGGTAAAATTCCCTCTAACTTCAGCAACAAAAGTAGTTTACTGTTTGGTTGCTTATGATCCTTAAGTAAAGAGAAGAATTTTAAATATATCTGTAAAGACATCTCTGGAGAATGGAGACAGCAGATGCAAAAAGACAACTTGGAATCATTTGGCAGTGACTCTATGCAGACTGTCACAGCTTAACTAAAATTCAAAGATGAAGCTCTGTGAACAGTAATCACAATACTTAGTAATAATACAGTGTATTTCACCAGTGACTGGTGAAATATATGTATATTGGTCAAAGAAAAAGTTATAGCAACTTACAGCTGCTTGGCGATGGGTATTGGATAGGATCCCATGAATCTTTACTTTGTCTTTCTCCATTTGATCTATATTGACCCACAGATCCCGGCTGGTAGAATCATATGGGCCATACGTCCTTGAAGTATAATAATTATGATCTGTGTCCTCCTGAAAGGGGGGGAAACAGAAAATACAGATTAGAATGGAAGATGCACCTTATATATACATACATATATGTGTATATATATATACCTATAAAGGAGTTTCATATAAAAGTCACCCTTGAAATACTGTATCCTGTTGCTCCTAGGAGCAGTAGAAGAGACTTAACTGCAAGTTAACAATGAAGGAAAAAGTACAAACTGCAAATCTGTTGGAGAAGACAGCTCTTCTCTCAACCACAAACACTTGGCAAGGCAAACAATTATCTCATACAATCATAATACAAGATGATTGCAATGTTCACTATCCCTAAATCCCAATCATACAGTTCCTGTAACCACATCAGTGAAATCTATGGCAAAATGATGGTTTTCAAGGCAATATGGACAGTAAGTTCCTGTAACAGCCATGCTCTTAACCAAGTGACGAGCTGTACTCCCAACCAGCACCTTAAGAAATGGGCATTTTTTAACAGTTCTAAACATAATTTACTATAATATATTTTATAATAATAATTAAAAATTTGTAATTCTTATAGGCTTACAATATTATTTCATTTTACATCTTGAAGAGATTGTTTAACTGCACATTTGCCACTAAGAGCCAAATACATATTTATTTGTGGAAGAAGTCTTCCTAATTCTTGCAGTCTTTAAAGTCACAGTAGCTGCCATCATGCTCACATCACAGCGAGGGATTGTGCTAGTGGTCCATCAAATCCTACAGCTTGAAGATTGCTATTCTACAATCAAACAGATAGTTCAGAAGACAATGGCAATTGTCTTGGCAATGTCTGCTTAGTTCAACCACAAAGCTGAGACTTGAGCACTCAAAATATTCTGTGTGTTACTCAAACTCACTGCAATGAGTTTACACTCCAAAGCATGTATATTTAACACAGTGAAAAAAGCATTTTAAATCTTATAATGCAGAATTAAGCAAATGATTAAAAATGTAAGTTTAGGAAATTCCAAGGTTTTTGGAACAGCCAGTATCTATGATGTGAAAGGAAAAAAAAAAAAAAAGGCTTGGTCCGAAGTGAGACATGAAACACATCCCAGATTCCCAGCCTTCCTTAACTCCTTCCACGTTGCTGTAACCTTTAAATATTTAAATAACCAGTATGTTCAGTTTTCTGCTGAATATGGCCAAGTAATCCTGTAGAAGAAGTACATGCTGGTATTTCTCAATTCTTTCCTCCTTTCCCTCTCCTATGAATTTTGCCGAAGCAAAATAAACAAAACCTCAATTATTGTGTTTTAAAATTAGAATAAGCTTAGAAAATAAAGTACCATGGAAAATGGAAGAGGCAGACTTAGAATTTAGAATTATTTGTGGTGATGGATAGATTCCCATCCTGCAGTTCCTCCCATACCCATCAAGCAGTGTGGATGCCCCACATCATGCCGTGCTGCCCTGCAGACCTGACATCTCCTCCCCAGAAAATACACAACCCAGGCCTGAGAAGAAGATTGGCAAGGGTGAAACTGTTCATGTTCCAAGTTAATGCACCACTACTGATGCATCCTACATAAATAGTTGCAGATATAATCATGTTATTTTCTCCAGGACGTTTTTAATGTCTTCTGCTGTACCTAATATGCCAAGATGTACTTGCTCAGTAAATCTCAGTGACATTTTTGAAGCAACCTCTAACAACTTCAGCAGCTGTAGGTTAGTCACACAAGTAAACATAATTAAAACTATACTGTCAGGAAAATTACAAAAGCCAGCCACTTTAACAAATTCTTTTCAATTTTTTTTTTCTTTTCACTTTACCAAATTCCTTTCTCACATCCTAATTTTTTTTAATCCTCTCTGTAAATTTACAATATGACTAAAAAAATGATCACACAGCTAACAACTCCTGGGCTGAACAGCTCAGGAGTTCTTAATAAGGTAAGGATCCATGCTTATCCTCCAAGTTACAGCATTTATAGTTTTTAACATGCATTACCATGGAAATGAAATTTAGTTTTCTGTAAGTTTCCCAGCTGTAGAGAAACATTTTATTTGTATCAATAGATCCCAATGAATTTTCAGTCTGACAGACCTGCTTATGGGCTTTGGTTGATTGTACCTGCTTCTTATGACATTCCATTCCCTCCATGTATGCATAAGAAGATGGAAAAATGCTTCAGAAATCATAGTGAATTTGCATGTAAACTACTGAATTAAGAAAATAGTTTTAATAGTTATGTAACACATACAAAATTTTGTTAACAAGCAGCTTTACATATAAATACAAGGATGAAGAGAAACACACTTTGCAGTATCTTCTAATGGCACAGAAGCATATTACCAAATGAAAGAGTATGCAGAGAAAGCAGAGAACATACCTATTGCTTCAAGAAAATTTTTCTTATTTTATTTCCCAGATATTCTGGGGATATAAGCATTATTTCCCATTGCTTCTCTAAATGTACAATTCTGTCCAAATACTGCAGGTAGGAAGCACACCTCTTGTATAGAGAAAGTGCAGCTTTTGGGTAAAGGACTTTTCCAGAGATTTTTTGCACCAGCTATGAGGATGACTGTTGGCAACCTTTGTGAGTATAAGGGGAATATTTATTAGAACTTTGATTCTCTTTCTGTCACAATTTTTTCATCAGAAATTGAACAGTTTTGTACATATGTAGGAGACAAAGGACTATAAGCAAGATTTAAGATAAGAGCCTTTGTGGAATCCAACTGCATGAATGTACTTTTAAATACTGGATCAAGTTGGATCCAAACAACAAATATTACTGAAAAAAAAATAAAATTGTAACTGAAAAAAAACTTAGTAACTTCAACTAGAGAAAAAGAAAGTGATGTTTAACTCTGAATGCAATATGAGCATTTATAGATGAATAGCCTATGAAATTAATAATACAGTTATTATTTCTAATAACTGCATTTTTAGAATAAAATAGGAACACTGGAAGAAGAAAACAGGCAACTATATATTTTAAAACAAACTACTTTTCAGGGAGAAAGGAAAGATAATAAAATACTTCTTGGGAAATTTAGAGGAAGCAAATGAGACAGCAATTAAAAGTATTTCCCTAATGGATAAAACCAGTTCTGACATTCATTTTACAGAAAAAAAAAGAAATAAGTGAGCAACAAGATGGCCCTGCATGCATCCAACACAACCAGGTTCCTCAAAACTATCTCCACCCTTACCCAATCTAATGTAATGCTTGTTATTGTGCTACTGTATCTCTGCCTAGCCTGTTCATAAAATACAGCCAAAACTGACTTCTGAATAGTTTTAGATTTTTTTAGAAAATGGCTCTTAAATTTCTGAACATTATTAGTACCCACCAGCTAAAAAACAGCACAAGGGGGAGGACAGAAATGACAACTCATGAAGGACTCCAGCTAGCACTGCATTGCATCTGATGGAAAAAGTCTTCCATCTGGCATGAGTATGGACACAATGAAGAGGCCAGAGAGATGCACAGTCACACACTCTGTGACCAGGGCAGAGGAAGCATGTCTGTATGGTGTTGCAAATGAATTTCCTCATTTATTTACCTTTTCTTTAGGCAGGCATTAACTGAGACGGGGGCAGGTGGCAAGAATACATGGAGAATATCTAACAGCCATAAGCAGAAAAGATGAGGCATTATAAGAAATCATCTGTCCTGATAAAGGGTCCAAATGGGAACATTAAGGCCAGAAAGAATGGGATGGAGACACTTTTTTATGCTGCTATATATGCTATGCTTCCTATACTCTGTTGCCATATGACTGCATTTTAGAACAGAATACCATCATTGTAAGTGTAACATAGCAACGTTATGATGCAATTTTACAGTTTTATAGGATCTGAAGAACCCTGAGGAATGCATAATTTGAACTGGCCTCTCGAAACATGAAAGGTCTAATTTCAGTAGATAAGCTACACTTGAACTACTACATGAAAGTCTTGCAGAGGATATATTTAGTGGCTGCTACTTAGGAAGCTCCATTGTTAAGAGTGGTTGTCTGATGCTCAGAAGTACCGATTTCATTTCATAAGTGCTTTGCATCAAGGATAAACTCTCTGTTATTCAATCTCTTAGCAAAAGCATTTGTTTGGTATGAATCTACCAAGGTAATAAAGTTTACAGACTGCCTCACAGTTTCCACAATGACAAAGCTGGTTTGTTTTTGTTTGGTTGTTTTTTTGTTGGTTTTTTGTTTTTTTTTTTAATAATGTAGGAAGACCTTAGGAAACATGTATATATATATATGGGCATAGCATATATTTTCCTAAGCAACATCTATTTTGAACAGCTTCTAGCATGTCTAATGAATGAGAGAAACCCAGTCTAATAAAATCCTTTGTCTGCATGCACCGGAATGCAGAACTTCGTCTCCCATCATATTGTCCAAGAAGAGGCTACATGAGTGGTGCTCTGCAGAAGCCTGAAAGCCTGTGGAGTGTGTGTGGGAGTCTTCAAACTCAGTTTTTCACCAGGGCCTATATAGAAGCTGCTTTGCCCAGAACCTCACAGATTTTAAGCAGTAAATGATGCCATCAGCTGGGATGAAACAAAAGCATTTAGCTCACAGCTCTCGCCCCCATTTCACACAGTGCATTACAGAGCTCTACAACGTTTTACATGCCCAGGTTTTCAAACTGCACATTTCTAAGCCTCTGACAGCACCTATAATGGAGAGTCACACACACTGACAGACAGCCTGGCAGAGGAGGATATGATAAACCGGTTATTAATCCAAAAAGCAGTTTAGTCTTTCTGGCTTTGTGAAAAGTCAGTGTGGAGCCACTGCCTTTTTCATGATACTTAGCTTCTTTTGAAAGGAAGCATCCCTACTGGGGACTGGTGTAAAACTCTCACCCTATTTAGGGGTCATTACAGCCATCTTATAAAGCCCTTTGGACTGTCTTGTCACAAGAGACAAGCTTCAAAAGAACAAAAGTCTCTGCAATGCCTTATTTAGCAGAGGAAAAAGGCCAAATCACCCAGTTACTCAAAAACCAATTACAGCAGGGAAATATTATACAGTTTTGTTCCTGATTTGCTGAAGCAAGAGTTTGATAAATGACATTCTCAAAATAAGCTTTTATTAACTGCTCTGTAGCATATTCTTCACTAAAAGAAAATAATAGGAACCATTGCAATAAAATGACCATGAAGACTTAATTATGAAATGCTATAGAGTTTATTTTCTTATTTTTAGATATTTATAAATTGCTAGTGTTCATGAAATTGAAACTCTGTTTGTAAACATAGAAAACTCACTGCCACGCTTAAGACTACAGAGCACCAGTGGTTATGACCTCGTGTCTGTTGGGACCACAGGGGTTCATCACTCCAGATAATGCCATAAATAATTCCATTTCCGTAAAGTTAGCTTTTAAAGAGTTAGTACTTTATTATTTTAAAGATTTGCTGCTGCTTATTTAGAATATAGGCAACAATGTATTTCTGAGTGTATATACTGTGACATACTTACAGCCACGTGTGTGCTCCTTAAGATACAGAGTAAGTTCTATATTATGCTTTTTTTTATTCCTTTCGTTTATTTTTATTAATCCAGGTATTAGAGCAACTTTAAACTCTTTGTAGCCTATTTCTTCCTCCAGTAGGTATTCAGAAGGCTGGTTGGGTAAGTCATCCTTGTTTATCACTCTTTGTCCCTTCTCTATTGGAAGAGACACATAGAAATCAGAGCTATCAAGACCAAGCAGAATGGAGGCCTCACATGAGGAGAGAAAATGGCAAATATAAACTGGGATGAAAAGTATTACAGATCTGAATGATCTATAGGACAAGGCAGGAAGGTGTATCCACACTCACTGGTGTGTACTGCAGCTCCTGAGCAGTTAATACTATGTCTCAGGGGTCCATCAGGGCTTACAACTGAAATCATAGTGCAATCAGTTGTAAAACAAATATTAAGTTCATATAAGCAGGAACATAAGTTTCTCAATGTGGTACTGTTTTACCTATAGGGTAGGTAAACTTGAAGCTCTGAAAGGTGTCTTATGGTCACCTCATTCAGCACCAGTCTTTGCCAAAGCTGTGCTGTTCAGCACAGAGCCTGGGCATTAAAGGGCAAATTGCATCAGTATGGATTCTCTAGAGAACACTCATTTTAGATACATTGCTACCAGAACTGGTTGTTTATTTTACCAGAGTACTTTCTAATTTGTGTCTTATATATATTAGAATTTTTAGTTCCTAAAACAGGACTGGCTGAAATTTAAAAACAATATGCAAGATTTCAATATTGCTATTCATGTCTTAGAAGGATAACATAGTGAGGTTGAGTGAAGTTGTTAAGCTGTAGCCCCAGTTCCTATTGCTCTTTGAAAAGCTGTCACTTTGCTTCAGAAAAAAAAAAAAATATATATACATTTTGCTTTGTTTATGTGTTTTTCTACATATGTACATAACAGCATTTCAGTCAGGATAGTCTCTATAAGTATATAGTAAAGAATACTATGTAATATTTTATCAAACTGTTTTCTCCAGCTGCGTTTCTTAAGGACTTGTCACAATAATGCTTCTTTACCTGATCTTGTAGTCATGCCCAAAAAACAAGTCAATCCCTTGAGAAGTCTCTAATGTAAGTGCCACAACTGTAAGACATCATATTTAATCGAGATGCTTGATGAGGCACACATTGGCTACACAGGCACTTCCAAGTCACTACCTTTGCATAACATCAGGTTCTAAACAAGCTTTCTACATGATCTGCATTCATGATTTTTCAGGGAGAATACTTTGCATTTTGCAATTACCCAGACAAGATTAAAATGCTAAATAATATACTTCCTCTGATGCCTCTGAAAAGCACTACTGACTTCAGTATAACACAGAATCCAGTTGGTCCAATATTTTTGAAAATGTCAAAAAAAAACAAACACAGTTTTCTTTTTGGTAGGTGCTATTTTTTCTTCTGTATCACTTCCAGCTCTATATTGCTTTCTAAGAGTAGAGTGATTTAAAGTGAAAAAGTTTCATATATCTGTATTTCCATTTTTGCTTTCAGCAAACTACTGGACACTAGATGGTAAAATACAAGGCACTACAAAATTACTTTTTATTTGAAGGGTGTTTTTCCACAACTGAAAATGATGAAAAATGTATATCCCCTTCTAACCACTGAAAACCAGAGAAAGATAAAGACGTAAGATTTCACTTGCATTCTAATTTTTTTTTTTTTTTTTTTTTTTTTTGGGGGGGGGAGGGGGAGATTGGGAGGAATGAGGAAGAATCTCAATGACCCTGACCATCAATGGGCCATTTTTATTTTCCTTGATATAGTTGTTGTTGGTATATCTAAAAAACCCCAACCTTTCTGTCTATGAAGGTTTATCATCAGTTCAGCAAGCTTTCAGGTCCACTTTACAGCAAACTGAATACCCACCTTGACTGTAGTGACTGTGGATGAGATGCAGTTGCCTAACAATAGGAGGAGCCCAGGGCCACTTCAGATCTGCAGATCTGATCCTACAGCAGACCCCTACACTACAAGAGGAGCAACAGACCATTCACTATAACAACAGTGCCTAAAATAATACCAGACACCTATAGCTTGGCAACTGAATTTCACCTTAAATTTCTGCCATCTACAATAGGAGAGTTTACCTTACATGTGAGAACTTGCACATCTACTTAGGTATCCAAAATTTTAGCTTCAATTTCAGTGTTAACTACAACTAAATAAGAAAACCACCTCTACAAACTCCTCCCTTTCATAAACACCACACAAACCTAGTATTTTCTATGAATTCATATACATTATTAGAGCTGTGTACAAATGTGTACCAGCCTTTATTGAATTTTTATGTAAGAAACAAACCTGCACAATATTTAAGAAATTATGTTGATTTCCAAGCTGAGGGAGTAAAGTGTCTGTCATGCCTGACATGTATCATGAAGACAGTACTAGTATAAGGAAGTAAATATTTACAGACTGTTAAAGACTAAATCACAGCTTCAAATTTTTTATTTTCATTTTTATTGAAAAACTGAAAACCTTAAGTCCTTTCTTTACTTACATTAAGACATCTGTAGCCCAGCTTTGTAGCACAGGCATTAATTTTTTAACAGAATGAAAAAAATCTCATAAATAAGTTGCTATTTTGTTTAACTACACAGTCATCAGGTACACGACTGAAAGAATTGGGAGATTGTTTTTTAAACCGATAGGGACACTTGAGGTGCTTTCTTATAACTATGGAAGGAAGACATTGGAAACATCCTTACCAAAGTTGCTACAATAAACCACTGTGCCAGCCAGTCACTTATAACCCCAAATGAGCAATCACCAGGCTGCTGACATGTGGAATCCACATTGTTGGCCCACCCCTGGATAAAGCTAAACTTGATGGTAGCACTCTAGAACAAGGTCACACCTGTTCTAGCATTGGTAGGCACTGTTTCTGTCATACATCAAGAAAAAGGCATCCACACTTTGCCTAAGGCAGGAAGAACCTGAGAAAGCTGCTTGTTTCACCTCTGAGAGATCATGGCATTTTATCCCCCATGGCATTTTACTGTTCCACCTTCATGAGACTTATAGGATTTCCATCTGCAGTTTCTCCCCCTTCTTACTCCTTTTGTTGCCAAGGCTACAAAAAGAATACTCTAAGAGAGTATTGCTCTCATTTATTTAAAAATTTAAATAGAAACTCACAATTCTACTAAAAGCTTGATACAAATGCATGAAGCAAACCTCCCATAACCCTGAGACATCTCTCTGCTTCTGTTAAAGGTTGTGCTGCCAAAAAGAGACTGGTGCAAGTTTGGTGTTGTTTGTTTGTTTTTCCTTTCCTTCTTGTTATTCACACTGAAGCTTGTGGCAGACTCTCCAAAATCTCCATTGCCAATTTTCTATTCTAGGAATAAATATACTGTTTTATTACTGACGGTCTGTGGAAAGCCAGACAGGTTACACATGAATGCAGACCTGTGTTACAGAAGAAAGAAAAACAACCAACCAACCAACCTGTTATTTTCATCACTTATTGATGTCTGCTCTGTGTCTGAAATACTACAGCTATTAAAAGTTTTTTCCATCAGCATTCTCTTCAGCAGTTGACAGCATTTAGATGGCCATTTTGGAAGGACAAGTGCACATTCTACAAATGGAACTTTCTTAACTCAGATCCTCCTCTTGATATGAATTTTGAGCGTTGGCCCCATTTATTATCTTTGAAGCCTGCATAGCTCTCCCAATCACCATGAGGACAGGGCATTGGCTTCCTGATAAATGCTGAAAGCTCTCAAGTTATAATTACCAAATTTGCACACAGCCAAAGGAAGAGCCTGATGAAAATTGAAACAATGTACCCATCTGCTTACATGCGAAGTTGTTACTGTTTGGGAATAACAGATAATTGAGTCTCCCACATTACAAAAACAGGAAAGATTTTCAGAGCCGCATGAAGTAATCGATCAATGTCAGCAGGATTCGTCCAGCTTTGAAAAGCTATCCCTAAGGACTGGTGTTATCCAAACTGGAATTAGGTGGCTCAGTGTAACAGCTTTTTACTTACCTACCCAAATTCCTCTGTGCTCAGTAACACACTCACCCTCACTCCCTGCTCCAAGCCAGCCATGCACAGTTTGCTGTGTGCTACTAAATCAGTCATGGCTGTTCGGTTTGCATGGGTTGAAATTAGGATCATCCACTGGTTTTTGCAGGACTGGATCAATAGAAGTTCACCCCCTCCCGAGGGCACTCCAGGTGAACATAATGAGTAGAGTCAGAAAGTAAGTGGCTGGAAAGAGGAGCCCTGCCCAGTTTTCATGCCCACACAGATATTGACCTTTCCCTGGCTGAATCTATTTTCAGGCAACTTCTACAAGCAAGGGCTGAGGAAAGTATGAGTGCAATAATTAATTCAGAAAGAAAGTACAAGGTCTGCTGTTGATACCACTTGTAGCTCTTTTCAGTTATGAGTTTAGAGATGCTCAAATAACTGTAATGTGCTTTAGGAACTTGAAGGTGGAGAGGGATATGGATACATACAATGTTATCAAGAAAATTCAAGACGGATTCCATTAAATTCTGAATCCCTTGTTTCCTCCTTTACTATAAATAATAACTAACATCAGCATGTTAAACTAAATGCTTTGTGTGACAATTTAGCTAAGCATGTGTGTCACGGTTTAACACTGGCCCGGCAATTAAACCGAGTAACAGACGCTCTCTATTAATCTCTCTCTCCTCCCTTATAAGAAAGGAGAGAGAATAAGGGAGAGAGACTTATGGGTTGGAAACTAAACTACACAACTTTAATAAAACAGTAATGATAAATAGGAAAAAATTAATAAATATATACAAATATACAAGAAAATGGATACCACATTCCTCCCCCCTTTCCCCCAATAGCTCTCACGTCACCACCGAGGCTGCAGGGCAGCTCTGGGAAAGTCCAGGCCGGACTCCTGGAGTCGGCAGCAGTCGGGAACTGGAGGCAGGAACACACAGATAAGGGCTGGCACGGATCAGGAGCACAGGCAGGCAAACGGACGGGATCCTTCCAGGATGCCGGGGTGAAGGAAGGGAAGCAGGAAAGGCAGGAAGCCGGAAGCTGGAAGCAGGAAATCTGGCTTGGCCCTCGTGATCCCTCAAATTTATACTGAGGATGACGTATATGGGATGGAATACTCTGTTTGGTCAATTCTGGCATCTATCTTGTCCGTTCCTCCCCAAAGGAGGGATACAGGTGGGACCTCTTTATGTTTTCCTCAGAGCTGAGCAGTGTCCTTGGCTCTGCATACCCGTCTCTAGCAGTAACTATAAACATCAAGTGTTATCAGTCCGAGAAACACACACTGTCTGAGAAACTTGCTGTAAATTTCAGCAAGTGCAACTACTTACAAGAGACTTAGCTAAAAGCAAAAGTACAAGACAGAAAATCACCTTTATCCTGGCCCAAACCAGGACAATGTGGAAATAAACTCAGGACCACCCAAGAGATCAGTGAATTCCCTTACTTAGGAGTGGTTTTGATTTTTTCCTTCCTCTGCCTCCAATGTTAAAAGACATTAAAAATATGTATCTCACCTCCATTTTTCTTTTTCATCTATTCTAGAGCTACTTGTACAACCATCACCCCTTGAGCTTAGATTGAGAATAAGGGAAATGTTGACAGGCTCTTTGCTACAACTCTTCTTGCAGAGCTGGCCATGAATTCACTCCAGCTGAAGACTGCAGCAAGATCCAGTGCAAGTGTCAAGATGAACTTGATTAATAAATTCAATAGAAAAAGATATATGAGGCTTTTGTCTAGTTTACCATTTTGCAACTGAAGGGCTGAAAGAAAACAAGACACTGATATATTGGTCTGCTGGCCAGCTGGAGAGTGTGACATCACTGGTGGAAACTTAGCTGGGTAAGCAGAAAATGAATCAAGTAAATTAATGATTGTCCCAGGTTGTAATTCTAGTTGCAGGTGATACACAGGTTGGTTTCATTTAGTAGGAGTAGAGAACTATGAGGCTTCATATGTGACCTATGCTACTTCCAGATTAACTCACTTTCTGTCTCTTCTTTATAGCTATTAAAAATATTCAGTTAAACACTGGACTTGGCAATAATGAAGAGAAATTTCAATTTGACGCAGGATGTTTCCTGAAGCAGTTTGGATTTTTTGAGGTAGTTCAAATACTTTCCCTAGTATTAAATGAAGAAATAAGAAACCTTTTTTCCCTTGACTCGGTTTGAAAAAAGACTTCATTTTTTTCTGGAAATAAATTACATTCTCCATCATCTCCAAAGTAATAAGGTAATTTTCTAAAATAAACCATTGAAAAGGGTGAATAAAGACATTTTAAAATAGCTGTAACAACCTTTTCAGCAAAGACCATGATAAAAGTTGTTTAGAAACACTTTGCCTTTCAGTTACTGTATCATTTACAAATTTTAGCTCTCTTACAACAATAATATGACACCTTAATATTTTGCTACCTAGAAACCTAACAGTTATATCCACAATGGTTTCCCTGGAACATCTGAAGACTGTTCCTCCAGTAGAGTCTATATCTTTATTGCAACTTTCAAGCTTCTACCTATGAAAATAATATGAAAATAACAATATGAAATTTAACTTAATTTAGCAAATGGATACCAATAAAAGCACCGGAGCAAATATAGTCTCTTAATCCAAATATCCTTTTAAGTCTACTCCTCAGAATGGACTGGGGATGATGACTAGGAAAAGTAAAGAACCCTGGGCAAAGAGTGGCAATTCCCCATTTTTCCCAGATTCCAGTGATTTGCTCTTCAGAAACTCCCTTTGTGTTTAATAATCCTTGACAGATTTCTGTTCCATTAATTTATTTAATTTTGTAGACTGTGAAATCTGCAGGATTCAGTATCAGTGTGCTCCAGAGATTTCCGAGTTTACTGAGGTGCAGTAGAGAGGAATCTTAAGGGACGCTTGTTTAATCTTCTAGAACACTATGGAAACATCAGAGCCATGAAGAGCACACATCCAGAGACTTGTGGGCTTAAGTTACACTGGCTTGAAATCAGTGAGAGAACTGAGTTTTAAATACAACTGAATAAGAAATGGTCCAAGGCAGCATAACATAGAGTCTGATGAGGCAGACAACCGATATAATATGACCTTCAACTGTAAACCCACATTCTTTAGGCTCATTAGTTTTAGCCCTGGAAATGCCAGGGCTATATTAGATGACCAAAGGTTAATCAAAGATAGAGTAAAATATTTGCAGCTCAGATTTTCCCTTCCTTTAATTAATTAATTAATTAATCCTTTACATGCACCAAAAATCACATGGATGTAGCAGCCA
This sequence comes from Heliangelus exortis, assembly GCF_036169615.1. Classification (NCBI taxonomy): domain Eukaryota; kingdom Metazoa; phylum Chordata; class Aves; order Apodiformes; family Trochilidae; genus Heliangelus; species Heliangelus exortis. The sequence continues at coordinate 19,867,907 of NC_092423.1, forward strand.
TTAATGGTGAACAAAACCCAGCTGTACTTCTTTAAAGTAAAAATTAGGAATGAATGGAACTTTTGTTGTGACAAAAATTTTGCAAGTAAACTGGGTAAGCTGCAGCCATGTAAGTAAATTCATAAAAATGGATTTCTTCCCCTAGAACTTTAAATCATCTTAAAGCAAAATTTGCCATTTCTCTCATTTGAGGCATGGGCTCAATATTATTTGATTTCAATAATATATTCTATGATCTGTCCTCCAACTGGAGTAACGTTAGAATGCAGATATCAAAGATAAAACTGATTGTTGCTTCATTTTTTAGCTTTTTTCCACCTTTTTCTGCAACTACAGATATGAGAACAAGTACACATCTTTTGCTCTCTAGAGAACCAGCCAACTCTAGTGAAAAATCTTTGTTATGCAAAGCTTCAACCCTCCCCACTTTAAGCCAAGTGCTTTAACTGAAAAAAAAAATATATTAAAAATACTAAAATGTGGTTATGTGTATTTAGTGAAAATGCATTACTTTGGTACTTATAAATCTGCATTAAAATGTGATGTACTGAAAAATAATTGTCCTGATGCAGAGATCATTAGCATCCCCAATTTTAGTACACTGAATGATAAAATGTTGTCCATTAAATTCACCATTTCATTCCTGAGGATCAGTGAAAGGTAAAGAGAGCACAATTTAAGCAAAATATTTTAACTATAAATTTAAAAGCCAGCTCTTAAGAGATGTCAAGTGCAAAAGAGACTAGAAGTAGTGTACCTCTCTCATAGATTGGGATGAGGAAAGAAAAGCGAAATACTAATTGAACTATATGATAATAAGGATTTTTTTTCTTAGATGCAGAACATATTTCTCAGTCACTTGGAGAATACAGTGTTAGTAACACTGATCTATTTCTGTGTCCTTCAGATACAACTGGCATTAAAGCATTAGGATGGGAGGCAGAAATGGGAGAAAGAAAAAAAGGAATAAAACAGGCAGGCTTGACCAACTGACAGCTCACTATGCAATGATGATATTATTCTGAGGCTTTAGTTATGTGTGGACAAGCTCTTTTACTTTTAATGCAGTAATCGCAGCATAGCATTATTTTTTCAGCTGAGTGAAATTTAATCTTAACCATTATTTTGTTTTCCTTTCTCAGACTTGCAGTAAGAACACAGCAGTGGGCAAACTGACTCTGCTGTCAATAGCTGAGAATAATTGCTCTCAGATCTTGAGGGCTATAAAACTCATCCCTTCTGTTGTTTTCGCCAGTCAGAATCAGACACCTTCACTTCCATGAATGACTGGGACTGATAAAAGAGAAGCTTTCTTCTGGGCATAAACTCTGGTAGAAAATGCAAAATTCAAGAAACGATTGTTGTCAGTAGGAAATCCAGTATTGCTCTGATTAGGGCAAGGTTTTTTCAGCTCTGAACTACAGGAATTGCTAAAATTTACATTTCAAACAACGTCTAGAAAAACTAAAGTATGCATGATGCAGCTGAGTATGATTTAGCAAGCTCAGTGTGCTGTTTCTTACTTATAACAATAATTTTGTCATACAGTTGTAATCATTCATTCGGTTCTAAGACTTAGTTTGAAAAACAATCACGTTTTTTTCACTCTTTTCACCGTGTAAAGCAATAAAACCTCACTGTTAGAATGGCTGCACTCAGCTCCAACTTGAATATGATTTAAGCTATTATTTTATTACTGGACTTCTTTTCAATATTTGAAGTTTGTGAAAGAGTAGTATTTCAATGTACTATCGATACAGAGTGGCATCAACTTTGAAAGTATATCACATGTTCTGAAGTTATTTTGCAAACTTGATCATCTGCTGCTGATGCCAATGCAAGCTACATATCAGAGAACACTGCATTTTAATTTCTCTGTATTTTACTTTTGGGTGTTGTACTGTTCACTTGGGCCAACAGGATTAGGGACAGGGAATGGTGAAGCAAGGGACCAAGACGTTTGCCTAGAAATCTTCTATAAAAGCTGGAGCTGCTTTACAGAAGATCTGGGATAAAGAAACAAAAAAATATAAATACAGAAGGAGAATCACCTCTGTATAGAGCTCCAAATATCCATAAACATAGGATAGCCCTTGAAAAATGATGCTCATTTTCAGCTACAGAAAAATTACTGTGCAACATCTGTGCAATTCACAATTATATTAATGCTTTATTAAGCCTTTCCCAGTGCTCAGTGGCCATGCCTACATTAAAACAAGTACTGTGACAAAACAGGAATGCATTTTTGGATACCTTGCTGGCAGACAGCAGGGACCACACATCTGTGGTAGCTGCATTTCAGGGTTTAGTTCCTTTTCCAGTAAGTGCGAAAGAGCAGCAGGCAGTGCCAGCCTCTGCTACCTGCCTTCATTAACTTCATGGCTACAGGGTTTTGAAGAGTCACAGAAGCATTGGTCATACCACGAATCTTAGTTTATTTTAACAATATTAATGCTCATTTACTTAGTAACAATGAGTCGTCATAGATTATAATTTATTTTTTATGAGAGCAATTGAATAAAGGTAGTATATTTGTCCTATTCTTTCTCCTTGCTTGAAAGAAGGCCTGCCAAACCACACAAATTCATTAAGACATATTTTCATGCTCATTGCTTTTCCAAGGACTTACAGTGTTCCCAGCAACAAATTCCACCTTACGCATTGCATTTCCTAGGCTCCATTTATTCAAAATAAAAAGTACTTCAGAATATCCTTAACACAATAAGCAAAACCAGTAGATGACTCAACAAATGAAAAAGCAAGCCTGACCCCCACTGCTAGAAAGTCACCAGGAAGACGGGAAGGAGGGGTAGGTGGAGGTAAAAAAAAAAAAAAAAAAAAAAAAGAAATAATGAAAGCTAGGCTTGAAATGGTAAGATTGTGAAATGCCAAGAGACCAACTTTCTAGAAAGAAGAATCAATTACATAAACAGCACTTTGTTTTTGAATGTTCCACCTGTTTTCTCAAATATGCCCCACAGTATTCCCAGTCTCTGAGGTCCTTATAACTACAGATCAGTACACATTTCCCCCTTAGCCTTGCATCCACAGGTGGAGAAAAACATTGCCAGCAGTCTAAATCAACTGGAGGTCTTTGCACAGGACAGACCTGAGCACCAGATTGTCAGTACATACAGGATGCAATTCTGATACTTCCAACCTCCAGAAAGTTCCTCTGACTCTTTGATGCTCTCATTTGTCATGAAGCCAACTCTGCTACACTGTGTCACCAGAATATTGCCTTTTGGGGGAAGGGGGAGTGCTTGTTTGCTCTGCATTTTTTAAAGCTGGATAAACACATCATTATAAAGAAGAACAGAAAACAGTATCAAGTGAAAATTAAAGATGTGTTCATCATCAACAGCCTTCCTGTAAAAGAAGTCTTGCACATTGGCATGGCAAGCTTGCAAAACATTTTAGGGAGAAACAGTATCTGTGATGGAGGGATGTTCTAATTCTGTAATGTCATATGAGTGGCAGATAGTAGCTGTTCTCTGGATTTTCTTCAGCAAGAGCTGCAACACAGAGAAGAAGAGTTTATAAAAAATCAATATGCTCTCCAGCACTACTGATAAGCTCTCAAGCTGCAGAAGACTTTGTGACACCCGGATTCTTCCACTGTGAATTTCTGTTGTACTCTTTACCTTCTCTGTAAAGCTGGGCATCAAAAGTTTTTTGTAAAATGCCTGTATGTTGTAGCAGGGATTTAAGCTGGGATCTGATAATGTGTAAAACCACAACTCAGTCATCTTATGCTGGGGAGTCCTTAGAGAAAGAGAAGACTGCTACAGACCACAAAATTTAATAAGAGTGATGTACTTTTGAGGTTAAGACACTGTAAGGTGATTAATCTGTGGGAAAAGATGGCCCTGGAAAAGAAAAAAAGCAAAAAGAAAAAAAAAGAAAACAAAACAAACAAACAAAAAAACCCAAACCATTCTAGGTATCTTCATTTGCAAGCATTTTTTTTTCTTGAACTTTGCCATATAGTAGAGTTAGATGGGGTCCTCTGACCCATTTTGCCTCATAAGAATTTGGAACTCAACTGAATGGATACACTACATGTGGATGTACAAGTAAGCCATGAACAGATCAGCTTCTCAAATTTTTCTGTATCCAAGACATCTTCCAATTTACCTGCTAAAATAATTAGAAGCAAGATTGATCTGTGTTGTGCCTGAAAGAATTGCTACAAGTAAAGCCAGATGGAGATTACAGGGAGCAAAAAAATATATTAAAAAAAAAATCATAAAATCAACATGTAATTAAAAAATACAGTTTACCAACTGGTGACTTTCATGTTTATGCAAGAGGAAACATAATTAATACTGTGCAAACTAGAAAGCTTAAAAAACAAATATCTCTCAGAAAGCATTATTATTTTTTTACTCCATTGATACAATCTCTATAGATGGCTTTTACACTGCATTGCCTTTGTTACTGTGTCAGATAGCAACACAAAATCTGAAAGCTGTTTTGTTTATCTGAGAGTGAAAACCTCAGACCTGAAAAATAAATTGCACTGTTGTTTTGAAAGCAGAATATAAAGACTGAAAACTTTAAGCATGGCTTATTTCAAGCTGTGTTTTATTATAAAACCTACATCCTCTTTTTCAATATGAAAACCGCAAAACCTAATACTTAAAAAAAAAAAAAAAAAAATCAGGAAAATACAATAATTATAACATTAACACTCGCTTTTTCGCCACTGTGCTTATGCAGAACCACCATAACAAAAATATCAAAATTCCCACAAGTCATCTTTAGTGAAGACATTTTGCACCAATCAAGCAAAATATCACATTATGGTCAACTTCTGCTCTCCCTATACTACTTGAAAATGAGGGCAGCTTTTTAAAGCAGAATTAGTTCTCACTTGGATTTACAGTATGTTCAAATGAGGGCAATGTAGCAGTTAAAGTTTTTAAACAAGCAACTAAAGGTTGAATAAGAGGGAGAAAATCTCACGGCTTCATGTAGATGGATTTGTTATCCTTCTTCGAAAGATCAAGAATTGAATAGTAGGGGCAAACTGCTCCAATAGCCAATCTGAATTTTCTTCCAATTTCTCATTCTTCTAGGGCCTTGTCCTCTTTGTGTCTGGATATCACTCTCCATAAAGACCATGAAACATCTCACAAATCAAGCTGTTTACTCCAACTTCTACTAAAGTATTCTGTTTTATTTGAATAATACTTTCTTTTCCAGTTCTCCAGCAAGAACTGATACTATGCAGGACTTCCCACCACTGTTTTCTAGCAAAGAGATACATATTCTCAAGATACTCTTCAGAAGTCAGAAAGAACAGGCTCCAGACTCAGGACAGGAGCAAAAAGCTGGCTTCCATGTACTGATGGGGTCACAACTAGAAAGACCCACCTCTTCCCCACCAATGTTTAAGTATGCTGAAGTAAATATCTCAATATTTTACTTACCCCAAATCAAAGATAACAAACTGAATAAAAAGTTAGACGGAATTAACTTCTACCTCAATTTGGGTGGTGTTGTCATGGCCCTCCTCAAGCAGCAGGTCTGTAAAACCCCCTGGCTCAGAGGAATCTTGCCCCATGCTGGCTCTGTTGGTGTCGACTGATTTGAGAGACTCTGAGTTCCTTCTCCACCTGTGGCTGCTTACACGCAAATCCACGCGCACATTTTCCTCCACTCGAGGGAAGCTCTGAACAACATCATAAAACACACCTGTTTGCCAGGGGAATAAAAAAATAGAACAAGAGAAGTGAGTGGAATGTTGGTTTACTTACATAATCGAAAACCTAAGAATAGTAATTTTTTATAAATGTTTTGAACAGCTCTGTAGAATAGCCATTTATATCTCTGGCAAAGTTTCTACTACAACTTAAGATTTTAAAGGAGAGAAAATTATACTTATTCAAGAATTTGGACTAAGTTTTGTACACTTCTCTAAACATTTTCTTTTCCCTGCAACTTCCGCAACTTCGAAACTTGCCTATCCACTGATCAAAGATCATACAAAAGGGCTGGAGGTAGGGCCCCGGGGTGGTGTGATTTACAAATTTCTTTTGGACTTTATTACAACTTTTGCATGCGAGTAAAACTATTACAAACACAAAACCATTAATTTTTAAGTAATTTCCAGTTTGCCCAGTCCAAATGGCAATTGAAATATATTTGTTAATGTATTTCAGTTAACATCATCAAGAGGGGTGCATACCTTGCGGTAAGAAAAACACTTTTTATACTCTCTTTGGGTCTAAAAGGAGAAATAGTTTTAATTGGTGGCTTTTTGAAATGTTTCCTTTCATTTCTTAAAAGCCTTAGAACACTTATCTTCAACACATTGCAACCAACCTACTGTTTTATCAAGCAATCATCTTCCAGATGCAGGAGAGCTCAGCTTATGAACTGATTTCTCCACAGTTGGCAAAGTCAATTCAAAGCTGCCCTCCCTGCTTCAGCGAGGAGGCTCTCACCATGCTGTTATGGGGATAAGGGAACCAGAAAGTTTCTCAGATGCCATGACAGATGGGTGCTCTCTGTCTATGATAAACACACAACACCTGAGGCTGGATCCCTGGAGGCCATGGTGGCTCTCCTGCTACAGCTGAGTCCAGGGCTCCAACATGCCCTGGCATCTCTTCCAAGAAGAGGCCTAGAAACAGAGGGCCCAGGACACACTGCAACAGCTACATGTCTGCTGGACCCTATTCCTTTCTTCTGAAGCCTCTTTCCTGGCTGCCCTGGGTGGCTCAAAACCCATGTGGAAAGAGAGAGAAAGGCAAAAAGCATATTACTCCTGTTTTTCCCTTGCAGCATACTCTTCTTATGGTCAACAGTTGATACATTGAGGCAATCATCTAAATTAGCAAACAGAAAATGTGAAAGCTGGGGGAGAATCTTACATTCTAGTTACCTCAGTTTGAGCTTCATTTGTAATGGAAAGCAAATAAACTTTGTTCTCCCACATCCTCCCATCTCCCACTGACTAGAAATGAATGTGGTTTCTAAGCTTTAAGTTGTTGTAACATAAACTGCTTTTAAAAAATAATAAAATACAGTGCCATAGAGAAGCAGGAGATAAGTATGTTGGAGTATTTCAACTGCCTTGGAAATTCTACACATTTTTCAGTATAACTGCTCATGTCATCCACAATATTGGCATGGGCCATTCCCCATCAGAGAAATCTTTGACGTCACTAGTGCACAATTTTTATCCTGCTTCAACTGTTTTTATTACATTCTTTTTTTCTTGAAGTATAGAAACTCTTCTAAACCACAGTTACTGCCATTACACTGATAAATATTAAGTTACAGGTACAAACTATACTGATATAAGGAAGCTTTATCATCATCTAACTGTATTCAGAAGGCATTGTATCATTGCAAATTTAATAGTAGCAAGAATTAAAAAAATGAACTGATAATGTTTTCTGTTTTCTGTCTTTGCTGGGCTTCTTTTCACCATTATCCATGAAAGACTCTACCAGTGTTACCACTAGACTACGTGAGATTAAATCTGGATGTGTTTTCAGGGGATAGGAAGTAGAATTTAATGTAGTCTTCCTCCTACATAGAGGAAGAGATAGAGAGAGATGATGGGCTTGGAACAGACCAGCTCTGATCCTGCATGTTGTCTGTGGTTTATCCCAACAGATCTCTAATGTTGAGAAGATGAAAAACAAGACTTTTTTTTCTTAAAAAGGGAGTTTTCCTTTTATGTAAATATAATTTAAATATACAAATTCTCAGAAAAAAAATTAATTCTCAGGTAGCTTATAGAAGAGTTGCCTTCGAGATGTAAAATAGCAGTAGTTCATAAATTAAAACGGTTTCTTGTTTCTGGTTGAAAACTCTGTGTAGCTAATAAATTACATTAAAAAGCATTTTAGAAGAAATGTACCAAAGTATTAAACTCTTTTAGATCTCAGAGCTCACACCTAATTAACACTGAAGGAGAACCTGTCATTCAAATCAAGTGGAAAAGCAGCCAAATGCTGTAATATCTCATTAATAATAAAATCATAATATTGGCAAACACAGATGTGTAGCAACTTGTTCAACTTGTATGAACAGCCACTCAGAACTACAATAAGCCTCAGAGTCTGTTAAAATTGGACTTAAATGTTTTCAGTGATATTTTAATGTGCAAACCACAAGAGGGTTACATATATGTCCTGTCACTTGCATGCAAATACCTCAGCATGAAAGCCTACAAAGCTGATACTGTACTGCAGGATTTTGGAAGTAGTAAAAATAGAGTACAGGTATTTCTAACGAATATGAAATTAAGCTGGTGTTTTGGTCTGGTCCTTTAGCTGTTGTCCTTGAATTTTCATAACATTAGCAATGGAAATCACTATGTATGCAGCTTCTTTTCCCCTTTGGGTAAGTTAAAATTTAACATTTATATGTTGAATAAAGATAGAATGACAGTGGGGTAGGGGAAATAAGTCTATAAAAAGCTTTCACTGCTCAGAGATCATTTAGAGTTAAAAACTGACTGACTGACTGACTGCTGGAAAATTCAGAAACCCTTGCCTTAGTTGGCCAGTTCAGCCCCTTGTAGTTGATGAAACTGAACAGAATTACCACCAAAGGCTTTATGGGAAAAGAGACATCGTTCACACAAACAGGAAGACCTATGCAGAATATTTAGAGATGGGATGGAGGAAGGGCAATGGGTAAAAATTACAGACAAGCTCATTTTTGCTCACATTTAGGGATCACTGAATTTCCCCCTGTACAGTTTTACACACACAGGAAAAAGAATTTTGAAAGATTTTGGCATCTATTGCCTAAACCACCAGAAAATAGTTTTTTTACTAACTTAGATTACTTTTTAACAATTACCAAAAAAAGCTTTTAAACAGTGTAAAGCTAACTTGATGGATGACAGAAAACCAAAACCTGTATCTACTTGCACATCAGGACCTGACTTTTGAGATCGCTTTGCTAGTCTGAGGTTTTGGGCAGAATGATGAGGGTCCTGTACAGATGCACAGAACTGCTTAGCACTTATTAACACAAATCAGTTCTGAATAAGTAGAGAAAACTACTTCAATACTGTGAAATATACAAGCAGCTCTTATAGACTGGAAGTGTGGATTAGTCTGTACAAGAAAGATCTACTGAAAGGAAGGGAAGAGGCCATCTGACAACAGTAGGAGTATGGGCTCTCTGCTTTGCCAAGCTTGCCATCAAACAAAAAGGGAAAAATCCTAAGTAAATAAACAGCAGAGATTGACAAGTAAGATATCTCTCTCTGATTTAGTAGAGCACTCCCATCTGTATCAAGCTTTATGTAAAATTAAGATCTTGCTCTCCTTACAAGGAAAAAATAAATGTTCAAAATGTTATGGACAACAATGTAACTAAAGAAGAAAGAAATTATTTTGAAACCAAAAAGGCAAATAGACAAAACATCTACCACTCATTCAACTGCTTCTGGTGTTTTTTCCCCCTTTTCCATGAGGTCTAACAGAGGTGTTTCAGCACATTAGAATTTCAGAATTGCATTTATGAAAAACATGTTAATTACATTTCATGATTGCACGTATTTAGGCCAACTCTGCAATTTGACTAATTTCATAAATGCACCATAATCAACAAGACTATTTTTTAAAAAAGCCCAGAAATATTCACACATTGAAATGTCTATTCAACGGACTGCTTGCAAGATAACTCTAAATCTGACACAGCCTGAATGCCAGCAAAATCAAATATCAAACAGAAAGATGTATTCATGAAGGAACTGAAATGCCAATAGAAATAGTAATGGAAGGCATGCAACATTTCATACCTACTAGACTTTTACACGTCTCGTGCTCATCTGGACTCCACAGATGGAGACCTTTTATATTACTTTTGAAACACTAAAAACCACAATTATGCTTATACTAACAATGCAGAGTATAATCCCTTATTGCCAATCTTCACCTTCTCTGAGACAGGGTGATAAAATTGCTTTGAAAGGAAACCACAGAAAATTAAGATGGAATTGATTCTGGTTTAGCCTTTCCTTCCTTGAACAGTCCCGGTGTTCTTCCTTTTGGCCTTTTACTTTAGCTACCCATATTAACCATGATTATGATCACTTAATGTTTGCACACCAAACAAACAGGTTTTATAGCCACTTTCTCATTAGTACTACCATTAATTATTACTACCACAGACACCCAGATGTACCTAGATGAATATTTGTTGCAGACTAAGTTTTCATGTAGAGCAAATGGACATATATCTGTAATATTCTTATGTCCCTGGCACACAAATCAAAGCATTAATAATTGTATATTTTGTGGATTATCAACTTGCAGCCTAGAAAACCAAGAAATGAGCATGTTTTAAATAATCTGAGATTTTCTGAATAAGCATAGTAGCTACAATGTAAAAATGTTAATTCATGAGTAAATTCTGTATTTTCTGTCCAAACCTCACTTTATTACAAACCCACAAAATCACTTATGTAAAAAGAAGAAAAAATAAAGAATTGAACAAAAAATTATCCTGCTGAAAGAAGATCTGTCTATAATACTCCATTTATATTTAAATTCTTGCTTTTCCAACCTAGATTCAAAAGTTTTCCAGAGAATACTAATTTCAAGGATATTTTATTTAAACACATTGGACAAAAGTTTATAAAGGCATGTTTCTAGTCAATAACTGGGTCACTGGGTGATTGCTAATGTTGGACAGTAATATTAAGAGAAGGCATTTTTCTTTTCCCTGAAGGATCTATCAAACCAGTGCAATAGAACAACCCAACTTAACCAGAACGATCAAGAAATCCATTCAGCTAGAAGATGCACATCCATGTGCACAGGTATGCAGGTGATAAAATGGAGTTTAAAAGCTAGATGGACAATTTTGCAGTCATATCATTAGGACTAATTTCCATTTCTGAGCAGTGGAGGAAAGCATGTAAAAATGGACTGTTCATTTGTAATTTGAACTGCAGCATGTCTGGAACTCCTTTTGCATGATTCGTCAAAGGAGAAGACAGCACATATCTGGGATGTCTGAAACTGTGTTAGCTTGGTTAATTTATGCCCTTCCCAGCAGTCAGTGGCCAGTGCAACTTTGGCAGAGGGGCTGTCTTCAGTTTTAGCCATTGAAAAGCTGGAGGCTGAGAGAGATGCCAGCCCAGTGCTTGAAAAATGGCATTAGCACAGACAGTGATAGTCTTTTTGCAGTATGCAGAGCTGAAGAGCCACAATTCCAGGGACACAACTCTGGCCAAGGCAGCATCAGTCAGCTCTCCACAGGGCTGTCACTCAAAGGTGCTGGAGCTGAATCGGATGGCAATTGGCTTCTTGAGCAGCCCTGTCAGGATGGCTTGGACTCAGGCACAGAGATGTCAGCATTCATACCAAAGGCAACCACACTGGATTTGGTGGCTCAGGCAAAGAGGTACAGACAAGAAAACAAAGCTTACACAGTAATTCAATGGAACTACCCATACATACATGTATACACAGCATCACCTTGCAGGCACAGATTAGAGACTGAACACAGCGGAAATAAGAGAAAAAAGGTGGCACAACACTGACAGACAAGCAGACCAAAGTTTTCCTCTCCTACATGCCCAACGGAGTGGAATCACCTTCTTAGCAAATTTGACTGCAAACAGGGATAAACACCCTTACTTGAACCTATCTCATTTCTTACTGAGTCTGTGGCAGTGGGACAAAACACAGCCTACATCAAGTGACATCACTCAGAGCCCCAGTCCACCTGAACACTTCCAAACAAGGCAGATCATGCAACACAGCCCTGGAATGACTGAAGCATGGGACATTTGTCCTGCTGTGCCCTCAGCTCCCTCTGCCCCCCTCACAGGAGTAGAAAGGAAGTGGTTTGTGGGATTGGATGTTTCAGAGGGCTTAGGATTTGGAAAACTGGAAAATGAAAAAGCAATTGCCAGAAATGGGCAGCAGGGAATGTAACATTATCTGACATTATAAAAGCTGGAGAAAAAAAGCTGCCTGAGTTTTCTTGCAGTAAGCTGGTAAAAGAGAGATTTTTGAAGATGGGAAAGTTAAAATCACAACTGTTTATGGAGACATAACTTGGGCTTTCCTTCAGCACAGTGCTAGATGCACAAACTGATTCGGACACAACTTAAAATTTCAACCCCTTGATTTTTGTTAAGCATTATATACGGAATTTTTATGTCTTTCATTTTCTGCACATGAATGTTTCCTAGACCAAGAGTGGTTCAGGATTTAGAATGACTGTGCCAGCTGTAAGTAAATAGATTGATCATTTGAGGAATTTGTGAATTCATTTAATGAAAAGGGAAAGCTTAGTGCCCAAACTACTACACTGTGGTGTCAAGACATAATTTTTGTAAAATGTCCTGCAAAAAGTTAAAGTAAATTGGAGTGTTTGTAAAATTGGAATGTTCAAACACAGAGTTGCCCCACAGGTCATGAACAATAAAGATGGTCTCACTTGGCTTTTATGGCAGGGTTACATGGTTAGGTTGGCAATGACTGAGAAATACATTAGAAATTTCTACTTTAAAATTCTCAAGATATTTTTGACCTAATTTTCTTGGCTTTACTTATACCCTGAATTGCATTAAATTTGTTTCTTTTCTTAAGGCTTTTTCCATAGAGATGGGTTGGTCAAGAATTGACAATTACAATTTTTTTAAAAAAAGTTTCAAACTCTTGATGTTCTTATAACATCTCTTCATCCACAACTTGCAATTACTGTTCAATTTGTATTTCTCTATACATTTTTTCTGTATATTATATTCCAAAAGAATAGTACAAAACTATAAAAAAGAAGATCTATTTCATTCCATTTTCATTCATATGCATTAAGCAGGTATCACAAGAGTGATTTTAAGCAATAAGGGCTCCAGTGGTGCAGTACATCAGTATGGTGTGGAGATGGATTCTATAAAATGAACCAAAAAAAGTACTGTGGAAGCCTGGGTTACTAATTTTTTTTTTTGTAGTATTTTTGCATTATAGCTCAATGGAGACTTCACTTTTGCTATCTGTAAGATGCAGATGATGATACTGGCTTTCTCTGTTAAATCTGTTCTGTGCTTCTGATGACAAGTGCCAGATAATAGCTATGTACTATTTTATTATTGAAATGTCATTGTTTATTTTTTTCTAGACTCTGTTACTGTGCAGGGGCAAACTATTTTCTGTCTTATCAAACAGAGACTAAATTTGTCACTGAAATGAAAATGGGTCTAAATGCCTTCAGCTTCTTTTCAGGAAAAGTCTCACTTTAGCTTCATTAGGAGATCTGCTGGAGAAAAAAACCCAAATTGTTTCTAGCACACTAATGAGAGAAAATTGGAGTGGAGGCTGTTCTTAAGATCTGGCACAAAAATCTGCATTGCTAGACTGGATGTGGGAACCAATAAATAAATAAATTATACATTAAGGAGGAATTGTTGTAGAAATGTATTTAGAGTCAGAGAACAGCTGTATTAAACCTGTCAAGAAGCAGAGACATAAAAATAAGAATTAAGACAGTTAGAGATATGAATGATAGAAAAGCATTCTTTGCTTGGCAGAAAAGAAATAACCCATTTGAAAACTGGCAGAGATACTGGGGAAACAGAAGAAAAAATAGTGCATAAATCTTGAAACTTGTCAAAGCTATGAAATTATCTAGCAAATGTTTAATTGGACCTTCTGATATACAGAGTATTGAATATTGCTTTTGTCTTCTCCCACAAGACAGCCCTACTAGTACTTGTGAATTTTGCAAATACAGGAGTAATAAAGAGGTAAAGTGCAGAAAGGGTGGTTTTGCAGTTTTAAACTAACAAACAGGACTGGAGGGACTTAACCCCTTTAAAAGGGTTTTAGAATGTAAAAATAAAGCTTAGTTTTTAATATATATTACATCTGACACTGTTTACATGCACTTCCATTGTGCCTAAATAAAATGAGGAAAGTGCATTGCTGGCATTGACTTTTAATACATGAAAGCTTTCATGAACCATGAAACTGGGTAGACATGTTCTGGGAAAAGACTGAATAAATGTGTTTTTTCCTTTATTATACCCCTTCCGATTCTACCACAACGGCCCCAAGAAATAACATCAACAGCTTTGCTGCATCCCTGCTGGGGTGGCTTTGCTAGAATGCCTTGGACAAAAGTTTCATCTGTGCATTTCCTTTGTGAGGAGGCAGAGATGGATACTGCTGTGCTGCAAAGCACATGGTGTTTGGGAAGCTGTGGCAGGATGAGCCAGCTCAAATGACATCATTCTGTGCTTACAGAGGGACAGATTTACAACTCCCTCTGCTGTGCCTGAGCATTTCTAAGCTAGGACAATATGTCATGTGTGAAGACCATTACACATTGGTCATCAGATGAAGAGTATGTTATTTTACTTTTCAGAGGGCAAAAAAGAATAGAGACGACCCACAGGACAAGGCAATTCTGTACATTTCTTCAACAAAGTGCTTTGGAGGGGCTTATTTTGTAAATGGAACTGAGCTTGTAGGGGCTCAGAGAATGACTCAATGACTTTGATGCATGCAAACACTGCCCAGTGCATTAAGAGAGGTGAAACAATGGCTCTGTGAGGAAGAGACCTTCACAAGAAGGTTCGTGTTATTGAGTAATCACTGTAGTGCAGAACGTTTACACTTTTATTCAGTGACTTCCTCAGCTCACTCATGCTCCAGCTATTGCTCAGGTTCTTTATTATTACTGGTTAGAAGGAAAATTCAAGCAGGAAGAGGAAAAAATGTCTGGAAATAAGAAGAAATATAGTGGGGTTTGGAAGCTTTTGGACACAATGACATTTGAATGTTTACCTCTTCCTGCCTTATTTATCAAATAAAGGATCACGCCATGTACAGAATGATTTTTGAAAATAAGCCAGTTGAAGTGCCTATTTTGTTAGAAAGAGACTGATATATCTGTAAAATATACTTGAAAAATCACCTCTGTTTATTCTCATTCAACCCACTACAAATTTGATTCCCGACAAGCACATATTAATGCTGTCTCAACGTGCCATTTTTCCCTTTTCAAACAGAGCATAGTGCCAGCAGTCTGCTATGAGTCCCCATACTTCTGTCCTTGAGAATCAATGACAGTAAAGCACTATCCAGAGCTGCATGAACCAGCATCTTTTACAGCAGTCTTATATTTCTAAGGTAATGCATCTTGCTGCCAAGGTTTTAACCCACAGACTTTCTGACAGCCCATCCAGAGCCACCAAAGCCACAGCAAGGTTTGGAAACAAACTCTACATCTCCCAGCAGGGAAATGATTCAGCAAGAGCTAGACTTAATTCAGTCTTGTAAGAATACAGTGCAAAAATTTACCTGATTCCTTGGCAAAATGTGACCCTAGAAATCGTATTTAAATTTCTCAACAATATATTCAGAGTCATTGTGGGTTTGCTCCTATTAACTCAAAGCAGAGAAACAAGCAGGGCATAAACTCTGCACCCCTACCATGTCTTTCCACACTGTCAAATCACTTATGTCTTACACAAGTCTCGACCTGGTGAACCTAAATAGCACTTTAACAGTCTCTAGAACTGTTCATCCTCCACAGAGCTGTCAGTTCCACTCCACTGAGGAGTTAATCTCAAATTAATTTGTCTTCTTGCTGAAAGCTGACTGCTTTCCCCAACATGTACACCTCATTTACTCATGCAGAGAAACAACTTGCTCACTACAGGTATATCTTTCCATGTCTGAATGACAGAGGGAAAAACTTCAAACTCCTGGATGTCTGGGCATCCTGGACAAGCCACTGCTAAGCTTCCAGAGGCTGGCTCTCCCTGTGCACTGTTCTGCAGAACCATCAATTCCAAAGCCACTACAGTTAACATGCCTGCTCTGTGGTATTTTCTCTTCAGATAAATGTAAGGACAGGGATATCTAGCAGCAAAGGATGCAGTCAGGCTCAGTTAGTAAAAGATTCTGCCAAACCCTATCTCCCCACCTTACTAAGAGCTGGCTTGCCCACCTTTCTTCCCTGGCTGAAAGCTCACTCGCTTCTGGTTTCCAGTTTTGGAAGGCACATGCTCACTGGGACAGAACTGTCTCTCAAAACTGAGAGTAAAATCTTTTCTTTTTTTATCAGTGCTAGTGACAGTCCATGTTTTTTTTCAAACTCTCCATCCCAACCTCTCTCATCTGTTCCAATTAGTCTTCAATATTTTCTGGAACAACTTCAAAAGTGGGACATCTTGCTGGGAGATGGAAGACATCCTCCAGGGTAAAATGAGCCTTAAACTCTGTTTCACTTCCTTGAAGAGTGCATAACCACTAGGAAACTATGCAAATACAAGACACCAGTACTCGGGCTTAGAAGAGAAACAGAATTTTTGTCTGCTCTTGCAAAGACCACCTGCAGGTTCTACCCTCAGAAGTGCATTGGACATGCTGGATCCTGAGGCCTCTCCTTGCAGCCCTCAACTGAGCAGCTAATCCCCAGAAAGAAGAAGTATTTCAGTCATACAAGAGGCATCAACTTTTTGTTTCTTATTTTCAGATAACTACAAGATCCACAAATGGGTGTTTGGGAGTACAATTTAAGCACCAACATTAAGGAATTATCACAAGGCTTTAATTCCATTTGGGAATTAGAAAGTTACAAATTTATAATGAAAACACAGACTCTGCAGGTGCTCAAATCTTTTATCACATTTGTAACCTTAAATCTTGGGAGGAAGAGTGTATTAAACACTAATCAGTGTTGACAATAAATATTCACGTCAAAGACTAAATCTGCTTTTGCAGCCAGCATCTGAATTTTCTGGTCTAACATCAGCCTAGGTGATCTCCAAGAAGAGGTAAAAGCTTGTACCCCTTTTGTTTAGCCTCTGCCAGGAACGAGGAGGAGCAGAGAGGAAAAGGTGATGCATGGACAGACTGCAGGCTGCCTTTTAATCTCAGTCATAGGCTTTGGCCCCATTTGTGTGTTACCTCCTGCCAGCCTTATTGTCTGAAATTAGATATTATTCTCTTTAGTGCCTGTCAGAGGAAGATAAAACAGCAGAGAAGACTGTGTGGAGCTCTGCATAGAGTCAGATTGCTCTGATAAGCAACATGACATGCCTGAATTCAATTTTGCTATAATTTACTTTCTTAGTATCACAAAAGGAATCTTATTTCTGTTTTTAAAATTTTAAAATTAGGATCTGTCATATCTGAACTTAATATCAGGAATGAGTGTATACCAACAGCACTGGGCCTATTTCACACTCTTCAAACCTGTGGATGGTAAACTTGTTTAACTTACAGAGCAGTCTACATGCATTTTATAAATTTTCACTTATGGTTCCATGAACAAATGTGATATAAATCACTAAGAAAATCACTTAGTCAAAGCAGTGGCAAAACACATTGGGACTGGAATGAAATGGCTGTACTCATTTAGTCCAGTGGGTTGTTTGGATTCCAGGAAAAAGAAGCTAATTTACTGATGATATCTAACATACAACAACACAATAAGAGCTGCTGCTTATAGACTGGGCTCTCCTTGCCTCTATTAGAAAACTTAGAAGCTAGAGAAATCAATCAGAACTGTAGTATTCTGCTACTGCAACATGCACCATATAGCCAAGAAGTGGATATCTTAAAATCTCCCACAGTGATCCGGAAGCCATATACACTGAGCCTCACAGTGATCAGGAATACTTGCCAGTGGTCTGTGAAGAGCTGATTAGTCAAAGCATGCTGCTTCCTCTATTAAACAACATTTAAAAGTTAAACTAATATTAAATATAGATCCAATATATATTGGTCCATGCAAGCCATTGCTGCAATTGCCACAGGAATATTATTCTGTTGCCAGAAAGATAATAATGTTCTATGCAATGACAAATAGGCTGGGAGGTAGTCCCATGAGGCAATACATCTGTTGATACAGGAATTTGTGAATGTTTTATATTACCAAACCCTTTGGCCAGCATTCCTTGACATGACTGAACATTTAACATTTTGCAGGTTCCTGACAGAGGCATAATTTTTGCAGGATGATCTTTTAGCACTTTCTGAACATCATTCCATCTAAAACATGTCCCCACAGAAATCCACCAACTGTTGATCTTCTGGTTCTTCCCATTAGTAAGCCCAGTTTCTTCCTTATATGAGGATTCTCCCCACACAGTTCAAGATAGAATTATAATCACTTCTGGGATAGGTAAAGGCAAATGTGTGACCTCCTGAAGATCTAATGATAAGAGTGTAGCTGTGGATGCTGATTGTCCCTTTGATGTCAAGCTGCTTCCAGTAGGGCACAGTGTCTGAGAGGAGGCAGTAGCCTCTCTGAAACATCCACCTGCTGAAAACTGAGTTGAATGCAGCTGTAGCAGACTCTCAAAATTTCTAGAAATGGGCACTCCTACCTTCTCACAAATGTATATGCTCCATACAACACTAAGTAGAGAAGATAAACTCCCCAGCTTTTAAATCCTCTTGAATACTGAAAGGGTTGTTCTGGCTCTAGCATCATTGAGTTAGTTTTTCCCCATGGTCTGAACCTTTTTTGTCCTGACTAACATGAAATCCATTAAACCCAGAATATTCTAGGTGATCAAAATCAAGGGATCAACTTGTTTAATGTAGGCTACCTACACAGTAACTTCTGGGGAGGTAACTTCTGTTGTTTTAAAATTCTTCTAAACTTCAGTTTGGCCTACAAGAAACTTACTTTTCTCAAACTAGCACCCACTAACACATTGCCTGCTCTTAAATCCCTGTCACTGCTAGGAAAGTCATCATAAGGTCACTGTCAGACATCTGCAGTTACCATTTGTGGGGAGGAGGGCTTGCCAGAAAGGACAAAGTTCAAGAACACAACATCCCCCATTAGCATAGTTCTGTTCTAGTCAAAATAGCTTTTTTATTTCCTTATTTGAAATTAAATCCCCTCAAATCAAATCCAGATGTCCTCGTTTATTTATTTATTTACATTTTTTAGAAGCAGAAAGTGATATAGGAATGGGAAGAATCAGTTTGAAAACTCTGAAAAAAAGCCTTGATCCCAGAAGCAGTGCTAAAACTGTTACAATACATATTTTTTCCTCAACCAGAATACCAAGAAAAAAAAAAATCAAATGAACGGTATATACTCAAGGAAACAAACAAAAAAAAACCCCAAATCAACTCCTTCTAAACACTTTCTATGTATTTCTACTTTGTATTGTGATTCTAACCAAATGCAGATGCTTTCTCCTTTACTTATTGAAAATGCAATCAGCAATAAACTTAATTTGTGTCTGACCAAGGCTCTTACAGTAACTGATTACTTACAGATGCCAAATCTCCAAGTGAAATTTTTTGCCACCTGTTTTCAATTTCAGGATTGGCAGTTTTGTATTTCCACAGCTTATTGACCCCGTGCAGGGCTATACCATCTGCTGCTGTATTCTCCAGGCTCAATCACCAGTTTCCACAGGACACCAACAACAGCAGAATTGCTTTATCAGGAGTTTTCCTCCTTTACAGAAGGAAGCATACTAAATACTATAGCCTGGAAATATGAAAACTGCCTTCCACATCAAAAAGATGCTTCACATGAAACACTGATTACTGCTTTTTTCAGTAAGTTGTTTCATTCAGGGTGTGAATATGGTTTATTTATATGTCAAATTAACCATATCAAGATGTTTCCATGTATTGTGCTGGCCAATTTTCACTGCATTCTTATTTGGATATCCATTATCTAGCATAAACAGTCTGTATGGCTTGAAGTTCTTCAGGAGAGCCCATTGAATTCACAGAAACAGAGCTGTCAGCATTAAATCTATGTACAAGAAAATACAATAATAATAAACTGTTGGTGATAAATCATTGAACAAAACCATGGAAATTTTCCACCATTCTGAAAAAGATAAGTTGTGAAATATTTCTGCAAAACATTTTTCTTTTTCAGAGTGAAACCTGTCTCAAAGTATACCACCAATATTGTTTAAGCCATCACTCATCCACAAAATAATGCCAAAATGAACTTGTCTTCTAACAATTACTTGATAGTATATGTAAGAGGAGCCAGTTATGGAAAGGATTGTTCAATCACCCAGACTGTAAGTTGCAGCACAAACCTCCAGGGGATGCTGTGTATATTAAATTCATGCCACATTTTCACTTTTGAATGCTTTCCATTATGGAAGTCCCAGCTGATACCAACCCATCCGCCCACACTTGGTTGGCATTAATTTTTGCTTCTGTGATCATAATGATGAAGTTCCCCTGATGCTGACAAGACCCAGGATGGGAGATGCCCTGCAGAAACAGAAGAAAAAGACTGTCCCACCCTTCCTGTTACTGCCTAAAGAATTAAGTACATGCTAAAGACTCTGAGATAAGTTATAGGCCAATTCCTCCTAACATTTTAATCAGTTTTAACCCCAACCAGCATAAGACTGAAGACATCTTGCCTGCAATTGCAGTGTTCTCCCAACTGCTGAGCCTCTTCCCTCTCCTCAGGTGGCCCAGCAGTAGAGGAGGCAGCTGGGTCTGGGGGAAAGGGAGGTCTAAGATGGGTGCTCTTTCTGCAGCTTTGGAGCAGGGTGTCAGGGTGCAGCTGCAGGCATTACGAGCAGAAATAGCATGCAGACCTTGGAAAATTCACTTGGGATGGGAAAAAGGGAGACTGGGCTGAGAAACACTGACCTAAGGCTGAGAATAAGGGGAAGGAGGAAAATGCTGATTTTTTTGCAGACACCAAAGCTCCCAGAATTATTACTTTCCCTATTTCAACACCAACCACAGAGCCTTCAGTACAATCTTCTCCTTGACGCAGAAAATGACAGCTGTCCCAGGCCCATCCCCCAGTTCATGAGGCAACTAAAGCTCACTCTTCATCTCCAAAAGAAACTTCTGAGCTGTTCCCCAGATCCAGTATGTGGTAGTGCAAGAGACAAGAGACAAGTGCAAGAGGCAAGAGACAGCACAGGCATGCTCCAGCCAGACACTGCTCTTCCAAGACTGTCAGACTGCAGCTACAGCTCTTGCACTCATGATGATAGACACAGAACCCTTTATTCCTCATAACAATTTGGTGAACCTTCTGCCATATCCTTGCTCTATCTCTAGAAGAATGAATGCAACTTTGGCATCAGTCTGAAGCCACTAGAGTTTTTGTGTCTTCTGCTTAAAGCACTCAGCCAGGCAAGAATTAGACAGGATTGTAGCCCACTCGCTGCAATGTCCCCTGCCCTCAGTTAACACTGACATAAAACTAGAAGTATGCTGTTGACTGTAGTGCAACTATTCTCATTGTACAGGAGTGCATCTGAGGTCAGAATCTGACTCAAACTGCTTGCCAAAGACTGCAAAATATTATGAAAGAATGGCTAACAGAAGCTACCCACACCCACTGAACCATGCATGTTCAGCTGAGAAGCAGATGTTTTAAGGGTCAGTAATTCTGTAATAAGTAAACACATTTATTGTAATGTTGAACACTAAGCTAATAATATAAATACCAAGTAGGACATTTGAAATACCATGCAAACAACAACATACATCTGAAAAATAGCTCCAACAAATGCTTGTTTTTCACCAGAAAGATCACAGGATCAGCAGCTGTTTACTGCTTCAGCACAGCAATTACAGTGTAAGCTTAGCCAATGTTTCCAGTAAAGCCTGCTCCCATCCATCCCATTTCTAATAATCTGTGACATTTTTTTCCTGAGTCTGATATTCAGAGAGCTTGCTGTCCAAAATACTAGCTGAGTTACTCTCAGAGCAAGGCCAAAAGATCACGTGCTCTGCTTTTCAGATGCAGTTAGCTAAAACTAATTCACTTCGTTCTTTGCAAAGATCCCCTGTTTCTTACTCAGCAGTATAACTGTAGAACACTAATAAGGAAATTTCTAAAGACTAAACATTTTAATTAGAAACAAAAAAGGCCCTGCCAGAAAAAAGAAATCTCTGCATTTACTTTTGTTTCTGTGATGTGGCTAAGTAAAACACACTGATGATAGCAGCTAAGCTCTCAGCCAAGAAGAAGACACCCACACGGATTAAAGAACAGACCCAATATTTGGACTTCTGCTGACTTTGGTGGGCCCCAGGCCAGCCCTCAATAGAATCTCACTCTTTAACAGGGCTCCAGTGTATCTGGATCCCTGCACAAGTTCTCTGTAAGCTCCCATCCTTGCAGGAAGAAGCCACAGAGCCTCACCTGGCCCATCTGTAGAAGCCTGAACTGTGAGCCTGGGGCACTAAAGTGGGGCAAGAAGAGGCTGTCTCAACTGCTGTGCCCATGTCTATTTCTGCCTTGGGGGTGCCTTAGACCAGCTGCCCTCCCCCTGACCACTTCAGGCCTGTCTACTGTCCCTTTGTGGTGTGCTGGGGTTGACGGAGGTAGAAATGGACAGAGCCCAGCCTCACAGTCAAGGAGAAAGGCTCTTTTCAGACACCTTCAAAACTGCAAAAATACATTAACATGCTCAAATGAGAGTACAACATCCTCCCCAGACAAGTCACAGAGCAGAATCACAGAATCACAAAACATTGGGAGGGACCTCTGAAGATCACTGAGTCCAACCCCCTGCCAGAGCAGGACCAAAACCAGGGCAGGTCACTCAGAAATGCATCCAGATGGGTCTCCACAGCCTCTCTAGGGAGCCTGTACCAGGGCTCCCCAACCCTTAAAGAAATTCTTCCTCATGTTGAGGTGGAACTTCCCGTGCTCTATCTTGAAACCATGGCCCCTCGTCTTACCACAGGGCACAAGTGAGAAGTTGCACCTTCCTTCTGAACAACCAGCCTTCATATATTTATACACATCAATTAGATCCTCTTTGATTTTCCTCTCCAGATTAAAAAGCCCCAGGTCTCAGCCTTTCTCCATAAGGCAGGTGTTGGAGTCCCTTAATCATCCTTGTAGCCCTCCATTGGACTCTCTCAAGTAAATCCCTGTCCCTCTTGAACAGGAGAGCCCAGAAGTGGATGCAATACTCCAGGTGAGGTCTCACTAGGGCAGAGTAGAGGACACCTCCCTCTATCTACAAGACACACTCTTCTTAATGCACCCCAGGATCCCATTGGCCTTCTTGGCCACAAGGGGACATTGCCATCCCTGGATAACCTTTGTCCACTAGGATTCCAAGGTCCCTCTCCATGGGACTGCTCTCTAGCAGACTGCCTCCTAACCTGTACTGCTTCATTTTGTTATTCCTTCCCAGGTGCAGGACTCTGCACTTGTTGAACCTCATGAGGTTCCTCTTGGCCCAACTCTCCAGTCTGTCCAAATCTTGCTGAATGGTCGCACAGTCTAACTATAGCATTCACCCAACACTGTGTATTGTTCTACATGCCAACTACTTTGTTTTTATTTTTTATTTTAGTCAACATGCTAAAGCAAAAGTATCATACACTCTTATTTAATTATTTTTTCCAGGAGAGAAAAAGCCTAAAAAATCACAGTGAAAATGCAGATATATAGGCACATTTTTGAGAGCATATATGAAATTTTGTAAACAAGTCTCTCCCCATTTCCTTTTCCAGAAGAAATGTTGAGATGTCCTTTACTGGCTAAGACTTTAAAAGAAGAGTCCTACCTACTGTTCCACAGAACTCCCTTTAGCTGGAGCTTCCACACCAAGCAGTGAAGGTACTGCAGGAGAAGGAAGCAAACTAAGCAGTCCACCCAGCAAAGAACTCATAATCCATTCCACCATGCTGATAACACCTTTTTACATTTACTCCTGATGCTAGGTCCTTAATGTACTTTTTTCTAGAGTTCCCCGTTTTGTCTACCAGTTGGATAAGTTTTCTCAACTAGAGTTCAGAAAGCCATACTGTTAATAGAGATTTTAAAAATACTGGATACATAGTTTAAAAGCATAAATTAACTAACTGTGAGCTCTAATGCTCTCTATTGGAATGTGGAACTGAAAGGTGACCCCACTGAAAACAGTAGAGTCTGGTCTAATTAAGAAAGATTTAATTAATTAATACAGTCACTAATTTCAGTTGCCTTTCCCTAAATCAGAATGAGATTGATGCTGTTTGCAAAGCAGAGGCCTTCAGAACAAGACCAGTGACAGAAAGGGCTCTCACAAAACAGCTTTGTTCATGCTCAGCTTTGTAAAAAGCAAAGGTACAAACAGAGCTGAAGAGCTAACTCCTTTCATATAAAAACTATCGCTTCAAAAATTATACAGTATAATATCCTTGTAATACTCCTTTAAATTTTAGATTTCAGTGCATAAATAACTTAAAATAATACACGTAAACTAAGCAGCTAACTTCAGCTTCTTAAAGAGACCTGGATATAAGGATATCGTGATGCACATCATCTCTAAATGAAAAGCTCTGACTGGACAGAACAAGAAATTATGAACTTAAGTCTTCTAGATTTTGGTTCAATGTAAGGAAATCACAAAAATATTAGTTACGTAATAGGGTCACATAAACACGGGTTTCGTAAATCTCTTCATTATATTTAACTCCTTTTTATGTACACTTTTTCCTTGTCAAAGATAGAGATTTGAGTTGCCTTTTTAAAACATATTGAAAATCTGGAACCTAATAATCATTCATGTCTGTTACCTGAATTTTTATCAAGTAACATTTTGCCTTTTTAAAAACATTTCATCCCTACTTTGGTAAAGCAATTAGTCTAGATTAGTGTAAATTGACTGTCTGTTAGACCAGGTTAAGAATGCATGGGAAAACCTTCCAGGTTAATACTGAGTTCCTCAACTGTGTTTTAGAAACTCTCAAACTATATTCTCCGGGATGCAAAACCTCTTCATCAAGATAAGCATGTTTTACCAGTAATTATGTTATTAATCTTCATCATGACTTCAGCGATTTTGTGAATTCTAGAAGTGTCAAAAAGTATAATTATATTTATACATTAGCCTCTTTAATGTTGTAAAATATTGAAGAAGAAACAAAGATCTGGCACAGCAGAGGGAAAATTCAGTGCATACATAGTATCCGCGTAAGATTTACTCTCTAAATTTCCAAAGATTTAACATGATAACTACTATTGCAGTCTTAAAACTCAGATGCACTCAAAATGCAGGCAAGCCATTAGGAGTAATATAGCAAAGTGACTACTTAATACAGTGATTTTGATACTTTAATAGCAAAGACAGCTAGACTACATGAACTCCAGCAAGCACTTTGCTTCCATTCCCAATGTACAAGGCAACTGTTGCTCTAATAGACAGTAATCAATAATCAATAGTATTTAATCCTAAAATTACTCTAAACTAATTTTCTACCTGTTCTCAGTCATTTACTCTGCAGAGACAGACAAGTTAGTGTGTATTTTCCTTGTCTTAATTTTGGGATGGAAAGCAGCCCTGTGAGAGGGAGCAGTGCCTCTTGGTCTAGTGGAAGAGTCATGTAGCATTTCATACCATGAAGAATAAGGATGAAGGATACTGAGAGTAATTGCACTGAAAATACATTCTGCCACACAGCATGAATTTGAACCAGCAGTAGCACATGTACAAGTGTAGTGCAATGAAGGTGAGGATCTTTGGACAGGCACTGGGACTAATGGCATCTGCCATGAACATTGATGAATTCTCACATTAGTTGCAAAAAACAAAAAAAGCACAACATGATTTTGGGTAATATAAAGGAAGAATTTTATCTATACCCTGTCATCTATACCTTTATCTATACCCTGTCATTTTGTAGCTTTCAAAATAGGCTTGTGCTTCAACATATAAAAATGGAGACAGGAAAAGCATTGTGTATAACCTCCAACTTCCCATGACACATCCACAAGTCTGAATAACAAAAACACGTAGCAAATTATCAGCCCTATATGTGCCCGGGTGTGCTCCATTCTACACTGCTACAGCAAGAATGCAAAAGGTATCAAAAACCAGGGCCTAACTTGACCAAGGGTAAAATTTCAATGGTTTGGATTAATTAAAATGGACAACACTTCTGAAAAAGGAAATACAACCTGAAGACAAAAGTTCCTACAGGCATGTAGCAACTTCCTTAACAATCCAGCGAATGTGTGGATAACCACTGCCTTCCCAAGAAAATATTTATTGAAATCATAGGTGTAAAAATAAACACACAGATAAAAAAAAAATCCAGTAACATATTTTCCAGGTTTTACGACCTGGGTTTGATTATTTTTTTCATAATATAAGTGCTGCATTTTTCTTCCCAATTTTACCTGAAGAGAGTATTTTGTGAGATGATATCAAACCAAGGCAGTTCAGTCCTACAGGTAATATGGCAGCTCTGTCATGAGCTATACAGAATGCTCTGCAAGGTGCTGTAAATCTAAATTTCCAAATGCAACTGACTGAAGAGTGAATACACATTGTGAGATCTAATACAGTGAATTGTTGTTGACAAACTACTTATCAATGATGGTTTAACAGCACCAGTATTTTCTAAAGCATCTTAGTTCCTCTGATTGCTGAAATAATTTTGTCTTTATGTACTAGATTCTGAGAGAGAAAGGTAAATGCTTGGTATGACTCCGATGTGAGGCTACAGGTTACAGACATTTCCCTCTCTCTTTACAATAGATCTACAAGGGAAAATTAAATAAATGTCTCAATCTCAAAAAGAAATCGTGATGCGCTCTCAAAACAGGAATGTAGCTTTGCAAGTAGATTGCTGCTTCTTTCATTTATTCATTCCCAAAGGATTTGTTAAGAACATGGGAAGGCTTTTGCTGAGCCACACTGCCAGCAGCAATTGCTGTTTCATGAAGAAATATCAAAGAAGAAACTAGAGACCAATGGAAAGAGTGATTCACTGACGATTTCTGTCCAGAAAAAAGACTTCAAAGGAAGCCAGTAGAGTTATACCAGCTGGGATCAAAAGGGGAACCTTTTACACCTCCTTATCCACTACCTCAAGTAATGCAATGCTTTCACCATAGGCTTGCTGACCACTGATATAAATTAATTTATATATAAAAGATTTAAACATCTGAAAATCTTCACAGAAATAATTCCCTTTAACAAGTTTACTCAGGCTGGCTATCATTCTACAATATAAAATGGGAGTTATATGAATGGCTCCCAGTATTTGTAAGATCAAGTGTCATGTCACTCTGCTTGATTTATGATTAAATTTAAAGCATTTCTGAAGGCAAACAATATTTTTTCTAAGTTAACCTAGAAAATCAAAGTAACACAATCTTATAACTCTATTGTTTGTGTTTTATATTTGACCTTGTTGTTTTAGTTGCCTTTCTATATCTTTGAAAGTGATTTTGTTCTTATTATCTTCAACCTGCAGAAGAATCTAACTGGACCATAACCATTTTCTCTCTGTGGAACAGATTGTTTCTCAACCCAAAGGCATCTTTTAACAAATAAACTTTGACCTAATCTGTTTTAGCTTTAAACTAAAAAAGAATTACATGGAATATAATAATACAAGTAACTCAAGAAGTTAAAAGAAAATAATTAACTTAATTCAGTTGTAAAGGAGCCCTTTGAAAACAAATCTAGTCGATTACTATCTGTGGGAGGCTATAATACTGAATAGCAACTTGGCTCATAGCAGCTTCTGGATTAGGCAAAAATATCTATCTACTGTAGCCACAGAAATTTTACATGTTTACTAAAACCACCTCTGTGTACATTTGCAATACCATAACACAGAAATTCTGCAAGTTTTGAGACAGCATTTCTAAGCAGGGCAGAGGTACAACTGCAGCCAGGGCTTTATTTTGGTCCTTACATCTACATGCGGGCAGAGAAGGAACTGGTACTCTCCAGGACCATTCAGCCATACACAGGAGAGACAACAAACTTTCTCTTTTCTCTCACAGCAGTCCTAGAGCAATAGCAGCAGCAATGGGACCACTGAGCCACTGACATCATTCAGGCATTTTATTTCCAGAGTGCTCTTGGCCCTAAAGATCCTGTGTTCAGCTGCTAGGAGAGATGAGGTGTGTGGGTTGCAGAGACAGATGGTATGCTGCAGTGTTTTATTTTAATATCCTGTTTACCCTGGCCTTAATTTTAGTTCATTACTGGGGAATGGTGCAAGAGATCATATGATGAAGCAGGAACTTTGTACATGCAACCAAGTTTCCAGACAAAGGAGGTTTTCCATTTTCTCCTTACAGTTCAAGAGCCCCTTCTGCTTTAACTTGGTAATTACATATCACAAGATGAAGAATCCTATGGCATAGACAGACGATCCTCCACTGCAGTCTTTACTCCAGGATCTCCCTGCCAGTTCCTATTTTCTATTGGTACCACAACCACAAATAATAGATGACTTTGACTTCCTCAGGCTTTATATCAAAGTACCTAGTATACCATCTTTTTTGTGTTGTTTTTTTTCTTTAGTATAAATCACATAGAACATTATTACTGAGTTAAACTTCAAGAAAGAAAAGCAGAGCTGGAGAAAGCTATGGAATTCATGACAACTAGGGTAAAACTCAGCTTGTTTACAAGCAAGTCAAGGAGGATGCATTTATCTCTTGCTTCTTCTGCTCTCATACAGAAAATAAAACTGTTTTGTGGGATGCAAGTATGTCTCTTTGCATGAAAATAAAGGTGGTTTGAAGACCGGAAGGGCAATGCAAGTTCAAAACACCAGAGGCTGCAACACAATTTCTGCTTAACACAGGAAAGCTACTAACAGACTACCCCAAGCTGGATGGGGTGATAAAGGAGCAGAGATGCCACTGGCATTATAGTGAAGTCTGCAAACAGCTGTTTGCACACAGTGGCCAGGAGGCAGTGGGACACAGCACTGCAGATGCTCCTCCTGTTAGGCCCAGCCTGGTGTGGTGCCTTCCCTTGGTGGGAAGCCCTGTGACAACTGTGATTTAGGGAGAGGCAGCTCAGGCAATGCCCTGAGCTCTGTCTGCCACAGCCCATATGTAACTGCAGAGCCAGTGTGAGGTCACATACCAGGGCATTGCACTACAGGCTTTATGTTCTCTGAGCTGCCTATCATTTTGACTTTTGACAAAGTATTTTCCTGTTCATTCTCTCAGAGGAGAAGTTTTTGGGAGAGAACAAAGAAATTTCAAACCAAAGGGTTTAATAAAGTGTCAAAATAATAGCAGACAAAACTGCTTGGGTCAAATACAAACTCTTAGAACATACCAGGGTCACAACCACATTTTCAATACAGGTTTCTTCACACTAACAAGTATGCAACCCATTTTCAGATCTTCTTGAACATGCCAAAGTAACCCAAGATGCACTTTCTATTTCTCTAAGTGTTTTATTTGCCTGCTTTGTCCTTTATCATCACAGGAAGAGGCAATCCCAGAAACAGAAATGTAATACCTGGTGTCTAACAGGCTTTTTTGGCTTCCAGAAATAAAGTTTACAGTTCTGCCACCATACTGTAACTCGTGCACGTTCTCTTTTCAGAGAGCAACTCATAGTATTAGAAAGAAGCAGAAGATAATAGGCAGTTTCCCAAAATAGCAGTCAACACTGATATTCACCTTACTGGTAGGAAGACAGGCTGCAGATAGAATCCAGACCATGACAAACTGAAGGAAATGGCTTGACTGAACTGATGGGTTAAACTCCCCTCTGGTATGGCATGGGAAGAGTAAAATATCTCTTCAGCTTTACATTAGGAAGTAATTAAATCAAAGGCATGCAGTTGAATGCAGCTTTGACAACTTTATACACCTCACTGTTTCACTGGAGAGAATGCAATGACCATTTGAACAAAACCAGCTCTAATAGAGCTTTGTATACAAGAATTTCGTACCTAGACTACACTAATCCAGGCAGTAATTTGACAGATTACCTCTGCTGTGAATAACTTCTACTTCTCTAAATATATTTTAAGGTGCATCTGAATGAAACCAAAGGCAGGCAGTGTGATTTCTTCTTTCATCTACACAGAAGCAAACAATTCTACAGGAGAAATTCTGTTTCTAAAAATGTCAACATCAGGCTCTTGTACTGGCCATATAACTTTCTCTCAAAGTACCATTATTTCTGCCAAGTCTGCTGAAACTAAAGGCAGATGCTGCAGCGTGCACTTCCCAGGAAAAGAACTTGGAAGCATTATGCAGTGATATCTGCCTTAACATCTATCTGTTGTCAATTAGATAACATAATAAAACAGAGGTAAAACAATATCTATGAATGCTACAATAGGAATCCAGCATTTGTGAAGTCTTAGGGACTTTGTTTTACTTTCTATGAGATCAGCAGTAATTTTTTAATTGACATTAGCAGACATTTAAGTGAGGACAAAAGCTTATTTCAAACCTCAAAATAGCTGCTAACTGAGGTGAAAAACTAATTCTTTGAAGAGGTCGCTTCATGGGGCATTTTCGTGGGGTGATTAGCCAGAGTATAATGGTATAAAAGGAGTAAGGTAATACAATATACACATGAATGATTTAGTTTAGTGGGATGTATTTCAGCTACACAAAGTTGCTTTTTAAGATCAGAGCATAAAGGGATATGAATTCAAAAAAGAGAATAAATTCCTTAGTGACCTGACTAGTATAGTGGGCTACTAAGCACTAATGTCCAGAGTTTGAATGTGACAGTAGATATATCTATCCCTTTGGATTTACAGGGATTCTTTAAATTACAAAATAGATTAAAATCTGTGTGCAATCTACAGACACAAATTTGGATCTGCAACTGCTGCCCTGCTGACATTTTACTCTGGAATGCCAAACACTGGTTTCATTGAAGTTAATGAGAAGTTTCAGTTAATGTAATAAGATCTGAATTTGTCTTCCATGTGTTGTTCTAACTTAATGAAGCAAATGTATTAACTACCTGACTGTCCCAAGATACTACCTACTAAACATGCTTGGAAAGATAAGGATGTACAAACATTTTGGAGACCAATTTGTGTCTGCTTTGTAACACAATTCGGTGGGGTTTTTTTGTTTTGTGTTTTGTTTTGGTTTTTTTTTTAAGAAAAAAAGAATGCTTTCACATATTGCATGTTTTGAGACAGGATGCTTAAACACAGTCTGCAGAGAAACCAAAGTTTCAATTATCACTTTTTTTGCTTAGCTGACTTACAATTGAACACAAATGCTAAGCCTTGCCCAAACACCCCTTTATCCAACAAATTCACAGAATTTCACATTAGAAGAAAATGTGATAACTTGTCTAATTTAATTTTATTCTGCTTTTTTAAGAAGAAGAACCAATAACTACAGAATGAGAAGCCCACCTCACATCTATACTATTTTTGTCTCTTCATAGAATCACAGAATGTCTTTGGTTGGAAGAGACCTTCAAGATCATCCAGTCCAACCTTTGACCAACAATCTTGACACTTTTGACTACTTTGAATTATTTTCTTCAAATTCCAAGGGAGAGGAGATTTGCAGTTTGACAGAATTAGAAATTAAAATGCCCTTTATTTGGGGGGGAGCAGCAGAAAAGCAAGTTTAGTTAACAAAAATCTTGAGTTAGTGATCACAGGTTTAAAACTAGAAGATAATTCAACTTATATCCATTTGATTTTTGGCAGCTTATGAGAATGTGCTAAAAAAGGGTGACAATTAGGATCAGCTACAGTATAAGGTATAAGGTTTGCCAAGCACAATTGAAATAATTGCAATGACATCCACCATACACTAAATAGAAAACCTATTAATGGACACTTAATGAAACACTATCACTTCATCTTATGCTGTCACTGGTCAGATTTGCACAGAATGATTCATATTTCTGGAAAAGACTTAGCAATTATTTCCACTTTGCCCCTCAATTATTTTAATTCAATTATTATTATATGTCCCTAGCACTATACAAATTACTGCTCAAGTACCAGCACTTGCTGTGTTTCTAAGTCTAACCCTGTACACTCCCAGAAGATATGCAGATGCCATTGCATCTTTGAGCTCAAGATCAAGCCCCTGCCAGCTGTACCAGTTCACTTTGAACATTACAGAGGAGTTTACATTATTAAATCTTGCACATTATTAAATCTTTATCACGATGGTGGTTATTGCAGTTGACTGGGACCTGGGTTTTTCCTTCCTTCACATCAGTGTTTTTCAACCCGAGTAGGAAAAAAATTTTAGAATATTAAATTAGAATATTAATTCCTAAGATACAGATGACTGTGGAATACATGCCAAAAATGTACAGAAAACACCAATGACAATTTCAGTTGTGATAGTCTGGAATGGTGATCTTACAACCAGTTTGCTCCTCTGGTGTTAGTTTTCAAGTGCTGTCACTATCCTTTAAAACCACTGGTTAAGTCAGTATGGAATCTAAGCATACACCTGATCCTTAACGTGCCATGCTTTTCTTTACCACCTTCTGAAATCCACATGTTGTACCACTAATGCTGCCTAGGGACTGTTCTCCATCTTGACAAATAACCTTTCATACTTAGAAATATATGTATTTAGTATTTCTCAAACCCACAGAAAGATGAAACTATGCACTCTCAAGAGTACTATTATGAGTGCAAATATTACATTTTCTCTACATTATGTGTTGCTACAAGCCCCTCCCTTTAGATTACAGTTACACCATTACAGTTACAGCACATATATGCATACATATAATGGTTAAAAAAAAACCACCAACCATTCAGAAGTTTACAGACATTAATCCTTTCGTGATGCTGATTCCTTAGAAAATATCATGCAATATTTTATGTAAAAAATCATGGTGTGATTTTCAAATTCTAGCTGACTGAAATGAAAGGCTTACAAATATGCTTCTAGAAGTCTGAGTATGCCTGCTTGCATCCCATGACACTTCTGCCTTTGAAAACATGACCCTTAATAATTGCTGGTTTGAGGAATGCAGCCAGGCTGCTGTACACTCCTCTCTCCTACAACTTTACCTGAATACAGACTTCAGTACAAGAACATGGAATAAAAGTCTGCTTAATCTCAGCACCTCACCCACACATACTATGAGAAACTTCATTTTAGAAGGTTAAATAAGCCAAGGCCCTTTAGTCTTCTCTCTTTCAATACCTTTCTACTTCTGCTTTTCCTTCAGTGCCTATTCCAGTTTTAGTTAATCTCTCCAGAAGATAGAAAACCAAAGTTCTGTTCAGCACTGCAGAAAAAAACTCTTACCAGTTCTCTGCACAATGTAATTAGCTTCCATTTACCAGAAGTGCCTTGAGTATCACACCACTTTATGATCACATCACCACTGGAGTATGTTTATTTCTGTGACCCTTCTGAAATTTCTTTCATGAACCATAACAGATTAACTGAAGCACTGGGTTTCTGTACTGAGCTGCCTGGTTTACTCACAAATCAACTGCACTTTGTACTGCAGTGAGATGGCACTGCCATGTTTTCAGGTCAAGGTAAAATAAAAAACAACAAAAAAAATTTTTTTTCCAAGGAACTCATATCCATGTGAGCTCTGAAAGACAGGATAACCTGGCTCATCCTAACTTTTTGCTCAGAATAAACAGGAAAAAACATCTTTGTTTAAATGCCAAAACACACTGTAGTGAATATCTGTCTAATAATGGTTTTGAACATAAGCTACTATAATTTCTCAGATGGTCCCTTACTTTTGCTTAAGATTTCCTTAATTTTTCAGATATTCAAATAATCGATATATGACCTTAATTTCAAATCACAAGAAATTAAAAGCTTGAATATTACCTAGAAGACCTAGTCCTTTGAGCAATCCATCTGGCTAATTAGAAATGAATTTTCTCTTAATTTACCTGTACTAGAACGACACAGGAAATATCAGAATGTATTACAGCCTTTACTATCAGCCAGCATTGCTCAGTCTGTCCCAAAAGAAGTGGGACAGTTAAGATGGGAAGTTTATTCGAAGAGATTATACACTATATTCCTACATCTTGAATAATTCGTCAAAATTAATTCTACATTTATTAACAGATTTTTTCTCCTTTGCACAAGTCCCAGATATCAATTTATAAGAAAATGAAGTGATTCAGGTGTCCTTATTTTTCAGGGTTGTGATTTTTGTTTTTTTTTTTAACACCACCTGCAAAATGGCATTAAAAAATATACGATAAAATGATTTTAAAAAATGCAATAAAACAAATAATCCAAACAGTGGTAAGTTTACTTGAACAAGGGAAAGGGCCTCAAGTTGGACAAATCCCGAGTTCCTGGATTGTCCAGAGTGCATCTTTTCAGAAAAAGGTCACAAATCATTTTTATTGCTGCCTTCTCCAATAAAACAAGCTATCAACATAATTCACAAGATGAGTTTAATACATTTAAAAGAGCAAAACGCTACATTTCTTAGATGGCTGTAACTATGCCAAATAAAAAAAGGCAAAAATTGTGTTTCCAGTGTTCAAAAGCTCTATTAGATTATCATGGCTGATACAGGAAACTGGCTGTGCTGACAGGTTTGTCTTATCTAATATTTCCTGAACAAAGTACAGTGCTCTTACTCTTTGATGATTCTTCAACACTGTTCT
Organism: Heliangelus exortis; assembly: GCF_036169615.1. Classification (NCBI taxonomy): domain Eukaryota; kingdom Metazoa; phylum Chordata; class Aves; order Apodiformes; family Trochilidae; genus Heliangelus; species Heliangelus exortis. The sequence continues at coordinate 19,902,211 of NC_092423.1, forward strand.
TAAGCTATTAAACCAAGCCAAAAACCTTTTAGGACAGAGATCTTTAATATTTATGAACATTCTGTGTTCAACACATTCTGTAATGAACAGCAGAAATCAAGAAAGCTCAAGTGGGTTCTTCTAGTAAGTGCCACCTCATTTAAGTGCCACCTTATTTTTCCTGTGTCTCCCCAGAACGTGACCACTCTCCGGAGCCACCGTCCATCTCTTTCTAGAGATCATCATGGTCCTTATGAGTTTACTCAGCTTGTTCACAATGTCACAACTTTCCTTTAGATCCCTTCACTTCCTATCACATATCCCAGTTGGTAGGCCTTGACTCTTCCACCTCACCCTGAGGTAAGATCCCTTACCATCTGATTCTTCTTGTCCTCTATCAGAAAAAATTCCTGTTTTGCTACTCCTGAAAGTAAGACATTTCCTGCAGATACTGTACTTGAAAAAAACCTGCTCTGTAGAACCCAAATATTTTTAAGATATTCAAAGGATTTCATTGAAATTATCACAGAATCACAGAATGGATAGGGTTGGAAAGGACCCTAAAAGATCATGTAGTTCCAACCCTGCCATGGACACAGACATCTCACACTCGATCAGGTTGCTCAAGGCCCCATCCAGCCTGACCTTGAATGCTTCCAGGGAGGGGGCAGCTACAGCTTCCTCAGGAAACCTGTTCCAGTGTCTTACCACCCTCATAGTAAAGAATTTCATCCTAATATCTAATTTAAATCTCCCATCTTCAAGTTTTAAACCATGTCTGTTTAAACCATGCCCCCTCTCCTCTCACTACACACCTCAATTAAAATTCTATACCAGCTTTCTTGTGGACCTCCTTCAGGTACTGGAAAGCCACGATAAGGTCACTTCAGGAGCCTCCTCTTCTCCAGGCTGAAGCCCAACTTCCTTGGCCTGTCTTCACAGAGGAAGTACTCCAGGCCTCTGATCATTTTTGTGGCTCTAATAATACATTTTTATCTGCTCAATGAAGGTTAAAATAGTAAGTGGCCAATGCAGAAACCTCAGAAATATTTAGAAGATTTAGCTGACATTAAGAATACCTATAATGATTCAGGCTGTAAGTTCTTATTTAAATATTGCCCTTCATTGCCAGTGTAGCAGAGATAAAGTCAAAGAATGATAGCCCACTGCAACATTTTTCCAGCAATTTGTCAGTAAAACATTTCCAGAAGTTTTGGCTGGCTCTATTTTTCTTTGGTTGAGAAGCACTTTGAAGTGTTCTCCCTTTTTCAGTCCTAAGCCTTATGATCTTGTTAGCTCACCTGTACCAAGGTTGACATTTCCCCTTTATTAGCACTCCCATTACTCTCATGGGGCCTCTCATTTCTCTGGGTGACATCTCATATTTGAAACTGTTCTCTGTCTTTCCCGTTTTCTTTCTAACAGCTTTGTCTGCGACTCCAACTGATCCTGCTGAATGATATCAAGCAGGTAAAGTAATGCTTAACAGCAGAGATAAAATAACAGCAACAAGAAATGAAAAAATCAGTACCCGTTGCTTCAAGCAAAGGTGATCTTTGTCTCCTATAAGTTTTGAGAGTGCAGATGAGAAAAATGGCAGTGTATGAAATGTAAGAACAGAAGCATGGGCTAAAAGATTTCCCAAGTTTGATACAAAACTAGGATAGAAACACTTATTTTGAACTCTTGGCAGTGTTGATCTCACTGTCCGGTTACTTCATTCACTGAAAGCCTACATGTCTGTGCCCATTATTCCATGGCTGACTTGCTACATAGAATTTGATTTTTTTTTTTTTGGTAAACTGAATTACTTTATAAAAATCATAATTTAAAATACTTTGCTTCTAACAAAATATAGGTACAGTACATACATGCATATGATTGATTCATAGAAACACAGATCTGCATAAAAGCAGCCACCCTTTCCTCTTTCAGAGAACAATTGGATTTATCTGTAGCTTGCATTCAGTTGGTTTTTTTGGTTTTTGTTTGTTTTTTACCATCCATCTTCCTCCTATTTTTCAGCCTATTCTTTATTTTCTGTTTCTTCTTTTTCCCCTCTTGTAATTTATTTCTCTTCACTATTTTTTTTTCCTATTGATTTTATGCTTTTGGTTCATTTTCCTAAGGAAAAAAAAAATGCTTCTTGGCATAGTCATCCTGATAACTTTGACAAGACACATTGGAAACCTTTTTGGAACTTCAAGCTGAGTGTTCCAGGTTGAAAAAAAAAGAAGCTCAAAAAAAGAACTAAGTACTCATCTTGCTTTTTCATGCAAAGAAGCAGTTCTTTTTGTGTCCAGCTGGAATAAAAAGTCATTGCTGACAGAGAATACAGGTGACCACCGTGACAATTACTGAGGCAACTGAAACAAAATAAGGCAATGGATTGATGTGAAAAAAACTGCAATGTATTAACAAATGAAGCAGTTTATATCTTAAGAGAAGCAGGAAATTTGCTTGAAAGAAAAACAACAATTTCAATAATTTCAAATATTTGTTCCCAATATCAGAAAGATCATTATGACTTATTTCTCAGGCATTAGATATATTGCAAACACTCAAGTGCACACAGACAAACACACAAGGAGCACCTCAGGCTGTGGTGAGGTGATCACCACTCCTGCTCTCAACAACGTTCTGTCTGCCTGAGAGGGTATGAAGTGCTCTGCAAACACTTTAGGTGGGACTTTAATTTAGCTTGTCAAATATGATTTAACAAACTTTTCTTAGCTGTGAAGTATCACGTGAAATCAAATAAACCATATGAAAAAAAAATTGAAAAAATAAATAAGATTAATTAGTGCAGACTCTGGATCATGCCTTGACCATTTCCTCCCCATCTCCAAGAGTGAAAGAAATGTGGAAAAAAGATAAATTAATTACTGCCAGCACAGACCATTTCATGACCAAAGATTAAAACTGTGCTTATCATTATGCACTTAAATACAATTTCACTTCTGAGAAGACTTAAAATGCATGACAGTGCATAAAGTTTAAAAAGGCCAAGTATAAAATCCTGCACTTGGGTCAGGGCAATGCCAAGAACAAATACAGGCTGGGAGGAGAAGAGATTGAGAACAGCCTTGAGGAAAAGGACTTGGGGGTGTTGGTTGATGAGAACTTCAATGTGAGGTGACAATGGGTGCTTGCAGCCCAGAAAGCCAACTGTAACTTGGGATGCATCAAAAGAATTGTGGCCACCAAGTTGAGGGAGGTGACTCTCCCCCTCTACTTCCCTCTTGAGAGAGCCCTCCTATGTACAGTTCTGGAGTCCCCAGCACAGGAAGGACATGGAGATGTTGGAATGAGTCCAGAGGAGGGACATGAAGATGATAAGAGGGCTTTAGTACTTCTCCTATGAAGACAGGCAGAGAAAACTGAGATTGTTCAGCCTGGATAAGAGAAGGCTCCAAGAAGACCTTGAAGCAACATTCCAGTACCTGAGGGGGTCCATAGGAAACCTGAGGAGGGACTTTTTACAAGTACCTGTAGTGACAGGACAAGGGGTAGTGGCTTTAGGGTAGATTTAGGTTGGATATTTGAAAGAAATCCTGTACTGTGAGGTTGTCGAGACACTTCCAGTGTCAGGTTGCCCAGAGAAGTTGTGGCTCCTCCCTTCCTAGAAGTGTTCAAGGCCAGGGTGGATGGGACTTTGTGCACCCTGGTGTAGTGGTAGGTGTCCTTGCCCGTGTCCGAGGGGTTAGAAATAGGTGTTTAAGGTCCCTTCTAACCCAAATCATTCTGTGATTTTATGATGATACTAGGAATATAGAATACTCAGAAAAACCCATCTTTAGTTTTGCTATAAAAATTAGACCAGTGATGATAAAAGCTTTGCAATATACATTTGATAAAATATTTACACAGGGCATACTTAGAACACAAATAATAAACGTCCCAATCTCATTTTACAGGGAGTATAAATCATAGGACAAATCTGATTAAATGCTATATAAGTTCTCTGATCAAATCAGATAAGAACACACTCTGATTTTGCAGTATGTGTTGTTGTTCTTCATTGGATAATAATTCTAAGAACATTTAGTTTGAGGAGTAAGCAACAAGTCATCAAACTTTTCTGAACTAATAAAGAGAGGCTAATTTTATCGAGGCTTAATGCTGAGAGCTACTCAGCACTGTTAAATTAGCTACTCAGGACCCCAGCATGTGAAAGGTAGACCTCAGTGGTACCTGCCAGCAAGAATTCAGGCTTCTTCTCAAGTGTAAATGCAGCCCTAGGATTTGCTAAACTTGTTAAATTTGGTTGGGGAGTGTAGCCTTCATGTAGAGTTTTGGAGCATGATAATTACAGAAATAATATTAAGCTTGGCTTGCGGCAGAGAATCATAAAAAAACCCAGTGAATCTTGCTGTCAAACAGAGCTTCACCAGTACTGTATGACACATAAATATCTTAATATTTCTATTGTAATCCTCAGGTCATTTAAGTGTGAGGAGACTTTTTTTAAGGGAAAATGCTGGTTTTTTCTTCACTCATGAAAGAGAATAAATAACATTAATATCTGTAAAATTTCCAACAAAATATAACAAGAAAACCGTTAAAAATACTTCAGTATTTTCTGAAGTGTTTGGGAAAATGTGTTTCTTTTTAGACATATCAGATGTAAAAAAATATTTTATGTAGCATTTTTTCAGCCATGTATAAGGAAAGAAACGAGAGGAGAGGAATAAGGAGAGGTGGAAACATGGAAACAATCTTTCTATCTAGAGCAGCTCTGAAAGTAAAATGCTTTTATTTTGATTTTTGAAAAAGAAGGAGCTTTACAGGGTATGAAAGCATCCTTCTTTGAAATGTCCATGATAAACTGATTAGCTAGATGTAGGAAATCAGGAAACATAAGTATACAGCCCACTGGCACAAAGCTATCTTCTTACTACATTAGAGAATATGAAAACAGGATCTCTGTAATGCTACCATGTTCTGTAAGACTCACAGATGATCTGTGACTAAATGCAGATCACATAAAATATCACCTGAAATGCTGACAGCTTCAGTGAGTCTCAAGCATGATAGTGATTAAACACTGGTCACATAAAACAACCTCTGGATTATAAAAACCATGGAATAAATCTGCATTTCAAGTCAACACACAGAAATACATGCACATATTCAGATTATAACTGCTGGGGATTAACTAGCAAGAAATTCTTATTTTATTTAACAAGGCTTAGAAGGTTGCAAAGTAGGCATAAACTTGAACAGAAATATTTCATGAAATCAGGACCTTTACTAGCACGTAGGAGTGGCAATGTTGCTCCTCACATGCAGAAGTGCAACTGGAGGAAGCTCTGAAGTTCATCCCACAGCACTAAAGATATTCCCACACTTCAACAGCACATGTTTTCTAAACATCACATGGGGATTTATAGAAAAAAAAAAAAATATGAGGGCCATTTCCCCCCTCTTTATTTCAGTCACTTGCAGTGCTGTCAGTAAGAAAAAAGAAGCAGGGCAGAGCGGGGCTGCATGACCTGAACTCTCCAAGGGACACAGAAGCAGAGGAGGATCTGCTTCCTGCAGCACACACAAAGCAGGTCTGGGTGCCAGAAATAGAGCTCTTCACTACTACTCACTGCTGCGTTTTGAATCAAGAGCTGAGAAAGACCTATTCATTCTCATGGGTGGGCTGAGAATGAATCATTACCAACTTTGGTTAGAGCGGCTTTCAGAGTTTGCTCATGGTGTATCATAAAAAAACTCAAACCAAACCAACCCAACCCAACACAAAAAACAGATTTGGAAATAAAATAAAATCTCCATTACATTTCTTGCATTTAAAAGAACATTTTCCTACAAAGTCCTGACAGCTCAAGCTACTTTTTCTAACATTTAGAAAGCCATGTGACACATCAAGATATCAGCAAGTTTGTAAAATCCTGTTTGTCTACAATGAAAACATCCCTTTTGTATAATTTTAAGAGCTAAAGGCACTTTTTCCTGATAAAGTCATGCTGACATACTGAATGAACACCTCCCTGCAGCCTTTCTCTGCCTAATAATAGAAACCTGTCCAGCCAAACCTTACCTTATGTTTCTCCTCTATTTTATACATGTACATTAAACCATGGATGTCTTCTGAATTCTTATTCCTCCTTTCCTGTCCTACTGTTCAAACATGAGGTTTCGGAAACAGTATTGCACATCTGCCTACCAGACCTCTGGACTTCTGCTAAAGTGATCTGTTCATACCTACTGAAAACAGGTATAGCTGTTTGTTTTCAGAGGAATAGTAAACTGATTATTCACAGACAGCATGAGAAGGATAACCTTAAATATTTCAGGACAATTCTGCTAGGAATGCATTTCGTGAAGATTTCTTAAAAGAGCTGACATTACTGGAAGATGAACTTTGACTTAGATGTTGAGCAGGTTCACTAGGAATCTTAGCAAGCATATTAACAAAACATACAGTCTGTCAGCTGTCATCAGTTTGACCTTTGAAATCCAGTAGGAAATCTAGCAAAATTCTTTATATTACTGAATTTATTTGAATCAAAAATACAATACAAGTAAACTGTCAACTAATCTGGCCTCCAGTCCTGGCATGAACTTGAATTCCCACAGCTATTTGGTACTTGCACCTTCACTACTGAAATGGTCTATGTCTAAAAATCCGTATCTCTTTCCCTGTTAACAAACTTTTTCCCTTTTAACAAACTTTTGTAAAAGCACAGATATTTTTTTATGCTCATCTTTAAGTTCTGCCTAGTTCACAGACCAGCTGTTAAAGAAACTAAACAAAATCTTCCTGTGATTCTCTTCAGTCATTTAGAGAAAAATGCTTAAGCAATCCAACTGCTGAGGTACAATTTACAGATTATATGGTTAACATATGTGTTATCTCTTTAATGAAAACATGATACTACAAATTAACACTAAAAGCAAGATGAGCTAACAATTAAAACAAAAACCTTGTGCTCCAAGGACCAGTCCCTGCTCAAGTGCTTTGCTGTGCACAGGAAATTGGCTCATTAAAATTAATGGAACAATCGACTGTATGTCAGAGAGCAGATTTAAATCAAAATGATTGGAATCACCAAATTTAATCAGGAATTAAATCAGTGAGCAGAAGAGCTTGACTTAAATCTTCAAGTTTAATCTTTTTTTTAGGGTTTTTACTTTAAAGAAAAATAGAGCCTTTCGGCCGGTTTACTTTTTCATTTCTTCTTGCAACCAAGGAGCATTAGATATAATATACCCATAAAAAGTAGCCAACATAATTTTTTCATTTAGTATAAATTTATAAAAATCTTAATTTGTACTGTTTATTAAGTATGAAAATAGTGAATGAGGTATCTCTTACTAATGAGATAATGTTTACATTTTAATTTTTTATTTTGGTCTGTGCATACCAATGGAAAATTGCAGCTCAGTTCAAGCTAAACACAAAAGAAAATATTAAACTAGTTAGATAGGGAGTAATCTCACTTCAGTTCATCCTCCTAAAAGCTACGCACTGTAACCACAGATCCATGTGCAGTCATCATAGCTAAGAGGCAACTTTGATAAGTTCTTCTTTCTAATGATGAGATGATTTGCCATCTGCAATGGCTATCTTACCACATTGACTAAAAGGAGAAAAACTTTTTGCTTTGGATTCAACAGCTAAAGCTAGGTCAAATCAACTAACACTATTAAATAAATAAAATAATTGCAAGTGCAATGCATGTCTCTAGCATATCTCTATTTCACTATTTAAATAGATTGATTTTGCTTAGCCCAATCTATAAAATTTTCAAACTCCTTCATATTGTATTTGAGCCAACAAATGAAAGTAAAAATAAGACCAAGAATTTTCTGATTTCAAATTATTTCCTAACTTTTAGGGAACAAACCACTGAACAGTATTCACTGGATAAAATGAAATAAAGCACTTCCCATGAATATTGGGATATTTCTGTCAGAAGCTGATTTTGCACTTTAACAAACTTATGTTTCACATATTGGCCAGTGATTTCCAATGTTTCATTCAGATTCATTTCACAAGATCATCAACCTCAAACACAGTATACTTAAATTTTTTTGTTCATTTTTTTTCACTTTTTCTTTTTTTGTACTGGGAGTTGGCTGTAGGCAAAGCAAATGTTCAGGAGTTACTCATGCATAGGACCACATAATTTCATTGCAGTTTTATAGTTTGTCATATTAAGAATGCAAGTCAGAGATAAAATAAGCATTCTGCAACCTTCACTATACAATATTTTTTCTAGAAAAGACATTTTTTTAAATGTTTACATATTTTTGGAGACAAATGTATTAAAGAAAAATGAAAATAACCCCAAAAAATAGTAGATTTCTTGTAGAGCATCCAAATAAAGGAAAAACATAAAGCATGCCTTTCACCTCTACTGCAGAACTTTAAAATGAACCATTAAACCAGCATTTGTTAGTAGTTGCTCATTACATTTCCTACATTTGATTAAAACACTATAGGAGTAAGAAAAACCAAAAAGGGATTGAGAATTTTCCCTGCTGGTGCTTTTATTAAGTAGAAAATCACATCTACCCTGCCCCTGAGGTCTTCTGCTGACAACGTGCTGCTACAGACAATAGAGGGCTATTTGGATGCTTGTTCATTTCACAGCAAATTTACAGTTAAAAGGAAAACCAGACTTATTAAAAGCACACACCACTACCACCACTCACTCAATACCTCTCTGTCTATAACTGAGTAGTGCAAACACAGATTTATTTTTTTTAAAATAGCTCACAGTCTTTGAAGAAACCCTTTAAGAATCCAAGTTAGTTAAATGAAGATTTTGTTTGAAATATACAAAGTTCTTAAAGACCCTCTAATCAAAAATTAATAAATGCAAATAAAAAGAGGAAGGTAACTTTCTTTCCAAAAAAAAGGTGAAAAGAAACATTCAACTAAGTCAGGATGGGGCTATGATAACCTGTTTAAGATAAAGCAAAATTAATGCCCAATGCCTGAAATTGCAAATACTTCAGTTGAGAAGTTACTGCAGAAGTTATTTATTGTCAGCTCTATCTAGACAACACATGAAGAAGGATTCCTATCATAAAATTAATGTGTCACAACACCACCTAAAAAACAACCTCTTTCTTGGCTTTGATTTTCATCTATTATCCTGTTGCAGACACTGTGATAACACTAGAAAATTAAAATCTAATAACGAGCATAACAACCTTGGATTATCCTTGGTGCCTTACTCTGAACTTTTTCCAGCTCTGCGACACCCTTTTTGGGACAGGGAGACCAGGACAGCACATAGAAATCAATGCACAAGTGTCTTGTGTAATGCTACAATCACACAGTGACACGGCCATGTTTAATTTTCTGTTACTTCCCTAACAAGCCCTATGTTTCTATTTGGCTTTGGACCCCTGCTGTACATTTATCTGAAATTTTAATGTGTTTACCATAATCCTTAGAACTTGCTCTTCAACAGTAATGATCAGCAGCTCAAGGTTCATCATTCTATTTGTGAAGGTAATGGTGGATTTTACATATAAGCATCACTTTATATTTATTTGTACTGAATTTAAGCTACATCTCTGGTTTTTGCATGACCAGAGATATCAAGCCTGTAGTTCACTGCATGTACCCAAGAGCCTGTTATAAAAAAACAGCACTACATTTTCTTCCTTCCAGTCCTCAAGCATCCATTTTTAACCAAGAGTTTAGGTACTTTCATTGTATTCACCTATGAGTTCTGTGAGAAATATCTGCTGAACACCCTCACATTCCCAAGGCTTACTACTCTTTCTCCATTTTTTTCCATAACATCTTCTACAGACTATTTTCAACAGATTCTCCACCATGTCCTCCACTATGACATCCACAAAATTTAATTCCTCTTCAATCACAAGATTCTCATCAGGAAAATCTCTCCTTTTTACAGTGAACATCAACACAAATACATCATTTAGGGTTTTTTTGTTATGGTCTTATCTTTATCTCTTCCTTTACACTAATTCTACTGGAGCTGCAGGCATTGTTGCAGACTTGTTGATTTTAGTGTGCTTGAGGAAAGTTTCACTGTAATTCAGATTTCCTTTACTAATTGTTCCTCCAAAATTATGGTAAACTACGTCTACCAAAAACTAATGCACCAATGTTTTCAATAATTCCAGTGGAAAAAAGCTTTTGAATGATTCACTGCAGCATGAACAGGAGTCATTTGACCTAACAAGAAAAATGTTAGAGTTAAAATTTTACATGTAAGTCATCTAGACCTTTGCTAAAATTGGTGTGTGATAAGGAAAACTCCACAAAGTTTATCCTAGGTTTACAGAAGGGGTTTCTATGCTTCTGGAGTCTGATCTCCCTGTTCAGTCTGGAATGTGGGAAGCCATATTTTACACACAAAGCTGTAAAATAACCTACACATATAGTCTCACGTCTAGAATATAAGAATTTCTAATAAGCTCAAAAAAGTGCTTAATTGCTCCCAGACAACATAAATTAATCAGGCAGTTGAAGGTTACTGTTGGAGAGATGGTCAGTAAACTCAGATTTTAGAAAAAAATTGGAGCAAAAAGGAAGCTCACATTTCTGAAAGTCGTATGATTAGTGCCCATATTTACTATGGGAGAAACCTTGGCCCCATATTGTTAAATTGTGTGAAACCTGATTTCCAAAAATGTCCCTCCATTGCAGTAGGAAGTAAGACCAGGCTTGGTGATAGAAACAGGGAATTAATGTGGCACCTGCAGTAAACCCAATCCTGATTCAAACACAGGAACTCCAGAGCTGACACAAGAGCCTGCTTGGTCTTGACTTCTCCCAGTTTAAGGCCTCATGTTAGCTCAGAGCAAAGGATGTAGCCAAAGTGTCCAAGAGATATTTGTTTGTTTTTAGGAAAAAAACAACATTTAAAATGGGCAATTTGGGAGTTCCCTAGGCAACAGCTCTGAGACCATCCCAACACTGCTTTTTAGCAGCAGCAAGGCAGAGAAATCATCTCATTCTGTTTTGCCTATTTTCTTTACAGTGGAACTGTATTTTCTGCTGATAGTAAAAGAACCCATTTTATTAAAATGTTAATTAAACGTATATATTTTTTAAGTAAAGGAAAACCATTTCTAAAACCATTAATAGTATAGATTTCTGGGCATCAGAGTGAAAGAAACACGTGTAACTAAATTTAACTATCTAAGCTGATGAAAATTGCCAGACCTCTTCCTAGATCACTATTTGCAGTCTCCCTGACTCAGCACTAGGGACATCTAAACGTGCTCTCTTCATGGTATATGTGGGACTCAAGCATCAAAAAACATTCTATCCATTTTTCTTTCTTGGAGCCACACACTCTACTCTTCAGTTTGAAACACAAGTGCAATGTTAAACCCACCATGTTTGATATTAAGTATAGGTTTGTATACATACATATATTTATAAATAAAATATAGTATATATATTTTTTTAAATAAATAATCCCATAACACAAGAGAAAGCTTCTGAGCTACTATTTCTGTGTGCTGCCAAGGTTAAAATCTGAATGCTCCAAATTTTATTCAGCCTGAGTTGAAAATCTAGAATCACTATTTTGATGCCTAGGGGTGAGTTCTGATTTCACTTATTCATCACTTTGAAAGTGTTTTGCTCAAGATTTTGCAGTCTTCCTCATTGCTAGGTCTCTCCTCAATGAGGAACAGATCGGAATAATTTCACACAACTATATAAATTTTATAAAACAAAAACCTCTTTGGTGTCCAAAAATGTCTGAGAGTCATGTGTATTAAAAAAAAAAAAAAAAAAAAACAAAAAAAAACCAGTCACATCTAGTTACTTACCTGTGTGGGGGTTAATGCTGCGTGTGAGCTGAAAATATCTAACTAGAAAATAAATTCTGAACATGAAGATTTTTGTCTACAGTTGTAGAACATGATAGCTTTAATCTAGCCATCTTGATTACCAAAACAAGGTAGCTACAGAGCTGTGCTTGGGATCAGATGTGGTCTTGGATCAGAAAATGTTTGTTACACTTGCATGTCTTCTGGCATGGGAGCAAGTGACATTAAATTTAAATTGTGCACACCCATGCCTAGGGCAGTCATCATCTTGTGCAAGGAGATATCCAAAGGCTTTAGCAGGGGGTTTAGGTGATGGCTGTTGTTAGGTGCTGCATTTTAGTCATAAAAGAACACTGCAGAAAGGATTCAGATACAAAAGATAAGTAGAAGATACTTAACAAAGGATGCTAGAAAAATGTGGAACTTATTGTTTGCAAAGCAATGCAAAATACTGAGAACAAATATTTCTGATGCTTGAGATTATTAATCAATGCATGCTTCACTTCTTCAGGGAACACAGTACATATTAGCAAAATTCTTTTCTTTTATTTTTAAATTTCTTTTATTTTTCTTTTCAATTTATTTTTAGTGGCTTGCATTATTCCCTCCTGCAGAGGACTAAGTACAGGAGAACACTTTCTAAACCATGTATCTTGCCTTGGATGTAAAAAGCAACCAGAGCTAAAGAAATGAACATAATAATTAAAAAAAAATCAGTAAATCAATATAGTGTTATTTCAGTATCCAAAAAATGATTCTCTAGGTAACAATTTGCAAGTATGAATATCCTCAATCTTGTTCCAATGAAATGAAGAACAAAACTCTCAGGTAAAACTGGACTGCCAAACTGTCCTGAAAATCTGCTTCATAAGCCACACAAATATGGCACTATTTTAGTTCCTCGGTTCAGAAAATATTGCTTATGCTCACAGAAGTAATATTTTTCCTTAAAATTAAGAGGCAAAACCAATGAGAGGTTAAACCACATTTCTTCCTTGTTGCCTTTTATAAAGTTGCTTGGGAATAGTCATGACCAAGTCTCATGAAAACACAAGAAATTTCTGTATCAATTCACCTTGTCTTTGAACCACAGGCTTTTGAGGGATGAATTCCATCATGAGATGGGAAATCAGAAAAGCATGGAATAACAGACCAGTCATTTCATCGTACCCAAAAACCCCACAGTGGAAACCTCCTAGGGAAAAGGTGTTTTGTTTGTTTTTTAAAGTATAAAACAGCTTAAATTTTTTTTTAAAAAAATAAAGAATTAAAACTGTTTTGATGAGTCTCCGGTTAAATCACACCTTAACACCACAGGCCAGTGAAATGGCACTGCAGGAAATGTCTTGCCTCAGAGCTATATTTAGCTCCAAGATTGCAGGTTCTTTACTTTTGATCAGGACTAAACAGCAGATGAACATGAAAGCACCTACTGGATGTGAAAGACCTATGCTGATGGCCCCACAGAAGTTTATCTGCTATAAAACCTCTTGGGTTTGATCTTTTCAGCTTGAAAAAAACAAACATATAAAACATCAGAGCTTTTGAAAATTTAAAAAAAAAACAAAACAAATACACTTGGAAGCATCCCTTGTCATTCCACTGTAAAGCAAACCAAAATAAAATAAAGCAAAACAAATCAATTTTTAAATAGCTGCCTTCTCTGATGGATTCACTGCCTAGTTTGAACGCTCTTCAGGGTAAATATTACACCTCACATGTTTGCATGTTGGCTGAAGTAGCTAGATTGCCAGCTTATTTGAAGCCCCTGTATGTATTAATGTATGTATTAAATTAACAGAAACCCATAAAACCTCCCATGATTAGAACAGGTGAATAAAAATGTCAATTTGAATGTTTTATGGCTGATTTCTTTCAAATATTTATCTGTTCTGCTATAATGTATGCCTTTTTTTTGTTCTCATTTCTTTCTTTTTCCATTTCTTATTTCTCTCTGGGATCATTCCTTATCTGTTGCTTTCAGAAATGGAACCTAGAGAAAACTCCTGCTGAAAGATAACAGCTCTGTTTGCAGATTAACTAGTCCATGAGGAGATGTAGCACATGCAGGGGGGGATGATTCTGCTCAGTCCTAAGCAATATCAGTCACACTTTGAGCATCAACAATCACAGCTAGATTCAGCTGGCTTAAGAGTGACATCATTTTACTTGATTCAAGCCTCTCAAAGAAGAGAGAAATAAAAGCAAAAAGAAAATAAAACTGCAACTTAAAAATGAGCAAAGGAAAATGCTGCAATCTAGTTGTAATGTAATGTACGTGTGACAGGAACTTTTTTTTATATACTAAAGCTGTAATTACCAATGCCCTTTTAAATCAAGCATCAGATATTAAATACTATATGTACTGGAAACCTCACTCTTCTAAAGCTGACCCATTCTGCCAGCCTCTAGAACAGCACAAAAATCTGAAGACAGGTTAAGAAAGTTCTTGAAATTTAAGATAATATATGTCATAATATAGTAACAGCCAATTATTTATGAAAATTTTTGTATGCTGTCATACTCATCTCAAAGCCAAAGAAGTTAATCACAGAATATGGATTTTCTGTGATTCAGCCTCCCAAAATATTCCCTGTTCTCCAAGAATGATATACAGCCTGAGGCACTAATCTAGCATTTCCCTATGGGATATCCTAATTAGAATTACCTAAGACTGGACAAAAAAAAAAAGAAAGGAAAAAAAAAAAAAAAAAAAGGGTTTTCTAACCAAGTTTTGCAAAATCAGGCGTACTGAATTACAGGCATTAAGTCTGGTTAAAACTGAACAAGGCCCAAGAAATAATATTTTCTCTACCTCCTTAATAACTAGTGAGTCTCAGTCACAGATAATCAGCACTTCACCATTTCTACTGTTCTTATAACAATATCCATCCTGACCATAAAATTGAGGAAAAAGACCTGGAGATTAATTTCATTTAATTTAGCAAATGAAACTTACTACTTATATTTAGTCTGAACCAGAGGCCTCAGCTCCTAAAACACTGAAAGACAACAAACCAGTACATCCAGAAGTTCACTTGTCCCAGTATTTCACACAACTCCTTTAGACTGAGCCGGATCAACCATGGCAGTATGCACCTACCCAGTGGTTACAAGGATATACTAAATAATTAACTGGTTAGACTCAGACTAATCCAGCTCCATAGTCAGCTACAATTCATGAAATTATTTTCAAAATGTAAGTGTGGCTGATACCTTGCAATAAATGTATGCATGCAAGTTATACAGACTTGATCAGAACAGCAACATTCTGGTGAACACACAAGGAAAGCAGTGTTTTACTCAGTGGATCATCCTGCCTCCTGGAGTTTACACATTTTTATATCAGGTGTATGAGGATGCTTTCTTATTTTCATAGGACTAGAAGGTATATAGTCAGTAGGAGCATGGATAACATGACTGTCAAAGTGAACTGGTTTGTTTCACATCAGAGATATAACAAACTGGCTCTGCTCAGGAAGATTAACCTCACCTTTCCCTCTCTCTCCACTCCCCCTTTAGTATTTTGGAAATCACTTTTAAAAGCTGAAATCAGGTTCTGTTTTGGTTTGTGTAGTAAAAATAGGTTACATATCCATAGCCAACATAAAGTAAACACAGGATTGGAACATATTTGCAGGAATTCAGAGACTTTCAGAAAGAGAGGTTTAATTATTATTACCAGTCCACTTTTCCTGAATGTCACGTAAACCAAGGTTCTGTAAACTCACTTAGCACAAGACCCAGTGTTACTTTGATTAACCTTGTACAAAAAAGTACCTTGCTAGGGATCCATCACAGCACCAGGACAGCCTGATATGCACATCCCAATATGCAGCACAGATGATTCTAAGTAGAAACCCTTCCTCTTCCTGCCCACCTCTTCTTATTCAGCAAAACAGATTAGAAACAGCTGATTTTCCTTGACTCCACAGGCTTAAACTTGGTTTAAAAATCACTGACATACTACTGTGCTGACTTAAGAAAATCCTGGACCCTTGGATTCAACAATATAGGAAAAAGAACCAGGATACATGACTACAGACAACTAGAAGTGCCCCAGGTTTGATTTTCAGGAGGCAGACATGTCTACATGTTTAAAGCACTCATGAAATTAAAGCTATGCCATCAAGTTATTAAAATTTTTAATTAAGAGATGTTTCAGTAGAGCTGGTGATTTCAGATATATTAACTAAACAAATATCATGCTGGATTCATCTTACACTTAAAATGCTGTTATAAATGTCATATATGCAAATGAATGCAGTCTATCTGTGAGTGGTGGTTTGGTTTTTTTCTTTTTTACTATGACTCAGGGCAAAAATCAGCCAGTACCAAGGGGAGATGTGCAACTTTTGGTTTTCAGCCTGCAGTACTCTCCAAGGGGCACTGAGAGCCTCCCCCTTCCTGCTGAGCACATGCTGCAGAATTCCTATCGGCAAATTTACAGGGAAATAAGAAAAGGTAGGGGTTGAAGGAAGTAAAAAAAACAGAGATGACTCTGAAGAAGTAATTTCATAGTGCAGAGTGCGTCTTGACTGTTGATGAATAAAACAAAGACAACTTGATTCATTAAATGGAGATTGCCAGTTTGTAAACATAGACTGCAGGCTATTGATTTAGTGGATATTCCAGGAATCCATTAGGCTTTTTATATCACTCTGAGCAATTTGGCATATTTCTCTGAGTTGTACTTTTATTTTTCTTTAACAAGTGTTTATTTAATTTTATTTAATTTAATTGAAGTGGGAGTGCTTGAAAGTATACTTGCAAGTTCTTGTAGCCTCTACATTAATAGACCTTCAGCTCAGTGATAGACTCAGTTCAGATACCTTTAGCAAGGAGCAAGCCTGACAATGCTAGACTTCATGTTTTGCTGTAATTGGATACAGTTTCTCAAAGCTAGGCCAGACCTGGAATCTATCAAAACATTCAAGGGACTTGAGAATTGCAAGATACTGGTTACTAGAGCCTAAAATTAAAATTTCATGGTGTCCCAAGTTGGACCTAGCCAAAATTCAGTTTCTGAACGAGCATGTAGATAATAATTTCCCCACAGAAGAGAGAAAGCCTATAAGCAGAACAATGCCAGCACCTTTCTGGTTCCATCTAAATTAAGTATGAAATTTGGAAGAGCTGCTCTGTTGCAATCTTACAAAGAGAGCAAAAGGAAGCAAGCCAAGAAGAAAGAGTGGTTTCACCTGGTCCAGCTATTATCATTTTCAAGAGCAAATTGTACAAAGTCATGCTCCACTGACTGCCTCACTTTCTCTATTTCGAAAAGTATTCCCATGGAGCTTCTTGCCAGATTCTCATGGTATTCCCAGCTTTATGGCATTCTTTAATAAAGTACAGCTTACTTGTTCCACCAAAGTTCTCATTCATCATCTCTTATTAAGCCTCAAGGTAAAAAAATTCCTGTTACTTCTATTGTTGAAACAAAGCAATTCATCACAGTCCATTCATTCTACATGAATTAATGGCATCAAGTGTAATAAATTTATGGTGGTTCCTGCCCTACAGAGTAGGAGGTAAAATCTCAAACAAATGTAAAAATTACTGAAAAAATTCAATGCAAAAATTACTTAACGTAAATTCTCTTCTGTTTGCTCAATGTAAACTGACTTTCTTTTCTGTTCTTTTTCTCCCAATTTTCTTTTTTGCCCCCAGGGGGTTAAATGCATTCACAATGAATTACTAGAGGAAAAAAAGATTCAGTGATGACTAAAATTGATGCTTCTTATAGCACCGAAAAAAACCCAACAACAACAACAAATCAACTCACTATAATGTACTGGGAGAATGAGAAAAATTATGGGAATTTTTATACTGTAGAGCTAGAATTTTGCAGCTTCCCTTAAGATTTTGCTTATGTCCCCAGAAGAATGAATAGAAAACTATAAATCATATAGACATGAAAAAAATATTCTAAAATTTAGCAAAATGGCAGTGATAGTAATGAAAATAAGAATCTCCTAAAGCACATATGACACTATGAAAGCAATGGACAATGGAATAGATGAAAAAAAATCTTGGTGCTTTGTTTTCTTCCCAACTTTGCTTCTTGCTAGCTGGTCTACAACAGAGTTATCTGAGCAATCAACTGGCAAGAAACTCTAAGTCAAATATGATAAGGATCTTTGCTTCTACAGTGACAAACTTTAAAATGCCATCTCAAGTTCCATGTGCTGTTTCTTCCAGCCAAGAAATCTCTTTCCATAACAAGACTACTATAGCTAGACAGCAAAAAGTTTCTCACAACTGAATAAAGCTCATTTGTGCAGTAGACAATTTTCATACTAGAACAAGCTTCTGCAGAAGATAGAAACCTTGTGTTGTTTCACAGGTGCAATAGGGACTCCTTTGGTAACACAGTATTTTAGAGCATATATGTGGTCTACATTTAATTTAGAAAACCTTGTTAAAAGTAAAACAATGCTGTATAAACAACCTCCCACCTGGAGAAAGAAGGAGAAAAAAGAGTGAATGGCATATGAGACACTAGTAAAGCCATTAGCATTTTTCTGGTAGGCAGCTAGAAATTCCCTGATAACTGGAGTGGTAAGAATATAAACACAGAAGATGTGGAACAAGTAGACAAGGGGAGAGGATAAATTATTTAACAGGAATTGTGGCAAACACTCCTATCTCTGTAAAGGACTAATAGTACTCATTACATAAGTACCTGAAAATATTTTGTATACAAAGTGATACAAATATGTATGACAGAACTGATAAACTGAGTTGACAGCCATTTCTGAAAGAAAATAAGGTAATGCAGGGCTTCAAAATTCAAATAAAACATTTATAAAAATCCAAGGCATCAGCTTTTTGTGTTGGGTAAGTTAGCAGATACTGCAAGGTCACCCCATTTTAACACCATGGAAACTGCATTGCTGTAGTTGATTTGGACTTAAGAGAGCACTTGCCAGCTCATCAAAGTGCAGTCTTGTTCCTGTTAAGCTCCTTCTCATCCAGCATCATTCCTCTTGATTATTAACCTCTTTATTCAGGCACGAATGAAGTACTGATAAACCTCCTGCAATTCACCTGCTATAAATCTGGAAGTACCTTCATGTGCTCAGGGGACTGATGACAGCATGTTTATGCCTTAAACACATCACACCTACATATAAATTTCTTTTGCCTCTTGAGACTCCAACATTTCATCCTTCTGTGTCTCTCTGGACTGTGGCTCTCCGAAACCAGAGCTGGCTTGGTTTTTGTGTCTGGCACAGTGTCAGAGTTTAACAAATAAGAATTAGCAACAATATTCTGGAGGGTGTTGTGCAGCGCCAGAGGAAAGCTGTCATGAGGTCACATGTCAGTGGAGGCTCCTCACTGGCAGCAGACTTTAAAGGGTTTTGAGCAGAACCCCTGCAGAATACTGAGCAGGAGAACCCCTGCAGAGTCATTCACCCAAACCCTGCATCCTGCTACTAGAAAGAACATCCTGGGGAAAGGAAAAGATGTGAGGAATAATAAAATAATCAATAAACTAGACACCTATATACAGCTAAACTGCTTGGGAGAGAAAACTCAGCAGAGATGTAATTGCTGCTGTGTAACTTTGAGACTACATATGACACAGACAGTCTTGAAGACCCTCTAATTTCCATGAAATTTAATTGTGAGTTCTTTCCTCCATCAGGGATTAAATTAGTGAGAACCATGTAATTTAAAGTGTCTTGTTGTGGGCTTTATCTCCTCCAATCAGCACCTTGTTTCATTTTTTTTCATGAATGCTGTCTCCTCTGTTGTTCCAGGCATTATTTCTCTGCTCCTCTAAAACCAGATCGCTGAAAAAGCTGTGTGGGAATTTTTAGATGGAAATGTCTGTCAAATCTGAATGAGGCAGCACCACTCTCATTTCAAATCATGTCAAGGGGTAGATGCAGAGGCTGTAAATGACATGCAACCAAGGGCTCAACAAGGCATCCATAAAAAGATGGATATGGATATGGATATGCAAATTGAGTGGTACAAATAAAAAGGGCTGAACTTTATCTTTTTTTTTTTTTTTTTTACTTCTAAATCCACAGCATGACTGCCTTATAAGTTAAAAGGGCTAAATTATTATCTTGACAATATTTGCAGAACAACGTGGGACATTACATTTTTCTGTGACTGAAAGGGACATGATGAAAATCAATAGGAGCCATGATGCAGCCTTCTTTCCTCTTATTGAACTTTTATTAATTCGTTTACCAAATGCTTTGAGAATGTCCTCCCCTACTGCTTCAACCCTGACCCCAGAATGCAAAGTTTCACCTTGACACTGCCTTTTAAACCCAAACCAGTCATGGCTGGTGTGGAATTAGCAGCCCCAGAAAACAGCATTCACTCCCAGCTCACCGAACAAGAAGAGGATTGACAGCAGAAACTTGTTTTGCAGAGGTCCTCCCAGCCCAGCCATGAAGCTAATGATTGTAATGCTAGTTTGGGTGAATGCTGGTGTGACAACCAGTAACTATGCTGGTTAGGATTTACACTTAAATGGTAACCTAAACTGTGTTGGGTTAACTTCACGTCTCATTTGTGCCCAGCACTTCTTGGTGTTTTCAGTGCTTGGTAATATCTAGGTGCAGTTATCCCACCATGTTTTTTATTGTCATGGGAAAAGTTATACATTTCAAAATGACCTGCCATATGAGCTTCCATTACTTAAAAAAATTTTACACCAGAGTAATTTTTGACATCAATTCCAGTGATTCCAGAAGTTGAATATGTAAAGAAGTGGGGGGAAAAAAGAAAAAAAAATTAAAAAAAAGTAAGGCAGCTATTCACCTAAAGAGTTGAATCCACAGCCTACTCTCACAAGCCACATGCACACATTTCCAAGCTTTCTTCCCAGCATAGCCTTCCCTCCCTCCAAGTTTAATACAGTTTTCTACAGCAATGCTACACTTAGAAAAAAATTGTGAATGAATGAGGACGAAGACAGCATTTGATGCTGCCTTGAATAGAATGCAATTAAAATGAGAGCAGCACTGTATTTTATTCATTCATTCACTGATACTCTCTAACAGCTACCAGACATAATCTGCAGCACAGTATCTGCTGAAAGTGAAGAGAATATAAAGAGCTAGAAGTAATTTTCTCAGGGCAAGATGCAGCTGTGATGTGGATGGGTAAAGGAATAAAAAGGAAAGGAAGGAGTTGCACAAGCTAATGCCTGCTTATGTGTTGTGTGTCCAGGAACTCCTGCCCTGTTCATCAGGTTACAAGACCTGAAGGGTCAAAGTGATTGCCTCTAATGATGCTTATTATTTCTAGTCCCTTTTAGTTGGTTCATCCATCTGTAGATGGCACTTAGTCTCCAAGTCCCCTCAGTACACAGTAGAAATCATGGTTAAATGGTCACCACCAAAGCTCTTAAAAGCTTGAAATAATGTCCATTTTTTTTTAAAAAGGTGACTCTTGTGTAACCCTGTGTAATCATTTTAACAGGAGGAACTAAAGAAGGAGGGCTTTCAGACCCTGAGAGGGGTAGAACACAAAGGGAGGAGTCTATTCCATCCCATTTCCTGCCCATACTCTATAAAGTTTGGGAAGGCCATCAACTCCTCCCTTTTCTTTCTGCTCACTGATGGCTGTGCTGCTGTTCCCCTGTACTTCATTGTCACCAGCTCGCCACCTGCTTGTCAGAGCCCATATCTATGGGGCTGTATATATATATTTTTGTATACATTTGTATTCTTTGTTTATCCCTTACGTTATTACCTTTCCCCTGTGCTAGTAAATCTGTATCCAACTCTTTTCAGTTTCCAACTTAAAGGCTCCGGTCTTTATTCCCCTCTTATCTTCCCTTTGTGGAGGAGGTGGGGTGTTTTTAGTGGTTTTGGGTATTGTTTGTTGGGTTTTTTTAAGTTTAGAGTAATTTCATACCCAAGTCATAATCATGCTTTTTTCTATTTATTCCATGCAGAAGTGGAGGAAATTTAAAAAAAAAAAAAAAAAAGCTTTATTCACATCTGGGTAAAAAATACCCTAAAAATACCTTTTTGAATTTCCAGGAAATGCCATTGTAGCATTGTAGTTTGCCCATATATAACAGTATGTATTAGAGCACTAGTCATAATTTTAAACAATACAATTCTGCCCATCACTGGTCATGTAATAATTTTTTTAAAAACAATACAAATATTCCCATTTGCTTTCAGCAGAAGCATGATCTGCACTTTCTGAATTATCCCTGCAAAAAAAACTTCAGGAGAATGAAGATTAAGCTGAAGATCACTTTCATTATAAACCACTAGTCATGGGAAGGCACTGATCCTTTGAAAAAGCATTTTCTACTTTAGAAAGAAAAAAATGAACAAAATGCTAACAAGAATCAGAAAAGGGCTGGCAAAAGATGTTACAAAGCACAGTCCTGGTGCAATGAAAGAGTACAATTTAAAATGTAATAATTCACAGCATTACATTTATTTCTGCAGCACTGCAACCAATTTACAAATAACAGGGACACCATCTGTTCTCTAAAGAACCATAGGAAAAAAATGCCTGTTAGCAATTAAAAGGTTCTACATGAAACACAATTTCTGCAGATTTCACTTTTTTTTTTTTTTTTTTTTTTTTTTTTTGTTGGCCTTGGAACCATGTCATCACAAATACCAGTGAATAGTCTTGCTGTATTTTTTTTCTGTTCTAGCCTACTTAGCTTACAGATGTACTTTTTAAATCAGTGTTATTTGGTATTCATGACTAATGTGAATTTGTAGAGAAGAGATCTAAGAGAATTATGTGGATTTAGGTTTAGAGCTTTTCCCATCTTGGCAGACTGACATGAGTTGAACATTTATTCTGCTCTGGCTAATGTATTTTCTCTTTCTGGCCTCTCAATTATTCTTAGTTTTCTTTTTCTCTTTAGTTATGGTACATTAGTGTAAGTACTTCTTCTTTGGGGTTATGCTATTACTGAAACTTTGCTAACAAGTGAACAGCAATGCTGTCACAACTGATTTCACTGCTGCAGATTTCCACAGTTCTAGAGGGTTTAAATGCGAAAGAAACTATGATTTGTTAATGCTTTTTTTACAGTTTGATTGTGTTAACACATTCTGTAATGTGCTCAGATCTTTGGAACAAATCTGTGGCTTTGAAATTGTATTTGAAAGCAATTCCTATGTACACAAAACCATTCTGGCACATGATATAATTGCCATCCAAATAAGTCAGTAAAGACATAAGTCAGTGACATGCAAAACAAACTCATACAGGAATAGTATATGACACAGTTACAATATTACTTGCTGTCATATATGTTCTCTTTAGCCAAAAAATATTTTCCTAAAAAAAAGTGGTTCCGGTTCCTATTACCATAATGCTTTGAGTATTTAGCTGAACTTTGGCAGAAGAGTTGCAATGATTATTTTATTTTCTTGTTAACAAACTAGCTGCAGCATGTCTAAACACTAAATATGTCCTTTTAATGTGTCTGTATCCTTGAAAGAGCATATAATCCTTCTGTATATACAACAGTATGAGTTAGGATGAGTAGGAATTCATGTCATTTTAAACTACATGAGCACCTGGGCTCCTTCAGAAATCTATCCTTGTTGCAAAAAAAAAAAAAAAAAAAAAATCTTCTACAGACATTGTACTAAATAAATCCTCTGTGCCAACCCCCCCAAAAGCCTATATAAGCATGCCTATTAAGATATGATTGCTTTTGTCACACCAAAAAACCAGGATTATCCCTTTTTTATAGCAAAGAAGGTGAGGACTAGTCCCTTAGGACAAAAGGTAAACCAGACCAGTATTTTCTAATCATCTACACACAACAATCCTGACTCATGAGACACAAAGGAAGACAAAGGGCACTTTGGCCACACTGGCATTAAGAAACAAAAACTTGCAGTTTCATTAGTTCCTCTTAGCTGCTAAGAGATGTGTTTCAAGATTCACAGAAACTGAGAATGTGTAAATTCAAAATGACACAGAGAACATCTAAAGAGAGTTTATATTTGTTTACTGAATTATTTTCACAGCAAAGAATGTAATGCCATGATTTTAAACCAGAATATTTTACAGCTGCCAATAAAATTGCCCCAGTCCAACTGGATTTCCTGGAACTGAACCTTAATTCTGAAGGAATACTGCTCTTGCTGATGTCTGTTATCAGCCAGCATTACACTGCAGTAGGCAGAGCTGGACTTGGATCAATGAGAAAAATTCAGTGGCAAGTAGCAATTCAGTGGATCTGAGATGAATGCAATAGATGTAGTTTCAGCCTGGATAAAACCAACCACGCCAGTTGCACTAATGGGAGTTATGCTTTTAAATTTGATTTATACTGTATGCTGGAAATCCTATTCTGTTCCACCAGGCTACAAGGTACATGATCACCATATTTAAAAATAAAAATTAAGAATGATTAACCTGTTAATCCTAATTCACAGCTTCATATGAGGAATCTCTGTACATAGAAAATGGAGATGAGTGGGCTAGCACACCTTGGAGAACTACAGGGGCAGGATGCTGTGTCCAGTTCTGAGGTCCCCAACAGAAGAAGGACATGGACCTGCTGGAGTGTGTCCAGAGGAGGTTTAGGAAGATGATCAGAAGGATGGAGCACCTCTCCTATGAAGACAGGCTGAGAAAACAGTTTGTTCAGCCTGCAGAAGGCTCCAGGAAGACCTTATAGCAGCCTTCCAGTACCAGAAAGGGGACTACAGGAAAGCTGGGGAGGGACTTTTCACAAGGGCATGTAGTGATAGGATAAGAGGGAATGGCTTTAAACATGAAAAGCTTGGCTTTAGATTGGATATTAGGAAGAAATTCTTTACTGAGAGGGTGGTAAGACACTGGAACAGGCTGCCCAGGGAAGCTGTGGCTGCACCCTCCCTGGAGATGTTCAAGTGCAGGTTGAATGGGGCTTTGAGCAGCCTGGTATAGTGGGAGGTGCCCTGGCACATTGTAGGAGGGTTTGAAATCGATGATCTTTTAAGGTCCCTTCCAATTCAAACCATTCTGTGATTCTGTAAGGGAAAGCAGGAGCCTGGGTTCCTCTGGTACACCCAATGGCACAGGGGACACAAGGTGGTGGCAGGGACCATCAGTGCCCATTTGCCTCAGCAGCAGGCAGGCATGAGGACAGGACTGGACAATGGGATGTTTCCTGCTATGAGTATGAGCAGGGATGTGTCCAGGCAGCACCTGCTGCTCCCTCCAGGCCTCAGAAATATGATTCAAATTTTGTGAGCTAAAAGAGCCTTCAGAGGCACCCAAAGGCCATAAATTACAGTGGTTTTGTTTCCATTTGAGAAACAATCTGTAGCCTGTTTGTGAAAATGCTCATATAGACATATGGTATAGGAAACCTCAAACATACCTGGTAATTTAATTTCTTCACTTATTCAGGAAAGTCTCAACAACTAAAACTACTCCTTGTTTGTTTATGTGGAATCAAGCCTCAGTGATTACATCAGAGCAGAAATAATCCAACTAATTAGTGAGTAGCGACTCACTAACACTTTGCTGCACTGGTGCACTTTATGGCAACAGGTTATTTGTGCTACTGTGACCAGAGGAAGATTACACAGGCTAGGAAACCTAAGGCCAGCCACACTGGCTGCATTTCAGTGGATGGTACAGTCTGTACAGAATAAAAAATTTCTCTGTTCCAACTGTGATTTATCTCAAAAAACATGGTGCTGAAATGCACAAAAATCATACTTTTCAAAACAACACATATGACAGGACTACTGTGTGTTTCAGTACAGTAGCCTGCATGCCCACTGGATCAGAAGGGCAGAAGATCTCTATGAAGAATGCCCCCAAAACCCCCAACTCTGCTGCTTGGTCTTCCCTGCAGAAGTGGCCTGCAGAAGTTTCGTCTTAACCTTCCTTCACTGCTCCCACCATAATTTCACTCTTATGAAAGGAGAAGAGTGTATTTTTTAATATTTATTTTTATATAATTTATATTTCCATATACCAATTTTTTAGTATTTATATTTTTATATTAAGTAGATTACTTCTTGAAACTGCCATGCGTGAGTAATCCCTCTGTGGTGGTATTATTTTTGCTTCCTTTTAATTCTCCAGTTTCAGAAGTTTGTCTGTTTTTCAAAGTGAAAATTTGCTCATTTTGGCAGCACTTAGAAATCATTCTTGCAGTGATCAAGCTACAAAAATAAAGAGATGCATAGGTAAGGTAGAAAACACCTTTTCTTAAATTGCTCTTTCTAACAGCAAGACATTTCTAGCATCAATTTCAGTTTGGTAATACAGAGAAAGATTCTCATTTGAACCAATGGCACCAACTTAAACCTCTATTTTCTGTATCTCCATTTAATACATCATGTCAGACACTGACACAGCAAAGATAAAGTCTCTCTGCTGTAAGGGTAAATGTGGTTTTCTAGGAGAGAAACTTTCTCAGGGCCTGATCCAAGGTAGCACAATGACCATCACAACTCCCATTGTTACCTGCTGCATGCACAGGGCACATTTCTATGGCTTTGTTCTTTTTCCACATAGAGCTCTACAATCTGTTTAGAGAGGCAAGATGCTATCACAACAAAATCTCCATGACAAAAAAACCCCTAAGAAAACAAGGTGGCTTGTGGGAGCGGCAAAGAAAATGCGTGCAACCAATATGGTTGATAAACGAACTTCTGGTTTACTGCACAGCAACTTTCGCTTATATAGTGCTTCCGTAACCATCCTCTGCTACCAACATAACTTTTTATTGGACACCCGGTGTGTTTACCTGTAGCACAGCGAATCCCTGGTGCAGGTAGCACCGGAGTATGGGCCGATCTAATTGGCCTCCCAAACATGGGGTTGGGCATAGTAAAGGGGTCGCACCTCCTATCTCTTTGAGAATATTCAGGAATATTCTCCAACATTCTCCAAACCTCTCTAACATTCCACAACAGTGGCTCACTGCAGACATATGGGTGCTTTCCCCTTGGAAGCTGATGAGGGGATAAACATGTACAAAACCCACATTCAACTTTATATGGCCTGACAGCAATGGAATAGGAGCTCATGGAGTACAGAAAAGCTCTGCTCCAACTCCAAATACCCATGTAAACAGGAACCACTCTAACGCTTACCCCACAGCAGTGCCAGGCTCCTCCAATGACCAGACCCAGTTCACCTCCAACCCTTACCAGCCCCCCTTACTGCTGTTCTTCAGGCTCCAACCCTCTGCTTTTCTTCAGGATTTTGAGCAGAGTCCCAGGCCACAGGCTACTGCTCTGAAGGCCCAAGTAGCCAATGCAGACAGCATAATTTAATGCTCTGTGCAAGCACTAGCTAGATCCTGGCAAAAAGCAAGAAAGAGTCAGCTCTGGAGCCAGCTCAATTGCAATAAACCATCCATCACCTCTGCAGAAAACTCAAGAAAAGAATTTAACATTCACTACAGTTTCCAAAATGGTCCCATAGAAATCAAGTATGGTTTTACTGTTCATTTGCTTGAATCACTTTATCTTCCATGCCTGGTTTCAATGAGGTTGTTGTCCTTTATGCTCCCTTCCTCCCTTGATGAGGGCACTACTGATGCTAATGAGGAAGAAAGAAGTAGCTACTCATTCTGCAGCTAACAAGTCTTGTTTCTGTCTGAAGTGTATCATCCAAAACAGCTGGTGACACTTTTAATGAATGTCTACCAAATATTTATTACTCTGACCACAGCCAAGCTTTAATTTGAACTCTAATGATAATGATCTCAAGCAAATCACTTGACAAATCACTAGAACCAAGAAAAAGAGAAATCTGATTTCAATTCTCGTTTGTAAAATGCCATAAACCCATCATGATTTATCAAAGTATATAAAAAACTGGTAAGTTCGTTTACATAACACAAAATAATACATTCCATACGTTCAATACATAATACGTTCCATATCACTCATGTAGCTGTTTGACCATTTTAGTAAATAATCTATATTTAAATCACAGATTCACTAAAACCAAAACTGCAAATTCAAAACAACCTATCTAACTTTTCAATTCTGTTTCATAAGAGGAAAAAAAAATTAAAGGAAAAGAGAAAAAATGAAAAGGAAAAAGGAAAGGAAAAAGAAAAATAGGAAAAGGTGGTAGAAACTGACTTACTGATTTACAGTTTAATTAATGGTCAGATAATTTGTTGAAACCAACAAGGTTTTAACACTGCTCTGACAGACTACCTGGAAGTTCAATATTGTGTTAAGATTATGGCATCCTTCAGTGACCAAGAGAAATCAATAGTCAACAAATCAGGGATCTGTAACTGAAAAATGGAAATCTGCTGCTATTTGCTAAATGCTGGATTAATCAGTATTTTCAACCAAAATTTTTGCCAATTTCAACACCACAAAAAAAGTAGCAAATTACTTATTATTCCTTTCTTCTTTTACTTGCAAAGCTATTAAGCCCAGTTATGTTAACCCAAAGATACAAGTCAGCTGAGAAAGCCAGGAAGGGACAAGAGCAAATGACAAAACAGATCATTTCATTTGCTTGACTAGGCTCATTAATGAATTCCACTTAGACTGGAAAAAGGCAGTGAGCACCACAGCATCATACATTGCTTTAGCTTGAGTGATTCAGTCTGTGCCATTAAAGTGTACTGTAAACTGTAATTAAGCAATTAAACATGAAAGAGCACAGGCTGGGCTGAAATAATGTTAAACCCCAAATGCCTTGTTTATCTTATGCCTTTAGCAGGTTCAGCTTTAACTCTATTTCAAAATGACATATATTCCAGCAGAGCTTTCTCACTGTGGTTATAAAAAGGTACCTCTTTTTCTTTCCTACCACAAAAAATTCTTTAATTATATTGTTCTGACACCTCTGTGCAAGCACTTTGAAATTCCTCTTAACCCTTTTGCTGCTCATAGCAGCTGCCTTCTAGAAAATGTGATGATGGCTGCAAGACAGGAAATGTAGACCCAAGATAGGCAGGATTTCCTTAGCATTCATAGAAATAATCATTTGGACTGCAGAATAGTTTTAATATAATTTAAAAAGGGTGCCAACATGAGAAATTACTTTAATTAAGATTATAGGCAGTTGTAAAACCTTACTGGAAGAGACAGATTCTCTGTGCTACTCAGATCAGAATTCAAAATATGTAAGAGGAAGCTCAGGTGAAGAACACAAAGGTACACAAGAGAAGATGATCTGCACTGTAAGGGAGAGTTATGACTATCTCATTCATATAATTTTTCCAATAATTTTGGTAGATAAAAAAGATATATCCATCTTTAAAACACGTGTATTTGTTATCTCAGATAAAGCCTAAAAAATGAACATGTTCCATGACAGCATCTCACTGCCTTTGTATCAGAACTTGTAAATATTCATTCTGACCAATAGATGACCTCATTCTGAGTCTCATAAAGCAGAGATGGCAGTTTCTGAAAGTGTTAGGAAAAGATTAGGAAAAAACCCTTATAATTATATAGCAAGTCTTTTGCTAAAGAGAATTTTAAAACAACTAAAAAACAACCTACAGTATTTAGGGAAAAATATAGCTATACTTAACCTATCATAGTGGGCTCTTTGATCACCAGCCTTCATATTTTCACATGTGTATGAATATATTTTTTGGATGTTATGTTATCCCAAAGCACATTTCCTTGGTACAGATGGGAGGATAAAAAGTGTAAGAAATATTGTAAAACAGCTACCTAGCCAGCTAGGTATGATTCCACTTTTTGTTCCAAGAGAACAAAGACAGAGACTAGATCCATGGGGTTTATTTTTAACTCCCTGCCTTTTTTTTTTTTTTTCCTCCTTTTTCCCCAGATAATATGTATTTGTTCTGCAATACAAGAGCCACTAAAATCAAACATTAAAACATTAGGGTGCATTATAATGGCTTTATCCTCTTCATCTGAAACAGC
The DNA here is from genome assembly GCF_036169615.1 of Heliangelus exortis. Taxonomy (NCBI): domain Eukaryota; kingdom Metazoa; phylum Chordata; class Aves; order Apodiformes; family Trochilidae; genus Heliangelus; species Heliangelus exortis. Next base: position 19,931,823 of record NC_092423.1, read on the forward strand.
TGTTACTGAACATCAGAGAGATCAAATTAGTGAGATACAACACTGGCCTACAAACACAGGTCTACAAATTTTATTGTACAAGGTCTTCTCCTTGTTTTCAGGGCTGACTCCTGAGCCCAGGCAGTATGACTTTCCTCCACCCTCAGCCAATATAGGCAGCTCATGTTCAGGAAATGCAAACACTGTTTGTGAGGCATCAACACCCTCCCTCCTCTCCGCGTAGCAGGAAAATCATCCGTGGAGGGTCTGAGGCAGAACTTGGCTCCCAGCAAAGAACTGTCACGAAAAATGCATGAATCCCAGAAAGCCCTTTCTAGCCTTTTCCTAACACACACATGCTTATTTCTTCTAATGGCTTATTTATTAGCCTACAAGGAGTCTTCCACAGCACTTCTAACGTCTCTGCAGAGTTGTCTTCAAAAGATCAACAGTGAAGAAATTACAGACATTTGTGAGATCATGCTGTGTTTTGGAGACAATGAACTCTCTCTTTTTTTCTATTCCACTGTCTAGCCATGTTCCTGCCAAAAAGTTGTTTTTCTCTTTCCATGTTTTCTGTTATTCCTCTTCCAATTTAAGAGTCAAAGATTTAAAACAGCTGAGTTTTCAGGTTTGAATTGAGAATAGTCATTACCCATTTAAACACTCAAAATCAATATTACTTTGTTTCTCCAAAAGTTTTGTCATATTTTTTCCCAAATAATTTTTTGAACTGAGCCAGATTGCAATGATGTAATTAATCAGGCTGTGAATATTTAAAATAAAAAATAGTACAATGGCAGTATTAATAACCTTATATTCTGCTTTTGGCATATGTAAGTCTGTCAGCAACAACACAAACTTCATTTTATTGACACCTTTACAAACTAAATACACGACAATAAATTAATTTAAAGGTTGCAAAAGGGTTTGGCTTGGCAGACTTGCAGACTCATGTCCTCTGTTTTTCAGAACAGGAGGAATGTGGATAGTGGCCAGGACATCTGTCAGACAAACTCCATCAACAGCTGTAACTCAGTGAGCTGGACATGTGCTGTCTAATAATCCTGGCAAATCAGTGTTATGCAACATAGAAGATGGTGGAGTTGCAGCAGAGAAGAATTTAGCTGTTAATAATTTTTATGATCAGTTTATAGTACGAGAAGGCACAATTACAGGATTGTTAGTGATAAATACAAATCATGAAAAACAGAAGGTGTGAAAGACTAAAAAGGTTGATGGCACAAAAGCAAACAAAAAGGAACCAGCATGACTTACCGGAGACATTATGGGTCACCACAGGACATAACATACAAAAAATCCTCTCAAATCATTATTCAGTGAGTAATTACATCTGGAGATCATGTGGTCCAATCTTCTACTCAAGTCCTCATTGATATTGTGATTTTTTTTTTTTATAAAATGTAACTAGATTTCTTCTGTGTCAACTTGTGTCCATTGCTACTTGTCCTACCCACCTCCCATTTTTAGTTACAGTGAGGCCATCTTTTTTCTTAGAGCTGAACAATCCCAGGCCCCTCAGCCTCTATTCACCTTTTCTTTTTTCTTCTTTTCTTTCCAAATTATGATCTGTGCCAATGAGCATTCACAAAGAACAATTCTTAAAAGGCAAGAAAAGCCAATGCAAACTCATTTAATCCCTGTGTATGCTTTACAGCAGCATTTCTGAATACATAATCATAGTTTTCTTCACAGACCTTTTGGGTCATTCACACACATCTAAACTCGACTTCAGTCAACACATGCAGGTGGTACATTTTCCAGTGTAGGACCTCTCCTCCATTGCTTTCAGAGGTAGATGACTGGTTAGGACTTGGAAAATTAAAATCAGCCAAGACAGGCCAATGCACCAGACAGACTGTAGCTAGGCCCCAGACGTGGGGGCAGGTAGCAGAGAGACTGAAAGAACTGACCTTTTGGTGTCCCATCATGTCAGGTCTCCTGGCTCATCTAACCTCATGCTAAAACCTATAACAGGTCTGAGCACTTTGTCTTTTCCTCAGGCACATGTTACCCATACTGAATGCTGGATGGTGTTGTGTCAACAGAAATGTTCTTGAATGGAGGACTTCAGTTTCTGACTACACAATCACTGACATCTATGTCCTGGTCTTTAAAAGCCCTAAACCTCCCTGTGTTCCCATGCAGAATCCAGGCAATGCTGGTCTGGAACAAAACACATGGGAGCTTGCTCAGGATAGGCAAGAAACAGAAGGTTTCTAGCTGCTGTGAAACTCAGATGGAAACAACACTCACCACACAGGAAATTCTAACATGTAACAGCTAAACCACGAGGAGCTGGGGAAAGGCGCAGGGAATTTCTGTCATACAGAATATATGGCTGCAAAATTTTAAAATCAGGCAGAAATCTAGAGACATTAAAAGTTTTCAAAACCACAATCTTATATACTGCATATACACCGGTAAACCAAGAAAGTGAATAATTGTTTTAACAGTAATGTGCTCTCTGCACATTAAAAATAATAAATTAAAAAAAATCCTGTTTTGACTGGAGATTATTTTGCATGTAAAGTGAACAGACTAAGCCTGTCTCACATAGGTGTCTTGTAATGATGTGTAAAATAAGCTCACATATGATAGTCAAGTACAGCTTAAAATTTGGGTAGAGAAGAAAGGACAAGAACACGTGCGAGCCAAAGAACCACACTACCATGACTTTGGATAAAGAAGAAGAAATGTTTTCCTTCCACCTGTGTCATAAACCCTCTTTCTAATGGGTCAGGACCAGTGTCAGGATCTGTGCTTTACAGTGCACAGGGGAAGCAGTGTTGAGAGTTACTTTGCATCCAACAGTACCTACTTGACAATCCCAGATGAAAAACACAACTGAACTCCCTATGCCACACCACCAGTTGGGAGTAAGAGCAACTTACTCCCTTATTGTAAAACAAAAGCAGCTCAGAATGGAAATATAAAGGCCTCCTTTTAAAAAAAACCATGAGATTGCCAGTGTGTTAAGAGCAAAATTCCATCCAATCTTGCTGAAAACTTTATGCCAAGTTTTAATGTCTTAGCAGGTCAACCAATCACACTCTATTTAGCCCAAAACTGAGTTAATAAGATATTTGTGATTTTTATCATCCCAGCTTGCACACTAATAAAGAACATCTCTGCAAGAACACAAGAATGCTGATTAATCTTCTAAGATAACTACACAAACAGAGGTAGACTAGGTATGAAAACATAGCCTTAAGCAGTCTTAAATTATTCCAGAGAAAATCTGGTAAGATTTACTGTTATGGTATGAATATTATACTGTGTTGTCTTCTATCTTCCATGAAAAAGTACTAAGGACCAAGCTCCATGTAAATAATTTATGTTAGTTCTGCCTCACCTAATTAACAGAATCCAGGGGTTTTAACTTGTGGTTTACCCATTTTCAGTAAAATAAGAGCTGCACAAGCAGCCTGTAAATTTATAGTGTCAAAAATCTCTACCTTCCTGGTTTTTAGTTCACCAGCAGATCAGATAGATGAGTAGGATTGTTAAAAAAAAAAAAAAAAAAAAAAAAAAAGCAGCTTTTTTGTCATATGGTAGAAAAAAGCAAGTGACCTGTCTTTACTAAATTGCTTTTAAACTCAAACTGATCTCCCCCTCACTGCCTTACAGTGCAATATGACATTTGCTACAATTCAAAATGGCATCTTGCACAAGGACTTGAAGACATCCAAATGGCAGTTTTTTTACTCACCTTTTCTCTCAGCACTTTTGAGGATTTAAATCCCCTTCAAATAAAAAATGCAAAAATCAATGCTACTACAAATAAAGAGGTAAAATCAAAGCAAGATCACTAAATTCTAGAAATTTCTTTTCTGAGTAAACAAAACCAAGCCACATTGCTGATAATATAAGAACACAAAAAACGATAGAGTTAGAATCAAAGAGATTCTTTTCATCTAGTTCAGACAGAAAAAAAAGCAATTTTTTTTTTTTTAATTAATGGGCCAGATTTCCCTACATTAAATACAACTGGAGCCATGAAATTTCATTATGTTCTTAGCTATATTCAAAAACTAACTTAGTATATTAGACTATATTTTAAAACTTAATTCAAAACTATATTCTGAAAAGTCTGGAGTGACTAAATTATTTAGTTAAATGTTCTCCTTACTAGCTTTAGCATATCACTGAATAGCCCAAATATATCTGTTAGATAGATCTGAACTATCTCTACTCCTAAATGAGTTATCATATAAAAGCCAAACTAAGACTATTGATCATCCCATTTATTTACTGATGAACTGTGGGTGACACAATTCCACAGAGAGCAATATTGAAAGAAGCTGAGCAGCCAGCAGGCTAGACATGAGTGCAAACCAGAAAAATTCAATTTACATCTGAACTTGTTATTGTCCACAGATCACACTCATTCAAAACTTCCATTCAGCCAAAATGACTGGAGAATCAAGAGGAAACAGAAAAGCTGCACTAACATGATTTCTAGATGGTTTTGGAGAACTCCAAAGGCCATTGTTGCTTTTCAACAACTCCAAGAAATCCTTTCAATTCAGAAAAGGCTTCAGCTAATGTTTGTTATGATTAAGCATCACTTTAGAAAATTCTAAAAAGTTTAAAAGGGTAGATAAGTCATGGAAGCCAGGATGTTGTCTCACCCACTTGCACCAGAAGAGTTCCACAGTGATGCTGAGGGAAAGCTCAGCATAACTTCATGCAGAGCACGCTGTGCTTTATTAACACTTGGCAATTGCAATACTGATTAAGAGCTCAACAGGACAAATGCTTATTCACAGAAATAATTGCTATTCAGATAAGAAAGCCTACTGAAAACAATGGCTTTACTAAGATGCTCACTAGGGCTTAAGTCAGGGTTAGACTGTTCTACAAATGGGAAGCTAAAACCAATCTAAAGCTGCCTGGTCTATGCTCTGTCTTCAAGAAAAGCCACGCACATTCTTTAAGCTAAAAAAGTGGGGCCTTATTTTTAAGTCAGGTGTTTCCTTGGTAAATATGATTCTACCCTGTTTTGCAGGAAGTGCCCATGATTTAGCTAAACTGTGGGTGGACAATGGTTTTGTCCCATTACTCACTGTTTTTTCAGCAGATGCTTTGACAAAGCACACAGCAAAGATGGTTAACTTTTGGCTCCCAAACCAAACATTTTGTTTGTGCTGATCAAGAAGTTGGTACCTTCCTTGTATAAGGCTGGTATTAGTTGCAACCTGGCACAAAAACAACTGAGAATATCAAGTGGAAGCTGCTGAGACCAGGCTTTCTGGGTTCTACAAATACCAAAGCCCAAGCCAGCCTCGTCCCCAGCATCCAATGATGCTTCTTTTCCTTGAGATACAAATATACTTTTGCCTTTCTCAATTATGTGCTGTGTGATTTATGGCCACATAAAGGTTCCTTGTGTATTGCAGGACCAGAAGCAGTCTGAAGTGTACCTAACTGTAGACTACAGAAAACATACTTTTGTAAAGTCTTTTACAATTAATATTCCTCTCATGGACAGAGATGTCTTAGTCTGCAACTCAAGATGGGTGATGAGTGTTAACTTCAAAACAAGAAGTTTTCAGAAAGAGAAATGGTTGCACAATTTATCCAGAAAAGTTCTGGCATAGCCTTCCCCAGATCCACAGGCATGATTTCTGTTAACATCAATCAGAACAATGTATATAAAGAAAAGTAAATGTAAAAAGTAATAATTTGTTATATTCTTGTGAATAAGTTAATATACCTTTCTCACAGCAGACATGGACTTTAATTTTCACAATTTATGCCATGTTTACATCCATATTTTTCTGCCTGTGGGTTTAGAACTTGGCAATAGACCATTAGGTAAACATGAAGTACAAAGGAAAAAGCAGAACAAAGCTCAGACATAGTCACTACAATCAACAGTACAGACTTTGCCAAATGGAGCAGAAGATGTGGTCAGTGAAGGTGCAGAAGGTGAAAGAACTAATCTAAGGGATTTACAGGGTGCCTGACACCAGACTGCTCTGAAAAAACTCTTGTGTCAGCTTCAGCTGTCTGTGCAGCCAAGTGCACATGGTGGACATGCACTAATTGTGTGTCCCTGCCTCTGCTTTAACTGAATTTATTGATTGTTTTTTTACTGTACTCATCTAAGTTCTTGTCCATTTAGTTTGGCCAAGAAGTCTCCACTCCAAACACTTCAAATAGCAACTTATATCTTCTAAAAAAAACCTAACCTCTGACACTGTTTCTTGTACATTTTCCAAAGGTATAAAAAATTACCTTTCCTGAGAACTGCTACCACCTTCTTCCCATCTGCAGCATCATATGCTTGCCAGGTGCATCTACACTTATTTCTGGGTCTTCCACTATTCTCCATGCATTATGCAATGGCTACATGTCTTGATATGTTTTCAGGATCTGCATTTTTTCAGTTCAGCCTACTTTGCATAAGGAGAATGCAAAGGAAGAAATGCATAGTCCTGCATGACATTAGGTTTTATCAACATACAATTCAATGTTTGCCAAAATTATTTTTTTTTAAGATGCAGCATAACAATATTCAGTTACAAACATGGGAAGACGTGGATATAAAGGTCTCCTTTAGCAAGGGCTGACTTTTGAATGCCTTGTACTACAGACTCAGGTTTTGGGGGTTTTTTTCTGCACAAAATATAAAACTAAGAAAGCAGTTTCTTTGTGTAAAAACTTAGAGGTAATAACTTTCAAATTATAGAAGTTAAATTCCATTTCCACAAGATATATATGTGTTTGATGGCAAGTGTATGCAGAGCAATGAAAAAGGCTTGTAACCATTTTGCTATTTAGAAGGTTCACACTTGCTCCTTGCAGTGTCCTTCACTTATTTTTCACTCTTCTCCAAGTACTTTCTCTTAAAACTGTTGCAAGCCTCTCAGAGGGCCTGTGACCACTCCCTGGGCAGAGTCTGAGCTCTCCACCTTGGCACATGTGCAATGGGAAGCAGTATTATTACATCACTGTGATGTAATAATCACACCTGACACAACAAGGACCATCTCTCAACTACCCGGTGCAGGGAGAGGTTACCAAGGCTTATTAACCAGCTTAATGATGCACTGCAGTGACACCTGAAGTACCACTCTGCATACTGCTGTGGTGTGTAACCAAAAACACCTGAGGGAACCACCACACCTTTCCATGGAACAGGGCAGCCTGTTCAGACAACACATCCCCCAGGGCTCTCCTACACTCACAACTTGTTCACCCTGTTGCTCCCATAAGCACAGTTCCAGCTTATCCTTCTTCTCTGTATCTCTTTAAACTTGCCATGATATCAAAGAAACTGAAAAAAACTAGGAATCAGATTCTAGTCAGATTTACCCTTCAAGGGACAAGTGCAACACTGCACCTTTCCTTTCTCAAATCCTCTACAATGGAAAATCACTAATCTTTTCTTCAAAACATCCCAACTGTCTCATAAATGTGCAGGATATATAATCTGAAAATTTATTAGAGATGAGATCAGTGAGGACAAAACTTTTAAAAAATGAAGATGTTGGCAATCTATCTGATTCATCAGTCAAAAATTTTATCCCTTTCCACAGCATCAAGATATTATTTGTACTTTTAACCTTGTGTTAAGACCTTTATTTCACTGCCATAAAGAAACCTACAAGCAAAATAAATCCTCTAAATTTTGCTCTTTGCTTGCTGTCACATGTTAGCAACACTTGGTCAAGAAATCAATGACAGCAACAAATTCTCCCTTTTGTAATATTTCCCATACTGTATATGGAAGGGACAAATGCATATGCAAAAGAAATCTAACAAAATTAACTTTTGCCTCATGTTCCCTGTTATAGATCTGTGAATAGCCAATTGTGCCCTACAGCATATTTGGGAGTTTATTAGCAAAAAGAAGTAAAACTTCTTTTACATTATTCCACACAATCAGTCTGTGGAATTATTCATACCTCAGTAATTACAGAAAATACCAATCAAAATCATTGGTGTCAGAACAGGTAAACCTACATCTCATGTTATCAAAATACATTTACTGTCCAGTCTAAATATATTCCTACCCACCAAATTAGCACAAGGATGTACTTGCATTATAGCTGATTAATAATAAACAAATCTCTGCTTTCTGAGTTAAAAGCAAATGATAAAACTCACCAACCAAGTCTCACTCTGATTACCATAACCTTTGACACTCCCAAGAAGCAAGGCCCCTAAGCAGTCTACATCCAGTTTTACATTTCACTTGCCCTACCAGAAAACCTAAATGCAGAAAATTAGCCAATACCATTTTCATGTGCCATTCTCATAGGTGTGATTACCATCCCATTTTCTAACAGGCAGACACCTAAAGCCCCACCCCAGTGAGAGCTTGGAGAGAGATGCCAGAAGGAGCTGGGAGGCCTTGGGGTACCTGCTGCCCCTAGCACCTGTCTAGAGAATTGCAGAAAAGGGGATTGCAAGTTCCTTGCAAAGAACTTTGTGGAAATTGGACCAAATATCCATAAGCACTGGACCTCCCAGAAGGCATTATGTTGCTTAAAAATATGAAAAATCAAAGTCCTAATTTGATTTGAACAGTGTTCAGGTTTTCTAGGTATAAGCAATTAGACAGGAACTTTGTAACTATTCTTGAAAAGCAAGGGACTGCCATTTTACTACTGCTCCATGGCTGACTTCTCAGAACACAGTATTATAGTAATGCCAGCAGTACTTAAATTTCCAGATCTTTTCTTTCTAACCAACATAATTTTTAATAATGGTATTTATTACTTTAAGTGAAACATATGCTCAAAGACCTGGAAGAGTATGAAGGCTGTAATTGAGATGGACAAACAGGGCCAGCAGGCAGGGTGCAAGTTCACATGCTAATGAAAAGACCTAATATACTTCTTATTTCATTAAGATGGAAAAAACTTTGATAGGCACACAAGGTAAAAATCCTTGCTTTTCTTCCCTGCCCATTATTCATCTAGATTTCCAAAGGTACTTCATAGAAAATTATTCCAAACAGCAGGTGATTCTGTGCTCTGTACTGGAAAGAAGAAAGCAATTTCCCAGCAGTCCCCAGCCATCAATCCTCCTGAAAAATAAGCTTGACCATAAGCATAAGGCACCACCAGCCTGAACTGGAAAAATCCCCAAAGGGCATTCTAAGCTATGATGGATCCACTGACATTGTGTGAAATGTGACTTCTGAAAACTTGGTAGCTGAAAAAGTTTTTTATTAGGGTAAGACCTATTGAATTTACACACAGTGGAAGACAAAAAAAAAACAAAAACCAAAAAACAAAAAAACCAAACAACAAACCAAAACACAAAACAAACCAAAAAATTAATTAGAATGAACTTTCTCATTAGATTCCTTATTCCAAGAAGAAATCACAGTCCTTTAAATGAGAACAATCAATTTTTCCCCTGCACTAGGAGCTTTTTGATGATGAGTTACGATGATCATTTATGTTGATGTGTGAAGAACTTGACAATGTGGCAAATGATAAAATATTGACCTTTCAGAAATTGCTGTTGTTCTGTGCTACATACTTACTGATGCATATTGACGACCTCCATGCCTACTTCATAGGAAAAGATAATTAGATTTAAGTTGAGCAATGTACTAGACATTCATCACAGCTTGAGATTCTCTGTAGCAAACAGTGCCCACAGGTGACATCAACATCAATAATATAAAAAGCAGTAATCAGCAACAGAAGCTGAGCACAAAAGTCAAGTCTGACTCCTCCTTTCCTTGTGGACAAAATGTGCTACTAACTTCAGGGACTTCAAGAAAAAGGTAAGGTTTAAGAATGCAAACCAGGCACTTTGAATGCCTATTTTCATAGCCTGGAATTTCAGTTTGTGAGCTGGATCTCCAAAGGTACCATATTCCAGATAAAATAGTCATGACTTTTACACAGATGTACAACTCATTGTTATAGGCACCCCAGATAACTCAGAAACCTCTGCCTTTGTCCAGATCATATTAAATATCAGATAAGACTGGCCAGGGCATTTTAGGAGAACCCCAGAGACCTACTACTAAGAGAAAAAAAAAAAAAAAAAAAAAAAGAAAAAATCCTGTCTCTTTGAGGTGGATTACTCAAATTAAGGAAGACTGATTATTCAGAAAGAAAATTCCTTGCTTATTCCTTGCTAAATTAAGGAAAGATGTCAAAATGTTTAAGAGTGAAAATAATACCCACACCTTATTTTTTGGAGTTTTTGTTTAACCACTAAGAGTTCCTGAATTAATATTGCCCAGCTTTCAACAAGGCAGTATTCAGTACAGAAGGTATTCTAGTGAGTAAAACCTTTCAAAAAAATCCTTACCTGCTTGTAATTATCTAGCTTGCTTCCTCCTAGCATTTCTACTACCCTCATTGCTAATTATTGTCTTCTAATTAAAATCAAGGGACACTTCAGGAAGAAAAATTATTACCTTTACTTCTCAGTTCCTTTCCTGCTTCCCTTCCATTAATTCTCACTGACACCTGCTGCTCCAACACTCCTTCTAGCATAAGTACCTGGGAGCTTCTAGCTGACATTTCAGAAAAACTGTTTACTATCCTTACAACATTTTTCTGACGTGTTTAAAACTTTTATTTTTAGGTTATTATAATTTATTTTAGTAATGTAAAATATATATATATATTCTTAGAGTTTGTTTATATAGCACCAACAACTGAAAGACATCTTTTTCTGTTAAAATCTGCTTTTCGGTAACTTTGCAGGAACATATTTGCATATAAACAAATAAATGGAAAACCTCTTGCATTCCTTTGGGATTAGACATAACCTGTAGCAGCATAGTTTGATAATAAGCCTGTTATTTCAAGAAAACAGATGAACAACTCATTTTATGCCTAATTATTAAAGCTCAAGTACTTAATATGTTAAACTGGACATTCCTGTAACATCTCACCTCATGGACTGTACTGCACTCTCTTGGGAGAATTCAGCTCTACCTTTAGCCAGTTCTACAGCAAAGCCTGAATATGCCACAGGAGACAGGAAATAGTGCTGCTCTTCAAAGCAACACAAAATAGCATCTTCTGCCATGATCACTGCAAACCATTTTCTGGATAGAGAGAGCCCAGGATATGGAGATGTCCCTGTTCACTGCAGGTATTTTTGGACTACATGATCTTTACAGGTCCCTTCCAAACCTATTCCACGATTCTATGGTTTAAACAGGTCAACTTGCCATTGGTCCACTTTTAAAGCATTTATCACAAAGAGTATGTCTTGTTTACACTTTAACAAAGAAGTGTACCCTTGAAGTTATTCACATTTTTTGGCTTATACAGATATCACTTTCTAGGATGTTGTCTTAGTTTAGCCTTGTTACCTAAGATTTACTAAATTAGATGTATGAGATTTTAAGATTAGTTCTTGTTAGCAATTCAGTAGATTGGCATGTAAGTCTGGCAATCCTTTTCACCAGCTTTTGAATTCACCAGTATTAACTGCATATTGCTGGCATTTGTAACTAGCAATGTGAAGACTCAGAGCTGAAGGACATGATCCAGTACCAAATAGTGCTGAGGGATGTAAAGCCAGAACTCCTCTAATGTGTTGCTGTTAGATATCCGATAGCACTGGCAGGTAAAGTGCAAAAAGCTGTACAGTTTAAAAAAACGTTATTGCTACTTTCTGATAATTTAAACTCCAAGTTTTTTACCTTGAAATTCTTCCATAAGGATCAAAAACGACTGAAAACAAGGTTTTTAAAAGTCCTTAAAGAACAAAATAAAACTTTTAGGAAATTCTCCTGAAAGGAGTGAAGCACAACTCAAAACGTGTAGATACTGCTTGTGTTTTGTTTTGTTACAATTGCATTTCAGACCTAAGTGCAATGCATCATTCCATTTTATTCTATTCATCATTCAGTGCTTTACCCATTGTGTTGAAGGCTGTACATTTAGAGGTTCCTTCCAATACAAACCATTCTATGATTCTGTACCTTTTAATCTGTATAGTTTTCCTCAGCTGTATTAGAATAATAACTGTCCAGTGGTATAGGTCCATGTCTATAATCAGCCTAAGGGATGTCAAGCACAGCAACTCTCTGTTGAATTTAAATTTGGAGAAAAACTACTCGATTGATAGGGTCCTTCCAAACTTTGCATTACACCACCCATATGGTACTATAACTGTGAGAGCTCTGACAACTAAAAGAGGGATGGTACAGCTGAGAAAAGTCTGGGGAGTGGCTGAAGTCCAATCTCAAATAATTCCATGAGCAGGTGTTCTCACCATGTCAAAAGATGGCAGGGCTCAGCATTTTTTCGGTCATTACCATGCTTGAAAGTAATCAACAAACTTAATTCTATGAACTAAGATCACCTGGATGCTTCAATTTAGAGATCTATATAACATTTCATTCTCAAACATTATCAGATCAAGCCCTATTTTGATTAGTGCGTATTTTGCACTGATTTTCAAGCCCATCACCAATTTGTAAAAGTCAAAAAACAAACCCAAAATGTGGTATGCATTCAGATGCTTAACTATGCATTTAAGAGCCAAATCTTTTACCCTACCTTGAATTAATTGCTGTGAAAACAACCTTAATAAAATGATACACATTTTATCATTGTTTCATCAAAAGTGTACCTGAAGAGTTAACTTTGATTTTTTTTCTACGTCATTCATGACAAAGACAACTCATAACTACATTACCATCTAACAGCTGTGAATCACCTCATCATCCTGAGTTTTGAAAACTAAACATGAACATATTGGCTTGTTATCCTTTAAAAGACATTGATAGACATTCTCTCTCTTTTTTCCTCTGTTTCATCTGCCAAGAATAGAAAATTGTTTGTTGGAAATGAAATTTTTATTGGGCAATTATCTTCTAGGTCTATATAAAATCCCTTCTCTTTGCACCGTGTATTGGGTAAAAATGCCATTGCCCGAGGAATACAGCAATAATACATTATAAAATGTGCAATCTAATAAAACAGGTGCTTTGATTCTTGTACCATCAAATGCCTGGATTTAACTAGTGTAGAGAGCAGAAATGTCAGTTGTCTCTCCTCAACAACTCCCACAATTACATCAGTGAAAACAGAATGTTCTCCTGGCATCGCAATACATGCAAAAAAAAAAAAAAAAAAAGCAAGCAGAGTGTTCCTTAATATTTTTCAGTTGAGAGGACAGAAAATTAAAAATCTCCGACCCTCTTTCTGTCTCCCCAAAACCTATGGCCTCTCTGGCATCCCCTGATGTACTTTCGGAAACTGAGAGTAAGAAGCAATGAAGCAATTATGAAAATAAAATGTTATTGCTTTAAAAAACCCTGTAATTTTACACTTATGATTGGCAGTGAGAAAAATATCAGCGGTTAGCATGCTTCTGACTATGCCTGGTACTTTGACAGTACAGAACCTACCCTACCCTAATACTGGGCCATATTATCTTTATTTTCCCCTATTTTTTTGCTCATACGCACAGGAATGTTACGGTGCTTCTATGCTTCTTTAAAAATTGTACAGAATCCTGATTTTTTTGGATGAAGAATGATCACAGTGAGTGAACAAAGCCATGTTAAATAATTAATGAGGAGTCAGTAACACTCAGGCTGTCTAGAATATCTGGCCCAATCTTTCAGTCTTTACTACAGAAAATGCAATTTCTGGCCAACTAAGCTGTCTATACACGAGGGGCAGAAAGCAAAAAATGTTAGGTGTATGCCAGCCTCTCCAGCCTCACAGTAACAGGATGTCAACTGGCAGCTGTTTCTGTAACATTTCTCTCAACTATGTACACTTTTAAAATGAGATCTTTGCAGATGTTTATGCTGATACAACTTTAGCACAAATATCTAACAGGGGGTGAAGGAAGACCCTTAAAAAATAGTTATGGTAGCCCCTGGGACAGCAAATGGAAAGCCAAAGGGAAAAAAACCAAACCAACAATTACTTGAACAATAAAACTTCTGTATTTTTTCTCCATTTTTTCCTCAGAAGCTATTAATAAAGTAAAAGTAACATGGGTATGAAGCTTAAGCTTCATCATTAGCTTAAGCAATTTTAGCCACAGGTTTTCCTGCTAGCCTTTACAAAATAAGAATTCTTCACACCCCAAAACATTCTCTCCATGCCTGAAACAGCGTATCAGGAGTTTCTCAAAGACTCAAATAAACAAAAAGCAATTAGCAGTACAGGACTAAAGTTCTTCCATATCCAGACAAACCCCAAACGAGAAAAAAGAAGCACTGATTAATAAAATACAAAAGAAATGGCAGAAAGATTTTCAATGAAAACATAAGGTGTTTCAACTACATTCTCTTACTTTATTCTCTATAATCTCACTGCCATGAGATTTTGTTTTTTCTTTTTTTTTCTCATCATAAAGATTACTTTCAAACCATGAAATTGAAATAATACCAAGTTTGGCATTTAATGAGGTTGGGATTAGCACAAGCAAAATCCTTCAGATGTCTAATGTTGAGATGCATAATTTTCTTCATAGCATATTCATATAGAAAAAGCTAAATTGCTTCTCTCTGTTTTGATCTTTTGTTTTCTCTTATGATGGATTTGCCACTTGCAAATTCAAGTGTTAGAATAATGACCTAGATGAGGCTCATACAACTCTCCTATCTCTTTTTTAAAACCTGCTGTTTGAATTTTAAAACACTGAGTTACCACTGGAGCTTTCCTAGAGGCAGACTTCAGTGCAGAAGACACACAAAAGTTACTCTCAAACAGCTTTGAACTAAGCACCTAAAGGACACAGGGTGCCAATACATAAAAGTTTGGCTTTATGTGATCCTCACTTATCTTTACTCAGACAAATACAAAAAAAACAAACACCCCAGGAATACTATGCCAGACCAAATGTAAAATAGATCACTATTTCAGTATTAGAAAATGCTTTACTAAGTAGTAAATCAATACTGAGGAAAAACAAAATTACAGGTAAGAAAATTATTTTTTCCTTTTTCTTGTGTTATATCCACTGTTGTGGACAGAAGTAATAACTCATGGGAAGGAGCAAAGAATGACCATCATCCATCAACTGCACAGAAATGGTAATGAAATAGTAAGAAGTCCTCCTGCCCAGAACTCCAAAACTCAGAAAAAGCACGAACAAGAGAGAAAACTGCAACAAGTCCTCTGATCAAGTCAGTAAACCTTTTAGAAGGCAGATTAACTGGAGATATTTTCAGAAGAATAAGCAGCGATGGTCTCCAGATTCTAAGCATAAGCTACAGTCTTTTTTTTTTTTTTTTTTTTTCTGGCCTGTTTTCAAGATCTCTCACTAAAATTTGTGAATGCCATGTTCTTTTCTGTATGCATAAAACAGTATATTTTCTCCGATTTGTAGTATTTAAGTTCTGAGCAAATACTAAATATTCTACAAAGAGAGAGACAGACAGAAAGGGAAATTTTAGCTATCAGTATTTCAGACTTCCCTTTTCATGCACAAAGCAAACAAAATGTATGTGCATTCATAGCTTGGTTTCTACTAGTAGTAATAATCTCCCTTCAAGTGGTGCTTTAGAGCAGGCTGGATGATTTTTAATCTAACTAATACAGTTAAACATAGTTCTGGAAGAAAACTGATGTTTTTCCATCCAGAAGCATCATACCTCCTTGTACTCATATCTGGCAAAACTGAAATCTGAAAGGGTGTTCCCAGATTGTCAGCTTTTGGAAAAGAATGGAGTAATTTGACCTGGTAAATTAGGGCACAAAATTATAAAGTTTTTTCATGAAACTGCCATATACCACAGGTGACAGGCTTCTTGCACAGGTCAGGGTTCAGGTACACATTAATGTCAAGATATTTCCAAAAAGAATGGTAGAAAAAAGGGTTAAAATAATTGGATGCTTTAGGTTGAAATCACCCATCTAAGGGGAAAGGTCTAAGCATCTACATGCAAAGCTTTTAATATATCAAACTAGTATTACTGGCTAGTAAGCAAGAAAAAGACCTCTTTAAGTGCCGTAAAACTAAAAACATGCTCCCTGTCTGGTTTGCAGAAATTATTTTATGAAATAGAGTAACAAGAAAGAGAAGATATTTCAGCATGAGGATGAAGCACAGCTAGATGTGCTGGAGGTGGGTTTATTACTCAAGACTTTCAGAAGCCACATCCTATTCAAGAATTCTCATGCTCTACTTCAAAAAAAGTGTTTATTCCACGTTCTCTAAAAAAGGCAATTTATATCCTTATATCTTCATTATGTGTCCCACCAAGTACTAGGCAAGACACTGCATGGATGCCACAGATTCTGTGTATTAACTTGCCAGATACATAACCACAGTACAGCGATTTTGCTGTATTTTTTACTCCTGCTCACTTGAATAGTAATAGAGAAAAAAATCTGCCTATATTTTATTTTTGCTTGAAAAGCAATCAGATTCTGATTCATTTTCAAAGGTAAAAAAAAATAGCATAATTAGCCACCAGTCTCTGAGAGAGGCAAAATGGTTGGGGTTTTGTATATGGTTTGGTACTTTTTGTCTTGAGAATGCCTCGATAAAATACAGAAACAAATTATTTCAAAGAAGGATTAAAGATGAAAAATGAAACAATACATTTAGAAAAGACGTGGAAAAGCTTTAATTGAAAACCTTTTGGTACCATCAAAGTGCCAACAAGAAAACCTGCAATCTACCTATTTGTTTGTGGAAGAAATAGTAATTAAGCAAATACTCTAAATGCATCTGTAAAGAGATTTGTTTGCTTCATCTCAGCTTTGGGTCAGACCTAGAAAACGCTGAGTCAGTCAATCCCTAAAAAAAACCCAAATTTTAAATCTAATATTGCTTTGGAGATTTCCTTAAATTCTCAAGTAATCAAACCCGACTGGATCAAGAAGGTACAGATGTAGTGATCCACAGCTGCTCCACCCTGTTCCTTAGTCCCTGCAAACACTGGCTTCCTGAGGGAAGATGTTTGCCACATAAAGGTTGGGAGCCAGGGCAGCTGCCTGGGTACAGAGCCAGAGGTGGTGCTGAATAATACAGCACAGAATGTGAATCCAACTAAAACCATTTTGGATTATACAAGGCACCACACTCGCTAAATAAAATATGAATTCAATTATTTTATTTGTTATTTAAAGTGCTTAATACTTCAGGATTGGCCAAGCAACAAAATTCTTGTTCAACAAGACAACAGTTATCCCAGAGGAGTAGTTGCAATATGTGCTTTAAGTCGCAAGCTTGAAACTCAGAGTGATTACACAACCTGGAATTCAGAGTATCTGAAGGACACTCACAAACATATTCATTATTTACTATTCTGAGAAAAAGCCATGAACATGTCTGGCAGCTTTGAACAGTTGAGTTCAGGAGGGCATTTGCCACTAGTCGAGCCAGCTCTCAGAAGCTCATTCATATAACACTGCTACATTTCTGATTGATTTTTTTTTCAGTTTAAGAAAAATTCCCATGAGGCTCAGATTTCATAAAGTCCCTAGACTTCCATCTACCGTTCTGAGGGCAAGAATAGAGAGATGAAGAAAGCTTCCACTACTACATGAAAAGAAAACCAAAAGACTTTAGACAAAATCGTGACATCATGCAAGACACTGGGCAAGTTAATTGACTCAGGGGCCTTTACCCAAGGCCCTTCTGTCATCATATATGGACACCCAGTCAGAGCTGACATTTTTAAATTGAATGAAAGGCAGACATGGTAGCAACTGAAGGGTAACAGCAATGAAGCTCCATCTGTTTTCCTAAACTGCTGCTGTGCTAATTTGTTCAGGAACTGAAGTGCTTTCTTCCAGTTGTGGTAATTGTATATCTGTCATTCCATATTGACAGAATGACTGGTATCTTGTCAACATTTCAGTAGTATGTTAGTCTTACAAAGCCTGTCCATTACAAACCAGTAATAAAACTTCCCAAAGATTTTTTTTTCTAAATATAAAACCTGTTCCTCCATTTTGTCTCAAAAGATTCTACAAGTGAAAGCCAAATCTTCACTGCTAGCTGTCAGGATATCAACACAGAATGCAACTTTTTGAAGTAACTTTTGCTTGGACTCTGTTGTGATGATTTCCAGGGTGAATCCATGGATTCCTCTGCCTCAGTCACAGCGTTCATCTAAGCAGCAACAGTCAAGATTTGGCCAGTGGTACTTGTTTAGCACCAGAATCAACCAAAATGCCTCAAAATAAAATTATCTGGGGAACATAAATGACACTGAGGAGACAGACAAAGTATGTGTTTCACATATTTCACAGAAAGCATAGAAAATTGAGCAAGGAGAAATTTATCCCACTCCTTTGAATGTAAGAAGGCTCAATTATATCTCAGATATTCCTGCCGGACATCTGTCTAATACATTGTCAAGTATCTTTAGCAGTGGAGATTTTCCATGTCATTAGGCAATTTACAGTAGAGCAAACCCCATCCTCTCATTTATTGTGCTGCAATCTAAGCCCAGCACTGCTCATTCCATCACCACTGAACGAGGAGGGCAAACTATTGCCTTTCCCTTTGCAACTACATTTTAAGTACTTGCAATACAGTTTTGCATTCCTCTTCAGTCTGTTGCCTGTTTTACTAACCAAGCCCCTTTAACATTTCTCTACACACTCCAGACATGTAGGTTGCATTTGCTACATCTTCTTTGCCCTCTATTTTGGTTTCTTTAGCTGGCTTGCATTCTTCCAAAACTTCCAAATTCTTCAACTGCATCCCACATTTCTGCTGAGGCTGTATGAGCCCAAAAAAGAGTAGAGAGCCTTATCTTCTTCTTTGGAACCATTTTTGCCTTTGAAGCTTCTGATTTGAATCCTCTGTCTTGACCATCTTTTCTCATTCCTGTGCCTGTGCAGACACTGTTCTACTGAGGAGCAGACTTTTGTATATTTTCACATAGAACTGGCTTCTGTTTCTTTCAGAATGCTGCTCTCATTTGTATTTATCATCTTGAATTCAACCCTCAAACGTGCTTTTAATCCTCTCACCTTTACTTCATCTGCAAATTTAGTAAGTATTTCTCAGTTGATTTTTCAAAGCTGACAGCACATTAGGATATGTGTATAGTAAATGTAAGAGCTTCTGAGTTCTCAGATGAGAGCACAGAATTGCTTGTTTCTTTAGTTTCTTTTCAATATTATAGAATGCATAACAACAGAGCAAAATATACCTGTTTATCTTCCATTATATCCTGAACTCTTTTTTTCCTCCAGGTACTGCCACCCAAACAATTTTCCTCTTCTTTATGTTTTACAATCTGTACTAAGCCTCTTATTGCTCAAGGAATGCTAAAACAGACAATGAACATAGTGTTTGTCCCTACTACCTTTGCTGTTGTGTAACATAATAATATTTACTTCTAAAAGCCTAAAATGTTTATTTCGTATAAGCTTGTCATTGTAGTCATTATTCTTTGCAGATAATCTGCTTGATATCAGTGCAGATGTTCATACCAGTTACACAACAGATTAAAAAAAACCCTTTTATTTGTTTGTTTTAGTACAGTTGGTATAGTATAAAACTATTCATGACACACTTTTTGGACAAAGTTATGCATATTTCTTGGATAAAGTCCCTAGTCTATCAGACTGCACTACCCGATAAACATAGTACCCAAATCATCATTTTTCATGTGCCTGTTAGGAATTCATGTCCCTGTGAAGCCCACTAAAACTCAATCTTAACCTTCATCCAAACAAAACTCATTGCTTCACCTGAATTTTCCTGTAGCAAAGGCCTGAAGGATGGGCTCAGGGCAATATTTTGTTTCATGAATATATCCTGCTGTGGTGTGAGAACTCATGACTGAAGAGTGGAGAGATCCTAAAGACATTTCACATGGGATGTTCTGTGAAATAAGGGATATAATTAGGGAACATTTGAGGATGATGGAACGTGTGCTTTACATCTCTGCCATTTGAGGGCCTCCACTGAGCTTTGCAAAAAGGAGTTTCTAAAAAATAAGAATGTGGGAACAGCTATTATTACTGACACTGATTTATGACACATAGGTGAGAAGTAAAAACCATCCATCAGTTTAAAAATAACAGCTTTAGCTAATACAGCTCTACATTTAATCTTTGGTCTTTGATACAGAAGTTTTAAAAACTACTAGCAGCAGCTTCTGTTTTCTCAGAATGAAAGCTGATATATCAGCAAGAGAGAAGAGCACCTAAGCTACACAGTTCACTTGAAGTTGTTGTATAAATGGCCTTTCTGAAATGTGTCCAAGACTTAAATTATTCTGATTAGTTGATGTCTGTGGAACTGGCAACAAGCCTTTTCACTGTTGCTCTCATGGTAATTATTATTCTTGTTTCACTGCATATTTTTTTGGCATTTCTCAAGTGTCTAGCTATACATCTCTTAAAAGCTTGAGGCAGGTTGAACTGGTATAGGTAAAATAAGAATATATCCAAACTGATATGATCCTTGCCTTCTATGTACCTATTTTTGAAGTAAAGAACAAGTGTCTCCCTACATTCAACCAGAATTGATCAACATGACGAAAAAGAATGGGGGTGCTCTTATGCCTATCCATTATATTTACACATCACAGAAGTAAATATAATTCAGAACAACAAAGTTCTGAGTGACTGCTAGCAGTTCACTCATTTTGTTCAAATAACTTCTTAAAACAGGAAGATAACTGTAAATAAAGGATTTCTATTACTCATTGCACACAAAACATTTTTCCTTCTAAATAATCACTCTCTTCAGATTCAACAAAACTCTAAAAGAACTCATTTATCAAATCTATCAGAACCATTAATTTTACCATAAAAATATTCCTCACATATCCTCACACATAAGACCTTTTGTCTTCCCATAACTCATCTCCCCAAACGACTATCAATTCTGTAATTGGAATTTGTGTCTCTTTTGTTCCTTCAGTTCTTTCAAACACCACTTCAGGTCCCATTTTTTCTCATTAACTAGTAACTTCTGTAACTCTCTTTGATAGAAGTCTAATCTCCCAAGTCAAAACTTTGTAAATTAGCATTCATTAATTCATGTTTCACCCTGCTCTGTATTATCTGTTGCTAAACCAGGAACACCAACTACTCTCTTTGTTCTTAAGCTGTTAAATAACTTAAGAAAACTGCTCTTTCATTGCCCTTTATACAGATCATTCCTCTGACCCTTGTGTTGCCTTAAGAGTGATACAATCCACGTGAGACTCCTCTAACAATATAGTGTGACATGCCACTGAAAATCAGCTGTGAAATATTTTCTGACAGATGCTGGAAGAAATTTTCCATGTTCTATAATGAAAAAAATGGTGAGTGGGCTTAGGCACTCAGAAGCAAAGCTGAGAGCTATCAGTACAAGCAGACTTTCCCCGGACAGAAGATGATAAATGTGCAGAGGAGCTGTTTGTAAACAGAAAAATTATCCAGATGATTAGGTAGAAACTATTTTTCCTTCAGATCTTAGTGGGGTTTTGTTTTGTTTTCTCTTTTGACAGTACTTTCAATTATTGAGACAGAATGACAAAAGAGCATATGCACTCAATGATCAGAGGACCCACAGCATCATACTGGGCATCTGCTACTCATTTCTGAAGGATGCTGCAAGTGAGACTCAAGTGAAAAACCAGAATACTGAATACTGCTGATCTGGGCCAGCTGGAGCAGGACCAAGAAATGGGGCTATTTGCAGAGGAATTTAACACAAGTGGTCTGTAGAAAGTAATTTGTACCAGGGAATGCATCCTGTAATTGTTCCATTGAATTTGATCAGCTACATTACAGAGGGATGACTTAGGCACACATACAGTCAACAAGAGACCAAAGAGAGGTGTAGAGGTGATTCAATTTCAACACAATACCCTTGGCTTGGCTCCCAAAAAGAGTTAAAGTGCACTTCCATGACCCAGCCATTAATCCATGAAAATATAACCGGATCCAGAGGTACTGTATCCTTGAACAGGATGTATCACAGAAATAATCACTTAATTTATGAAGCTGAAGAGTCTCCTCTGACTTAATTTCATTCTAACCTGGCTTGCACCTGCCCCATGCTGTCCGGAATTCCTTATTCATTTTTGAAAATGTTACTGCTACCTACCGCATTCACCAGCTGGAACAGCAGCTGTTATTTCTGCTCCCCTTTTTTTTCCACTAAATAAAAGGGTTTTTTTCCTTCCATCTTTCCCTGTAAACCAAAAGCCTGGTAAAACCCATTTTGCAAAACAAATTCTGAAGCATTTCAGAAATGAAGAGTCCAATCAATGTATTGAATAATAGTTGCTCGGTTACAGAATCAGTAGGGGCAAAATGTTACTTATAACTTCTTTCTGATGACTACATAGCATTTATGGGAAAGATGGTCTTCAATTACTTTTTATTTCTATAAGTCTTTCAATTTTTTTTCTTTTCTGCTTGAATTGCTTCAAATAAATCCTTGAATAACCTGATTAATAATTCAGTAAGGGCATATTTTGTCAGATTGTATGGAGACAGTAAGTGTTGATAAATGTATGCTATATAATAGCTTCTGCTAGAAAGCTTTGTAAATTACTATGAAGGGGAAAGAGAGAGAACTCCTTTTCATTGAAAGTGGGGTTAGCAGTAAGTTTCTTCAAAATGGTAAATGGAATCACAGAAAATTTGAGGTCAGAAGGGACTTCCAGGATTGTCTATTTCAATCAGTGCTCAAAGCAGGTCTGTTTAGATCAGGCTTCTCAAGACCATGTCCAAATGAATCTTGAGTACAGCTAAGGGCAGAGACACCAGAACCAATCTGTGCATCCAGTTCCAGTATTTGATCATAATCATGGTAAAAAGAAAAATCTTAATATCAATTCAAAATACCTCCCATTAATATAATTTTTGTTGGCCAAACTTTTTAAATGTATGACTGATTTAAAGTTACACTAATTACAAAAACTCTTTTGTATTCATAGCTTTTTGACCACAACCCTTGCTAATGCAACCTTTGATTTGAATTTCTTTTATTTCTTTATTCAGTATCTCAGGGGTAATTGAAAATATGTAAATAAAATAATACAGGAATTCTGTAAAGATGTAGGGAATAAAAGGATCCAGAATAGAGAATGGACATGGCAGTATATTGTCCCACAGCCAGAGCAATCCTGACAGTTGTCCAATAAACCATTATTAAAAAAAAATCTCTTTACCCAGTCCCCTACTACTCCAATACATAGAACTGAAAATGTAAACAATGAGTGGTTTGCATTTCTTTAGGTAGACATCATAACCTCCATTTTCTTTATTACAATACAAAGTCCTTTTCAAACTGGTAGCAAATGGAAAACAGATCACTCTTTACAACTTTCGGAGTTGTTTAACAGTTAGTACTCCCCTACAGAATATCCAGAAAAAGGGGTATTTGTATCCTCTGAGGAGTATTAAGTTCCTGTCAAATAACAGCATGTAAGAATTTTATATAGCAGCCCTAAGAATGGTACACACCCCTGAAGCCCATTTTTACATTATCCTTGCAAGTGACTTACTCTCTGAAATTCAGCAGAGATCTAAGACTCCATAACTTTTGGCAATGAGTTCTTAAAAGTCATGTGACATGAGTCACATGAAAAACAAAACGAGAGCAAAAAAAATCACAGCCTCTTTTTTCTTCAGCCTTCTTATTTGTTCCTTTCAGTTTTACTGGATATGCCTTTCCAGTACTATTACAAGAGAAAAGTAGGGTGTTTGGTTTGCACGCTCTGTCTTTGTTAGTTTTTCCATCTTTCCTTAGCTAGCGCATTTCAGAACTAAGGAGTCCAAAACAAAGAGATGTCACCCATCAAGGAAGGGCTTTTTGTCTTCCAGCTCATTTCTGAACCCCTATCTTTGACTTTACTTATGATGATCTTAAATGAATCCAGCATTCAAGCACAGGAGAGTCACTGATGCATCTTTAGAGAACAGCAGGAGAAAAAAAAGCACAGGGAATATTTTATCCAGAACAGATAAACTGAGACAAACCAGGTAGCTACCTGGATTTAACAAAGATTAGAAGGAATTTTTTTCTAAAAATGGGTAATATGCAACCTCAAAAGCCCTGAAAATGCAACAACATTGAAAGGTACCTTTACAGAACACCTTAGAGTGACACACTATGAAACCCTGTGTTATGCCATTGTGGTCATCAGGATGACTGGGAATAACACAGGAGTAAATCAGATATTTGATCTGCTTGCACCTCAAGGTAGTAATTTGTTTTCCATACCTACTGCAGCTAGGGCTCCAGGAAGCCTGGTAAACATTTCATACCTTGGACACTGCTAATTCAATAGTGCCTAAAGAATTACAGTGGCTGAAATAGTCATGGCCATAAACAAAGGTTGCTGACGAGTTAACTTGCTCTTTTCCCTAAAAAAGCACTCATACCAATGGGACTAAATGGAGCTATGATGGTAAGAACAGATGGCAAAATAATTTCTCAAGCTATGCTAACTTACAGTTTTGCTCATTCTGTTTTCCATACATTAAATTGAATGACCAATGGTGGTAAAAATTGCCTTCTGTGGCAGATTTTTCTAGTGCACCTGGCAACTGACAGGAGCCTTCTTGGGAAATTATAAAGGCAAAAGGCTACACTATTCCCTTAATCATTTTATTTTATGTCTCAGCTCTTGTAAGGTGCTGCAGCTGTAGAGTCTGAGACTGAAATGATTTAGTGGTTTATATTTTCAGAGTATACAGTCACTGTGAATGGAGTTACACTATTTAAAAGGTAAATTTAAGAACATGCTTCCCATTACCCCTGGAACACTTCTCCTGGAACACACAAGGCAAGTTCTGTCCTCAGCTGGAGGAGACTGAACATAGGTGAGTTTGTAAAATGTTACCTGGTTTATCTGGATCTATTTCAACATCTACCTGCATGTGGAAAGACAGAAAAAGCAGGTGGCTGAATTGTGAGGGTATGAATAATCTCTTAACAAAAAATTTCAGGAATTCCTTAATATTTCTTCTGGAGGCAGCAAAACAACTTCAGTCTCCAGTGCTGTTTTCACTGCTTTATGTTAGCTGCTAATTTAAACCTAAATGTAGAGCAGGTCACATTCAAGACACTGGAAAAAAGCCCAGTTACGTTTATGGTGCATGACCAAGCCCTAAAAGAAAATAATAAAAGCAGTAATTAAACCCATTTGAAAGGAGAAACAACAACACACAAGCACAACCCAGCTGTGGTCATTTAGAAATAGGTGTGGGTTTTCTAAACAGTTATTTTCCCAGGTAAGCACACGGGCCATTGCTTTAAGAGTTCTAAAACCAAGCCATAGAACACTTCTTACTGTCACACACTGCCACGTCTGGCTTAGCCTTTGCAGTCACAGTATTTGGCCTGTAATTTCCAGACATCTGCTGGAATTTTCAGCTAACGCCTTTTCTTATCCATGCTTTCTTTTCCCCAACAACATGAAAGACATCTATGAAACATCAAGCCTGAGAACTGAATCACTGCTTCCTCTGGGTGCCATGAAACAAGGCCATTGTTATCAGAAGGCAAACATGTTGCTTTTTTTTTTCTTTTTTCCCTACAAGAGGGTGAATTCAAAACATTGAATAATTATCACATTTCAGAGAATATGGGTGCACTCAAGCAAAAAATACTGGGTGCAGAATGTAGCTTCTTGATTTTACATCTGTGATAATGTAGAGACTCAGAACATTACCTATTTATGTGCAAAACCAATCATGACCCTTTTCCAGGCAGCCACAGGCATACCAAAAAGTAGAGTTCAGTCTCCACCACTATTCTGTTTCCAGACAGAAAAGAGAAATCCCAGCAGCGTGGCACAAGATAATTAAAACATAATGAAGTATAGCTCATCTTTAAAAGGAAAGGAATCTGTACAAGAGTAACAAGATGCCAAAATTTTGGCACCTACAGTGCATAAACAGACATCATACCATGTCCAGACTGGGCAGAGCATGGTATCTGCTGTTCACTAGGCTGTGTGAAATGGTTACTGAGACCTTGAATGAAGTCTACCTAGTGCATTCCTTCTGTTCATCCACCATCAGGCTTGGTGCAAACAGGCTGTGAAATCAATAGCTTCCCATTTGTTCATTTTTAGGAGAGGCACAACTCTGTTTTATATAAAAGAACCTAAACTGCCAACATTTCAATGAATCTGAAAGGATTTACCAGCCACTGACCCCAAAAGATAATCAGAACACACCAAGCTTAATGCTTCCCCAGTAGAAAGACAGTTTAGTAATGGTGACATAACCTTTACCTTCTGGGTCATAAAATATAAAGTATCATTACTGTCTAGAAACTGTTCAGTGACCTAAAGGACACAAGAAGAGTTTGCAATCACAGTCCTTTTTTAGGACTGTGAGCAATTTTTGGCTAGACAATGAGTTTTCTACAGTGCCAAGCTAAAGGATGCCAAGTCTGCTCAGTTCCAGCCAAGGACTGACACAGGTATTTCAATGGGATTACCCAAGAGCTTGGAAATTGAGTAGAAGTTTGAAGGTTACGTTGGAATGGGACCAAAGTGCTCAGCACTAAGTCTGTCTTGATGAACTTCTCTGTCTGCACATGTATTGTGAAAAAAATATGAGAAAGACCTGGATCCTGAAAAGTATTTAGATACCAAAATCCTATTTTTGCAGGATGCTTAAATATCCTTGAAGATATTAAGCCAAAATCACCCTCTATACTCCAAAATACTGTCTGTTGGGAGCCTTAGGGACACATGACAAAAACAAGTTTGCAGGCAGGCAAATCCCACATTGCAACCCAACATGCTCAAGAGAGCCATCATGGTTCTCTGTACCTCACATTATACTCTTGTAACCATACAAGTTTCTGCTTGCCTCATTTTGCTGTCATCCAACACCATTAAAATATTTCAAAACAAAAAAAAAAAAAGAAAATGCTTCTAAATCTACAACAGTCCCACAAAAGAAAGTAGCCATAGCTTATTCACGTTTACGAAACAACCAACAGATTGCACTGAGTCACACAGTTTTCCCTAATCTGAATTAAAGATATATCTGCAGCAGGTTGAACAAAACTCTATTGTAGCTGGATTCTAAGAAAAACAAGGCATACTGGTTCTTAAATATATAGTCAAGGAGCACATTCAGCTGTGATGCATGGTTTTTTCTGTAATTTCCCTGCTCTGAGGAGAATGGACAGCACTTGTCAAACTATGATTACTGCAGCAATTGAAATACATAAAATAATAACTGATGCAATCAAATGCACATCCAGCTATCACTTGCTTGGAGCACAGAGAAGCAGATAGCAAATGATTCAATTTGTAATTAATTCACAGAAAGAAGAAGGAGTTGAAAAAAAATTATATAAATACATTCTTTAGGACCTGGCAGAAAATAATGACTTGAACAAGTATCTCAAATGTAAAATTAATGAATGACAACAGGAATAGTACATGTGTAATGTGGAGATAGACTGCAAGAAGATTAAACAGGTTGCTTATGGGAAAATAACCACCTTCTCCACATTTTGCTCAGAAAAAACACATGGTTTGTAATTGAATTCAAGGCCATTATTCAGTCAGAAGCTTCTCATGAAGTCAGAAACTGTGAAAGTATGTTTCTGAAAGCAGAGCCCCAGGAGATAATTGAAGCCTTAGAATCACAGTGGTGATTTCCTGGAACACTCATCCCCAGGTTACCTAAAATAAAATCCATCAGACAAGAACACACAATGAAGACACATAAAGGTTACAGTAAGGGAGATGTAAGTAAAGAAAGTGGAAGAAAATAAAATGTATAAACAATCCTTTGAGAAAACCATGCATGATTACTTGCACAAGCACATATGCAAAGTCAACTTTACTATATAAAAAACATAGCTGAAAAAAAGATTATATTTTAAGAAATCCTAATTTCGTTTTGATTTTCCTTTTTGTCCAGAATCTTCTCATAGCTTTGCAGTGTTTTAAGAGCCTTACAATATCTGCAGTTCTCAGAACCTAGGCACATTTTTCAAGATCACACTTGAGCAGCTTTTTTGAAGGAAACACTGGATAAAAGGGAGGTGATGCGTATAAACACCCCAGATATCAGCAAGGCCAGTACTGAAATTAAATCTCTGGTCTTTGAAGTCATGCAGCCAACCCACAAGGACCTCCAGTGCTAAATTAAAATATTAGAAGGTCCTCAGACAAGGAGTAGACCCCACTCTGTGTTCCTATTCCAGATATTAGCAACTAATGGCTTGCTACCCTTTTAGTTTGCCCTCAAAGTTCCCTCACTGCCAAATGAACTTTGCCACTGCTGCTCTGAAATTAGGCTCAGGGGAAACCAGGGACAGGGGTCTGTTTGCACCATTTGCCATTCAGTGCAGCATAAAACCAGTGCACACATTAAAGTTAATGCCAGACCTGAGAACAATCCATTGGCCAAGCCCTGCAGTCACAGAGGGTGATGCAATTATTGCCTAAATGAGAGAATTTAGCCACTCCTCAGTCCCAAGCTAACCTGAATGTACACCATACATCATTTAGGGATGCAAACCCACCTCCTTCTGCAGCACGGTGCAGCACCAGCAAAGAAGGCTTAGGGATAATATTATCAGTCTTGGGTATGGCAATTCCAGATGACATGGGCCAACAAGTGTGTAGGGAGACCTTCAAATAGAGAAGCAATATGAACTGCCCGGAGTATCCAGACCCAGTAGGAAAAGGTAGCCAAATAATGGAAAGAAATTTAATAGGCTTAATATACTACTGGGCTTTCAGAGGTAAGTGTTA
Source organism: Heliangelus exortis (assembly GCF_036169615.1). Classification (NCBI taxonomy): domain Eukaryota; kingdom Metazoa; phylum Chordata; class Aves; order Apodiformes; family Trochilidae; genus Heliangelus; species Heliangelus exortis. The sequence goes on from NC_092423.1 coordinate 19,960,447, forward strand.
GTGCACATGTACTTCATTTCCTAAAAGATCAATTACAAAAGTCCTGGCACACATAAAGATGGCAGCTTTTACTCTTCAGCTTCTAGAGGGGGGAAAAAAAAGAATAAAGAAAAAGAAAGAAAAAAAAAAAGTCTGGATAATGCAGAAATAGAAGAAACAAGAAAATTCCAATTAATTATTTCTTAACACATCTCAGGTTTTCTTGAGACTAATAGCATTTATTTTGGAGTCAGTAAAGATGAAGACATCACTGAAATATACAGGTGTGTGGTAAAGCCTGATCCATGAAGGCAGAGGTACAAGCCTGCCACCAGGCAGTGAAAAAGCCTAAACACTGCACCAGAGTGGATCTGTTATTTTTTCAGTCTGTAGACTGAACTAGAAAGTATATATTTCAACACCGCCAAAGAAAATCTAAAATGTCACATTCTTATTTCATCCAATTAGACTGATAAAATCATTTTGAAGAATATATTAAGCTAGTGTCAGGCAAAACACTGCAGTGATTGATCTTCACAAGGAGGAGGTTTCTAACCAGATCAAAATTTGCCTGATATATATATATGTCCTTATTGCTGTAATGTTTTTTGACATCTGCTGCCCTCTAATCAATGCTTGCATGCTAATAATGACATGGGATATGATACTGTACATCTAATCAGTGCTTCAGCAGACCAAAGAAAAAGACAGATTCAGAAATGAAAGAAGGAACTCAATATCAAACTACCATGGAAAGAACGTCTCGATTTTTAAGTGTTCCCATTACTGGGTACATTTTTATGATACTCAGTAAAAAGATGTTATTTATATTAAACGAGGGGCTCCACCAAAAATCAGTTCCTAAATCACAAGTGTACTTCAAACCATTGTTGCAACACGTTCCTTTCTGAAGAGCCCTGAGGGCAGAGGTAGCTTAATCTCCTAGAATTTTCTTCACATGATTCCAAAATATGAGCGATTGCTGCTGACAGGGCAGAGTAAAGCTCCCTTAGCCATCCCTTCCCTTCCTGCTTAAGTCTTTGGACATAAAGCCTTTATTTGTGTGAAAAGAAACACAGGCAACATAAATACCAGCTTGCTTGAATCCTGGAGCCCAAACAACACAGTTTCATTTTCACTCCCCCATGATTTCAACCGGGGTAGAGGCTTCCTTGCTATAGAAATCATTCAGATGTATTAAAAATTGTCACCACCCTCAGAGACAAAAGGCAGAAAAAAGAAAACACTGTTCTCAAAACTGCTGGAGAGCAGACAAATTGATTTTCAGTTAAGTCATTTCTTACAGACAATATCTGAAAGAACTGGAATTTGAACTGGATCTCCTAAAAACTGGTGACTGCCCTACATCTATAGGATATGTTGGAGTCTTCATTACTTGAAGTCTTTGAGTAAGATTTTCTTCAAAATACACATACACTTAGGCCTTAACAATACAATATGGAAGTTGCAAACTGCCAGAGAACCCTAGGAACCGATACTCCATTACTCAGTTGTCTACCACAAAAATTTTTAGGTTAGTTTGATGATGGGTAGAGGATTCCTACACACTGAAATTCCTACATCTGTCTTCCAGTTCTTCCAGGCCCTGTACAGCCCTACTATCTCTTGGATACTCTGAAGAAAGACACTGAGAAGTGGTTTAGTTCTCTTTAAACAGGTTCCCTGTAAAAAGATTTGCAAAACTAAATCAAGCTCCAAGAATACAAAAACAAGAGAACAAACTATCAGCACTTCCAGCAGCCCCATTTCTATGTTAGGCTGACTCACTATCTCCTCAGGCTTTCCACACCAGCACCTTTGGGATCTATATTTGCTTGATCTCTCTGAAACTGCTCTTCCAGCTACCAGTTCTATCTGTGTTTCAGTATTTTCTTTGCTAGTGAACTTTATATTAAGTTTTTCTGATATCTTTTGCCTAAATGGCATTTCAGAAAAGAGAGAAATGGCACAGAGTAGCAAGCTGGGATCCTCCCATTGTTTCCCAACTTCAAATGCCAGAGTCCTGCACATTTTTTCTTTCAAAGGTTCCTTCCTCTTCCCCTGTTAGAGGATGCCAAGATGCATACACCTCCCCCCGTTTTCTTTTTTCAATAGCTCTAGATTCTTCTTAATTACAATAAATCTTTGCCTTAGCCTTAAACTGCTTTTGCTAGTTAAAAGCCTCATACATAGTGAAAAAATTTTACTAATTGTTATCACACCAACTTTACAATGACACGTGCATTAGTCACATAAGTGAAATAACTTCACCTTCAGGACCCAAAACAATCTAAGCACGGCATTTAAGCAGAACTTAACTACAGGATTAGGGAATGGGCTGTCTGATGGGTGTCACATGCCCGTATCCCTTCAGGATGGTGCTTAAAGGAGACAAACACAGTGATATGATGCTTCATTTTCAATTCTCCACAGAACAGGGGCCACAGTGGTTTTAAAAAACAATGACCAGCCATACTCTCGCTATTTAAAATCATGCTGCAAGGTTTGGAAGGAGTACTGCAGGGCCTCACCTCATCATTACAGAAGAACAAAGAATGAAATGGATATTTAAAGAGCCATGCCTTTGAGGCTGTGCAGAAGTCAGCACGTTAGACACACAGCTGTGATGCTAAGAAACTGCTGCTGTTGGGCAGCTTGAGCAGAAACAGCAAAGTTATAACACATGCCTGCAGACAGTGCTGCTGGTGACACTGCAAGCTGAAAGACCCCTTAGGGATGGTCTCCAGGCAGCACAAGCTGCAGAGTTTTTTTCAGAGTCCAGCACATACAATTTCAGTGTCTTTTTGGGTCATGGCAGGAAAGAAATTGCAAGGCCAGAGAATGCCAGAAAAAGTGAATTGCATGTGACCGTGTCTATTTCTCTTACATTTTCAACCACAGACATTGGGAAACACCCTTTCCTTGCACTGCTCCCGCAGGTGCTTATCTGTGAAAGATGCACTGAGCAGTGCTGAAGGGCTCAATCACCACCTCCTGAGCTGGACAAAACACTTTTCCACAGTACTTCACAACAGGACCTACAAGGATCAGTTTAATTTTTGTAGCAGTTATTTTGTAGTTAGGACTCCAGCCATGTGCAACCACTACCTAATGTTTCATAAATTTCAGGTGTGCACTCTTAAAAGTCTGAATGAACCACATTCAGACTCTCACTGTTTTATTGGTTACTGATCTTTGTACTTACAGCATAAATTTATTCATGGCCAATATGTAACTGTTCTTGGCTTGTTCTTTACCTCAACTAATTATTTTTTTTGTATTTCTTTTTTTTTTTTTCCTTTTTTCCTCCCTAAATGTATCTATAGATAGCTCTTATTCTTTTTCTAGATTTTGTGAGAGTAAAGAAACTAATTCTCACTCTCAGAGGATAAATTTTCCCTTTTCATCCTAAATAAGTGTCATCTGCACCTGTTCCAATTTGAATGAATTTTTATTGCAAATGAATGATCAGAACTTTATGCAATACTTTATGCTCAGCTATACCCACATACTTCTTCTCACTGCTGAAAAAGATGGTTCTCACATCTTCTAGCAGCAAATTTTCTTTTCCCACATCTATTTCACATTTTAAGATCCAGTCTTCATGCAGTAAGGAGGCAGATGATAGTCTTTTCAGATTAGAAGCACAAAATTTTGGCTGCCAGTGACAAAATGTGTGACTTTTAACTTTGTAATATTAAATGTTGGGGTTTTTTCATATTCCTCTATTGCCTAATTATTTGCTCCATGATTTTCCAGTCCTCCTCTGACACAAATTAAAAGAAATCATCAGTACAATGGCAGAATTTACTGGCATACTTCCACTTTTTGTGACAAATTTATTATGGAAATACTAAAAGAAACCAGTTCCACAGCCAATTTATGAGAATTTCTATCTGTTTGGAAGTAAGCTACCCCTACTTTCACAGTCTTGCCAGGCCCATTACAATTCTTATGTTACTAATGATTTTCCTTAGCTGATCTAAAACCTTCTATGTTATACCATACCAAATGCCCCTGGGAAGAAAAGTAAAATAAGACCTATATTGAACTCCTTTCCCTAAAAAGTAAAATAATAGTCTTCCTTTTCTTAAAAATTCCATCACCTAGATCTTAAAAAAAAAAATTAAAAAATCAATAGTAAATCATTATGTCAGAATATACTTCAAATTCGAAAATTATTGTTTCAAAATGTGTTCTAAATCCTAAGAGTATAATTGCCTGGATCACTTTTTTTCTCATTCTGAAAAATGACATACATGACAAGATGTCATCTATGATCAAATAAAAAAGTAGATTCTTTTTTTCCTAGGGAAACAGTGAAAATCAAAGAGTGAAAAGATGAAAGCTTTTTTCTTTTTTTCTAAATGAATTTTCCTGATTTACTAGTCTTAAAGACAAAAAAAATCCTAAAAATCACAGGAAAAAAACTGTTTTTGTAAAGCCATCTGCAAAACAAACAATCCTCCCCACCCATTAAAATACAGATTAAGCCTGGATGGATATTCAGTTCACAATACTGTATTATCCTTTTGGGATGAAGACAGTAGGGAATTTCCTTGCTAAAACAGTTGGATAAACTTATGAGAGATCTTTCTGAGTATTTATGTTCAAAAAGGCTCCTCTTCCCACAAAGCTCTTTGTATAATTCTCTTTAACATCTGTGAGCCTGCTGAGCTCCTTCTTCATTCACGTTTCACTAGACCTATAATTAAACCCTCTTCAAAACTGCATCACTTCAGGTGTCCTAATGAAGAATCCTGAGGAAACTGGTAATAGTTGGCTGAGGGAGAGCAACAAAGCTACTTCCAACTATTTCTTGCAAGATTCATTCCCTTCAGCAGATGGAGGGCTGCAGTAAAAGACAGAGACTTGGGGCTGAGGAGGTCATAAAACTCTCAAGAGCAGGAAATTACATAGGCAAATCTGCCAATGTGGTCTGTTTATGAAGTCATTAGGCGTTCCTAGGCTCTTCAGTTCCTGCTTCCCCAAATAGGAGAACGGTATTTTAAGAGCAGTAAACTCAAATCACTTTGGTTTAATTTAATCTTATTCCTGCTACTACTTTTATATGCTAAACATATAAATCATGGCAAACCCCCCAAAAAGTATCCACCTGCTACAGAGAAACAAATTAGATGTATAAGTGAGGAGGGCATTTTCTCCCTTGAAACTTGGTCCTGTCACCTATCCAGAATTTTGAAACAGTAAATACCTACTGCAGTACTGATACCACATGATTCTGCTTTTGCTTCAATGTGAGTTTTATCCCTGGATTCTAAAAACCTTTGAGGACCCTGTATTATTATGCCACAGCTGTAATATTCAGGTAGAAGAAGTCATTAGGCTCCTAGGCTCTGTGTCACACGTCAGATGACTGGACCCCACTGGACCTGTCTTCATCCCACACCAGAACATTCCTTGTGCACCTCCTTTCTCTTGGGCTCCAGCGGCTGTGAGCATCTGGGCTCAGGCTGCTCCATCAGGGACAGCAATAAACCTTCAGAGACAAATTGTTACCGAAACCACTGGGATTTTTGCCAGAGTAAGGGAAGCAATCTGTAACATCTGTAAATGTATCACTGAGCAATGATCATCAAGATGATCACTTTATGTGAATGAACTATGAGGTACTAGGAGGAACAGCGTGAGGGACGAATAGAAGTGAAAACTTGAAAAGTAAAAGTAAACTTCAAGAAGTGACAATTATTAGATGCTGTTTGCGGTCTTCTATTGATTTCTCCCTTTGAGTTGTACTGAGTATAAAAAAAAGATGGTAAAATGTTACATTTTATGTAGTTAGGACTATATAAGTAGTACATTATGGTTACAATAAATGTTACAAATTTCTGTTACAATAACAGTAATTAAGCTAAGATAAACAATGTTGTGTTTTCCTGAATACACCACCTTGTATTAATAAACGAAAGCAAAACTTAGCGGAATACACAATCAGAACAGTAAATAGAATGGTACCTCTGGGAAGCAAATACAATAAGTATTTAAAATAACATCCTTATTATAGAGATCATTAGGAACAATGTATAAATAAGCAAATAAAGAATGAAAGAAAATCTACTATACAATTAATATGGGGTTTTGCCTGTAAATACCTCTATATAGACATACAAACATGTTCCTACGGGCTATTCTTTCTATCTATTTTGATTTCAAGGACTAAAGAGATGCTAAATTTGCTCCCTAGTGAAAAGGTTACTAAGCTGTTAAACCACAACATTACCTGGTATTATTAAAAGTAAATAATAAACAAACTCATCTAAACTCAGTGCAAAATATAACCTTGTATATTGAACACCTAGAAGTGCTTAAGGAGATTTTTGGCATTTAGCTCCAATTTAGCTGACTGCCCAAGATGAAATAATTTGGAAGCTGTAAAGTAACAGTCACAGAATGGTAGAACTCTTAAGTTAATTTCATCTTATTAACTAAATTCTCGTGTTTTCAGTTTTGCTCCAAATGTGTTGTGATCACTGTAACTCCTGACATTCCAAACTAAATGGAGCACATGTATCATGGAAGTTATTAAGCAAAGGTTTAGAAAACTTTTAATATATTTTTCCCTACAAATCTACTGTACAGTCAGACAATTGTGTATCTTTCAGACAATAATTTTACTTGATGACTTGATTAAATTTCCAAACCAGATAATTGTTCTTTAGAGAAAAGAAAAACATTCAGCTGATGAACTTAATTTATAGCGGACCTCAAAATAAATCACACAGGTCATTAATTTTATATTGCAAAAGGCATATAAATTAGATTAAATGCTTAGTTGCATATATTGAACAAGAAAATTAACAGTTCCCATTTGGCTGCCTTTTCTTGGTCATCATTTCTTTGGGAATGACTCGTCAGCAACTTGGCATTTCTTTTTCAAGGTAAACTGAGCTGATAATAATTTATGTATTTATTTCTAGGCTAAATTTCATAGAATCTTCAGATCAAGGAAAGAATAAAAAAAATAAAAAATAAAAAATAATGTGCTGTGCTCCGCATCCTATAGAACATGGGGTTTCTCTAGCACCAGAGCTTCACTTTTGAAGTACTTCTGCTGGTGAAACATCCCAAAGCTTAAGCCTTAACAATATCAATTCAGTCTTTGCTACCTACAAATGTGCAGTGTAATTCAGTGAAACACCAGCTACATTTTACCTGTAGACCAGAAGAAATGCTGGGGAGTCACATACTTTTTTTTTGTCCTTGCAGACAAAGGCAGAGAAACTCCTACTCTTAGTGAAATGCATCTGATGGAAGAATTTCATGTCTTTGTACTGTAACTGTCCTTGGACCATGGCAGCTTTCTGCATTTCTCCTCTGCTCAGGAGATTTCTAGGGCCTTCTTTATCTACTTCACATAGACACAAGAGATGCTAAATGTAAGTCTGGACCCTTCTATGCCTCCATTCTCCAACAAATCTTTGCTCCAGGACAGTTTTGATCTCTGCCTCTTCATTTGGGGCACATAACCTCCACTTCTACTTCTTGTTCATAAAATTGAAGGAAAAATTAAAAAGTAAAAAGATGAGAAAGATGAGAATGGAACTGCAGAAAGATATTAAAAAAAAAAAAAAAAAAAAAAAAAGAATCTACAATACAAAATAGAATCCATAACTAAATTAACAACTATACACAGAAGTGGGGGTACTCACCAGTAAGCAGCAATATTTTGCAGCAACAGGGAGAGAGGAGAAACCCAGTCTTGGACTGCCAAATGGAAGTTAAATGGAAGTTAAAGAACTGCTGGCAGGATGGTGGAGTTCTGACAGAAACTATAATGAGGCTATTGACTTGTGCTCAAGTGAGTAGTTCAATACTCAATTTTGTCTGTAGTTCCATCACTATGAAGTATATACAATGACTACTCTGAAGGTTAACATTAAAAAAAATTTAAAAAATAATTAAAAAATTCATTTCTTGTGCCTACACCAAATTTGCTGCTGTGTGTGATCTTGGAAAGTCATTCAATACTCCAGTGCTCCACTGGTAGAATGAAAATAAATAACAGCAGTTATTAGACAAGGCAGTTTTGTGCCTAAATCCATCAGTCTTCACAAAGTGTTTTGATATATGATGATAATGATAATGATGATGAAACCTATAGAAAAGCTTACAAATAGTTATTTCAAAATTCAAAGCCGTTCATTCAAAATCCAGACATGCTAAGTAAAATATATTGCAGTATAAATATCAAGAGGGGTGGGATGGAGAAAAAGGACATGTCATGACTTTAAATCATGAAAAGCACATGGGATTTCTTGGTGTATTTGTAGAATGATGGCAATTATTCTTCAAGTGCTATTTGGCTGGGTAAATATGAACAGCAGGAATAGCTGTAGTTCAGTGAATTCCTGCTATTACCTTGGCAGGTGGACATCAAAATTTGTAAGTGAGCAAAAGCAGAGATGCATTGTTACTGAGAAAAAGAGCAAGTTGAGGGGATAGGCATCTCTGGACCAGAAATATGTTTTAGGATTCCTGGCAAAGATGAAGACTGGCCTTGGCAAATGAAGATAAATCATCTACTGTGTCAGTTAACAACTTATGGAAATACAGCCCACGACTGCAGAGGGATGCACAGTGAGAGCAGAACACATTTACATTCAGCATCCCATTTATAATGAAGCCATTATTTTGGGTTATATCTTAGTGCTTTCTGCTGTGATTTGCAGTGCCACAAGTCAAGCTACCAGTTAAACCACTACAGCCACAGTACAGCTGTAAATATACAAAAAATTACCACAGGGCCAAATTAACTCATCCTGTCCTTATCTTTATCATCATTATAAATTTTCTTCCCCTCTTTACCCCTCAGAAAAGCTTGTTTATAAGAATTTCTAGACAACTGAAACTTTGAAGAAGTGCTATGGAGTAGAAGGGCCCCACTGCCTTCCTGGACAGTCCTCCCCCCATCCTAGGATGCTTTGCTGAAACAGGTGTTCAGGAACGAAAAAGGAAGCTTTTCTCCTGAATGCCTAGAAGCACTGCCCAGCACAGACCCAGACAAAAAGTCTTTTCATTCCTCAGATATTTTTTACAAGGCAGCCACTGATAAGAGCAGTCACCTGGCAGGGAGATACAGGTTGGGAACCTTCCTTTTCCATTTTACCTGCCCTATATAATTAAGAAGTTTCTGACATTCCTTAAATGGTACAGAAGACAGTTTCAACTTTGGTGTTTTGAGGTTTTTCTTACCTATTTTTAATAACAGAAAACAAAACTAAATTATAATAGAAAATGCAGTATTTCCGCTTAAGAGGACACTGATTCCCTACAGAGCTTCTGAATATATCCTTTCCTATTTCCTCTTTTAAATTAAAGGAGAAGAATATTTATCCTCAAAGTAACCTATTTTTTTTTCATCAACATGGATGTTTTGATCTCCTTTCTCTAGAATTCCAGGCTCAATAGCCCCACAGAATTTATACGGCTGCTGAAATGTACAGAGTGAACTGAATCAGGCTTTTCATTCCTGCCCAGCAAATGTTCTGATAGCTCTCACAGTCAACCCATGGACTCTACACTACTTCCTCCTCTCCCATTTCAAGAGCCTCAAGCACTCAGAAAGCCAACACACTTCTCTTAGCCTGCCAAATAAGCAAATTACATTATTATAAATTTTAAGTTGATAAAAATATAAAGTCAGCAACAGCCTCCAAATCCAAAATACCTTCAAAGACTGTAAGGAACAACTTTGGCAAATGCAGTTCATTTTCAGTACCAAGGTAGAAATTGCTCCCATTTCTTCTCTTCCTAGCAGTGCAGAAGCCATGCTTGCTGCCCCCATGGGAAAGTGGCATCGAGCTGCCCTGTGACCAAAGATCCCACACTGCAGTATTTCACATACAGGGTTGTTGAACACACTACAGAATTAGAAAAAAGGCTTTGTGGGCTATAGACTCTTCAAATTGGCCCAAACTGCTCTTTTAGGAGTAATCTGCAGCTGTGTTGAAGAATGTGAAGGCAGAAGTTAACCTTTTTTCTCCTAAATTAAACTGGATATTGTATATATAAAAGACCTTATAAACATTTTAGCAACACCTACCAGCATGTTCTAGCACAAGTCAATTTGGTGAAGACTTTACATATGTAATTCTCTTCAAACACATTTTTAAGCTCTGTGCCCAATCGAGGCTTGCAAGGGTAGCAACTGTTTTTCTTTTTATAACAAATTTACATCTTTCCTCTCATTGCCTTCTCCTACTTCAGGGAAAACTTCAAAATAGATTTGAGTAGATCTTTTCCTAGATCTACAAACAGGTTATTAGAAAAAATGGGTCAAGTGGCTGGCTCTTCAACTGTACCAGCATCAGTCTCAAAGAGCCTCAGACAATTATAGAGATTAAGTTAAAACTGCAAGGGATTTATGATGATCAATAAAACATGATCATCAATAAAATATTTCCAAACATTGGACACTTTTAAGATTCAGTTGGACAGGGAGCTGGGCCATCTTGTCTAGACTGTTCTTTTGCCAAGAAAGATTGAGCCAGATGATCCTTGAGGTCCCTTCCTGATGTTCTATGAATCTATTGTGTTAAGGAAAGACATAACCAAACACTGGACAAACTCCCTGGCCACAGAGTTTTTAAATCTCTAGGAATGCTGGCTTGCTATGCACCCCCACAAAGCTGTGTCATAGAAGAGCACATAAGGGATAAAATAATAAAATTAAAATATAGGCATGTGAGGTTAAGGATATAGATGAAAGAATTGTTTTCTTTTACAGCTTACATTAACTACAGCAAACTTCAACAGAAAAAGATGGACATAGCTTCCTGTCCTGAAGACCACACCTTCAGATTATTATCTTTGCCTGCCTGGGGAAAAAAATGTGGCCCATTAACATCTCTGGGTCATTCCTTGAGGCTAACAGCAATTTTGTTTGTGTAAAGAGTAAAGCAATAAACCATAAATTTGCATTCAAGAAGCAGCATGCAATAAGTGTTTACACTTAAATTTGATGTGAGCTGTGTGTGCTTATCGCTTCTCAAGCTCAGGCCACATTTCAGGCCCTTTGAGACAGGTCATAAAATCTAAGTGAATATTTAGTTTGTGCATCTCCTAAGTGTCTCTTGCAGATCATAAAAATAAAATCCTAGCACCCAGCTCTTAAAGGAGAATGCAACATACATGCAGCAGAGGATACATTAGCCTCTGCAGTCCTCTGCCCTTATCCTTATCCATTCTGGGCCCCTCAGTTTAGGAAGGATATTGAGGTCCTGGAGCAGGTCCAAAGGAGGGCAACCAGGCTGGTGAAGGGACTCCAGCACAGGCCCTATGAAGAGAGGCTGAGGGAGCTGGGGCTGTTCAGCCTGGAGAAGAGGAGGCTCAGAGGAGACCTCATCACTCTGTACAACTCCCTGAAAGGAGGGTGTAGCCAGGTGAGGGTTGGTCTCTTTTCCCAGGCAACTCTCAGAAAGACAAGAGGGCACAGTCTTAAGTTGTGCCAGGGGAGGTTTAGGTTGGACATTAGAAAGAATTTCTTTACCAAGAGGGTGATCAAGCATTGGAATGGGCTGCCCAGGGAAGTAGTGGATTCTCCATCCCTGGAGATATTTAAAAAGAGACTGGATGTGGCACTCAGTGCCATGGTCTGGTAACTGCAGCGGTAGTGGATCAAGGGTTGGACTTGATGATCTCTGAGGTCCCTTCCAACCCAGCCAATTCTATGATTCTATGATTACCACAATACAGCGAGTTTCATATAAGTGGAGCCTACAGATACAAGCCCAAATATTCTAAAGCATAAAGTCTGGTTTTAGTTTTTTGTGGTGGTGGTGATTTGTTATGTTGTTTGGGGTTAGTTCCTTTTCAAATTTTTGGGGGATCATATACTTTGCAAGCCAAGAATAACAACTTTTTAAAATCTAATATTTTTAAAACCTACCATTATTTCTGCAGAAAAAAATACACTACACTATCACTGATGAAACAGAAGACACTGAAAAGCACTTATTCTATAAAAAAAATCTGTCTGCCCTGTTTTCAGTCAAATACTTACTCTACAGGAAACTTCATCATGATTTATAGCATCAGAGGCACAGCACCGTATAAATACATGTGGTATACAGCATTTGTCAATAATCTTTCTTCTTCAGTGTTCATGGAGCTATATCACCCGTAAACCCTTCTATCGTAGATGTGCAGTAAAATAGTAGTATTCTACCTCTTAAAAGATCAATTTCTGAGGAGGATAAACTTTTTAGCCAGTCTAAGAATTTGAGTCAGCAGTGCTGCAAATGGATTGCTTTGGAAACATTTCTTCTGACTAGCAAATACAAACCTTTAGTTAAAGGAAAAATAATTTTACAGTTTGTGAAACATCATCATTCTCTTCTCTCCAAGAAGTCAAAGGCAAATCTAAACTGGGACATAATCCTTCTGTATTGCCAAAGTGCCAACCAGTAGAAATTTGACCCTGTATTTGCCTATCCTTCAGATGAGCTTGAGTTTAGGGAAGAAACTTACTACAGGAGGCTATAAGATGTGACATATTGGAATGTGCTATACAAACAGCTGAGAGACACATTTTTCTGTTGCAAGCCTCAGTAAGGAGAGGAACATCAGAAATGGCAAAATGTACAGCTGTCCCAATTTATGGCCTGTTGTCTCTGCACTGATCACAGCCCTGAAGCAACTTCAATGTGATTTTTTTTTTTCAGATAGACATAGGTTATTTCATAAAAAATATGACCAGGATTTGAAGGGTTAGGTTAGGGAATTCAAGGACGAGAATGAAGAAATAAATTTCAGCCCTGAATTTGGTGAAGCAAGCAGAAACTGGAAAGATACCTGGGCTATTGCAGAAAAAAAGCATAAACAATGAGAGAGAATGTCTGAGACATCAACAATGCATTTTTTACTTTGGCAAGGTAGTCAATTTTTCAAAAGCACCTTCCTATTTTGTGAAGCTATGGTGTTACCTTACTTAAGCAAGTCTTACAAGAATAAGAATACTAATGAATATAAAGTGCATAGTTGTGATGATGATGGGAATAATTCAGAAAGTTGTAAGGGAAGTGTGGCCCACAAACAGCAATGGAAAAGTAAAGCACACAAATTGCATGCTGAAGTGTGATGGGAATTGAAGTCTGGAGCTGAACTTCAGAAAGTACTAAAAAGTTATGAGCACAATATGGATTCAAATTTTAATTCAGAAACAGTATTGAAGGATTAAAGTTAGTCCAAGGAGCCTAAATAACAAAGTCATGTCCAGGGATTAAAAAACAGCTAACCAAAGAAACAAACAAAAAAACCCAAACCCCATCCCAACTCCCAAAACGAACAAGAAAGCCAAACTACCAAACAAAACCCACAATTAACTACAAAGTTTGATTTTGGCATGGCAGAACTGTCAATACTATGACAGCTGATGCAGAGTATAAACTTGTGTCTAGATCCATTTTCAGGATGCACACATAGCAAGCTGACAAAAGACAACAGTAGTTCCTTTTCTCCATTCAAATTGGTAAGCTCACTATAGAAAGAATGATATTGCAGGTCATTTCTTCGATACTACAAAATGACTCTGAATAGAAAAAAAAAAACCCAGTATTATTGAGTCTGCAATAAACATCCATACAATTGTGCCTGAAAGAAAACAGAGGCTGAAAAAAGCCAACTGGTGAAAAACCAAACTGAAAACAGGCTAAGCAAAAACAGACGAAGAGGATCAAGCTTGCAAAAAAGGGCACTAAAATTAAAAAATCTTTATTATCATAAATACTTAAACCATTGCAAATGCTCTTGTTATCTTCCATCACATATTATACTTGTGGCTGGTGCTATTTTATCAGGTGCCTGGAGACTGTCACAGGGAAGAGCAGCCTTGCTGGCCTGTGGTGCACAGGGACATGTGGAACAGATGTCCATGACACAACAGCTTCTCATCCCAGGCAAAGACTTTATGACCTAGGTGTTCCCTTCTAGATATGTGGTCCCAGGAAAGAGACTGTTAGGACAACTTACTACTACTACTATTATTTAATTTTTGCCTCAGAAATATGGAAATGGCTCCAACAGCTTGCAAGCTAGAAGTGAAAGAAGATTTGGGAAAGGTAAATACATTAACATAATCAAGAGTGGAACCAATTATATTTTTGCTTAGGTTGGTGTTTAATCAGGGAAAGACCCCTTTGGTTTTCTCTGGTTGAACGGAAATATGAACACCTGTGTACTTCAACAGTGTACAACCACACATTTATATTATTTACTATGTGAATTATCCAAGACTTAACCAAAAAGCATTGTATTACATATACTTCATTCATAAAAATTGTTTTTAAAGAAAATCAAGAACAGATATAATTAATAAAAAGTAAATGGAAACCAGAACTAATGATAATCTATAATAGTGACTTACCCTGTTTTTTTTGTTTTGAGACTACAACTGAGATCAATATATATAAATACATTTAAATATGAATCACTGATAAATTGTGTTAATAATGAGGTCAGCTTTCTGCATTACATACCAAATGCTAAGCTTCAAGTCCATAAATGTCTTCACTGCAAATAAGCCATAAATCTATTCTCTTTACAGCATCAGCAATCTGGAAAAGGTGCTCTCCTTTAATTTAGTTGCCTCATGAATATCATATTAACCAAGAAGCAACATGAATGAGAAATATTCTACAAAATACAAAAGAAACCAAAACTAGGATCAATATGACAGGGTTTTTTCAGCCCTTCCCCTTTCCTTCTCATCAATAAAAGTAATGTTTATAGAAGAGAAAAAGGTTTAACTTTATATGGCTAATGGTATGTATTCAAATCTCAACAAAGGTAGTCTCAATTAGTTAATTGACTACCCTAAATCAAAATTTTGATCTTGTTCTGATTAAAAGTAAATATTCAGTGTTTGCTGTATGACATAAAATACATGTATACAAACAAGCATAAACTCCAGAAACAAAGTGTGTTTCAGTTATGTTTATAAATCCTAATATAATAATTTTAATCTAGAAGTCAAAATGAAATTTTTTAAATGAGACATTTTATCCTCATCAAAATGAAAAAATCAGAATTACTTGTTTTGATGCTTCCCAGTTCAAATATTTTTAAAAAGCACATCAAATTTCACATAATTTTCCGATTTCAATTACTTGTTTCTTTGATTTTTTTTTTTTTTACTAAGCCTATATAACACCTGGTAGTATTAAACAGTAGTCAGGTATTCCACATTTACAGAGTGTTCATGTTGTTGCTGTTGTAAGAGGATTCATAATGCTACATTCATTTTCCTCAAAATTTTCTTTTCATCTCCCCTACCTCTTCCAAAACATAGCCTTTTCTGTTTCTCTCCTTTTTAGATCTCACTTGACTAACAAGAACAATCCCACCTAGATCACCATCACATGAACTTCTGAAATGCTGCAAGTGGGAGGAACCAAACTCTGTAACAGGCAGGAAGGGCAATGAGGAGATGAAGGGTGGGAGATAAGAGCCTAGGAACCCAGAAACCCGTCCTGCCATGAAAGGATTCCTAGCAGAGGGCCTTGGGTTTATGTCTCAGGGTGACTGAGACTGAACTGCAAATAGATACTGGTTGGTCATAAGTCCTAAAAGTCATAAACACCCACACAGGAAAGCAGAAAGATGCAGATGGAAAATTTCATGAAGCACCTATACTAATAAAAATTCATGCTGGGTCCCAATTCTCTATGGAATCCAAGATAGCATTTTCCAATGGATTTTTATTTCAGCTGTTGACTCGTCAAAAGAACCCACATAGTGATGAATTCACTTCAATCCTTTCACCCTTCAGAAAATACTGATGTTACAATGACAGTTGCCTTTTACAATCAGTCTACTAACAAGTCTCATGAAGAGAAAAGCTGTAATTATTCAGGCCAGATTCAGTACTGCCCATTTACTATTTTCAGGATTCATGTTATGACCAAAGAGGAAAAAAAGAAAAGGCAATGCTTATAGAATAAAAACTTTAATACAACTCAAAGTGCTTATTGGTGGATAACCACATCCTGTTCTGCCACTAAACACAGATGAAACAGAATCAGCCTTACTAACTACAGTAGTTAATGAAAGCTGCAGTAAAAGCTATAAATGGCATTGCATCCCTGTCATGTAAGCAGCCCTTAGACACAGTCCAAAGAAATCTATAAAGAAAAAGACAAGAGCTTCTAGCACCAACTGTGAAACAACATATGCCTGAAACATGATAAGAGATAGGTTAATATGTGGAAGTCTTCCTATACAAGTCAAGTATTTTTTACTCAATAAAGTGACACGGGATAGGCAATGCCTCGCTCAACTTCAAAAAAGTCACTATGAGGATATGTTAAAATAAAAAATCTGCTTATGATGAAACTTAGATAGTATTCAAATTACAATTCTAAAAGAAGTAAGAATAAAATCTGATTTTAAAAGCTTGATTTCATGATGTAAGAGCTCTAAATAAAGCAGCATTTTAAATGTCTTTCCTTTTTCTGCAGCCAGAGAAAGTGTATGTTAAAATCACATTAAAGCCACATATATCATGGGCAAATGAGAGGAAGAGGCCTCAAGCAATGAGAGCACTTACATTTATGCTTGTATTTTAACCAGCTGCTGAGTTCAAGGTGAACTCTTGTGCACGTAAAGCTACCCAGACAGAATGATTCAAGATAGCCTGGTGAGACCTTGAAAGGTCACATTGTCCAGTCATTTGCTCCAAGGCAGGAACAGCTGCCTTTCTGGAGAAAATGACATTTCAGACATATGTTTATCTAACCTGCTCCAGTGATGAAGACTACTCAAGAGATAATCTCCTCTCATAGCTTTAACATTTAGAAGCCTGCCTTGCTGCAATTTAATTCATCACTTGTTGCTGAGTTTAAGTTATTCCCTTCTCGTCTGTGGAAGTCTTTTACACACTTAAAGATTGTTACCACATCACCTCTTAGTTTTACTCTTTCTAGAAGTGTTTGTTTTGTTTTGTGTTTTTCACATAACATCCTTCTGTTAGCCCACATAATCTCTTAAAAGTGCAGTGCTTGAAACCAGAGCGAATACTCCTGCTGGGATCTTAGCCTTGACAAATACCACTCTTGTGATGTCTTTTCTTGTATCTATCTTCATACTAATACATTTCTCTTGATGTAACATGTCATCAAGTTTGCTACTTTTGAAACTGTCTGTTCAACTCAAGTATCAAACAAGACCATGGATGTGGCCTAAGAAGCTGCCCCATTTGTGCTTCAGAAGAGAAACAGAGTTGGGCCAAATCCAGCTTGAAAACACTCCTAGCTGCCTTTTGGTCAAGGGAGATTCAAATGTTGCACAAGCACCTTCAAAAACAGAATTTATGTGGACACTGAGCACAACTGATTGCTCAATGATGACAGCAAAGAGTGGTAACTGAAGCTGTGTTTATTCGTTGGATAATGAAACAGAAAAGAGGCAGAAGTGGAGGAAGTGTTCCATGATGAGACACAGCACCCAACACTCACAAACATTACCTCAGGGGAATGGTTTAGGAACATTTGTCAGAAGCCACAAACAAAAACAAAACCCACGTGTACTTAGCATAGCTTCTCCACATACTTCTCCATGGAAAGTGATCTCCTGTGTTATTCCAGTTCCTGTTGTGATTACACAAGTCTCCAGTTCAGTAAATATGACATCTGCCAGTTGCACCGCATTAACACTCCCACTTCAGCCCTCATCCAACCCAATGGTTGGATATAATTTCACACTTTTGGCAAGCTTGCAGCATTTCCTTGTAGTGGATGAAAAATGCTCCAGTCAAATTACCTTTTGTTCACTCTGTAAAAAAACCCCAGAATGCTCTTGCCTTAACTGCTGCCTTCTTAAATTGCTTTGGTATTAATTTTCCTTAGAAAGCATGAACCACACAGGGAATTCAAAACACACTCACACCAGTTAACCCATCTTTCTTCTCAAAGAGACTGCAGCCTCGATACATTTTTAAAACTCTGGCTGCTATAGAGCTTTCTTTTTGCCAGTGCTTTCAAGGCTAGGAGCAGCAGACCTGCTCAGTACTTCAGATAGTCCAATTAAACCACAGTTTTATCACAAACAGTCAAATTATGATTTTATTTCTTTTAATAAGAAATTTTTATTTCCTTTATGGAGAAAAGCAGTAAGATTCAACTGAGCACGTTTCTTGTGTGATAGCTGTCTTTATCAAAATGCAAAGCAAAGCTGCTTTCAAGGCATCACTGTACAGTAGTTCTAAAAAAACACAAGCTACAGGTCCATACCTTCATCTCCTGAGGTCTGTACAGGGACCTGCAGCACTGCTCCACCAAAAATGTGCTAAAAAGTCCTTAATGACAATGTTAACACAGCAAAGCTCCGTGACTAGTTTCCTCAGTAGGTTACTCTCATATGCTGAAATGACAAATCCCCTCATCTATCACCTTCTCAGGAGTCTCTTCCCTTAAAGGAAGCATGCTTCCTGAACTGCAGGTTTTTCTGAGGAATCTTATATTCAGCAAAGCAGTAGCTGTTGTCCTAGCATTCTGCTAAAAATGGCTTGTATGTGTTGCTAATAAATTATTGCTCAGAACAAAACTTCTCAAACTATAAAGACCCTTTCCTCATCTTCTGCATTTGTTTCCCTGTTATTTATCATCAGTTCCAAGCTAACTATCAGACAAAACCTAGCATCTGATTCATGTTTGCTGGGTTTAAATGCTTGCCAGAGGATATAAATTCTGGAGATGAGTATTTTACAGCCAAACAAAACCACTGTTTTCACCGAGGGATTTTAGAACCCTCATTGAGCTATGAGTATTGATCTTGCTCTGAATTTGTGGAAATTTCTGGGAAACTGAGTTTAGCACCTAGGGCAACCTTACCATAGTCTTAATTTACTTACTATTACTAGCAATATTTCAAACTACCCTTCCAGAGAAAATGATAATGACAAAAACTACAAAAATAAATGGAAGAACCAGGATTAAAGTCTAAAATAGATTACTTATTTAGAAGGATTTCTTTATAGAATACATGCAATATGTACATAGTATTTACTCTTAAATGTTCCTGGTATTCTCTAACTCAACTGTCTTCATTTCTCCATTTACCGATAATAAACAGAAAAAAATATGGAATTTTGAATGTGAAGAAAACAAATATCTGACACACATGATGTCTAATACTGCAGATTCTTTTGATACTTCCAAGATGAAAACTGAAGCTCCTATTGTGTAGTGATGAAAGTTTTGGTTGTTTGTTTTTCAGGGGGGTTGGGTTTTTTGTTTTGTTTGTTTTTTAAACAGAGTAGAGCTCAGACAACAGAGAAATTGTGACTGTTTCTGCAGTAGATAAATGCTAGATAAACACTCTTTAATAGTAGTTTATCCCATAAAAATAGTTCTACCCATCTCTGAATGCTGATGTCTGAAGACTGCGGCAGTCCAATGAATATAAATTATACCAAGATTCCGAAATATGCTTTGACAGAAGAAAAATTACAGTAAAAATTACAGAAAAATTACAGCCTCCTAATTCTGACTGATGGTGTTTGCAAAAGAATGTTACATTTTCAAGGCTTCTTGTGGCAACATTTTAGCAAGCAGTGTTGCTTCAACCTCACTTAAACAACTGAAAGCTTTAATTGTTGTGTGAGCTTTCAAATGACCCTCCGCTTCAGTTGGCCAAATTTATGTCATATTCAGACTGCTTACTGTAAAACACACAAGCACACAAACCTTATGTTTCAGAACCTACATCCTTGATTTATAGCGGTTTAGTCAGCAAAAACGAAGCCCTGTCCCGGCCCAGGAATGGCCAGAGGTGAGGCTGGAGGGCGGCTGGGTGGCTCCGGGGAGAGCCGCTCCCGGCGCGGCGGCCGCCGTGCCCTCTAGCGGGGACACCCCGGCTGCCAGCGCTGCCTCGCACCTGGATCACAAACATCTGGATTTTAATAACACCCGAGGCAGCCAGGCAAGTTCCGGCATGCCTAGGACATTATATGACTTGAATTGATCTGACCTGATTTTACTTATCACGGTATTTCAGAGGAGTTGGGGAGAAAAAAAAAAAAATAAAGCTTGTGCATGTTTTTCATTTTTTTCTCCTGCTTTATTGGAATTATGGCATATCCCTTTCGTAGCATCCTCAGAAATCCTCTCCTGGCTCCAGCTCTGCAGAGCATACTAAGCCTTTGCATTTCTTGATGATGCTATTTCATTCACTTTCGATAAAGTGTTTTACTACTGAGTATTTGAAGAATATGTCAAAACAGCCTTCCTTCAAGAAATTGCAGCTATTTCAAAGACTTTTTTTTCTTCAAGTCTTCAAAGGTTTTATCTGAGGTATACAGCAGATACTAAATAGAGTAAAACTTTGAAACAGCACTTTTTATTTTGACTCACAGAGCCTGAAGTGGAATTTCCCTAGCTTTACATAATAATTAGCCTCTTGGTGATTAGACACAGTCCCTCATTGCATCTTTTTGAAAGAGCAGCATCAAGAATAAAAAAAAAATTTAAAAAAAAAATTAAAAAAAAAACTTAAAAAAAAAAAAAAGGAAAAGGATTTAGGAAAACATGATAAATACAACTCTGATGATGTTAAGAACATTTAACTATTGCTCTCATAATACTGCCTTGGTAACCAAGAGGAAAGAAAAAGACGCCAAGGTTATAAACATCCAGATGTCAAAAATGACATCAGATTGTCCAAAAAGTCACTTTGTATATTTTCTTCAGTATTAAATATCAAATAATATTTGCACAATTATGAACTCCTTAGGACTTCATATCATGTTCAGGAAGACACAAGACATTAATAAATTATTTACAGACAACCAAGCTGTTAGTGTCTAATGCAGACATAGATGACTATTACAACTTAAGAGAGTAAATCAGTGCTGTGCAGTGATTAATTTCCCGCTATACATTTTATTTTATTCAGTCAGCACTTACCATTTCTTTTCTGGATACAATGGCTGGCAGATCAAGCAACTTTTTGAGCTTCGTTCACTACAATATAGTAATTTTCCTTTTCTAATCTCACCATCACACTTTATTTTTCCTTATAACTAACATTAATACCAACATTTGTTGCCTATAGGCTAAGAGCAATAGCATAAATTTTGTAGTAGTATATGAAAAATCTCATGTTTTTTCCCCTTTGGCCCCATGTGACATGTGAGCCCCAGCAACCTGCTGAGCTACCTTGTCATTTATCAATTCCTGAACTTGGTGGTAGGCCCCTGTCTGGGAAAACCCCTCCTCTGCTTTGGCACATTATCTCACCCGACATTTCAAAAAACTCCCCAGTCTCTCTTGTTCGGGTCAGTTGCGCTGTGACCACTAAACTCTTCACACTTGTATAAAAGCTTTCTGAAGAGAAACAATTCTGTTGTACCAGTGGATGTGTTCCATCTGATAATAACCTGGCTAGTATTTCAAACATAAAGGCATAGCTTTTGAAAATACCCATAACTAGAAGATGCTGCAGCAAGGTCTCCTGACACAAAAACCATGACTTTCACATTTGCTGCTTAAGTATCTATCCACAAGCATGACAAGCTTTCCCCTAGTAGCTTTCTCCTCCACAGCACAGGAATGCAGGACACAGAAGGCTTTAGTGATCAAAAAGGAACCCCATGCTGGGGGAAAACAGTGGCCCGAGAGAAAGCACTACAGGTGCCGTGTGTCACGCACTAACAGGTGCCTCCGAGAAGGATTGACACGAGGACCCCATCGCAAGCAAACTTAATCACAACAGCCGAGACTCGCCCCCCTAACGAAGAGGTCCCACAGCGCTGTGGGGTTTCTCCCGTTATCTCCTTCTCTCAACGCCCGGTTTCCAGGGAAAGCTGAAAGCTACTGACTTCTGCGGGGGAGTAGAGTGCCCGCTAGCTCTACCAGGCAGGATCTGCATGGAAACTTTGCCTCCCCTTCCACGGCTCGCTGCCGGGAGCACAGCGGGGCCCCGCCGAGGGCGGGCGGGAGAGGTTGCCGGGGAGCCCTGGTGCTCCGCTCTCCGATGCCTCGGACTCCCGGCGGAGCCGGTGTCTCCGTCCCTCCCCTCCCGGCGCTTGAGCCCTTCGCCTTCGGGAGCGTCTCGTACATGGCAGGAAAGGAAGCTCCGGGGACCCCGCGAAGGGGCTGGGGAGGGGAATAGCACCGGCTCCCGGAGATTCTGGGGTAGATTTATGAAGGGAGGAAAGTCCTGAATTCCCATTAAAATAAAAAATGAAGTAATGGAGAGCTCTTTCCGGAGAAGCCGGGGGAGGAAAGGGTGAGAAGCTGGGACCGCGGCCACCCCGGGCCTCCCTCGGGAGCAGGGGGAGCCGACCCCTACACAGCGTTTCTACTCCCCAGCTGCGCGGCCCGCGGAACTGCTGGCGGAGCCCACACCGCGCCGGTGCAGTGGAGGGCGGCGCGGTCCCTGACCCCAGTCTTTCCCCCCGCCCCAACCCGGCCCCGCTGCCCCGGGCTCCGCGGCGCTGCCCGGGCCGGCCCCGCCCGGCAGGTACCGGCCTCGCTTACCGCGGCTCTGCCTCTGCGTCTCCCCGCCGGCGAGCTGGCAGCGCTCGCTCAGGCACTGGAAAAGTAACAGAAATCCAGCGGCTAGTTTGCTCCTCCGCAGCCTCGCCATAGCACGAAGCCTGCCGAGACAACTCTCCGGGGTGAGGGGTGAGCGGCGCTCCTCGTCGGGGGTGGGGAAGTCCACGGGCGGGGGGTGGGGGGGCGGTGGAGAGCAGCTCTAGCAGGCGCCGAGTTGCCCTGTCCTCGGACCAGCTCTCATTTAGCGGGGGGGCAGGGTCGAGCGACCGGAGCTGAAGGCGTTGGACCGGGTCTGGGGAGCAGTGAAGGGGGGGGGCTCTGTCCCCCCAGCTTGCACGGCCGCTCCGCTTTCAGTCCAGAGGCATCGCCGCTGGGGAAAACAAGCCCAGCCTCGCCTGCGAAGTGCCAAACTCTTCCCTCCTTGCAGCTTGCTGATAGATTTTAGGAGAGCCACTGAGATCCTCCCTTCCTGACTTGCCCCCACCCAGCTCCCTTCCCCCGCAGGGTGCCTTAAGGACTGAGCCTCCTCAGTACACCGCTACCGCCAAAACCCCTCCAAGGGAAACGATGGGAGGAATCTTCCATCCGGAGCCGGCGGGCCGGCCCCGAGCCCCGGGGGCGCAGGACCAGGAGGGCGGGCGGATGCACCGCGAGAGAGAACGTGCGGATGGCAGGGAGGCAGGCGGCGGCGAACAAGTTCTCCCTCTGTTTCGGGGCGGTTTCCGCGGCCGGCGGCGCTAACGAGGGGGTGAGGGCAGCCGCGGGAGGCGGGCGTTTTCACGGCTTACGGCGCGTCCCCCACCGCCCTGCGCGCCCGCGCTGTCGCCGCCTCCCGCCGCGCAAGAACGGGCCGGGGGCTCGCCTGGGGTCGGTCCCGTTCGCCCCTCTCGCTTTGCCCCCTGCCTCCTCCGCAGGAGCGCGGTGGGGCGCAGGCGCCGGGGTTCCGCCGTCTCCGCCGCGCCTGGGGGCGCTCCCGCAGCCGCGCTCCGCTCCATGGGCTGCCGCCCGGCCGCGGGGCCGAGGCCGCAGGAAGGTCCCGGGAAGCGCTACCTCCGCGGGCAACCGGCTACAGCGCTAGTCCCAGCGCGGAGCGGCTGGCTACACTGCAGCTCCGATGCTCGCCCCCTGCGCGGCACCGGCGCGGGGTGCCGGCACCGAGAGCCCCCCAGGTCTGGCCGGACTCCCGCCGCTCCGCGGGACGTAGAGAACCCAGCCCGCGGCAGCCTGGTAACTCAAAAATTGCTTAGTAAAGATACGTCCGTTTCGCGAAGTGACTAACTAAAGCAGCCCCCAAGTCCCCCTTCCTTGTCCCCCTCCCCAGATTTTCATTGTGCTTCCGGGGAAATCAGCTTCTCTACACTTTCCCTTCCCCCTTTTATTTATTTTTTTTCCCCTTCGCAAACTGAAGAGTTGCTTATGTAGCCACACATTTCAGAAGTTCCAAACCTGGGGGCTCTCACCTGCAAAAAAATTTGATCCATATGCTTAATTTAACGCACAGTGAATAATTCCATCGCCTACATTAATAGGTTCACAACGGCGCGGATACAGAACGAGCCGAGTGAGCATCAGTCAAGCCCAGACGAGCAAAAGGGACATCAGGGCCCGGGCGGCAGCTTTTTGCCAGGACAACAACGTGGGGGTCTGGTAATCAGTTGAGCTTTATGTAGAGAACCATGAATGCACCAGCCTCTCAAGCTTTGCTACAAAATAATTAAATTAATTAGGACGACAATTAAATTAATCAAATAAATAGGGCTACAGAATGTCAAACATGGCAGATAACTAATACTTAATCACAAAAGAATGAGTAATGAGACTGTGTTTTCCCTTAATTTGCTACTGTTTCTGAGATTAAGAATTCATCAACTCCATTGTAATTGTCTTGCTCTTTAATCTTTGATGTGCTTATGTGTAAACCAAAGCAGAGCACTTGTGGTTTTAGAGAAGTATATTTGATGTGTAAGCAGAAATTTGCAAATTCTTTTCAACATATATTCAAGTATGACACTGGAGGATCATACCAGTAAGGTTTATATATCCGAGCCTTTGAGTGGCCTCTTTTAATTCAACTTTTTTGCACATACCCCTTGGAAAAGATAAAGACCATCCAGTCCAAGTACTGCTAAAAAAAAAACTCCTATAGAAATTCTTTCTGAAGAGAAGATGACACCGAGGTATTTATGCTAAGTAGCAGCAAGAATGAAATCCTGGCCTCTCTTAAATCTGGGAATTTGGGGCTTGTTATCACCTGTAATACCAGGTGATCTGCATTATACCACAGATTTCTGGAGATTTGATTGTTACTAAAGCTATTGCTGTTCCTTAAAGAAAATGGAAGAAGGCTGTTTTTTCATGCTGTTTTTCCCTTGACACTTGGTCAGATTGCCTAGTTTTACCCAAGATTTGCTGGAGTTGTTGAGAGGGATATAGAGCTTTTGGCCTTCACTGGAAGAGGTAGGGAGGTAATCTCAAAAGAGGACTGCCTCTCCCTCAGCTGTTTGTCAGCAGTATTGAGATGAGAACAAGAACAATAAGATCTGGAAAACTTTCGAAGTCTGTTTTCATCTGCTCTTTTACTTCTTACTCATAAATTAGCATATTATAAAGTTACAGAAAAATCTTAAAATATGAAAGAGTTGAATGATCTGAGAAGAAAATTTACATGCTAAAGTAAACACTAACAAATCCTCCAAGCCCCCGGTGTGTAGTATAGAAAAGATGAAATGAGGGCAACTTCATCTTTTTTTCCTTTGCCATCTGCTACTCGATCTTTCACGGGTTTATAGTTTCAAATTTATATTCCTCATAGGTAGACTACAAAAACTTTATGCTGAAGAAAAAAAAAAAAGATTAGCAGTAGTCAGCTGAAGCATGCAGTTGCAGATAAAAGTACCAGCAACACACTAGGTCCCACAGTTGTAATTTGCAATGCTCTATGCAGTTGTGTTACAGTTTAGAAGTATGCATGTTGGGAGGTTAGCATAGCACTCCTGCCTTCATTACCTCTTGTGCTCCACAGAAGAAATCAAACCATGTTCTCCAAGGAAGGCTGTAGAGATTTTCCTTCTTGTATTAAAATACATAATTGGGACATAGCTATATCTTGGTATAATTGTGTGTAAAAGCAGAGGGAAAATATTTTATTGCACTGAAGAAAAAAAAAAAAGAGATGAAAGCTAATAATGAATCCTGTAGTGATTAATGAACACAATGTCATTGCTGCAGAGGCATTCATAACAGAGAAGTATGTGTGTTCATTGTTATTTATAAAGCACAACTGAAGATGAAAGAACAACTTCTTGAAGGCTTCCTGAGGTTATTAGCTGCATTTACTTGGAACACAGCGCCTGTGATAAGTTTTCATTTCTCCTACGTGCTTTTATCTTCACCATCCCTGCACATTATCTCACCTCTCTTAGGGATGTATCTTGCAATGGCATAAACAGCAGTGGCTCCATAGAAATCAATGTGTATGCTTTAATTTTCACCAGTCAAGAATACGGTCTTATATTTTTCTCTTATTCTGTAGTTCCAGTATCCCTGATTATAGCATCAATCATTCAGGACAGAAGGGTGGGAAGATTCTGCCTCTTCTTTGTACTCCACTGTCATAGTGCTTGTAAGTCCTCACTCTCATTCACACATTCATTTAAGAATCTTAATTTTTTTTTTTTCCTTCTCTTTTCATAGCAATGCAGTCTTTTCAACCTACACATCTTCTGGGCTTATTGTATCTGATTATGAAAAGCAGAATTTTAAACATATCTTTTTTCTGTCTTTTTTAACATGCTATTGTCTGTTCTGCTCTGATAGGTACAGGTGAGACACCTCTCAGCAGTACTCCTGTAATACAGTGCTAAGCAGGAAGGATACCTGCTTTTGTATTGGAGAAGTCAGGGGAGGATATCTGCTTCATCTGGGCAAAAGGAACTGATAGGTAATTGCAGCATCTGTATCTCTGTATTCTCTTCCAGGAACAAACCAAAGTGACTTTTCCTGTTTGCACTTGCTGCTGTCCTGAAGATGATTGTTCCTGCATATTAATAAATAGACTACAACAAGCAGTATCTTCTGTAACTGAGCAATGTCTAAAAATTACCTACCTTCCCAGCTGAAGAGAGGAAAAGATCTAGATAATTTTAAAGCCATAAATAACACTTGATCTGCCAGGATTAGTCCTCACAGGAAGAAAATTGAGTAGGTGACAATTGCAGTGCAAGTTGTCTGCAGCTTGGTATTATGAATATCACAGATTGAAGCTGTACATAGACTTGAATGCTCTGGAGCTAGTTTGCCACTGAGATTCATCTCCCTCCCTTTGGGTTGCTGATGGCTGATTAGGGCTCAAGAAGGTGAATAGTATTGCTACTGGGAATTTGGCTGAGGCATTAGGTTTGGTATTGTCAAAGCCAGGTGTTGAAGCTGTGAATGAATGCTGCTGAGTTGGCAGCTGCCTTTGACTGCCAGCTTGAAGGAGGAGCACAGCATTTTAGCTGAATCAGTCAAGGGCCATGCAAAACTCAGATGTGAAATGTTAAGCACAGAGATAGCTTTCTTCTTAAAGAGGGAAATACAGTAACTTTCCAGATAAGCAGCACTGCACTCTT
This sequence comes from Heliangelus exortis, assembly GCF_036169615.1. Classification (NCBI taxonomy): domain Eukaryota; kingdom Metazoa; phylum Chordata; class Aves; order Apodiformes; family Trochilidae; genus Heliangelus; species Heliangelus exortis. The sequence goes on from NC_092423.1 coordinate 19,987,547, forward strand.
AAACAAGCCTTTGTTCCTTCCCTTTTTTCCCTGGCTGGGAAAGCCTCAACTCTCACCTCTCAGCTTGGTTTCCTGGGGCAAGCAGTGAGGTTCCCATTCTGGCTACATCACATCCAGTAAGCATCTGCCAAAATCCCCCATACTCCTGACAGTGCTATATGCAAATTCATGAGTTTGCCTGATTGTAATTAGAGTATGCCCATACTCTGGCTGTAAGAGCTGTATGGCTTATACTAGTCCAGCTTTGACAGCAGTGTGACCAACCTCCCACATGTACTGCCTTATGTCCATGGAAGGAAGACGTTCTGCCTTCTGTCCATGGAGGAAGGAATCAAGGAAGAGGTTCTGGGGGGTAAAGAGCTAGTTCAGATTCATGGTGTGGTAGACGCTTTGTGATGTGCAAACTGGAGCTCAGTCTCATTATCTCATGTAGTGATAAAGGGTTTCACTGGCCATTTGGAGAGAGGGAAGGAAAATAAAGAGAAACATTAAGGCAGTATGAAAAAAGAGTAACATTTGTGGTTAAGCAAGAAGTTGAATCCAAACCAGTTTCAATTCCTATTTGAGCTCTCTAATGGTTTTAAAAGAATGGAGTAGTTTTTGAAAAGGAATATCCTTTCAAAACAAGAAAGCAAAAAATTCCAGCAAAAGTTTAGTTATTTGAACTAGAGATGCTTCAAACATACTCTTTCAATGTATCTGCCTTTCCAATAACACAGCAACTCTGCAGCAAACAATGCCTTTGTCTGCTTCTTATCGGGAGCTCCAAGGACATTACTCAACTTTGAAAACCACAAGGCAGCAGAGCCCAAAACAGGGCCTGGGAGGTCCCCATCTTTGCAACTCCAGCAAAGGCTGTGTCTGTGAACTTACTTGACCTATGTCCAGTACAGTGATAGCTGCGGGACCCAGAAATGGAAGAAGAGCCAGAAGGCTCCCTGAATGCTTGTGACAGGGTCAAGTGTAATGGAGAAGTTCATATCTCAGTATAGCAGTGGTCATAAGGCTAAGTTAAAGCCATAGAGGAACTGGAAGAGGCCAAAGGATGACACAGAAGAGAATGCATACATGAAAATAAAAGGGAGAGAATAACAAAATAATTTTGTCAGTGCCATCTTTCTGTTGCTATGATGTGCTAAATACACGTGGATTGCAAACTTTTGTGCACATCATTTTGCAAATCATTTGTGCACAGCACGCAGGCTTTAATCATGGATAGCCACGGGGAGGGTGATATGGACTGAGGGCCTGGGATAGTCATTAGGTCTCATTCAGCCAGGGCAGTGAGGCTCAGCACAGGATGACATCCAGAATGGACACATTTCTTGGTGGGTATGTTGCTACCAGTTAGTCCCTGAAGAAGTCAACTTAAAGAAAGCTAAAGGAAGTTTTTCAGTAGAACAAGATTTTTCAGCTGACATTAGAGTACACTAAGTCTTAATCATAGTTTTTCAATGGCCATGTTTTCCAAGGAAGCAACCTTAGGATCCACAGAAGTATATCAAGCAATTCAACAGTAAAGCTTTTCTTACTCATGATCTGGAGCTGGTAGGAAGGCCTGAGTACTCTGGCCCCTACAGCTGTGAGTAGATATAGTTTTTTATAATCAGTTGAGACCAAAGAACAAAATCTGCTGCTGGGCACAGCAAGGGAAGCCAGACAAGGGCTAGGACTGGTGTTTCAAGAAGTAATTGGGTGGGGATTAGGTTTTAGGTCAGCAAGCCTGGGTTAACCTTAATGATGGAGTGATCTTAACAAGTGCTTAAATGAGACAACTGACACCAGACTAGCTGTGGCACAGACCTTCTATGGAGGGTCAGTGCCTGGTGTTAATGATGGCTGTGGGGGCAGGACGCAACCAATAACAAAATGACTGCAACCAATAACAAAAATTTGGGAGCTAAGGCCTGGAAACAACTGGCGCATTTTTTGCTCAGTGGCCACAGCAGCATAGCAATCTGCTGCACATCCATCATCTCATTGCCCACTTCCTTTTTCCCAGCTTGCTTGCAGATGAAATCACACCACACACTGCTCTAGCACTTTGTGGCCAGGAATACCTCTTTTACCTGGATTGCCACAGATTGACCCATTGTGCAACATGTTTAGGGTGCAGCTCATATATGTTTTTTTTCCTTCAATTATCACCTGGAAGAGATAGTGCTGTTGAACCAGTTGGAAGATATAATGCTGTTAATTAGTGCCTCCTTTATAATATGAGGACTACATGGTTCAGAACTGGAGCTGCTTCTCTGCCATATGCACTGATGTCTCTAGGTGTAGCTGTGCAATCTGGTAAACCGCAAAACATTGATTATGTTGCACTGGGTCACAAAACAGAAAGGAGATTTTTTCTACAGCTTAGGTTTTCCCTTCCTCACACATCTACAACTCTTTTTCCCTTATGCACAATTCTCCACCCTCCAAATCATCTCTGGAGTTGAGCTACATCTCTGAAAGCCAAGATCCTGTGCTTAACTCCTTGTTCTCAGCCCCGTCTTCACAGTCCAAACTTTGGTTTATGTTGACCTTTTCTCTTTGTTCAGCCTTTCCTCCTGTCTCCCCTTTATTAAACATGCATGTCTTGCTTTTGCTCTTGACCAATGTATGTGTATCTCAGTGTGGTATTTACTTAGGTTAAACAAGCTCAACAGTTCCATTAGACAGAATGTGCTTCTTTCTGAAAAAGAAAACGATATTGCAGCACCTGGGCTCCCAGTTTTTTCCCTTGTATCACTTGTGTAACTGTACTCTTGCAAAGCTATTGAGAGGTATTTTCTTGCTTTCAAAGAACAGTTTTGAAGAATCTTTATCAACCAAGAAAATTATCAGCACACCTTGCCAGCTGGCACATTATATCTAAACACTGTAAGTTTATGCTTAGGTCCATATCCTTTTCCTCTGCACAATTTTAAAAAACAGAATTTAAAGCTCCAAAGTAATACAGAACATTTTGGAAGAGACTTTCTCAATTCCAAAGAGAAGAGGTTGAGTTTTTAACTGCAAGGCAGTCCTGTTGCTGGGTCTTCTCCGATCTTCAGTTACTCTGCTCATACAATCCCTGCACATGCTTCCCAAATGATTGCCCCATCAGGATATTACATAGGAATAATACATGATTACCCTTAAACATGGTTCAGAAACGTGCCAGCATCTTGCATCCTCATCATGGGAACGCCAAGTTGGGCAACAGTGACCTGGCCAGTTAAGCTGGTTACAGAAGCTGCAGCCTGTACAAGCAGAGAATGGAGTTTGCCAGAATTAGTTTTTTTAACACTGGTTCAAATGAACTGAGTTAAGTCACTTTCAGTACAGATCTGATCTAGCTCTAAAGACACGAGAAATACACAGTTATTTAGCAGCTGCATTGTCTTAGAATTCACCTTAGCATATTTCTTCTATGTTGTTATGAAGCATCTTAAGATGCATGATAAAACACTCACTGTGTAGGAATTCTCAGCAGATTTGCAAAATGCCACTGCAACTTATGCTGATAGCAGGCTTAAGGAGGAGATATACCTTCAAAGAAGATTAAAACCTAGCAAGCTTGCTTTCTTCCAGTTGCTGTGGCAATACTTCATTTGCCAGGGAAGTCTTCAAGAAGGGAAGAACTCTCCAGGAGCAGTTGGAGGCTAAAGTAGATGAATGTCTCCTTTTATCTTGTTTTGAAGTGGTTGCTACTTGGATCTTGCAGATTGAAAAGGTTTCTCTATTGGTTTCTGTCTCTCAGAAGCACAAATTATTTCTCCAGAGGTCTCTGTCTGCCAGGCAATAGGCTTGCCCCCAAGCAGTAAGTCCTGCTTCGACAGTTTCCACTTGCCTCTGCAGTAAGGTTGCCCTGTGTTTTGCCCTTGCATGTTAGTTCAATCTACCCTTGAACACTTTAGCCCCTATATAAACATCCAGACATGATTCTCTGTGGCTTCCACGTACACCATGGAACCTGGCTGTGTGCCTAATGAGAGAAATGGTAAGAATGAAGCAAGCGAAGGGTAGCATGCACTTGGTGATTTTTCATGTCAGAAATCCACCCCAAGTAAGTGTTTATCATGAGACTTTGATCCTAAAGATTTAGCTCTCCCTGTGGAGCAAAAACAGATGCTTGGTAAGCTGAAGCTGTAGTCCTGACAACCCTTTCAAATGTCTAGACACTGGAAATAGATTATTACATCCTCTTTAAAGTCAACTGCAGCAATTCAAGTCACTTAGCATGTTTACCTCAGGATGACCTTATTTACACTTCTTTGTTTCATGGTACTGCAAGCATCTAATACCATTGAAAGATGGAGAATGATAAGGTGGTTCCAGGTAAAAACACACTTTAATTAATCCTACAGATATTCTAGGTCACATATCATCCCTATGTAGACTTTAGCGTGGACCTTGAGATTAAAGAGTTTGCTGCTACACATTTACAACTAGTATTTCTCATAACAGTCTAGAGAACATTAACACTTGTAGAAAGCTATTTAATTAATGCTAAATGAAGAACACATGAAATACCAGAGATTAGACCAGAAAATTTCCAGCACTCTTGCATTTGCTTTATGGAATACATTGAGAAATGGGAAAAGTAAGTTATCATACTCATAATTGATGAAGTGGAGACTTACAAAATAATAGGTTTGGCAAAAGAGAAGGTTCTTGAAAAAGAGAAGGGAAAGAGATTCCACTTAAACAGCATCCTCAAAATAGTTACCAATTTCAAAGGTACTCAAAGACAAGCCAGCCATGAAAACAGGAGATGCTAACATGCCAGGTCTTCATGTTAGCCAAGACAATGTAGGAAGGATGGAAGAAATTTACAGGCAATGTGATTCAGAATTATATTAACTGTTTTTCCCTTTTGCAATTAAGAACCTAAACCTTTTGTTTTTGATAGAATTTTGCTTCTGATTTTCTTAATTTGTTGTGGTATTTAACATGAGCTTAAGAACTCATACATCAGAAGTTATTCTTCCTCTGGGAACCCAAACAAATTGCTATTGCTCATAAACCCTCTGGGTCCTTGACTCTGGGAATCTCAAAATTTACCTAGTTCCATGTCAAATTGTGTCTGGATATTCCCTCCAGGAGCCAATTTTAAAAATAAAGCTCTCGGTGAATGTAAACTATTCTTACCTTGGGCAAAGGTGAGCAGCTGACATCTTGAGGAAACCCTGTATTATGTTATGTTTCTTTATTGTTGTTCCATAGTAAATTTTCCAGGTCACAGTCTGCAAAAAAAAAAAAAATGAGGTTACTGTTGTCAAAATGTTGTCTTCAGTTTGATTCAGGAATGTTTTCTGGATGTGTCAACCTCTCTTTCTCCTAACATTATTTTGAACAATCTTAAATCAATATGCTGGTTAAAAACAATTTCAAAGTGGTAATTGTATGATGCCACCAAGTGACATCTCACTAAATCTGTGGGAGTTCTCATTTTTCAGGGAAAAAGTACAAAACTTCTGGATGTTTTTTAATGCTTCATTACAATTTCAGTTTGTTGCATTTATTTCTTTCACAGAAGACTGAAGAAGTAGAGCTGAACAAAGTTGCCACTGTGGTCGTATCACCAATTCAAATTTGATTTCTAAAATAAAAAGGTACTAAAAGCATACAAGTCATACAAGTCATACTCAGTAAGCATAGGAATTGTTAGAGGTTATGGTCTCTCAGTTCTATGCTTCACTATGCAGTCTATTTTGAGTTGCCCCACTGCAACCAAATTTGCTCCACTAACATAAAGAAGAATTAGGACAAAGCATATGCAGATTGTACAAAAAAAAAAAAAAAAAAAAAAAAAAAAAAAAAAAAAAAAAAAATTAAAAAAATTGAAAATCTTAAGCTGGCAGTGTTCAAATCCTAGCAAACAAAAGGAAAAAGAAGGTGAGCTTTATCAATATGGAAGCACTTTGTGAATTTTTAGGAATGGAGGATGCATGAAAATGTTAACTGAAGTCTTTACATCCTGAAGTCATAACTCACACTTTCTCCTCAACCCATGCTGTTGTGCTGGCAACAAGTAGCTGTTTAATAATATAAATGAAGCAAATGATGCAAAAGAAACTGGGCTTCCTAACCCTTCTCCAGAACACCCCCCAAATGACTTCCAGACTTGCCTGCAGCCTTTCTGCAGGTGGAAGGCAGGCTATGCAGGTAAAAATTAGAAAGCGGGCGTTCTCTGCTCTCCAGCCTTCACAAATGCATCATTTGTGTTTTCATGAAAGTATCTGAGCTAAGTCTAACATGTTGCATTACCTTTACTTTCTCTTGGTAACAATCAGATGAAATGAAATGAAATGTAATTATCAGATAGCATGAGATTTTTGCAGAACTGACTTGGGAGGGAGAAGGCGAGACTGAGAGCTATGAGGGGTGGGTGTACAGGTGTTCACCTCTCCTGCTGGGACAGGTGAGACCAAGATGCTCTGGTAATGAGAGAATTGTGAGTTAAATCTTTCTGCTTTGAACCTGGGACAAGTTTTATTTAGCATATGATTATGTGATATTCCAAAGGGTCATTACACTATCACTGTTCATTTTGATTTATTTCTTTCTTTTAAAATGTTATTAGGTAGCCACTGTGAACTCTTGGCAAGATCGTAAAGGCAGGTTATTCTCTTGGTTATGTGGAAATAAAACACTTCTTGTTTATAACCTTCTCTCTTCCTTTTTTGAAGTTTGCCAAATGGTTATTCCTGTCAGTAACTGACCGGTTATTGACCCTCTTGAGTGAAGTTCACTGTCTATGTGGGCAGACTGACATGAGTTGAACTCTTATTTCAGGAGTCACATGGTGGAAGGTTAAAGAATGAAAAGCAGTTTGTAGAAATCACCCATGGTAGCATGGATGTGATGTTTCTAAGTCCCCTTCCTGCTTTTTGACAACTGCTGTTTGTGGACAGGTATTGATTTTCAAAGAGGAAGCTGTTCTAACATGCTGCCTTTCCTTCTTTTACCATCTGCTAAACTGCATTTTCAAGACATTAAATCTGCTTGATTCTTTCAAATTACAAAATATGAAAAAAAATTGTTGAAATTTCATTATTTTTTCAAAAATGGCAGCTATTTTCCAACCTTCAAAGTTTGATTTAAAAAGGTTTTAGTGTATAAAAGTTGCATTTTCCAGTTCAGTATATAAATTTCCTTTGTCTTACTTTTATCCAGAAATGATGTTTTCCCAATACAAACATTCACAGCTTTTCTAGTGCCTGAAAAATGTGATGCCCATGTAATTGAAAGACAGCATATCTCATATGTGGGAAGATAAGACTATGTTCCCTAAGATTAATGGAAAAAGAAATAGTTAAAAGTGGTCTCTTTAGCCTGATTTATGAAAGTTCTCAAGCAGATATGAATTCTAAGTAGGAGAGAAAAAATATAGAACTAGAAATTACAGCACAAGCTGGGCTCAGATCCTGCTCTATCATCAACTTTTTACAAGCCAGCAGGAAGGTGGATCCCTCCTCCTAAATTAAGAAAATTCCATGTCCTTACCTTAGAAAGCTGTTGGGATGGCCACACAGGAGAGGCTTGAGGTCTGTCTCCACATTGGCAAGAGCAGCCATGCTCTTCCCACCCCACAGAATCTGAAAGACCTGGTGTCTGTCAAGCTGCAGGTCATGCACCAAGGATGTCTTGCTTCTTTTACTGTTTTTTTTTCCTCAATGATGTTCACACAATGAGCAGGGTTATTAAACATTTCCCCCACCTTCCTTAAGTAATATTCAGCTTCCCTGCTTTGGGTTTTTTTATTTGTTCCCATAATATTGAAGTAAATCTGGTCATTATTCATCTCACTCTCCATACATTGCCCTTTCTCCGCAGAGCAAATAGAAGAGGCTCATTCATTCCATTCAAGAATGGAAAAAACATTTTCAAAATGCTAGTCCTTGCTGCTGTGTCTTGGAATCAGCTTAATAATTTGAATCAAATCCTTTGTTCAGAAGACAAAAGAACCAGCAAAGAGGATAATGGATTATCCACTGTCATGTCTCATCTGGAAGTTATCTAAAGGCTGCTTTGATAAGTAGAGTGAGAATGGGTGGTGTGACTAATGTGGCACCACTATATTGCTGTAACCTATAAAACACAGAGATACCAGGATCATAAGAAGCACTATTACAGAGCATCCAAACAGGATAACAACAGCAAAGGAAACTATGGCATTTCATCCATTGTAGATATATATTGCACTGATATAAAAAAAGTTTTTTCTAGTAAGAGTGAGGTATTAGAAGTCTTACACAAAACAGCTATTTGTTGATGAGGAGAGTTACATGGTTTTTAGCATGGCATAAGAGAGTAATTAGGTAAATATAGACATACATATATTCAGACAAATGCTATTTCTTACTTGTGGTAAATATAATAATATGCATATCTGTCAACAAATCTAGATACAGGCTTTTAACAATAGAGATAAGCAAGCTAATGTTCTGTCCTCAGCTCTGCTGATGACTACCTGTAAGGAAGCAATTCCTCTGGCCAGCCATTTCCTGGACAGTTACAACCTGAATCCTTGTTTGTCTCTAATGCTACTCTCTAATACACTTGCAATACTTTTAAGTAGCTCTTAAGGACCTCCCTGTACTTAAAAAGTTTTAATATTTCCAAGAATTTGTCAAAGAGTTTGCCAAAAGCTTAACAAGGGCTTTTGGCATTGTCTTACTGTTTCTCCTCCTGGTTGAAGAAGCCATAATATACAATAGCAGGTATTTCACTCAGAATTGCCCTCAGGACAAAATAATATTTGTTAATGTGTCCTGTCTTCACTAATGCACTGCATGTTTTCTTATCCCTTTGTACAGTGCTCCATCTGAAACATCCACATCTCTCACACCCCTCTCAAAATCTTTGCATTACAAAGAAGAGAATGTGGGTGTTCATGAGAAACTTCTCACAGATTTTGTGTTCCTGCATATGGTAAATTGTATTTGTCCTAAAATTACCGTTCTTGAAGACTCTGATAATGGTTACTTAAGAACAAGAAATGTTAGTTTATGTGTAAAAAAGCCAAAACAAAGCAATCAAGGAAATAGATTGTAATAATAAACTCCAGGAAATATTCATGGGCAAGAGGGTCAACAGAAGCTAAGCAGTGACCCTGAAGTAATAGTACATTACGGTTTTCAACTCCAATATACTGAGTACAAAGAAACAAATTGATTTTTTTAAAAGCTTAGAAAATTAAACCAACAGCAGTAAAAGTGCTTTATTACACATCAGCAAAAAAATGTAAACCCTGCTATAAAAGCTATTCAAGTAAAAGCAAATATCACCACTGACACAGCAGGCAAGATTCTGGTTGTCTTAACTTAGGTGATGTCTCCCTAGGGCTTTCATTCCCTAATGGCTTCATTGCTATGACTGACAGTAGAATTTGGCCTTGCCCTGGGAACCAGTGCAGTGTGACAGGAAGGAATTGGCTTGCTTTTTTTTTTTTTTTTTTTTTTTTTTTTTTTTTTTTTTTATTGTAGTAAAGGAGTTGAGAAAGGATTCTGAGATGAAATTGAGGAAAAACAATTGAACAGTTAAAACTTAAAAGCACTATTTCAATTGAATCACACTTTTTTTTTTTCAGTCTCTGTATAGAGTGCCAAAACCCAACATCCATGTCTAAGGTGTGCCCCATACTGTCTGCACAGCAGCCCCTGACTACCTCTACATACAGCACAAATCACCCACCTCTGAGTAACATATGAGAATGAATTAATCCAGCACCATCAGTTTCCTCTTCTGCAGAGAAAACCAGACTCAAGTTCAGCCTCTTGCAGGCCACAACCTGTGTTAGCCTTCTAGTGCCTCCTGCTATGGACAAGGTCCCTCTCCCCACCAGGCTGCTCCAGCCACTGCAGAGGCACCTGCAATAACTTCATCCATCACTTTTACACAACCTGGTTTGCAGTCTTTTATAGCAGCTGCCTCTCATTAGCTGCTTGGTGGAGAAGTAAGGGGGAAAAAGGGAGGAGAACAGATTTGGGTTTTATTAACCCTTCCCAGGTGACCACTGTGATGTGAATTGTAAATTCTTAATCACAGTCTTTGGTAGTTCCAGCTGGTGTGAGTGGGGAAAGAAGTTGCCAGTTGTCAAATAAAAACAGTCTGAAAAGTTATACCATCTCAATTATAATCTGTATAAAGACCGACCTGTGTCTGAAGTCATTAAGGAAGCAGGAATGGATATTTTAAAGTGACACAATAGACCTAAATTGGTAGTAGTCTCAGTAGCCATTTCTTGAAATCAGGTGTAACCATCTTGCTACATTTGCATCTCACAAAGAAATGCTTGACTTCCAGAGAGAATGGTGTGGTAAAGATATTTCTTGAAGAAAATCTCAACTATTTTTTTTTTTTTTATCGCTCAGAAATATCAATGCGAAAAGATCTAATCCTAGTTTTTGACTGCTGTGGTTATGGAAACAAAAAAATTTCCTCAGATCTCAGAGCTAAATTGATAATGTATTGAAAAAGCTGTCAGGAAAACAATTGAATTTTAAAATGTATAAAGCACATACAAATTTGTGTTCATCTGTGTGAGTTCTTATGTGTGTGTATTCTAAGCTTAAAAACAGAATAAGAAAATACCTGTCAATGAGACAAAATCTTCATCCTGGGTAAATGGAGATGTATTTTAGTAAAGACCCAAGATGTTCTCCATTTAGGGAGAACTATGTAATAGCAAAGATGTTTCTGAGGCCAGGAAGGGTGCAAAAGGAGTGCTTTAGAAGCTGAAGAGCAGCATTTCTTTTGTTAGGTTTCACAAGGCATATGTAGGACACAACTCTGGTAGTCCCTGCTGACTCCCACATGCAAGGAGCACTTGGAGTGCACACCAAGTGATAAGAGAGTGCTGGCTGAAGGGAGGAGGCTTAGGTGTGTGAGACATGTGAAGGTAATTGCTATGGAAAAGGAAAAAAATCCTACTCAGTCTTTAAACATTAAAGCACTGCTACTTCACCTGATCAGACCTTTAATGCTTAAGGCACGTAAGAAGTAAATCACTGCAATGAAATTTAAAGATGTAAAGCTTAAGTAAGTACTTTCAGCAGATGCTTAAAAGTGAAATGCATGCTTAAAAACTTCACTGAAATTTCTCCTTGAGTAAAACTCCCTCACTTCATAACTAAAGCTTAACTTGTGCTTCCCACCATTTTATGAATAATAAAGAGAAGCTGATAGGTGCTCAAACTTCTAGGGGATTTGATTAGACTAGCCAATATTTATCCATTAGTGTTAAGAAGAAGTATTTTCATATAAGAATAATTCAGAATTTGGTATTTCTGAGACTATGTATTAATAATTTGGGAGTCTCACTACATAACATTCTAATATAAAATTAGTGCCACCTAAGATTATCCATGATCATTTATATAATGTAATCATCAAGTAGTATATGATGTATTTTCTAAAGAGAGTTTTGACAGCCATTACTCGGTGACTATATTCACACAAAAAGCTATGTCCATGCTTGTCTCAAACAGGTGTATAACTGTGATTTTGATGGGACTGCTCTGAGATTACTGATGTGTTTAAATTGAAGGGCAAGCTATATACTTTGTTAGAACGTGATTGAGGGAAGTTTTGATAAGATAATTCGTTGGTGTGTCTGTGTTAGCTTCAGAACTTGTATACCTCTACTGTTTTAATCAATCAGAAATGCATTTTGAAGAAGTACAGCATAAACTGCCTCACTGAATGTGTACTTATACATTGCACATAAATTCAGGACCTGTTTCTACCATTTGTTTTTCTTTTTTAAGGCTACTGTTAGTGTTTGTAAGCAACGACGTGCAGTGTTAGTTTGCATTGAAAAATTATATAGAAAATGTTATGTCTTAACAAAAAGATTATAAGAACACAACTCTAAATAAATATTAGTAAAAATTAATCTTTTTTGATTAGGCTGCCATTTAAAATTAAACATATACCCCTAAATATAGTGTAAAGTACATATTTTATAAAACATGTATATATAATATATAAAACGCATGAGTATGAACAGAAACAGAAGATCATAATATGTTATGCTTGTATGAGAATTAAAATCATTCTTTTTTATGATTTAGATTCTGAGGACATTGCTAAAGGAATTAATTTCACAGGGAATGGTGAAACATATTATAAACATATAAAGATAGGATATATGCTATAAAGCATCACTGCCTAAATTTCCCTTCTGGAGAGTCATCTTTAGCAGCAGTGATGTGGTTTTTTCTCCTTTTTAAATTTAATAATGATTGATAAGGTTAAAAGTTCCCAATGTGCAATACACTGTCCTTCAGCATAACTCAGATGAAATATTTTTGGCATTTACTTTGGGCAGTTTGCCATTGTTCTATTGGGTTGGAAGTTACAGCAATTTGATTGGTATGTCTATTAATCTGTTTTTTCCCTTAGCTATTGAAAGCAAGTATTGTGTCTGTACTGCAGCTGAAGTGGTTTTGCAATTGAAAACTTGCACATTTGCTTTCCGCTTACCCAATAATCCATTTTGATACAGAGTTCTGTTGACTGCTGCGTATAGTAGCAAGTGCTATCACCAAAAAAAAGTACAGCTTTGAGGGCATAGTAATACTTCTTTGTTAAATAGAAAAGGCTGTCTGTGGGATTTACACTGCTGGCAGTGTATTAAATGTGTCACATGGGGTGTCAGAGAAAGACAAAATATCTTCTGGTATACAGGCTCCTCATCTAAGTCCGTTCTTGAGTCCTGCATAACATGTTTATTATTTTAGCACAGGACTACTTTTTGGTAGAAAAGTTAAAGAGAAATACAAAGGGATACAAATAGGAAAATAAAATTAGAGTAAATCTAAGTGTATTAATGCTGTCTCAAAATGTCATCTGTGAGAAATAGGGCTTCAAGAGGAGACTCACGAAGCTAGTAAAATAGGCAGATTTTAGAGTGGCTTAAAGTAGCAGTAAGCATTGCTAAAATGCAGCAACAAGAGCCCTTTAAAAGTTGTCTTGATGGTTAACAAACACAAAGTTATATCAGTTATCAGAACTTTTAAACTGAGCATCCTTTGGCCACTGAATTTGCTCAAGGTTGTCCAGAGATACCACCTGCAGAGTAAGACAGTGAAACAGAAACTGCAGAGTAATTTAATCCTTTTTATCTTCCAGATATTCTAAATGATTATAGGAATATATATCTAGGGGTATTCCTAGGTGTATACTCCTTTATCCTTTTGCTTTGCATCAGTAGCAATTTTGCTTACAAGCTCAGGGCATGGGCCTGAGAGCCCTATATACCTCCTTGAGTAATTACACAATTAATCATCTTGTTACAATGATTACAGCCCCTTTTTACAGAAAGAAGCAAATCACTATTACCCCCCAGACAACACTATGCATGAATAATGGTCAACACTTTTACTAAGGTGTCTACAATACACAGTTGGAATGGAGTCCAATTGTAATGTAGTGCTTATTGATGTCCAACTGCTGGCTACCATGTCCATGTAAACATGAAACAATTCCCAACGTTCATGCTTTTGACATTACATGTTTCTAACAACTATTTGTTACTGCTCAGTCAATTGTTTTCTAAGGCTTAGATATCAAAACCATGATAATATTGACTTAAACTGCACAAACTAACATAATGTATGTATTATAAAATAAATTATACTGGTTTATGACTTGCACTAAGTGGCTGAAAAAAACAAAAAATGAGTGACTTGGAAAAGTAGGACAGAAAATTTAAGACTAAAATAAAGAACAAAATAAAAACAGCTTTATTTTGAGAAAAAAAAATGATTAGTTAAAATTACCTTTAAATTATTTAGACTTAGCTTCCCAAACTTTCAAAATATGCAGAAAATATTAAAGCACTAGATTATCACTTCTTTTTTGTTGTTGTTGTTGTTCTCCACAGCTGTATGCTAATCATTGTGCTGAGTGCAAACTGACTTGTTCCTCCTGTTATGATCAATCAAAGTCTTTGTTCTGGGAATGATCACATAATTACACAGAAGATTAAAGAATTCCCATGAATAATTTGTGCTCATTTCTCCCTGTTAAACTCATTTAACCCAGCTGAGTGTGCCTTGCTCACTTGCCTCAGAGAGAGGCATTTTCACTGGAAAAGTAGAATACCTTCTCTCTTCTCTAACTGCTAACTTTTACTGGCTTCATCCTGTTGCCTAAACATTTCCCTGAACTTGGCCAACTTTTCTCCAAAGCATAGTCATTTGACATTGTTCATAAATAAAAGGAAAAATTAACTCCTTTTATGAAGAAGGGGTCAAAAATCCATTGAACTACCAGAATGGGAAATACTTTCTAATAGTTGGAACCAATGTTGGTAGAAATAGTTTAGCTTGTGATCCATGGAGGGACAAAGGACTACAAAGAAATTCATTGTCACATCACAAGCAACTGTAGTTTAACTACTACACCCCATTCTCACTGCTTGAACATTCCTGGTGTGATTAAGTTTTCATGGATTAATAGAATCAATGGAAAAGACCCTTAAGATCATTGAGTCCAACCATAAGCCTAACACTGTCAAGTCCACCACTAAACCATGCCCCTGAGCACCGTATCTACACATCTTTTAAATACCTCTGGGAATGGTGACTCAACCACTTCCCTGGGCAGCCTCTTCGAGGCTTGAAAAGCCTTTCAGTGAATAAATTTCTCCTAACATCCTTTCCTTACACATTTAATTTTGATTATTCTCATAAAAGTAAAATCCAAACCCAACAAGACTAATATACTCTACCATTTACCATATCTTAGTTGCTACATATTAAGTATTCTGTGGAAAAGCACAATTCGGGTTTTTTTTTTATTTGTGATTATGGAATATGTCCCTAAGAATGGTTATAGCTGCAGATGGTGAATTAAATCCAAATGAGAACATTAACTTGATTGGTGTTGTTGAAGATCTGTGGCTGGCTGTTGCAGGGATATGAAAATTACTGCCATCCTTCTGGTCAGCTGCATACCTGCTTTTAAACAAAAAGGGTCTATGACACAAGAGCTACAGGCAATAAAGTGGTAATGGTGTAAGAACAGTTTGTAATGATGGGAATGATGTTAGTATACATGTTCTTACTAGTCTTTTCATTCCTTTGCTGCATTTTTTACTTTTTCATCCCCACAGAGTGGAGAAGAATTTCCTACTAGCAAGTGCGAGTAACTGAATGGTACCTTGGAAAATAAATGACTGTTTTTAAATACTTAGAAGAATGCTGTTGCATGTCAAATGCCTGACTTTTCACATGCTGTAATCTACCTAGAGCAATACAATCAACAGTTTTCTATCCATGGGTCTATAAACTTCCATTTCTGTTAACTTATATATGAATTCTCACCACCTATTTCTCCCTCTCTTCCCACACACAAACTGAAAATGAAAGACACAAGATGTCAGGTTTCAACAGATACATTACATCATGTTATATGTACACATCAAGCTCTTTTTTGTCTGATTTGTACAGATAGAGGTCTGGAAAATGTGTGTCTAGGAGAAATCATTTTTCTGTACACTTGTAATGAGGGTTATTCAGTGAGACTCTCTGTATTGCATACATACATTAATGAATTTTTGAGTTAATTAAGACAGTATGAATGGGATTCATATTATTAAAACTCAACATCTCCATTGCACACATCATGTCTAGACTGTATTCACAGTCAACTGTAAGACTTAGAAGCTTCTAGAATTCTAGATACTACGCTCCAGGGCAGGCATCTACTGGAGGACAAGATTGATTGAACTCTTGCTAACTTGATGGATGCTAAGAGTGAGCATTTTTAGGAGACTCTGGTGTTCATATATGGCCCCAAGACCAATTAAGATGTAGCAGATCAGATCAAAGCCCTAACTAATCCAAGAACCTATCTCTGACTGTGTCATATACAGAAGCAGGTTATGAAAAAAGTAAAAAGCTGTGTCTGAGGACTCAGAAACAGCTGAGCAAATAGCGAATAAACTTTAAGGGAGAACTGAGGGTACCTTTGGCTTCAGAATGATCTCAGCAAGCATCGCACAAGCTGGAGACAGGAGTGAATGAAGACAATGTTGTCAAGGAAGAACTAGGTTAATCTGAATCATGGAATTATAAGATTACAATGTTTAGGTGAAAAAGACTTCTGGATGTCATCTAACCCATCCTCCAGCTAAGCCAGAGTAACTTCAAAATCGGATCATCTGATTGATAATTTTTATTGTGTTCATGCTGTGTGAGTTTTTTACCTGTGCTGCCAACCAGCCAAATGTACAGCAGCTGATCAGCCCATGTGTAGCACTGGGCCACACAGCGACTGATGCTTCCTTTTTTCAGTTTGTAGTTAGGACACATCAGGGAAACAAGATCAAGATATAATTTTTGGGTGGGCTGTGGCATTTGGTAAACAAAAACAACTGAGGATAATACAGGGGATTACAGAGGAGAGGGGAAAGAGAAATAAGTGGTTTTACAATGCATCAGAGGTGCTGATGAGAATGTTGCCAAGAAATTATGGAGAGAATGATGGACAAACACCTATGAGAATCACATCTTAATTCTGCTACCCATGATACAACATGCCTGTCAGATAAGAAAACCAAAGTCAAAAAATACTTCTGTGGCCCCAGGTAGAGATATGGACTATTGTTATGTTATTAAAAAAAAAAAGAAAAAAAAGAAAACCAAACCAAAATTAAGCCCAAAGCAATCAGTCCCATGCACGATGAAGTGAAGCCAGGCTTCAGTGTGCATTTCTGACTGAAGTCTCCAAAACATAATGAAGGTCAAACATTTCAGCGTTCTCTGAATGAAGATATTAACAGAGATGCTGTCTACCATCCAGATGTCTGTTTTAATGAAATCTGAAGCAGTTTAGTATGTCTGAAACTTGCCAATGAGTTAAAAATTAAGTAGGCTGTAGAAATACAGTAAAGGAGGAAAACTCAAGCACCACAGGAACACTTAAGCCTTCAAGCTAAAAGTAACCACAATATAATTCAAGTAGACATATTGTCAGGTTATGGTATCACAGAGGATGACACTCAAAATTGGGAGGCAATCCAGAAATCCCCCTCCAGGATCTTTCTCACATAGGCATGCAAAGACATAAATTGCAGCTGTGTGGGAGGCCAACCTATTTGGCAGAAACATGGTTTCCTGAACATGCTAGTTTCCACTCTCTGTCAGCTACCAAACTAAATATATCAGTAATTCTGTGGTTAGCACTGTAGAACTGACCAGAAATAAAATTGGTCAGGTTTGGCTAGCAAGCTTAATAACAAACATATTTATTAAAAATAATTGTACTTGCCAGTATGTCGTGTTGATAAATAACATGCTGAGCTGATATGCAAATTTATGATTCATGACCATCTTTGATTTAGCTCGATATGTTTCTAATTATATGAAGACTTTGCTTTTTCTTCTGTCCCTTGGAACACTAAAACAGCCATTTAAAATCCCTTTAAAATGCAAAATTGTAGAAATATTTAATTGATCATTTATCAAATGATAGACATAAAACTACAATTCCCAAACCTCAAGAATCCAGATTTGATTACACAGTTTAATAACATGCTGGAATTTGAAGTGTACAAATGTAAAGTGAATTCCTAGTTACAGTTACCAATCTCTTTCTGCACCAACAGAAATGACAGAAGACTGTATATATGTTTTTCTTATATATATATATATTCAATTTTAAGTAGAAATTTACTTTCTGAATATAATTATTTATATAAATGAGTTATTATATGAAGTTATTGATCATACTGTAAAGGCTACAGTATCATGACATACTTTCAGATTTTGTATCAAATCTTCAAGCAAAGAGTTACAAACAATATTCATTCTGTTTTATGTCCATTTTCAAGGAACTGCATAATTTCTCTATGTCTTCTGAAGCTTCACCATAGACAGGGTTTGGAAAAGAAGTAGCATTCACTTCTTCAATAAATGGATACTAAAAGAAAAACATAAAATGAAGTTTAAAACCTAAATCATTCAATTCACTTGTTAGAATGAACATATGAGTGGCTGTAGACTCATTATGGAAAAGTAACATATGATGTTAAGTTGAAAGAAATTTATAACTTCTCTAAACTTTCTAGACCAGGTTTTCGGCTGACGAAAATTGAGACATCAAAACCATTATTGGTCACATACATCAAAACAAGTAATTTAAACTTCTTCTGAATCTGTCCCCAACCTTTTTTTACTTGTCTCCAGAGCTCTTGCTCTAATGCACATACAGGATTCTTTCAGGAGAATCTGTGTACAATAGTGTGACTGCAATGGGTTACTATTTTTGGTACACGGTAATATAATTTAAATGAATAAGGAATCTTTGAGGAAAGAGAACTACAGAAGTCCTTGCCTGAAGACTTCATATTATCTAAATATTTTCTTCAGCATCTGGAAAGTGTCGAACTTCTGTATGATGAAACAAGTAGCTATAATAAGCCACATTAATGGAATTGCTGTTATAAGGTCCTTGTCAGCCAATCCACTCCTGGTCATCTTTCTCAGATTTTCAGAGCTGCTTACATTGTCAGTAACAATATATCACTGACTTTAAATTACTTTTTTTCCTCTCTGCTCCAAATAAATTTTATTTAATAACTCAACATAAATCTTGCTTTAGAAGAAGAACATGTTATCACGTACCTCGTGCCATGGAGAAACACTGATTTGAACAGCAGGAGAGGTGGCATTCTCAGTAGACTGTAAAAAAAAAAAAAAAAATCCTTCAGAATATTTTTAGTGAGCTGTAAATAATATTTCAAACATATCCTTCCATGTGGCTGTCTGAATAACACACTCTAAGGAGCTAAAACTACGAGGCAATATGATAAGCAAGTGTTTGGCAACACTAGACCCACATAGTTTCAGTGTTCAGAAAGGTCTGTGGAAAACTGTTCTTTCTTTATGGAACTTATGTACACCCCCAAGTGTGTAATTTGTGGGTATTCAGCTGGAGATAAGAGCTGTTGCTGGTGTTTTACCAGATCTTTTGATTGGTGATACACCATTCAGATTTAAGGCTCATCAGACTCAGAGAAAACTCATCACTCTTGTTTTCCCTTTTAAAGGAAGAATTAATGAAAATATGCATCTTTCAATCTTAAAGAAAGTAGAAGAAAACCTGGTACAGCACTGGACTTCAATCATAGTGCCTGGGGCTGTCTTCTATGGAAATGTCTCTCCTGACACTGTGCTTCTGTTTTTCAACTTGCTATTAAATGAAGCCTGTCAGGAATCTATTTTAACTAAAATAAAAATGTCCTGATAAATTGGACATGATTGTGATAGGAATGTTTCCAACTTGGAGTTCTCACAAACCCCAAGCTGTAAGTGAATTAATTTGATCTAATGTCTTTAAAATCAGGTGTAAGGAACCTTTTATAGAAAGTAAATGGTGTGTCATAGTTAATCCTACTCAAAGCTGCAGTGGAATGTTATACTACTGACTGGAAATTACAAGGAAGTTTTATTTTCTATTTCAAACCAAGCCAGCTTCTTTCAATGCTAAAAAGGGTATTATCTAAGTAGGGGCAGGAAGGCTGTTTTAAACATTTTTTTTCCTCTTTTTATTTCCATGGTACTTCTATAATATTTTAAATGAAAAATAGCAGAGAATTGCATTTTCAGTCAAACATAATGCTCCTGTTAAATGTAAAACAGAATTTTAGCTATTATTTAAATGTCATAATTAAACCTTGCCTTGAAATCTTTTGTTGCAGTATGTTCACTTTTAGGTGTATATTTTATTCACAAACATCTTTGTTACTCTAGCAGTCTCTTAATTATGATCATCTAATGGTAATTAGGGAAATGTGTGACCAAGTGTTTGTTTAGTGTCAAGGTGAATTTTGCAGTTATGGGAATAGTAATGCATATTTAAGGTATTGAGAAATGTATAAAGGATTTTATTAAAGTTAAGTGAGTCTGCAAAGGCAGCTTATGTGCATTTTGTAGTTTTGTTGTACTGTGTTTTTTTAGTTGTTGGGTGTTTGCCTTGTAGTTCTGGGGGTTTGGTTGGGGGTTTGGGTTTTGATTTTTTTGTTTGTTCGTTTGTCTGGGTTTCTTTGTTGTTGTTTGGTTGTTTTTTTGGTTTGGTTTGTTTTTTCCCCAGAAGTGAAAAGAGACAAGTTGAGGGACCTTTTACTTCTGTATGTCTGGCTAAATATTTTCCCCAAAACTCTTTTTATCAGATTCAGCAGTCCACAGTCAGGACATCAAGATGTTCTCAAAACTCAGTTGATTGCAAATCTGCCTGTGTTTTGAAAATGCACTGGAACTGATCTGAGTGATGCAGCAATTTTCAGTTCTTACTTCTTTTATTAAGCAGTGTTCAGTGAGGGATTACACTGTCTTGGAGATTTATGGAAAATTTATTTGAGGAGAGCAGCCTCATATTTTTCTGAATGTATAGAATCAGCTGTTGTTACTTACCTTTACTTTCCCAGCTGAACCAAGGTCTTCATACAAAGGGTTGGTAAATGAAGCGATAGCAGTTTCCTTCAGTTTCCTGGAAAAGACAAGAGAACATAAACCACTCACATCATCACACAGGTTATCAAAGAAAACAGTTTTAGGTTGAAGACTTCTGTCAAAAATATGGATGGATAAATATATTCCTGACTCAACTTTATTGAAATGAATGAAATTAAACCAATTTTCTGTGAAAATCATGAAGGTTAAAATAGTTTTTCATTTGTTGCTTCTAATAATGTATATTTTTCAAAAAAGCTATTTGGCATTCATAAAATGCAGGTGCATTGCTATATTCAATAAAACATGAAATTAGCTGAAATTTCATTACTATAATGTGTTTGCATGTGATGAGGTCATGTTCTTTTTGTGTTTTGCTACGATCATACAAGCAAATCAGTAATTAACATGGTCTTAGGCTCTACATTCAAGAACACTTTATTTATTTGGCTGCTATAAGACTCCTTTTCCCAAGGAATTAAGAAAGAGCTTTCATTTTCGTTCAAAATAATCAGAAGTTTTAAAGTTGCAGAGGCTTCCCATACCTTTTGCTACCAAGTCAGAAATATTTAAACCATGACTCCAGTTACTGGTATGCAAAGGGTTTATGAAATAACATCATACCTTAAGCAACTCATAATAGATGGATATGATAAATTGTATTAATTATGAGCTTTATATCCAGTACCTCAGCTAGAAGTCTAAAGACATGCTTTTCTGACAGAGGCCTTCACAAATTCTGTTTTTTGGAAGCACTTATGACCTCTGCAGTTAATCCTGTTAATTCTGTAAAAACAAAGGATATTTGGGGATGGAAATTTCTGACTACATGTAGGATTTTTTTTTTTTTATGTAGATAACTGGTTGCAAATACTTAACAGTACTCGAAATAATCAAAACTGTTTTAATGCCATATAGAAAGCAACAGCTGCATTAGTTAGAATGAATGAATAAGGAAGCAAGAGCAAACATTCTTTTTTGTAATCTTTGCTTTTGAAGAGGTGGATTAAGTTAGGGGGCTTTGGGAGGGTTTTTTTTGGTTTTTTTGTTCTTGTTTTGTTTTATTTTTATTTGGTTTTGTTCAGAAATGCTTTTATGAATAAGAGCAATCACATGCTTTTGTGTACACAGGAATCTGTATTTGTACAGTATTCTAAAATGAAAAGTTCTGTAAAGATACTATTCAATCTCAATGATTGAGGGATGGATTTTCTCATTTTAAAAAGTGTTCATATTCCAAAGCTGCTCCTACACATGGTTTAAGCAATGTCTCCCTAGGAAATGAAAGACAGGCTCTTTGTTACCATGGCAGACAAGAATTAGGGGACAAGAGCAGTCGTGGAGACTTAGCCAATAGAGGTGTTGGGAAGCTGTTGTTCCTTAGCAAGAGCCACAGGGAAGGCACACCATATGATTTATTTTGCAAAGAATTAACACTAGAATGGGTACATGGGGGAAGGCACAGATAGGCTACAGGAATATATCGCATTATAAGTTAAATCAGTGGAAGAACCCAAGTCTGGATTGTAGTTAGTTCAGTGAAACTGTAATATATTCACTTATTTATAGGCCTCCAAAATGTATATTTGCACAATAATCCTCCTGAAAGAAGTCCACAAAATGTACACAGAATTGATTTTTTATTCTTAAAATCACACCATGGCTCTCAAAGTCTGAGGCTAGAAGCAAACTCATTTAAGAAGTTTTCAAGGAACTTGACTCTGCTTCTAAACTAGTGCCCAAGGTTCAGCTTTGCATGCCTTAATTTTCATGTCTTATTTAGATCTCCCAGACCAACTGCGTGGTCTAACAGTGTGGTATGGGATTAAGCACATCGATTCTGCTTAAAGTCGATGGAGACACTTCCAAAGCACAATGCAAGTCACACAATTCACTGAGGGAGCCACTTTTAAAGTACCTATAGGAGATGACAAAGTGAGGGATGAGACTAATGCTTTTTCACCCCCTGCTCCCTGTCTAAACTTATGCAATTTGTGCAAGACATATATATTGCTTATTTGGGCAAAAAAACACTAAAAACTTAGTTCTGTCCTAAGGGCAGGATGGACACTGAACACAAATCTCCAACTTCCTCTACAAGGAGGATAATTAACCAGCAGGATACTCTGCCAAACTGTGAGCAGCAGAGAGTGCTGGCTGAGTTCTTCAAAAGCGTGTCTGTGGTTTCTGTGTTAGTGCTAAAATTGGTTCTATGTGTGTGAGGTTTTCTCAGGCATAAAAATTGAGTCTTGCTCAGGTTGTCCAGTAGATTTCAGGTATTTCTCCACATTAGGTCTAAATCATGTAAGATCATATGTAGCTGGGTCCTTAATTTTAGGGATCATGGGAATTTTATGGCCCAAAATATGGGCACTGGTAGAATTTATGCACTACGGTTTCAGGTGAAGTGGAGAATAAGGTTTCTTAAGTTCTCTCCTGTCTTTAGCAACCTTCTGCCAAAGCAGGGGTTTGGAATTTACTGTGAATATATTACCTTATGTGTAGAATATGCTACGCATATATGCCCACAGATGCATGTTTCTTATTTATAAAAATGTATATGATTACACCCTGTTTGTGAATGTAGTGAACAGTGTTTTCTAAGATTACCCTTAAGAATTCTGAAATATTTTTAAATTACTTAGAAGACCTTAAAGAATATACAAGTGAAAATTTAATCACATGTTTACACAAGTTCTATTATCCATCAGATGGATGAGATGGTAACCGCCTGGAAAAATCTGTGCTTGGGAACTGAGATGACTAATTCACATTACTTTACATGTTGTGCATACATCCCTAGGAGTAAACACAACACATTAGATATCAGTTAATTAGAAATACGAGGCTTTCCTTATTAGAGGACAGCAATGGTATGCCCACTGCAGTACTCTGTCACCAATATAGATACTGCTGAGGAAAGCACAGGAGTGCAGTAATAGTCAGTGGGGTGATTGTTGCCATCCATGCATCAGTTTAATCTAATTTTGAACTGCCTGATTGGGCAGTTTAATTAAATATATTACAGTGGCTTGAGTTAAGTGCTTTCTTGAAGTGCTTGCTGTGGCTTGACATGTTTGAAACATTGCCCCAATGGAAAGTAGTAGCATGAGACCCATGTAAGGTCTCATGATGGGAAGAAAGTTATTTATGTTACCATTGTACAGTAAGGGCAAGGGTAATTCATCACTCACAAAACTTATGATCCAGAATAATGAATCAATGTGAAATGTTTATAAATCTAATTTATGAGAAAACCCATACATTCCAAGTTCAGAAGATTGTACCAAGCAGGGCATAAATTGGGTTAAAGATGCCAAGCACAGGATGGTTTCAGATAAAAAAAAGGGTAGACTCAAACTTGTGGGTAAGGCAGCTCAGAGAGAACTGTGTTTCCTAACATAACCAGAAATACCACAGTAGAAAACGAGAGGATTAATCATCTTGGGATGAGGTCACATGGGGCATAACTTTGCTAAGCTCATCTGCATTCTTTAGTAGCAAAAATGTAGGTAGTAGCCTTGTCATACCTTTCTTCACAACTTCACAGAGATGGGAGAAATTTTCATGCTCCATTAAGCACCTCTCAGTATGTAAAAGTATTGCTGAGAAACATCAAAGTTTTAATGGAAAACTGAAGTATCTAAATTTTATTTGTTCAGATACCATGGCTCAGAGTTTTGTACTTTTCAATGCACCTTTTAATGAAAAAATAAACTATTTCTTTTAGACAGTGGACAAATCTGTAGGAAACACAGTGCTAGAAGAATGTTTATCATCAGGTCTAAAACAATAATGACAAAATCCTCGTGAGCCAAGGATTCAATTACAATTCAATTATTCATATAATAATTACTTATTAAAATAAGCGCTTACAAGAATTTTTATGGATGTTCTAGAGCTTCTGCTTTAAACATAAAGTGTATTTCAATACCTCAGTTTCCATAGCATGTGTAAAACTTTTTATCTAAATTTAGATTTGCACAAGGAGATTGTATTCTGCACATCCTGCAGAAGAAACAGGAGGCATGATGTGAGAAGGGTTTAGAATCATCTACAAGTAACTTGGATGCTCAATTAGGCTGTTAATATCTGGCCTAGGGTTCCTAGATCTGCACTTTATACCTTTTAAGTCACTTTAGAGAATGTACTTTCTTAATTTTTTAAAAAACAGCCCTTTGCAACTTTCATGTTCACGATCTTGTAGACTGTACACCAAGACCTCTGCTCTGTTCTTTCAGCACATCACCTCTTGTTTCTTTGCTATGCATGAATGTTGTGAGATAGACTTTTCAGAGATAGTGAAGACTTCTGACTATAGCACTGGGTTTCATTCTTGAGAGAAAAAAAAATATTCTGCAGAGGAAGGAAATAGATTTGAATAGAAGCATTGGACTAATAAAATTATTCACAAACAATAGTTTTGGTTGCTGCATCCCAGTTTTTTTTTTTCCTTTTGTCATAAACCTGCACCCTTTTCTTTTATTCTACATGAACAGTTATGTGTCTCCATTTCTGTTCACAAGCTGGAACCAGTTAATAAATGTCATTCTATTGTCATTCTCTTTGTCACTTTGGGATATAGGAACAGAGGCATAGCCAACAATGACCTCTGGCAGTCCTTCAGATCCACTTGGAAATCCTTCCTTGGAGGTCCTTCCTTGGAGTACTCTGTATGTACCCCATGCCAGACATCCAAGGTCTGGTCTGATTGGAGAACATTGAGACAAGAGCAACTGAGAATTACCATAGTTGTAAAAAACTTTAGCAATGAAGAAAGGCACTGAGTTTGTTTCGCCTAAAGAAAGCAGCCTGGAACGAGGCATGACAGCTGCCTGCGAGTACATAAAAAAGCTTTTTGCAAGGAGTAAGTGAATGATCTCTTCTTGTCCATGGTGAATAGGAATGAACTTAAATTGTGAACAGATATATTAGCAGTTAAAAAAAAATCCAACAACTTTCTATCAGTAAACTTTTTTTCCACCTAGGGAATGAAGATTGCCTGAGGATACCATCAAATTCGTGTTGCTAGAGGTCCTGAAGTGCAAACCCAGTAGTAATACAATTGAATCTGTGGCAAGGTGAAAAATGGCCTCTATGGGTGCTGTTTTCTCATGATCTTCTATAATTTTAAAGTATTTTCTCAGAGCACTTCAGTTTTTCACTGTTGCCTGTGTGGTAAGATGCATTATTGATAGCCTTTGGAAATTTTAATGCTCTGTGTTACTTATGGCTGACAGGACTGATAACAGCTGTGGTACATTAACGTGGCAGCTGATGGCACAGATCAAGAATAGAAAACAAAGAAGCTGAAAGAATCCAGGGACATTGACTACTTTGGAGGCAACAGCAAAGCAGCATAACTTAGTTGGGTGGAAAGTGTTTGATTCTCATTTTTTTTGAAGTAAAATTAAACATGAGAATGCAGCTGCAATAACATGGAAGATAAAATGAAGCTCTGCTTTTCTTTGGTCAGTAAGACAGATGTCACTGACAGAGTGGAGTAACTGGCAGCTTTCCCTTCTGGACTAGAAAATGTCATCTCTGGAGCATGAACAGGAATGTGAGAAACTTATAAGCTTCCTCTGCTTTGGAGTTTCTATACAAAAGTTTCACATACCCCCAGCTGGGAATTGGGAAGTAGTTTGCAGATTGGAATGCCATTGTGGTAATGAAGAACACTTCTGCCAAGCCATGTGGCAGGCTGCTTTTGTCCAGTAAGAAATAAACATATATGATGCCTTCTGCTGAAGCCAGAAGTTTTAACTCCTCCTGAAGAGTTTAAAGCCTGCAGATCAGAGATGGAATTCTTGCTGAGGAAGGAGAAGCAGGAGAGAGCAAAGAGGAAGGTATTCTTTCTAAGGGGAAAGGAAGGGTTAAGACCCTTATCAGTCTTTCCAGAGAAGAAAAAGAGGAGCAACGTAACTGTTGGATTCTCACCGGTGTTAGTGACAACTTCTTACCCAGTGTCTAAATGGTCTCCAGCCCACTTCTACTGCCTGTTACCTGGTTTAGGTTTTGGGGTTTTTTTTCCTGGAAAAAAAATACTTCTATTGGACTCTAAAAACTTCTCCTCCAGCTCCTGTGATTATTCCTGTGCTGTTTCCATTGAGGCATAGATGAACCTGCACTCCTTTTAAAAATTTTAAAAAGTCTGGGGAGCTGGCACCTACAACTGTTGATGTGCCTCCAGAGGACCATCTGCCAATGCCTTCACATGGGTTTCTATACCAGTGAGGAAAAAGGAGACAGTAATAGAAATCATTAAAAAGTAGCTAGCAAAATGATTTATGAAAAGGCAGTAAATATGTGCTCAAGCGTGTGACAGTTTCCCTGTAAAAGAATGGGAAAGTAGGAATTTCTAAATTGCCTCTACTTACTCAAGATGTTTAGAAAAAAACAATACCCAGGAAGGCTGAAAGTGGACACAAACTTTGAAATGAAAATTAATTGTAGGGAAGTATCATTCATATGCACAGTTGGATTCCTCTAGTTCATCAAATACTCTTGAAAAAAAAAAGATCAGGAGTAAAATCTCATGCCTCTGAGTGGTGCTGTCACATTGTACATATTACAGACTTTATGTAAACACGAGTCACTTCTTATTCTAAAGCTTTATCTTAAAGATACCAACTTCAGTATGATAACTTTGGCTGCATTTTGTCTAGTCACTTCTGATTACTGGTTAAACAGTTAAGGAATAACTTGCCTTCCTTTACTGTTATGTTTCCAGCTGTGATTTTTTATACCACATAATGTTACGCACTAGGTGGTTGAAAAGAGATAGACAAACTGCCTGGATGGGCTTATTCTCTTAAATTCAAAGTTTCAGATTTCATTGTTCTCACAATTTCAGAATTTCAATCAAATTACTATTTAATAGCTAGATTATTTATTTATAAGGTTCCTACAAAATCAATTTTAACTTATACGACAAGTGTGTCTAAAACAATGAAAATTTTATTTATTTATTTATTTATTTATTTATTCTGTACCACAGGCAAAATGCTTTGAAAGTCTTAGTTAGCTCCTAAAGGACAACACTTGGAACCAAAAAAATTTACATCATCATAACTTACTTTTTTTCTGTCATTGAAAACAATAAAGACTAGAACAATCTTTGCTATGTAAACTATCTAGTCCTCTGTTTCAACCATCTCTGATTCTCTTCATGTCAGGGTTATGATAGTTTCTCAGTACACAGAAGATCATAATCTATCCCTATTTCTTTACATGCCTAATATGACATTCTTTGACATTATATAGCAGCAGGGTACCTTTACGTGTACACAAAAGACATTTTTTTAAAACATGTAATTAAAAGAGAGGAAAAAATATTTCTTGAATATAAAAATATGGGTAGAAGAGAAGTAGATGGCAGTGAAGTTACCCTTAAGGAGACATTTGTGAAAGAAAAAGCAAAAAGGGGGGGTGCAGAGCACAGGAGAAATACTGCTAAGTAAAATAGTAAGTTTTTTGATTAAAACACTATCAAGCATATTTTGGAAAAAAAAATTAATTTTTTCCACAAAAATATTACTTAGAATTACAAAAAAAAAAAACAACCCCAAATCAAGCAGCTCTTACAACTTATCTTGCACTTTTGATGTGCCTTTCCTTATGTGTACCTAAGCATGTGGCATAAATCTGAATGAAGTAAGTATTAAAAGCCCTGTGAAGTAAGATAAGGAAACACTGTTATTCCCACTTTACAGTAGAGGATGGACATAAAGAAAGTAGGTGAAGCTATGCACTCAATTATCAGCAGCACAATCATTAAATGTTCCTGCTTCTGTGTCCATAGACAACTCTACCTGTCAAGGGTAGCGTGCAGTGTTAGGAGTTGTGTCAGCAGCAATAACATCAGGACAGGAGTCTGCACAGTTTGGTAAATAGTTTGGGAGATAAAAACCTCCCCAAAGAGAAAAAGGTCTATAGCAGATCATAAGTTTTAAGGAAAAGAGACAGCTTTGAAGATTACTTCTGGAAAAGAAAATGAGGGAGGTCTAACAATATGAAAATGTACAAGGTAATGCACAACAGGAATTGCTGAAAGGCAGGAAGGGACAGTGGCAGGTACTTGCTGAAAAAGAGGGATTGAGTAGAGTAAGTCAACAGATGGACAGAGAAGGAAAACAAGTGTTAGAGAAAAACAAAGAACAGCAAAATATCTTTTTAAAACATATTTGGGAGGAGAGAAAAAGAAGATATTATCAGAGAAATGACAGGAAGGGCTGGGAAACTTATCTATGAAATAATGAAATATCAGTTTAGGGCATATCTTAAAAAAATACCCTCTGAAATCAAGTGGTTAGATAAAGAGATATCTCTAGGTACTACTATTACAGTTATTCAAAGTACTTGTAATAAGTTTTTTTAACAAACAACCAATATGTTTGCTGATTTTTCTCTTTACTGAGGATGTACTTAATGGTGTAGGATGCCAGATGGTAACTTAGTTGCTTTTTGCACACTGCTAATAGCAAGTGTACTATTGGATGTAATAAATAAAGATTTTGAAAAGGATAATCGTGAGCATTCATTCATCATGAGTAAGATAGGTACCACAAGCCAAGAAGTGTGTACTGGGGTGATCATAGTGCAATATGGCAGTGTTGTATAATGGGTGTGAGAGCAAGTGGCAGGGGAAAAGGGTGAAAGGAACAGACAAGCTGACATTGGTGAGATACCTCCAAAGAATCACTTATGTGACTAATAAAACCTTAGAACAGAAAATCAGACTTTGAGTGTGTCTGCAGTAACTGAAGGAGAGGGGGCAAATACTGTGATCTGTAATAAAGTCACATAATTCTACAGTCTCACATCTTGCATTTTCTCCAACATATTAAAGACTTTTATGAAAAACTCAAATATTTTCAAGTAGAAAACTCCTACTTTTATTCTACCCAGTTATCACAGGGGAAGTTCTCAGATATGTGTAAAAACGTCCCACCACACGTGCATGTGGTAGACAATAGCTTCAAGGAGATCTGTGAATCTGCCTGTAAGAAACTCACTTGGCCTCTGAAGTTTTGAGAAACCACAAATACCTTCTATTTTTCACATTTAAACTATCAGATACAGAAATCAGGGTTACTACTGTTACGGTGGATAAATGGTGAATACTATAATTTAGGAATCATAGAATATTGCAACCAAAACTTTCTGAGCAGCCAAGCTGTAACTTCCTGTTTTCAACTGAGGACTGCTAAGCTGAGATTTTGTACCAAAGTTAGGCTTTGTGCTGAGTGCTGCATGTGAAGGCAAACAGGCTGTAGGGAGATTTAAAAGTTGAAACCAAAGAGGCTGGGCAGTTAGCCATTGCTTTGTGCCACATTTGTGTCTGCTTTACACAAAATAAAAGTTTCACTTACGTTCCTGGCACTTTCTTCTTTGGAAGGAAGTACAAGGCAGCAGCTGTAATTTTAATCAGCAAGAAGGCAATGCCCAATCCAATCCAAATATCTGCAAAATCAGAGCAATCAAAGACTGAAATAAGTGACAGGAAACACTCAAAGAATAATGTGAAAGATATTTCTTTCTTTCTACAGTCCCACCATTTTGAAGGAGACTTGAAGTTGCAAGCTGAAGAGGCTTAGCATTTATGTGGCAACGATTTCCTTTCCATTCTTTTCCACATCTGTGAATAAAAAAAAAAATCACTGACAAAGAGAGAAGCAAACAGTGACAAGCACACAAAAAATTAAAATCCTTTTAAACACTTTTACCAGTGACTAAAGCTCACACACGAATCATAAAGAGCAGCATCAGTGTAAATAGAATGAAATGAAAGTGAGAAGTACACAAAACAAATCAAAGACCTAAACATATTTTTTATCCCACAGCAAGAGAAATTTGAATAATTCCCCCATTACTCCCCATGGAAGGGTTAAATAAGTTTCTGAGCCAAGGATCTTGGACTCTAATATAGAAAAAGACACATGATGAGAGTTGAGTAGGATGTTTTTCTCCCTTCATCTAATTGGTCTCCCTTTTGTTTTACCATTTTCTTGTAAAAATGATAACCCTTCAACAGATGTCTCTTCAGAACTGAAGCACTCATTTGAGCTAACAACTGTAGCCATGTCAAATTATTCTTTTCTGTGTGGTTCAAATCCATTCTGATTGGAAACAATCTGACACAAGCTTTGATGTTTTATTTTAACTTGGCAGTTAACAGCTAATCACAGTCACACACACACACACACACACACAAAAGTGTGTATAATTTCTCACTTTAATTTGCCTGAGTTTAGGTCTTGGCTACCTATTTTCATTGCAGCCTTCTCCATCAGAATGAAGGGACCTTTGAGAGCCAGATGAGGGTCAGCTGCCTCTGATGAGACAGTCAGCAATTAGGAGCACAATACTGGATACAGCAGGGAGCCTCAAGATATCTGTAGGCACCTTCATTTACAAACCCTAAATGAATGACTTGTGTAAAGGGTTGGCTACATATTGACATGTAAGTTTCAGGAACGCCACTTGATGAGCTCAACCCTATCCTAAGTTCTGCACTGGAATGACTTTTACTGACTTTTCAATTCACTGGATGGCTGTTGGTTTAAGACTGGTTGAAGGATTACCTTGCTTAAGGCTAGTAATTTGTATACTGATGACTTCTAATTTTAGAGACTGGATCCAATAGCATATTCTGACATGCTCCTTTTAAAGAAAGTACTGATCTACCTGGGCTTGTGCTCATCTACCTGGACCTGTGCAAAGCACTTGACACTGTCCCACATGATATTCTGACCTCTAAACTGGAATGATACAAATTTGATGGGTGGACCACTCATTGGATGAGGGACTGGCTGGCTGGTCACACCCAAAGGGGTTGTGATCAGAGGCTCAGAGTCCAAATGAAGATTTGCGAGGAGTGGTGTTCCTCAAGGGTTGGTACTCAGGCTGGTGCTGTTTAACATCTTTGGTGACATGGACAGTGGAATCGAGTGCACCTTCAGCAAGTCTGCAGATGATACCAAATTGTGTGGCGAAGTCAACATGCTGGATGGAAGGGATGCCATCCAGAGGGACCTTGTCAGGCTTGAAAAGTGGACTTGTGCAAACTGCCTGAAGTTCAACAAGGCCAAGTGCAAGGTTCTGTACCTGGGTCAAGGCAATCTCATGCACCAATACAGACTGGAAAGAGAAAGGATTTCAGACAGTCTGGAGTAGAAGAACTTCAGTGTGGTGGTGGACCAGAAGCTCAACATGAGGCATCAATGTTTGCTTGCAGCTCAGAAAGCCAACTGGGTCCTGGGCTGCATCAAACAGAGCACAGACAGCAGGTCGAAGGAGGTGATTCTCCCCTTCTGCTCTTTCAAGACCCCACCTGGAGTACTGTGTCCAGTTCTGGAGTCCCCAGCACAAGAAGGACACAGAGCTCCTGGAATGTGTCCAAAGGAGACCCACGAAAATGATCAGGGGAATGGAGCATCTTCCCTATGAAGACAGGCTAAAGAAGTTGGGATTGATCATCCTGGAGGAAAAGAGGCTCTGAGGTGACCTTATAGCAACCTTCTAAATAGCTGTAGGGGGCCTACAAGAAAGCTGGGGTAGGGCTTTTTACACAGGTGTGGAGGAGAAGGGTTACTGGTGTCAAATTTGAAGAGGGGAGATTGAGGTTAGATATTAGGAAGAAATGCTTTAATCTGAGAGTGGTAAGACACTGGCACAGGTTGCCCAAGGAAGCTGCGGCTGCCCCCTCCCTGGAAGCGTTCAAGGCCAGGCTGGATGCAGCCTTGAGCAACCTGGTCTAGTGGAAGGTGTCTCTGCCCATGCAGGGAGGTTGGAACCAGATGATCTTTAAGGTTCCTTCTAACCCAAGCCATTCTGTGATTCTATGATTCTATGAAAATTGGCACAATTTGAGCTGACAGCTCTGTCTGAGCTGGAAAACCTTGCATTTGTTGACTGAAAATACCTGGTCCCTTCAGTCATCCTTCTTCAGTGTACTACCAAAAATTATATAATTTCATAAGCTGTTCTTTTATATGGACTGCTGATTTTATACAAATGTCAAAATGCAATTGGGCTCATACCATGTGGAGCCATGCAGAAACATTGCAATCTGATGCTAATCACCCACCAAAATAATTTTCTGATTGCTTTCAGTCGTATAATTACTTTTTTCCCTATTTTCCAGATTTTATGTTTCGCAAGATCTGCTTTTAACCAAAATTGCCCTTTTTCTTGTCACTGCAGAACGTACTTGGCTGTGAAAGACAAGATGAAGAAATAGATTTGCAGCTGCAGACAAGCACTAGTCAGACATGGCAGGAGAGGTGCCATCTGCTACTCTGGAGCCACTGAGGGATGGGTCACCTCAGGGCTGGAAAGAGGTTGTTCTCATGAAGCAAGTGTGTGTGTTGGCAAAAGTATGGGAAAATCCTACAACCCAGTAATGACAAAATATAGCTTCTTATGTTATGCCTCCATATATTGGTGAAATTTTCCATGTATTCGTGCTATGTTTGAATTACTGATAAAAAAATAAAACAACTCTTAGTCTTACAGATAACTAGTTTGTCTTCTTACACATACATACAGGTTTTATAATCCATGACTAATTACTTTGGGTTTGCCATTTAATCTCTTCCATATCTCTGAAGCACAACAGTACTATCATATGTTGTCATATGATATATATTTGTTAGGAATCTGAAGTCAGACTATCAACATGAAATGATTTTCCACTTAGTGGAACTAGCTTGCTACCAGAAGTGTCACCTTATAAGCTTACAATTGCTTGTATACATGTATAAAAGATAAAAAGTGGATTTAAGTTAATCAGAGCATCTCTGGAACTTGGTAACTAGGACAACTTAAGAACAAATATGGGTGAAAAATACTGGAAAATGTGAAGTATGGGGACTGTTTCTAGGGAAAGGGAGGAGGAAGGCAAAAAAGCCAAAGACAGGAAAGACAGAATAGCTAATCCCAAAGACTGGATTAGAAAAGGAGTACTAAAAGCAAAAAACTTGGAGAGTGAGTGTATAATCTGGACAAGAATTACCACTTAAAATCAGGAGATTCATTCAACCGTTCCTAAAGTTTGTCTGTTCATTACTTACATCATGCCAAAATGCCACATTCTCAAGTAAAAAAAACAAAAAAACCAAAACAAACAAAAAACCAACCAACAAAGAAAACAACCAAACAAACAAATAAACAAAAACAAACAAAAAGAAAATTACAAAACCAAGAGAAAAGAAGAGTTACAAGTAGCTGAAAAGCCTGCAACTTTCAGTGAGACCACGGGAAAAAAATTGGAAAATAGTTCAATAATTGGCTCTCAGCTGCTACAACCACTTCCTTTGGCTTTAACAGAAGCCAAGCATTTCTGTGCCCATACCAGAGGAGAACTTGTCTTAAATACCCTCAAAAAAAAATCTTGTTTTATATAGGTTTTACAGGATTTTGATCCTCTGTAGAAACTCTTGACTACAGTGATAGCTGTGGTAAAGAAATTGCTCTCCAACTTCAGAGAATAGAATGAGAATTTTAGTGGCACCAATATCTGTCAATAACTTAGGTTAGAGAAAGCAAAAGTTCTAGACCATGAATTTAAGATAAAATAAAAATAATTCTAAACAAGCACTCCATTGGAAAGCTGAGGAATATTCTAAAGTGAAAAAGCTTAGGGGCTCTTATGGCTGATAGGAGGTTTTGATAAGAAAAAAAAGATTGAGACTGGTTTACTGATCAGAAAATTATATTCCTCTCTATATAAATTTATAACTAAATATATATAATATAATTTTAAAACTAAAACCCAGAAACCATTTCAGGCTGTAACCAACCAATCAAACTACTTTGGAAGTTAACCAAAACTTATACACAGAATCCATTGTCTGGAATGAAATATATAGATTCATAGAATGGTCCAGGCTGGAAATGACCAGGTTGCTCAAAGCCCCATCCAAGCTGTCCCTGAACACTGCCAGGGAGGGGACATCTACAGATTCCCTGAGTAACTTGTTCCAGTGCTCACCACTTTTGCAGGAAAGAATTTTGTCCTAATATCTAATCTATATCTACCCCCTTCCAGTCTAAAACTGTTCCCCTGCATACTATCACTACATACACTTGCAAAAAGAACCTTTCTAGCTTTCAAGTAGTCCCCTTCAGGTACATCTACCCACTTCTTTGATTCTAACTCTTTGCAGACCTCTTTGTAGCTGTGTGAGGTGGGTAATGCAACGGTGTTGTTCTCATCTGGTACCTTTTTCTGTAGCATTTACACTCTGTCCAGTGCATGCAAGACTGTGTGGTTGATAAAAGAAAGGTCTCCATCTTTATATCCAGGAATAAAATAAAAAAAAAAAAAAAAAAAAAAAAAATCAGGAAAAAGGCAGAAAGGCAAGTTCCAAGTGAAGTGTGGTATCAGTTCATAGTGTTTTTGAGGACAAGGAAGAGATTTCCTTAGCTGTGTGTACTGAGGAAACAGAATACATGTTCCTTTGCTTTTGCAACCACAATAATACATTCTCATCCCTCAACCCCCAGACTTTGTCCTTTGGCTGTTACTGCAAAACTGTATCAGTTAATAAGAGTAATAATATCAGGCAGATGTATAGGGAATGAAGTCAAACTTCAACTTTCTCCTGTGCAGTCCTTGACATGCAATTCTGAACTGAACCTTAATGACTCTAATAGCTCCAGGCAGGTCAGAGTATCCTGTAGTATGCACCCAAGAGATGGCTCACTTGAAGTCCAGTTAATGAAGGAGAACACTCTTAATTACCTCCCCATTGCTGTGCATGGGCTGTACTTAGCAGCTCTTACTTTCAGCTGGGAGGCAGATAAGTTGCTTCTTCAAAGTCACCATTAGCTTCCTCCCTGATGAGAGCAGTTGGGCATGTGCAAACGCTGATGTAGTGGAAGGACCTTGCAAAGTGCAGATCAACCATCTCTTCTGGCAATGTGTTAAATCTTCATTAAGAGGGTAGTAGGAATTTTGAAGAGCTTCCTTAATAATCCCTTTCTGCTATTTTGTTTTTAAGACAGACAACTCTGAAAAGGCTCTGAATTTATCTCTTGAGCCATGAAGCTGAAATTCCACATTATTTATGTACAATTAATTTCCTTGGACTAATTACATCTTGACTAATTAGCAGCAGCATATTTTACATGAGTCTTAAGCTTATCTGAAATACAAAGTTAGCCACTGCAATCTATTCAGACAGGAAGCTCCTCATAGTTGAAACAGGAGGAGCAAGGGAGAAAGACAGATGAAATAGCACTTGAGTACTTCCATCCCAGTGCACATCCTAATCTATCCTGCCTGACAAAATGTCTTTTGCTATTAGCAAGTTCTTACGGGAAAGTCACCCTGGAGGGAGGAATGTTAACCCTCCAAATTTGCTTCTAGGATTTCTAACTCATTTCCTGGTATAGATATTGGTTATGCAGAGGAATGACTTTAGCAATGCCTGTGTTGCTGCATCCTGTGCCTGAGGTTATGGATCATCTCACTCAGAATGAAAAATAAAAAGCAGATAAGATTTTTGTTGTTTTTGATGTTCGTTCAGTGCAGGTTTAATTTACATGAATGTGCCTGACTGATACCCTGCTGCATCTCAGAATATGAAACTTTGTGCTATAATAAAGGTAGCATACGCAAAACTCTAAATAAGTACAGATGTGTACTTGATTGCTCATTTTCCTTCTGGCATTTCATTCCTGACTTGGGCAACTATTTTCTCCATTCTGAGACAGATAAATGCTATCAATATAATGTGTATGGTTATGTTATTATGTATGGTTCTTCGGTAGGGGCGAATGACAAGAGCTTTGCAGTAGGGAATCAAGCCCATGACCTCCAAGAATAAACATGATGATAGCTCCATATTAACTTGGAAAGAGAAATTCCAGCAAGCTCTATATTCAAGCGAGGCCTTGAGGCATATGGAAAACTGAATGCTACAATTTGTTTGGTTTGTTTCTTTGTTGGGGGTTATTTTTTGTTTGGCTTTTTTGGTTTTTTTTCTTCCTCAGCAACAGTAATTACAGATATTTCAAAATGACTGATGTTCAGTATCATAGAATCATAGAATCATAGAATTGGCTGGGTTGGAAGGGACCTCAGAGATCATCCAGTCCAACCCTTGTATAAAGCAGTGTTCTGTGTTTTACTTTTTGAAAGTTGTTAACTTTACTCAAAACACAGTATTGTTTTCCCTTTTTTTCATAAGTCCTGTTGTTTTATGTTGTACCTGATTAAAAGCTAAAAATATTAAATCATAAATGGTGGTCTGTCCTGTGAGAAGTCTCTCCTGATCTCTCTGGCTGGGGTGCTGTCTGGGTTGGGGGTCTATTTGTCACCTCTCCCTCTGCTGCTACTGCTGGTGCTCCTGAATCCTGTTTTCTTTATGGAGAAAACTTCCTTCATTTAGGCAGGCTGCCTTCTCATGTCTGAGCTGGGACCCTGAACTCAGGCACCTCCATGTGCTGCTGAGCCCAGTTTGGGACCATCCTCATTGGGAAGCAATCACCAATTGAGGAGCATGGGTTTCATATTTACATATTTCTATATAAGTCACCATCATTATATTGTTATTTATTATTTCATTAAAACCATTCTAGGTTTTTTTTTCCAACCTTAAAGTATCTTTCCCTTATTTTCCTTTTTATCTTCCCCTGGGAGTGTAGTGGGGGAATAACAGAGAGCACCTGTCACCTAGTTATTTGCTAAAATTATGACAATGAAAATGCCCACAGTATTTTTATTTCTAATAAATTGCTTAAATCTACCCAGGGTAAAATGAACTGCTCAAATAATGGAGACAAAACAGAAAAAAATAATTACTAGACAAATGACAGTGACCACAGATTCCCCTGCACACAGAAATTTCATAAGTAGATGGGAGTGAGGTACACTCAGCATGTGATACGTGTAAAAACAGCACTAATTTCTCTTTTTGTCTGCAGCTGTCCATAACACAGATCACTCAGTCACTGGCAAAACAATTAACAAAAGATAAGTAGAGAGCTAGGTACTCCTATTTGCAATAGCTCTCTTGTCATTCTCTCTGCCAAAGTGCACCTCTTCTCTGCTCAGAGACATATCTGCTTTCTTATTTTTCTCTGAAACATTTTTCACACAGAAAACCCTAATATCCTCTGCCATTTTTACATTCAGAACAGCCAACAGTTAGCCATTTAGAGTGCATGGTATCATCAGTATGTAAATGAAAGTTGTAGTATTTATCAACATATACAAACCTCCTGGTAGTAAATTTGGTGTTAACAGGCTCAGAAGATATACTTATGATGAAGGTAACTTGTTGCCTGCTAACTGTAGCTGGAACTGGGAGTCTCATT
Organism: Heliangelus exortis; assembly: GCF_036169615.1. Classification (NCBI taxonomy): domain Eukaryota; kingdom Metazoa; phylum Chordata; class Aves; order Apodiformes; family Trochilidae; genus Heliangelus; species Heliangelus exortis. The sequence goes on from NC_092423.1 coordinate 20,025,313, forward strand.
ATTTCATTTGTGATTAAACACAGAGGAGAAACAAGGAGAAACCTCTCTTGGAACAGACAAGTGAAGAGGATGGTAAAATTGAATGTCAAGTGCTTCAGATCAAACATTCAAACATCACAGCTAGCAAGGCATCCAGAGAATAATTAACTCAGGAATGAAAAGATGTAAAAACTTTGGTATTCTGCTTCTTAAAATCATGGAACCATGGGGTGAAGGTGGCAGAGAAAGTAAAATACCTGGATACATCACCAGGTGACTATGAGTTAGCAATGCTATGTAACCTTAGGGGGAAAAAACCTGAAGAGTGCAAGAAGCTGTAGCATGTAGGTAAGGGCACATTAACCCACTGGGAGACAGTTAGATGTTTTCTGAAACACTGTACAGTTCTGGTCATACCTGTTCAAAAATATGAACTTGGAGATAAGGCACAGTCAGACTATTAGGGTGAGCTGAAAAATATAAAGTTTGTCTTACAAGAGGGTTTCTGAAGAGTTCAGCTTGTTTAGTTTACTGAAAGAAGAGCAAAAAGGTATATCTCTAGAAACACTTAGGAAGATGAACATAAAGAGGTACTGAGGGTTTTTTAAGGTTATGGAGTGATACTGGCACAATTACAAATGGGTGTAAACTGGCTATGAATACATTTATGAGAATATTATTAGAAAGTATCCAAAAAGAAGATCAAGACTCTTACCCTTCCTGTATTTCTCATGATAAATTTCTTTAGAAGAGTCAGCTCTTACCTGTTGTACCTGGTACCATGGACTCCTAAGAACCTTAGATGCTGGAAACTCCCATCAGTGCATCAAAGTAGAGAGCAATATGTAAGCCAAGATTTCCCCATAGTTAGCTATAAAAGAAAGCTAACTAAACTCTGAATAGAATTGTATAATGTGACTGGATGTGATAACAAGGGCCTTGATTTGAGGTAGAAACAGATATGTTTCTAAATAGTTCTATTCTAGAAACTGCTAAAATTCATAACTGGCAAATACGAGTCAACATGAGGCAGAGTAATATGAGCTATAAACAGATTCTAAATGAAATGTAAGCACTCTGAAAAAAGATCTGGGCATCCTCATAGATTATTCAACTGCTCACTTTGTATCATAAAAAGCATGCACTATGCATAGAGGGTAAGATAGAAGACATTAGAGATTATAGTGATTAAAATCATATGGCAGAGATTGAGAAGATCAGATTTAATTTACACAGAAGACGAGTGAGAGAAGATATGATGAAGAAAAACTAAATGATATATCCTAAATGGAGGAAAAATTGTTTGTTGCTGTCTATCCTCCAGAACATTCAATCAAACTGAAAGGAAATTCATCTTAAACTAATAATAAAGAAGCTATTTGTCAGATACTGCTTAACTGACCTGAGGGAGTCCTTGCCAGGGTACATCTTAGAAGCCAAGAACTTAATGATATGTACTGGAAAGAGTTCCTTAAAAGAGTGAATGAAACTCTTTAGAGAATGCAGAGCTTAAAGTGCTAACAGATGGCAATTTGGAAGAAAATTCATATTGGCATCGTAATTTTCTACATGCATTTTCTCATTTCTTTGCTCCCAGGGTGTGCTATCAGTTACTCCCAGGTCCCCACCGTGACACACTGTGATTACTCATTGCTCTTACAGCCACAAAGAGAGGTTCTAATTACAGCCTGTGTTGAAAAAGGAAAGGTAACTGTTAGAAAGACTCAGTCAGTGAATATAACTGCTTTTTGCACAGATACACAATGAAATTCTGGTGATCAGTTGTAAAGTTTAGAGTGGGACATTAACCACGTGAAACAGGACACACCTAGACACAATCCAGACTAGGATATACTATGTAAAATAGAGGCTATAACATTTTCACAATAACTAGTTCAGATTAGACAGGTGCATCTTGGTGTTGCACAGCTAAGTAGGAGGAACAGCACCTTAATGCTTTCTCTTAAATGTTTAAACAGAAAACAAGCAATGTCTGATGTTGGAATAGGAACATGAGGTTGAGCATTTTATCACAGACAGCTTGTGACAAGCCTTAGGTCCAGGCAAACCTTTTACTAAAGGGGGAAGGGTAAAGACCATCTCCAGCTTCAGTCATTTTAAATAGAGATGATTGGAACATTTCAGAGCAAATATTTTTTACTGAATTTAGTTGACACATAAAATACCTCATGTTTCACAGAAAAATTGAAATTAAGTTTTAAAGAAATTCTCTCAGTGTCTGAAAATTTCCTGATCTCCTGTCTGATTTCTTTGCCTGGCTCCTACTCTAAAAACTTAAGAACAAAAAGTTGCTTTGCTTAGAATTACACTGATTTGAAAAACAAATCACTTTATAGTGTCACTAAATTTTTTCCTGATTCAAACTCATATGATAGTTTTCTACATGACTTTTTTTTTGTCCCAAGTGTATTTTCTTCTGCCAAAAGGAATCACAGACCTTTATGAAAATTATTCCCTGTTCATTTGCTTTTTTTCAATGAAGCAGGCCCCAACTGAATTCACCAAGGGTTGGTATGTGGCATGCTCTCTATTTTATGGCACGGGTTCGTTCAGCAATAGTAGAAATATGTGCTCACAGCAGACATACAGACCTCAAATTCAGCATTTCAAACAATTATATGCTTTTTAATGCTACCTTTCCCCACCTTCTTAAAAAATAGTTTTCTGGTAACAGATTTTCCACAATCATAAAATAACACTGACAGTTAAAAGCCCCAGTGAGGCAAATGGGGAAGGTGCTCCTGGCACTGAAGAAAGGATTTGGTGCTAGATTCTAGACAGAAATAGCTATCCTGTTAGCTAACCATTTTACAAAATGAAAGGCTTAAGATTTCTTCCATTTAAAAAAATAATTAATTTAAAAATAGAATTTTCTTTAGGACAAAGCAGTATTTCAATTCCACTTTATTTGAAGAGCAACCCACCAGAAAGGCATATTGATTAATTCTAACTGATGCTGACACAAGATATTCACACAACAGAAAAGAAATAGCTCAAACCTATGTAGTGAATTTGATCACTGACCACTGGAGATCAGAACTCAAACTATGACTGAATCCTGAATTTCAGCCCACTGCTTTTGAGCCTGGAGATGTGCTTTGTAAAACATTAAAGCCAGAACAAATAACATTGTCCATAAAAAAACCTCTTGCCATTTTACACTTGAATAAAACAGTGAAAATTTGTAATTTTGTGAACTAGAATTAAAAGACAGGATACTGTGAGTGCAGGGCTGGCAACTCAGAGGAGTTTTGGGTGCAGGTGCTTCAAGTGATATGCCGAGCACAGGGAATATTGCACTAGTGAAAAAAGGGTCTTATCTATTTTCTCTTAAACCTAGGAGATTGAACTAATACAAATTACCATTTACAAAATGAAGTGAACCTACTCAAAAGTCTGTATCAGTACAGCAGCATCTGAACTGCTGAAGCAAAGTAAAAAAAGCTCACTGAAGAGATATGCCTTGGCTTAAATCAGCTTACAGTAAAGAATGACTCTTTCATGCCAGTCTGTCTGTCCATCTTGGTTTCAATTCTTGTTTCCCACTTATTTTTTACTATCTTAAAATTTGATCCAAACTTACATGACTTTCTTTTTTTGCCTTCCTGTGTTTCTCCTATTCTTTCCCTCCCTCCCTTGTGCTACTTGTGGAACATGAAGTTGGACATCATATTTGATTTGCTCTTGAAGATTACAAGGAGAAGAGCATAAAGAGAAAGGAGAGAAGGAGACAGAGAAAACATAAATCTCAAGAAACCACTTTTTATGTGTTTGTGTCTCAGAGACAGCCCCTGGCTGCAACTTCTGAAAGAATAAAGATTAAGGAATGACCTAACAGAGAGCCTGACCATGCAGCTGCATTGACAGCTGGTAACAAAACTATTTTGCTTTCAGAAATGATGCTGATTTCATATTCTTGACCAATGGCAGTGTTTTGTCTGTATTAAACCAGACATTTGGCACTAGTGATTGAAACTATGTGATAAAAGTATTTTCTTTCCTTTGCCCTTGCCCCTTTTCAGCATTGGTCTGGTCTTTTATCAGCTGAAATGGTCTGCTTTAACCAGAGCCTGCCAGCATAGGGTGCTGCTCCTGGCAGGTAGATTGCAGTATATTTTGGAGATCATAAATCATATTGTCATTCTCAGACAGTCATAAATTTACCTGCTTACATGGGAGACAACACTAGACAATACCACCTAATGCTGCTTCCTCTCAACACTATACAAGCTAGGTGCACAAATACAGGCTAAGATTACATCAACAAAAACATATTCTGTCAAGCTTTTTGCTTGTACTTTAAAGGTCTGTCTACAGGAAACAAACAACTAAGCAAAAAGCCACAAAATTTCTCTCTTGCTTACTTTCCATGTACTAGAGACAGTGGGTTACACTTCATCTGAATTACCCATCTCTCAGCAAATGCAGTTAAGTTCAACATGTGCCAGTGTGGTCCATGGAAAAGAGTAATGCTGGGTTGTTTTCTCTGCATGAATTGTACAGTCATCTTCTGATATTAGAGATGAATTTCACAGAAGTCTGGCAAATTTACTCTCTGGTTTCTTGCTAACAAGTTAAATTTATGAAACCTTCAGAGAAATGACCTTTAAACAATTTATGAGAACCTAAGACACTTCAGATGCAATAAAAATAATGTCATCACAACCTTTCACCTAGCTCCCCGTTCTGTTAGTGTTGTTATGGTTACAGAGTCAAGACTTCAGAATTTAAGAAAAACTGGAATTAAGTATTCCCAGGCAATTTCAATTCAAACTCTCATGTATGTGTGTTCAGACACTGTAATTGGAAGACCACAAACTCCCCCTGCACCTCCCTCACAAATAAAAACCTTCAATTCTGGTATTCAGTGTTTGACTTTCCAAAAAAACCATTATCATTGCATACAGCAGAGGTAATTTACTATACCTAATACAAAACAGAAATCCCCCATTTTTGTTATGAGTAGCTCAATTGTCTCTTCTGTCATCAGTGTTTAGACCTTCTAACTTCAGCATTAATGCTACTCTATTAGCTAGCAGGAAGAGAACCTTGAAATGTAAGTATTTTCTTGAATTTTTTTTGAGAAGAATAGGTAACTCTAAACCTGGTTTATTTGCCTAAATTAAAAAAAAAAAAAACAACAAAAAACAATGGTTTATTTCAACTGTTATGCTTGGCACTTTGATAAAGTAAAATATTTCCCATGGTCTTTAATATGCCATATATTGATAATAACACATGGTGAACTAAGGCTAATGATGGCAGAATTTCTAAAAGCATCCCAGCATCCATTCAACCTTTTTGCCTTGGTTGCAGCAAGGAATATGTGATACAGATGAAGAATGGCAAAATATTTCCTTGATTCTAATGCTGCTGTGCAATGAATCCCTGTACTTGTATAATTCAGAGCAGCCTTCATGCTGCTTAACATGCACCACCAGGCAGAAAAAAAAAACCCTAGTTAACCTGTGTTGTTCATCAACAGCACTAACAGACAGGTGGCATCCAAAAATCTCTGAGGTCAAAGAATCCTTGTTATGTTCTGTTTTTCTTATGATGATCTTATGTCGACTGTTGGGATAAAGTGGCAGGGAGCCAAGACAAATATTCTGTATTAATAAGGAACAGATTTACATTTTGTAAAGGCACAGTGTCAGTGGAGGAAGGCACAGGACCAAGACTTCTGTATAAGCTGAAGTCAGCTCTTATATAGCTCAAAACCTGATTTCATTAACCGACTACTGTAAACGCAAGGACAAAGCAATTTTTCATCTGCCTGGGAAAAAAAAGTGTAAATTATTTCTTCATGGTTCCTTGCAGATGACTTTTTGACTATTCCAGACTGTTGCAAAGATGGTACAATGCTCTGTGTTTATTCTTCCACACCCAATAACTTAAAATCAAGAAAATATATCTTAATTTCACAAATCTTTTCAAAGACTGAGTAATAAATTTATCATATTACAGCACATCAACTATTTTTTTGTATTTATAGTAAATAAATTTATAAAATATCAAAACATGACATATTCTGAAATGTGTTGACAATGTGGCCTGAGTTAGCCAGCTCTGTAATGTGTAAAATCATTAAAAGCAGGTTGAATTTATTTGCATATTACAGTTTTTCAACTTTTGAGATTACACATTGATAAGATGATTTCAAAATTTTTCCTTTTTTTTTTCCTCAGAGCAGATCTTTTCAATGTTAATGTAAAAAAAAAAAAAAAACAGCCTACTATTTCACCCTTCTTTTCATTATGTACTCCGTGAATACGTGATGACCTGCTTTACAGAGCTGCCCATTTTTTCATAAAAAAGTTTCCTGCCAGTTTTTTCTGTCCTTTTTCTTGTCTTGGGAAACGCTCTTAATTTTAGAGCTTGGTAGTCCATAGCACCTTTCTTCTCTCTCCAATACTTGTACAGTGTAAATTTCTTAGCTATACTGTAATTTTAAACAAAACTCACCATCAGAACTTATATCTGAATCTGGAACACTAAACCCCAGAAGTGGGCACCAAATATACCCACAAAACCACAAAAATAGTGACAATCATAATGCAAGAACTACACAATAGCAGTTTTTGCCATTTTATAAGAGAACATGTGATGCTTGCTTTTCACATTGTATATTTGAGAATCTCTGTTTATTTACAAATGGAAACACACAGAAAGATTGCATGTTTGTTTTCAACTTTATGTTATTTTTCTTTAATCAGTGTGATAATCTTTCATTGAACCCTCTGATGGAGGAAGAAGATTCCTCTTTACCTGGGAAACTACTGAGCAGCTTTACAAGAGGAAGGGAGCAGAAAGGAGATCACAGAGCAAATGAGGCTTAGCAGGACAGGGAGACACAGCACAGAGCTGCCTGTCTGCAGCTCACATGTAAAAGACTGTGAAATGACAGAAAACAGAGGGATAGTCCTACTGAGCCAAGGGGATGCTTCCTCAGGACCAGAGGAGGAGCAGAGCTTGAGGCCACTCAGAAAGTGTTTGAGTTAACTGCAACAAGTAGGTAAGAGGACAACTGTGAGTTAATCCTTTTATTTCTGTTCTATTGTTCCTACTCATACTGAAGTTACTGAGTTTGAAAAGCATTCTAATTCAGATCCCAATAAAAGCTGGCTTTTAGTTTAAAAGCCTTTTTGTGTTTGGTCTAAGCACATCTACTTTTAAGATAGAGCATGTTGCAAGTACACCTTAAGGGATCAAAATATAACACATCAATATTACTAGGAAAAAAAGAAGCCAAATGTTTTTCTCTTGGCATGGGTTTGACCTTAGGGCAGGTCAGAAAACATTGCAACCTTGGCAGCCACAGAACTAGAGCCTTCATTTAGGGTCCTCATTTCTGGGGGGTGATGATGTGGAAAAAGTTAAAACCACTGGCCAAGGGGGTAGCTGTATCTGTAGGTGTTTTCCCCTGCACAAGCACAATAGAAGACTCAGCAGCTGGGAATTGGCAGGAGCTTGAGCCTGCCTCTGCATGGCTGAAAATTGTGCAGGCTGGAGGGAAACATTCTTTACAATGGGTTTTGCCTTCCAGCCAGTGGTTGGGACTTACTTTTGTAACTATTTAAAAAAAAATATATAGACACTTATGCTACAAACTACAGTACAAATGACACAAATTTGCATGTTCCTTATTCTCTCAGTTATCTCATTATAGAAGATTTTAATATAATGAAATATTAGATTGTATAAAGTGCTGATTAATAGAAATTTTAATAAAAATATGTCCTGCTAACAGTGGATTTAATAATGCCTAGTTTTCTATGTGTTCATGTCCATTCATACTCTCAATAACATCACTTTTCTCATGTCCTCATGATTTCTTCCATCTTTAGCCTCTTTCAGTTCTTCTCTAAATACTCTCAACTCTCTCAAGAGCACATAGTTCTCAACAAGTTACATGGTGTCATGAGACAAGTGTGTGTTGATTTGTTGGTTACCACATGCAGGTCAAGGAGAATAGATAACTATTGGGCTCAAACTGCCATTTTGTCCTTTTGTTTTTAGATATTAGTGGACTATGAATTAGGTTTTCATGTCTTTCTATAGTAAATGTTTTTCAAAAAAATTCTAGGGCTATCACAGCTTGGACAGCTCTGTCTCTCTTGTCAAGATTGGTCAAAAATGACTGACCACATAAATGTGAATTTGGGTAGAGCCATGGACTGACAAATAGAACAGCAATACAGTCATGCTAACTTTGTTTTCTTGGAATATCAGGATAAAACGAAGTTTAAAAATAAAGAATTTCTCTGTTCTGTTTGCAACTGGATCCAAATTTCATGTCCCAGTAACAATCTCTGTAAATCACTGTGTATGAGTAGACTAAGGGAAAGTTTACTGGTTATTTACAATAAATCTCAGAAAGCAGCTTTGTGCTACATCTGTTTCTAGATGAATGGCACAAGAGGAAATCTTGATGAATGGAGGCACTTCTAGTGTAGGCAGTAATAAGCATACACTGTGTTATGGACAAACAGTGCCCAGAATGAGAGAAACCAATATTTTCCCAGTATTTACACCTCTGTCATCTTGTCCTTACTGTGCTATCTTCAACTTGATTTTTGACTCTTCAGAAGCTCTACCTCCTCCTCCATCATTGGTGTTGTCTTATTTCAGTTCATAGCCAAACACATCCCTCTCTGAATTAAAGGCCTTAAAACTATTTTCAGTTAACTAAGAGCTCCACCACTTTAGAAACACATCTATGTATCTCCACAAGAGAGATTTCACTCCTACACTGACTGATTCTTGCATCTCCTTCAGATTCTTTATCCTAACTGAGCTTATCTGAGCAAGATGGGTACAGGCGATGCAGTTCTCTGCTCAGGCTGACCCAATGAAAGTTTAAACAGCCTTAATAACTTCACTTTGACTGTAAAGGTTATTTGGAATTGATCAGAGAACAAATTTTGGTTCAGGCAACAAGCATACACATGGCTGACACACATACCCTTACCACACCCCTCAATCCTCCAGCTTTTTAATGAACTCTAAAGTGACTTGACAGAATAGAAAGGAAAAAAAGCTCCAATTTAAAAAAAACTAAAAGAAAAGTAATTGAATTATTTGTTTTCAGCCTCTTAAATAAGTAAGGAATTTAAGTGGCAGTACTTAAGAAACCACATTTTTGGGTGCTGTACACCCCATTCTCAAAATTTGATTCATAAATATGTTCGTAATACTTTATGGATATCTATTTTTTCAACTTTAAGCAGTTAAAGTAATGGCAGAGTTCTATTACAAGAAATTCAATTCAGGATTTTTTTCTCAAATATCCAGGAGAGAAAGGAATGTTTATAATCCTCTTTCATGTTCAAAGACTTCCTTTGAAGGTCAGCAGTTAGCTGGGGATATAATCACAAACATTGCAGCAGTTAGGATTTCTGAATATGGAAGAATAATACTTCTGTCCACTTATAACAGGCTGAAGATTATAATCTCTTTCTGAGCCTCTTTCCTAGAATTCCAACAAAAAAAAAATGTATTTTTTCTGATATTTAAGATTTTGGACAGGTGATAAATAGCACTCAACTAGTTTGTAAGATACTTCTACAGAATATCTTAATAAGAAAAAGAAGTGAGGAAGCAAAGCAAACTTAACAACCAAAACCAAAAAATAAGTTGTTCTAAATAAAAATGAAAAATTATATCTGTGTCACTGATTTCACATAAGACACTTGGCTGGTAGTACTTTAGAAAAAGAGACATTTTGTGCCAGATCTTAGAGCTAGATATCAGTTAAAGAAATTATGATTATAACAAAGTAAGACTATAATAAAGAATAAAACCAAATCAGTTATATTAGGAGCAATGAGAAAAACCCTGACCTTTTAAATTTGGGAAATCCTTTCAAAAGATTCTAAGAGCTATTCTTTGAATATTGGAAAATGACAATTGCCAACCAAACCTGGAATGTGAACTTGAAGGACTGGGCTTTGTCACAAACTTGAAATCAGAGGATGAAAACAATCAAGGTCAAGTCTTGTCTTTTAGTAGTTTATACAGTTCAATACTGATGAAACTGTTTCATCGTTCAGCATACCAGCTGTTAAGGGTTGACATGAGATCAATATTTTGTGTTCATGTACTTGGTGTTCTTGTGAAGAACCCCTTATATGAATTTATCTACCCTTAAGGTTAACAATTTTTCCCTGGACATTTAATGCTACTCTCATGTTTGTCTCTAAGCACTTCTCTTCTAGCTTTTCTTTTATTTCTTCCTCAAGAAAGAAACTCTGAGAACTTACTTTCCATGAAGATTCAATAAAAATTGCCTTCCTGTTGCTCTGGTCACTCACACAGAAAAAGGAAGTTAAACTGTTTGCTGACATATCTCTCATGGTTTGGGTCTGTGCCTTTGCTTGAGACTGCTGCCAGAAGTTTGTCTTGCACAGACAATACTTTGTGGTTGGTGACTTCACTGGGAAGAACGAGCCAGGAATTGGAGAAATGTCCTGTGTGCCATATCTGTGGTGATTAGGAAAGCATTACTGGATCCACACTTCTTAAACTACAGCAGATGTGCTTATTTTGTGGTAACCTTTCAGTGGAAGAAAGCCATTCGCTGGCCCCTAAACCCCATCTTAGCTAATCATAAGGGAGGATAGCAAATGCAGTATTTTTCTCATGACATTTCATAAACACAGGGTTTCAAGATGAAATGTGAATGGAAAGGCCAATAATCCTTCCATCCCTTGTGATCTGCACAGAATTGCGGTTTGCCTGGACTGGCTGGAAGCTCAGGGTAATTATTTGGAAAGATTGACACTGTTTAGAGAGCCAGCGTATCTGGATCAATTCCTATCTTACTCCTGAATTATTTGGAAAATAGAGATGAATCTTGATACACTCATTGCTAGCAGATATATAAATTCTATGCTACCACAGTGAGATGTAGAATTTCTATAAATATAACCAATATTGTCCTACAAGGAATTTAGCTCAAAGTCAGCCCTAGGGAAACAGAAATGTCTACATCAACCAACATTTACGTAGAAGTGAGTGGAAATTAAAGATGTAGAGACATTGTTTGTTTAGTCTAAGGATATCTGATTTACTCCTGCATGTACTATGTGACATTATGAATACAAAGCTAAAAGCTCCAGTGACAGCTGACCAGAGCAGAATAAGCAGTTCCAGTTTTGCTTTGAATACATTACTGAAAATAATCTTTACTGATTATTCTTAACTAGCCTGGGATTTCAGTACTAAAGTCCAGTAGATTTTATTAATCTCTTATGTACATTGTCTTATTCTAACACTATCTTCCAAAAGCCTCAGCAACAATAAAAAAATAAACAGAAAAAGTGTACTTTTTATAAATTTCATTTTCAACTTCTTGAAATAAGTACACAATAAAATCCAAGTGTTCTGCGAGAACTTGCATTATGCTTCCTCTTTTTCACAACAGAACTTTCAGGGACTGCTTTTCTGGTTTCTCAGGGTACTTGGAAGTCTCAAAGAGCATATAGAACCTTAACATCTGTTTATGTACTTAAAATTTACAATTGCAGTTCCTGTGTTTGTTATTATATCTGTGTCCCATTTCATCGAGGCAAACAAAACTCCAAAGAGCCCCTCTTATGCCGAGCATGAAACAAACACACCCAAAGGGTTGGAGGAGAAAGTGCACTGCTATGAACTCATTACTCATGAAGTAGTTAAGTAAAAGAGAGGTAAAGGGTAAACTTTATTAAGCACTAGTCAAGCACTATTGCATCAGAAAGCCTCTTGAAAGTAGATAGATATGGAATTTTAGATTGTTTGTCTGCTTTGGAAGACCTTATATTAGGGTAGCTGCACAAGCAAAACTCAGCAATCCTCAATTCCAGATTTGTACTTTATTCTCAGAACTAGTTTTATACTAGTTTGTTGGTTTGTCTTTTTTTTCCTTCAAAAAAATTTTTTTAAAGGTCCAGCCATCTTTCTGCCTGACTCCATAAATCTGTGCCTGAAACAGCACAAAAATTTCTTTGTTGAAGAATGAAATTAGCCAGGAGGAATGCTCACACTGGCACTGCTCTGAATACATAACTTCAATAACTTTTTAAACCACTAAAAATTGTGGCTTATCATTTTCTTGTGCTTCCTGTTTCACTGATGATGCACTATAGTATGAACCACAGATAGAAGAGTCCTCTGACAACTTTCATATTTTGGTAACATTGGAAGAGTGAGTGTTTTGGGTTCCAGAGTGGAAATACTTCATAATGAGGACATAATTAATTCACAAGAAGCCTTGAACATTTCCAGGAATGGGGCATCCAGAACTTCCCTGAGCAACCTGTTGCAGTGTCTCCTCACCCTCACAATAAAGAATTTCTTCCTAATTTCTAATTCAAATGTATTCTCCTTCAGTTTAAAACCATCACCCCTATCATACCACTACACATCCTTGCAAAGTCCCTCCCCAGCTTTCCTGTAGCCCCTTCAGTTACTGGAAGTCCACTATAGGCTTTCCTTAGAACCTCCTCTTTTTGAGGAACCCTATTCCATTGTGTAATATTTAGTAAAGTCTAAGAAAAATTGAATTTACAGAATTAGGGTAAAATCTCCCTGACTAATTAGGGAATAATATATCCCTTGTATCTTATAAATTGCATGCATTTTCTTTTTTTTTTTTTGTCCTAGTTCCAGGTAAAAAGAAAGAAATTAATGTGGTTTGATTGTGGTTCTTTTAAGTTTTGCTGAGTTTGTTTGGTTGCTATTTTTTTGTTTGCTGTTTTGTTTTGTTTTGCTTTTCCAAAGACCTTATGAACTCTAAATTACTTTCTTGAGCCAGCCTGAAAAAGGGGAAAGGTTTAATTTTGATTACTAATACAGCACATCTGTGCTTCTGAAATGTCATCATCAGAGCTTTGACAGTAGCAGTCTAGCCTGTCTTTACCTAAGAATTTTACAGTTCACTTCTTCGCTCTTTTGGGGAATGCTTGTACATTCTTTGCAGTTATAAGGAAAAATATTCAAATAAAGATGGCCTTGAAAATTTACCAAAGTATTTGCTTTGGCTTTTGTATGCCAATATCAGCTGTGAGGATTTCATACTACTGGAACAAAATATGCTATTAAAAAAGAGGGCTCAAGACTGAAGATGAATAAGTTGTAAGAGAAGCTCGAATGTCAAAGGCAAGATTATTTTTGTACTGTGCTTTGATTCTCTCAATTTATAGGGAAAGCATGTGTCTCATTCCTTCCTGAGCTCAGTCCTTCTTTCATGCACATTTAGACTGAAGTTATTTTGAAAGAGATACTTGCTTTCTGTTCAGTAAGTATAAAAGGTTTTGCCAAATTGTGCTCTAAACTTTGACAAGAGTGCAGTAACTTGTTAAAATACAAAAAATCTATTGCTATCCTTGTGTGCTGGGTAGGGAACAAGTCTGTGTTAGACCCTGGATTAGCATCCAGGATTTTAAATATATCTTGCTGTCTATAGTAATAGCATGCTGAAAAGTATTCCAAAGGCAAAGAATATTAGAAAGATAGCTGTAAAACATTATCTACACATCTATATCCATGCATAGATTTAAAAAAAAAAAATTATTATATTTGTTACACTGGTATAATCTAGTTTATTTCATTGGTTATACAGCTGTATGCACATTTTTAGCTTCCTCTACTAGTTTACAGTCCATAAAAAATATTCCCAGCTACTTATGCTAAGCAAAACATTCTCAATCTGAGATTTTTGCTCATTTCATTACAAAAAGCATACTGATAGCCTTCACTGATAGCATAAGGGAAGCCCTGACAACTGGAGAAAAGTTTGGTAAAAAACCTATTAAAAAACTAGAACTATAATAATGAATAGCCACTGCATAGCCTCAAAATGCAGTCTGTCAATCACCTCACCTTCCCCTCCAGAAGGATGGGAAGATAATCTGTGTGGCTTTCTACGACTATGCAAATACAATATTTCCCAAACACTAAAATATTTAACATGTTTTTGGGGACCTTTCTTCCATTTTCTCATGTCTCAAACAATTCTCAAGTTTATAAAGTATTAATTTATAGAAGAGATAAAGAAAAGAAATAAAAGCTTTTTTCCACCTATTGAAGTCTTTTAATAAAGGATGGTTAAAAACCACCTGTAATCAGAGTTTTAAATTTTAAATTAATATTTTAAATATTTGTATTATTATTGTATTAATTTGTATACATTTTTTTAATTTGTATTACCATACAAATTAAACCATGTACTTTAATTAACCTGACAAAACCCAGTGGTTTGCAAACAGTACCAGACAAACTGTGGTTCGCAGTTTCCAGAGGAAAAATTACTATTTATAAGCTATAATTCTGCCTCATGAAAAAAAAAGCATTAAAAAATTCAGCTTTATGCGGCAATGCTTAAAAATTATGAGTTCTGAGTCATGCAAAGCTGCACTATCAGTAACTTCTGTAGGAAACTCAAGCATGCAAGGACTGCATAATACAGGCTCCATTTAGCTGTAGGTAGTCATCTTGTTAGCCTCATTTTACAACCCGAAGCAAAATTTTCTATTTGCACAACTTTTGCCACCAAACTCAGTTGAGCAGGCATTTCATCAGTGGAAAATACAATATCTGATAAGGATGAATGTCAAAAGACTTAAAATACAAAATTGAAAAATTCTAAGTAGAAGCAAGGAAATGCATGAAGCAATAAAAATAGTTTTCTAATATACTAGGTTAATGACCCAGAGCTTAAACTCATTTTATGTTAGAATTTAGACAATTCTTAGTGTGGAATCTCACCTAGCTGTTACATTAAAGAAGCCATCATCACATATTATTGCCTCCAATACTGTTTTCTTTTCTAACAAAGATACTTGTTGAGGGTTAGCCGGATGCAATGCACATGTTTAGACACCTGATACCTGAAATCCATCCAAGGAATTTATACAGCTCAAAGTATGTACAAAACTAGAGATAAAAATGGAGAAGCCAGTTTGGGCTTGTTGACAATCCTTTCTCACTAACTACAGAGACCATCACCACAGTTTTGTCTTCCATGTGGCTGCAGAGAGGGTGAACTAGGGCATGGCTTAGTTTATCTAGGGAGTTCACAGCTAGGAAGCCATATGATTTGTCTGTTGATACAAAACCACATGTCCTGCAAATAAATAAAGACTAGGATTAAATACACAACCTGGCAAGTTAGTTTTCTCACCCACAGGGAAATAATTCACTTTAATCCAAACCTTTATCACCTTCACCATAAAAAACCAAGCAAACAAACAAACAAAAACAAACCCCAAACAAGTAAAACCTCAGCCTCTTGCAGTATACTGAATTCTGAAGCCTAGCTTGCTGATATTTAGTCTTGCTGTAACTGGTGTTGACACTCATACAGTAAATCATGCATAAAACTACATTAACTTGACAGACTTTAAAGGATATTTCAAATTTCACATATATCATACAATGCAATATATATATATATTTAGGAGAAAACACTTTCTGTACTTGAAAACATGACTTGCAGACCAGATACACCTTAAGTGTATATGTGCTTTTTCCCTAAAGGACATACAAAAATATGTGTAGCAATAGCACATAGTTACTGCTTCCCTTTTAGAGTTGTAGCCTTGTAGCTCATTAGAGCAATAGCAAACATAAAAAGATCCTTCCAAGTGTTGAGAAAAATCCCCTGTGCTTGTATGCTTGCTTAAAATTGAAACACATAGAGCTTTCCAGATCAGCCAATACTGCAAAAGCTGGCCGGAAAAGTTCAAAAGTTCTTAATTTAGTAGAATTTTCTGCTTTTAGATCCCTTAGCCACCTAGCAACAGCACAAAAGGTAAAATTCTTGGAGACGTAGTCACACTGAATGAAAAAGAGGGAAAACTGAAAATGTTCAAGATAGCTTGAGGACACTGTGACACCGTCTGTCCAGTGGGTCAGACTGAGTGGGCCACATATCAGTATATATCAGTATACAGCTAATATAGAATAGGAGTTGTCTGCCTTTCCTACACAGCTTACACAGTAACACATTCTCAGGTGCAGATCATCACTGTCCCCATCTTTCCTGATGTCTTCTGCACAGGCCTATCTGCTTCACAGTCTTCCTCACTGTAGTGAAACTCCAAATCTCTTATCAACATACTGGATGGTATATATGTTTTCTAGAAGCCTCCCTTACAACTGCTATGATACATTTTGTATTGTATTAGATACACCCAACCAGTAGCCTCCAGGTAGCTCTTACAGAGAGGGCTCTAGTAGTGAGGTGACTCTAGGCAATGAAGTTTTGCTATGGAAACAAGCAGAAAAGAATACAGGTTTTCACACCAAGTACTACCTCTTACTTTCTGCTAAAGCCAGGAAGAAGGAGTCTAAAAGAAGACTCAAGCTAAGTAGGAAAATCTGAACCCAGAGTGAGTTAATTATTGTTGGATTTTATATGCAATCCAAAACACTTAACTTATGTGCCTATAAATAGACATACTCAAAGATGTTTTAAAATTTCTGTGGACAAAAGATAGCCGCATAAAAGTGAAGCAGAGGGGTTTTTAGGAGAAGAATCTATTTATGCATTCATTTTACAGTGATTCTTCCTGGTTTTGAAAAAAGCAAATTGTGATTTAAAGCTTTTAATATATATTTCCTAGCCTCCAGCATTTGGAGTTTGTAGGAATACCCATCAGGGAACCCTCCATACTTTGGCAAACATCCAATAGCCAATATTAATTAACATTCTCCCATATAAAAATATCTCACATCATCACTCAACAAGCATAGTCTCTTTACAGATACACTTTCCAGATTCTAAGCTTGTCCCTACCATAGACAGACATATATATCTCCTGATTTTTAAATGTAATAATGCTTGTAGGTCTGAGATATGTCATTCTGACCTAAAGGTGCACTGTACTTAGTAAGTGTCCCTGTGGTTTCCTAGACCTTGTAGTTACCTCATTTCAGTTTGACCCTTTTTAAATAGTGAACTGAAGCTCAAAATATACATATAGGGTAATTATCAGGGAGGCTGAGAGTTATAGCTTCTTAAACAACTGATACTAAATTTTGTGAGGAGAGGAAATCCAGCTGAGGAGAAAAATTTTCCCATAAGCACTCTTAAAAGCCCAAGTAATTTTCACTGTATCTGCTAAATTATACTTATTTGCCTATACCTTCCTCAGTAAGATTATAGTATCTTCATTTTTTATCAGATAAATATAATTCTCACTGATGTGAGGTTGATGAGGTAGTAGATTCATTTTCCAAAAAGAAACACACAGTTACTATTATTGCAAAAGCTAAGTGTCAGCTCCTGTCAGCTACAAAATCTTGCAAGAAAAATACATGAATAATGTTCACCAGGCTCTTTGCTTTAGAAATTGTCTCAGAAATTCCCTGTTGATATTTTATTCAGGTAAAAATCTCCCCACTCAGCAAAGATACCATAAAGACACCACTGGAAAACCACAGTTT
Organism: Heliangelus exortis; assembly: GCF_036169615.1. Taxonomy (NCBI): domain Eukaryota; kingdom Metazoa; phylum Chordata; class Aves; order Apodiformes; family Trochilidae; genus Heliangelus; species Heliangelus exortis. The sequence goes on from NC_092423.1 coordinate 20,042,743, forward strand.
GCTTTCCACCATGACCAGTGGGCTTTATCTAAACCACCCCCCTCCTTTACTGGTGCTATTCAGATTTTCTAGCACTGCATCATTCAAGAGGGACTTCGTCCATTTGTCAGAGTAGATGACTGTAAGCTACTTTGCTTGAAGTTTTACAGACACCTTTAGCTTTAGTTTTCCATTAAAAAAAAAGGGTAAAACTCAAGAGTTAAATGACAAAGTCTAATTAACATTTGAGCCAGATGCTAGAGCTATCTCAGCACCTGAGCAGAATGATGATCAGAAACGTTTGTTGTGAAACCAAGCTTTGGGTCTGTTCAGTCATCCATTTAATTGAGCAAAACTTTAAATTACACGGAAATAAACTTTAAGTTCCATAGAGACAACCTTGGTTTAGTTTTAGAATAAAGAAACTGAAAAAGATAAATTCCTTCCAAAATCATTGGATTCAGCAATCAGCTGCTTCAGACCACTCACAAGTGAACTTCACAAGATGTTGCTGGAGATGGTGGCAAAACTGCCCTATACATTTGATAGCTTTGACTGAAATAAATGTTTGGGGGCTTTTTTTTTTGTTTTTTTGTTGTTTCTTGAAGCTGAGCTGACCTCAGGATTGTACTATTGTCTGCAAGGAGGAAGAAAAGAAGCAAAAGGTTGAACTGCTTCTAAATAGAAAAAGACAGCCAGTGTGTATCCATTTGTAAAGAAATAATTGATATTTTGCTCAATGGAAAGATTCTTAATAAGTAAAACTTATTTGAACAAATTAATATACTTCTAAGTCTTTTGGTTCAAGAGGGAAAAATATAAAAAATTATAAAATTTTTCCAAAGTTCTGCCTTATTTTTTTCCTTTTTTCTTTTTGGTATTATTTTTTATATCTGTGTTGTAATTTTTATTCTAATGTTTACTCATTTTGTCTAACATTCATCATTTTATTACATTTTTCTTATTTATTTTTATTGCTATATCAGCAATCCTCCCTGTAACTGAGGTGAGAATCTCTGAGAGCACCAGGATAAATATCTCAAGTGGAATTGTCATCTTTACTCATGAATTGGATGTGTCTATATTTCCAGTCTCTAGGCTTTGCATTTTCATCTTACCACATGCTGTGTTCTTCCAACAACTTCATCTTCTTAGGTGGGAATACTATTATCACAACATTTTCATGACAGATTATGTAATATTAAGACAATACCCACCCTTTGAATTTTTAGAGATCAATACCACCATCATTCCTCAAAAATCCAATGATGTACATGTAAGAGTACATCAAAGGCAAACAAAGAAATCCCCTTCATTCCTCATTGGAAGACATTACTCAGAGAGGATGTGGATTTTCTATCCTTTGGTGCAGAAGACACTTGGGTGGAAAAGGTACTGAGCTCGTCTTCTGTGGCATTATTTACAGCTGCATTACAGGGTTTCTCTTCAAAAACATACTGTGCTTACCAGAAGTTAATCTTTTGAAGACAAAATCAGATTTTGAGAAAATGCCTCAACTATGAAAAATGTAATTTCTTTCCCCTTTTTAATTTTTGTGGAATACTACTTGTTATTTTACCACTGTGAAGAAAATATTTTGCACATTAAAGAGAATATTTGTGGTTATAATGAGCTCATTTTCAAATGAGAAGTGGTACAAACCAAATAGCCTGGAAGTTTTCTAAGCAGAGTAAGTAAAAATCCCCTCCTCTGAATGACTTACAACCCCGGAAAATGAATTATTTTCTAAAAGATAAAGGAGACAGTAATATTTTTCACTTTCATTACATAAAGGAAGCAAATAAAATAATTCAGTTTCTATACTTTGGGTCAAATTATCTTTTATATACACAGCTACAAAGATAACCTAAATTAGTTATCTGTGTATAATGACTCATTAAACTTCTCATCTCCACAGCTCAGTAACCTATATTGTACAAATTCAATGTAATTTTAAAAACTGCTTAATGAAGATGTATTGCTAATATATAATATGATTGTTTAATTACAGTCCAGTGAATGTAATTATATTTTCTGATTAAGGAGAGAGACTTCTTAAAGCTCAGACAATAATAAAATCTCTCTCATTATATTCCTTAGTATTTGCCAGTGTAACTGGTCTGAAATTTGGTATGTTACACACAGATTGTATGTGTGTTTATATAAAATAAAAGACAAGTACTGGATTATGGTTTGTTTTTTTTTTTTTTTTAATGTGATTTTAGGACATTTAAAATGTGATTGTATTGTCTTAATATTGTCTAGAGGGTATGAGAGTTAAAATTATATATTATCAGTCCGGTAAAATACTTTCTTTCCTATTGTCAGGGTTGTGGTTTGGTTTTTTTTTTTTGGTTTTTTTTTCAGTATTAGTACTGCTTTTGAAGCCTCACTCAAACACACATTTTGCAGCCTGCTTGTTTTCACCAACATTTCTTTCCTGTGTTTCCAGAGGTCTGTGGTCTCACTTAAAACCAAAACCTAAACAAAAGCAAAAACCAAAAACAACAACAACAAAAAAACCCCAAAAACAAACAAACAAAAAAAACCCAAACAAAAAAAACCCACAAAAAAACCCCACTTGATGAACAGCTGGGGAAAGTACACATATAATTTAAAGAGCAGTTTTGAAATCAGACTATTGAAATTGCAAGAATTCAAACCATTATCACTCAACTCATCAGTATCTGATGTGCAGCCACTGCAGCTGATCTCCAGCACAGGCCACTTGGCTGCACCTCTACTGGAGGAGAGAACTCAGTAAGGACAAACAGGAGCAGCATCCTGGAAAATGAGAGAAGCTGGAGCATTTCAGACTCAAGTTCCACCTAGCCTGCAGCCAAGTAGTAAGAACATGATAATCATATCTGAAATATGCCTCAAGTACTCTTCTGACAAAATAGGAGAAGCAAGTGCAAGTGGCTTTTAAACCTAACTCGAGTCAAATATTAGAAAGGATCAGGGCAGCCATTAAGCTGTATTTCACTCAAGTAGGATGCAAACCATCACTTCCAGACACTGTTGCTCTACATCTACTAACACTTGGTTTAGGATGAACGTTTTTGGAGAACATTCACCACTGTATCATTAGTCACATTTTCAAATTCTGTGGCCTCTCCCTGATGTTACTACCATCATTATGCAACAGCTAAGAAAAGCTATTTTCAGTAGCATGAACAGTAATTATAGCAACCTTACACACAGACCCTGTTACTTACTCCTGTATATACTGAAACTTTATCAAGATTTGTAGCCACTCTTGTCTTTTCCATGTCTTGTACAGATATCTCTTCACAGTGGGATGTCAGACCTCACCTTCTACCTCCTCAAAAGAAGGTATCCCCATTTAAGTCTATCATCCCTTCTTCAGGAAATTTACTTTCTTGAAAACAAGAAAGTAAAGCAATGTCTTTTCCATGATAATTTCTATGGGTTTAATTTTTTTGCCCCTAAGAAATGTCAATTGGGATATTTGTACTTTCTTAAACCTTATGGTACATTTTTAATCTTTTCTTTCCTCTCATGATGTTGACTTGTGGGGTTTTCGAATATCATGCAGAATCTTATCTCAGAATTTGTTAATTTCCCTGTTATTATTTGTATGAGTAATTCCTTCAATTCCTTATAAAGCCTTGGATGGTACTGATATCAGACTGTTCATCTGGCTATTCTTTTCCTTTTCCGTTTGCTATTCACCAGTCAAGTCCTTTACTGGCAGAGCTTTCAGAAAGCCTTCTAGTCTTGTAAAATGCACTACTTTCCTAGTTTTCTTGAACAGAAATTACTTATTTCCCTAACACAAGCAGATACAGATCTTGTTGCTATGTTAGTCCATCACTTAGGTCATTTTCATATCTGCCTTTACTCTGACTACCTATATTTTGCATTAGAACTCACATCGTGTCCCTTGCTGAATGGTGAGGGAAAATATCCTATTTGCTATTTTATTATTCCAACTATCTTTTATTTCTGTGGATAATGAACACTTGCAAATTTGGTTTATTTTCATTTGCAAGTCCTACCATAAATTGAATTTTTATAATTCTCTTGAATCCTTAAAATCTCAGTTAATCCCCCCACGCCTTATGCCTACAAGTAATTTTCTTCTTGATCAATGGTTTAATCTACCCCTTGTAAACTCCTGGCTATTCCCAATCCTTTTGTTTCCTGCTCACTATCCATTCCATTTCAACTGAACTGTTCCCCTATGTTTTTTGCTCCCTTTCTCTCTTTCTGTGTCTGAGAAATTGTGAATCAGACAGCTTAATGAACCTCAAAGATTCTTGCAGAGACCATCTTCTATTCTACAACAGGAGAGATTTTTTGGCAAATCTACAGCTCATTAACAGTGTTTTCTGAGACCTTAATCATAGTGTTCTATATGAAAGTACATGTATTTTCTGGGTATGTTATTTATCACATTACTTCAACACCTGCTGCACATAAGGCATAATTTTTCATAGAAGCATGCATTGTTAAATGTTCATTTGAAACACAAGATACAGAAAACTTAAGGTGTCATGCCAATAGGTTGTGTCATGTAATGACAGATGAAAGTTAGAGGAAATTCTGATAAATAATATTCTTCTCAAAGTGTGGTTTAACTCAGCAACTGTAAATAAAAATAATGTAGACATGCAGAGACTTTTAAAAAATACACTGCTATTAAATGTCACTTTAGTCCCTGGAGGAAAAAAACAGCTCTTTCCCAAATTCAAGCATAAACACATCCCCAGTGAAACTTACTGGCACAATGGAATATTGTCCTTGATGATGCATTGTCCTCCATTTTTGCAGTATTCTTCGGGACAAACTGCAAACACATAGGTAAAAATTTTAATTTAAATTCCCCCTTTCTGCCTGCCTCCCATTATTATATTTATCACTGTCTGATTTTCAGAATGGCAGGATATTCACAACAGTAATTTTGGGTGCTTAGCACTTCCAAAAGCTCTTCCTTTTGACTTGACATTTGGTGATACAAGTGTCAAGTCATGAATACATTATAGTCAGTGTGCTCGTTTTGACCCTATAGAAATCCTGGTGGTTCACTTGAACAGGCTTCTAATCTTTCTCAAGTCAGAGTTTCAACTGACCCCAGAATTGAGCTTTTGCCACTTACATGATATTCAAATAAGAATAGATAAAATAAGAGCTAAAGGACTTATATTTAATAAAGTACTTAAGTCTACTTCATTAATAATAGCTTTTATATAGGGGTGATGAATAGACGCCTCTGTGTCACCAACCTTTATATTAAATATGTCCAGAATTTTAACACTTAGAGTCATATTCTCATAAAGGCTAGATAAATCAGTCAAAAAGAGTAAAGGTATTTAAATGGAGTAGGACATACAGTGATATATTACTATCCGTTGACATGGATTTCCACATCATCAGATTTAATTTTACTGACAGTTACTCTTACATCCCAAGAACAACAAAAACTCAAGCCCTAAACCAAATCCCCTCAGTCTTCTCTATTAAGAAAATAACTGTTTGTCCTGGTTCGAGGGGGCCAGGATAAAAATTGCCTAAGGCTAAACTGACCCAAGACCTTCTGCCCCCCTCCAGGCACTGCCGTGGCCGTGGCCGTGGCTGTGGCTGTGGATGTAGATGAATAGCAGCACCTACAGGGAGGAGAAGGTGGGTCAGGTGACCCACAGTGACCAATCACATTGCTCCTGCCTGTGGGGCTCAGTATAAAATGGCTCTGAAGAGAGCTCCTGGCCTCTTAGGTTGGGGTCTATCTGTCTGTCATTTCTCCCTGTGTTGTCCCTGTATCCTGTTCTCTCAGTGGGGAAGAACACAGTTCACTGAGACGGGTCACCCTCCCCTTCCTCACTGAGCAGAACCAGCTTGGCCCCTCCATGGCTGGTGCAGACTGGACTTGGGCACCTCCATCTGCTTCCAAGTCCAGTTCGAGACTTTTCCGAGCAGGAAGTAATTACCATGTGAGGAGTATGGATTCTGTATTTACATCTTTGCATATATTTGTATGTTATCCGTTAACTGCTATTATTATTTTATATTAATCTATTCTAGAGGGTTTTTTTCCCAACTTTAAATTCTCTCTTCCTTATTCCTCTTTTTATTTCCCCCTGGGAGTGTAGTAGGGGAGTAACAGTCAGCTGCTTATTGCCTAAAACTGTATCTTTGGTCAAATGCAAATCAGACCTAAAAAATTCTGGATGCATGACACAAAATTAGTTGCTGAGGCAAATCAACAGGGTTATCCTGTGTGGACACATCTATTTTTAAGAAGAAAATCTGTGAATTGCTTGCTTCAAATATCTGCTTTCTGATAGAATACTGGAAGATCTGTAATTTACTGTCAGACAAGTCTACTAGTTGATGTTCCATATTGGACTAATTTTTGAGTATATTCCTTTCCATTCAAAATAATTCTTACCAAATTTACCATCCTCTCTGTAAAACTGGTAATTTCTGATGTCCTCTCACATTAAAATAAGAAATAGAACAAACGAACATAATACACACAGTATTTGTGAGAAAGCTTCACACCTGGAGAAACCAGTGGATACCTCCTACCAAGAAGTGAATGTAAAACTTTTTCTTTGTGAAAAAAAAAACATTTGCAATGGGTTCTATTATTACAATACATACTATATATTGTGAACATTATTACATAACTCAAAATAAATTTTAAAAACTGAGTTAAACTCTCAGTTAATGCAACTTCACTAAAGTCAGGAGATTAATGCAGAACTGGATGAGACCTTGTAACTGGCTTGGGGAAGAACTGCGGTAGCTTTTGTGCCACTGAAGGGGATGCTTTGAATCTAAATTTAATTTTTCATACATACAATTTTTTTGTTTTTTTAAATAGAAATCAGATTCAAACTGGATGTGCACTACTGGACTGGTGTTACCTTAGTCCATTTTTCTCTATTGCAAACCAAACTGAATATTGTGCACTCTGCTAAGAGAAACGCTGTACAGTTTGTTTTATTTTCCAACCTGGATTGCTCTAACACTTTAAAAAAAAAAAAAAAAAAAAAAAAAGAAAATCCTCTTAACTCAGAAATATAGGTTAACTTGATTCAATTAGCTAAAATCAAGAGAATGAGTCAATAGTATACTACAGAGGCTTTTTTAACATTGTGTTTATATCTTATGAAGCAACCCTAGTGAATACGTCAACTAAGCATATTATTTATATTCTTTCCCATCTCTTTCTCACAGTTTTATCCGTGTCACTTTCATCAGAAAAATTCGTGCCTGCTGGAATTTGGTTAAGTTTTAGCACAGGAAAATCAGCCAGCTTTGAGGGCTGCCTAAAAATTTAGTAGGAAATGACTATACTTTTTGTTTCAAATGATATTTTTATGCAAAACTAAGTACCTGAACAGCTGGACTCATCAAGGCTGAAATCAATGCAGTCTGCAATGCCATCACAACGCTGGGAAGTTGCTATACATTGATTAGTTGATGCACATAATAAAGAACCATCAAAACAGTTGTTAATGGCTGAAACAAAAGGTAACATGGCAGTTACTACCAGTATATTTCTTTTTCTCAATGTTAAAAAACCATCAGAAAATTTGATTCATTCTATAGTATATAAACCTGCATCTGTGTGACTTCTACAACCTTTTATCTTCAAAGGCTTTCAACTTTATTACTGAGTAGATAAATAAATAAACAAACAAACACAGAGTACAGATGTTACAGAAGTTGGATTTTCCCATGTTGTCTTTGTGTAGAAGCAGAGGGCATATTTACTTAAAACGTTGACAGAGTAAGCTGCAAAATCCCAATGAAAATCCATAAAAAATATATCCAGGTACAAATTAAATCTGTAGAAACTATGAAAATATCACAACTCCACAGAAAGCATACCATTTGTTCTATTTACTAGGTATTTTAATCTTACCAGAACTACAATAGATACATTTTGGTACACTAGAGAGAACTGAGTAATAATTTTTTATTCATTGCTAAAATCCCTTCACTCAGATGGTGCTGGGGTCTGTGGAAAAATAATGTATACATCCCATTGGAGTTAATGTTTCCTTTACACCCTTACTATTGTAATCAGGAATTAAAAAATTAAATTAAAACAATTAGACTAAATATGTATGATAACATGCCCATCACTAAAGCTGAGAGCAAGAAGACAGATAGCAAAGTACAACATCTGTAACTAGAAAGCAATTCCAGTATTTTCTTGTAAAAAGGAGCAAGTAATAAAATCTACCACATTAGTAGGCATAAAACAATATTAACATAATACTGGACAACATAACTGCTGACTGAACTCTACAGGAAATTCTGTCTGTGTAAATCTGAGTCATGAGGAAAAGCATTTCTGTGGTAGAAGTTGTGGTTTTAGTTGGGATCTGACTATTGCATTTTGTTTTGTTTTGTTTTGTTTTTTGTCCAGGCCTTCTTTTGGATTTCGTACTTAATCTCCACAAGATGCATTTTTTTACAACTGGCCTTTATCCCAGAAGAATATTTTCTCTGATGATTTCTTGAATTCAGAAGCCAGTACATTTTTTGACTGTCTATTGTTCCACTTAAATAAACAAAATTGCTAAGGGAAAAGGCACACACAGAATGGAAGGTGACTGGAAGTGATTCCTAAACTGAATTCTTCTAAAATCAGCAGGAAGATCTGATCTGCACCAAACAGAAAAAAAACCAAAACACTTTGCTACTTAAATCTTACTCTGTTTTCATAACTGCTTAGGAAAAAAACCAGTCAATGTAGTAGGATATGGCAGGGAAGTCTTCAGTAGCAAACAGATAGAGGAGGAAAAAGGGTTGAATGAAGATTAATGAGAAGCAGTTCATTTGGGACACATGAAACTTCCACATGTCAATGGGCATATGGAATTTAAGATAAATACATCCAAAATTATGGACTTTGCCAACCAAGAGCCCAATTCTACACAAAAGTGCCTAGAAAGGCATGTACAGTTAATATGCAAAATCCATGCTAATTTCATAATTTGTTAAAATAAATGGCATGTAGAGTGGCCTACATGCATATTCAGTAGTTTTGATATAAAAATATTAAAGAACTTGAATTTCTAGCCTGCTCAAAACTGGTAATTTACTAATTGTTTTGATTTTTATGAGGATGAAAATAAAATGTTAAAAAACTTTTGCTGAATTAGAAGTTTAAGAAGAAATGTTTATATATATATGAAAAAAATTTTTTTTTTCTACATAGCTAATTATGAACTATGGAATGAAATATTTGGCTTCAGTTAATCTACCAATAATGATATATTTTGAAATAGGCAGAAACTCACTTTTGTGTCTCTAAAACTTCATGATACCTCACTAAATTTACAGTTCAAAGCCTGTTGTCTTTACGTTTTGCTGTGAGCCCTTTTTCATGGTCAGGGCACAGACTGCTGCTACTGCATGGACTTTTGACTTGATTTCAAAATCCTTGAAAGGTCAGAACTGCCATTAATGCTGCTGAATTACAGAACTGTGAAATCTACTGTCATATTGTAGTCAGAGATGAGGCAATGCAAATGCAGGTGACTGATCTATGGAAAAAAATGGAAATGCTTCCAATTATTAACAGCAATACAATATAAGAGATTTTAAGCATTTATCACAGTTAACAGCCAGAGAATAAGAATGCATAAGCAAAATTATTTCTAAATGCATATTGTCTCTCCAGATAACATATTATATGTGATACAAATAATATTTCACTTCATTTTCACTTCATTCTTTTTATCTCTGTTTCCAGAAAGTAAGTAGACATTGCCTTAACTATAGTAATGAAAACAACTTACGGCACCCAACTTCATCTTCGTTAAGGTGGCAGTCAGGTACACCATCACATTTCAGGAGGGATGGGATACAGCCTTTGGAAGGACACAGGAACTCAGTCAGTTTGCAGGAGTCCAGAGGCGTGGTGGTGGTGGTGGTGGGACAGTTCATTTCATCACTTCCATCCATGCATTCCTCAGTCCCATTGCATTTTGCAGTGAGAGACAAACACTGCTGCACATATGAACATGTGAACTGGTCACCACTGCATGTTGGAGGGTGTAGATCAGCTGATCCTACAAGAAAAGAAATAGTGTTTATTGATCCTTTTCCTTCAGTAGTCATTTAGGCTTAGGAATTAATGGGAAAGAAGCTGACTGATTACAAAACTCTTAAAAAACCCAAAACAACTTATATAAAAACAAGTTATTGTTGGAGTATTTTGCTTCTAAAGTTCAAGTTTAGCTTTTTCTTTGATCCTATTACTGCTTGTGCCATGTACATATAGGTGGGTTAATGCCAAAGTATCAGTAAAACTTATCTTTTCCCTGTATTAAAAAAAGGGTTAAAAGTCTTGCAAATGCAATGAGGAAAAATCAGAAGAGATAAAAGTTTGAGGCCAGGTGAGACACATAGTCAGTGATAGTATGTCTGGTTTTATTCATCAGCAGATGGTCTTTTACAGTGTACAGTAAACATGGCATCACAATAAGGTGGATTGTTTTAAAAGCAAGATACAACAAACAGAGACCATGCTAGCTACAGACATTGCTTACCAGACACCACACTTTCCCACAATGGAACATCCTGTGTAAAGCCAAAAGTTGAAAGAATACATCATCCCTTTGTTCAGAACAGGTGTCCTTCAAATTATTTACTATCTTACCTGGCTATAAGCCCTGCCTCATCTTTATTTTTCTGGCAGCAGGCCTTGCCTCATTGCTATCTTTGGTCAGTGTTGCTTTGCAGCCTGGGACCCTACCTTTTTGCGAGCTCTAAGGTCTCCCAAATTATTGAAGAGGCCCCCCACATAAAATAGCCCTGAAGTTACAATCATCCTCTATTTTTATATTGAATAAGAGAACAAAAATCAAAGACTACATGTAAACCTGGATCAACAAGGAACTAGTTTCCTAGAAGGCTGTTAAACATAATAAGATCTGTACCTTTAGCAGAGTAAGAAAAACATTTTCATAATGTAATAACAAAGATGTAATGACATAAATTATTAACACTTTTGATTCTGTAGCTTAGTTTGATGTCACAGAGAACTGAATCAAAGAAAATAGTAGAAAAAAAAAGTCTAGGGTTTAACTGAAAAAAAAAACTTACAAATTTCAGACTTTAATTCAGGCAGCTGACAAAAGAAAAAATATCCCATGCTTACTTGCATTGCTGGAAAAAAATACTGAAAAAATTTCTGTGATCACTTATACAAATAAATGAGTCTCATATACTTAAGTTCCTCTTTCTCCTTACAGAAATCATTGCAACTGAATTTTACCAGCAGAAACATCAGAACAATTTGTGGAAACTAAATTCAAAGAAGTTGGCTGCGTTAACTGTGTTCTTACACCAAGAGTGCCTCCCATGGGAGCAATGTGATGGAATCCTGTCATCTTTGTTTTATGTGCAGGGAAAAGAGCAATATCTCCAGAACTTTATGTATTTAATCTTTTCTAGGTCAATTTGCAGCAGGGGAGTAAAGCAAATAATGTTATGATTCCGAGAGAAAACGAAAGACAAATTAAAGTCTCCACCTCTGTAAAAGACAGGAGGGCTAAAGCAGAGCAGATCAAGTGCAAAAGTTCATGGGAGGGTTTTAACTTGTGTTTTGAAATGGTGCAAGTGTTGGTCTCTGACCTCATAAGTCAACTGTTACTGCAATAAGACAAGAAATGCTGTAAGAGACTATATGGATTTTGGCATTATTTTATTACTTTTAATCCACTGGGCATAGAAATATATTTGTGTATTCTGTGATATCAGACTGGAGGTTTACAGTAGAACTTTGCTGAAACACATTTCTAAAACAATGAGCAGCAATAGCATTTTATACAAAAAATTACTACCTAATGCATTCAGAGAAACATAATAATATTATTATTTAACCATGTGGTTGCTTGTGAAACAGCTACAAGGAAAAAGATCTCAAACTTCTGAACTAACCTTGACCCGTGCTAGCTTAGCAATTTTGGATTTTCATGTTGAATTTATGTCAGAAAATCATAACTGAAAAGCTTCATAAAATAGAAATTTCCTGACATCATTTATTATCTCGTTTCATTAAATTCTATCATATTACTACAAATGTATATTTTATGCACTGGGCACAATCTAAACATAAAAAAATAATAGTACATTTTGGCACAGTGAAAATAATAACCTTCTGAACTTATGCCTTGTTTGTGATCAGAATTTAATCATAAATCCCTGAGAGATATATACTTTTAAATGGGATTGGAAAGACTGCATTTTCACGATGTGTTTTACAGACGTGTTAGTCTTAAATACATTTTTGTTTATGCTACTTCAAAAGGCTTATGATAGTTTTCTTTAGTTAGTTCATTATAGACTTTTAAACTTCAGTGCATTTGTTTTAACAAATTAAAATTGGTTTCGCCTTTACATTTTTTTCTACTTTGTTCCCCTACTTTAGCAGCTAATTAGTAACAGTAGCACATGAAGATGTTACAATTGTGTCCATCTTGAAGAATTTGTGTATAATGCCATGATTCTGCCAAGAAACCAATAAAATGGATGGAAAATCATGGGGAGAACATATTTGTCTCTTTATTGGTATAAAATAGGCACTGCTAGAGTTAATCATATGCAAGGGATAATTAAAATATAAATTATTTTATATTTTTAGTTTGTACTTGCTCTGAAGAAAAAAAAAATAAAGTATATTAGATAGATTTTTTTCCTCATGTTACTTCTGACCCTTTGCCTAGAGGGTATTTCAGCAGTGACAATTATTTAAGCTGCAGACCGCTCTGCTTAGGCATAAACTTTTGTCATTGTGTAGTCCAGTTGTTTGTTTTGGTTTGTTGGGTTTTTTTTGTTTTTCTGTTACAGTGGAAATTAGTCCCACAGTTCAATATGTTTGACTTTCCTATTGTCACTTGTTTATGGTGCAGGAAAGATTGCTTTTATAGTACAAATGTAAGATTTTGGACCCAGTTCAATTCCCTATGTCTGTCCTGTTCATGGGATGCTAACTAATAGGCTTCTACTCAACTCTGTTTTGAAAATTGAAACCCCCTCTTACACTCAATGATGCTTGAATGCATTGCCTGTTATGTCTCTGGTCTAGAATGTATCTTTAGGCTTTATTAGTACTGGTTCTTTTAGCCTTATGGTCACAATCATATAAACCACTTATGCATATAAATGATCATAGTTTAATAGTTAAGCAAATGCTTGAACGTTTATTTTTAAAATTTTATTTTACATTTTTTAAAATTTTATTATTTTTAATTTTTTTTTTAAATATTGATTTCATATTGTTGCTGGAAATACTATGGAGAAAGAAGTTCTTCCTTAGTTGTGTGCCAGTTATTTTAGAGTGTGCAGGATTTATTGAGAACAGTGAAGATGTCTCCAATTTATACTACTGGTTGCATTAGGAGTAAGATTAACCAGGGGTCTTCTTGAGGTCTGTTTTATGTTTTCAGCACAGTAATAAAAATCCAAAGGGATACTCTGGAATCATCAAAATAATTTTAGATCAGAAAAATAAATAAGATGAGAATATACCTCAAAGGCTGTAAGAATATCACCTTGCTTATTAACTCACATTAGGTACTAATTAGCTCACATCTGTTTAGTTTCAGATGCAATAGGAAAATTGTGCACTGGATGACATTCTGTAAAACACCATGATTGCCATGATATGCCACAACTCCCAAGTTCAATCTATTTTCTTTACATACAGTAGATTATAAAGGCTTTTCTTAATTATAAATTAAATGTGCCTGGTAAAAAATTGGAAAATATATATAATATATATACAAAACATCAATTTGTATATAGCTAACATTTAAAACTGACTAATTAGGAATATGCAAATCCAGAAAATCATTAACTAATTCCAACGGAAAAGAAGTCTCAAGCAACATATTAATGCAAAACTAATTACTTGCATTCAAAGCTAATATCTATGTAATTATTTATATTAAGCTCATCATTGCAGTATCTGCTACTGGCATGTCTCATTCAAAACACAGGAAATATCCATTCTGTTTACTTGCCACTGGGAAAAAATGAACTAAAATGTTAACACTGCAATGTGCTTTGTGATAAAAAATGAGCTGGTGCTAATGAGACTCATCACAAATACTCTCCATTGTGCTGAGTTATGTAGAGTTATAATCACCTGACTCAGCCATGGGAAACTAACTTTAAACTCATGCATATGCATGAGTATTACATCCACTCTTGTATTTATACATAATGGTTATTTAACCAGCAGAAGTGTGGTTTTTCAATGCAAATTGGACCATATGTTCGTGGCCCACAGGCCATTTCAGTCACTTAAATCATTAAATTCAACAATTGCCTAACACTGGCATCCCAAAAAAATGTTTCCCTCACCTTTTGCCTAATGCAGAAAAGATGTTTTCAACCCAGCACTCACCTCTGGAGAGTTGTGTTGCTCTCATTTTCAGAGCACACTCAGAAGTGAGGGAAATATTGTACAGGTTGTGTTTACAAAAAGCAGTACCAATTTGAAGCTTTTAAAAGCTTTTGAGATAAATCCACTGAAAATTATGTTTTCTAAGGAACACAGAATAAAAGCTTAGCTTTCTGTATCCAAGTTACATGATCACTGGAAAGCGAGACTGGAGATACTCAGGAATACATTTAATATTTGAACACAGATGAAAAGCAAACTCATCAAAAACTATTTTAGAGCAAACCTCTGCCCTGCAGAACACTAAATCTAGACTTAGACACGCCTGAAAAACAGCAGCAACCAGTTGATGTTTTATTTCAACTACAGGAATAGTGATTTTTTTAAAGTAGCAGGGCGATGACATGTCCTTATTTATTTTAATTTGCACTCAGTGTTGCTTTTTACATTGATTTTTATCTTGCGTATGACAAACAACCAAAATTAAAGAAAGGGATTAAAAAGTGGATAAAACATCTACTTATACATCATACAAAGACATTTTAATTAGGTCCTAAAAATAACATTTTAATTTAGTCCTAATGTTTTGTGGAACTCACCCATGAAGCTATGCAGTTATGACCTAAAGCCCCTACAAGCATCCTCATACTTTGAAGAGAAATTGGGTAGCTGACTTAGAAACAAACAAGCAAAAATCAAGCCAGCATGTCAAGAAAACCGAAATTTGTATGTACTGCTTCATGAACTGCAACAACTACAGCTGAATATAGCTGTATTTCATTTCTGTCAGATAAAATGCATTAAGTTACTGTTTTTTTTTTTTTTTTTCCAATGGGCTATTACACAGACATCATTGTGTGTTAAACTAAACCGACCTCAGGAGCTTATGATTTGGGAGTAAGAAGCCTTTGGAGCATGAAAAGCATAATGTAGATAAGTGCTCATCATCAAGGCCATAATTACATATTTGTGGGATAGGGATTTATAAGATGCTTATGGCTGTTTGATGAACATTTTCTGAACATGTATGCTTTGTTGTACTACTGCCTTTCTCATCCATGGAGTGCACTGATCTTGTTTCCTGACTGCCGGCCAAACTTCCCAGGTTGGCACGGTAAGCCTTTTGCCCATCAGTCACAGGGATTCAGTTACAGCAAACCCTACAACTGTAGTTACCCAAATGCTAATGAAAAATAAATGTTTGTATTACACAGTCCTTAGCTCAGCCAGAAACAGGCTTAATTAGAATGAAACAACACCCCTGTGCTCTCTGTATCTATTCTGCCTTTCTTGTTCAGGTATCTACATCTCCGGTGCACAGTAATTTTCCATTTATATTTACATATTACCTGTAGTGCTGTATTCTAATTAAGACTAGTAGATGTTGGCATTAAAGTCAACACTAGGAAGCATGAAATAAAGTTACCACATACTATTATGCAGCATCAACTCAGTTTTATCAGAGTTTGCCCTAAAGCCCATTTAGGTAAAGGGGAAGACTCATTGATTTTAATGGGCCTTATATCAGACCCTTGAAAGCTAACAATCTCTCTGATATATTTGCATAAGTAATTTGCCTACTAAATCTAATAAAAACACTGGACCTATTAACTGTGGCTAAAAGAGGCCAAAAATAATCCTCTCCAACAGTTTTCATTAGACAAGAGTATAAATTAAATACAGGACCAAACCAGTGCATTAATTAAGTTGAAATAAGTGGCACTCCTTACTTTCACTTCAGTAAACACACGATCAGGGTATGAAATCAGCTCATGCAAAGTGGTTGCAAGGAAATAACATTGTAAGAAAAATTAACCATACTAATGTTGTTGAAATACTTTAACAATCTGTCTATGAGTCTTCATCGCTTGCAATAAAGCTTCTGCTAGAAAATAAAATGTTAATTTCAACACTTGTAAAAAGACCAAAAAAAGAGAAATTGAGACTTGTCAGTTGAATTTTTAAATCACTTCCCCTTGTGAAAACACTGAAGTAAGGGACAGGGTAATTAAAATGATCCCAGAGGCACTGTTAAAATATCAGAATTCATGAAAACAAAACTTGCTGGATGAGTTCAGAGTTAGATCTATCTATGCAAAATTATGCAGAATTCATTTTAAATGATCAACAGTTGCTATAAACAAACATAGTGGAAAACAGACAGGTTTACTGCCAGTAAAATCAAGCTACGATTTACAGTTTCTACTTGGAGAACTGCTGCTTTTGGCTGGAGTACACTACCTGTGGCAGAAATAGTTGCTGTATTTCTGCTAAGGAGAGTGCAGGAATTGCTAGTTATGCCATTATTGTGGTGGATTTACTTATTTGTTTATTAGAAGTAATGAAAAACTGAGGAAGATGTGATGCTTTAGTTTTATAGTGGAGAAAAAAACAGCTTCTTGGAACCCGCACATTTTTACAGTTAGGGTGGGAACAAAAAAGCTCTTATTTCTCAACTTCTAAAGGTAGCTTCTACAGGTACAGATTTTTCATCAGCTGAGAAAAGGTCAGAGGAAAACTATCTAAAACTCCACAGAATTTCTGACATAAATCTGAGCTTGTGATATACTGTTCTTGAGAAGACAGCTAAGTTTTGCATAATGAACAATACAAGAATTTTCTTCTCCTCTAGATGTTACCATGAAACTATTTAATTCAAAAAATTATTCTCTCTGTCCCTCCAAGGAAATATGTTGATTTTTATCAACAAATTTAGCAAGGCTGAATATCACCTCTGTGATTGGAGGCTTGCTTGTTCGGGGTTTTTTTTTGGTGTAAACAGATGGGGTTTTGTGGTTCAATATTACTGAAACTATCTTAATATTTTTTTAAGAAATCAAAAATATTTAATTTCATAAAAGGTATCCAGCTTGAATCAGAAGATATCAGCATTCTGTACAGGTATAAGGCGGCAGAGATAAATAGAAAGATTTAGACCGATTATTATATTCACTGAAACATACATTACATCATTGCACTCAGGACTTGTCACTAATTATGCTAGTTTATTAAGTCTAACTATCTTATCCTAAATTATTCCCTATTTCCCTTCCTTTGAAGTCCAGAAAAAAATGTAGCTTCACCACAGGCTAGCTCTGTGCACTGGAAGATACTGAAATAGGCTGAATAATCTCTCTAAGGTACTCTGCCCTGAATCATAATTTATACTCCTTAAAAATGCAGAAATGTCCTATCTCTGCCAAGCAATGAGGATCCAAATCTTATTCTGATTGGTCTCAGGGAGAAACTAATTAACTAAAGACACTATGCACATACATCCCCAGTGTTGCCAGTCCTCTATCACTACTAACCTTGCTTTCCTCTTCCCCTCCTTTGTTTTCACAAGAGCATCCCCGAGCAGCTCCCCCACAAATCTTGCCCTTGAGGAAAGGAACTCCCTGAGTTCTTAACTTGAGAGAGATTTCTGCTTCACTGCAAGCATGAGAAGACAGGCTAGCACTGATTCCCCTGGCTCTGCAACTTAAAGAAATCAAAAGTTAAGCCTCCTCTACAATGTTTTTCTCCATGATCTAATACTGTTGTATTAGCAGCTCAGGCTGTTAACCCTTCCAGTTACTGTCTGCAGGCTCTGGGAGTATCAAAGATGGATCATTGGCTCTGTCTAAGTCTCTGTTGTATGAGTTTTGCTCTGCTGCAGAGTTTTTTCACTATTGTTTCACTTGCAGAAACACACACACTCACACATGCACACTTTTCAGCAAGATTCCCTGCATCTGGCTAATTTTTTTACAAAAACCCAAATGCCCACTGTAGATCTAGGGTTGTACTTTAATTAGATACAGGTGTTTATGTGTTTCTTATAAGATGAAGTGAAATGCAATCTACTAAAAGTGTTAGAGAGCACATAAAATTTAACTGTAAATGGATGGCTTTTAGACTGCGTATTTCCCTAGTTAGCCTGTAATACTTTCTGCTGTACAGGAGAAACATTTTGGTAGTTTCATATTTTGCTTTTTGTTTTGATTCAGGTTGCTTTAATTTTATCACTGAAAAGAAGCGTGTTTGGAGCATTTCCAATCTTATAGCCTGAATTATAGAAGCTATTTTATTTAATTCTTTTTAGTTGCCAGATAGATAACATTATGTTATATGAAATTATTAAATACTTTTAAAATATGTGGACACGGTAGCTGTGCGCTGTATAGAAAACCACTTCATAATTCTACATTCAGAGATGTATCTGAATAATGTGCATGAAGAAAACAAAATATTCAGTTATATCTCATCGGGGTTTTCTCTGCGTTGGTAAAACTTTGAGTAAAACAGTAATCAATAATGTGATTAAAGATTAGGTCATTGTATATAAACACAGATCCTTTTGTGATGCAAATGGAAGTCTGCAGCAGGAAGAGTAAGGAAGATTTAAAGACAATCAGGATTCAAAAAGTGTGTCCCATGAAGCAGAGATAAAATAGGGAGAAAATGTCCTCATTATGTGCTATAGGACAAACAAATAAATAATAACTACCCAAGACTTTATGAAATTAGTATTTCCAGGCATATTACCTTTGCTCTGTGGTTTCTAATCTGAAATCATGAGAGAATTGACTTTTGAAGAATGGCTACTGACAGTTTTCTGAAAATTAGATACCAAAATTGGCCAAGAAGGCCAATAGTGTCTTGGGTGTATCAAGAGTGTGTCCAGCAGATCAAAGGAGGTTCTCCTCCCCCTCTACTCTGCCCTAGTGAGACCTCACCTGGAGTGTTGCATCCAGTTCTGGGCTCCCCATTTCAAGAGGGACATGGATTTACTTGAGAGAGTATGATGGAGGGCTATGAGGATGATCAAGGGGATGGAATACCTGCCTTATGGAGAAAAGCTGAGAGACCTCAGGCTTTTTAGGCTACAGAGGAGAAGACTGAGGGGATCCAATTAATGTGTATAAATACATAAGGGATGGGTGTTAAGAAGGAAGGGACAACCTCTTCTCATTTGTTCCCTGTGATGGGACAAGGGGCAATGGATTTAAGATAGACCACAGGAAGTTCCACCTCAACATGAGGAAGAATTTCTTTACTGTAAGGGTTACAGAGTGCTGGAACAGGCTCCCCAGAGAGGTTGTGGAGTCTTCTTCTCTGGAGACTGTCAAGACCCATCTGGATGCATTTCTGAGTGACTTGCCCTAGTTTTGGTCCTGCTCTGGCCAGGGGGCTGGACTTAATGTTCTTCAGAGGTCCCTCCCAACCTCTGACATTCTGTGACTCTGTGATACCTACATGATACCTAAAAAGAGCACCTGAAATTATAGCATCTCAGACAAGGTTGATTTGACCAGCAACCACTAACTTGTTATCCACACAGATTTGTTTATTTATTTATTACTCTTTTCTTTATTCTTTACTGAGCATTACAGAAATTGTCTTCATATTCACTATTCTGGAAAATTAAAGGAAAAAGTCTTAGGAAATATTTTCCTTTTGTTATTTGTTAATTACACTTATCTAAGACGGTTTGCCTTAGAAGTCAATGATAAAATCTATTTCCTTTCATCTTGAATGAAGAGAAAGTTCTGGCCCCTTTGGTACAGTGTCCTTCTCAGCTTGGAGCCTGAATGTGCATCTTTCATATCTTTTTGATATGGTACTACATAGAGATAGTAGGCGAAGCCTAATTCTGCTATTGTATGGAAATCTGTGGAAATTGTTTTGCTCTGGAAGAATTACAGGATGGGATCTGCCATGCATACGTATTTTGTGAGGTCTTAAACTGCAATATGAAGAAGTCTTTAAGAAACCCTACACACCAGACAGAAGAGTGAACTACCAAGATCTAAATAAATCTTTTATACTTTTCAAAACCCAAAAAAGAAAGCACTAAACATCTTTTCTGTTCATAAAGATAAGCCTAGACTCATACAAGCAACATCATATAATTTAATTGCTGACAATTAAAATTTTTCCATATGCTCAAATGGGAACTTTTAAGTTAAAGAGAAAAAAATGCTGAGGGTCATTATGCTCATTCAATGTTAGGCTCAGGAAGACTGAATTACAAATGGCCGGCAGTGGGAAAAGTATTGGGGGAAAATAGTACATTTAGTTCCCCTTTTCTTATATTTTTTCCTAGGCATTCATAACTGTTGGAGAAGGTTATACTGACAGCTGGACCTTTTGCTTACTTTCTATGTCTAACCTGAACTTCTGAGTATACCTATGCTAAATTGTGTGATTGAAATACCATTTTCTTTGTCTCAGCACATTTTTGCAATATCAGCTCTTCCAGAAAGTTAGGAAAAATCATCTATGTGAATTGGTCTGGCTATCTGTCATTACCATCTTATGATGACTCAAAGAAATTGAAGATTGAATTTCAGGAGGATATTAGGTTTTAGAGTAGTGGGAAGCCTTTGTATGCATTTTGAAAAAAAGAAAAAAAGCTTTAAAATACGTGGTGGACTGGGCTTGAATATAAAGCCAAATACAGTCCTGTAGTTCACAGATTCTTATTTGCTTCTTTGTTTCCTCACGACAAGTGAAAGCTTGCTCAATGTAAGAATTGTATAAAAACCTTTATAGAGATCTAGTTTGTGTTTTGGTACAGAGCAATGGGAAGACTTGAACAAGAAGAACAGGAGAAAGGTAAGATTTGATACAGCATATCAAATCAAAGTTTTCACCTAAATGAGAGCTGTCAACAATCACTGAAAATTTACTCTACTTCAGTACTTAAATGGCAAAACTGACCCTTCTACTAGTAACCTGTGCAGTGAAGTCAAGAACTATGACAACATTAGGAAAAAACCCAAACCACAGTATCTTGGGAAATAGCAATTTTTTTTTCCACAGTTCAACAACAATCAGATGACACAGTTCTAGAGACAATATGTCCTGTCTGTGCTGAGAGCTTTGCATTCTTTGGTTTGCCCTTTTACCTCTGCTTATTATGCTTACATAATGATATTTTCTACTGAAGAGAAATGGTCCAGTGGAAATTGAAACTGCAGTAGGCTGGGGGAGGACTTTTGTAATACTGACTTTAAAAAAAATGCTTTTTAAATGAAGGAATGGATGAAAAAATGCAGGAAAGTAGAAAAGGTTTTAAAATAAAACATTCGCAAAGCAGAAGAATGAAAATACTTCAGATTGCACTGAGCAGCTATGGGAAGTAAACTATGAAAGCAAACATAGACTGAAAAATAAGAAATAAAAAAACCAGAGAATGATAAGAGAAGGTGGAGTAGAAGAGAAGATACAGAAGGACATTTGGATTAATTTATTTCCTTTGAATTGTTTATTATTTCACTAAGTACTGTTAATACTGAACTGCTGAAAGAGTGATTGGTGGTGGAAAAGCATATATTGGCTCCTCAAATGATGTCTGCACTCGTCTTTGTACCCATGATACAGCCCAAATATTCATCTTAAAGTGTCAACACTATTCTTTTTGAATAAACCAAACAATAAAGCAATTACTTAAAATAATACTATTTAGAAGTGTAAGCTCACAAGGAGCTGTTGTTAAAATGGAGCCAGCAGATAACTTTACTGCATGGGAGGGCTGGAGCAGCAGTGAGTACTCACCTCATACTGCAGTTTACACCCTTCCAGCAGAAAATCTCCACAATCATAAGTATTTTGCTTGTGTGATCTCCAGAAGAGATCACAAAACATATTTAGTATTTTTTTTTTAAGAATACTCTCCCAATACATAAATGTGCTATGCAATACCTCACTATTTATATTACACAGACTTCGTGCACCCAAATTCCCCAGTCATGATTGAGAAAACATAGTATTCTGATTTACATAAACAGAACAAATTTTGGTTTAGTGATAAGATTTCAGTTAAGAAGAAGCAGAATTTTAAAGAATTTATGTAAACCTCCTATTTCAGTTAACTAGAAAATACTATGAAAAAGGTAATAGTACAAGATTTGATTCTTCAGTATCCTTGGTCCATCTGAAACTAGAAATGGAAATGTGTTCTTTAAGTTTTATTTGTAAAAATCAGATATTAATTAAAAATAAAGCATTTTTTAAAAATATCAAGTTATTATTACTACATTATACTTATAAGTATAATGAAGACTATTGGAACTGAATAAAGTCTTTGGTCCCTAAAATGCACTAATTTCTGTAATATAAGATCCCCACACAACTTTATCAGCAGAAAATAATGGGTTTGAAAAGGGTTCACAGTACATCTAATTTACCAGTTAATTCTAAACAAAACTAGATCCTGTGCCACTGACAGCTCACACTGCAGCTCTCTCTATTCATGAGCATCAGCTAGAAGACACCTCTGAAAAAGGCCAGGGACTAGCTTGCCCACATATTGTTTAAATGTGCAGAGATATTCTTGGATGTGTAGAAACACTCTTGGCTAATAAGGGCTGAGTACTTTAAAACAAATAAAAACCTCAGCTGAATTAGAGCTGCAGGTAATGCTTTATTGCTTAGAGCTCCCAACCAGCTAAATTGTGATTGCTTCTATGTAGAACACGTTGCCTCAGGAAACCCAAAGTAATTAAAGACAAGCTGAAAAACAATAATACGGAGAGATGAAAAAGATCTGCAGTGTCAAAGCTATATTCTGAAAGAGGAAACATTACACAAAACCTGTACCGCAGGTAATACACTTATCTGTGAGCTACCTCCTTGAATAAACATGATGAGCAAAACTCAAAGCAGGGCTGGCAGTGGAGTAGGTAAAATTTCTCACAGTTTCTGTTAAAGGAATATGTTCTTGCTCAAATATTTACAGGGCAGTGATTTTATCTTCAAGTAGTATCCTCAAGTAAAAAAATTGCCCTGTGGATCACGCATGACAAATTTGATCTTTCCACATTTTTCTTTCTCTTGAAAAACATGAATTTCTTTGCATGATTGTGCTGTGCTCATTTCTCTTACACATTTTTGAATGAAGTAAAAGCATAGAAGTATTGCAATAATATCTAGAAAAAAAGTCCCTATTTTGTACCTCTGATATACATCGAAATATGAAATGTCACAATTTTCCTCTGTTTGAAAAAACCCCCCATATTTTAAATATTTTTGTAGCAACATACCTCCATCAGTGCATTCTGGGGTAAAAGAAATATCATCAAGAGCAAATTCGGTGGGTTCACTCCACCCCACTTCAGCTTCGAAGACAACTCTGAAAGGGCTGTTACTGGAGAGGACCACATTTGCATACATCCATTTGTTTTCTTCATTTCTACTAGAAGACCACATAAGAATATCCATCCCATGTTCTTCAGCTGTGTATATCTGTTGACAACGAAACCCAAGAGCAGCAACTCAGTCAGCATTCAGCAACAGAGGAGCTGGGCTAGCCAGAGAAACAGAGCTGAAGCCCAGTAGTACAGCCTGAAAAGAACCTGCCCTTTTATATATGGTTAAACCTTATTGATGATGACCAAATGTTATTGAATACTTTTTCTAAGGCTAATTCATCTGCAAATAAGTTAATACAAAACCCAAATAAAATAAAGGTGACTGGTAATACTGATCAGAAAATCTGCAAACGTTAGAAGCTAATGAGAAACAACCTAACCCCAAACCACTCTAAATATTGAAGAAAGGACTGAGAAGGATCTTGAGTAATCCTTTCATCTCAAAAAGGTGAACTCCTTATAGTTGATAGACTGTGTGAAGGTTTTAGAGATATATAGAGAGGCCTTCCTTCTGTGTATTTAGGTCTGTCATCTGGGATAAGTAGTTTATAATACAATGTTTCAGGCAGTTGCAGTAAATGAGCTCAAGCACACTTCGCAGTACCACAAGTTAAAAAAAAAAAAAAAAAAAAAAAAAAAAAGAAATAAACTCATCAAATAGTGAAAGCAATAATAATGGCAGTTTATGAATTCACAATTAAGAAACATCTGATGAATTAATGTCAAATACAGGAAATTCTGGCATTTATGCAGGTAGCTGCTCTTTCCACTCTGGTGCCCAAAATTCTTATACAATCTAGAACAGGTCAGAAATAATGAGAAAGAACTGGAATAACAAACACAACCATATTCAAGCCATTCTAGATCATAACTATTTCTTACAGGGACTGAATATTTTAATCTTTATCCTTTCCACATCTCTTTTAATACCATACCTCTCTTAAACCCATCAACTAATTTGCCAGTGACCCATGAGACCATGTTCTATGTTCCAGAGACCATGAGACCCATGAGACCATGTTCTATGTTCCCAAGAAAGTTGTAAATTTAACCCCATAGTATCAGTCTGTATAATTACATAACTTTGCCTTTCTCATCCAACTTGGTGGGTCAAGTAAGCTAAAAACTCGAATGGCACCATGAATCACACACTTAAGTGGTTGATATATTGGTTAAAATACTTTTGAAGCCTAAACACTCCTGCAAATTATTTCATTTTTTGGAGGAGAGGAGCATCAAGAAAACTCACATAGAGTAATCCAAATAAAGACCAAATTTTTTCAAGACGGATGCTCAGTTACAGCAATATTCAGTGTCACTGTCTTCTTAAAAGTACATACCTTGCTGAGCTAAAAAGATAGGTGTTGAGAATAAATAGCTGATTGAACCCTGTGTGTGTTATTAGAACCATTTACTATTTTACAAATCATGAAATACAAAGATCATCTCAGTGATTTAGAATTTTACAGGACATAATAATGTTAGTGTGGTTTCAGCTGTTACTGTAACCTATGGAAAGTGACAGCATTTAGTGTAAACCTCTAAACTGGTACAGAGAAAACCTCAGGAGAGATCCCATCTCAACTCTATTTCTCATGAAAAGTCCTGGGAAAATCCCATTTTATGCCAAAGTATTTCTGAAATTTTTGCTTTATTTCTCCATTTTTTTTTTCTAGCCATAACTATGCTAGGAAATTTCTAAAATAAACACACATAATCAAAAATATATACTATGTCAAATGAGATTACAATGTAGTTCAGAAAAATGGGAAGCCCAAGGAATCTATTCTTTAGCATGGGAAACAGATCTTATTCTCTCAGAGATTGTACCCACAGAAGTAACAGTTACAAGATGTAATACTGTATTCTTTGAGGTTACTCATGTCACTGAGAATTGAATCATCTTCTGGGTCAGTAAATATGTTTTGCTAGCCTGTGTAAATATATATGGCATATGAAAGTTAGAGGAAATTCTCATGGATAGGATCTCCCTAGAGTCCTGGAGAACTGCAGCTGTGTGGTACT
The DNA here is from genome assembly GCF_036169615.1 of Heliangelus exortis. NCBI lineage: Eukaryota > Metazoa > Chordata > Aves > Apodiformes > Trochilidae > Heliangelus > Heliangelus exortis. The sequence goes on from NC_092423.1 coordinate 20,068,282, forward strand.
TAGTGCCTCCACAGCCTCCAACACCTCCTTAAACATCCTATGAAATGTGTATAAGCTGGTCTGGTAGTGGAAAAAATTTAACATGTGAAAGAGGAAAAAGCTAGCAAGATGAATCCCACTACATAGCACATACTGAAAAAAGATCCTGTAGTGAAGTCCCATTGAACAATTCTGATTCAGTCTGGGGAGATTGTGCTCCTGCTAATACAAACCTAGCTGTGAGTTAAATCCCATAATTTTAATTTAAAAGTGACAATCACATGTTGTACTAGCTAGTCACCGTATCTTTCTATTCCTCATTCTGTGCAGATACCCTTTCCAGATTGCATTCACTACCTAAATCACAGAGAATAGGAACTGACAGAAATAAACTGCAGACTGAAAAGCTTAGGATTGAAGATACCCGATACACACCTTATGGCAATTTTAAGAAGAATTTAGCATAAAATATGCATGAGATGAATGCATGAGTGAAGCTTTTATACTTGGTTCCTGGTCTTTCTCCAAGGTGCCTTTGCCAGCTAGTTCACTCGCAGCCTGTGTGTGAGCTTTCAGTCTATTTGCCCGCCTCAAAATCCTGACTCAGTTCTAATTCTTCACAGCATGTCCTGTGTGTTAGAAACTCCTGAATTGTTTTTGCAACTTCTTTGTCATTTGGGGTATTGGGAAAGTGTGTGTCCCAAAAGGCATGAAATGTAAACTGTTTTCTACTCAGTCATCAGCAGCTACAACTCATGTGACCATCCTGTACCCTCCTGCTAACTTTTCAAGTCAACGTATTATCTTCCTGATCTTGCCTGACACTAACAGCTGTCATGCTGGAGGGTACTGTGTTCCATCTGGAAAGTTAATAAACTAATAACCGAGAGTAAAATGTAGTTCTGAAGGATGCACAATAAGAAGCATATTCTCCCATCATTCCCAAGGGAAAAGGAAAAAATGGTGAAAGACAACCTGTATTTTCCCTTCACTGGGCACCAGAGGCTAAGCAAACTTACAGCTGACTCCAATGAATAAGGATATTAATTTTTCTGCTACACATCCTTAATATCATGCCTTTCAGCTTCTCACATTCCTTGGCAGTCACCACTGAATGCCTTCTTAGGGCTGAAGCGACACCAGAGGCAGACTGAAATTGTTTCTCTAAAGCCCAAAAATCAGATCAGCAGAACTGTATCACAATTCATTGTCACAGTAGAGAAGCACTTAAAAAAGTTATCTACTTCTTTTCTCTTTGTTTCTTTAAACATGAGTTTGAAAATTTAGTAATTTTTTAAAAAAATGACCTGATATATAAAAATCAAACTATCACAATTAATTAATTTTTTTTCATTCTCAATTGTGTGACAAAGTCTGTAGTAAACAAAGACGGAATGCTGAAGATTTATATCTGAATGTTTTCTATCTGACAGATGACCAATAGGATCCCCACTGGCATGAGACAGATGTGAAAATCTCTGCCATTTCTTGCTGAAACTTCTCTTCTCCTCCATTAAATGCAACTAAACAGTCATAAAAATGTAAAGAGAAATGTATTTTTAAAATTCACATATGCAGAATAATGAAGTAGACATGGTTTATATTCATATATGCTATATATATATGAATATAGCTATTCTTGTTCTGAGCAGATTAATTGAGATATTATTATATTACAAAGTCATGTATTTAATGCTGAATAAAAGTCCTCTCAAAGGCTTTTACCATACACTCCCAGGGAAATGTGGTGGTTTTGTACTTATTCATACTAAATATATTTTTTTCTCCCCTTGGCTAATAGTTGACTTATGTCCTGAAGCAGCAGTATTCAGATCCCTTTTAAGTAGCATGAACTCCATGTTAATGCAAGAGCTGCTGTAAACATTGTGTCCTTTTTAAAGATAATAATAGCCTACACTTCTGGTTTCCCTGTGAACAAATTACAGAGTTTATGACAATAGAATTCTGCAATTAAAATGTGCATTGTGAATTCAGAAGAGAAACCCTTTTAATTCCCTTTTTCTCATTTCTCAGTTCCTTTTCTGGGCAAAATAAGATTACTCTTATAATTTCACATTATTTTGTGTAGTTCTACCACATCTACTTCCTATATCAAGACATTCTACATTTTTATCTTTCTTTTTTTTACGGATTCCCTGTATGTAAATTTAATCAAAAGTATCAGTATGTTCTCTCTCTTCAGTCCTTTTAATTCAGACTTGATCAGATGGCTGCATTTCAGAGCCTTTCAGCTTTTGTACAGATGTTACTCTATTCTAACACATTATGCAGACTATTAGAGTTTGACTTTTTTCACCACAAATGCTATAATCTTCACTGAACTGTTGATTTTGAAGTTTTGGGTTGCTGATTTTGTTATTAATTTCTTTCTTTCAGGATTTTTTTCATTTATATGGTTATGGTACATTTATATTCTTGATTTAATAACAGCAAAAGTTGATGCTGAACTAGATTAGTAGTTTGGGAGAAAAAAGCAAAATATCCATAAGAGTAAATTGTCTGTGATAGAATGATAATTCCTTACCGAGTACTTTGGTGTCTTATGAATATTGTTTGATATTTCTACATAAAGAGTACACATTACAAAGACTTAAGCAGACAATCTTATTTGTATGTGGGCATAAGACGTTTCTTTATGAATCTCTTCATGAAATTGCAGGTAATGAGAGTTAATTAAATTAGAGTTTGAAAAGCAAAATTTAAAAAAGCAGGCTCCATTTGGCTCTCTTCCTACTGACTCACAGTTAGAATTAATGGATAAGTAGATGCATGTGGCCTAAGTGTTCTGTAATGCTTGAAAAGCTGCAGAAGCTCCTTGAAAAATATGCAGATTAAATAAAATTAAATCTTTTACAGCAATTTTGCATGCTGTAACATCCAGAATACTTGAATTTAAACTAATGGATAATCTCACAGTATTTCAGTTACCAGCAGGTACAAAAAGTTATTGCTCTTTGTTTTAAAATTCAATTTAATTAGGAACTGACCTCAACCTTTATTTAGTGTTTTGCTTTGTTAATCTTAATGTGCAGACTTTGTGTATGTGGAAGGATAAATAATGTAAGCTGGAAAGAATGGATTGAAGACATTGTAAAGTATTTGAAAAGCTATATTCAGCTAACAAAAGTGCAAAATTGCAATAAAAAAACTTCTTAAAAATTTAACTTAATTAACTGAAATAACTTTGTGAAGAATACATTTTGATCATTTTTATTCACTGAATAGAAAGAAATGTTAAACCAACATTATTCAAACTCATTTAAAATCTCTTTGGAAACTATCTGCTGCTCATACTGTCTTCACTTATTAGAGGTTTTTTTCTCTTTACTATATTAATTAAGTTTATAGCAATACTCAGGGTATCCCTGAAATAGATGGTGGGGACAAAATTGAGATGCATACCCTATCCTGAAAAAAATTACTTAAAAGAAGATAAACAAATGTGTCAAAAAAAGTAGCTTTATTCTTTTGCTTAATAAAAGAAGAAGCCTTTGATTTCTGGACAGCCAAGTAGTGGCACGTGTTGCCCAGAGAGATTGAAGTGTCTCCATTTGTGGAAGTTTTCAAGACTGGGTAAATTCCAAGCCACCAACTGTGATCTTGTAGCTGACTGCTTGGGGTAGGAGATTGAACTAGAGACCTCCTGGGTCCCTTCCAGCCTGGACTGCACCATAATCCCATGCAGCTGTGCTATCACTGTTCTTTACAGTGGAGAACCAGACCAAAGACAAACAGGATGAATAAAAAAAAACAGTGGTATAAACTTTATGACTTCATTCCTGGTCAAAGATTAAAAACAATATTCTTGCTCACTTTTAACATATTTAGTTTAGAAGATTGATAGTATATGCAAATTTTTATATTCTGCCACATGCAGTAAAACTGACATAACCTGTATTGTCAAAATTTAAAAAACTGCCACAGACAGGAGTCTTGCTCATACCTCTGAAAAAAGCACTATGTGACATATTTATTCAGTAAGTCATGTGAAATGAATTGTTTGCCAAAGGTTAACATCACTGCTTGGACATTTACTACAGTACTTAACAGCTAAAAGTGTGCCCATTAAGGATGCTTGGGGAAGAGCAAGAAGGCATTTTCATGGAAGATTGAGCTATAAATAGCAACATGGTAAAATGCCTTATTTCCAGGTTGTTGGGGTTTTTTGTGGTTTTGTTTTGTTTTGCTTTGGTGTTGTTTTTAATCAAACCCCCTCTGTGCATGGTGACATTAACACGCTTAAAACTTTTATTTTAAGCCACATCTTGTTTTTGTTCTAAACATTAGGAACTGCCTCTATTTTATGTTAAAGAGTGCACTGTGCAGAGCACAACTGTGCTGATATTTGGTAGTTTTAAGTATGGTAGTAGTTCTTATATATTTAGTAAGGACTTCAAGTGGAATTAAAACTAAACCAGAATTGTCACTTGATCTTGTCAGCAAAATTTTTGTATATAGGTGTAAATGAAGTAAAGATGTAATAGAGTACTGCTAATACAAGCTCTGAGTTTTTGATAGTCTAGATAAAGAACTGCAAATACTACTAAAGCAGATATTACTATGTCATGATGTAGTAGAAGTGCTTTTTCTCTTACCTTTAAGACTCCTGTTTGCCTAGAAGCAAACATCCAGAACCAGAATCGAACCCTACAGACCCCAAGGCTAGCTGGGAAGAGTTTGGTGGTAATTATCCTTGCTCTGTTTCCTTCTTTCTGGGCAGATGAGTTTACATACAAAAAATGCTGTCCTTTACCTTAATAGAAAGATTTAAAAAAATACAGTTTTTCAATTTTAGTTTATGCTTCACAGTAAAAAGATTTTTACACAGATATTGGTATCTTTTACCACATATATGCATACCCTACCTTGGTTAACAAAGACCTTTCATGTTAATACTTTTTGTATTTGTGATTTTCTACATAAAATATTGATGTAAGCATCTTAAGAGTTCATTCACCTTTTTTATCTTATACTTCATTTTTTATTTGAATAAAAATTTTAAAATATATTGCAACCACAAATATTCACTCACAGATTCCAAGGATCAGATTAAAGGCTGACATTGCAAGAGTCAACAACATCTTTGCTAAGAGCTCTTATCCAGGAATATCTCTTGTCATGTAGCATGGCAATAGGAAAAACACTGAAGCCCTGAGGCTTGTTTGTGAGCCACAATATCCACATTTCCTATTGTTCAGCTGCTGTTGAAAAATTCTAAGGTAGCATAAACAAGAACACATTGTTCAGTTCCAAGCAGAAAAAGCTGCCCTTCTCCAAAAGGGGTCTGTCACAACATATCACCAAAAGCAAATGGCTGGATAAGGAAATAATGTTGCTAACTTTTAGGGTATTATTATTACTACTACCAATAATTACCATAACAATAATAACAGTAATAATATTAATTTTTCTCTGTGTGTGCTTTTGGGGCTTTTTTGGTTGGTATGGTTTTTAGTGTTTTTTTTTAAATGTTTTTGTCTATTTATTTATTTTATTAAGTAGTAGTAACCTCTTCTTTGTCATCACTATAATTCCACCTACTATTAAAAAATCAAGATTTTGTCCTACATGGAGAGAAGAATATGATAAAACCTCCTGTGATGAAGAGATTTCTCATAAAGAGGAGGGGCACCTGTTGAGTATCTCCCTAGCAGCAATACAGAGAAATCCTTAGCAAATGATTTCCTCCTAAATTCAAAAGAACTACTAAAGATCAGAGTTAGTAATTGTTTTGGGGTAGCTGAACTAATCCAAAGAAAGTTTCAACCCCATGGCTTAGTTTGTCCTGTTGTAAAAGACTGAATTTCCCTTCATTATAACTAGATCAAGTATTTGTCATTGCATTGCAGTGCTTTCTTCAGTTTTCACTGGGGATGTGGTTCTGACATCTTTCCAGATTTGTTCTCTGTCTTTGAAGAATTCATATTTGAGAGGATTTTTTCAGGTGATACCATGTTATGTGTCCAGGTATTCCAAAAAACATGTAAATTTTCTCAGGAGAGAAAAAAAAGTAATTGAAATATTATGACAACACGGTTATACTGTATTCTTCATAAATAGAATGGTCCAATATGGTTATATACTGACCAGCAAACTGGAAAACCAAGGTGCCTGGCTCCTTGGTACATGGTATAAGACATATAGCAAAATGATATATCAAAAACCCCAAAATTTAAACAAGTTTTTCTTTGAATTTGTCTCAAGTTTTTGAGTTTTAAATGCTCTGGACTGGATCAGCTACATCATCTGGATATTTGAATACCTTTTGGATGTAGTGGTGAGAACTTGAAAGTGCCCTGTTTTAGAGCAAGAGAGAACAAACTGAGGAGGATGTAGAGAGGGAAGATTTTAAAATTTGAGACTTGCATAATCCACATACTGTTCAGATTGTAGAAAGTTAAACGGGTGAAACATAGCTGATATCTATCCTTAAAATTATTTGTTTCCAAATCACGGGCCTTATATTATCTCAGAGACTGTATCAATGCAATAAGTTAATTTAGTTGAACTGATGCAAATTTTTTTCAAATGAACATTTCTATCCATCTGAAATTGTAATGTCATTTTAAGTTATGCTAGATGAAACAAAATAAGGCATATAAACCAACAGAGTTTCCCTCCACACAAATTTGTGCCAATCATCAGCAAAACATATTGCTGATGGACTACTGGCAAAATACTTGTTGATTATTAGAAAAATTAAATGTATTGATAGGCAATTACAGCTATCTGTGTTATGTACAGAACAAACTACAATTATACATTGTATAATATAAATATAAAAGCATATAATATAGTATAGTAAATCTAATTTCCATCATAAATACACCAATAGCTATTTAAGAAGTGCTTATCTTTCCTTTCCTGAAATTTTAGGGTTTAGAAACCCTATTTTAATTTCTAGCCAATCAGTAAAGAATAATCAGTATTAAATGTAGAAATACCAAAATATCCACTGTTCATCTCTCAAATTTGGTACCAATTCTCCAGGTTTTAACCCTTTTTTGGTGTTTTATCATCATCAGGTGGCTGTAACCATTTCTATCCTACTCATTTATCTTCCCTTTTCCTTTAGATTATTCTGCACCTTCTGCAGGAATTGCTCAACAGATCATGAAGGAACTACTTATCTGGCACAAATCACAGGTTTTATTTTTAGAGAAAGGAGATATCCATACTAGTTTATATTGCTATTGCAGACTATAAAAGTGGAAGTTCCCTTCTCTTGGAGCAGGACAGAACAGACAGGTAGAAGGAGAAACTATTGCAGTTGTCCCAGGCAAGCTGTTCCTTGCACATCATCAGTCTAGCTTGCTTTCTTTCTGTTCCTTTGATGCAGTGTGATTACAAAACAATCAGTAGTCCTTGGCTGTCTAAAGAGACCTTGTGTGCTTTTCTATTTTAGTTTCTCTCATTTACTTGTTTCTTTGCTTCTATGAAATCACACAACAATTTTCAGAAAAACAAAGTTAATAAAAAGTGAAGCAAAATGAAAAATAGAACCAGAGCAAATGTGTTTGGAAAATTACCCAGTTTTTTGATTACTTGCCAATTATCTGGGCAAGCACCTCCCAGTTTTCTATCGGAAATTTTGCTAATGGTGCCTTCAACTCATTCAGAAGATACAGCTGGTCCCTTACAATTTTAGTGACCACAAGTGGAAAGTCACCAACATTCCAGATTCTCCAACTCAGGAGACTGGGCAGGCCAAGTCCATCAAAAAACAACTGCTTTTTCTTCATCCGTATTAGTCAGATGACCACCTTCTACAAGCATTGGCACAATGTTTTCTATTCATACTTCAGTTACACTTAAAGAAACTACAGGTATTATGGCCTGACATACAACATACAGAGATTTCATTTGAATTCAAAGACTTCTGAGGAATGAAGAAAACACAGGGACTGGTGAGAAATATGCAGAGCTGGTGACTCAGTAACAGGCTGAGCTGGGTTCTCAGAAAAACATCAATTGGCTGATGGTTAGCAAGATATCCTAATGTTTTATCCAGGTGCAAAAACCAAAGCTGATGCCTTCATGGAGCTGCCTATAAAAATATCTGCAACACCAAAAAATTTCCAGAGACTGACTAAAGCACAGGCAGGGTGATCAGATGGTCTCAGTCAATGTGCTGCTTACTATAAGTCCTACACTTTGTGTTCAGGTGACCTGAAAGAAATGGATGGCTGGACTGTTATTTGTACCTTTGTATATTCAAAGGTTTTCAGACATTCAGCAGTGCATAGATTCACTGTTACAGCATTTTTTAGCAAGACTGATGGAGTATCTTAGCTATCCATTATTGCCAAATAAAATCTCTTTTATTGTATCAAAATGTTTGTATCTATAATTTTTTAAGTTTTCAATAGACCCTTAATTTTTAATATCATTGCAGACTTGTACTTGCTGTACTCCTTTAGAAAGCAGTCTGTTGTGTCCCAGATCTGATGACTAATTAGTATCTTCACATTACATTTATCAGCTCATTGTCTAGGAAATTACTAAACAAATGCATCAAACTGAAGAGAACTATAAAGAATGATATAATCAGGATCACTTTGAAAACAGCAATCTATAAAATTACAGTGTTGCTGAAAAGAATTATTTCAAAAGTTCTTAGTAGGCTACCATGCCAGACTGTTTTTTGTTCAGACAAAATTAGAACTTAACAGATAGTTTAATGACAAGATTTAGTATTTCAAAACATTTAATATATTTTTGGAATGGCTTTTTTGTGACACATATCCTCTAGTGTAATTTTAATATAAAAGCGAACATTTTAAATGCTTGTTGAAACTACTTTGTGAACTGTGTTAACTGCTTGCTATGATTTGTCTACATCTACAGCTGATCACACCAAATTTGTCTGTTATCTGGCCCTAATTTACAGGATTTTTTTTTACTTTTTTTTCAATTCAGTGAATATTTTTCCAAAAGTGATGTATGACAGATGCCAATACCTGGTGTATGGTCAGTATCAGGACCTGCTTGTCCCATGGCCATGCTGTTGCTAATATTCCAGTCAAAATCATCACCTAGGTCTTGTGATAATCCACATACACTGGTCCATTCTTGGTGTTTTGTTTCAAAGTTACAGCTTCCAGGTATACTTCTGTAGTAACCTGAAAATAAAGCAGTTAGTGAATTATCAACCCAGCTTTTTTATGTAAAAGGTTATGATGAGCACATTGTACATTGTAATGGAAAGGATTCTCTTTGGCTAATGCTATAATTCCTTGTGTTCAGTGTACTAACAAAGAATAAGTTGTAGTTACTGGGCAAAGAAAAAAAATCACCTTTTGCTTCCTAAGCAGGTATAAACAGCCTTAATCTTTAGTGCAGATATATTCCCATAAAGTTTCTTATGATGAGAAAGAAGTTCTAGTGCTTAGGACCCTGACTGAATTCAGATCTTTGGTAAACTTTTCATTTCTAGATCTACCTAGATACACCTAGGTGACTTTGGAAGGGTAATTAATCAACAAAATTCTAGAAATTCTATGGTAGAGGTGAATCAAATACCATCAAACCCTCTTATTTGGCTTCTAGAGGTCTTTTCCTTAGCTATAAATTAGAGACAGCTACACCACTGCTGAATGAATGCAAGGACTACCCCTGTCAGAGGACTCTGGAAAAAGGTTCCAGACTATTAAACATCACATTCAGTTGTGCATTTTAGAAACAGGCATGACTGACTATTTCAGAACCTCAAATTGAAATGAGGATTTAAGGTATGTTTCTTGATTCCAGACGTGATCTGCAACATTAAAATATGACTATTTTTGTATCGTCTAGGTATAAAAGATATAGATAAAATGAACAGATTTAAATACCTGCTAGTAAACTTCTTTTTTTTTCTTATTTTCTATTTTGATGCAACAAGAAAAACTGATGCCATTCTTTGTAAAAATAACATCATTAACATAAACCTGTTTTGTATGACCAAGGTCTGCACACACACTGTAACCCTGTGGACTAGATTTCCTTTTAAAATGTGTCACCTTGGTTAACTGTATGGGACGATTATCTTAAAAGAAGAATAATTTTTATCCAGTGAATAACCTCTATCACACTGAATGCAAGGAGGAGGATGTAATATAACGTTTTGTCCTCTAACAAGCAATGGAAGCATCTCTCTTGAGGAGAGGCTGTGTTAGGACAATTCAGCCTGGAGATGAGAAGGCTCAGTGGGATTTTATCAGTGTATATTAATATTTGCTGGAAGGATGTAAAGAGAAAAAGCCAGGCAGACTGCTCACAGAAGTTGTGGAGAGATTCAAACCCTGAATGGAACAGCCCTGAGCAACCTATTGCAGTGGAGAGTACCCAGCATGAGCCTGGAGTAGGCAGCCTCCAGAGATGCTTTCCCATGCCAACCATTCTGTGCTTGTGCTAGTGCTGTTCACATCATGGCCTTCAGGAATCATGAAAGGAATACACAAATACACTAATGCACTGAGCATCCACATTGGCACTGCATTACAAGCATTAGGTAAGCCTAATAAAGCCTGACTCCAACACCAAACACAGTCCTAGGCAGGCAGGGCAAAGGAGGGAATCCATTAATCAAAACAAGAAGCACAGTCTTCTTCTACAGTTCTAACAAGATCAAAGTAATTTAAATTCATTTAGAATTGATATTATTCATAATGGATTATCTGATTCAGGAATTTTACCCTAACATTGTAACAGTGCAATCAGAAGGCAATTATCAATAAATATTTATGAAAAGTATTTATAGGGCTGATGGAGTAACTGGACATATCTGCACCTGCTGGTTTATTTTATGGGTAAGCAGAGTCTATTTAGAAGCCAAATCTTCCATTTATCTGAGAAATGGCTTTTATTTCAATAATTCAAGCACTCCTCTAGTTGGTTCATCAACACCAAGCTTTGCTATTAATCAAATTTGAGTATATAATTGGCTGTAATTCATGAAAATTGAAACTGCTTTCATGTGTGCTTTTTTCACCTCAGTACTTCCAGTGGGTTACTGAAAGAGAATAAAAATTTTGCAAGATTGCCTAACTGAACTGAATGAAGCATAGTAATTTTTGTGAGTTCATTTAGTTAAAAAAAAAAACAATTACACCAACCTACTTGGGTACAATTAATTTCATTCAAATTCTGTTGTAGATCCTGCACAGAGAAATTGCTGCTGAGTAGATTATGGTCCATTTACTTCTTTGGAGCTGCACTGGTATAAAACTATAGTAGAATGTGAAATAAGCTCAGACCTTGAGCTCAGAGAAAAGGAGAAAATAGCAAACAAATAACCACTTGTGATGGGGCAGGTTAAACTGAGAAGGGCTTTCTATGTGCTTGTTCTGCTCTCTTTTCTGATTAAGCAGCTCATATTTCCTTTTCACTAAAAAGCAGGATTCCTATGTCTGGAAAGTATTATGTGCCCATTAACGTATTTATTCTTACCTATAAGATATATGCTCAAGGAGAACATGTTCATCCAAATGTAAGGCCTCATTTAAGTTACAGCAAATCTGGAAATATATCTGTGTATTCTGTATGTCAGATTACAGTATCTCTCCTCTGTTTTTAACAATGTTTTGTCCATTTTGCAGCAACAGCAAAACTAAAGACTGATGAAAATGTTTTGATGTAACTACAGGCTTTTCATCTACCAGAAATCACTCTATCTTTTTAAAGTGAATATTAGGTTTTTTGTTTGCTTATTTGTGTCTTATTTTTTTCCTTCCCTTGGAAAACCTTTTCGAGATCATTTATTTCCATCTATTATCTGACTAAGAAAGGAGATCTGATGCTATCACAGTCCTTCCAGACAGCACAGGACATGTTTCCCCACCCACCATCCCCTGCTCGCCCTTCAACATTAACAGCTCAACATGATTTCAACTTGTTGCTGTGTGAATTCCCCCAAATTATGCTACAGCATCTCAAGTTATAGGTCAAGTGGAGATTACATGACTACACAGAGGTACTTACTGCAGTCAGCTTCATCTGATAGGTCGTCACAGTCTGGTTTATAGTCACAGACAAACCAAGTCTCGATGCAATTCTTATTCCTACACACAAAATCAGTGAGGGCAGGGCATTCCCGGGGATTCTCTCCAACTGAAACCAACAGACATTAAAATCAATATTGTAATTAAATCAAAGCCTGCTTTTTAAAATTTCTTTAGCCATTAATTCACTGATTTACTCCTTCTGACAGATGTCATGGGATCTCACTCTTTTAATGGTGCATTAGACAAGTTAGACCACTGCATTGGCCTTTCCTGAGGTTTCCAGGGTAGGAGGTTTTGCCTGGAAGACTCAGTTCAGCAGAAATGTGACTTTCCCTACCGTATTTGTTGTGTACATTCCACAAAAAGAGGGGTTCTGTGAGCTGTTGAAAAGTAGACAGGCTAAAGGCTTCATTCTACTATTACAGGACATCATTTAGAAAATAAGAATACTTTATACTGAGAAAAATCACTGTTACACAACATTTTGTTTAATAAATAAGATTTTAAGGCCTTTTTAGGACTTCTAATATTTTTTTTTTAAGAGTTCAGAGGAAATTCTGTTCAGTGTGTAGTCTGAACAGAATTTTCCCTTATGGCAATGTGAGGATCTGATTTACAGCAATTTTTTATCATCTCTGAAAGTGAGTGAAAATTGTGTCATAAAATGAGAATAACTTAGTAACTCACACATAAAGAGCTACAGCCAAAGAGTGTTGAGATTCAGCCACCTCTGAACTGTTAGACTACATGAATTATTTTTTAGTTCAGTGAACTGGATGCATAATTTCAATTAGCACTAATAGAAACAGTTCTGATAATTTCAAATGCAACATTTAAGATGAACCCCTGTTAACCTAATATTTTTTTTCTGTCTAGAGCTCCAAGTTGTGCAATAAGGCATTTAGGAAAATGTATTTTGACTCTATTCATTGTAATAGGTTTCATCTTTTCCTTCAACCATGAATAACATGTGACACATCATTACACAAATTCTGGACAGAAGACCTTGATATTTATCTCTGTGCAGGCACCTATTTTCAGTAGGGCAACTCATTGCTGTCATGGTATTAATCTCCTCAAATAGAAGTACTTACTGAATCTTACAGACTGAGGAACTATATTCTCTTGAAGCAAAATAGGAAAGGAGAACTAATTTTTTTTTCTTAGGTAAAATATATACTCAAGGTAATATTAAATAGAGCAACAATATAGCATTAAAATGTTTTTCAAACATTTAGAATGGATAGTTAAAAAAAAAATCATCTGTAAGGTTTTTTACCTGCAGGACATAACTGTTTCAGTTTTGAAATACATACATCCATGAGCATTTTTAAGAATAAAATCTGGTTTCCAATTGATATTTGTCTTGTTTTAGTTTTTAATTTACACTGTCAACTTGATCTGATTATTTGCAAGGGAATCCACAGACATTGCCATGAATTCCTTAAATACAGGAATAGCTATGGCTGCTTTTACAGAGAATCCATGTGGCAGATACCCTTAGCAGAGAAGAAGAGAAACGAAGAGAAAGAAACGAAGAATTTGTGACTGGTAAGGGAGTTTTCACACCTCCCCCAAAATGATGTGATAAAACTTGGTTGAAAATTCTACCCAAAAATTCATTAAGATACCTTATACTAAATTATGGAAAACTGAGAAATAGTTGAGGCTGTTAGGGATGTCTCAAGATTATGCAGCCAACCCACTACTCAAGAAGCCTCTGCTACAGCAGGTTGTTCAGGAACAAGTCCAGTTGGGTTTTGAATACACCCACAGATGGAGGCTCTAGACAACATCTCTGGACAACCTGTGCTTGTGTTTGACCACACCCACAATAAAAAAATAGTATTTTCTTGCATGCAGATGAAATTTCCCCCCCCCTTTTTTTTTTAATGTTTTATTTATTGCCTTCTGTCTTGTCAGTGGGCAGTTATGAGAGGAATCTGAGTCCCTCATCTCTATTCTCTCCCACAAACTGGAAATGATGCATTGGAAAATAAAGTGATTTCCTTAAACTACTCAGTGGCTTAAAAAAAAGACAGAAATTATTTAATGTCAGAGCTATTAGGGTACAACAATTTTCACATCTTATTTCACTGCAAATGAAAGAGGTATAATGTCACCATACAGGCAAACAACATTTGAAAATCCTTGGCTTTATGATTCCTCACCATTACATCCTTTTCCCTTTAATCAAGAGAATTTTATGATATTTTATCAGTTATGCTTAGCACTTACTATGAATTAGAGTATTTATTTTTTAATATGCTACTTTATAGGGCTTCAAGAATACCAGAAACCAGCATTTCAGAATTTTATTAATTTCTTAGCTTATCCTAAGGAAGCCATGTGATCTACACACAGTCAAAATGAAAACTGATGCGAACGACATAAAGACCAAGAACAGAGCATTTTATTCTTTTGGATAAAGACCTTGTTTATATGCCATTTGTAGAGATAACAGGTTACATTTATCATGATGGAGATTTCACCACAGCCTTTGGCAGAGATAAAAATAAAATCCCTTTCAGAATTAACATCCCAGCATGAGCACAGCATAGTCAGACTGGGTACTCCGAGCTCTTATTCATAATTGTGGCATTAAAAATCAACTTATCAAAGTACACACTCATTCTGACCAAAACACCTTCACAAACCAAAAATTAAATCAAAACAAGAAATCCTTTGGGATTTTATCCATAAAACACGATGTCAGCATCCACACCCCCAATAAAAGAAGTTCATATAGAAGCTGCAACTCAGAAGTTTCATTTTTACACAATGTTCTTTGAATGGAATTTAAATTTCTGTTTAATCAGAAAAATGTACTGAAGAACATATTGGAAAATATGTTCTCAGTTCTGAGGGCTGAGCTACAAATTTACAAAAAAACCCAGCCAACCAAATACAAAATACATGGTAGAAACTCCTTTGAACATAAGAAAAGGAGAGGACATTCAAAATATTATCCTGCCCTTTCTATTTTATCATGAAAATTGCAGGGTACCAAACTATGAGTCTGAGACTGTTAGTACTGAATTTGGAGAAGAATGTTTCTGACAACAGTATTCAAACCTGCCTCTAAGGATTTGCAGTTTAAAGAAAATTATATCTCCTTATGAAAAGGTTAGGATATATTTTATCTGACATTTCAGATAAAATGAAATTTTTTTATTACATCTTATTTCATTACATATGTTGGTTGCATGGGCATTCTTGTAAAAATATATAGCTTTTTGACTGATCATATTCCCCAGCTGTACTTTGATGAGCAGTAAGTAGAAAGATAACATGTACTGGACAGTGGTTGATTATATTTAACAAATAATATCACTCATATGTTTTTTTTCCAATGCTCTAACTCACAACACTCTATGAAATTCCAAATATTCAGAAAAACTATTCTAAGAAGAAAGAAAATAAAAGGAAAATATGACAAATTTTCTTTCTGGCTTCCTTGTTCTAACACCAGCTCAAGAAACCTATAAGGGAAAAAATAGGTAACACACTGTTGAATACACTCCGAACATATTAGGAAAAAAAAAATAAATTAAAAATTAAAAAAAAAAAAACAACAAACCCCCCCCCTCTTTACTTCACTCCCTGTGTTACTTTGAAGTTATCATTCAGAAGCTACAACACTAAAATGGATCAGTGAGCCCCAAAAAGTAAAAGAATGAGCTGATTCCATGTCAGAAAATGTCAGAGGTGAAATACAGTGAAATATCCAATACACAGTTGTGGGTTTGTGACAGAAGGGGAATGAGGACTTATAGGGAGATGAAATGTTTTTGACAAGTAATGAGCTTAGTTCTGAATATACTATGAAAATTTTAAAGAGAGCTAAAGTAGCAAAAGAAAACATTTCATTTTAGCTTAAGAAAAACGTTGACCAGAAATAAACTTGCACTTAATGAAAAACCATAAATGTTGGATTTTGACCTATCTTCTTCAAGATCTTTGATTTAGACACTAGACTGCACAATCTTTTGTTTGCTCAGTTATACACCTGATTGTACATTGTGGAAAATATCCATACAGATATGGAGTTTCAGTCTACAGGTGTAGCGTGAGCAATAAAGGAGTGGCACAGAGATATAAAAATTGAGGAGGAGTTGTGGTGCTTGTTGGTTTTGCATATATATAAAAAATAATTAAGACACATACATTTTTACTCTACTGTGGACGCATCACAAGGTATATATTTATATCCATCTCTGGTATATGTTATCTGTTGAAAAGTAGCCCATATGGTACTCATAGAATTTATAGACATGACAAGATTAATTTGGAGATAGCTGACAAATGCAACACAGACAATTTATTTCAATTGCCAGGAAAAGATTGCCTATGAAAGAACCCATGAAATGGTCTTCTTTAAGTTTGTTGCTAGGGGACAGCACCAGTCCAGTGACTGTTTCTCTGACTCTGTGAGTACAAGAGCTTTCTTCTATCAATGCTTTGTAAGATGAAAATATTCCTGTGATATTCACTACATCTAAAATCAGGGAAGGGACCACAGAGACCAAATATGAGCTCTATAAGCCGTGTGTCTTGATTGTCTGAAATGTATATCGACAAAAAATTTTTTTAGTTTGGTAGATACAAGAAAATTTAATAGAATAGGTGTTAGGTTGAAACAAGGAATGTTCTCCTATTTAAAATATTTGTCATGAAAGAAGTGATTGAACACAGAGCCAAAAAGAAGAGAGACTCTTTCTTGTTGCATTGCACTTAAGACTCACACATGTCATCAGAGGTCATGTTTTGCCAGCACTACACACTTGTGAAGGGCATAGGGTGAATACCAAGTTATGTATGTTAAGGGCTGCAGTGAACAAGACTTCAAACTGTTTTGCAAGGTAACATGTAAGTCAAGGTCAAATACACTGAGGTGCTTTTTACTAAGAGTAAAAAATTTTCAAGAGTAATGCATGCACTCAACAGTACACCACCACCATTTCAACAGTATGAAATGAAATATTTAATGTATATTTGAGAAAAATTAGATGTCCCACTCCATTTGTCATTTTTAGAAATTAAAGTCCTCTCTGAAAAGAAATTTTTTCAAATTGCAGTACAAAATTCACCTCTTTCTATTATTTGCTGTTTCAATTGTGTTGTATAATGAGAGTACATATATCACTTTCCTCCCCTCTTCCACAGTACTTAAGATCAACTATTATATACAGTTTATTTGTACTGGAAGAATGCCTACCTTCTACAGTAATTTCATATGAAAATGAACTCATGCTAGGGAAATGTTCAGTTTTCTGGTACCAACTTTATGAACGATGATTGTAAGGCTAAAAAAAAAAGTAATAAAATTCAACCATTTCTACCTGGTGTATTTTACTACTCATGAGAAGTTTTCTCTTGTGACTAATTTGAAATATGTGGAGTTAAGGAAACTACTATTAGATACTAAGAATAAGAAATATATGAAGTGAATGTCAAAATGATGAGATTTTAATTTTATGTTGAAAAGCTGCTTTTACAGCCACCTACTTCCAAACCAAAGTATCTCTGAAGTCAGCAGCTTTTCTTCAAATGTTTCACATGATAAACAGAAACTGAAAAGCCACTGACATCACTTCATAAAGATAGTGAGGTAAAAGCTAAACACTTTTTCTAATATTAAAAATATGTATTAAATGACCTTGACTGTTTTCCAAATAGCAATCTGAGAGATGTAAAAAGAAGGAAAGATGATGAAAAATCTTTTGGTTAAGATCTTTTGCTTAAGATGAATTCTTTACATAATCTCAAACAACTAGCAATCCTGGAGTATTTTGAGTGTGTATGTGACTTCTGAGCAGTGCAATAAAAACTACAGTGTGATTTTGAAGCTGGTGCCATATTTCTCTTCTTCCTCTTTTCCAAGATTGCCTGAAAACAGACTATATAATAGTTCCTTTTGAGTAAAAATGTATTTCTATTTAGTAAAACTGAATACAGAAAAAAATAATTTATGTTTTTCATAGGCTTCTAGAAATTAATACACAATGCTGTTTAAGCCATTACCTTGAGCACAACATGACTCATGCAGGAGTACATGTCCCCCCCAGTGTGACTGGCAGCCCTAGCAAGGTGGGCTGAGGGACCCTGTATTGTCCCCACCCTTCTGCCAAGCTCATTGCCTTCCCACCTGAGTCCTCTGTACTGGAACATTCAGTGTGTCCTGTAGAAGGCAGCTGTGCTGATTTTCATATTTCCAGAAGGCAGAATTTTTTCTTGCCTAGAACCAAATTTATGTGTCATCTGTACCCTCTGCTGATTGCAATGAGATCTGTGTTCAGTAAATTTTCACTCAAAAAGGATAAAACACATTCATGTTAATGTTGGTTACAAAAACACAAGTCAAAGCTACCAAAAAAAAATTACTAGAATTCTCAAAATTAGCTTTCTTCCTCTACAATGAAACAGATTCAATTGATATCACCTGTATGGAAACTGACAGCTTACCATGAAATCAAAGAATAGTTTCCTTCTAAAGGCAAAATCCAAACATTAGACTAACAAATAAGAATTTTACCATTAATTTCAGCACATACACTGAGAAATTTTGGAGAGATGATGCAATTCCAGTGTCCCATGTCAGTATACCCAGACACTGACCTGTTTATAAAAACAGGTGAAAAATATCATAAAATATTAAAATACCTTGAAGAAGAAAAAAAGAAAAAGATCAAATAACTCAGCTGGACATACATTCTGGCTGAATACAAATGTATAACCTGAGTAACTAAATCAGCTCCAGCAGCTTTTTCTGGCTGAATTCCCTTCCTTTTCACTTCAGAGACAGGTTTGTACTGAATATTTCTGTTATTAGAGTTTGAACTTTTCTCAAGTGTCTGAGCAGAAGGAACCACATTCTTCACTAAATGTAAAGCTTTGTATGACACATGACTGAGGATTCAAAAAACACCCAAAACACTGGCTTACTTTAAAAGTAAAAAGCTGGCCTCTGAAACTATATACCAGGATATTTTAGTCTTTTTGTCTCTGATCTGCAAAGTTAGGATGGAATTCTAATGAAAAAGGATTTCTCTGCTGACACTTTCAAAGCTTCTTGTTTATGTGAGCATAGAAGTGAAGTTGTTCAGACCTGCACAACCTTCACTTACGCTCTTTGCCATAAACAGTCAGTGAGGAGGAATACAAATATATGAGGAGAAAAGGAAAGAAAAAAAAATTTCAGGCAAAGCAAACTTTGTTCAGTTTCAAAGAATATTTCTGTCGAGCAAAATGTATTAAATCTATTCCCTATTAAAAGTACTGTGGGATTTTGGTTTTTCTTTGAAAACTAAATATGATTTTAATACTAATTTAACTATGAGTGAATGTACATCCTATTTACCTTAAACATGAGAAAAGCTTGTGAAGGCTGATCCCAAGCAGGCAACCCACAAAGATCACTGGAACTGTATTTGGAGTAAAAGATTCCTTCTCTTTAAAATCAGTTGTACAGATGTAGACTGCTTCTAACAGCACATCTGATGGGTTGCACTCTTGATTCACTGTAATAAGATAGTGAGCCATCATCTGGAAAAGCAAATCAGTATTTCTTGAGGCATTCTTTAAGGTTAACATACTACAGCTTATTTTTGACAGAATTTTTAGAAGATGTGATCATGAAGATAAGTGTCAGAAGCCTCAAAAAATTCATTAAGATTGTACTGTACAATATTCATAGGTTTTTTATCTTTTTATTAAGACAAAATTACAGGCATTTTTTTCTAGCCTGCAAAGGACCTTATTCTTGGTCAAAGTCAGTTGTTAAAATGTACAAGAGATGGCCACTCGAAACTCCATTATGGCCACATAGGTTAATCTATCACTACAGTTGTATAAAGTATTATTATACGAGCAGGTGAAAAAAAATTGAAATTTAATAAATAAATAAATAAATTTAACATTGTGAACAATCCTTGTATGTGATGTTACTCTACTATTTTTCACAATTTGCAATTAATCCTGCAAAATAAAGCAATTTGGACTTGAGATTATTTTTGATACCACAACATAACTTACTCTCTCACAACCAACAGATAGGGATCTCTTATATCTTCTTAATTTCAATCTCTGGCAATATTTCCAAGACCTCTCATATATCAAATAAATTCATAGTTGGTTTTTGACCTGAACTTCCATATTAATTAGTGAGACTGGAGGGAAATGAGCCTTGCAGGATAGGGCCTCAGAAGCTTAGATCATAATAAAGTTACCTGTATTATTGTACTGATACAGGAGCTTTTAACTAATTATTTCTTTTAAAGGAAATAGTGAAAACATTCTCCTTTGTCAGTTGAAAATTCTCATAAAACATGAGCTTTGTAAATCACATCTGCGTAAGTGATGAGGAAAGAAGCCTTAGAGTTAATCGACCTCCATGCAGATACACTTATGATGTGTACAGATTCTTTATGCAACATACTGTATGAGAACAATCTGAAGGAAAACAAATGTTCAATAAAACAAGTCTTTGTATATATTAAATTCCCCTATAACCATGGAATATTACCATACTGCATAGAAGCAGTTCTAATATTCACATCAAAAATCCTCACACAGATTGTTTCTCGCTCCCCTCTTCACTGCCTCCACTTGAGTACGTAATTTCTGCAGAGAGGCAATTATTTTATTGGGTTGTCTGCAAACCATCATCCAAGAATACCATTCATCAGCCTCCAAAAGGACAGTCCGTGAGAAGGCAGCTATTCAAAAATATCTGAAAGCCCTAGAATTTTTTCAACATTCATCTCCACCACCACATGTTGTATGCTGGGAAGCAACTCAACATTTTTTTACATGCAATTTAAGGCTTTCTCATTTCCATTCCTTTCTGTTGATTTCAAACCTGTTATTCAAGTCCTAATTATTTTCAATTATCTTCTGTTTTTCTGTTCATGGTCTATTCCTCTGCTTATATAATGACCATGGCCTGAATATCCATAATTACAGAATTACACAATTGTCACGGTTGGAAAAGACCTCTGAGACCACTGCATCCAACTGTGAGCCCCTCTCCTCCCCAAAGCTAAAACCAAAAACCCCCCAAACAAACAAACAAATAAAAACCCAAAAGCCAAACCAAACTAAAACCATAAAACCCACACAATTAACAAAAAAACACACAAATGCTGTGTTCCAGTAAAGCACATCCTGAAGTGCCTCATCTACACAGTTTTTTATTTTGCCCCTGGTGCAACTTCAGGCCATTTACTTCAGGCCATTTACTTCAGTCCTATCATTATTTACTTGAGAGAAGTGGCCAACACCCACTTCCCTACAGACTCCTTCCAGGTAGCTGTAGAGACCCATCAGGTATTCTTTCAGCTTCCTCATCTTCAAATTAAAAAAAAATCCCAATTCCCTCAGCCTCTCCTAACAAGGCTTGTTTTCCAGACCCTTCACCAGCTTGGCTGCCCTTCTCTGAACTCACTTCAACAACTCAATGTCCTGCTTGTAGTGAGAGGCCCAGAACTGAACACTGTACTTGAGGTGCCAAGTACAAAGCACAATCACTTCCCTACTCCTGCTGGCCACACTATTTCTGGTACAGGCCAGGATGTTTGCCTTCTGGGCCACCTGCACCCACTGCTGGCTCGTGTTCAGCACTTCAGTCATTTCGATTTTAGTTAACCTTGTAAGTCTCGGTAGAAAATATAGATGTGGCCTGCAGTGCCATTAGAGGACTCTGACCATATGTCTGGCTCAGCAATTCTACAGCTACATACACAACACACAAGTGTTGTAAATCAAGTCATTTTGATGAGAAGAAACCCCTGATCCTTTCTGGTTTGTATGCTACACTTCTCTTTCAGTTTGGCCACAGTAAGATTGTTTGTTGTCTTTCAGCTTTGATACAAGAGACAATAAAACTATGAACCCTGCACTGCAGAGAAAACAATTTAGACTTGACATGCTTTCTCCATCCTGAATGCCCCAGGCTTGGGTCAGACAGGAAATGTTATTTTTGTGAATCTGGCAAAAAGTATTTTGTTTGTTCTATAAAGGTAAAGAATCAATAACAAGAAGAATGAAAAAGGTGGGATCAGGCTTCTTGACATCATCATGCCAACAGGAAGGTCAGAATAACAGAAGCCTTCAGAAAATTAAGCAAGCAGATCTCAACTTGTGGAGTAGAAGGCAAAAAATTAATGAACAAAACTGATGTGAAAGTCACTGAAGACAAATTCCCTCTTGACTTTGGTTTGAACCTAAATATCATTACAGAGACAGGAAAATTATGGAGGGCTTAGTTTGGGGTTTTTTGTTTGTTTTTTTTTTTTTACACACCTGCATTTGCACACATGGACATACATTTAAAAAGCAAACATGTGACAGGCCTCTGATCCTCCTGAAAAGCAAAGACACAGCCATAAACATTCCCATGGGATACAGACACCTCAGCGTTAACTAAACCCCTAAACTTTTCTAATGCAGTCTAAAAAAGTTGAATTTGTGTTGTATATTGTCCTTCAGTTCTGCATTTCAAATTTCTGAGAAAAGCCTCTGAAATCATCCATAAACAAATCATCATAAACAATATTTTTCTGCATAATATACAGGAAAATTAATATGCCAAATCTGTAAGTATGTGAAAATAGTCAGAGTGCATGGAGCAACTGCTTTCCCAACAGAGTTTCTTGCTAAAGCAGTGCTGTAAAACAAAGAGTTGCTGTATAGTAATAAACTCAAGTTACTTTCTGAACTGTTTCATTGCAAAGGAATTTTAATGCAAGACTGGTTATAAAGCACTATTAACATTCAGATTTGGAGGATCAGAGACCAAAACCAATGTAAATTTCAGCAATCTGAATGTTTTAAGAGATATAAGATTTTCATATGATAGCTTTCCAAATCCCTATTGAAACAATTTCCTTCTTTGCAATGACAACTCTGTGTAGTATTTATAGTTATTTCTGTGTAATGTCTATTTTCGCCTTGTTATAAAATAAGTGGACTTAAGAAAGAGCAGAAATATTTTTACATTATATGAAGAGATGTTGATATGATCTTTATAAACTAAACAGGGAATTTTCTTCTTTAAAAAAATAAATCCTGATATTTTTATTTGCTGCATATCTTTATGAATCTGACTGTGAAGTGTTTAAATTGTTGTGGCCTCAATACGGTACAGAATCACAGAAATGTAGTTTAACTAGAACTGACTATGTGATTTAATACAACTAAGTACAACTTGGCAATGAATTACAGCAGAGATGAACATCATCTTCGTTATTCAAGATGACAGGAGAGTGCTGACCTCACATCTCCTCCCTCCTTATGTATCTACCCTTTTCCTTTGGAGAATCATCAGATGCATAGCAATGGGGACAATGATACCCTTGGAAAAAAAACAGGGGAATCACTAGCATTTGTATACCTGGAAGAGATTTTAAGGCTACATCTGCCTTAGAGTTTTATTCAAGTGCAGTTCTGAAGCATGTACCAAGTCATCTCCAATTTCCATTCTTTGATTAACACCACAGAGCTATTCCTGCATGCAAAAGATACAGTTTTCAGGTGAAACCAGGTCCAAAGATGCTTTCCAGAAGTGCACTTTCCATGCTCCAGCTGCTAATGTGTATCCAGACCATGGAAGGAGATGGAAGCTTGGCCATATAACCCCCAAAACTCACGTGGTGTTGCTATGTGGCATCAGTAATGATATCTTTTTTCTTTTTTCTTCTTTTTTTTTTTCTTTTTTTTTTAAAGAAAAACACTGTTCCTACTTTAACCTAAATAATGTTAGGGGTTGGAAGGGACCTCTAGAACTCATCTAGTCCAACCCCCCTGCCAAAGCAGGATAACCTACGGCAGGCCACATAAGAATGCATCCAGGCAGGTTTTGAAAGTCTCCAGAGAAGGAAACTCCACAACATCTCTGGGCATCCTGTTTCAGTGCTCCCTCACCCTCCCAGTAAAGAAATTCCTTATGTTGAGGTGGAACTTCCTATACTTTACCTTAAGGCCATTATTCCTTGTCTTACTACTGGGCACAATTGTAAAAAGATTGGCCTTACCCTCTTGACTTCCACCCCTCAGATATTTATAGACATAAATAAGATCCCCTCTTAGCCTTCTTTTCTCAAGGCTAAACAGCCCTAGTTGTGTCAGTCTTTCTTCATAGCAGAGATGCTCAAGTCTCCTAATCATCCTCGTAGCTCTCTCTGTTGGACTCTTTAAGGTAGATCCCTGTCTCTCTTGAACTGGGGATCCCAAAACTGATTACAGTGTTCCAAGTGTGGTCTTACCAGGACAGAGTACAGGGGAGGAGATCCTCCCTAAATCCACTGGACACTTTCCTTGATGGACCCTAGGATACCATTGGCCATCTTGGCCACAAGGACACATGGTTGACACATGGAAAATTTACTGTTCGTTAGGACTCCAAGGTCTTTCTCCATGGAGCTGTTTTCCATCAGGACATCACTTAATCTGCACTGGTGGTTGGTATTATTCCTACCAGATGCAGCTGGGTATATACGGGGTATACTCTGACAGAATTCATATATAATTATTATGTGCAACTTCAAAGACTCAATAACTTACCAATGAATTAAAGGAAATTTCTTATTCAGAATCAGATAAAATAAGGAAACAAAACTTCAAACGTTTCTTGTATTTATCTGCAATAATTTAGTGTGAGAATATTGCACTAATGCAAGACTTTCTGTATGAGTAGAAAATGGTATTGAAGTTATGAGTGAACACAAAGTATTCATAACTTATTTTATCCAGTGACATTTTGATGAAAATGATAAAGCCATGTTTTCTTTTAGAATAAGCAAGAACATCGTGTATTTCTTTTAGCATCCCTCCAGAAACTTCCCTCTTGAACTTACCTGTGGTGCAGTTGTTGAACTGTATGTCATCTATTGCTGCTCCTCCTCCTAGGTCTCTGGTACGAATGCCTTCAAAGATAACTTCAAAGTTCCTCAGTTTCCCCAAGTGTAACTCAACTTTTTTCCATTTGTCATCATAATTTCCCGATTCACTCCATATTTTCACAATCCCATCATCAGTCTGAAGTTTAAATAATATATACACAGATTATATATATATATATTAAGATCGTTGTATATATGGATTATCAAATATGAGTTTTGGAAAAAAAACAAACCAAAACAAACAGAAATAAGGCTAGAAGACACCCCTTCAGTTTTGTCAATAGATGGTAAATATATACCTGCTAGAATATAGGAAAAGTAGTGGAATAAGATGATTACTATACAAACCATATGAGCATCAATAATAGACGAAGTCTCAGAACATTACAGAAATTACTCTGTATATGACTGAACTCCAAAACAGTCCATTTCTACTGTGATTCATTCCTTTTTTTTTTTTTTTTTTTTTTTTTTTATATATACTATATTACTGGGTCCAAAATTTGACAATTATTTTAAAATTAGATTCGATATCAGGTATACCTACACCTAGATACCAGATAGGTAGAATCTTTTAAAATTTCAGACAATGGTAAAAAAGGGAGGAAAAACTAACAAATACAAGATTATAATATGTTTAAAACTGTTTATTTGAAGGTAAAGAAGAGTGTTCTGATTTTCAAATATACCAATATCCTTTAAAGCTTTTCTTTAAAAAATGTCCAATCATATCACCTAGCTGCCAAGTCATCAGCAAACAATATGCTTCACTTTTTAATAGTAGTATTAGAATTATAGAATTAGTATATATAATTTCAATTGTTGTGACTGGATGGTACATATATAAGATGGCACTGAAAGTAAATAAG
Organism: Heliangelus exortis; assembly: GCF_036169615.1. Classification (NCBI taxonomy): domain Eukaryota; kingdom Metazoa; phylum Chordata; class Aves; order Apodiformes; family Trochilidae; genus Heliangelus; species Heliangelus exortis. The sequence continues at coordinate 20,094,034 of NC_092423.1, forward strand.
TCCAAAAGTTTTGTATATGTCCAAATTTATTTTTCTTTATGATATTGTGACTAATCATTCAACTTGTAAATGAGAATTTTTTTCTAGCCTTTTCTTATAGAAGCTAATTAGTACTCCAGCTAGGATTAATAAAAACACTGAGCAATGCACCAATCAGCTAAATGTTATTCAGCTAAATGCATAGTAAAAGGTTCAAAGAAAGCAATACATGAACATGAAAAATCTAAGGAAAATAGAGACAATGGTAAAAATAGACGGGGAAGAAAATTAATTACATTTTTTTTAATACATGGTGAACCGATTAGGTCAGATTTATGTTTATATGATTGTCTTATGCACATTTATGCTGAGAAAAATAATCTTGGTGATTCACATATTGTATTCTGAATAGGTAATTTCAGACAAGCATTCACTAAAACATTATGTTAGCTTTTTCTGAATCATGGAATGCAGAATTGTTGATATACTTTAGAAGAAGGTCCTCAGACCTACCAAAACATATACTGTAATGAGGTGTGGCTTGACAAAGGTATTCTGAAAAATCATCATTAACTGCAAAGCAGTTAGAGGAAAACAATGGCAACTTTATTTTAAATTGCTAAATAGGAAAAAAAACAAGAGGGAGAGTCTCCATAACTGCCTGTAAAATTGTAGATATCCAGACTAACAACTCTATTTCTGCAAATTACTAATGGTGATGGACCAGTGGTGATAGCAGCCATTTATAAGTCCCAATGACTGAGTACATTGGAAGCTATGGAGGGAAGTTTAGGTACTGCTTCTTCAGTTATGTCTCATTGGTTTAAAGCCAATGACACAATCCATTAAAGAGGAAATAATGTAACACAACCTTGCTGGTGCTCTGCACCACTAATTCCAAAGTCATAATGATTTTCTCAATGTATTTCTCTCAGTGAGACTCCTGACTCTATGTGTATCATGTCAGTAACCAATTAATTTACTGGAATGACAGAATAGCTTCAGTTTGAACGGAACTCTGTGGATCATCAAATGTAACTCCCTGCTCCTCCCAGGATGGCCTAAAACTAAACCATCTGATGCTCCTTGAACTCTGACAGGCTTGGTGCCATGACCCCTTCCCAGAGGAGTCTGTTCCAGTGACCGACCACCCTCCCAGTGAAAAAGCTCCTTTCAGGCCCGTAAGCAATGCACTTACAGGGACCTGGAATCAGAACCAGTGTGAGACTCTTTCTAAAATTTCCACAAATATTGCAATCAGGAAACACACTGAGCTCAGAAAAAAAAAAGATATGGTAACTGAAGATGCTAAACAGTGGTACACAGTTTGGCAAGTCTATCTTAACTTATATTTTTCTATTACTCTTATTCATCAAATATGCAGTCAGCAATTTAACTTCATTATTTCAGTACCTCAAAAATACCTATTCTATTGATTCAGATATTTTAGAATACTCTCCAAAAGTGTACTAAATATTATTGTCCACCTATTCATGACATAAATAAAATAGACAGTTATGATGAGTTACATTTGGCTTTAAGGTCTCCAATATTGAATGCAAAACCAAAACTTAGGAGAGAAGCTCTTTTTAACATTTAGTCCATTTCTTGTATCTGGAATCTCTTCTGTCTGCCCTTGAAAACTCCGTGGAATGGGAAAATTTCCTCAGCATTATTAATCAGAAATTACTGATTAATTTTACTCAATGCCATATATCGGTGGTAATTTAAGACACTTGAAATGAAATGGATAATAACAGTAATAAAGGAATTCTTTTACTTTCGTGCATTTAGGTGAGAGAGAAAAATTCAAAATTTGTATCTATCCCAGCATTGAGACCCAAATCTTTAAAAAACTACATGTGTTTAAGCTTGGATATATGGAGGCCAGTGGGGCTTCTTAAAATAAATAGAGATACATATTTATATAAAATCTGGAAATATCAAATGTAATTCAGTTAACTGGAACATAAGGCTCACATCTCCTGTTAGTCTGATTTTGATTGATGTCAATTGATTGATTTTTATTATATTTTATTACAAGATATTCTGTCCAGACTTACATTACTTTTATCGCCTTGATTTTTGAGTAGAGGATGCTCCAAGCAAAAAGTAATATTGTTCACTTGTTTCTTCAGGAATAGTTACTACAAATGTTGTAGTAATCAATCTGTATATGGTATCATAGCTGTAAAGTATCAAATCTTTATACAGGTACAGGAACTGGGGCATTTTTTTCCACAGTGAGACTGAAATACTTTTTGCTTTGAAGAATTTTTTTCAGATAGAAATTACATCAGAAATGACATTTTCATTGCACTTCACAAGTTCCTGAATACCAGTACACTTACAAAGTACAGAAGAGAGAGACATTTCTTTTCCTGTCTGAATTCAACAGTAGCATTTCCTATACAACAGCAACACTTCATAAAGCATGAAAGGCTGATGTTTCACTTCTCTGCTACAGCTCTACACAACAAACTGAAAAGCAACCTCACGCATAACTGCATGAAGGCTGTTAGAATCCAGAGTGAAACTTCCCTTCCAAAACAAAAGCCCTGCACATTGTCTGCATGAAACAGCCAAGGAAGAGGAGGGAAAGGGGAGAGAAATGCAGGAAATGTGGCTCTCCTCATGTCCTCAGGCTCAGACAGTGGAGCTGGATTGGCTAAGGGATGTAAGCCATACACTTCATCTGGATATGTACTTGGCATGACAGGATCATTGTTTGAATGCTTTATGGATCCCATCTCATGAGTTATTGTTTTGTTTTCTACATTCTCCATCCATTTAAATTGTCCAGTACTTTGGCATCTCTTTAATATCTTTGGAATGTGCTTACTTCTATAAGAAACACAAACAGAGCCTGGGGGTGGGAGTGGTGGGGAATCAGTCTCTGCTTTGACCAACCCATTGCATCCAGAACCTCTTTCATCTTTTTGACTCTCACATATATGTATTAATGTAAAGACAACTATATAAAACAGGTTATGGCAATCAGAAGAAATGTGTCTCAGCATAGAGGATGTGGAAGGCCAGAGTGTTATATTTCTTCCTGTTTTTCAGAACATACTTTTCTACTGACACATACTTATTGAATCTCTAGATTGCTCTTCAACCTGGGCTTGTTACAAAAGGCACAGTCTAATTCAGTGCTCCAACAGACTGACAAAAGGTGGTTAAGATCTGTGGCTTGGCATTGGATGGTAATATCACTGCTGCCTCTTAATTATGCTGACTGTTGGTCTGAGCAAAAATTCTGCTTTCCAGTTACCAAACAGGAGTCCATGTTGTCCCTTACCCCTCTTCTGCACTGTAAGCATCATTGCTTAGGCTCCACCTGTCACTCTTTGCCACCCTTCATTGCATGTAATCCTACACTCACTTTTCCTCACACCAACACTTTAATATCAAAGTCACAGTGTTATCTTCCTAATGTCTTTTCCTTGGCCTTCCTTCTGGGATTTCTCACCTCAGACTCTACCCGATATTCCTAAACCCGTTACCACTCATTTTCCTATTTGCATCCCATTATTGCTTGGTCATTTACTGCTGCTAAGAAAGATAGACTAGAGTCTTGCATCAATTAAACCACCAGCCTGCCATTCTCAGCCAAAGAAGGTATTCCAAAGTAATATGAAAAAATAATCTCCAGAAACAGTGCACATGAAAGGAAAAATACTTACCTTTCCAGACAAAAGGCTAAATTGTACTTCTGAACTATGGAATGATTATAATTTTTGTCTATTACATATGTGCAGCTCTTTGAAAGTGAAGAGAAGACAGGGTCTCAGATCTCACTGATACAGAATGCACAAATAAAATATTTTTACCCCCCAAAAATTTTACCCTTTGTTGAAGTTTATCTAAGAAAGCAGGATATCCCATCTGACAGCAAATGCTGACAGTGACACATCATTGCTAGCACATGACAACCACCAGAGTTTTTTCTGTTCAGAATAAAATCTCATACTATCTCTTTAATATCTCTCCCTAAGCTGAAGGGAAACATGGCTAAAATAACTTAGTCTCTTTTCCTTATGTCTCTTTTTATGGCTTGTGAAAAGCTCTGTGATCTCCATACCACGCAAGACTGTAATTTTATCGGTGCTAAAATCCTTCTAATTTGTTATGAAGTCTACATAAGCAGTCTATATGAATATTTTGTAAACTCTGCACAACATCTCAAAGAACATTGTAAGTTAAAATTCAGAAGTTCTCATCACTCATTGCTTGTGGATTGCTAAAGCTTTCATCCAACTCTTGCTTTATGATCTATACAACCCACTCTTTAGACTATTTTTCCCCTTTGTGAATTGATTTCACCTTCTGTAGCTGAATTCTATCTCTAGCACAAAAATAAAAAATTTCAAAGTGTCTTATACCATAATCCCAGCTTTATTTCCTTTTCATTATCAGCTCCTTCCTATGCTGGTCTAACTCATGTCACAGGAATCAACTCTCCATTTATTAGCTCTTCAAATATACAAATAGATGTTTCTGCCTGACCTCCATATCCCTCTTCTGGGTATAGGACTCTAATATTTTTCTTTCTTCTGCAGGTGAGGTCTAGACAAAAATCTTCCTAATAGGTAAGATGTGAATGCACTTCTGTGGCTCTTAGCTATAACTGATAGCATTTCATAGTTTCTTTGAAAATTAGTTGAATCAGTATGTCCATATTTCTATTTTTAGATGCCTATCAATATTTCAATTACAGTAATTAACACTTAATAAACATTTCAATAATGATTATGTCAGAAGGCAACAATAAAGCACTGAGGTATCAATTAAAACTCCAAGTATAATAATAACTCTTGTTCTCGGGATCAGAAACCCAATGTTATTGGCAGATCAGCTAACAAAATTTCATTTCTTCAAATAAAAATACACCAAGACAACAAAAAAAAAAAAAAAAACCAAAAAAACCAAAAAAAACCCAAAAAAACAGACGTGAAAGATCATGATTTCATTTAAGGCTCTGAATAGTTATTATTAATTGCATGTCACTGCCCTCTATGGGCTGAACATAATTGAAGGCCAAGCTGAGGTGATGAGCCATGGTTAAAAATTCCACAGTAAATGGCATGTTTTTTCCATTGATATGTAGCAGTATGTCCTGGTATTCCACTATCCCATCATGCTGAGTGATGATGGGATGATGATCCCTCAGAAAATGACAGAATAACTTCTGAGAAGATCATAACCTGCTTAGATCTGTAGGTCTATCTGTCTACTCATATTGGAAAATCCCTATTCCTATTCAGAGGATTTTTAATCTACTTTCTGATAGTCTGAGGAGAATTATTTCTTAACGATTTCATTATTTTGCAGTTCAGAATCTTCTTCATGCTTGTCTTCATCTGAAGAATGATCAAAAGTGTTTATAACTTCTCTTCTGAGAATTTTGGTGGAAAAGTATATCTTACAGGTTCAATATCCTCATTAATTCACCTAGGGATACTAGGAATAAAGGAGAAGGAAGGATTTCTTTATGTCTTAGAATTTTTTTGGTTTTTTTGTGGATGAGTTTAATATTTTTTCCTGCACAGCAGGGCTCACTGTTGTGGCTACATTTCTAACACAGACAGAAAGATATTAGGAACTGAATCCAAAGCATGCAGGAGGATTATGTTATTTTCAGCTACAAGGATGTTGCAAAGAAACTTCTTATGAACTCACTCATTGTCAAAAGAATACACTAAGTATTCCAGATGCAATTATAAAGGTTCTGCTTTGAGACAATCTGACTTGCTATATCTGCAGTAAAACAGCAATGAAATCCATATTTTGTTCTTGATTTGCATCTTTCCTTCTCATGTTCTGAGCTGGGTTTAAAATATTCTGCTCTTTCTTTTGCATCTGCTATTTATTTCAGTAGAGCCAAGGGAAATGGAGCTGAGTTTACCAAATGGATGAAGGCAATAAAAACATTTCCTCAATATTTCTGAACTCTTCAAACCAAATATACTTGAGCACTTCTTAATCAGAGACAGAATATTTTCAAATGATTCATCAAAAAGCATTAACTGTTTATTATTAATACCATAAAAAGACTTTCAAGATTCACTATATCAAAAGGTTTCTCTTTCTGTAGCACCCCTCAGACTTCAAGAGAAATAAAACTCTTTTTACATATTTTTTTTAAAAATTAGGAAAAAGCTTTTCTCCTCTACTTTCAGGTTCTTTTATAAACATTATCTTCCTGGAAAGATGTTACCATCCATAATTCTAAAAATAAGATATGTGTTATGCAAAGCACCAGAGCACAGTATAAACCAGATTAATGTAACTTTAATTCTGAGTACTCATTTCTCTATCTTTTGATGTATGGTAATCCTTCTGTTTTAAAGAGTATTTTAGGAGGCCAGTTTACTTTTCAAGTTATTTCTTCTTGGTTTAGAATCAAGCATAATTTTATGGTGTGCAAATGAAGTCAACTAATAAAGTTTGTGTTAATGAAGTCTTACTTCCCTTGATGCAGTATCATCATTGAAATCTTTTGATGGCTGACCAAATAGTTTAGTATCCCACAGTGAAGTATGTTCCTTTCTTGCTTTTTCCCTTTACTTAAAAATGTGTGGAGTGTCATCTTGCACTTTTACATGTACATCAAAGATACAGGAGGTGAAAGGAAGAAACATCACAGCTTTTCCTCACTTGTCCATATTTTAAAGACCTTTTCTGTGAATCTGTATTTCTCTAAAGCACAGAACAGAACAGTATGTCTCTTGGCTGATATTTCTAATATAATCTATCTACTTACTAAGGTTCCACTGGTTGAGAGTGAGACCTATTTCCAGAAGGTTCTGAGCATCTTCCTAACAGATTCGGGCTGCTGTTACCTAAATGCTGCAATACACAGAATACTTTCTCATTTTTTAAGATCTCAATCCCTAGGAATTAGTATTTCATATATAGCTTGGAGAAAAAATGTAAAAAGGCATATTAAATATGAAGACTCATGCTGCATAGTGGAATCTCAAAAAAGAGATGTGATTATTGTGTCTTCTTCACCTAAAGTTATTCTCAAAGCACGTGACAGATTCTATCTCTGGTTTTTTTTTCATTTCTCAATGATTTTCTCTTAAAGCCTAACTTCCTAAAAGAATATTGCTTAGATTATTTGAAAACAGTAACTTAAGCCTACAGAGTTTCATCTTACATTTCATTCCAGCAATAAGATCTACATCAGTTAAATTCAGATAGAGTATCAAATTATTACAATTATTCAAATGAGCCAAAGAGTGAACTGTAGACAAGATTCATTCACCCAAGATTTTAATTTTAAGCCTGCTTTTTCTTTCCTTTCCTCTTTTTTTTTTTTTTTTTTTTCCTTCCTCCTCTCTTTTCTTTATGGTGACATAAAGAAAAATGAGATCAGACAATAAGGTCATGAAGATGTGATGGATGAACACGTGTGTCCTCTGGGACACTGTCAATCACCAGGCTGATAACCAGTCAATACAAACAGTTCAGTTGCACTCTAGAACAGCACAAGTCAGCTTTGCCAGGCTTCTTTAAGAGAAAGACATGTAATATGCTCTGTATGTTCAGTGTGAGGTTAGTAAGCATATGCAAACAAACAAAATAAAACATTTCTAGATAGCATTATTCATGTAGAAAAATCTGTATGCAGCAGTAGTTTCTGCTCTGCCCTTATCTACTGCTTTGAAAATTTGCCTCTCCTATGAAATAACCCACAGAGTCTTGTGGTTAAGATTACCACTACATTTAGAAAGCTACTGCTAATACCTGCTTCCTGAAGCCCTGCATTAAACATATAGTTACAAAATTATTGAATCTATCTAAAATTGCTCTGTGAGAGACAAATAGAATAAAGAAATTTTTAAACTCAAAATTTACACTTCCCATCACTAAACTGGGGGATGCTAAGGGCTGCATACTACCAGATTCTAAAATATTCGGTGAATTTAGGCAGTAAAAAAAAAAGAAGAAAAAACAAAAAGGAATATAACAGAATCTGCAAGAAAAGAGAGGAGGAAGGGAAAAAAAAAATAATCTGCAGAGAGTTTGTCCCAAAAACCAGGAAAGTGTTAGTGATGAGTATGCAACAGGATGAGTTTTACTTTAGGTATATGCTGCTGCTGCAAGCGATGAGCTCATGCAAGTTCCTGTGACTTCAATGAAGATTTATGATCTTTAGCACTGGAGAAAATACATTAAAAAAAAAAAAAAAAAAAAAAAAGTTTTGTAATTTTTCATAGTTATATTCTGAGAGAGACTAGAATTGAAATTTAGCATGTCTCTACATTTCATAGGAACACATGGAAAGGAAATATCAGCCTGATCAAATGGTATCTTTAAGAAATTATTGGAACTAGGTAAAATGTATTCTGCCTAATACGTTAGTATGCATGAAAAACTGAGTTAACTTTAAAGGTAACCTATAGAATCACATAATTGTATTTTCAAAGTGCACCATAGAAAGAAGGAGAACAGTAGGATGAAGCACTGATTTTTCAGTCTTCAAACTTTTTATTAGAAAGCCTGCATCTCTTAGTCTCAGAAGGTTTTTCAAAACAAGAGTTAATTACAAAGCCCATCCATCCATCCCTTTCATTTCCTCCTTTGTGCAAAGTATTAAGATGATTTTTGCTCTCTGAAATATCTTTTCCTTAATTTTAATTTTGTTTCCAAAATTAACATCACTTGAATAAAAGAATATGCATTTCAACAATGAACTTGCATTTTGATGAACAAATCTGATAAATAAACTTATTCCACTGATGAAATTCCTTCTTTAAAACACACAGTTTTGTAATTTTGGAATAGGCAATTTCTTCAGAGCATCAGAAAGCAGTAACAACTCACCCTGTCATGAGTGCCAGCACTGGCAATATTTCTAAGAGCTAAATGTAAGACTCTTGGTTCTTAGTTGCTGTAAGTGCTGAGCTGAGAAAAGGCAGTTTCAAAAAGATTTTGATAACAAGCAACCGGTAATTCATCTTGAGACAGGATTTTATTTTAAGCAGATAGGCATTTCAAGCCATGACAATTAGGTTGCTCATCAGCAAAGCTGAAGTGATGATTAAAAACCTCTTATTTTGAAAAAGAAATCTAGACTGGGAAGACAAGAATAATAGATTGTTTTTCTTTAAGTTGTTCCGTGAGTATCACATTCTTAAAACTTCGGGCTTTTCTGTCACAACTATTAAATACTAGATTTCTATATAATCAGCTTTTGCTTATAACCAAGCAAACTCTTCTGATTTTTTTGTTTGCATATTTCTACATTCCCATCTTACTTTTCCCATCAAATAAACGTTTCTGTCCTTAGGATCTTGCAATATGTCTTCGTTCCGTATTCTATCCTCACCAATTACAACAGAGAAATAAAACAACTCCTCTTATTAGGTACCTTGTATTATTTCATCCTCTCTTCATTTCCTACCCTTCCCAGCACAAATGCAAAAATTTCTTTTTAAATTTCCTAGCATAATCTACTTTTGTTTGATTATATTTTTTTTTAGGTATCTTAAGGGGTATAATTATGATTGTCTAACTAAACATACTTTAAATGCTGAAAATAACAGTGAGCTCTTTATATAATCAAAGCTCTATAAAGTGTTTTTAAGCTTCACTGGACTGATCCTGAGCAAAGAGACATTTTAAGAGGAATTCTCAAGTCCTGTCTCTATAGTATCCTATGGATACAAGTATTTACTTTCTTAGAGAATGCCAAGGAATCAGATATCTTATTTAAATTTTTAATCTGTAGCTATGAAAAATATTATTTACAAATTGAGAGCTCTCATAACAGACAGATCTTATTATATTAAAACACTTTCCCTACTTCTGTCTGCAGTCACCACCACGTTATACATTACATGCCTACAGGAAGCTATACAGAAAGCAATAGCCACTTTTCCTCTTACAGATGCTTAGTTCAGAAGAAGTTAAATTGTACTCCCAACTCCCTTTGACACAGTGAGTAAAACCCCACCACAACAGAGGGTAGGGTGACTGCTGCAGGGGCTGCCCTGGAGGCAGCTATGACTTTAAGGAACAGAAATCCCATTCCCATTGACGCAAATGTTAATTTAACAGGAGGTCCTGCAACCTTAATGTATTTCTAAGAAAAGAATTCTACATGCTGGATAATGTACAGATCTCTGTCTCTATGAGATTGTTCCTGTGGTAAAATAGAAATAATCTGCCATTAGGCATGAAAAGTAGCACTAGCCACACTTTAAATATTAAAAAAAAAAAAAAAAAAAAAAAAAAAAAAAAAAAATTGTAATAACTTTCAATCTGTCAAACAAATATGAATAAAACTAAGGTAGAAAAGGAAGATCAGCATCATTTTTTTCTCTGTCAATATTAATCAAATCATGTTTTGGTTTTCAATAGAAATTTCTCAGATATCCTTGCATTTCTTCAGAGTGGAGCAACTATTACAGAATTCAGTTCTGGTTTATACATGTGATAAACTTCCAGTTACTCTGTTTTTCTCCAGATATTGCAGACAGTGCAGAAGTTCTGTCTATATTTCTAAATTAATTTACTCCCTGCAGTCAGTAAGCATAGAACTAATTATCAGAAGAATATAATCCTTTTTGTATGAAATAAGGAAGAATTGCAACATTAAAAAATGCATATCAAAGGAAAAGTATAACCACTGAGTGACAGGAACAACTAAGTTAGAGAGGTTCAAGGGATCCATGGAAGAACATATCCCTCCCAGCCCTCCTTTGGCAGAAATTCAGTCTGATCATGTCTGTGTGGAAAGGGATATTTAAGATGAAGCCTAGGAAGTTTCTATAGCAATGGCATCCTGTGAAATTCGTAGCCATTAGATTTGCATACTCTGAAAGTAGGAACTAGATGGTATATTTTAAGGTATTTTAGTATCATTTGCCACGATTACAGGATCACAGAAAATTAGAAGTTGAAAGGGACCTTGAAAGATCACCTAGTCCAACCCACCTGCCAGAGCAGGGTCACCTACAGCAGGTCACCTAGGGATGTGTCCAGGTGGGTTTTGAATGTCTCCAGAGGACTCCACAACTACCCTGGGCAGCCTGTGACCGAACTTTGTCACCCTCACAGTGAAAAATTTTTCCACATATTTATGTGGAACTTCTTATGCTTCAGCTCATACTCCCTGCCCCTTGTCCTATCATTGGATTTACCTGAGCAGAGCCTGGCTCCATCCTCCTGGCACCTTCTCTATGCCTTGCTACATGGTCTCCTGTACCTTTCTGCCACATATGACTACATCTCTGCTGATTATTATTTGTAAGACCATTCAGGTTCTTCAGCTAAACACAGTAAAATTTTCTTTTCAAGCTGAAGAGATTGTTCTAAAGAGGCCAGCAGCCTTGAAAAGTACAATCTGAAAGACTCAGTCTTACTACTTCACAGTTCTAAAGAGATTTCAAATCTTATCTAAAGAAACACTTCTCTGTACAACAAGGAAGGGACTGTAATTCGTATGTAGACTAAATTCCAGATGTACGGATTTAAATAGACTACTACTGACTAAGACAAAGTCTGAAGTTTAAAATATGAAATTTAAAGTGTCAGGGGAAGCTTTTCATTAGTTATGAAATAACTAAGAGCCCACACACTCCTAAAATATCTATGCAGGAAAAAAAAAACAAACCAAATAAAAAACCAAAAAGAACTCTAATTCTTTTAATTATACTTGAAAACACAGATGGCAAATAAAGGATAGAAATGTACCTAACTAATTTTGTGACTGGTAAAAACTTTTTATGATGACATACTCCCATCTCCTGCTTGATGATCAATGAAATTAATTACTTAGTTCATGTATAAAAAATTAAATGCCACTCCTGAATCACACTGGGTACTCTTCTTTAGAAAAAAACACTTTTCTCCCACACAGATCAAACCAAATCAATCTATAAAGTAGTGAGACAGTAAGTTGTGCTGTTCAGTGTAAGGAGTGGAAGGCAACAGTGAGCAGCTGAGAGAAAGACCCAGAGACATCTAAAAATGGGCTGCAGAGTAGCTTTAACATACAAACCACTTAACAGAACAATTAATATTTTTATCTGCCTAAATGAGATGGTATAAACATGCAGAAAAAATCTAAGCAAATTATTTAAATTTGAAAGATGCTTCACGTTCATGACTTGATTGGACTTGGCTCATCCAAATATAGATTGAGGGATTGGTCCATTACACTGTAATTTCAAACAACAGAACACCATTTTCAATGAACTGATAAGTCAGCCATGTAAAATGAATGGCCTTGTACAATTACATTAACCTAAGTTTCCACTGTGGGTGGAACCTTTACACAACAGCTGTCTCTTACGTTTAAAGGGGAAGCACAACTGATCAAAAAATATTCATCATTATTAATAGTAAAATGGCACCTGTGGTGTCAAACTTTCCTCTACCATTATAACAAGAAATGTGTGGTGACTTTCAATGGTTTACAGAGAAAAGATGATTTTACAAACAAGTAAAAATAAGGTAATTTGCTCTCTTTTGTTCTTCATGCTTTGAATTTCCTGTTATGATATTAGAACTAAAACTAGTCTAAAATACTTCACTGTATTTTTATTCAATTACTTCTATCCAACAGCCAAAATTTGCAGTAGGATGTTTTTCATTGAAAGAATTTTATTTCTTTTGATTGTACAATTTAAATTCAGAAAAAGAAAAAAAAAAATCTTTTCACTTATGATTAAAACCTGAAACATCCACGTGATTTTTTGATATAGTAACAAGGCTGGGTTTGGTTTTTAGGTTTTTCTCATTGGTAGGCTGGAGGATTTTTTTTTGTTATCCTCACTCTCTTTAGCAAATAAGACCCCAACTGTGCTAAGAAGTTAGCATTACAGCTAAAGATAAAAAGGTATCCTCGTTTGCCAGTTCCACAGGATCCATACTCACAACACAGGTAATTTTTTTTTTATTTGCATTAGTTTTGGAAAATTTTCCATTTCATCTAAAACTCCTGGAGCTAAATAAAAACTAGTATCACATCTAGATTAAGCACTTCGAATAATCTAATAAGTGGGCAAGGAGATAAGACATGCAAATTTTGGTGTTCATTTCCTTTATTTTGTGCTCCTGCTGTTGGCAAAATAATATCTATTCTGCAGACCACACTGTTATACCTAGGCAATTTAGGAATTTAATGCAAATGGTCTTTTAATTTCCAATTTTATTAGTACTGTGCTATAATCTCTCATTATTTTATTAATTCAAACAGAAAATCACATTAGAATAGGTTTTGCAGTTTTTAGAGTAGTACTAAAATTCCTTATATTAGCTGTTTGTGGTTTTGTTTTGGTTTGGTTTTTTTTTTTTTTTTTTTTTGTTTATTTGTTTTTGGGGTTTTTTTGTTTTGTTTTGTTTGCTGGGGTTTTTTGGGGGGGTGGGATGGTTATTTGTTTGTTTGTTTTCAGTTTTTCAGATATGGCCTGCCAAAAATTGCAGGAAAAAATTACAAAAGCATGAGTCAAGGTGGGAAGTGCTGGACAACCTGAAGTGTGTGACTGAACATTGAATAGTCCTGTGGATACAATATGAGTCAAAAAACCTAGTTACAGAATGCCTATGAATGGACTACAGGGTTTCCATGGAAAAAAAAATTCTATAACTTCTACATTAATGTGAGGAGGTGATTGTTTTTCATGCATCCAGTGAGAAGAATCAATGTGGAAATACAGTCTATTTTAAGCTGTGAAGCAGAATAAGTTGTTTCTTGAGACTTTATTCTTGAGTGACTTCCTATAGAAATAGGGTCAGTGAAAATTTCACTTTAAACTACTCAATCTGGAAATAAAAACACACAGAGGAAATCAGCTGGCTATTTACATCCAAAGTTCTTCTGGTAATATTCTGTTTGCCCAGTGAGCTTTTGCCCTGCTGTTAAACACTTTAAAAATTCAGTGTAGATGGATGGTGAGTTAGATACTGCAGTTTCCATAAATAGCTGTAATTACAGCATCTTTCATTTGCATAAATGCTAAGGGATTGATTTGAAGAATAATGTTTTTTTTTCAATTAGTTTGCAATTAGTTGTATTGGATTATTATCCTGTATACCAAGAGATTTATACAAAGAATATGTAGTATGAGCTGAGGAGAAAAAACCCAAACACTAACTGCAGAGATATTCCTCTCATGAATGAGTTTGTTTTCTCTAACTGCAAACCTTAATGTAAAAGTTCACACTTGCCTAATAGCATCCCTTTTATGATCCTGCAGTTTTACTGGTTATACCATAATTTAAGATACTACTTTAGTAGTATAATCTTAAACCAAAGATGTGAACATGAAGTGGGAGAGTTGAAAGGGACCTTTAAAGGCCTTCTGTAAACTTTGATTAAAAATAAATATTTATTTTTGAATCTTAGTCACTGCAAGTAACTTTTGTTTTCATTTTTAAATACATTACCAAAGAAAACTGATTTTCAACCAACAAATTTATTTTTAATCAATCTACCTCCCTTATAAATCTGTGCTTTCCTAGGAAGGAAAAAAAAAAAAAAAAAAAAAAAAAGCAACTATATAAATATATCTCATCATGTATATGGTTATTTGATGAGGGGCCTATTGTCATTTGTCGGTGTTTGGACTAAATCTACTAAGGGCTGTCAAAGGGCTCATTGCTTTTCTATTTTAGAGAGATAATTTGGGTTTTGTCTTCCATTGTTGATGATTATTGATGTATTTTATATTCCAGGCTTTTGATTTACTCTTATAATACACAGAATATTTGAGAAAAAAGTAACGAGCAATTAATTTTCAAGGACAACATATAAGTTATCATTTAAAGTAAGGCAGTCAACATTGGAAATAAAACAGAATTTTTAATGCACCAAAATAGTTTCTAACCCAGGATTTTATTACCACTAATGAAGAAAGAGAACATAAAAATTTGGCAAATAAACTGCACCATCATTTATACTTATCAGACAAGATTCTCTGCACAAAGAATCACAAATACACAAACTCACTTGTAAAGGTTTCTTCTACATCTAAAAGCAGTATATTTTGTCGATGTCATGAAGCACCATTAAAAAGCCTGCACAGAGGGATTAAATACATGCTTCAGCTACACCCATCATTAATTTCTACATTTTACTAAGAATCATATGATGGTCTAATACTTGCTTTTGCAAGCATTTAGTGCCTTTTCTTTTTAACTAACAATAAATGGAACAGCCAGTTCTCAAAGAATGTGTCAGTTCTAACTTGCAACTAAGTAACTTAAAATATCTTAATTTTTTTCCTTTTCTAAAGAAACTGGATTATATATTCTGCACCCATCTACACAAAAAGACAGAAAAATCAATACCATTATATTTTTGCATGTTATTCTCCTTTTCTGCAAGTTACTAATTGTTTTTTCTCTGTTGGATGTTATCCTACCGTAATGATGGGGTTGCATACTGATAGGGAATGACGATAATATATTAAAATAGGTCTCACATGAAGATTATCAAAGAGAAAAGTATTGTCTGCGAAGAGGGAAAATAGAAAGAGATTTTTTTTAAAGGTTTTCGGTGGCTTTTCAGAGAAACATTTTTGAAGAAAATGGTGAAAACATTTTTTAAAGAGTAGAATAATAACCAACAGTGACGTAGGAAGTGCAAGGAGCTATTCCAGTTCACAAGCCAAGCAACAGAACATCAGAATGCCAAAGCACTGTGCTGGAGCACATACACCCTTACAGATATCAGATATTAAAAAGAAAAAGATACTTTTATTACCTTAATCAGAACCTGAATATGTCCCGTGGCTTTTGATGACTTGAAGTACCAGAAGCTCATCACACAATTCCTGCTTGATTCTTTCCATCTAGAACTCTTCACATGGGCTTTTTCATTTTTTAGGGCTATTGCAGTGGTCTCAAGATATAGGAAGTGTCCTGAAATTAAATGATGTGTTACTGAAAAGTTGTTTAGGACTTCCAAATTAGATTCCAAAATTCAGGAAATAAAACGGAGACATGTATGAAATATACTTCTTGTACATATCCTGTACTACTGAGCTTCTGCTTAGTTAAAAATTAACAGATCACATTCCTTGTGAACTTTTTATATCAGACATTGACTGGGAATAGCTTACAATTTGCATGAGCCTGCATAGCAGAGGAAGAATACTTCTGTTTCTCACCCATTCTCATCACATGTCCTTGACCAACACCATTTGGTTGACATTTTGACAGTACATCATACACGAGCCACACCATGGTAGATTTCAGGAGGAAGTTTCCTGAAAGATGCTGTTCAAGCTGATATAGTCTTTGAGTTTTCCATTTCTATTTTTTAATCAGTACAATAATATAATAAATTCTGAGAGTTTTCAAATTCAATTCCTTTACTTAGTACAAAAAAATAATGTGTAGTTCATATAAACATAAACGTAGTATAAATAACAAGCTGTCAAATTATAATTGCACATCTACTGAAGCTTGTATATGAACTAGAGAAAAAACATTCCTTCATTAGAGATAGAGTAAAATAAGTTTATTATAAGTTTGATACTTCTCTGGCAAATTTACAACCAGAAATGCTCATCATGCTACTGATGGGATGAGGAAATTGTTTCTTCTCTAAGGTCAAGCATATACTTAACAAGTGTAGTGACACCTAAATAATATTTTTTAAAAAGTAATTGTAAAATATAAACTTTTTCTACATCTGCTGTTTTGTCTATTAAAAAAGTCACATGCATAAACACTATGAAATATCAAAAGCACATCATATATCATGGCATCAATGTCTTCTTGGAAGATGTGGCTAAGCTGAATTGAATGCTAGGAATGCTGAAGTTTGTTAACATCTGTTTTAAACTAGGCATATTACATCTGTTTGGAGGAAAAAAAACCAAAAGCTTTCACATTCTTCTTTGGAAAAAAAATGTGACTTACTGAGTTGACAGACACAGGACATTCTAAAACACAGCTTGGTCTGAATGACTGGGACCAGCACTGTGGGAAACTGGAGTGAGCAGGGCCAGTCAAGCTTAGCTAGGGGATAATGATTTAATGTTAAAAACTGAGGTGCTGCCAGTGGAGTTAAAATTAGACAATTGCTAGATGCCATCTCGAGGGCTGTGGTTTTGGAAGTTAGTGTTAAAATTCCTCTGTGTCTTTCTTTGTGCAAGAACTGATCACAGAACACTGCAGTATTCTCTTCCTCATATGACAAAATTTTAACATCAGAGCTCAATTTTGTTTTGGTTCTTTCATGAACACAATTGTTAAGTGTGATCAGTTCTGATTGTATGGCCAGATATCATCTTCATCTTTAATCAGTTGGCCAAAGTACAATTGTGAAAAGTGAAATGGATTCTAAATATATTTATTATAGAGCAACCCTTGAGTAAAAAAATAGAGAACTTATCCTCTTTCATCATTCATCACAAAAAACCCATTTAACTTTCAGACTCTAGTGTAAATGTCCTGGGTAGAGAATTAGATCAACAGTCACTTTATTTGGATGTTGCGTGGATCCAAGGAACATACTGTGAAGATAAATCAATCTCTGTTCTAAACAGAAGTGGCTATTTTAAAAGCCAAATGTAAGAGAGGGACACATTGGAGAGCACTTCTCTTGTACTGTATCTTACTTGAAGATCAGCGAAACACAGCCAGACTGGGCTGTCTCTAAACTAAAAAATGTACAGCTACATAATTCTTGTGTTAATTTGTCCCTGTTTCACCATCATTCACCTTGGCAAGCTTTCATTAGCTCATGAGTTTCTACATATCTTCAAGCAAACTTTGATTTTATTGGGTTTTGTACTTCAGCATTTCATGCAAACTGAACAGCTGAGACAGCTACTGAATGCAGGTCCCTTTGCCTTTGTGCAGCTCTGCTGTGGAATATTTCAATTTAAGATCAGTTCTGAGCTCAGTTTCATTTATGCCTTTGCCTGACCTATGAAAACTTCAAAGGCAGGGAATGAAGAAGGAGAACAGATAATTGGGTGCTTTGGCCAAAACAAGCCAGGAGCAATACTCCCACTAACTGAAATTTATTTACTTAAATATATTTATTTAAAACTATCTAAAATTAGACTATGAATGTGGTTAACTTTAAAATTTCCAATTTGTTTCTTATCTCATAAATAGATTTTTCTCATCTTTCTTTAGGACACACTTTAGGTATGATTAAGCAGACAAAAAAAGGATTTCCCTGAGGCACATAGACACTGGTACATCCCCTCTAATTGGTTCTCAGGAACACATTAAAATGTCTCATTACCCTTCACCGAAATATATTTTTATTATGTTCTAGATAAGTTTGCTCACAGTCAGGACTATTTATACCCAGCATACAAAATCTTGGGTACCACTGTAGATTTTTTTTTTCTCCCATTCAGAATATTGTGGCATGAGCATATTCCAGCAAGGGCTGCGGCCTCCTGGAAATAAGCTCAGGCTCTGGAGGGGCAGGACCAAGTGGATATCAGAGCTGAACTAACTCACTCTTGCAGGCTGTACCCAGTCCACAAGTCTTTACCCTGACACAAATTATCTTGCTTGATTCATACAGCAATACTTAAAGGAAACAACAGAGAATTAATTTTTCCTAACTGCAATTAATTTAAAAACAGCAATTAGTATTTTTATATTGTTACGCATTTAATTCATTAAAAATGACAACCTGAACAGACATGTTAGAACCCCCCTGTTGCCTCTGAAGGGAGGTATTAAGAGCTCTGTGAAGAAAATTCCATGTCATTTGTGAACTGACAACATACCAGTTTTGTTTCCAAGCGTGTGGTCCCTGGGGGGTCTAAGACTTTGAGGCGAGCTGACCCCTAGCACCCAGTTAAAATTGTCTGCCAGGGAATTTTGCCAGCCACATCTGCCGTTCTCAAAAGTGCAGGAAGTTCCACATTCATTCTCATCTGTATTATCCCCACAGTCGTCTTCAAAATCACAGCTTTGTTCTGGTCTGTAACACTTGCCATTCTGACACTGCCAGTAGCCATGTGAGCAGGAGCCTGAAAAGAGACAAATGGGGTGTCCTGGTGAATCACACTGCCGTGCATCCCAGCAAGGTTACTGGAAGGTTACGTCTCAGAGAGTTTGATGTTTAGGAGGAGGAGGGTGGTCCAGAGCAGTTTTATTAAAAGCCTTTAGTTCCCGTGAAGTGCCAATCCATTATCAGTTTATTTCTTTTGTGTTTTGTCAAGTGATTGCCTAAATAAATGACTGTTTCCCTTGTAAAGCCTTTGAGGGCAAGTTTCAGCCAGGCATTCCTTCAATAACAAAGCTTTCTAGTCTGACTTAATTGCTGACATTCTCCTTTCATGTGGTATAGGATTAGACCATTTCATTTTAGCTGCAAACTTGAGCTCAGTTTAGCAGTCCCAGTTTGGAAGAAAAAGCTTTTCTATTTTAACTTGCCTTTTAATGGGTTTCTTTTTTCCTTTTTTTTTTTTCTCCTTTTTTTTTTCTGATACATTCAATGGGGTGATGCTGCCCTTTTTGTGCAGTATTCCTGGTGTGATGGAGGGATAATTCTGCTGTTGTACAGCCAAAAAATTGCAGGACTCACTTCACAGAATACATTTCCAAACTTCATCTTTTCATTTTGGATCAGTTTCTACAGGGCTCTGGATAAAAGCAGCCCCTTTAGAACATTCCAGGCAGGAAGACACAAAATTCTAAAATGGACCTTCCCTATTTTCATTTTCCATTCTCCACTGCCAGAAATACATGCACAAATAAAATTTCATTCAAAAATAAGATCATATCACTATATAAACTACATAAATCACTATATAAACTCATCAGACAAAAAAATATAACATGTAAATATACTAAAGTTAAACAAGTATGGGAAGAATTTGAAATAACCTATACCAAAATCATGTGGAGTTAAAAAATTATTTATATACGCGCTCTCTGAATTTAAATGAGAATCTAATGGAAGCAAATTTAATTCAGATAAGGCTGAATGTTATTAAGAAATCGGAATAACAGATTAATTAACAAAAAGAAAATAAGAGATGGGATATGCAGTTGGTGTGCTGGCAGCCTCCATCCCTAGGACTCTAGGTAAGACTCAAAATTGCAAATGCCCCAAACTAAGTGAAAAAACATTGCCACACTACTTTGCTTTGAACAAAGGGAAATCAAGCTTCCAATAGCTGCTCAGAGAAAGGAGAAAAAAAAGTCCTAAACAGAAAGAAGCAAGCCAGAATAAAAATGTGACAATGACTTAGAAAGACAAGAATATCAGGCAAAGATCTCTAGAGCTGGAGATAAGGAAAATGGGTAGGCTCTGACCAGAAGAAAAAGACCTATTTGAAGTTCACAGTTACAAGTTTATGAAAGCATCAGTATGATTTTTATTAGTACACAATCTCTGAAAATAGTCCTGGCTAAAAGAATGCATTAGTTGCATTGATGTCACCACTGCCTATCAACTGCAACCTGCAAGAGTGAAGAGTCCATCAGCAACCTCTCCACTCTATCAGTCAACTTCTGTGTTGTTTCCTAAAGTAAGATGCAGATTTTTTGTAAAATTTCTGCCTTTTTTTTTTTTTTTTTTTTTTTTTTTTTTTTTTTGTGTGTGTGTGTGTGTGTGTGTGAATAATGTAAGCAAAAAAGTTAATTTGCCAGCAAACTAAGAATTTAAATTCCAGGAACAAGTCCATGATTGGAAATATTTTTCCTTACTGCTCATCATAATCAATACTTGAAATAACTATTGCATTTTGAGTCCCCTTTGTAGCATTGCTTCAAATGTCAGGTTGAAAAAAGGGGGAATTGAGAGTGGAAGTCTTTGTTTTCTGACGAAAAACAAAAAAAATCCATTTTGAATCCTGGCATGAATGAATCTTTTGAAGCATGTGTAATGGATGATTTCATACTGTCTAACTGAGCCTGTAACGTGACTTGTTTCTGTATGAACTTCCAGAGTATGTTTTCTCCTTAAGTGACATATTTCTAAGGTTCTATAACTGTAAGAAACCACACACACACAAAAAGAAAAATCACCAAACACAACAAACTGTAAGAAAAGGGCTCCTTTTTGAGCTTCCTTCCTTTCCTCCCTACTTTTTCAAACTCCTAAAAAAACCCAAACACTCTGATACATAGATGCTTGTGGGTGCAAAAGGGATTTTTTTTAATTTAGAGGAACTTCTCCTTAGCAAGGTTCAGTAACTTTTTCCTCCAAGCAGTTTTTCTGAAAGATTATTAGGAGGTAGAGTTTTTTCCCTATGCATCAACACAGTAGGCTGCAGTAGACCCAGAGGAGATGTTTGTGCCTTTCAGATCAATAATCTCTGAACTGAGCAGGATCTACACAACAGAGGAAAACAGCAAGCCCAGTCAATAATCCCCTTGTTTCATATACTCTAAGAAAAATCAGCAGTTTCAATGCATTTATTTTAAAATATGCAATTAAAACAAAGATTAATCATGTTTCTTTTAGAAAGGCGTTTCTTTAAAATGGATTTTGAAAAAAAATTTACCTGAAAACATCAAGAGAGAAAATAATCTTATCATCCCTCATCCTTCCCTTTATGAAGGTAATAGCTTTTTAAAAAAATACCACTTATTAGTTTACCATAAATTCATCACAAATTCTCAAATGTTGTTCGGACTCATACCTAAGTATGCAATAATTTCATTTTCACTTAATATTGATGACAACTAGTTGTGTCATATTTGCTTGGATTGGCCATGAAAGATTCCTAAAGGGTCTGTTTAAACACTCACACTGAGTGACCAAATGGAGCCCAATTAATGTAATTTATCAGAGACAAGCTTAAGAGGTAGCTTGATCATGTTCTGCAATTACGTGTAAGAAGATAAACAGAAAGTCCTAATTTAGAAGAAAAAAAATTTACATGCTGAAAATTTGAAGTTAGTGAAATTCATCTTAAATTAAAATGAACGAGTAATTAATCACTGAGTAGATACCCACAGACTTTGATAACCTATCCATCAGTTAAGGGCTTTTAATAGTCTGAAGTTTTTCCCTGGAGATACGCTTTAGTTTAACTTAAAATATTTAACAATTCAATGAAACTACAAAATAGAGGTGAAAATCTCAAATTTATCTATTAGATACCAAGCTTCTTGGAGGTGACCCTTAGCATATCTTTGCTTTTTGGAATTAACTATGATAAACTGAAAAAGGTAAATAAGATCTGAAGTTCTAGAGAACTGTAAAATATGGTTGTATATGAGATTACACTAGTTATGACTCTAGTAATAAGCATTTAATGCAATTCTCACCAGCAAGATAATTTGCATTTTAGAATGACAGGAAATAGATTGGTGGTAAGGACATTCCAAAAGTTTTTAAGGGAGTGCTTCTTAAACTTATTATATTTAATGATATCATTCTCTATGTTTTCCAAATCCAAACACAATCAAATGAATGGGATAGTTTACAATTCCCAGAAGTATCAGAATAACACATCGGTAGGCTTGAAAAGCTAGATTTGATTCAAAATCTTTTAAAAATATTTTATTTACATTCACATAGCTGGAAGTATACTTTTTCCTACTAGAGCTAGAGTTCTTGTAGAACCATAATCTGCTATAGAGGTCAGAGTAATTAATCAGCAGGCCAAGAGTATGACATCCCATGGATATGAGCTCTCTAGATATTTTAGATCTTTGAGTTTTTCCCTGCAACAATAGCTCCATTATCATTACCAGTCTGAGTTGACATTAGTGTATGACTGAATTGTATGCATTCTTTAAAAAAAGAAAAATTAACAAGAACATCTTTCCTCTAATATCTCACCCGTATAACCCAAGGACATATAGTAAAGTGCTTTCATCACAGCTGATGATGCATAGTAATAATGACTTGTCAGTACAGGCATGTGAAAAATGCATCTCATTTCCAAAGCCAAGCCTGGGAAGTTAAAGAAATTGTAAAGACTTTCAGAAATTAAAATGCTGAGAAAAAAAGAAGACTAAAAATGTACTACACCTTATGTGTTCTTTCTTTGTAAATAGTCTATTTTTTCTAGGTTTGAGAGCAAATATTTGAATTTTTGAGTTTTCAAACCAACCATTAAAGCACTTTGATATATTTATTCATATTCTGAGCAATCCAAAGTTTGAAAAAACAACATTCTTTGTTCATTTGTAAAAGGGACTTCGGGAAGAAACTGCTAACTTTCCAAGTGTCTCCCATGACAAAGACCTCCAGCAAGAATTTCATCAGTTGATTTCTTGCCCATTTCCACATATAGACAGAAAAGGATTCCTTTCCAGCAATCCGTTGCAGTGTATCCATCCTCAAAACCATTAAGAATCAAACATATAAACAGAAAGGTAGCCTAGCACTGTTCAACATCATCATCTCTATCCATGACAGAGCACAGAAGGATTCCTTTGTTTCATTTACTATTTCACCTTAGAATACAATGGCTATTTGTCAGTCACTCTTATACATACCTAATGTATGTATAAGGGCACACATATGCAGTGTGCCCTAACATTGTGCTTTGCTATTTTAAAGGTTAACATTGAGGATAAGAGAAGCTAAAGACAAGATAGGCACTCAATGCCTCTTCATACACAGGTCTGGGGAACTATAAAAACAATATTATGAAGAATAATTCTCAGTCTCAGGTTCTTAGGTGCATGTGACTGTATTCACATTTTATGTAAATGTATGCATTCACTAAAAAGAAGCACAAAAGCAAGTTTTGGCCAGAGAAGGTCTTTTTAACTTCTCCACTATTACAGTGCTGGTATACTAATACTGTTAGTAGTGGAAATAGCACATACTTTCCCATGCTCCTTGAGTAATTCTACACCTATTTAGTCTATGAAACACACTAGCAGGTCACCTGAAAAGGAGATTTTCAGCTAATCTTCAGTTGGGAAATCCCCATGGTGAATGAGAAAAGACCTAGGCCTGGACACATTGACAGAAACTCCTATTGCATTAGAATTAAGACTGTTTTGTTCCTTGCCAGAAAACTGAAATGAGATACAATACATGTTATAATGATTGTTCCAGTGCTAATCAGATGGTTTAAGTCTCTGACATAAGGCAATGGTCAGACAAGGAAAACTGCTGCAGCAGGACATATAGCTAATGAGAACAGGAATACATCAATTCTTAAATAAAAATTTCCTTTTCCAAAGCCAAGGTGAAATAGAGAACTTATATTCTTGAGGGTGGACAAAGAAATACTAAGACAAAAAGGAATCCATATCTAGTTTTTAAGCAAAGCTTTTTCAGAAACAATAGTATTCATGCATTTACCACAGTGAGAAAGATTATATACCAACCAACCTGAAAAGCTTAACTCTCTTACCTGAGTTTACTCTTAGTATATAATAATAAAAAAGAAACACACAAAAAATTTTTTGTTTGCCTTGTTTCTGCTAAAACAATTTAAATCTAAATATTATCTGCCTGAACTCCTTAGCAAAGATACAGAAGGAATGTTCTTTAGGTTTAAAATCCATGATGCTAAAAATATGCGAAAAAATGCTAAAAATTTTTTTCTTTCATTAGTGACTTTCGGTAGTAATATGTATTTCTAAGTCAAAAGGTCTAAACTCAATTTTGCTACTCTAGCTTTCTCCACCACAGAAGACAGCCATAAAACCCTAATTCCATGTGAAGAATCTTGGTGCAGCAGATCTTGGAGGAAGACAATCAATTTGACTTCTGAAGATCTCCAAACTTAACTCCTAGTTGTAGTGTGCCCTTTGGAAGTGCAATTCAACTCCTAATCTTAAATGCTTTGTACTGTACATGGACATCTTGCCTGAGTAGTGTGACCCCCAGTTTAAAGGTCCTATTGCTATCTGATTGCATGAAGAACGAAGAAGGCAGGGCATTTGCATTTCCTGGTCATTGGTTTCATCACCTGTGTTTCTGATGGAATTAAAAAGCTGCAGATTGAGTCTAAAAGATGGTTTGAAGTAAAATAGAAGCCCATAAGTCAGAGCAGTTTGAGTGTGAGAAATGGGGTGCATAAACGCTGAGTAGACAAGATAGGTCAGGAAGGAATTTCTATTCTTCATCACACTCCAAATTGTTGCCCAGAGCATATAGTGGAAGGTAGAGCTGCAGTACAGTGATAAATCCCCTTTGAATACCTTGCCAGAGATGATGGACTATGCTCAGTAAATGTGACAGAGGGAAAATGCTTCCCACCCAAAGCCTGATCAGCCAGCTTTCATGTGCAGTTACAGTCCTGTCTCTGAGACCAGAGGGTAGGACCCTCTCCTGGTCAGGTCTAACCTGATTGAGAGAGGGCAATAGACATGGAAGCCCAGAATTTGATAAAAACTGGTTCCTCATCTGGAAGTAGAAACCAAATATTTTTAGAAAACCCTTCTCTGGCAAATAAAGGCATGAAAAAAGACATGACTTAAGCAGTAAAAATAAAAAATAGTCACTGAGTGATCATATTATATGTCCACAAGACCTTAGAAGTCTCTTCCAGGAAATGCTTTCTTTTGTTTTTTTAGTTTTGGTTTTGACAAGTCAGACACTATTCATGTTCAAAAACACAAATGTAAATTAGAAAGGAAACTGTTCTGGAATATTCACAGTTTAATGCAGATGAGATGAAAAGTGTGAAAGAGCTACAACAGAAAGATACCAACAAACTCTATAATCAATCAGAATCCCAAAGAAAAATGGCTTCTAATATGGTAATTTTTCCTCTGTGCTACAGTTATGTTTGTTCTCAGACAACGGAAGAGAAAGATGAAAAATATACTTAGAAAGTCAGCCTAAGTGTTGGAGATGAGATTCTGCAAGTAACATGAATTTGGAACCTTCATGCTCTAATGTCAATAGTGACGTCGATGTCTCCTAGGGTGATCAAGTAGTTCTGTTTATTATTTTTTCAAGACATTATGAATAAGACAAAATATTTTTTTCATTTAATGACAATCTGAACCAGAACAATCCAAATTCCCCATAGCAACGATAGCTTTATTAACTATATCTCAATTCAGTATGTGTTCATGTGTAGCAGCACTCTTTGAGGTAAACATATAGGAGCACATAACCTTAGCAAGTGATTGAACCAGGAAACAGCAGAAAAGTTTATCGTTGGAAAGGGAGCCCTGATGAAACTATTTTATCCTATTCCATAGGGACTTTGGTTTTAACAGGAATTTCTCAAATCACTGGGTCTAGTTAACTTGTTTGAAAGTCAACAATATTAGGCAGTTCCTTTGCATTCAATGGAATCAGTAACTTCATTACTGCTACTTGAAGGCTATTTTTCAGTTTTCAGAAGAGGGTCTCTCTTAGCATCTAGACTGAATTTATTCATGACCTGTTCAGATACACTGATTTGTACGCATGCTCTGCCATTCAGCTCTTCCACAACACAGAATGAAAGGTAAGGGAAACACAAAAGAAAGTAGAAACAGATTTGAAACCCAAAACCCAATCTTGCTGAAAAAACTTATATTTTCTGGGCCCAAACCTTCATCTGTAAGTCCAACAGAATCTGAATATTTTCTTACACCAGTCTTCTTTTGAAGCCTAACTACACAATACTAGACAACCTCAAAAAGTGAATAATCTTATATCTATGGCTGTGCCAAAAATAATGAGAAAGGCTTCTGTGGCATTTCTTCTGTATGCCAAATTAGGTCTCAGCAATTTGAAGCTGAGCATCCAAATTTAAGATATTTTTTTTTTTAATAAAATATAATATTTTTTTTAATAAAAAATATATCTACGAGTCTTTTGAAATTCACAAACCAGTACAACACATTTTGTATGCACTAGAATACTGACAAATTCTAGTGGCCTAGATAAACAAGCTCTCAAGCTTCAGCACTGACAATTTTTTACCTCCACTAAGAGGCAAATCTCTCAAAACTCAGAGCTAGGTTAGCTAGAATAACTAGGTTATTCTTTGGGGACAGAGGAAAGAATTGTACTCTTCCTGAGCTATGATGGCTTTACTAATTTAGCTTCATGACTGGAATATTTTTTGACCAATATATAGCCAATATATGAAAGTCATTTACATTTGGTTGCACCTCTACATCTCCTAAAAGTCAATACACAGAATTACATAAGCATCCTTCACAGAAATTAATTCCAAAAGGAGTCAGCTGCAGGATGTATATGAAGTCATCCCTGTCCCTGCCTGGCACAACAGAACAGCAATAACTCTACTATAGACAGGATCTTTTCCTCCTTGTATGGAGATAGATTCAAGATTTTTGCTTATGGTAGGATTTATTGAGGATTTGTTATCCTGCTGCAAAAAAGTTGAAGAATAACAATCAAGTTTCTTTCTTGGATAGTGAATCTTAATTTGCTACATCAGCTACTTTTTATTCCTGATCACTTGAAAAAGTAACTTATCTATCACGATAGCTAGATTTTATATATTCCACTAGAACAATTATGTTAAGAATTATGAATAAGAAAGAAGTAGGCTTAGAAGCTTATGATCAAAATCATGCCTGGGTTTATCATCATGGACTAATTATAATTTGCTATAAAAATGGTCACTTGAAAGGGGATTGGTGTAGCTGTCACACATTTTCTCAGTAGGGAAATACTTTCTTTAGAACAGATATTCTGCTTGCACAGAGACTTTCCATGTATGCTGATATTTTTTTCAGAAGCATGAAGAACACCAATTTATTATAAGAAGAGATATTTCAGCTACGTTTCTGAAGTTCATAGTTTCAAACAGTTTCAAAATCAGAAGTCAGTATTTTGTCTAAGACTGTGCAACTATGTATGCACTATTATGAAGGTTAATGTCCATATAACTCCAGGCTGTGTTCCTTCTAACTTCAAGAAATAGATAGTTAATTTTTTACTTGATAGCTGGCTATTAAAAACCCACGGTTCATTTCTGCTGATGAATACTATATTTCCACTAGAAAAACCAAAAACCAAAGATAGAAATATTCTAAATTAAAAATTATTCAGTAAAATGTTAGATACAGAATTATTGTTCTAGATAAGGTCATTTCTCTGAAGCTTTCATAAATGTAACTTGTTAGCAAGAAACTAGAGAGTATATTCCCCAAGCTTCTGTGAAATTCATCTCTAATATCAGAAAAGGAATGTGCAGTTTATGGAGAGACAACTTCCCAGCATTGTTCTTTTCTAGGGACCACGTTGGCACATGTTGGCAGCAGAGACAGTTATCCTTCCCCCAGGTAACATAAGTTGTTATTTCCAGTATGATCTTCAGTATACATGAAAAGAAAACCAACTAATTCTTACAAGTGAATGGTTTTAATTACCTCGTTAACTATATGAAGTATTTATAGTAATACTGATTGTGAATCTCAAAATATTTTAGCTGATGAACCTGGATTAATTAATGAGATTCAAAAATTAATCTTAGCCATATTTGTTGGTCTTAATTCTATGATAATTTTTCACAGTACAAAACTAGCATTTCAGCTTCATTCAGTTATCTATCTACCTAGTTACCTACTACAAACCTGTCATAGAAGTACGTTATTAGAACTCTTCAGAAAACTAGGGTAATTCTTATGAAAAACAACAAAAAAAATAACATTAGCATTCTGGGTCTCATTCACTAAAAGTGAATTTTCTTCTGATGTAACACCTTGTCTTGCCATATCATACCCAAATTAATCACACAAAATAGGCTGCTTTCTTTTTTGTAGAAAATAATTTCTTGCCTGTTTCCATCATGCTAATAATTTTTTATATCATATCTTTAAATGCTTGTGCATTCTCTATCTAGTCACACAAAATGCTCCAGATGGTGCCCAACAAAATTTATGCTCATAAATTATATTGTTCTACAAATGTAAGCACTCATTCTGTTAATGGAAAGATCAGAATTCAAAAAAACAGTAGAATTTGAGCATTAGTATAATGGAATCTGATTCACCTATTTGGAAACAAGGCAGGTTGCTTTTTTTATGACCACACATAGTTGCAAATAACTCTGTCCAAGACAGATGATAAACAGAAAACTGGAAAATATCATTTCCTACAAACTTCAAAGGCATCTGTTAGAAGACAGATATGTCTGATTATTGTGCTAGTAGCAGATCTTGTAGCTTAATTCAGCCTTATGGAAGGACATATAACACAAATACGATTTTGTAAACCTGTCTGCCAAACCAGGGGCGGTTTAGTCTTTGACTTAATATGGAAACAACATTTTACATGTCCTCAAGATGAGCTGTAATAGCATCAGAAGTGTCTTGCATAAAGCTTTATGCAGCCAATTCATAAACATTTTTATCAAGATAAAAATCTGGTACTGGGTGTCTGTAAACAACGGTAGTGCTGGATAAAACAGACTATTAAAATCTATCATCAGTTCAATTACACTGATGTCCTTAAAAGAAATAAAAGTAAACACTGATTGAACAAGAAAGCGTATCTGGAGGCTTTCTACTATAATAGCTATGAATTATATTTATATCTATTCTTAAATTTTAGCATTTTGAAGGCAGTATTTGACCCTGTAAATTTTCCTCTGAAGCCAACCACATGGTATCATCTTCAACATCTGTTGCAAAACCTTTGCACAGTACTGTTGGAGGTGTTGGTTTCCATTCTACTACCTGTCAGACACTATTCAATGTGAATCTAATGTCTTAAATCTAAACTGATTAATCCTTAATGCCTGAGTCTTGAATACCTTTAGTATCCAGGTGTGCAAGAGTTTTACTCCAGTTCATATGCAAAAATGGTAATGATCCAGTCTGAGTAGAGACAACAAAAGGAGAATCTGAGGCTCTAAGGTGACACATTATGAAAATAGGTGGAAGAAGCAAAGGATTTCTGAGGGAGGTTATTTAGAATAGACCATAAGGATATAACGAAGACAAAAATCTCATTCTCTAAAGTGAAGGTGAGTGGGAAGCTCTATCAGAATCACCCAGAGTGGCAAGTTGTAGCCACTGAACGTGACTAGAAGCAGACATCATAGGAAGAAGACATCCTGCATTGCCATCCCACAGCAATTGTTTAGTCTCCAGTTAAATGAGTATCGCATCCCATAGATGGGATACTGCACCAGTATTATGGGAAACTCTCCATATCTTCCAGCATTCTAAAGTCATCAACCTAACTGCTCATCAATTGGCAGTAATTTCTGCTTAAGCTAGAAGCAAGGCAAGTCAAAAAACGCGAGAAATGAAAAAAAACAAACAAAAAACCCCCAAAACAAAAAAATAAACAACCCCCCCCCCAAAAAAAAAAAAAAAAAAAAAAAAAAGAGGAGAGAGAGAAAAAAATCTATACGTCAATTTATTTTTTTTTCAAAGTCCAGAGTATAACTATGAACTTTTCTTTTCACACTAGTCTGTACATGAAAATAGAAATTGACAAATGCTTGGATTTTCCTTCCAGATATATGAGCCTGATTCTGTTCAGGCACTTATTAGGAGGAAAAATGTTTCACACCATGCTGTATGTTGTTAGACAGCTATTTAGGTACACTCTATCTTCCGAAAGTTCAGGAGCACATCAGAAATTATAAGTACTCTTTATAGGTTTGGTACTTTTGTTTGATTTGTTTTTTTTTTCCAGAACTGGCTTTAAAGATTCTCCTTTATTTGTTCCACATCCTATTCTCTCAGACAATAGACAAAGCTGGTTGCTTCAAAGGAAGATGTAAACGTTTTGTTATTCAATCAATTGTGCATAAGGAGACATAAAGTTGATTGCTCTCATAATCTTGTAATTATATATTAGTTAAAATAACTGCCAAGGTTATTTCTATTTAAGTGCCTATAAATTTTTATAAATCTAATTATATCTGCAAAAGAGCGACACAAGCAATATCTTGTGGTCTTTAGAATACACTTTAAAGCTCTGGGTCATTTCAGAAAATTTGTTGTCCTAACTATTTTCTTCCTTTGTACTTATTTATTTTCATTTTAGCTCTGCTGCTGAATTCTACATTTATTTATTTATTTATTTGATTGTGAATTATACATTTGTGCTAAAATGAATTTAAAAATGGTCCAGCGAAAAACAAATAAAAAAACCCAAAAAACAACAAAAACAAATAGAAAAAAGTCACCACTCACCAAAAAAAACCCCCAAAACTTAATCAGGTTGTATTTTTTAATGCTTACTCATAAGTGACCATGGAAGTTAATGAGTGATCAGTTAAGTAAGCCTACCAGTGCTATGAAGTTATCTGGAGTGCTGTGAGCTAGGAATAACTATGAATAACAGGAAAAATGTTTTGTGAAAATGAAATTGCTTAAAGTGACGTTATCCAGTGCTTGCTATGCACTTGGCAGCCTTCCCAACATCAGCCAACATTGCAGGGCATTGGGTTTTCCTAAGATCTCTGTAACATAGCTGCCAGCCCCAAGCAGGTGTGCCAGGTATCCTATACAACTCCAACTGAGCCACACAGCTGCAGATAAACAAATAAATTACATCTTAAGTGACATAAAATTAAATACAGTATTGAGCTACTCAGAAGAGCAAAATCCATTGTCACATATAGCTGATGAGCTCAAATCACTCCCATTACTAAGGAGTGACATAGAAGAGTGCTGCAGATAGTTCCTAGAACACATCAACCTAATGCTCAGAAAGGTCAAAGCAAATAAAATTTTAGGATCTATCAGGAAAGAGTGCAAAGAGAAAAATAATCCTCTTGCTACAGCATCATTCCACTGCTCACTCATTTCCTCCGTGCTTTACAGAGACCTGATTTTATAATCCCAAAAAGTTATAGCAGATTTTTTTTTTAAAAGACAGTGAAAGGAAAACACATGGAATGTTTTCCATGTAGGAAACTGGAACTCTTGATGTCTAATGCTGCTTCAGGACAATTGCATAGAGATCAATAGAAAGGAGATGATTTTTTCTATTATTCACCAACATTTTCAGCAAAGGCATTTGTGAAAACAGAGTTGCTTGCTCAGCAAGTGGCAGATCTGTACAACTTACTGCAGAAATGTAGAGGGGTCTAAACTACTGAATGAGTTCCCAGGGAAATTAGACTCTACACAGAAGGCAAATAAATTAAGGTTTATGCCCTCGGCAAAGCCGTGTTCAATTCAAAAGGTCTCCTAGAAAAGAAATATTAGGGACATTAGGAGGAAGTGTCTTATATGCTTGTCATTTTTATGGTTCTTGCTCAATTTCTCATTGACAGCATTGTAGACAGTAAACAGCGATCTCCTGTGAATATTTCTGTGTTCTTAAAGACATGTGTAACACTTCAGTGAATCTCGTTTAATTTGCTGGAAAGAACAACTTGTCTTCTCTACAAAACTGAAGTCAACAACCACCAGTGCTCTTGTCTTTGGGAATACCTTTTCTCCCCTGTAGCCTGCTAATCTGATCAGGCAGCCGTCGGCAGCTGCTGTATTCCCAGATAAGTGGTGTGGAGACACGAGCAGAATAGATGGAGGGATCTGCCCTTTTTATAGCCAGTGATAATGCCACAAGAGGGATGGGAGAGAGATGACAAGCAAATTTGGAGGTCATGGAAGTTGTCAAATCCACAATGTCTCTTTCGTAAAAAAATATAAAATAAGACTCATATCAACCTTTTCATGTTTTGTGGGCATAGTTAGACAGTACCTTAATCTAAGAACATTCTTGGGGTGATTGTATAATTAACTTCCTTTGAAACTATGGTTTCTAATCCCACATTTCAAACAATGTTCCAAACAGATAACACTGCTAAATAGTAATTGCAAGTTGGAACCCTCAGTTGTTTATAAACTCTTACCCAGCACAAATTAAAACTTGATATAGAAAAGACTGTTCACTATAGGAATGAATTTAGACCACCACCTCAAAGTGTTGTGAATCTACAAAATTCACGAAGTATATTTTAGATGATTTAAACCAAGAAATCATCTCTTTTTCCAGAGATTTTAATAGCTCTTTTATTATATACATCATATAAATGTTTTTGAGTATTCTTTACTATCAAAACCAAAGCTTTTTAAGTTTCCTAACACTACCACAGGGACTCACATCTACCATTCAGAGGAGAGAGTCTGAAAACATAAAGAATGAAGAATCAGAAATCTCAGCTAGTGTTCCTCTCGGGGTAATACTGATATAAAGTTGAACTTTAAAATAACTATCTCATTTGCAATAAATTTCTATGATTGTTTCTATGATAGAAGTAGGAAGCCAATATTAGGTACTGTAATGGGTAACTAATCAGATATTTATCTGGAAAACACTGCCCCTATCTTTCCTGCATATTTTTTGCGCACAAAATAAAATTTAATTTCTTAGGTTTGATATAGTCTCACCAGTGTTAACTCCCAGTGCCAAAGAAATACTTAATGATATCCTTAAGGGGAAGGCTACTCATTAGCAGCAGTAACAAAGCAAATCAACTCACATAAATTAATGATTCTCCTTGTAGTCCTTGACACTGTGAAAAATTAACTCTGTTTATTGATCAGAAATACAGGGAAGTGAGTTAAAATGACTTGCCATGGCCATGCTGGAAAATTGTAGTAGGCCCAGGGAAAAAATTAATCTCCTAAATTCCACTTTGAGGGGTTATATTTCAGTAGCTGCAGCAATAAATCTGGAAGGAGCAGAGAAATTTGTCCTGTTCTGACATAGTTTCTCCTTTATCATTTGTGTCCAAACAAATATTAGTAATCAACATCAGTGCTTTCAGGAGCAGCTCTTACCTTGGAATCCATCCCCATCAGAATTCTGTTATTTTTGGTAAAGTTTTTCTGAGTCTTATTTCTCTTGTGCAGTAAGTGGGGGATGGTGCAAATAATTAAACCAATGCTGGCACCATACCACACAGAAAGAGAATGGATAAGGTGCCTAAGCTGTATGGGTACAATTTCTCACTAACCAAAAACCAGTAAGGCCTGCCAGCATTATTGCAATCTATCCATATTGGCTCTATATCACTCTTAGTTCTTTATTTTACAGTAACAGTATTTTACAATTATTGGTAAAC
Source organism: Heliangelus exortis (assembly GCF_036169615.1). Classification (NCBI taxonomy): domain Eukaryota; kingdom Metazoa; phylum Chordata; class Aves; order Apodiformes; family Trochilidae; genus Heliangelus; species Heliangelus exortis. The sequence continues at coordinate 20,127,891 of NC_092423.1, forward strand.
AAACCTCTCTGAATTAAGCAGGTTATTGTCTAAGTACACACAGCTGGACAATAAATCTTGTAGACTGGCAAGTTGACTCAGTACCCAAACGATAAACCTATAAAGTAATTTTTCTAGGATTTCCAAGAGCTACTTAAAAGAGTGTTAGCTTCAATATGACTTTAGAAAGCTATGTATTCTATTTCTCTTTTGAAGGACAGACATTGAAATGAAAGCAATGCTGCTATTCATTCTTTCCAGACTTACAGACATAGACTGTTTGTCCCTAACAGGAACATACCTATTGGAGGAGGTGTAGTGGGTTCTGCTGGTAAAAACTCCTGGGACGGTAAGCACTCCCTGGAAAATGTCAAGTCATCAAGTGCTATGCCATCTTTAGGACCATTTCCAGCTATCCCTTCAAAGACAATTTGGAAATCTTCATCTATATCTCCATCTCCAGCCACTGTCAGTGCCTTGCGCTGCCAGAAATTGCCCTGGTTTCCAGTAAGATTAAGAAGAACTTGTTCATGTTTCACTGCAGTCCTCTGATAGATAATCAATGATCCAATGTGAGCTCCATATATGTGATAGTAGAAAAGTATCTGTAAATAAGAACAGTAGCATCAACTATACAATATGCTGCTTCAGACACATTCTGCTGTTGTATCTACCCTGATTAAATGGAGCACAATTAGTGGCAATCAGAACAGCCCTTAATTTTGCTGACTTAAATAAATAAATAAGAATTAGAAGAAACCACAAAAAGGCGTACTAGTGAATATTTTTAACTATTTCATAAGCCAAACTTGTAAGCCAGAATTATAATACTGTGACAGCTGACCTTTTTAGTAGCTCTTGCATGTAAATGTAAAAGAATGAAAATATTTAATAAGAAAATGGAGGAATAGAGCAGTGCCATTTAGAGTATGGGAAGTAACTTCAGTTACTGCAACTTTTCTCGTTCTAAATGTGTTTGTGCTAGATTACAGAGTGTGTAATCAGAAAATAGTCTAATCTAATATGGGACCAAAACTACATGGACTACAGAAATGAGAAGAATAGCTAAAATTAAACATAAGAGCACTTTGGATTAGAAAATAGCAATTTTTTTTGTTTGTTTGTTTTATTTTTTGTTTTGTTTTGGGTTTTTTTTGCAAAAAAGAGGAAAACTAATTATGGAGTACAAAACTTAGATCAACTACACAAAGAGCATCATAAAAATCAGTGAAGAGTCATTATTGTTAACTGCTCTCTCAGTTATTTTCAAGAGCAACAAAGTAATACTTGTATTTGATCAAATTCATACTTGATCTAGTTCAACATCTTGTTTCTGAAAAAGAACAGATTTCCAATAATTATGTAGGGACCTAAAAGAAAGCAGTTCATGCTATAATAAGTGAGATCGTAAGAATAGTTCAGACTTCTCCCTAATGCATAGCACAGTCCCCTAAAGAATGAAGTCTCCTATTTATTATAGATATGAAAACTAATAGAAAATATTGTGATACCTACATAAATGTAAAGTTATGTTCCCTGGTTTCACCTGCTGCTAAATGATTTCAGAGGCTTCTGCAGTCTATTGCATGGCATAAACATACTATTTTAAAAAAAAACAACTTATTTCTATTGAATTGATTTTCTCTAATTACAGATCAGTAAATCCACTAAGGGTATAGTGATTTTGAAAGTTTTTATATGCTCACTTTCAGAATGTCAATACCGAGTATAGTTTGTAAGTCAGTTTTCTTGCATGGAAATATTTCTATTCACCTGCTCATTTCCCATCCTGCAATTACAGTTTCTCTTAAATTCATCTTTAAATGAGGTTTGTCTATTCATCTCCATCTTCAGCCACGGTCAGTGCCTCGTGTATATCTTTAAACTAGAACATGATTTTCACACTTTTAGGATTAATCTGTTTCTGTTTACTAGTGATGAAATTTGATTGGTTTTCTGATTGTCATGAAACTGTAGCAGATACTTTCACAGTTCTGCCCACCACACTGCTCGATTGACTACAGTTCTTTTCAAAACTACCAGACTGTGTTTTGTACATTTGCCTTTCTTTTATGGTGACTGAATTCATATCTGCCCCCCTCCCCTGACTTTCAATGTTACTTTTCCATCTTCACATTTACCTGCAATGCCCTTATCTTATCTACACACAATAGTTTTCTATATTGGAATCAACATACAGTTCTTCTGTTCTATTACATAATTTCTAGATGTATTGTGTAGCAGTAATGTCATCTTGATAACAGCTATGGACAAATTTAGTTTAAGCATGTATTCAAATCCTTTCAGGACTGGGGCCCAACATTACTCAGGCTTGAATTACAGTGCATGAGAAATATTCATTTCCATGCTTCATTTGCTGTGAATCAGAATGTAGGCAAGCTTGCTAGTCTTAGCTGAACAAGGTCTTCTGGATGTTGTCATTCATCAGTTGGCTTTTTAATCTTTTCAGGTCTACTCTGAAAAATTTATGAGAGCTTTTTTTTTTGAAAACTAAAAGAATTATAACAATTATATTGTTGTTATTCATTTCTTTGCATATATGTTTTACCTATCAAAGGTAAAAGTTAAAAGTAGAAAAGTTATTTTTAAAGCATAAAACTAGATAAAGTTGAGAAAGAGACGTTTTCAAACAAACATACAAGATGTTTTCAAGCAAACCTCTCCAAGCTTGTGTGAACCGATTTTTTCCAAAATACACATAGATATTTGACAAAATAGAAAATTAACTTGGATCATATGAGATGATGGCTTAACTTTTGAAGATATATTATAATGGCTAGATTTGCTACTGAGATTTTGATACTGTCAACTGTTAGACCATTCCTCTATGTTCCTAATTTTCTAGTCTTTATAAATTTTCTTTGCTATTTTTCTAATGGCTTCAAGTATTGCTTGCCCTATTACAGCAGCTCCATTTATGGACAGTATTCCTCCTCATATAAATATACATACATAAACACATATATATATGAATACACTTAGCTATATTTCTAATTACTTTTTAATTTTTTTTTCTAATTTTACTGATAATTAGAACTATTTTATCAGTGATTAGAAACTATTAATGCTTAAATTTCCATTTTATATTTGACACTGATGTTAGAAACTTAGATACCACTCATTTTTGCCTCGACACAAGGACTATATGAATTTGCAAAAATACCACTTCAAAGCAATGCATAGTTCAGCTTTCTGGAAAATTCACTATGTAAGCATCTTGTTTCTAGCATCTCTAGCAGGTTCTGATAGGTATGTTCTGAAAGAATTCTTATAAAACTACAAGTTAACATTTTAACAAAGACTGCCAAGATCTATATCAAAACTAGAAAACATTTAAATCCAGGATTGCAGAGAAATGATCAAGTGTAACTCACCATACTGTAATATTTTGGAAAATAAAGCCTTTATTTTACTTTGGAAAATAGAAGCTTATTTATCTCCATTCTCTAGAGAAGAGTCTGTGACAAAGTCTTCTGTTATAAATCCTTCCATTTGCAGTTACACTCTTTGAAAGCAAATTGTTATTCTATTTATAAACATTTTCTCCATAAAATCACCAACCATTACATAGTCTTATGCTACTTAGGGCCGATGTCATATAAGACATTCTAAATCAGACACTGTGCTCACTGTCAACTTCATCTGAATCTTCCAGAGTACATATTTACTTAGTAAATCATTCTTCTCTTGCAATAAGATATATCTTTTGTCATGATTTCAGAGAAATAGGCTCAGACCCTGATTCTTCTCAAATATGATCATTTTTTCTCAAACAATATTTAAGTGATCATATTTATTCATTTAGGGAATATTATCCTAGTGCAATCCAGAAATCAATTCCTGCATTCCTGCTAGTACCACACCTCCACATACCTTGCAGTCTTTACTCCTTCTGCTTAGGACAGGACTAGAAATCCTAGCTTTCTGTCCAGACAGGTGAAAAAATGAACTCTTTATGAAAATGTAATGGCCAGATGGCTCTTGTAGTGTGTGATCAGTAGATGGTCCAGTGCCCATTTTTGTAGTCGTGCTAGTTCTGAGGTTCCAGTCAAAATCATCATTTTCATCTTGCTTCCACCCACAAAGATCAAATTCAAAATTGCAATGCCCAATAGATGTACCTGAAAGATATTTGCACATAAACAAAAGAGATTTTTTTTCAAGTGGTTAATTAGGTACTTATTCTATAACCAAGTACTCATATCCATAAAACTAAAATAAATACATCAATAGAAAAAATAATATTTATGTATCTTATTAAAAAGGACCTTTTACAAAACTGCAAATCTATGAGGCAGGTTTCTGTGCTCTCATTACAGTCAACTGACTTCTTTGTATAAAAGTAACCAAATACAGCAACCTATTTTAGGTCAAGTTGAACAGCTCTTTAGGATCTTCTTGACAAAGGTCAGCTGGTGTGCTCCATAGGTCATCCAAGACACCTGCAGAAACCTAGTCTTCTTGGAGGAACATGTTAAGGTCAGGGTGAAAACAATAACAAATGCCAATATTTAGGGAAGAGAAACCAATGCAAATTAATATATTGAACACCATAAAGACATAGAGTCCATACAGACACATACAGGGAAAACATAGATGCAGATGTGTTAACTTTGAGCTGACTGACACTCACAGTTAGCTTAGTTTGGCAGTTTTCCAGAAAAATTCACATATGTGTTTTTTTAGCCAATACACAAACATAGATGATTGTCTGCATTTCTCATTGAAATTGTATTTAATGCCTAGAGAGAGCTGTCATAATTTATGTTTATTTTTATATGATAAAACATTCATGCTGTTTTCCAATCTTGAACTTCGGAACACCCAGCATGGTAAGTCAGTTGTCCATGTAAATTAAAGATAAGACTATTGCGGCACTCGAGAAGTTTAGGCTGTACTTATTTTTCTCCTTTAAGCATCTATAACATCCTTATGGTGATTACAAAGTAAGACTAAACTTACTGAAATAATCTGGAATTTTGGTAGAACCTTCAAGAAGCTTTCAACTGCATCCTGAATATTCTTATTATTAATGTTAGTGAAGAAAGTGCTTTGAAGATAAATTAGGAAACTATGGACTGTTTGGTCTGACAGTATTAGAAATTACAAAAGCCATCTCATAAACCGTGACCAGAATCTGAGCCTCTTCTAGGATCTGATAAAGTTCAGCCACTTAAAAGTAGCTTTGTTTGGTTTGCAGCTGCTTGGAAGCCTCAGAAATGAGCCCAAGGAGCTAAAATCCAGAGTCTACATGTGGACCAAAGCAGTTCAGGCAGCTATCTATAAAATTTCAAACGGTAATGAGATGAAAGATTTCTTCATCATACTTTTCTTTGTGGAGGTCATGCAGGTGAAAAAGAAACTAGAAATTTTGTTCTTAAAAATATGAACTCTTTAGTACGATCTTTTACCCTGGTGTACAAATATGATGCCATCTGAAAAAATAATCAAAACAACTCAACTAAATGCCTCAACTAAATGTAGCTGCTAATAAATTTGCCATTCCTTACAGTTTGCTGAATGATCTTGCAGTTAACTTCACATTTCATTATCTTAGTTAAATAACTCCCTTCAATTGCTTACAAATTCCATCTCAAGTCCATAAAATTCATGCAGGCAATGAGCCACTTTTTTAAAGGAATGATTTAAAGAAGCAAGATCTTAAGGCATGAGCACAGAATGTTCGTGCTAATGCTGGATATATTGCATCTTACCTAATCTAAATTTAGATGTCCTTGCAGGATCTCTCTAGTCAACAAAGAAAAATAGTCATATCTATAAAATGATTTATCTAATCTAACTCAAACAACTAATTTTAAATTACATGAACTTCAACTTCTCCACTGATGAAAAAGAGAACTTTGCCTGCTCAGAGGCTCAAGTTAAAGCAGATGACTGTGCACTTGCATATCAAATCTCTGGGTACTAGACAGTTCTATAAAAACTGTGAACTCTTAGTAGTGAAGTACAAAACCAAAGCTAATCCTTTTGTCTGTGGAAAAGTGGCACAGGGTTGCTGATTTAGTCTGCTGGATCAGAGCTTAATAATTTAAGAAAACCGTTTAAGAGTAGGCATATGAATCGCATTATTTTGATCACAAAAAAAATCTAATGAATCTTTGTAATAAACCAAGTAATTAAACAGAGCAATATTTAAACTGTTTTAAGTCATATCACTCCCAGCAGCTATGCCTAGATGAGCAAGTAGTAGAGAGTTGTAGGAACAGATCTCTACATTCAAGTCCCGCTGCTAAAGATCTGATGGTATTTTGTGGGGTGGCAGAGGAAAGAGTTGAGGTGGTATAGACTGATCCTGAGGGCTGCATGATCACTAGTGGTTAGAATACAATTGATGACCTGGATTTCATCTTTCAATTTATTTTCCAATGAAAGGAGTCCAGCTCATATGCTTGAGTGCATTCTGCAATGCAAACAAAATTGTAATTGACTTGCAGAAAACAACACTACAGCCTGGAAATTTGTAGAGAGGGGTATGTTTATTCAGCTCGGGGCACACGAGGGGATAATTCCTCCAAAATCCATGTGCACCAATCTCACAATGAGGTTTTTGTTATGTACACTGAAGTTTTGCATATTCATTAGATTTCACAATACTCCCATACGTATGCGTCACCTACTCTTGCTTTGTATTCAAATTAGTCCCAAGAGCTAATTTTCATAATCTCCCCTGTCCTGCGCTTGCATAGTGTCTCCTGGTGGTGGTTGTGGGGATGGAGTAAAAATGAAGCAAAGGTCTTTCTCTGGGTAAACTTTTTTAATAGAAGTTAAAAAATTGTTTAGGTAGTCATCTCCTTATAAGGAAAATATATGTGCTAAACTGATAACTATAGAAACCCTGAGATAAGAAACAGAACATGTTGACTTGGCTGAAGACTGAAGTAATGCACGTGCCTGGAGAAGAAGAGGGGAAAAGTTTATGCAGAGGAAGACCTTTGCTTCACAGATCTCTAAATAGTGATTTTACAGTTTTACGAGGCATAGCTACTATCTCAGCAGCACTGATTTTGCCTAGACAGTGCTAAGTAGACTTGGTGAGTGTCATCCTCTGATATAGTCCTGTTACCATTCTGGCATCTCAAGAATACTACAGAGATTAGGCACTAGTTTCTTTCAGTGTGGTGCTGAAAGTTTTCATTGACTAATATCTGATGAGGACTCTTTGTGCATGTAACAAAGAACAGCTATATATAGAGATAGTGATGCAGAAAGGCCTACTCCTAAAAGTTATTATGAAGATGTCTTCAAGTGGCACAGTTTTCATGTTTTCATAAGTAAAAATATTCCAGACCAAACAAAGAAAGTCATAATTGGTCGCGGACCACTTTATAGAACACTTATACCTTATGAAGTGGGACTGATTTTTATCTGAGTCGAAATCTATGTTGATATTGAAGTTTCACCCCAGTGATGACCCCTGTGAGCTTAAGGATCTATAATATTCTGCTGTAAAGCTTCCTGTTAAAATGCAGTCAGGAAAGCTCTTAATTTTTTAAAAAGGATTTTTAACTTTTTTTTTAACTTAAAAATAGTAAGTAAAAAAGCACTTCACAGGAAAGCACTTTAGTTGTTAAATTGTTAAAGTTTAAAGTTGTTAAATTCTTCTCTTTTCCAATGGGGAATCAGAATGAAACATTTCAGGTACTGCAAAACTAAATCTATATGGTGGTTTGAACCATCTTGGCCCTAATGCTTCATTCTTTGGCTGATGGTGTTTCATAGGATATACAGACAATTCAGAAAACTCAAAAAGTCACAGATAAACAGATTTTAAATATTTCAGAAAATGAAAGCCGAAATATGAGAAACTTTTTCAGTAGGCTAACTCCATCTTGATTTGCTCTTCATTTTTCGTTGCAGAAGATCTGAACTGCTCCTCGTCTGGTTTAGTAACATGCTATTCTTGGTTTGGAAATAAGTGAGAAGTTTAATAGAAGAATAGTGTGAAAATATTTTGCAAAACATAGTTCTTTGGTTGTGTAACTTGGCTTCATAGGATATCAACATACCTTTCCTTCACTGAATCATAATCACCGAGAATCTGATAATCTTAATAAAAATGGTACGTTACCAAACGCCGTATATTTGATTGTGTAAGCATTTCCCAAGACTGTACTAGAAAAAAGAAGTGTTAGTACTATGTATTGTGATCCACTTCTCCAGAGGAGACACCACTTGATTTGAAACATTATTCTTTGAGTCTGATACTTCAGATGCTGTTTCTCGATATTGCTTGTAAGACCATCAATATACAGTTCTCAGATAAAAATTATTTGCTAAAAGACCAGACAATCCTTGAAATATCAAAGGAAGTAGGTCCCTCATATCCCAAAGGCATTACGCTTGAAGTATTCCTCTCAGCCTTAATACATTCTTTTCAAATGGAAAGCAGAATTTCATTCTGTTTTTAAAGACAGCTGCTCTTAGAGTTATTTTAGGAAATTAACTAACAGTTCTTTTTATTTTCTACCACAGGATTTAAAATTAAATAATAGTAATTTAAATTCCTTAAAAGGCAAAGAAGAGAATTAAATTATTACCTTTTTGTTTGCTTTCTTAGCTGATGAGCAACTAAAAGTATTCAAGTATTACAATTCACAGTAGGCACAGTTATTATATTTAAAAACCTACAATACTTACTGCAGATAGTGGGGCTCTCATCTGAGTTATCTGCACAGTCATTTACAAAATCACACAGACTGTCCTTCGGGATGCAGTGCTTGTTGGCACATGTGAATTCCTCTGATGTGCAAGGTCTGCTTGGGATGAGCAGAGGGGAACAATCTTCAAAGGTAATATCATCCACTGCCACATCTCCCATGTAACTGACGCCACGTTTTGCTCTGAAAACAATCTAAAAAAAATTACAGAGCTATCTTAGTAAGACACTGTTAAGGTACACAAAATCTTATATATGAAACATGAATAGAACAAAGACTATGATAGTCCCTTCAAATTTTGGAATATGAAGTCACTGGTTCTCACTGACTGTAGCACAATCTCAATGTCATAGCAAAGTCCTAGGAAAGTTTGTACTACTGCTTGTGCAGACCTTTCACTGTAGTTAACTTCTAAAATCATCCAAGTGCCAAAAAACTGGGAAAGAAAATGAGGAACATGAACAGACACTCGTCCCCACTTCTCCTGAATTAATAGCATTGGTTCCACCTACTTCTGTGAAGGATGAAAAAGTCTAATTTTGGTAATTCATCAGTTATTCCCACGAATGTAAAACCAATGTTATAGTTTCATTAAAAGCCATCCAAGACACAGGTACCAGGGAATGTAGCATATTTTTAAATGCATTCTTGCCTCTGTTTTTTTGTTTTTTTTTTAATAAGGGTACAACTAAGCATGGCATAGCCATGATTAAGTATATAATAGGCTTAGGAATCAGCTTGTATTTCAAAGTAGACATCATGCTCAAAACTCTTTTATCATAAACCAGATGTAATACTACTACACACTAAGAAGAAAGATGTAGAATAGTTTAATAACATCAATTGGATTCAAGGATAGAAGGAATTCTCCATCTTAAAAATTGATACCAGTCTGAGATTGAAGGGAAGTGAGAAATTTCCAAAAAATTGTGTCCACCTCAGATAACCAATCAGACAAAAAGATTACTTTTGCTATTCAGAAGGGGAGGTACAGTATGTGTATGGGGGAAAAGGGAAATGAGGAGGTGAAGAATGCATAGTATAAAATTACTTAAAACCAGCTGTTTAGAGAGCACATAAAATAGGAATACATACCTGAAAATTTGAACGAATCCCTAAGAACACTTCTGCTCTATTCCACTGGGGACCTTGGCTGCCACTTTGAGTCCACAGTTTAGAAGTCTTGTTATCAGTTTTGCAAAGCACCTAAAAAGGGAATAATTCTAAGTCACAAAAAAAATTTGTTACCAGCTCACTTTAGATTCCTTAATTGTACCCAAGAGCACAAGAGTATCTTGTACAACTTATCTCCATACCACCATTAAATATAACACAATCATAAAAACAGAATTCTGAAATTTGAAGGGATCCATAAGAATCATCGGGTACAACTCCCTGATCTTCACAAAACTACCTAAAACTAAAACATATGACTAAGAGCATTGTGCAGATGCTCCTTGAACACTGTCGGGCTTGGTGCCACAACCACTTCACTGGGGGACCTGTTCCTGTGACTGATGACCCCCTCAGGGAAGATCCTTTTCCTAATGTCCTGTCTGAAGCAGAGCAATTTTCCAGTGTAAACAACTATTCTAAGGAAAAATGCTTTCCGATTTTCTGATCTCATAAACATAGTCAGTCCAGAGCCTTAGCTGGACAAACTTATCCCATTGATTCATGTGGAATGGCTATCCACAAATAAAAATTGCTCATTAATGGGTAGGGATCAATCTGTAAAACATGGAAACAGCATTTAAAACAAGAGGTACTGAAAAATATTTTACCTTTTCCTTATCTAAATATAAACTTGTCCTTTTCTCCTAAAGACCAAATTTCATCTGTTTGGACAATGGAAGACTCATAGATACCCTCACATCTGTGAACAGTCATTGAACTGAGGAAAGCTCATACTTCTGGCATGAGCACAAAGTCATAAATGTGCTTTTCACCAGCCTCTTGGGCATTCAAATTCAACTGAGATAACAATAACAACAAGATGGGTATTTGATGAAGTGTGTCCATCTATGTCTCCAATCAGTACTCACAGAGCTAAATATCAGTTCACCAGTTGCCTGAATCATTTGCTTTCAAGGATTTATTGCTACTCTGTGTAATCTACTTAGGGCAGCCCAGGCATTTTTCATCGTAATGAAAATAAGAGTTTTTCTTGAAAATGTATGCAGCCCCATGAGTATATATGATACTGCATAACGGGTAAGTTCTGCCAAGCAAATAGCAAATCTTCACAATGAAGAGCTTTCATTCTAGAAGAACAAAGGAGACAGGTGTAATATATTAAATTGAATAGAAAAACAAAGCAATGCCTAGCTTTATAGAAAAGCATTGCACATAAAAGGCATGAATTTCAAAGGGAAAAACATAAATTGGAGAAAGACGGGAATTACAGATATTATTTGAGAGAATAAAGGGTGCTGAATAAGAAAATGTATGTTATCATACAAACTATATATTCCTATGAATATAGATATAGATGTGTGCGACTGTATACACATGATTTTACACACACTTTAAGTAATTTAATTATCAATCCAACTCCTTAATAAAAAATTATATTTTCTATCATATCTAAAGGTTTGTTTTGTGTTTTTTTTCATTACAAGGAGATATTACCTAAATAATTTTACAGTAATTGTTTAATTATGCAATCAAAACCAGGTAATTCTTCAAAATGTTTTAATTGCAAAGGGTATGTAATTTTTCCTACAGTAAATCTTAAAATTAATTGGTGGGGGAAGACAGAAATCAGTTAAGGAACAGAGAGAAATTGTAGTCTCCCGTGTTTTGTAACAGAGAAAAAATACACTCTGTATATATTTGCCTTTTGTAATACTGAGTATGGCTCTGCAGAATTTGCTATTAATTCGCACAAAATATTATGTGGATTTAATTCCATCTAATGGGGTTTTCTGAGCTCTAATGAAACCCTTGGCTCAGGAGTAAATGCAAAGAAATCTCAAAACAAATTGACTTGTCCCAAGTTTCAAAACAGAAGACAAAGCATATTAATGTTCTAATTTCTCACTTATTCTGAAGAATTGAAATTCGACTACTTGACAAGCAACCTGGAAAGATCTTTACTTACTTGAAAGAGATTCAGTGTTATTAAAAAAAACTGCTTAAGAAAAGCATAATACACAAAGCTTGCCCCCTCCCCTGAACATTTAGCGAGTTATATACATGGGGCAAAGGACACCGCATCTTAGATTTCAGTTACACTTTAGTTTAATCTTCAAAACAGTTGAATTCTACCAGCTTGCTATTACAATTGTCTTTTGTTACTCAAAGTAACCAAACCAGTGTGATTTCAATTGTAAATCTAAATTTTCACACACTGGTCACATCCAATTTGATACCGAATGCACAAGTGACTGGGTAACTCATCCTGAGTATTTTTTTCAATCAATTTCTGATGCTGTAGCTGTTGTGCTACATTTCATAGAAAATCCCATTAAACATACATATGAGTCAAAAATATTGTTGAGAACAATGTTGCTGTTCTATTCATTCACTTTACAGTGATTCATTTGATCTATAAGCAGGTGAATGAATTACGTTTCCTTTATATGTGATTTTATTTCAGCAATTTTGTTAGTGTTATATCTTAGAAATAGTTCCATGTTGCTTAACTTAACATAATTCAGCTCTGAAGATGTATGTTACACCTTCTGAGGAATAAGCTGTTTCTATAAAATTTTGTAGCAAATTTTAATACAATTCCTTTTTTTTTTTTTTCCTCCATACTCTCACATTCAGTAACAGACCTTGATGTCCAGATATCTACTAATGCTTTTCAGTGTCAAAGGGTGTTGAGTAGTATAAGGCTTTTCCTTGTGTGGAAGTTCCAATGATGGTAAGTCTAAAAATAGTCATAATTTTTTATTGTTGTAGAAAGCAACATTTTTCCCAGCTTACTCAAGTTAACGCTTTCTTCAGATCACTACATACAGAGAGCACCGGACTGTTAGCAGTTGTTCATTTTAATTTATTAGCAGACTAGGCTTAATGAAACTAAATGACGTGGCATGCATTTTCTCAGAGCAATTTCAGGCAGTAAAAAACACAGCCCAAAAGAAATAACATCTCCGTACCTCCAGAGAACCTATTGTTGAACCATTCATGTGGTTCCAGAATTTGATTTTGCATTTTGGCCCTGTAAAGGAGATGACTGGAGTAGCTATGTCAGCTGTGTGGCCAAATTCTCCATTCGAGCTGTCTGCAAACAGATACCAACCTTCTTCCGTACACCTGCTCAGAAAGAAATGTTTTTCTCTATTAAAACAAAACATTTATTCATAATTAACTTCTATTTAAAGTTAAAATATTTTCTTATACTGATGCAGCATATTCAGTCTGGGTACCTCTAAGCCTTTTATTTTACCAGTTTGTAGGCCCTTGAAAAAGCAGCTGGTATTTTTACATTAAGAGATCAGCAAAACAATATACAGAGCTGAAGTCACCCCTTACCCACAGGGGTGTCCAGATGAGGGCTGGAGTTTCTCCACCACCCTCTGTCCTTGGGAGAACCACAGGGTTTGATCCTGTCTTTAAGTGTAGAAAGTCCAAGATGCTTTTACCCAAGCTGCAGGGAAAGATGAGGCTGTTTTGCAGTAAGCATCAGACTACAGAGAGTAGATCAGTACAGAGAAAGAGGAGAAGCATCATTTTAGTGGTTTGAGATCTAAGATCTGCATTGTCTTGTGTTAGTGCAGTGGTGTTTTGGAAATAGGGGGATGAGGGGAGGGACACAGCTGTCAGAAGGTGATGGAAGGTCCCCTGCTTCCAGTCCCTGCCCCACCTATGCCCACAGCCGAGCAGATAGGGGAAGCTGTACACACCTTTGCAGGTTTCATATTCAAGAAAGGAGAAACGAAACTGCAAAGAAGAGACCTGCAGAGCAGAGGAGGGAAGGAGGTGAGAGAGCAATGCCAGCTCAAAGACACCCAGGTCAGTGAAGAAGGAGGGGGAAAGGTGCCTGGGCAGAGATTTCCCCACAGCCCACGTTGAGATGGCAGCTGCTGAGGAGCAAGGTGGAGCAGTCTGTGAAGCAGCACTGTAGAGCATTCCTTGAAGGGCCACGGTGGGCTAAGTGTGGGTTTGTAGCCCCTGAAGAGTCACAGGTGGTCAGACATGAAATGGCAGCCTGTGCAGGGTCACAGAGAGGGTCAGATGTGGATCTGCAGCCGTGGAGGACGCCGTGTCAGAGGAGGTGACTGCTCCCGCAGCAGCCGTGACTCTGTGTGCAGCCTGGGCTGGAGCAGTTCCTGAGGGACTGCACCTGTGGGAGGGACTCATGTCAGAGGGGGTTTTGAAGAATTCTCTCTCTCCCACAAGAAGGGACCTAGTGTTGGAGCAGGGGAAGAATGTGAGGACCAGAAATAGTGTGTGGTGAACTGACCCTCAACGCCCACTGTCTGTCCCCTGTGCCCTGAAGGGGAGGCAGCAGTGAAGCAATCCAGACCTGGGAAGAAGAGAGGGAGGGGGCTGAGGGAAGGTATTAAGATCTGGCCATGTTTTCTCTTTCTCCCTGAAGATTAAATTAGGGGTTTTTCCTTCCCAAGCTGAATCTATCTAGCTTTGCCTGTAACTGGGGAATGCAAACCTCCCTGTCCTTGTCTCGATTAATGAGCCTTCGGGTGGATATTCTCCTTCCTGTCCCATAGTGAGTGTGAGCAAACAGAGGCCTGGCTTCTACCAGCTGGGTCTAAACCATGACAGGCACACCTAAAAGCCTTGATTTTCAAAATAAAAGGCAGCGGTTGACTAAATATAAGATTTTGTTCTCTTCTGTGGAGCTGCCACACACTCGGTGCTCCTCAAAATAAAGCAGCTTTCCAACAAGGGCTTACAAACCTGCTGATGGGATATATGTTTTTAAAAAGGTCCTAGTATTAGGCTTTCCTTGCTTTTCAGCTTTCCTGTGAAGCCATGCTCTGAGCAACCACTCTGTAAAGTTGAACCACGGACTATGAGCAGGCAGTGACCAGGCCCAGCAAGCACTGCCAAGAGCAATGCAAGAGCTCACAGGGTGTTCACAGACTGAAAGTTCTGCTGAACAGGAATTCGATGGTACAGAAACAAGCAAGTTTTCTCTGTGTACTCACACAGCAATTTCTTCTTAGGATCTGAAGTCTTTTAATTAATTCACTCTTCCTTAGCATCACGGATGCAGAAACTTTTTTCTAGTTTGACCAGTAGCAGATTGATAGACTGCACACAGCCTGGTCTTCCTTTTGCCCAGTGCAAAGAATTTCATAAGAGTATCTCTTTATCCTTCATATAAGATCTGATTGATGTTGAGAATAAATTTAAACAAAAATAACTTTTCATCTTTTTCTTAATGTTTAAGACTTTTAAAAACTTTAACTTAGTAATAGCCATTGACCCAAAACAGCCCTTCAAAGTTCCTTGCAAATCAGTGGCTGGATCATTGCTTGTTAAACAAAGAACTGCTTCCGCCTCTAGTGGTCTCATACTATGAAAAAAATTAAATAATTAACAATGCAACTGCTATGGTGGAAACTACACCAAATATTTTGGTAGGTGAAAATAAGAGACAGTTATGGTAATTATAAAACATTTTACTGCAGAATTTCCAGGCTGCTTTCCTTTAGCAAAGCTAGGTGTAATTTTAATGCTCCTTTGGGTCAGAAATAGGTAAAGCACTTCTAGTAGTTAATCAGCCACACTTCTGTCCAGTAGCCACGACACACTACTCAGAGGTTTCCCCAAAACTTATCTAGCATGCAAGAATGAGAGAATAATTGTATTTCTAAATACTGGTAAGGATTTGTCTATAAATGTCAAAAGGCAAGGAAGTGGATTATTCCCATTAGTTCTCTTTAGCTAGGAAAGATGGTCACCTCTAAACTATTAATACTTTTGGGGTATTTTAAAGTCAAGTAGTAACAGATTCTGTAAAATGAAGGAACTTTTGCAGAAAAAGATAGCATTCCACAGAGAGATTTTTACATCTTAGTTGGAGAACATGAAGTACATATGAAAAATTAAAATTATGAAAAATTAAAACACACATAAAAAAATCAGTGGTGTGTGGAATGAGTTGCCTATGCACATGGTTCTATGTAGAAATCAAATACATACAGGAAAGCAGTGGCCATGATCAGAGTTAACATTTCTGGTACCACTTATAAAATAGAATCAACTATTCAGTAGAACTGTAACCTTCCTTTCCTATAAAATAAATGCCCAATACTCCATAGTAAAATTTTCTTCTTCTAAGCCACATACAAGTAAATACGTATTTGAAGGAGAATAATACATTTTAAAAATACAACTTCCAATATGTGGCAGACCTTCCCTTGATGTTGGTCAGACATGTCACGGGTGAAATCACTGGGGACTGCTGATGAAGCCAAGAGGCACCAAAGTCAGTCTGGTAGGATTCTAGGGGAAGGAGTAATGATCACAGGAAATCTGCATCTTCTTCACTATCTTATTTTTCTTTTTATTCAGTAGCATATGAGAGAAGTTACACTGAATCTTTTATCACTGTATCCTGGCAATACAGATATCTTTATAATCACTCCATGCATTTACATCATCCTTGAGAGAGTAGTTTTAATACTTGGAAGTTAACTATTGCAGAAAATAAACACAAAATATAGTAACACGTATGCGAGCTTTAGGGCAAGTACATAAAAGTAAATCCCCCCCCCTCCAAAAAAAGTAATGAAGCATTTTAAAACAACTCCTCCTAAAAAACTGCAAGTACTATAAGTGTTAATTGAAAATTTTGTAATCTACATAAGTTACAGTTCTTATAAGCAAGTCTACATTTGTAATATTCATTTACTTCCCTCCTTTCTGGTGAATAAAGCTGTTTTTTTTCAGTGTAGTGCATTTTGATTTCTTTTTTTCATTGGTACTAACTATTCTACCAGGAGGTAAAAGAATATCCAGTTGTCTTAAGGTTTGCAAAAACATTTAAAAGTTAAAAATTTTCTCTTGCTACCGGGAGCTCAGTGGTCCAAAAGTGTCATCATTGTATTTAAAATAGCATTCAGGAAGATTGTAAGAACCAGAATGATAAAAACCTCTGAAAAGCTGGATCAGTTACAGCCCTCATACTTCCCAGAGTATTCAGTGTTATGCCCAGGCCCCTTGGTGAGCTTAGTTTGAAGCAGTGGTAGGGTGCAATCAGTACACTGGTGACATTCAAACATCAATCTTGTATTTGATGTGTTCTGCCAGATATGCCTCTCTCCTGAAGGCAGACCAAAATAATTTCTGCCTAGATACTACTGGTTCCACAGCACATCCTAAGAAAGGAGGAATCATTGCAATTTTTTTTTTCCCTTGTTTCAGTGTTTGCTGAAGTGTTACATTACAAATTAGTAAATCAGATTAAAGTCCCCTGTATGATACAATCCACAAAGTGCAAGCCATTAAACATGGTAGCAGTGTGATTGCAAGAATATTAAGATGTGTGGGAAAGTAAGGGGAAATGGAAGGATCAGAAGGGGATGAGTAAGTGTGTGTAGAGCATCCTTTGCTCACCTTCACTCCTATCATGGAAATTTTTACACTTAGGACCGCAAGACTGATTTACCTGTAATCAATACAAGCAGCTTAAAAGTAAAGCTTTCTTCTAGTGTCTGACTTTTACTTGCACCATGTTTGTAGAGCAAAGCCATCTCTCTGTCTTGAGTTTTTTAAGCTATCCAGAATAAATCCTGTATCAAATTTAAGGGGAGAAAGAGTCTGAAGAACGTAATAAGGAATCATTCTGTTCACATACAGTTTACGTGATAGAGTACCCTCAC
This sequence comes from Heliangelus exortis, assembly GCF_036169615.1. Taxonomy (NCBI): domain Eukaryota; kingdom Metazoa; phylum Chordata; class Aves; order Apodiformes; family Trochilidae; genus Heliangelus; species Heliangelus exortis. The sequence continues at coordinate 20,145,373 of NC_092423.1, forward strand.
CTTCTACATATACAACTCTTGTAACAGAGACAGTTAATGTTCATGTAATCCTTTGTTAAATTTGCCAAGCTGTGACTTCTGAAGTAAAAGATTTTTTAGCTGGCCTACATTTATTTTAAACCAGTAGTAAATATAGTCATGAGGCATTCCAGAGCGTTCCATAAACTTAAATTATCAGTCTCTCTTACTCTGCTCAGAATCTCTTTACCCCCTCAGCCCCATCTGTGTTTGAGTGATCTTCAGCAATGGGAGCAATCCCCACCCCCCTCCCTTTTTTTTTTTTCCCAAATAAGACTCCAAGAAGTAAATGGTAATAAATATAAAACAATATATTCATGTTCAACATATATGAGAGTGAATAAATCTGGCTTTCAATATAGATCTTATGTAAGTGCTGAAATTCAACAGAACAGATGCAGGCTCCCCTGCCAGTAGCTGTAAAATCTCATGCTCATTTGGAAACTTATCTTATGGAAAACCTCTTAGTTGGCAGCTGCAATCTGTGTCATTAAAAAATCTTAAAATCTTGATATTTACTCTTTGAATATAATTAATTTTACCTCTGTACCACAAGCATTCCCTATATAAAGACATTCTTGTGCCAGTGCAATACTAATTAATTTCAGAGGGAAATTCACAACATTTTAATGGATATAAAAAATTTCAACATAAATAACTGAACTACATTTCCATACTTGACTTTGTTAACAGCTTAATATTTCAAGTCTCTTATAAAGTGTATTTAGCAAAGAACAGGCATGCATAAAAGAATTTTCACTGTATTTCTCCCTTCAAAGTATTTGGAAGAACACAGGGAACTGAATATATGATATGGGTATTAATGCTGAGGGAAAGATTAAGTGTGTTAAAAATAGTTGGAGGCCTATTCAAAAAAATTAGACACAGCTTAAATCTGGTAATGTGATCAAGTAGTTTCATGTTGTGCAAGATGTACTGAAATAAACTGTAATATATAATGACAATATTACTGTGACTCTTTACGAAAGAAGGGAATAGAATTTTAGCTTCGGTTTAGCTAGGAGTGCCCAATCAGAAAATATTTCATCGAAATATTTCTGAAAAGAAAACAAGAACCAACTTATATTATTGCTTCACTAGCTAAGAGGGGGTTAAATTCTCCCATCTGTCTTCCTAAGAACCATTTTTATGAGGAAAAAAAAAATCATATTAGTGTCACTTTTTCTTGTACTATGTCACAGTGCTGGTATTTTAGTGCCATACATTTGACACAAGAGGGTTGTAAACTATGATACTTTGACCTTTCCATCACGCTAGCTTCATTTTATGTTCATTCCTATTGTTTCTTGTTTATATTGTCAGAAATCAGATGATATGAAAGTTCTGATAAAAATCTAAGTTGTATAAAAATAAAAGTCTCTACTAAAATTTTTAATCTAACATTTTATATTTTCTGGCATTGGCAACAAAGAGAGCATTAAAAATATAAAGCAAAAAACCAGTCATTCCAGTCATTATTATTACAGTATTCCTAAGGAAACAGGAAAAGATACAAGGAAGGCTTAATCTTTATCTTTGTATATGTCTACGTAGAGTCCAATGCAACTTCAGTATATTAAACATAAAATGGGAAAGCCAAGTAAACGTTGTGCCTATAGTACAGTTTATCTGAAATTTGGCTTTAAGATGGGAAAACACTGAAGGGTGGGTAGAAGCAATATAGAAATGTCACAGAAAATACTATACAAATATATAGAAAGGGTAAGCCTCCTGTGGAAGAAAAAAAATTAAAAAAGAAAAAAAAGAAACCAAACCTTAACAGTTTCCTCAGCACTGCATCTGCCTGTAGAAATCACAAAAAGATGCTAAAAAATTTCAGAAGTGAAAGAGACCTTATTATCGAGCACTCATTGAAGAAGAAATTTATCACCTCCATTATGCTCTGGGTAAGAGCTACTCTATGTTCTACCCATTATTTTAGCCAGAAGGCAACACAAGATGTGGGAAGGAGAGGGTAACCTGCAAGCAGTTGTTAAGGTTATTCTCAAGATATATAATGACTGTGAATCTGAAAGAAATGTGCTAGAGCACATTTCTCTGGGAAGCATGAGAAGTTTTATGAAGAGATAGTGAAAAATATTCTCGTTTCTTTACTATCTATATTTGGAAGATATGCACTGTCTGCACCAGTAATAGTTTGACTACTTACCCTTCTGTAGATGATATGGGATAGCCTATTATAGATATAACATGTGAACAGATTTTTACAGCCTCTGTCTTGCAGTGACTTACACATAATATATTCATTGTCTTTAACAGGGTTCTTTGCTGAATAAAGGATTGCAGCTGTGAGGATATTATGGCAGAAAGAATCTATATGCAAAATTAAAATGTTATAAAATGTGTATAATTCAGTATTCTTAAAGGACAATAAGAACACAAATAACTTAATTATTCTTACTAGATATTAAAGGAAGATTTTTCTCCACTGAACACTTTTAGCCATGCAATTATTAATAGGTTTTAAATAGTCAGGAAGTCAAATCTGTATTTAACAGTAGACCTAAGTTTTTTTGAAGACTGCTTTCCAAAAGGACACAATAGAACTATTTCCTATTGCAGAAACCATACTTTTGCTGTGTTTATAGAAAACTGTCTGTAAATCACTGGATGACAACAGGAACTTGTTCTTTGCGCAGTTCTAGGGATAAAATTTTCTATCTTGATCACCTAAACTTTGGTATAAAAATAAAGGATTGAGCTCCAATGGTTTATTCAAACTGAACAGAAACAAAAATGCTTAACACAGCAAAGGACAAGCAACATACTGAGACTTGTAGTTGGAAACAGAGAATAAAAGGTGCTCCAAAACAGGCAGTAAAGGCTTCCCCACACACAGTGGTTAAATTCATGTTGAATCTATTTTTCTTATGAAATTAAACCCAATATCTGGTATCCTACTACACAGAGCTAAAAATTCTTTGAATATATTCTCTTTCTTTGTATAAAAGCAGAGTTTTTAAAATTAATATTACTTAAAATAGACTCCTTATTTGACATAGCCTACCAAATAATTTCTGACCATTAGCTTATTCTTAAAAGTAAGTAGTATTTCATAAACACATATTTAAGCTGGATGCACACTTAATATGAACACTTTTGATTCTGAGGTGGATGGTGCAAATCTTAGAAGGTTGCCACTAATGACATAAGCAGACACTAAAAATAGGTCATGACATTGTCAAAAGATAATATTACCCTGAGGTCTAATGAGACTCCAGACTTCATTACTGAAGTTGGCTCATTTCTTATAAATGCTGGTGGAGTCACTGTATCTTCAAAGTTGAATTTGTGGTCTCAGTTCTACAAGGGAGAAGATAAAGGTGGAAAAACCTTGTGCACAACGTTACAGTGGGATTCTTCTCGTACTGTAATGCAGCCACACATAACCTTCACATTTTTTACTGAGTGTAACAAGAAGAAATACTAGATAGTCTCAGAAAGTACTTTTAAAGTTGGGAGAAATTAATGTGAATTATTAATTCTATAATAATAAAAAAACAATTACTGTGGGTTTTGTTACCTTATTTCTCTAGATGCCCTCGTCTTTATTCCCTTTCAATGAATTGCACATACATAAGCACAATATCCATCAGAGCCTGTGATCCACTGCAACATACTAAATAAACTGCTCTTTACAAGGCTGAAGTATCTTCTTCCTTTCATTTTTCATTGTCTTTAAGAGTATTATAGGCATCTTTTTAGAGAAAGCTCTAGAGCCTACAAAGCTAAATGCCGTGTCTTTCAGTTCACTGTGAATAAAGTTCTCAAGCAAGATCTGTAGATATACACAAAAATTTGTCTAAATCAAATAATACTACTGAGAAGAGACTTATAGAGTGTAAAAGCATCACACAAAGCTCATTCTTTTCCATCAGTGTAACTAACTACAATACTCTCAGGCATCATTTATAATCTCCCTGTCTAAAAGGATCATTTAAAGGCATTTTCAAAGAATATTAGTCACCACAGCCTAAATAGAATGAAACAGCAAGTCCAACCTAGTGAAATATGTTGAACTCTTCAGGCACCTATCCATATAAAATGACAAACAGAATGCTTTATTAAGGATTTCTTTTGATTTATTGCAATGAGGCTTGGTTTCTGCCTTCATCTCAGGAGGCTGGGGTTTTTTAATCCTTTTGATTGCAGCAGTGTAGACAAGTTTTTGTCCATTGATACTTTAAAATAATTCTATACATTATAAACACATTTAAACTACTTTGGGGATTACCTCTACAAAGCAGAGGTTCTGATTACATGATAAAAATTACAGAATTGTTCTTAAGGAAGTTCAAGGAAAAAAATGCAGATGGTAATTCCTTTGCTCTATAAATTACATTCCAAAAGCTCAAGAGAAGTAGAAATCTCCTTTAAGAGAATTTTGATTTTTAAAAATGTAAAACAGAAAGCACATATGAACTGTCCAGAGTATGTTCTGAACAGGGATTTATAGGTGAAACAGGAATTTTATAAATGAATCTTAATTACTTCTTGTAGATTCATCTGGCAGTAATATTAAGCTATGGGGAAAAGCATACAAATGGATATACAGGATTGGTTGGAGAACACACTGGAAAATTGGCACATCAGCATAAATCCAATGCCTTAGAGATACGTTATAATCACAGAAGGGATGAGTGAGGTGTAACCACCCAGGCCACAGCTTAGCACTCCAGAACAATTTTGTGTACTGTGCTGGGGGGAGTCGGAATCAGTGCAGTTAAAACTCGGCTGGAGCAGGCATATCCACATCGGCTCTAATCATGCCTGACCTGCAGGACTGACACATAGTTTATAATCAGAGGAAAGTTCACAATGCTAAGAATCCACAAATCTAGTGAAGCACTTCAAATCCATGTTCCTTCTCTCACTGTCTGAGAGGCACACTTGGGAAGCAGTAACAACTTATAAAACTGCATTTCTTGCTCAGACAAAACATCACCTCTACACACTCCTGTAAGTACAGTTATGCTTCTCTGTATGGATCATGCATTTGCCAATATTACAAACCTCTAAGCCTTTGAGCTACAGGTATGTCTTTTAAAATTGTTTTAGTCTTCAGAACTGTAGAAAGTACTGGGTTCTTTTAGAGCAGCAAGTGTGTCATCTTCAGATAGCAGAAGGCTAAAATAACAACGGCTGATAGCAAATGTAAACCCCAATAAACTTGACTGCAAACAAATAAAGTTTTATGGCTGAACAGTAGAACACAGATTAGTATTTTAATAACCACTCTGATCCCCTTTTCTTTTTTATTGGTTCTGTCAGCATCACTGTTCTCAGAGAAGCTATTCAAAGTCTCTCAATGTTTACCAATGGCACATAAAAGCATTGCAGCATACCCACCACCACACAATGCAAATGTCATCAGAGATGAAAGATTGCCTGGTTTGATCATAACACAACAGCCAGTGGCTGTCAGCTGTATTTTCTCCATTGGAGATTTTAGTCTGATGGCTTCTGACTGACACAGGGCTGAGATTAAATCATGATGTTTCCCTGGTTTATCCGAACCTGACACATTGCATTAAAAATCCGTCATATCTCTGTAGATTTTGTGAGGTTGAAGGAAACGAGGAATGAGTTTCCTTCTCATATATCCAAGCTCAAGTTGTAAAAGCACACCAACATAACCTCTATGGGCATTAGTTTTAATTAGCAGTTTTATGCATTTCAGTTTAGTATAAAATTGTATGTTACTGTAGAAAAGTCCTCACTAACTCCATTTTTATTTAGCATGAAATGACTAATATCTATGGCTTTGTTTCTTGCCTTATCATTACACTGGATATTTAATAGCATGCACAATAAGCATTTGATTACTTGTGATGCTTTGTTGAACCTCCCCTGCTGCAACTTCAGGCCAAATGAAGTCCTAACACAAATTAGTCCATATTTCACAAACACTTAGAGAACAAGCATATAATAACCTGCACCTTGCTCAAAAAGTACTGCAGAGGAAAACCTGTTTTCTGAACCTTGACTATCTAAATTCTTATTATCTGAAAAATTCATTAGTAATAAAAAAAAATATTAGGGAGTAAATTGTCACAGACATTTTTATTTTTGGGGAATGACCTAGTCAGGACACATCAAATCTTTAATTATTTGTAGTATCACAGTAACACAGAGTCCCAGGGGCTGGAAGAGATCTCCAGAGATCATCACATCCAACACCCCTGGCAGAGCAGGACTACCTAGTGTAGGTCACACAAGGACATGTCCAGGTGGGTTTTGAATGTCTCCAGACTCCACAACCACCCTGGGCAGCCTGTTGTCACCCGCACAGTGAAAAAACTTTTTTGTTATGTTTACACAGAATTTCCTATGCTCAAACTTGCATCCATTACTCCTTGTCCTATCATTGATCAACACTGAGAAGAGTAAGCAATATATATGTAACATTATAAACATAATAAATATAAAATGTCATCAAAATATATTTGATCTTCATGGGTAGATAGAAGGGCAACATTTCTGGTTTTAGTAAAATATTTGGCTTAATCACTTCTATAAGAAAATATGAGTTTAAAATATTTTGCTAGGCTAACTGGAAGCATCTTCCTGTGACTTCTGCATTGCAAGTCATTCTAGAGAAAATATTGTCTCCATATGAGAAGTGCTTTTTTGAGACACATATAGAATAATCCAAGTGAAGAATGAGATGTTTGCATATAGCACACAAGTGTCTCAAGGGCTACATCTGAACATCACATGGAATAATCCATTCCAATATTGGGAAAAAAAAATTAAAAGTTTTGCTTTTGGGTATAAAGCATTTCTCAAATCAAGAAGGTGGTTGAAATGAAGTACTGGCATGACAGCAGTAGGAAGACAAACTTCAAAAAAGCTCTCCTGCAATGGGCAACGAAGTAGCTGCCTGTGCTGAGAGAGTGTTGGGAGGACTGAGAGCTCCATCTGCCTTTTTGGTAGCACAAGACAGTGACTGCAGTGACTGAAGGAGGGATGCCCTTGGCTCCTCTCTTCCTCTGATTTGCAACTCAACTGTTTGCCTTTGACTTTTAACCCTTCCACCCAGGTATTAAGAGGCTTCTGTAGTAATAATTTTTCACTTTGTTGTTCTTTAAGGTTTCTTCATGCCTTTGCCCCTCATAAATCCAGAGACAGTTCAGTCCTAATGAAAACTACATAGGTGCCATGAAAAAAGAATTATAGGGGAAACATGCTGTACTGGTAAGGACCCTCATCTGTGAAACACTGTTGCTTGTCTTCCTGCCTGGACACTCGGACAGTTTTCCCTCTCTCTCTTTTGTTTTTTCACTCAGCGCTGGTGAGGCCAAACCTCAAGTACTGTGTCCAGTTCTGGGCCCCTCAGTTCAGGAAGGATATCGAGGTCCTGGAGCAGGTCCAAAGGAGGGCAACTAGGCTGGCGAAGGGACTCGAGCACAGATCCTATGAGGAGAGGCTGAGGGATCTGGGGCTGTTCAGCCTGGAGAAGAGGCGACCTTCAGGGACCTCATCACTCTCTACAACTCCCTGAAAGGAGGCTGTAGGCAAGTGGGGGTTGGTCTCTTTTCCCAGACGACTTTCAACAAGACAAGAGGGCATGGTCTTAAGTTGTGCCAGGGGAAGTTTAGGTTAGATATTAGAAAGAATTTCTTTACAGAGAGGGTGATCAAGCATTGGAATGGGCTGCCCAGGGAAGTGGTGGATTCTCCGTCCCTGGAGATATTTAAAAAGAGACTGGATGTGGCACTCAGTGCCATGGGCTGGTAACTGCAGCGGTAGTGGATCAAGGGTTGGACTTGATGATCTCTGAGGTCCCTTCCAACCCAGCCAATTCTATGATTCTATGATTCACAGAGAAAATCTTACTTTTAAAATCAATGTCAAAAAAGGTTGATTTGTGCCTGCAATGTATTAGAAATGGTTTGGGGTTTTGGTTATGTCAACTAAGTGAAATGCAATATGTAAAAGTGCCTTCAACTGGTTAAACTCAGCTTGCTCCTTGACTGTATTTCATAAACAGGGTCCTTTGGGATTATAATTTTTTTTCACCTATCTTGAAAGTCATAGAATATCAACTTTTAAACATTCCTTGCCTCCTGAAGAAACTGCTTATTTAAGTATATTACCTAAAATCTTTAATTTTTGCTGATTTTTCCTGTGTTAAGTTCATATAATTGTCTGAAAAGCAGACACAAAATACAGTTGTGCTAAGCATATGGTTACCAAGGAAACTACCTGCACAGCAATAATTATCATATGGTCTTAGAAGTTTAGTTCCACATGCTTTTTCATTTTGATTGATTAATTTTGATGATGAATTTGGGTATGAATTATCCTGCCAATTAAATACCTGTAACAAGTTCAAATAACAGTTGTGTCCAAATATCATTAATAACACCAAAGATTTTGCTACCTCACTAACTAGTTTCTCTAAAATGGAAATGAATATATGGAGTTATCCATTTGCTGGTGGTCTAGTCTAGTAATTTGTTTACACTTATACAAATTGATACTTTCATTATTACAGCATTTAGAAACCTAGCTGCACTAGAGAAGCCCCATTTGCTAAGTGCAGAGACACACAATTAGAGCTCTACATTCATATGCCCCAAGTGGTCTTTTCAGTGCACAACACCTATGCCACCAAGCTCTTACACACTCTCTACAACTACCTGAAAGGAGGGTGTAGCCAGGTGGGGATTGGTCTCTTTTCCCAGGCAACTCTCAGCAAGACAAGAGGGCACGGTCTCAAGTTGTGCCGGGGGAGGTTTAGGTTGGACATTAGAAAGAATTTCTTTACTGAGAGGGTGATCAAGCATTGGAATGGGCTGCCCTGGGAAACAGTGGATTCTCCATCCCTGGAGATATTTAAAAAGAGACTGGATGTGGCACTCGGTGCCATGGTCTAAGTAACTGCAGCAGTAGTGGACCAAGGGTTGGACTTGATGATCTCTGAGGTCCCTTCCAACCCAGCCAATTCTATGATTCTATGATTCTAAGATTCTTTGGTGACAGCCTCCTTCCAACTCAAGCCAAGGACTGTCAGGATGCCATAGCAGACTTCCATTTGGGTTTCTATTCCTCCATCCCTGGGCTTAGATACACTCATACGAGCTGTTGTCCTCCATTCTACATTCACTTAATGTAATCACAGCTCTGAAGACTCAGACCTCCACCTTACAATTCATCAGCCTGCATGTGGTTAGCCCAAATACAGATTCAATGGGAAGCTGATGGTTTTAATCTCCAACTATCCACAGGTATTTCTGCTGAAGGAGTTAATTGCAAACTGGACGGTCAGCCACTCTTTCATCATGATAATTCTAAACATTTCTGTAAGTAATCCTGTTTGTTTTATTTCAATAAGTATTACAGCTTTTACCATCTCATAGATGAGAAAATAAAGCTAAAAATTGCAGGGTCTTAATTCAACAAAACTGCTGCTCTGCATCTACTGCTGTAATTTTGAAGCACAGTGTTCATGTTCCCTTCTATAGGCCAATAAACAAAGGGAATGGGGAAACAGCAATACATTCTGGTTTTGCCTGAAAACTGCATTCTCTATGGATCACTTACTTTCTCTTTTAATCAGTCCTTTGCAATATATTGTTAGTTGCATTCAACCCTGAAAATATGTTGAAAAACCATAACACAATTTCATGTATCACTGTGCCAATGCAAATTTGCAGTGGAAAGACTGTGAGAAGATTTACTAAATACAGATACAATTCTGGTATCTACTAATATATAAGAATTAAACAGCAGTCAGTGAAACATTTGACAGCCAATGTTTCACAAATAGTTGCTTTTTTTTACCAAATACATTTCCTGTGTATGTAAAATGTATAGACCTCAAAACAGGCAGCACCTGTAATTGTATTTTTCTGCTGCTGAACAAGGATTTCTTGTAGATTTTCTATATGTATATATAAATACACAGAGATTTGAATGAACTACACAGTGAAACTTATGTTCTTTTTAATGATTCTCTTATAGTGATAGAAATACTATCAGGCTGAGTAAATGCATTAGAATAATTTTAAACTAGTAGAAATAGAAAAAATAAAAAGGACTTGGAGTGCTTTAATTTAAAGTCCATTTTTATTTTGTGTGGACCATTGTCACAGAAAGTTAACATGCCTGTCACTAGAACCAGGCAAGAATTTTTCTGTTCAGAAGAATGGTGCTGCAAAGAAATTTCCTTATTAGATGAACTGAATTTGCATGACACTGAAAGCTATTTGAATTTAACATGTTAGTTAGTCACCTGTAGGGACTTTGCTTCAATAAATCTTAATTTTTTCTTTTACTGGAATACAAATTACATTAATGCATTTTTAATCACCCTTCTCACTGAAAAAAACCCAAAAAACAAAAAAACCAACAAAACCACAACAGATAAACCTAAACATTTATGGAAAAAAATCTGATTTTTGCTACTTGACAAATCAAAGGAAGATCTTTGGGAAAGTTACTAATAAGCTATCTAACTACAATCCAAAATTAATTTAGCAATTCTCACTGACAGAACAAAAATATTTTTCCTTTTAAAGTGAAGTTGTATAATTTATCAGAAAAATGTTAAAATACCAACAAATCTGAATTTAACTGCAGGTGGTTTTAACTGCATTAGTTAGTTATTAATTTACAGCAAAATTCACAAAACCCATCACTGGAGTAACTTTTACTGTCCACTCTTGTGTAAAACTGCCAGCATAGCAATAGCTAGCGAGGTAAAAAAGTGAGCACATATTGTGTGGATAAAGACAGTGAGAAGGTATCCACCCAAAACTGATCAAGATGATGGGCACCACAGTTAAACAGTAGGCTAGTGACTTGTGAAGATAGCTTTCATATAAAAGAAGTCAGCACAAAAAGTATAGAAGGATGAAAATTTAAAATAGTGGGGGGAGATTATGGAGTGAAAAAAGAAGCAGCCCAAAACTGGTTTTTTTGTCATGCCAGAGGTCATCTTGCCACAGCCATGGACCTGGCAGAGCATCATCCCCACTTGATGCTGCAAATAATCTGTGTACAGCTGGTGGTCTAGACTTTTAGAGGTGCTACAAGGAGAGTTGATTTCTCACGGCAGATGTATCTACAGATTATAGAAAGTGTCACAGGTGAACATGAAGCTGAAGCATCCATGTCTCCAAACTTGCTTTCCCATAAGGGGTAACATGCTTGTACCCCATGTGTCCTCTGGGGAAGCAAGCGAACATACTTGTCTTGAAGGGGAGGTGCTGAGAATTTTTGGAATTACTAATAGAAAGGTATTTAGAAATTTATACCTGTTAATTAACATTTCTGTATTTTAATTCATTTGTTATATTGTTGCACCTGTTGAACTCATCCTGATCCAACTTCACTAATTAAAAGTTAATTAAATGCTGTTTATAGCTCAGTACACCGCTTTAATACTGTGAACTAGCAGTTTTTTGCCCTGAAAATCCATACGAGGCTAAACTCACACAGTCCAAGAAAGGTTCAAGTACCTGAAAAACTGTACTCACTTAGTATGATCATTTAATGGGCAGTGTTCTTCTTGCCCAGGGTAGAGATTTGCCCCTCTTCCAAGTTCCCACTTGAATATGTTTGCGGAATGGGTAGAATTATTTCCTGACATCTGTTCCAAGGCTGGCTGATACCATCCACACTTGTTTTTATCTTCAAAGTTGCAGACTTCCTTAACTGTAGAGATGAACAGTAATTACTTATTTTTACATAAAAATTGAAAATCATTAATTGAGGTTGTGATAAAGTATTCAAGATATCAATAAAAAAGGATAAAAATTGTAGTATCCATGAATACTTACACAGTACAACATGCATGGTTTTTCCTCTATAGATAATTATTTATTTGTGTTCTTTTCCATTAGGCATATTCTAATTTTGTGAATATACCAATCCTTTTGCACTCCAGTATCTACTTTCATATTTACTCTGACCAGCTTTCATGCCATTCTGTCATGTGACATACACTGAAACATATATAAAATTCATCATCTATGAATCTGCCAGCTGCTGAATTGTTCTTGCTTCCATCCTGTAGACTGACATTAGCAGCCCATTGCATATTGTGTACCAAGTCCATGATCAAAACTCCAACCAACCAAATCCATATTTGAAGCAGTGCCCACAGTACCTGAAAGGCACATAATATTGCAGCTTTTTTGAATTGATGCCAAATATTGAATTGTTCTCTTACTAAATAAACATGCAGCTGCTTGTGCCTCAGTTTTTCGTTCCTGAGGAACTGCACAATAAAAGTGAGCTCATTGCCATCCCTCCCTCACAATTAATTCCCTTAATCCCTAAACTAAGAATATTTAGGAGGAAAAAACCCAATTATTTTCCATTTCTGTTATGAATATTTACTGTCCAGTACATCTTCCTCAATGCTTTGCAGAAACTTTTCCTAGGTGATCCAAGATGAATCTTGTACTCTCCAGAACTTTAAAAAAGGTTATTGTACCCAAGTCTAAGTCTGTACTGTGAGAAATGTGCACAGAAATGATATTTTCTTTTATTTTCTTTCTGAAATGCTAGCACAGCTGAGGTAACTTCTTTGTCAAGACCCCAGAGTGCATCCCAGGACTGTGCCTGATGCTTCCTTTCTTGAAGTGTAAAAATAGTGGACTAAGCAGTGAGTTTTCATTTATAGCATGTATATCTGTAATTAAGAAGGAAACCACAGCCGCAGTGATCTCATGAGTTACCCATATAAAGATTTGTGAATTTTTTCCTGAGAATTATGAGTGGCATTGTACTCAGTGTTTATTCCCCCTTTTAAACGTGTTTGTAAACATGTTTCAAATGCCTATAAGAAAGATAACACCTTCCAGAAAACATATTTCTCCCCTCAGTTTGGATATATTTAACTCCTATTCCTGCACCATTACTTCAGTGATAAATTGCCATCATTTCTGTAGTGATGGGAGACTTCAGACAGAGCAAATTGGGAAAGGTATGTTCTCCATATAGTTGTATATCTCTCAGAATGAAAAAATGTTTGAGACAACATAAATTTCTGAGGAGAAAAAAAAAAATTCTATCCAAAGGGCTATTTTTCAGTGCAGTATTTGAATGGTTGGTGTTTTTTCACAATATAGGAAATTACCCAATGATATTTATATATTGTATTCATTTCTCCCAGAGTATTTCCCACATAAGAAAAAGAGGGAGTTTAATGTTATATTTCCTCAGACTTGAGAGAGGTGATTATGTTCCCTACACAATGTGTAATGAATGCAGAGTTTTGATCTTCAGTGAGAAGAGTTTAGCGTGCAAAGGCTGATGAGGTCACTGTCTTTAGATGTCTGTCACCTCCATTAATCAACTTCAGTACAACAGTATTTTCAAGTACTGTTCTCTAAGGCAAAAGAAAGTAATTGATAGTTTCTTCTAAAATGCCGTAGTGTGAACTGGTGAAACTCAGAATCAATCAACAAATGTCTTAGACCTCTACAAACAACATGCGGTGACCCTGTCTATTGGTGCAGTGTTTCCATCTCACAATCAGAGCTATAGGAATTTACAGGCTGGAACTCACATCTGTGTGGAGTATGCTGAATTTCACAGCTATTGCTGCTGATGAAAATACTCTGTATTAAAAAGAAACCCCAAACTCATATTCATTGATGTAGGTTTAAGATGTGGACTCAGGTGTCCTGGAAATACACCCCAAACGTGATATTATAAAGTTATTCTTTCTCCCAGTCTGGGCTAGTGAATATTTGAAACACTTAAATATGTCACAGGTCAGTTAATCTGAGGAACCATGATCACTTTAAAAGATTGTCATGTACAGTACCAGTCATTGAGGAACTGAGGATACCTCCTCTCTCTAGCAATACTTTGAATCAGAGTGACAAGTCTAAAGTGGACTATTAGATGACAGAAAATGCATAACATCTCAGATTCCCAAATTAAGAGCAAAACCTTATTTTTTTTGTGAGGGAAAATGACATTAGAAATAGCATGTGTGTGCCAATACTAAATTGCAAAGGTAAATATTGAGTAGTTAAAACAAATTGTTTAACAGTTTCAAACTTACGTGGCAGTAAAGTATGAGATTTAGTACACTCACCACAGTCTGATTCATCAGACTTATCAGAGCAATCAGGTCTGAAATCACACTTCTGGGTCATCTGGATGCAATGGCCAGAGTCTCTACAGACAAACTCCTTCTCTGTGCAGTTGTTCACTGGGAGTGTGGCAGGAACTGAAGTTCCTGATGTAGTTGTGGAGATTGTTGGCAAGTTTCCTTTGAAAAAAAAAAAAAAATGTTGAGCAATGGGACAAAGGTGCTCTAGCTTTATAATAATTTCTGCCTTTGCCACTCCTGTCCTTTGCGAAGGGTATAGCTTTACTGGAAGCAAGCTGAAAGACAAAAATGGTGCCCAGGGACAACCAAATTGAACATTTCCGCAGTGGAAAGCAGTAGGTTGGTCATGCAGGCCAGCCAGAACTCATACAATCTTTGACACTTGCAGAAATTATACCTTTTATGTGCCTTTCAAATTTGGATTAAGTCAGTGAGTAATTTCAAAAAACTAATGCTATGGAGACTGACAGAACAATCACAAAAAATTAATTTCCCTGCAAACCAAGGCTAACAGATTATTCTGATGATAATGGCTTTTTTAACAAGTTGATTACTGCAAGTAACTGTGGAAATTGCTATGTAACCTTCTTACCTTGTAATTTCATCAGTGAAAAAAATATTTTTTTCTCATTAGAGAAATTATTCTGAGGTCATCATCTTGTTCCACCACTTCCCTTGTGTTTCATTTGACCTCATTATCACTTCTTTCAAATCAACCATCTTTGCCTTTCCTCCTATTTACTAAGCATTTTTTCTTCAGGCCCACTGTCATTTCTTGAAAATCCTTACTATTGTTGTCCATAAAAGGAATTTTCAGTTGATATCTCCTTCTTTAAATTTAATCATTAATGAAATATTAGCTGTAATGCACAATGCACTTGAGCAATACACCTGAGTTAATTAAAAAGAATATTTAAAGAATTTTAATATCAAATTTGTCTGGCAAAGCAAGGAATTATTTTTTTCCCCCTGAGGCCTGGAGCACTAAGACCAATAATAAATTCTCTACAAATAGGAAGCATTTATATTTTGTAAAGTAGAAAGCACATCTATGACATTAAATGAATTATACTTTAATCAAATGATTAATCCCATAATAACCTAAAATTCAAACCAAAAACTTAGGGAAAACAACCTTAGAAGAAATAATTGCATGATACAATAAATGTCTCTACAGTTCATAATAGTAGGGAGGATCACATTGGTCAGAATTTTTAAATATAAATGTCACATTCAATTCTCTGTTCCTAGTCCACTGGAACAGGAGAAGAAATTTTGCAGTATCCTAACCTCCACAACAACTGAAAAGAAGAATATACACCTTTCTCTCTTTTGAAAGAATAATTTTTCTATATTTTATATTTTAGCCCAGCTCAAGCATCATTGAATAGCACTTTTTTAGGGCATTCAACTGGTCCATCAAAGCATTATTCTCAAGTTTTGACATCTTTAGTATTACTTGTGAGGAACTTTACCATCAGTTTATCAGACCTACCTCTCCCTGGTCAATAATTATCTATTGGAAGTGCAACAAGAGCACCTGGGTGCCTAGGGCTTAATTCTATATTGTAGAGACATGGGAGTCCCACTTGCATTTAATATGGTAGAAGATGCCATAGCTATTGGATATTTCATGGACTACCACAGTCTCTCTTTTTTGTTGTTGAGATGTTTTTCATGGTGTGGAGGAAGTAAAATAGAGGTAAAAGGACCCTGGAATGTCTCGAAAGTTGCTTTTAATACTAAAAGCGTTTTTAAAATGTTTGCAACACTATCCACCATTATACTTGTGTATTTTGTTTTATTTTTCCACATCATATGAACTTTTTTTTCTTAGTTTTGAACTACAAAACCTTGACCCTATGTACTTTTCCAACTTTATTCTTTTTTATTTTTAAAACTGTTTTCATATCTCATTTAAAAACATGTAGACTTTCTAATTAGTCTTTTTCAGGTTTTGTTTTGGGTTTTTTTTCTTCCTTGAATATAATGGACTGTACACTGAGAATTTACAAAAAAACTTTAATTCAAAATTTCATAATAAATGTTGTACAACGTATACACTTGGTTAAATGTGAGATAATTATCGGCAGTAGAAACACGCCTTATTCTCTTGATATTCCTAGAAGAACTAATTATACATACATTTTTTTTGCAGTACCAGTATAAAATATGTCTTCAATAGGATATTCTAGAGTTAGTGCTAGAGAACTAATATTCAGGCACTGTTCTAAATTGTTTGCTGCCCTACATCCCTTTATGACTGTACATCAACTGTCACACCCAATAAAACACTGTAATGCCTGCTGCAGCTAACACCAGTCCTCTAAAAGTCCTCCTGTGATGAAGGGACAGGTGTGGAACCTGATGTCTTGAAATACATGTATTTCAGGTATAATATTTTACAATTCTGTAGACATTGTACTGCCTTAGGTAGCAATGACTTTTGAGGATGGGCTGCTCGATCATCTGAACTGTTTGTGAGCTGTAACATGGGAGCAACTGGTACAGTAAAAACCTGCAGAATTATTGGGGGAAGGCAGAAGGCAACATCAAACTGAGTTTGCTGAACAAAAGGTCAATTTGTTTACACAAAGTTGAATTTATTTTTCCTTCTGGGAATCAAGACCTCAAAGAGCTTGGAAAATGCATTCTTCTTACTGAGGGTCTCTTTTGGACCTTTTGTGCACAGCACTTGTGTGCTGATGCCTAGGTATGAGGGTCTCAGAAGAAAGGAAACAAGTGTGGATTTCCTTGGCTCTACTGAGTCACAGTTTTTGCTTTTCTAGTAGCAGTATTACAAATGACAGCAAATAATCAGCTTACAGATAGATGTTACACTTTAACTCTGTTCTTACCTTTGTAAAGAGTACAGCCTAGAAAAGACACATCATCAAGGCCAATGTCTCCAGTGAAGCCATCTCCTACAATACCTTTCACCAAGATCTAGGGAAAAAAGAAATACAAAAGCATTTTTCACTGTATAGTAGACTTCCATTTCTCGATAAATATTTCATATTGATTGATAGTGGAGTCATTTACCACATTTCACACTCAAAATGAGATTAAATTTGTTCTAGGATATATACTTAGTAACACGTTATGAAAGAGACTAATTACTGTCAGCTTTCACTGGTGGTCACATTAATCACAGTGAAACATAACAGAATGGTTGGTTTCACAATTGTGTAAATCCACTGAAATATCATAGTGATACAAAATGATGGCAAGACATTATCATAAGTGGCATATTATTATTAGCTCCTTTGGTGCTTATTGTAAGTCCATTAATCATGATTATTTATAATAACATTCACGTGAATAAATTATATACCCTTGCACAGATCCCACTGTGATGCAAGTTAGAGATGTGATATAGAACCTTTTAAAAAAAATCTTTGATGTTATTAGAGGTTCCAATGATGTATATGTTAACTTCCTCATTATTTTCTACTGCCAGGGAATGGGAGGGGTCAGTATTTGTGAAATACTGTCTGGATGACTGAATATGCCCTTTCTGTGTCTTACTGAATGGTAAAAATTCGAGCAGGAGATTAGGGAAAGAATTAGTAAGAATTTTCTTAATTTAAATAACTTATAAATATTTATTCATACCAAAAACAAACAAACAAAAAAAAAACAAAAAACCAAAACAACCCGCACCAAACCGAAGCCCCTCTTCAAACAATACATTAAAAAAAAAAAAAAAAAGTGCTTTTGCTGATCCAGTACCGTTCAAATTTTAAAGGTATTTATTAGGCATTTTAAAAAAATACTTATATCACATTTTACACACACATGTTCCAGCTTCCATATTATTCTGGAATGCTGCATAAAATTTGAAACACATTTTTCAGTTCCTACAAAAGATAGATATGTAAATAACGGCAAGTGTATTGTAATGCTGCTACATAGTACACTTATTTCTAGTATTCTTGTTGCAATTTACTAATTTACAATTTTATTTGCAAATAAATCATATTTTAAACAAATAATAAAACACTCCTTAAGACTCAAAATGCAAGGCTCTTCTAAAAGAAGATGCTAGGTGCCTTAATTATTTTCATCAAATATCACTAATATTTTGAAACATCCTCACATCAAATGTCCTTTTCCAAAAAGATACGCTTGCATTTTATATTTCAGTGTTTCTTTGTCCTATATTAAATAGGAATCCTGTAAAGAATTTCCAGTTTCAGAAATCATCACTGTCTATAAAACAAGTTTCTCAGTAACTGAAGGAAATAAAATAATTCATGTACACACTAAGAACCTGGTACATATGCACAACTTTTAGAAGTCACACTTAATTAACATGTAATAGGAAAAAAAATCACATGCAAGAAATGCCCTTAATACTGTAAAAGTAAGAGAATTATATCAGTCTTAATATATCAGTCATATCAATATGTCAAATTTGACATAAGTCAGTCTTAAAATGACAAATTTGTTTCTGCTATTCTGAAGTTGCACGTGAATAGCAGATTTAATACTGATGCTGTCATTACCAGGCTAAATAAAAATAATTGAGTTTCATTTATAGACTTTATCCGTTTGAAAAAAATAAATAATGAACATGCTAAAAGAAGATGGTTATATGTCCCTTGCTATGCATATATGGAAGTTGGATTATTTTGGCATAAAATATACCTAATGTGAATAACAGTAAATTACAACATTGCTTCTTATTGCTGTCATCTCTGTATGGGATTCTTATTTTTCCCACAGATTACCCACAAATATTCTTTACAATATTATGTTAGTCTTTTGTTTCCTGTTAAGGTAAAACAGGGGCAATGCTACAGTATCAGAACTAATAGCATAAAAATACTTAGAAGCATGACAAATCAAGACATCTAATAATGGAAACGCCATGCAAGAAAATTTATTATTCCAAAACAACAAACCTCCTTTCAGTGTAATTTTGACTAGGAAATACACATCAGTTTAAATGAAATTTTGTCTTTGTTTTCAAAGTAATAATTATTAACTGTTCATAATTAATTACTCATAAATTAGCTGAAATTCAGGTAAAAAGGCAGAGGGTTTGTTAAGTCAACTTACACGGTTATTACTGAGACAGACATGAGCCCCCTTGAAATCAGATTATTTTTTGTGGGATTCTGCCAACCTCTGACAGATCTTAGACCTTTGGTCAAGGGGCTTCTATCCCCGTATCTCCCTGAACTCATCTCCCCAACCACAACATTCACATGGTCTGAGGCCATCCTTATATATCATCTTCTACCAACTTTTCCCTGGAGGAAGTTGCACTCCTGTACCTCAAGAAGGAATACTTTTATAAGTTGTGTAAAAATATTCAAAGATAGAAGTGGCAGGACAGAGCCCTGCAGAGGTAATTCAATTCAGAATACCTCTTTATTGCTATGATGATTGTGAGCATTTTGCTTAAAACCTACCAACCCAACAAAAAAACATAGGGTTGATTTTATTTATGTGCTTGGTGAGTCTGATACTTAGGCATTATCATGAACTCAGTAACAACACAGAAAAGGTAAGAGATGTGTAGGCGTATGTTCTGATGGGCTTAAAAATGAAAACAGGACCAGTTTATTAATTAATGCTGCAGTATAAAGCTTAGACTCTCTGCCACTATGGTTAAACACTGACCATTTTAATTAATCTGACAGCTGAAATTCTGCAAACTTCATAAGTTACTATTAAACAGACTCCAGGGAACTCATCTACCATGAAGCTCATTTCACATTTCATTTATTATTTGAATAAGGATAAATAGTTCTCAATTTCTCCAGTTTTAAGAACTCTAGAGATTAAGTCTGAATGAAACCTATAAAAGTAACAAAGGTATGTTACTCTATAAAGGTAGGAAAAGGAGAAAAAACCCCTCCATGACTATGAAAATTTATTAGAACGACACTCTTATGTACTGAAAAGGGTTGATCCCTTAGGATTTTGAGCGAAACAGGTTCTGAAGGATGAAGGAACATTATGACAATAATTAATAGAGAAATTACAATGAGTAATAATGTTCTGTACAAATGATCCAGTTTTACAATAACGTACATTTTTGTCACTAACCAATTCCCACTGAAGGTTAGCAAAATACAATCTTAATATCTATGCAAGTATAGTTTAAACTAGAGTTGAATTCCAAAAACTCTGAGATATCTAAAATTCTATATTTCAGAATGCCACTTAGTGATTCTATTACTAGTTAAAGCATGATAATGTTGACTAGGTTTGCTATAATTATTTCTGGTAAGAAACCATGTGCTTTGGTTTGAATAGAAAAAAGCAACATGAATAACTGACAGATCACTTGGTCATTGAAAACTTTTGTTATAACTTACTGAAAGCAAATGCAGGACTGAAACTCATATACATTTCAACACATATCTCTGAAGTAAACTATTCAGGTTTTAACGTTATGTATAAATAAAGGAAAATACATGATTTATATGAAATCTATATCAAAATTTCTTGTTTCAAAACTCTGTTTTGCAAAGATATCTTCAACCAACAATCAGGCCACAGTAAGGCTTCACCATAGGATGGTTTTTCAAAAAGACATATATTCCTATAATGATATCTCAAGAAGTACATTAAAAAAAAGAAACTAATAAGGGAACATTTAATATTTTTTTTTCAGACAAAAAGATTCTTAAAAAAATGTGAGAGAATTAGGTTTAATTTTGAATTCTCAAGTTCATAGTTGATGTCAAATAAGACATACTGGCCTCTTGAATAAGTGAATCCAAACATTGTCATTTTATTCCTCCTGGTTTTGTTTCTCTGCATCCTCAGCTGCCATCACAGAAGTAGGCACTGTGGGACCTGAGACCATTTCCCAAATATCTCATCTAGATATTGACTACTTTCATCTGAACTATGTGGCACTAAGCTTTTCCTCTCTTCTTCCTACTGCGCTGTCCCTCTTTGGAAAACAAAACAAAAAACAAAAACAAAGAAAGAAACAAATAAACAAAACAAAACAAAAAAAAAACCAAACAAC
This sequence comes from Heliangelus exortis, assembly GCF_036169615.1. Taxonomy (NCBI): domain Eukaryota; kingdom Metazoa; phylum Chordata; class Aves; order Apodiformes; family Trochilidae; genus Heliangelus; species Heliangelus exortis. The sequence continues at coordinate 20,166,486 of NC_092423.1, forward strand.
CAAAACAAAACAAAAAAAACAAAACAAAAAACCCAAACCAATTGCACCAGCAAGAAAAGTGCCAGAGCATCTTTCCCCCTCTTGAGGTGCATGACTAGGTAATCAGGGCTACTAGACACAGAGTGGATCCCTTCTGCTCCCAAAGGCAAGCTCAGGTGGGTGCAACCTGCCAGCTGCTGGAAAGATTATCAACTTTAGGTCACCACAACATTATAATGATACATGCAGAAAAGCTTGAGATTGCACTGTCCCTCTTTGAAGTCCATTGACCTCTTTGTGTCCATCAAAAATACATTACAATTTTGTCTCTAGATGACAAAAGTTGAAATAAAGTCCTTCCACATAAGTGGCCAAATGAATTGTAACCAATGATTTTAAGGACAGACACATAAAATATAAAAAATATTGTGTCAAATATTTGATGTTTTATAGTGTTTGCTTTTAAAAGACACTAGAAAGCCATATAGTTCAGTAAAGCACTTTATAATACTTCACTATAAGCTTTTGACGCCTCATGCTGATTTGGGATGTTTTTCCAAGCATTTCCCTAAAGTCCAGGGAAGAAGCACATTTCTATCCTGTTTCAGACTCTTTTCTGATGTTGGTAGGACTGCTGACAAGCATAATATTAATAAATGCTTACATATACTGGGAATCAGTACTTGGCTGTATTAAGGCCACAAAACCACTCAAGAGAAAATTGCCTTTTTTTATAATCCATAGCATTAACTCTGGAAGAATTATTGCAGAAGTAGAACAAAGTCAGGGCCTAAAAATTTCTGAGATTCTCACTTTATTAAAAAGCCTTCCCACTTGGGAAACAGCTGTCTAGTAATTATAATGACAAAGACATATTTAATCCAATTTAAAGTCATGGTTAGTTTTGACTTATCTACAAAGGTTTAGAGAAGTCTCCATATTAATTATTATGGTGATTTAAGAAGATTTTCAAAAGCAACCTAGATTGTAAATAAGTAGTGTTAAAATAAAGCTCATAACAAAATACATGGAAAAATGGGCAAAATCCCCCTTAAGTATGAAGATAAAAACTAATTTATGTTTAGTTTGTTATAGGGGCCTGAAAATGCATATATATATTTCAGCAGCTCTACTTTTTGTATTAGTAAAAATATGTTTTCTTTTCCTTAAGAGGCTGAATGATGATTGCTGGCTTTAATTACTTAAAAATCACTAACTAATGCAACTAGTTTGCAGATAAATGTATATTCAGAGACAATAATAAAAGATCTATGGTTAAATAGGCAAAGCTAAATTAAGTCCAAAAAAACCACTTCAAAGGATACTTAAAGTTTTCTCCCACATCCTACATACAAGACCTTTTTAGTGTTCCTGTATGAAACTACAATTTTTTTTTTTTTTTTTTTTTTTTTTTTTTTTTTTTTTTTTTTGAGCATCATTTGTTTCTGATAGCAACATTGACAGGAGCAGCAGAACAAGTTGCCAAGATATGTTGGGGGTACCCCATCATTAAAAGTGTTCAGGGTCAGGTTTCATGGAGCTTTGAATAACCTTGTATCTAGTGCAAAATGTCCTTGTTCATGTCAGTGGGGTTGGACTGGATGGTCTTTAAAGATCCCTTCCAATCCTATTCTATGATTCTACATTCTATGATTCCATTTAACATTCTATTATTCTATGATCAATGAGGATTAAAAAAATATGGGTAGCACTTCCTTGCCAATATAAATCTATTAGATAGCTGATAAAGAATTGTTCCAGAAGCAGCTGCATACGAAACTACACAGCTCAGGTAATCACAGGCTTTACATTGCCACAGTGAAAATAAAACTGAAAATGGTGATTATGAACAGGTTAGAAACCAACAGCATAATTTCAATCTGAAAACCAGAGTCCTCTGCAAATTGCAGTCAGTTAATCAGGCTTGAAAAAAGCCAACAGATCAGAGAAAAATATTTAGCTCCCAGAAAGAGAGCTACTAAGCTGCAGCAACTTTGTCCTGTCTCCCTTTTTACTTGAGTGGTAAGAGCCTGGATGCAAAAAATTTAGGTTTACTAGTTTACTAGGTTTATTAGTTTACTAGATGTGTCTTTGTCAGGAAACTGATCTTATACCAAGAGCACAGCAAAACCTTAATGCAAGAAGTAGCTGGCCATAACTAAGGAAAACCTAACACTACCTTACAATCAACATTAAAAATTGATCTGTCCCTACACACCTCCACAACTAATTCTATGGCTAAAAGAAGAGTTACTGAAAAAATTTTTTCAGAATAAAGTATTTTTCCTTTGAATCTGGGAATCTTTGTGAGAACAGATACAATATGCCCAATCTCCATAAGAGAAGTGAAAAGATAAACAATTAAAATTTAAATTAATGTATTAAAAGATAATCACTTTAATCTACTGTCTCAGAAATAAAGAAAACTTCCCTCAGACTTAAATGTCAATAGTTGAACTTCATTCATGAAGTATACTTGAGAATTTGTGTTGAAACTAATCATGACTGACTTGCACAAATCAAAGGGAAGAGAACCACTGTGCTTCAGCTGTCTTCCCATGTTTGACCCATTATACCTGATTTAAAGCAATTCTCAGGAGCCTGAGAAATCTAACTAAAACCAAGGTTGGCTTGTATTTGTATTTGTAGAACACAGTGCTATTCTATATTCATGGTAAATGCATCATTCCGCTTTTCAATCAATATTATATTGCTTTCAAAGCCAATACCTAATTAATAATAAGAGGAAAATTATTACTGTGTGTTTGGCTGCTCACTTTTCCTAACCACTTGTAAAATAGGAAAATACCAAATACATTTTATAACTATGAAATTGTAATTTTATTTTGCATATAAGCTTCTGTAAGCCAGTATTTTTCAATAAATATTTATTATTTATCTTCTCCTGATTTTGTTCCTCACTTTTCATACTTACAGTGAAAAAGTTTAATGTATGGAGATGTAACTTTATATATGATACTAAAAATACTAAAATATTTAGTAACTATACCCAGTATAGCTTTAATAACTAACAATGCACTTAAGCACTGTATTTGCATTTTTATGTTTCAAAACGGCCAAATTATACTTTGGAATATCAAAGACCTATAACCACCTTTGTTTACATAGATACACATATATATTGCAGAAGAGCAGAAAGTGAATCGGTGTAATTTTAATTTTTTTAAGTAATGCAGTTTGCACTATAGAAAAGTTGCTCCAGGTACCCTATGATGTACATGGTTGATATTACACTCCCCAAAAGGACTGAAATGAAGAATTATGCCATTGTTTGTGTAATATCACTATTTTCTATTTCTGTATCTACAGAAATCTGAATGAATAGAGTCTGCTAAGAAAGCTACATTGATGTATGATGTCAAGATAGAATCTTTGTGCTTTCTTTTGAGCACAAACTATTCCAGGTATTATGATTATTACAGGAAGATAAAAGTAAAAACTCTTCATAATCAATGTAAGTAGGATACCATAGGCATATTGCTATTATACTACCTTTTCAATTGTACTTTCAAGGAAAAGACATGTAATGAACTTCTCGGGGAGATTAAAATAAATGTAGACCAACTAAAGAGACAAGTACATTCAACAATCTATTATTTTTCATGTTCTGTACAGTAAAAAGGAATATCATCAAAAGGAATATATTCTTAACCTGAAATTTTCACCCCCAAAAAAGAGTTAGTATAATTTCTTGCGGATTATTAAACCTTTTGCAGATTTGTGTGTAATACCAGTTCTGAATTCAAAGGGAAACTCTAGCTGCAAAATTTTTATAAATGTGTTTTGAACTGGTTTTGTTACTTGTCCATAAAAGTATTTGAGAGAAATATTTAATTTTGGCTCAGAGAATTGTACTCCTTTCATTTAAATATGTTACCTCTAAATTTGCCTTTTCACTCATCCAGCTGTTCTATTCTGCTTATTGATGTTAAATTTTACATTCTGATGTAAAACATCTGATGGAAAAGCAGCAATCCTCAGCCACGGTTTGATGGCAGATGGAACAAAGGTTTCCTGAGAAATGTAAAATTCTGAGATTTAGTGGAAGCTGGTGTGAGGAAACTAAGTCCTCGTGTGTTGCTCCCTTTGGGCTTCTGCCAGAACACTCAGTTTAAAGCCCTGCAGTTTCAGATCTATAGAATTCCAAACTTTCAAAAGGGCATCTGGTTTTCAAGATGTCCTCAGGTATCTTTCTTTGCTGCTCTGAATTTTTGGCTGAGAAGTCCTCTTTTTCCTAACAGTATATAGGCACAATTGGGTTTATGCTCCCCAAAATGGCCTCCCATGCTAGTAAATAAACTGAAAAAGCAATTTGATTTACTATCCATAAGGATTCTTTCCTATAATATGGTAAACAAATAACAGACTTACATAGAGATGAGAAAGAGGTGGTATCAGCTATATCTCAGTTATATGAGCATCTCTTACATTCAGAAGATTAGAGGAAAAAATGGATATCTGTGGTACAACCACTGAGGCCATATTTAGTCTTAGCTTCTATTTACTGGGAATCTCTGAAAATCCTAAGGCAGCTGACAAGAAGCTCTGTCTAGAGATGGAGAAGATGAGGGTATGAAGACATATTTTGATCAGAAATTTGTGAAAAAGTTATATTTTTAGAGCAGCTACCAAAATTTATTAAAAAAATAAATATATATATATAAAATAAAAAAAATAAAAATAAAAAAATAAAAAAATAAAAACAAAACCAAAAAAACCTATCAAAAATTTTAAACTTCAAAGGGGAAAAAATCCATTCTCAAGTGAATCTTAGCATTCTCTCTGAGGCATGAAGGTGGCCTAAAAGAATTTAAATATGTGGTATGGAAACATTGAGCCAGTAACCACTAATAAAGTGTGGCTTACACAACGTAGCAAACATAGAGGCTACAGCTTTAATTCTGTTACCCAGTCAGCAGATGGTCCAAAACTAACAGACTGTCTCTTTTAATACATATCTCAGTAAAAATACAGCTTCAGAGAAAACGTGGTAACAGAGTATGAAGACCTTTCCTCACACATCTGTACCTCTGGAAATATCCAAATACAATGCACTTAAAAGGAACACTGGAAAGAGGTCATAACTTGACAACTTACTAACAACAGAATGCCTTGTTATCTTCAAAATTTCTCAGTTCTGAAGGGTTTTGAGTTGTGACACATCCAGAGATATGACATCCACAATAATAAACATTAGATCTTGAACTTTGTTTCCAGAATAAAATACCAAATGATACTTTACACCTCATACCACTCAAAAATTACTATAAAAATAGAACTACATCAAAAGAATACATGATCTTTGCATTCTTGGCACAGAACAGGGCAAGTGCAACAGAAAGCCCTACGACATTAATGCACTAAAAATATTTTCAGTTACTGAACAGATCATCTAAATCCTCAGAAGATCAAATGTAAAGGCATACAGGTTTATAGTTCTTTTGACAAACTACCAAATGTGGGATTTTATTTATTTCTAAAGAAAGAAAACAAGTCTTGACAATAAGTGAGCACTCTCGTTCCAGGTGCCTCTTTCCAATCACAGTAATATTACAGCCTTTTTCTCCAAAGAAGACAGAAGTACTCTCAAACCAAAAATAATCTTTTGGGAAATAAATGTGGGATTGTCTACAGCAAATATTGCATTATATCAGATTTAAAACCAGGATATTTCTTTTACAGTATGTTTTTGTCATTTCTGTAAAATTAATTTTAAGACTAAATGGCAGCCAAGTGGACTTGTGTCTGCTCTAATAAACTTGCAACCACAAAAAACAGTTCACACACTGAAACATAAATAACATGCAAAATCTTAAAAGGTGAGAAAACATATCAAGATTTTTAACCATAACTTAGAATTACTATATATTTCTCCAACTTATATTTGACTGTTAGCCTCACCTTGCGCCTAAGTATTTTGACTGATATTTTTTCTGATGTTATATAAGGAAAGATTGACATGTAGCTCTGGAAAAGTAAGTCATAGAGAAAAAAATACCTTTCCATACTCCTTTTTTCATGATTGGATAAAATTTTGTAGGCTATTTTCTTTCAAATTCAGTGTCCTGGTTTGGGCCAGGATAAAGGTGATTTTCTGTCTTGTACTTTTGCTTTTAGCTAAGTCTCTTGTAAGTAGTTGCACTTGCTGAAATTAACAGCAAGTTTCTCAGACAGTGTGTGTTTCTAGGACTGATAATACTTGATGTTTATAGTTACTGCTAGAGACTGGTATGCAGAGTCAAGGACACTGCTCAATTCTGAAGAAAACATAAAGAGGTCTCACCTGCATCCCTCCTTTGGGGAGGAACGGACAAGATAGATGCCAGAATTGACCAAACAGAGTATTCCATCCCATATACGTCATCCTCAGTATAAATTCGAGGGATCACGAGGGCCAAGCCAGATTTCCAGCTTCCGGCTGCCTGCCCTTCCTGCCTTCCCTGCTCCCATTCCTTCACCGGCATCCTGGAAGGATCCCGTCCGTTTGCCTGACTGTGCTCCTGATCCGTGCCAGCCCTTATCTGTGTGTTCCTGCCTCCTGTTCCCAACTGCTGCTGACTCCAGGAGTCCAGCCTGGACTTTCCCAGAGCTGCCCTGCAGCCTCGGTGGTGACGTGAGAGCTATTGGGGGAAAGGGGGGAGGAATGTGGTATCCATTTTCTTGTATATTTGTATATATTTATTAATTTTTCCTATTTATCATTACTGTTTCATTAAAGTTGTGTAGTTTAGTTTCCAACCCATAAGTCTCTCTCCCTTATTCTCTCTCCTTTCTTATAAGGGAGGAGAGAGAGATTAATAGAGAGCGTCTGTTACTTGGTTTAATTGCTGGGCCAGTGTTAAACCGTGACATTCAGATATGTTTGTTTCACTAAATGCTTGAAAGCATCTACCTCAAATACACGATATTTCTATTCAAAACATTAAAACCCTGTGTTTTAAGGGGAAAAGTTAATTCCACAAAAATACAAATATTCCTGACATAGTTTTTTCTCAAAAAAACCCACTAAAAATATATTTCAAAATCAATTGATCAAACAGTTAAATAGTGTTGAGATTACACGGTTGTTAATAAACTTTGTTTATTGTTCTACAAGAAACAATACGTTCAAGCAAATAAGTACTTCACAACCTAGAAGGATCATACCTGAAATGGCTCAGAGCTGCTGATGTGGAGTGTCTGTCTGATCCATCTGTTTCCTTGATTTCCAAACTTGTACCACAGCAGCCATCCCTTGGTGTTACTCACATTTCTCTGGAAGACTGACAGCTCATGAACTTCTTTTCCAAACATGTGATAATGAAAGCGGAAAATGCAGCTTCTGTTGCCAAAAGGATTGAAGGGAGGACTAAGCAAAACTGCTTTATCTTGGAATTTTTGTGGTTCAGAGGATTCCATGTAGAGGTAATGTCCTCTGTTTGTGCCTGTTGTGTGATCCTTCAATGGGCCTGTATTAACTGTTGGGGTTGTACCCCGTATTCTGATCCAGTCAAAGTCATCCTCAGTGTCCTGTTCCCAGTTGCACAGACCATTTTCAAAGTTACACTGAAGGTCAGGGTCTGAAATGTAAACAGAGCAGACTGTGAAGTGGAAGCAGCATTAGAAGTCATCATGCTTTAATACATTTTCATTAACTTTCTAACATAATGAAAAAAAGTCTTTGACTCCTCACAAAAATTTCTAATATAGAGAAAAACACGTTTCTTCTTCTCCTTGCAAAAAACTCACCTCTGAAGAATGTACATTTGCCCAGACAAAATAACATTTCCTTTTTCAATATATAATTGGCAAGATCTACAGAATTAATTTATTGAAAAAACAGAACAGTGAAGAACACTTATTGGTCTTTTTATAGTTAAAGTACGCAGAGATTTTTAAACTGAAACTTAACTGAGTAAAGGTTTTAAAACTTAGGTTAGTCAGATGAAATAAACATCAAGATATAATCTTGTGGGCATGTACAATAAATGACCTAACATGCTTTTGCCTGGCAGGAGTCCTAAAATTTAGTTGAATTTTAATGACAGACAATAATAATTTTATTATTTTTTAATTTAGTTTTTTTAATATCATTTAATATTCAAAACCTGGAAATCATGTAATATGTAGATATCAAAATGGGTTACAAAGAAGCTAGACATTTTATATGTGTGAAAACTGAGACTGGAAACCCTTCGCTTTCTTTTCAATTCAGATCAGTTTTCAGTCAATACTTGACAAATACCAGTGTAGGCATGTAAGATGTCCCCTGTTTCTCAAACTCATTTTAATTTGTATAGTTTGGTTACCTCAAGATGTGATGAAGCAAGTGCTAGATAATCTTATTTTATCTTAAGGTTCTTGAATTCTTAAAGCTGATGAATGCACGCTTTGGGGAGAAATTTTTCAATGGCACCCTTTAGGACTGCAAGGCAACAGTCAAACATCAAAATGGCCCGTACCTTTCTTGAGATCTTACAAGTTCTTTCTTTGAAAGAGAAAATTCTGGCCAATGTGATTAATATCTTCTAGTATGGATATTTTAACATTTTCCAGGTAGTTATAGGTCATAAAAAGAGATAAGACATATACCCCTCTCAGTCCATATACATTCTCTGCTGTACTTCCTTCAGCATAATCAGACAGCATGTTAACTCCAAGCAGCTGGCAAGCTGTGAGTTCTCTCTTTCAAAATAAACTTACAGTGCATGTGTGTTTCAGAAAGAGAAAGAAATGACTCATTCAACTAAAGGAGACTGCATACATTTACCTTCAGACATAACTCATTTCAGTTAAAAAATTTTTGGAGTCTGCTTCATCAGTAACTGTATTCAGTTGAATTATCACTGGCTGTGACACTGGTAGGCTTTAGCAGCACTGTGTTATTTTACTCCAGAGATTAATTTGTCAAGCCAAGTTTTGTTTGATGTAAAGTAAGCGAGAATGCAAAGTACTTACTACAGTTGTCTTCATCTGATCCATCCCCACAATTATCCACAAGATCACAGACCAATAAACTGTCAATACATGCTTTTGTGTCTCTGCACCAGAAATTATTAGGACCTTCACAACTTAATGCTGGAGGTGGAAGAGCACAGTTTTCAAATGTAATATCATCAATTGCTGAGACACCATCATAAAAACCCAGACTGATTTTATCTAGTGATAATTGAAAAGGATGTTGAAGGCGTCCAAGCTGAATGACTGCCTGCAGCCACTGGTTTCCCTCGTTGTAATATGCCCTCCAGAGGACAGTAGGATGTTTTAACCCATCCACAAACAACTGCATCTCTGCTGCTCCAACTGACTGTCCATAATTGTAATACCTAAAATAACAAAAAAGATGATTGTAAATGATGAGAAATGACCACATCAAGTATAATGGCTCATATAATTTCTATCTAAGCTCTGTGAAATATAGGAAGTCCAGAATTACTATTTCCAGTTTATCTATAATTCAATCCACTTTCTGTGTGATGGTAGCCTGCTCTATCTCTCTAGTGAAGATTACGAGAGAAGAAACATCATTATATTATAGCACACAACTTTAGACACATTTGCTTTCATATTAAAGAACAACCAGTGCTCATTCAGATGCCTAATACATTTTTATAAATTTAATTCAATACATAATTGTAAAGTTAAAACCAGAAAACTTACTGAATATAAAAGCACACTTTCCATTTGTGCTGGTTCATGCTAACATACTGCATTTTTACAGCACTTTTAGAGGATCTCAAAGCAGGAAAAAACAAGGTATACACATTTGAGCAATCATACAACAAAACTGGAACCAGAACTAACAGGCAATAATTTCCAGACCTATCCTACTAGTTCAGGCCCTGAGTCTTTGATAAAAAGGCATCTCATGTGGTAAAGGTACTTGACATTGAGAAAAACTGCACTTAAAGGCAGGCCAAATATGTATGTAAACAGTATCACCACTTTTGAACTTGGAACATAGATTATCAGTTTACTTTTTCAGTCCCCCTTTGACAAGATTGCACATGGACTGAGACAAAACAATAACTGAAACTGTGTTTAATTTTTTAGCTATATATATATAAACAGATGGGAAGTAAAGCTCCAATTACTGTTCAGGAGCTTTTGCTTAAAGATTATAAAATCTAATTTTGGGTACTATGAGACTCTCTTGAGCTTCTGGATTTTTGGATGCTTTCTTGGTTTTGAAAAAAAATTCTGTAACATTTTCAAATTCACTTAAACAAAGTAGAAATGTTAGCAAACTGACTATGGTATTTCTGTATGCATATGCAGACACAGCTCTTTAATACCATTTTGCTCAAAGCCCAACAAAAAAGTCATGCCGTATTTCAGTTCTGTTCTCCAAGTGGTTCAGCTTGTTTATGAATTTGCTTACAGCAAAGACTATGTGATTAAAGAAAAGAAAGAAATACTGCAGAGGAATGTGTGTCTATTGTAAACTATAATCTCAATATCAGTCCAATAGAAACAATGTGAGATGATCCATGAATTTTAAGTCTAAATTATTTCATACCAGAAGGACAAGGTGCAATCTGATCCACTTTGCCTGAACTTTGGGCTTCGTAGCTGAGCTATTTGTGAAATGCTGCTGCTGTTTTTCAGAATGAACATAAAATGACCTATGAAAATAAACCAGAAAACAACTATTCAGGCTGAAAAAGGGCAGTGTTCCTAAAGCTTTTAAAAAGTTTTATGTCCCCCCACTTTCAATCTAATTAGAGAACAGTTTATCTGTGCTTCTTCTCTCTTCCTAGGCCTGGCTTTTCTTACCTTCAGATTTGTTATAGGTGTGATCCTGTGGAGGAGCTTGCTTCTGAAAAGCAGGTGCAAGAGCACTACTGGAACTTCTTACCCAGTCAAATTCATCTCCATTTGCAGCTTCAATCCAGCCACAGCTCTCTGTTTCAAAGTCACATACAGCAGCTGAAACGTGGAAGGAATCATCACTTAATCTTTGTACGTGGCATTATTTAACAAACTTTGCAGTATAGAAGGGAAATAAATCATCTGTAGTATGTTGTTGATATTCTAGGAAAAATTCCAGGAAAAAAGCATGGGGAGACAGTTTACAAGGTGGGATATTGGTTTCATTACAGTTTGGTAAGCCAGCATTCCCACAGGAACAACCAAGCCATTGCTATATGAAATGCATTCAGTAAGAGTCTTTCCCTCTGAAGGCACTGAAGCCAAAGCACGTGCAGCAGGCAACTGGCACTGACAACAGGCCTCAGAATCCTTGTGTTACAGATCAGAAATACAGAGAACACAATGAAATAAAAAGCCTTCTGCAAGATATTTTAGGGAATAGATGCTGGAGACAGAAATCAAATCCCTTGTTTCCTGAATCTCAGTTAGTCTGCTAGTGATAACAAAACTCTTCCTCTAGTTATATTAGGAATCAGGTTAAATATTACACATTACTGAGACACTGTGATACTGGAAGAAGGAGGAAATCTCGGAAACACAAACTATTGTAGTGAAAAAGACTTGAAAAAAACATATTAATTTACATTCTTAAATTCTTAAAAATATTTTAAAATCTGTATAGTACATAAAAAGGAAATAAAGAAGTGGAAGGGTGCCATATATGGATGAAAATAAACTGACAAATACTTATTACATTACTATGAAGAGAGAGCAGGTTTCCCTCTTCTGTGCTTCAGAAAAATCCTCATTAAATCACATGGGGTTTTTTTTTTTTTTTTTTTGCTTCCCATGGGGTTTGAAGAATTTACTGCTAGGTTTTCTTGAAAAATTTTTCTTTTTTTCGATCAGCTTTATTGTATCAAGTGCTTGGCTTTCTATGCCCATTAGGATGGCCCTGAAGGGGAAGGTTCCTGTTTTCAATGAATTAAACAAAAATAAGATCTGATTTTCATTATTCAGGCCATCTAGTTTTTTTACCCTGTAGATCACTGCCACTGGAATTCATGCAGTAATTGTCACAGTGCATAATTTGCTAGAAAATGAATGAGAGTAGCTATACAAGAATGAGATATATATTTTTTGTCATGAAATATTACATAGATATTTTCTGGCAGAAGTAGAAAAGTTAGATTCATGATTTCTTGGTTCTATTGAAATTCTGCAAGTGTGTGTGGTCTCCTGCAGAAAAACGTTCTTGCATTTACCCCAACAGTTTTCCTTTCCCCTTTTTTACCTATTCCACATCAGCTCCTCTTTAACCCATCATCTCAGTTGTAGTCTCACTGAAAAGGTAGAAATCCTCAGTGTCTTTTCTCATCCAGTCTTCATCTCTTTGTCTGGCCATTTCCCTGTACACCTTCTTGCTCCAGGTCCTCTCATATGGTCTCAGAACTTTGCTACTTATTGCTATAAATTACACTGACCTCTGACAAAGCCACATTGTTCCACACCCATATTCCTCATTCCCAGTTTCTCCTTGTTTTATTCTCTCATAAAACTTATTATCTTCCATTATTGTTCTCTCTCCTTACATTGTGAACTTTAATCCACAGGTTGGTCTTAATCCTTTCCCCACAGCAGCCTGGGTCCTTCCTGCCCTGGCTTCCTCCAGCCCTCTGCTTACTTCTTTTCCACAGCAACACATTGCAATTAAGAATTGTAAGCTTGAAAGCTCAGGCAGTGCAGCCTTCATAGCCATTCCTGGTTCTTCAAAGCCAAAGGTGGTTTTCTGTCACTATAGGTAGAATTTTAGAATCATAGAATGGTTTGGGTTGGAAGGGACCTTGGGATGAACTTTAAATAATCTGGTTCCAACCCCTTACTTGGGCAGGGATTCCTTCTGCTAAACCAGGTTGCTCAAAGCCCCATCCAACATGGCCTTGAAGTCCTCCAGGGATGGGGCATCCAAAACTTCCCTGGGCAACCTGCTTGGGTGGCTCATAGTGAAGAATTTCTTCTTAATGTCTAACCTAAATAAACCCTTTTCCATTTGTGCCACCTCTTCCCCATTTAACTTCCACAAACTGATCTTCATGTAGTTGTCCATGTAATTCCAGTTTCAAGTTCTTTCTCCAATTTACAACCTGACAATCATCTCACTTCTTGAACTTAATCCCCATGAGCTGGCTATTGTTCCTGGCCTCGCCTTTGAAAACAACTGATTTGTCTGCATGAAATGCAGAAGTAGAAAGCATGACACAGACATATTAACATGCAAGGTTTTCCCTCCAAAAAATAATATTTTGGAAGAGTTACTTTATAACCACAGCTGAAGTTCTGCTCTTTGGCAAGATTTGTAATGGCAATATGGGAAATACTTCTTATAATACTAAGGATATATAAAGGTAGCCATTAAAAACCCAGTAATGCTTACAGATAAACACTTATGCCACAAAATAATTAAGAAACAATATATGCAGCATTCCCTTTATTTGCCTTCTAAGCCAAATTAAGCTACATAAAACTGGATTAATAAATAGATTGTGTAATTTTTTAATTACTTAAGACTACTCTGTTTATCCTCCACCAGACTGAACATCATAGAAATATAAGATATTAAATGCATATTTCATTTCTAAGGACATAAATACAGAATAGTATTCTGTGTACATGTTATATTTTTATCCAAATTTAATTTTTTATATAATACCATATAATTATTCCTGATAATCCACACCATACATAGGCAGGAAAAAAACCCACAAAAGACAGATAGTGAGGGATGATTGCAAAGGTCAGACAGAAAACCAGATTACTTTCCAGTATGTTACTCCCTATTCCATCATCATCATTCTTAGGTTGGAAAAGTAACCACTTAGACTCCACCAAATGCATAGGACATTGACCATAGAATTTATACTGCACATTTTTGTTTGGTTTGCAAGGCAAGGTTTTGGTAGCAGGGGGCTACAGATCTGGCATCTGTCAGAAAATGCTCGAAGCTGCCTCCAGGGGTGGGAGGAAGATGTTTTCAGTTTTTTTCTTTTTATTTCTCATTACCCTGCTCTGATTTGATTGGCAGTGTATTAAATTAATTTCCCCAAGTCAAGTCTGTTTTGTCCACAACAGTAACTGCTGAGTGATCTCTCCCTGTCCTAATCTTGACCTATGAGCCTTTTGTTCTATTTCCTCTCCCCTGTTCAGCAGATGAGAGGAGTGATAAAGTGACTTTGGTGGGCACCTGGCATCCAGCCAAGGTCAACCAACCACAACATTTATCTTCCAGAGAACAAACACACAATGTGATTGGTATATTAGGTCACTGATGTAAATCTCCGGCTTGAAAAAGGCAATCAATTTTCTCTTCTGCTTTAATGCATGGAAGTCATGTATAACAGCCTTACAGCCATAGTAAATCCTTCAGCTGTAGAAGAAAAGCTGTGAACTGATTGTCAGGAGTACCAACACTTAAGAGAACATTTAATATCTTATATTTTTTACTTTTCTCAATTGATCAGAATAAGTTTAAATTGCTTTGTCAGCCCTGGACATTTACTTTAGTAAAATGCAACTAGAAACCTGGAAGAAAGAATAATCTCATCATACATCAAGAACAGGAATGTGGTTCTAAGATCAAAGAGGACATCAGTGGAACAAACAAATTCTCTACCAGTATGAAGAGAAAAAAGCCAGTTTCTTGCGAGAGTTGGGAACTTAGAATTCTACTCTGAGATGAGAAGAACACTCTGAGAAGTTCTCCAAATGAATTGTTCCTGTCTTGTTGGGAAGAAAAAGTCAATTGACAGCAAAAATCAAGAGATGATTCAGGGGCTGATGCTGTGAGATGAGAAAATTGCACAGAGACCCTGCTTGTTCAGTAAATTTGGTTGACCAAATTCATCTAGGGAAATCATCTTGTTGGACTTCAAGAGAAAAAGATTTAAATTAAAAATATTTAGAAATATATCTTCAGTCCATATACTATTCTTGCCTGGTTGTCATACCAAGAGCAAAAACTTACATTGACAAGGCTAAGGAGCATAAAACCACCAGTAGATGGAACATAATGGAAAAAATATTAGTATTTATGAAAGGAACAAAGCAGTTAAAGGTGATAAAAATCAATAAAACATCTGTGCTTAGCCAACATAATAAATTAGCAAGAGTCACTGAGAAAAATGAAATGTTTGCATCCAGTTGAATGAATACAGATAACAAAACGCAGAAAGTAATTGTACAAGAATATACAAGAATGGATTTGACACTGCTTCCACCACATATCTTCCATTCTGTCATGACCAGAATATCATGATGCATGATAGGAAAGAACTAAGCAAAAAGATAGAAAAATACCATTTCTAGAAGACTTCTAAGAGATATTCTAGTGGTGTAGACTACCAGACTAGCTTACTGAAAGGCAATGGGCCAAATTAGTTGCAGAAACATTTGCATACTACATAGTGTTTCCCATGCAACAGGCTGCAGCACTACCACACACTGAGCTCACTCAGCAGTACAATGATTTATAAGTAAGCAATATATTTCTATAAAAGGTCACCATAAATATAACAGCTCCATAGATTAGCCTTTAGCGTGGCACTGTTAATGTATACTCTAGGCAAGTGAGACTTGTATAAAATAAATCTTCAGTAATGCAATCAGAGAAAAAAAGAAAATGAGCTGCCATATAGGAAGTTTGGGATTAAGGATAATCTTGGCTGGTTAAACACCTAAACTGACATATGTCTTTGCTTTTAGATATAATTTTGAAATGGAAATACAGGCTAAATAGCTAAAAGGAAGTGTGTTTTGAAACACAGTCATATTTGAAGTAAATCCAGTGGATCCTAGTTCTGTTGATTAAAAGTTAACTGCTATGCCACAGGGAGTGAAAGAATGTATTTCTTTCTGTATTTTGGAAAGAACGAAACAATGTATTTAGAATGTTTTTCAATTAAACTATTGATCTAGAAGTGTTACTATTATCAGAGAACAAAATCACAGCACTCCAGTTTAAAGGTAAAGGGAGACCAATTCTGATTACCACAACCCAATAATACATTGGATGTTTAAGCATATTTTTAAGAAAAGTACAAAACCATGAAGCAAATCACTCATGTATTATTGGGTTACTACCTCTCTCTATTTTCCCACGTTAGTTTCCATGCAGAGAAAACCCAGGCATGAAGCCCAGACAAAAGTCAGACCAAATCTGAACAGAAAATGTTGACACAGCCTTAATTGTATCTTTGACCATGTCTGTGTACAGCCGTTTTATTTACCAGTCCATGTCTGGTATCTTCACATCAAAATTAAATATACAACGCACACAATTTGAACATGTCTGTGACCACTGCCTTTTTAATGCTTTCTATCTCACATTTCTCAGCTCAGATTGCAGGCACAGTGGTTCCACAGAATTTCTACATTTGTAAAAGTGTAACATTTTATTGTAATTTTGTATGAGTGAGAGCATGTGTGCCAAAGTTTGTGCGTTAATTCTGTTTGGTTTATTTTACAATGGCCTCTTGAATCAGCCTCCAGTATTTTAAGAGTAAGACTATATTAACTACAACACTGAACCTCATATTTAGCATCTCAAGGGTTATAAAATGACATACAGCATTTCAAGTAATATTTACTACTAAATAATTGATCAAATACCTTTATTTCTGGTTTTAATGCTGAGGTAAGTAGTTGCTATAGAAATTAAAAGGGAAAAAATCAGACTAGAATCAAAATGAAGTAACTATTTCCCAAGAGCTTTTACTGTTAATAAAATTATATCGATGAAGTCATGAAATTCTGGTTAATAGGACAAGCAACTATAGTCACAGGAGCCTAGGAACCTAAGTCTTTAAAGTTTTCACTTACGGCACTTGACTTCATCATGGTTATTTGAACAGTCAGATGTAAAGTCACAAAATTTGTCAGATGAAATACATTGTCCATCCCCACATGAAAAGTGTCCTGGTGGACAGTGAGAAGATGAAGAAACAGCATCTGCAAATTCTGTTTCCCCTTAAAAATCAGAAAGGAAAATGTTAGTAAAAACATATATATAAAATTCTAAACAATTTTGTCTGTGAATATAGTAATGTACACAGCATATGGAACATAGTAGGACCTATGAAGTGAGCTAGATTGTACCAGAACTTACAAGAAATCTGATGCTTTTAAATTATACATTATTGTCCACAATATTCAAACATTGGTGTGAAAATTAGCAAAATCCCCTTAAAGCCACATGCCCACACTCCAGTTCAGAGGTGAGGTGTTATGTACAGCATCCTGCTATTTGATCTACAGCTGAGAGCAGGTCTGCTTAAAAAACTTTTCCTGTTGTGTTGCATTCTCTGTATTCAGATCACAACAAAAAAACTCCAAGAAGCCAAGAGTTTGATGTTGCACCGCAACTACCTTGCATCTCAAAATATACATTAGAAAAAAAAAAAAAAAACCACCCAAATTTCAATGAATGAGGAAACAAAAAGCCAAGGCCTACCTTTTTCTTTTTTTATATATATATATATATACATATATATATATATTAATTTTTTTAGTGCTCAAGTGAGAGGAATGACCTAGCTTCTCTTTTTTTCTGTGTTTAACTTAGCTTATTTTGATACCCATAATTCTACCCAGACAGACCCCTCTTTTGAAAAGCACTCCCTTTTAAAATTAATATCTTCATGATTGATGGTGGAGTAGGAGTGTTTTAGGTAAAATAATTAAAGCAATTTAATGTTTCTTCAAATACCTTACTATCCTCAGTCAGATTTTATATAGCGATCAGAGAAAACTTAAAAATATAACAATGAAGTTTTCTATTATGCCTTTAAATTTTTCAGTATAGAAGAAACAACCTACCAGTACTGTCAGTGGCTGTTTATGTTGCCACACCATTTTAGAAAAGTAAGCATTAATATTCAAGAGCACCAGAAGAAGCATTTTGATGGATTATTGTTACTTTATATTTCCATCCATTTTCACTTTAAAATTACAGTGTACAGGTATGCAGACAAGTTTAGTGGGCATGCTAGATACATGACAGCAAGGATGGGAGCATCCTCTTGCCCTAAAGATAATACAGTTGATTTTGCTCTCAATGGAAGCTGTAAGATGTTTTGCTTCTGCCTCTGCATCCAAGTGTGAATCTGGGCAGGTACTACATAGTAAGTGGTACTTGGAAATTCCCACCATAGCTTAATTTACAGGACTAGAATAAGCTGCTCATAGTAGCTAGCATGCAAAACAGTGTATGAGTCTTCATTATACACGACTGATTACAGCAGATAGACTTTTTCCTTGGTGTTATCTTCATGCTAGTCTATCACAGTCGTATACAACAGCAATTGGGGAAAATGTACTGAAACCACAGAACTTGCCTTCACTTTCTTGGCTGACACCTGGAAATGATTCATTTACAAGTCCACATTCCTCTGTTATACTGATGTCATCAACAGCAACAGTAGCATTTTTTGTAAGAATGGTAGCTTGTAAAATAATCTGTAAACACAAAATAAATTAGCTTAATAAAGGTGAACTGATAAAAAGATTTTTATATATAATACACTACATCTGCTCAGGAAGTACTGCCTACAACCAACACTGAATACCAGTAAGTAAAAGCTACAGTTTCATCACTGCCAGAAATTTAGTCCTTAACTGTCAAAGGCAAAACTACTTTTACTTGAAGACATTTGAGCAACTCAGATGACCTTGTTTCAATCTAAACTGGAAAAAGCCATCACCACTTGAATGAACTGACTTCCTGCTGGAACTGGTAAAAGCTACGCACCCCCTTAAATGAGCTGTTCAGGGTTACCAAATGTGATGCTTTATAACTCCATTTAATTGTCTTCACCTATACTAAGCCTGGGGAAGTCATCATGTCATGTAATACAATAAATGTAGAAACCGTACAGATGCATTGGTAAATATGAAGAAATATTCAGGAGATCATAAAAAAAAATTATAGTTCATTTGCATCTTACCAATAATTAGATTTGATTGAACTTTCCTTTTTAGACCATTTTCCCAATTAGAGCTATATTTGAGTTGCTGGTTTCCCTAACAGTTCCTTTCTAAGTTGTAGTAAAGTGTAGCAGTCTGAGATTATGTAAAAATAAAATCAAACTCAGAAACTGTTAATTTTTAATGTGAGCATTGCTACAAAACTGAAGTACCTGCAACTCTCCTTCTCACCCTGATCAGGAGTTCTCATCGCAAATTCAGTTTTTAAAAGCTACTGTTCTATTGCTGCTTTTATTATGAAAAGGTGACTGATATATTGGATACTGAAATAATGGTGATATTCTTTGTCAGCTGTATCTGTTGAAAGACCTGAACATAACTGGTTTTTATATAAGCATTAAAGAATAGAAGTTATCTTTTTATATTTCATTATGAATGTAAATTAATTCTAGAGGCCAAATTATAGTAACCTTTTGAAAGCAGAGTAAATGTAATTTTTAATTACCTGAAATGGTAAGTCCTCAGCTGCACTTTCTACAGCTATTTTCACTTTTGTCCATTGCATATCAGGCAATCCTGAAATATCATGCAATTTTTCCAAACTTCCACCCCATGCATTTCTCTTAAAGACAGAAAGCTGGGAGTCCTGAGATAACCGGTACCAAAATCTTACCTGTTAAAAGAGTTTTCAATGAAATACTTCAAAAACATCATCAATCTGCAATAAATTAAATATCACCTCATATACATACATTAAAACACATAATGACATGAGAGGTCTAAATACAGCTCTGGCATAAAAGAAAGAGATGTATGAAACTGGCATGTTGAGAAGCAGCATTATGTCCAAATATAAAAGCATAATTAAGAGTAAAGCTTATTTTTAAAGCTTACGTTTAAACTTTGTACATGAACTGATGCAGACCAACTGGCATGACCTCCCTTAGTTACTTTTAGCTTAGTAGGTATATACAAAATTTTTAAATTCCTTCAAAAATGCTGAATATAGGATAGTTTCCTAAGTATGTTAATCTGAAAAGTGCAACATTTGCGGTGCTTGTATGGAAGAAACTTATGATCTTGTATTTGCACAAACTACACAAGTGAAAATTATCAGAAGACAGATGTTTAAAATTATCTATTGATCTCCTGAAACTAATGGAAGGACCAACATATATGAAGAAAGTAAAAAATTGGTGGATGAGGTTACAAAAAACAGCTTGTCAAGCAGAAAAGATCAGAAAACAGTGAGAATACCAGCTCACTGTGCCTCCCCTGCAATACACATAAACTTTAGCCATTCAATTTTATTTTTTAAAATACTACCCAGACAAAAATTCATCTGAGAACTGCAAGGAGGAAATAATATTTTCAAATAATTTTTTTTTGTTGTTTTACCTTGAGACCCGCTTCTTCACAGAGTGAAAGACTGCACTTTCTTTAACTGCAGACTCTACTTCATGGCAAAAGCCTTGAATAATACTTGAATCTTTTTGAAGATAAAACAAGACCTGTAAAGTGGGTACTTCCCACTCACTTGTCTGCCTATCTTCATATAAGCTTACAGTGAGAATCTTGAATCATGACACTATAGAGAAAAAATTTCCTTTTATTTTTTCACATTATATCAGCTTTTAAAGTAGTAGTTTAAGAGTAACCAGAGTCTGAGAGGAGTCTTTCTTCAATAAATTATTGGATTAGCCTCTGTTAGATCTGTAGACATTTAGCATGCTAAAGAAGTTGAAAAACTGATTTGATGACTTTGAGAGGCCTTTATATTAAAATCATTGACTGATAGTCTGAACATCATCACACATGGAGATTCACTACCTTGCACTTCTAGCCCTGAATTTAATCCATAAAATTGGCAAATACACCAAAGACACAGAATCTTCTATGTATGAAGAGAGAGTTTCTTTTTGCTTGTCTTACCTATCACAAGGTAGATCAATTACTGGCTACTGGCTAAATATTTTTACAACACACTGAAACTTTTTAATACGTGACTGGTTTCTTGGTCTCTCAATGTCATCAAAAGCTAGTATTATATAAAATACCCTCAAGACTTAAAAATAAATTGAAATACTTGTGTAATTTTATTTCTCCCAACCAAAAAATTTAAGAAATACAATGTAGCATGTACACAAACACATTTCAATGTGATCCGTTCGAAGAACTATAACCTAAACTTTCCAGATGCAAGGTTTCTGTTTATGAAACAGCTTTTTTTTTAAAAAAAAAAATTCATTATATAAGAAATAAAATTACACTCCCCTCTCTCTCAACTCCAGTTTTCTTTCTCTCTTTCTTCTCTCTTTTTTTTTTTTCTTTTTTTCTTTTCATTTTGAATAATTGGAGCCAAGAACTTGTAAAGCTATTAATAAACATAGATCTCTTTATGTAGATCCTTTTATCCTCTCCGTGGGACATCCAACAGAGGGCAACATCTCAATTTATACGCAGAGAGCATAACAAACCAATACACATCTTAATGAGCAACCCCTACTCCTTGCTCTTTCCCAGAAATAAGTCTGCAGGGAAAATGTGGCAGAAAGCCAGGATTCCAGTCTTCAAACCCACTCTATTTTCAGACATGTATAGCTGGATAAGAACTTGCCCTAGTTTTTCTTGAATCCAAGAACTTTAAATATATTCAATACGTGCATACTCAAAATTAAAACTAGTTTCTGACTTTGAACTGGAGAAATGTGTGTGCATTCCTGATGCATTTGTATTAATTTTGAATGCAGAGCAAACTCTGCAATAGTTCTAACAGGAATAATTCATTGATTCACATACCAGTCCTGCCCAGTTCACCTTAAGGGATTCTAAAATAAGTTAATCTGAACTTGAAAGTTGCTTATCTACTCAGTCTCAAACACTGCAAAAGAAATATGGAACCATCTCAATGAATGCACTGTGCTTACAAAGGTTGTTAGTATCCCAGGAGTAATGCAAGACACAGGGATCCAGTGGGATTCTGAGAGGCCTTCTGCCTTCCCTGCAGCAGCATTTTGCTAGATTTCATTCTGTATCTAATTTATTTCTGGTTCTTTCCAGCACTAAGATGCCATGTGAAGATTAGACACTGAGAGACTGGATTAAATGACAGCAAGGTGTCATTAACTGTTTAATGTGTTTCTACTCCTCAGCTCCAAGTTGCAAGTATTCAGCTGAGATCTGGTAATTCATTGATGTGAACAGTCCAAGACAGCTACAGTCTCAAGTGAAACATAATTATCTAAGCCAAAATTTGTTTCAGGTTCCTTAAACTAGGGGAAAAAAAAAAAACCAAAAAAACACATGGATCCTGCTGCATTAAAATTATTCTACTTGTTGGGCCTTCCCAATGCAATTCTTCTGTGAAATATTTTCCAACATTTTCATTTTTGAAAAGAATTTTCCTAAGTGAATTTACAGTTTCTATTCTGCATCAAGTCTGAAAAGTTAAAAAGCAAATCTGAATTTTATTTTGTTTCTTTTAAGACTCTTTTTTTTGCCACTGAACACAATAAAATTATTTTGGCAAGCTCCCTCTATCTTTTCCTTTTCTTCCATGTGACCTCTTAAATCAGGAGACATTACCCAGTAGTAGGAAAAACATAACTACACAAATTACTTTCTCCCCAGTAGGGCATACACCTTGAAAATTTAGAATAGAAAAACAAAAAAAGCCTCAGAAAAAATTTAAAAATGCATAAAAGTTCACAGCATTTCTTCACTCTATTCAGTGGTCTAAAGGATAAACATAAATATAGTTGCAAATGTTTTCTTGTATTCTGTTCTTATAATTATCAATATTTAGTATATGTTTTTCAAGTTCTGACTTAAAATATATATTTTGTTGAAAGTTCCAACCTTCTAGCTATTAGACTGTGTTTTCATTTTTCATCTGAGACTTTTCTATTTTTTAGCCTTCCTAATTTTTTTTTTTTCAGGTAGCTTTCTCGTTTCTCAGCCCAACCAATCTCCTGACTGATTGTTTTTGCATTCCTCTACAGAGCCACAAAACATTTGACAAAAAAAACCCCAAAGCATCCCAAAAAACACCTCTCAAGTACTGTGCTGATCAGCTTAAAAAGCATACTCTTCAAACCATCAAATAAAACTTAGCATGTGTCTAGAGCATGGTTGCTAATTCTCTCCAGTCATACGAACATGGTTAAGTATATAGTGACTTCAGACCACAAGGCTCCTGTTATGGGACACTGGATGTGTATTTCCTGCCTACAGGTGACTGTGTGACTCTTTGCCAACTGTTGCTCAAAAGGCAGGTTGTGTGCTGATATGGCCCTGCTGCTGTTGTCCAGCTGTTTGTCACAGCTTACAAAAATCTGAAGCACAGAACTAAAACCGAGTTGCCATTAAAAAAATTAGGCAGTAAAGAAGTAAGAAAACTGCTCATCTCGCTCCTCCCAAAGAATTATTCTGTAACTTCTTGTACTCTTATTGCAATGGAGCCTGTTTTTCTGCTGCCAAACAACATTAAGAATGCCATATCTGCACATCAGGTGAGTAGTAGCTTACAAAAGTGGGGACATTTAATGTCAAACTGCTACCTGACAGCAGGAAAACCCAGGGGATTGCTTCAGAAGGAAAGGACTCCCCAGGTGAGACACAGACATCTCCGTGTTCATCTGATGTGATCCACTGAAGTAAATGAAGGTTCCTGGAAACAAAAATCAAAGAATTATAAGAAATATGGCATACTACAATGGCAAAAGGCTACCTCAGAGAGCTTACTAGGTGCTCCACGAGGCACAGAAAACTTATGCAGAAGTGTAAACAAATGAAGCAGCTTTGTTGTCATTTCTTCTCAGTGAATAAGGAGGTGGGTGGTGTATCAGGCTGTGAAAATAGTGTCTATGTAGGCAGAGATGAAATAGAATTTCTAAACACTCCTCCCTCTTTCCTCCACTGTAAAATTAACATAACTGAGTCTGAAGATGAGGAAAGAGGGGGAAGAATAAAGGGACATCTGGCCAGCCATTGCTAAAGCCACCCTGTCATCTTGCTTACAAGCACTTAAACCTGGGAAAGTAAACACAGAGCACAGCAAAGGGCACGCAGATGCTGCTTCTGTACGGCCTTCTTTGTGCAGACCAACTGGATTATTTTTTTTTATCTGCCCCCTTTAGGCAAAAACTAAGACCTCCATCCTCCAAACACTATGACTTCCCATCTCCTTCACACATTGCCCTTCTGCACAGGCTGCAGAGAGTGAAGGGATTGCAGGAGCTGCAAAGAGGAGCACACTGGAGATGAAACAGCATAGACCTCAGCTGGTATCCCTAAAGGACACATTTTAATTGGCTTAAATAATGTTACAAATAGAACTTAGAACAAAAAATCATTTCCTTTAGGGTACAGTATTCACTGTCAGCATAACCCAGTCAGTTTCAAGCATGCTAACAATGTTGCAGACCATGGGAGCCAATGGAGGAAGCTATATTTTCTCATGGGGCCCACAGACTTGACATTGTTGTCTGTGCTATTGGGGATGAAAGCTTAATTAAAGATCTAATCTGAACTCTGGCAAACGAACTGCCTTTGGATTTGAACTACAGCAGATGTGTTTCAGACAAAGGTAGGGAAGGATAAACATCTTCAAGGGGCCCTAAAGCAGCATATTTTGAATGCCGTGAGTGCTGCCTTTGCTGAATACTGAGACTTTTTCATGAAAGTCTATGCAAAACAACACTAGAGGCTCAGTCTTGTTTGTGCATTGATATTACACATATTGTCTTGCATCTTGGAAAATCAGCTATTGTGCTGCCACAGTCATACTTCTTAGCCATTTATTTCCCATGGATACATAATGAAGCAGAGAGTTAAGCCCAGCCCCACGTGAATAACCGCGTCGCTTTCGCAAGGCTGGCACAAAGAGGTGCCCGTTCCGGCTCCCAGTACACAGAGGCACCAGGGAAGCTCTCCTCATTGGAATGCGAGGGTACTTCAAAGGATCCTCTCCTCATTTGCAGCTGAGGCTCTACAGTAGCCTTGCTAAGATTAATCAAAATTTGCTGCTGCCCTCCCCAGGAGAGAATAGAGATGAACACTCTGCAGTGTCACAAGCAACTGTTGCAACCCAAAAGACCTTGATTTTGGCAAAAACTTGCTCAATTTGGGGAGATTCATTCAAAAGTCATGGTGTGGCCGTAGCAGGCATGATGATAGATGGGTATGAAAACACCTCAGAAAGACCTCTGCACTAACTCATATGGGTAATGCATCAATACTGGAGGTGCTGCATGGTAGCTCGAGGCTTCAACCTGAGGCAACATATAAAGATGCAAATCTTACTTGCAGTAATTCTTTCAGGTATCGAAGCAGCTTAAGTGCAGCAGCACATAGTTCCATATGGGATAATTTAACATGCAGCTTAGGCTGAAGAGCAGATGTTTCCACCAGCAGCCTTCATTATAACCACATTACACCTCAGATCTCAGCAGTACCTAGAATAACTCACATGGGAAAAACACAGGCACATCAGCGCCCTTCTTTGGGAAGTGAAAGTTGAGTAGTTGCCACACAGTAACGCTGGCAGCCGATGCAGTAATGCAGATCCAGTGCCACTCCAGAGAGACAATGAAATTAAATATCAAATAGCTACTGAGAAAATGAACAGTTACTTTGTGCACTTCATCTTGAGAACCAATGGGGAAAAGGGCATATTATTGTGCAGTGAGAGTTGTTATATAGCATACATACACATACTTGCTTTCCACTAGGTTTTGCTCAGATTAATTTTAAATCCTGGAATTCCTCTACCTTTGAATGCTCAAGGTGGAATACTTAATATTTCACATTCCTTTAACGTGAACAATGGACAGAAATGTGGGAGACTGGCTTCATCATTAAAAAATTACACTTAAAGAGGTATTGGACTGAAATCCACATTTTAAAGTCAACTTATCTCAACTGGAAGCAGTGTAAGAGGTGTGCTTTGATAAAATGAAAGTAATAGAGTACTTGCCAATGTTATTTAACAATGGCAAACATGGTAGGAGGTTTTAGTTTTATACAGTACACCATATTAATATTTTCCTTTTGAAAAAATTGTTGAAAACAACTCTCTACTGGAATAAAATTTTCCAGTTGAATGCATTATATAACAACTATGGGCTGAAGGAACAACAGCTGGTTAAAGGGCACTGGTTTTTTTCCAGACAAAACTCATTAATTTAGCTGCACTCTACAAAAACCTACAGTGATATTTTTTCCAAATAATATTATTAGGAATGGCCCCTGCGTGAATATTTGGTGTAAATATGCTTATGATAAATGTCAACAAAGTTAGCTACATCAGTTCAAGTCAGTATCACAAAAAATTGAAGCCTGCATCAAATCTCATAGCTCATCACTTGTCCCAGAAGAAAATTACTAGAAAAGCATAATAAACAAACGTAACATCCAAGAAAGTGCATTACCCAAAGACCAGCATTCTGTAAAACTACCTATGTTATGTATGCTCTATATAGCACCTATTTAAAATAAATATTTATTATCGGTTTGTCACCACTTCCAATTAAAATTACTAATCAAGAAAGGAGGAAAAGAATAATAAAAAAAGAAATCTCACCATGTCCAGTGTTATTTGCATGACCTCTGCCAGGGAGTCTCCTATCAAGGGAAGCCTGTTCTTTCATCATGTTCCAGTCAGCATCACGTAGGCTTAGTGGCTTCCATCCGCAGAGGTCACTCTCAAAATCACATATAATGTAATTAGCTGTTAAACAAACAATGATAAAGGATCATTAAGTTGAATTTAATGCAACACTAAAATGTCAGAACAATGACTGGCCAACCATACCCTGGGCTGTAGCAAAGGAAGCAAAATCAGCAGGTTAAGGGAGGTGATTCTTCCCCCTCTAGTCTATTCTCGTGAGACCCACCTGGGGTACTGTGTTCAGTTTTGGAGTCTCCAACAAAAAAAGGACACAAAGCTGTTGAAGCAAGTCAAGAGGAGGGCCACAAAGATGATTAGAGACATGGGTCACCTCTCCTATGAGGACAGGATGAAAGAGTTGGGTCTGCACAGCCAGGAGAAGAGAAGGCTCTGGGGAGACCTTATAGTAGCTTTCCAGTACCTGAAAGTACAGGAAAGCTGGAGAGAGACTTCTCACAAGAGCATGTAGTGATAGGACAAGGGTTTATAGCTTTAAAATGGGAGAAGGTAAGTTCAGGTTGGACATTGGGAAGAAATTCCTTAGTGTGAAGAGAGTGAGGCACTGGCACAGGTTGCCCAGAGAGGCTGTGGATGCCCCATACCTGGGAGTGTTCAGATCCAGACTGGATTTGGCTTAGATAAAATTTGTATAGTGGATTTGTCCCTGCTCATGCAGGGGGATTGGAACTAGAGGATCTTTAAGGTTCCTTCCAACCCAAACTATTCTATGATTCTATGACTATTTTGCATTTGGACAAACAAGTAGTCTTAAAGAAGTGCTGGTATCTTTGAAATCCACATCATGAAAAGTTTTGTAATACAGGAAAGAGGTCAGACAGGCACTTCTCTTCCTAATCAGACACAGAGTCACAAAGGAAACTACCTATAAGAGGATACACTATGCAATTTTGAAAATGATAATTCTATAGGCTGCTAATAGATTATGAAAGCAATATTATATATTTTAAAAGAGGATTTTTAATGGAAAATTATAATTATGTGAAAAAATTCAGTGCTTTCAATACTTTACTGAAAGTAAAGATGAATTAAGGTTCTACTTAATTTATTTTTGAAAATGAGATTTAAATGTATTAATTATTAAGTTCTCCTTGAAATTTTTATAGTAAATTAAAATACAATTTTCTCAATTTGTATGGATTAGACAAACTTAAACTGACCTAAATTGAATAGAAAAACTAGTATGATCTAAGAGTTTACTTTCCTAGGCCAGAACAGCGTCACCAAGTGCTGCACTTAAATCTGTGTGTCACTTATCTCAATTGTAAAATTGCTTTTGAACTATACTTGGCACTTTCCAAACGTCATGGCACATTTATCCTATTGTATCAGCCCTAGAACACACAGATTACTTCAATTTTCAGATTGTACAAAACCAAAATTAAATGCATCTTTGTTGAAGCACCATGGTGGTAAAACTCCAAAGAAAAGATCTTCCTGGTATAAAGAGATTATTTGAGCAGTTAAACACAAAGTATGAAACAAATCACCAATATCAGTATTTCTTATCTGCATTCACTATATAGATTAAAATTCAGTGGAACATGCTTATCTGTTCAGGGCAATAATTACAGAATTCTCATGCTTTTGACAAAGACCTTGTTAGTCTTCAGTTCTAATATATTAAGGTACAATATGCAGATTGGCATCCCAGATTAAGTATTATCAGTGTACAACAAACCAGCTATTTCTAGGCACTGTGCTTTCCTTAAGTCTTAAAGAAAACCAATGTAACATGAAAAGGCAAACATTCTTTGCTTAAACATCTCTTCCCTCAGGCCACCCTAAGCCCTGCAAAAGGTCTTTTTGCATAAGAAGCTGCCTGCACTGGCTGCAAAGTATATCCAAAAAGACATCAATGAACAACCATGTTGACACAAAGAACTTACTCTCTTGTGTACTAAGCAACAAAAAGCCTATTCCTGAAAAGAAAATATCAGGCCAAAGTTAAAATAATGGTTTAAATATGAAAGAGAAATCAATGTGGTACTAATAGTTATTATTTTACACACCAATAAGGTATTTACTACAGGATCTTAAAATATTTTTTTTTAATTATTATTTTCATTTAATAGAAGTACTTAGGACCACAAGAGTTGTTACCATAGTATGAAAAACAACATCTTGCATGTGCTGATGACACCAGCTCTGTTGTCCTTTAATGTGAAAGAAAGAGCAAAAGAAAGAAAGAAAATTTTTTTTCTTTAACTTCCTTACTCTACTTATTCCAACTCTTCTTGATTGTCCTGGGGGGAAAATGAAGCATTCTTGTCAGCCAGGTTGAGTTGCCAGCCAATTAATATTGCTTTAAACTTTACTACTTTGCAAATGCATTAAGCTACTGCATTCCTTCCCCAGCAGCTCAATCAAATGAACACAACTGGGAACACACAGCTTGTCTCTCCAGCAGCCTGGTGTTTCCTTGACTAATAACACTGAATGAGGAGGGCTGCTACTCTGTGTGGCAGAAACAAGACTCCTATGGAATTTGGGGTATAAATTCTCGGTATGATCTGTATCCAAAGCACCTCTGTATGATTAATTTGTCATTAATATTTTGTCATTTTTGGTTAACATTTAATGTCATTTTGACAAAGGGAAGAATTACGTAAATATCTTTTTATTGACTGTGCAGATTCCCTTCCTGTTCTCTATTAGTTTTATTTACCTATCATCTCTCAAAGGATTCATGCAGAAAGATCACAGATGGCCACAGGTGATCTAGCCTGAACTCCCATCTATGGTAATTCATTAGACAGATCTCTCATAACACTGTAGTCCCTCAGATGAGATGGCCTCATTTCCTTCTGACACTACTCAATTACCTTGCTTAGGATCAGGAGACTGGTGGTGTTAAAGGAGAATTTCAAATCAACCCTGGGTCTATAAAGTGTATGCTTATTTTAAGTGTTATGGTATAACACAAAGGCTACAATGCTACACAGTGCTGATAAGCAATGAAGCCTGTGAAAATAATATAGGTGTATCCTTTTTTCTCCACGTGTACGTACAAAACTGATGGACAAATCCTGACAATTACAGACGATAGTTGTCTCCCATAAAATATATAAATATGTAGTAAACCAGGTATTCAGACTTAAAAATTCTTTGTACTTTGAAGCTGAATGCTAAGAAAAAGGATTTGCATGCAAATTCATCTGCTGCAGAAGGTTTCAAGGATTTGCAAGTGTAAATTGCTGTGCTGCAAATGAAATGCAGTAAAAGATACATGTCTTTAAAATTATGCAGGTTCCCTTTGTTCTACATATTTTCTATTACTAAATTATACAAATCTCATGAAACACAGTCAAGCTAATACTACAGATGCAAAATTAAGACTAGCAGAGTTAAAGACAGGTGTTTTAAGGGAGCTAAATTAGGCTAAATGCCAGGTGATATTTTTTTCAGAAAAAAACTGTAGGATGTCCCAGCACATGATCATTTTGAATCCATGTGAATGTTGATGAAAAAGCAATTTCCAGAAACACTGCTGTATCAAAGTGTGACATCATTTGAAAATAGCAAGTGCTTCCAAGACTTCTTGCTAAACTGCTGGGATTCCTAGCTACCGACCTGTGATGGTTTTATACATATTGTGCATGTTACATATAAATAATGTATAATAATAGCATGCATAGTGAGTGAAACATTTGTTATTTATCATGGTATTTAGGGCAAAACTTCCCTTCTTTTTTGGTGCAAAATAATGAAAAGACATCAGCATGAAAGGAGTCTTTTTAGTATCTTTTTAAAATATATTACATAGGGTTTGATCATTTATCATCATTCACTGTGAAATCAGAATTTTAGAAGTGATCTCAAATAAAAGAGAATGGAAATGTGTATTTAATACTAAAAAGATTAATTTCATAATTTGTCTCTTCCTTAGATTAACTGATTTCAAAAAAACTACTCAAATAAAGCTGGTTACTCCTGTATGTTTCCTAGACAAGTTTCCTAAATTTTTGAGGTTTTTAAGTCTCATACTTAAATATATGTTCATATAAATGGAGAGCAATTAAACACAAAGTATTAGAAGCACTGTAAAATATATATTTGTTCTAAAATCCTAATAATAGTAATGACATTATTATAAGACCATTCATGCCATGTTAACATGAACAAAGAGAAACATCATTTTTCTTTCTCCATTATAATAAAGCAAATGAAATCCTCAAAGAAGAGGGAAATCCTTCATATTGCTAAGTAACAGCTGTCTGCCTTTGTTTTCACTCAGTATGCAGATTCGTCATCTCTATTAGTACATGAGAGTACTTCATCAAAGGAAAGTACTGAGGATGTGTCCAACGACAGAGGCTAAAATACCTAAAATAATAGAGGCTAAAATATGCACAATGTAGGAGGTAGGAACTGATTACTGAAAATTAATGTGAATAAATGTAGCACACCGTGAATGTCAGGAAAGACAATTTCAAGATCATGTGGAAAATGTACACAATGAGAGGAAAAGAACAAAAGACAGAACTAAAGGTTGATTTTTCTTTAGGTTTCTCTTGTTCAAGACTGCAGAAAGTGCCAGAAAGATGAATTTTCTAAGCTGAGCAAACTGCTGAGAGCTAAATTCCACTTTTAGGGTCATCTTTCCTGAAAAGGAATGCATGAACTATCCAAGACAATATTAGCCATTAAAATTGGCCAGCTTAAGACAGCAATTTTTTTTTCCTTTTTCTTTCTTCTCAGGCAGTAGGAAGAACAACACTCAATTTTCATGAGTTACTAATGTTTTAGGAAAGCGCCTTTTCCCATCCTATTTTGAGAGCATACTTTTGTGCACTGCTCCAACAAAAAGATACCTCTTTAAACTGTGAGTGCCTCAACACAGAGTGAAATACATAATCCTCATGTCTCAGATCCAACTAAGTGTGGTATTTTCTTTAAATTAAAATACACAAAAATTTAGTAGAGAATCACTGCCATGTGGTAGACAAAAGGCAAGTAACTGCGGAGGCAGCAGCTGACAGGTGAGCTCTAGGCCAAGCTACTGAAGTGGGTTTTGCATTGGTTGGGCCTCCTGCCAGCCCTTGCACCAGCACCCTGATTCTAGAGGTGCCACAAAGGACAGTGTTGGGATCCCCAGGCCTTCCTGACTTTGCTATCTTTTGCCCACTCTCTAGTTTTTCTGATCCATTCATATGAGCATGATGGAAATACTGTCCCACGGTGATTTTTCTTTAAAACGCTGACTATATCTAGGTTGTTTCATGTCAGCTGCACAATGACAGTGTCCAATATCTGAGGTACAGGGATAAAAATAAAATAAGAAAGTATAATGCATTGCATGCAAAATATATTTGCTTGACAATATTTAGAGTTACCTTTATTTTGATTTTGTGCAATACTATTAACAGCTACCCTTCAACTGGAACAATTATTTTTCATCCTCCTTTAAATTTTAAAATTATTCTTCTGTATTTCCAGTCATTATTTATCACAATTCTCTCAGACTGTTACTGAAGAGGGAACACTGTCTTGCTGAGACATAGAGTCCATTTTATAAAATACCATTCCCTTTTGTTCCAACCCTCTTGAGCATGAGAGGAGTCTGAAGTCCCATCAACACACACCCAGAGCTAGCAGCACAGGGTCAAGTCTTGTAAAAAACAGTAAACAGATGTACAGGGATCCCCTCCAGACTTTAATGTTGGCTTAGATTCCACCCAGAGATAAAACAGTATAAGCCTTCCTATTTAAAAGGTAATTCCAACATTTGTCAATGCTACTAGTTGAATCCTGCAGGGTTTTTTAAGTGTTTGAAAAAAATCAAAGGGTCAGACTGTGAGTTAAAAAACCTTCATAGTCACAAATAGTTCCTAGAATCTTCTGATGAAATCTGAAAATAAAACATTATTAGTGTCCTTCACCTGACATCCTGAGGGATACTACAAATTTTACTTTCCGTCATCCAGCAGCAATGTATATCAGCACCAATATCTGAAATATATGGACAGTTTTAATCTAAAACACAATTGTTAGTACCACAGAGAATATAATATTAATTTTAGGAGAAATACACCTTCTAAAGCTACTTTCACATGGAGCTTTAAAATGGTTCAGAAGTATTGAAGGCATCTTCCAGTAATTTTATCTTTTCTTTCAATTGTATAGTAGAAACTGTGACTTCTAAGCAAAGTTACATTCAGTTGAAAGTATTCTGATGAAACTATAGCTCCTGAACTGTAGCTTATTTGTATGGTGATTTGAATAACCATGAAAATATCATGTTACCTAGAAAATTTTGTGAAAATAACTCATAGCCAATCTAAATTAGAAAAGTGTTCAACCAACAAACACCAAGGCAGATTTCAATCCCCCTCAAATGAGGTAAGCGGAGGTTAAAGAAGTTGTATGTATGGAACATGCTGTCTCCATCCATCAAGTATACAAAATCTTGCTTTTCTGCAGACACTTAAAAAAGTATCTAAATCCAAAACATATTGATGAGGCCAGAGAGATAAACTGAAAGCAATGGGAAGAAGAATACTACATGACAGAAAATGTTATAAATGCTGTCTCTAACACGTCCATCATTAAATATTCTGATTAAAAGAAGCCATATAAACAATAACTACGCTTTATAGCCATGTCATAGGTATATCCATGTAGATTTCAAAATACTTTTCAGTACAAAAATGCAGTAAAACAATGCAATTTACTTACAGCAGGTTGCTGGATCCTCATCACTGCCATCAGAACAATCTGGGTAAGGGTCACAGGTGGATCCAGGGTGTGTGGGCTCCTCATCCCTGTGGGTGAATCCTTCTAATGAGCTGAAACTGGGTGGCTCTGGTGGTGCAGTATCCAAGAGCTGGATGCTATTCAGACAGATGAAACCTGCCCTGCTCTGGAGAGCTCCTTTAAACATAAGCTGTGGATTTTTACAGTTAAAATATTAGCATTGACAGACAACAGAGAGAAATATTTTTATATTTCCATTAAACAGTAATGCCCTATGTGTAAAAAGCACGGGATAGTTTCCATTTCAAAACTATGATGAATTTCAAATCGGAAGCTGAATTTTTTTATTACTTCCTCACACTGAATTTCCTTAAAATTTTCATCTAAAAAGGCTTCACAAATTCCAAGAATGAAGTTACAAAGCAGCCTATTTAAAACAAAAAAACCCCAAAAAACAACAAAAACAATCTCCTAACCTCATAGCCATTTGGATAAAAAAGTTTGTGCTTTAGAATAGTGACCTGAAATGTAACATCCTAAAGACACCATCTTCTGCTATGAAGTCTCTCCAGAACCTCATTTTGTAGATGTTCAATGAAAAAAAAAAAAAAAAAAGTTATACTCACAGGTGAATAAAATGGGTTTGTGACTGTATTTAGACAGCAATTTCACAGCATAGCTTAGAATCATAGAATCATAGAATTGGCTGGGTTGGAAGGGGCCTCAGAGATCATCAAGTCCAACCCTTGATCCACTACCACTGCAGTTACCAGACCATGGCACTGAGTGCCACATCCAGTCTCTTTTTAAATATCTCCAGGGATGGAGAATCCACCACTTCCCTGGGCAGCCCATTCCAATGTCTGATCACCCTCTCCATAAAGAAATTCTTTCTAATGTCCAACCTAAACCTCCCCCAGCACAACTTGAGACCTCTTGTGCCCTCTTGTCTTGCTGAGGGTTGCCTGGGAAAAGAGCCCAGCCCCCACCTGGCTACAACCTCCTTTCAGGGAGTTGTAGAGAGTGATGAGGTCTCCTCTGAGCCTCCTCTTCTCCAGGCTGAACAGCCCCAGCTCCCTCAGCTTCTCCTCATAGGATCTGTGCTCGAGTCCCTTCACCAGCCTGGTTGCCCTCCTTTGGACCTCCTCCAGGACCTCGATATCCTTCCTGAACTGAGGGGCCCAGAATTGGACACAGGACTCGAGGTACAACCTATATCTTCACCACTTAAAATGGCTTCATTGAGTCTACACAGGGGTATTAGTCCCTGCCTTCTGGTAACCCATGAACTGTTCCAAGCACTGTCTGGGAGATGGCCAATTTGCTTGAGTCAAAACATTGCTAAGGAGGTTTAATAATGCAATAAAGACATGCTAATCTTTTAATTATATGGCTATCATATGGCAATCATTGGCCCTGTGGCCTGGCCCTGCTTATTTTACCACTATTGGCATAGACATAGAGATTCAAGTAGCTTTTCTCTCTCCTACAGAGTACCTTTATGCTGTCTATATTAAAAAAACCAAAAACAAACAAACAAAAAAACCAATCTGACTTAAAACAATTAAGTTCAGAGCAGCTGTTGCTCCTGGCCACTGCAGATCCCATTTCTATTGGGACTCAGAGCAAGAAGATTACCCCACCTGTGAAATCCAAGTTTCTTTTACCAAAGACAAAAGGGCAAGCAGGAGGAAGCAAGCTTGGGCTCATCAGAAACATGAAGATAGCAATAAAAAAAAACCACTGAGAGACAAGAGCAGGAGTTGGAGGCAAAAGTCAAAAATGGAGTTGTGGGTTTTAACAGGTTGGGACATAGCCAGAGTGTGAGTTTCAAAAAGCAGTCGTGCAAGAGGCAGAAAGCACAGTGGAAGGAAAGCAGGACAAGAGTATGCAACAAAAGAGAAAGGAAGGACAGGGGGATCAGCAGAAGTCTCTGACAGGCTACCTGAAGCCTGGATTGAAATCTCAAGAGGCATTTTTCTTCCTAAAATTTATGTATGTCATTGGCTTCTGCTAGACACAATTTCTACAAAATTACAAAACCCTTTTAATACTACACATTCTTGACTAGTTCAAATAACAGAATGCTATGCTGAAAACATTACATTGCCACATAATTAAAGATAGTATCTTTCCTTCTCTAAGCACAAGAGTTCCTCTCCCTCTTTGTACAAAGTATGCATAGGATGTTTTTTTATATGTATACATACCACCTCAGCATCCTTTTTTAAAATTTATCTTTAAATACTATAGAAAGTCTTATTATACATCTGTTTTTTTCATTCAGACTTGTCCTTGTGGAAAAAGTAGACACAGCCAACAACAGGTACTTGCTGAAATGCATTCATTCTAATATATATGAAAATGTCAAGGACTTCAGTGGGTGTAGGCTTTGTTCCTTCACAGAGATTACATTTTCAGCTGATTGCTGAGATGGTAAAATATGTTATTTTACAGAATTATTACAATAATTTTGAATGAAAAATTACTTAAACCACAAACTATTAATTTAAGATTAGACAGAAATTTGCATTACTCTCTGTGCCTTCAAATTCAAGGGAAAGATATTTTCACACAATTACTGATTTACATCATTCCACTGAAATTCCACAGATGTCATTCATACCATCCCACTTAAATGAATTGGTAATACCTGAGATGGACTCAGATAACTGAGCTCTTAAAATATGGTGAGTTTTGTATTCATTTTCTTGCATACTCAAAGACCAGCTGCTTCCACACGTGATGTTTGTGTTGATGTTTTTTTGAGCTACAGCCAGAGCTTTACCCACACTGAAGCAGAGAAGAGCAAGCCCTTCAGGGAACATCTCATGTTAACGAGTTGTTAAGTTTTCTATAAGTTCTATAAGCTATAAGATTCTCAAAAATTGATCATACCTTTACTTTTTCTAGTCCTGCAGGTAGCTGTATATCCACTTTGAGCCATTCCTTATTAGTCGTGATGTTTTTTTCCCACAGGATATGTTCAGCCTGTAAAATGTAGAGTAAAATGTTATAAACCCAGTTTTTACTCCCCTCTTTGTTATCAAGGACATTTTTTGTCCTTCTTTTCATACCCTACCCAAAAGAGCACTATATTCAAATTTGCTCTATGTGAGGGAACATAGCTTCACATTCATTTACAATCTCTGCGGACAGACTCCATAGGTGAGAGGAGAAAAAAGACATGTTTACTGTGATAGAACAGGTTAATCATAAAATTATCAGAAGCCAGCTTGAAAGAACTAAAGTGAATTCATATGTACATTAAGATTGTGCTATTGCTAAGTTTAACAACATGTTTCCATGTTTACATTAATTTATTTTTCAGAAATAACTGTTTATGGTATATTTTGTTATAATTACATTTAATTTTTCCTAGAACTGAACTTGACAACACTATGACATCAACCATGCTAAAAACTGGGTTTTTTTCCTAATCTGTAAAGGAAGCAGGCAAAGTACTATCTAATAAGTCCTAGTGATGTTCTGTGTTATCTCAATTCCCATTTTCACTCTACCTCCTGAAGATAACTTGGCAAGAGAGCCAAGTATTGTAAGGCTCTCTTTATGCAACCACTCCAAGTCCTTTTGGTTTAATAATCTCACAAAAAACCCCTCATGCTCATTCTGCTTCTGGTCATGATCCCAACTGGAACATGCTGAGGCCAGTATAAAGAAAAGAAATGTAGCAATGTGAACTTCATACTCATAAATAAAATCTTTTCAAGAGACAGCTCCAAAATACAGAAAAATAAGAAAGAAAAAAAATGTAGGAAATTTAATTTAGGTTATGCATACAAAGCTAATTGAGACTATGCATACAAACAGACTAACAAGAATCAATAGTAAGAGCTCTTGCAGGACACTGTGCAAAGTACTTGTCATGCCTTTTCCATAAAAGATATTACAGAAAAAGATGCAGTTCAGAAAAAGTTGCAAATTAGAATAAGAGAAATGAAAATCCATTGCATGGAGAGGAATTGAAAGGATTAAAATAATACCTTCTAGGAGATTAATAAAAGGGAATATGATAGCTATGTGAAAGGTTATCAAAACTATAGACAAGGACAATTACATTTTTTTCCTGTTTTGAAATATAAAAAAGAGGAGGTAAGTGCTGCCTACTACTTGGTAGGCTAAGAGGCTGAGCAAACCAAACACTGATATGACTTTTGACAAGTAGCCAATTACTTATGTTCATTTCTTACTAAAACTTCAACTGTAATGGCACATTAACAAAGCTAGAGGACTGAATATCTATTGAATATGTGTTTAAAGATCAGGTTTGGAAAACAAGACACGGCTAAGCCAATACTTTCACTCCAAACACTGAGTAACATCAAATATCAAATCTGATATATGCTTGATTTCAGCAATAAAAGTCAGCTGTGAATTTCCACATCAGTATAGGATGTAAGTACTTGTTAATTTGTCCATGTGCTAGAAATTCAGCAAAAACTCTTTCAATGCCAAGGACCCTTCATTCTGCATAAAAATTGCTTCATTTTGCTAAATAATTCAGCTTCCATAACAAACCTATTAATGTTATTATCCTACAATAGACACAGAAAAGGATGATGTGCAAGGACCCATAATGCAAGGCAGGTTAAAACCATAGCCTGTGGTTAAATTGACTTTTAGAAATGTTTAAGTTAATGTATCTGGGGGTGAACACATTCCCCCCACCAGTATGTGTGTGAACCCTCCAAATACATTTCTGTAACTTGTGGGAACACCCCATATGTAGTTTTTTTGGATGCATATGGATCCTATAATTTAGTTCATAGTCAATAACAGCTTAGACACCCATCCCCATGACCATCTTTCTCCACAGTTCTGCTCGTAGCAATAAATTTGAGTTTTCTGTGCATGTGCCCATACACAGACAGGGCTGTTTTTTACACTGGAAGACTTCAGTCATCCCAGGTGCAAAAGCTTTTTAAACTGGCTATTGTTCCATGCAGCAGACATTATTCTCTGATTTCACACAGCTCTAATAAGACAATAGTGTTATTTCCCTTTCTTGCAAGGTTTTCTCTATAGCACCCCTCCTGCTTGTCAGATTCTTTCACCTCTTTCACAGAAATGGTTTAACCCTCTAGCACCTTCCTCGTGTCTCTTGTCTTCTTTGAAATGTTTAATGAATTGCTTTTCCATTACTTTCTTTCAAGATTTACTTTGGTGATACAGGGGAACAGTTCCTCAAAATACTTTCACTCTATCCTCTTACTGTGATATATTACTATCTATAAACACTTTTTGTAAAGCTAAATTGGGAAAGAATATTTTCTTTTCCCTGCAATGTTTTTTTGAGATAGTTACTCAGACTTGAAGGATGAAAGAGGATCATGACTTTTTCTTATCAACACCATTTATAAAGTATTTCTTTTTTTTTTTGACAATTCTCTACATAAATATTTATTGCTGTGCAACCACATATAATTTTGTCCCTTCATTAGTTTCAGAGAGTAATTTAGAAAATAAGCTTATTTGTCCCTTTCACCATGATTAATGGATCACCTGTGACATCTGCAGAGGTGTGTACTTCAGTGGTTTTTGCAAGTGTTGCTGAACACTTACAGAAAAGTTAGTGCATCAGGGTACAAATGTGCTTGCACATAGAAACATCAGTTTAAATTATATTTTATTGCTTCATTTTTGTCTGATTTGTAAGCCATACATGGTATAAGGATTAAGAAGATAAAAGGAAGATACATCAACCCATTACTTAACGGGAGGAATGAGCAAGTAATGAAGGGCAAATGAGAGACTAAAGTCAACATTATCTTCTTCAGTTTCAGTTTTCACAGAGAAGTATAAAATTTGTCAAACAGTCAATACAAATCTAATATTGTTAATATTTTATGTTAGTAGAAAGAGATAGTATTGCCAAATTTGAAGGCAAACATGGACCAGAAGGACAATATTAAATATACATATGTATATACATACAAGCTAGAATTCCTGAAATTGGAAGAGAATCAGGAAGTTTTAGATAAAAATGACATAATGGGAGGGGTATCTCTACTATTAACAAATAGCTGAGAACCTGGGGAGAATATGCGGAGAAGCAGAGAACAAAAGAACAAAGGAGATATATTATATTACAGTCAAGGGGGAAAAAAAAAACAACCTATGAGATTATAGCCAATCAGCTGCAAGCTAACTCATTAAGACACTGAAACACATTGCTAACAATAATTTTGTAAGCAGCTAGAGAATTAGAAAGGCAGAAACTTAGATTAGCTGCTTCTGACGAGGAGCAATTTCAGTCAATGTGCTATTTTTTTTTTCATAGTAAACAGCCTTTAAAAAGTAGATATTACTTTATTAAGGCTTTTAGCATCTCATAGGATGCTTTTGAAGCAGATTGAGTAGATTCGATATTGATAGAATTACTGTAAAATGGTTGTACAAAGAGGAGTGCAACCTTATTTAAAAGAGACGTCAATAGCTTTCTATAAAACTAAAAGAAAATAATAAAACCACTCTGAATCTGTCTGTTCCAGGGAGTGACATAATTATATAGCTGACTACCTACTTGGATAGTGGAGGAAAATTTAAAATTTTAAAAAAATAGGATAACACTAAACTGGGAGAACCAACAAGCACTCTGAAGGACATAATTATAATTTAAGATCATGTCTGTATGCAAAAACCAGTTTCAAACCACTAAGGCAAAATTCAAAGACATATGAATCACTGTCAGGAAAGAAAAACCAAATGAACAAATGCAGCAGTCTTTAATGAAGGTCAGCTTTGCTAGCCCATCAATTAAACAGGAAAACCTGCAGATTACCATGCACTGCAAGTTAAATATAAGTCAATAACAGGTTGCTGTTGATGAACACAGTACATTTCCCTTATCCTTCTTCAAACCCAAGAACATTTTAAATTCCCTCTCTTCCAATTTATGTCAAACCCTCTATATTAGAAAATATGTTCACTCATCTTTAGTGTCTGCTGAAGTGGTGAGAAAAGTAGGGATACATTTGCAACATCTGTGCTGCTAGTTCTCTAAGCACAGTGCTGAAAATGTACATTAAATATATTTCAGTCCCTGTTTGTGCCAGGTCGGTCAGCACAGGGACACAGTGAGAGTTAAGTGTAATAAGAAGTTCTGACCATGAAAAATAGGAAAAGGCATGAAGAGAACGTGCAGTGTGCCAGACCTTGCAATTAAGAGCTTATTTTGAACAGCAGCCTCCAGGAGAGCAACCCTTACATTTTCCAGGGTCAGAATCAGTACCTGCCTTTCACTCCTATGTATCAATATTTGGCTTGTTTTGAAGATTCATTTGCTTTTCAGAGACAACATAATGATTCAGTAGCAAAATGTGTAAAAGGTACCCCTCCCTTCATTTCATTTTAAGAAGTCTTAAATATGGCTTGAAGGGATTTATTTTTTCACAAAGTTACCATGGGAGATGTACATAGGAATTTATTGGCAAGCACTGTAGTGCAAATCTCCACACATTCTGATCAGAACACTGATTATGTTACATTTCCCTGATACAGTAATGGGTCATAGAAAAATACTATTCCCTTTTATAAATGAAAAATGAGAAAGAGCCTGGAAGTGTTTACATGAATACTTGAAGACACAGTGGGAATGAAAAAAGGTATTTCCATTACCTTTTCCTATATTTAGACCAATTGGTAGTGTTACAATTCAGGCACTTTTTTTGCATCTTATCTTTGTGAATGAAGTGAATCTGTCTTTTTAAATACCTGTATTGTTGGGTGAGAGTAATTCAACTCCAAGATCAAGATAAGAGAGCCATTAACTTAATAAGAGTAGCTGTACTGCTGCTCTTGAGTTCATTAAGCAGCAGTACAATAGCTTCAATATTAAGTTATTAAGCAAGACTTTCAAAAGGGAACATTCTAAAAGAAAAAAGCCTCCACAAGGAAAGGGAGGCAAGAAAGATGGAAGAAGCTATCATTGCTCAACTGGCATTTGTGCTTCAGTTTAATATGGCTATTTTATCTATTAATAGGTAGAATAATAGGAAAAATATTGCTCTAAATCATAGGCAAACCAAGACAGGTGGCTAAGCAAGAGCTTTCCAAACATCCTGAGCCATAAACTTATCTTTTTTTCTGTTTCTCCATAGAGAAAAGCACTTATTTTCCCATTTCCAAAACATGAAGAAAGCTAGACAAGCTATTAGTATAGATTTTCCCCCTGAAATCCCCAAATTATTTAATTCTGTAACAGCTGAGGTCTGTCCTTAAAGTCTTATTGCAGAACATTCACCCATCAAATTAGTTTATAGCTGAGATGGCAAATGCCCAGGTTTTACAATTGCACAGATCAGTGAAAGAACACCAAGTTATTGTTTTGCACAAACCAACTTAGGGGGCAGGCAGGTGCTATCAGACACATTTCCTTGCATTTTGGCTGGTAACATCTGGGCTGCTGTAGCTTTATCCTTTGATAATGAGTGCACATTTCTTCTTACCTGATTAGTAAATAGTACTGCCTTAAGAATGCTGCTATCTGCCATGGAGTAATGAAACTGAAAATAGCAATTCTTGCTGGAGCAATGACACATGGAGCTGTTAAGATAAGTGCTTCTATATAATGCATTGTTGTCAGCATCTAACCACTCAAAATGGCCTGGAAAGCAAAAACAAAAATAAACCAAACAAAAAAGTGTACTTTTTCACAAAATACTTTTTTGTTGTTGTTGTTGTTTTCCTAATTAAACCATGGACCCACCCCAGCAACAATGGAATATGATCATATTTGGGTATCATGAAATTGTTTCCTGTTACAAAGATGGATATAAATCTTAACTTGACTCAGAGGTAGTCCCAGTAATCAAGAGTTACATCAATTCTTAATATCTTGAAGTTGTTACCTTGCATATTAAAAGCTGTAAGCAGTCCCAAATTCAGCGCAGCCTCCTTACATTTAAAGCCACACCTAAGCAATACCTAATTGCAAAAATATTTGGAATCAGGGGTTAACTCCTTCATCCTTTATGCTTTCAAGAAAATGTGCTTTTTACAGCAATAGTTCTGTAGGTTTTTCCAAAATTAAAAAAACAATTCTAGCTTTCACTGCTACATGAGGTAGTAGCACCTCTACTGTGTAATCAAGGTCTTTCTTCTCATCCAGAATTTCTACATTAAAATGTTGAAAGTATATTGTGTTTCCATCTGAAACAGAAAAGCAATTTGTGCTCTTTTTCACCTATTGCCCCTTATAAAAGCATTCCTACAGAGATCTAAAAGAATATTCTATTCTCTCAACAGTATCTTATTTGTCCGGAATAAAAAGGCTAAATACTTTTCATCAAACATATTGGTCTTTTTGTCCCTCCTGAATAACTGAATATTTTTCTGTTTTCTGAAGCAGGTGTTAAAATAATAAACAAGGAATGATTAGAGGTCTTAAGTCCACTATTTCTTTGTTCATGTCTGTAAATACAACTTATCTCAAATGCAGGTGCTAAATTATTTCAAGCTGAAGGGATAAAGTCCCATTTCACAATGAAAACTTTCATTTTTTCTTCATGTTCACGTTCTTTTCCTTTTGTTGCCAATTTACTCTGCATTGTAACTTCATTGGAATTAAGTTTAGTTTCAGGTCACAGCAGCTAACCTTGTTATAAGGAAATATTACAGATTTAACCCAGGATTCCCTTTGACAGAGACCAAAAAAGAACATACACGCTTATGGTTACTTCCTGTGTAGAAGAGAAATATGAAACAACATTAGAATTTATGCTATCTCTTATTTATCTAACTTCAGAATTCTCTGGTTATAAAAGCAACTAATTTTCTTTTCTGAACCTAGTGATAATTAACCTTCCTTTCCCTCTTTCAAATTAAGTTCTGAATCTTTCAAAACAAAGTGGAGCTGACATGATTTCTTAGGTAAGAAAGCAAGTAAACAACAGTAGATGAACAAAAGCTCTATGAAATACATAGAAAAATCATTAGTCCACAAAGGGTACCAACTATTCTTTAGGAAATATGTTTTATGCAAGTATTTTGAATGCTTCTGAGACACATGGAGGCTTACTTTTGGAAATGAAGACTTCAGAAACTCTTGTCCTGAAAATACTGATTTTTATCACTATTAATATTCCTTCCTTATAGCCTGTAAAAGTAGAACTATGTCAGTTTAACTGGACAAGCAATAAACTATGCTAATCTACTCAGCTGTTTTCCCTCTCCCAGTGATTTTTTTATTATTATTACCCTTAGCCAATATCTATTACATAGTTTTCTAAAGATTAATGGTATTAAGAATATTTTTCTTTAATTTGTTACAAATTTTCCAGCTGTTCTCTAAGGTCTGAATTTCCCTCAGCCCAATAACTGCATAACATCTTATAGTGTTTATGCTATGACTTTTACTTCTTGTTCTCCCAGATTTTCATGACTTTCTGCTTCTGAAGAGTTAAAATTCCTCATTGGTTTAGATGTAGAACAGGAAACCCAGAAAAGCCCCGTAATTCCTGCCAATGTGGTAGTAGGGACATCAAGGCAGAGAGATGCATATGTTTCTGGCAAGAGATTCTGGGATTGCTGCCAGGACAAAAGTGTAGATTTTAATATCTTTCCATAAATCCTTTTACTTTTTCCCACGTGACTGCTTAATCAGATTTTAGATAGACCTTGTTTCTTGAAGTCCAATGGAAAGATCAGCCAGTGGCAGTAATGCAGCTTAACCAGAAGCTTCTGAATTCTGTGGTGACCCAGTCTCATTCTACAGCTGGG
The DNA here is from genome assembly GCF_036169615.1 of Heliangelus exortis. Lineage (NCBI taxonomy): Eukaryota > Metazoa > Chordata > Aves > Apodiformes > Trochilidae > Heliangelus > Heliangelus exortis. The sequence goes on from NC_092423.1 coordinate 20,210,437, forward strand.
GTGAAATAGTAAACCTGACTGTACCCTGCTACAAAGAAAATTCAATGTCTATTAGTATTTAACTTTTTGGCTCTATACTAATAATTTTCAGACTCAAATATTTTGCTACTCCTGATTTAATTCTCGAGTTTTTTATTTCACAAAATACATGACTTTGAATCTATGCTGATTTTAAAGTAAAACTGAGCCTTCAATTAAACTGAGTCACAAAGGAGACATTTTTGTTTTAAAAAAGTCCTCTTTCCCAGACATTCAGTCTCTAAATAGTACCCTACAAACCTTCCCAACTCAGCCATTTTGAGGAAAGAAGAGGTCAAAATGAATGACCATTGCCTTGATTCTATGCAGTTTTAATAAACTCAGCTCACACAATTTAATGATTTGGTCGCTTTTCCATGTTTTAACTTGAGAGATTTTTATCATTACTTATCTGAAATGTTGGTGCTTCTTTCAATTACTTTTTGCATCTCATAATCTTTGTTTTTATTATACAGAGAAATAGTTTAATTAATTTTGTAATTAAAGGATTGTTACTCCAGATGTAGGAAACTAGATTAATCAGATGTAAGGAGAATGAACTATGGAAACCACATAGCATGCTGGAAATATCAATTAAGAATAAAACAACAAAATATTTCCTGAACAGTGTTGCAGGAGAATGTCAAACCTTTGCAAGAACTTTCAACACTAGAGAAATTAAGGGAAAAATTTATCAATACAACACAAGAGAAAAGAAGCAATAAGAGAAAGAACAAAGAAAAAAAAAGTGTGCCAAGGACAGAAAATATTTTATTAAATTTAAGAATGCCAGGAAAGGAGGATTATTCAAAGCCTATAAGCAACCCTTTCTTTATAAATATAATTGTCTAGACTTCTGAGATATAATTTAGTTCCTTACGCCTCTTCTATTTTGTAGTGAAAGCTTTGATCAAAATCAGAAACTTAAGCTTAGTGAAGCTGTATTTGCATTGCAAATTTGCTCTCTCAAGCATGGTATTTTTGCAGCTTGCATACCATTTGTTTAGTTTTTCAGAATTTTAGTTAATATTCAGCTCCTTCATTTATGCCTCCACAAATCTGCATGAATAGAAATGCTGAATGCATTGAGGTGAGCAATCACAGTTCAGATTCATCAATACTTTCCTATACTAAACATGAAATTCTCTGTGTTGTTTTGATGCTTATTGATTCTCATGTTTTTTGCTTTTTTTCTTTATGATATGGAAGCACAGGGAATGCCTCTAATCAGTTGTTTTGTGTTTAGCCTGTGCATATCTACACAATAATGGCCAAGCACCTATGCAGAAGACGTGTCAAATCCTTCTGCTTCAGTAGACATGGCTTGTGAACTCATCCTGTAAAAGCCACTTACAGAATTTCAGTATTTTTTCTGATAGGACAACATTGTCATAAAAGGGAAATCAATACCCACTATTAGCCATTGAGGTATGATCTTAAAGTATGGCACTGATACCACATCTTTCAGGAAGGCGTTTAAAATAAAATAAAATGAAAAAAATCTCATTTTATTACATATTTAATTGGAATTTGAAAGGTGTTGTGGCATTTTGTTTTCTTTACTTTTTAAATTACATTTTCTAAAGCTTTTCTAAATCTTCTTCACTTGTCTATGTGTTTGCTATTGTACATGAATGTTAACATGTAAAAATTTCTCTTGAGTGCATACTTCTGCTTGCTATTCCATTGTAATTTGACTTATAGTTAACTTGAGCATGTTGAAATGCACACATAATTAAAAACCTTTCTAAAATGTAAACAATATCTAAGCATTCATTCTGCTGCTAACAATGAGATGTCCTCCATTTCTCCGTGGGGTCAGAGTTCAAGCAGTAAGCTCCACAATAGCAGTTCTTCAAAGATACATCACAAATTAAAGCATTACAACTAGTGCTACTTAACCCCTGTGAAGGAAACCTCAGTAGACAAGCCAAACACTTAGCTCACAAGATGATTCCATTTCACATTACTACACTTAGACCATTAAAACCATTAAGCTTTCAAAATCCTTTACCATAAACCCATAGATAAGCATTACACACTGACTTCAAAAACAGATGCTTCTCAATTCTTCTGAAAATTGCAACTAAATTAATTTTGTTTCCAAGAGTAATAAGATATTTTAAATAAAAAATGTTTCTCTACAGGTCTTCTAATTAAAGATTAGAAATTAAACTCCTGACTAATCTCAAATATAGTAAGTTTACAGAATTAAATCTGCTAACCATCAAAATTAAAGCAAACCAGAAAAAACACATACAAGAGCTGTAGGCTTTGATGGACTAAATATAATTTCACCAAACTGTCACATGGATCTCATATGAAGAATCAATAGGAGAATAAACCAATTATTAGTTTAGATCAGAATTCTTACATGAAAATCTTTCATGTTTTACCAGTGTATGTATTCAAAATGCTCCTACTAAATGATCACAGCAAAAGCTAATTTAAGTACAAAATACATAAAATTACTTTTTATGGTTTTGTCCTGTTTCTGCATTGGTTCACCAGCTTCTGCTAAAAAGCACTATATTCTTCACAACAGCAAATAACTGTGTATTAACTTCAATTTCCCACCTTCAGTATTGTTACTCCAGTCTTTCAGAAAGGAACAGGAAGCAATCCTGTGCCCAGCTTGCAGTTGTGCCCACGTAGAAGGCTCAGCCAGTTGATCTGAATGCCATTCACACATGCCAAGCTCAAAAGTGGAAGTCTCTGGTGCTAAAAGACAAACAATCACTGAATTTCTTAAGGCAATCACTGAACTTCTTAAGAAGTCATGAATTATGAGACTACTTCCCATTAGAAGCATTTCCTTATTAAACTACTTGACAACCCCTCTGCCTCTGGTTACTTCAAAAGCATTGTGCCTAACAGAATGCTGTCTAGTATTCTGGGCTCCCAATCCTTAATGACAGCATTTTAAAAAATCATTCCCTAAAGATAGATGCCTCTTTCAGAGCAGTTGAGTGCTATTTATGTTAGCCAGTCATTGCAACCTTCATGAATTTGCTTCTGCAGAGAAAGTTGCCAGGAAACGTAAAAAATGACATGTCACGGCAAAAAATACCTATTTACTTTTCTGGATGATAGCTACAGAAAAATCACTTCTAACTGAGACCTTAAACTCAGCAGCATCTCCATAATATTTGCAACAGAATGCTTCATTTTAGAATCAAACAAACAGTTTCATACATGACCATGTATTTTCAAAAACTTTTTCAGGGCAAATCAACCAGGACTAACCTAGTGTTCTACAATGGAGTGACTGCATCAGCAGACAAGAAAAGAGCTATGAATGATTAGAACTGATTAGACTTAACTGAGGAATTAAGATTTTTTCAGTTTAAGTATTTGCATTGCATTTTTCTTAAAATTTATACATAACAAGTAATACATAATTACTCCAGTTTTCCAGAAAAAAAACCTAGATTTGCAGAGAGGGTACACCAAGTCTACATTACAAGTGACTTGAAGAGGACCAAAAATTCTTTCTGCCTAACAGCATTTCACTTTCATGCCTTGGACCATTTCCCTTTCACCCCTATGGCAAGATCTGAATGACATTCTTAATAGAGTTCTTAGAGATATAATTTGCCAGGAGTAAAGAGGGACTTCTCTAAGGCAATCCAACATTTGGACAAGAATATGAAGCCTTTGAATAGAAGATCTTCTAAAGGTACAATTAAAGGAGACTTTTTGAGGTGAGTTTTAGAGGATAGCTTTCAGTATTTTCTAGTGACAGCTAAAAATTTTCTGCAGTATATATGCAATTGTAAAATAAAAACTGTGGTGGTTTTGAGTGATAACAGAAGCAATTTGGCAGCTCTTGGGAAAATTACACAATGCAGAATATCTTAAATTGCAATAATGAAGGTAGAGTTCTGGTTGTTTTTTCAAAATGCATGAAGTTTACTATTCAGCAGGACAGAACAAAAGCCTGGAGAGGGACAGTTTTGGAGAATTGGCAGAGGGTAAAAGGACAAAAACTGAAAAACTTACTGAAATTACATTTATTTTTAACCATCACAGTTTGTATCAACAAAATCCTGAAAGCACAAATACTTAAGCTATTTTATTCATTATTCCAAAAGCACAACCATACTAATGAATACAAAAGCCCTGGTCATTTCTTATGTCTTTTTATACTGGGAGTGTAGATCATGAAAGGATACATCAAAAATGCAAATTTTAACTAGCCATTTCATGCCATTAAAGCCGCCTTCTTTTAATTCTTCTTATCCAGACATTCCATAAGGACTAGAGAAAAAAAATATTTCAACTTCAAACAACAATTAATCTGACCTTTTGTTTAAATTATTGGAAAATCTCCAGTAGTAAAACTCTGCTTTCAGGGAGAAAATTAAGATCTTTTGACCCTGGTTTTGGCTGCTCTAAGCAATTCAGATGTTACCTAATGAAGCTGACTTTTGCTAATGGGGGAAGCACAGGATAAGAACGAGCTCTTATTAGAATATTCCTGAGGTATTTAGCAGTGCAGCTGCTCAGTCTGTATGCCATGTTATATACTTGACAGTAGCCATGTAAGTAAGGTTAAGAGCTAGATTTGTCAGTTCTGGTGAATATGCCCTATTTATGTTTCAATTTTTGTTTTTTTCATCTCTTTGAGACAGTGTTTCATGGTTGTAGCTGATACATACTTTTCATTTTTTCTTTGAATTAGAGGCATTTTTGTAATTAAAAAACCCAGGTATATTTGTACAAAGATCCTGCAGGAAATGGCTAAAAAATTATATAGGCTGCTAGAATCTAGCATTGCATTTTTTTTTATTTCTTCCATTTTAAACCTGCCCTTACATCTGCAGAAATCCTCTAAGGAAGAGAACGAAGTTGGAAAAATCACATATCTGTCCCATTTTCAATTTCAAATTCATTTTTTAAAAGAACTCACTTTGTAAACTTCTCTGATGTCATTGACAAGTATGCCCAAGAAGTTTTCAAATATCATCCATTCTGATTTAAGTGATACTACTAGAAAACCTCTACTCAACAGAAAATGAGTATCAGCCCTGGCATGCAAATATTTATATAGCACATCCTTCTGTGTCTCTCCATTTTGAGAAAGTTAAAAAAAGAGAGACTTACTGGAGCAAACTTAGTTACCTGAAACTTCATTTCCCCAGTATAGGTCCCCTTTGAAATATATAAGCACACCTGCCTGAATCATTACAACAGGATTTATGTCTTGCTCTTACTATGATCTGTCTACAATTGCACATCACTCTAATTAGTTAATAACCATGTGCATCTACTGTCAACAGTTTTCCCTACTGGGAAATCTAGAGAGCTTTACTTTGTATCACAGTACACAAAACCATGTAACCTGGCTTGGTCTGAGTCAAAACTCAAGTTAAATTTAAGACCAAACCCTAGGGCTCAGAAGCAGGAAGACAAAGGAGATGCTTTGGACCAGGACTGTGCTCATTTGAGTACTTGACAGGTAGAACAGTGTAATCTTGAGTAATACAAAGCAGCAAGTAATCTAGTTTATGGTAGCATGAGTAATATGACTTTCCCATGAAAATACATTGGGTTGAAAAGAGAAATAGGAGACATTTTACTAAAGAATCCCAAAATTAAGAGAGAGTCTGGCATTGAGACTGGTCTGACATTACAGCTCTTAGATGCAGCAGAGCTGAAAAAAAAAAAAAAAAAAAAAGCCTCACCATGCAGCTGAGTATCAGAACATTCACACATTTAAAAATACACACAGGTACACACAATCTCCCTAAACTCAGCTCCAAGGCTTTTTCTGAGTTGGCTGGACACACCAATTCTTTGGCTAAAAACTGTAAGTCTTTTCTGCCCAGTGGTGCTTTAGTGCTTTCCTGGCTGCAGGAAGGTACATTTGTACTGTGTCAGATTTCTGAAGGTACTCAATGCCATTCTGTGTTTAGCTGCAATATGACAAATGATGTTTTAGGGGAATGAAAGTGAACTAGATGAAAACATGGAATTAAGAAGCCCTTTAAATAGCAAAAAGCTTTCTCTTTTTTGTCTTAAAAAACAAATAAAACAAAAGTATCTGTCTCCTGAAAAACAGGTCTTCTTACCACATTCCAGAGAACATCCTTCACTGAAAGTAATATCATCAATGGCAACAGTTTCGTATTTTCTCTGGGTTTCCACCATTCCCAAAAAGATAACCTGCAGAGATTAACAGCAAAGCACAATAATTGGCATTGGCCAGTGTCATAAACCAAAGTCTAGTACAAACAGTTTCTGTCTAGTATAGAGAAACATGAGAAACTCAAATCATGCACTTAACAATTCTGGAGGATTACCATTCTGTTTTTTTCACATATCAGCACAGATATATTTTAGACGATTATTAGATTATTAGGAAATAATCTAATTAAAGAATGAGGCAGTATCTAACAGGAAAGATCTGAAACCCACAATAAAATACATAAAAATCTAAGCAAGAATTACAACAGTTAAGAAATACAAAAAATGTTTTATTGAGCTATTATTCCACCAGAGAATGGAAATAAGAACCTTCTCTGGCTGTTTTCAGAATTTATCAGAGACCTGGAGCAAAGTCAGAGCAATAAAGACCAGGAGTCAGAAGCCTTTCATCATGTTTTTAGCCAAAACAAACCTTGAGGAGTACTTGGTCAAGTGTTATTCTGCTGTAATGTTACAACAATGATTTTTTTTTTTTTCCCTAACAAAGTTTTTCAGACATAGGAAGTTGCAAATATTTCACATTTCCATCTTAAGAGCATATTTCAATCAACATTCATAAATGTGGTGACTACCACAGTTTTTCTGCAGTGATATAAAAATATGGGGTTTTTTTAAGTTCTTTTGATATAATGACGTTTATTTCATTTCATATGGATATTTACCTGGAAAGAATAACTATGCTAGACTACATATTAACAGCATCTTAACACATTCAAGGATATGTGAATTAAGTATAGTACCTTGGGAATTGATTTTGTTTCAGAAAATAATGTTTTTGTGCTGTTGAATGTTGCTACAACAACAAACATAGTTACTCTGTACTTTGGTGACATCACCAGTAGAAAGACAAGTAGTATATTCATATTACAGGGTTTCAGATAAGGCTTTAAAACTATCCAGTGCACTGTTTTGTAATTAGAAACACAAGAAATATTATTCGGTATCAAGGATTTGACAGATATTTGACTTTTTCATGGATTTTTCATTGTGAAGACAAAAATCTAGTTATTCATAACTTCATTTTTTTATATACCTTTATATATAGTTTGCAGCTACGTCTTAACAGTCTGATTTAATTTTAAGTGAGAAAAAGTGATTTAGACAATGTTGTCTCAATTCAATGGTGAAAAATCAGAGGTGGCTCTAAGTTCATGTTCCATGTATCTAACTTATGTTTCCTCAAAACTCATGAACAATCTTTGTGTGGTCAATATAATAAAAAGCATAAACTTAAAATGCTTGCTTTAAATTTATGTGTTATGTCTCTACAAAAAGCTCTCCACTGACTGGGGTTTTTTTAAACATTCAACACATTCTGGTATTCTGAAAAGTTTCTCCAATGGCAAAAGGAAACACCTATTTCTATTTAGAAGTGTTTGACTATAGGAGGGGACTCAGAAGCCCTGAAGTCTATGAAGGGTTTCTTCTGAATGAACTAGAAGGAAAGGCAGTGCTACAACTGTGAACATCCCTCTAGAGAAATGTCAGTTCGATTTTTTGCTTAATTGTGTTTAAACTTCCCCTCTTCCAGATGACAGAAAACTGTGCTAGATGCCTCCAGCTGCTCTGGAGTCTTAAAAAAAGATTACCTGGCCTTTATCCAGCACAGATACACATCAGTCCCATAATAATGACATTGACTCCTATCCACATTTATTTAAGCAAGAAATTTTTCAGTTTTCCCTTTCACACAGAGTCTGGAGTCCAAAAATCTGTAACAAAAATGTCTACATAAGGACACAATCTCCTTATAACTGTAATTAACAAATGCTGCCTAGTATGCAATATCCACAGCCATCAGATTTAAAATTGCAGCTACGTTAGTGTCAAGGAAAGCTATAGTGGAGATCAAGGTGGGATCCAACACAGGATGAGCTCCCCATCCTGTGCAGCCACAGGGACAGATTCCCAATACAGCAGCAAAGCCCTAGATAAAAACACATGAATCAGGCATGAAGACAAAATGGACCCCAAGCCTAGAATCATCTCCCTTAATGAAATCTGAGAGACAGAACTTTGTTGTCAACAGAACAACAGGGAGAAGTAGTTTAGGAGAGCAAACCACAATACAGTTCTACAAAATCCATCCAAAACAGACATACTGAGCCTGGCACATGTTGAGTAACTAAAGCAGTGGAAGTCTTCATATTTCAGAATTCCCTACAAGACAGAGCAAACCAAATCCCCTATCTCATAAAGATAATCAGGACTGTTGCTTTTATTTTTCCCTTTTTTTTTTTAAGTCTGAAGAGACAAAAGTACGAAGTAGCCAACATCAAAATGAGCAAGGAAAATAAGCAGTGGAAATTAAATTTTATTAAAATTTCACTTCAATTGATAAAAATACTCAGGCATTCCAGTTCAAAGAGTTTTCTAAACCTCCCCCAAAAAATATTTCCTTTCCCCCCCCCCTTCCTGTTTTGTTTTTTTTTTTCCATAGAAACTTTAAACATCAAAGTTTTATCTGGAAAAATGCCACAGGTAGCCCTGTAGGCTGATCTTGTCATATCAGAAGAACAAGTGTAAAAGGGTATGACCAGCATCTTGCAAATTGTTACTGGAGGAAAAATTAAGCAAAGAAAGTTTACTCTGCCTCAGGCTCTAGGTTTGGCCAGATGCCCAGATATGTTTCTTTAGTCAACTGTAGTGATTACTGCAGTGAGTTTGACACATGCCTCTTTAAAGCTGGACTGTGCCCATCAGTTCACTTTATAGAGGCCAAAGGATAAAAAGGTCTACAAGCAACAATCTAATTAGGATTTGATTCAGCAATTTAGAGGAAGAAGATGACATATTATACTAACCATTCCCAGACTCACTCAATTTTCAAAACAGTACAAAGGATGAAAAAGTAAATCTAAAAGTAAATTATTCTGGTACCATCTCAGATTGCTATACATGCACGCAGATCAGGTAGAAGCAAGTTATTGATAACTAACAACATTTATTCTTGTGAATACTGACTCAGCAGTCAGATACAGGTATTTCATTTCTCAGTCAGGGTTGAGCAGGCAAGTATTTAAAAAATCCAGAACTTATTGGATGCTTTAGCACAATGTTACCTGTGCAAGTCAAGTAATTTTTCTCCTATGGGTTATTGAAATGAGTTTTTACTCTCATGCCTTGAGGTCTATATGCTAACCAACTCTTCACAGAAACTACTGTAGGACAAAATGTCTCTAAATTCTTCTTTCCCTCCAGTATTATTCATAGCAGTGATTACACAGACTATGATATTATAGCCCTAAGTTACATATCTTGTGCTAATGTTTTGTGTAAATGCACATGTAAAAACATTTAAATAGCCTGCAACTTGCATTTTTTTTTTTCATCAGCTTGGAGGAAAAAAAGCAAACATATGCATGTGTGTTGTGGAAAAGGCTCAAAGCTATAATAAATATTTAAATACAGTATTTGTGACCTGAAGCATCCAAATAGAACAGTTTCTCATAGTACACAACAGTAGCTCCTATATAAATCAAACCTTAAGCATGTTGGTGCAGTTAGACTGAGACTAAAAGAATACTGTGTAGAAAGTTAAGAACCCATGTTTATAACCTCTATGGTCAGATAGATTATTTATGATACAATGAGGTTTTTTTATTTATGATACATGCACAATTTAATTAAGGTTTTTCATTAGTTTTAACACCACCAAGAGACAAAAAAAAAGAACATATTTGTTAATACCATTTATGATCTGCTAAATGGCTTCTCTCTTTTTTACCTAAGGTAAAATGAGGATAATGATGATAATAATGATGATGATAAAATGCAATAAAATAAGGATAATTTGCAAAATGTTCAAGTATTAGTTATTAAAAAAACCTGTAATTTATCAAATATTTAACAAGTGCAATTTACAGTCAACTCAATTTACTAACCTCATACTTTTCAGAGCTGTTTACTGTGATGGTATGTTTTTTCCACTGATCTTGCAGTTCTCCTGAAACTTGCCAGATGTTTGTAATAGTATCTTCAGGGAGCTTTTGAAGCCCCACCCTCAATGTTCCACTCATTTGACTGATCCAATAATGAAATGTAATCTAGGACAAAAAAGGTCTGATTATTCCAGGAAAGTACTGTGACAAACCATGAAATACAAGAAGTATGTATCAAAATACCTGGCAAGCGTGTTCTTCATCAGTTGGAAGGAAAACATTGGTCCTTAATGCTGCAGAAGATGACCATGTTTCAGAGGACAAAGAGAGGAAATAAGCTATTAAAAGGAATAAAAACCGAATCTTAGAATCTTGGGGAAAAGCACTGTAAAACAGTAACACCAGAAAAAAGAGAGGCATATATATTGGTATGAATTAAAAATCAAAAAGCCAACTAGAAGTTTTCCCCAGAAAAGGTCCCTATCATGACTTGTAGCCATTGTCTGCCAAGCTTTTGTTCAGATTAAATATTGACACAATATTGCTCCATGTTCCTGCTAAAATTTCAAATAGGTTTCTAAAATGTTTCATATGCTGATGGCTTGAATACTCAAGTAACAAGTGCAAAATTTTGGGACAAAATAAAACTAATTCAGTAAACTGGTCAAAGAACTTCAATCCCAGTTATCAAATAGATTACATTTTATACCTAAACAAGAAACTAGTGTGACCAACAATACAGATTTATTGAAACAGGTGAGGTCTTCAAGTTGGATGGGGATGGTGTTCCTCTGGTCCACAGGACACGGTTCTGTTTCTTGGCCACTCAGAAAACTGTCTTATTGCAGAGAGAATTGTAGAATCCCTGTACACACTCTCAATACAAAAGGGTTGTCTTCTGGATCTGAGCACCATTACTTCCATTAAAAAAAAAAAAAAACCAAACCAAAAAAAAAAAACCAAAAACCAAAAAGTTCTAATTAAAGCTTTGCTTCTGAAAGTGTAACAGGTCAACAAGAGTCAATGAAATACAGCTGTTGTTATGCCTTTTGACTAATTATGTCTCTTCCTAACAATATTGATTCAAAACTTTTAAAAGATGGAACATGACCATCCTATTTCAGAATACCAAATACCGTTAGTCAAAATTTAGTTCTTTCTGAAGATTTCAACAATTTTAGATCTTAAAGGATGCAAGGGAAAAAATGAAATCAACCTATAGATGTATTTTTTTCTTCCCTTCTCTCTTTCCCAAACTCCAAGCAATGTCAGGCTAATTGTTGCCCTCTGACATTAACAATTAAATGAGAGAGACGAAGGAGAAAAAAGTCAAGAGGGACTGAAGGAATTAAAATAGGTCATAAATCTTAAGACTACCACAGAAACCAAGTATCAAAGAATAAGTAGGAACATCATTTATTCTTAAAAATACTTCCCATCCCTATGTGCAACTGGAAAGTCACAAACAAAAGACAACAAGGCTATCTCAGTGCTGAAGCCAGCTGAACACTCATCCCTTGGGAAGCATTTTGTATCCTGGTACCAGAGCAGTGGCAAAGCTCCCTCTAGGTTCTGTAGTCCTTTCATGACTGTACAGGCAGCACTTTCAGAGCCTGCCAGCTGCAAGGATATTCTTCCTACCCACAACAGATGGCTTGGTGCCTCACCAGAGTCCTATCCCTGACTCCAATCTGTTTCATTGGCTTTTAATTTCTCCAGAATTCTGAACTCTTTTCTTTTAATTCCCTAAAGATAAATGTATCTAAGATTCATAAACCTGGTTATTTTTCATCTGCTACAGGAATTTTAAGTCTTATACAGATGGGGTAGAAATAGTAATATTAAAAAATGATTAACAGTGATTTTACATGAAACCTCTGCATAAATAACAGGTTTCAATTGTTATAGACAGGCTGTGTTTTGTGGATTTTTTTGAAGTGGTTGTCACTAGTCTGTTCAACTACATTTTGAGTGAAAGCAAGAACCATGAGAAAAAGAAAAAAGTGTTGGATTCTAGTAAATGATTACATAAATCTTCAAAGGAGTTACATGTACTGAGTGATCTTTGCTCTTCTGCTAATGTGCAATTACTTATTCTGATGGCAGAAACTCTGCCCTTTAATACTCTGCCACAGAGCATAATCTGCTCAATTGTCACCATACAACATAATTTCTGGTATTCAAGCAGGAATCAACATAAAATTGATTACAGTCTGTTGAGTCATGAGCAGCAGGAAAACTTGAATAGCTGCCATAAAGAGATAAATACCTCCCAGGCCATTGGAACCAGTATTCTGAAAACAAAAGTACAGTTTAGCTATTCTCCAGTTTCCAGGTAGAAAAACTGGAGAACATACATATATAAATATATAAATTTATATATACACATATAGACACAGCCTGAATAAAATACATTTAAATCTTCAGTTCACAGATCTGAGTACACAGCCTCTCAGAAATCAGAATAGGTACAAGTTTCAAGTTTTCTGTTATCTGATCAAAATAACAGACTAATAAGTTTCCTGCACAGTTCAGACCTGGCAGGTACAATGGTGACTGAGCACCCAAAACAAGTCACTGGGAATATGCAAGTGACTGAACAGCATACTTGCTCTGAAGCAAATACTTGAAGATAATGGTTCTCAATCTTCTGCTTGTTTGGGTGTCTGCACAGGTTAAATTTTTCCCTCCACATCAGTTTTCCACAAGATAAGGGTAATGTTTTATATTCATTATAAGCAGGAATAACTTTTAGGTCTTTGCTGTATCCTGAAGCAGTATACACTCCCTAGAAACTTCAACTAGAGCAAGACTGCTGTCTAGTCAGTTAATTTTAGCCAAGGGTTTTCTATATTTTTATTCCTTATTTTTTGTCTTTTATCTGCTTCTTGAAATGTTCTTACTTTAAAATGCTTCACAACTCACATAATTGAAAAAAAGTTTAGTTTATGAAAAAGATTTGGTAGTTGCTAAAACTTATGTGCAAATATCAGTTCAAATCAACATTTACTGAAGAGTAACCTTAATTTCAGAAGCACAGCACACACAGCAAGATTTGTTTGTACGCTGTACACAAGCAAAAAACAACCTTGTTAGAAGCACATTGCATAGAAAAAGTTTCTTCGTTACAGAAAATCATGAAAATTGTCAACTGTGGGATGAGAGATTGCAGGAAAATGTAAAATAGACTTGTTTCTTTTTTTTTCTGTGGGGAAAAAAAAAAATTGTGTCATTTTAATTTTGCTGATTTCTAAGCAAGTTTTCCACTCATTCACCTTTAAACCACCAACTTACATTACTCATTATATGGAACTTCTACCTGGTTGGTAGCTTACGTAGTGTGTAGGAGGTGCTGCTGACTTCAGAACAGTTCAGATTTCCACACTCCCAGATAATTACAGTTTGGCAACAAGGTGAAAAACACCTAAGCTAATCAGGCTCACAACTACACTTTAATTGCATATAGGGATGGATTCTTGTGCACTCTCTAACATTGTCTGACTGGGTTCAGGTGCTTGTTCTGAGGGCTGCTGCAGCACTGCTTGTGCACAGAAGTGAGAAGGGGTGGGTGGAGAGAAAGGTAAAGAAAATGACAGAAAATATGAAGAAGTGAATTAAACAGCTTGGGGTGATAGTTTTGACATCTTTACTGTGAGAGATTAGGCAACAGCATAAAATTCTTTCCCTCCTTCCTTGTTTTCTTACAGGTCTTCTAATAGCTTTGGAAAACAGGAGAAGGTTTACTGCAGCTAAAAATGTTGGCTCAAGCCAAGCTAAAAAGTTATGAAGAAAATCATGTATGATTCATGAAGAAGCCAAGTTTTGGAAAGGAGAGTTAACTTGACAATTGGACAGTTATAAAGGACATATTATTTCTGAGTACAGGGCAAATTAATTGCTTATTTGAGGGACAGTCTTTGATGTAAAGTGGAATTGTAATACAATTTAGAGAGGAATTGGCTCAACCAGGCTATCAAATCTCTTCCTGCCTCCAGATCCAAAGTCATCTTCTCTCAAAACATTTGAAGCAGTCATATTAGCCATAGATAATATATACAGACACTCTGAGCCTTCAGTAATTCAAGAAGAGATGAAAATATACCTGAAAATGGAGGATACAATATTCATTTCCAGACTCTGCAACCATCAATGCTGAAAACACCACCTGATATCTCCAAAACAGGTAAAGGTCATTCCAGTAGACAAACAAGACTCTTAATGACTGATTACTTGCCCCTCTATGATAGTAAGAATTGTTTTCTGCAATATTGTAATTTTTACCGGAATTCGGGGTTATTATAAGTACAATTACCTAAAACCTAGAAAAAACTATCAGTAACCATGTGGCAGCATACAACTGAACTTTCAAGAAAGAAGTAAAATTGAGCAAATAAATGAACAACTACATAAGTTGGGGGAGCTCATGGTTTCTTCAATGAGCATGAGGATTCTCACCACTCTCATTCCCACTGTGGTCAGAGTACGGTGGTCCCGTGCCAGATCTACCATTTCTTCTTATCCATCCAGACTGTAAATTCAATTCTTGAAGAGCTTTGCATGGGTCAGTTTCAAAATCACACTTTTCATGGAAGGAACCTGCATTGAAGCAAGGAACAAAAAAATTTAAAACTCACATAGAAAGGCAAAGGGATATTTTCTCACCATTTCTTGCTATTTAATTAACATCAAAACATGCTGAATGGCCTCCTAAAAATGTAAGAGACACCATGATCTTTATATCATAAACAAAGAGGGCAAAGAGAAGTAAGAGAGAATGAAAAACAAACAAACCCAACAAACCAACCATCAAGCCCATATCCCACCAAACCAAACTAAGACCAGTCCATTCATATTAAATCACTATAATGTGCTTTTTCTAAACAAATTTGTGTATAGCTATCTACTTGTAGAAGAACTGCCCAATCTATCATAGTTTATATGCAGAGGCTGTTCTTAAAACATACTGCAACTATAGGCTGAGGAATTTCACTACGTCCCCTGTTTATCCAGTGTTCTTTCACAGAAAGGCAAAATTTTACACCGTAAAATTACAAGATAGCAAAAGCTTTTTATTCTATTGTTCTTTTGCTGTTGTTGGTTTGTTGTTTGTGGTTTTTTCCCCCCTCATCATTTTTCAACCTGCCTTTATAAAAAGGCACTTGAAATAAAATCCCATTCTCAGGAACACGCCAGCAAATAAAAACATGGTAGGGAAGGACTGTACTTCTTCCTCTTCCACACTCACCTCTAGGGCAGTGTAGGTTAGAAAAGGGAGGTAGAACATGGCCTTCTGGCACAGGATCCAGTTCAGTGTATCAGTTCATTCAGGGAATTCAAGGTAGTTATGTGACCAGATAAATAATTGCTTACTAGGAGGGATGGAAAGAAGGGGTTTTTTCTGCTCTGGTGTCACATAACCATTTATTTGCATTGCATGCAAGCTGAATGAAAGACCTTGGATGTGCCTGATAGGCTGGACAGCCCCATCTCATGAATCACTTATTGCAGTGGTGGAAGGACTTAAAAAGAAACCAAAGGCCTAATCAGATGGGTCTTAATAAACAAGCTTATTAAGCTCATCTGCAATGCTACTGCAAACAGAGTGGCTTTATTCACTGTATTTTCTCCTGTATTTCATCTGTATTTTCTCTTACGTGACAGAGGAAGTGAGATTAAGACTTTGACTTCTAATCAAGATTCTGGTTAGACAGGAGAAGTACCATGCTTTCATAGCCCCCAAACTGGTGTTTACTGCAAGTTTCTGATGATGCTTTTGGTCTATTCTATGTTAACACAGTTCACTAATAATTTAAAACAAAGTTGCAACAGCTCTGTCTATAATCACACTTTGATGTCATATTTCACAACTTTCACATATGGATCAATGTACTGAAACAATTAATTGTGAGAAGGGAAAATTGATCTAGTTCACATAAGCATTCCAGACTCAAATTAATATGCAGATTGGCTGATTTGTCAACCAACTTTTTATTTCTGTTTTTATTCTTTAGCTCTTTAAATGGCTGAAAAGCATGTCAGTGGTTTGTCAAAAGCACAAGCACATCTGAGGCATATCTGCTTCACATCACATGAAATGCACAAAATCGGGTTCACTTTTTCCTCAAGAAGCTTTTTCCTTCCTTTCTCACAGATGAAAAAGCAATTTGAAATCAAGATGCACAAAATAGGAAGAACAGTACTTTTTTAATTTAAAAAAAATAACCATTCATGGTTATTTTCTAAGGCAATATTCATTTTCACAGAAAATATAACTTCAGGGCAAGCCAATTTAAATTTGCTGGAAGATAGTTTTACAAAGATTAAATCACTGCTTAGAGACCAAATGACCAGAAGGAAATGCGTGGGATATTCTAAGTATATATACATATATATATATATACACATTACATATATATATATATATATATATATATACACATTACATATATATATATATATATATATACACATTACATATATATATACTTATATGTACTTATACTTTTTTTTTTTTTTTTTGAGAATTTCCTGTGAACAAACCAAATATTTAAAATAACCTCTAAGGAAAAATTCCAAGTCTCAGAGAAACACGTTACAGTTTAAGGTTGTATTTCAACTGTGCATATGTAAAAAATGTCAGGTTGGGATATTCTGGAAGGAAAATATTTTTAAGAGTCCTCTAGTATAGTAGCTCAGAGATAAAAAGTGACCCTGGGGTTTATTGCTTCTTTCTCAATGCTGTAACAAAACACAAACTAACCAAGTATGAAGTCCAGAATGACAAAATGTATCATCTGAAACTTCAATTCTGGCATATTTTCTGTACAGAAACATCCTTAAACCTGAGTAGAGCCCATAGAAAATAGCAGGGACCAGTTACAACCATGAGATCACAGAGCTGAAAGTAGAAAAATAATTTTGCAGTAAGACCAAACAAGAAGAGTGGGTGGCAGCAAGATCAATCTTCAACTGAAGCCTTGGTTTGTATCTTTATGACTGACAAAAAGTCCTCTCCTGCAGTGATCCAGAGCATTATCCAATCAGGCCTAACGTCCACAGGCTGTATCACAGAGCCTACCTAGTTCCACATCTTTTGCTCATCCATATTTTAAATACACCATTATCTGGTATTTAGATCTCTCACAGAGCCTCTAGGCTGATTTTTCTAAATTAGTCTTGGGAGCAAATTTAATTTCTTTCATATAAGCATCTGCATACAGCAGTATTCACTCAACAAACAAGTGTAAAAACTTCTATAAAAATTAATGGAAGAATACATCTCTTGCTTCATACTCTGCAGTCATAACAGAACGTTCTGCCTGCAGGAAATATTCCTTTCTAGGGAAACCAAGACCAAGCACAATGATGATTTCAAAGCTGTGTGGTGAAATGTAGCATAACCATCTCTTGTGTGAGTGATAAAAAAATATGCTAACTCGAGACGCATTAGTCACACATCGGGGGATTCAACAGGATTATTTTCCAGCCACTGGCATTTAATACAGAGTACAACCCAAAGAATACAGCCCCAAAAAAGTTTAAAAATGTATTGGTATCCAATACAGTCTTAACAACTGTCTCACTTTCAGAGAGACAAAAATTACATCTGCTAGAGCTGTTCCAGATACACACCTGTATTTTGTTTGGGGTAAACAGGCAGTTATGTTGAAAGAAGAAAAAGTCCATGTATCTGGGCACACAGATTTGAGGAATCTGGATTTAAGGTACTGCTCTCTCTCCCTAATTCCATCTCGATGCTATGTTCATTAATGTGCTCAATTAGCATTTTTCAGTGCTCACAGAAACCTATGGACTCATCTAACAACTATTTACTTCACAGTAAAGCTAAACTCCCCAAAAACAATACGTATAGCAACTTCTTTTGTTGCACAATGAGTGGAAGAATTTAATTAAGCTTTTATTTTAAATTAGAAGTTTTTAAAACCTAAGCTCTTCTTTGCAATCCAGACCAAAGATCCTCAAAGAAACAGGACTATATTATGTATCATATGAAATAAATTGCATCATGGTTTTGTGTTACAGTATTCTGACCTCAGTAGATTTCTGGTGCAAATTTAGGTAGACATCAACAGTTAAAATTCACTCTCATTTCTTAGATCCTTTTTTTAAGGGAAATAGCAGTGACAGCATACATAGCCTCTGAATGTGACAAAGCTTAAGCTAGGATTATCAGCTAATGAATTCAAGAAAATACTCCTCCTTTCCTAGACTGAAAATAAATTAAAAACCTGTTGTCTTCTATGTAATTTATACATAGATATAGGCATTTTGGATTCAACCTGAATTTCAGCAAAAGATTTTTCCACTAATTAAGGAAAAAAGTAACAATTGCTAAACCTCCATTGAATTTATGTGGATGAGGAAACACTTTCTTAGCCACACAATATCCATATGAAGATTAATGAAAGAGTTGCACCGAGGTTGAAAATTAAGCAGGGAAATCAAGCTGAAACAGGAAGAAACTGTGCTTAGAAAATCAAAGGAAAAAGAAGGTAGGAAAAAACAAATAACCAAACATTTTTTGTAACATAAAAAAAAATTCACCTCCCCTTAGCTCTCCTGCCTCTTTTAATTACCCACTCATATCATACTCCGAAGCCCACCAAGACTTACCTTGTTTCTCATCATTGCTGTCTCCACAGTGGTTGGTGAAAACACAGAGGTCCCCAAATGAAGCAGAGAAGCCATCACCACACTGGCATTCCTTTTCCCTAGATGACTGAACATATACCAGGGCAAGGCAACATAAGGCACATAAACACATGAAATTGTTCATGGGCTATGTTACTGTCCAAGATTTCACTTGGACAAGAATTACTTAAACTATCTAGTATTGGTCATGAAGTGTTTTTTAAAAAGGCTGCGTTTACATACATTTCTCTTAAAGACAGTTTTAGAGCCTCACTTTCTGAATCTATAGCTTAAGTGAAATATGGCTTCTAGGAAGCAGACTTTCAACCCAGTGTGACTTCGGATAATATTTAACAGAATTATAATGTTGGTTTATGACTAAAAAATTTTTGTGCATGCTGTACAAGTCAAGTGTATATCATTAACTTACTGAATGGATTTATTGCCCAATAGTATGCAAATATATTAGATAAGAAAATAACAGAACAATAGACTAAAATTGCTAAGTGACCAACATAAATAATTTTTCTCAGAGGGTGTCAGCAAATGCTTACAAAACGTATCAAGACTTTTTCTCAAATGTAAAAAAACAGTTGGGAAATTCAAGGATGGTTTTATATCAAAGGAATTATGAGTGACCAATCTAGGGAAACAATTTTCAGAGCCTGTAGACATATGATGCCAGTAGTATAGTGGTATCTATTATTTACTTGGGCTACAACAGGAGATAATGACTAAATAACTCTTGGGGACCCAGTTGTTAATGGAATGATATCTGCAATCACAATTTACATAACTGCATGAAGGGACTGGCTATTAATGAATACATACCAAATTACTAGATTCCTGCATTTTCTGGAAAAAATCATATTTTCTGTGATACTACTAGTAGTTTCCCAAGGTTACGAAAATCTTAGATACCTAGGATCCCATATCTGAATTCTTATTTACAGTGAACAATATTATCATACAAACAAGGTCAGATTTTGTTGTACTTATAACTTGCTACCCATTCCAGGAATCCATCATTAGGGGAAACTACCATCAATATCTATTCAAAATATATTACCCTGCCAATATATAATCCCCATCCCCATAATTTGCATAATAACTAGTTCTGAAATAGTGCAGTTAGAAGAAAAAACTGTATAGAATTATAGAATGCTTTGGGTGTAAATGGATCTTAAAGTTCATCTAATTCCAACCCCTCTGCTATAGGCCAGGACACCTCCCACTAGACCAGGTTGCTCTAGGCCCCATACAACCTGGTCTCAAACACTTCCAGGGATGGGGCATCCACACCTTCCCTGGGCAACCTGTTCCAGTCTCTTATTACCTGCATAGTATAGAATTTCCTCTTTATATCTAATCTGAATCTCCTCTCTTCAAGTTTTAAAACATTGCCCCTTGTCCTCTTGCTACACAGCTATGTAAAAAGCCCTACCCCAGCTTTTTTGTTGGCCCCTTTTAGGTATTGGAAAGCTGCTATAAAGTCACCTCGGAACCTCCTCTTATCCAGGATGAACAACCCCAACTTCCTCAGCTGTCTTCATAGCAGAGGTGCTCCAGCCCTCTGATCCTTTTTGTGGCATAGTTAGGAGTGACACAACAGTTCCTCAGTAAACTGTCAGGCTTTGCATTGTGTAAATAGATAACATAACAACCCAATCTGAACTCACCCAGCAGAGATGGACATAGCTAAAACGTTCCTTACAAATGGATTCCATCAGTACCAGAGATGGAAGTCAGAGCACTGATTTACAGTCCCTGTGATGCAAAATCAACTTTAAATTTGTCAACTGTGTTTCAGTGAACTCAGTGTCAGAACTCAGTTCTGACAAATTTTTCACATGGATGAATCAAGGATCTTCAAATTGATGAGCGGGAGTAGGAAGAGATATCAAGCAAGTGCAAAAAGCCAACCTTGTGAGAGATTGAATCAACTTATTTTGTTCAGCCTAGCAACAAGAGTAAACAGGGAAATTATAATAATGAAGTAATTTAAGTGCTTTAGATGCCTCAAACCCAGGGGAAGGGGATATAGTAGGAAAAGGACAAAATTATTGCAGAAGTTAAGACAATACTAGCCCATGGAAAAGGACTGAAAACTAGACAAAATTAGGGTCCTAAGCCTGGCAGCTCCCTAACAGGAACAGTGGGATGAAAAAAAAACACATCCAACATCTCTTATTACTTTACTTTACTAAGGTAAAGTTGTTTTACTTTACTAAAAGGATCACACAATGGTCCAAGGGGCAACTTGTTGTAAGTGACTGATGCCATCAGCTCTGGAGATTTCTTCACCTGTAAATACCCAAAACCAAATGACTGAAATGCACATAGCACTGTGCTCAACTCCAATTTGCCTGTTGTCCCTAGTGAGCAGAATTAAGACAAGGCACACCTCTGGAACTAAAGCGTGCTGATTAGGAAGCACAAGTACTGTAGGATCTTGAAAGAGGGAACCTATGTCTAGAGGTATATTGATCACTACAGGTATCTATTTTCATAAGGTAAGAAATCTCTTGTTAGGGTACAAAGACTACTACTCCAACACTGCCTTAAGGCTGGAAGTCCAGGGTCTGACCCAGCTTCCTATTATCTCCAACACCTGAGGCAGACACATGCTTATTGTAATTAAGGTTTCAGTTCTGCCCAAGAAAGCATTTTCCAGCTAGTCGGGTTCAACTCCACTCTTTTAATCACCTTCTGTGGATATGTGCTTCATGGTCATGTTGTGTCCTCAGGCCATAGAGCTGATTGAAAAACTTCCTGAAGAAGAGCTACTAATAAATTAATTGAGAGTTCACTAATGTATATGAGTACATTAAGAACAGGTGCCACTGAATTGTTTTCTTTCTATCCATAAGTACAACTTGGATGAGAAGTTTGTTTATATAAAAAAGGTATTCCACACATTTTCATATCACAATATTTGTAAAGGTTTAAATGTTTTATGTTATTTAACTGCTGTGCTTTCCAATATATTTTCTCAAACATAAACATTTCATCTCACTTCTTCTTCTCTACATCTTCTAAAACCCCTACTCATATTGTTGCCCTTCACAACTACAGGATTTCCCAGTCTTTCAGATTTTTTAAACTTCTGCTGAAATACTCTAAGTTTTTGTCTTGCTTGGCTGTAGGATGAAATCTGTATAAAAGCTTCATGAGCAAGAGGGTAATTTTTAGCAGAAACTGGTGAGCATTTCCATTTTTATTATGCTCTAAAACATTATTAAGAGGCAAAATTGTATGAATTAAACTAAACAGGCTCACCATAAGATCTGTTATGAGCGGAAACAGATGAAAAAAACACACCAAACATCCAGAAATCATTTAGGGTGTTTTCCAATAATATTTAGTGAAAAAAATTGGTATTTCAGTGAAGATCTTAAAAAAAAAGAAGTACAAATCCAAAGAAAAGGTGTCTCTTTTGCAGGTGTGGGGCTATGTACAAGTAGGGAGAGTTTCTTGACAAATGCAAAAAAATATGCTATTCTTATTCTCATGTAAAACTTCCAGTTTTTAATTGTCAAATTGGAATTGAATTACTTCTGTAAAGTAAAAGAAAGTCAAGCAATCATAGTAAATCCAAACTGATCATTTTTTAACAAGAATTGACAGTATTCCTTACTTTAATGTGATAACTGCAGAACATAAGAGGGCTGAGCTAGTGACCAAAGGCTTTACAGGTAGCAGAGGAAGACAAGAACCTTTCTAGGGCAAATCACCCAGAGGTATCTCTGTCTCAGTGAAACAACTCCTTTAGCAGTGCCTGTGTTTTCCATCCACAATAAGACAAGCTTACCCATCTAGGTAAAAGAAATCCTTCCTGTGGTCTGTCTGCACAATTCACATTTGTGTAAAACATAACATTAGTTAAAACTAACATCGATATCAGAAAGAAGAAATCTGGGAGAAAAAAAATCTCCGTGGGCTTATTTCCCATAACATGAGCAGAACCAGCAGAGCTGAGAATTGTGGCTGTAATAATATTCAGCTTTAGTCCTGAAACATATCCATGTGCCCAAGAGCTAGAAATTAGGCTGTTAAAACCTTGAGGGAGTCTCAACAGATCATATATTTTCCAGCTCTTATTTTCAGAGATTAAATGGAAAGGTGACATTCTCAACAGAGAATAGCTCTTTGAAAATATACTTTCAGTGCTATTAATGCAAAATTGAACTTTATGCAATAAAGACACATGCATGGTTTGGGAAGAGTCCTAGGAACTAGAGCACTTGGAGGATTAATGATAGAAGCTTAACACTTACAAAATGAAATTGTGTAAAAATTAGAAAGCACACTTCATTTTGAAAAAAATAATTAAAATAAACCACAGAGTTACTATTTGCTGTCTCAATAAAGCAGGTTTCCCCAAAGTCTAAAATGCTTAATTATGCTTCTTAAATTAACCCAGAAAATACTGGAAGTTGTATTTAGAGTAAAATCTTCTTAATTTGAGCTACACAATACCTAGAGCAATTTCAGACTTTAAGAAACCGTAGGAAGCATTATGTCACTGTTATTAATATTTTTTTATTTTATACCACTATAAAAAAAAAAAAACAACAACCCTGCTTTAAAATTAAAACATCTAAGATAAATTAATTTCCATCTTGAGGTATTACTGAGTTAGTGTGAAATGTAACACATCCTCAAAAGTCATCAGAAGATTAGAACCCTACTTACTGTTTCTTACCTCTTGTTATAATGTTACTTTGTATTTTTAGTGGATTAAAGAATAAAGACAAAAAAAAAAAAAAAAAAAAAAAAAACAAAACAAAAAACAAACAAACAAAAAAAACCAATCTCTTTCTACGCTTTCCTAGGAGGGCTGCCAAGACACAGGAAATTTTCCCCTACTCTAGAAACTCCCACAGAGCACCAACTGTAGGTACAGCTTCAAGGAAACTTGATGCTGCTTCAAATGATACTTCCAGAACCATCCCAGACAGAGAATGACCTAGAACCCATCCCTATGCTATCATTCTGATCTCCCAGTCACACAGGGCAGCCCCAGAGCTCCTGACTACTCTTAACAAAGGGTGCGGAATTATCAGGTTGAACATTCCCTGAAGAGCTGAAAGAAACCCATTATTCTCCTCAGTTAAAGGGAAAAAACCTAAATCCCATTCACACATCCCATTCAAATCTTCCACTCTAGCATGCAGCCTCCAGATCATCCTGAATTCCTACCTTTCCTCTCCAGTCCTTACCCAGCCTGCTGCTTCTGCCCATGTGATTCATCAACTTCACCTGCATTAAATCAAACACCTTTCAGCTGCTCTCTTAGAAAAAGGACCAGCTGCCAAGAAAATAGATTTTCTTTTACACAAAAGCTTGAAGTCTCTGAGTACCAATGCCAGAGAAGCTGCTGTGGCAAAGGTCCAATACCATGGGGGTAGTTCTTCAGCAAACAAAAATACTTCCAGGGCTGTTTTGAATGTAGTAGCAGTGTAGCAAAAACTGAAATAAAAGGAAATGTTTTCTCATCTCATCTACTTCTCCATGAAATGCACCACACATTGTCAGGCTCCAGCTGACAAAGGTGTCAATGAAGTTTTACATCACTGAGCATTTGTTTCCAAAGCTTAGCATGGCTGCTGGTTTTCACAGTCATATATTGCCTACCATCAGCAGCAATAGCTTTCCATCATCATCAGAGTTATTGGATGCTCCTATTGAATTAAAAAGTTTAAAAGTAATGTAACAGTTATATATAATGACAGGTTATTTCAAGTATGACAACAACCTTTTATTGCTTTTCCTTACTGATTTAAAATGCTAGACAGCTTCTATGAATTAGGCTTTTACTGCAGCAAAAAGACAACTCATCTGAGTAAATACATTCCTATTTTTTTTCAGCTATATAAGCAGCAGCTCCATTAAACAACTCTATGAAGATTTTAGCTGAGTATTATCAGAATTCAAGGAAAAATGGAGTCTCGAGAGTTCTTAGGTAGGCCAAATTTTTCCCTGAACTGATAAGCATTGAGAAGTGCACCACACTACAGAAAGGCAGAATTATTTCACCCACTCCAGTGGCTGTACTTCAGCATCCAATAATTTAAATCTGGAATATATGAAACACTCACAACCTTGCAAAAGGTAACAGAAAAATGCATAAATATGGAACTAAGAAATGTAAACAGTCTGATTTATGTTTAAATAGTCTAAACTTTCTAAGAAAATCTTCATTAATGTGGTTTCTGTACATGACTGTCCAAGTATCTAGCTCTTGTCTTCCTGTTATGTTCATCTCTACGATGTTCCTTTGGCTCCTTATATCAGAAGTTTCAATCCCCCTCAAGAAGCTTGGAGGAATATTAAAACAAGTCATCAGCACCCTGAAGTCTTCAACAGGAAGGCAATTAGGCCTTTTCTATATTAGGAGATCAACCAATAAAGGGCACAATGTCAGAATTCTCAGTGCTGCAATCTGCAGTTAATTTAATTTGTTAGCAGAATTACTTTCTAAAATTTTAAATAATACTGTTACATGCCTCCCACACATCTAAAAGCACTTACATAATGAAAGCATTTGAGCAGCAAAATGGAAACAAATCTGTCACCCACACAGAAGTATACTAATCTCCAAACCAACAGAAAAGGGCACCTATCCAAATAGCACCACAACACTGAGTCAATCATTGGCTTGGTTCCCTTTTGAAAAAAATAATTGGGATTGTTGTTGAGCTGGACTTTCCTAAATTTAAATCCCATTGAGTTTTGGAGGGAGAAAAGCAGAGACAGCAAGTGGTTGCACAGCTGCCTCTGCTAGGAAAAATAATCCTTCCACTTTTTTTAATCTATATGAAGGGGGCAGAGGCCAAGGAGGTGTTATACTCTTTTTTTTATACATTACCAGAAAAGTGAGTCTCCAGGGTTTTCATCTTCACAGGCTGGCATCTGTTTTAAAAATTATACTTTCCCCAACCTTTTGTCAAGGTCTGATATCAGAATGCCCAAAAAGAGAATTCAAGAGAAAACACGAAAGGATAGAAGTGCAACACAAAGCTTCAGCTCCTAAACTGCCTGGAGCCCAAACAGGGACATCAACAAGAAAATGAATACAACAGTGTATGAAAGTACATAAATTACCCACAGGAGGCAAGATTTGGCAAACCTCGCTTCTGGTGGACAGAGTGGGTGTTAGCTAACATTAATGTGCCTGTGTGTGTGTTTGGAAGGTTATGGCACTCTGGTGAAATTACCACTCATTGGAAAAGGGGAAACATAAGCCCCAGTTTCAAAAAGGGGAAAAAGGAAGACCCAGAGAGCTACAGGCCAGACTGTCTCACCTCTGTGCTCAGCAAGATCATGGAGAAGATCCTTCTAAGGCTCTGCTAAGGCACATAGAAAATATGGAGGTGGTTGATGGTAACCAACATGGCTTTACCAAGGCTGCTAGTGGAACACGTCCTGTCACATGGACAGGTTTTCAGATCAAAACAGAAAATTTGGTTGAAATACATTAATTCAAAGGACCTTTTAGTGAATATGTAGCAAACAAAGTTCTTGCAGTCCTATCCCAGAATAGGGATCCTGCAGTGAAGGACGAATCAGAATCACAGAACCACAAAATTACAGAATGTTCTGAGGTTGGAAGGGACCTCCAAACACTACTGGGTCCAACCCCCCTGCCAGAGCAGGATCACCTGGTATAACCTAGTGGTCACACAGGAACACATCAAGGTGGGTTTTGAATGTCTTCAGAGAGGGAGACTCCACAACCTCACTGGGCAGGCTGTTCCAGTGCCCTCACAGTCACCCTCACAGTGAAAAATCTTTTCCTTATGTTTATGTGGAACCTCCTGTGCTCCAGCTTGTGCCTGTTGCCCCTTGACCTATCATTGTACATTACTGAGAATACCCTGTCTCCATCCTCCTGACACTCACCCTTTACATATTTATAAACATAAATGAGGTTGCCACCCACTCTCCTTTTCTCCAAGCTGAAGAGACCCAGCTCCTCAGCCTTTCCTCATAAGGGAGATGTTCCACTCCCTTAATCATCTCTGTGGCTCTGTGCTGGACTCCAAGCAGTTCCTGGCCCTTCTGAAACTGAGGGGTCC
This sequence comes from Heliangelus exortis, assembly GCF_036169615.1. Taxonomy (NCBI): domain Eukaryota; kingdom Metazoa; phylum Chordata; class Aves; order Apodiformes; family Trochilidae; genus Heliangelus; species Heliangelus exortis. The sequence continues at coordinate 20,237,279 of NC_092423.1, forward strand.
AGAACTGGACACAATATTACAGATGTGGCTTCAATAGGGTAGAGGGGGAGTGGTACCCCTCTCAACCAACTAATCATCCCCCTTCTAATACACCCCAGGATGCCATTGGCCTTCCTGGCCACAGGGGCACATTGCTGGCTCATGGTCATCCCTCTGCCTATGGGAGTCCCCAAGACCCTTACAACTCCTCTCCCATCCACAGAACTGAAATTCCAATAAAATTAAATTGAATTAGGATACAAACTTAATTATGATAAAAAATAAGTTTTACAGTCAAAAGAAGTGTTCTTTTAATTACTGTCACTAAGTGAAATATTAATGAACATGGCAGAAATTGTAAGACAATTCACTGTCTAATAGAAACACCAAATAGGCTTATGGACAGAAAGAAAATGAGCTGGAAAAAAAAAAGAACAAATGTGCTGGGAGAGCGCTTTTTCATATTATGCATTGTGTGGCTCTGAAGAGATCCCACTGTACTGGCTTTGTCACTGCAGTTTAGATGGAAATGCACTAACTTAATAGACAAACATATTTGCATTTCATTTCTTAACTGTTCTAAGCATTTAAGAATATTAAATCCATTTCCTTGCCAGAAGTACAAAAAAAATACATATTTCATTGTCAAAATCATATACTCAGCATTCTAATAATAAATTTTCCCAGGCTCATTAATTTTCAGACACAGAAGATATATTTGTTTAAAATTTTAAATAATTTGCTTTATTTTACTGAGAACTGAAGTGAAAGTATAAAGATGAAAAAGAAATTAAATCTTGGCTGCATCCGATGTTAAGAATATATTACATTTTAATTTTCTATAACACTAATGCATTTTTAAAAGTAACAAGAGATCCAAAATGAATACATGTGGCAGCATGCAGCTAGCTTCCTCTGCCTCTTTAGCAGAATAAGTTCTTAGGACAGGCTTCAAAGCCTTCACAGCCAAAGGAAATCCTGCCTGTGATTTTGAAAAGCTTTGAATCAAGCCCTTTAGAAGTCACCAGCACTTTCCACATGTATAATATTGAAGTGTAGTCCTATCCTTAAATATCTGGCTAAGCTAATGTTCTCATTCTGCTACAGCTTGTAAACCCAGATTTGGAGGTTAAAAGACTATTTTTTCCACAATGTAAAAATAGTGATCATCAGCTCATAACTTCCTAGCACACTATTTAACTGGGATAGCAATTGCTTTCTCTTTCCCATTTTTAATCTGATCATCTTTCTCTTTCAGCCATGCAAATCCAATATTTTCTTCTGAAAATACATATACATCATATTGTTTCTGTTGTTGTGGGTTTTTTTAAGTATCTGTCACTACTGTTTGCTTCCTACAATGCAAATACAACTTAATGCAGGAACGTGTGTCTGAAAACACTCACTTCAATCTCTCTAAAACTTTTCACTATATGAAGCTGATAATGTTTTAGGATTGACATGCTTAAGATAAATGAGATTTTTTGTTATGATCAATGAAGATGGTTTAGGCTCTTCTTCCTTCCAGCCCCTCAGAGAGTACATTAAGATAGTGCAAAACCCATTTGTATCATACTCATCATTACTATTCCTTTGCCACCAGATTCCTCAGATTTTCTCCTCAAGTGAGCATCTACCTAGAACATATCTAAAAGCCAGAAGGCACAAAAGAAGTTGTGAAAGAACAGTGTTTCAACAATGTAGAAAGCACACATCTGTTACTGGGTCTTTGTTGGGTGCTTAACTGTGATTTCTTTATGTGACATCAGAGTATAAATAAAATCTATGAAAGAGAAAACTTCTTGCCATGGATGTGTCCAGGCAAACTAGCTCATTTCTTAGATCATAAGTTGATGTGTGTATATGCTCTTAGAAAAAAGTTGATCTGCTGTAGGGCACAGAACCCATTTCAAATCATCATACATTATATATGATTAATTTTTATGCAGTAGATGGTCCAATGAAATTATGAAAAATTTGCTTTATTAGCAATGAAAATATTACTGGTGCTATGTTTTACTGTTCAACATAAGAAATTAGGTTTGCAATAAAATATCTGATAAAAGAACATTTTCCTCTTGCATGTGAATAAAAGAAATTAATTAAAAATCACAAAGCAAAGCACAAGCCATAATTTAGCCAAACTAGAATGGGAGATTTAGTGGACATTTCTGTTTAAATTTTGACTATGGTTTATTCATTCTTCTTACAATTATGCTCTTTTCCCTTTGTTTTAACTGACCATGCTTAAACTTATAAGGTCTTTTAAAGTGATGCCATCTCCAGCAGCTTGGATTTCAGTATGTCAAGAACATAGATGGGAAGAAGACTCCAAATGCAAAGTTGAAAACCACAAATATATCTCATCAGCAAATCAAAATAAGGTACAGAAGTAATTAGCTGTGTCAGAAGAATGAGTATTCTGCTTTCAAGGAAATAACAGAAGTTGCACATAATTTGCGTACAGTGTATAAAGTATGGTAATTTCTACATAAACAGATGTGTTTTCTGTTTTGATTTACTGTTGTCACTAAATGACTAGGATGTGCCTGAATACTAACATGATGGTAGTAAATTATTCATTTACTACAGAAAAGTAGAAGAGACAGAGAGAAAAGAAACACTCTTAGATGGACTGAAAAAAATAATTTGCTGAGTAGATAAACAACATAACAGACTTGACGCTGTAAAAGAAGGTAGGGACTTCATGCAGAAAAATTTAAAATTATGTGGACATGAGTGCTGGAAAAAAAAAAGGAGTGATGATACTAATTGACTGCAAACTGACTGCTTATTCCATGAGCAAGTAAAAATATTGTGCATTCCTTGTATCTTAGCCTCAGAATGCTTCTAGGAAGAATTTTAAATGTCAGCAAACCTTTTAGCTTCCGTCCATAAGTCAAAGTAGACTGATATTCATAAATGTTGACCATCCTTATATTCACTACAGTCAGCTAGAATTGGAAGCATTTAGGACTTCTGACATAAAATTTTTTGCATTTCTGTACCTAAATGCAGAATATATGCCTTATATCCAAAATATCAAAGTTAATACCTTGCGATGTTAAAACAGGGCAAAGTAATTTGTCATTAAGAAAACTCTTTATAGAAGAGAAGAGAGAATCAACTGGGATTTTAAGATTATTCATTTATAAAAAGGAGTAAATTTGAAGTCTCCATATGAACTTTATTCTTTTTCGCATAACTCTTAAAACTATTTTTTTTATTATAGAAACATAATAATGTCAACTCTGGACATGAAAAACTGCATAGTGCAAAAAAATCCAAAAAACATGCACTCAAAAGATACATAATTTTTAATTCTGTGACAGAAGTTTTTGGTTGTCCTGATTAAATCTTCTCAAAAAATGGCAATGGGAAACAATCTGAACATACCTGAACTTAATTTTATCCAGTTTGAATTTTAAGACACACGAATGCCTACTTTTGTCTTTAGCTTGTGAAAGAAGATGTCAAGATACTACTTAAATGCAAGTGTAAAATTCTAAACTGTATTGTTAATGTCATATAATGTTAATAGACCAATTGCCAAAAGGTATGAGAAAAAAGAATATGAAGAGACAACTGTGAGAGAACAGAGTTTTAAAAAATTAAACAGATATACTACAAAGTTATGATAAATCATACTGCATGTATTTTATTCCAATTTTCTATTTTGTCTGATTTTGATAATGGTAAAAGCCATTTCTCTTCAGTCATTTTCACAGCCCTCTTGTAGCCCCTATGTAGTTTTTCAATAAATATACAAAAAGTACAATCTAGGAAGATGAAAAAGAAAAATCTGGATTGTATCATGATAGGGAGGTACAGTTTTGTATACTGGAAATCTATACACTCTCAGAATCCAATCTTGTGCATATGATGATTAGACAGAGACTTGTGCAGATCCACAATAAAAATAAAACATTCAACTAGTAAAAATCAACTTTTAACTCAATGCCCTAAGCAATTCCTATTTATATGTGTTTTATACAGGTAACCAGAATGTAAGATTTCAAGAAGGCCCAAAGTTTTCTCCACATTAGGGGTTTTGGATGTGAAAAAAAAAAAAAATCTGTCTCAGGGTTTTTTCCATGAAGATTTATTTGGTTTTCATTTCTCCAGTGCAATAAACTATCACTATGATCTTCAGCCCAGGTAAGAGTATAGTTACATATTTCTTTGCCATCAATTCCAACACCTTTCCCTTCATCTCTCCAAAATACTTCTTTTCCAAACACTCATTTCCTACCTGCATTAATTTATATGAAGTGACTATTCAAACACATTTGTACTCATTTTGAATAAAAACTACAGGTAAAAAGTACTATAGCATAAACAAATCATGAAATGTTCCATAAATAGAAGTCTTTTTGGAAGACTTATACCGACTACTTTTAAATCAGATAATGGAAAAGTCAAAAAAGGTACTCAAGAATATACTGAATGTAAAGGGATGAACATTTAATACAGATTAGATGTCACAGTTGATGATTCTTGGGTGATGAAATAACATAATACAGAACCCTATATATCTGTAGGGGAAAAAAACAAAAGTACTTTTTTAGGTATCAAAAAGAAATTCTGGAAGTTCATTAGCAAATTAATGACAATTAAACTGTCAGGTGGAAACCAAACTCCTATTCTCTAATTACTCATTTTGACATTTTTTTTTTTATAAGGATAAATTTATTTATATATGTATAAAAAAATGCTGGGCTTATACCTCTAGGCTTAGTTTTGTTCTGTCTCAGGAGCATATACAAAGACACTGAACTTCTCCCATCCACAGATGACTGCAGAAAGGTTGGGTCAAATAATTTCGGGGTAAGTATCATATAAATTTTGTGAGAGTTAAATCACTAATATTTCAGTCCAAGATTCACAAGTAATATAATCCCCCTTTCAAAAAAGGCATTCACAAAATAACTAGTCTTAAATTTTTTTTGAGTATCAGTCACTTAAGGTTCTTTCCATGCCATTAAAATCCAATATTTGAAAGTAATACAATTGTAGAAATAAAGTTCCATACTGGAAGGACTAATATTGTATGCATCACCAAGACAGATTTTGCCTTGAGTAATGTCATCAGCTCATTTTGAAGTTTCTATCTGACATTTAAGTCAGCTATTAAATACAAATATAGGAACCATCTGGAGTGCTACTGTATACAGAACAGGCTAACAAATATGATCTGCCTTGATGGCATGCCTTTAGAGGATTTATTTTCTGTTTGATTTCTGTCTGAACAGGAATTTCTTCACTAACTTCAGAAAATTCAAATTTAAAGCCCTGCATTATTTCTTATGTATGACTGTATTTTACTTAAATCATCTCTAGATATCTGACTCAAGCTTTTATTCATTTCTTAGCTCAATAGGACATTACTGATTCAGGTTTGATTACAAAGTGAGCAGTGCCCTAGTGAGGACTGGTTCTTGGCATTTTCACCTTCAAAATTGTAAAAATGGCAGTGAAAAAGCCAGAAAGCTAAGTTGAGAGAGTATGCGTAGGAAGAATTCTCACACCTTCTTACAAATATGAAATGAAAAGTCCTCTCTGGGTTAAAAAAAGCAACAAATAAGCCAGGCATTTCACACTTCACTGAACATGATCAGTCAGCTCAATATTCACAATACCCTACAGCACAGTGAAAAATTAAGAAATAATTCCTGCTGATTTCTTGGACCAAACCCAGCAACGATTTTATAAATACACTGAATTCATTACGTGAAATTATGTGAGAGAAGGCTGTCCTGGGTTAGTGTTCTGAAAGCAGGGAGGCCACAGGGGGGGTCTCCTGCGAGAAGCAGCTGGAAGCTCCTCCAGTTCCACTGGTGACCTTGCCTCTGGCCAAGGCCAAGCAGATAAGGATGCATCTCTGTGAGTAACATATTCAAGAAAGGGAAAACAAAACTACAAATATAAAATAAATATAAAAAAAGACCTGAAGAGCAGAGGAAAGACGGAGGTCAGAGCAATGCCAGAGCAAAGACATCAACATCAGGGAGGAAAGAAGGGGAGATGAGTGTTCCCAAAGCAGACCGTGATTCTGTGGGCAGCCCAGGCTGGAGCAGTCTGTTTCTGAGGGACTGCATCTCCAGGGAGGGACTCCTGTTGCCCCCTGGATTCATGAAGGACTCACCCATGAGGAGGAACCCCATGTTGGAGCTGGGGACAGCTGTGAAGAATCCTCCCCCTGAGGAGGAAGGAACTGCAGAAATACCATGTGGGGAACTGACCCTAAACTCCAACACCTGTGCTGCTGAGGGGGAGGCAGCAGTGGAGAAATCTGGGCCCGGGAAGAAGGGAGGGGGTGGAAGGTGTTAAGATCTGGTCACGTTTTTTCTTTCTCCTTGTAGATTAAATTAGGTTTTTTTTATTTCCCAAGTTGAACCTGCCTGGTTTTGCCTGTTACTTTAATTGGGAAGTCTTGATCCTTGTCTTGATTAATGAGACTTTACGTGGATTTCCTCCTCCCTATCCCCTGGTGAGGGTGGGGGCTGAGTGAGCAGAGGCTTGGCTGTTGCTGGCTGTGTCCATACCATGACAAAGAGGGAAAATTTTAGTTATCATTCCACATCTGCCAATTCCTCTGTTAAGCAACAAAATATACTTTCTTGATGCACCTTATTGATCTTGTGAACTCAGCCTCCCACCGATTCTGTTCTCATGTTAGCCTCTGGCCACCCCTAAGCTCTGCATATTATCTACTTCCAGCGGGTCCCAACACCTTCAAGAATGCCTGTAGAAACCCTAACTGGCTTCTCTTCCCCCCAGACTGGGGGAAGGAGTAAATAAGAAAGACTGACTTTCCCATAAGTATTAAACATGTGTTTTTCCACTGATCTTGCATTTCAGAAATTATTTTTCTAGTGAAAAATCCACTGTGATTCATCATTTCACAGTCCAATTAAAATTCCATTAATCGTGCCTACATAGCCTTTACATATCTTGGCTTGATATTCTTAGGTCAATTTAAAATTCTTAAAAGTGTTATTGTAAACAGTGTTATTTTAATTTTTGTTTAGCTGTACCTGTGAGGTTTGATCTTATTAGCAAGAAAAGCAAGAAAATCTGAGCCTCTGTCTTGGCTCGATTCCAGATATGAGCTCAAGTTTTACATTTCATTAGGCTTTTAGAATTTCATAACATTTCATTAGACTTAGACCCTCAGATTAATCTAGCAACCATTAGTTTATGAATCATCAGACAAAGTCTGGGCATTTCAAAGCAAGTCACACATGCTTACTAATTCAAATATCTAGAGCCACTAAGAAGAAGCCTGAAGAACCCAAGGATGACAATAAATAATGGAAGATGATCACCAGAGGCAAAGGGTATGCAGCCAATTCAAGTAAACTAATATTTTAAAAAATGGTTCAGTTGCTGACTCTGTTTTATCTCTGAAATCCTTTGCAACTTGTGGTTATGTTTTTACAAAGTATTAGAAATGTACATATTGTATATAAGACAATATCACCAATGCATCATTGCTAGGTATTCTTTGACCACACATTTTCTTTCTTTCAAAAGCCCTGTTGGAACAAAACTGAGCATATTAGAAAAAATTGTAATCCAGTAAGCCATAATATATTGTAGTCTTTTCAATTAATAATGTCACAGGCAGTTGAGCACCATGGAATTAGAAACTTCACAATGCCCTGCTCCACATTTCACAAGCAAAAAAGTATGGCATACAGAGTCTTATTACTTAGAAGAACAGTGGAGCTTGAAGCCCCTGCATTAAGTTTGAGCAGCCTTGGTGAAAATGAGATCTTATTCCCTCATTATACAATCCGACATCCTTCATCTAAAACCAAATGAGATAATAAAGTAAGAGAGATGAGATATATTTTCTGCATAAAGAACCATATAATCCTTTATCTCATTTAAATAATAGATTCATAAAATCTTTTTTTAAACATCCAGCTAAATGATGCAGTGACATATTAATAAATCTGCATATTTAATAAAAATAATACCACATACTAAATGATATCAAGATTGATATCCCTATAGATATACCAAACAACACTAACATGGTTGTGGTTTGCACTCAAATGTGAAGCTTGTAAAAGATTGTATACAGCAAGAGATCTCAGTATTGTGCAAGTTCTGTCAAGAGCTGTGTATCAGCACAGCATTAAAATACAGGCTTTATTTTATGGTTGCATATGTTTCCATTGGAGAGGGCACTGTGCTGATGTTTGAGACTGAGTAGGAAGAGACAACATAATTAGTGCTTTAAAAGGCAATTTCTTAACTTCTCATAAGAAAGGACTCTCAACAGTTGTTGACCATCAGTGTGACAGAATGTTTTCAGGCATAGTGAAGCATTTGCCTCAGACTAGAGGTGGAGTCTAAATATGACTGTTTCTCTTCTCTGATTTCTTTGTAGATGTGTCAAGCATAAATTTCTGGTAAAAAATAAAGTTTCAGGTAAGAGTATTGATTAGGAAGCAATGAGACATTAAAGGCAACTCAAAATTGTCCAGGCAGCTCAAAATTGTCCTGACTTTCCTTGGAGAGGACTAAATGGGAAATGAGGCACCAAAAACACTGCTGAATAAATGCCTACCAAACTGAGTTTTCAGAAAGAAACAGGGACAGTGGAAGAAAAATGTTTGCTGTTCGATTCTGACTGCAAAGGGGTTTGCATGTCTTCTATAATTTTTCAAGTATTACATAGCCAGGAATTAATTTACCTCCATACTTCAAAATATGTGGTGGAACAACATCTTGACCTATGAGCCTCTGTGTTAACACCTAGGGTAATGTCAAAGCAAAATGTTTTTTTTATCTTCCCATTCTAGAAAATAACACTAGTGATTCTGAGAAGGGGTGTATTAGATTAAGGTAAAATGACAGGAAGTTTCTGTTAGCATCATTTATGGATCTATATAAAAGCCATTGCATAATCCTTTTGAAGATACTCCTTTTCTAGGGGAAGAAAAAGGTGGTATCTCTAAGGACAAATGTGGAGTATCCTAAGATTTCTCAGTCCTTGTAATAGACTAATTTATCTCTCTGAGGAAGCTGAAATAGAAAAATTAATCATATTAAGTAAGAGCAGGACAAGATGATAATGAGAAGAATGAAGTAAACATAAAGTCAAAATATACCTCAGATTTTCACTGTATGTGTACTTCCAATGGCTGCCTTTCAAGCTCTCCTATTTGCTTTCTGGTATCTTGAATAAATGCACATTTGTGATTATCCAAAGTAAAATGGGAGTATTTTTAATGAGACATCACAGTCTGATGGGTCTTAATTGGATTTTTCATCTGTGTAGAAAGATAAATTATTTTATTCCAGTGCCTACAGAGTTTACGGGTGTGGCAGTTCTAAAGGATTCTTTTTAATGAGGAAATAAGGTGATTTATAGCAGTATCAGTGAAAACTCAGGAGCTTTCAAATGTCAGCATTACTGTCACTTCTAAAAAACCTAAATGGTCTTCAATCTGACCCCTTATACTTTACATCATTGCAAAGCACAGAGAAGTTTAAGAATACCTATTTTAATAATATTAAGAATATCTATTTTAATAATGTAATGGCTCTTCTTCCCTCTGACAATAAATGCTTTCAAAGGTTTGTTCCAAATTGTGTGACACATGCCAAGGAGTGACAGAACAGTTGTTTAATCAGAAGGAATTACTTTCTTTTGGTTAAAGATGGCATATGCTCACGTATGCAGCTTCCAAACATATTCTGTGGTCTAATTATTTATTTATATAGGGATGATCCTTACACTAGAGATCATCAAATGAAACAGAATAAGTGAATATAGGGTGAGAAATGGATAAAGCATTAAGTAGTTACTAATTGCCTGCTTTTCTTTTGCTAGCATTTGCTGAGCCTTTCACAGTGAAAATGTCAAGATGTTTGAGCACATTATGGAACTCAAAGTGATTAGTCATGTACATACTTATGTACATATATAGATAGCCCTCATATATTTGTATATGCATATATACTTACATATATTTACATATATATATACATGTATAGTATTTTGTGACTATACATGTATATGTTTGCACGTTATGCAGGCAATACGTGCAACAGTATATACAAGAAGCACAAAGCCTCAACTCTGAATTCAGAAGATATTAAGAACAAAACTATGTGATTTCTGAGAAATACAAAAACTGAGATCCATACCCTTTTTCTTCTTCTTTATATCACTTAGACCAAGGAAATCAGAAAGATCACATCACACACTTTGCTGGAATCTGACATGCATGCAATTGAAGCAGCTAGAAGGTGGGTGTTTTGGAAAAAAAATATTAATGCTTGTCATTAAATTTTTATGAATCTCTTAACGTTGTTCCTTCTGAAAAATACAAAATTTAAATACACCTGAAAAAACAGTGATTTCTCTAAGCAATGATCAGACATTAAAAACCAAGACTTCTCCTTATATGAAAATAGTAGACTAAAAGTAGTAAATTTTGATACAATTGATACAATAGTACATTATTTATTTTGAGTAAATGGAACAATTTTAAAACCTAAATTTCCTCAGCTCACTCACAAGACCATATCTATGAAGGCACATACATTTTCTGTGGAATCAATTTCCCATGAACAAAAAACATTCTTTTTCTAAAAAATCTACTTATTATCTAATTTTCAATACTTCACAGGCTTCATCTGAAACAAATGCCACTTGCTTTCACCACTTAATACCATTATGAAGATTTATCTTCATATTTTCAAATCAAATAGTCACCATAATAGCAACTTGATTGCATGAAGAATAGTGCCTATCAGGATATATTATCATTATACAATGTGCACCTAAAATTAGGCAAATTTAAAGCAATGTTCTACAATTTCATTGTCATGACAAATGAAGACAAGGTCATTTTACCCTGACATTCTCTCCTATAACTTCCAAAAGGGCTTAAAGTGTATGGCAATTAGTGCCCCTTTAGAAAGACAATTTTTCTTTAGCAGTGCATTATGGATGGAATCAACTTGAGGAAAGTATCGCTTGACTGAATTGCTTCATTCTTGATTACACTTTCAAGCAGCATATCTTCATCTTAAGTAGAGTGAATTACAAGGCAGTGAGAGAAACAATACACATGCTAAATCAACATTCCTTGTCTTCTGTTTTTAATATCAAGGTGCACTTAGATGATTGCATTCTTTCTGTCATCATGATTAGAAAATAAGTTTTCAACACAATTCAGGAAGGAATTGAAATATGCTGTTACTGGAACTAGAAATCAATATAAGGTGTAACAAAATGTTACTGATAAGAACAAAAACCCAAACTGAATTGCTGACCTACATATTCCATTGTATTCCACTGACAGATTTGGATGTGAAATACTTACTAAATGCTTGTTTTTTTCAGAAAGGAAAGGGAAAGGGAAAAAGGGAAAAGGGAAAAGGGAAAAGGGAAAAGGGAAAAGGGAAAAGGGAAAAGGGAAAAGGGAAAAGGGAAAAGGGAAAAGGGAAAGGGAAAGGGAAAGGGAAAGGGAAAGGGAAAGGGAAAGGGAAAGGGAAAAGGGAAAAGGGAAAAGGGAAAAGGGAAAAGGGAAAAGGGAAAAGGGAAAGGGAAAGGAAAAGGGAAAAGGGAAAAGGGAAAAGGGAAAAGGGAAAAGGGAAAGGGAAAGGGAAAGGGAAAGGGAAAGGGAAAGGGAAAGGGAAAGGGAAAGGGAAAGGGAAAGGGAAAGGGAAAGGGAAAGGGAAAGGGAAAGGGAAAGGGAAAGGGAAAGGGAAAGGGAAAGGGAAAGGGAAAGGGAAAGGGAAAGGGAAAGGGAAAGGAAAGGAAAGGAAAGGAAAGGAAAGGAAAGGAAAGGAAAGGAAAGGAAAGGAAAGGAAAGGAAAGGAAAGGAAAGGAAAGGAAAGGAAAGGAAAGGAAAGGAAAGGAAAGGAAAGGAAAGGAAAGGAAAGGAAAGGAAAGGAAAGGAAAGGAAAGGAAAGGAAAGAAGGAAAGTTAAGTTGTACCCCCTGAAATGTCACAGGTGGTCAGACATGAAGCTGCAGCCTGTGCAGAATCAGGGACAGTGGAAGATGTGGATCTGCAGCAGTGGAGGACCCCGTGTCAGAGGAGGTGACTGTTCCCACAGCAGCCGTGACTTCGTGTGCAGCCCGGGCTGGAGCAGTTCCTGAGGGACTGCACCTGTGGGAGGGACTCATGTCCCAGGGGTTCCTGAAGGACTCTGTCCTGTGAGGGGGACCCCTCATTGGAGCGAGGAAAGAACATGAGGAGTCCTCTCCCTGAGGAGGAAGGAGCAGCAGAAACATCGTGTGGGAAACTGCCCCTGAGCCCCCCTGCTCGTCCCCTGTGCCCTGAGGGGGAGGCGGCAGTGAAGGGATCCGGGCCGGGGAAGAAGGGAGGGGTTGGGGGAAGGTATTGAGATCTGTCCATGTTTTCTCTTTCTCATTCAGCAGTCAACTTTGCTAGGACATGCAGATCCATTTCTGCCATCAGATTTTCCTCCTTATGTTCAAACTGAAATCTCTGCCAGACTTCCTGACACTTTTTATTTCCCAGCCTGTGTTAAGTTAAACATGACCAATAAAAGCTTGTTTACTTCAGAAACCATCTCTTCAGCCCTTATTACTCTGGAAAACTTCCTTTTTGTATATACTACCCACTCAGGCCCAGTAATCTGTGCATTATCCTAAAATCTCTCCTCGAATCCACATAATCTAAATACTTCCCAATTTTTCCTGAAATGTGTCTTGTAGGCATATAGGCTTTCCTCATGCTTCATACACACAAGTCTCCTTGTCAGGCCCTACAGTTTTTCCAGTCTTGACAAACACAGTTTGACTCTATTTCAAGCTATTCAAAGTGGCTTTGTACAGATGACAGTCATGAATTTAACTGAATCATGCCAGTTTTCCTGAGTCTAAGATGCCCCAGTTTTTTCAGTGCATATATAAACTATGCCACTTTATCCAAAAACCCATTCTGCTTTCAGTGGATAAGTTGAAGTATCAACAGGGAATAAGAAAGCAATTAGAAATAAAAGTTTGAGGAAAAGAGAAAATGGAAATTAAAGTAAATGAGAAGTTATGAGGCATATAGATGTGACAAAGGATAGTAAGTACAATAGGGGAAAGAAAATTGTTGGAAGAACAAAAGAAAAAAATATTTTTGGCATATTGAAATTAGATATATACCAATGTTGTGTATTCATTATCAGAGTGAAGACAGTAACAATAATAGCAACAGCAATAAATAATAGGTAGACTGAGGTGTTCGATAAATATTTTTATTTTATGTTTGGAAAGAAGCAAGATAAGGTACAAGAGGACAAATGTGGAAGTTTCCACAGCTAGCAATAAATAAATAGGTTGTTAGATACATCATTCCTTAGCGATTTTTACTTTCAAACAAATGGGGAATCTTTAGTTTGTGTGTACTCCTTCAAACAAATCTGGAATTCCAAGGAAATTATAAAATATTGCTAGATAATTAACACAGGGCCAAAGTCACAAAAGGCAAAGAGGATGACAGGAATAATTGCTGATATTGAAGGAGATTAACTCCTGGAAAACCTGTTACAGGAATCAGATGCTTTAATTTTTAATTGTTTTACAGGACATTGATCTTGTCAAGCAAAATTGATTTAATTACTCAGTGAAATGGCAAATTTGTCTAAGTGTACTTACTGCTGAATATAAGACTCAAGGAATAATAAAGGCATTTGAATTAGCACAGCAAGTACATAATGAGAAGATTACAAATTGGCCTATTATCCAAGCTTGAAAGGAGTGTCTGTGAGATTCATCAACAAATGAGCATTTTCTAATAGAATCTAGATTTCACAGTATTTGGTGCAGTCAGACAGGAATATGAAAGTATTGCTTATAAGATAACATACAAAATACCATAGATTTCTTAGTGAAGGAGGTCTTTACAAAGCCTGTGATGTAATACAGCTAAATGTAAGCATTTAAAGTAAAAACAAAGAAAGAAGGACTCACTTGGGAACAAAAACTACAGAAACTGTGTACAAGGTATAATAAATAGTCAGCTTCCAAATAACAACAGTGAGGCAAAACATTTTTTTTTTTTTAATTAATTAAGATGAAAATTTAAAAACAAACAAAAAAACACCACCAACAAAAACAAGGGGGAAAATTGCCTCACAGAATGGAAATGAAACCAAAATAAAAACATGACAAAATTTCTCAGTTGGTGTGCATATGACAGACAGTAGCTGAGGCTCTAAATAAGAAGTTTATCAATTATCATATTATTTTTCTGTATCATCTGACGGGTTTGATTTGGGAATGTTTTTGTGCAAAGTTTTAATTTTACAAAAGGAATATTTTCTCATTAGAAATATTTCAACAATGTCTCGTGGTTTTGAATAAATGTTTTAAAACTGCAGGGCTTTCATAACCACTATGGTCAACCACTGAACAGCAACTTTCCCCAAAACAGTGAAAGACTGCAGTTCAATTTTTGATGCCTTCTAATCAAAAGTGTTGACTTTTTCAGGAGATAGGTTTTAGCAGATATGTTACTTTACCAGCAAATGTGATGTTTTCAGTTTGCTTTCCCAGAAGGGCAGCCTTTGGTATTCCCATACTGCATTAAAGCAAAAAGAAAATACAGTATATTTCATGCTCAGAATATAGTTTATAGTCCTATATATGATGCATATTTAAACACACAGTCACATGGGATTTGCCATTTCAGAGATGGACTCTGGAACCACACACCAGAACTCTCTCAGCCAGGTAGACACCAAATCAATAAATGTATCATGGTATGAAATGCACCTCCATGTGGTATTATGGGGGTCTGACTGGATGGTCAACTATGATCTATTAATCTTTTCCAGCCTTAAATTTTCAGGCACTCTGCAGCCCTTCTCCCTAAGTGGTCATTTCTGCACACACAATTTTAATTCTGCTTATGTGATGGTTCTCATAGCACTCTATAGGTGGGGGGTGTGATAGAGGTTGACCTTGCTGACACTGACAGTGTTTTCCAGTTGCATGTGACAGTATAGAAAGCATTAATTAAGCTCCCTACTGCAAATACCAAGGTTATTTTAATAGCTACAGAAACCGGTGTAACATGAATAGAGAAGTTTGCATATCAACATTTGAATTCAACACCCTTGTGCCTTTATCCTCAAAAATTATGGCAAAGATTACTCTCCATAGGAGAGCTGTAACAAAGAATTATGCATAGTAGTTCAGCACGACAAGAGAGATTCCCCTTCTTATCTATGAAAAAAATATTATTAATGGAGATATGCTGTATAAAGAAGTTATATTATAAAATGTGGGATATGTCCAAAGATTTTTACTGAACTTTGCTGGAGCACAGACAAGCTTGTAGCTCAGCAAGAAATAAGTTGTTCCCTTGCTGTTATATTTGATTGTCAGTCCAGTCCACTAAAGCAAATTCTATATTGCACCCAAAGAAAACATTTTTATTTTGGTTGGACAAGTTAATCACTTTGATTAAGAGGGAATAAAACCAGCAAAACTGTCATTCTGTCATGTAGGTGCATGTTTCACACCATGTCTCTGAAAAGAAAAGGAAATTGCACTTAATTCTCTCGCTTTAGGTACAAGCCCCATTTCCTCTTTCTTTTTGCTATCTTGCACTTTCACTTGATCATGTCCTATCTTCTTTTGTCACAAGGAAACAGAAGAAATAGGACTCAGATTTTAAGAATTTATACTTAAACCTCTTAATAAATAATCAAAACCATTGAAATAGCAAAAAATGAAAAAATAGGAAAAATCAGTGTCCAATACTTACTACAATTGCTCCTATATTGCTTTAAAAAACATTAAATTAAGAATCAGTATTCTCTTGGGGAATAAATGAAGGAGAGAATGTGTAAGTAGATCACTCACCCACCACAGCATTGCTTTTAGACAGTAATTGCTCACAACAGCTAAGACCTGATAGTGAAAAAAGAATCTCATACCCAGCTGAAATGGCACAGGGAATTTGGGAAGACCAAACACAATTATCTGAGATGGAATTTCATCAAAATGCTAAAGTTATGCCTAGGGAACAATAATGATCACTTTAGAGCCTTCTTTGAAGTAGAATAGTAAGAATTGGGTATAATAAATACACAGAAAGAATTCAGGGTGTAGGACACAGACAGATTTAGATTTTCCTGCATCCCTTCATTTGCACACTGGAATACAGCTTCTCCCTTTTGAGGCATTTTTTTCCATCCTTGTGATCATCATTATAGTACCTCAAGGCCAGAAACAAAAGAAAACTGACATGCCAAGGGGACATAAGAACAATTTAGGCACAAAATGCAGCTAGAGCTGCAAGACTGAAAGCCTTCTGACCAGCAGAAAACACAGTAAAATCTAGAGGGGTGTTGAGGATGTTCAGAGGGATGTGTCCTGTTGAGTGTACATTGCACTGTCATGTTGCATAGACCTTTAAACAGATGACATTACAAACCCTCTCAAGACTCCTTCTTTATCCTTCTGCAACTCTGAACAGCCATGAAGGAGGCAGATGCCCCATGAACCTGAAGAATCAATATCTCTGATAATAGGACTATATTCTTAACCATGGGCTATTCCTGTTGCAAGAGTTTGATCTAATGTTTTGTCACATGCTGTAAGAAAGTTTCAGCACAGCACATCACCACCTTAACTAAAGTCTTAAAAACCACATGAACTGTTTGGATGCATTATTCCCTTGGCATCTTAGATTGCAAAATTATTTTTCCTTGGCATTTTTAGGAACTGAAATATAATAGTTTTGATGAATACAGTGTGTTGCTTCTAAACAGACAGTGTGCCCAACACTGACCTCATTAGAAGACTATTTTTTATACAAGGCACGAACCACTAGCCAGATTCAATCTGGATTTTTTTTAAGCATTCATAATGAATTTAAACAGTAGTTCCTATTTAGAGACAAGTAACCTAGACTGAAGAGAGGGAAGTAAAAGCTGGTTCACTACAGATTAAATTCCATTCTGAGAACAGCTTGCTAAACAAGCTAAAAATACAATCAATATTTCCTCCAAAAACATACAGCTAGCAATTGATAACTGTTTATAATTTAGTCAATGAAAAAACTGCAAATTATCTCTGCTAATTTACATCCTTTCTATAATTCCAGAATTCCAGGTATATCAGGAATTTCGTATACCCCTTTTCACTTTGATTCTGACACAGTTTGCTGGTTTTATAGACAAGACTCTTGCCTGTACACCTATTCAGATTCCCCCAGACATGAGTCGCAGTCCACATTGAGTGAGAGCAGTGCTGATCTTAAGTCTGGAAAATAAATGATCTGTGCTTGATCCATAGAGTTGCTATCCCAAAGTAATGTGAAAGAAAATCTTCATAATACACTCTAATTAGTGTAATATGCTGTCACAATCATATTTCAGATTTTCTTGTTCTGTGCAATTACCTCTGGTTTCTTTCCTGTATGATTCAGTGTACTGGCTCTAAACTGTAAAGGTCTGTACACTTAGGATTCATTTTTCATGGGATTCATTTCCCACATGCTAGCGTAAAGGAAAAATTATTTACATCCTCCAAACAGTTTTCTATGTCAATAATTGGATTTTAAATTTTAATGTAAAACATTATTTTGTTCAAAATTTTGTATCAGCAATGAAGCACAATATGAAATTGGTCTACTACCCTGAGAAAAAGTTCCTTCTTTAACCGTCTCCAGAGTTTTTTCTGTCAGATGATGTGGTGAAGTTTGTGGACAAAGTTTTTTTTCAGCAGCTTATATGTCTCCATGGCATTTTCCTAATAGTCATTTTTCCACAGCCTTTGATTTTGGCTAGCATATGTAATTCCCTCCATATGCAAAATTTTCTCTGTCTTGGAGACTAGAACACTCTTGCAGTGTCAGATTTATCTTATGAGCATTAATTTAAGCAATCAATCTGAATTCTTATATAATATATATATACACGTGAAAAAAAAATAAATTGAACAAAATATACTCTTTTAAATCAGATAATATCCAGTAAGAATTAATATCCACATCTTGGAACTGATGAAAAAAATACGCAAATGGTTATGAAAAAAATGAACTTCTAGCAAACACTATTCAAATAAATATTGATGTTAATATATCTGGCTTACAAACATGCTTCTAGTAGATTGCAATCCATTCATAGGTACAGTTACTTTTCTAGGTTGGTCAAATACTGTCTGGTTACTTTCTTGGTTGATGTATTGAAGGGAAAACACAAATTAAAAAATCTTACAATTCAATTTTTTAGAGATATATTGATTGTAGGGTCTCAGTTTTGGTACATGCAAATCATAATGGTTGTAATAAGTAATGTCTGTAAGTATATACATAAAAATGCATCCAGTGATGCAAATAAATGTATCCACAAATATGTGTGTATATAAAAAGGAAAGGTATTTTTCAGGGAATGAGAATATCGATGAAGTGAAATTGACCAGCTGCTAAAAATAATAGTGTGTACAAAGAAGTTCTAATGACCTAAACAAGATGTGGCAAACTCTATTTAGACCATAAGTCATAGCTACAAGCTAGGACAGGGGCCATCCAGCAGATGCAGCTGTATTCATTAAAATTCAATATCACTACACTCCTGTCTAGCTATGGCCTTAAATATCTTTAGCTTTATCCCCTAAAGACCTTTTGGAAATTGAACTTCTTGACCCCACACAGTCTTTTCCAGGCATACACATCATTCCAGTTATTTATTACCAGGAAAGGTCCTGATGGGGTCAAAGTTATTACCTATAAATTCTGAACACCATAGAGAGAGAGATGGGAAAAATGGTACAGCTTCTTTTTACCCCTAAAGCATGGCTTTGGATAAAGATTAATTTTTTCAAGGTGTGAATAAATACAAAGTATTTATACATAGCTGCTCTATACTTTTAAAAATGAAGTAATCTATAGACTTAATGTACCTAATTGAATACATAACTAATGACACAAGGGTTAATAATAAATGTGAAATAAGCATTCCAAAATCAGAGATGAATAGTCAGAGAGGACAGAAAATAAAATATTATAAA
Organism: Heliangelus exortis; assembly: GCF_036169615.1. NCBI lineage: Eukaryota > Metazoa > Chordata > Aves > Apodiformes > Trochilidae > Heliangelus > Heliangelus exortis. The sequence continues at coordinate 20,256,269 of NC_092423.1, forward strand.
AATTCTTAAATCGTTTATATGTCTAGTCACTGTAGAGATGTAGAGAAAAGTTTTTATGGATGAAATCTTACTTGGAATAGGCTGGAGAATCTGCCTCTGCTAAAAGTGTCATTAGAAGACGCTTTAGAAAAAAACAAAAAATGAAAAGACAGAATTCTAATTACAGAAAAAGTCATGAAAACTGAAAAATAAAATCTCAAGTTTTTTAACTGAACTGCTAAACTATATTCTTCACAATTATATTAATATCAGGTGAATCAAACATAGCAAAAAGGCAATCAGTTTTAGTATCAGAATCATCAAGGTTGGAAGAGACCACTAAGATCATCAAGTCCAATTGTCAAACCTACACCACCATAACCACTAAAACATCTCCCAAAACCCCATCCCTACCTTTTTTTTTGAACACCCCCAGGGACAGTGACTCCACCACCTCCCTTGGTAATGGATTCCAGTGCTTTACCACCCTTTTGGTGAAGAAATTTTTCTGAATATCCAGTCTGAACCTCCTGTGGTACAACTTGAACCTGTTTCCTCTTGTTCTATCTCCAGTCACTAGGGAAAAGAGGCCAACACCCACCTCACTACAACCTCCTTTCAAGAGAGCAATAAGGTCTCCTCTCTTATCTTCTCCAGGCTAAATAGCTCCAGCTCCCTCAGCCTCTCCTCATCAGACCAATTCTCCAGACCCCTAATCAGCCCAGCTGCCTTTCTCTGCACCCTCTCCAGCACCTCTGTCTTTCCTGTATCGCGGTGCCCGAAACCGCACACAGTGCTTGAGGTGTGGCCTCACCCAGGCCAAGAGTACAGGAGTAAAATCACCTCTCTGGTCATGAGAAGAGCTGCAAAAAGAGGCAACAGAAGTATAAAATAGATTACACTGAAAAGGTAACTCATGGGCTCTGAAGCCTGGAAAAGAATCATCTGCTGGGAAATATGATAAAACTTTATAAAAAAATGACTGAAGGGAAATAGAGAACAGTAATTCATCATATCTCATTATACAAAAAGCAGAAAACATCAAACTGAAGTAGCAGATGGCAATAAAAATTCAGAATAAAAAATAGGATACTTTTTCCACATAAATCAGAGGTAAGCTGCTTGATTCATTGTCTCAAGATGCTGAGAATGCAAAAAGTTTACTTGACTTCAGAAGTGACTACACCCATTAATTGAACAGAATTCCATCAAGGACTACTGACCATAGAGAAACGACACCGAGATTAATCTCTGAGCTGTAGGTTGATGGAAGCTGGATGGTTTATTTGTCAACTAAACTCTCAACTTTGCCTTGCTCCTCACCATGTTCTTATATTGCTGCGTGCAATGAGCCATTGTCTGCCTCAGTGGAAATACTCCTCTGCTGAAAGAGATAACACTTGAAAAACATGAAAAAATATGGTTATTAATGAAAGAAAAATCTCAAACTAATCTATCATGGGAATTAAAGAGAATTAATTATGAATTAAAAATATCAAAAGATGAAAGCAAAAGGTATTTCTGAAGACCTACCACTTTTTTTCCCACACCCTAAGTTTTCAGAAAGCTGTGCAAAATTATGGTTGCCCTCTCTGATCAGGAATCACTATCACCAACCAGTTATCTGAAGTTGTAGCACCCTAAGAAATTTAAGAACTGTACACAGATATTGAAAGTGTTCAAACTAAATCCCTCATTGAGTGATGTACTATCAGTAGATCCTAAATAATTTTCTGTAAGGTTTTTTATGTGATAAGTCTTTATCCTGAAGAAAATAGCACAGAGTAAGACAGTTCCCATACTTTGTTTTTTAGGTTAGCCTAGCAAAATGTACAATATTTTGCAACTTTGTGTTTCCCCATAGTTCACAATATAACATCCTCTTATGATCTTACTTTTCAGCATTTACTACCTTATTCAAACCAACTCTGATTTAAATCACATCGGGAACATTACCTGCCATGAGGAATCTAATTTAGGCACCCTAATTTAGACACAATTTAGGAAGGTAATCAACATGAAGCTACAGAACAGGTAGGCTCCTTCAGAGGGCAGTTAAATACCTTTATATTCTCCCCAGAGATTTTCTTAGGAGTCAAAGAAAAATGGGTCCTCTTAATTAGATGCCTCAAACTAGGTGGGATGAACAGACCTTTGTAATGACAGGCATCAGTTCAACTGGTGGAATTTTACCCTGAGATTCCAAAAAAGGAAAACAACTTCTCATTATGATGCATTCATTTTTGCTGCCTTTTTTACCATGAAAAAAAGAGCATACTTTCCTGTCTGAGAAAGACAGAAAAAAATCAACCATTGCCTATCCATTGCCCAGTTTTAGCTTTCAAATACCATTGTGCCATCACTATATTGCTTTCCTTACAAGTAAAATCACTCAAATTAGTAGAACGAAAATATGACCACCTGACTTTCCAAGATCTGAAATAATTTCTTTTTAAGTCAATATTTTCAATCACTTTAATTTAAAGAAAAAAAAAAAAAAAAAAAAAAAAAAAAAAAGAAAGAAAAAAGAAAAAAGAAAAGGAAAAAGAATGGAGACTATTTTTGAGTCTACTGATGATGGAGACATCCAGATGCCCTACATTCTCTATTTCATGTGTCTATGGGAGCAGAGGAGATACAGAGACAAGAGATAAGGACAGGCATAACACACAATGTTGTTTTTGAGGACAGTGCATACATTTCCTGACCCTTCAAAGTAGGGATTGGCTGTTGGTCTGGAATGGGATAGACAGAGGAAAGCAGAAAGGCATTTGCTGTAGTGGAAATATACCTTGAAAATGAGTAATAAGGACGCAGATCTTGAAGTGAAGCTACTGGTAGATGTTATGCAGATATTTTACAAGTTGGGTGGGGATTTTTCTTCCAAAAGAATTCCAAAACAACTTGTCACTTTTTTCAGCTTTCTGGTTTAATGTTCCATGTATCCATCTTGCTGCTGGTCTCCCTCATACCATTGATTCTGAAGGGATCTTTTAAGAAAGTCTGAGGTGTCCTCAAACAGCTCTGAATAACAGTGCTATACATCTTTTTTTACTCTTACATTTCTCAGCTTTGAAGATCAGAGTACCAGTTACACTCCATCAGTACAGAAATGAAAGTCACATCTCCCCTTGTCTTACAGAAGACAGCATAATCTTTACCTTATGCAACTTCTGCTACTATGTCCAGGAAAAGACTTTCTTCACAGAAGGAATTGCTCTCTTCCTTCAGTTTAGAGGAAGTAGTACTAAATCACACACTCTATGAAAAACAATTTCTGACTTTATAAAGCTCTTGCTTGGCTTTGAGATGAAAAGTTCTTGGTATTTCTTAGGTTTTTCATTTCTTGATTATAATTGTAGGAATTTTTGAATGAAAGAAAGGAAAATTTTAATTGATGATGATGTTGGTCCTTACTCTTGCCCTTTGTCTCTGGACTGGCAACACCATAGTCTACTTTTACACAGCTGTATAGTTAGCTATAAGCAGTAAATGCAAGATACTTCAAAGTACAATATAATAGAGCATAAATTCAAAGCACCGAATCCTGTTTATATTATGCTTGGAAGCAGTGTCACTGGTGTTAAAGAAAATGCTCAAGTTAGATAGCTGAGCAGCCCCATCATGACATACTTTCTAAACCAGCAGTCATACTTTCACTGGATAAATAATACAGCTTCTTCTATCCAAACATGTTTTTAAAACTAAAAGCTTTATACAAGCCCTGCATAACTAACATTAGCAACTGTATGTTTTATTTTTTAATATAAAAATGACACACCCAAAAGCAACCCTTCTTCTTGTTGGAACTTTTTCATTTTCATTACAAAATATAAATATTTGAAAGTTTGTTTAAAATCATGGTTCACTGCATGTGAAATCATGCTATATTTATCATTTGCTACATTTTAAAACTTCAGGAAGATGATGGTTCTCATCCAAGACTGGGACTACCTTGTCATAGATAGGACCTACACATGACAGTAGGAAATCCTTAGGATTTCTAGATGTCTGTTTTAAACCAACACAGCTCTTCTTTCTTTTTTATTTTTCTTTCTGAAACAAAAGGGTTATCAGTAATGAAGTGTTATTTTCCTGTTTTTAATTGTTAAAGCAGTTCTGAAAAATGAAGCCCTAATCCTTGTTCGCTTAACCACTCATATTAGGCTATGATAATTTAGCCTCTAGACTTAAATGACAGGGTATATCTGCCCTGCATGCACTTAAAATTAGGTGCTGTGTAGCTGCTCACAAAACATGCCTAGGAACAAGCATTAACAGTTCAATTGTGTGAATTAAACATAACTTATTGACTATCCATTAGTTCAAGCTGCTGCAGATTTCTGACATGGCCATACACTTTGGGCAACAACAGGATTTCAGGCTTTTTTATACTCATTTTGTTTGTTGCCTAAGGCCAGGACAGGTATTCTTTCCAGCTCCAGAAGTTACCATTCTCATCTGCTTGTCACTGACAGCTGGACTGGTGCTGCTGGTTTTGTCTCTCTGTGTGTGGAGAGAGTGCAGGAGCAGCCTCTCCCATTAGTTCCAGTCTGTTTAAACATGCCTTTGCCAAGCCTTTAGATAGAAACTATCTGTATGGTTGCTCCCTTCTATTAGGTGAGCTGTGGGGTGGTAATCCCTAGCAAAGTGAAGGGAATAAAGAGGATGCCAGTATCTTCTACCAGCACTGATGTTTGAAAAGTGTCTGCCTCTGCCCTGTAAGAAAGTTATGTGAGAATAATGCTTGTGCTGGATGTCAGGTGACACAGCTTACAGGGAATGACCTGTGTGCTCAGGAGATGGGCAGTGCTCCTGAGGCACCACACCAGCACAGACTTAATGAATGTGTTGTTCTTCCTCCTTTAAGAAATATTGAATAGAAGAGTGTGACAGCTGGGAAAGAAAATGCATACCCTTTTCTTACATGAAGTCCAGCTGCACACAGCATCACAGTGACCTTCTCAGTTTTTCTGGGCTTTGATTGCCTGTAGTCTCATCCACTTCATTTCTCAAAGGTTAATAAGGCTAAAAAAGAGAGAAGCAGAAAGGTCAGCCAACAGAATGCTGATCTATTGACAAAGCCTAAGGACTGCAGAAGTAATGCAGAACTCAAATCCTGTTGTTCCTGCATTACTGGTACCACTCTGGAGCAAAGCTATAAATACATTTCTTTCAGGAAACTTTTCTGTGCGTGAAAGAAGTGACTCTCATGTCCAAAAAGCTGAACCAGTGCTATTATACCTGAAGGCTGAAGTCCCTATTTCATTTTAACTATGACATAGTGAAGAATGATCAAAAGTCAAGCAGGGATGAAGTAAGGAAAATTACTCTACTTCTCTAACTATTTGCCCGATCATTGCAGCAGGTACATGTAGGAGAAGACTAATGTTTGTCTCCCAGCTGACCATAGTCTACGTTTAGGCAGTTGTTCTATCATCCAGTGAACCCTCCTCATCTGAGAAAAGGAAAGGAGACCCAGGGGTTGGAATGAAAACAGATTTAATAAAACAAAAATAAAGAACTACTATCAATCTCAATATCAGTATGAAATACAAGGTTATACTCAGCCCTCATTAGTGGTCTCAAGCTGTGCTCCCATCAATGAATGCCGGATATGAAACTCTGCGAGCATCACAGCTCCAGTGAGAGAGTCACAGTCACAGCAAATGGGAGAGAAGGCCTCAGAGGCATCCAGGGATGGTGGCCATTAAGAAAGAGCCCTGGCCTCACAAGCTTCCAAATTTAAAGAGCAATTTTTATGGTGTGAAATACCTCTGTTGGCCAGCTTGGGTCAGCTGCCCTGGGTTTGGCTCCTCCTAGCCTTAGCACCTGGATAGCTCAAAACTCAAGACTTTGACCACCTTGGAAGCCCTCATAACATGGCTGGCCACAAATTAAAACAAAGTGTCTTACTAACTTTATTGTCACAGAATGAGGTGCTGAAGTCTCCTTAAAAATTACAGTTTCTCTGAACAGAACACTGATCCAGTTCCAGCCCAGCAAAACCAGGACACCATGTCACCTCTGTTCCTCCTCTCCAGGCTCAAATCTTTCACCAAGGCCATGTAAATGCTGGTTTTCACAGAAACTCTGCTGCTATCAGAGGTGGTTTAAGCAAGTGTACTACAGCTGGAGACTTTCCTGTCACCAAGGTGGAGAGTAAAAATGGGCAGAAATTCTGTTCCTCAATCCAAGTGACAAGCAAGAACAATGACTAAAAAGCAATTTGTGATGAGAACATTTTTCCATTGTGAAAATTTCTTTGTTCAGGACCTCAACTTTTCATTAGAAACGGCATTTCAGTCAATAGGAAGAAATGTCTGGTCAAAAGGAGCAAGGAAAGAAAATCCATTCCTTCCCATCACTGTCTGTCTGAACAATGACTTAAAGCTGTTATTTCTAATAGGAGGAGGAAGGTGGATTTGTTTCCAATTCAGAACTCAAAATGCCCAGAGTTCTCGTTTTCTGCAAAATAAAAAAAAAATATATATATTCCTAGTTTGTAAGTTGAATGAGTATTATTTTTAAATAATCTGCTTTGTTCACCTTACAGAGATCTCCATCTATTAAAAAATATAAATTTTATCTTCAGTTACATTTCTTTGACAAGCTGAAATTTTAAAGAAAACAATATTTTGCAAAACCCTGCCTTGTCTCCTTCTCTAATTAATGATGATGCTGAAGAAACTGCTACTACTGAAAACTGCAAGCAAGTTGTAGGACTACAGAACTAAATCAAAATGGCTAAAGCACTGGATTTGAAATAGCCCATAAATGATACATCTATCTGCAAGAAGGTTATGGAAAGCCAATTTGGAAAACATATTGTAGCTTTACACTTGCAATACTGCCCTTTATAGTTAAATGAAAGGATTTAAAAAGTTTCCTCGGTAGACATCTGCAGCAGTAAAGGTAAACAGTGAAGGAAGAGGAAAAAAGGGGGAGGATTTAAAATGTGTATTCTTAGAAAAGTGAACCTCCTTCATTCTTTGATGAAATTGAAGAATTACATTTCCTTATACAGACCCTGTTACATGATGCAGCATTAAAAAAAATAATAAAAAAATAAAAAATTGAATAATCAAATATATATTTTATTCGAGTTATTACAAAGCATAAATCATACTGAAGATTTCAAAACACTGTCTCATGTCTCCAGGGTCTCCAGAATTCCTTTCTGGTTTGTTGCCTTTTGTAGGGATGGTAAGTGAGGCACTAGCACCTGCCACTGTATAGCTAAACAAATAATGTGTCTTCCCTTTTCATGGACCACTGGAAGGAAATTGCTCCCTGCTGTTCCTATTACTTCTCCTTTGACATAAATTATGAGCCACTTACAATGATGTAAAAGGATAGTTGTTTTGTTTTGTTTTGTTTTGTTTTTCTTTGGAAACTTAGCGGCTGAATACTCTGGAGCTTTGATTTATGGTTCTGCTCCATTTTGTACAAGAGTTAGGAAACTAAATATAGTTGGTGCTTGGTAGCTGCAGCAGTACAGTGGCCAATAATGAGCAATGGTTGGGAACAACTGAAGCTTTCTGATTTCAAATGACATAAATCAGACCTGTTTCAGATCTGGAGGCTGAGCCAGAAAGGGAACACCTCTGTCTTCAGTTACAGTGGTGATGGTACAAGATACTTTATAGTCAGAAATTTTAAGTATGGAATAATAAATACAGCACTGCATCAGTAATTGTGGGATCTCTCTCCTTCCACTGGGAAGTACCCTACTAAGATACCTCTGTGCTAAATTAAACCTGTTGGAAGTAAATTTGCTTGCTTTTCTCCAAGTTACAACATGATGCAATATAAATGATGTTTCAGAGTCTATCCCTGCAAGGCCAAGCAGGTCAATTTCACCATTTCCATATGACAAAGATGCATCCATGAAATGAAACAATATCTGAGGCTAAAGATACAAAGTTTACTCTCTAAGAAAAACCCTTACTGTGTGGAAAGGGGAAATGGAGCAGGACAAAATGTGAAATGGGATCTGGAAGAGATGCAAGGATCCCATCTTATCCAACCCTCTACATGGCTGCTGGTTTTGTTTTGTCAGTTTCTTCACATTCAGATATTTCCTTATGCACCAGCTTCCTCTGGGACAGTCTATACACTTGTCACTTTTTACAATATATTACTTTTTTAACCAACAAACATATGCACACCCCTCTCTAAATGTGCATGCAAGCACATTAAATACACATTCTAGTGAGTATGTAGGAAACAGTGGCTGAGGGACACATAAGATGATACAATATCAAAAATCAAAAGATATCCAGATTGCTGGAAAGAATGTATTAGGTTATGTTTGGCTAGGTGCAGACAAGACTATAATTTTTCATAGGTTTTCTATACAAACTGGACCATCAGAATTATTTAATCCGAGATTTTGCATAACAAAAGTTATAAATATTAAGACCAGTTTCCTGGATCTTAGTCAGAGCCTAGTAACATCAGCCCAGAACAAGAATTATTCATAGAATCATAGAATCATAGAATTGGCTGGGTTGGAAGGGACCTCAGAGATCACCAAGTCCAATCCTTGATCCACTACAGCTGCAGTTACCAGACCATGGCACTGAGTGCCACATCCAGTCTCTTTTTAAATATCTCCAGGGATGGAGAATCCACCACTTCCCGGGGCAGCCCATTCCAATGCTTGATCACCCTCTCAGTAAAGAAATTCTTTCTAATGTCCAACCTAAACCTCCCCCGGCACAACTTGAGACCTCTTGTGCCCTCTTGTCTTGCTGAGGGTTGCCTGGGAAAAGAGACCAACCCCCACCTGGCTACACCCTCCTTTCAGGGAGTTGTAGAGAGTGATGAGGTCTCCCCTGAGCCTCCTCTTCTCCAGGCTGAACAGCCCCAGCTCCCTCAGCCTCTCCTCATAGGATCTGTGCTCGAGTCCCTTCACCAGCCTGGTTGCCCTCCTTTGGACCCGCTCCAGGACCTCAATCTCCTTCCTGAACTGAGGGGCCCAGAACTGGACACAGTACTCGAGGTGTGGTCTCACCAGTGCTGAGTACAGGGGCAGAATCACTTCCTTGGACCTGCTGGCCACGCTGTTCCTGATACAGGCCAGGATGCCATTGGCCTTCTTGGCTACCTGGGCACACTGCTGGCTCATGTTCAGCTTCCTGGCAATCCAGACTCCCAGGTCCATTTCTGCCTGGCTGCTCTCCAACCACTCTGTCCCCAGCCTGGAGCTCCCCATGGGGTTGTTGTGGCCAAAGTGCAGGACCCATCACTTGGCCTTGTTGAACCTCATCCCGTTGGAATCAGCCCAACTCTCCAGTCTGTCCAGGTCCCTCTGCAGAGCCCTCCTGCCTTCCAGCTGATCGACACTTCCCCCACCTTAGTGTCATCTGCAAATTTGCTGATGATGGACTCAATCCCCTCATCTAAATCATCAATAAAGATATTAAATAGAACCGGGCCCAACACTGATCCCTGGGGGACACCACTAGTGACCGGCTGCCAACTGAATCAGCCCCGTTCAGCACCACTCTCTGGGCCCGGCCCTCCAGCCAGTTCCTAACCCAGCACAGAGTGCTCCTGTCCAAGCTGTGGGCTGACATAATCTATATTAAGGCACAGTCCTTACAGAGACACTAAAAAAACTTGGAATACAGTTGCATATAGAGAAGAAAAATAGCTGTGTTTTCCTTGATGATTTTAAATTCCTGTTTTGATAATAAAATAGTGATTTTTCTGTTGCAATATTGAAGCGTCAGTTAAAGATCTGGTTTGCTAAATCAGTTTTAGGCTCCATTAAGTTCATGGAGGTCCAGTCCTCTTATCTGAAGCTTGAAGTATGTGCAGCATTCCCCCCTCAAATCATGTGCCACTAGAACTGAGGGCATTCCACATACCAGAGATCTGACCTTACCCTTGTTCTGCATGGCCAAACAGGCTTAGGAAGCCTTAATTTTAATTTGACTTAATTTGACCTCCCCTTAGGTTAAAGCAGTACAAATGTTACTATGGAATCTATTTCAGTTTCAAGGGTAGACAATAAGTATTTAAGCTTAGTTTAAATTATGTCTCAAACTACACCTCGTCTAGTTGTGTTGTGTAACAAATCACTATTCAAAAAGTAGGCTGTGGCAATCTGTCCACTCCAAACCTACAGCACAAGGAAGCAGTGTCACTCACTTTAATATTGTTTAATTTTGACTTATGAAGACTCAACTTGTGACTTGTCATGTTTGAAGAGTGCATGAATGAGCAATTGGCATGGCTGAGTTAACATGTCAGGCTAACTTGTATCTTTGCACTTAAATGAATATGAAATCATCCTTTTGGTTTTCCATAAGTGAACTGATTCTGAAGTTCTTCTGTCAGTTAAGACAAACACATCTGGTTTTGTGTTTCCATAAAAATGAGCTAGCTGGTGTTTTTCTGCAGGGGAAACACAATTTTTACACTGATTTAATAAAAGAATAAAGAGAAAGAAAAAAAATAATCAATAATTGAATTAAGAAAAGATTGTGTCCTGTCACACACAAAAAAATGCTTTTTTCTTTTTTTTCCAACACAAGTTTCAAATAAACAAATTTCTCTTCCTTTTGAAATTAATTCTGTCTTTGTGACAATATGCTACAAAGTAATTTATATTTTATTAAATAGCTCTTTACCTTGGCTCTGCTGACCTCCTGAACTTGTGGTTGCATAACTGGCATAGCTCTATGCCAGTTTTTTGGGGGGGAAAAGTAATAATTCATAACCGATAAAGAGATAAGCAATTTCTATTCATCATTTTCATAATGTTTTTTAGTTTTTTCCTCCTCTCTATCACCTAATTTCCTTTCTCTTTCTAGTTCTCAAAAAATTATTTTTCTTATTGAACAGGAATTCCTTCCAGAGATAAAAAGCTTTCTGGTACATTTAATTAATATCAAACAAGGTAACACTGAAAACATCCCACACACAAGAAAGGAGGGACTATTGTAGGTCAACGCGGCAAGGAAGGCCAATATAAAACTTTAAAACTAAAGCAATAAAAATTCTGGATTCAGATCTGTGGCAACATTAACTTAATTTCCCCCAAACATTGCTCTATTTTCTTCTTCACATTCCAGCCGTTATTCCCAAATTTTGTCTTAAGCAACACCACTGAAAATTTTCTGCACTAATCCAGAAAATGAAATAGATTATACAACTACAGCACATTAAATATTATATACACAGGAGCATTATCAGAAAGATTTCAAGGTAAGGATGTGTAATTATAGCATCAAACACTACAAATGCCAGAGTGTCATGTGATAGGCAACTTGTCTTCAGGCCAGCAGTCTGTACCAGGCTCAGTACTTTCAGGTCAGCTTTTAGAGGAGTCAGAAGTGTGTGTGCATTGACTTTAACTTCCTGAGGTCACTAAGACTGTGAGGACACTGTAGACTTCTTTGAAAATAATATGTAAAATATGGTTGCTAAGAAGCTTCACTGGTGAATTAGGAATCTCAGTAAAGAGATTAGCTCCAGCTAAACAATTCTAGATTCAAGGAGACTCTATGTCATTATTGGCATTTATGAGTACTTTCAACAAAGCTCTTATAAATCCTGAGATACTGGTATTAATAGAATGACATATTCCTGATGGTAGCAGCTTTAAAAGTTCACAACATTGATGAGACAAAATGCAGTTAAGTGAAATATGACCTGAATTTGAAAGAGGCCAGGGTAGGGTAATATGGAGTATATGATACAGTCAGTTATTGAGTCCTGAAAAAATCTCCCCATAAGAAAGGCTACTGGTAAATGCAGAAATACAAATGAAAAAAAAGAAAAATTCTACATATTATTGTAGTGTCCTGCTGTGGTTTTTAACCGTGGAAACAATTTCTTGTGTGCTGATAGGGAAGTTAATAAAAAAAGTTATGCCAAACATGAGAAACTGAATCACCCACTATTTTCTCTTGGCTAATTATGACTGAAAAAAATTAAATCTCATATAAACAGATTTATAACCACAGGGATACATTCACATTAATTTTATGTTCAAATACAGAAATGCACACAAAGAAATGTTAAGGAGTCAGACTTTATGATGGAATAGTGTGGAGGTACCTGACCATGAGAAGCACCAGGTTATTTTTCCCTGTAAAGTGTAATCACTCACCATTCCTTCATCCTTTTTCCTGCCATGTAGTGCTGAGTGACCTGTGTGATCTGTATCAAACTGTACAAAATGAAACTTGCAGTTTCCTAGTTTGCACTCAGTTGCTGGACTCCTCTCCTCTCAATAGACATTTCTGTAGTTGTATTAAATCTTTTTCTGTGGATGACAGCTGACAATGCTAACGTGGAAGTGCACCGCTGAGACCAACTCCTATTTTGGGGCCAACAGGTGCACCAGATAGAATTTTTTTCCTTCTAGTGTACTAATCTTATGCACAACAAAAGGAATAACCCAGCTAAAGAGTGCCAAAGAGCCATGGAATCTGCAGATTCCCATTTCAATAAAAGAATTCAAAGTAGGACAGGTGAGACTATCTGCCAAATTAGTTACCTAGACCAAAATGGGAAAGTAAATTAGCCATGCTGAACAAAACAATACAGTAAAACTGAAATGAGGAGCTCAGTGATGTTATTTAACAATCCAGAAGAGAAGACTGCATCTCTTTTAAGCATTAATGATCGAACCACCTAATTAATGATGAGTCATCATCCTCAGTTGAGAGGCGGAGGAACAGGCTTTGCACTGTGAAATGCCAAAGAGGCAATTGCATGTGGAAGTCAGAATTAGGCCTTACATGTGAGCCTAAGTGAGTCCGTGGACCTAAGGAAGTCCATAAAAGACAGAGAGGGAAATCATGAATGCATCTGGCAAGAACAGCCGGGACAAAGACACCTGATTTCTCAGGTGATTTTTCTCAAGGGGAAAAATATTTAATGTGAATAATTAGGAGGTGAGATGGACTCATAATTTGCCCAGAAGGTCATCACCACAAACTGAACACCAAACAAATAGAGAATGAAACAGGGAAAAAATCTAGGAAACTGTTTAGGCTACTTTTGACACCTTATCTATATAGTTTATTGTGAAGGTCTCAGAGAACTGTGTATTAATACTATGAAAAGAACAAATTAAAGTTTCTTCCACTGAAAGAGTTCAGACTTCTGGGATTATTTTTACTGTGCACATGGCTGAGAAATCACATTAAGATTGCATAAACTCTTTTTTCATTTATACACTAAAGATTTCTCTAGTTCTTCTATAAGCACAGGCTCATTAATGAGGTGATTTCTGTAGCAGGCATCAGTGCTTTGATCACTATATCATAACAAAACATGAATATGCTGAGATTTGTATAGAACTTAATTATTATCTTTCTGAATGAAATCTGTTGTGTTTCTTTATTCAAGTAACAGTGAGTCCAATATCCTTCTATCATATCAAGCTGCACTCCTAGGCAATTTTAATCTCCTTTGCTATGTTATGTTGTTTAATGAAACTTTCATTTTGCAACACTTACTGAAATATCCAATTTTAGAATCATCCTAGGGATGTAGACAGTGCACTTATTTTCCACCCTGTAGCTGTAAGGTGGACATTTTTTTCAAATATAACTTCATTAATTCCCAACAAACTACGTTGAGCCTAGCTCAGAGCAAACCTCAGCTGGTTTATGTCTTCATACCAACAACCAGAAAAAGGTAGACATTTTGAGTGCATTTCACTTGGAGTAACAGAGGTTCAAACTCAGTTAAAATTAATTTGGAAGAAAAGAGTTTTTAAATGACTCTTGAAATCCAAAATGCTAACACTGGATATGATTCTCTTGAAGCACTGTAACATCTCCTCAGTTCAGGTGTGCCTAACACAACAAAATACACTGTGTGAAGGAAATTGCCATGGAAAAGCAATTTTATACCTTGCATCTGCTTCATAAAGGGGGTGGGATTGTGTTAGTTTCAGAATAATTTTAGCTACTCATCAAATAATGAAACTAAGGTAAATTAGCCAGCATCCAAGGATCAAAGGTGAAAATTACAACCAATAAGAGATCCCAGATTGTTTAAATAAAATAAAAAATAATAAGTGGCATGATAGGAAACAAAGCAGGACCAAAAAACGCTGCATACAATACTGGGAAAATGGAGACTTAGAGAAGTGTGACAACAAAGAAAAGAAAAAACACTGTTCCTCTGAAGACCACTGTCTATCTGGTTTGATCTGGTTACCAAAGGGATAATGGATAGAAACCATCTGTGAATTTAAGTGAAAGGTGACCAAAAAAACAAGGGTTGGATGCTGCTTTGAGAAGGAACACTCTGAGTGCCCTTGGAGGATCATATCTTGCTTTCATTTCCATTATTGTTTTTCAGGTTTGAGGACCTTTTTCCTCAAAAAAAAGAAAAATGTCCTGTTAGTCAGAAGCACAAATTTCTCTGTGCCGTTTTTTCCACATCAGTCCCATTAGTAAAGGCCGTACAACCCAAACTACACCTGCTCACTGCTGCTGACAGTAGCAATTCCATGAACAGCTTCCTGTTTGCACAAGTGAACCGAAATGAATGTAAAGCTGTTGTGGAAGATTATTACACTTCCATTTTTCATGGGATGCAGGCATGCTAAGGCAAACAAGTGTGGACATGAGTTTACCTCTGAGCTGATGTTTCTCCAGTATAGTGCTGCCATTAGGACTTCCAGTTCTATGAACACAGCAACCATGTTCTTTAAAGAATACAAATGATCAAATTGTTCTGAAGAAAGTTTTTGGCTGGCTTTTCATTTTGTATGGTTGTTTATTTTGCAAACCACATTTTAAAAGTGTTTGTAGTAAATATCATTAAATACTGATCATTATATCAGAGTAAATATCCCATACACAGATTAATCCAAAGTTTTTTACCAAAGTTCAATACTTGCCCTTGAAAGCTGCAAAATTCTAAAGTTTGAAGCAACTGTCAGGAATGTCAGAGATACAGTTTATGAAAAAGGGATGTCATCACAGCTCTACAGGCAGAAAAAATCAAAGTAACCTGCAGAACTTCCAACAAATTTATCACTGCAGCAGAAAAGATTGTGGAGTATAGATTTATTTTTTTTCCCCGTATGTGTGTAAGAACTGACTGAATAAAAGAAAAAGGCTCTTGATCACTTTTTGACAGGCGTGTGTTGCTTATCTAAATAAAACCTTTGTCTGAGGCAGGTTAATAAAGAAAAAAAGCAGTGTATGAAACTGATAGAGACACTGAAGTAAAAATGAGTATTTTCCTAGGTTGTTTTTCATAGATTCTAAGATTTGTTCTGTTTTTAACAAGCCTTTATTTACAGTTCCCAAGATTAGCCTCTAAGCAATCAATCAAGTAGCCTTCCATCACCCTATCACAAAAAGATTTGGGAGTAGTAATCCTTTGAATAAGAAGATACCAGCATTTGGAAGCAGGCAGAGTTATAATAAAAAACTCCACTTGACATGGTGCAGTATTTCTAATTCTTACCTGAGAATCCCTTTCCACTGCAGAAATTACAACAGTCTCTAGACTTAGTGGGCTGCAAATACATCTGGTGCTAAATGGCTTTGTCCCCAAAACTTCAGTTGAAACAAACCTATTTACTGCAATTTACTGCAACAGAATGTTTTGCCCCTTTTGCCTATTTTTTTTTTTTTAGCTGTATTTACAGACAAAAGCAACTGTGCATCTTTCTAAACTCATGCTCCTTACATCTCATCTGATCAGTCCATGTTCTTTGTTACCTTGTCAGTTACCACCTGGATATCATGTGCACCAGGTATCAGTGTGCAGTGCAGCCCTACTTGTGCTTTTTATGATCATACTTTCCCTGTGGACTGCAAGCAAAGCAGGTGTTGCAGGACACATAATTCTCACTAGTTCTAGATGGGAAGATCACATTTCCAAATGGTTCTGTTCCTCTTGCAAAACATAAAGTCAAGCTTCTTTACATTGAATTTGCTATTGCTAGTTGATGCTGCAGAGGCTTCAGAGCAGAATTGAACTGTAGCTCTTCATTAAAAGCTTTTGGAGTTCAGCAATCTGTACTACATGTAAATGAATGTTAATTTACAAAATTTAAAGAAGCCCCTCAAATATATGCTAAAAGTTAATATGATAGTTAAAATATCCTATTATCATTACTGCATAATGCAGGTTTTTTTAGAGTGAGTTTCTACTTTTTGCACACCATTAATGTATTCACTTAAACCAATTTTCTTTTTATAAAATGCACTGAATGCCATTTGAGTGCCTATACTATATACCTTCAGCTATCATAATTCCAAATAAAGATATTAAAAAATTTTTTCTTCTAATGTCTTAATTTTTAAAAAAACATGGAATTATCTTGTTCCTCATAAGATTCTAGAAAACACTGGAGCATGGAAAACAGGAAGATGTGATGACGTGGGGGAAAAAAAGTAGTGTGAAAGGAACAGACAAGCTTGATGAAGATAATGTTATTGTGCAAGTTTTATCAACATCTTTATAATTACAAATGATGTATTCTTAATTATTTCACAAAGTCTCACTCAGCACTTTAAAAACTGAAAATTACATGGAATAGAAATATCTGACTAATACACTATTAAACTGACAATTATTCCAATACTTTAAAAGATTTGGATCTCTGCTGCTGCAAAAAAATGAAAAAATAACCACAAGCAGATGTTTCCATCATTATATGAAAATTTTGACCTGTTGGTCTTGTGGTCAGGCTACACAGAAATGACAACTCAATTTTATAAAATAGAAGGTATTATAACCTATGAGACATCTCAGTTATTTGGATTACAGTCCTGAAATGTTTATGAATTTTTATGGTGAACATATTCAACAAGGCTGGACATTTAATGTATGGAATTGATATGTCTTCCTTGTCAGAAATCATGAAAGTTCTGTAATATATAAATCTCCAACGAATCCAAAAGACTGCAACCTTGAGTACAGTTGTTTGCCAACAACAATAAAAAGAGTGACAACAGAGGCAAATGCATGCTAAAACAAATAAACAAAACCCTTGTATGTTGAATGGAAACAAAAGGTGCAAATCCGTGCAAAATAACACAAGTGAATGAAAACTTCATTTGCATAATGAAAAGCTGATCCAACTGGGGCCACATCAGGGACACTTTTTTCTCTAGGACTGCCTTTACCGTTATTTAAACTCTTATAATAATAACGGTCATAAAATACAGCTTTGCATTTGCCCAAGAAGGACTATGCATATCTCACCAGAAGAAACCAACAACCAACTTGACCTAGGAGAGTTTCCATTATTTGTGTCATAAAAAGGCTTCTGAAAATGAGTAATTCCTTGCAAGATTTTTATTAATATTCAACCAGCAGTGATGGAATGGAACAGGGATTATAGAATCATAGAATAGTTTTTATTGGAAAAGACTTTAAGATCAAGTCCAACTCTTAACCTAGCACAGTGCCAAGTCCACCATTAAACTACATCCCTTAGCACCATGTCTATATATCTTTAAAATACCTCCAAGGATGGTGACTCCAGAATTTCCCTGGTCAGCCTGTTCCAGTGCCTAACAACCCATTCTGTGAATAATTTTTTCCTAATATCCAATGCAAACCTCCCCTGGCACAACATGAGGCCATTTCCTCTTGTTCTATCACTTGCAGCTTGGGAGAAGAGATCAGGAGCCAAGAAGCAGCAGGTTTCTGTAAAAGCCCTTTTCCCATCAGGACTGATACATGGCAAATGACAGAGCCTCCAACCATTACATTGCAGAACTGCAGCATGTGGTTTCAGGTGAGAAAGGGAGGAGCTGAATATTTGACAGTGTACATATAGTAGTCTGTTCAGAAACCTCTGGCAATTTATGTCAGGACATTGAAAAGGACAGTTACCAGCTAAACAGTAGCAAATGACTGTCAATTATACCAAGTATTGTTTGTGGCCTGTGCACTTTCTTCTCATAGAAATGAATGGCTGAAGAGAAAATAATAAATTTATGTTAGCTTCTATTGTGTGGCTTCTGACCCACTCTTTTGCACTCAGGCTGGAAGCAGCAAAGCAAAAGAGAAAAGCTTTGAAGAGCCAATGATCTACAGATTTAGGGAGCTTCAGCTGTGGAGCCCCAAACAGCTCTGCATGTTGCCATGGTCTCTTCTCCATGTCTGTCTGTTCCTAGTTGAAGTGTATCTTGTGACAGCTGAAGTCTCTCAGTGGATCCTGTGTTATGATTTTAATTTACTAATAGTTGTTGGGGAGCCAGACCAGTGCTGCAGGATGCAACCCAGCAAACTGGCACATACTTCCATTGAGGCAGCCATGCAATGCCAGCCTTCAGGAACATGCTTCGTAAAGCCAACACACTTATGTTGCAAATGAGGAGCAGACCTAAAGCCATGGAATCCTCTGCAGCAACAGGACAATGTACAGATCCAGCAAGCTGTGGTTTTGTTGAGAACAACCTGTTTGAATCATAAAACCATAGAATTGCCTATGTTGGAAGGGACCTTAGAGATCACCTACTCCAACCCCCCTGCCATGGGCAATAAGTCCCACCTAGACAAGGTTGCTCAAGGCCTCACCCAACCTGGCCTTGAACAATTCCAGGGAAGAGGCATCCACAATCTCTGGCCAACCTATTGCAGAGTCTCACCACCCTTGTACTAAAAGAATTCTTCCTAATATCCAGTCTAAACCTATTCTCTTAGCTGAAAGAAAACAGGTTTACACTGGATATTAGGAAGAACGAGGAGCCACTCTTCCTGCTGAAATTTCCTACGGAGCCTATGGAGTCACCAAAACTAATAACATGAACTGTGCCAGAGCCTCAGCTATATAACTGCTGGTATATATAACTGGTGTATATCTATAACTATATAACACTGGCAAGTGTTTTGCTCTGCATTATAATCTATAAGAAATTAAAAGAGGTATTTTCAACTACTCATATTTGCTTAAAACTAACCACAAATTGAACAGAACCAATAAACAAAGAATTCCAATATAAAGCAGTATCATCTCTGAGTAACTTCAGTTAGTAGTCTTCCATGTTGCCTGACTAGTTGGGCATAGAAATAAGTGAAATTATTAAATTGTGACTTGTTGCTTTCAGTCCAGCATTTCAGAGGCAGAAGCCATATCTCTATTTACTGAAGAATATATGAGGATATGTGAAATCCAGAGTGAATGCTCCATCTCGTGGCAGATCATTATGTTCCTTTTTGACAAAAATACACTTACAAACCCAATTCTGTACAATTATTTCAGGATGTGAAAATGTAAAAAGAGTTATTTTTTCCCAGAAGTAGAGCAGAAAGGTCTGCACATATGGATGTGGTAGTTGAAAATTATTCCAGTTTTAAAGTCTTTATTTGCATATACACTTCTCCCCACCAGAAAAGAACCAAAACCCATTGAAAAAAACAACAAAACAAAACAAAAAACCAACCCAAAAACAACAATTAAAAAAACCCCAAACAATAAAGTCAAATTCCTAGAATATAAAAACAACCCACCCCTTTGAATTCTGACATAAATTCTTCACAGCTTTCATAGAAAATACAGCAAAATGGAATTACTGGATTAGTTACTCTGACTTTTTGTGTATTATAGATCTTTCAGTATTGATCAAATAGACTAATACATACACAAAACATTGCAGCCTTCCAAAATTAAAATCTATGCTCCAAGGAAAGACCGTGTAGTGCCAGCCTAATACTCCGGAGATACTCTCAGCTAGCTATCCCCTGATCCACACAAAAAAGAGAAAATCAATAGTCAAACTATTTTCTGGTTCATTTGCAAAACTGGCATTGTCCCTCATTCTAAAGAAGAAGCTAGAAAGCCCTGAAATTACTTAGATTGTGTCAATATCAAATTATAATACTGAATCTCACCAAGTAATCAGAAAGTCAGAGAACTAGTAAAACATGACAGGAGTTCTTTGATCATAGGGAACACAGCACCAAAGTATTTTTTCCTGACAACCGTGTGAACAGGCAGTGGCAGTTCTGAAAAGTCCTGGGAGAAAAGCAATAATGGAAAAATACTGTCCTGAAACTATTTCTTATATATAGGCTGTTACCCTTAAAGGCTTAAAGAAATACTGTTCTTTGTAGGTTCAGATTGTTTTAATCTCATAGTTTTCTAAGAAATCATCATTTTCCAATAAGACCTTCAGCTTCCTCTCAAGAAAGTGCTTTAGGAGAGATCACAGGTAGTAAGTACCAAAAAAAAATATTTATCCTCCCTGATATCCTTTGTGGGAACACATTAGGCTAAATCCATATTCATGGAGCCTCACCTGCACTATCAGCTTTCAGGTTCTCTGCAGTTTGCTCTAGCCATATACCCTCCATCTCCCTGTAAGATTACCAAACACCAGTTCCTCCCCGACTCTTGTTTCCTTGCACAGGAACTACAAATTAGATGGGAGCTTCATCCTACTGGGGAAAGTGAGTTTGCAGGCAGTCTGGAAGCTTGCAAGTTCTGCCTCTGCTTCTGACCACAGCTAGGACCTGTGTCACAGAAACCATACATTCTTCAAAGAAAGAAATCCATCATTAAGCACACATGCACCAAGAAACAACTCTAAAGAAGCCATCATATTGTTGATGCTACTAGTAAACTTCTCATGACCTAGATTAATTTGCAAAATAATACCAAAATGAGAAGCTTATTGAAAGTCTGCTGTGTAATATAAGTATCAGCTTTCCTGAAGCACTGTCAGACTCAGAACAAATGAAATGCAAAGGCTACAGCAATGCACTCACAGGTCATCTCTTTCTTATCGTTGGTGGAACACAAAACCAGAATCCACCATTACTGTTAGTAGCAGTGAACCGTTTAAACTTGGTTTAGATGTAAAAAGTAATGGTGAATAATAATAGCTAATTGAATCCAAAGCTTGACTCTGCTGTCTTTTGTTTTAAAAAGTCATCCTTAAGTGAAGTACTAAGCTAAAAGAAATGCACATAAGATTCATCCAGATGTCTGGTTATGCTAAATTTGAGGGACAGCGTATCCCAGCCCATCCCCACCCCAAGCCTTTCTTTTTAATATCTGATTGAAAATGAACTATCAAGACAGGCAGAATAAAGTCTTTTGTTATGTGTTTCTTTTTTACCCCCAGTATCACACTAAATAGAACGTCAAACCTGGGATTAATTCTAAGTGTTTATTACTTTTAATTCCCATTATAGCTGTGGTCATCTAGCTCTGGGTTGTACGCTGTTTCACCATTTTAGATACATCCAATTGTGTTTCAGACAGTCACAAACTTCAGTTACAGTCATGACTGTAGGTTGCACTTAATAATGTCTAGAAATAGCATCAGTCAATATTAAATTCTGTAGCTGACTTTAGAACTACTCACTTTTTCATCCAGAATGGGCACTGAAACACTGATTCAGAGTTGTGAGAACAAGCATCAAGAGCCAGTGTCATTTTTAATACTTTATTTATCACAATGATGTCATATGGAAAGTATGGCAAGAGCATTTTTAACAGAGACAGGGACTATTTCATATGATCCACTGTGATTAGAGCCTCTCAGATATCCAATACTTGGACAAAATATAACATACAAACCAGCATTCAGTCAAGATTTTGCAGTTAGTGTGATCATCTTAACACATTCTTGCCCTTTTGGTAAGGAATATTACTGACTTCTGAGAAACTGTATTTTTTCCATTGTTATTATAAGAAATAATGAGTAAAATAATATTTTTAAAAAACTAATCATAGATACTCTTTGTAAAGGTGATACTAGCTACATTTCTACTGGACAGCAAATTATATGTCAGATATCCCTGCTTAAAATACATTGGGAATTTTAAAAATCCAGAATTTTTTTTTTTCAGCCCAGTATTGGTTCTGAAATTGAATCCAGCTCTGCTGCTGGGGAGACATAACTGAGGAGCATCAAAGAAACTCAGGACTGTAGAGAAGGAGGGTTGTAGACACTCTCTTTAAGAGGTAAGAACAAAGTCCAGAGAGTCAAACATGTTGCCACTCAATGTCTGGTTTTCAAATGTCATTTCATGAAAACTTTAATGATAGGAAAGGAAGGAAAGGAAGGAGAGGAAGGAAAGGAAGGAAAGGAAGGAAAGGATGGAAGGAAAGGATGGAAGGAAAGGATGGAAGGAAAGGAAGGAAGGAAGGAAGGAAGGAAGAAAGGAAGGAAGGAAGGAAGGAAGGAAGGAAGGAAGGAAGGAAGGAAGGAAGGAAGGAAGGAAGGAAGGAAGGAAGGAAGGAAGGAAGGAAGGAAGGAAGGAAGGAAGGAAGGGAGGGAGGGAGGGAGGGAGGGAGGGAGGGAGGGAGGGAGGGAGGGAGGGAGGGAGGGAGGGAGGGAGGGAGGGAGGGAGGGAGGGAGGGAGGAAGGAAGGAAGGAAGGAAGGAAGGAAGGAAGGAAGGAAGGAAGGAAGGAAGGAAGGAAGGAAGGAAGGAAGGAAGGAAGGAAGGAAGGAAGGAAGGAAGGAAGGAAGGAAGGAAGGAAGGAAGGAAGGAAGGAAGGAAGGAAGGAAGGAAGGAAGGAAGGAAGGAAGGAAGGAAGGAAGGAAGGAAGGAAGGAAGGAAGGAAGGAAGGAAGGAAGGAAGGAAGGAAGGAAGGAAGGAAGGAAGGAAGGAAGGAAGGAAGGAAGGAAGGAAGGAAGGAAGGAAGGAAGGAAGGAAGGAAGGAAGGAAGGAAGGAAGGAAGGAAGGAAGGAAGGAAGGAAGGAAGGAAGGAAGGAAGGAAGGAAGGAAGGAAGGAAGGAAGGAAGGAAGGAAGGAAGGAAGGAAGGAAGGAAGGAAGGAAGGAAGGAAGGAAGGAAGGAAGGAAGGAAGGAAGGAAGGAAGGAAGGAAGGAAGGAAGGAAGGAAGGAAGGAAGGAAGGAAGGAAGGAAGGAAGGAAGGAAGGAAGGAAGGAAGGAAGGAAGGACAACTTTCAAAGGCTGCTGCTAAGTGAAGGAACATAGAAGGCTCAGCTCTCCATCTTTGTGCATATCTGTTGCTATTCCTTATGACAGAGGATCCTTGGGTGCAATTTTTGAGCTAATTCCATACAGCCATTTTAGGTAGGATCAAAGAAAATCCAAAGTAAAGAAGGGGAGAGAGATTAAAATAAAATGGATAGATATTTCTGCATGAACTTGCACATCTTTCACTTAACTACCATTTTCTCTTGCATTCTTAATGCCAAATGAGATCCATAGCAGCTAATTTATTCTCTTTTTGATTTCTGAATACTTTCAGCAACACTTACTTCAGAGAACTATGCAGCACGTAGCTAGAATGAGCCAGCTATTGCTGTCTTCAGAGGGAACTGATGTGACCAGGTTACAGCAGCTGTGCTGAGCCCATGCCATGCCATATCAATCATTTTCACTTGAAAATAAAGGGAACAGAGACTCAGGACCTGCACTCCACCAAGTTGGCTATGTTTTCTTTTTGTTGAATAAATTCTTTTCCCTTTTGGTTCTCATTAAAGATTCAGCCAAGTTTATGCAAAATGACTGCACACACTTGAGAATCAACAGCACTGTTTGTCATGAGGCAAAGGAGTATTTTTGTACTGCTATAGCTACCTAGCTGCCAAAAGAGAAAACAGGAGTTTTTCCTAACCAGTGCCTCATCTGCTCCTAATTAGAAGAGCACACCTTTAAGTAAATCATTTTTTACTGCCAAACTTCATATTTAAATGAGTGGAATATACGAAAGTCATGGTAGAAACCTTTGTGGGCTTGTCTATCTGCTGGACACTTTATCCAGAAGGATACAATGAAGAAATAGTATCAAACACTTCTCTAAAATCCAATAAACAAACCCCCAAATCTATTGGCTTCCTTTGATGATAGGCTAGGAATCCAATGCAATCTACCATTTTGAGCAGTGCCAGGACTGAATTTACCTCAATGTAATAAATGTCTTCAAAGCCAGAAAACACATTTCAACCTACTTTTCATATGGATAGTATGTTTTTAAATCAAAAGCACTGGCCACAAATATTGACAGAAACTCCATTCATCACATCAGGAGATTCACCTGCAGAGCAAAAGAAGCATCCTCTTTAGCTAAAGTACTTACCAGCTACTGTCATTTTCTTGTTCCAAGTGGCAGTCACATGCAGAATATGTGAACAGGATTAGTGGTTGAATGCCACCATTACTCACTGGGAAAAGTGCAAACAAATAATTTATTGCCTCATTATCTAATTAGCAAAAAGCTTTTTAGCTAATAGCTTTAACATTGAAACTTAAAACCAGCTTTGCAAGACTGAAAATGCAAAACTTTTTTTCTTTTTATTTGGTCTTTTTATTTTCTTTTATTCTATATAAGAATTTTTCTAGGAATGTAACATAAACATCTTCCAAGTGTTTTATTTTTTGTAAGGTACAAAAGTCTGCAATAAGTTTAAAAGTAATCTAAATGCAGGCCAAATTAATCCACCCACTAACAGTCATGTAATTCTTTGACTTCAAGCAAGGTGTGTAAGAAATCTTACCTGGATGACCAAACTAGTCAAGCTCTACACTACTCTTTACACTTCCAGTAGCACTACAGAAAAATGTTATATTTTCTTCATTAATTCCCATATTTTATAGAACACGGAGCATATTTATTTTTAGAGATAAAAGAATGAATTAAGGGATACATTTGAAATGCTGCCTAAGTCTTCTTAAAGCCAATAAAAACTTTTCTAGATTCTTTAACAGAGTTTAAAAAGACCATATTTTGGAATTCTAAATCTAAAAATGCTTGCAGTAAATAACCCAGAATTAACATTCTGGTTTGCTAGTAGCCAATAAAACACTATGCACAGACAAATTAGAGTGGAAGAAGGATCAAACAAGTCATCTCACTGTTGAATTTTCCAAGCTCCTTAGGTCAATATGTAGAGCATAATTTGCAATCAGATCCAATATTTTAATATATGTGTTGGAAATAGGTTTCACAATAAATATTAAGGTTGAATACAGCATGTTGAATTCCTCTCTCTCTGTAAAGGCAGAAGTAATGCATATGCATAAATGCAGGAAGAAGTAACAAATTATTGCAAATTCTTGCTTAAGGAGTATTTGTTGTATAGAGAATAATTCTTCCACTATGTAGTGAATTATTGTCAGTAGGACATAGAGTTTAAGTCTGAGAAGATTAAAACTGTGCTGTTGACAAGGGGTAATAAGAATCCTTGTTTGCTACCTGAAAATTAAGACCATTGGTGGTAGAGTATTTCACATAGAAACTGATATCAGGCCCAGAGCAGAGAGTAGAAAAGAACTGAAGTGTAGCTGCCAAAATAATTCTTTACCTGCTCCAGGCTATTGTTTAAGTTACAGCAAGCAGATTTAGGCATTTCATTCAGGAGAGCAGTAGAGAGCATGAACATGTACTAAGAAAAATCATTAAAAGAAAATGAAATCAATGCAAACGAGCAGTTGTGTAAGAAGAAAATATATGTAAAAAGAAAATGCAGATGCACATACTGTGATCAGATTGCAATTTAAGATCACATTTGGCTGCATTTTGTGTTCTGCCATTACCCTCTCCTACAACATCTGAAGTGAAAGGAAATTTAAATGCAGGAAATCAATTCTAACCCTGTATCTCAAGGAAAATTCCTTTAAGAATAACCTTAATCATCTTCAGAAAAAACATAGTCCTTGAAAGCAGCAGGATTTCCTGAGCTGAGCTCCCACTGGCATCAGTAGAAAGAACTGACCTAAAATCTTGCAATTCCCTGTTAGTTCCTGCCCATGTCCCCACCGATGAGGAGCACCCGGGTGCTGCCCGGTCACTGTCAGTGTCCCTGCTGGACAATGCTGCCCCTCAAGGATTGCTTTACCTTGGCTGGGGGACTCTCCTCTACCTACATGATCATGTAGCTAGAGGAGAAGTCATATAGAATTCAGTATTCTTCCAAATTGTTGGAAGAGAAATAGGCTTCAAAGTAACGAGGCAAGAACTGACAGGTGAACAGCTGGTGGGGGATTCAGCTACTTAAATACTGGTGTATGGTGCCATTTTTACAACCTGAGCACCCATGATACTCATACAGGACTATCAGATGTGACCTAGAACTTATTGGACTCCATTATGTTTTGGTGTGGCAGCTTGAAGGCAAATGGGAAGGGTTTAGGTATTAAAAATGACACTGAATGTTTTGGCAACTGAATTTAGCTGGCAGTGTGAAAACATAAGCCTAGTTTCACTACAAAATCAGGGTTAAAAAAGAAGAAGAAATATTCACTAAGGGAGAAAAAACAAGCCAGCAATCTAAGGACCACTAAACTTTTCCCACCTGAGTAAGATAACTTTTTGTTTTTTCATAAGAACCATCAGATTTTTACTTTATTTTAGATGAATTTGGGGGAAATAATAGAACAATTTTCTCCTGTTATTAAATTTTCTCTTTGTCTTATTGCAATTCTATTTCTTTTTACATATCTGGATGCATTTCCAAGTACTAAACATGGTTCTTTTTAGGTTTCAGCCCATCTTATCTTTTTTACATGGGTAAATTTCTACAGAGAAAACCTGCCAATTTTGTTAGTCCTTCAGTTCTCTAAAATGCAACACCATCAAATGAAAAACTGAGCTATCATTATCTGCCAGCTATCCCAACCAGTGATTTAAGATAGAAATATCCAAGTGGTTTTCTCGATGATAAAATGTCAGAAAGGCAGATTGTTTATAAGATAAAAAGAAGAAAGTATGATAAGTCTATCATGGGCACAGAAGGTGAGAGCTAATAACACATATTGGTGTGATGAAGACTGACATGCCCATTACCAAAATGGAAAAATTTTTAGCAATAAATAGATTAAGCATGATAGCATGAAATAAAAAACTGAATAGACTTTTTTAGAACATAGAAGTTCAAGGGCTTCAAAATGATTATTAAAATCTGTTGTGAACAGAAGCATCCACAAGTAGAAAGAAAAAAAGAAAATTAGGCTACCCCTTAATGCAAGAAAAAAATGACTAATTTATCTCTTCTACACTCATGCAAAATGCAGAGAACTTATTTATAATAGGAAGAAGTAAAAGAAAGAGTGAAAAAGAATAGTTAGTTGAAAATTACTGCAGAAAAAGGTGACAAAAATAGTAGATAATTGCTAGATAGCTACAAACAGTGGCATTGCCAATTAGTGACCTATAAATTGAGGAAGATTCTTTAAGCCACAGGTGTACCAGATGTTAATTTATTCTATGGTATTTTAAAAAGTTGGCCATCTGCTGCTGATCATCTCACCAGAAGCTGTAGAGGGTATTATTTTGCTCTAGCATTTTCATGGGCACTTGATTCGTATTTATATTGAAACATGTGGTGAGCAACAATTCCTCTATCTTCAGAAAAGTGCTTGACCCCTCAGAGGACAAATGACAGTGTCTTCTGCACTGGCACCATGCACCAACAGGTTTCCACAACACTTTGACTTTTATAATGGTTGGTGAGCCATACACCAGTAGATAGAGGTAATATTATGGTCTTCAGCTTTAGAGATGCATTCAAAATTAATTATTATAATTTTGTTCATACCCATTCATACACTAAGACAATAGAAATTGCCCACTGTGGCTTACACCTTTATACTTACTTCATACTGATGTTTTATACCTCCTAAAGTAAGGACTTTTTTTTTTTTTTTTTTTTTTTTTTTTAACATTTGCA
Organism: Heliangelus exortis; assembly: GCF_036169615.1. Lineage (NCBI taxonomy): Eukaryota > Metazoa > Chordata > Aves > Apodiformes > Trochilidae > Heliangelus > Heliangelus exortis. The sequence continues at coordinate 20,283,847 of NC_092423.1, forward strand.
GCATGAAAACAGTTTTTGTTTCAGGCTAATTTAAAAAGATCATAAAAACAATGATGTATAAATCTTAGAATTTATTTCAGGGTGTTGATTTTAAGGGTGTGTGGTAACAATGAAAAAATGAAAACAAAAATTATCTTAGAGTTCCAGGTTAATTCCCTTTCTACCTTTCCTTGAAAGAGGCATATATGCTGAAGGAGTGAAGTGTAGGATCTCATTTGATAACTACAAACACTTTATAAAATTTCAAAGTTAGTGGAAAAGGTGACACTGAAGATTTAGAGATTTGTAACACTATTTTGAATGCACAACCACCTAACATTGTGTCATTTGTATCTATGATGCCAAATAAAAGAGGAAAAATTCAATTCCTTTTACTTTATTTTTCATTTTAGTTATGAAAGCACACCTCTTAAATGTATCCCCTAATGGTACCAAAGCTGATTTATGGAGTAGTTATCAGCTTTTCTGGTTAAGTACCAATATCTTGCACCGCTAGGAAAATATTTTTTAGGTGGTTCTCTGTTGTAATAAAACTTGTACTTTCAAATCAGATATACAGAAATGCATTGATTTTGCATTGATTTGCAGTTGCAGAATTGTAGGCTCTCCATTTAAAATCCTGACCTTTTAGTGTATTGATTTACTTTGTTGAATTTTGTGTAGCATGTACCAATACAGTATGTGCATTTCAAGGTTCCCAAGGAACCCTTACCGGCCTTAATGAAATATTATCTGTAATAAAAAGATCATTATTTCCCCTTTGACAAATATCTTCAAATACTTATGAATTGCACACAACTGCAGTAAACTAAGCATCTTTTTAAATACATCCTTTTCAATGTGATACTGATTTTTAAAATTAATGCTGTTATAGGATGGGATTGGTCTAATTTAGTAAGTCTACACCTGGGCATATCACCTATGACTACTTCAAGCAAATACAGTCATAGGAGAGTGGGGCAACAGGCATATCAGCCTGATGTTGACACCTAACACTAGTCAAGTGAATCACACACTAGTTTTTCTAGAAGACTGCAGAAGGAGCATAGTGTAACTTGCTTAATTATTAATAAAAATATTTAAATGTCTAAATTTAGGATTTATGACTTTCATCCCCTATGTCTACCAGACATTTTCTTCTGTTTGTGTGGATTAATTTATTGACTGTTTGTTGCAGAATTGTTAATGCCCAAAGAGTGTGGTAGCAAGTTAGGATGGATATAGAATGAGAGTGAAAATTTCAATTGTTCTAGAACTCGATTGTCACAGATAATCAGTGCTTGACATTTCCCATTTCTGCAGAAGTTTACTACCTCCTCATGCCTGTGTTTTTAAAAGTATGACCTGAAAGATAAAGATGCAAAGATATTGCCTTCTGGATTTCAGAGAGCACATAACTTCTACCTGCAGAAATAAATTAATGTTTTGCTGACCTAGATGTTTAAACTAATTTTTGAATCACAGCACTCTGAAGATATCTTTAAAACTGAGATTTGCCTCAAGTAATGCCTATTAGAAGCCTGAGAACAAAAACATAAAAAGGAAAAAAATAATTTTATATAATGTCACAGGTCTTTTCTATGAGGTCAGTTCAACTGAAGCATCAGTAGCCAAGTACAGTGTATATTAGTAGACTGTATTGGCAAATAAGAAGGAAAACCTCCACACTGCCAAAGATACTCAGGAAACAATCACTTCCAGTTGAAGCAACTGAAAATTGTCCAATTGGTTTTTACTGTCAAATTCTCAGTCATGATGATACTGTGGTCTCTGTGTGTGGTAAATTTGGTTCTAAAGATCAGTTGCCTTAAGCATGTCTCAAACCCACCAAAACCAGGCTGAAACATGCAATAGCAAATACACACAACACTGCAATCTTTCTTTTTTCCAGTCTTCTGGGTGAAGTTACAAATTTCACTGTGTGGGATTTTTTATAAATGATCTCAGGGACACCTCCTGCCCAGCCACTGTGCTAACACCAGTTTCCCAGCGACACACCAGCAGCATGCAGCAGAGAGCACTGCCATTGTGAGCACACTGGAAGAGGCTTGGAATAGTTCTCTTAGAAAAAACAAGCAAAAAAAAAAGCAAGAACCAAATTAAGCTTAACTTTACAAATTTAGTCCATGACAGCCTAAGTTCACTCCTTTTCCCTGAAGAGGGATTGGGTCCCCTGAGGCTGCCTCCAAGCACTTCACCTCCTCTTCCACACTGGGCTACACTCACTCAAAGGTGTATTCCAAGCCAGCGAAGCAAGTAGTGTCACATGCATAAAAAATATGTTAATTCCAAGTAAAGATAAATTTCTATTTGAACAGGCAAAATTAATTCTTCAGGAGTCTCTGATAAATTTAGGTTCATCAAGACAAGATGTCTTTAAATACATATATGCTTTAGGTCTCACAGCATATATTGTTGCCTGACATTCCCTACCATGTGATACAAAATGGAGTAAGGCTAAAACTTTCTATTTTAGGGAAGGTATGACCTAAGCAGACACCAGATAAACACATACAATTTTATTTCTTTGTGTAGGGTATGTAATAAGATGAAGAAAGTCAAACCTCATTGTTTCCACAAGACATTTTTATTCAAATGAGGGAGGTAAGTCAGGTCTGTGATATAAAAAGCACATATTTCTTTTTCCATAATTTACGACTTTAAGAAATAACAGGATAAATGTTAGAGAATTGTAGCCAAAGAGGAGAAGCTGATATGCATTTCCACAGTAAGTCTGCAACTAAAAAGTATAATTGTTTTCTTTTTGCTCACATTAACGTTCCTACTAATTCAAGAAACAAGAATATTGCACAGGTATAATGGAAGAAAATATCAGCTCTAGTTAATATTTCTTGACATTTTCTGTCACCTAGACAACATACATTAATATTTGTTGGTAATATGTTTAATAAATAACCATTTTCTGTTTCTTTTTCCTCTGTTTTCAGAAAGGTTATAAAGATTTGTGTCATGGTTAAGGCCCAGCTGGTACTGACCAGGCCGCTGCTCACTCACCCCCACCCCCATTGTGGGACAAGGAGATGAAAATCCACCCAAAGGCTCAGGGAGGTTTGCATTCCCAAGTTACAGTAACAGGCAAAAAACCCAGATAGGTTCAACTCAGAAAGGAAAAAAACCCAAAACATTTAATCTATAAAGATAAAAAGAAGACACAGCCTGATCTTAAAACCTTTCCCCCCAGCCCAGAGTCATGGTCTGCTTTGGGAACAGTGTCCTGCTCTGGCATGGCTGCAGATCCACATCTGCCCCTCTCTGTGATGCTGCACAGGCTGCAGCTTCACGCCTGCCCACTTGTGACACTTCAGGTCATACGAATACACATTTACCCCACCGTGGTCTTTAGGGACTGCTCCACTGTGCTCCTCCATAGGCTGCATTTCTCTCTCAGCTCCTCCTCTCCTCTCCTCTGCTCTGCAGGTGTCTCTTTATATTTCTGCAGTTCAGCTTCCCTTCTCTTGAATATGTAATGTGCAGAGGTGCACCCAGCTTCCCATATCTGTTCGGCCTTGGGCAGAGGCAGGGCCAGCATTGGAACCAGGGGCACGTCCAGCAGCTTCTCACAGGAGCCACCCCTGTGGCATCCCTGCATCCAAAACACCATTGCACTAACCCAAGACAATTTGATTTTTCTCTTTTCTTCTTACAGGGTGTGAAGGAACCTTAGTGATAATGCAGTTTCAAACACCTGCCATGGTCAGGCACAGCTCCCACTAGACCAGGTTGCTCAAAGACCCACCCAACATGGTCTTCAATGCCTCAGGACTACCAGTTTTTTCAGGACTACCAGGATAGTTCAACTTTGTCCAGGGTTAATGGGACATCTCAGCAGCCTTTTCAGACAACATCTATCCAATAGATTCCACTAGATTCCTGTTGGCAATGTGGAGCTTTCTTACTTTTTTAAGAAAAACTCAATTGACAATCCTAACATGCACACAATAGTAGGAGAACAGAAATAAAGTGAGGAGGAGGGAGCAGAATCTCTTGGGGTAATGATGTGTTAGGTAGGAACACACAGATTTAAATCCCTTCAGCAGCTCTACTGCACATGTCAGCCTTAGTTCTCTCAGCAGTTTCTAAATTATCTTCATTCCCTATTTTTCAGATAGAGAAATAGGCCAGAGAGACAAAGGCATGCTCATAGAAGCAGTCAGTAACACTAGTGGCAATAGGTACTATTACTAATCTTTGGATTTTAAATTCAGTCATTACTGAAGGGAAACAAAAACAGAAGGAAAAATTGTTTTAATATTTCCTTTATTTCTACTACCTCAATAACTATTCTTCATTACTTGCAACAGCAATTTCTTAGAACAGTGCACAACACAAAGTCTTCAAAGTGACAAGTCCAGAAATAACATTTCAGCAATCTCACTTTGTGTTCTGATTCACAAAAACTACTTAGCTCTAACAGAGCTTTGCTTAGCCTTCGGCAATTTGACAGTGAGATTCAAAATAAAAACAAAGATTCCAAATAGTTCCCTCATTGTGATTTCACTATATGACAAAGAATAAGATGAGTTTTCTCAGCAAAGTTTACTGTAAACATTTAATGACTAACTAGCCCAGGTCTGTGTGCTGCCTTTAATTTATGCAAAGCTGCTCATGACCTGTGGCAATCCCTCTGAGGAGAGGTTGTATGACAGTATATAACAATCACAGGATTCTTGCAGCCTTGGTGTGGCTGCTGCTGCAGGAAGCACAGGAAGAGACAGAGCCAGGACTCCTTTATGATGTCCACAGGCTGAGGCTGCTGAAAAGCACTCAGCAACCTCGTCATGTTCATCTCTTCAGCCTGCTTACTTAGTGACAGCCCTCTCCTCATCCACACAGACCCCTCCGTGTTTCAGACACCTGCTAAAAACTCCTCTGGACAGTTCACAAAGACACAGCCATCAGCTCCCTCTTCTATACCTCTGATTTTACTGACTCCTTTTGACATAGCTCAGAGCTCCAGCACACATTTCCAGCTTTATGTTTGAAAGCCTCCCAAGCAGCCTGCTGTAGCTCTCAAAGGCATGAAGCACCTCTGCTATGCTTAACCAGTGTTAAATTAAATTAATAAGGCAGTGAAACACTCCTTGGAAATTATGCCACCTTGCTTAACTCAAGGCTTAGAAAATAATGCACCACTCCTACTTCAGAGTGAATGAATCCAATGAATAAAAGTTATTTTGAATGGGGTTTTGACTACAAGTGTTTCAAATAATCAAGTAAGTGTCAGAAAGCTTATATAATAAAAAGTTTACATTTTAAACTTGTTTTGGGTTTGTTTTTTTTTTTAGAACAATTTAAATAATTACTGCCTTGTTTTGTTTTGTTTTTTTTCCGTTCCCCATATAGCTGTATTTTCTTGTACTGACCCCTTACAGCCTATTTTCAGAAACTTACGTCAGCTGCTTGTGAGAGAAAAGTTGTTGGCTGAAAGCTTGGTTGTTTAACATCCTCATTTTTCAGGACTTCTGTACTCTAAAATAAATGACAGTAAAAAAATAAATAAATTGCAGTCTCCTTTGATACGTAAGTAGTAAGGGCAGCAATAATGGCAAATTAAAATGTGTAGGTGAACTTCACCTTTTGGAAACTAGAGTGTCCCACATCCCCTGCCTCCATTCTCCTGTTTTCATTCACAGAAGATAATTATAAAAAAAACATCCAAACCACCAGTGCTATTGAAAGTAAAACAGCTGGACTTTGGACTACAAAATATGTTACATCTTGTGCAATACAACAGGATGGAGACATTAAGGAAAACCAAGGTTATTTGAAATTGTAGGTAATTATTAAAAGCTGGGTAATCCAGAAAAAAAAAGATACAGGGACATTTGAGAGGGAGTCTGAAGACAGTTGTGGAAAAATAATGCAGGATGAGGAGTGAGGTACCAAGTTATTCAGGAATTATGAGCATGTTGCAAACATGTCAGCATGGCTGAATCTCACAGGGTTAGGCATCGAAGATCCATCCCACATGGAAAGCAGTTTTGTGGCCTGAGGAAACTGCATTGTGACCAGATGCAAACACATCACCTGAAGAAAGTGTAAGAATCTGTCCCTATCGTGAACATTGGACAGGAGACTTCCATCTGCTGTTATCTTCTGTCATGTTATTGGCTTTTGAAATTCATCTAAATAATATTTGAATGGAGTCTGCATAATGCTCTAGAGCTAGTTAAATGGACAGTTTAAATGACGCCTTTCAAACATCTCTATTAGGTATGCACAGAAATCTATGAAACTAGTTGGCTTTGAATTATATCTGTACTAAAAAATTATTTTCAGGGTTAATCTGATTGCTCCTTCCTAGTTTTATATTACTTTTTGAAAGAGATTCAATGTAAAAAAGCAAGATAAAATACAGTGAATATATAAAATTCTATTTTACTGTTCCTTCTTGAGTCGTGTTCCAAGATATGTGCTTAATAGGGATGAAAATAAAAAAGAAAATAACATCACCAATGTATTTAAATTATTAAATGACAGTACAAAAAGCAACAATTTCTCTTAGGTAACTATTTTAATATTTCATCCCAATGGTCAGTGACACTGATTTACTCAGCTGATTTCATGGCAAGAGAAGGACACAGAGGGCAGGCAGCAACCATGAACGCATTCTCACACTACTACTGAGCCAAGCTGCAAGGTGGCGTGGGGAAAGTGTGTAAACTCATTTTACCTTTTAACATGAGGCCTTTTAACCCTCAGTTGAGCCTGCAAATAACTCTTAATGACTCTAAAGCCTTTTGATGCATAAACTACCAGGTAATGACTGTATTAAGATAGTTCTCTGTCCTTGGAGTAAAAGTTAGCCATTAACAACTTAATGAAACACACTTTGAGCACCCCTGCACAGACTCAAAACGTAATTAGCAATTAATATATTGATATGGGTGGCTCCTGTAAGCTGAAGAACGAGAGGAGTCCTCTCCCTGAGGAGGAAGGAGCAGCAGAAATAACATGTGGTGAACTGACCCAGAACATCCACTCCTGGTCGCCCTGTGCCACTGAGGGGGAGAGCGCAGCAAAGTCATCTGGTCCCAAGACGAAGAGAAGGGGTGGAAGGTATTAAGATCTGGCCATGCTTTCTCTTTCCCCTTGTGGATTTTTTTCTTTTAATTTCCCAAGTTGAACCTCTTTTTTCTCTGTTAGCATAAATGAAGAATGCAGACCTCCCTGTCCTTGTCTTGATTAACCAAGCTTTGGGTGGATTTTCTCCTCCCTGTCTCACAGTGAGGTTGGGGGGGGGGTGAATGAGCAGGGGCCTCATTGGTACCAGCTGGGCCTGAGCTGTGACAAATACTTTCACCATCACTAGAGCTACTAGCTAGCTACTAGCTTCCCTTAGGAAATTCTAGTTATTTTTAACTTTTTGGAGTAGGTCATGTTTTTGGTTGGGGCTGACAAAGACAGAAAGACTTAATTTGCTCACAGCAAGTAGTGGATCTGTTTACAGATCTGTTTCAAACCGAACCGATCTTTTCTTATGGGAGTGAAAACATAAACCTACAGGGAGAGATAGTGACAAAGAATAATCATGTAAACACAGCTGTGTTTGTTCATGACTTTTTCATTTTTAAACACATATTAAATTTTATGTAGTATGTATTTTTAAGAAGACATTGTCCCCACAGTTAGCAAAGTCTGCAGTCCCAAGAAACTTAGCACAGCTGCACATAGTTCAAGCCATTACACATTTCAGCTACATCCCCCATTAAGAAAACTCACTACAGAGGATCCCTTAAAGCTATATACATTTAACATTGGGTGGCATTTGGGCACTACAAAATTAAACCAGGTTTTACTATTTAACATCTATTTAGTGTTTAAAAATGTAAGCTCAAGGTTTCAACAGTTTAAATGGCTCTTGAGTTTCATACACTAACTCAGATGCAGTACTTTTTCTTACTTGCATGGCCAAAACAGAAAAGCAATGCTGTTTGGCTCTGCTGTGTGTTCAGGTGAGCCCTTAGAGTTTTACGAGAGTTGATAACTGCAGTTGATAACTGCTGTGAAATCTACTCTCTAGCTCAGTAAAACATATTTAAAATACTGGAAGTGAGGTGGCACACTTTGTTCTCACAGTTTAGGTATAATCTCACCAGTGTGACCTAAGTTGTCCAACACGTAATAGAAATGTACATTGTGCTTCCTTCATAAAGCTGATTTTATTGTTTCTTGTTCATTGTTATTTCTTTAAACTGATGGTGACAAGCCAACCATCTTATGTGTGATATTTGCAGTTAGAATAATTCTGTATACAGTAGAAAATATGATTACCTAACAAAGTAATTCACTGATTATCATGGAACATCACTGATCAGTAACAGGGATAAAAATCTACAGCTTTGGTGGAAGTGTTGTCAGAATTGAATGAATTTTAGGTTATTAACTTGAAACATAATATCCACACAGAATAAATGATGCAAGTTCTGTCAGAAATCTCATTACACAAGTGCAGATGTCGTCAAGGTATCTGCTGAATGAGGAATTCACTCTCAGCTGAAGGAGGAGCTGACTCGGCATATCAATCACTCCCGAAATCCTTGCTGTATAATGGCATGAATGATTTTACAGAAGTTTGACAACTGTAATTTTTATGGTTTGTAGCAGTTAATATGTTGTTTTTATAGCTTTTAACTTTTATTGTTTCCAAGACATTCAAATCCAGAGTTTGCCAGCTTCCAGCTTGCAGAGCTGAAGTCATATATTGAGTCTGAATTACTGGCCTTTTGAAGGGTCTGTCTTTATTATCTTTGTAGGACCATTGCAGCTGAATTCTAAGTACTATAGCTAAAACCTGATGCCCATGTTTGCCTGCCCTGTTATCATGCTACATGTTTATGCAGTACAGCACAAATAATTTTAAGGTTACCTATAGGCAGTATATAACACTGAATAGGTGTGAGAGTGATGAGATTTGCATATAGAATGAGTAAATGTGACAGCTTTCCATAGCAAGTTCAAATCTCCTAGAGGTTCAATTTAAGTTTTTCCTATTACAAAGAATAAAACTGAGCTAATACTTCAGCTGTCATTGAGCTTAATATTAGGCTATGGAAAAGCTGAGCAAGAACTGGGACAGGAAAGTTTTGTTTGTTTTGTAAACACCAGGGCTTGGATTTTACACCTATTTTGGGGGGAGGTTGCTTTGGGAAGTGAAAAGAATTGTACAGCCTCTGCCTGTTCTTTGAAGCACAATTTACACCAATGAAATTTCTTGTGCTTAAAAGCAAGAGGTTTCCTACCCGTGTGTGCTTCATTAGAAGGTAGAAGAGACAGTTTTTACACTTGCAGAGGGGTTGCTTTTTTTCCTGCATGCCTCCACCTCCAAGGAAGAGCCAAGAAAGGAGGCTGTTAACACCAATGTCACTATTCCAGTTGAAGTCGCTTAATGGCTGATTTTTACTTAGATCAGCTCCATGACTCTCAGTGTGGTCAAAGGAATGCTCAAACTGATGCACTGGGCATGAAGACATCACTGCAGATAAGTGGCTAACACAGGCAAGCACTGCCCAATCAAAGAAGTTTATGAAATAAATGAAGAGGAAACTACAGCAAAGGGAAAAGTACAATCTATATATATTATTATGAAAAGGGGAAAAAAAGTCTCAAATAGAGTAAAAGATGTCATGGTCTGTGTTTGAGCACTGGGGAGCCCATAAAGGGTGCATCAAGCCAAAACTACTATGGGACGAGTTTGAGGATGTTTGCTGAGGAATTCCTGAAAGGGCCTGAGAGAGCCTGTCTACTTAGTGCCCCTCAGGCAGAGAGAGCAGGTTGGCTTTTCTTGTGTGCAGGATTCACCAGCTGAACTTGGACATCTGAAGTAAAACAGATGTCTGTCCAATCCCTTTTCTGAAGCAGTGGACTGACCTTATACCAATTCTCTGTTTGGTTCAGCAGTCTGATTTTGCACATGTACATTGAATTTGGTTCTGCTTCATCAGCATCACACCCATGATGGAAATAAGGATTTGGGTGAGGCCCAAATAAAAAAGTTCACACCTACAGTTAACTACTCCATGTATCACACAATGTCCATTTTACAGCAATGAATAATGAATACTGAATAAATACTGAATCAAAAACATAAAAAGATTCATAAGAAGTGGAAGAAAGTTTCTACAACATTTGAAGAGAATCAGTGTATGGAATTGCAAGCAGTCCAGTATTTTGATCATTAACTCCTAATTAGATAGTTCTATAAAGAAGAATGAGCACTGCTGGATTACATGTCCTCCTGAAAGTCCCCAGAGAGTTCCTATATTGTGTTTATTTTCACAGAAGCAATAGCATTTAATTCTACAGTAGTTACTTCCCAATATTCCTCCAGAGCATTAGTATATTACATTTCCTACTAAACTGAAAATTCTATCAATTAGTTGCTGTCTTGCAATTTACTGATAAAAGAGCAAAAGGAAGACACTTTAGGAGTTTGCATTCATTTTTGAAAGTTTCTGAGACCAAGAGCAACTGCTGAGAGGGAAAAGCAGAGCTAAGAAGTGTTTGGGGCTTTGTAGGATCAATACTAACTTTGTTCAGTATTTACTGGGCAAACTACAACATGTATCTGCATCATTTCCTTTACATTTGAGAATTTTCTATAAATATATTTATACTTTTTAAAAAAATCATTCATTCATATTTTCCTACTAGTTTGAATATTTTTATTTCCATTAGCTTCTTCAGCCTCTATTTAATTATAGTGCACTCAGCTGAAATCTATACTGAATTTCTAGCTAGGCAATTTAAAAAAAAAGCATTCAAAACTTTTCCCAGCACTAGAGTTTGAGTATTGGTAGTGACTGAAGATAAGTTGATGTCAAACAACTCCCAGAAGGAAGAGCCAACCTCCAGGATGACATAGGCAGACTGGAAAACTGGGCTATCGGGAACTTTGTGAAAGTTCAAAGAAGTGCAAGGTCTTGCACCTAGGGACACATAACCCAGAAGTGCAGTTCAGACTGGGACCTACTTGGCTACAGAGCAGCCTTGTGGAAAGGAACCCGGGAGTCTTGGTGGACAACATGATTAACATGAGTGAACAGTGTGCTGCAGCAGCAAAGAAAGCCAACAGGATGCTGGGTTGCATCAACAAGGGCATCACCACCAAAGACAAAGTCATCATCCCGCTCTACTCGGCTCTTGTCATGCTGCACCTGGAGTATTGTGTCCAGACTTGGTCCCCACTGTACAAAAAAGATGCAGATAGGCAGGAGCGGGTCCAGAGAAGAGCCTTGGGGATGATCAGAGGACTGGAACACCTGCCATATGAAGGGAGGTTGAGATCAGGGGCTGTTCAGTCTTGAGAAGGTCAATTTTTCACTATGAGGACAGTCAGACATTGGAATCGTCCCCCAGGGGAGGTGGTGGTTCTCTCACTTTGGAAAGCTTGAAGCCTCAGCTTGATGGGGTATTAAGGCTATATATAAATAATAATATAAGAAGGGTTGGACCAGATGATCTTTGAGGTCTCTTCCACGATTCAAATTTTAAAGCTAGATTAAAAACCCCTTTTTCTCAAAATGAGATTAGCATAACAGATTTCCAAGCCCACTATCTGACAGCAATTTCCTTTTTTGACTCTGGTCAAAGTAGTGAACTTTCTGCTTTCACTCTGTTTTCTATACAACTGAATAAAACCTCTAAGGGTATGTGGGAAAAGTTGATGAAAAACTGATAAGCACTTAAATTATTCATTGAAAACATTTCTTAGAAGTGCAGTCTTGAAAAACAAGAGGCCAAAAACCACAAGAAAGAAAATGGCCATACTTAAACAAAAACTGTCAGAGAATTTTGACCAGTGTTAGCTGGTTACCAAGATTTTTCTGAAGTAACTATCAGTTTTAGTAGCACTATTTTAGAAAAATGCTTTCCGAGATTTTTTTGCAAGAACTCAGTAGACATTTTCCTAATGAACAGCACCTTTTCAGTAGTTTAATTCCAAAACGCCATTGATTACATCTGAAAATTTTAAGCAATAATTAACTACATTCTGTCTTCGTACCTTTCACTTACTTCCAGTGTCTTCATAGGTAATTAGGCCATTTCTGGAGAACACTGGAGACCAAAATCTGGAGGCAGGCCCACCTCATTCTTTGTGGATACAATGAGGGCACCGTATGCCCCTGTACGGCACAGGAGCCACTGTGCAGACTTTTGGAGACACCTTTTGAGGACTGGATAATCCAGCCCTCAAAAGAAAGGGTACACCCCTGAAAACAGAGTGTGGAGATATATGGTCAGCTTTCTTAGAAAGCATGTTTAAATCTTGAAGTGTGTGTGGTTCTGATACAATCTTGTGCTGGTAAATCTGTGAGAAGTTTAGGAAAGGGAATGGGATCTCAGCCTACCGACTCTGAGCACAGCTGAGCTCACACTCCCCCCAACAGCTGTCTATAAAGTTTTATTTATTAAACTCTTCAGTGCAATCCCTACACAGAAGTTCCTCCTGTGAAAGATGCACTGTAGAAACAGATAAAAATTGAGTTTCAAGAAGTTATTGCTCATCATTTCATTCATATTGGAGAATATCCTTAGAGAAGAGCTGAATAATACTGTGGTCTTGCAAACTCCACTGCCTCCCCAGGTGCCCTACACTGTTCACCACTTTTCTGATATGGAAGTTGAGCTCTTTGAGAACATACAAGTCTGTAAGGTCTTCTGTAATGAAGGTTGGTCAGCAGTAACTTTCACTGTGGACATAAAAAATAAGTGCTAACTATTAGGCAATACCCTTATCAATAGTAATAATCTAAATGGTTTTAATAAAAACCTGTATAAAGGGAACTACACGAAACCCCCATAAAATATGTCCACCTTAATTTGCATTTATATGATTGATTTTCATCTGTTGCACATACTTCAAAGTATTTTACATACATTAATTCTAAATTTTGTCCATATGCTGCCCAGTTGCAGATGAAACATTGTTCCATGACTAAGATGACACTGGGCTATGCAAAGTCATGAAGTGAAGATCTAGCAGGGACAGGAGAGTTATGACATCTTCCTAAAATTGCTTCTTCTTGTAAATAGAGCACTAATTTTAGTCTACCACCTCAACTGCAAAGACTTTGGTTGCACTGCCCTTGCCTTGTGCTAGGCTTCCTGCTTCCAGATTCATTCCACCTGGCAGAAACTTTAAGTTTGAATGAAAGAAAATGAAACAGAACTAAGAAGCCTGAATTTTGCCAGATGTGAATAGAGAAGTGACCAGCCAGAAAAGGATGAACTGATCAAATATAAACCAACATGCAATAGCAGAAATACATGAATACAGAAAGGATATTTTGCTCATGTACAGCACTGCTCGTTATTGTGTAACTGCATCCTCTCACTGTTGTTGCTTTCCTGCTTCTTCCTTGCACATTTGTCTGTCCCCATCTTCAGTGAACACCATTAATCTTGAAACTCCTTCAATATTGCCCAACAGTTTAATGTGGAAGGTGTCAGAGGATACTGACATTATACATACACACTGAATTAACAACTTCACATCTACAGCTTGTGTTTTTCTAAAAATATTAGTCAAGTATTTTTTTAAAATATATTCATATTTGGAAAAGACTGGCAAAAATATTTAAAAAAGCACACCTTTCTTCAGGTCTGAAACAGAAACAGTCACTTGCTAAATCTAAATAAGCTGAGAAGTGTTTTGAAATAAATTTGAATTTGTTCAACAGTCAGAGGAAAGGCAGCTCCAAGTGTCAAACAGGGGGACACGAGATAGGTGAATGTGATGTTGTACCTCCTCTGGGTTTGGCAGAAAAAAAGCAGAGTGTCCTTTCTGCGTCCTTGGTAACCTTTGGGCTAAAAAGGTACCTTTTCTTTCTTTAATCTAGAATTCCTTTTTCTGCAAGAAGCACAATTGAAGATCCTCGTTTCACCACCATAGGGAAGTCATCATGAACATTTGTCAGGAACTCACACTGGCAACTAAATCTCAGGTACAAAGAATGCTCAAATTCTGTCTTCAAAGTCATCAGTAGGACACTTCTTAATAAAAGCTGGCATCCTATTCTGTCAAATAGCACTATGGCTTTTTTTCCTTATTATGAATGATCATATCTAAATCAAATTCATAGAGCCCAATCTAAATGACATAATTACTGAAGAACTGATGACATACCACCATGCTGTTCTTCCTTGCTCCATTACCTTTCCTCAGCAAGAAGCAGTATTTCACCAGCACACTTTAATCCTTGATCTAGTCTCTCGTCTCACCCCCATCTGAATTTCAGAGAAAGAAAAATCTTGCAGGAAGCACTGTCCCAGATACTTCACTTATTTTCAAGAACCATGCAACATTTGGTACCACTCTACATACCCTAGTTCTCTTATTTCATATAGTTTTGATAATACTCATATTTTTGATAAGCACTTAACACCAGTTGTACAGAATACTGAGAGTTGTGCATTTTTTCAGAGCAGACAAGAATTACATAAAATGCAACAGAAATGAGATGGGAAATGAAAAATTGTGGGTGGTACTGCACACTGGGACCATTGCTATTTTGATCACTGCTTCCCATTTGATATGATTTAACCTTGCAAGAAAACAGCCATTTTACCTGAATTTAGCCTTCACATGCAGTAAGTATATAGGAAAGACTACAAATCATCACCACAGCTAAATACACAGCAAGGTGTATTTTAGAGGTACAGCTGACTATTCAAATGTCCCAGATCAAAAATGCTATAGACACTTGCCTTGCAATTTCCAAGTAGTAGTAAGCAGCATAATTTTAAAGAGCCTTAAAGAAACAACTGTCAAACAAACAAGGCTCAAAAAATAAGGCACATCATGAGCAGTAGGAAGAGATTGTTATAAAAACTAACAAATAATGAATACAGTTCCTGATGTATTTATCTCCATTCTCAGATGGAGATACAATGAAGGGTGTGGAACATAATTCTCTCCATAATGAAGAAAAAAATGCTTTTAAGCTATAGAACCAAATTTCAAATGTATTCAAAATTCAATGTAAGCTTTCCTCCCACAGAACTGGTAATTAAACTTTTTTTCTCCATTGTATCTAGGTGTGGTCCCCACAATTTAGCTTGTCAAACTACTTTGTTTTACCATGATATTTTTAAAATCCCTTATATCAATGTTGAAACACAAGAGTTAATACAAGTCTAGCACCGTTAAAGTGATCCTTTCCTGCCACCTAGGGGACACATACCAGTGTGCAAATGGAGGATTGTCTTCACAGTTACATAAAACTTTACACATGAAATACTTATTCCTATCCAGCAAAATGAAAATCAAATTGAATGAAGAGAAGCACAAATAACAAGGAAAAAAATCTAACATGAATGGTGGAATCATTTGCTTAGAGACCATATGCAGAAGTAAACGAGGAAGTTAGAAAAAGCACAGCTGTATCACACCTGGTATTTTGAAAACTGACCTCAATGTCAGAACTTACTTTCCAATGTATCATCTACATGAAGTGAAAATTTTCTGAGGGCCATTCTCCTGCCTGCATGGTGGGCACCACACTGTGTGTAGGCAGTAAGTACCTTTCTACTGCTCTACCCTAAGAAGCAAAGCATAGAAACACTCGACATTGAAAGATTATCAAGTTAGTTTTGGAAAAAGTTAAAGTTTGCTTCAAGCCACTAGCTCCTATTGCTGGTGTGGGCATCATGGTCAAATTTTTCATATTTGCTCTCTTCATTGTTGCCTCTAGGGCTCTTTTACATGACAGACTCTAAAACAGGGAATAGCAAACTCAGATAAATGCTAAACATAGTCAAATCCACACACAAAAATCCAAACAAGCTTTTTTCCTGCTCTTCCGTTTGGATTGTTTCGCTATTAACTTGAAAGGGAACAGTCCACTAAAACAAACACTCTTCACAAAAAGCAATCAGAGACCCATGTTTCCCATGGCTGAAATGACGTGAAAGCTTCTTTAGGATCAAAGTTGGAGCTTCTCCTGGGATGAAAGGAAGCAGGTGTCCAACCAGAATGTATTGTTCCTAATTCCACCCTAGTAAAGAGGCTGAGAAGGAAAGGCTTTCCCTAACCCCTACATTTAAAGCGATGTCTTGCTAATTTGATGCCTCTGAAACAAAAAGCAAACACAATCAAAACCCACTCCAAATTTAACAGAACAAAATTTTGACCAACTATGGCCAAGTCCTCTTTCCATTACTGTATGCAGTGAGTTTAAATAACGAAAGAATCACCTGCTTGGGAACCCTGAAGCTCTTAATCACCTAGGCAAGAAATTTCAAAGCAAAGTCATCTCAATAGAGATCTGCATAAAAAACCTTAATTTCTTGAAATGGAACAAAGTATTTGTTTGTATACCACAAACAGAAGGTTAGACACTACACCAACATTGCTGCTGAAAAAAACAAAACAAAACCAAGAGTCTCTCTCTAGATGTTATACTTTCAGAATTTGTTATTCTCAGAAAAGGAAAAAACAGGAAGATGACCCACTCCAAATTTAACAGAACAAAATTTTGACCAACTATGGCCAAGTCCTCTTTCCATTACTGTATGCAGTGAGTTTAAATAACGAAAGAATCACCTGCTTGGGAACCCTGAAGCTCTTAATCACCTAGGCAAGAAATTTCAAAGCAAAGTCATCTCAATAGAGATCTGCATAAAAAACCTTAATTTCTTGAAATGGAACAAAGTATTTGTTTGTATACCACAAACAGAAGGTTAGACACTACACCAACATTGCTGCTGAAAAAAACAAAACAAAACCAAGAGTCTCTCTCTAGATGTTATACTTTCAGAATTTGTTATTCTCAGAAAAGGAAAAAACAGGAAGATGACCCACTCCAAATTTAACAGAACAAAATTTTGACCAACTATGGCCAAGTCCTCTTTCCATTACTGTATGCAGTGAGTTTAAATAACGAAAGAATCACCTGCTTGGGAACCCTGAAGCTCTTAATCACCTAGGCAAGAAATTTCAAAGCAAAGTCATCTCAATAGAGATCTGCATAAAAAACCTTAATTTCTTGAAATGGAACAAAGTATTTGTTTGTATACCACAAACAGAAGGTTAGACACTACACCAACATTGCTGCTGAAAAAAACAAAACAAAACCAAGAGTCTCTCTCTAGATGTTATACTTTCAGAATTTGTTATTCTCAGAAAAGGAAAAAACAGGAAGATGACCCACTCCAAATTTAACAGAACAAAATTTTGACCAACTATGGCCAAGTCCTCTTTCCATTACTGTATGCAGTGAGTTTAAATAACGAAAGAATCACCTGCTTGGGAACCCTGAAGCTCTTAATCACCTAGGCAAGAAATTTCAAAGCAAAGTCATCTCAATAGAGATCTGCATAAAAAACCTTAATTTCTTGAAATGGAACAAAGTATTTGTTTGTATACCACAAACAGAAGGTTAGACACTACACCAACACTGCTGCTGAAAAAAACAAAACAAAACCAAGAGTCTCTCTCTAGATGTTATACTTTCAGAATTTGTTATTCTCAGAAAAGGAAAAAAAGGAAGATGACCTGCAACATAAGGACAGCAGTGCAGATTTCAGAACAAAAATCCCAGTGGTGAAGAGCAAGTTTTAAATTTGATACAGAACTTGCAAGGATTAAAATGAGGATACTGCTAGCACCTACAGGTATTGGAGGAAGCTGTGACGTGAAGCCTGAATATTAGTACAGCCTGCCTGGCTAAACTTCAGGAAATCTGTCCCCTTGTACCAAAGACTGTCATCCACGTTCTGTAGAACATGCATCTAGGGGACTCTTTAAATCCCAATGAAAAATGCCCAATTGATAATGGAGACAGACTGCTCAGGGAAAGAGGGCAGACATAAACACAGACTGAGAGAAGGTATTTACACTACATAAATAAATAAAAAAGTAATAAAAAGCAGAGAACAGTGAAATGAGAATAGATTTAGCAAGACAGCTGTATGAAGAAAATGCAACTTATGTGGTAAAACCTATAGTGCATGAAAACTTTTTTTTGGTGTTTTTTATTTTTTTTTGTACAGTGTTTCACATGCCTTTCTCAGAATTTATAGACAGGACAGAACAAGGCAACAATAACTCAGGGGGGAGTGGGGGAAAAAAAAAACAACAGACAAGGGCCGAAATTAGAGCCAGGATGGCAAGATAGTAAGGCACCATCAAGAAATCAAGATAGCTTGTTTCTTAATCCTGACCCTCAACAGTGAGTACAGAGACTAAGATAAGGTACACCCTTACTGCAACCTGCCAGCAACATTCTTGTGAGCAGTGAAAAAAGCCTTCAATACTTACTTGGGACCTCTCAAACACATTGAGTGTTGCACTTTTATAATTTATTTCATTAAGAAGTCAGATTCAGCCAAAAGGAGAGAACTTCTTTGCACATGAAAGCTGACACAATATAACTTTGTTTTTCTGTTAAAAAAGGTATGATATGTCAGATTCTACGCTGACATTTGTGTAGTCTTACACAAGTTCTGAACTACTCAAAATTCCATAATTTGTCTGTATGTATTTACAAATTTATCTCTTCGTTTAACATATGCTTATCATTTCCTTAACTTAGGAAACAAAAGCCTATAAGTATGTGAAATTATTGTTGTGGCTGTTTAAAACACGTTAAAAAGTATGATTTCTGGAAGGCAATTTTAAGTGTTACAGGTGTATTATGATGCAAGATGCATCACATCTAGGTAACAGCATGCAAATGTAAGCACATACTTATTGTGCCACTCCATCCCTTCTTTGAGATCTTCAAAACCCTTTTGTCCTGCGAAGTTTCTTGGAAAAAAAAAACGTAATGAAACAGGTAATTACCACACTGTGCAAAGACACTGAAAAAGTATCTACAATTTAAAGTCTATCCTTAAAAAAGTGTTGAACAGAAAAACAGGAATTCAACTGACTATACTTGCCTCATTTTCAGAACTCAACACAAATTACTCATCTGTCTGTAAATATTTGTCTGCAAGTCATGCTTTGCTCACAAGCTTGTTGTTTTGAAGTTTCTTTTTCCCTGCTTGTTTTATTGTTGTTTTTTGTTTGGGGTTTGTTGGTTGGGGTTTTTTGTTTTTTTACAAAAAACAAAGAACAAATGAAAGTACAGTTTCTTTTTCAGAGGTTTTTTTTTCTTATTTCTTATATTGATGTCTGTTACAGTATCCACATGGTGATATGACTACTACTTTGCACAAGTTTATTTTCAAAACTGGAAAAAATTCAAATTGCATGTTTTACAGGGAGCATTTCAGTTTACAATGAGCAAATGAATTTTTTAAAAATTCAGCATATGAGATTATAATTGATAACACTTTGATAACAAATTGATAACATTTGCAAATACATTACCTGTGAACTATAGGGTAAAGAAAGGGAAGAAAACTTTCCTTCTCAACCACAAATGACTCATTGTAATGTGCTAAATGGTACAAAAGGAAAGCCAAGTTTTTACAGTCTCAAAATATGCTTTTACTTAGTAAATAGTTTTCACTTCCTATATATTATGAAAGTAGATAAAAGTTAGCTGGACAAAAAAAGATACAGAAGATAGTACACTCACTAAGCCAGCTGATTTTTTTTCTAGTTCTTATGCAATAAGGCTTTATTTGGTCTTAAAATTATTAATATGGAGGGAAACATTAAAACTATCACAGGACCTACTTAGTAACAACTGTTAGCTTACAGACATATACACTAGGGAAGGACAAACTGTATTGTAAAACATAATTCCCTTTTAAATAAACTAAGCAAATTCTATTAAGCAAGAGAACTTATAAGTATGCATACACTACTTACAAAAAGCAGATCCTGCCAACCTGATCCAAGTGTGACAAAAATTGCTTTTAAGTGCAGGCTCACCAAGGCTGCTAACCAAATCAGAACTATGCCACTCAAAATATGGTGCACTACTTTAGCACAATGATTATGATTTTATAAATTAAACTATAGCATGTATATTGATTACTTTATTACAGTATTCTGCATCTTGACTAAAATGGTTTATTTAGGAGAAAACTCTTTGTGATATTTTACTTGAGAATGTTTTTAAAGGTTTTCTTACATCTAATTTCCTCTGAAAAGCTGATTAACTGTGTTCTTTGTCAACAGTATATTAAATGCAAAACATTTCTTTTTGAAGCACAAAAACTACTTGCGATTTTACATTGCAATTTACTACGTATAGACCAACAAGGATATTTCATACTTGGCACTGCAAAGAAATATGCAGTGTTCTAAAGCACCTGATTGTAAAAAACACTTTGATTAAAGTACTTTTTTAGGCTACAAAGGTGGCCAAAATTCCACACCAAGCATTAAAGAAAAAACAAACCAAAACACACAAAACTCACCAACAAATAACAAAAAACCCCAATGCAAAAATGCTGTGAACAAACCAGTAACACAAATGGAAAACTGTTGTAGAAAATTAAGTAGATATATGATAAAAATTGCAGCCATTTTCAAGAATGTTTCCTTTCATAAAGATACTCAAAGGTGTTAAGGAATTAAAATAGGACTTCCATTATTCTGATATTGCATGGACTACAATAGAACCATTTCCTTCTAGTTGAAGAAACATGTATTACTTCAGATAAGACTGAATTTAGTAACCAAACTATACATTTATGAATGTTTTTATCTGGAAGGTGTTAAATATTAAACAATGCAATAAAAGGGCTCTACATGTAGATAGTACTTTTTATAAACATTCAGGACTACATTCTGAATTACATAAAAATAAACCTGAAAATAGTAATTTCTGTTTGCAATTTAGATTCAAGTCATCAAACAAGAAACCTCAATCACAGTATTTTATTTTCATCACTTATAATTTGCTTGCCCAAGGACAAAACAAATCTTAGTCACACATTAGAATAGTTCTTAGCATGAATACTGGAGCAACGAGCTTTAGTTTCAGATTTTAAGTTTGTCTTGCATTTCTCTTTAAGCACTACTTTTTACTAATGGAAATTATTTTATGAGCATTTTGACTGGACTCTCTCCTAAATGTGACTTTTGCTAACCAGCATTAATATTATTATATTTAATTCATTCAACGAATTATTGATTCCATATATAGTCAAAGCCTTCTTTTTAACATACCAACAATTTTATTCATACTTTAAAATTTCATTAAGTTTTGTTCAAATAAAAATGGAATTGAATTGAAATTTCTGAAACTTAAAATTTTATTAATGAAAAATCAATATCCAATTGCTTGAATATCCAAACAATTTTTATCAAAACCATTTTGTCATTAAAGGCCTATGGTCAATTTGCAAAACTTTTCCAAAAACAGACTCTATGTGGCTTTTAGGTCTGCAAAAATAGGTTTTTTTGTCACTTGGTGGATGTCTTAGGGCATTTTTGGCATCTAATGTTCTCAATAATTTCATCCATAGCTTTAGATTCTATTCACCGATCAAACTTCATCCTCTTCAAACTCATTTAAGAGTTAATCTTTAAACACCTCTTTTTTCAAACAAAAGCTCTCTTCTTTTTCCATACCCATATCGTAAATTTCAGATTAATCTAACTTCTCTGCTCCTGCAAATAAGACTAAAACCAAAAATTAAGGCAAAATATGTGCAAATGAGTCTGAAAACCTATTTGATAGTAGGTAAATACATGTCAAGATTAGCTTCACTCTAAAGTCTATAGGCACAGCACCATGATTTTTTTCTGTTTATAAATCTGGCTTCCCTTTTGATTCTGCATTCATTTAGAGAACCTCACTCTCACTAAAAAGTGAAGAATGCTCATGAACACAGCATATAAAATTTTAACACATTACAGCAAGTCTACACTGCCTGCCATGATTCCAAATTTAATTACCAAGAGGTTTATTTTGAAAAAGGTGTTCAAGTTCTAAATTACTAAGCCAGCACTTAATTACAAAATTTTACTCACTGTACAGAGATGTATTTTCAAGTAAAAGAAAAAAAAAAAAAAAAAATTGTATCCCAGAACTACTTACCAGAGAATATGAGAATGAAGTAGATTTCTTTTAAGGCAGAAGTTCATTTATATACGAGATTAAATGCTACCACAATATTAACTATAACTAACTCATTCAGCATTTAAAAATTTGCATTCATAATTATTAATTCCCATGCTGGTTAGACCTCTACTGATATTCCAGAAAGCCCAGATGGAGATATAGTTATCCTTTAAGGCTAAAGCTATGCCAGAGCAAAGTCAACCTACTCACTACTTTTTCATTATTAAAGAAACTGTGCTCATTTATGTTAATAAGTTTTATAAACTATTTAGAAAGAAGAAGTATGAAATACTGACAACAACAAAACAGATTTTAAAAAGCTGTCATTGAAAGAGTCAGAATACATATTCAGAGGAATTTCAATACTTAAAAACAGGTTCACATATGTTCATCCAGTTGAAGATTAGTGTATTAAAAATGTTAAGAAAATACTTTGTGTTTCAGTTCAGCTGCACTTGATTCAAGCACAGTTTGAGCGTTGGCTGATATAAATTAAACATGGTCACTGCATCAGCAGCCAGAAGTACAGAAAAATGTACATGTTCACAGGATAAATAGAAGTCTCTTCTTTTGGGGAAAAAAAAAGGCAGCTATCTCACTCCAATACGGGAGGTCATCCACTCCAAGCCTTGGCATAATCTGGAAGACAAGAGATGTTGTATCAGTACTAGTTCTAGTCCAACATATTTTAAATATTTTCTACTAGTTTTTGTATTCAAATAGTCTACGTAAAATAAATAAAATCAGCTGGAATTTGGAAACTTGAACAGAGTAAATAGTGTTCTAAATTAAGTCTGCTTAAGGTTTTAGGCACAAAAATATGGTCAAGGATGCTATTTTATCGCCAGTTGGTACTACGTATTTTTTTTCCTTGTAAATCTAAAAGATACTATTCTTAACAGGCTAACTTGTAGGTATGTGGAACCAAGTAAGTTTTTTTTTCTTCAAGTTTCCCATGAAAGACTGCTGACTTAAAAGCTAGATTGTTACATACTAATAGTAGGAGACAAGAGGTACCCAGACAGAATTCGCAATGTCTCAAGAATTCCAAAATCTCACTACAAAATTAAGAGTAAGTTTATATTCACCACTAAAAATGCATGGGACCTAATCTTCTTCCTCATTAATTCTGCATCTGTATGTAAAATTTGTGCATTTCAGAAGACAGTCTTTCCTTTAATGTTCTAGGGATCTAGTTACCTAGTTTATGCCATCTATAAGCTTTACATTGTGAAAAATGTCATCACTTAGCTATCCAAGAGAGCTTGCTTCAGTCATATGGGGCTAATCTCCCTAGACTTCTGTCAGATCTTCTCAAGGAAGATTCAGCTCAGTGATCTAACTCTAGGATATTTTTTTTTTTTATTGCTTGGTCTCCCTACTATCACAGTATTCCAATTACTCATCTTTTTTAAATAAGAAAGCAGCAGCCTAGGATGGCCAATGTTTCTAAACCAAAGTTCATATTCATTAATTTCTACCTTCCTCCAAATGCCAAGTCATTTGAAGATCTAAGTTAGTACAAAAACTAAATAGCCAAAAGCAACACTGGCAAAACTGGTAGGAGCAAAGCAGAGTTAACTTTTAGAATGAAACATACAGAACAAAGACTCAATTAAAAAAAACAAACAACCCCAGCTTGTTTTCGCTAAACTAGAGAAGTGAATGCTACTTCTAAATCAGTATTCTCCTTTACCACCTACTACCAGACTAAGCAGTGAGCATTTACCCTTCTCCTGTCAAAGCACAACAGGACTGAATGTGCCAGGGGTGATCCTTTATGGAGCTCAGGGTGAGGTACGCAGATATCTCAGCAGCTGTCATGCAGCCTTTCATGTCCTGCTTGTTTGCAAAGATGAGAACTGCAGCCTTCCGTAAATCCTAGAAGTAATTTAGAGTATTCATAACAGTTATTACAATGAAATAAAAGGCTATTGTGTCAAGAGAAGTTCTTAAAAGAAATGTCTTCAAGCTAATCTACAATTACACAGCAGCATGGAGTTTTAACATTAAAACATTTATGCATTAAAACTAGCATATTGAAATTAGAACTACATTAAGACTAAAGAACCCAATTTAGTCAGAAGTGTTCTCCACCACAGAGAATCAAATTATAAAGCATTACACAACTACATTTTTGCAGCTGCAGTTCATACATTAAATAATTAATTTTTTGTTAAAATATTTCATAAAGCTCCAAACCATCTAGATAGCAGAATTATTACTGGATAAACAGTCCAAAATCCACATTAGGTACTATTCAAATAGAAAAGCCTGCTAAGACATCATTCCCTTGAAAATACTTCCAACTTCATTAAACAAGTTAAAAAAAGCTACTGAAGTTTTTATTTTATTGTTCAAAAAAGAAAGCTCTAATAATAATGCAGCAGCTTTAGTAAAAACCAAAACAAATTAAGAGTTGAATCCATATTTCACAGAGTGATCAGAAAGACTGGGATGTAAAGTTTTAGCAATGCAGAAGTGTAAAAAAAATGCAATGCTCAAGAAGCCGACATTTGTAATTAAAAATGTTCAACATATTTAAATATGTCTATTAAATTTTGAGACTATTTCTCCACCAAGAATAAACAACCCAGGTCATCAAGAATAAACAACCTACCGACTTGATGCACAATCATCTTCTAAAAAAAATCTCCTAAGATTTTTTAACACTCAAAACTGGAAAATTACATAAGAAAACTTCACAACAAAAAATTCACCTTCCCACCTTTTTGGTTGCGTATTTCCTCCTTACAACCAGACCCAAACCACATTAATATTAATTATAAAGTACACCAGTCACTTTTGAAAGGATGCAAATCTCAGAGAAATTAACTTTGCAGAATTACTTGCATTTTACTACATCATTTTACTTCAAAAACAAAGGAAAAAACTTACATTGAAAACTACACTAATTTAGCTGGAGAATGATCACGGAAGGTTTTAATGTACTCAAGATGATCCAATATAGATATTAATGTTGGAGGGTTTTGGTCCAATGTTGAACTCAATACAACACAGACTAATAAAACTTAAAAAAAACCAAAACCAAAAACAAACCAGAAAGAAACTGAACTGAAAATTTATCCATACTGTTAGGTGTGCGCCTTAATTTTAAGGAGTCCAATTATCAAAAAACAAGGACTGACTTGCTTACTTTCTAAAATTAAAAAAAAAATTAGAACAGTTCCTTGAAATTTTAAGCATTTAACTGAAAGAAGAGGTAAGAGTGGTGGAGAACAATAACACCCAGTTACATTAATATAAAGTTTAAAGTATTTTAAAGCTTAGTATTTGCAAAGTAAAGAGTGATTTGACTAGAATAAACCAAGCCCTACTAGATTACTTCATCATAATTTTCCCGTCCATTTATAATTTACATGGGCTTAAAACATGACCAACATGCATGAACACTTAGGCTCAGAAATTTTTTGTGACAGTATAATTTTTGCTAACATGGATAGCATGTAATGTTATTTGACTGTTCACAACAAAACTATTATCCCAACTCCCCACCATACCTCATGAGCCAGCATTCTATAAAGTTCTTCTCTTGTAATAGAAAGTCGCTCTCTATCAATGCTGTCAACAACAAGAATGATGAACTAAGGGGAAAAACAACAGTACAGTATGTAGGTACAGAGTATCAATTACAGAAAGCACATTTTCAAGAGACTACTAACACAGGTCTTCCTCATTCTCATGGCCATGCACTTGTGATTCCTGAGACACTGTTATGTCTGGTACATCAGGTCTCTCATAGGAACAAACTGTCACTGGAATAAAAATTACTACTTTTATTCCACTCTTTCTGCCCCTTCTTTTGTACATTCTATCTTACAGCCTTATACTAAAGGGGAGAAAGACACGGCATTATGTAATACATAATAACCAAGTAAATGTTTGTAGGCATTACACAATACTATAGATACATAAACATAATAGCTGTCCAGTGTTCAACACTTGCTCTGCTCAGAGTGTGATCCAAGCAGTACTAAAAGCATCACAGGTGGGAACAACTAGTAGGGAGAGCAAGCATAATCTGATAAAAATTATATGGATACTAAAAAAAAAACCCAAAACCCAAAACAAAAACAAAAACCCAAAAATTAAAAAAGTGCTACAGTTAACACATGCTGCACTGGAGAGGAAAACAAGGAAATCAAACTAATCTGAGATACCCTACCACTTTTCTTCCCAGATTTTATTACTTTTCCACCCTCTAGAAACTTTTATTTTAACTCTCTTGTTTGCCCCACCCCCAATACTTAACCATGCGAGCCCCCCCCTCTCCTCTCCCTTCTGTCTCCCCTCTCCCTCTCCTCCATCTGACAGTCTGCCTCAACATCCTTTCTGTAAGACTACAATCTTAGCCAGAATATAAAAAACCCAATATGTGTATCTCCACAAATTAAGAAACAGAAGATTCTCCATGGACACACGTCAAGAACTTATTGTACTAACTAATGTTGGCAGAAGTCTCTTCAAGTGTATGTGTCTTAGTTGTAGTCACAATTTTCTAGATAAAATGAAAGATAAGTTTAAAATACTAGAGTTGAAGGTTGAGATGTCACCACCAAGCTTTCAGTAAATAGTTTCTCACTATCTGGGATGGTTCACTCTAATCTAGTCCCCCTCTCTCAAAACAGGGCAGATAACCTCATTTTACAGGACCATGTCATATTTATATAATGAGTAATGCCTGCAAGGGATCTCTACTTTTAGTAGAAATAGTAAAAAATGAAATCTAAAATCTTTTACATTATTGTAAAAGTCTCAAAGTGAGGCCACGGAGCATTTATATGAACGCTTTGTTGATCATCTTTCAGCATCAAGAAGACTGGTATAAAAAATACAAACAACAAAACAACGAACAACCCAACCAGAAAGACAACTCTTTCTGAGTTCTACTCTAATCTTTCCAGAAATGGCAGCTTTACCAGTACCTCATCAGTACTACACAGTTAGACTTTACCTTATGGTAAAAGCCACAAGCTGATGAGCTTTAAAGTTTTTTATATATATAAAAAAAAAGCTGTTATAAAAAATCCACCAATATTCCTAATAATATAATTTAAAACTAATTTATTGAATTTGCAGCCTTAAAAGCAGCTCCTCCTACCTCTGTGTTTGAGTAATAGGTATTCCATGATGACCGTAATGATTCTTGTCCTCCAATATCCCACATTAAGAAATGAGTATTTTTCACCACTATTTCTTCTACATTGCTCCCTATGGTTGGAGAAGTATGAACCACTTCATTCATTAAGCTAAAAGAAACAATAGCACACAATAAAGACCAGTAAAATCCACAAGGCTTGTCCCAGCTCAATTATAACAAATTCTTGTTAGAAAAAGCAAGTATGTGCAACTGATCAAACAAGATTTAAAACCTAGAAATATTTGAAAAGCCTATAGATTTGAATTTTTATAAAAATAAATATTTAAAATCATTTCTTTAGTAAAAAGTTTAGTTCAGTCTGAATTTGGACTAAAATCCATGGCTGACAAGGTTATAGTGTGCTTTTGTAGTAGTCTGTAGACATTCTTAAAGACACCAGCAATGAAAAATAAGCACATAAAAAGTTTACAACAAATGGATAAGCATCTGTGTCTTAAGAGGCTTTTCTTTTTAAAGAACAGTAACAGATATTTAAAATGCACTTGTTTCAAAGAAGTTGCTAAAGATGCCAAAGAAAGGAAATGCTAAGCTGTGCAAAATATAAATCATAATTTTAACAGAGCACTTAATTAAGTAGTTCAGTATTAAAACAAATCTTAAAGGTCCATTTGTTTACACAGGTGAGTATTTTTCAGTTCTACCCTTAAGTTTTGTTACCTCAAAACTGCTAACAGGTGGTTTTGACAAAAATCCTCTGCTGCCTTCATATCCAAATATGTGGATAGTAATTTCACTGCACACTCCTCATTTTCCACAATTACAATAGTAATTATGTTCCTGCCAACATTCTTGAATTTATCACAGATATTCATGTTACGCTGGCAAGATTCAAGTGCAATTATGCTATCGAAAATGCTTAAGGTAGGACCCAGGAAAGATGAAATACTATTCTAAGGAATCCTCCACCACAAATTTCAGATGCTGGAATCAGGAAACATTTGGGAACATTTATAGATTTTTGCATAGTGGCTAGGATTTCCACTAATAAAAAAAAAAAAAGAAAAAAATCACTTCAGTGATTGATGACAGGATTATTTCTATCATTACAAATAAATATTAGCTTTGATGGCAAAAATTTGCAGTTCACTTGTATGAACAATTCTGTATATTTCTAGATGTAGAATTTTGTTACTCAATTTACAATTCAATTTTAAAACAATGCAGTTTCTTCACTTACCATGTAAATATTAGCTCTGTTTAGAACAGATAATACTATTAATGTACAAACTGATGTCTAGAACCCTAGAAATTCAACCAGGTCACAAAGTTGAATTGTCAATGATTAAACTGTTGGAAACACTAGAATGTAAACAGAAAATCAGAACACTTCATATACTTACAATTGGTAAAGAATAGTAGTCTTTCCAGCATTATCAAGTCCCACTATGATTACTTTGTGCTCTGCATATACATAGAAAAGACAACAACAAATTACTGGAAATGGCAATAATTACTATCATGGCTAATTACTTTCCCTTACTGAAGAAAGCAACTGATAGTTTGTCTTATTTCACTAGTTTACACAGAATACTGGTGACTTCTGCACAGGAAAAAAAAAATCACTAGAGTACTGGAAGTCTTCATGAAGGAATGGTTACTAACATGATTACTTCATTAAAATAAATACCTAGTTTTATTTTAAAAGTACAATGAAAAAACATAACTCACAGCAGTGTAGCATCTTAAGAAAATCACCAAACAGCCACAGATTGCACAAAATATTAGCTTAATAACATTCAAGGCTCAGTAAGAACCACTTGTTAAGAAATCATCATTTGTACAGTAAAAACTAAGAGGAAACTGTATTTTGAATCGATCACAAATTCCAAGGTGGCAATTTCTGTACTTAAAAAAAACAAACACAACCAACCAACCAAAACAAAACAAAAAACAAACA
This sequence comes from Heliangelus exortis, assembly GCF_036169615.1. NCBI lineage: Eukaryota > Metazoa > Chordata > Aves > Apodiformes > Trochilidae > Heliangelus > Heliangelus exortis. Next base: position 20,312,918 of record NC_092423.1, read on the forward strand.
AAAAAACCCCAAAATAAAACAAAACAAAAAAATCCCAGAATGGTTCAAGTTGGAAAACACTTCCAGAGGTCATCTCATCCAACCTCTCTGCTCAGTCAGTGCCACCCAGAGCCAGTTGTCCAGGATTGTGTCCTGGTGGCTTTTGAGTATTTGCAAAAGGATGGAGATTCCAGCACCTCCCTGGGCAACCTGTGCCAGTGCTCAGTTACCCTTACAGTGATAAAGTTTTTCCTGATGTTCAGAGGAAGCCTCCCATGTTTCAAACTGCCCTCTTGTCCTGTCGCTGGGCACCACTGAGATGAGCCTGGCTCTGTCTACTTTGCACCTTCCTTTCAGAAATTTCTATACATTAATAAGATCCCTTCTGAGCCTTCTCTTCTTCAGGTTAAACGGCACTAATGCTCTCAGACTTTTCTTATGAGAGTTGCTCTAGTTAATCATCCTCTGGCACATCAGTGGGCTTGCACCATGTCCATGTTTCTCTTGTACTGAGAAGTCCAGAACTGGATACACTACCCCAGGCGAGGCCTCACCTGTGCTTAGCAGAAGAGAAATACCACGTCCCTTGGCCTGCTGAAAAGTCCAATTTACAGAAAAGTGATCTTCTAAATGCTGCAATATTATTTTTCCAGGCATAAACAAAACAAAACCAAAATCAAACAAAACAAAACAGAATTCAACAAAGCCAGAAGTTCCTTAAGTCTTCCTAGGCAAGCCTTCAAATAATTTTAAGCTGCCAGTAAATATAATGGTTAGAAGATACTGATGTGCTTACTGAGAGGAAAAAAAAGAAGCAAATCACTTGCGAGCAGAAAATGTACAAGACGACACTACAAGTAAAACTTGCATTAAAAATCTGAACAGACTTGATTTTTAAGAGGTAATATTTAAAAATCTAGGTCACTTATTCCAAAGCAAAACATGGTTCACAGCTTAAAGATTTCCTCTGCAATACGCATTAAATCTACAAGACTTATACCAAATTACTAGAAGGTCAGAAGATCGATCATAAATACCAAACTGGTGTGGTTTTTTGCCTGAAGGTAAACGGTTTAAGGAAGAATTAAAGTGTTTTAGTTTTTAAAAAGAAATCCAGGTATAAAATCCCAAGCTTTTTGATACTGAAAGTGGTTTTAATAAAACAATCTCTTGCTTGGGACTTTCAGTGTTGCAAGGCAATACAGCCCTAGTAAATGTTGAAATCCATTTTTCTGTATCATTTCCTCTACTGCTGCATCCTACCAAAATATCTGAAGAAAAGAACTTTTCCTGGCTTTAAATCCAGTAATACTTTTAGCCCCTTAAAGAGGCAGCATCAATAATTAATATCCTATCCCTATACATAAATGGCATCAAATCATCTCTGCTTTGAGCTCTAATACTATGACACACAGACTGTCCATCTCCTTCAAATTCAGTTAAAAAGGGCTTACAAAGTTCAAACAAAGAAATATTCTGTTGGTTTAAGAAAAGCCATATGGCCAACTGATGCATGAAAGATGATGACTCTACTTTCACTCTAAACTATTTTCAAGGAGGAAAGGAAAAGGAATGTAAATCAGGCATTTACATGCTCTTTACCACCTTCATATAAGAATATAGTGTTTTACTTAAGAATGAATGAAAAAAAAATTTTGGATGAAACAGTATTATTCTACTTAAAAGTGATGAAAACAAAAATCCCCATTGAGGTGACTGAAGCCACTGAAGTGTGAATGGTTCAACACTAATTGGGAAAAAAAATACATCTTAACTGTGTTACTCTGTAGTCAAATGGTATTTTATGCAGTAACTGAGTAAGCATAAACAAGAAATAGTCATCCGAGTGTTAATTAATGTTGATCTAGGGATGAAAATAATAAGATGAAAGGATCATTAACTCATAAATAGCAGTTATTAATGGCAGTTGCTTTCAGAAATGTCATCTATGGTAATGGAAAACTCTTCAATTACAAACATTCAGGAGATGAATTTCTGTCTAGTTTGGTTGATTACAGAATTTTTTAATTGTACATGTGTGGCATAGGAAAAATGTGAACTTAAAAACTGCCAAACTAAGAAGAAAATTTTAGCAAGATTCATATGTTTTTGCAAGAACAGTTAGTAGAAGATAGATGCTATGTTTAAGAGAAATGACAATTATAGAGCAAGCCGTAAGCAGTTATTTAGGCTTATCTGTGTTCTGTACTTGCAGACTAACCCACGTTTCTCCCTTTCACTGGCATTCAAGCTTGGTTTGGATTGTATTCATGCATATCTTTTCCAGTCCACCATGTTCTTGGCAAAGAAAAAAAAAATACATAACAGAGCTGCCAGAGGAGAAGAGCAGAGTCCTTATAAATCAGGTAGAAAGAGCAAAGAAGAGTAAGTAGAAAAAGTAAGCATATGCAAGTGGAAAAGTAAGGCAGTATCAGACTACTGTTGAAAAGAATTCTAAGAATTATTATATTGACTATTCCTGGCAGATAGTTTAAAAAAAACTTATTTATATTGTATTGTTAAAAAATATCCTGGCAGTCAAGTATTACAAAATTAAAATAAATTTTAAAATTACAAATAAAAAACTCTGAATCTTTTAATGATGAGCAAATCTGTTCCAACACACTTGAAAGCAGAAATGAATATTGGGAAGGGGACCAATACTTTTCAGGCTGTGAAAAACAAAACCTACATTTAGTTCCAAATAACAACAATCTTGGAGGCTTCAAGGCTGAAGACAGAATGCATATAGACGTTTGTTGAAGAGGAAGCAAGAGGACCAGCATTTTACTCAAGTTACAAAGCATTTCAATACAAGGATTCATTCTGCATGCTAAGAGCTGCCTTACAGCCTTCTTTTAAACATAAAAAACCCCTACTTAAATACATCTTTTCTTTCCAGAGTTGCAGGGAGAAAGTAGCCTTCAGTAGCCAGAGGAAGTAAAATCTATTTCGTTTTCCAGATAATGGTCTCTGATAACCTGACAGTACAATCTGGGAACTGTCAGCAAGCCTAAGTGAAGTTATCCCCGGAGTTACAGAAGTTCAACCACCTTGACTTAGACTTAGCATTAGTTTTTTCTTATGAGGTTTTTTTCACACATATATTTATTCAGAGTAACCTGGAAGACACCAAATGGTCATCCAAAGAAATTTAAAATACAGATTTGTGAACTTCTTTTAGCTATCAGACATACTGACAAAAAGGAATAAGGCATTGATAATTGTCAGGGTTGCTGACACTAATTTCTGGATTTTTCTTACAGCTTCATTAAGAGCAATCTTGATAGTACTTGATTTACCATTCCATCAGTAAGTTTTACTCAGCTTTGTATTAACATAGGCAATACATCAATTGCTACACTATTTATTCTACTACATGTTGCTTAGAAGACTGTGCCATCCCCTCACTTCAGGAAGGATATTGAGGTGCTGGAGCAGGTCCAGAGAAGAGCAATGAGGATCTGAGGGGATCCAGAACAAGTCCCCTGAGGAAGGGCTGAGGGAGCTGGGATTGTTCAGCCTGGAGAAGAGGAGGCTCCGGGGAGACCTCGTCACTCTCTACAACTCCCTGAAAGGAGGTTGGAGCCAGGGGAGGTGGGGGTCGGTCTTTTCTCCCAAGTAGCTACCAGTAAGACAAGAGTGCATGGACTTAAGCTCTTCCAGGGGAGGTTTAGGTTAGATATTAGGAAAAAATTCTTTACAGAGAGGGTGAGGGTATTGGAATGGGCTGCCCAGGGAGGTGGTGTACTCTCTGTCCTTGAAGGTTTTTAAACAGAGACTGATGTGGCCATGGTCTGGTAACCACATTGGTAGTGGATCAAGGGCTGGACTTCATGATCTCAGAGGTCCTTTCCAAGCTGGCTGATCTGTGTTTTGAGTACCAATTCACGGCTTAAAAAAGACTTTAAAAACGACCATTTTTTTAAACATACTTTTAAATTATTTTAAAAATTACTGTAAGTGCAATATGAACTTATGACACTTTACAATTAGACTTTAAATGGCTTCAGAGCACAACATTTAAAATGAAAACAATATCCAGGCAATACTTTTATTGGTTTCAAAAAAATAAGGAAAAATAATCAGGAAGCCATCAGCAAGAAAAAAGAAAAAAGTCTACTTATAAGAAAAACAACTGGCTTAGAAATAAAGTTCACATCATTCAACCACTACTTGATTAAGAGACAATATATACTGAGAGCTGAAAGACAGAAATACTTTTAATCCTTCCTACTTCAGGCTTTAAACCTCTGCACTGAAAAGGCATGAAGAGCAGAAAACAAGAGTAAATAAGGCCCTGGAACAGTCTTGACCACTGCAGCCACCACCACACAAACAAAATCAGGCACTGTTTAAAGACTACTGCCAAACTCAGACTGGAAATGAACCCTTCCAAACATATCCACAGAACTCAATAGATATTCCCTGATGGACTGTGCTCAGGGCAGAGACTGTTAGCCTTCCTCTCTTTCATTAGTCATTGACTCAGAGTAGCACAGGCATCACTCAGTTTCTTTAAAACTGCTGTGCACTTCAGCTGTTCTTGTTCCATAATCCCACGTAACACATTTGGACAGTAGAAGGTGCACTGCAATGGAAAAGCAAGTGCATTCTGCCAGGGAAGCAGGAAAAAGAGCTAAAGCTTTCCCCGTCTAAAAAGTTCCCATCTCAAGTCAAAGCCACACAATACTTATTTTAACCATTACATTTTTCACCAGGAGCCAGTCTGAGTATGCCAAAAATGGGCTAACCAGAACCATGATGGACTGAACCAACTGGAACAATTGCTGCAACACATACAGCAAGTTGAAGCATGAAAGACAAAGTCAACTCCCTGGCAGGAACACACAGGTGCCACTCAAGTCATAGAGCTAAAACAGATTAATGCAAATTGTAAGAAATGCTCTTGGAAGAGGTCAATTTCACATTAGTGAAGGGGCACTTATTTCTCTATATATTTAGAACCATAATAGGTCAAGCCTCTTGGCCTTCTTTCTAGTACCTTACCATTGGAAATCATTGTATCAGAATCAAATTGCAAAGTATCAAAGATGATACACAAATTCATAAAGTGTCATTCAGTCCTTTAGTAGGATCTAAAGTACCTAAACTTTTGCCACCAGGCAGACATTACTCTGAATGAACTTAATTTTTTGTACATTGCACAATAACACTGGACCCTGAGGCATTAAAAACACATAGGGCTTATCTAGGTGTGTTAGAAACATCTAAAATGTGAATTTTTCAGAAAGCTACCCATCTTCTTCCTGCAAGTTAATGGTATTAGCTCACCAGTAATTTTTCTTTAACCTTGTCCAGACATTACTGATTAAATACCTTTCAGATTCATCATTTTCAGGTAAATTATTCACATTTATGTAAATCATAACCACAGTACATAATTAATACTCGAGTGAAATGTCAACAATTTCCTGTTCTGTATCATCTTGTACTTATTCATACCTTTTCCCCTATGCTTGATGGAAGACAGATAGCATTTTCTAAATCTTTGCTTGATTTAACTTCTCATTTTGCTAGTATAAAGTGCTTCAGGGTATCAGCACAACTCAGACTACCTCCTGATGAACTGATGATATGCACCACAAACAGACTTTGTGTCTTTGTAATATCTCCTCTTCAGATAGTCAAAATAATTGTGTGAACTACTGTGCTAGTTGCCTCAACAAGCACCTTCATGGGACTGCCTATGAATTCTCCAAGAAATTGTCTACATTTGATAAAAATAGAAGAGCAACCAAAACAAACTCAGGAATTACTACACAGTATTAATATTGCTTAGAGGAAAATAGTCACATAATTTATAATAAGTGGGTAAAATAATTGTGGGTATAAACTGTAGGTATAATATTTATATAAATAAATAAGTGGGTAAAAAAATTGTTTGAAGATAATTTTCTAGGATGGGAAATGAATTTTGGCCATGAAAAGAAACTCACTTCATTCTCCACAGTCACAAGAGTACAAAAAAACTCCCAACAAACCCAGCCAAAAAGAACCAACAAAACAAGATCAGAACACACATCAGAAACTCTCATTGGGATGAAAACCAAATGGTAACTATTTCATGGTACTGACTCATTTATTTTAACTGTGATACGAATTTTCAATAACACTTAAAATGTATGAAGAATAATTTTCCTTCCAGAAATTAATACACCATAACAAAGATGTTTTCCATTAATGAAACTGAATCAATGTAATCTAGTGTCCTCATGCACAAATCAACAACAACAACAAAAAAATAGAAACCAAAACAAACTGTTTCTCTTCCTTTCTTCCTGAAAATAATTATCATAAGGTAACGTAAAGACAAACACTCGAAGTCACCAGAAATTATCTCCTTATCAGTTCTCTTCGTATAGATATCTCTTTAGAGTGGTTCTTGAAAGAAAAGGAATCACAGATCGCAGTATTTTATGAAAATCATGACAGCACTTAATTAGTTTTCCAAAGAACAGCTGGAAACTTGAATCTTATGAAATAGGTTTTCCAGTTCAGAGAAGTAAGACTCTTCAAATCAACAAAACCAACAACAAATCCAGAAGACTCTTTTAGAAGACTTCATGATGGATATAGTGGGATAGTATACACAGGGGAAAGATAAATGGAATGGATCTCTCTCCCACTCCCATCTCAGGACAAGCCAGCTTGATATATAGGAGTTAATATGTACACACACTGACACTTTGCTCTAGTATTTACAGAATTACAATGGGGTATGTGCACTAACAGTGACAAGACTATTAATGGGACACCAGGTGTACCTGCTTTCCAAAACTTGCAAAAGTGTGTGGGCAATGAAATGTTGCACAAAAAAAGTTTATATTTTTAGAAACTTTCAGGTAGGAATGAAGCGTGCATTTGGAAACCTGGCGAGAAAAGAGACACTAACATCGGTTTGCTTGCTCCAGATTCAGGGCAACAAGAAAAACAATATAAACAATTAATTTATTAACTTTTTTTTTTTTTTTTTTTTTTGCTAACCAAAGATGGATAAACAGATTTATTCAAATAAATAGATGAAATATAGTTTTCTATTTTTATATTAACTTCCTGAGCTAAAGGTAGTGCGGCCACAAGTTTTAAACTCTGTATGAGAGAGCATGAGTCATAAGGCAGAGGGTGGGAGGGAAGGGAAAGCTATCCCCTTATGACCTTTTTATCCTTGCCTTGAAAAGTGATTTTCTTGTGTCACCAATTGTAGTTAAACAGCATCTTTACAAGAAAAAAAACAAAACAAAAAAACCCCACAAAAGAAAAAAACCCCCACAAAAAACAAAAAAACCTACAAAAAACAAAAAACCACACAAAACAAAACAAAACACAAAAAACCCCACAAAACAAAAAAACCCACAAAACAAAAAAACCCACAAAACAAAAAAAAGCCCACAAAACAAAAAAAAGCCCCCCAAAAAAACCCACAAAAGAAAAAAACACAAAACAAAACCCAAACCAAAACAAAAAAACCCCCAAAACCCCTAAATAAACAAAAACAAAAGCCAAAACAAAACAAAAACCAAAACCAACCAACCCAACCAAACAAAAAAACAACCAGAAGCCCCAAACAGATCTTTACATCAACGGCCCCAACTTTAGTTTGGTGGGGTTTCCTTGACAGTAAAGGCAAAAATAACAGACTTTGATGTAAAAATGCAGGGAGTGCAAAATAAACATGGTCTTCATCTATCAAAGCTCCAGCCGCTGCAACGGTGAATGCACACGTCTGAGGCAGCAGCATTCAGAGCTCTACGGAACTCCGGAACACAGCGGCTGAAGGGCTGCCCGGGATAAACGAAGTGCTTGGGGAAAGGGGAGACGAAGGGACCACCTCGGTTAGAGAAACAAAGAGGCGCCGAGCATGAGGCGCTGGGGAACCAGAGCTCATGGCGCTGGACAAAGAAAAGCCCAACTTTCGCCTTAACGCGTCCTTTGGGGAAGCCCAGAGACCAGAACAGGCCTCCAGCCTCCGCCGCCTGCCCGCGGCCCCCTCAGCTCCACAGGCTCCACTCGCCCCCCCCTCATCCCCAGCCCGCTGCCCACACCACCTCCCCGCAGCCGACTCAGGCCCCGCGCCCACCTTGGTTACCGAAGAGACTCCACAGCTTGGCGAAAATCAGGCCCATGCCTGGCCTCGGCTTCCCACCGAGCTCCCGGGGCAGCCAGGGCTCGTCCAGCGGCACCTCTGGTGCTCCCTCCGGGGGGACAGAGCCCTCAGCAGCCCCGGGGCAGCGACCGGCAGGGGGCGGAGCGCGCGGGTCAGGCGCTGCCCCACACCGGCCAACGGCGCCAGAGGCCGCCCCAACGCCTGTATGGGCCGTCGCTCTACGTCACTCTACGCCACTCCCTGCATCATCACGTACGCCCACGGCGGGTGGGCCTCAGCGGGTTCAGACGGGAGCGGGCGGAGGAGGATGAAGGGGTGCGAGTAGCGCCTCTCCGTGCTGAGATGCGAGGTGTGCTCGGGCTTTTCTCTCAAGGCTTACGAAGGGCCAAGGCTTCTGGGATCGTGCACAGACGGGGAAGAGGCAGCTGGCCTGCAAGGGAGGCGAGTGCGCAGGGTATGCGCGTCTCCTGCTCAGAGTACAAGCAGCCCCGCCGCAGTGTTGGCCCCTGAAGTGGGAGCTGGCAGCGTTCTTTACTATTCACCGTAACGGTGTCGTTCAGCCGGGTGGCTGTGTCTGGCCCCGGCCGTCCTTACGGTTGGGAAGGGCTCGTGGTTACCAAAGCACTCAGGTCTTTCACGTATAGTAAAGCGTTTAAAAACAGCAGACTCGTTTCAGTGTCGTGCTGCAGGTTCTTGCATAGGTGCATCCTGCACGAGTACCCGGGATTTCTCACTCGACAGCACTTTGAGGGCTGGGGGGGCGGGAGTTGGAGGGCTCGAGGCCAGCTCCGCCTTGGCGAAGAAATCTGCAGACAGGGTGGAAATACAAAGCCCACTATCTTATTCCACTCAGCAGTACTTCAGCTTTGTCAAGCGGGGGAAAAAAAGGAAAAAAAAAAGGAAAAAAAAGAAGAAGAAAGAAAGAAAGAGAAAGAAAGAAAGAAGGAAAGAAAGAAAAGAAAAAAAAAAAGTGATGTAATCGATTTTTTTTGTCAGCTGAGTTTCTTTCTGTCCTGGAGTTGTGTATTGAACTTGTGGCCTAAACTAGTGCCGCGTCGCAAACTCATCGCTGCCTCATAGCGCGGGGACCCGCCGCTCCACCGCGAGCAGCTGCGATGCGGGCGGCTGTTCCAAGGCACAGACCTCGAAATCCAGAGAGGCCGCAGGACGCTGCAGCGGCCCATCCCCGCGGCACAGCGGCTCTGCCCACGGGGGAAACTTCTGCAGCCGCCCCTAAGCGGCGACAGGACTGGTAAGGGCGCCGCTCACCACGACCAGTGTTGGCGTCGCGCTAGGTGGCCCCGGGCTCGGGGCTGGCCCTGCTGCCACTCTTCCCTGATCCGAAGAGGTTCCCGGTGGAGGATCGCTTTTCCTGACGGGGCCGCGGTGTGTCTGGTTCCCATGACAACAGCGGGACCGGTACAACCTTGTCGGCCTCCAGCCATTCCCCGGCAGGCGGCGAGGCGGGACTTCCTGCCGCTGCCCCGGAGGAGGCGGGGCCGGCCGGGAGCGCCGTGGTAGGTGGGTGTCAGGTGGCGGGTTGGGGCGTCTGAGCCTCTCGGAAGGGTGGAACGCAGCTCAGTCCGGTCTGTCCGTGCCCTGTCCTTCCCGTGGTGCCCCAGTGCGGGCCGGGCTTCTGTATCCCTCGTTGTCCGCCGGGGCTGAGGTGTAGCGGTGGCGGAGCGTCCCGCTGATGTCCGCCGCATCCCGGGTACCCGGGGCCTGGCTTGAGCTGGGCGCGGGGCCTCAGTAGGGCTGCGGGGAGCTGTGACATCTCTCGGTGGAAGGAGTCGCAGATTCCGTTCCCCACGGCAATGATCGGACTGACTTTAGACTCGCGTGGGAAGGGCTGGGACAAGGTTAGGAAGTTAAATCTTGTTCGGCATCTCTGGGTGCTGTCTGGTTTTGCCTGGCCCCGCAGTGCTTGTGTGCAGAGCTAGGTCAAAGCCCTGGTCCAGCATCGCGTCTCCGCAGCAGCTCCCAACCGAGGCCAAGGGAAATCCCTGTGCAGATGGTAGACAGGGGGAGGTGCTGCCTCAAAGGTGTACGGCAGCGTTGGTCTATGACAAAAAATACCTTTCTGCTTTGGAACCAGCCTCCTGCTACCTCACTCTGAAGTCTAACTCTTGTATTAGAAGAAGCACTCGGCAGTCTCCCGTATGAGCCTGTCTTCTTGCCATGTCTGAATTTATGAGTTCTAATCCTATCCCCCCTCAACTATATTTCACAGCCTGGAAGATTGCAAACTGTTCAGTCTTTGCTCATTTGAAAGCCATTCCCTCTCTAAAGATCTTTACCTTTCCCTGAACCTTTCTAAGCTACATTTTATCTTTTCTGAGGTAATGGGCACTAAAAGCACATACATGCAGTGCTGAGGCTGCAGAGAGCTGTGACCTCACTTAGTGTTTTCAGCAGCAGTAGTGGTAGTGTATGGTGAGCTCTGAACCTCCAGTTGCCTGTTTTTACAAGTTCCAGGCTGCTTACAATGGTTTTATTCTTTTGACTGTTCTTTTTAGCTGAGGAATTGCTTCTTTTTAGCTGAGGAATTGAGTTGTGTGGTGTTCCTCTCGCTAAACTAAGCACGATAGTGGGTTTCTTGCATTTGTTATTTGAATGCATGTGTTGAGTCCATGTCTTGTCATGACAGAGCAGCTCTTCTGCAGTAACATTTTGTACCAGGTCCTATGAACCAGTCAGAGTCAAGTCATAATTTATGATATTACATCTTCCCCAACTTCCTAAAAGTATCTAACCATTTAACTGTGGTCAAAAGCACAGGTGTGGCATCATGCTTCTCTGTGACATCTACCCTGTCTACATGATGGTAAGTGAAATCTATTGGTATTCTTGTTTTTCTGGTGGGCTTCGTTACATTGCAGATGTTTTAGTATTCCTGTCATACTGCTTAGAAGGATAGTGTTTTCTGGCACACTGTAACTTTTCTATTTTGTCTGAAATTTCAAACTATAGAGATTCTGACATAGTTGTTAGTTTAGTTGTATTAAGGCTCATGCACAAAAGGCTCATGGATGAAGATAAGAACAAGGAGATCACTTAGCAATTACCATCACTTCTCAATTACCATAGTCTTGACTATGAGGAAATTAATTTGATTTCTTGCCGAGCATATCAGAATAGGACAATAAGAACTAAAATTAAATAGTTTTAAACCTTCCCCTCACTGTTCCCTGAGCTTAACTTCACTCCTGGTTTTCTCTTCCTCCTCCATCCAGAAGCAGCACAGGGGAACAGAAGATGGGGGTTGTGGTCAGTTCATCTGTCTCTGCATTGTCTCTGCAGCTCCTGCCTCCTTAGAGGAAGGACTTCTCACACCCTTCTACTGCTCTAGCATGGGGTTCCTCCCATGGGGAACATGAACTCCATGAACTCCTCCATGAACGTTTTGCTGGTTTTTTTTTTTTTCCTTCTGTAATGTAGGCATTCTAGGACAACAGCTCAAAGATATTGTATGTCACATTATCTGAATTGTTAAAACCAAACTTTGGTAGTTTCAGTTGTAATATAAACTATTTTATATATATTGTTGTAATATAAACTATTGTAGTACTATTGTAGATTTAGTAGAAATATCAAGATAAATTCCTTTGGGTATTTTGTTTGATTCTAAAAAGAAGTTCATTATTTCCATTACAGTTTCTTTCTTTCAAAGGCCGCCAAAGTTGAGAATAAGGCTTTGAAACTCCCACCAATGAAACTGAAAATTTCCTGTGTCTGGATTCAAAAGTTAAGACTAAAAAAGGTAGCATTCACCTAGCATTAAAACTTCAACTGAATCTGAAATATATATGTATATATATTAAAAAAGATACTTTTGTGGGGTTTTGTGTGACATGTGTCAAACAGCCTCTTACTAAACTAGAATGTATAACCAAATTTCTGATGTATGTTCTCAAAGTAGGTTTAATGCAATCAAAATGTAGTATTTTAATATTCAAATTTCCTTGTTATGGCTGGAATGAGCCTCACTGATATTTGTTTTATTTCTACTTTCCCCTTCATTGAAGTTGGTGTAAACAAACTATTACATTTTTACGAAGTCTTATTTCAGACTGAAGTGTATATAACCTTTCAATATATGGGCGGTACAGGGGCAGGCAGATATGATTTGGGAAGATAACTGTATTTTACTACCTACAGAGAAAAATAAAAAATAATTATGAACAATGAAAGCTGTATCAAGGCTGAGGGTACAATTGGAACTGTATGGCTGGGCTTTTTGGAAAGAATTAAAGCATTATCTGGAAATCTGTACCTTTTAACTATATAATCATTTATATAGTTAAAATGCTGACAGCTTGATTGCCAGAGCTTGTTTTGCATTAATGCTTCACTAGTGTTACTGTGAATTAAACAGGGTCAAGACAAAAGTGTTACTTCTAGGCCTTCTTTAATTTTTTCAGAATATGTGGAAAATTGAAAAATAATTGCCCACAGTCATGCAGATTTCCCTTTGTTACAAATTTTGGAAGATTTTCTCTAACAATGAGCAGATATGATGATGTAATAGGCTGAAAATTTTGAAGATGGGCCTTAGAAGGCTAAAAGCTAAATTCTGTGAGGAGGCTTTGTGAGTAAATTCTAGGACTAAGTGGCAATTTGTCCTCAAGGATAGCTACGGGAACTTTAATGAGACAGGATTTAGAGGTAGAGATACTTTTTTCACGTGTCAGACACTGATATAGTAGCCTTGGAACCTCATTGTAAGGTGATGGTAAATGCTAAACATGTTAATGAACATATTCTGAAATGTAATTAACAGTAGTGGTATAGTCATATCCTGAAAAATATTTGGAATTTTGAGTACAGTAAAATTGCATTATTAAAGCAAAAACTGCAGCTTAGTTTGTGGGTGCATCTCATGGCACATGTATAAGCTTACATAAAATCATAAAAACGGCTAAGAAAATATTTTGCTTATTTTAGTTCTTTACCAGCAGATTTTAAAAGGTAAAGGAAGATGTCTTTTTACCCCAAAATCTCTTTCCAACATGAAGTTGAAGAGTATCTCACCAAAATGTTCAGAAATAATGAGGTATGTCATATAAATATTCATGTAACTGTCATAAAACTATTAACAAATGTCAACACATATTCACCTATTGAACATTGTTAATATTCCTTTGGTTTAGTATTTTGTGTGACTTTACCACTAACAGTAGGGTATTGTTTTCACACTATACACAGATTTTTATATATATTTCAATTTAAAGTTATTAGTTAGGCCTGTTGGCTTGAAGTTACATAATTTTTTTAAACCAAAAACCAAACAGCATGAACCTGAGGCTACAGTTTTGGACCCCTGTAGAATGATCACATAGGAAATTAACCACCTATTACCTGTATAATATTGACAAGAAATACTCTCTTACCCCAGTGCAGAACCAAAAATACTGTAGACCCTCTGAATTCCTCATGTCAAAGGACACAAACATGATGTTTTTGTGTAATGGAATAAGAGTTATTCATGATTTTGAATCTACTCTTCCATCTTTTTAGTCCTGTTCTTTTTGTCACAGAGCTTGCTAGCAGTTACTTGGTACTTGCTGCAGCCTGGGGCAGGGCCTAGTTGGAGGCCTTTATCTACTGGAGTCCCTCAGGGGTCAGTACTGGGAGCAGCACTCTTCACCATAATCATCAGTGACCTGGATGAGGGAACAGAGTGTGTAGTCAGCAAGCTTGCTGATGACACAAAACTGGGAGGAGTGGCTGACATATCAGAAGGCTGTGCTGCCACTCAGTGAGACCTAGACAGGCTGGAGGGTTGGGCAGGAGAGATTTAATGAAATACAACATGGGGAAGTGTAGAGTCTTGCATAAAGGAAAGAACAACCCCAGGTACCAGTATAGGCTGGGGACTGAGCTGTTAGCAGCGTAGAGCAAAGAGACCTGGAGGTCCTGGTGGACAGAAGGATGACCATGAGCCAGCAATGTGCCCTTGTGGCCAAGGCCAATGGCATCCTGGGGTGTATTATAACAGGTGTAGTTTACTAAGCACAGGTCACTACCCCTCCACTCTGCCCTGATGAGGCTCCATATGAAATATTGTGTCCTGTTCTGGGCCCATGAGTTTTAGACGGACTGGGAACTGCTTGAAGGAGTCCAGTGTAGAGCAACAAAGATGATTACAACATGGAACATATCCTTTATGAGGAAAGGCTGAGGGAGTTGGGTCTCTTTAGCCTGGGTGACCTTATTAATGTTTATAAATGAAGGGCAAGTGTCAGGAGGATAGAGCTGGGCTCTTCTCAGTGATGTTCAAAAATAGGAAAGGGGCAAAAGGTGCAAGCTGGAGCACAGGAGGCTCCATGTAAACATAAGGAAAAGCTTTTTCACTGTGAGGCTGACAAATCACTGGAACAGGCTGCCCAGGGCAGTTGTGAAGGCTCCTCTGGAGACGTTCAGAATCCACCTGGACTGTTCTGCGTGACCTACACTAGCTGATCCTGCCCTGGCAGGGGGGTTGGACTTAGTGATCCTTGGAGGTCCCTTCCAACACCTAATATTCTGTGATTCTGCAATTCTATTTGTAGTGATCTTGTTAATACAATGGTTTTTCAAAAAAACCCTGTTTCTAGAAGTTGATGAGGTTTTCACTGGAGTTAGGTGTCCAGATGTAGACATTTCTCACTGTTGCACATCACACTGCCATATTTCTCTGCTTCTACAAAACGTTTATTTGTTGCTTTTTTTTTTTTTTTTTTTTTTTTTTTTTTCCACTGGGCAAGAGGCTGCTGTGTGAATCTCTTTAATACTCTTTTAAAAATATCTTCTTTCAGCTCATCACGGCTTTAGGTGCACGGGAGGTGGAGAATAGATATCAATCTCTCCTAAGTCATTTATCTCATCCACCAGCTTTCACAACTGTTAGAGTTAATACCCACTTGGCCTCAGTGAAACATGTGAAAAAATTGCTGTTTGAAGAGATCCAGAAGGTTTGTGCAAGTTATTTGTTACAGAAAAAAATAACATGATATTTCATCTTCCACTTGTTTATGAGAGCTTTTAATTACTGAAAACTTTTCCTTAAATTAATACATGTCCACTAGTATTAGCTTTATGCAATCATTGATTTCCTGTCAGCAATAAATGTTAAATGAAAAATCCATTGTCTAGTAGTATTCCTCATCTAACTCATCCAAGAAAGGCAGCAACATAAGAGAAAAGACAGCTGACTCTTTTTCAGATGGCAGATCTAGACCTTAGGTACCTTTGACTGGGATATTACTGGAGCAGTATCATCATCATAAATCTAGAGAAGATGGTAGAAACAAAAACTGTATTAAGTAAATTATTAATGCTGGTGGGTGTACAAGGAGCTATTGCATTACAGGAGCCAAAATGTTCCTGTGATGCAGAGGCAGTTGACAGTATTCTGTTGGCTGGAACAGTAATGAGTTATGGTAATTTTAGCTTGATTGTAGAAATCTGGAAATATGTATTTCAGTATGATATCTTAAATATTATATTTTTTTAACACTACTTAATAATTATGTTTTTCAATGAAACAGCAATTTAAAGGACTACGTGTTCCGGTTCTTGAGCATCCAAAACTCCAGGACATCTTATTAATTCCTGTCATTGGACCCAGGTTTGAAGCTTTCATTTTTAAACCTTAAAATGGCATAATACATAATTTACTTACACATTCCTGTTAAGCAGTTATGGTAAGTAACTCACTATAAATGAAGCACAACTTCAATTGAATTAAGAACTAGAAGACAATCCATTTCCTAACCAGGTCAGAGTTTTAGTTATTATAAGACATAAGAAAACACAGAGAGTTCTTTCCTTATGAGATTCACTATTTATAGTGAAAATGTAACAGAAATTACCTTCTCCTCTCTGGAAAGCTCTTCCATCTGGTGGCAGATAGAAGAGCTACACCATTGCAGTGGATTATAGAGCTATAGGTTAAAATGACTACATACAGGCAGGGTTTTCTTCCACTGGAATCAGGTCCACAGCATGACTTAAGAAGGCTGAATTAATAACACTTTTGGATTCCTGAATTGGTGCTATCCTCTACAGTTCACTCTTCATTCTTATAATGTGATTGTATGTTGCATCTGTGTCTGCCCCTATGGAGTTTCTTCACTGTTTTATTGAGTTAAATGATGGACATTTTATTTAAAATATCTTGTTCATAATGAAGACTAACATATTTCAGATTCAGTTTTATCATGACTAGTTAACACTGTACGCTCTAAAATAGCATTTAATGTTTTTATTTTTCCTTCATTTAAGTTTAAGTTTCTTTTGTAGCATCTTTCTCTGAACGTTCTGTTCTTATTTTCAAATATGCTTATGCTTTAAAAAGTTTGGGTTCTCTCTCTTCTGCACAGTTCTTACTGGCAAAGTTCCTTGCACCTGGCTATACATTTATTATAGAAGTACTTAGAAATTGTTAAACACAAAAAAACCACTCTACAGTCATATTGAGGAGGAAGGAATAGAGGATTATTTCTCCATCCCAGGACAATTTATTTGAATTCTTGTGAAAGGTTCATAATAGTGGCAGAATGTATCTGAGTCTGCTGTATTTTGAGGACTGCTTTCCTTCTTGGCTCTTCCCTTTGATTTCTCTGTGGCTAAAATAAACCTTCTCAACATAATACATGATAGTTAATTATTTTTTCTGTTAAATTGTGACAAAAACAGTGTTTATGAACTAGACTTTGCTTGGAGGGGGATATTTTTTTCAGTATACTTTTTTTTTTTTTAAACTGAACATTTTGTATTTTTAGACAAGATTTAAAAAAACATGCATCTGAAGTCATTGTTGGAGCCCAGTGTGGAAATGCAGTACTTCGAGGAGCACATGTTTATGTCCCTGGAATCATATCTACCTCAAGATGTAAGAGTTTCCTACATGGACCTAGTGAATTTATAAAGGGGAAGGAAACAATGTCACCCCTTGGTGACAATTTCCAATAAATAGTTACATAAATTATTTCTATTCACAAATTAAAATTGTGGTAATTAATAATTTTAAGGGTTTTTTGGGGGCTTTTGGGGTTTTTTTTTTTGTTTTACTATTTTGTATTATCCTTGTAAAGAATTATATGTAATTATTTCTCACCTGAACTGTTTAAAGTTCCTTTTTCCATATATAATTCCTAGGTGACAATTAAGTTCTCAAGGATTACAGTTTCTTCTTTTTATTTGAAAATCTTATTAAAGAGCATGTTTAAACTAAAGCCTGGCACAGAATTTTCTCCGTTCCAGTCTTGTCAAAAAGAAAAAAAAGAATAAAAGAATAAAAGAGATACCACAACAGATATATCTGCATACTGGAAGCATGCTGAATATTTAAAAGATACTATTTTCAGATATGTTATTTCTTAATGTAGTCACAAAGGCTCTTGCCTTCATGATCCTATTAGATTCTAAGTTACAGATCCAAAAAAATATACTTTCTGTTTTTTTAATCCACTGGAGATTCATTGTTTCTGTATGAGAGATCTAGTAAAAAGGCTTTTTTTTCCTAGTGATGAGAAAAATATACAATTTTAATGTCATATCCTTAAGAAATGGAAATTTTTGTTTCAATGCCTGTGAGATAAGAAAAAAAAATCTAATAGACAACACCAACCTAGTTATTTTTTATTTAAAGGTCAAATTAACTTTATGTGAAATCAGTATAATTTCAGATGATTCATCTCATTATTCTGTTGTGATGAGAGCTACTAATCATCATGGCTCTTATTATTAAACAAAGTGAGTCAGGAAAGCATGTATCTAGCCACTTAACTTCATTCCCTTGCAGAAAAAACCTTCCAGAAGTTTTAAGCATGTGCTTAATTTCAGTTCACAGAGCAGGAATGTATTTCAGTCTAGGACTTGATAAAGATATAAGTATGTTGCCACAGCAGTTGTTGAAACTGCTTATTTTGACATCTTCATAAATATTAAAATCCCTCTTTGAGTCAACTAGTGATTTATTATAAGTGCTGCATGTAATTATGCATGCAACATTCAAAGAAAATAAAAGGTACTATAAAATTTAAGGAACGCTTCAAGGGAAATGGAGACAGGGAAATAAAAAATAAAATAAAAAAATAAAATAAAATAAAATAAAATAAAATAAAATAAAATAAAATAAAATAAAATAAAATGTGTGTTACCCACTTGACACCAAATACAATATCGCTGTATTAAGCACAGATGGTCTAACAAGGAAAAAAAAGAGTATAGCAAGAGCAAACATTTAATCAATGAACTTGCAACCCATATGAAGGTAAACTTATTATCAGGGGCCTTTGAATGTAATTTAACTTATCAAACTCTAAGCTTTATGTTTATGGAATGCCAATATGAGGTACAAAAGGCTTAAGAACAGCACACAGTACTAATTCATTTTGAAAGATGATTGTCATCAGAGAGTGAAATAAAATGCTTTATGTTTGAATACTGTGGAAAAATAGTTGGCAAATATGCTTGATGGAAGAGATAAATTGCTGCAAGTTTTTGTTCAATGAAGTTAATGCAGACAATAACAGTAGGCTTTCACATCTTGCTTTGTGTCATATTGAGTGAAAAGAAGGTATGCAAAAAAAGGATAAATGTTTAGTTGTTATCCAACATTTGCATTTAAGAATTTCAGGGCATTTCTGCACATTCAAGTTCCTAAATAATTCAAAGAACTCTTGTCAGTCTGTGCAGTCATTACTCATTATCTTTTGGTTGGCTGTCAGATATATTGCAAATATGATTCTTGGAAATTATTTTCTGCTGTCAGTGGAGGCCTTTATTTTTAAGTGCTTCTTTTAGCTGGTCATTGCTTGCTCACTATTTCACAAAATCACCCTATTCCATCTATCTTTGTTCTATCTCATGAAAGGTTGTTAAGTCCCTAGGAGTACAGTACTAGAGTTTGGTGTGTATTTACTTACTTTACTGATCTGGAGGATTTTAATTGGAGAAGTAAAAGTCTTTTAGAGGATTATTGAGAACAGTTGCTTTAGGGGGAAGAGAGCCACACCAGAAATATTGTTGCAGCAAGAATATATAATCTTTTGTATCAAAGTAGCTATGTTCTACCTAACTAGTGAGAGATCATTAGACAAATTTAGTGTTTGTACAGTAAGTGTGATCCGTGTTGTTTGATGCACTTGTGCGATTGGAGCACACACAGAGGACCAAATGCTGAAGAGTGTGCTTAGAACTTGTGGTTGACCATACAATGATAAAATAAAGATTTATCTAGTCTCTTAAAACCCAAGATACACTGATTTGTAAGCTTGGCCTAATATCAATTTATCTTTCCTTTTATTTCATTAAGAAAGTTCAAATTTTGCTATGATATAGGAGTAAAAGTAAGTAGTCTACTGAATATACTAAATTACTTGATTGCTGCTGTTTTCATCAAGGATAATAATAACCTCAGCATTTTTGTTCTTTGTACAGTTATGAAAGCTGGAGAGCTGGTCTCAGTGTATTCAGATATTGAAGGGAAATGTAAGAGAGGAGCCAAAGAATTTGAAGGACTCAAAGTTTTCCTTGGAAATGGCATTTCAGAACTGAGTCGCAGTGAAATCTTCAGTTCAAGTGGCCCACTGAAGTAAGTCCATAGTAACTGCATTGTACACCTACAACTTTGCAAAGGGAAGGAAAAAGATGGGAAGATATTCTGAAATGTTCTGTACCCTATGTGAGACCACAAGATGGCTTTGACTGAGACCTGTCCTGCATGTTGGGATTTCCAGTATTTTTTTTAAGTTTTAATTCCCCAACAGAGTTGTTCCTCCTGCTGTGTCTTCTGCATCTTCACAAGTAAAGTAGTGGCAATTATGATTAAAGTACTACAGTACCTATTAGCAGACTTAAAATTTAGGATCATAGTGGTATCCAGATACCACTTTATATGAGAAGTGTGAGGAAATAAATAGGAGGCTTTTCAGAATTTACATTTACAATATGACTTCAATTATAAAACACACGTAAGTGACAAACATTCTTACTGTGGCAAAATTGCTCTGTACTACTTTTCTATTTGAATGAAATACAAGTACAGCCTTGTCTGCTTCTCTGTTTCCTAAAAATATTTGTAGGGGCTTATTTTGTTGGGGTAGGGTACAGAAGATAACGTTAGACTTAAAAGTGTTCTCGTTTTTGTGAGATCACTGTTTCAAGTTTCTATTTGTAAGTATAATTTTTTCAATTAAATACAGTTAAAACTTATAAATCAGACTAGTTGATTTTTTTTTCCATGTTTTTCAGTGGGATGGGCATAAGAATGATAGAGCCAGTCTACCTTAGTCCTTCGTTTGACAATGTGCTCCCTAATCATGTGTTTTTACAGGTATGTTTATTACAAATATGAAACTCTGTACTATTTGCAGAATAATGAATACCTTTTGGGCACACATCAATACTTTATTATTCTTTGTGTATTATAGGACATCATTGTCTGTATGGATGTGGTTTAATCATACAGTGTCTGAGATTTGATAGAGGACTTTGGAGTGACTAAAGGGATATTCACTTAAAAATTTAGAAAACTGTCTAAAAGCAGTAGTCAGGCAAGACAGCTGGCTGCCTGTGCTGTGTTGAAATATAGTCTGATGAAATCATCTTGAGTTTCTAGTTTTTTTAGATCAGCTAAAAATTCTTGATTTCAATGCTGTCCAGCTTTTCTTTTAAAAAAAAAAATTGAAACCTGTAAAGGAAATGTAATTTTTTTCTCAAATAAATCCTTATTCAGATATATTCTCTGAAATTCTAAGTTATCTCCTTGTTTGTTTTGTGTAACTATCACTCAGATTGTAAGGTAAATCCAGTGAATTCTCTTAGTCAGTATTTATTTTGTCAGAACAATCAGTCCAGTGGATGAGTTATTTTTATGCACATATTCTGTTTGTAATTGATCTTAATATTTTAAAATCGGAATCAATGCTGTCTTCTGGTGTGAGCAAAGGGTATTTTATCAAGCAATTTTATCAAGCAATATATTGTTTCATGGCCTGCAGTATAGGAGAGACCCTTTCTTCCCTGATTCAGCTTAGCAGAGAACTGGCTTTCAAGTCACAGAATTTTTAGAGGCAGAGGTTATTTAAGAGACTGGTGCACATGAGAATTTAGATCATACTCAACTTCTGGTCCATCAGGCCAGGATCTCCAGTGGCTTCTCTGCAAGTCTGCCTTCCAGGCAGTCAGCCCCATGCTGTAGTGGTGCGTGGGGTGCACCAGGTGCAGGAGCAGGAATTTCTGTTTATTGAGCTTCATGAGTTTTGTTTTTCCTTTTCTCCAGGATGTCAGGGTCTCTCTGAATGGCAGCACAACCTTCCACTTTATCAACTAATCTTCCCAGTTTTGTATCTTCTTTACACTTGTTAAGGGTACACTCTGTTCTATTATCCATCCCTCTAAGGAAGAGGTTTGACAATACTGGTGTTCGTGTCCATGCCTAGGATACACCACTATTGACTGGTCTCCAGCTGGACTTTGTGCCACTGGTCACAAACCTTTGAGTCCAGCTTTTTTGACTTGAATTTGCCATGTGTCAGATGAATTACTGCTCATTTTTTTAACACTGTGGCATGAAACTTGAAACTGCTAACCAAAGACAACATGTCATAAAGACAACTTGAAAAGAGTTTTATATCTTTGTGTTGAGGAAAGTTGGAAGATAATATTTCAGAGTATTTCCATCTTATGCAAAATGCAATACTGTCTACAATTATTGCATATTATTTCTCTTCAGTGCATTTGTTCTGTTTTTACATTAATAGCACAGTTCACCTTCTTGGTACCTTAAGTCACCAAGTTTAAATTCTTGCCTATTTATCTTACTGTTTGTTACTATAATATAGCAGTATGTTCATATAGTAAGTGTTTAATAAACAGGTCAATATAAAATATTTGTAATGTATAGATCTGCTTTATGTCTGTGATATTATTTTATTTTGTTTTGAGTTTTAGCACTGTAGTCATGAACAGTTAAATGTCATTCATAGGTACTCATACATAGCCTTAAATAAAGAAGTAGCCACTGGATACTTCAGACCTATACTGTCTCTTTTATATAATCCCAACAGTTTGTTTTCTGTTGAGGAACTGACAGCAGTATCATAGGTACCTTCACTACTTAATGAATTTTTGTTTAAACAAGTTTGTCCTTCCTTAATACAGAACTTTATACAGGACATAAGGTTTGAATTCTCCCATTTCTATTTTTATGATAGAACTTGCCTTCTGTGATTGTGAGCCATATTTTAAACCCTCAACCAGGAGAGAGAATTTTGGATATGTGTGCTGCACCTGGAGGAAAAACAACCCATCTTGCAGCATTAATGCATGATCAGGTAAAAGAAGGCATTGACAGTGTTCTGTCCCAGTGAAGAAAATCTGACCACTGTTCATTTGCACAGCTCACTTCACTTAACCATCACATTTAGAACCCTACTTGCTGCAGATTGACCTGTTGAAATATGTTTGATTTAAATTTTTAAATGTAAATGGTTTGTTTGTAATGGAAGAATCCATAACACGTGAGACAAAGTTATGCAGGAATACATGGGATTCATGAGACTGAGAGTATATAGAAATCAGGGGTTAGTACTGTGTGCCAAAAGAAACAACTCTGTACAAAAGTGTATTAACTTTCTTCTCAGTAAAAAAAATTATTCAGTGTAGATATGATTTTATACTGAATTTCTAGTCTGAATTTGCCATTCTAAGGTAGAAGGTAACAAGCCCCAAAAAATATCATAAGAAAGTAACAATATGAGAAGAAACAAACAAAAAAATATTCATAGAAAGACAAAGGAAAATAACACACGTTTCTTAGATAGATTTATAGTGCTTCCAATAAAGAATTTTA
This sequence comes from Heliangelus exortis, assembly GCF_036169615.1. Lineage (NCBI taxonomy): Eukaryota > Metazoa > Chordata > Aves > Apodiformes > Trochilidae > Heliangelus > Heliangelus exortis. Next base: position 20,335,867 of record NC_092423.1, read on the forward strand.
GTGTGATGAAGGAAGCCTGTAAAAGTATGTATTCCTGTTAAGGATTTATTTACATCAATACTTTTTTCCATCTATGTATGTACATTTTGTATAACTTGGTATAGATATTTTTCCCTTAGTCATATTAGATATTTTGATTGTCCTTGCCTCCAACTGAAGTGGTAAGGATTAAGAACACAACTGCTGAAATTTATCTGAATTGGTTTTCCTTTTCTGTGTAAATAATTTTAATCTAAGGTATGGCAAAGAAATAAATGCTCCATTAGTAAATTTGCACTTGTTTTTGAATGTTAAGTTCTTTTCACAGATTTTCTGTACTAAATTTCCTTAGACAGAATATTAAATCATTAACATTTCAGAAATATTTGAATCAATCATATTTTGTTTTATTACTGTTGTAGATTTTATTGATACTGCTGAAAATGTTTTCTTTGTGTTTACAGATTTCAGGTAGCATATAGTATATGGTATATGTTTGTTTTGATTTATTTTGGAGAAGAAAAGAGAAATCTTATTCTTACATAAAAAGAATAACATGTAATTGTGATTCCGCTCAAATTCCACCAAATTTATTCTAGTACATACACTATTTCCCAAAGAAACTTGAGTGATAATTCCTGCAAATATAATAGCATGAGACTGAGCAAGACAGAGCTGTAGCTCTGGGCTTCATTTTCTCAGGACTGAGCTGTGTGTGATCATGTTTCCTACCATCTCCATGAAAATTTAAAACCTGTTCACCTATTTTACCATGTATCTGACTTCTACCCTCTTACAAACAATTACTTTTTTTTTTACCTAATTTAGTGCTCAGAAGACAGTTCAAAACAAAGAAAAACAAACAAACAAAAACACTTGCCAGAAGTGGTACAGGCTCTCCTAAGGCGTGAGCAGCTAGTGCCTGTCAGAATGCACACTGCTTCAGACAAATATCTAGCCTAGTGAAGGGATGGGAGAACAAGGACTATTAGAGTGTGGATTTAAGAATAACAAAATTCTGCAGGCAAAACTAAGCTTTGTTCATTATACTGCATGTGGCAGGGGTAGGGGGCAGAGGTGAGGAACTATGCATCCATTTAATCCCTGTGCTTTTGATAAAAACAGCATTTGCTTTTTTTCAGGGTGAAGTAATAGCCATGGACAAGATAGCTAACAAGGTCAAAAAAATTAAACAGAATGCTGAATTGCTACAGTTGAATTGCATTAAGGCATTTTGTTATGATGGAACAAAGGCACTTTCAGTGGAGAAGAGAGAGGATGAACAAGGTAAAGCAAACATCTTGGGGAGTAGTGGCTTTTAGAAGAAAACAGTAATCAGTTTAATGAGTTTTGCACTAATAGCCTTAAAAATGTCACAGGTCTACAAGTCTTTGAAATCTTGGCAGATACCTAGGTTCCTTCATAACTGTGAATGCTTTTATTTTCTATTCTTTTGTGATTATCAGCTTCTCCATGAAGCAAATAAAAAACTCAGGCTCTTAGTCCATATCACAGCCTAATATGCTCAAAGAAAATGTATTCCTCTCCCAGATATTAAAGATTGAGGAAGCCTTAAAGCTTCTTTCATGATAACATTCGACCCCATACTTGGAATTGTTTGACTTAGTCTGAGGGAAAAAAAAAAACACAAAACAACTTTGCAGAATTGCTTGTCTTTTCTGCTTCAGAATCCTCACATGTAAAATAGAGTTATTAATACCTAACTCCCAGGAGTGCTACAAGGTTTAGTTCATTGATGTTTGTTCAGCTGTTCAGGGGAAAGTTCTGTAGAAGCAGTATATTATTTTAAGTTAATTTCATTTGCTTTTCTGAAGTGCTGTATTTATGGTACTGGTTCTGTTCCCATGATGGAACCATTTAAATGGTATTTGCTGTCTTGATTATTTTTAGTTGGTTGCACAAAGTATGCTGTTTTTTCTCACTCTGTTTTATCCCAGTGACTGGTTAGTTTTAGTAGGAATCAGGTTGCATAATTCTCCTTCCTTGTTCCTATGCCTTGCAGTTATTCCTGCTTTGCAGGAATAGGAAGACTATTAAGGATACATCGTTTAAAGGTATTTTGTTTTCTATGAACATCAAGTGCTGTAGGTGATATGTAGTACTTATACAGATGAACAACTCCTAGCTGCAATGCTGAGATATGCAGTCTTTCTTATACATACTTGCAAGTAAGACATGGCATACTGTGAATGCTGTGGTAATGGATCAGAGGCAGATAAGTCAGTAGCACCAAAATAGACTCATTTTGTAGTCTGGAACAAGGTAGGTGGCAGTAGTATGAAGTCAACTACTTGTTTTCACTCTTGCTGTAATGAGTGTTGAAGGAACAGAAGGAAAATAGGAGGTAAAGCATATATATATGGCTCTCTTCAACATTGGTTACTCATGGATGCATGTATGAAGGCAGTTTTGCCTTGGTGATGCTGAGCTGAAGCATCTCTAACACTAAGGTGATAGAAACTTAGCTGTTGAGCTAGTAGGATTCAGATGAAAGCATAGGCTCCACATATAGAAGTTACATATTTCCTTATCTATGCAGGTAATATTCAGAAATTGGTTTTGTCTTCATAATCCTCGATTACTGAATTGTTCTGCTCTGGAGACAGCATGTGTCACATATTGGAACTTGTAATATTTCATGTTATGATGAAGTAATTTATTTTCTGTAGATACATATGCATTGCAAGAAACAGTTATTACATAGACAGATTACTTTTGCAGACACCATCTATAGAACATAGATGTTTTATGTCATGGAAACAGCAACAGTTTGTCCTTATCTGTGGTGAAGTCTCAAAGAAAGAAATAGCCACATTTGACAGTGCTGCTTTTTACAGAAGGACCTCCATTCTTACCAGAGTCATTTGATCGAATTCTCCTTGATGCTCCATGTAGTGGGATGGGACAGAGACCAAACATGGCTTATTCCTCAACTTTAAAGGAAGTGACCTCTTACCAGCCACTGCAGCGCAAGCTTTTCACTGTGGTATGTATTAATTACCTAGTAGGTAAGCTAGCAATGTAAGTAGGTAATATAATACTTGCATAGCTTACTTCCTACAGAAAATTGGTGCCTCATTTTCCCTACCTTTTCAGCAGTCAAGAGGATGGTGTTAGGATTTAGTTTACCTCTCAGCTCCACCATATCTGTTACTAGGTGAAGTCAATTCATTGAGCATGGTAAAGGTATATGTAAGTCAAAGTAAATAAAAAAACTTCTTTATTCCTTTAGTTTCATCAGGTTTAATTTATAATAATTGTAAAGGTCTAAGTCACACGGCAGTTTTAAGTTTTCTCTGCAGCAGCACAGCCTCCCATGTAGCAGTGCTGTGAGGTACTGTATGGGATATGTGCTGGAGTACAAACCAGGAGGCCACATTACAACTTTTCATGCTAGTAGGAGCATGTTTGGGATGATGATGACTGATAAGATTTCATGAAACTTATCTAAGTCTGAATTTTAGGTATACAAAGTGAACCACAGCTTGAAAAGCAGCATAGATAGTTTTGATGCCAAATATGTGGGAACAGTTGGCATCTAGTATCACTGATAAAAATCTTGTGTATCCGTGGTTGGCAGCAGGTGATGAAAACACCACTAATCTGTCTGCAATATACAGAGCTGTACAAATAACAAATCTTACAAGGTGAATCATCACAATGGCATTAATAAACTGCATGAGCTATAATGCTGATATGGAAAGAACATCCTTTCTAATCCACTAGATCCTGTACTGTATTCCCAGAGAAGAATTAGTATCTTAATGCCTTAGACAGAAAGATTTTAGTTTAGTTAAGTGCTAAGTTGTAATATTATAGCTTAATGATTTCTTGGTTAATGTTTCTTAATGTGCAAGTTTTTGCATTTAAAAACAAGCTGAACTACTGTTTATTTCTCCCTGCAGGCAGTGCAATTGTTGAAGCCTGGAGGTGTTTTAGTGTATAGTACGTGTACAATCACACTCTCTGAAAATGAGGAGCAAGTTGCTTGGGCCCTGAAAACTTTTCCATGCCTCCAGCTTCAGCCACAGGTAACAGTATTTTCAGGGTACTTCTTAAAATCCAGTGAGCTTGTTTTGGCACTGTAAACTTACATGCTATATTTGCTATCAGTAAATCTCTTTTCACTGCAGACAATATAACTGCTGTATATAAGAAATAATACAAGGATTTCTGGGGGTCTTTTAAATCTATTTTTGTGCTTAATTGAGCTTCATTTAGGGAAAGTTAAGTAGTTTTCCTGCTGTGTACTGTGGCTGTTTTGATTTGTATAACAGTCATTTAAAACACAACAGGAACAAAAGGTAGTTCAGACATGCTAAAATTTCTCTTGCAATTCTTCCTTAATGCTTGTATTTTATTTACCTTTTTAGCACATTTGCAGAAGAGGTGAAAAATTTTTTATTAATGCTAGTGAAGTAGTGAAGACTTGCATAAAAGATGGGAGATAAATTGAAATAACCTTGTGTTTTGAGGAAGGAGAACTTTATATGTATGGGAGCTATTTTTGCTTTATTTAAAGGAACGAAGGAACACATTTATTTCAGGCTCTGTGTCCCAATAATGTACCTTGTCTTTTTTGAAGTCACTGTCTACCATTAAGATGCCTAGAAGGAGGTGATATATAGGGAGATACTAGAATCTTTCACCTGTACCATATACATTTAAAAAATATCTGTTACCTTGAGAGAGTTAATCATCAGACCATATTTGTCTCTCTTCCTCTTTGTTGAGTTGCATGGGTTAGTTGTTATCATCATGGCTTTGAGGAAAAGTCTAACTCTGCTACTGTTTAGCATTTTGTCATATGTATCTGTCTTAAGATGTTTAGATGCATCTTTTAACTAAAAATAAAAAAAATATATACAATAGGTGTACTATGAGAAATTACATGTAGGCTGGTAAAGATTTAACAGAACTGAGGCTTTCCTTAAAAGATTTGTATGCCACGATCCTGCCTGCATTCTCACCATCCATTTACTAGGAATATCTCAGTTGCAGCTATTTCAATGGAGATTTTTGTGCATTTTAGCTAACAGCATAAAAATTGTCCTCGTTAAAATGACAAAGCAGAACACAAACCCTATTAACTCAAATACATTAATTATGCTTTAATTGACACTCTCACTGGTAATACCAGTCTTGAATAAAGTATTAGTTTTCATACACAGATGCCATATCTTAATATATTAAGCTTTTGTGTAGAATATATTTTAAATGAGATGACAGCAGATTGCTTATCCACAGGTAGCTTATAATATCAGCTCCCCAGCAGTGTAAACTACGGTGATCATTTCCAGGGAACAGGAAACTAGATTCTAGGGTCAACTTACCTCATTATCTTTTTGTTTCCCATATTCTCCCAGTGGACATTGTTCTGTACCTCTTACTCACACTTTCTCAGTTTGGCAACGGATCCTGTAATCATGTTGGCTAAGGAAAAAAAAAGATGCAGTCACAGGTCTTTATCTTTGAAGTGGAGGTTACTGCACTGCAGCTGATCCTTTGTCTCTGCAGATTTACTTCCTCTTAGGGATTTAGGAAAGAGATACTGTGTTATCAACTTAAATGCAGTAACTTAACTGGAAGGAAAAGGGAAAAGGTAGAAGAAAAAAACTATCTATCTATCTTAGAGCAAGTCAGTGGACCCTGTTCAATACTGTTTTCCCTAGGCTTTTACCTTTCCATCCATCTATTACAGTACTTCACATTGCTATCGCTGCCTACTTTTGTATATTGGTTTGTTGTTGTTTTTTTTTTTTGCAATTTGTGGACACCTTTTTTTGTCTCTTACCTGGAAAACACTGAAACCCTGCTGAGGGAAAGGAAGAGAAGAATCAGGCTGCAGCCTCTTGGCTGCCCAGCTTTACAGTACACAGCAAAAATATCATGTGCTGACTGGCTGATCTCATCTGCTGGTGCAATGTGATGGCTCAAAAAATGCTCTGCTGTAGGCTGCATTATAGACTACACTAGACTTCATTTACAAAGGAGATCTATTTTTGATATAATGTCAGCTTTTGCACATTTTGTTCTATCTTCTTACTGAGTGCTCTGAAATAACAAAACAGTTAAGAACTAGATTTTTCCAGAAGTCAGGTAAAAAAAAAAAAAAGCAGGTAAGGCAGCACAAGAAATTCTGAGAAAAGGCCTGTTGACTTTTATGCCCTTCTCCTTCACAAGATTTTGATGCCAGTTGTCATCTTCTGAGTTCAGATGCCTAAGCTGCTACAAATGCATACACATGTAACAACCCACCACTGTACATTGCATAGGAATCATGGAATCATAAGAATGGTTAGGATTGGAAGGGACCTTAAAGATCATCTAGTTCCAACCCCCTGCATAGGCAGGGACACCTCCCACTAGATCAACATTTCCAGTTGGAAGGTTTTAATGTGACAAATGAAAATGTGACAAATTTTTAATGTGACAAGTGTATTTCTACTGCTGTTACCGAGTATATTGGTAACTGACTAAGGAATCACTAATTTTGGCTTAATTCATAACCATTAGTCAGTACAAAGAAGAGCTGCATCATTGAAACATCAAAACCTAAGAACTTATAATACCTTTCTTAACAGTGATGTTTTAATTCTTTGAGTAATGAATTTAGAATTTAATTTAAAATTGAATTTAGACCTGTCTACCTGTTCTCAAGTGCTATAAACTTATGGGCTAAAGTGGATTAGGTGCATCTCTACCTCCTCAAAGTACTTTGAACTTTTTATTTGTGTTTGTGTATACACTGGCCAGATGAAGGCAAGAAAAGAAGGACCACGTTACTTCTAAGTCCACCTCAGCATGAATGATATAAACCAAGCTTGTTCATGTTAAGAGCTGGGCAGCTCAGCATATACTCAGCACATTCACTTAGGACAATTGGAACTTTACTTCTGTAAATTTGCTTTTGTAATTTGCTTTTCTTTGTTACTCAAAAAGGAACCTCATATTGGAGGAGAAGGCATGAGAGGAGCTGGACTGTCGCTTGATCAGCTGAAACTGCTGCAGAGATTTGATCCATCTGCTGTGAAGTTGCAAGAAATGGATATTGACTCTTTGGAAGATTCCAGGGAAGATGATCTGATTTCACTGGCAAATAAGGACTGTATAGGATTTTTTATTGCAAAATTTGTTAAATTGAACAATAAATAAGCACTTAGGAATGCAACCTGGAAAAATACCTCTGTGGGTCTAAGAACAGCTCAGAAGTGAAGTCTGTTTCTTATGCTGCAATGTTGCCAAGCCAACAGGCTGACGGCAGGGTTGCTATGGCAGCAATAAAATCTGCCAGCTGTTCTGCTGGGAAAGAGCCACAGGTTGCAGAAAGAAAGTCATGGCTGGGGGAAGGGTAGTATAATTTTAAGTTCTCCATTTGCTTTTGTATTTACAGCAGGTCAGTGCCAGAATGAAAAGTCCATGCACTCATACTGCTGTCCATTCTGTCCTGATGTGAATCGTTTTTTCTAGTGCAGCAAGTGTAGGGACAGTTTCTCTGGGAGGGGAATTAATCTATATTATGAAATGCAAACATAAATAAAATATGTGGGAACTATTATGCATTTTGAAAAGGTAGTTTCTATAGAGGTTTACCGACAGCTAATGCTTTTTTAAGTAGTTCTTCACAAAACACTGTAACATTTTACAAAGAACTAGTTTATAAATTTCATACTTAGAACCTCATTTCTCTTTTATTTTAATACAAGCAAGATTTTCTGTACACATAGTATATACACAAAATACGATTAGGCTTTGTAGCATGTCTTTTATAGCAGCATGAATATATTAAACCATCTCACTCTGGGAATGTAAATAAATATTGTTTCAACATCAAACTTCCCATGCATAAACTGTATTGGTTTTGAAGGAGCCTATTGGACTGGCTGACAAGTGACAATTTTAAAATCAAACATGTGCAACAGAAGGGGCTACAGTTGTGATCAATATATCAAAAGACAGAAAATGATGCATAATACCATCTGAAATGTTGCAAACCATCTTTCAAACAACTAAGGATATTAATTCTTTATTAGCTAAAAAGCATCACTAGCTAAAATCATATACAAATTGAAACTGGAGAAACATGCTAATTGGAACTGACTTAATACACTGCTCAAAGTTTTCATAATCTATTTTTCAAAGTGTATTTTATGTATTTGAAGATTCTGCTTCAATTCCAGAGATGTTCTCAGTTGAACAGTATTTGCTTTTCTTAGTATCGCTGGAATTGACAATAGCACTAAAATTAGAGGTAAGAACAATTTGAAAATGTAAACTCAATCTCTTTGTGTTTGTTTTTTTTTCTCTCATGCATCAGTTTCCAGTTTTTTAAAACCTTTATCTGAAAAATGTCTGTTTCACATGTAACTATTTGGTTGTATTGAAAAAACTAAACTTGTATAATTTGTCTTTAGATTGTCAGAAGTGCTTTTACATTTGCTTGCAATCAAAACTAATCACACAGTTTTGTTTCTCAGTAGTCTGATTGTTTACTCATATTTCCTATGTTTTGATACTGCATGTTTTCTAACCTTCTTAAATGAAACAAATGTCCCTTCTTCTGTTCTGCCAAGGCTGATGTACATTCTCTGTAAGGCCTATCCTAGAAGGATAGGAGGATGGAATTCTTGTCTACTGCTTGTCTGTTGGTTACTCCTTATTATTAACCACAACATGTCTAAATATTTAAAGTCATTTGTTTCTTCAGTAGTAGGTTAGATACCCTATTTTTAATCATAGTAAGTCATACTATAAATGTCTTTTTAGTCTAAATATGGTGAAAATAATTTATTTTTTATTTTATAAATTCTGTAAACATCAGTCAGCACACTATATACTGAATTTTGCGTATGCATATGAAGTAAGGAACTTTGCCTCCAGTTTCAGTAGCATGATACATGCAATGCTAAATTTTAAAGAATTAAATTGTTGAATTTTTGTGGAAGATTTGCTGAGACTTTCCCAAATTTCTTTTCCCAGATGATGAACAGGCTTTTGAAGGAAGGTGATCTCACCTTTTATAATATGAGAAGTTACTTATGGGAGGTGGGGTTGGGAGAAAAGTAACTGGTTTGTGTTTGATTCCAGTGTAACTGCAGACCAGACTTCACCTGAAAAAAAATCACTAGTAGCTGAACTTTAACTACTGGGAGTTGTTTCTGCAAAAGTCAAGTGCTAGACTTGAAAAAACCACTTAGTATATTAAAGGGATAAGCCTCACCTGTTACCATAGGCCTCCCATCTCTGTTGGTAACTGGGAAGCAGGGGAAAGAGACTTCTCTGTCAGGCAGTTCAGAAAAGTCAAGATACTCCAAATCATCCCTTGGAGGAGCCCATGTCCTTCTTTTGACTACAACTTGGCTAAGTTACACGACTGAAGTTGGACGGATGCCTTTCTTTTTTGTTTTTCCAGTCTTACTGTGACATCAGAAATACTTTCTCATTGTTACAGTTTTGCTGTATGGTGAATATTAATATTTAATACATAATAGGATTACTTTCCTGATAAGAATGCTTAACACGCTGAATCATTATGCTTCAGTGTTTGATACTGAAGCACAATTAACTATATTTATATATATATACACTATATGAGAAACTGATACATTAAACTAAAAAAATTTCTTGTCTTTGTAATGAAAGATTAGCCCTACAAAATAGATAGGTTAGGCATGCAATCAGATTCTGTCTTTAAGAAAGTCTGAAAAGTAGTTTTCTCTGTTTGCAGAAATTGTGAATAGTAATAGTGCCAAATCTAAATATTAATCTTGGTCAATATAAAGATATTAAAATAGATAGCTTAGTATAGTATGAAATTATTATAGAGTTTTTTTTCTGTTTCACTGCCATGGCATCCACCAGTTTTGGATTATAGGATTCCATATGCTTGTTAAGGAAAAGAGAATATTTTAATAAGAAGTAGGCTGGTGATGGTGATCAGCAGGAAATTTCTTTGGAGTGGGTAGTTTAAAATTCAAAGAAAGAAAGAACCTTCTTTTTATGTATAATTGCTCATGACTAAAAAGTTTATGAGCACACTCAACTTTGTACTGCTAGCATTTATTGCAGAGCAGGTATGCATGATAGAAAGAAGTGGTAAGAGTACAATAAGAAAAGAGAACATGGATGAGTTCGAAGAACCAGCTTAATCTCTATTATATCTGATATAAATCTTTTTTGGGGCTGCGTAGGAACACATCTCTAGGGTGGTTAAGTTATAAAAAGACACTGTCTATAAAACTCCTGTAAGCTCATATGTAACAGTTTGTTATATAAAAGTGGGGAAATAAATTATAGACAAATTGCTAAGTAATAAATTTGATCGACTAACATTTCATTAAAACACTGATAATAAAAATGGCATCCACATATTTTACAGATGATAGAAGAACTAAATTTTTGGTGAACGATCTGCAATAAAGCAATAAATATAAGTAAATGTACACCAGAATTGCTATATTACAGTCTTTTTGAAAAATGATTTCTCTAGACTATCTAGTAAAGTTTTTGCAATGTGCTTTAATTTTATGGAGGGAATGGAATTAAAGTCAAAAGCATTTGGGAAATAGCTTTCAGCCTGATGTGTTAAAGCAGTCAGAGGTCAAATGTAATCACAAATCAAAATAGCTCTTGAAGAGGCTTTAGTAACTGACACAGGATGTGGTTTACACTAACCTTTTTACTTTAGACAGACATTGTCAAAAAGCAATCATGCCACTCAGTGCATTCCAGCTGAGGAAATGACAATGGACATATTAAAATGCCTGCAGTTGTCACAGAATGTGAACTATGACATTAGAAACCAATGGAGCTTCAAAATGATAATTAGTGACAAATGTATAAAACACAGCAGGTATTAAGTGGTATTAGACCTGGGGAGGGATGGCATGTATAGGATGAGCAACCTGATATGCAGACAGACTGAAAATAGGTCTTTACTTTTATTCAGAGTTTGATGAGTGCAACTTCCTTACCCTCCACCTAAAATAGGGGCTATAAGTTAAGGGTTTACAGACATCAGACCAGGTACTCACCTGAAACTCATTGCAGCTTTAAAACCTGTCTTTGTAATTGGGGCTAAATCCTCAGTATAAAATATCTATTTAATTTCATACCTTGAGAAGCAAAAAAACCTTTTCTCAAATTCTGAACTCTTGATGCAAGACAGAATATGAATTTATGAGTATTAGAGAAATGTTTTGTATAGATCTGTAAATTTTTTCATTTCTAGGCAGTTACTTATGTGTCAGTGTAAAAATAGTTTCTTTCATCTCTTGTACTGATGCTGTCCTTGTGGACAAACCTGTTAGCTTATTCATGACCACTTTCCTGCCCCTTAACAGGTCTGGCGACTGTTAACTATCACCTCCTTACTGTCCCTCCTTGAGAATTCTTTCTTCCATGATGTCTGTGTGACACTAAACAACTGATAAAAGTATAGCCTTGGGCTGCTGAACAGCACTGATGTGTATTAATTTGAAAAAACATACAAAAATATAAGGTTACCATCTAACATAAATATATATAAATGTTAAACTACATCCCATTCCTTCTCTATACTGAAATTCTTTAGAAAAATACAGAGCGAGAACTGACAAGGCCTGTATATCACTTAAATATTTTATCCTCCTCCCTTCCTTTCTGTCAGTAGTTTTATTTTCTTTTTAGCTCATTTGAATAGAAATTTTATGGGGTGTTTTGTATCACATATAAGAAGACTCTTGAGCTCACCAGGTCCTTTACTATTCCTCAGATTCAAAATTCCTGAAATCAGATACAGAAATGTGAACTAATTATTATCCTAATGCTAACGCTATTAAACTTTCTATTGGCAACACTTAGTACAGACATTTCGTCACAATAACCTCTGATAAGATCTCCAGTTGCAGTATTTTTAAAGCTTCTATGGAAATAATTCTGCTAAAGTGCTTTTCCATGTAGTGCTCAGCAGACAGGTGTTATTGTGCATTAGGTCATCCTGTAACAAATGACTTGTTACTCTTAAAACAATAACTGAAGGAAAGCATCTTAGCACGGCTAATAACAACCTACTGAGTGAGTCTGCCTAAGAAATGGATGTTTGTTAGTGTGTTGCCTATACATAACTAGTAGCATTATATAAAACATGAGCCTCATTAGTTGGCCTGGGTCGTGCCTGCTTTTTTTTTTTTTTTTTTTGTGATACTTCTATTCTATAAATCAATATATAGGCCATAATAGGTCTTGGACTATGCTCCTTTTTTTCTCATGTATTTGTCTGTACACAGCTACCTACCTCATACTCTTCATGCACTTCTCACTGGTTTGAAATTATGCCAAACATTCCTTTAAAAAATACTTTAAGAAAGGTAGAAAATAAACAGTCTCTTGAGCAAAAGTATATATACAAAAAAGGAAGAAAAAATTTTGAAGTGGAATTCACAGATCACTTCTTGTAGGACATAGCTGTCAAGTAACAGTTTTAGGGAGCAACAGCATTTACTGAAGCTGGTAAAACAGCTAAAGCCAGACTACATAAAGCAAGACAGTATAAATTCTTTTCCATTTACATGTGGTCTGGTCTGATTCAAACATCAAAGCCTTTCTATGTCATTTTCTATAGATACCCTAAAAATCCTCTCATATCAAAAGCCACTGTTTATATACTCATATATCCATCTAGTAATAGAACAGGTCTACTTACCTACACTTCCTTTGTCTACATTTAGCAATGTTTGAAGAAATACCCTTTTGCTTGTAATCTCCACAGTTCATGCTGTTCATATTCATTCAATACTACTCTTGAATAACCACAATAGTCAGCAGCACTGGTAGGAATAACCTGACAGCAGAATTTCACCCTGTTACATTGTTGCAAAAAATTCATATAAAACAGCAGGAAGAGGAGTAAAAGAGGGAGAATGAGGACAAAGTATATTTAATGGAACTAAACTGAACTGGATGCTGGAATAGGAGAGTGGAGAAAACATGCATCTGCCATTTATCATCTTTCCCATTTCACTAAAATGATATTAAAAACCAGGCAATGCTGATATTCCCAGACTTAAAATAATAAATAAAAAGAGCTTCCAGCTAAATTAATTATTCTCCCACTACAGTCTATATAATATGCTATTTACAGTGAAATACAAAAAGTACACCACAAAGACAATATGTGATGCAGAACAACTTTTACACTAGGCAAGGGAATGGAACCTGTAGTCAAAATCATAGTGAATTTTCCCCCCACTTACCAGTGCAACAGGTGTTCAATGCAAAACAAACTGTTCACTCCCTTTGATTTCAATGCATTTCCTCTAGCAAGCTCATAACAGAGCATTTTGTCACAGTCCTTTTTCTACCAGCAGCACAACAGTTTCGGTGAAGGAAAAGCAGTGAGTTGGCTGCACAGCGGGAATGCAGAGAAATTGGCAAGTGTAGAAAAAGTGGAGAAGCTACAAAAATTTATTTTCCAACAAAATAACTCTCCACAAGCTGTGTAAACTTTTCTTACTAAAACGAACAAAGATTTTACATTTCCAGTGAAACAGTCACAGTAACATTTGCCTGTTTTCACTCTCCTGAAGTCTCGACGAAGAGCCAGCAGATTTATGCTTTCTCAGTTCCCTGGGTCAGTAAACTCCCTCTCATATTCCCTGACTGCAATTTGGATTTTTTTTTTTTTTTTTTAATTAATAGACAGAATGAGAAACAGACTTGTTGGGCTTTTAAATAACCTTTGTTTTCTTCAGTAGATTCTCACACTTTCCTGCCTACAATGCACATGCACACACACTCCCATCCACTGCCCACCCACTCACATACACACCACCATCATATGTGCTCTATTATTCTGACAATAGAACAAAAATTATGCTGTGCCCATTGCAACTTTGTGACCTGTACAGAGAAGAATAATTTATAGTGGTAAGTTCTTTATCATAAACTTAAAATGCAAAATTGAGTTTGCAAGGACAGCATAAGGTATAAGAGTTAGACCCTTTATCTCAAGCACTCATTTGTATTTACAATAAGTATAAGCTTTCTGCTACAGAAGAAAAAGTATTTAGGTTGAACACTGTTACAGATCTCCTAAATGAGGCTCATTCCAGTTGCCAGTAATTCAAAAGCAAATCTGCTGACTGGGCATTAGGACTCTAAAACAGTGTGATCAAATTCATATAGTAAGAAGGTGTCTGCAGAAATAACATTTATAAACTGTATAGACAGTACACAGTACCAGTACATAGAAAATAGATTTTGACTTTAATGATCCCCTGTGTGTAAGGCAAGACTGAATTCTGTCTTTGAATGGAGACCACCAGAGGTACAAGCAAGAGATAGTGCTCATAAACCAATATGCAAATTAAGAGCATACAAATTAAAAATCAGAGCAGACAAAAAGTTTTAGATTTTTTTTTTATGTGCTGATTCTGGCTTGCTGAATACACGGGAAGTTATTAAACATCAAATATACCTTTTTTAAAAAACACAACACCTTGATGGCAACAGATATTGTTCAAGTGGCAGCTACCAAAAACAGCTTGAAAAACGGCATAGTACAACATCAGGATCTCTGTGGCTGTACTATGCTAATTCATATAGCACTAACCAAAAAAATAATATATGAATATTCTATTTCATGCTATTGCTATGCACGCAACAGCAGTACAAATCAGCATACAGAAGGATACCATATGTTCTGCAATGAAGAACCCAAAGATATTTTCAAGGGGCATTGTTACAAGACTTCAGAGAAACACAAGACTGCGGGAGACAAAAGTTACTGACGGATGTAAACATCCCTGTTCCATTCTCCTGCGTCGTTACGTTTTTTCGATATCACTTCCCCATCCTTGTCACAATATTGGTCCCTTGATTTATGACGACTGCGCTGTTTGTTGCATTCATTGTGGTCCTGCTCGCGGTCCCTCTCCTTTGAGCGATGCCTCGATTCTCTGTGTCTGTGATCACTGCTCCCGTGGGACTCGTCTCTGTGATTGTGATCCCTGTGAGAATCATAGTGGTCACCGTGCTCGTGTGAGTAGTCCTCCTTTGGCTCTACATAAGCCGAATCTCTGCTGTCTTGTGTTTCTGAGTCAAAAGTTTCTTGCCTGGGAAGGCCTCTGACACCACTGCGGTGGTTGTGGTGTTGGCTGGAGGAAGAGCGATGCTGGGATTTCCTGATGGGCTCAACCCGCGCTTCCTCTTCAATTTGTGAACTGCTGCGTTCAGGGACTGAATGGTCATTCCTCTGGTCTCCTTGAGATCCCTGCTATCACAACCAGCAGTAAGTTCATGAAGTACACATATAAAAGCCTCCCCTAATATCAAATTCAACTAGAAAGCATCATGAAACCAATACAATTTAAGAACACAACAATCCACTTTGAAGCTAAACTAGAATAAAAACCAACATTAGAATTCAACTTTTACTGAAAAAAATCAGTATTATAATACAAACAATTCCTAACCAGAATGACAGGTGGCACCTAGGTTATTCTGTGACACCTTCTCATCTGTGATGTTTCTGACTATTCCAGATAGTAATAATTGCCTACTACATTCCAGAAAAAACAAACCTGCAGAAGCAGGGCAAACTGCAGAAAAATTATCATGCCAGGAGAGGGCAGGTATACTTTGAGAGTTTACAAATGCCTGCTTGGAAGCAGCCACTATGGGAAAGTGACTTTAGGGGACGGAGGATGTGGATTCCAGCAAAGAACCAAAGTACCAAACCTTGGCTCTGGTAGAGTAGCTTTTTTGTTTGTTTGCTTGCTTGTTCGTTTTTATAAAAAAAAAAAAAAAGATTGCAGTTGAATCTGGTATGAATAAAGTTTGTATTATGATACTAATAGTATCACTGACCTCCTGTTTTTCTCAGCATTAATTCAGTTTCCTTATGGTAATGAAAAATTAAACTGTGACCTCATAATTTTAAGAGATCAAGAGTACAAACCATTGCCAAGGAAAGCAGTAGGAGAGCGATATTATTGGCTAAAGAATTTCCTAACACGACACTACTATTAAAAGACTGAAATAAAATTTACCAGGTAATATCAAACCTACTGTTCACCAGCACAGTGCTTTGAAATCACTGCAAAATGAATAAGTGGCATTATTGAACTAGTTTCACAGTTTCAATATATTAGCCTGCTTTTATTCCCAAACCACAGCCAGATTTCTCAAGCTTAATTGCAAAATTTTAAGAAGTTTTTTTCAAAATTGAATTATGATTCTCACACGAGATGAAGAACATCAAGACAAAATATTCCTTACTGGCACAGAATTATAAGAGGTTTTAACAGAGCTGTAGTCATTTTTCTGTGAGACTATGAATTTACCAAAGGTTTGCTCTCCTGTGCTCAGAGTTGTCTAAAAATAAGGATTGCCTCCAGGGCAGCTCATGAATATCTTCTTTCTGTCTTTGTATGTTGGGGAAAAGAACTAAGGGAACCAGAAAATTTTATCCTTCAACCACAGATCCTGGCAGGTGGGTTTCCTAGCAACCCAAAAAAGTAAAATGACAGGAAATTGCACAGGAACAAATCTGTATTTTATTGGAAAATTATAAAAAGCAACATGTTTCCAATCAGCAATTTGTTAAATTTTAGAAATTTCTATTTTCTTAGATAACTTTTTGCACTGTAAACTTCCCAGAGAGTAGCTGTTGCTCCATATCCTAATTTGAAATAAACAGTACAGATAAGAACAAAGTAAAAGAAACAGTGGACAAATTTCTCTTCTTTGTTCTTTTTTTTTTATGATTCTTAGGATGATTCTGATTTGTTAGAAAATAAATGTAGACACTGTAAACAGAAATAGAGGTGTTCAAGGTGAATAGCAATGACTCAACGGAGATGAATTAGAAAGTGAAAGACTAGAGAGTCTAAAACAATGCCTTTGAAAAATGTAAACACATTTTCATTAGTTGGCAACCATGACAGTTTTTAAGGCACTTAAACTAGGTTCACATGTGAAATCCTTTCACTCTCGTGTGGTCATATGTCAAATACGGATGTGCCTATAGATATAATTGTAACTAATAACAGCTGTCATTGCTGTGGTTTGAAAACAAATGCAAAATTTGAACCTGCTTTGAACAGAATGCTGCTTTTATAAACTGAGATGCATCTTTGCTATGAGCACATGTGGAGGAGAAAAATCAATAAATTTAGAACCGGTATCTGCAATATCAGAATAGCATTAGGACTTTTGGGATTTATGGGCAAATTTGCTGCTGATAATGGGACACTGAGCAGGTAATGTTTGAGTGTGGATTAGAGTCTGGTTTTGTGGTTCTTAACCAAATAAGGGCTCTGATTTGCTTAGATTCCACAGTGCAGGAATGTTAAAGTCCAATCTCGTAAGGTTCTTTCCCTAAAACAGAAAGTCTGAGCTGTCTATTTCATTATTTGGGTTGTAATTTCAAAGAAATAGGGGCCCTTGGAAAGAAGTCTGAGCAGCGTTGAAAGAGGAGAGAGAGGAGATTGTGTCCACACAACCAGTTTGGATCACTCCCTGTTTTCATCTAGTGGCCCCTAATTGCACGCACCACATGTATGTGAGGCTGCTCCAGTCTTCTATTTGGAATTAACCAATTGTTTCCCTACAAGAGGAAACCTGAGAACAGTTGTCAGGACACACTCTTCCAAAACTCTCCATCCGATAGATAGGAGGTGCATGGTCCTCACCAAATTCATTTCAAACAGTCCCAGGAGGCCTCACACCTTCAAGCACCTTGTGCCATGCAATGCACACAAGTGAGTAACACACTCTAAACAGCTGGCAACACAAATCTCTCATTGCAATGTACACTTGGGAATGAAAAATTGCAAAAAACCCAATTACATCTCATGGCAAAGGGGTGCTGCATTGGACCCAGGGGAGAATAATTCAAATGGACATGTCCTCTCCACACCAAATGGCTGTTTTGGTTTTCTCTGCAGAGCAGACCACAAAACCAGCTAAGTTCTCCAAATAGAAGGTCTTAGAACTTTCGAGAAAATGGGTTCAGCCACCATGATTAGAAAATAAGCCCCCTCTATTCCAAGCCCATGACAGGTTCTGGTTTGAAATGTCAGCTGAACATGTATCATAGGAAAATGGAACAAAAGGAACAGTAAAGTACTATGTTCCATAAGGGACCCCTGTTGCTTCACACGTTTGGATTAGTAGACCTACAAACAAACTGTGAAACTGCAAATACATTCTCATTTTTAGTCCTTATGTTAATTTGTAAGGAGATAGCACAACATTCAGAAAAGTGTCATTAGAACTCTGTATAGCTCCTCCAGAGAATGAGGTTAATAAAATGAGTAAGTGAACTGTAAATCCACACCCAGAAGGCAGAAAAAGTAATTTAGCAAAACAGTAAACACATCTGCAAAGCAAAGAAAGTTTATCTAGCAAGACTGCATATAACAATACTGAATTTCATACTCAGAAATTCTTCCAGCTCAGAAAATTTTCAGGGTGTTTCAACTCTGAGGACAGAAAAAAAGGCAGAAATGAACTATAGCTTACAATCCCTTTTCTTGCAATTGCTTCTGAAAGCAAGAAGAGATACCCTGCAAGATGGCTGAAGCAATTTTTCTTAAAGAACTAACCTGTCAAGTCTGTAGTCTTCTAATGGGAAATAAATTACACAATTTTTTTTTTTTGCAAGACCATAAATATCAACCCCCTTTTTTTTTTTTTTTAATTTTAACTTGGGTGCAGATATGTATTTTTCTTTGATTTTCTAAAAGGAGGCATTTTTCTTAGCCAAAGTTATGAACTCTAATTGACATCTATACATAACTTATGGGCTTATAGGGAATGTAGATTGAAATTTATTTGGGCTGGGACACATGTATTTTAACTCCCACTGTGATGTCCTGTGCCTCAAGGCATCACTTACTATTTATAATGAAGTAGCATCTTTAAAGACCTCATTTCATACTACGCAACACATATAAAAGAATCTTCTTATGCTAAAAACCTGAATACAATTATGTAAATAAAAAGTTGAAGGAGATAAGAGGGGACAAAACATACTCAAAATCAACAGGCAGGTCAGTGCAGAGGTCAGAATGAAGCCTCTTGTTCCTGGCTCACTACACAGTACCTTGCAGAACACATAGAATCTCAAGGTCTTTTTGCACCTCATGCAGTGTGACTTGGTTTTACATAAGAGTCTGGCTTGAAGGGAGTGTGTACTTCTCAGAACAATTGATGGCCAATGAAAGAAAGGACAAAGGAAACACTGGAAGGGCCACTTTGACCTTGAGACTTCCCTAATACAGTCGGTCCTTCTCAACCCCTACAGCTCCAAAGCATGTGGGAAGATAGGAACAGATTCCCTCCAATGTTTGTGGATCTGCTCTGTGCATAACCTCTTGTGTCATGCAGGGCCTCTGGGGCTTGGATTTGCCTCCTAGTGGTAGTGTGCCCATCAGTCAGAGAGTTACCAGAGGCAGTAACATGCAGAGCATTAGCCCTGTGATTGGGTTCCATATGGCCGACTATAAAACACTTCTGGTGGCTGATGCACATTTTACTGTCACAGTGGTGTCCTGGACACAGTAAAATCTTAAGTATTTCACTTAACATCACCATATGTTTTCAGTCAGTCTGGCTTAGTCCTCAGAATCAAAATCAGCCCCCAAGTCAATATGTAAACACATGCTTCTTTAAATACAATAGCAATAACACTAATGTGCCTGTATTTACTTTTTATACTGAAAACGGGTAAATGTCTACTGAAAAAGCTTACTCCATCAACTTCAGTAAGATATATTCAGCATTTTCTAGTAACAGACTACCACTGGGTTTAGGAAGATAAAGAACTTGATAGAAAAGAAAGGACAGATGGCATAAAAACTGTACCTGTAAATTAATATTTGGACCTGGGCTAATAGGAAGAGTGGCTGTTGCAAGTGTGCGAGTGAGAAGCTGGTTAGGAGGATTGCTGCTAGCTGGATGTGTGGCCTTCCAGTAGGCTTCCAGATAATCAGCAAGGTGCTCACAAGCATCTTCAAGCTGGTTCTCATCAAGAATTACATCGAACATTTCCTAACAAAGGAAAGGTTTTAGTGAGAATCACCATCAACTAAAGGGAGATCAGCTAGAGATATTGTTGACCACACTTTCCAGTCATCAAAAAAGAACCACATTTCTAATATTCATGTTAAGATATTTCAACTTTTTTGTGGGATTTTTTGTGTGTTTATGCAATTGATACATAACAGCAATCATAACTAGCACTAATGTTACAGTTGCTAAAGCAAGTCCTCATAACTCCCACTTAGTAATGCACAAACAGCCAATGAAGACAGGAAGAGGCAGCTTCAAAAAATCTTAAAATTCAAAGAGGAGATAAGTTTTAATCTTAAGAAAGACTAAATAGTGAAGTTTATAGCTATTGGAAAAAAGTGGAATTTCAAGAAAAGGGATTAACTCCCCATATATAGAATCACTATGAGAAAACTAAGACAAACTAAGACCATTAACTAATAACAGTAAGAAATTATGCAGTTTCCAAGTTTTGTACAAATATTAGCTATGAGATTAGCCACATGGTCTAACTTAACCCATCTAAAGTTAGGAGTTGAGTTTCCTTCCCTCCCTGGTGAGGGAGACAGGCACTCTTGAAGGCAGCTTGGAGAGTCTACACAAGTCTCTAGCATTCTTCTTTGAGTTTTTAGGGACCTGAGGAGACTGCTCTCTTAACTGATATGTCTGAACTTAAATAAGGAAAACATTCCTCTGACTCAGCTCCATAACTATGGAAAATTCCCATATCTGTAACCAAACAGAACCTTCTTCATCTTCTGGTCTTTTATCTATACTTCTGACTACTGACTATCCAGGTAATAATGCTTGCCACACTTAAAACACAGCTGGGGTCTCATAATCTCCACTTTGTAGGTAGAAACTGAGAGAATTTGGTTAAGTGCACATCAATAAAAGATCTGCAGAGCTCTTAGCTATGACGTACCTCGCAGCTCTTTGCCAAAACTGTGACCAAAAATGTCAGAAATGATGGGCTGTGGTGACTCAAACTACCAGCCTTATCCTAGACTGCCAGAGATAAAGCACATTTTTTTTGTGGGGTGCATTTTTAGATGAAGAGGGTTCAACTTTCGACCCACGATCCTAGAATAATAATCTAGTAAAACAAATGCTTCATTTGTTCAAGTGGTGAATGTCCCACTACACATCCTAATAACTGCTTGTGACTAGGACTGGGTCTTTTCCCTATGCCCTTGTGCAGAGCCCAGAGACTTCAGGATGTTTTCTACAAACAAAACTAGCAGTGAAATATGGCAAGAAGAGGGCAAGAAAATCCATAAATTATGTAATTAACCTCGTGCTTGAAAAAGGCACCTCTTGAAGACAAGATATAAATGAACAGTAACTCACGGGAGGGCACTGTGCCAGTTTATCAGCTGCCACCATCTGAACGTTAAGGTGTTTGGCCTGAGATTTCCCTCGAGATTTTATTAACCTCTGTAAAACCTGTGAAAAATAAGACATTAATAAAACTGAGCAAGTTCAGACTTAAGTTACAAATATAACCCCTTAAATTGTTTAAATTTTAATTGTCCTCTTCAGCCAAACAAATTCCATGAGTATTAAAAATTCCCCTTCTGTTTTCCTCTGCTGCTTCTGGTTTTGTTTGTGTCTAAGTTGAAATTCTTTAACTTTCCTCCTGGGCTCGCTTCCCATAAATTTTTTCTCCTCTTCAAAATGCCTCTTCTCTGTGCAGGTAGTTTCACAGAAGGAAGGGTTACATTAGCAGGAGACGTTAAAGTTTAACAATCAGTCTGGTATTCCTTATGTGAAAATCTTTCTTTCATTTCAGTACTGTTTTGATTCAGCAAACTGTTAATTTTACTTACATGGTTTGTACTAAAAGCACAATCCCAATTAAAAAAACTCATTGGCATTACAGTGCCTTTTTAAAGATGTGTTTTGGTAACACTAGAGCCAAGATGCTATTTTAATTAAGACTGCATTTTTTAATTAAGATTGGATGGTGAAATAGTCATCATCCAAAGGGAAGCAATAACAATATATAGCTCTGAACTTTAATGAGGAC
The DNA here is from genome assembly GCF_036169615.1 of Heliangelus exortis. Classification (NCBI taxonomy): domain Eukaryota; kingdom Metazoa; phylum Chordata; class Aves; order Apodiformes; family Trochilidae; genus Heliangelus; species Heliangelus exortis. The sequence continues at coordinate 20,357,930 of NC_092423.1, forward strand.
ATGAGATTATCTGCAATTATGACTCCCCCCCAAAAAAAAACCCCCAAAAATATATATTAAAAAAAAAAAAAAAGGTGAAAAGCCTAAAAAAGCATGAATATCAGTAAAATATTTACCTTTGGAGAAGAAATCTTCACATATACTATAATGGGAGCCAGAGAGGTTTTGCTTAGTTGAGCTGGGTGGTTAATGGTATCAGCATCAAGAACTACCAACTGCAGAGTCCTAGCTAACTCGAAAATCCGTTCAATTTCACTTTGAACTTCAGCTGCAGATAAGTAGAAAATTAGAGTTATGAAAATATTACTAGGTGATTAGTTTTAAGAAATGTAAAAATGTGGCAGACTGATGCTCTTCCTCAGGCTGGCAGGAGTTGTTAGCAGTGCATGCCCCTGGAATGCTAGGGAAACAAATACAACATTAATAAGCGTTTGTTGCCCTTACAGGCAGCACTCCCTGCCTCTTGCACCTCCATCACCTCCTGCAATCCCAGCCTGGAGAGATACTTTTAACATTGTCTTACAAGACCCTAGTCCATTTATGTAAGAAAAAATAGAGGTAAGAATGCCTGCTGCATCACATGGTAATCTTACTATGCCATTAGCTCCCCACTGTAAATAATTTCAGTTTAGACTTTAGCCCTACTTAGTAGTCAACTGGAGTGCCTGAGAAAGGCATTAAGATATACTGAGGTGTCAATATTAGCAGGAGAAGCTCTTGTTTTCCCATTTACTTCAACTTGCCAAAGTTCTGGAAAGCTTCCTTCATATACTGGCCTCAGTCTGGTATCCTAATAAAAATTCCATTACTATGTGTAAAACACTTTTTTAAAAGCCTCAATATCCAGATAATGCTATGGTACCTTCACAACCCTGAAAACCCTGGAAAGGTGATTTTCCCAGAAAAAATCATCTTGTGTTCCAGTAACTCATGCTTCCAGTTCCTCAGCACCCTGCCCGACAGCAGTAAAATCTCTGCAAGACACATGGACTGCATCTGCTTTCACAAGAGATGTAGAAACTGTCTTTGCTCCCAAATGAAATGAAATAAAAATCTTATAATAGCAAAATAACCCTTGAAGTGGAATCACATTTTCCTGCTAAATCTTGCTATCAGCTAACTTCACAGACAAATTACAGAAGTTGGATGATTTGCTCAAGTCAATAAAGAAACTTATAGGGCCAGACAAGATTCTAATAATTACAGGTCTCCCTTTAAAGGTCATGCACACTCCATGAACAAAAACCAGACGGAATGCCTAGCCCATTCAAAGAAAATGTTAGAAGGTAACCAGCAGAGACTTAAATATCAATGGAAGTTACCAAAAACCTATTTATTAGAGAGTTTCTTGAAATTACGCTGCAGCATTTTATCTATAATGCTGGCACAAGCCTTGGGTTTGCTTGAAACCCCCCCTTATCTGATCTGGCTAGAGAGTTTTCTATAGTGATTGGTCTCTTTCAAGAGGTGTGAAGAGATTGATTTTTGTTATCTTAGAGTAGCAACTGAATAAATTAGTTACCATTATAAGGCTGCAAAATTCCCAAGAGAGCGCAAAGCATCCCAGCTTGTCTATATTTAGCTCAAGTGACTAATATGATCATTTCATAAATGAAGTAACATCTTCAATGGCCATCAGAAAACCTATATACCATGTTCTCTATGGAAGGAGGTTGATTTTTGGATGTATCAGATATCATCTCCATCTGTAGTTTTCTCAAACTTTGTCTGAGGATATGCTAATCAGTCAGCAGGCTGAGAGATGTGCACAGCATGCTGGTATGGAAAGCATCAGTGTGCATTTTCTGGCTTGTCAATAAAAGCACTGTGGCCCAGCTGCTGTCTGAATTAGGACCAAGCTTTTGAAGGCACAACTGCTGATGGTTCTTGGCACATTGATGATTACATTTTCTGCAACTTAGTTTCATCGAGATATTGCTGGAGTAAATTAATACCATTTTGTCAGTGACTTAGAAGAAGACAGTCAGTACTCTATCCCTAATTTAAGTCCAAATGACAACTAAAATAAAAATATCAGAGACAATTCATCATCCTGTTCTGATGATGAGTTTGGTGCAATTTCAACCCAGGTTCAACACTTCAGTCAGTATAACAATATCAGTCAATTTACCATTTTAAGACCATTTCAGACTGCTAAAAAATCTTACTGAAGGCAATTTATAACCAGCAAAATCTGTCTTTTTGCCAGTGTATCATAATTTTGTCTGAGGGAGCAGTGTTTGCTACAGTGCTGGGAGCACTTTTCTGCCAGCATAGAATACATCTCTGTGAAGCAGATTTCCTGCTAACTTTTTGAGACAACTCTTTGCCAGGGCAGAGAATGCCTCAGGGTATCTTCTACTGTGAAATACACACAGAGCAATAATTGTAGGTAACTATGAACCAACAATTTCCACTTAAGTCCAAAGCTGTAAAGATATCTTTCCCATTAATTAAAAAGTATTTCACCATTTGTTTTTCTTAACTTGGGTATAAGAGAAGAGTTCAAGGAACTGCACTGCATGTTGATGAACTAGCAGGTTGGGCCTCTACCTTTCCAGGCAAGAGAGGTCCTTATCCCCTGGATACTTCAAAATAATTAATCATTGAATTTCAATAATATAATTAAAGAAATTAGAGCTTAAGGAATCCTCAGGAATTCCAAAACAAAATCAAAAGAAACAAATACGCTATATAAACCCAATGTCTTAAAAGCACATAGAAAACATTGCACAAAAGAAAAAAAAAAACCAAACCAAAAAACAGATGAGAAATGGATGAGTCACATCTCAAATCCAAGAAAACGACAAAAAAAAAAAAAAAAAAAAAAGTAATGATGACTCCTGAATTGCACTCACACACCTCTTGATTAGGAAGTAAATCTTGACAGAAATAAAATTTTAAATTTTAGTATGTGAGAGTGTGTGTATTCACATACTTCTATTGTGGGCAAAATCACTGAAGTGTCTACACTAGGTATTGCACTAATCATAATGTGCACTAATCTGGAATCTGGCCACAGCAGGCTATCCCAGACTATATTAGATGCCTGTGCTTGCTGCATACAAAGTGGAAAGACGAGGATGCTATTGAGGATAATTCAGAAAGCTACAAGGTATGGGAGCAGTCCAGATCAAGGCAGTGAGAAAAACCAAGTATGTTAGTGCCTGACCTCTTCTCATCTTCTGTTTTCCTCCCTTCAAGCACCAAGGTGTTCCTCGGTAGGAAGGGAGCCAGCAGCAGGGTCATGCTGGACAGGGTACAGCTGGCTCTATCCCTGCCCCAGGGAGGGAAATTCAGCCTCATGGTCTCCAGGCAGGATTAGGTCTCCCACCCTATTCCAGTAGCAGTGCTGTGAGTATTGCCTCTGTGACTCTCCTCCAGTATACCCAGTTAAAGGGGGAAAACATCTTGGAGAGAAATTTAAGGATATAAGAGGGAAGCTTAGTCCTCAGGCAATGGGTCAGAAGATAACTGGATTACATCTGATTTTATCAAATTTCTAACAGAAATGTAGTTTTGTGGATATACATGCACTTTCTTGGTCTCAACCACATCCTTTAGCCATTAGCTTGTTACATAAAAAGGGGAGGGTGGGAGTGGGAGGATGACAGTATTTTCCAGGAAAAGTGGCTGCATGTGTTACTCATGCCTAACAGATGGGGCTCCTGTGAGGGAAAAAGCAGAAAGGAGAGGAGCATGTTTGCTGTTCCACCTGCCACTCATGTCTGGGCTCCACTGAAGGGGAGCTGTGTGGTGAGGTGCTGCTGGAAAGAAGGATTTTCCTCTTCCTGCCTGCTGAGGCTCCATGTAGACAGAATTCAGACAGCCTTCAATGTACACACATGTCCAAGTGGTATTTACAGATACAGTGTGATGCTTGGAAACTTCAACATAACCATGATCTATTTATAATGCACTATCATGTCCTGAAATCCAATACTGCAATAACGTGAAAATATAAACCAGATAGTGTAGTTTAAAAATACTAATTACCAGATGAAAATGGCTACTTCCTCCCCCATTTCTCTGAGCTAAGAAAACGACAGCAATCATGGAACCTCTTACACCAGGTTTAAACTGGAAGTAAATCTAGTGGCCTATGAATAGAAAAGCTGGGAATCATCAGACGGCAGCACAACCACGAGTAGAGGAGCACAACAGAGGGGAGCACTGCCCTGAGACCACTGCATCAGTAGAGTCACAGCTGCTCCAGAAGGTGTTGTGAGGCAGCACAGCACTGCTTCCATCATTAACTCCCCCACACTCTGTTAGCAAGTAATTGGGACAGTAAGACAGAGCAAAGAAGTAATCTAATATTTATTTTGCCCAGGAGACCAAGCAAGTGTCTTTTCATAGATCGTAGTAGAGGAACTTCTGCTAACTCGAGTATTTCTGCACCATGCCTCATTACTCAGCCTAGAGTCCTATAGGCTTTTATAGCTCTGGTCCATAGATAGACACTAAGTAAGTTTAGGTTTGTAGTTTTGTTCAGTACGAATGCAAATAAAAATGCTCAGACTTTCTTACAGATACCATGTGGAACCACTTCATTGCCTCCTGCTGATGGTGAACCACTCGCAAAACATTCGTGTACTCACTGAGTGGGAGAGAGACTGACTCTGTAGCCTGATGCGTAGAGTGGGAGGCAAAACATGTGGATTTCATTTTTTTTTTCCAGGGAAAGTTCAATTATTATGCAAAGTGTGTAAGACTCAGCAGGACCGACTGACAAGTATCATAAAGGTGATCATAGCCCTGTCACGGTGATGGAAATTATGAGTTCATTCCTCTGTTAGAAGAGAACAGAAAGGAAGCCAGACTTCTTGGCATTTTGGGGAAACAACCCAAACCCTTAGCCTCAGATAAAATGAGGACACAGACACCAACTTTCATCTGTTCCATGAGCCTAGGGGAAAGAAAAAATACTGGATCAATTCAGCCTACAGGTGTGAACAGTTTTAAGGGAAGCAAAGTATGTTCTTAAGCAAACAGCTAATTTGCTAAAAACATCTAATATACTTATTTGGGTACCTTGGTTATTGCACAGATATCTGAGACCTTAAAAAAATTCTCTAACCCACTACTAGGTTGCTTTGTCTCTAGAACATATTGTTTCCAGACAGTTATAAATCATATGTACTTCAGTGCAGTATCACAACGAAATGTTGCTGAGAGTTACCTCCAGTTTACAGAAATCAAAAATATACATTTCCCTTCATGACCGTTGGAAGCACCCAGAAATTTCCATTAAAATATTTTGGTAATACTGCATCAAAAAAGTATTCATGAGTTAGAAGTTAGTAGCAAACTTCCAGAGCAGAACTACTTGGAGAATTACATCTGCCCTTAGATGTTAACAAAAAACCCCACAAACTGGGCCAGACAGATTAAAGAGCATTTTGAAACATGTAAGGCTGAAAAATTCTAACAAGTTCAGGATCTTCATGCTACTATTTCTCTAGAAGTGCTTAAAACTACACGTAGCCACATCCTCATGATAACTCCAAAAGCTCTTGGCTGCTATATTACAGCATTCTGGTTCAATAGAGCATCCAGAAATTTCCATTAAAATATTTTGGTAATACTGCATCAAAAAAGTATTCATGAGTTAGAAGTTAGTAGCAAACTTCCAGAGCAGAACTACTTGGAGAATTACATCTGCCCTTAGATGTTAACAAAAAACCCCACAAACTGGGCCAGACAGATTAAAGAGCATTTTGAAACATGTAAGGCTGAAAAATTCTAACAAGTTCAGGATCTTCATGCTACTATTTCTCTAGAAGTGCTTAAAACTACACGTAGCCACATCCTCATGATAACTCCAAAAGCTCTTGGCTGCTATATTACAGCATTCTGGTTCAATAGAGCATCACATTTAGCAGATTACTTAACCATATCTGAAGATTTAATACCTGCAAGTGAGTTTTATAGACATTCCTCCCAGCTATCTTGATAAATTAAAAAGAAACAATCAGAATTTTCCATAACACGCTGGCCATCTTTTTTCTTTGCTTTGACCTAAATTAGGTTCTTGAGATTTTAGACTGGTCAAATCCAAATTTTGCATTCCTGCTTCACTGCCCCACTGAGGAGGGAAGCATTATTACACATCTTAGCAAACACCCTTTTATGTTTATTTTTACTTTATAGTCAAGGAAGCATCTACTTGAAACTTAAAATATACAACGGTCATTAAAATATGGAGAATACATGATACCATTAGCATATTTTTATGTATATATAAAAGAAATTGTTACCATTGTTCCAAGCATTCAACTGGCTTTTTACACATATATCAAGGAAATAAAAATGCAAGGCTGAAATTTGCACTGATAACAACTATTTCTTCAAGACTTTGTTTCAGTTTCAGAAAACAACACTCTGGGATACCAGCCTAATGATGTGAATGGGACCTCTGTACATTTTCTAGAGATAATTTTCTAACAGTCAGCAGTCAATTGCACATGGAAACTGGGTACATGTGATTCCTGGCAGGTTACTGCATATTCACATACAGAGCAACTAAACAGATTCCTAGACATCTGGCTGAAGTCAACTTACTACACACATAATAACATATTTTACATCAACGTTCATATGTCTGTGTTGGAATATGCAGATTAGGTCCATGCACCTTAAAAATTTACACTGAATAATCTCTAGTATTTCTTTGTCAATCTCAACTTTATTTTTAGAATTACTTGAAAATATATAAGGAAAACCAGTAAGATTTTGTAAAAGAAGTATCTAGCAACACAGCACAGGACTGACTTTTGTCTATCAGGGAGCCAGTTATGACAAACACATGGTGGTTCTGCAAGGTACAATAAAGCACTGAACACAAAACAGCAGGAAAAGTAATTTGCAAGCTTGTATACATACCCAAAACATCTGGAAAGGGAGAGCATTAATGGAGCAAAGAATGGAAAAAGCCAAGACAATCAGGTTCTTGTACAAAGCATACAGCATGAGGTAAGGTTATAACAAGTGTAGCATACACAGAAACAATAACAAAACAAAACAAAAAAAAGTTTGGCTCCTTTTGACAAATAAATGCAGCAAAACCACAGAGGTGGTTCAGCAGTTTCTGCAAATGGCACATGCACAAAGAGAAATTTAATTAAGCCAATTGGGACTGATTTTCAGGTGAATGAGATTTTTTGGAGTAAAAAGACTTTTCAAAATTACAGATTTCTTCTAGACTTTTAAAGAAACTACTCAATTGCCCTTCAAATATTAAACATATAACAGTATTGACAAGTAAACATTTCTCTCTATATACAAAACAAGTTCTCATTTAGGAGAGGAATAAGATTGCTGTCCTCCTAAATCTTTATGAGCCAGACACTATTTTTATGAATTACTGGATACATTAATTTTACACCAGAATATTCAGTGGAAGAAGCACTTTCCAGTGAGTTAAATCCTGAGTCTATTTTAACTGATTCCTTTACAGAAGCAAACTTTCAGTCAACAGGTGTGTGTAGCATTAAGCTCACTGAGACTTACCTATAATCCCGTAAATCCAGTTCCTCGTGACAATTACTACTCTTGATTAAGACATTATTTATCTATGCCTGCTTGAAATTAATTCTGGGTTACCTATTAAATCAGTTCCAAATAATGGTGCTCACTCCACTGTTCACTGTGCTATGCACCATTATAGATAGTATGCACTATACTGTAAACCTCTATTGGGTGATAAGGTTCTCAAAAAGAGGTTCATTTAATTTCCAGGAAAAAAGTATTTGGCACAATTTACCATGGACATTACCTTTGTACTATATTAACTCATTGATGGAAAAAAATATATTTTCAAAATTCTAAAAAATATCCTTCTCTGCTGCAGTTACAATTGCTTACTCCCAAATGTGAGTGTAATGCAGGAATAAATCAGTCACTTGGCTGTCTAGCTGCATGAGTTACCACACAAAGATGGGTGTGCAAAGGAAGAACTTCTCATTGAACCTGCAGAGGAGGCATCTGGATCAACATCTAGCCATTCTGGGAAGTTATATTTGCCCACAACTCATAAATTGAGTGTTTGTTGAAATTGTTGGGAGGTTTTTTGGTATGGTTTTTTGGTTGTGTCTGTAAGTCTGTTGGATAGAGAAAGATTTCACTTACCAGGACCCCTCAGCAGACCTGCAGCAGATACTAGAAAAGAACTAACCTGATTTATCTATGACTGAAACCTGTATTACAAGAGAATATTATTTGGCTGCAAAGCTTATACTAATAAATTAGGAAATGTTAAGATATTTTGCTTAAACTTTTTGTGGCTTTTAAGACAGCATGACTGGGAAAAATTGTTTCTGTAGGGCTTCTGTCTCAGTCTATGCACAACTCCATATGCTGTAGACAGCTATTGAATAGTTAATCTTCATTGTCAGATGCAGGACAAATTAATTATTTGTGGGCTATTTTATGGAACTTACTATGGTGGCATTTCACTGATGCAATGAAATGATCTTTCACTTATCGTTTGACAGGTTCAAAGCCTGAACCTGTTTCAGCCACCATACTTAGTACTTCTACAAGTCATGCTTGAGACATGCAAAAAACACTGGGAAAAAGCTAATAATTTTACAAAACCTGTAAACAAGTAGTCCAATACTATACAGGAATTCCATACCAGAGGCAACAAAATCCACTACTGCATTGAGCTCTTCAGTTAATTCAGTAAAATAAAAGTCTCCCATTTCACCCTTCAGCACTACACCTCACTTCTGTAATGGCGAGTCAGGACTGCTGTGGATTGATTTACTGCCACAAAATTTTTGGTCAGCTCTTTATTTCATGTCCCACTCTCCCTAAGTTTCAGTTGAAAATGCCCTATTTCTCTTTTCGAGAACTTAATTTGCCTTTCTAAAGGTTCTTGCTTCATATGCTGTACAGGTTTCATAGCAAGCAAAGCAGCAGCTCACTGAGCAATTCCAGTTCTCCAGGATTAGAGAAAATGGCCTGAAGCTGCACACTGGGGGGGGGGGTAGACAAGATCTGAGGAAGGAATTTCTTAATTAAAAGAGAAATCAGGCACTGGAAGGGGCTGCCCAGGGAGGTGATGGACTTACCATCCCTGGAAGTATTTAAAAACTGTGTAGATGGGGCACTTGCAGATCGTGGTCTGGTGGGCATGGTGATATATAGATAAATATATTTTATTTATTGGGGGGTGGGAGGGTGTGACAGTGGGACAGTCACCTTAGAGATCTCTTCCAACCATGACAACTAAAAGTGACAATGACAATTAAAATTCCACAATATGGTTTGGTATTGTAACTCACCTCTGCTACTTGAGCCAACTGAGTGCTCACAGCAGTGGTATCTTGTCATCTTTGTGAACCACTGCTAGAAAAGGCCACACACTATCATGCTACAATATTCTCTGATTCTGAGTCTATTTCTACCTTGAAGCACATTGCAGTCAAGTGAGGCAATAGGCTGTAACACTGCTTCTAATTTCTTTCTTTTGCTTAACACAAGGATTTTCCCCCTGTCTTACAAAAGCAGTTGCTTTTTCTGATTCGAGGTTGTTTTATCATAGCTCATCTTTCCTCCCAGCCCACTGCTACCACATGATTTTCCTCCGTGACTTCCTTCCTCACTGTTTTTTTGTCCTCCCATGATTTACCTCCTGTCTGGAGGACAAACCCTGAAGATGCATCATTGGTGGGTTCAACTCTCCCAGTTCCTACTCCATAATTCACTAAGGTCTTTTACCCATAGCTGAGCCACCTGCTCCTCCAGTCGAACATCTCTGAAGTAAAAAACTTTTTTATTCCATACTGTACAGCAAAGTAGGGATTGAAAGTTGAAAGACTAACATTTTCCTGCTTTAATTCTGTCTGACTGACTGCTAGGGGCAGGTTCTGCTCAGTGTCATTGCTGGACCTTGCCCAGGAAAGCTGAGTCTTCAAGTAATTCAGATGCAAAGCCTGGCATGTGTTATAGGCAGCTATTAACAGTTCAGTTAAGTTTTCTTATACTTTTCATTAAAAAAATGCCCAGAAACTTGTAACAGAAAATAATATTCAATTCACTATCAAATTTCAAAACCCAGCTACATTATTAGAAGTATGGGAGTATTACACCCTCTGAAAGAAAAGGTTTTGAGAATATTTTCACACAGGTAAAATTAATTTTTGCCCTAACTTCATGGGTAAAATGACCCACTTACTCCGAGTAGTGTTTCCCAAAATTATTTTAAAAATACTATTTTAGACATCAGATAAGATTTAGAACAATTATAAGCTACTGAAAACTTGGCATGTAGCAGGAAATCTTAGGTAATAATAATACGCCTGTTACAAAACTAGAGATATATCTATCCACATATTTACATAATCACTGTCATTTTTTGCATGTCTTCAACTGAAGTTCTGTCACAATTTTAATTTTAAATACCTCTCTGAAAAAAGTACCTTGACCGAAATAAAAGATCTGGTGTTCCTAAGCGTAAGGTTACCTTGAAATAAAGATGTACACAATTGTTCTGCATGTATTTATAGCATTTGTATCTGTATTAAATTTTGTGATAGCTGTTTTACATATATACAAATATTTTACCATAAGGGATAGATTATTTATGTTTTACTGCTGCATATATTTGTGTGGTATTGCACAAAATTGCACATGCTTTGATGTTCAAGCTGGGAAAATTAATCACCATCCTTATTACCAATTTTCATTTCCACGTAAAACAAATGATACAATCTTTTCCTTAGATTATTAAATAGACTTTGGTGACAAGACTGAAATACAACATATTAGAATACTCTTGTGTGTAAAGATATTATGTTGTTGCAGTATATTGCATTTTGAAATTTTAAAATACTTGAATTAAGACATACTGGAAACTATCAAACTACTTGCAATCAAAGAATCACATCCTCCACATAGCTGAAAGCAAGCATTTTAAGAAATGAATTTTCAAGAAAGGGAAGTAAAACTTTTTAAGGCAGAGAAGGTCATTCTAAGAAGGACAGCTGTATTAAGCAAATATTAAGTACTCAGTCAAAGTAAAGGTATCCTCAAAAATTTTGTTATAAAACTGATAAAGACCACCTCCTCATGTTTAATTTAAGGACACCTTAGGTTGACAAGCTCCAGTGCAGACACCTGCACTGTAGAAAGTGACATTTTGCTACATTTTCCCAGCTATGCTTGGTTTCCTTTCTGGCTAATAAATGTCTAATTACTTCTACAGCTGGACAAGCTGCAGTACAAAAAGACTCATGTAAGATGACAGATACATATGCTATGAACCTAGCTACACAGTTGTTTTTTTTTAAAACACCTCCCCTTTCCTGTCCTTCAGGTTTTGTACCAACCTCCGTATTAATTTAAACTGATATTGCAGTCAGAAAATGTGTGCCTCAATAATTTTTTCAGGTCCAAATTCAGTGATCTTACCAAAGATAATGTGTAATATCAATGATATCCGTATAATTTCAAGTATTCTGGAACCACCACCTCTATTAATCCAGAACATCTCTTCACATCTTATTTACTTTATGGATGGCTATTTTGCCCCACAAAGGCAAACAGCAAAACATGAAAACTAAACATAGGCAGGTTAAACCAAAATCAGCACTATATGAAGTTTATCTGGTAGTGATTTTAATTTTTTTTTCTAATGCAAGGATTTTGGAATCACAGGAGTTGTGATTTTCTCCCAGCAGAGTGAAGGCTATATTTAGTTTGCAGATATGAACTGGGAGAAGTGTACTTAACAGTCAATTAGTAGATAGCATCATTAGAGGTACTTACCTAAGCTTGATCTTGTGTTAGATCTTTCTATTATCGCATGCTTACTGGGGTTGTTTAATACTGAGCGTTTGGCAAGGGAGATGTCTGCTGTGACTCGTGTAATTGATATACTGCAAAAATAAAATACAGGAAAGTAGAACAGAATGCATTTATCATGCAGGGATGTGGGGAGGAAAAAGCTTTTAACACAAGAAGTTGGCTTAGACTACAGAGAAACAAGATGCACAGTATGTTTTGTGTAATGTGAACGGAGAAGAAAATCTGATAGTGTTACAAAACCTATTAATGACATTTCTTTTCTCCACAGTATTGAAAAACAGTTTGACCAGTGACTTCAAAAATACACTTGTCTGAGGAGAGGAGAGGTCAGAAACATCCTGCAGAAGATGGGATTTTCCTGGGGGTTTCCAGGCCTGGATGTGCACCCATATCCCCAGTATGAGTAAGCTGTTTCTCCTTTCTCTAATTTTGATTAATTTGTTGAAAGGTACTGAATGACAAGCTGACTTACTTCAGCCAAGACATAACTGGTAAAGGCAAGGTTTAGTAGGGAAACTAGTACTGTCATATAACTCTTATTTTTATTGTTCAGTTTATTAGCATACATTTTTAAATGGTGTGCAAGAGTTACTTACAATTTTTCAGAAAAAAAGCAAGAGAAATATGCTGGCTACAAAAAAATATGGACTACGACACAAACAAGGAAGCAAATGAAAACTCTGAGCTGAGTATCAGGCAGGCTCTGTTTTGTGTTTCTGAGAAAAGCCAAGCCAAGAAAGAAGTAGTTGCTTCCAGTTGTTTGCAGTGACCTGCTACAAAACCTTATGCATATTCTTCTTCCTAGGAAAACAATTAACTCAGTATGTTTTGCTTCACAGGGTCAAAGTTCACCCTTTGGATAAATTCCCTTTCAAAGTCTGTGATCTAATGAGGTTTAGAGGTCACATTTTTCCAGTGCTAAGAGTTAAATCAGACTGATGATATTCCCTTGTTTTTCCTTGTATGATCTTACTTGGAATTTAAAAGGAAGAAATGGATTTGCAAAAACCAGGGAGGGCTCCTCTCTAACATACAGTCAGATGATGTTCATCTGAAATGTAACCAAATAGGTCATTTCTCAATGAGGTCAACATGTGTATATATTTTTCTAAAACTCTATAAAATGTAACAAAGCCAGAAGTTAATACAGAAAACCAGAATTATTTGCATAACACTGATTAGTAACATAATTTTGGAAATCTAGCCATGATTCACTTAAGCTAAAAACATAACCGAAGACTGTGATTTCTGGCATAGCTCCTCACAGATTAAGCCATTAGTCTTAAAATCAAATCCCACTTGTACTCGGGGGTACTCAGTAGTAGTTACCCTGGTTTGCTAACTACAAACACTACAAATCTTTATAGCTTTTTGGATTTTTTTTTAAATTTTTCTTTCCTGGCAATCTTCCCTCCTCCTGCAATAGAAAATGTTTTTCCCCATTTATAATTGCAATTATGGTATATTGAAAAAATCTAGATTTATCAACGTAAAAATGCTATTTTCAACATGGTTTTAAGGTCATCTTAATGTCTTTTGAGATACACAACAATATAGGAAATCTGCCAGTCTTTTTATGTTTCTCATTTTATTTTCAGATCTCGCCACAGCTTGACAAAACATTGAGACATCACAGCAAATTTCCCTGGGAGCACTCGTATTCTAATTTGTTTAGGACCTTGAGTACACATTCAGAATGCTACTGAAATCTGGGATACTACAGATCTGCTACTTGTAGATACCAATTGTATTTAATATTTGTGGATCGACGCTGCTCAACTGGATCTAGAACTGATTTTTTTTTTTTTCATTTTTTTTTTCTTTTTTTTTTCTTCCAACACCCCCTGTTGTGTTAACTTCCAATTCTGAAGTTACATATCTAAGATCTGGCAACCCTCAGTAATATAAAGAAGGACTCCTAAGTGGTTAGGTCTCAACATAATTCTTGATGAGAAAATACAACAGCTTAAACCACAGTGTTGTATATTTTAAAGAGCTGAAGCTATTGACAGAAAACCTCAAGCTCCCTCTTGAATGTTTGACAGCACTAGGACAGATAAAATGGTGTTACTGCTCTGCCCACTTCCAGACTTCATGGAACATTCATCGAAGTTGCAGATATTATAACAAGACCTTATTTTTTTTTTCTATTTTTCATCCCAAATATCAATCCACTAGCATATTAATCCGGGGTCTGACTCGGCAGCAATATAACCACACATGGAGAATCCAGCTCATGTCTCGGGTCCATGGGTCTACAATGGTTGAATTACAGAACATGCCACTGCTTTTAGAGACGAATTATCATTTGACATTTGTACTAAAGTAATGCCTCAAGGCTCAAACACTAATCAGTTTGGACCTTGCTGAGTACACTGTGGGGGACAGACTGTAACAGCACTCAGATCAAAAGCTAGAGATGTGCAGCCTGTCTGACACTAAGAGCCCTTTAGTCAACCTACCCAGGAATTAGCTGTCATGGCTGGTTTTCTACACATATTCTGCCAAGAATGTCATTGTTTCTTAAAATCCTGTAGTACATAAACAGGACCTAAACTCAAGTAGATTTGCATTGCAAAGTACTTACCGCCCTTCGAATCTATGTTTTAAAAAATCAAATAATGCTTTTTGCATCATATCTGTTACCTAGAAGCAAATAAACAACACATTAATAATCACATAAAAACCTCATAATACTTGATGCTAATAATTATATGTAATAAACTTGATAGTAAATCTTGACTCTGAACCATATAATTGGAATGTAAGTAATTCATTTTTAATTAAAACACAACTAAGCAATACTGGCAGAAGTATTTTGACCCAAATAAAATAATTCCCAATGATCACTTACCTCATATCCCTTCAGAGAAGGCCCCACTAAAACTACTGGTCGCATAGAAGGCACTACATCATAAGGAGGGATGTGCTCTGTCTGCAAAACAGAAACAGCTTTCAGCATCAAAGAACCTAGAGAAAGTGTTACACATCACTTATAATATTCAGAACTCTGAATTTCCAGTGATATCACCAACACAGGATCCATAGATTCATAACTTCTCCTGAAAACTGGTAGTACAAGATAAGGATATAACAGGTTAAGGACTTTGTTTTCTTGCTGTTTTCATACTTGATCTGGATAGCTACAAAACTGTTATTCTGGAGACATTCACATGTCCCATTCCATAATTCCTAACTGGTTGACCAGAAAGTTTATGTCCAATAGTAAATTATTTGAAATAATTGACTGTAGAGCTGTGACATCTGTTTCCCATAAAATTTTTATGTAGGCAAATTATGAAGGAGAAAAATAAATCAAAAAGGGAGGTGTAAAGCATAACACATCTCTTTTTCTGTTCAGATCTGCCCACAGCTTGACAAAACATTGTGACATCACTGCAAATCCCCATGGGAGCACTCATACTCTGATTTTCACATTTGCATCCACAATTCACTTGCAAATGAAATAAAAATAATGGCTGATCAAGTTAGTATTTATAGAAAATTTTCATAAACAGAGCTTGGGATAGCAATCCTTCCACTTTGGGAAGCTTCCATCACCACCCAACAATGGATTCTGATCGTATAATATTCACCAAACTACTTACTGATGTATCATGCACAATTTTAAAAAGTACTGCTTTTTTTTTTTTTTTTTTTTGTCGTCACTTTAATAAATTGTAATTATTTAATTACAGAATATATCACCAAGAACAAATCTTATCAGAGAAAGGTTTTTGTTTGTAAGGGTGAGTTTGGCTTCTTGGGAAAATCCAGGAAAGTGTGTATTATCTGGAAAAAGGTATGCTATATTTATTTTCCAAATGCCCTACACAGTGCAAATACATCAGTCAAGATTCCATATTACAGTCATTGTTCATTGTATCAGCAGTCAATGTATCCCAAGGTGTTTCACAGTAACATTAAAATAAGTATATACATTCCAAAACACAAAAACACACAGACCAACATTAATACAGTGACAGCACAAAATGCCACACAAGCAGCAGTCTAAAACAGTCTAAAAACATGGAAAACATTTTGTGAATGTTTTTCAGTGCAATTTAACTTTTTCTTTTGTTACCTGTAGCTTAACCAGATAATTAGTAACATAAGAATGAATAGTAGTGCCCAAGGCATCATGAGCATGTGAAATGATGTATTTGACACAGTGCAGAATCTGACTCAACACATTTCAGAGAAAAATCCTGCAAACATGCTGTGTTGGTAACATAATGCAGCCTTCCACTATTCTTGCTAATATTAATAACAGCCTGATAAGCATATTAGGGACAGATCCTAAGAAAAATTTATTACAGATGTGTAAGTGCTTATAGCTTAAATGTCCTTATGCAACAGGTCATTGTCTTAATGTGGCTAACTCAACCAAAATTGCTCATGCTAGAAGTTAACAAATTTTTAGAAAATTAGGGAAAGCACAGAAATTACCTTATTTGATGGAATATGGGGAATTTTAAATTCTGCTCTGTCAAAACAGGCATTTTCTTCTCTAATCTTTATAGCATGATGCAATGAAGCTGCCAGTAGAAAACTGAGTAAGAGTTATCTAACGGAAGCATTAAAATTCCTTAATTTAGCCTTAGAGAATCTAATCTCATTTTCTGAAGGGACTGGCACTGAGCTATACAGCTTTGACTTGGAGATTCAAGTTCAGATATGAAGCTGGAATAAAAACTCGCATTGTTTTTACCAAATGTTTTTTTCTTAGTGGTTTGTCTGTGTATGATTAGTTTGGGATGCCCATCCAGTATTTACTGTAAATATTAGTGTTACATAAACCCCGATTAGCAGTAAAGATTCTGATGCAGAAGGCAAAGAAGGAAGAGCGAAACGGTAGTAGACACCATCCAGGTCCAAGATCATTCATTTAGAAGCTGCATCTTTGATAGATGCCTATGCAGACAGGATTCAGTAGATGACGACAGGTATTATTCTTCCTTAGCATCTAAACTTGGTAATAAATATATAAAAGAAATTACTTAGAAGCAAGAAACTGCTGTTGATTTTCATAGTGGGCTATGAATGAGACAGTACTTAGCAGATCCTGCTGAAGAAAATGCTGGTGACTTTGGAAATGAGAAGGATCCAATATTATTTATAAGTGTTCAAGAAGGAAATAGAGAAAAAAGTTTTATTTATTAAACATGAGAGAATCCACAGCAGTGGTAAAAGTGGAACTTCCGACTTTTATAAGCACTAAAATAGCCTACTGTTACCTTTAAATTAACTGTGTGGTTAAAAACAAATTTATAAGAGCCATGAAGACTAAGATATAAAAAAAAAAAAAAAAAAAAAAAAAAAAAGTAGAAATGTGGTATTTCACTGCATAGCTTGACTGCTACCTGGTGTCTTGGTAACTTATTCCAGCAAAGATCCTAGGAACGTATCACAGCTTGCTGTGATGCCTCAGGATGCCAGTTGTATAATTCTGTAGTTATCCAGGTTATCTATGGAGAGACATTTGTTCTCCTGGGAATCACCAGTACCATTTCCAATAGAGGTAATAAGAAAGTCTGACTGATGAATGGCAAGAACATTTGGCTGATTATTTATACAGGACAACAGGAAAAACTCAAAATAAACCGTCAAAACACAAGTGTTTTTCCCACTGTTTTTTTTCACTGGCAGATTTTGCAGCTACTACATTAAAAGTTTAAATATTGACAAAATTAAAAAAAAAAAAAATGGTTCTTGCTATTTTTTTTTCTATGTAGAATCTGAGTACCTGATTAGATTCCAATAATGATTTCAATAGACTGAGTTATAAGGAAAAAAAAACACTTGAGAAAGATAGAAAAAATAAGCATACACTAGAGAGATAAATTATATGGATTTTTGTTAGAAATAAATTCCTGAAATTTTTAGAAACCTTTCTCACTGTTTCCTATTATTCCATCAAAAAGGATAAACAACGCTGCAGAGTTTCATGGATGCACTGAACTTGGGACTTTTTGTTTTCTTGTCCCGACCCCACCACCAGCTTGATCCATTTCTTCCTTAATTCTAGAAGAGCTGCGCTGCTCATCGGGGGTAATAATGCTAATGATGCCAGTGGCAGGATAAACACAGGTAATGTCAATATAAACTTACCGATTTCTGCTTCTGCTTAGCTACAGCAGCATGGAAAAGAAACAAAGAACAACAAAGCATGCGTGTTATTGGCTTCTCAAAGGACGCAGACAGTTAACAGGACTAGAAATGTGACGCAGTGCAGGTGAGCAGGTGGACAGATGGGAGCTTGGAAGTCGATGTTACCTTCTTAAAGAAGGGCATTCTTTTCTCTTTGGAGTGGGGTGATGTTACACTGTTTGCACTGGGTTTGGGGGAGCGATGGTTTGCTGGAATATCATTTTCTTCTGCATCTAAGCCAGTGGCATCTATGTCTATAGCTATATACAGACAAACAATTCAGAATTATCAGATGACAGGGAAAGGAAAGATAGGTTAAAAAGGAAATAACAGGTAAAGAAAAATAAAACTGTCCAGAGGAACAAATAAATAAATTAAAAAAAAAAAAAAAATTAAAAAATCAACCATGAGTACAAACACAATAAAACAAAGGGGAAAATTTAAAGGTGCAGTACATTAGGATTAGAAGACAGAAGGCAACCTGTAATAGCTACTCAAACATTTTCCTTTGATCTGTTTTTACACATTGGACATGTGTACATCAGACATACACAGAATTACTTCTACAAAACAGAGCAGTGGCCAAGTTTTCTTGTGTAAAACTGAACCACTTCACCAATTTAAACAACAGCACTTGGCCAACAACATTTGAATAATTTTATAGGAATGAACACTAATTTAAAATGTGTAATATCAACTGAAATTTGAGATGTCACTAGCATGTCTGTAGCAGATTAAGAAACAAAAGAAAATCCACTTTTGAAGACAAAATCAGCCTGATACTGGTAAAATAATATCAGAATTTGACTGCAATTGGGTTTTTTAACCCTTTTTTATATTAAAAATGCATAGTGGTAGTAAGATTTATGTATCAGAAAAAACAAAACCAGATCTTCTAATAGTGAAAACTAAAAGACTGGGTCTCAGAAGAGAGGAAATTGATCCCAGCTTGTCTCACACACCCGGATCCTGTTGTAAAGAGTAGGATGTAGGCACGGCAAAATGGAAGTGAATACAACAAACCACTGCTGTTCAACCTCTACCCCAAAACAACATTCAGCACACAAGGCTTATACCATAAATATAAAATATTTACCCGGTTTAGCAAGTAAGTCACAACAGTTTAAGATAAAATAATCAAAATACTTTTTCAAAAGGCAAAGCTGCGTTATGCTAACTACATCTGAAATAAAACAAAGCCAAATGAACCAACCAGACCACAAAAAGCCTTCTTATTTACAATGCTCACTCTTGATTTAAAGTAATACATCAATTTTGTCTTCAGCAAGTTCGTGGACAGAAGTGGCTGTACAACATCACCCTTGTGTTGAAAGATCTCACCCACCTCTTGTCATACCCTGCTAACCCCTGCTTGCCTTGCTGTGCCATTGTGTTGGACTGAATCTAACTCTACATAGATCTGTAAGCAGTCCTGTTTCCATTGACTTTATCCAAATGCATAATTAATCACTGCAAACTATTATGAAACCATCTCAGTGACCTGCTTTCAGCTGCATGATGAGTGGGACATCAATATAGCAGCATGTGCTATTAAATTATGCAACAAATAAATACTTCTGTCAAGCCTTTGTGTAGCTACTGATTTAAGAGACACCTGGGACAGTGATCTCTTCTGTTTGAGTAAAGTGTATTTTCCCATTTGACTTATCCACAGATCTAATGCCAGGATGCAAGAAATTCCCTGATCACAGAACTCTGCTTTTGAGCCTGCCCTTGCCTGGAAAACCTATGAGTAGATCCACATGCAGACTGTTTCTACACTCCTGCTCCTAAAAACAACCACAGAAATAGTATAACATTTAATTCCATCCACATAAAAAGAAGGTATTATCTTTTTCTTGAATATGGGCCAGCACAGATGCTATAAATCACTCAGAATATTAGAGCTTCTCCAGTTCTGTGTTCACCTAAAATAATCACTTAAGAAAAATGAGGATTGCTAGGTTTTTTCCTCTGAAAAAGAAATGCAGAAATTAATCAGTTAAAGACCAGTGTCTGCTGTTTTCATCCTCGGTCTTCACACTATGTAATGTAATGCTGTTAATTATCTTTAGTTCATTGGGGTTTTTTTCCAAAGTCATTTTTACCATTATTCTCATCCCGATTGGTGGTCCACAGGGACTGTAAATTGATTGCTATATCAATATAATATTGATTATGGAAATGGCTATGAGCCTCAATTTATTTTTTTTCCCATTAGTTCTTTATCTTGTTTATTGGTTGGTTGGTTGCTGTTTGTTTTTGTGGAACTAGTTTATATTGAAAAAAAATGCTCAAACCAAAGTCAAAAAATGAAGTGAAAATACTCAGTTACAATCTCTTCAACCAATAAATAATTTATATATTTTTCCTTCTTACACTTTCTAAAAGAGGAGAATTGGAATAATGATTGAACTGTACTTTTAAGTCATGTTAGTTTTTGTGTTAGTCACAAACTATGCCTCTTTTACCCTTCTTGGGATATCTTAAGCAAAAAAAGATACTGCAGACTTGAAATCTTAAGATCACAGAATAAGATAATACGCAGTATTCACACATATTTTCCAAATCTTCAAAGTGACTACATAAATTTAATCAGGTTTTCTTCTTTCTCCAGAAAAAACGTTTTCTGAAAACTGCTACCTGAAGAAATGACTCGGTGCAACAAAAATTACATCATCAATAGCAATTGGTAAATTAGTAACAAAGGTTTGCTGCCTATTCTCTTACCTCTAAATGTAGCTACATTCTGCCCTACATTCTGCAAACTACATATATTCTGCTGTCCAAGTGTTTTTAAGATGAAAGAAATACAGCATTTCAGATGCTCTATGTAATTACAACATATATCCATGTACACTTTCTACAGGAAAAATGCAGTCACCTGTACAAGCAAGCTGTAACAGTTGCAAGCCATCATAAAAGAAAAGATTAAGGTATGCTCTAGTGATTTGTGATGACTTAGAAAACTGCTAAAAATACATTTTTTTAAAGGGAGGTAAGGAACCTAAGTGGAATTTTTATAAACAGACTGCAATTGTAATAAAATTGTTGTTTAAAAAAAACCAAACAAACATGGTTTCACATGTTTCACAAGACAAACATTTATTTTTAAATTACTTTAATCAAATGAAGCTACTACCCTAACTTGATTGAATTCCTCTGTCTCTCTCCTAATGTCCATGTAAATACTTTAAAATTTTCAGGATCATTTTAAGATGCCTGCTCTGTAGACCAAACTCCATAGAAACTAATATGATTAGAAAAATACATGTCTGACTCAGGAGACAATGAATTAGCAACATTCATTATTATTTTCTGATTTTGCACATTCAAATTGTACAGTTTTTTTCTTTCAGGAGAAGATAAAACACACAGCAATGCAGCAGCTGAATTTCGTAGATTTTTTGTGTGTGTGTGTAATCTTTTGCCACGCTTTTTTCAAGGAGCTAATGCCACTTTCCTCCACCAACTCACCATGTATTTCTTCATACTTCTTGAACCCAAGGTATCTAAAGTTAAATCTGTCTGTTAATACTCTAAATACAAAACAGTATTAGTTGAATAGTTTGTCACAAAAGGCAAAAAATATCCTGTACACTAGAAGTATGTGAAGCATACCATCATTATCAGAACTGTGAGACTGAAAGTTCCTGTTATAATAAAAGAGGGCTGTTCTTATTGCTTTTGCAAAAATAATTTGGGAATTTTTATTCTTACTGTTGCTTCTTTTCCTTTATCAGAAGGTACTTTTCAGCAGGCGTGCTTGCACCAGACCAAACCTCTACCTATTCTACTGCAATACAATCTCATCATTTTATTAAATCTGTGCTATAAAATACCATAGCAAAAAACAAGGGGGAATTTTTGTGGATTGTTAACAACACTATCATGGACTGAACTTGCTGGCATTTACTCCATTACTTCAAACCTACCCAAACCAGCCTTATAGGCCAAGGCAACCTCCCAACTTTATCCCTGTGAAGCTCAAGGAACAAGAATAAACTGAAAGGTTCATGACCTACTCACCAGATGATGGAGGCGTCGATTTTCTGGAACTAGGAACGATGTCACCCAAACTGGATGAAGAATTTCCTCCTGATTTACTGGAGTAAAGCAACAAATAAGTGTGAAGCTTCATAGTTTTCTCAGTACTTAATCTAGTTTATTTTTTACCTGCCTTCTAAATGAGCTGCCAGCTGAAAGACAAACAGTGTTTCTGGCAGAATTATAAAATATACATCTTACACAAAATGTGTGTATAGCTTGGGGACTGAAGAACTGCAAACATCAGTCAAGCTCCTTGTGCTGCTGTGGAACTTCCTTCTGCTGGATATGCTCTCACTGCCTCATGATTGCAATACGATCCAGTTATTAACATGGCTACTGATAAGTATTAACAGTACTAGTTTTTATTAAGACCAATTCTTAAACCAGTGAGATTGTTTCTTTTAACAGAAGAGTTATTGATAGCTCCCTGTTGAAAATGAGTGTGCTTGCATAACCACTTCTCAATATAATTAAAGCACAAATTCCTCTGCTGTTTCAATACAAAGTAGCCTTTCATAAAAAAAAAAAAGTCTCATAAATGAAAATAAAGCAGTCTAGAGTTTTGTCAAGTTCTGCTTTCTGAGAATCTCTCCAAGCTGTGAAAATGAAATTATTTTTCGTCATTTTATTTCTGCTGCCATAACAAGAACAGCAGTGAAAAGAATGCAAGAAAGACTATTTCTCTCTTCAAGTAATTCATGTGATAGTACTGGTTTCAACTTACTCCATCTTAAAATATTAATAAGCACTAAGTAAATGCATTTGTGGTGCATTACAGTATTATCTCTTGTGAGAAGTTCTGGAGAATGGAAGGCTTTACAATTTGGAAAGGGACCGAATCACTGGGTCAGATTTAGCTGTATCAGAAGCATTCGAGAGGAGCAAGAAACCTGATGTGCTCCTGCTGAGGACAGCAGACTCATAGCAAAGGCATTTCACAGCCAGCAAGCACGGCTGAACACGGCAGCATCCTGGACTTCTCCAAGCTTAGACATGCTCTTCAAACCCTGCTGCCCTTCCTACTGAAGTAGGAAAGCCTTCCTGGCTTCCCAGTTTTCTCAATTCCAGCTCCATCCTGCTTAGACATACTAGAAATACATGTTTCCTATACACCCAAAGGGTGCAAGTGGGATTTGCCTCCGTGTGTGTTAATATTTACTGGAAAACTACCTGATTAAGAATTCTATAATAAATATGACTTTATTATCACCCTGCAGTATCGGTCAATAGATTTAGATATTAAATCTTTTTTTTCCATGAAAGCTGTGGCGAGAGACAACAAATGGCCTGACATATAATTTCCATCATAAAATGTGGTATTCTTAAAAAAACTGCAAGGAATTTGACAGCCCAAACCATTTTTTTCCCTAAGAGCTAACTAACAGGTACTGTTTTAAGCTTACAGATAAATGAATCTTAATGTTTTCTGTAATTTCTAAAATAATCTTTAGAAGTGTTTAGAAATAGAAAGATCATGAAAGCAAGTAACAAATGCTAAAGAGACTGAATTTTTTTTTAAGTAAAAAAATTGTGCTTGTACATGGTAAATGTACTAACTGCAGTGTATATTTGCAAATATTTTATGAAAAAAAATGGAATAATTGCCATTGTAGGCTATTGTATATTGTAGGCTAATAGTCTAAAAATCTCCTCTCAAATGGCAATGACATTTTCTACATAATTGAATATTACTTCAATTTAAATGTATGTAAATTGTATTTAAATGTACGTAGCTGTAAATTAAAAGAATTAAAAAGAACAACAGCATACACAGCATTAACTTCCACATTGTGTCACAGTCAATGCTACTATTTTTAATGATTTATTGCTATTACCTGGAGTAGAATTTTCCTTGTTTTGCCTTTTGTTCATGCTGCAGCCTCATGTTTTCTAGTTTGACTGGGCTTGGTATGAATCCTATTTCACAGCCTTCTTTTACCAACCGTCCTATCCACCAGTCATTATTAAATTTCTACAGATTAAACAAACAAACAAACAAAAATGTGGTAATAGTCAGAAATACATTAAAAAAATTACACCTTGCAAACTATTAAAATGGTACAGTGCTTAGGAGAAACCTTCTTTCATAGATTTCATGATTCTCCCTGGCTGTTACTTCCACCCATTTCACCATCTTTATTTTCTCTGTTTCACAATCTTTTCTCCTCATACACAAAAGCTGCTTTTCTTCTCCCTTGATGTTTCTCCTTGGTGGACACCCAAGATTTTTTCTGATCTGATCCTACCAACTGCAGCAATTTTTTTTTTTATTATTTTTATTTTTTATTTATTTATTCAATTATACTCAGTTCTCTATTTAAAATAAAAAATACTGCTTATCAAACTCCCCTGCCTCTCTGTGCTCACTAAACTCTTCTGAAATATAACTACATTTTTCTGCTTATACATGCTTTACTGCAATACAACCCATGTGATCCAGATCTCAAATACAGATTCACATCTTCAGGAATGTGCATCTTCAGATAACAAAAAAATATACAATTCTAATTCAGCTATATGAAATATGAGATGACAACTGCTCCAATTCAGTAATATTTATTCATGCACACACAGGGGGTTTTGTTTGGGTTTTTTTAAGAGATCTGTAGAGTGTAACTTTGTATTTTTCCTTTATTAGTTATTCACCATTTTTGGATGAGATTAGATAGCTGTTATGTATGGTCCCATATGCAACACTCAAGGAGTTCCATGGGAATAACTACTGTCAAGTATGAATTTTAGGTAATTTGGATTATTTATGAAACCATTAAGAGAACATCTGAATGGCCCTCTTGAAGGAGGGCCAACAAGATGTTGCCTTCTTGAATCTGAAGCTATGAATTTAGCTATTACAGAGCATGTTTATTCATTTAATAAGTAGCTTTAATAGGCGTACAGTCAGGACTGAAACATAAAATGTGTGGGCTCCCATAAAAAGAAATTAATTTCATAAAGAATACATTGGTGGATCAATGATGCACAAGTGAAATTGCAGCACTTTCTTTCTGGCTACCATAGAAATGCTGCAATGCTTGATACCAATTTGAGATATTAAGCAACATAAAATAAGGATTAAAATAAATGCAATTTTGAGCTCATAAAACATGTAGGGCTCGATATATTCATGCAATGGGATGCCTCTATGAGTAAAAATAACAATGTTAAATAGGGAGTTAAACTGGAATACAATTTTTTCAAAAAGGTATTAGGCTGAAACATAATATTAAAATTATAACCTTCAATTGCAAAATGCTAAGTAAAGATATGCATGTGCATTTATAATATGTTGTAGGATAATATAGGTGAAAGAAGACTATAGAAATTAGGCCAACTAAGGTTGCCATTATATAGAGCTGCTTTATGGTATTACTGAAGTCTGTAGAATTAGAAACATTAACTTGATAAAACAAAGAGATAAATACTTAAAAAAATAACTAAATTAAAATCTGAACAGCCACTACTTTTTTATGCTGTCCTACAGTACAACAGGTGACTATGCAAAACATTAATTTTATTATGCATACAAAATTTTCATAAAAAATAAAACATTTAGAATTCACTCCCGAAAAGTCTCAAAGCTAAATGTTTCAGCATATGAAAAAAAGAGGATAAGAATTTTATAACTACGTACTACCACACATAATAGTTTCTAATTTTATAAAGCAACTGTGGATGTCTTGGTAGGGAGGTGTCGAGCTGTCAAGGTGCTGGCTGGGTGAGTGATTCTCTGTAATTCATCTGTGCTTGAAGTGCAAAGGGAAACACAAGTATGAACTGAACAAAATGCAGAATTATGGCCATACATTAAAGCCCCAAAAGATTCAAGAGTGACTATGATGTAGCTGGATGTTTGTTCATGCAGGAAGCAAGCCTTTATCTTCATATGTACTGCGTTCTAATGAATGTAACCTAATAATAAAATAAATTTCCCTCATACTCAGTCACTGCATTGCTTTTCACCATTGCCCGTGTATATTTTGAACTGAGTTTTTTCTTGTTTAAACTCTCTCAGCTACACAAACTGGAGAACACTCCTCACACACAAGAAGAGGACAGCATTGATCCAATAGGGCATTACCATTCAGTCAAATATTATCAGAGATTAACTCATATTTCTTTATTTCTAGCAACCTGCTAGGTAAGGTACAAAAAAAAAAAAAAAAAAAAAAAAAAAGAGATACTCCATTTATAGTCCATTTTTTTTACATTTTAGATGCATAAATAATTAAATCTTGTTCTCCCAGCTTTAACTATATAGAGAGCACCAAAACACTGAAGGGATATATATCTGGTGGGATACAGAGCACTGGTGAGTGAGCAGGGCATGGTCATAGAAGATGGACAGGGAGGACATGGCTGTAGGGGGAAGGACCACTACTCAGTGCACATTCCTGAAGAGGTTTGACTCACTGCCAAATGCAGGATGAGGGGATTCAAATCTAAATCCATGAGGCCCCTCCCCACTACTCCATCTCAGCAGCTCACCTGGTCCTTTCACAGGGCTCCTTTCACAGCCCAGCTCTGTCCTAGCGCTGGCAGACAGCCAACTTTCCTTAACAGCTTTGAGAGAAAACCAGGTATTTTTAATGGCAGTTGGTGCAGAATGTCTGTTCTATTACACCTGAAGCTGAGAGAACATTTTCATCTACTTTTTCATTCTTCAGTGCTACATGCAGACACAGACAATATAACAATTCAGCTGCTCTGAGCTTTTTGGAGATTCAGAAAAGTTCAGGATTCTTCCTCATTACCTTCTATGCTTATATATGTATCTGAGTCTAAATTGTGCTGTGAGGAAAAATGAGTAAATTGTAACAGAAAATCTGCTAGCACTGTGTTTCTGGTTAATGTGTAAACAGGGGAAAGACTTGATACAGTCTGAGATCATCATAAATGCAGATGGGATGGATGACTATACAATATCATTTAACCAAACTGAGGTGTATTTTCCAGTGCTTCCAGACTCATGAGAATGCTGATGTTTTTCTTTTGCCAGCACTCTGGGCTTATTTGTCTCTACTTTTGTCACAATACAAAGCAGAGCAATTCTTTTACACTATCATAAGCTAGAAAACATACTTTCTTCACTATACACAGTTTGAATCCAATTATCCTTTTTTGTGTGTTTAGCATATATAGAAAGTTATGATCTTTATTGAGTGTGAAGGCACTAAAAGCCCATTGCTATTATTTCCTTACTCTCTGTCCACCTGTATGTCTACCTGTGTATTAGGAAGGTTTCTTGCTTTTGCAAGGCATCTGCACTAGCAGACATAGATTTTCCAGTGTTAGGCTAAGTTGCTCTCTCCTTAAACTAAATTTCTAGTTCTTCTACTATAAATTTCCATTTCCAGATGACCTGTTTTTCTGACAAAATGCAATGAAATATGACCAGAAGCTGGGAAATCTCATAAAATGAGGGACTCATTCAGGAGGGAATAGCAGGCTTGTATGGGAAATTTACCAAGTTATTTGCTTTGGATTGTCTTTCAAGGAGCAGAAAGAACAACACTGTTAAACTTGAAAGTTTTCACATTACACAACACTTTAGCAAATGCAAAGCACCTTTTTCAACAGTTTCTTTGTGCATCTTGGAAGCTATAATTTCTGTAGTTTTACCTTATTTACACAGCATTTGTACAGTATCTTCATATATGAAATGTTATCTTAAAGGTAAGAAATAGTACAACTGTTACTTAAATAGACCCTTAAAGAGAGATGTACTTACTCCTCTAGTTTTACTTACTTCTTTAACGTGAAGAAAATCTTTAGCCTCAAATGAGATGGCCATGCCTGGGACTGGAACATCGTCATCATGAGCTGCACTGTACCCAACATTTGTCCGAACTGCAAATGCAACAGGTTTGGTCTGCAAGACAAAAGATTAACAGAATGAAGAATATTCTTGCCAACACATACATATGTAAAAAGATACACATGGAAGATGATTTTGCAAGTTGTCCTGTTAAAACTTTAAAATTGCGAAGAACAAGCAAAACATCTATGAAAAATGTTATGAAGAATCATACTTACTTACCTCCATTACTTAACATTACATTTTATAGAATACAAGATTTTTCCTAGCTACTAATGGTCTAAATTAATTTGGAGAATGCAAATCAGTAGCTAGAACTTAAAAATCAATTCACTATCTGTACACTATGTTTAGGTCTGATAGTATTGCACAGCAGATCTTTGGCTAAGATTTATCTGAGATTTCTAATCACAATTCTGTACTGTGGTGGCCATGTTTGTGTTACAGTATTTTAAAGAAGTTTGTTTGAATTGGCATGGAGTGTTTTATGCTGCTTTCACAACAATTACTGGGTCTTGATTTCAGAAGGGAATCAGCACATGGGAATCAGATTTCAGATTAATAGTATCTGGAGTTTAAATTGCAAATGTTTACTATTTGCTAATGAACAAAGAGATATAATTTTTTAGAATAAGAAGAGTTAATTATAGCAATTTAAAGATAAAGACATGAAATTCAAACACGGATGTGGCCAAACCTATTGTAGTTTGGCTGCACTGCCTATCTTGCTTACACCAGGAGTGGAAGAAGAATAATGAGGCATCTTTTTAGGCATTCATATCCAAAACTGGGATCTTAACACTGGCACTAAGCAGTTACCTAACCCTGGATGTATGTAAAAATTAAGTGCATCCTCTCTGGTTGAGCTGAAAGTCCCTATGTACTTCCTGTTCTGCAGCACTTGCCCAGAGCCCCCTCCTGCTATAGAGAAGCCATGTGCCAGCCCCTTCAGGGAAATCACAGATTGGGAGGAATGGTGCCAATGGCTGCAACTGACCCCTGAGCTGTAAGTCTCACTGCAGGGTCATTCTGAGAGCATAGTAATGTGCCCTCAGATCCTCAGGTTGCTACCAAAAACCAACCACAGAGAGATTTGCTTGTTCCAGTAATCCATAGTAAAACCTATACCAGCTGTGGTACCAGAGAGTACCAGGATTTTTACAAGTTTTGTTTCCATGAAACAGCTGCAGGAAGAGTCAGTGCCCTCTCTAGACCAGAGCCTCCTGTACAGCTTCTCCTTCCGAGCCCCACCAGTGCTGAACTCCATTCTGGGAGTTAAGCAGGGAGTAAAAGCTGCCACCCAGCCCAACCCAGACTGTATCTACAGAGGGCCCTCTGCTTTCAGAGGTACAACCAGAACAACCTTTATTCTGTCTTGTTTTACACCAAATGGCACCCTATTCTCCCAACAGAGAATATGAAACACCTGGGAACCACAATTGTCCTACAGCAGGCTAAACGTTTAGCCCATCCCAAAATCCTTCACAGTGGTCTTATGATCCAGTCTGTAGTCCCTATGCATTACAGGTGGAAAATATTTTTAAAAACCTCATACTGAGTCTCAGAGGTACTCACAACTGATTGAGGAAGGTGTGACACAACCTTTCATCTTAAAATAGACTAAATTTTCTGCCAGACAACAGTTCTAGCTTAATTAGTCTGTTTCCATCATCACTTCAGCTCAGCTAAAAATATGGCATTTTGCTGAGATGAAAATAATATAAAAAATAATTATTTCCTATGTAAGGAATTGCTTCCATTTATTCTCAAAAAAGAGGACATGTAAATGCATCTCCTATTTCATGACATGAAACCTGAATACCAGAAACCAAAAATTGTGCTGCATTTTTCTCATTACCAAAAATCCTTGCCTGTTCAACCCAGAATTACACTGAACAACTGCATAGTGCTAGAGGAAAGAAGCCTGCCACATTAAAATACATGATAAAATAATTCTAAAGACAATATCATGACACCTAACCTGGAAACGACAGTTGGAAATTAAGGGAGAGAAGGTTTCCTGCTGCTTAATTTAGGTCTAATGTGCTGTAAAAGCCACAGGGTTCCAATGAAGCAGATTTCAAGCTCCTTAAGTAGGCCTGTATTTGAATGAACTACAACAAATATTTTACATCTAAGTGCATATTCTAGGAAGGATTTTTAATTTAGACAGAGAAACAATGAGATTTTTCATAACAGTGGGGTCAAGGGAGTCTCTGTGTGAAATGAAACATGCAGTTTCAGAAGAATAAATTTTGCAAAGGGGTTGCAGAATGGGCTCCATGTTTATGTAGTATTCTGGATCCATATATGTATTTGTACAATGACATTGTCACTAAATTATTGGAAAAAAAGATGCTACAATATTCCATCTGTTCTTTCTTCCAGAATTAGTGGAAAAGATCTTAAGGAAGGTTGAGTAGAAGGACTCTAATGACTGAAACTGGAACCATTTACACAGCCCCTAATTTCAACTGGAAGGCCTATGACAGACTAAGGAATTAAATACAGCCGAATATATTTAAAGGTTGAAAAACCTGGCTATGATTTTTCCCCATGTCCCCATCATACTGCCTAAAAGTAGTATCTTACTGATTCTGTTTTCTCACAACAATTTTTTTCTTTTTCAGTCTGGTTGTCTTTACCTATGCATTTACGTATTTATGCATGAATCACTTCTTCCTTGCTGTCCTCTTGTAACAGTGTCATAAATATTATGGCTACAATCCACTGCCTATTTAAATATCCATCTCCCAACTTTTAAAATAACACATCTTTCAAGACTTTAACAGAGTTTAACATCTTTCTTGGAATTTAGTCACAATGGCTAATTGCTTTTCTTTCCAGGTAATCTTCTAGAAAAAAACTAAATCATAGAATCACAGAATGGTTTGGGTGTGAATGGACCTTAAAGGTCATCTAGCTCAAACCTCCCTGCATGGACAGAGAAACCTCCCATTAGACCATTAGGCTTAAAGCCCCATGCAACATGGCTTTGAACACTTCCAGGGGTGAGGCAGCCACAACTTCCCTGGGTAACCTGTTCCAGTGTCTCACCATACTCACAGGAAAAAATTTCTTATTAATGTCTAACCTAAATGCACCCCGTTCCAGTTTAAAATTACTCCTATCGCTACATGGCCTTGTAAAAAGTCCCTCCCCAGCTTTACTGAAGGCCCCCTTTAGGTACCAGAAGACTGCTACAGGGTCTCCCCAGAGCCTCCTCTTCTTCAGGCTGAACAATGCCAACTTTGTCAGTTTGTCTTCATAGGAGTTGTGCTCTAGCCCCGTGATCATCTTCATGGTCCTCCTCTGGGATTTCTCCCACAGCTCTATGTCCTTCCTGTGTTGAGAGCTCTGGATCTGGACATGAAACTCCAGGTGGGGTCTCACGAGGGCACAGTAGAGGGGGAGAATCACTTCCCTTGATCTGCTGGCCATGCTGCTTTAATGCAGACCAGGACGCTGTTGGCTTTCTGGGAGGCAAACACACATTGCTGGCTCATGGTGAGCTTCTCAGCCAACACCTCCAAATCCTCTTCCTCAAGGCTGTTCTCAATCCATTCTCTGCCCATCCTGCATTTGTACTTGGGATTGAAGGTGCAGAACCTTACACTTGGACTTGTTGAACCTCATCAGGTTTGAATGGGCCCATCTTTCAAGCCTTTCAAGGTCCCTCTGGATGGTCTCCCTTCCCTCTAATGTGCAGACCAAACCACACAGCTTGGTGTCACCAGCAAACTTGC
The DNA here is from genome assembly GCF_036169615.1 of Heliangelus exortis. NCBI lineage: Eukaryota > Metazoa > Chordata > Aves > Apodiformes > Trochilidae > Heliangelus > Heliangelus exortis. Next base: position 20,389,505 of record NC_092423.1, read on the forward strand.
CAAGGGTGCACTGGATCCCATCATTCATGTCCTTGACAAAGATGTTAATCAGTACCAATCCCACTACCAACCCTTCTTAATTTACAATTTATGAGTACTATGTGAATGGCTATAATAAAATAAACAGTAATTTTTAATGCATCGATTTTTCTTTCAACTAGAAAATCCTGTTGCTGTTGGAATATGCTGCAGATGTTACTCAATAGATTTAGGTCATATACAGAGCTTGATTACATTTTCACTGTGCAACAGAAAAAGTTCAAATCAAATAATGTTTTAAAAATACAAACAAAACTCATAAATGGATAAAATTAATCCTTTAACAGGACAAATATGTAGAAAAATATATATAGCAAGAGGAAATGGTCTAGATGAGTTTACTCGATGTTCTTATTTGCTACCATTCCATTAGAAAATGATAGTCACAATTTTTTAAAAATATAAATCACAAACAAAAAGCAACAGCTGGCTTAACTCATTGTCTTAGGCATTTTTTTCAAACTCTGAGCTCTTCCAGTATACTGCAAGAGGAGTTAAGGCACATAAGTCAAATTTCTGGACTCCTATATGGGAGAAAAGTATGTGAATGCCAGGCAGACATGTCCCTTAATAAATTCATCTTGTCATTATATAGATGAATTGTTAAACAGGGTTTTAAGATATGATTATTCATTCATTATTACAGTTCTGAACATGCGTATTTATGAGAATGATCACCAAAAAAAAAAAACCAAAACAACTTGGTGATTCCTTAGCATCAACTTGAAAACATCACAGTGTTGATGCAACACAGATATATACACTTCCTAGCACTTCAAATTTCCATCTTATTCAACTTCTCTAGAATATTTTCAGTTGTTATTAGCACACATTTACTTCACAGAAAAGACAAGAAACTATTACAGAACTAGGCATGCCACAAAGAAAAGAAGTAGTCACACAGGTACCAAATTCAGTACCAAATTAGTAGTCACACAGGTAATGAATTAATTATTTCCCTTAAAAATAAAAGATAACATAAATTACTGGGGTTTAATAGTAGTTTTAAAACTCACAATCTTCCTGAATTTAAAATTACAGAGTAACAGAATTGATGCTTTCTATGCTATTACTCATTTCAGTACTGAAAATACAGATATGAGTAAGCACTGAATTTTCAATTCTCCTAAATAATGCTTCATCATTAAGGAGTACAGAAGGAATAAATCATTCATTGTTATTAAGATGATTTTTTTTTTTTTTTTTTTTTTTTTTGGTAATGCATAGTAAGCCCTCATTGTAGAACTGTATCTCGGAACAAGAATGGAAATATTAAGGACAAATCTTTGCCAAACACTGATAGTGGGGTTAATTTGCTTGCCTATCCTTTCTCACATTTGCCATATCCTTCTAGTGAGTGTCCAAAAAATGTTCAACAGAGTACTGTGACTTACTCTTAACAGTACCAGTGGATGGAAGGCTTCAGGTTGACTGAAGACTTTAACATCTCTGCTGCATTACAATGAACAGATATCTTCAGCAAATTAATGTCCTTGACATAATTACAAGTGATCTAAAATTTCTGATTAGAGGGCAACACCCAACTACTCAAGAAAAAAAGAACTCCAGAACTATCTTAACATAAAAGAAATGAAGCAGGTAAGAAATCCTCTGTAATTTTCTGCTATCAAAAAATTAATACAAAAACTGAGTAGAAAAACAGAGCAGAACACTCTATAGATATTCTCAGAAACCTTATGTCCCATTTTAGACACTTATCATACTGCCAGAAACAGAGACTGAATTACCATGGGATTAGACAACAATAATTCATCTAATTGAATATTTAAAACCAATTAATTTATAAGAGTTAAATGCTAGCCTTTTCACATAAATAAATAATTCTGAAAGTGTCATAGAACTGTAAAATTAACTACTTTTTACTGTCTTGAACTACATTGTCTGAGCTAAAAAAAACTGAGTTGTTACGTAATTAGGGCCTGTAATTACGTAAACTTTTTTATTTTTCTTAACACATGCACATATATATTTTAAAATATATCAAGCATTTTCTTATATAGTCTACAGTTCTATATAGTCTAGAGTTCTAAAATTAGACTGGGTCAGAACAGTTAAGCACTTTCTGTTCTTTCTCTAAATCTCCATGAAAATGTGAGAGCAGTTCAGTAATCAGTTAATCCGCAGGCTGGACTACAAGGATAAGACACTCCCAGATGTTAAACAGTTTAACATTTCATCTCTCTCAAGAGAAACAATGCAGCTTGAAAAAGTTGACTTATTTTTAGAATGAACATTTCCACCTTGTTTTCCTTTTTCCTTGCTGTGAAAATACAATATTAAACAGATCAAATAACTTCACAAGGAAAGTGAAGCTCTCCAAAGCTTCCAAACCATGGACATTATAACCAAACCATGAACATTACCACCATCTGTACCAATGGGGCAGCAGGGAACACACTCTGAAGTGAGATTCTCAATCAAACAATTTCAGCATCTGAATTTAGCTGAGAATATAAATCAATGAAAACATAGCCACCAATTGTTAAACCAACTTTGGCTGTAGACCTTTGGTAACAAACATAAACTGAAGCTGGACTACGAGGACTTTACTTAATTTTCTCTTTTTTTCCATTTATATCTCCCTTCTTCCTTTTGGTCATAGGTTACAAGTTATACTCACGCACTTTACATCTTCACTCTAACCCTCAATACTAAGTCAATGCTATTTACAGCATTATTATCATCTGTTACTTATAATCCCTCACTCTTGTGTTATGAGTAACTTGTGTTCAACACATACATGAACATTTGCACATTTTATCAGTCCCAGACACTTTGTTCATTTGAACGATTTTGCACCTGCTTGGCTGAATATGTGTTCAAGAAATATTTCACACAATAAGAGCAAAATAATACAATCTGTTTTCTAGTAATGTCCTAAAAACATGATAAGACCCTTTTTTTTTCAATGAATCATTTCAGATGTTTTATTCTGTGCCATAAACCCAGCAGATGCAGCCTATGGGGATTCCAGCCAAGAAGGCAAATTTTCTGACACAGAATTTGTTCACAGAAGAGGTCATCTCCCTCACGGCCACTAATTTTGGGAATGTTGCTTGAAATCTGAGGCATCTCTATTCCCCATCCATTACCGTAACATAGCAGGAAACCAGATCACAGCATTCTTCAAACCATTTACACCTGAGGCTCTTAAGCTGTCCTATGGAAAGCAATATCTCTAGAGCTACAGAAATACAAGCAAGGCTTAAGGCTACCTTTATGTTCTTCAGCAGTGTATGATGAAAATCTAGAGTCTCTGATCCATCTCATTTTTCACTGTATTACAACACTCCCATGGGAGGGAGAGGTGCATGACATTGTGTTGAATAAGTTTGGAAGGGCTTTGGTGAGAAGCTGATGGAAGCTTCCCCATCTCCAAGCTGGACTCACCTCTTGCAAGGCTGAGCCCATCAGCAATGGTGATAATGCCTTGGTGATAAAAATATTTAAGAAGGGTAAAAGGAAATGGATAAGTGAAGGGAGAGAGGAAGGGAGAGAGGAAGGGAGAGAGGAAGGGAGAGAGGAAGGGAGAGAGGAAGGGAGAGAGGAAGGGAGAGAGGAAGGGAGAGAGGAAGGGAGAGAGGAAGGGAGAGAGGAAGGGAGAGAGGAAGGGAGAGAGGAAGGGAGAGAGGAAGGGAGAGAGGAAGGGAGAGAGGAAGGGAGAGAGGAAGGGAGAGAGGAAGGGAGAGAGGAAGGGAGAGAGGAAGGGAGAGAGGAAGAGAGAGAGGAAGGGAGAGAGGAAGGGAGAGAGGAAGGGAGAGAGGAAGGGAGAGAGGAAGGGAGAGAGGAAGGGAGAGAGGAAGGGAGAGAGGAAGGGAGAGAGGAAGGGAGCAAGAGAGGAATGAGATGAGAGCAATACCTGATCAGAGACATGCAGATCAGTGAGAAATGAGGGGAGGGACTTTCCAGAGCAGAGGTTCCTCTGTAGCTCATGGTCAGATGGCAGGCTGTCTCTTGCAGCCTTAGAAGAAGCAGATCTGGATCTTCAGACTGTGAAGGTCCACAGGGGAGCAGATGTGGAAGACCTGATGCCAGGGGAGGCAACTTCCCAAAGCAGGCCATGACTCTGCAGGCAGCCCACACTGGAGCAGTCTGTTCCTGAAGGACTGCACCTCAAGGGAGGGACTCCTGTCAGAGGGGTCTGTGAAGGACTTTCTCACATGGGATGGACTCCATGTTGGAGTAGGGAAGGAGTATCAGGAGTCCTCAATGGAGGAGAGAGGAGTGGTAGAAAACAGAATGTGATGAACCGACCATAAATCCCATTCTCTGTCTCTTTGTGCCATTGAAAGGAGAAAAGGTAGAGAAATAAGGAGCAAAGTAATTTGGACCTGAAAGAAGGAAGGGGGTGGGGTAACGTATTTTTTTTTAAGGTCTGGTTTTGTTTTCTCTTTGTCCTGCTGTGATTTGATTGATGATAATTTAAATTTATTTTTTCCCCCCCAAGTCAAGTCTGTTTTGCCAGTGACCATAATTGGTGAGTGAACCCTCCCAGTGCTTACCTCAGCCCATGAGCTTTTATACTTTCTTCTCCCCATCCCACAGTCAGGGGCAGAAGTGAGTGAATGGCCACACAGTGCTTTGTTGCTGGCTGGGCCTAAACCACAACAAGCACTTCCATCAGTTCAGATGAAACCAGAATGCTGATCTGAACGCATCGTTTATGACGGCAATGTCAGCTAAGTCAAGAGCTGACTCAGAATATGACTTCAGTTATCATTTTGACAAAGTGCTGTCGAAGCTGGCACTGTGTTAAAGCTCAGAAAATATGTCTCAAAGCAAGTCTCCTCCCTCACTGTTGATACATAATGCTACGCATCCTTCATCATATCCACTTTTCACAGATGCCTGTAACCTTATCCTGAAAGCAAGGAATTGTTTTTCTCTTGTATAATGTTTGTCTCTAGAAACACTACCAGGTTTGCGTTCATGAAAATTTAAATCACCCCACAAATCTTTTCATCTGAAGAAAGTTGATACTACTCCTGAACTTTTTATTAGTGATCTTGGTATGGAGTAAATATATCAAATGATGACCTATGTTTTGCACTATTTCCAAGACTAGCCCTATATATCGTGTTTGGGTCATAAGCCAAATTAATACCTCACTAGGGACAAAGACAAATAGCAATGTGATATCCCTTTAACCATCATATTAAAATGCATCACTTTATTTTACCTTGCTATTGATTGAAAGTAAAATATATAAAGCAAAAGCAGTTCAAAACATAGATATTCCACAGGATTATGTGATTTTAATTACTGTTTTAAAAGTATACAGTGATATGAGGTATGTGCTGTCACAAAAGAAGCTCAAGAGTAGAAAAATAAACAAAAAAAAACCCCAGAAGAATCATAGAACTGTTTTGGTTGGAAAGGACCTTGGGATCATCAAGTCCAACTACTAACTTAGCACACTGACAAGTCCATCTCTAAACCATGTCCCTAAGCACCATATCTACAGGACCTTTACATACCTAAAGGGATGCTGACTTAACCTTTTCCCCGTGCAGCCTTCACTGTGAAGAAAGTGAAGAAATTTTTCTTCAGTGTGAAGAAATTCCAGTGAAGAAATTTTTCCTAATATCCCATCTAAACCTCCCTTGACACATCTTGTGGCAACTTCTTGTTCTATTGCTTGTTACTTGGCAGAAGAGATCAATACCCACCTTACTACAGCTTCCATTCAGATAATGTCTTCCCTGAGCCTTTTCTCCAGACTAAACCACCCCAGTTTCCTCAGCTGCTCCTCATAAGACTTGTGCTCTAGACAGATTCACTGCCCACCTTTGGAACCTTCCCATTTTAATATTTTTCTATTTTGTACACAAAGTTACACAACTTAAGAAACAAAAATCAAACCCACCTGAGTTCACTAGCAATTCTTAGGAAATGTATACCCTAGATGCTGATTACTGCTGCAGCTTCATTACAACTAAGTGTCCTGTCTCTAAAAGCCGCATCTACTCAGCAATCTTACTGCTAAGGAAACAACAGCTCATGGATGTTCCAACAGAAAATCAGTGTATACTTGCTGTCACTATAAGTAGCAATCAATAATATGACTTCCCAGCAAGGATTTGGCCTTCTTTTATTGGTGTGGGTGTACGTATCAAATAAGTCTGGCTGCAAGAAAGAATGACAGAATAATTGAGGTTGGAAGGAACCTCTGGTGTCACCTAGTCCAAGCCCCGCCCAAAGCAGGTCTAGTTAGATCAGACTGCTCAGGCCCGTGCCCAGGTGCACCTCAAGGACAGACACCACAACCTCTCTGTGCATCCTGTTTCAGTATTTGACCACCCTAATGTTAAAAATCCAAACAGGAACGATTGTTTGCTCATTTATCTGTAAGTGACATACATAAAAATACAATGGACAACAAGTACTGGATTTTATGCACCAGCACAAGGAAAATGAATTGTTATCCTCAGTGAAAATCGCCAATTTTCAGTTTTCGTTGTAAGTGATATAAAAAAGGGTTTTTTTAACTACTAGGCTTGGGGTTTTCTGTGTGTGTGTGGCATATATGATTTCAACTTAAGGCAGCAATTGTACTACCTTCCTACAGCAGATAGCACTGACCCCATAAGCATCTAATGCCTGAGGCTCAAGTCTTGTGCTAGTGCTTGTCTGTGCAAGCTGCTGTAATCAGCACTTCCAACAAAGCAAAGGAACTGAAAAACAAAAGCACAGTGGGAGAGAAAATCACAATAAAAATGTAGCTAATAGGCAGCCACTTGAGTACAATGGTGCAATGAAATTCAAACTGCTCTGAATTATTAAGGCTTTTGATAGCATGGATCTCTCCTGAGGGATTTGGAAGACAAGCGGTCAGCCAGAACATGTAGTTATGGAGCCAAACTTTGTAATTTCTCAGTGCCTGAGTCAGTAATTCGATTTCAGTATATTTTATCATCTATTTCCAAAAGCAAGGCAATATGAACTATGCCCATCTATTATTATGAGTGCTTGCACTGCTCTCTTACAAAGGGCTGCCTCACCAATTTCTTGCCTAGGGAACACTGCATCCACTGCACTCCAGAGCCTAACATCAACATACAACCTCCCACAAGAGTGACCAATGAGGAGAAATCCCCATTCCAAAAGCCAACACCTTGGTCAACCTTCCTCTTGAAATGCCTAAGCATGTTTAAGGGTCATTACACAGAAATTCAGCTATTAAAGATCCAGGTACTTGGTATCCCTGCTACTGCAATGCCTGCTCTCAAAAGGAAAATGTAACACATCCAGCTGGTACAAGAGAGTCTGCCGGATCTCTTTTTTTGTTAATAATAGGTAGGCTTAAGAGAATTTTTTTTGTTGTCTCATACTCTCTAGAGATCCTTTTGTTACTATTTTAGCTCATCTTCACACACAGCTTGAAAGTCATGCTTCCTATTTCCTTTTACGAAATCCTATCTGAATAGAGAGTCACCAATGTCGGTTTACATTCAGCTCAGGAGGCAGCAAAGACTGAAATAGCTTTAGTGACGCACACAGAGCTTTCTCATTTAAGCAGGGTCTTTTTTTTTATTGGAGCATAACACCTCAAACTCATCCCTGGCTGTGTGTTGTCTGCAGGCAAGTGTGCCAGAGAGGTGGCTCTTCGGCACCACCCACTTGGGGAGCTAATGGGAACAACTGGAACCAGGCACAGCTGAAGAAGTCTGTTTGTTCTTTCTGAAAACATGCTTGTTCTGGCAGCAAAAGCCAGTAGATGAAAACTGTCATTTGCAATAAAAATACTGTGCAGGGATTTCAAGTTCTTTTTGTCAATGTCACAAGTGAGGACATTTTATGCTTATGAGACATTTTAAGCTTATGAGACAGCATTTTAGTGAATTTTAGCTTTTTGGCTAAACTGAGGTTTGCAACGAGAAAAGATCTGGCAGTAACATTTTCAGGTTATTCATAGATAAAAACTCCTAGGGAAAAACATAAATCCATGAAACAGCAAGCTAAAGTAATAACTGAGCAATGCAGTGATTGGTTAAAAATGAAGATACAATTATCCAAAGCTTCTGAAAAAGAGGCATAGCATTATATATATTACTTATAATATATATATAATTAGTCTTAATTCAGTATAATGCCTGCAATTTGTATTGCTAGTTCCAGTACTTAAATAATTTTGCACTTCGTTTTTCCAATTTGATCAGAAAGTCTCTATGCTAAAGCCAAAAGTTAATGTTCTTAAAATGTTTCACTTTTGCATAATATATTAAGCATGTGTTTTTCAAGAAACTATGCTGAAAACATCTTCATTAGACAAATACATTTTTTAGCTAGACTGCTCTATTTCCAGAAGTTAAGAGCAATATATGATGATATTTTTGAGTTTGAAAAGTCAAATATTATCTCTTAACTAAAAAGCTGAACAAAAACTGAGAAGTTATATCAGTACATTGTAAACAGCTGACTCAATGCTTCTGACCCTGCTACATGATTACATTTTATGGCTATAGCTGATGTGATCCTACACTCCTAGTGATCACCTCTGTTCCTGTAGGTCTTGCACTGCCTCAGATCCTTGCCACATACAAATTCAAACGGAATCTCTACTTCAAATCTCCCTGACATCCTAAATACAGAAGACAGAAATTATAACACATAGAACATACACCTTAAGCTGCGTGAAAAGAACACTTACAAAAGCTGAAAGTTAAACGTCCCAGAATTAGAAGATGTTAAAATGGAGGTACTTACAGCCTAGGAGAACAGTGGTGATGTTTTAACTTAGCCCTCACTATGTAGTACAGCCATTAACTTAATCATAGCATCATAATCATTCAGGTTGTTAAAGACCTGTAAGATCATGCAGTCCAACTTTTACCTGGTTCTACTAATCAGATGGGCTCTACCAGCCCACTGCCAAACCATGTTCCTAAACACTGTATTTATACAATTTTAAAATATAATCATATATCCTCTACCACCTCAGCACTATATCTTACTTGCTGATGTATGAAACACAAGAAGTTCTCTATAGTATCCTATACTCTTCTGATGCTTTTTTTTTTTTTTTTTTCCAGCACAGAGTGAGGCTTAGCTAATTCAAGAGACAAATCGTCTCTAAGGGATGATTTATCTCTTTTAAAATGCATAAAACACCTTTTGCCTCTGTCTCTCCACCAAGTAGGGAAATAAAGCATTGATCCCTATTCTTCCAGCCTTGCCAAATCCTCAGTGATACGAATGAAACAGACAACTCAGTGATACGAATGAAAAGTTTCTTAAATTTTTCACTCAAAATTAATGGAAACTCAAGATCTCAAACTGTGACTTAGCTTCCCAGCTGCTATGCTGTGAAGACACATCAGAAGCATTCAGAAGCTTCTGCATAAGGCCCCACAAAACCAAGTCATCATTATAGACTTCTATCTTCTTAATACGCAATAAATATAACACTAGGCCATAACAAGACAGAGAACAAGATGGGATAACCAGAGTAGTAATTAGCTGCTTGATTATATAGTAGAAATTACAGAATTACATGGGAAGAAAAACTAAGCTAGCACATATCACCTTACATCTTTAATTTTCTATCTTTGGAGTCACTGATATTGCTTATTTAGTATTTTTTAACTTGATTTTTTGTGTATGTGTGCATATGCAGTTTTCTATGTTTACATAAAACATACAACGGAAAGATCCATTAAGTAATACTTTTTTAGTGTCACTCTGACATTTTCATAAACCATCAGTACAACTCAGATCTTTAAACCCACTGCCAAAAACTTGCTGCAGTTTCAATTACAGAATTTAAAGACTGCAAATTCCATAAGAGCAATTGCACTAGAGTTGAGGCACACTGTGGCTATGCTCTTCTCCAATGTTTGCTGAAAGCAGAACAACTGTGAGATTTGGAAATGAGATAATATGAAAAATGTAGTTTTATCTGAAATTTTTCAATATTTTTTAAAAATAAAATTAAGCCAAAGCTGATATGAAACATATGACAAACAAAAGATGAATTTGACATCACTACCTTTACCTATTATAATCCTCCTCTAATTATTGCAATCCTCTTTTTGCAAAATGCTCATCTTGGGTCTTCAGCCTGGCCCTCACTGTGGCAAGGCACATCTGGGAGACCAGTAAGTTATTACCTCCTCCCTTTCTATTTGCATGAACAACCTCTTTCCTGGAACATTTAGCACCAGTAGAGCAGCTGTTGCACAGCAATTATTCCACACTGTCATAGAAAGAGTCATGGCCTTGCCCATATGTTCTGGAGATTCCTTTTTCGCCAGAAAAATCCCCCAAAGATTTAGAATTAAGTTAGCACAGCACTTGAGCTGTTCTAACATAAGCCAGGAACCAGGCAAAAGCAAGCAGGGTACAAGCAACATATGAGTGGCTAAAAGAAAGCTTTGGGCTATTTTTTATATGAGCAATGCCAAGAGCAGCCCATAATTGTGGCCTAAAGATTTAAGAGAGTTCTCATTCTGATCCAGTCCAAAACTGCTCTCTCACAGTAAAGAGTTAGAAACAAAATTATTTCAATTTAGTATTTCCTAATATTCTTATTTACTTTTTTAAAGCTATCTCATTTGGATACCTTGCTTGGAGCACAAGATAAAACAGGTTTCCTGGTGGGTGTATGAGATGCAAGAGTGGAGTGCTGTGATGATGATATCCTTACATAATATATTATACAGCTGGTGCACAGCTAGTCATCTAGCCAGCAGATGAAACACTAGCTGGCAATAAAACCCTCTCTTATTATAGCTGTAAAACTGTTAAGGCTTAATTCTGGGTTCTACGAAGCAAGAGTTATTACAAAAGCATGAAATAAAGTGACACAGGATTCCATAAATTTCATCATTGTAAGAAAAAGAGACACAGCATAAAAAGGCAAAAGATCCATAAGAATTCTAATTTGGCTTTCTAGACATTTTTAATTTACTCTATTTTCTTCAGCTCAGTGGACTGAATTTTCTGGGGTTATGCAGGTACGTGGTCCTTTAGGGTGAACCAAAGCAACTGGAGCATCCCATGCTCAGTCTTATCAGGGAATCAACTTGAGCAAGACAATACACAGCTGCCTATCTATACACAGTTGTTCTATCCACAGACAGCAGGTAGGTACTGAGAATGGAGCCAAACATGGTCAGAGTAACACCTTTGAATGTTCTAGAAACAAGCAGGGAAAACAAAATAAAAAGGGCTCTTATAGGTTTGTTTCTAATCAATTGGTAGAACCTGTGGAAAGAAACAAGCCCTCACAAAATGGAAAAAACCAGCAAAAGTGAGGAAAGAGTGTCAACAGGAGAATGAATGCAGTGGTCTCTGGGAAAGCAGATTTCAATATACTTTCAGTGTATTCTCAAGTATAACTGCTTCCCGTGGGAAGCAGTTCTCAAGTTAAAAATTAGTTCAGGAAAGTGACAGGCCCTGAGTGAAATAATATTAAGGGCACAAGCACAAACTAACCTATATGAAAAGAGGGTACATAACCTGAAACCTAGGAAAGAATACTAAAGAGGAAACCACTATGAATGTGATAGAACCAAGAAATAGTGAAAAATCAGTGTAAAATTATATATAATTAGTTAGCAATATTAAAAATACTCCCTTCTGCTTTTATTGTATATTAATAGCAAAAATCATATCAGAAGCTCTCTCACCTAAAGAAAAAATCTGAACTTCAATATGCCAGACAAATTAGAAATACAATTCATATTTTGTTGAGTCTTCCGTTTTTAAAATATTGTTAAACTTTTTAAAAAGTTTAATCAAACTCCAGCTATAGCATATTTTGCTCTGTCTATCTTTGAGTGGGGAAAAGTGAGCAGAACAAATGGAAAAGCAATCAACCTAACTTGAGTTTCTGGAAAAAAACCACAACTAGAATAAAAACCTTATGCAGAGAAAGCAGAATTTGACAAGGAAAACCTCTGTAACCAAATGCATTACACGGCCTTAATTTCTTTCTATAGGAGAATACAGACAGCAGAGAACACTCTCTCTGCTGGACTGACTGAAGCTCTGAACTTTTTTTTCTGACAGCCTCATTGACAAGCTCAAAAGTATTGCTGAAATAAGGGGACTGGCACAAAGGATTTGATAAGCAATAACTATTGCTCGCAAATATGGAGGATGGATTAATTAATTTTCTGCAGCTTTGTATTCCTTGTCCATTACTATTCAGTGTTTCCATACAGTATTTGGATGATGGCATACAGAATGTGCTTCTTTAATTTACAAATATTACTGAACTGGAGGAAACTAAAACAACTGTGGAAGAAAGTAGGAAGACTTTGAAACTGTCTTTCTAACCAGAAGAATGTTCCAAATGAAACCACAATTTCGTCAGGGAAGCTGCAGTTGACCAGACAACACTCCTCAACTCAGAACAGTATGTTTTAACTGACTCAATGGTTGTCCTAATGACAGGATTTAAGGACTGGATCACAATGAGAAGTGACTGTCATATATGTGTGAAAGACAGTACCCCATGGAGGATGACTAAGGCCCAAAAGATCATTCTCTGTCTGTTTCACTACTTCCACTTGCTTGCTTGCACACGTTGGATTCACATAGTCACCAGCACAGCTCATCTCTTCTCTCTTGCATGTCTCATCCTACTGTTTCTATACACAGAGATCTTGATAGTGAATTAATTTTTACCTACTTTTTGTCACCAAAAAAATCAGATAAGTTCTACATATATATGTATTTCCAGTACTCTATGAACTCCTTGTGTGCTTATCAAAGTGGCATCTGAGTTCTATGTATTAAAATTCATAAAAGCATTTAGGTTCAGCTCACAATGGCCATACACAGACACAGGGAGAAGCATGAAAAAAAGACAACCCAGAGTGACAAAAGTAAATATTTTTTTTTCTTGGATGCTAAAAGAGGCAAGATGGGGTTTATTTCCATTAAAAAAGTTACTAAGTTGTTGGCCAGAAAACAAGCCTTAAAGAAAAGACCAACCCTCCTCAGGGCAGAAGTCACCTTGCTCATTTCAAGTTTTTTCAAGTTAGTGAAGTTTTCCATGCTACTTTTAGGGTGTTTAGGGAGTTTTGAGCAGAATTCAGGTTCAGATTTCAGCAAGTTATTGTGGTAAAAGGAACAAGTGAGGACCATGGCAAAGGAACTGCCTCTCCAGAAATGACAGGCAAGACCTTGTGTGCAGGCAGATTGATCCTACAAGAGCTGAATGAGGCCTATTTGCTGCAGCTGCTGCTCAGTACAGATGTTGATAGTGCTAACTGCAGTGGGTGAACTATTGAATATAAACCCAGGAGAGATAGAAGGAGATGGAACCCAGGTATCTTGCATAGTGGATCTGTTACATCATCTTCTGGGGAGGAGCAAGAAAGTACACAAGCCAAGCACCTGGATATTCAGACAAGCCACATCATGAAATGTTACAAACTACTTCACTGACAGAGAGATTTAGCTTCTAGGTAGTATGGGAGCTTGGAGAGATATGGAAAAGAGGGGACCTCATGAAGGGTTCTGGATGACCCCAATGGCACTAAGCTTTTTCACAGATACAAATAAGTATTAACTATTAACACTTTAATATATGAAAGCTTTGCCTACTGTAGGAAACTGAGTAGAGAGAAACAGTAATGTCCTGCCTCAACAGTCAAACACAAGGCTCTAGATGTATTTAAACATGCCTCCAGAGGATGTAGATCACACCAGTTCATTCTACACCAAAAAGAACTCCTGACTGTGCTATAGTAACCCCAGAGTACTACTGACTAAGTTTTGGGCAAATAAAACTGTAAGGAGGAAAGCTGCAGAACCAATTACAGTTTATGTGAACATCTGGGAAAATAGCAAAGAAAGACAGGGAGGACAACATAACACTTGGGCATCTTTTGTGATTGTAGAAGTAACACATGAATCATCAGCACTGAAGTTGGCTGAAGGTGAAGTACAGAACTCTTCCTGGTGTGGGAGGCTGCCACACAGGCTGACAGGTGTGGGAGGATGCATGCCTTGGTGGCATACACACTTGACCTGGAAAGCAGAGGCCAACATCCCGAAACCTGCAAGGAAAAGGATCAGATTAATGCTGAAGAGACAGCATTAATCCAGGGACACACAGGGAGCAACCTGCAGAGAAGAAATATCACTGTAGTATGTCAGGTAGCAACTTACTGAAGCACGGCAAGTGTCTCATGCTCCCCATCCTTCCTGACAAGAGCAGCCAGGGGGGCATGAAAAACCTGTACCCTGGCAAGTTCAGCCCTAGGTGTCTGGATTGGCCTTGGTTGTGCTCCCAGGGCCAGAAGCAACTGCTAGCTGGGCAGCAAGTCTGCCACCCTATCAGTCAATTTGGGGCTATCTGTTACATCAAACTAAGAAAAAAAAATATTCCCAGTAGAAATCCTATTGTTGCCATTTGTTTGCACTTTTGCAATTGGAGATACAAAACAAAACACCATGTAACTTTTCTCATCAGCTGCAGCTGTAAATTGATTTGCTGTATTTATTCTCTTTTTATAGAACAAGTCAAAGGCAAAAGGTATAAACTGAGTTTAGGTTGAAAGTAACAGTTTTATCCCCCCTTTTTTGTATTCCAACTCAGTATAATGTGTTCTGGCCATGCAACTCAATGTTCTCATAAATACCCAGCAGCTAAATCCCTTCTGATTTATCAACACCAGTATTATTTACTGACACCTCTTTAGTTTTCCTACACAGGAAATCATCCATTTCTGAATTCAGGAGTAAGAGAGTATTGTTTTCATATTGGTCTTTGTTTTAAAAACCATATTTTTATTTGCTTCTGACATTCAAAAGCACTAGAATTATGAGAAGCCAAAGAAAAAGTGTTTCTGAGTCTTCTACACTGGGTGTCTAAGGGAATGAGGCTCCCAACATCTACACAGAGGCTGTGTATGACTGTGCTATGGTGCTCACCTGTGCAGCCATCCCACCATGACCTATTCACTCAGTCTATTTCCAAATTTGATAGAGTAGAAATCTACACATAGTAAGCCCTCTTAAGATTTGTGACAATAGGTGAGCAGGAAAAAGCAAAAAAAGTTTAAACAGTGCAAGTAAGTAACACACATCACCTGCAGTTTGCAGTCAATCAAAGGCACAGAAAAGGAGAATTTGAGTGTAGTACTGGAGAACTCCTTTGTTTTGATGATAGTACAGTAACATGACAGCCTTGACAAAGAGAAAGTCAGTATGAAAAAGGATCCAGGGTTCACAAACTACATTTATTATCTTAAATATCAAACTAAGTATCAAATTTGACAAAAGGTAACAGTCTGAAAAAGTTTGTTCTTTCAAGTCACCTGTGAGAGTGTTTCTCTGCCCTGTGTTACAAGAAGCCTTACCAGACCATACTGTCTTTCACCAGCTTAGTGCATTATACCACATTTGAATCATTAGCACTGAAACCAACCAATGAACTCCTTAAGAAGCAGAAACTGTAGCTGACCCAGTAACCCTTGAGAGGCTTAGGAAAATCTTAGAGCCTTTAAAAGCACAGCAGACACAAGCACTCTGCAGATCCTCCATCATAAATATCATTTCCTCCCTGGAGGGAGAAAATCCTACCACTCCAGTGAAAAGACATTGGAAGACACGTTCTCTTCTCCGGGGGGTATTTAGCAGGACTGCTGAGAGAATCATCATCATCCCATGAGAAACAGAAGGGAGGGGAACAGAAGAAGGAGAATTTAATTTCTGGGAAAATGCCTCAGGAGGTCAGGAGATTACTGCTGATCAAGCCAAGAAAAACGACCCAACTGCTCCCAGAAGGAAAAGGGAAGGAGCAAACAATGAGAAACTTTTGACCTTTTTGTTCACCGTATCAAAGTGGTCAACCAAAGGGTAATGGTAGCTGACTGGCTTTCAGATCCCATAAACTTGCAAACCACTAGATTCCCTGGCCTTTTCATTTCTCTGCCATCAGCATTTTTACCTTTCATGATCTTTTTTTCCAAATTATAAAGTAACTCTTCTATCAGATTACACTGACAGTCTGTCAGCTTTTCTCCTTCATCTTACACATACATCACTGGGTGAGCACAGTCCAAGCTATCAGTGTCTGAGTAAAATATTCTTAGTCTTAGAAATCACTACTCATTCCTTTGCACACAGAGTAAAGTGAGAACTTCCAGATATAACGGACATCTTCGAGGTGCAGGCTAGAGGGTATCCTCTTAACAGACATTATGACAATATCTTGACACTATGTTAAGAAAACTGTGACTTTTTTTTTTTTCTTTTTTTCTAAGCATATGCTACAGAAGACACTGATTTTCCCATTTGTTAACTCCCCTCATTCAGTATCACACCTGCTCCTTTCTGCCTCCTTGGCTTCAGAGAGGATGGAAACTAAAACTACTAGCAGTTTTTCAGCTAATTTTCCTGGTTGCAGTGTTAAGACATTCTGCTTGCTAGCTTTGCAGGGGAATAAAAGTTAATGTGATTCTCTGGCAAGTTAAAATGAGCAGGATCAGTCTTGGTTCTGCACTGCCCTTTCAGCAAGGTAATACCCAACAAAACATTCTTATTGAAGTTTAATGAAGCATGGCCATCTTCCACAAGTACATCCAAGGAAAACTGAATGGTACTCCAAGCCACAACAAATTACTCAAGTGAAAAATGCAAGTATGAACTCTAAAGACAACGGAAGAAACACTGTATTTATCTTGACCAAAATTCAGGTTGTTAGATACTTATTGAACTTAACGGAGTTCATTAAAAGTGGATCAGCTCAGCTTCCAGGATGGCTCATGCCTTCACAGGGACACAAAACTGCTCTCCTCACCCTTGTGTATAACTCAGCTAAAATACAAAATTGAACAGACAGTATGGACACTACTTCAATTATTTTAAAAAAATATTTTTAAGTATCTTAATCAATGAGACTGTTTATGGCTAAGACCAAGACTAGTGCTGAGCAGAGATGCTGCCCTCCAACCCCGGTGATGGCATGGGGAAAAGTTGCTACTGAAATCTAGCTAAGGGAAAGAAATTTAATAGCTTCCAATTTTGTTAGCAGTCCAGGAATGACAGACCCCCAACTTCTCTGGTGCTGCTTTTTGACCAGTTTCTATTTTTAACATAAAACTGAATTGTGCTACAGGCTGCAATTTTTTTTTTTCATTTATTTGTTTCAATACGTAACTAAGTTGTACTTATCAAAACAGACTTCTTACTTCAAATGATGCTTAAAATTTTATTTGAGGGAGCCATGGGTTTTAATCAAATTATTACCAAATTACTGATGGAAAAGTGTAAGACTAGTTTTAACTAAAAGTTAAAAAAAACAATCAAAGAAACAAATAAAAACATTAAAAATACCTATCCCTTTTCAAAAATTAATCTATTTCAGAGAAAGCTAATCTTCTCAATCTTTTTATTTTTTTTTTGGGGGGGGGGGGTTGGTAACCAAAACTAAACACAATTTTAATTTTTTAAATAGTTTCACCCAAAGCTGTAAAGAATCAGATGCTTCATTTTGCCTCCAACATATCCTTACAGAAAAAAAATCTATATCTGTCAGAAAGTTCCAGGACAAATGGAAGTACAACTCATTAAGAGAGAATAATCTATAGTGTAAAAATCAATAGTAAAGTATCCTCTAAGGTATTACCAAGACAAGATAACATAAGTAACTAATTGACTGTTTCCAAAGTGTGATATATCAGCTACTTTGAAATCATACATATTGCTATCTTAAAATAGAAGTGTTATATAAAGATGCAATAATCAAATGAAAGTGCTCAGAACAGATCTTTTTTCATTGCATTAATTGACCAGTAACAATGTTGCATTTAATACAAGATTCTTGATTTACAATTAGCTCTCCAAGTTTATGACTACATAATCAATTCCAATTTAAAAGGGTTACTGTCCTCCATTCAATGTTACTATTTCAATTAGTAACCTTTGCAAATAATATACTAAAAAATATTAGTTGTGGAGACCATTACCTTAATGCTATAATCGTAAATTACATTCAATTGAAATCAGACCTGAACAAAAGAGTCCAAGGATCACAAAGGGTAATTAAGAAATCACATATATAATTTTAAGTACAAAGAAAATTGCATTGAACACCCAGTCTCAAAAGGGAAGTTGGTGAGACATAATTCCTGAATAATAATATATCTTTCAAGGAGGAAAAGATAAGTCTTTTTTTTAAAAAAATAGAGTTACTAACGTGCCAAATTCTTATCAGAATAATACCAAACAAGGGTAAGTAGTGAGCATGCATACACTGAGACTATGAGAAATGCTTTTATTGTTATTCTAATGTGTAACTAGCTTAAAGAATGGAAGCATTTTATCATGCAAAAATGTTGCACGCCTAAAAGGCCACAATAAAGAAGTTTACTACTTGCATGCATTCATCATTTACTAAATCTTAAAGTTCACAGTAGAAACTGTGAAGTCACAGGTATTAAGATCTGTGATGTGCACTGAATATAGATAATTTAGGTCATAACCACAAGAGATACAAACAGTCCTCTGAGATAATCCTCATGTGACACTGGTATTACTTTAAAAGGAGTGTTTATATAATAAATCTTTATTAAATATAGAAATCTGACAGCAGTGACTAAATCTAGATGATGTATGGCTTTTCTATAAGGGTCCTCACACAAATATGTCTGTCCAGCCACTGGACAGACAGCACTAATGTTGAAATGAGGGGTACTAGAAAGTTAATGTGGATATCATTATAACTGCATGTAATTTTAAACTACTGAAATTAGAGTAATAGTATTTATTTGCTTAAACCAACAATAAATTCTTGTCTTTCCATATAAAGTGTTTCTCTTTGACCATAACAGCCTTAGGAGTCAAAGCCTGGTAGTAATTCAACCAACCTCTTCCCATTATCCCGCAAATCAAACTTGTTAGTGTTTAGAAGGGAAAAGTCAAATTTGGCTTATTTCTCCTACAGACTACAATAGAAAAGAGCTCAAACATTTTTGCCTCCTCAAAAAATCCATAGCATTAGCTAAATCCAGGGCAATGAATGGATGGTATTAAATCACTTTCACATAACTCAAATTACTTGCTTTGAAGTAGTTGAAGGAGCATCCAGCCAAATCTTGTTAGTATCATATTTCTCATATCTTCATTCTAGTCTTCAAGATTTTATGACTCAAAAATACATTCATTTTTTATTATTACATCATGTAAAAAATAAAAACAAAACCAACGTTTATGGGAGTTTTTCTATTACTTGTATTTTTCTCTCATACAGAAATTTTTTGTCTGTGGAAATGAAGGCTAATTATTGAAAAAGCTATACTCTTCAATGCAAAGTATTAAATCCAAAGATAACACAAATAAAACAGGAATCAATTGAATCATCTACACATCTCTTAAACTGTACTTATACCCTGTTTTGTTTTACAAAAAGTTAAATTAGAAATGCTGTTTTTCAAAGCACATATGACACTGCACTTAAACTTCTCACCTCTCTTTTGAAGATGGGCTGAGAAAGTTGGGGTTGTTCAGCCCGAAGAAGAGAAGGCTCCAGGGAGACCTTCTACTATCTGAACAGGGCCTACAAGAAAGCTGGGGAGGGGCTTTCTATAAGAACATGTAGTGATAGGATAAGGGGTAATGGCTTTAAACTGGAAGAGGGTAGATTGAAGTTAGACATTAAGAAGAAATTTTTTTCTTGTGAGTATGGTAAGATACTGGAACAGGTTGCCCAGGGAAGTCACGGCTGCCCCATCACTGGAAGTGTTCAAAGCCAGGTTAACAGTCTGGGGTAGTGGGAGGTGTCTCTGTCCATGCAGGGAGATTGAACTAGATGATCTTTAAGTTCCATTCACACTCAAACCATTCTGTGATTCTATGATTCCCCTTGGTGTCCTGAAACCTCAAACCAAGCAACATCATAAAAATAAGGCAAAACTTGTAACAAAGTCAGATCATGCAGGATTATAAATCAGATATTTTTTTTTTCCCCCTGTGAATGCTTATCTATCTGGAAGGGAAAAGAATAAGAGGAATCTTTTGGGTGAAATGTTTTTCAGTTCTACATTGCCAAGAGCTATTTTTGGCTCTTGTAAGTACCAAATGTTCCCAAACAGAAGAATAAAGATAGTCACATCCAGAATTCAAGAGTCAAATACTGTCTCTCTTTACCCTTTCTATATGCAATGCAGAGGGCTGTAAAACTGGAGTCCCTCAGAAATTAATGTTTGCAAATTCTCTCTCTCAGCACAACAAATATCCCATTCAGAATTCCTGAAGTGCACATTCATGCCAACTCCTGTGTGAACTTTGAGAATAAGTTTGCTGGTTGGAGTAAAGGAAAGCTGTACCTTTGCAAGCTCAGACATCTCATTATAAATCAGGCATGAAAGTGGGTTTCAGACTGTTATTTAGTTGTGTTGAAAGGGATGTGTATAAAAATATGCTTGATGTATGAACATTTTCATATGTCCCATTCCACTAAATTTCAACCACTCCACCTGCTTTCCTGTGGAAAGGGAATATTTCTCCCTCATAAAAAACCTACAAGCAAAGGAATCAGGGCAGGGGAACGTCACTAATAGGAAAACATATGCAATAGAGATGGCTGAGGAGGCATTATTTGCAATGGTAAATTGCATTTTAAAATACTAGAAATCTAAACTTATCTGTGATATTGCTCCAGTCCAAAAGAAAATTATAATTTAAAGCCTATCAACTACAGAGGTGTCCTTTCCATTTAAAAGACATGCAGACTACTGAATTTGACAATATGGCACATACATCCCAGTCTTTGTTACCACAATGCACAAACCGTACAAGAAGAAATGTTTTGACTTTAAGCAAGAAAGCAAACAAATAAAGAAAGAACCAAGGAGTAATAGCAATAGTATTCTCATATTTTGGAGCAGTGGTCATCTTCAAGGAAAGGAAGAACATCTGACACACTGGAGAATATTTTAAAAGTCCAGGAACTGCCAAAAGTTATAAAAAAAATAAAATAATACCACTAGAAATCTATTAACAACCTCTATACCTTGAAGTAGTTACCAGCTTCTTGAGAAACATCCACAGCTAAATTTGAACACACTGTCAACAACATTTTAAGTGTACAATACATACAAGAAAGAGTTGCCAAAATAAGGACTGCACTTTAGTTCTTTAGCATGAGAGATTAACTTAACCCGGAGTGCAAGCAGTATAACCAACTCACTGTCTTAAAAATGCTTAGCTGCAAGTGTGTGTGTGTAGCAATTTCTATGTTACCATGCAATAGGTTTTCTCACCTTAAAAATCAGGCTTAATAGAAAAGAAACCCACCACAACTCACTATGTTTATGTAACAGAAATAAGACATGCAGGATGACCATAAAAAGGTATTTGAGGTACTACAAAAGAAGTTGACAATTTTCAGATGCCAAAAAAGGTATTCGAGGTAATACAAAAGTTGACGATTTTCAGATTGTATTTCTATAGGCTGAGAGACAGAACACATCATCACATGAAAAATACTACAGTTTATTTAAAATCAGAGATGAAGAGTTTGCAAATGAAATCAAAGAACCAAGTCTTTATGAAGCAAGAGGCAGAGTTCTTGTGCAGCACATGGGCAGAATTAACAGCACTGTTCAACTCAGCTCTACCAAAGTTGTAACAATTTAACCCAGAAACAAACCACACCAAAAACCAAGCCAAAACAGAAGAACTACATATATGTGTGTGTGTGTATATATATATATACATATATATATCAAAATGGAACATGAAATCAGAGATTACAATGTACACTTGTGTTAACAGTTCAGCAGGAGCAAGCAGTGCATGCTAAGGGATGAGTAGCATACAGCCAAGAGATCTAAGTGGCGAAGGAAGATGTAAAATACAACAGTTCACAAAAAATAAAAAAAAAAAAAATTGTGCACAAGGGAAAGAGGAAGAGGAAGAAAGAAGCAGGAATCATTACAAAGCCAGAGCCCAAGAGGCTGCTTCGCTGACTTCATGTTTGGCAAATCCCACAGACTTCCACGATTCTGTGGAACTAAAACAAATCAGATACTTTCTTCCTTTATCTCAACAGGTTATTCAAAAAGCAAAAGTCAGTGTCCTAAAATAAATGTAAGCATATGTTTTACAAAGACAGCTCTCAATTGTGATCTATAAAACATTATTAAAGACCAGGGAAAATCTTTACTACATCTAGAGAATTCAACACTGATTCAAGTTAAAGACATCTTAGAGGGGGGAAAAAAGAAGGTTCATTCCTTGAGAGGGAATCCAAATATCTTTCTTACGCTATAAAATGGAACTTGTAACTTATTTCACATTAATTCAGCTACTTTTTCAAAGGTGGGAAAAAGCTACTTTTTCATCACTACTACTACTACTTTTTCACAGCTACTTTTTCACTATGCAGGTGGGATTTGACAGTCTGCTATTTGAAATATCAGCAGTCAGTTTGAAAAGATTTAAGGCTTGATTCTTGAAAATAATCTCAGTTTATATGTACACAGACACACAATTTTAACTATGGAGATCATATGTTTACATCTTTTTAAAAGTGGATCCATTTATTAAGTACAATTACTTTTTGTGGGTTAAAAACCACCTGAACAAAAAACATTCTGAAAATGCTGATAACTTACAGAAAAGAAAAAGGAACAGGTTATTACCCTGTTTAGGAAGATAAAACAAAAAAAGGCATGAAAGAACTATAATGAAATCACAGAAGTGTGCATTTGGAGAGACTTCACACATTCAATGATCCCTTTTCTCACTGCTAGCAAAAAGAAGAAAGTTGCTGCTCTATCTCAAGACAGCTTAATGCATATGTTGTGAATTTTACCTAACTTCTTGATTGATTGGCAAACATGTGAATGAAGTCAGTTAAAAAAGAGTCCAGTAACGTGTAGAAATGAAGGGTAGATGATGTAGACTGTCAACACAGTTGGATTATTTCCACAGCTGAGGAGCTGAATATTGGTGATGAAATAATTTCTGCAAAGGAAATCATATCCTTCCCCTCAATTTCCATTCTCCTCTTTAAATTAAGCACAACAAGGTGGTTTCATCTGCAAAAACGACATTTTCTTACTGTGGTGAATGGTGCCTCTTTTTCATGTGTGGCAGGCAGAAGATCCCAGCCCCTCCTCAGCCCCTGCATCACCTGCCTATGGAGATGCTCCATCCAGGCATGAAGTAAGGGAGCTGGCTGCCTGGGATTTAATGCACCTCATCACCACAACCAACAAGGAGAAACTGAGGAAAAGGGGAGAGGAAAGAATCTGAAAACCAAAGAGTAACAGGCCAGGTAAAATATATAGTGAGAAGGAAATAATTAGGATAAAACCACTACCAAATAGTTACTTGAGTTTTCGTTGATTTGGATGCAGTCCTCTAGACAAACTGGGCATTTTAGAAAATTAGGACTAATTGGTCTACACCTACCTGAAAATTAACTACCCCTTCTATAAAGTAGCTGTTTGAGAAGTACAGGGATGAGTGATACAAATGGCTCTAGATCAGGCATCATGTACAGATTATTTATGAAGTGAAGCTGAAGTCTTTTGAAATGTACTTTCAAGGGTATTTTAATAATGAAAATTAAACTCTAATTCAGAATGTCCTTTTGAACAGTTTTATGTCAGTTTTATGCTTGCATTCAATTATTTTCAGCCAACATTCTTGCTAAAATTAAATGCTGTCTTCCCATTACTCTCAAATTATGTCACCACACTCCTGTGCAGCCTCTGCTTTGGTCCCAAACTATAATTTGGATTGCAATGGGATGAACAGGATCAAAAAACTGATACTGCTTGTACCCATTTTTTTCCCATGAGGTTACATTTAACTCTAATAGTTCTCAGTTTTATTTCACCGTGAAGACACATGAAAGCTTTTCCAGCAAGAGGGCTGGACCACAGCACCCATATATAGAAAATACCACGTAAAGTTTACAACTGATTAGTACAGTCAAAAAAAACCCCAAAAACCAACAAGAAACCCACTAGAAATAACTCTGCTTGTGATCATGTTTAAATACAATATATTCAGAATGTATTTATGTTCCAAATGTACACTTTACTTTGGTTGCTGATTCCATACCTTTTTAAGTAATTATGGGAAAAAAGCACTTTGTTTCATGGACTACATTTTGACTTAGTTGAGAGAGTTTCTTTCACTATTTAATGTGCATAAATTCACTGCAGCCTACAAACAGACTTCTTTCACTGTCACTACAGACTCATTTCTTTACCTGTATCTATTATTTGCATACATACATTAAACATGTAATAAGTGCCTGCTTTGACACACATTCTAAACTGATCAGAGTAATTTAAAAAAAATTCCAAAAGCCTATCTCCTATCTTCAACTTGAACTCACGTAAGTATAATGACTAACCCCAGGCTTGAATATAGAACTCAAATTACAATTTAAACATTCAACAGTAAACAAAATATGGTATTCAAAACTGGCTTTCTGCCTGCACAGCCTACCACCTCACAACTTTAGGGAATGTAGGAGTGAATTAGGGCCCATTTAATGTGTGACAGATTTTTTTCCTTTATGTTCTAGAATGACACTAAAATACATTTCTAGTCCTCTTACTTTGACTCTGAAATTAAGCAAAATATGAGGTACATATTACTAAACAAATCTATTAAATTTGCTTTGTAATGAGCTGATCCAAGGAATTTTCCCTTTAATGGTGCTGAAACCAGGTCTCAAAGCAGCTGACTGGAAGATACTGTTAGTATGGGTCTAACTATAAATCCACTGGACATGGCTATCTTTTTGCATGCCAGTCATGGCTTTTAGCAGGGTTGTTAAATCTTTGAGCTCCTCATCAGGCAGTGCAAACAATTCAAATCTTTTCCATCTCTAAAAACAGAATAGGGGGCAATCTAGTGCTGGTCATCTCAGAGGTGGCAGTGCTGAAACTTGGAAGTAAACAAAACAACTGAGAAAAAAATATCAGAAACATCTGCAGAGCATTTAATGAAGATTTATGAGACCCCACTCTCTGTTCTGACCCTTTCCAAAATGAAACAACTTTCTGTAAACAAAGAATGCCTCAGACAATGTGCAGTCAACCACAGGTGTCTGGTAAACCTGAAGACAATTTCAAACAAGAATTTGGCATTGGAAGACATCACAGATACAACTCAAAAACTATTGCAAAATATAGGTGAACACAAATTAAACAGTGAGGAAACAGTCTGAGCTTCAAGAGAGCCCTGTGACACTCTGAAACACCACTGAAACCACCACACCCAGCAGAATCACAGACTCACAGAATTAAACATTAAAAGACCTCTAAGATCATCATGTCCAACTGTCAACATCCCCCCTGAATAAAATATATCAATATCTGTATCACCCACTCAAGCGTGTGCTGAAGTGCCTCATCTAACACAGTTTTTAAATGCCTTCAGGGATCTTGACTCCAGCATCTCCCTGGGCAGCCCATTTCAATGCCTAACTACCCTTTCAGTAAAGAATTTCTTCCTCAGATCCAGTTTAAATCCTCCCTGGTGCAACTTCAGGCCATTTCCTCTAGTCCTACCATTGTTCACTTGAGAGAAGAGGCCAACACCCACCTGTCTACAACCTCCTTTCAGGTAATTGTGGAGAGCAATCAAGTCTCCTCACAGCCTCCTCTTTTCCAAACTAAACATTCCCAATTCCCTCAGCCTCTCCTCACAGGGTTTGTTCTCTAGACCCTTCACCAGCTTGGTTGCCCTTCTCTGAATCTGCCTCAGCAGCTCAAGGTTTTTCTTGTAGTGAGGGGCTCAGAACCGAAAACAGTACTTGAAGTGTGGTCCCACCAGTGCTACAGGGGCACCATCACTTCCCTTCTCCTGATGACCACGCTATTCCTGATACAAGCCATGACGCTGTTGGCCTTCTTGGCCACCTGGGCACACTGCTGGCTCATATTCAGGCAGCTGTCAACTGGCACCCCCAGGTCTTTTTCTGCCAGACAACTTTCCAGCAATTCCTTTCCAAACCTGTACCGTTGCATGGAGCTGTTACCAACCTGTAGGACCCAGCACTTGGCCTTGCTGAACTTCATTTTATTGACTTTAGTCCACTTGTCCAGACTGTCCAATTCCCTTTGGAAAGCTTTCCTACCCCTAAGCAGATCAACACTCCCACCCAACTTGGTGTCATCTACAGTCACAATAATATGACAGAGTGAGGGAAGCACTGTAGCAGTGCTACTGCATATTAGTATAGAACATTTAGTACCCATCTTTTGGTATTTTACAGCCATTTAGAGAAGCATTACCCTCCACGTACAAAATTGTTCTGGTTGTTATTCAACTCACTTTTAAACTGGACAGTGTTATGCAAGAACATGTGTGTCCCACCTCTGAAAAAGGTTTCTCTCCTGTGCATGCCTGATGCTTACTTCGCACAGGGCCCAGCATTTGCTAAAACCATTTCTGTACTTAAATAGTTAAAAGCAACACACAGCAGCTACTCAATGGTTGCCAAAAGAAATCATGCACTTAATTTGCTGGACCTTCAGCAATTTGTCTACATTTAACTGTATTAAAAACCTCATACTTTACTGAAGATCTCAAACCTTACATAAAATGCAAAGAATCTAAGTCCCAAGAAATACTGATTGTGCTGAAAATGCTAATAAAAAATAAAGCCGCTTTATTTAAGAAACTATACAATAATGAAAAGTAAAAAAAAATAGAATTCTGCAATAAGTGACAAAATTCTACAAAAAATGTATCTTGAAGTGAGTATGTGTGACTAGACTCCTTAATTTCATTTATATTCTTTGAACAAAATCAATTGAAGGTCTTAGATTTAGAGTTGCTGGTTAATTTATAGTTAAATTTAAACAGTATTTTCTGAACTGCACCAAGATGTTATTAGAAGTTATCAACCAAACAAGCAAAAAATCCAACAAAACAAAACAAATAAAACCACCCCAAGACCTCAAAAAACAAAAATGAACAACAAAAACAAAAGACAAAAAGCATAAAACAACAAAAAAAAATTATCTCAGAGCCCCAAACTTAACTCCTTTCTGAAAACCAAGAGGAATGGTGTCCAACTTCTATCTCCCATATTTCTCACAAAAGCTGGGATATTTCTTAGTACTGAACTGAAAGCAGACTAAGTACATGAAATTTTCTCCAGCTGCATTAATGCCTCATAAATCCCTGTGTGTACTTTGTTGCTTGATTTCTTCTACTTGAAATATTCAAAACAAAACCACTAATTTCAACAGAGAAAAAAAAAATGCTTGTGGGTCTTGACATGGAGATAATTGAGTTAGCTGTGGTTTATAGAAATTTTTGAACAGAAATGGAGTTTATTGATGCAAGTCAAGACTTTTTTTTCCAGAACATTTTAAAAGAATCAGAATAGTATTTTTTTATAACGCCCAGAGCTCGATGCTATGATTATATGAATAAACAGAATATGAACAGAGATGCACCATCACAACCCTTCCATTTAATACTCTAAATGGGCACCTAAATGAACCACCTCACAAAACAACTATATGCTTTCTGCAACATCTCAAAAAAATGGGTTTAGGACTTCAAGTTATTCTGGTTTGTGTACATGTATAAAAAAATTGACAATAGCAGTAAGGTATTAATTTTTTATCACTTTTCAATAAGAGAAGCATTTCCGTGTTCTGTATTCTGAATTAACAAAATTTCTCCTATTAATGCTCATATGATGAATTTTAGTTTCATACAAACATTTGAGAATAAGATCCAATTATGGCATTTTTAATAGCCTTTCTTCTCTGTGGTTCACAGCTCTCATTAAGGAGTTTGCTTTAGTGAGCATGGTTTATTAAATGTAGTGTGTGTGGCTTTTTTCTGACAAAAGACCACTGTGGCGAGAGGTTCCAATCAGGATTAAAACACACAGGGAAAATCCACAGGAAGTCATGTACAAGGACAGATATTCATGGTGCCTAGAATTAATGATTCAAGAACCCAGAGATGAATAAAACACAGAAAATGGTATCAAAAATGTGTTTGATGACATAGAAGAGGTATGCAGGTGGTATCAATACTATATGTTCCAGCTGTTGAATTATGCTTCTCTTTGTTCCTCCCTGAGCGTGCAACCACCTTGCAATAATGGCAGAAAACCTATATAGTTCAAGAATACAGAAAAAATGCTGCAGCACACACTGAAGTACAAAATGCAGGTCTACTCCTGCCTGTGGGAACACTACCATACACCAGACAGCACAGGGCAAAATTTCTAGCCCGAATTTGCCAGAAGCATGCAGAAAAAAATACTGAAACATGTAATTTTTGACACAAAAATAAGATCTCAGTTCATAACAGAGCAAAGAAGATAAAGCAGAAATATTGCTTTATGATCCTTTATGTCTTCCTCTTTTTCCTGTGATTAAGTAAGGAATGTCCTGAGAAGCAATCAAATTCACTTGTGATTGACAAACAACCAGCAGCTTGTGCTGCTGTAACAGAATCTAAGATAAGAAGTAGGTTAAGTGCAAGATTCTATCCCAAGATTCTATCCCAAGCAGGATAAGATGGATTTCTCAGCTTAAAAGGCTTCATCTATTTTTTTCAGTCGTGTAATGGGGCATTCCCACACTGCCAGAGAGAAGCAGCACAGTCAAAAGGTGCAAGAGAAAGCCTGTTGAGTTGTAGAAATGCAAGGGAAAAGTGAAGTTTTTCAAACCCACTCAAGAATGTTAACACTTAGCTCCCTGTGTCTCCTCTTTCTCACCAGATTTTCTTCAAGCTGAATCATGAACTGGGCTGTACAAATCAATCTACATTATGTCTGTTCCCTAACCTCATCTCATCCTATACCTATACCTCAGTCATGGGCTTTCGAGAGAAACTCTTGGTTTGAGAGCTTTCCTTGAAGATTTGACACAGCACTGAGCCTAATGCCAAAATAATCTCTCAGTCCGAAAGGTGGACGGCAAGGATACAACTATATGCTGGGTGATTAAATCTTGTGATTTTATGATGTGATATTGTAAGTAGGAGCAAGGAATCTTTCCCTTTCTGAGGGAACAAGTAAGGGTTTCAACTGCATTTGAGTTCATGCATAGATAGTACATCTGCACCTACACAGATTCTCATGAGAGGGATGAACCATCTGCTCTGTCACAAGCTGATGGAGTAATCTTAGTCCCCAGGTTGCAGCTGGAATAGCCAGGACAGGCACTGAAAACTCTTCTTCCTCACTTTCACATCAGGGAACCTTGTGTCACATCCCTGTGCCTGCAAGAGATGGCTCAAGCAACAGGAGGGAGAGGTAGTAAGAGAAGGCAAGGCCCACATTCAACCCCACCAGACCAGGGTTGCTGAACATTTCAACCTACTATAAAGGCAAAAAATAATAAGCAATACAGTAGAGCACTTCCATGGTGGCTTTGCGTTACATCTCAAGTGGATTAAACTACCAGGGAGAAGGCAAGGAAATTTGTACATTGCGGGTGAGTCACTTGCCTCACTGCTAAAAGGGAATAAAGGGTCAAAATAATGACAGAGCTGGGATAAATGTAGTAAGTTCCCTTACAGTTCCTCTGGGAAGAATACTTTCAGCTGCAATTTGACTGCTACTAAAGTCAGAAATGCATTTGCCTTTCCAATTACTGCCATTTATTACTGCTGGTTATTAAAAGCAATGTGCACAGCTGATTTGTAAGATGGCAGGGGCTCAGCATTTCTTGCCATTTTCGTGTCAGGTAGGAAGTGTTTCTCTCATGACAGCCAGAGGAGATCGGGACTTACAGTATCCCCAAGAGCTTTGTGCTTGTCTATTTTACTGCAAGTGAAATATCAGAATCCATCAACTTTTAAAAACTCAGTTTCCAAATAATTGGCAGAATGGATGGAGTCAAAAAGCAGCGGGCACATCTCCTCTCTCACGTCAACATTCTGGCATCTCCAGTCAAAATAATCAAAGCAGCTGCAGTTTGATCTTCCATCTTCCCTTTCAAGATATTTTTCCCTTCACTTTTCCTTCAGTTACGGAAAAAAAAAAGAAAAAGAATGGCTTGCAGATCAATAACACAAGCATATTTGCACAATAAAAGCCCAAACCACAGGCTGCATACCTGCTTTCCATACCTGTCAAACACAGATCTGTTCAAAATACTGAAAACAACACACCACTGGATTTTGGATTCCTGATGGAATAAACAATAAATAACCTTGAAAATAGAATCATAAAATCAGCTGGGTTGGAAAGGATCTCTGAGATCATCAAGTCCAACCCCTGATCCACTACTGCCATGGTTACCAGACCATGGCACTGAGTGCAACATTGAGCCTCCTCTTAAAAACCTTCAGGGATGGAGAATCCACCACCTCCCTGGGCAGCACATTCCAATGCCTGATCACCCTCTCTGTAAAGAATTTCTTCCTAATATCTAACCTACACCTCCCCTGGCAGATCTTAAGACCATGCCCTCTCATAGGGTATCTACCTGATAAGATTACCAAAGTTAGAATTAAGGGCAGTCTTCCTAGTATGTATTTTTGTCAAATATCTCAAATATTTTATTTTATTTAATTTTACCATCAATGTACTACCATACATTTCAAAAAAAAAAAAAAAAAAAAAAAAAAAAAAGAAAAAAACCTGCACTTATAAGCCAAAATGGGTTAAGCTGCTAGCAAAGAAGATAATTCTGTAAGAGTGAGAATGCTGGGAAAATTTTATTTCATTAAACATTCCAACATGAAGAAAAGGTGCAAAAAGGGAGTCTCGCTTCTAAAAACAAACAAATGAGAAGCTCATATTTTAATGCCACTTGTTGGAGGTGACCAAAAGAATAAAAAATATAAGTAATATAACAATTAGAGTATGCTAAAATACCCAGTCACAGGCAGGGAGCAAACTAAGTAAGGTAAAGCTGGAGATAGCAAGGAAAAAGAAAAAGGGATTCTCTGCAACGGTAACTTCTGAATTTTTCACATTTGCACACTTCTCTTGCTTGATGCTGTATCAGTTTTAAAACTCAAGGAAGCATTTGCATGACTGTTGCTACAAATAAAATTGGATTTAAATAAAAATGTTGGATGAAAATATCATATTTACCTATTTAGCAAGGAGAAGGGTTTTTTTAAGAAAAACAACTGCAACACGTAATATTTCAGAGGGTAGTATCTCAGCTAAAGTATGTCACCTCATGCATTTATGTTAAGAGTTCACATCAGATCCAATAAAAGTATTTGACTGTTTGCTTCCTTGTTATTACAGATGAACTTGTTCAATCAAGTAAGTAAAAGTAAAATAAAATAATCATAAAATTGTATACATTTACACCACAAAAATGAAAACGGGCAAATGTTTGTTTAATCTTTGATATTTTGTTACAGCCCAAAATGCATCTCAGCATGTAATACATGCTACTAGTAACTGATTTAAAGTTATAAAATATAAGGTTTATATATAGGTTTAATAAGGTTTTTGCATTTAACATGTCATATTCTATTGTATTTGGAAATATAAACCAGGTGAGTTTGAAATGCTGGAGGAAGATGTCATTACAAGATTGGAAGTTGAATGTACAGAGAAGGAGTTGAGAGGTTTCAGCAGGCTCCACAAGTGAAGAGCTTCTTTGTGCAATGTTTTTTTGCTTTAGGTTGTGCACTGTCTTTATTCAAAATATAGATGGAAAGTTGGCAGGAAAATAAGCTGCATCAGTGGAGGCCTCTCTGAATCTTCATTTTTAATTAATTTCTTTCATCCCATGAATTATGCAGAATCCAAACACTGTTCATAGTTCAAGCCAAATTTTGCATTTAAAAATGTTTCTAACCTGGGAACACAGAGTATCTTCCTCCTAGGCATCACAGCTTTACTCAGAGCTCTTAATGATTTTTCTTATGTTTTAGAAAACCGGTGACTACTTTATGTAACTGATGTTATTTTTTCCAAAGGAATTGTGCTTTTGAATTGGCATCTTATGTCAGTCTAATTCTGTACAAAACCACTCCACTGCTACCTCTAGTTACAACTCATTGGTATCTTGTGTGCAATGTTATAGAACAAGAAAATTTTTGAAGCTTCCTTCCATTATTTTTTTTTTCTGATTAAGTGTAAAACCAAAACTACAGTTGCCTGTTTTATTTTGGGAGAGTGGGCTAAGTAAGAAGGAAGGGGATTTGCCAAGGACTCCTGAGCTGTGTCTGGGGGTTTGTTCTTGCTGCAGAGGACAAGTACCTCACTGCATAATACACATCATCCAGGTGTCTGCTTTATCAGAAATCAGGTTATCTCCTGAACTGGCTGTAAAATAGCCACTTCAGTATAAAAGCAGAAAGCTTAATGCTTTTTGTCTGAACTCATCTTTCTCCAAGCCACTGCACCACATCACATGGGGCAGCGTCAGCTGGGGCACCTCTGCAAGGTGAGCCACTCACTGCTGGCTGCACTGAAATCCTTACTGCATCTCGTTCCTGCTCCCAAAAAGCCCGTGGCTGTCCAGTACAA
Organism: Heliangelus exortis; assembly: GCF_036169615.1. Classification (NCBI taxonomy): domain Eukaryota; kingdom Metazoa; phylum Chordata; class Aves; order Apodiformes; family Trochilidae; genus Heliangelus; species Heliangelus exortis. The sequence goes on from NC_092423.1 coordinate 20,421,975, forward strand.
GCTTTGATCTCAGGATAACATTGTTGTCTCATAAAACCCTTCTATTTCCTTAGAAGTTAATTCTTTGGTAAAACAGTTGTACCTGAGTACAAATTAAACACTTCACAAAAGGATCACTTCACGTCACCAGAGCTAGTTATCTAATACATGTATATTATATGAATTATATGAACATGAATATACATGAAATGTATATTCATATATACTCATGTATGTGTATATGAATATACATCATGTAGATGTGTAAGCACACAAAGATAAAACACAGGTCCAGATCCACAGACATTTAAAATCCTGTGCTTTTACTGAACTCAAGAGTAACTAAGAGCCCCAATGCTTGTATAAACCTGCATCAGTAATGCCTACCTTGAAAACATTTTACAAGTACATGTTTAATTTTAGAAAAATAGAAGATTAAAAAAAAAAAGGAAGACCCTCAAAAAAATCTCCAGACAGAACCTACATTAAGTTGCAATGGAAATGGGACATATACATCAATCAGTCAGAGTAGAAAAGATGAAATTACATAAATTACCCTCATAATAGATATTACAGATGTAAAACCCCTCAACATTTACCTCAAGGTGATTACAAATATTTTGTGTCTTGTGCCCTGAAATCTGTCTGGGATGTTGGCAAAAGTAAATACAAATAAACTTCAAGAAAGTTAATGAACCAGGTCATTTATGTCTTAACTGGCAATTGCTTTGCTTAGAGCAGCCAGTGCCATCTATCTGTACCTAGCATCAGCAAAAGCACTCACCTTTGTGCCAGCCTGAGAATCATAGAATCATAGAATTGGCTGGGTTGGAAGGGACCTCAGAGATCATCAAGTCCAACCCTTGATCCACTACCGCTGCAGTTACCAGACCATGGCACTGAGTGCCACATCCAGTCTCTTTTTAAATATCTCCAGGGACGGAGAATCCACTACTTCACGGGGCAGCCCATTCCAATGCTTGATCACCCTCTCTGGTAAAGAAATTCTTTCTAATGTCCAACCTAAACCTCCCCCTGCACAACTTGAGACCTCTTGTGCCCTCTTGTCTTGCTGAGGGTTGCCTGGGAAAAGAGCCCAGCCCCCACCTGGCTACAACCTCCTTTCAGGGAGTTGTAGAGAGTGACGAGGTCTCCCCTGAGCCTCCTCTTCTCCAGGCTGAACAGCCCCAGCTCCCTCAGCATCTCCTAATTCCTTGTTTCTAGGGTCCATCAACCACACCCACTGGTCACACAGAGCACCCCCAAAGCTGCTTCTCACCCTCTTGTACAATGCCCATGACTCCCTGCAGCCTCTACTGATCCCCACAGCAGCAGCTGGTCCAACACTCAGACCCATCGGTCATCGCTGCCCAAGGCACAGCAAGGGCTGCCCAGAGCTCACTGACTCTGCAGCTGGGCTCAGCAGCCATGGGGAAGAGCTAAGATGCAGCTGTCACCGTGTACAACTGTTCAGCAAATGGTTTGGGAAGCCCTGCTCTAATAACTCCATTGTCAACCATGCAGCAGAGGCTGAGAGCTAACAGGTTGTGTATGCCAGAAAGACCCAAGGCAGGAGAAGGAGGAAAAAGTCCAGAAGGGGATTCAAGATGCATGTGGGCGTTTGTATTTGGCTTGCAATGCTTACTGTGGTTAAAATATTTCTTCAACACTTCTTTTAATACAGAAATAGTTTCAATTTAAAAAAAAAAAAAAAAAAAAAAAAGAGTAACATTTTCATTACTGCCCTTTGTACAGGAATTTAGGCATACAGATAAAGTCAAAGCAAAGACATCTTGCCATGGGAGAGAACAGGAGGCAAGTGTAAGGCATGTGTAAAAGCACCAGGTTTTAGGTAGAAGAGAGCAGGCAGAAGAGCTGTGCTTGTCCTCAGGACTTTTTTTTCATCATTGCCTCTCTGTTCCTCAGAGACAATTTATCTCTTTCTCCTGATTATTTAAAGAATATCAAGATACTCTAGGATCTATCTACAGTTCGGTATCTAAGTTTAGGCTGTGTTAATACCCCCCCACTCTTTTCTTCCCACTCACACCCAAGAAACAGAAGAGGAAAGGATAGTTACGAAACAGATTTGATCACTCTATAATCACAGCATGAATGGGAGATGATAGATGATTTTTGAGGGTACTATTTGTAGAGCACTGGATTCCAGATTACATGAGACCCCATTGGAAAGAAAAATTCCATCCCCTGAACAATGCACCCCAGCAGTGAGAATGGATCACATGTTCACACAAATAACTACATAATGACAGGCACTAGTGTAGAACAAGTTAATATATCTAAATTCAAGACAAAATAGATCATTAATATAAAAGAGAAAAAACATAGGTGACAGAGTATAAGGGGTACATCCCAGTGTTACAGTCCTAAGAAGAAACAGCAGAAATGCAGAAAATTAAGAAAAAGAGTGGCTGTAACCTGAGTTGAGCAGATCCAGCAATGCAGAACTCACTTCCAGATGAGGAACAACCAGATCTGCAACTGTACTTTTAGATCAACAAGCAATTTATTTCCAGCTAGAGCACTGTGCCAGCTCCCATGTAATCTCAGCTGACACACTACATTGGATACCTAAATGATAACATTCAATGGAAGTATCCTAAAACAAAAGGGCAAAGGAGAAGAAATCAATGAAAAAAATATTACACAACAGCTAACACAAAGCACAATCCTATGTTGCTATGGCTTTGGATGCTGTTCAGCACTGTGACATTCTTGTAATTGAGAGAAAACAGTCTCCATGATGGAACAGGCTGACATGATAGACGGACACACATCAAGTTGATGGCCAATTCTGGTCTGCCAAAAATGCTACTGCAGCTTTAGCAGACATACCTTAACTAGCTTTGCAGCTGCCTGTGAGCAGCATGGGGTTGGTCAGAGGCTGTGAAACCTGTCTGAGAGTGAATAAATAAATAACTAGTCTTGGCACACTGCACTGCATAATTACATCTGACAATCTTTTTTATGCCTTCAGCCTTGCAGGGATATGTAGGCATTATCCCAGCCTGATTCTTTTTCCAAAGCTGTGGTCCCCAGCCCATGCATGGAGGCAATGCATTCCACTGAAGACATCATTGCACTATTAGTCACAAGCCATCATCACTACTACAGCACACATCAAGAAATCAAAACACAACAGCTTATATTATTGCCTAAGAGCAAATAAAGGGATGTCTGGTTGCAAAATTTCAGTGGTTCACCATCTAAACATACAAATTTTTAAATTGCATTTTAAACTAGGACTATGGATATTTCAAGTTTTAACAAGCCCCTAAAAGGATGCTAGCAATAAAGCATTAGGTGGAGTGCAAACAAAGAAGAGCTGGGAACACCTGAGATTTCCTATTATAGACACAATTACTGACTTCTGGATGGCCACAATGTCACTTCAACAGCCATTTAAGAAGTTTCAGGACCAAAGGATGCTGAGAACAATCCTTAGCAGAAAATGAAAAGCATAGGGCTATTCCTTACTCCCAGATGAGAAACAACCTGAATTATTAACTGGCACGTTAAGCAAGCAAGGTATTAGAAATAGCTGAAAAAAATATAGATAATATTTTCAGCATTTTGGAAACAGAATGTCTCATTTGAAAACTATTTCTACACAAGGAGTTCTAAAGACATGGGAGAAAAAAAGAGTCAAAATCTAAAAATTTTAAGAGACTGAAGAGAAAAAAAGAAGATACTGTTGAAAAAGAAAAAGAAAGAGGTTTATAGACCATGTGATTAACAGTATTTTCAACCAAAAATATAATGTAGGATATACTTGAAGCAAAATAAATGAACTAAATATTTGAATTTATTTTACCTGCCTTAGAGAGTGCCAAATATCATTACTGAAGTCCCCTTTCTTATATACAAATCTCAGCTCATTTAGTACTTACTTTTAAATTCTCACTAATGCCTGTACCTCAGTTTTCCGTAGATATTACCCTTCTCACTTAGAGCAACATTTTAAAGGATAAGTTATTGAACACTTGCAAGGAATGGACAAAAAAAAATGTTTCTTTATTTACTATGTTTTTAATCCTCACCATTCAAAACCAGAAAGATTTTTTTTTGTAGAAATTACATTTTTAAAATATCAGCACTGAAGATAAAGTATTGGGCTTTTTATTTTTTGGCTTGTGAATGCTTAAGATTCATGTTTTTATGGAAATACAAAATTCATTAAAATATCAGTACAAGTCCTTAGGTTAGGACATTACTAGGGTGCCCTACTCAGCCACACTGCAGGTCTCTATCCTAGAGAGAGCCACATGATATGGACCATGAGGAGGACTCCTGGGAAATCCTCAGTGCCTTGCAGGTTGTTTTATTTTCCTTTTTAAAAACTAAACAAAACAACAAAAACCAAAACAAAATAACAAAACCAAAACAAAAAAAAACACCTCTCTGTATTTACACCATTAAATTGTTCTTCTAAACAAGAACATTTTATCTCAGCTTTTTGAGAGTAACAGCTTCATGTGAAGATTTGTTTCCCCTGGGAATAGCTGCTGCCCTGCAGGTAGCCTCATCAGTTGCCTTTTAATTTTATGTCCCTGGACGACTCTGTACATGGGCCCATGGCCCCACCTTCCTTACAGTAAGTCACATGCCAAAGTGAGTCAGCAGAATATTCTTAACCATTTTCCAGATAAGCAATGCTTGTATAAAATAAATAAATATGGCTCAAATGTGTATTTTCTTACAAGCTTTTGTTTTTATTTTTCCTTGTTTGGATCTGCATCACATATGTATATTATATTCTGGCTTCATGTTCCACAAGCACTTAAGAGTCAAAAAAAAAAAAACAAACAAAGAAACCCCCCAAATTAAAAAATCTTAAAATCCTCATAACAAATTGCCCTTCTATGCTTTATTAGCATATGTTTCTTCTCAGTTTAAGGTGTTTTCCCTAGCTGTAAGGAAGGCAAATGGATGTCATTAGAATGTTTTCACTGTCAAGCGTGTGACACAGTTCAACAGTTTTTTATCTACCCTTAATTCACTATCATTTTCTCTCCACTGCTGCATTATTCATGTATGTCATCCTCTTCTAAATCCTGTGACAAATACAATTGCAATGACTTTATTTAGGATCAACACTTCCACTCACATTACTAAAAGGCATAAAGTTAAAGCACTGCGTCACTTGGCTCTGCCTGATAGCCCGGCTGGGTGCAGGCAAGGCAGCCATGGAGAGCAGGCAGAAAAAGCTGCTGCCTGTGGGAGATGGGTTTGGGGGCACAGAGGAGCCAGGCAGCACTAATACAAGTTACTGCTTCATTAATTGTACTGTCTTTGAGGCAGGTTAAGAACTGAGTCCCCAGTGAAGGCAGAAAAGCACTACCTGTCATATTTTAGATCCAGGGTTAGGCTTAAGTTATGCCTTTTTAAACGTTTAGTTCAAACATAATCACCAAATGCATATCAAATTGTATCTAGTATTATTAAGTTAAATGTTACATTACACTAGATATTACACTGTTATAGCCTCCGTTACATAAAATCATTTCCATACAGTCTGCATTGATTTTTAACATTTGACTTCAGAAACAAAACTACTGATGTAGTTCCAGTTTAAGTTCATTTTAAAGCACAAATTATTTAAATAATTCATTCTGTGTTTTCTATATGACTGCAATTACCCATTCTTATAGCAGGTTGAATTTGACTACTGTGCCTTTGCTACTTTGACAGTTCACAAGTTGTCTTACAGCTTCAGACAGTGTCAGACCTAGAGACTGTATCTCATGCCAGCTGAAGTGAGAACATTGCTTTGTTGTATAGAAATCTGGTTCAAAAAGTCAGGGTCTGCTAGCAGTTTCTCTACAAACTACCATGGCAGCCATGCTAGAGGTCATGAATATTACATAAGGGCTGCCCGTGCATTCAAGCCAGCATTAGGAAGCCAAATTCCCATAGCAACACTCACATAGATTTACTCATTACTAAGGGATGCATCAGTTCAGCAGCAAGTGCTGTACTGTTATCATGATTAGTCTGCAAGACATTATTAGACAATCTTCCTTTAAAGGCTGTGAATTACTGGTAAAACTCACCACTTCACCTGAATTTCACCTTTCCTAAGAGCAAAGAAATCTCAAACTAGCAAAAAGAAATCCTGATAAAACTGAAACTCCTGATTATGATCAGCACTATCTCTGAGATAAAAGCTGGAAGCAAAGAAGCTGGCTGCTTCTGTGGGATTTCTGCTACACCAGTCCCAGGACAACAGAACCCAGCTTCAAAGAGGTTCAGCATCTCCTGTGGTTGGCAAGCTCCAGGACCTCATTAAGACAGCCTTAGGAGCTCTTATTAAATATTGGGTCAAAAATTACATTTTTCAAAACAACATCTTTGGCTTTCCTGTTCAAGTTTTCCGGCCTGATGAAGCTGTCTGCTTGTGCATTCCAGTACTGTATTATTTAAGGTGCAGGTCCTCACCATATGATCAGGTGCAAAGCCCAATATGCTAGACTCCTGAATTTCTTCTAAAACCTGTGGAGTAAACAGCCAGGAACAAAGCTGGCAGTGGAAAAGGAAACAGAATGGGAGACGGAAGGGAGATGGGGAAATAAACAAGGCAAAATGGAGGAGGGGAATCAGAGAGAAAGTGAGAGAGAAATTCAGATCAGGTGGACCTGGGGAGGGATCTCAAGAGTGTATCTAAATATAAGATTTGAAAATGGAAAACAGATCTTGAAAACCAGTAATATACTGAGATCTGGCAGGTAGCATATAAACAAGAAAAAAAACTGGAAAGAAGTGATAAAGAAATGGTAACAAACAAGACGAGCATGATTTTTACAGCCTCGATAGTATTTAAAGATGCAGCACAGATAAGAGAAGAGCAACCCCATACCCTTTTACTGCTAAAACCACAGGTTCCTAAATGTATCTCAAGGAAAACAAAACCACACAGCAAGAACCTGAAGATAACTTAGCATTTCCTTACTAAATTGTCACTATCTGTCAGGAATATGAAGATAAGAAAAGAAACCTTAAGTCCTAGAGCACATTATTTATGGGGCCATTTAACACAAAAACTGTAAAGAAAACCAGTGAAGTCTTCAGGCAAAAAAGACCTTTGTAAGGGATTCTCCCTGTTTACATATGACTTGCAGGGACCAATCCTTCATTGAAGGAAGAGGAATAGCCTGTTTAAGTGCTGATTTCTAGAACTCTAAGTTGCCATAGCACCCCACAGGCAAACTTTCACAAACACCTTCAGTAGCAACTCAATCAAAGCTTTGACCCTATACACCACAAATAAACACATACATTCAATAAGAGAAAAAATATACAAATTATTCTGAAACTAATCAAACTAATCACAAACCAATCAAATATTTTTTATGGAATATGGATCCTAAATTATTTTTTCTGAAATACGTCTTTTCTGCTGTTGTCAGAAAAATCTTTATAAGAGATCTTATGCTATGTTTTACCACGTAAAAACCAGTATCAGTAGTGGATGAAATGAAAGTCCTCTAAAGATGAACATTTTACGAATCTGTGACTTGAAGTAGCACCTTACCTTTGCTTTTTCCAGCTGTGCCTGGGCCTGTCGTTCTGCCTCTCTTCGCACTGCTTCCCTGTCTTCTTCCAGAGATACATCTGAATCGGATGGACGGCTGGTGTAGGAGTCCGCCGAACCCTGCACAAGGAAAGGAAACACAATGTCACAAGTTGTTTCAGTGCTTACCAAAACAACAACAACAAAGTGGTTATACATCTTGCCTTCTCTCTTACTTTCGTGTCCCTGAAAAGATAAGAACTGCCCTAAAGGGAAAGTCACTTAGAAAAATTATGTGTAGGTAAATGTTTTCTTCTGGAGACTTTCCAAAAGTGCAAGTATCTTCCCCAGTGTTTTATTTTCAGCTCTATCCCCACGCTCTAAATTTTGTGCTTTTCAGCAAGCAGAGCCACTTGCTCTGTAGAGTTACAGCAGTGGTGCAGTGCAGGGCTGAAGGACACACAGCAGCTTCAAGGATGGCTCCAGAAAAATTAAAACTTGAAACAGTGACAGTATTTATCAAGGAAATTGTATTTTTATAACCAAAACACAAATTCAGTATCAATAATCACTATTACAGAGTATCACTGAGATTTAACATCTGCTATCCATTTTTCTTTCAGGGCAACCTCTTTAACTGACACACTTTCCCCATCAGAACTGCAAATGCCTCGTACCCATCTCTGCCTCTCAGCAAAACATGCAAATGACCACAATCAACTTCCAACTAATAAAATCCGTCTGGACTCAACACATGTCCCCATATCACCACAATGGAAGCAGCCACAATGCCAGAACAGCTCTATAAATAATGACAGCTCTGCTTTTCCTCTGCATCTCCCTGCATGCAAAATAGAGTTCTGCTAATTCAATCAGAATAAAACCAACTGTTCTTTCCTCACCATCATTTTTTCCCTCCCTCTCTGCAATATATATATATATTTAACACAAGCCAATAATGAAAACACAGGGCTTACACAGATATCAGAATTCTTCAGACGTCCTCCTTTGGCTCTTTTCAGAAGCCTGATCCAGGTGGCCTTCATTAGCCAGACAGCTCAGTTATTGTCCGCAGCTGCAGCGCCCGGCACTGATCTCATAAAACATGTGCACACTGAGCACCGCAGAAGCACTGCTCCTTTCCTATCCATGCTCTGCTCTGAGAGCCTTCCTTCTCTTCCCTCTGCCTTTCAAGCTCTCAGTCTCCAAGTACTCTACTGCAATTAAATTCTCATTTTTTCTCATGCCAGTTAAGAAGGAATAATAATAATTAAAAAATCCAAAAAGCCCAAAAAATCCATACCACCTCCAAAAATCTCAGCTTGAATCACCAAAAGGTAAAATAAAACCAGGCTTCAGGTAAATGTTGTGAGAGATGCTTCAGCTGATCATCAACTGAGATCGCTCACAGAAAAATACCTAGGGCTTTTTCCTTTCTGTTTAGGGGGGTGGATTTGGCTGTTAAAAATAGTGCTTATAAGAGAACCTTTTAAAATCCTGTGCAAAATGTATTCAGTGACATTTGCAAGTGCAAAGTTCATTTCATCTCTTCCTAGATTGGCTGGGGGTGGGGTAACAGGCTGTTCATATCACTGGGCATGCTCCATATGTGCAGCCGTTTACGCAGATGCTCGCATCACACCGGGCTGTTAGCCTATGCCAAATTGCCATTTTACATCTCAAGGGTAAACAGCTGGAAAACACAAGGTCCCTGCAGAACTGGGAGAGCTGGTACAGCGTCTCTTTCCTGTCATGTATGCCTTCTACAAGCCACGTTTTCCTTTGACACTCCGTTCTGTCATGCAGCACTTCCCTCTGTTGCAAAGCACTGAGCTCCACTCCGAGCCCGCTTACAAAAAACGTAAGTCAAAAAATATGCCTGTTGAGCAGGAATTTAACCCCCTACTTACTGCTTGTAGTTTTTCTGACATTAACAGAGGAAAGAAGCAAAGCATAACTGCAACATGCCACTTTATCCCTAAATATTAGAACCTAATAGGCAAAACTAAAACAAAACATTGAATTTCTATGTGCTCCTTTTTAGAGTCAGCCTCTATCCCATCATAAACTGACAAGGGAATAACGTACTAAGGCATGGTTTTCTAGGACAGTTAGGATTCACTGACAGACATGCAATGCTAGTTAAAAAAGATCACTGTAGCTGTCTGCAGCGCCTGCCTTTGATATAAATTCCCAGTTACAAGAAAAATAATAGAGATTACAGCAGAGAGCAGTGGTCATGCACATGTCATAGTATATCAACATGCCCCAAGGGGGACCAAGTCAGCCACAAATATGTCTGTGTAGTAATGAAATTTCCCCCATCACAAGTGATGCAGCAACCTACCTTTAACCATTATTAGAACAAATAATAGTTGTCACTATATTGACAGTTTAAAATAAGGGTAAATTTTAACTTCCCAAATGTTTTTGTTTTTTCCTGAAATCCATACAGCATAGAGTTTAATGATTTGTCTCTGAACTGACATCAAGAAAATTACTCTCTGAGGGATATTTTAGTTACAGGAGTCCAAATACATCGGCTATGTTATAGTGATCTTCCAAAAACTATAACACCTCCTGAACTGAAGCAAAAAGAGCAGAAAATCAAATGCTTAAATATCTTGAATTTTTTTAAAAAAATCTTGTCTGGAAGGAAAATACCCAGACACACTGCGGTATCCCCAGAGCCTTTCAAATTTGGTTATTCTTAAAAAATTTCCCTTTAACACCTGTGGCAAAAGGAAAGCAGCAACAAGTAGACAGATGTGTAGTGCAGAGTTTAAATCCTATTATGGTTGACACAATAGTGGCCTATGGTCAAAACCATTCATGTTATCACAGCACTAATGCAAACTGAGGCTGAGATGAACCCCACATAGAGTCCCACCCCTCAGGACACTTTGGGGTCTCTCGGCCCTTAAGAAAGGTCACATCCAAATCCTTCCCCACCAGCACTGCAGGCACGGTGTCATAAACCAACCCCAAAGCAACACTACCTTCAGATAAGAGGAAAACAAATAAACCAGCTATTAAGTGTGACACAGCTATTGTACAACAGCCCATGCACTTTCTACAGTAGTTACACAGAGAATGCATCATATTTTCCACTGACTAAGTGGCATGGCATCACTTTTACTGTCATTCATTCTGCTGTTCAGAAGTGATGAAGCCTTTTTTTAATATATACGAATATAAAAAAAAAAAAAAAAAAAAAAAAAAAAGGCGCATATAAACATAATTCATATCTCACCCAAGAGGGCAAAATGCTTTTTTTGGTCAGGACAGAATAGTTAAAATTGGAATTTCATCTTACAGGCCACAGAGATCATTTACAGTACTGGCCATGTCTCCAGTTGGCCACAGTCCCAATACACATCCAAATAATCATGATTCAATTTATTTTAATTATATTGACATGAACCAAACTCAGCATTACATTTGTTTTCCCAGTGGGACAGACATGTCTGTGTAAATTTTCTGTGGAAAGCAGAAGACGGGAACTTCTTTACTTTTCAAATGTGGAAAAAAAAAAGCAAAGCCTGACATCAGGGCAACCCAGGAAAAGGGGGAGCATACAATTACAACTCATTCATTTTATCAACTACTGAATATTTTTATGTGAGTTAAGAATGAATTAAATCACTTTAAGATTAAAACAAATTCTGAAACTATGATGAAGCTACAACAGATACAGCTTGACTACTAAAGGAAAATAGGGCCAAGTGCATTGTCTACTCATGACAGCTAAGGAAACTACGTTTCTTTGCTGGTTTAAACAAGTTTTATTGTTCCTCTGGAGAATAGGATAGATCTTTTCCAAAGAGCTTCTGCATTTCAGCATTTCTGAGATTCTGCAGGTCTTCATCTCCTTCCATTGGAATATGGAAGAGCTGCAATAATATATGCATGTAACATATGCTACTGCAGCCCCCCAATTCCTCTTCTTTCATGGGAAACTGCTTAATGAAAGTAAGATAAGTCATATTAATAATTACCCCATCTATTTATTCTTTTTTTCCTTTTCTTTTCCTCCTTATTTGGCAGGTTTACAACCTCAGTTTGTTTGAAAAAACATTTCCCGTTTTAATGACATGCCTGACAAATATTTGCCAACTATCTTACCACTTATTATATTAGAGTATCATCTATGAGGTATTCTTGTAATGCTTTTCACACTGCTAGTGGTCACAGATGACCACATTTGAGCTCCTTTTTCTTCAAGACCACACCTGTTTTATATTCTTTAGCACTGTAGAAGTGTACAACCTTCAAGAGACTGGGTCCAAGGAAGAGTTTCTGTTATTATTTTCTTTACTTGCAGGAAGAAACTCCTCAGTCAAATCAGGTGGTGCCTCTAGATCTCATTTTTCTTGTTATTCTTCTGGTCCCAGGCTTAACTTTGGTCAGTACAGTTGGAACTTAAGAACAGAATTTGACTGCAATGTTATATTAATAGTGTAAAAATCTGTTGATGTGTTTGGTCTGTTACTGTAATAAATTTTCACTGGGTTAATACAGCTGTCATTACTCTTGCAAATCCAGTTATGGCCTTTATATTATGTCTTCCTCATAAAGAAATAAAAGTCTTCTTCTGAGTACTACGGGTTTCTTTTTAATGAGGTAATCCACTTATTAATTGCATACCACTAGGTCAGATAACTTTCCAAATTACTGAAAATTCTCAAATAATTCTCTTCTTAGGAAGATTAAAGAAGTCCTTTCAAGTAGAAGTTTTTTTGCATTTTATGTATTAAATGAAGGCGTGAAGCAATAAGCAAACATGAAGCCATGAATAAGGAATAAAGGAGCAAGAAATAAATACATACCTATCACTGCACATATATATAAAAACTCTTCATTTGTAATAACTGGGATTTTTTTTTCCTTGTTTTTTTCTTAGAATCATTTCTTCAAAGCTGAAGAAAATTTTAAATCCAAAAGGAGAAATATTTTTATGCCTTCATTCTATTTATACTTTGAATATGAAAAGCTTGGGGGCCACTGTGCCAGTTAAAGGAACAGCTCACTTCAAGACCCAGAATTTATACACAGATACTGCTAGCTGCTTATCTTTTAAGTCCTGTTGAATAAGTAAGAATGACACCATTCTTGTCTTTCTATAACATGATTTGAGGTGGTATATGGTGCCTTCTAATATGCTACTTCTTCTTGAGTGTTAAAAAATATGGTAAAGGAAAAAAAAAATAATTTCACTTAAAATCTTTGATTCTGAACAAAGGCAAAATGTGTTATGCTGATGTTTAGCATGAAGTGAAATTGCTGACATTGGCAAGTTATAATGTGCCAACAGGGAGTACAGATCATATTGTCTCTGACCAATATGATATGTATGAGCCATGAAAATAGAAGATCACAAGCACTCCCACATACGCAGTGTCAGTAAACACCTCGGTGGCCACAGTTGGTGAATGGAAATATTTCATATCTATGAAGTTTTCTCCATATATCTAAGCAATGTAATTATTTTGAATGACGTTGAAAACAGAACAAAATGCTACTCAGAGAATGGTATACAATATTATATTGATGTTAAAATTAATTATTTCAGGGTAGAATTTTTATGGAATGACCAAACTTATTCCAGTTAATTTTTAGGTGTGTATAGTTGACACGACAAAATGAAGAAATAAATTTCAACAAAAGAAAAAGGAAAGAGACCATGTATTCGTCAAGGGGATATCAAGCAAGAATTGCTGACTCCTTGTGCCATGGACACTTCACAGCCTGGCAACTGCCAAGTCTCATCCTGGTGTTCTCTCTGGTCCTTGGCATGTGCCCTGTAGTTCTTGGCCATTTGCCCACTACACATAAATTTAGACTTGAATTCTGTAAAACTGCACTCTTCCACAATTACTATACAAGGAGGGAAATCAGCTCCTACAGTAGCTCCTGACATCCCCTGATATGTTTGCATTTAAAAAAACAAAGCCAGTGTTGTTTAGGAATTTTGCTGTTGCTGTTTAGAGCTAATTGGGCATTGCTAAAGCATCTACAGCCATGGACGAGATTCAAATAACAGAAGGAGTGAAATTTTAGAACATCTGAGAGCTTTAGGGCAATTATATGGGAAATGAGTCTTCTCTTTACCTTTACCATGACTCTGGAAAGCTGGATGGCAGCATCCAGCTCAACGTTAACAGGTTTCAAAGATGCTAATCTAATCAACAGGTGATTTGAAAATAGCTCTTAGGATTGCAGAAACCTAGATTTTGGCATTCATTAACCAGTTAAACAGCTGTGCTGGACACTATCAAGGAAAAATAAAACAGCAAACCCCAAAACAATTCCACACAACAAAAGACCCCACATATTTGTGCTCAAATTTTCATTAAATTAATCTAATCGTTTGCTTTCCTGTTGGTTTGCTAAGAAGAAGTCCCATGAGTAGGTATTTTTAGAGGAATGATTGTCTTTTTGTGGTGATTCTTCAGAAAAACTTTGGCAACATGCAAATTATTTCCAAAAGGGTAGCTGCAATCTAGTTAGCAAACAAAAGACACCTCAGAGTCACTGCTAAACTTTCTCCGAATCTGTGGAATGCTCTGATGTGTTATGGTTTACCATTTCTTGCAAAAAACATCTAAGAGACAAAACTACTTGAGACCCTATTGTACAATGCACTGTACAGTCACAAAGGGAATGGCAAACCCTGCTAAAAAAGAACTTGCAGTCTAAATGATGAGAGAATATGAGGCGGGGGGGGGGGGGGGGGGGGGGAAAAAGACAGGATCAAGGTAGAAATGCAATAGAAAATAAAGCATTTCAAAATATTCAATACTGGCATTATGACTCAACCCTTGCATAACTGTGGTGGGTTGTTGTTAAGTAAGTTCCCTATATGTATTATGGCAGAGATTAGTTCTGTGAAAGCATCTGAAGGAGGATAATCTGGTAGCTCTGTGTATTCTGACAGAATACACTTATGAAACAAGAGAAAGTGCTTTTGAGGAAAAGTGCAGGGACAGGAATATAAGAAGGTCTCCTAGCTTATCAAACTGTGGTTTATCAACAGCGCAATCACCTAATGGAGAACTAAAAAAGAAAAAAAAAGAATCCCCGAACTAAAAAAAAAAAACAAATTGGATTTCATTTTTCAAGACAAATAATTGGATCTAGAGGATGGGGTTAAATTATTGGTGGTTTTGAGCTGTAAGGAAAAGTCAGAGTAGCAACAGAGCTAAGATGCTGCCAGCAGAACAACTCGGAGACAGGTGTCAAACAAAGAAAAATACACCAAGGAAATGACTGCAACCTGCACAAATCTGAATCATCTCCCTTTTGTCTCAGACTACCAGCACACACATGAATATTAACACAACTTGGTTTACTCAGGATAACTTTTTAAAGCTCTGGTAACTTGACTGTATGTCTAAACCCGTAGGCAAAGGTAAACCAGGATTATTAGTAACCACAAGCTGAACCATGGTGGTGCTTACTGATACAGAAGCAGGTAAAAAATTGAGGATTTGCAGAAAAAAAAGTTTTTATTGTTATAATCACCAGTGGATATCACAAATAACTTAAATTGCAGAAAGATAACTTAGAAAAAACTATTTAGAATATGATATGCTATGTACCAATACAAGAGCACAGAAAGCAAAGATTACATAAGCCACAAAATTACAAGGGCTCAATTGAAAGAGGAAAAATGGAAAACACATCTGAGATGACAACAAGAAAAGAGAAAGACAACCAGGAAAGGAAAGAAGTTGAAGAAAAGCATGGCAACCATCATCTCAATTTGTCTCAGCTGAGTTAAAAGTGCCAATTTAGATTCTCTGTTCCAGATCTTCAGTATATTTTTATCTGGGATTTTGGTTCAAGTCATTAAGATTTTCTGCATACTTAAAAATAACTTCCTTTAAAATTTAGCATGAAATTCTGTTGGCAATGAAGAATTCTGAAGGGAAAAAAAATTATTTGCATTTTATCAAATTATCTCTATCTGTACAATCCCCACTTGGCTTTCAAATGTAACATTTTAAGCTACTCCAGATAACAAATGGAAGATTTGGGAATTTGTTTGCTTGGGTTTTAGCTTGTTAAAAATGTTGAGATTAAGTATATACAGTAAGGTCTTCTTTATTTTACCTTTTATAATGCAACTGTAGCTTTAAATATGTATTTTTGGTTGCTACCCTCCATTTTTATACTGCAAGCACATTAATAATTTGTTTAAGTAATCTTTTTTCATGTATCTTCACGAGTTAGTTTGGCAAGCATGCACTCTGAAGAAACTGCAGTCATAAACTAAATGTCTATTACAATTTTCAACCTTTGATAAGTTTATTCTCCGGGCCATCATCTGCTACTGAAATCTTGGTTTTCTAGTCATGATCTTTTGTAAGAATCAAGCAATATCAAAGCGTAAAACACTGCAATTTGCTTACTATTTAATATTAGAAAAGTTTTCTTACCAACACCTTTGCTAAATTACACACAGTGAAGACTACAGAATTAATTATTAATTTTCCCCAATGCAGGCTCACTGAAATCAAGCTTGCCAAACAGCAGCTAATTTCTGATTCAGCCCAAGTATCTCTAGCAGGCACTATCATCCTTGAAGCATCTCCAGCCCTGCTCTCTCTGATACTGCCAGTGAACACCAAGTGAACAGCTTTCACACTGCATGGCATCATTACTTCAGAATGAAAACACTGCATAAAATGCACCTATCCTCACCAGTGAGCTAAAGTTACACTCAGTCTCCAAGGGTGTCAGAAACCACAGATGTTCTTGTGGTTTCAGGTGTTAGTCCTTTGTTCCAGCCTTCATCATAATTTACTCTGATTGAAACACATCAGGGCTATTCCTTCCTACTCACTACCTATCCTTTGGGTCAAGTACAAACCAAAGGAAGCTGCTTGAAATTTTTCCAAGAGGATGAGGGTCCTCACATCACTTAGATATTGCAATTATTCTCATCTCATTTTGAGGCTATAAAGGTCTGTAATGCTTTCTCATTGACTAAAAAGTCTGTACAGAGCTTCTGTTCCTCTTGTCTATCACATACCAAAATAATAATTGTGGAAAACTCTCTCAACCTCCAGCATTTATATTCACAGGTTTTTTTTCTCTGAAACTAAACTGTAACAGCTAATATATAGTTGCATGATGTCAACTTTTAACATCCCTTGGCTCTTTTAGGTTTGATTCTAAGAGACATCTAACTTAGAGAATCCACAGAGTGGGTGAGAGTATCAAGTGTGCAGTGCGTGATACTCATCCAAGGGTGAGGAGCCAAAGCAGGAACTGTGTGCCTGATTCTCCCATCCTAATCCATGTGCCTGTTAGTGCTTGTACATCCCCAGCAACTGCCTTTTGAAAGAGGGAAAGCAAGACAGAGTTTGTGATACTGAATCATATATTCTTCCTACAGCACTTTTAGAGTGCTATCCCCACCTCTTTACTAAGAAGCAAGGCTGAAGTATCTGTGATTTATTGCTTCTGTTTTGCCTCTGTAAGTGAACACAAGAATGAGAAGAGTATATACAATACTTATGTACAAAAAATAAATTAGGAAAAGGTTGTAGGAAACCATGTGATAGTATATAACTCCTAATAGAAGTATATGACGTATATTTTCTTACAGCTAAGACAGATTTGTACCATGGATTTCCATGAGCACTTCTGAGATGTGATCGCTTAAATAAAAATGAGAAGGTTGAAAGAGAAGTATGTTTTAGGGAACCTGCAAATAGAAACACTGCTGCTAATGCAGATGGTGATAATTATTGGATGCTAACCTGAAGAAGAATTAAATAAAACAAATTACAACAGAAAAAAATAAAGGAATACATAAGAGCACATAGTCTTGTGATCTTTCCTAACTCAGTGTTGCAATATGTTTTGTGTGTTGGAACATTCAAATCTTAGTAGAGTAAAACAGCCACTTTCCAGGATAATAAGTGAATGCAGGTTTTAAAAAATTTTGCGACCTAAAAAGGAAACATCAAAACCAGACTTATTTTTGATTCAGAACAGGCTTTGTCCGGGTCAAGGGAGCACATTACACTGTATTCCTTCCTGAACCATTTCTTCCTTTAGAGGAAGCACCGAATTTTGGACCAGTGCTGTGGTATATTGCAGCAGTACTGAATGTTGACACACATTGTATGTTTGATTCGCTGATAAAGCAAAAATATTAAACAAAATGCCTGAGGACTACAATACCTGCACATACCTGCACCAGTGCTGTCCTGTGTGTGTCAGAGCTATGATGACACAAACATCTTGTTCTTAAGACCACAAGATAGTTCCATCAGAAATGGGGCTCCAGAGGTCCAACCTCCTGCTCAAGCTGTGATACCATTTAAGCTGTGATTTATCCATTTGGGCCTCGAAAGCCTGCCAGGAGAGGGACTGGACGGCCTCTCTGGGAAAACCCAATCTGATTACAGACTACCCTCATAGTGAAGATACTTATTCTTATATCCACTCTGATTCTCTCTTCTGTCAATTTCCAGTGTTTGTCTCTTGCTCTTCCATCAAGCACCTTTAACAATCCTAGCTGCATGATTTTGTAACCTCCTTTAAGATGCTGGGAGGCTTCATTTCCTCCCTTAAACCACCTCGTCTCCATGCTGAACCACCCCCTGTCCTCCAGCTTTTTCCCACAGGCCAAGTGGTCTAGCTCTGACCATCCTGGCCATGTTGGAGCATCAGAACTGGTCACAGGAATGCAGTATGTTCTAACAAGTGCTATGCAGAGGTGATGACCTGCCTGGATATACTGCCTGTGCTCAGGAGTTCAGGGTTTTAAAACAATCTGCCACTTTGGAAATCTAATAAAATTCCCCTCAAAAAAGGATCAACATGCACCTTGGACAAAATTGTATTTATAGATGTACTCTGCAATAAGCAACACATTCAAATATTCTAAGCAACGCCTCACATTGCTGTAAAGCAACTTTATTAATATGCTACCAGGATAATCAACTTTGTAAAAACCCTCAGATAGAGATTCCTTCCAACACATTGTTAGTAAGTGTTTGCTCACAAGTGAGTCTCCAGCACCTGTGGTGAAGAAAGACACAGGAATGGAAACCTCAGTTCTGCAAGCCTTATGGTCCCTGAACATGTTGTTCTAAATTTCACCATAGAAATAAAAATGGAGCCGTGTAATCCCTGACAACTTGTTTCCTTGAGAAATGGCACTGACTACAGCCTGCTTTTCCTTCTCTGCTCCATTGTTCGGAAATAAAATTAATTCTGTCCTTAAACTTATCCTGTTATGCTCAATTAGAAGTTCTATTTCCTCCTGTTTATGAGAGCATCAGTTTCTGCTTGAGGAATTACCACTCAAACTTACAACTGTACCACTGCTGCTGTCACCACTGGTCTCCTGCTGAGGTAAAAGGACTATTGCAAAGATCCTAAAAGTAAAAAGGAAGACAGTGAACAAGGAGCCAGGAGAAAGTAGTTAGGTAGATGATGGGCATCATTCATACACAGAAGGGGAGCACCTATGACAAAACAGCAAATGACAGGGCTTTAAAAGAAGTATAAGAGTAAGATTTCAAGCATGTAAGACACAGACCACAGGCCAACAAGTATTTCTGAACTTTTACTAGTTCTTTCCACTCTCCAGTTCAGCAGCAGGGAAGATGATAAGTTAAGTTAAACTTGTATAAAATAATATCAAACAAAAAAAAAAATCACCTAAGTGTTGTTTGGGCTTATAAGCATGGCACAACAAGAAGAGTTAGTAAGCTCCTATCTGTCTTTTATTAAAAAAAAGAATATTCTTTTTTTTTTGTAACTGGTAACCAGTTGTTTTTGGCTTCCAAAATGAAGCGTGGAAGCCAAAAGCTAATTCCACAATGAGTTTTTCTGCTCACAAGCATTCAGCTGCCTCTTTCTGTTACTGTGCTCTGCATGGCCAGTCCACAAAGTCTTCACAGACAGGTAAGAATTATAAAATTACACAGAAACTCATGATGCACCATCTTTTCCAGGTCACACTTATTGTCCATTCAGTGGACAATAGATCATATAACTGCTGCTATAACTACATTTGTACTCAGACCCTCTCAAAAATTCTCCAGAAACACGATGCTGCCTTCCCTGGCCAGGTTCAAGTCAGAAGTGAACACCAAATGCAAGAAAGGCTTTTCATGTTTTAAGAAGTCTGAATCCTACTGTCTTTCAGTAGTGCTCCAGTCCATCTCTATTAAGGCAAAAAAGGAATTTAGTATCTTAATTATATTTATTTCACATTTATCCTTAACTGATTTCAAACAGGCTGAAACACTTACTGCAAAGTATTATAAACTTTCACTCAAGGAAATCAGAGTTTCACTTTTGATTTGCACTGCTGCCTTTCAATCACTCCCTCTGTACCAATCGCTCTATTTATAATCAGCAGTAATTCATAGTTGGCATCTTCCTTTCATTTCAAAGTTTTTGAGCTTAAAAAGAGTAAACGAAAAATGATGTCTTACTGTTTCTTTCCTCATGCAGAAGAAAAGGAAATGTTTGCTGCTGAAGTTGGCACAGTTACACAAATGAGCTCTTTCATGACCTCTCATGTTTTGCTAGTTGTCTGCAGGCACAGAACTTTTTAATGCTTTGAACAGGCTGCAGTATTTTTAAGTCCTGTCCATTTTCAAAATAATCATTGGCTATAATATCAACAGCAGTTCCTTCTTGTTTCCTCTTTGATTATGCTAAAATAGACCTTATTTAAATGGAATAGCATTTCATTCACGTCAGCAAATCTACCAGAGAAGTGCAGGGACAACACTGTCAATTGTCACAAGGCAAGCTGATCTGCAAAACATGTTGTGTAACTGGCAGAACTAATCTCTCCCACCACACTTACAAACACAGATGTCCAGGTTTATTTAAAATAGCCCTGAGCAAACAGCACAACTTGGTGGTGTTTGGTTTTTCTTTTAAATGTATGCTTTTTACTGGGAGGCATTTGATTACAGAAAGAGCTCAGATTTTATTCCTGTGCTGACAACAATGCTTAGAAGAAACTATATCATTTGTATTTGATGCCTCAACACACTAAAGACAGTCCCATCCAGACCATTCCCCAGATGTTCTTGCCTGCAAATTTCAAACCTCTGGATGAAAACTAGTCAGAACATGATTTTGTCTCAAAAAGATACATCTGTTTATGATGGAGGGGTGGATAAAACTCATGCATGCCGAGGAAAACACTAAGTTAAGTTACTAGCCAATAACAGCAAACAGGTACATGTGGTGATTTATTAAAAAAAAACAACACCCTGCATTTTCTTGATGTGAAGTTGTAGTAAAATGCTCATCAGCTAAAGCAAAATTTCACATATGGTATTAGAGTCTGGTACAATGAGCCTTCAGATTTTGCTTAAGCATGTCTGAAGGCCACCCATGTTCTTTCCAGTATTTTTGAATAACAAATAATAGAATTACAGCAAGCAAGATGGGTAATTTAATTTTAGAAAGACCACAGGATAATTAAAGGAAGGAGAACACAACTTTCCTAAATATTTGTGTAAACCACAATATGCTACATATGATAAATTGACTATATTTTAGCAGCAATACAATGGCCCTGTCCTCCAGGGACACTATATCTATTTTATAGATATACCACTGTATTTATGCGGAATGCAGATGAAGGCAAAAGAATCACATTGAATTATGGATTGAGGCCTAATACTTCAAAATTATACAGCACATCCTTCAGAAATAAGAACTTAATCATGGACAATTGCTGGAAAAGATGAAGACTTCTGAGAGTGAGTTTTGGCTTACTACACAAAACATGGGAACTTCAACTTTGGCTGTGTTTTGAAAATCTTCATGGATGGAGATTTTGCAGCTCCATATAGAATTTTAGTGGTTAGTCTCCTACACCAGAAAAATTTAAGGAAATTCTAAGAGGAATCTAACATCTTAAGATAATAAATTAAGAAGTTTTGATACACAGCCTCAAAAATTAGTCTGCTGAGCTGCTTTTGCAAGCAGATGAATATAACTGTATCAAATTCAGATCAAAATCACTTCTAGCAAAGCCCATTTCTGCACATGAAAAAACCTTAATTCCAATGAATAAAAAAAAAAAGTCAGTTTTTCACTTACTTTCTGGCAAATATACTATAAGAAAACATGCAGAGGCCTTTTTCCTATTATACTGAGTTTCAACTTAAAGGAACAGGTTTGTGATACAATTGTATTCTTTCTTTATAGTAATTTATTTATAGCTATGTATGTATCAGCTTTATTCCTATGAACTGACCTACCACTGCTCCCTCTGCTTAAAATTCCTGCAGTGGCTTATTAACTCTATTAACCCTATTTAACTTGGTTTTAAGTTATGTTAGAACACTAATACTATACTGTACATCACAAAATAGAGCTTGTATTTTAAATGCCAAAAAGTCCTATGCGTTGCTAAATTAAAACATATAGATTTGTATTGGGTTGTAAATTACAATGTACAATGAAATGTGCAGAGGAGAACTCAGGGACTTCATTCTTTCATTTCTCAGAGAAAAGTTTTAAAAATTGCTGGTTTCTATAATCCTGTAGTTATGGCAATCATAACACCCAAAATTTGCTAAATTTTCTCCCTGAAGAAATCTTAGAGAATAATCTGATCAGAGATACATAAAATAATAAACAATCTTAAACAATCTTATAATGGCTACCATTGCCTGTTTCTATGGACATTAAAAAAATGATGAGAAAAAAAAAAAAGAATCAATAACCTAATAGAAGATGAGCTAACTATCCCCAGAATTTTGTAATTCTTATTCACCAGCTAAAGTTCTTATCTGGAAAGTAACATTTAGTATAAGTAAACAAACAGCACTTCATTTATTAAGCGCAGTGGCCCAGAGCTTTTTTTATAATTTAGAGAAGTCACATCTTCATAAAGACAGATGCCCATGACTTCTGTAAAAAGGCAGGTGAATATTATTTTCTGTGACAGACTTCCTGACAACCAATACTGAACAAGAACAAGTAACAGGTTTCATCATTTCAGCTGTTCCTGAACTGATTCATCAGAATTACTTACTATAACTAACCAGAAAACAAGTATGTATTTCCACACAGACAAACACAATCTCAAATGTGAAAAAAGAAGAAAAAAAAGAAAAAAAAAAGAATGTCCAGATTAGATAATCTAGAACAGAATTTTTGGCCCTCAGTTCCCCTGTGGGGAAGGTTTGTATCAAAATGACACTGGACTATGTCCAGCCTGCTAGGAGGACTTAATTGAGCTGTATTAACTACTGTGGTGTTGAAAGGTCAAGGGAGCAGCTAGTTATACAGACTGCCAGACACCACCTCGTATACCACTGATGGAGAAAAGCAGCTGTGCTACCCAGGACAGAGCATCTAAAACTGCCAGACCAGGCAGGCACCTAGGGCCAACAGAACAAACATGATTTTTTGATTTTGCCTTTCCATATGTGCTGCAAAGGGGTCACGACTGCAATTTTTCACATTAAACTTCTAGCATGTGTACCCCTTCAGCTAAGTTACATCCATCCACAGACTAAACAACATAGACACCGAAATTCCTGCCACAAATATTTAACTAGAAAACAGACTTTAAAATAACTCTATTGTTAGAGGCACCACACTGGGGCCCCTGCAAGATCTGGAATTTACTTGTACCATATTCATGCACAGCATATACAAGTCCAATTCCTTTAACTAGAGACATTCAAGCTACCATCTTTTAAAGAGCTACAACTTTTCTCTGTAGCGATCCACCCTGAGAGTTATGAATTGATGACTTAAACCAGGAATGTCATTGGAATCTTTTACTCACAAGAGTTCCCTAGTTGCACAGGTCTCCTGATGTCTAATTAAATAAGATGTATGAATATATGTGGAGTAAGGGGGAGGAAATTGTAAATAACTCCCAAATGTCTGGAAACATACACACAGGTGTTCAGAGGACTCCAAGAAAATAAAGTACATTGCAGCTACATAAATCAGAGAAATGTAATGACTTAGATTGTTGTTAGATGCCTGCTACCATAGCTGGATTACTGCCCCTATCATTAACACCTGTTATAACTTATTAAGCTTCATTCAAATTCCTATCTGAAAAAGACATATTTTCTATATCAAGACCTGTAGAGTAGATGACAATATAGGAAAGAAAAACTCAAGTATTCCTGATCATGAAATTCTTTTTTTAAAGGTTCCTGCTGACTCACTTCAGTGAGGGAAACCGTCGGCAGAAGAGGTTCACTAGTGCTTTGCCAGGAAGCAGGTAGTATTATCATACTTATTTCCTTCAGAAGAAAACTGAAACCAAGATGAAGCAATCTAAAGATTTCCTCAGGAGTTGGTGCTATCAACACAGTTAGAAGCCAACTATTTCCAGAACCTAAGTGAGACTTTCTTCCCTCCTTCCCCCAGCTCTCTCACAAGTGGAAAAGGAGCCGAGGATGTAAAGAGCTACCTTGAGCAGTCCAGTGGAGGGTAGGCAGAGACTGAACCCTGCACTCATATCCATCTTTTGTGGTTTTCCACAAGCACTTATTATTCAGCTGGAAGAAAAGCAAAGAAGCAAAGGAGAGATCTATGATAAAACCACAAAAAACAAAACATCTGGGACTGGTGAGGTTACACATGGAATAGTTTGTCCAGTTCCAGGATGGAACTCCAGTAAATGACAGACATGGAGATATTTGAGAAAATCCAATGAAAGGTCGTAAAGATGATGAAGTGACAGGAGAAACCCTTGCAAGAGAAAAGGCCAAGAGAGCAGGAACAGTTTATCCTGGAGGAAAAAATGCTCAAGGGAAGGGATCTCATCAATGGTAAAGGTACTTTCATAAGTACCTGAAGGGAGGCTGAAGAGAGGATGGAGCCAGGCTCTTTTCAGTGATGCCCAGCAGTGACGGGACCAGAAGCGAAGGGCACCAACTGATACACAAGGAGGTTCCCTCTGAACATCAAGAAACCCCTTTTCACTGTGAAGGTAACTAAACACTGGTACAGGAGGCCCAAGGATATTGATGAGTTTCTATCCCTGGAGACAGTCAAAAGCCATCTGGATGCTGACCTGGGCAAGTGGCTGCAACCCGGGGAAAAAAGTGGCCCTGCAGGAGGGTTGGATCAAATGACCTCAAGAGGTGCCTTCCAACCTATAACATTCTGTGGTTCTATGAAAAGTGTTAACAAGGCTGCAATTTGTAAGTATCTTGGTTTCATTATTTTGTCTTCACATCTGTGAGGTGAACTACACTGGTCCTGCCAACTCAGGGCAATTTCCACACTCCACATCTTCCCCTCTATTCAGTAAACACAAGTAAATGTCTTTCTTGACATTTCATCACCTGAAGCTGATCTGTATGGTTAGTTCCTATATGCTAGAAACCATTCGATCTTTTCTCCCTCCTGCATGTGCCTCAGGT
Organism: Heliangelus exortis; assembly: GCF_036169615.1. NCBI lineage: Eukaryota > Metazoa > Chordata > Aves > Apodiformes > Trochilidae > Heliangelus > Heliangelus exortis. The sequence goes on from NC_092423.1 coordinate 20,446,887, forward strand.
GTAAAACTGCTTCTCAAACATAATATGCCAACCCTGACCTGCTTCCATGGTAAAAGATTTGCCCATCCTCTTCCTCCATTGGTTTCAGACACTGCTCAGCACTAAACCAGTACAAAGGGATCCAGGTTAATTGGTCCTTTTTTTGTCTCCTACTTTGTGTCAGATATCTGTTTCTAAAACTTAAACCCGGTTGGAGGAACCCTGTTTTTAATCTCACAGTATCACATACCCCAGGTCATTATGTTATAAAACAGGTCTGCTGTGCCCTATGTGAGACCCAGCTGACCTACAGTTTAGAGACTCACAAACATAACAGGACTTTGAGCTCAGTGGCACCACACGTGGCCTCCACAGAGCTCCCCACTTTTCCCTTGGTTGCGTATGCATTGGATCAAGGGGACAAGGGTAGGGTAAGGCCAGACCTAGTATAAATCCCTTCAGTATACTGTCAATAATCAAAAAGGCTCTATCAGTGAAATTCAAATTAAAGACAGGAGACAAGGAAAAGAAAGCTCTATGAAGATCAAGCAGTAGCATCATTATTGAAGAATCTACTCACATACACTACAGGAAGTTAAAGTTTCACTCTGGGGAAAACATGATCACTATAACAGCAAAAATCACTATCTGGAACGTACACAGTGGTTTGGGGAGTATCACAGAAATTACCATTACCTCTCTCTCTGTGGGTTTATTAAGGTTCTTCTCTCTAGAGTTTCCCTGTCCTAAAATGAAACTGCTTCAGGAGCCATTCTGCTACTCAATCAGATCCAGCAGCGCTCCCAGGCTTCCCCTGAGGGAATTCCAGACTTGCGTGGAGTGCTTAAAATACAGCCAAGACATCTCTGAGCTAGTCGTGGGGAATGATGCCATACAGAATGCCCCTCAGTTTTCCAGTTTAGGAAAGAAAAACTGTATTGCTTCTGCGCTTTGGCTGTGGCAGAGAATCCATCATAACTGGAGCCACCAAAGAGTGACTGTTCCACAAACCCACACACCGCTCTGTATGTGAGCACATGGAGCTTTTCTTGCTAAACACACAGTTTTAGGGATAGGCCATACCTAGTCCATGTGTACAGTATTTGCTGTTAAAATTAATCAAATGCTAGCATTTGTTATGTGTAAAGCAGGCAATTTTAAAGTAATTTACAAGCTTTCAAAAGTTAAAAATCTATTCTTATAAGAAACGAACCAAATATCACCTAAAAGTTAAAGGTAAAGAACTGAAATGTTATGTGATTTGTCAAAAAATGAATGCATGACTTTGAAGTAAACCTCAGAGGCTGAATTTAATTTTCCTACTTTTCATGTCTGTACTTAAAGTTACACTCAGAAGTGCCACACAACTTATTCATGTGAACACAGCATTACATGTTGCCTTAGGTTGAACTAATATCATTCCAAAATTTCAGTGTTAAATTTTTACAGCTTTCTGCCACAGGTGATTTGCAGTAGTGTGTTTGCAGTAAGACACTTGCATTTCAAGTGGGAGATTCCCAAAAAAGTAATGGTAATTTATGATTTTTAGGTGTGTTCCTGGGTCACTCCACAGTATGATAAAAGAAATGAAACTATTGCTAAACAGTTATACATGACTCCCTCCAATCTTCAACAACACATTATTATCTTTTCTCCCTTTCCTCAATTTATAAAGTAAGGTAAGTAGCAATGACTCATAGTAAACACTGAAAACACAACAATGTGTGTCTCTGCTGACTTCTAGAACTTACAATAGAGTATTTCTAAAATAGGAAGGGTTTTCCCTTCAGACAGCAAAATGAGCTCTATCAGCAGTATGTCTGCTGCACATGGAATTGTAGCTTTACTGACTGACAAACAGCACTCAAAAAGGAGCTTTTTTCAAACCTGGATGTCATTTGACTGCTTCAAGACCTGTCAGTCCTTTAGAAATTTAGCAGGCAGATTTCAGTACTTCTTAGAAGATATTGCTCCCCTGCAGGAGCCATGTACAACTGACATCTATCAACATCATATTTAATATTCCTTAAGAAGTGCTGCATCCTCCAAGAGGACGCGGGCAAACACCAGGGAAGTGAAAATTTAATTTAAGTAGACAACTTCAAAAACTTTTGCCTGGAGAACACAAGTGACAAATATAGGATTTCCAAGGCAACTGAAACATATGCTCTGGACATCGCAACCAAATCACTGCAATTACAAAGAGGTTCTCCATCCTTCATAAGGATATTTTCAAAGAGACAAACCTATGGAGAGCAAACCAGCAGAGTTTATTTCCTTAAGAAAGTTTTAAAAAGCTACTTAATTGCAGAAGTTTGAAAGTTGCATGCAACAGAGTGAATGAAATTCAATGATTTTTGTTACACGGAGAGGAAAGATGAAACGCTGAGGTGTCCCATGCCTGATCAGAGAAGAGTTGGTGCTGTCAGCCTTGGCCTGCACAACTGCACCAAGGGGTCCCTGGAAAGACAGTGGTGGGACATGGATGGAGATGCCCAGTGCCCACAGCCCAGGCACAGCCCACCTGGGAGAGAAAGGGCAGAGCTTCTGAAGCTATGGAAAATGCTGTGATGGGCCAAGTGTGGCCTGGAGGCACAGGAGAGCCAGCCAGGATTCCCACATGTGCAAGCACTATACTAGATTTCCATCATTCTTTGTGCAGTAACTCAAAAGGCTGCTGGAAGTAAGTTTTAGATGCTTTGCTTTGGAACATTTATGCAGAGCACAATTTACAGGTAGCCCTGAAACGGAGCTCCCACTTTCTGTTCTCTATTTGATGAACTTATCCAATTCTGTCCTGTTATCAGAGGATTAAATTTTTTTTACAGGAAGTAGCCATAAACTCCAGACTCTAGTTTTGATAAAAAAATAAATAAATAATCAAGTGTTAGTTTGGTTTTTTTGGTTTTTTTTGGTTTTTTTTTGTGGGAGACAATATGAAAATTAATTATCAGTGCTGTCAGATATCTGGACTTATTATGCACTCAGACTGAGATAATAATCCAAGCTTGTTTATACACAGGAACAATAAGAAAGCAAAAGAGGACACCACATGTAAAAGTTGGTTATACCAGATTGTGGAGTTTTGCTATTCAATTTAAGTAAATTAGAATATTGTTTCACACACTCACTTGTCTGTGAATGTGTGTGTGGATGCTCATGGGGACATACACGTGTGTATATGGAATGCACAAAGCCACCACAGAAAGTTCTCTTTCTCCATTACTCTATTTGAGGGTTGTTTTTTTTTAAAGAGAGTTTTATCTAATTCCTTTAAGACATGTTTTAATCTTTCTATGTTTCATTTTATCAGCACTGTACTTTCTAGGATAAAAATCAAATTATATATGAATAGCTAGAATGCCTCAAACTGATTTCAATTTGTTTGAAATTTAAAATTAAATCCAGAGATTCTTCACTGTCACTCTTTTCCCTCACTTTGTCCCTCAGTGACTCACAAGTAATTGTTTGTGTGGGAAGATAAAACAAATGCCATTTCTACAGTGCAAAGCAAAGCATATGGTTTCATGGACTACAAATCTGTACAAAAAGTTTCATTTTGATTCTAGCTTTTACTGAACAATACAGCTGCTCAAGCTTTATGTAGGCTATCCTATTTTACTTATCCCTGAATGAAGCAAACATATTGATAAGTCTGGTTGCCAAAATAACACCTAAAAAGTGTATCCATATTTTGCCCTAAACTATCTTGCTTTAAAGCAAAAGCGAGAAGGAAAAAAAAAATGGTATTTTGGTCTGGACTTAACAAAACACCTTGTTTGAACAGCTCATGACACTTCAGTTTGGGGGACTTCAAGAAACACCAAAGAGGGCAGAAAAAACAAAACACCACAAAACAGAAAAACAAGCAAACAAAAATCCCAAAGCCACAAAATTCACAGTGGACTTATCTGTTTCTGTTGGTGCTATTTTGCTTCACTTAACTATGTATTAGAACAGGGACTGAAATGAGATGTTCCACCTGCCTGGGAAAGTTGTCAAATACTGAACTGTTTTCTCTGACACAAATAGCTTCAGTACTTTTTGAAAGTTAAAACAGTATCAGGAAAAGAGATTAAAAGATACACTGAAGTCTAAACCCAACACCACCCTTCAGTCATCTAGGTTCTTTTCAAGACACTTGAAAATTTCATACCCAAAACTTTCCTGCTCTGGACAAACCATTAAGTAAACTACACAAGGTACAATGTCAGCCTTGGCAAAGACTGGGAAAAAATCTGAGATCTGCGACCCTTTAAAATTAGCTACAAAGATGTAACAGATTGACAAAAGAAAGCAGTCCACTAGAAGCTTTACAGTTGAAACATTTCTTCTGCTACTCAATTTTTACAAATGAATAATCAATCCATAGCAGAATTACTGCAATGCCATGCATACTATTTACTGGAGAAACTAAGGTTTTTTCAGTATTCTTGCTTGGTTCATGAAAGTTTGTGCACGTTGCAAACACAAATGGGTTCAATGGGCAGACAGCTGCATTTAAATAATTTTCCTCAACAACTTTTTCTGTTTCCTGCATCTCAAATACATAGCTGGTTGAAATTAAAAAAACAAAACAAAACAAAACAACCAAAACAAAAGAAAGCAACAGTAATGAAACAAACCAAAACCCAACAAAAAGAAAAAATGAGGAAAAAATCCAAAATAACTAAATTAATTCCTTGAAATGTGTTGGTAGAACTCAAACTGCCATAAAAGGCACTTTCATACTTCAAAGAGCAACTTCAATAACCAAAACAAAACATTTGCAATGGCCAGTTATATGCAAAGAATGTGCCACTTTTTAAGATGGGCCATTTATTTTGATGTTCTGTAGGGGAGTTCATACACATTTTTTGGTCTAAATGTTTTCCTCAATGTTTCTCAGGTCTTGAATCAGTCAGAAGTGGTGTGTGGGTGGAAGAATCCATCCCTTTTGGTTATGATACAGCAGTTGAGCCTCAGGCTGCAAAACTGAAAACTTTTATGCCATGCAACAGCACGGAGTTACTTGCTGTTTTCTTCTTGTCTTTTCTTGCATCATTGACTTATTTCAGATGTCATTTTGCAGAAATGCTGAAGCAAAGAGTGTCAGATCTTCATGTGGGTGTGTTTGGGGTTTTTGTTAAGCTAGGTCTTTTGATGGACGTTACATTACATTTACATCAACATGTTTTGAACAGTATGAAAGAAATGGTTTGGCAACATCCCCACAAACATAAGATTAAGGCAGTTCTGCAAGCTACTTGTAGTCTAGCTACATTACAAAGTATGAGACAAATTCTGAGTTATTTGAAAGCACTGCTTTGCTTAACACAAATTAAGTCTGAATTGCGTCAAAATAATCAGTACTTGAATATTTCCAGTATCATCAGAACGTAATAAACATGACAAGGAATGTAAAACCGATTTTATCCAGCAACTAGAATCTCACTTCTCAAAGAACTTCAAGAGAAACGTCATTTAAAAAAAAAAAAAAAATTCAAATTGGTGAATAGTGAAGTTCAACTACAGAAAGAACAGCTCTGACAGGAAATCAAACTGCCCAATAAATTCTGAGACACAGGAAACATTAAAAGCAAATATTTTTAAAGAAAATAATAAATCCTTGGTTTACATCTTACCGCTTCGTAATCCTCACTGCCAAAAAGGTACATCGCTACACCTTCACCGACTGACACCCAGACGCCTACAGCGAGTCCTTCAGCTCCATCCCCAACTCCCGCGTTCCAGCCAGGCAGGCTCCAGTGCTCCCATACAGTCCCAGCGCTCCTTTCCCACGCTCAAACTGCTCTTTAAGTATTCTTCTCGGGCACGAAACCAAAACCTCTTGCTCCAAGGGGCCGAGGACAACTACTCCGCATACGAACCTCCCCAGCCCAGCCGAGCGGAGCGCGGAGGAGGCGGCGGTGATCCCGGGGCCGGACGGGTCGCGGTGGCGGGCGGCAGCCAGGCCGGGCTGTCAGCGCTGAGCCAGAGGGGCCCGGGCGCTCATTCAGGCTCCGGCTCCTCCTCATGACATGCTGCTGGAGCTGCCCCGATTGGCTGCGGGGAAAAGCGGGGCCGGGAAGAAGCGAGAGGGAGCCCGATGAGCTGCGGTTTGGGAGGGGAGAGCCCGGGAGCAGCGTTCCAGGAGTGGGAGCGGGCGGTCGGTGCCTGCAGCCCCGAGGGGAGAGGGAGCGGAAGCTGCAGTCGGGTGAAGCGCTCGGTGTCAGCGAGCACAACTAATTTAACTTGGTGGAGCTGAGACACAGGCAGCACACAATCTGGATTACCTGAGCTCATCTAAATTTATTCCTCACTCCTCTGACAGTTCTGCAGAAACATATGGAGCTATTTCACTACCTACCTCTACAAAAAAAAAAAATTCCAGGATACTTTTCCGTTGCTATGATTCACTCACTTCATTGCATCCTTCTGCCAACCAGTCCCAGGGTGCTCTGCTAGCAAAACACAGTGCAACTTTATCTCAGTGACATCATGGTGTTTAGATAGCAGAAAAGTTACACCCTCTGCTTCCACGTCACGGGAAGTGGATCTAGTGTGAGGTACCACATACCTCATCCCTAGCATTCGCAATCTACTACTAAAACGACGCTTTAAAACCAAATCTTATTCAAAATAGTTTTGGAATACAGCATAAAGGCAGCCATACACAAGTATTGCCCTCTGGGAAACACTGTTCTTCACAACCTGCTGGGAGGCCACCAGCTGGTGACCAGTAACACAACACTGACCAAAACAGCTCTAAAACTACACTAGGAAACCCATCCTCTTTCTGCCCAGACCTCTAACTTCCTTATAGGTCATATTGCTGCTATCACTATATCTGTAATCACAGCTATATGTACGCTTTAAGAAAAATTATGAAGTATGCTATGTCTGACACAGGAAATATGTGAGTGTATGCTCATCCATTTATAGCTATAATCATATTAGGGTAAGATATACAATATATTATATATACAACATGACAAGATACCAGGAACACAGCCCCAAAAAACAATTTGTGCTTCTCAATTTCCTTCTCTTCCACAAAGGAAAGACAAGATCTCTTTCCTAAGAAAAACACCAAAAGATGCAGTTCAAATACATTGTAAAAATCCTCCTTTCTGCTTCCCTCAACCTCACTCCCACTTATTTTAAATAGCTCTTGTCTTGCTCTGACTACCTCAGTTTCTTTGCTTGAGTTAGTAGAACATTTTTCTCTCAATCTGCCTTCTCTGGTAAAACAGGCCTTTGGTACTCTGTTGACTAAATGTGATGTGACTCATGAGTCTGGATTTTTTAAATTCTTGTATGTATTCACAAGCAGAGTTTAAACCAAGCTATATACACTTGGAAAGAGCAAAATAGAAATCAGAAGGCTGAAATTTTACTTCCCTTCACTATCTCTCAGCCAGAAGTTTTCAAAATATCAGCAGTTTAATCTGTCAGCCACAGTGGCCAGCTCCCATTATATCAATTGCAAATTACACTTCAAACAAGCAGTATCAAAATATTGTGTTCCCAGAAAGTAAATAAAACACATACCATTCCTGCAAGGAGGTAAATAACACACATGTGGCACCACTACTAAAATGAGATAATCATTTAAGCTGGATGCTGAAGAAGTGTGGTTACACACTTCTGTACTTAGTGTAGTTGCCAAAGCTTTCCTGCACAGCTTTTTTAGTGCAAAAGCACACCTATCAATACTATGCAATGTTAGTGTCATCACACATTACTTCACTTGTCTGAAACAGTTTTTACAAGCAACTGAAATTTGGGTGCTCTAACTTAGCTCTCTTCTTGGATATGGCTCTTACAACTACATTTGGGAAACAAATAATCAGCTGGGATGTCACAAATGGTCCTGCCACTAAGAATAAGGAAAACATACCATGTTCTATTTCTTAAAAATTATAGTGATTTTTTTTTTGATAATTTCTTCAGCTCCTGTACTTTGGATACGAATATGAAATCAGGGAGGATCGCAGTTTACAAATAATCAACAGAGACTTAAGGAATTATTCAGATTGTCACCATAAGTGGCAATCATGTCACAAGTGATTCTCACTCCAGACAGTACAAGCAGCCAGAGTCTGGCATCTTGGATGGTAAATAGGCTGTATTGCTTGTTGCTCTCTTGAACTGAAACATCATGACAGGTAGCCAACTCTACCTTAGGGCTCCACAAAGCAAATCCATATTTAGCTTTTATGTTTCAAGAGTTAATGTTTGCAAAAATGCCACCCCTGTTGAGGGTGTTTAAACTTAGCAAAGCACTTATGGATGACTTATGCCCTGCTCCCAGCAAAACAACAGCAGTAGGTTTTCTGTGCTTCCTTCCTGAAATGGCTCCGTGTGGCATGGGACTGGACAGAACAGAGTTGAAAGGTTCTTGCCAGCATCAGCCCTTGCAGCAAAACAATGCAGATGAGAATCTCATGATCTACATTGAAAGTGTGAGCACAGAAGTGGAAACAGGAGAGAGAAAAGTAAGCTGGAAAAAGGAATTTTGCAGCGGTGGAGAGGTGGTGGGGATGGGAAGAGCAGAAAACCAGACTGCAGCACAAGGAATGAAGCTGTGTGCCTAACATGACTTAAGAGGAAGGAGATGCTAAAAGACAGGCCACAAGACATAAATTAAGATTATGTAACAAAAATATTCATGGTAGTCAGGAAACACAATAGGATTTGATAAGATCTGCACAGGGACAGCTGGCTACTAGGAAGTAATCAGGAAAGAGGGGAATGACATGGAGCAGAGCAGAAAGATGCTAACATGGAACTAAGATGCCTGGGCTGACCAACCAAATAGGGACTACTGGAAAACCTCCAGGGTGATCACTTAGTCTAGACCAAACTTGCTGACCAAGTGTTGGTGAGCAATGGAACAGGGATAAAGCCAGAAAGAGTAAAAAAGACACCAATGGCTCTATTTAAAAAATGTGGAAAAAAAGCTAAGGACTCAGTCACAGGGTGGAACTGCTCCTGTCCTCTGCTGGTACTTTGCAGCAGGTCATGTGCTTGAAGATAGTGACAGAGGTCCACACAGGTACACAGATCTAACTTGATGAAGACTGGGTCTTCAGATCCAGCCTTCAGACCAAAGAAAAACACTGCTGGAAGACCAAAACAGTCTAGACTACAATCTGAAATCATGAGTAAATCCCATTAATAAAACAAATAACTTCTTCAGCTTTCTACTGTACACAATTACTTTTAGAGTTGTCCTTGCTGATCTGTAGAATCTAGGACAGCAACAGCAATATTAAATGTCTCTTAAGAGATGCAAGCAGGTACAAATATAGGTGTATCAAGATGCATGAATTTTGTTTGCTCTGATTGTTTCTGTAAATGTTGTACTTTCATACAAATATGTTCATGTTTACAATACCTGATGGGCACGAGTAAAGAAGACAGAGACAGACCCTTCTCAGTAGCTCGTCGTGAACAGACATAGGTTGAATACAGGAAATCCAATTTAAAGATAAGCTTTGGGGTTTGTTTTTTTCTTTTAGTTCTTTATCTTTGAGTTGTGTGATTTTATTGTTATTACTATTATTATTATTATTATTATTATTATATATTTTTTGAGTGACTGTGCACAGTTTGCCCAAGGTTGTGCTATCTGCATCTTTGGAGATATTGAAAAGCTATCAGGACACAGTTCTCAGCAACTGGCTCTAGGCGGACCTATTCTGAGCATTTAGTTGAAGTAGATGACTTCAAAGGCATCTTCAAAGATTCTATCCTACTCCAAGCACTTTATTATGAAATCATAACAAAGCCATAAAATAAAGTTCTGGCTCACATTGATATTTTAGTGATTCCATCTCTCCATTTACATTTTCAAAGATGAAACAGTGACTTTTCACATTGTCTAGAAGGATAGCATTTAACTCTGGTATTTAAACTATGACCCATGTCTTTTAAGCAAAGCTATGAATTGTCTATGCTGTAAATAACTTTGTATATCATAGTGCTTCAACACAGTGCCTTTGGGAAAACAAACAGAAAAAACCTGCTGACATGGTTGTCAGGGTTTATAGACTAAACAGACCTTCCTCAATAAACAAGAATCTTTCAACTTGCATCCAACAGTAACAACATTTTTTCCTTCAGGAACACAAATGGAAAGCAATCAACTCTCCCTTACCTAATTCAGATTCATATTCAAAACCCAGTGAAGAATGTCAACAGCTTGTAACTCTCTTGCACAGCTTGTAACACGAATTGTCTCTTGCAAATGCAAGCATTTAATTCTTACAGGAACGTCAGCAACACTGGTACTTTCTTCTTTATTTACTTGTGGCTGCTACTTTATTTTTTCTTTACCTGTGGCAGAAAACTGGTCTTCAGTTCTTCTTGCTCTTGTTACAGTGTGGTGGTAACTGCAGAGATCTGACAATTACAACTGGGAAATCAGATTCTGTGTTCTAAGAAACATCCAACTATTTCATGAAAATGGCAGGATTCTCAAAAAGGGAGACTGGAAACAACTTAAGCCAGGTGATATAACAGCACCTTACTGCTCATATACTTTTGTGATAGGTAAGAAATTCAGTTTGAATTTCCCAGACTCTTCTTAAACACAGCAATTTGTATGATGAGCATAGTGAAGGAGAGGGATGGAGGAACCAGGACACAATTTGGAACTCCTCTTTCCAGTCTTCAGAATGACACCTTCCTTAATTTCTGAAGCACCTTCCCCAAAAATGCATATTTTGGGTCAAGTTAAAGGAGAGGGCTTTGTTTGTTTTTAAGTTTCATATCAGCAAAATTGCTGGGCAGCATCCCAGAACATGATACTGATTTCAAACCATAAAGATTCTCTCCCTTCATCTCCAGCAGGTGTTATATTTCTTTTCTGAATGTATTGGTTTTATATTTAGCATTAAAAACAGTCTGTCTCATTACATAAAATTCCCTACATCAACTAGGATGGTTTTAATTCTTCTTTGCAGATTGTGTACATCTGAAAGAAGGTTGATTAGTAACATTTTATTCTGTGAGATTTAATTCGGGTAATAAACCAACATCAACCAGTTCAAGACACACTAACTAACCAACTTCTTACGATTAATGTCACATTTCAAAAACAAACTTAAAATGAGTGAATAATAACATGAAATCTAAAAGTATGCCCATGGAACTATTGGAATGCTCTTTAAATTTTATTTTGAAGTGCTAAAGCTGCTTATCATCTGCAGATTGTTATTGGTTATTATGGTTACCATTCTCTAACACAATCCAATCTGCCTGCAGTTTTCTATTTCAGGATGCAGCAGAGATAACATTAACAGCAGACTAAACTTCTCAGCTTGCAAACATATATACATTAGGGCACATGCTATCTCCTTCTGCACTGACAGATAACATGAGTATGTTCTCATAGTGTCACAGAAATAGCAAACTGTAAATGGCTGCCATTCTTTGTGCAGTCAGATGATAAAACTTTTAACCCAACTTGCAGTAAGTGTCAGGGACACAGCAAAGGTTTGATACCATTTGTATACTGGGTACATAATGCAAATACCTGTACTAGGGATCCCCTGCATCACTCAGGTATTGGAGAGGTGCTATAAATGCTTTAAAGGAGGAAGATCCACCCACAGGTGGTCATTCCCATATGCAGGTAAGATTTTTAATTTTTTAAATGTAATTCAGGGTCATGGAGAACATTTTCTTCTTGTAGCATTGCAGCAGTGAAGCACAGAGAAGGGGGATATAGCCAGAAAGAGCAAGACAAGTAGTGAACATTCCTTTGCTGGTCAAAAATGATCACACAAGTTGCCTGCAACCAATCATGCATCCAAACACTTCTGAAATATCTGTACATTTTGTCAGAGCTTTAAGTGGTTGGAAAGAAAAAGTCTTCGATAATCACATTTAAAAGAAATAATACCCTGAAGAGTAAAATAGATATAATCCTAATTTTGCAGTATAGAAGACAGATGTGAATTCTTTTGAGCACAAGAACATTGATAATAGAATCAGTCTTCACAGATAACACTAAGATCTCAAAGTAAAATGTATAAAACTTACACCACCTTGGAAAAATAGTCTGTAATGGCTATAGTTCCTTAGAAAACATAGCTTTCTACTGAAAAGTTATTAATTTGACTCTGTAATGTCTCCACTACATGCTGCTTATCTGCTGCACTGAAGGCTACACTAAATAGACACTGGGATTTAATTTCAGTGAAAGGCTTTCAGCTCTCACACTCAGCACAAGTCTGTGCTTGGGTGCACTGAAATGTTTCAAGTACCACGAGCAGCTCGACAATTGCCAGATGCTGATGACTGCCTGACAACTGAGGAGTAACTGACTTGTAGCTATGTGCAGAAGCCACCACGAACCAAGAGGAATAATAACCACCTCTGGCCACATTTCCATATCCTAAAAATGGTTCTCAAGTTTCAGGTTGTCTTCTGGGTCATCGGCTTATCTACTGATCCTTCACAGAGGAAAGGTCCAAGTCCTTGGTGCTTTAAAACAGTTCTGATTTTTAAAATGAGGTAATAATTCTTGTACCAAAAGCAACTGTATCTCAAAATTGCATTTATAAAAGTCCTTGTAAAATTAGTGCTACTGATACCTCCAAATTCTGTTCTCATTTCAGAAATAAAAGCGCACCTGACCAGCAGAGCCACCACAGCAGGCATTTTGGAACACTTTGCTTTTGTTTATGCATTTTTGGCACAAGCCATCATTCCACAATTCCACAGTTTACAGTATTTTTTCCTATTAAATATTGTGGTTTCTTTGGCCTCATCACTTCTACAAACTTCATTTCCAGTTTCTCATTTTTACTACATCTGAAACTTCTAATATTTCAGATGTCTGCATTTTGAAATCCGAAAAGCTATCAATTATCTTCAATTTTTGGTGAAGACAGACATGTACAATATAACAAGCTCCAGTGAAATGAGTTCTGGTGAAATATGAAAGCTGGAAGACTTGTCTCTGCAGAAAGGACTATGTGTCACTGAGACCCATTTCAGAGCTCAGAACAGGAATTAAGTGGAATTCAGGCAACACATTCAGGCAACGTTCTGTTGTAGTGGCCTCTTTTACCTCTGAGGATGGGTGTCACCCTGGAACTGCAGAAACTTACTTCAACTTCATGAGCAGAGGTCCAGATGTATAACCCTGGGAAATAACTCTTAGTGCATTGTGGTGGAAACAGTCAGAAGACCCAGGACGTCAGCTGAGTCAGTAGTTTGCAATGAAGTGGATGTGTTACAAGTAATTTTTGCCTTACAGAGGACTAATGCAATGTGTTAAAAAGACATTCTCAGAACTGCTCTGATGAGATGCAGCAGGAAGGTAAGATACTTCTAGTTAATCTTGCTTGTCCCAAAATTAAGAGAACCTTGTTAGCAGAGAGAAAGAATGGTAGTACCTGGGGAAAGGTGTGATTTTTCAACCACATCTTCCTGTTTGGTCTATTTTTCTCTTCCCTCTTTTTGTAGCTGACAATCAATGCTCATTAAAAAAAAAAAAATATCTGAAGAACCTGGTTCCTGAGTTCTGATGATACTGAAAGCTCATGCACTGAATGTAACAGCATACTTCAGAGTCATTTCTGTGCTGGGCTTGCCTTGTCTGAAACTGCAAGGCTCTGATGCTCAAAAAAATGCTCTCCAGCATTTTCTGTATCCTGGTTAGAGTTCTAAGGATGAGCCAGTTGGTGTGATTCAGCAGGCATCCTCCACTACCTTTTTAAGGATTAAATCCCTGACACTGGAGCTCGGTGTGGATTTCTGAAGGCATTTAGAAACTCCCTAAGGACAAAAAGAAATTGCTGGACAATTGGTTTACCAAAAGGAAAAAAAGTCAATAATATAAGAACTGTGATCAAATCCATGTTTGCTGATCTTAATATGGGAGATCCATGTGAAAGCACAGCAATAGAAGCTGATCAAATTATCTTCACAGTAAATATTCAGCCAGAAAACATGGTGTTCTGGGAACCCATTGATTTAGTTTGAATTAGGCAGAAAATCAGAAGAATTGAGTTTGAAAATTACTTTTCTAGAATTCCACTGTAGCATAAGCTATTGCAAATACCACATTATTAAGAATTAACCTGTTTTTTACATACTAAAATGACGATGCTTCTAAGTTGCATGAAAAAATTACTGAAAAACAATATTAAAAAAATTAACAAGTTCCTTTTTCCAATGCCTTATAACATAATGATAAAATATATGTGAAAGTGATATAAAAATATATAACTATAAGCTTTCAAATGAAAAAAAAGTCACTGAATAGGGGTTAAACAAATAAGCAAAATCGTAAGGCTTATAAGAGGTAAAAAAGAACATGTCACACAGGTTTTCAAAGAAACTCACTCCTGATGAACTGAGCTGTGGCACTGCGTACTTACAAGACCGGGCTGAATTTATAATATGTACTTGATTGAGGACCTTGTCAAAATAACAAGACACTAAGTTACTTTATAACTATTATGGCTGTGAGCCAGTCTTTCTACTAACATTCTTTAATGAGCATGAGCCTAGTCCAAGTGAAATTTAGCTTTTATACCTAGAATTGCTAGCAGAGCTTTAAAATTGCATGGTTTGTTTTTTTTTTCTGATACTGGAACCCAATATCATTAACTAACAAGCTAATAATTTTTAGGGATAAATATTCTAAAACATCAATCTGTCAGCATCCTTTAGGCAGTCTCAGAACATTCAGAAAAACACCCAGAAACTTATATCCACTAAAATAGTGCAAAATGCAATGTATAATTAATGATGAGCTGAAGAAAAACAAGTTGTTTTGCGAACAGCAGAAGTAATGAAGCCTGGTTTCCCACACACACCTCCAGAATACCTTCAGCTCGCTCTCATTTTCCCTACACACCACATGCTCTGTACCCTTGGTTCCTCCCTCCCCTCCCCAAACTCCCCTTCCCTTTCCAGAGTTCCTGTTGATCACAAGGCAGCATTTGTTTCAGCTGCTCTGGAGTTAAACTCATGTGCTGGCTGGACATTATCTTTCAGATCCTAGTGGAGGCCAGACTGCCTTGACTCACACACTGGCATGTCAAGAAAATGGCTTTAACAGCTCTGTCCAACCCCCCAGGAAGGTCTTTTATAAGCACTCAGTACATCTGAGACCTCTGCAAGATTGATTTAAATTGGCCATTGGAGTGAAGTTAGTGAGAAGCACAACTAACAGATGGAAAGTGGGATTGCATAAATCTTGTCTTAGGAAACCAACCTAAAAAATCAGAGCTGTTATACAAAGACTGCCCATACACTTCAATACTCAGCAGAGTGTTTAAATATAAGATAAAGTCATGAGCAGCAAATGTAAACACTTACTGTCAGTCAGTATGGAGAATTTTCGATCGATGTTTTCCACGGAGCATTGGTGCTGTTATTAAGCAGTTGCAAGTCTGATTTAAACCACAGGCTTTCGTGAGGTGTACATGCAACACCAGTGGTGCACCAACATTTGCAAATAAATAATATACTTATAACAAACAACTTTAGAGATCAGGAACATAAAAAGTGCAAAAATTCAACATGCATATGTAAACAGAAAACCTATTTTCAAATTTGTAATATCTTCTATATTTTGGCCCATAGCAAAAAAACAAAGAATTAAAGGAGCCCAGTGGTTTAATAACCTACAAAATGGATATCTGAATGCAATGGAAGTTTCAAGGCACTTTACGTCCTCTCCTTTTACATCTTCTTTATTCTGAACTTCCATACTACCCATCCTGGGAAGCAAATAGCAGACTTTGCCCTTTCAAGTTTATGAATTCCTTGGCTCATTCACAGAAGTTTGAAAACCAAATTTTAAAAAATAACAACAGCAATTATATATTCCACTAATGATAAAAACATAAATTCAAGGAAAATCTGTGTAAATTGGCAAAAGTCTGGATATCACTTCTTTGCATAGTGGATGAGATATGGATAAAATGACAGCCTCAGGAGACCACAAGGAATTACTGTGCCTTATGTGCTTACGTTTCTGGCAGTTACAAAAGTTTCCTCATTGAAGAATTTCTATGTCACAAGGACTGTTGGTGGTGAAAACGTGCCAGTGGTTATGCAATACGTATTATTTTATTTCATCCTACTGTAACTTTTTAATGGACTTGAATAATTCTGGGCTCAACTTTTTAAAAGGGACATCTTGAAATGTGGTAATTCCAAAAAAACTACCCATTAAACAGTTATCTGAATTTCTGTTCAATTATGCAATTCATATCCACTTTTGATGTAATATCTGTTATTAAGAGACTATCATCATGAGTCACCTTATTTGATTATACATGCCAAGAATTATAAAAGAGAATGTTCTCAAGCTCTTTTTTAGTCTTCCTGATCTTCTCGTTACTTTCCTCTCAGCCATTTAAACAATTCCTTTTTCAATTAGGTAATGCTTGAGCACTAGTACTGCTAAAACCAAGGTAATTTGAAAGCACGGTATCCTGTAATATGATTCTTAAGAAGGAGATACTACAGCCAAAATTCACATTAACAAAGCTACATGAGTTTTTTCCCTTCACGACTCACCTAAAAACTAGGTTAGACATTAGAAGAAAAAAAGAATAGTCAACCATCACTTTGAAAGAAGGCTTGATCCAATGGTCAGAAATCTACAAAATACACACAGCTGAATCTGTTCAGCCAATTTTTTTTCCTTTCATCCCATGTTCCACTTCACTTGTCCTGCTGTGTTGCCACTTCTCAGTTCACAAGAGCTGTGAATCTACAGCACCACTCCCTTACATGAGAAAGAGTAACTTCTCTGCCCAACAGGACTTTTATGTCTATGCCAAATAGAGCTTGGATTTCCTCATGGTGTGATATGAGGCAAAAGCTTCATTTTACTCTATTAGCCCAGCTAAATCAAACTCACGTTTACTTGATGACAGGATTTGTTGAACAGTAGACAAAAATTGAAAATATTGCATGGAAACAGGAACATTACTCATGCCAAGTTCTACCATCAGGTAGCTTTTTTTAGGAAAACAGTATTTTCCAATTTTACACCCTTTTCTCTCCAAAAAAGTTTTTCTTCAATTTTTCCCCGTTTATAATTGTATTGAGTTTGTCAGAGAACCACAAATCACATTAATTCATCAGAACTCTTAAGAACTTCTTTGAAAAGATAAATATGAAAACTTCAAAACTTAAGCTTTTAACTATAATAATTATATAAGAAAAGGCTAAAGGCAACTATAGCTAAGATTGGACTCTATTATCATAAGGGCCTTTTCCAACCTAAATGATTCTGAGATTCTACTAGTAGCTAATTTCTGCTTTCTTGAACATCTCTGCTGAAAGCAAGTCCAGTGGAATCGTATATGGGTAGTTGGATACCATCCTATAGTACCCATCATTACATTATTTCCCCCACAAACATACAACCACAGTCTAATTTGAGCACAACTCTGATCTGAGTTGTCCCTAAGAGGAGGATAGAATGGATATTAGCAATACCTATTATTAGCATATACCTTTTTATATGGTGATACCTAAATAATCCAGGAATTGGAATAACTCAAATCTGGTTTCCTTCTAGAAAAAAATTGTGTGGAGCAGCCCTTACACAAGATTCTGTCCCTGAATTTTCTCAGAATAACTCTGGAAATCTACCGTCTTCTAATGCCACACTTCTTTCACTGCAACTGCATTAAAGTCTCTCATAAAGGTTATAGAAAGTACCAAGTTGAAACTAAACTTTTAGCTTAAGTTTATACTAACATTATTTTTATTATTTTAATCTCTATCCTTTGTTTTCTATAGGAAAAGAAAACACAACTTTTTAACTTTAAAAACTATGTTTTAATCTATTTGTATTTTATTTCACAATCACAGCTGTAGCGGGATTTCTGCTGCTATAAGTCCTTGGTCACAAGAAACACATAACTGGTCAAATGCTATCAAATCAATACTCATGAGAATGTTACAACCTAACCCAAACCAAAAATACAGTATAATATTAGTGTCTATATAGAGAATGTATTTCAAATGACTGCCAGCAGAGAGTCCCATTGCTCTCGTATTGAGAAGAAAACAATTTAGCACAATGCCCAAAAACACTGATTAAACAGCAAGCCGCTTCATTTTAATTATTTTAATGGGGTTAGAGACAGAAGCCCTCCCAGCAATGGCCACCTGTGAGCATTTTCACTTCCCCTCAATTCTACTTTTCTTTTTTTTTTTTTTTTTTTTTTTTTTTCTTCCCCCCCCTTTTTCAACATGACAGCTCTAGTGTGTTTTAGAAAAGGAAGGTTAAAAGTATAATTTGGACTTCCCCAACAAGGCTCGCACATTTTTCAACAACATCTGAGCTTCGCTAGATGAGATCAAAGTGAAACAGCTTAACTCTAAATAAGTTCACTTGCAAGCCAGCCTGTACCTTGCATTGCAAAATCAAAGGACTCCCGAGCATCTGGTCTGCACTCCTTCAACATACGCTTACCCTAGGAGTAATGTGCTTAGTTTGAGACATCAGGTGTCCATCAAGCATGTCAGCTTTGCTCCAAGCAAGCCAACTCTTCCAGCAACAGCAACACTTCTTACGGAGCAAAATCTCCAATGCAAAGCAGGGCGCCAGCAAAAACTTCAGCAAGTCAGCCTGCATTAACCATTATTTGAGTTCCTTTTCTGTCTGAGGTCCGGTTGAAAGTGCCCGGCTTTTGTCTGTATGGGGTGATACTGTTTGCTGGTGATTTCTCTCAGCTGTTGAGCCGATTCAGTCCCTTTGTTAGGCTGCAGCTCAGCAGGGAACCCATCACCATCAATTACCAAGGAGGAGTGGGAGGGCTCTGTGCTCCCAGTGATGTCAGCTGCCTTAGGAACGAAGCCTGCACACTTGCTGGAGTAACACACCATTTTATTAATCTCAGCTGCATGCCTTGCAGCACACATGGACTCCTGTTAAAATACAACAACTGGCTATGCAGCCAGAAGCAGATCACAGAGTAGTTTCTGAACATGAAAACTGGATAATAGGATTTCTTTGTGCATACAGATTGTTTCGTTTTGTTTTTCTTTTTTCTTCCCTGAACAGAGGTATTAGGCACTGGTACTTCAAGTTGGAAAGCTCAACTCAGGTTGGAAACCTCCCTGTAAAGGAAATCTTTCCTGTAAAAGGTAAATTATATTTGACCGTAACTAAGGTAGAAGATATATTGTGGTAGAAGATGCATTCATATGAACCTTAATAACGATTCTTTACAATAATTACCATCCTAAAAAAGAATCCTAAGACAAGGCATCATGGCAGTAGTTCCACACAATAGCCAGTCCATTGAAATAATAAGTAAAAGTCACATGCATTATGTTATTTGCCCTAATTCAAGAGTTCAAGAGTTTGCAAGATTAGGGTCAACTGGCTTAAAATAAGAGCATGGGTTAAATATAAATAAGAGGAATGAAAAGTATATATCTGTACTGTTCAGAAGCTCCTGCAGGTGTAGTAATGAGGAGTCAGGAGCAGGCAGCAACAGGCAGGGAATGGCATGAACAGAGAGAAAGCTGGGGAGGAGCAGCTTTCTGCTCCTGCCACTACTGAGACAATGAATGATGAGACAGTGACTCCTAAGAGTACCAACAAGCACATTTTTTTTTTTTTTTTTTTTTTTTTTTTTTTCTCTCCAGCTGCTCGGTGAGGTAGGTAATCTTCTCCTTTGCTTATGACTTGAGATTGGTCTCTAATAGACATGCTGGACGAGCAAAGCTCCATAGAGGCAAAACTCTGGTTTATGAAAGCAAAAGCACTGCCTATTTCCAAATGCCAAACTCTAAACACTGCCTCTGAAAGCAGATTCTCTAAAGAAAGCAGATTCATCTCTAAATGAAGATTAGAGAGTGGCCAAAACTCCACCAACGTCTCTCGCATAAAAAAACCTGGTTTTTTATTTTTTGGTTTTTTTTAAATAAAGACTTCAGACTAGCTCCCATTTATATTATCTGGTTCTACACATATTTTTGCACAGCCACTTTTAAAATGTATCAATAAAACGTTATAAATTTTCCTCCCCCCTCATTACTTAAAATGTAATTTCTTACATTAACTGCATATCGTATTGCTAACAATTCTAACAGTAAAACTAGAAGAAATATTTTGTTTATACATTATCAAATTTTGGTGGTGCTTTTTGTTTTGGGTTTTTCTGTTTCCTTTTTGGGTTTTTTTCTTTGTTTCATTGTTTTTTTTCTTTTTTTGTAAGGACAGTCTGGGAATGAAGAATTGTTTAAATTTTACATGTGTTTAAGAGACCAATACCCATGTAAGGTTTAGTTCAGATACTAAAATAGAATTAAGTAAGTAGAAACCCTGCGTAAGTTTTTTATTATAGCCAAATATTAATTTCTCATGAAATAGACATTTCTATTTACCTAAAGTAGATTCAGCAAAGTAAAATATACAGAACATTGACGGCCTCTTGTATAATTTATTTTGACTCCCGTAAGGCACTTCTAGAATGCATTATTAAACTGGAAATGTTAAATGACTCCTGTTTTCAGAGACAGTAGACTTCAGCAAATACAATTTTAGAAGGCTGTAAGAAGTATAGCATTTTCTGATGCAACACTGTATTAATAAAGTTTGTTGTTCTGGGGTTTTTTTTGCAGTACAATTACTGAGCTAGCATTTTGGTGAAATTATGATCCTTAGAAAACTTAACACATGCTGTGGGACACAGAGACCTTGGGGCAAATCAGAACTACTCTGAAGAATATACAATCACAGTTGGAGCTGGAATATCACAATTCGGACAAGGACAGCTCTGATTCCAGAGGCTGATTTCCAGCCCTTTAGCAGATTTTACAAAATACTGAAACTAAGCTTGTAAGACCAGGCTGTCACCATGGCAAATTTGGGCATCACAATATTGTGACAAAAGAACTTTGTACTAGAAAACACAGTTATAAGATGATTTGAACTTGCAGAATAAGCAATAGAGAATTCCCTGATACCAACCCTAAAGTTTCAAAAGGTTCCCAATTCTTCTAGCCATAGAACAGAAACCACTTATTTATTTTTTTCCTTCAGTTTATTTTTTTAATTTCTGATCAGCAGACAGTCACAGAGCCAATGTGTAGTAAATGTTAGATGACTTCTGCCCAAGAGGGTGAATAGTCACCTAAGAAGTAACAGGTCTGCTAAAAGCAGATGAATCAGTTAATGTATCTCAACACAAAAAATTGGCCTTCAGTGACTTAAAAATAAGGTCCTTATTAAGAGAACAGAAATACAGATCACCCAATGAATACTATTTTTATTCATTCTTTAATCTTGCATAGTGCTAATGGAGAAGTAGCTTTAACATTAAATATAATACTTTATATTTACAGTGTTTTCTTCAGAAGTCTCAATTTTAAACATTATCTTATGAAATCTTACTATGCTTGGACTACAAATGCCATTAAGCACATTAAGAGAATAGAAGCACTAATTATCTAAATACTCACTAGCATGGTAATAGAAGATTGCTTGGGAATTTTTAAGATTTCTGAATTTTTTAATTTTGGTTTTTTAGTTTAAAAAATCCAGGCATCTGAAGTTGGCCTCTTTCCATCCCAAATTGAAAATGCATGTCTGTTTATAAAAAGTTCTTCTTGACAATCAATATGATAAACAAGTTGTTAGAGATCACAAGAGCCAATATCTCCAAAATAATAAAAGCTTAAGACATGTGAATATTTTTTCTTATCGCCAAGTTACTGTACATCAGCTGATTTCTGTGTGGACATGTGGGCAGTCTTAGCATAAGGCAAACAAACTCAGATAATTTATTGTGATTTTGCCACATTATAGAGTATGTTATCTGCCATTTGCTGATGGATAAAAGCATGAACAGCTTTTTTACATGACATTTCATAAATTCACATCTAATCTAAATCTAATACACAGATACATATGTGTGTATATATATACACAAGACAAGTCTTCTGCTTCTCCTTTCTTTCCCATGTTAAAGGCAGATTCTGTGTTCATTTTTATTTAGTTATATGAGATAGCAGATTTACTTTCATTCGGCCACAAGGTACCTCACCAGCCATACAGTTTCTCAAAAGACAGCTTCATGATTCTGAGATTCCTAAGCCAACTCTAGGTATCCTAGTATCCCATCCCATACCCTAGTATCCCTCAAGTTGAGGTAAGTACAGTCCTTTCCTTTCTTCCTTTCATCTTTGAGAAGACTCAAAGTCTTCCCAAAAGATATCAAGATATTAAAACCCCTGCTTTTTTTTTTTTTTTTTTTTTTTTTTTTTTAACATAACAAGACAGAAGAACTCTGTATTTGCCTATGCAAAGTTGACAGATACAAATTTTGACATCTACAAAATTTGTATTGTGAAGACAGATGATAAATTAATCAAAGCTCATAAAGAGTCAACTATTCTGGTGCAAACAGATCCAAACTCACATTTCCTAAAGTGCTGCAACAGACTTTCCACAGAAAACACACAAAACCACCCAAGTCCTGGCAGAGGGAGACCACTTTGACTTTCTTGTGTCAAAATTCACAAAGGTTTCTCAGGGTCATCATTTCACCTCTGATCTTTACCAGAGGGCCTGTCTGCTTGGTGATTTGCATGCTAACTGGACAGGGCTGCTCATAGAGCAGAGTTACAGGTGAGATGCTGAGAGAGCATCTGGTTGATACTTCTCTCAACAGGCAATAACCCATTTGCTCACCCATCAGGGTGACAGCTGAGCTGTAGGATAGCTGACTGAATACCAAGTCCACTGCCCAGTTTGAGTAAAGGACATGAAGAGGGTCTCCTATCTCCAAGAAAAAGTTTCTTTACTATCAGATATAAAGTCAACCTCTTGTTTTCCTGTCTCTGGACAATGGAAAGTCAAATATTTTCTATAGGTGGGAGAGGGTCCAAGATGAAAAATCATCATGGCATAAAGAAGAAAATTCTGTAAGTCTGTAAAATTCTGTAATGCCTACATTTAAATGCCTTTAATAAACACCTGGACATTTGAAGGTCTAAAGCAGACGAGTATTCAAACTTGATTTTGGGTTTTGTTTTTTGTTTGTTTTTTAAATAAGGGCAAGCTGACTTGGTTAAACAACTACTTGAAGAAAAAGTTTACAGCTGTTTAGCAGTTAAAATGCCTAACAGGGCTGCCTGGCTTGCCAAGAACTGTACCTTCATAGTCCTCATTTTTTGAGCATCTAATTTGAGAAAATTCTCCGCTTCTGAGAGCAAAATGTTGCATCTTCATGGTTGCTGATCTTCCTGAAATCAAGTACACACTGCTTTGCCACAACTCAATTTAATGGAAAATGTGAAAATTACACCAATCTAAATAGACTCCCACTTTTACATGACACTGCCTTACTGCAAGATCCACAAAGCAGCAACAGTGCCCAATGATACTTTAATGTTAGGTGTTGGTTGGGAAAGGAGGACTCACCAAGGTCCTACAGATAATTTTTAAAATCTGCAGAAAAGGAACTTCAGCACTTGATGAAAATGTAATTTCCCTGATGGCACTGAAGGATGTGTTAGGAATCTGAGTGCAACACATAAAACATAAACACCACATAAAACAGCTAAGCTAACAGTTTAAATAAATAAACACCACAGCTGAAAGCAGAGATCTTGGCCTTCTCCACTCCTGCCCCATCCCTGCTATGTGCAGCAGTCCTTCTGCTCCCCTCTGCTGGTCCCAGAACATGTCAGACCCCTCTAGGCAGAGAGTTTCCTGGTAGGAAACTACTTGTTTGGGGTTTTTAATTTTCTTAATTTTTTTCTGCCAGACCAGTAAGATAAAATAGCAAAAGGGAATAAAAGCATGGGAAAGGATGCTGGTAGGTATAAGGCCTCTGTCACCCAAACCTTGCTGTGAAGCATTATAAGATAACCCACTAAAGGCTTAACTCCCTTCATCAGTTTCACTTCAGCTTTGTAATGCATAGCCATGTCTATGAAATGCAATGCTGTACCAGTTGAAAAGCAGAAAAGATACCTACTTCAGAACATGTATCTCAGTCAAATATTGATAATGAATAATGAACCACCTCCACACAAAAATTTACTCAAGTAAGCAGAAGTGACAGTTTTAAGATGCATATAGTTGTTCTTAACATTTAAATGAAGTCTTTTTTTTCAATTAAAGATAATTCATGTCACATTTTTTTCCCCTTCCAGGTACAAATTTAACTACAGCCACAGTGCATAAGGCACATTCCTCCACTCAGACATTTTGATTTTATATTTACAATAGGCACAGACAATGTTTACTTACTGCAATCTCCTTCAGTGTTAATTCTTTTGAAACTGTTCTTATTGGCATGATCTGAAACCAAGAAGGCTCTCTGGTTGGCTTTAGATTAGGCCCTTACATAACTGTAACATCTGGGGCCCATTTCTACTATGCAAATTCCAACAGATGTGTATAAATTCATTTCTACTTAACAAGATGCCTGTATTTTTGAAAAGCAGAACTGATGCACAGTTCTGTTCAACTGAACAAACAAGTTGATATATATTCTCCCAGAAAAAAATTAAATAAATAGTACGATTTTGTATGACATGCATCCTTAACGTATTGCAGCATGGGTTTGTTGGGTTGGGGTTTTTTTTTATAAAATAAAAAAACAAAGCTTCTGTGCTTTGCAAATTCATGTCCTTCTCTGCACAGGGAATAAAAACCACAGCAGACCATTATTGCCACAGTTGGAACCAATGGAAGGAAGGGATCGAGGATCATGACCTTTCTGCCTTATTTTATAAAAATAACAAAGTATATGAAGTTTTACACATACTTTGTAAATTCTAGATTAATCTGTGATCTTATTCAGGAGACAGCAAAGCAATATAGTATGAAAGACACAAAGTACTATTGTGTAGCCTACATGAAGCAATTGTCAATATGTGAGTGAAAGAGTATTTGTCAATGTGCAACTTCACAGTGAAGTTTGGAAGGGATTGCTATTACTGGAATTAGTGAAAACTCCCCATACAATAGCCCATTAAGTTACATGTAATGAAGCAGTATGATAAAAAGATATAAAAGGGAGGTTTAAAATTATTTTCTAAATTTTATTAATGCAACAAGAGTGGATTATTCACACTCTCCTCTATTGTATTTCCTATTCTCCATTGGAGAGCCATTCATCACAGAATACTACAGCCCAGAAATATCTGAGATCATCTTTCTGTTGTGATAGAAGTTATAGTTTAATAGAAGTTATAGTTTAATAGGCTGGTAATGCAAAATTTTAAGTGATGCTTTGCAAACAACAGCAGAGTCTCCACATATCCCTGTAAGAAGCACTGGACTTTGCAACTCACAGTTCAACACTACTTATCTGGATCAGGAAAGCAATTACTTGACAATTAGACATATAAATAGGCTCAAGAAAACAGTGTGGTTTTTTTTTCTTATAAGCAAGGACAGAATGACAAAAAACATAGCTATACCAAGGGTAAACTACAGTATATTACATACCTAACCTACTTTGACAGAAGGTTAGCAAGACTGCAAAGTAAAACCATTGGGCATTTGGTCAACTTTAATTGAACTCCCTTGTCCTTGCCTGGATACTCTGCTTTCCAGAGAGCTTCTACATTTTTCAGTACTAAGACATATGAATGTTTAGTGAACTGCTACATTTTTTTTTTTCCTTCTCCGTTCTTTCGAGTGTTTGGGCCCCAGGCCCAAAGCCCGTATTTTTAAGTTGTTCTTTGAATTTTTTGAGAAGATGCTCATCACTAGCATTTTCTATAGTTTCAAGAAGAGTTTATCCTCACAACAAGAAGAACAGTAAGATCAGGGGGCATTTGACTTAAAGCAGACAGAAAGAAGCCCCTAGTTCTGAAAGCCTTGGTATCTCCTCAGCATTTGAAATGGGAGGGTGGGATCCTTTCACTACTTGTGGTATCAAAATTTGTAAGAGAAAGCTTCCTGTTCCCATTATCAGGGTCTCACCTTCTAGTAGCTGACAATAGCAAGATATCATCCTGTAAGACCACATGTCTTTGGAACACACACAGAAAATTTGTCATGTGCTCACAGGGGAATCTGAAAAGAAAAAAGCTGTTTTAAAGTACAAAGAAAGTGCTAATTAAGGGTTGTTACGGCCCAGAGAAACATTAAAATTATTTTTGTTTTGGATCCACGAGAACAAAATCCAACAAGTGCAAGCATAGATTCATTTGACAATTGACATAAGCAAAATGATAGAACCCAATGGAAGTATGGAGGAATACATTGCCAGTCAAAGAGGGAGAGGGGAAAAGGAGAAGATATAAGACAGACAAATGGGAGAGAAAAGATTAAGAAAGTGGAAGAGAGAGAGGGAGAGAGTCAGAGTCACCACCAGGGGTCCATCTGCCCAGCGACTTTCTTCAAGATCGTGTGCTGGTCCTGGACAGGGTCCGATGGGAGATGGTGGTGGGTCAAGAGATGACCACAAGGCCACAGAACAGCCACCTTATATACCCCCAAAGTCCCTTTGTTCCAAAGGGGAGCTGTCAGTCAACTGCAGAAGAAGCCAGGTTCATTTTCATCAGAGCCATTGAAACCAGGCAGCCTGGAGGGAGTCGGGCGGCCTTCAGTCTCACTTTTTGCAGAAAGGTGAATTCTCCCCCATCCGTTAGTTCTTATCCTTCCCAGGTTGCCTAGAGGGGCCTGCTCCTTCGTACATTAGCATAAGTACAATCAAGGTGGCTTCCTCCACCCCAGCCCAGACTATTCACTTCGAAATTGTCTCTTGAGGACACAAAAAAATTCCATCCAGAAGAATCTCAGCAAAAAAATTCAAATGCAGGTGGGCCTCTTAAGACAGAAACATCCCTCCACTTGCATTTTGATCTCAAAGATCAGTCCTCAAGAAAGAACATGAGCCATCCCAACAAATAACATATGGAGCAAATGACAGAACTGGACCCAAAAAGCAAGTGGACATAACATGTTCTTGGAATATAAATACATTGAGAGCCAGCGAAAACACATTAAATAAACCTTAGATGTGGTACTACTGGTACAGTTCTCATGCCAGACATCATGGACAATAAACTGTCTTATGGAATGGTGTCATTACACACTTGCTTTGTGCTTATATTTCTTTCTATTTCTGCTACTACTGAATAAAGTTAGATAAATCTTTGATCTGACTTGGTACAGCATGCTTTATGTCAAGTACTAAATCAACAGATGAGGAGAAGAATGAGAAAAGAAAAGGAGATTAACACTGAGTTCTTCAACTTTCAAAATTAGCTTAAAGGCTGATGTGAAACGTAACTTTCAGGAAGCATCATGGCGCTAAACTGCCTCTCAGGCTTCACTGCCTTAGCAGGGCTTGGTGTTAAACAGACTTGAGTTTTCTTTTCATTCCTTTTATGCTTTCTGTTGTTAACTCTGTTTCTGTGATCATGGACATAGTTTTCCTTCTGGTTAAATAAAAAGCAACATCTTCTTCCATTATAACACAAATTCTCCATAGACTTCACACCCAGATGTGGGGTAATAAGTGCAAGCAGTCCCATTAGATGACTGTACACAGGAGAAAAAAATGTGCATGCAAAGAACTGCTGTGTATTTCCATTAAACTACGTGTCAGTATGGACATTAGTACTGTCAAGTACTAGCTTATAGGAAGGAGTTTTCCCAAGAGCACAAAACAATGCTTTAGACCATGAAACTTTATCTGATAGTTTTACTTTATTTTCCTCCCTCATATAATTCAGTCCATTTCTTTCCCCTGATTACTTCCTTAATATTCTCCAAGATCCAAGGACATGATATACCCTCCTTTTAAACCTGATTTTGCCCATAACCAGAAGTTACAGTAGAATCTGTGACTCCTATTTAACTTTGCTGTACAGCCTACATCACTATTTTGCTTGAAAAGTTTAATTTTCAACACAGAACAAATTTGTGAAAGTATTATTTTTCAGAAGCAGAAAAATATGAAAAACAATTTAACCAAAAAGAGACTTATTAGTTTTTATCAGATGGTATAACACCACTGATTGCATTTCAGATCAGCTGTCCAGTAAAAAAAAAAGAAAAGAAGTCTGCAAAACAGCTACTGCTCTGTGAATTATCAAGCACAACACAATTTTGAAATGATTGCTAAGATGCAATATTGGTCATGCAAATACCTTTAATGCAACACCAGAAATAGAAACACCTTTTCAGTAAATATATAGGTTCCTCCAAGGGTAGGTCAGATGGTTGATTCCAAACCAACCTGCAGGAATACTACTTGGCCTGTGCTGTCTCAGAAACAATGCCAAAGAGCTGCCTGGAAGGCTGTGAGTTCGTCCAAGCCAAGTGCACACCAGAGATTGCTCTGACAACTCCACAGAGCTGTGCTCTTGTGCCAGAAAACCTTTGGTGCTCCTCAGCTCCCACAAAGAGAAACAGCCTTAGTGCTAGACATTTTCATTAACTCCTACAGGCAAAGCCAGGCTCCATTTATGGCCACAAATGTAGTTTAAAATGCACTCAGGTGACCATTTTACCATTGTTTCTAAGCCAACTCAAGTGTTTTTATTTTATATCCTTACCTACTCATCCAGAGTTTTCTTTCAGTCCAGCACCATATGGCATCAAACCGGACAGACACAGAGCTGTTAAACCTCTCCAGAGTCTTTCCAGTGACTCCCCTACATCCCTGCCTGGTGGGTACAGAAAGCCACCCCTCTGGCAGGCTGGGCCAGGTCATATGGGCACTTGTGCAGCATGGAGCATCTCACATGGCTCTCACAGGCTTTGAGACTTTCCATCACATTTGAGCACCACTATTATCAGCTTGTTTTTGTTCTGAAGCTTTGTCCTTTTTCACTTTAATTCAGTCAATAGTTTCCATAAAGCTTTGGTAAAGCACATAAAAGGAGATTTAGAAAACAAAACTGTGTTGGGATGCAGCACTATTGTTTAAATGCCTGGTTAGTTTAATGCACTTTGTTTGTTTAAGACCTGGGTTACGTAAACATCTGCCACACTTCCAAGAATTTTACATGTGCATTTAGGGTTGCTGATGGCATCCATTGAGAAAAATATGTATTTTTGCCCTGAAACTGGGGTTATTTCTATAGAAATCTTTAAGACAAAATTTCGCTGATACTGAGCCATTTTAACCACTGTTTCCATTCTCTTTGCCTTTCCACATCAAATTTCATTAGCTTTTAGACACAGCAAATATTCAGATAAGTATACCATACAAATTAAAGTGCACGTTTGCTTTGAATCACCTGGGGAGAATTTAAAACTTTGTGGTTCCCCAAGACTGTGCTGCCTCCTGTTCAGTGAGAACAGGTCGGGCGAAGGGGGGGTGGTGTTGTTGGTTTTGGGGTTTTTTTTTTAATTCTTGGCCGATAAAAGATTTCAGTGGGTCAGCAAATCAAACATACTAAATCTGTGTGTTTTGCCTCCAGAGACTGGTCAGAAGCAGAAAGCAATCAGAGACAGGAATTAAGAGAATGATTTTGTGTCCCAGATCAGGGGAATGCCACAGGATTGCTGGGCAGTATTTAGACAAGAGTCTGATGGAAAGAAGCTTCTGGAAAAAAAAGGACAACATCACAAAACCAAACCAAACCAGAACGCAAACCTCCCATTGCTGTTCCTGGTATATAACAGTTATTTTGGGATTAACTCATGATGTAGAGAGGTGAATACATTGTAGAACAGAAAGAATGTGAATTATAAAAGCAATTAGGCTGCTTGTGCAATGAAACTAAAAGGAGGGAAAGGGATTAAGTAAAAAAAGAGAATTAACCAAACAGAAGGATTTTCTAAAAGAGCATATTTTACTACAGAAACAATTTTGAATCTGATTTATGGCCGCAGCATGCTCAGTGCCGTCCTGCCCACCCAAACCCCTCTGCCTGCTGTGCAGCTGAGGCTGAGAGAGGAAGGAGGGACATCCCTTTTCCAGCTCCTGGACAGTAAAGAAACATATAATTAATATTTACACCTCTTCCTTCTAGTATTAGAAACTAAAATAAACTTGTAGACTGATTTTTTAATTATTGCATATTTTGTTTCATTAGTAGAAGTCAGAGATGTATTGCTCCTTCCCAGGCTATGTTGTCTTCCATGTACCATGCAAATATTGTTTGCAACACAGAAAACCAGATACACACTTCTGTGCTATCTGACAACAGTGTGCCCTGATTTACAGATACAAACCTAGTATTCCTTTGTATGTGATTATCTGATTATTTGAATCCCAAATACCACTTTGGTACATCTCAGAACATTTAGATCTCAACCATATCACCTTAAAGGAAGATCTATAAATCAGCTTAATTTTTAAGAATTTGATTAATCAGATTACTTCTGGTTTAAATCACAACTTTCTATATCTACTGCTTTTTCAACCATGGCTGTTACTAAACTGGCTTAAAAACTCACCTTCAACCCTGGAATAATTCTTTTCTGTGTCTTCTCTCTGCTTTCATCTGCTGTCTCTCACTTAAATACATCATTCTCTTCTCCCTCTACATCTCTTGCTGCTTTAATAATTTTTTGACTTTTTTTTTTCCCAATTAATATTTCTCTTCCAATTACTTCTCTTCAACTTACTCTGTTGTTCTCCTATATTGACATTCCTTGAAAAACAAACAAAAAACTTTCTCGAAATCTTACTTTCTTAAAATGCATAGGAAATCAGAATTGAATAAAAAATTGAATACAAAAGCAGAACTTTTTTTTTAATACTTGAAACCTCACCTGTCAGGGAATAGTTTCCTTTGAAAAAAAAAAAAAAAACGCAACCTTAATCCTTTTTATCTTATGAAATCCAGGAGAGCTAAAAAAGTTCCATTACTTGCAAAATTATTTCTGTAGTAAACGTATTAGATCAGGCATTACAAAAATTAATTTGTGATGAGGAACATAAATCATTCAGGTACTTGGAAAAGTCAAGTCATTTGGAAGAATACATCTCTAGTATTTTTGGCTTAAAGTTGCTTTACAGGACATTTTGTGACAGATACCTGTTGATGGAGGGTTCAGAATGCCCCATCTCTCCTTGGTTACATTATTTCTCATCTCTTGACACACTTGCACTTTAGTCAGGATGAGAAATAGCATACCAGAGAACGGGAAGACCCAAGTATCAGTTTGTCACTGCCAAGCCCAGTATGGTCATAAAAGAGGTCACATCATGGCTGCAAAACTACTCTGTTTAATTATTTATTTAAGGTATTCTTGCTGGTAAGAATTTCGGGTTTTCTCTCTCTCTCTCTTTTTTTTTATTTTTTTTTTTATTTTTTTTTCTTCATGGTAAACTTACTTAAATAGCAGAATGATGCAATGTTTTTCATGAACAAACAAACAAACATATATTGCTGGGCTTATTGATCCATCAGGGCAAATATCCATAGAAAATGGAGAAGTTAACTTTTTATTATATTTTTTATTTTTCCAATTTACTCCTTATCTGAACTGGGAGAGGAAATTCAAGCACAGTCTCTTTTTAATTGTCCTGCCACTGCTCTGCCTTTGAGAAGAGCCTCCTGCCCGCCTGACCCAGCGTGCCTCCCAGTGATTGTTTCTTCCTAAGGAGATTTAGGCAGTTTGCGTCAATCAAGGATTTAAGAGGAGACATAAAAGCCATCCCCTCTTAACATAAACAAACAGCTGCCAGCACCTTTCTTTATGATCTAAGGTTGCATGGGCAGCTGGAAAAAATTACAAAAGCTAGTCATTTTTAGTGTGTTTTTCCCTTTTAAACATACAACCTAATCTTATCTTTTAGTCATAGGACTCATTTTAAAGGTCCTCATTTTTCTGCAGCAGCAAAAAAAAACCCACAAATAAAGGCAGGCATAAATAAAATGGGATTACTTATGACAAATATTAAATTCCCAGAACTACATGCAGAGTACAAAATCTATTAACATGTTAAGCACAAGCAGTCATTAAATGTTTATCTGACTTCTCTGCCTGAATAAGGAAACACAGGCCACTCAAATAATGAATTATTGTATAAAGCTTGCTTCTTGGTGCATGGAGTAGATCTGTGTGAGAACTACAGCAGAAATTAGCACTCCCAAGTCACAAGGTTTCAAGCCTTGTCAGACCTTTTTGTTGTATATCGAATAAAAACATTTTTTTAAAAAAAAATCTTAAAATTAGTTGCTTCAAATTGAAATATCACCACAAAACATGCTTGATTTTGCAAGCAACAGCTTCTGCTTTTGAAACCTACCCATGTTCAACACATACTTACAAACCAAGCAATTACATAATGGAATGATGAATCCTTTAAAAACTGCCCCAGTCATTCCCACAATAAACTTCAGGAAATTAGCATGAAATTAGCAGTTTGCCAGATGCCTAGTAGAAGGCGAATGAGGCAACATCCCTGCCCCCCAAACAATCTGTCAGTCTGTGACTGAGCGGAAGAGCTGGATGTGTTTCTCCTCTTCACTCCCTTCCACACTCTTTGCCATCAGCACAGAAGAGTAATTTTTTTCCAGTTAAAAATGAAGTGGCCTAAATACAGCTCACATATTGTCTTATTTCCTCATAAAATAATGTAATTACAAGAACATCTCCTTTGCCCTTGATTCTCCTTTCAATAAGCTATTTGGTAGCTCCTACCAAACATAATTAAACCAGTTGCATTCATCCTTTTAGCAACAGGTCCAAAAGTTACCTTCACAATGTTAGAAGCTTATTACAATTACAGCAACTCTTAGCACTTGAACTTTTGATCTGATTTCTTAAAAATAGCAAAGATTCTCAGATCAAAACAACATTACTGAAAATAACAGTACTAATGCTATTTAATCTGCTCAAATTTCTTCTAGCCTCCTGAAGCAGAAGGCAGAGTGCTGCATATTCTGTTCTACATTTGGACAGACTTGAAATTCAAAGCTGTGTCTTTGAGTACTTCAGTTTGACACTGTTAAATAGTAATCTGGGAAACATGCAACCCCTATGCTAACATTTTGGGATAAAGCTTGTCCATGTCAACTTCCCAAACTCTGCTGAGAGTCAAATCCAAAAGTTTCAATATAAATTGCACTCTGTGGCTTCCTTCTTGCTTTCTGGAAAACCTCTCTGAACACCATTCAGTTATGGTCTAAGGATGTTTTTGGAAACCTTCAAAACTTCCAAGTCCTGATCAGAGCTTAATATTTCAGCGTTTCTTAGAAACAATTAAAATCAGATGTATTTCTCTTGAAAGCAGGATCCTAAGCATATACTAAAGTTCCAAACACACCATCTGATCTTTTTTTTTTTTTTTCTTTCTTTAAGTAAAATGGGTATGACCCTACCTGGGAAAGCTAATGACACGAACATAATACAGAGTTAAAATAAAATGGCAATCGAGACAGTTCTTGTCCTCCCTTATGCTCACACAATCCTAATTAAAACTGGGCAGAACTTGGCCCGCTCTGCAAGCCCCATCTAATCCCTACACTGTAGTCTGCCACACCAGAAGATTATTCCTTGAAACACTCCCCAGTAAGCCGGATAATTCTAGAAATGACATTTCAATGCCACTGAATCAGTTTGCCTAGTGCTACAATTAAATTTCTAAGCCTTTTCCATTTGATTGTATTTGTATTACAACACAGAAATTATGACAATGATATCTTGTTTAAGGAAGAAATAAAACCCAACAATTATTATTTTGGCCTGTAGATTGGGACACTCATTTAGATTCCATTATGGAGTCTTTGCAACATCATCCCTCATTTACTGTATATCTACAAGGTATACGAAATGCAAGAAGAAGATCTAGAAAGAGAGTATTGGAGAGAATACCATCTAATGCGTAAGATAAAAATAAGAAGCCCATTTTTTTAGTGTCTTAGGACAGCATTAAAAAATGAGACAACGAAGCAGCTAAAGCAGAGCAGCTGTTTTTACAATATTTAGCTCCTGGCTCCCAGAAAAAGGGCCTGTGAGGACAAGGGAACACAGGGAGAAGCTATGGAATAAGCATCCCAGAGGGTGCTGGAGTGGAGCTGGGGAATGTTTAGATTAAGTCAAGTCACTGTCCCAAGGCTGATGGCTGAAGGCCATTTTGCACCTTCTCTGAAGTGCTACTTACAGCTCATTATCTGTAACCCTGAATATAAGGCTGAAGGTTTAGCACAGGAAACTAAGATTTATGGTATAAATAAAACTAGATCCTGCAAAGAAGTCAGTTTCCTGTACAAAATGGAGACCAGTTTTATAAATATGTCTAAGTTCAAGCACCTTTTGCTGTGCTGATGCTTTAATCTACATGGAATAAAAGGCAGTCTGCAATGGTGACATCTCTGGAGAGTATTCAAAATTAAATCTCTGATTTCTCATTATGCCATGTAGGAATTATACAGGGTCAATTTCTGCACCAGGTCCAGGGTTTCATGCTTTTTGGCAGCCTGACTTTATCAGCTCCATGTTCACATCCAGCCACCTACGCAGGGGAGGAGGAGCTCACCCAGCTGTACTTGCTGTTCCTTCAAAGCTCTGCAAAATGGGCATTTCACAGCAGGGCTGAAGAGATGCTGCTCTGCCTGGTGTTGAAACCAGGAATGCTGAATTGTACAGATAAATACACCAATATTTCTGAGGATATTCTTGTCATGATGACACAAGGCACATATACGATATGACGTATCTCTTAATTTCCATTGATACCTCTTTACAGGACACTGGAGTCCCATTTAAATAAACACTGATCTTGTTACAGATTATTTGCCGGTTTTACTCAATTTTTTCATCTGTTGCTTCTTGTCTTGTCTTGTGTAAAATACTCAAATTTAGTATCCTTGGTAAAACTAATTTTTAATTCTGCTTGTTTCCTTGGTTTTGTTTGCAAAGTAGTAATTTTAAAACTTCAGGAAAAAAATGCAGCATAGCAGCATAAGGAAATTTGCATCTGTTCTTTAGCACTCTATACTCCTTCACACTTCCTTGAATACAAATTTCAGTAAGAAAAATGAAAGACAATCAAGTCAACTAAAGATTTAAGTATGTGGTTTTCTCCAAGCCAGGCAGATATCTAAATAAATACGTAGGCATATGTGGAAAAAATACTGATGAACATTTCATAATTTCATATTTACCATAGAGCAATTTCTTTTAAAGTTGTCTCACAAACAAATTGTGTTTGTTTGCAACAAAAAATTGTATGTTCTGCTATAATAACACAAATACAGTTTTATAAACTAAGAAAGACAAGAGAACACCATCAGAAACATTGAAAGACTTTTGGTGTGCCACTCACCACCATCTTTCAGACAATTATAAAAGATGAGGGAACACTGGGGACCCTTCCCATACCATTAACTGGCAACTAATAATGGTATATCATAAAACATTGGAACCAATACTAAATATCCCTGTAGCTCACCAAAATCCTCGGAAAGAGATCAGGTAAATGGAGGTCTTGTGAAAATACTTCAGAGCAGAGAAAGAAGCAGGTTTCAAAAAGGTCATTTTGGTGGAAGAGGCTACTTCTCAGCAGTCAGGCTGATATTACATCCTTGGGATTTTAACATAACTCCTTTGATATTTTTTCTTTTTTATGCTCAACCCAGACTAACTTATTCCGGTATACTAAAGAAAATTTAAAACACATGTTCTTACTATAATCTCACTAGAATTCATCTTGAAACTGGGACAACACAAAACATGGAAGGATAAAAATGTCAAATACTGCCAGCGGCATAAACTCACTTTATGTTAGGATATTTTAGACGGTAAAAGAGCAGATTAAGGAGCTGATTCTGCACCTCCCATCACAGGCCAGTGAGAGGCCCTGGAGGGTCCTTGCCCGTAGCCACAGCCATCCTGGGTTTATATTTCTAAAGCATGTAGAAAACTGCAACTAATATCTACCTCTGAAAATTTAGGACCTGAAAAATGCGACCTTAGACTTTCCAAGCCAGTTTTCAGCTAAGTGAACTGCAGCTCATTGTCATATCAGCACAGCCACTTCACTTCAGCATGCCTTTTTGCTCTGAAGTACATTCAATGAGTTCATGTTTTCTCAAGTCAAACTACATGTAAAAGAAAAAATCAGAAGCTCAATACAAAATAGCCATTAAATTACATTCTAAACCATTACATTTATAAGGGCTGAAATAGTTCTGGCGCAATACGAAAGACACCAGGGAATGTTTCAAAGTTGGCATAATTCTACTATTTGTTATACAGAATTTTTAGATTTAATTATCCCTTTTTTGACACAAGAATAATTCATGCACACCACTAGTGAGCACACCTGTACAATCTCCTATCATGATTCATGGTGCTGACTACATTTGGGCACAGCTGCACTGAGCTACACATTCAGAGCAATGCACAAGGAAACTATTCTAGTGCTACACTTGGATGAATTTTGAACTGTCCCCTTGGGTCACCCTCTAGAGTTGCTGGCATTCAGGCCATTGTGCCTGAGTTCACGTGCAGCTGTGCCAGGTGCCTAAAGCTGATGCTGAGGTGCAACATGCTCATGAAGGATGGGAAGCACCAGATCCAGAAAACGATCTGGCAAGGGTAGAGGCCAAACCCAACATTTCAACTCTGAAAACTCTTTCCTACAAGGCTCCAAAATTTCTTATGGGAATGAAGCATCTTGCTCTTGAGACAAAAAAGAGCTCAGCTCCTAACCTTGAGATCCCAGAATATCTCCACCTTGTTGCCCTGCCAGACTTTGCGGGAGCAGCAAAGAAAATGCGTGCAACCAATATGGTTGATAAACGAACTCCTGCTTTATTGCGCAGCAACTTTTGCTTATATAGTGCTTCCGTGACCACACCCCCACCACCAACATAACTTTTTATTGGACACCCGGTGTGTTTACCTGTAGCACAGCGAATCCCTGGTGCAGGTAGCACCGGAGTATGGGCCGATCTAATTGGCCCCCCAAACATGGGGTTGGGCATAGCAAAGGGGTCGCACCCCCTATCTCTTCGAGAATATTCAGGAATATTCTCCAACATTCTCCAAACCTCTCTAACATTTCACAACAAGACTTCACCTGGGAGCCTCAGAGCATACACAGAGGAGTGAGCTACTGCACATAGGAAACATAGGAAAGATTGACACCTAAATACATGGAAAGTTTAACAGAATAAAAATAGTGAACATATATCTGCATCTAGGGGAAACCAGCAGATTTCCTAGTTTTTAGAAATGTCTGCATTAAGACTGTGTGTTACAAGTGCAACCCCTTGTCAGAAACTGATACTTATTTGGCCCTGGGTAATGAACTGTGTGGTGAATTCATTGATGTTTTGCCTTTGCATCACAGCAACAGTTAAACACATCTCTCATCCACCAGACTACTGAGATTTCAGGCTCAGCTCTCATATTATGTACTCATTAGCACAGTTACTATTAATTGGTAATCAAAAAGAAAAGCACCTGAACCAAAGAAACCAGACAGAAATAACCTTTTTATCCCCACCAAGTGAGAACTGAGACATGGTAATAAGGCAGTGTGTTTACCATTTATTTTTACCCTGTACATAATAAAATACTTCACCAAACAGTAAACAGATGTTTTTCATCAGCTCTTTTGCTTTC
The DNA here is from genome assembly GCF_036169615.1 of Heliangelus exortis. Lineage (NCBI taxonomy): Eukaryota > Metazoa > Chordata > Aves > Apodiformes > Trochilidae > Heliangelus > Heliangelus exortis. Next base: position 20,484,364 of record NC_092423.1, read on the forward strand.
CATATGGAAGTTTTTTTGTTATATGCAGAATTGCATTAAGCATGAAAAATTACTTATTCAGTGATTTGCATAACATCTTTCATGGTGTGCACAAAACTTGACAGCTGTGATTTTCTTTACCCATGCATAAATAACAACAAAATTGGCCCAAAGACTTTTACTTCATATTTTAAATGTGAAGCCTAAAGGCTTCTAGAAACACTGGAAGTTCACTTCCAGAAATATTGGAAAAACAAAGCTCAGGCCTAGTAAGAAAACCACTAGAATAGAAAGCAGGACCAAATAATATAACAAATAAAATTTATGAAATTCCTAAATCTCTGGAGATTTGTATCTTATTTGCCTCAGTGCTGAAAAGGATATATAGTTACAAGGGCTAAATCAAAGACACTTCTTTCAAATAGATAAAAATATTTTAAAGCGTTCTGAGAACTTAGTATTACAAACAACCAACACTTGGAGAATATCCAAATATTTCAACTATTAAAATTTTAAAAACACATTAATATTAAAATCGAAAGAATTTCAAAATACTTTTAGAATTTTGCAGTATTTACAGATTAACCACTTCAAAATACTTTTCTACAATTAAACTGTAAGATAGTTTAAAAGTCTACAAGGAATAGCCACTGGCTGGAATTTATTGAAGGGTTATTATTTGCTTCTTTCTATAACCATTTCTAGCTATTCAAAATGTGTATTGAATTAATTTCTGCTTTAGTCCAGGTGACTACACTGTGCTGATGGACAGGAAGGTTTGTTGTCCAAGGGGATGATTTATTTATATTTAACCAATGTTTAAATGGTTATGGGAGGGTTTGGAAGAAAATCACTTGTGTGACCTTTGCCTTTTTGCACTACCAGGTCTATACCTTTTAAATACTTCATGCAAAGTATCCTCTTTAAAGAGTACAGGTTTTATTTAGACAATAAGCTGCTCAAGCCAGACAGGTTTATTATTTGGCTTTATCATGATATGCACATTGGTTACAGCTGAAAATCAAAGCTACTTGGGGAGTAAATAATATTGTAACATGAATAAAAAAGTCAAAATTTAACCATAAAGTGAAAGTTATTCAGTACTACATGTTTAGAATTAGAAGAAAATAAGTGAAGATAATTTTTAAAACAATCAAACCATAGTCTCAACAGAAGCCTAACCAGCAAAAATATATACTTTCCTATCCCATGGAAATACCTATGAATCCTCAGAAGTTACCAAATTTAAAGGCTAATCACCCCTATTCCAACTTTTTCTTCATTTTTATTTCGTTTTTATAAAATTACTTAACTACTTTAAAATTATTTTTAACTTGTGGAAGTATAAATCAGAACAGCTTTTGGATAGCAGTCTCTTAAGGTTTTAAATATTTACTTAGCTTATTGCTTAGTAGGAAAGTAGCAGAAATTCTGTTACCATCCTTATGCTAAAAAAAGTTTCACAGCATTTGGGGTTAAGCACAATATGGCCTTGACAGTAGTTTGGTGTCTTGTACCAGAAGGCATGAAGCATAGCACAGGGAAAGAGCCTTGAGGCATTAGTGTAATCCACTGAGGTTAAAGTAGGAAAGCTAAAATTATTTAATACATTTTAAGCTCAGAGTACAGTACATGGTCTGCTGCTCAGAAGCAATCCTGGCTAAAAATACAAAGAAGGAAAGCTGAAAAGACAGGTGATCTCTACTAACATCTTGTCAGCAGTGCCCACATCAGGGGAGCCATGTAAATAAGTAAAAACTTTCCAAAATTATCAGAGTTAAAGTTCTGATCCTTCACTCCAATCATGGATTGGTCAACCATGAAGGAAAACTTTCCTCAACAGACACTCAGGCCCCAGGGATGGGAGCTCCTGAGGAGCTCCCCTGATGGGAACTGAGGGGTGCAGTGAGCAGTCCCAAATGCATCTGTGCATATATATATATTTATATATAATTGTACATATATATGTGCACTATGATAGAGTCCCATGAAAAACTGGCATTTGCCCCATTCTGTAAAAAAAAACAAAACAACAGATAAAACAATACTTATTCACACAAATAAAAATTAAAAATCTCAGAAATAGAAAGCAGAATTTGGCAATAACAGTGCTGAGGAGTTGCACCTATTTACCTGGAGAAGTGAGCAGTTCTCTAGTAATTATGGATGAGTAAATACAGTACCACTAAGGAATGCAACTAGGCTAATTTTGGTGGGGCTTGATACAAGAAATAATAAAAATCAGTCACTTTGTTGTTTTGAATGTTCTTTCCTCAACCTTTTCCCTTTAGTCAGGCATATTCAAACAGCAAAATCCTATCAAATATGTACATATTAACCTCTTCCCTTTAGTCAGGCATATTCAAACAGCAAAATCCTATCAAATATGCACATATTAACCAGTAAATTACGGGTACGCACCAAGTCTTATTTTTAAAGGCTCTGATTTCAGAGAGAAATACTTAAGTAGTTTTTCTTGTCTGGACATACAGAATTACCTACAGAGGTTTACAAATTACAGTATGGTAAGTCTTGAAAATTTCACCCTTAACTACAATTTTAACAGTGCCATTAAGTCTGTTAATGCTGGATGGGCATCAAACCATAATGTACTTCAGATATATTTTATCCTTTGTTTCCAGATATTCTTCACCATTATTACCATTGTTAATATTTATCTTCTATGTGAATTATACCTGAAATCATCGTAGAAATTTAACTGCCTTCTTTTTGCCACCATAGAGAGATTTGGCCTTGAATTTTCAATACTTCAATTTTCTATACAGATTTAGAACTGTAATACCATGCAATGTAGCAACAATACACTGGTTAATATAATTACCCAACAGCTGTACAGTTATAAAAACACTCTACTAAAACCCACCAGGTAAGACAATACTGTATGAAATGCCTGCTACAATACTTGATGAAATCAGCTACTAGTACTTGAAGAAGACCCTGAATTCAAAGACCACCACACATTATAATTAACTAGTCTGGAATGCCTGAGGTATTGCTCAAAAGGTTTTAACAAAGAATTTATGCTGTCACTAGGAGAACACCAGTTCCAGAGTCAATGCGTTCATTACTCATGATGTAATTCGCAGCATGAGGAGTTCCTTGAAAACTGGGTACTACAAGAATACTGTGGTTTCCATTCATGTGGGAACGTGCCACATTTCTCATAGGATTCAAAGTGTTTCCCTTGGTAACAATAAATCTATGGAAGAGGATATAAGGGAGTAGTTAAAAGCATTGCTTGTAAATGAAAAGAAACTCTTAATTCACTATCGTGAGCTTGTCTAGCACTGTTCAAGTTGTAAATATGCAGAAACTACTCCAGGAGACCATTTGTAGTTTTGAATAGTAGTAGACCATTTGGGGTTTGGGTTTCAACTTCAGTGATTGTTTGTTTGTTTTAAAGGAGGCAGTGCACACATTTGTAAGACTTATTTCAGTTACAAACATAATTTTGAAGGATGTTCTTTAAAAACAAACCAGATACTTCGTCTGTTGGAAGAGGTCACCTATAAATTGTCTCTTAAAATAATCACTTTCAAATTTACCAAGGCAAGGAAAATTTAATGGGAAGGATGTAATTCAAAAGTTGTTTCTTCATGTGTGCTTGAATTACCCACAAAGCAAGTTCAATTTGAAAGCTGCATGCTTACTTGGATCTGATTACTTAACATGTTGTTTTCCCACCAGAAGTTAGAGAAGCATCTCATTTACCACCAAAATGATATGTGTGTAGCAGAGTGCATAGGTTACCCTATCAGTAAGGTACTATAAGGCTATGTTAACCAGGCAACATTGTCAGACATAACAAAATTGGTACCTATTGGAAAAAAACAGTGATTAGGAGAGAGCTGTTGATTTGGGTGAGAAGAAGAGTGGGAAAGAACTTGGGAGGACAGAAGGAAGAAGAAAGGTCAGCAAACTGATGTGGTGACTGATGGTGTTTGAAGGTGCTTATCAAGCAGCCCCAGACCTGATCTCTGCAGATCGTGTGCTTCAGCAGACAGATTATAACTGATGGCACTGGATTAAATAGTCATGCTGCTACACTTTCAGCTGGGACTGGCTTTGCTTCAGACAGAGATAGCTCCCCTCCTCCCACCAACCCTAATCCAATCACGCACACCAGCTAAACGCCTCTCTTGGGATCCCTTCCAGCCCCTCCAGGCCAGCAGTGCCTGGTGCCCTGCTCGAGCCACAGGCACAGGGACTGCAGCAGAAGGGCTCCTGATGGATCAATGACTTTCCTAATATGAAATACTCTTTTGGAAAGGTAGAACATTGGTTTCATTGACGTAAAAGAACCGCCAGTCCTGCAGTGTACAGAGGTCACATGAGAATATCTCATGGAGAAAAACAAACCAAGTAACGCATGCATTGCAGTGCAGCCTACATTCCCTGTCATGCCTAATACAGGTGAAAAGACAGAAATGTTTGGTCTGGTGATAGCATAAAAAGATTTTGTGTGGCTGATGTTATTTCACTTGCCAGAAATACAGAAGGTATACCTAGAGTTGCCCTCACACTCGTACAGCACACAGAGGCTGCATTGGAGTAGATCTACTGATTTCAAACAGTTAGAGATAATTTCTTACCCTTACTTGACAACGTGCAGTATGTGGTAGAGCTGATGACATTTGAAATGATACTGAAGAGTACACTTTGTTCAGAAGAAAGTTGGAAAGTCACTTAAGAGACTTTTCTCTGTCTTTATGTCATTTTGCCAGGAACTTCAGAGCACAGCCCGGGTCTGCCCTGTCCCCTGTCCTGCCGTTTTGTTGGCTGTAGACTGGGAACACTCTGAAACTTCTGGCATTCTGACACTTTTCAACTTACTCTTCACGTCAAAGCTTGAAGGGAACTTAATTAAGCTTATGGGTTCCTCTAAGTGACCTTGCAAGAGCCTGATTGTCAGTGCTGAAAGAGCTGGCAAACAGCTCACTAAATTTCTGTTTACAGTGGAAAAATCTCCTGACACAAATCTCCATGATACTGAGAAACATTTCACAATTAAAAAACCCAATATTTTGTCAAAACACTTAAAAAGAAAACTACCTAGATGAAACTAATTATAGACATTAATATGACATTCACAGTACATTACTACTTTTGAACGGCTGAAAACATATTTGAAATTAGATGTTCTGTTTATTTTTCAGGAAAGATAAAATTTATCAGTTGCTGAATTGCAAAGATGCTATTGCTGGCAATGGCTGATTATGTTTCTTCTTTCTCTACAAAAATCTACTCCAAATGTATGTTATATTAAGAGGAAATTATTGTCCATTCAGTAGTTATAATTTGCCTCATTAGCTTTATTGTCTACCAATTTTTAGTGACTCTGGAGAATATCACAGTGTACGAATGCCTTCTGAGTATGGTATTCTATGCACTGAAGCACACCAAATACTTAAGCATTCCTGTTTTGTCAGTGTCCAAAAAGAGACTATATTAATAAATAAACACTTAATTTTCATCCTATAGAATATATGGTAAGAGTTAGAAGAAAATGCACTCTGTCTGAAGTGATCATTCAAAGGCAACCATAAATTAGTTGTCTGATCTGTGAGAAAAACATCATGGTATATGACCAACTTTCAAGTCTGCAAATCAATGTTTTAGTGAGAAGAAGACAGGAGTCCTTAAATTTGAAGGTTGTCCCGTGGAAAAATATGCTTTATTCATCTGTTTGAATAGAAGTGGAGTATATTAACAGCTGCTCTAATTTCTGAAAACTTTTTAGTTTTAGGGTCATAATTATGCTGAGGCATTCCAACAACATCCTATTTTCATAAAGAGGCAGGAACAGCTCTAGAACTAGACTGAGATGGATGATTTTTAAAAAAGAAAGCAGTTTGTCAGAAGATGTCATATCTGAACCAGGTCTTCTAATATGAAATAAAGATGTAGCTATCAACAGCTGAGGGAAATACTTCAATTTTCCTATTCCCTTTTTGTTTTTGGGATTTCATTCTGGCTTTTCTGATGTCTTTAGATACTCTTTCATCTTCAGGGAAGAACTTGAACTTTAAGCACAAATAATTGTCCCTTAAACCTGAAATGGTCCTTGTTAACCAAATCAAGAGCAAGCCAGAGCTTTTCTTGTTCCTAGCTGTACAACAGGAAATCACATGTAGAAGTGCAACAATGAAAAAAATCTCGAGTAGAATGTCTTGCATATTAGTGCACCCAAAGGACCCAACACAGCTACACTCAATTTTATTTTTTTTTTTTAGGACAGCATTGTCTCTTCTTAGTCTTAGAGATATGTCCTTAAAATGCATCTCTCTGAAATTACTTCCTAGTCTTATTTCAAGAAGTAACATCTGCTATTTTTAAAAAATATTATTCTCATTCACAAGATTACCTAGTGCACTAGGCAGTCCTTTATCCATTTCATAGCCTTTTCTTTTGATTACTGTCTTCTGTGGTGCATATGGATTTTTTATTCAAAACAGAGTAAGTATAAAGGAAAATCTGACAGTAGAACCTCAAAATGACTGGAAGACTCAAGGGAAATAATATCAAAAAGTGCAACTGACTTGTTGCTACAAGGAAGATTTCAAAATGGAAGCAAATCTTCCAGTGAAAGAGAAAGTCCATGAGACAGTAAAACCTGAAAGAAGCATGGTACAATATAATAATTCTTGCCTGAAGAATATGGTATTGGTTTGAAATGCTGAATATTAAAAAAAAAATTGAGGTGTTGCTTTCAATATACCTCTTATTATTTTCTAAGTATTATGAATATAACTAGGTATTATTACAGTAATTATAAAAGTGCACATCAAGGCTTATCATATTAAATTTACTTAATAAATAGTCCCAGACTTGGTAATGATATTTTGCATTCAAGAGCCAGGTTGTATAACGTGGCAGAGGTCTCATGAGTGGGATTTGCCCTGAAGGGTAGCCAAGGACATGCTGAAATGAGGAGACAGCATTTGGCCCGAAAATAGGACAAGCATTCAATATGCTGAATCAAACAGATATTGCATCCAGTTCCTTATTTACTGCAGTCAGTGTGAAGAAAATTAGAAAACAGAGACAACAGCAACTCAGACACAAAGGCAATACCTTAGGCCTCTGCAGAGAAAGTATCACTGATGTGTTCTAGGAACAGGTCTGCATTTCTGAATACTTGAAACCTAAAACTTTTACATGTGTATTTCCTTATTTGTTGGGTTTTCTTGGCTGCTTGGTGTTTTGTTTTGTTTTGTTTTGTTTTGTTTCATAAGGGCAAATTATTTTAAATCTCTAGTATCTTTTGAATCTCTTCTCTCATTTCCAAGATGTTTTCAGTTTTGATTGAAAGCATTTAGGAATCATGTATAGTAGAAAAGAGAGAGATCTTCATTACCAATGTGTACCTTGGGAATATAACATAAGCTTCCACATATGTATCTTTTGTACATATTATTTCTACATATTTTTTTTCCGTTTGATGTATCTGCATACTTAGTCTAGTAAGCAACTGTTGCATTCTTTTTTAACAAGTCATAATAACATTTTCATTCTATACAAAACTTCTTACTGACCACCAAGGGAAACTTCAAAAGACAAAAAAAGAAACACTTGCCATTTACACTTTAAAGACACTGAGCCCACTGATGCCTCTAGAAATACAAGAGATATCTGCAAATTTGTCATAATTTAAGTAACAGACAAACATCAGTCAGCTTTAGCCTCTGCAATTCAATGAAATGAAAATAACATTGCAAAATTATATTACAAGCTTCTCTGATTCTAGTAGTGGCGAAAAAAAATGTGAAAAAAGAAGAAAAAAAAACAACAAACCCAGGAGCTGTTAATAATGAAATAGGATAGCTGACGTTCCCATATCCAGATTTTAATGTCAAAGACCAGAACAAATACTACTGAGAAAAAGCAGGCACAAATTTCTTTTATCCACAGATGCTTCTATTTTATTTCATCTCAGAAAACATTTCCTTCAAAGTAAGGTTTGTAATTTTTTTTGTGCTCTCTTCTATCCCAGAACTGAAGGTCTCTAAAACATTCTCTTCATCAACACAGTCAAAGGCAGCTCAGTGGCTGCAACCAGGTCAACTGGTACCTTTTTCTGCCTTTTTATTAACTCTTGATACTGGTTAATAAACTAAATTTTACATCTTAAAAAGGGAAAACACATTCCTCTTACCTATCTTTATAGATTTGTGATTACAGAAGTCTGCAGAAATTAGAAGTAGCAATTAGACATCTGTCATAAGTACTTACTTAAGTCTTTACACAGTAATAAGAAGTACTCTAGAAAAAAACAGTCACAACTTTCTACCTTTAAAATAAATTGTTCTTCAGCCTCTTTAGAACTGCTGCCTGGTATTCATAAACTCAGCATAGTGCACATAAAGTGCTATAATTAACAATAGATTCCAATTTGGAATTTTTCATTCATTTATTTTTCAAACACGACTCCCAGTGTCAGCAAATGGAGACCAAATCCCAGCCTTGCACACCGAGATTACTACTGCCCACAGAGACTGTCATCAGTGTGACTGTTGGTACAGCCCAGCTGCTCTGACAGTGTGCTCAGAATTCTGGTTTCCCTGATTCTAGGCAAAACTTTTTGAAACTTCTCTGGAAGCAAGTCCTCTCTCATACAGCTGACTACTTTAAATTCTGCATGCCCTTAGGACTTTCCTGTTAATCAGATTATGCATGGAGCTCCAACCAAACCAGTGGGAATTACACTGATAAAGGACAAGAAAAAACAGGATGGGACAATCTGTAATTAAGTATTTTGTCTTTTGTTTCCAAGTGCTTTGAATCCCCTGAACTTTCTGTAGCACAACACTTGAGTCCCTTGCAAGCAAAGGGAGACAATCCAGCACAGTGACTTTTCCACAGGTTTCCTTCTGAAGGATGGAGACAACCTAGACCTGCCTGTAATGAGTAGAAAAAATCTGGGCTGCCAATGAACAGAGCCAGATTCCTCCTCTGAATTTCATCCAGGAAGACTGTTCTATCACCTGAGAATGCTAAGAGCTGTCTCTGATAGAAACTAAGGACTTGATAACAACCAGAAGGAAAGCAATTGACAATGTAATTTCAGTCCATTATTATTTAAAAGAATGAGAATCACATTTGCACACATCAGGCCAGGTCAAGACAGAACCAAAGAAGCACCCTATTGATTTACTGAAAAGAAACAACACTTCATAAATTAAGTACCAAACTTGAGATTTTATTTTTTTTTTAAAATCATTTCACAATAATCAGCCCCAAATTTCTATGGCTGTTTCAGCTGTGTCCATCTTTAAATGCCAAGTGACATGATTTATCAAAGGATGAAGCACTCACTCCATGCAATCCAGAGTTGAGTAATCAGCTGTCTCATGTGCCATAGACTACTACAGCTGCTGCATGGAGGGATCTGTAAACCCACAGAGATTCTGTTGAAGTCAGCAGTCCCTACTTAGACTTTTTTTACTGTCTGTTCTCAAACTACTTTTTTTAATTTCCTGTTTTCAAGCTGACCCCAAACGAAGACCCAAAAATAGAATTCTTGTAGCCACACCCTTCTCTTGGTATTTCTGCACTTGTTTAATCCTTCCTTTCTAATACTATCTCGTCTCTAAAGATTCAGAGCTCTATTTTGTCTTTATCTTCCTTTACTCCTTCATACCTTCCCTCATTTTTCCTTTGACCATTCACCGTTCCATTTTTTCAAGTTATTCCATATTTCAAGACTTTCCAAATCAATACAACTGAACAGTTATTTACATTTTCCACTGGTGCCCCATCATCTCTTGAAACATTCCTAGCTGGAACAAACATATTTCACTATTCATATCCCATCTTCCTTCTTTCATCCCTCACTTTCTGTACCATTGTAACGCTGTGTATCACAATGTAACTGCTTAAGGAATGAAGTGAGATAGAAATATCAATCCTTTTTATTAGCTCAAGGAGTTCACCACGAACTGTAATTTAGTTAATTACATAAAAGTAAGTCTTCCTCCTCTGTAAATTCTACCCCTTTGAATTTGAGTGATACTAGGTTTGTGACAAAGAGAGTTAATAAGAGAAAGGAGATAATGGATACTTTGCAATCAAGATTTATCTCTTAAATACAACCACAACTCAATTAAAATTTTAATAAAAATGGATACATACTGTGTGTGCACTTTTAAGCATCCTAACTCCTACTAGTTATAATAATACCTATTAATTATGGTAATAGCAACTTAGCAAATCTCCTACACATCCAAACCTGTCTTTCAGGAAATAAGAATTACTCTACCAAAGTGGCACACAGACTTTGTTCTTGTTTTTTGCAGTGGTACCATGATCTAAAGCTGATGACAGCAGAGCATGGAAGGAGGCTCCATAGCTTTCAGCTAAAGAGCTAGAATCTATTTTTGGATCTCTGTAGCTCAATGACCTTTCTGCTCAGTAGGTTGCCTTGGCAGGGAGTCAGGGTTTGCAGCCCTCCAGCAGGACTTGCATGGCTCCAAAGGCCAAAGGATATTTGAATAGGAAAAAAAGGCTGTATCTGGAACTCTGTAAGGTCATGATATCCTTGAAAATTGGATCAGGTAGAATATTAAATGACTTCTACAGAATACTTAAAAGTTTTTACTCCTGTAATATACCAATGTAACAGATTGGCCAAACAGTTTACAGGAAACACAGGGAAGAAAACTTTCATTATTAGACATAGAGCAACATTTTGAAGACCCTAGGGTACTTCAAATTTAAAAGTTTTTTAAGCTCAGATCTCACCATCATATCCTGAATAGTTCAAAAACATAGTTTAAGAAAATCTCTCCATGTCCCATAGTTGCATTTACTGTAATCTATGGGATTTTTCACAATTGCAGTTCCTACCTACAGTTGTCACAGAGCTCAAGGGCAGGATTTCTTGTATCTACATAAAGTAACAAAGAAATAAAATTGCTTAAATAGGACAATAAAAATTAAGTTCATGACAATATGACATGAATAATTCAACAATTGATTCCATTAGGGATAATTAAATGGATGCATTTTGCAAACCAAATATTAAAAACCCCAAGGCATTAGATGGCAAACAGATTTTACAGTTGTCTTGTCTAGGTCACCTTTAGTTCTTCCCAGTAACTTTCAGGAACATGCACGTGTGGCAGCTGCAACAGACTTTAAAGAGATAAGTGAAAACATTCCTTATGTAATTTAAAGTGAAAGTCACTATAGCTCTTCCACAGTCATTTAATGCTCTTTTAAAACCACACACTTTGTGCAGCAGTGGCCAAAGCTTTCCTCACGACTGCATGTACAAAACCAAGGCTGTAAGTTATGTGTCTGGAAACTCCAGAGCCTGAATTGAAGTAATTTGGATCTACCAAGTGGTAGATCTCTGAAGAGCATCCAGGAAAGAAACAACCCACTGAGAAGCTGCCAGCTCCTCAGCTCTTGAAAGACATAAGAAACTCATTTCTCAGTCTTGTGATTTCTGAAGTGAGGGTCTTTGCAACAGTCAGGGGTCTGTCAGCCACATTGGTGCAAAATGTTGGCAAAGGTCCCAGGGGCTGCCTAGTTTTAAACACTGTAGAAGGGTTTTTACCACAGCAGAATGCACCCAGCCAGGAACATTAAAGCCCTGAAGTGGAAATATAAATTACACAGGTAGTAGTCTTCTTTTGAACAGAACTACACCAGCATAGTGTGGTTTCTGTCCTTATGAACCCGTATGCTAAAGAAACAAGGATTAAATGCCAATTTCAGTTGTATAATAACATAAATTTAGCAAACACACTGATTCAACAGAGTGGTTGACCACAATCTTAAGATTAAAGCATGTTAGAAATAAGATGAAATTTCAGCAGATGTTGAAGGGCTTTGCTAGATTATAAGCAAAAATTACTTTTTGGACCCATTTTAGTGATTCAGCCTTGGACCTACATATTGTAACAGCAAAAGCAGAAATGTCGACATCAAATCACCACAGAGGTAAAACTTCCAGAATCAAATTCCAGATTTCCAGGGAATTAGAGATAATCCCCACTTGTTGGTATTTATACCAGGTGATACTTTGAGCAGGTATCTGATTCTGTAAGGTGCCCTTGTTCTTCACCGCGGGGTATCTCAGGTTTTCAAAACATTTCAACACTAAAAAAAATCACTACTGTGTTCTGAAAAACTCTCATTACTTGGTTTAAAATTCCTCAGTGAAATAGCTATTCTATTTTTTTTATTATTTAAAATATTGATCACAAAAATATCTTTATACTTAGAAGGAAATTATACCTTTCATCACTTAGCAGTGAATAACTTTATACTATATTTCCAAGGCTCAATGAGAGATTAAACACAAACACTCACAAGAGAACCAAAGGGGAAGAGGTAACACAAGAGTTACAGAAAACTATACATCTTTTAAAGAGCTATGAATTTCTTCATTTTGCTCTCAGATACCCAGTTATAACCACAAATTACTAATAGAATACACTTAATTCAAAATGAAGTCAGAAATCCTTATAAATTTACACTTTTGCAGCCTTATCTTTTTAAAGGTAAAATTACATAGAAGTAATAAAAAACCTACAGGGTTTAGGATGCTGCATCTATTTCTTTATATAGCACACAGTTGCAATCATGTAAGTTTCTGTTTTCGCTCTGCAATTTTCAAATCAGTTTACAGTTCACACATTTCACTTGTGCAACAAGTTTAGTGAAAAAATTAAAGGTCATTAATGTCTGCAACAAAGGGCTATGTCATGACAGATAAACTCTGTATCAATAATTCAACTGAAATTATGACCAAAACATACTATTTTCACGACAACATTCATCTATTTCCTTTTGTATGAAACTGATAAAGTATGGACGGGGAGAAAGGTCTTGTTTATTTTATTCTTGGTGTTGATTCCGCAGTGCAAAACTACAGGTAAGTGTAAGTACCTTGTCACTCTCCAACATAATCACCAGAAATAGGTAGTTTAAAGAGAGAAACCCTGAGGCAATTATAGCTGAAAACATACAAGATTTCTACTTCCAGAAGAACACACTCTGCATGAGAGCAGTTTATCCCTCACTATGTAAAGCTGGGGGATACAAATTATCAACTACTCTTATATACAACCATAGCCTGCTTCATGAGCACACATAAATTTCTAAGTAATCTGCAACTTAATGTATTTGCATAGTTATTAATCACTGAGCAGTCACATGGAGGGGAAAGTATCTATATCTTCATGTCTGGCAGTGATGTCCTTTATTCACCCCAAAAATCCCAACACTGTAGACAAGGTGATGCAGTTTATGGGCAACACACCTGGGGCAAGTTTTGGGAACTCAGAACTCACTGAAAAAGCCCTAAAGTCATCTCCCAAGCAGTTGCAAATGCGTCGAGTGTGGAATTGAGGTTTGATGATATTTTGCTTATTATGTAGAGCAGGCTGTGCACTGGCAGTGTTGTATAATCATACGTGAGGGGGGGTTAGGAAAGGGCACTTTTACTTATTCTGGAATTATATTTCATGGCTTACTTTATTCCCCAACAGGGAATCCTAGATCTGACACAGAAATAATTTATAAGGACAAAATATTAATAGATTTTTTGGTATTAAAAAAGAAGAAAATCAACAGAAAAGACACTGAATACCAAGTGTCATATCCCACTGTGTATTACAATTTATTATAACATACTGAAACAGCTCCTGCATTTTTAAAAATAATGTTTACCTCCAGTCACAAATCTTTGAAATATATACAAATATAAATATAAAATATAATTAAAAGCATTGATGCTCTCCAGATTTTTAAACCTTACTCTCAGAGCCTTGATCCTGTGGCCTGAAAGCCACACCAATTTTGTAATTTTAAAAGTACGTAGCACAAACTCTTTACCATCAGAGATGAGAAGTATTTATCAAGAACAAGTAAAGTGAAAGCCTGTAATTTTAAAATTTCCATAAAGAATTAAAAATATTGTTAATTTAAAATACTGGTGTTCCAGTTAATATATTGATAAGTTTTCTATTTTTAATTTTATTTATAATTACATTTATTATTTGTAATTTTTAATCTACCTTACTTTAGAGTTTAAGATTCCGTTTCTACATATATACAGAAAGAACCATATTCATATATATATATAAGCAAATGCATATTTATAGAAACTTAGTTAATTTTTTCATACTTACCCAGGACACATTTTTAGCCTTGGGTGTTTTTAGCATGGCAACATGCAAGGCTGAGATGACCAACAACAGCCCCACGAGCATGGAAAGTCAGATGGAGGAGAAGTCCAGGTGCCTCTGTTACCCCAGGGAGTACAATCCCTTAGCCTGGCTGACACAGGCACACTGAGCATAGGGTCAGGTAACAATAAAAAAAGTCATTTTTCTTCCTGATGTACAATCCAGTCAAACAGAGACAAATCTTTCTGAAATACCTGTCTTTGGCAGAAGCTGGCTGTGTTTCTGTATATCCATGAAAGCCTGAGTTGCTCTTCTCTTGGAGAAGTTAAAACCAAAAGTCAAAAGGACCCCCTCTCACAGACACTTCTCCCTTCCAACAGCAAAATGCTGTGCCTGGTTACCCACCGAGCTTCCAGCCAAGCTCCTAGACTGGTGCTTGTAGGAAAATGAAGCCAAAGACTGGAATCCACTTGCCTTCTGACGATGTCGACGAGACCTCTGGTTGCTGGCTGCGCTGCTTAACTGCTGCTGTGCCTGAATATTTCACGACCTTGTGATCTTCTGAGTAACAGAGAGAATTAGGATCTCAATGGCAATAAATAATGCACACCAACAGGTCTCACAGGTACCTGTGGTGCTGTGCACGCCCCCAGCGCGTCGGCTCCGCTCCACCCCGCGGAGGGCACCTGCTGCCCCGGCACCTCTGCCACCAGGCTGGGCCTCCCAGAAGGGGAAGCAGCAGCAGTAAATCACTGTCCTTGCTTGTTCCTCTTTGTTCCTCTGCCCTTCTGTCCCTTTACTTTTACCTCCTGTCAATCTAGATTACCACAGTAGATCCAGGCTAAATTTTGCAACTATCAGTAGTGATTAGAGTGAGTTGATTGAAATCGGATTATACAGGGAGACCTCTGCTTCCTCACTCAGCACGTGGGCCAGTACCATTTGCAAAATGCTTCTGCTTCACCGCACAGTATGAGAGCATTTGGAGCAGTCCATTTTAAGAGAAACAGTGCAGTAAACCCAAGCCAGGCTGTGCTGCCTTTAACAAGAGAAAAGGGAAAAGGGACTCTGTTTTTAATAGCTCCATGAATTTACAGGGGAATGTTTCAAACGATTTCCAAATGGAAGAGTCTGCTGGAGTCTCACAGATTCACTCACAGAGTTTGCCGGAGTCTCACAGATTCACCAAAAATCATGGGATATCAAAGAGTGGCATTGTGTACCTGAAGCACTCTCTGTACCTCACTACAACTGCTCAAACACTGACCCAGCACAAGTGCAACTGCCTGGTGCCCAAGCACCAAACATGAGGAATGTCATCCTTCCCTGGGGTAGCACCTGCAAAGCCTGAAGCCAGTATCCATGTAACTCACAAACTACATTAAATGTGCCTTTTCCAAAGCATATCATTAAATGTATTAGAAACTGACCTGCCTGAGTCATATTAAAATATAAATATTTTCATTTGTTTCAATACAAACGAGCTCTCAAGTAGAAAGCTAGGATGTACTATAAGATTATAGTGCCACCATAAAACTGTAGTATTTAATATTGAATAAAACAAAAATTAAAATACAAAAGTAGATTGGTGAAGCAGAAAAGTAACGAGAGATGATTAAGAAAAAACCAACAAAACAACAAAACAAAAACAAGAAACAAAGATAAAAAAATCATTTAAGTCCATCTGACAGACACCTTGACTATAACATACACAGATGTAATTTGCATTACAACATACCATTTATCTAGGCCTTCCTAAATAATAACTTAATATTATTATCTACTCGTGATACAGACTGAATTATGCTCCAAGCATCATCTGTCACTTTACACTCATTATTGAATGTATTTGTATAAATGCAATGTATTTGTGATTCCACAAATTCAGTTTGTGGATGGTCCATAATTTGTTTGAAGGTATTACAGTCTTTTCCAAGATGACAGCATACACTTTTTATTTTGTTAAAAGAAACTCTAGAAACTGTTTACACTGATTAGGACAGACAGGAAACCAAAACACATGTATTTTCCAGTGTAAATAATAATCTGATTTCAAAATAATTACAGGTTTCTGCAGATTTGTAGTCCACAGTTAAAGTAACTACAGCAAGTTTGGTACATTCTGCTTTGCATATGCTAGCGTGAAGCCTTGTTCAGGCACACAGGTTTTTAATAGATCCCACTATTTTTACTGAGTCCACCTACTCTCTGTCTCATGGAGCTCAAGCACAACCCATTACTGGCTCATCAGCATCTTTAATGAGAAGAATCTGTAGAATTTGATTTGTATCTAGCTGATGGACCCTAGAAGCTGATGAAGTAGAACCCTCTAGTTGAGACAGTAAGAATTACTGGGTAGTTTAAGAGTAGGTTTTTCATTTAAGGAAACTCTACTAACTCTACATTTAAGTTACTCTACTACAGGTAGAGTGTGTGTGTATATATATACACACACACACACACACACACACATATGTATATATATATAACCCAGTAGAGAGAAATCCTGCCAGAGTACAGGAAACTGTAATTCACTTCTAAACAAACAAACAAATAAAACCCGAAAACACAAACAAACAAAAAATGACAATGCAACTATTAAAATTCTACATTTGAAAAAAAGCATCTTGCCTTTTCAAAAATACTGAGATATACTATCCCTTGTATAGTAGAGAAAAAAACTTTGAAACACTGTAGCACTGTATGTTGGCAGCCTTAGGTCAGGATTTGGGTTGTAAAATCACAGGTCAATACACATTCTAGGGAAGACAACATTAGAAACAATGGGTTGAACTTGCTTCCTTCAATGAAGCTCAAAGTTGGGAATGTATTTGTATCCCTAAACTGCAGTTGTACTTTCCATCTCATCCTTTAAACAAGGAGACCATCTATAAATGCATATATTTTGAAAGTTTCAGTGAAAACTACAAAGATCAGCGTTGAAATACGAGGTGAAATAAAGGGGTATATGGCAGCATACTCACTCCTACATCAGTGTGGTAAATTTCTGCATGAAACACTTAAAAGTTGAAGAAAGATTCTCAGTGAGATGTTAAGCAGTTAATGGAAATGTTTCTGTTTTAAATATACCATGTCTAGACATATTAGAGAATCAGAAGTATTTTACAGAGAAATTAATAACTTTTTTCCATTCTGAAAACTAGAGGATATATGTATAGTTTGCTGCATTAGTGACTAAGTCAAAGGTATCCTGTTCCTGGTATACAAGAGATTAAATAATATCTGACCCTACATACTGTGGTAATAAACATAAAGTTGGTCCCATACAAAGAAGCTGGAAAACAGCTGGCTTTGGAGTTTTCTTCTTCCTAATGCTAACTCAGTTGACAGAATTTTAGAGCAGCAGCTGCTGATAGCTTGCCAGACATGTGGTCAAATAAAATGAACTAAGCTTATTCCCTCACATGGAAGTATTTAGAAATACTGAATTTTATTTAAAGCAGCTAATTTAGAGCCAATGAGATGCACTAAAAATCCCCATTGCAAAAATTAATGAGTTAAAAGGCAAAGGTTGCAAATTTAGATGTTAACAAGACTAGAAAGTCCAGAAATTAGAGCTATTATATGTAGAACTATGGCATCATCTTTAATTCAAGAGAACACTAATCTCATTGTAGAAAACAAAAGGTCCTTATCAGATGAGTAATGCTGAACAATAACTGTAAAATGACAGACATATTTTGCACATGCTCATCATTCAGCATCTTTCTGATGTTTCTTGTACGGTCCCTGCAACATCCAGTAGTTTTCCTGTCTTTAATGAGCATATTTTCAGAAAATGGTATGTGGGAAAATGCTGTTGCTATTGATCCAATGCTGTTGATAGCTGAAATATAAATATAAATTCCAAATGAGTCCATTAGTTAATGAGGACTCTAGTCTGATCATTCAAAAATTATAACATTCTTCTGTATTGTGTACTAAGCAGTTCTGCAAAGAAATCTTAATCACTTCAGTTTTGTGATCACAGAGTTGTTTTAAGCCAGGTATTCCCAAATGGTAGTACACAAGAGACTCAGAAAATTATCTCAATCTATAATTTAAGCAAAATACCCATTCTTTTCAGTAGCCAAACAAGAACCAAATACATTTCCACCTTATCCATAAAACTATCTTCTCTCTTTCTGTCCTCTATTCATTTACTGAGCTCCTACTTCAGCAACAAAGTGATTCCTCACATCAAGAAATTTCATTTTGGTTGTTTTTTCGGTTGTTTTTTGTTTTGTTTTTTTTTTTGGTTGGTTGGTTGGTTTTTTTCTATCATAAGTATCAGCCATCCAGTGATGAATATAACAATGATTTTCAGAAAAAGATAATGTGGTTCTTGGCCTTTTAACAGTAGATTGCAGGGTATGCATACAATTTTACAGTGTTTCAGTTTTCAGTAACTGACTTCCTGATCTTAACATTTTATAATAAGGAGATTTTAATTTTTTAATTTTTTAAAATAAAAATTCCAGCACCATCAGGACAAACAAAAACCAACATATGAATTCATGGCATGATTTTGCTAGGAATAAGCTTCACAGTACTGCCTGCAACTGTCCTGAGTTCTGTGCTGTGGCTGAAACACCTGCACATTGCCAAAACCATTTCAGTTTGGTTCCTCGAAGTAACACGACATTGGAATTAATGTGTCTGCTCTCTAGATATAAAACAGAAATAACATCATAACCTTGCAACAAAATGATGTCGAATGAAGATCATGCAAGAAAAGCCTTCATACACATAATACAGAAGCCCATGACATGGTTTGTCAAACTCTAATTGTTATTCTTTACATTGGCCAGTCCCTCAAAAAGTGAGGCTCATGGTCTTCAGCTTTTGATACTGGAAGGACACTACAGCCCAGCACTGGTCCCTCCTCTTCCTCCTTCCACTCTCCTCACCAGCTCTGGTCACCTCCTCCCTGCTACCAAATGTCTTATGACTACACAACCGAGCTCTTGGCCCCCCTCCATCCTCCTCCAGCTCCCAGCCTTCCTGTCCCTCCCATCAGCCCCAGCCAACATCCCACTTAGATGGCCAAATGCAGGCCAGTAACAGATTGACCTCTTGCTCTAAGCAGATCCCCATAGCTTATTCTAAATCACATTTGTAGCTAGCATTTCTCAGAGGATCAGGTTATTTCCTCTAACCTGATTCTAAAAAATTTCTTCTGCAATGGAGAGCGCAGTTGTGGAAAACCTTAAAGTTGCAGAATTTCAGAGTTGATGCATATAGGATGAAGGGAGACATCAGGTAGCAAGGTAGCAAGACTGCAGCCTTGCCAGTACAGATCAGAAGGCAGGGAAAAGAGTGGGATGGGTTTAGTAATAGCCAGAATCCCCCAAACTACAAAGCTGTGCAGAAAAAAAAAAAATCAACCAAAATACAGATAATTTGAAGTTTGATTTAAACATAATTCTTCAGAAGGTTTCACAAATTTATAATCACCATTCATATGTACAAAATATATTCTAAGGTAGGTAGGAAAACAAATTTCTTTCCATATCTGTCCTATTCATGAGCGCAAAGCACAAACATATAGGTTTCATGATAATGCAGAAAAGTGTAAAAAAGAGGGTCATTGAAAGAAATAGAAAATATCCATGATTTTTATAAGCTTCTGCATGATGCTTTAGAGGTTACTGAAAAGTTCACATTGGATATTTATAAGCAGGAAATTAATTACATGCTCACAGCAAAAGAAAGCTGAAGCATTATGTAAATTTAATATTTCAGTGGTATTTCAGTTCATTGCATATACGTAATAATGGAAGTACTAAAAATACTCAAAGAACTGAGATTTAATACTTGGGGAGTTCTTATATAAGGAAATCAGTAGCACAGTGAATGCACTATAATCTACTACCTCAACCCTGTTGTAGGCATCTCTCATCCAAATATATTTACATTAAACAGATGCATTTCATTTACTAACTTTTTTATTTGAATAGTTTGGAATATCCATTACTATGATTTATTGGTATGATGACTTGAATATTTTCTAATTTTATTATGTTGGGTTGTTGGGTTTTTTTGTTATTATTTTGTATTTTGCTGCTACTTGTATGCCAACAGCTCCTTTAGAACACATACACAAGAAGCTGTTAAGATGAGTCATTTGTAATATTTTATATAACCATAGAACAAAGCTGTATTTTAATAAATGAAATCTTCAGTGAAAAGCCAGCAAAAATCAGAATCTTTTCTATCATGTCACATTGTTTCTCAGTGACAAGCATCATATTGTGAATCAAGGATTTCAGAAGAAAACTGCTTTTTAACAGGTTTTTAAAAACAATAATGACAATATTTTCCATCTTGAAGACAATGTGTCAAGAAAGATATTGGCTTGTACAGCCTTTTTTTGATCTCATGCCTATCATGCCTATTTCTATTTGCTGTAAACAAAATGACACGTTGGATCTGTATCCCTGTTTCTTGTGTTTTAGCATCTAAAAGTGCAGGGAAGACAGCAAGCAGTGTGAGCAGGCAGGCCAGGACAGATGAGAGAAAAACATCTGGCTCTGCCTTATATACCTTTATTTAAGTCAATGAGAGTCTCTGAGGAGAAAAGGCAGAAAAAGGGGATAATTAAATAACATCCAGTGTGTCCAGGTAATATTTATATATTACATACGCAGATTATCCTCCTGGGCTGCCCAACACAATAGAATATAATCAAAAGTATTGTACTGGAAAAGGGCCACAAATTACATCATCTTTCATGCACCAAATTAAATGTTGCAGCCACAGAGTGACCTCAGGAGTGTGTCTCAGGCACTGCTGGATGAAAGCAATGGGACAAGCATGTGGCAGAATGATGTTTGGTGACTTATGGTGCCTGTTCACAGAAGTGTTGGGTTGTCAGGCGAGTCAGAGAGTGGCCTCCTGAACTGAGAAAAGAGCCAGTGGCACAGACCACCTCTGCAAATCAAAAAAGGTTTATGTGGAGAAAAAACTCCATAATCTAATACAAACATCACTATCCTAACAAGATTCAAAATATAAATCGCTGGGTCTGAAATATATCTTAAATTTAGGTTGGTGAAGAGGCAGCATTAGTCCAGTCTCTGCCTCCTGCACATCAAAGGCTTTTTCCCACCTTGGCACTGGGCAGGCAGGAGACAGGCATCAACCACAGTTGTGGTGGTCTTGGTGGGGTATCTTTTCTGTTCTCCTTCACAGCAAAGTGCAGCTGCTAGCAAACCCTCAACTCTTCATTTTGCCAAGCTGTGTGAAACCTGATATTCATGTTGTTCTCTTAAGACTTTTGAATGATATGTGTTTGGAAAGGGGTTTCTCTCATGCATTGAGGGGCTGCAGGTCCCTTTGTTCTCAGTACCAGCAAGGTCCATGCTGCTGGGATGTCCTTCTCCAACAAGCTGAATCTGACATAGAAACCAGGCTTGGTGGCTGAAAACAGTCCTTGTTGTACCTTCTCCAGATTGCTCTGGTGTGCATCTAGTTTTGACAAGAAATGCTCTGTTACCATTCCCTCAAACAGGACTTAATTTCACCTAATTTCCCTAGTCCTGGGAAAGAGACTTTACCCTCCTGAGTTGTGAATAAGGGGCACATTTCACTCTCTAATCCCAGTTCTTACTGGGAAATCAAAACAATTCTCTACTCTAAAAAGAAGGAATTTCTTATAAATTGATTTTTCCTGGGTCCTAAATTTCAGTGTCATGCACAAATCCTACAGACTGTCCAGGGTGATTTGTAGGGCTATGATAACTATGTCACATTATACCGAGTCACTTTAGGAGGTACACTGAGGCATCTCAAAAATTCTAGCTGAAAAAATTAATCTAGTGAAATCATAACAAGAGTTTTGCATTTGCTTCAGTAAGTTGGTTGCTTATGTTAATTCTTGTATTAAGACTGTCTACCTAATTTGGTATGTGAAATCAAGAAAACAGAAAGTAATACTGTATTTAAAGTAAATAAATAAATACATTATTTTCCCATTTTCTAGATTAGAAATCCATATTTTATGTGATGACAAATGTCCACAGAAGATATTTTCAATTTGAGATTCACAGAATATCTATTTTGGAGAGGACCCCAGAAACTTGTGAGGTACACATAAAAGAGTACAGCCTTCAAAGAAATGACTGCAAATACAAGCTTTATTCTGTGGACTAATTTCTTATCTTTATCATTCTTTCAAATTTGCAGCATAAAAATACAGAAATTAAACACAATCCAGAGGACATGAACACTTGGGCACCATTTAATCAGCAAATAGCTTTGGGTCTAAGTGACCCTGGCAATTTTACAAAAATTTTATTTCCTGCTGGTTGAACAGTTCTTGAACTTTATTTTTACTGCAGTAGTCAGAAACGGGCTTTTCTTTATCACCTATCAACCATGTTCTCTCATTAAATGTATTTTTTCTTGAATATATATGGTTTCTCTAATGCAAACCATCTACATGGGATTTTAAAAATACCTAGGAAAATAAAGATTTTCCAGCCCCCTATAATCACGCCATTTCTCAAAGGGTACAGAAAGCATTTCTGTTCAGTGTTCCTGTAACAGAGCCTCACAATAACCATTGTTGTGATGACAATAACAACTGCTATTGGGAGCAAGCTTTGTACATGAAGATGGAGAGACTGTTTTTGAATCCAGCTTAGCCATGAGTGACTCCAAAGTTCACTGAACAAAAACTGCCTCAGTGATCTGCCTCTGTCACAGGTAAACATTGCTATTTCTGAAAAGAGTTTCTATCTGTTCTGTTTCCTTTTAATATCTCTCATTCAAGAATAAGTTATTTCAATGTATGTCTGAGGTTTATTTCAGTCTACAGTACTTAGGCAATTTTCTGTAATGTTTACAAGGATCCAGTTTAGAAATGTAGCTATGACTGAGGTCAACTTTTTAACCATAAGAACCAGGTACTAATAAAAAAAAATAAATTATGAGATGATGATGTACCTATTTGAATACAAAGCAATTTCAAAAGTGAATCTAAAATAAAGGTAGAGTATTTAGCTTAAATACCACATTTGCAAGTCCATGCTTGGAAGAAGGGTCACCTGCATGAAGGCCTGCCCATGGCTGACAGGCCAGCAAGGATAAGGTTAAGCCAGGAAACTATATTTGGACCTGGGGAGATTTGCTGTGCAAACCTCTGCCTTTCCTTAGAAGCCCTCTTAATTTTTTTCTTTTTTCTTTTTAAATATTTTTAATTTGTAAGAAATTCTGCTCCATATGGATGAGAGGGTGTATCATTATAGATTATAAAAGGGAAAACAGTTTTAAAATGTTTTTTGGCAAGCTCACTATAGATAGACCTGTTCAAACATTGCTGTCTTAGTTCCCAGCAGTGACAGGAAATCAGGGATTCATCTGGCCCTGGAATACCCTTTTGTAGGGCAGACCTTGCTACCTTTATACCTTTATGCTGTAGGATGCATCCAGAAACAGTATTTATTAAAATATGCAGTGAATACACCAGCCTCACAGTAGGCTTGGATGAGGCCAGGAACCTTCCAACATCCAACACAAGCCAGCCTAAGATAAAAAAGTAAAGGAAAACTATTTCTTTACAACTTCCAAAGATGTCAGTAGGTAAAAATTTTTATAAAGACAAAAGTAAAGAAGCTAAATCCTTTCCTAGAAAACTTTCCACAGACTTTTCCTACGTTTCTACTGCATTTTTCCTCTTTCTTCATCTCTTAACCCTCAGGTTACAACCCTGCACCTCTTTTTGGTGTAACATTTATAATTTTATAAATAATCTGATCATTGAAATATCCCTCAATGTTTATCACTGTGACTTAATTTATTTACTCCTGATATACAAAACTGCATGGCCATTTTTCATATCAAAATAAATACTGTTTTGTTTCCTCACAGATGACCAGGTATTATTTCATGTATTTGCCTAGTTTAAGGAAGAGTTTTTAGCCTCATTCAGGGTCATGTTTCTTTCCTTCTCCAGACTTTTGGTGACTTGCTGTGCCTGTAGTCTTATCCTAACATGTATTGTAATATATATATAACATACACAAATATTTTTGCCTGTGTATAGATTGACTCTTACTAAAATATAAACAGGACTAGTAGATCATGGCACATTGCAGATTCAACAGATCAAACACAACAATACTTTAACTACTACCAGTAACCATCAGACAACATAGTTCAGTTAAAATCTGTAAAAATTCAGCACTCCATATTACTTGAATCAAGGTATGGTGTTTGCAGATGTATATGAGCAAACATATATTCTTAATGAAATGTGTTCATGAGTTCATAACACTAACCATTTCCTTCATAAGAAAGGGTTCTGTATATGTGACCCATCTCCATCTACTTTAACCATACACAAGGGACGCATTCTCAGGGTCTGCTGAATTCTTCTCTTCAACATCCACTCTAAATTCTTCCCTACAATTTTTCTAATTCTTTCAATTTGAATAGTTTATTATACACACAAACATGATCTAGATGAAACTTGCTTCTAGCCTCACATTTGGACTTTTGAGGATAAATTCTTCTAGTATAATTATAAATGGATATTGGTGCACTTCAGATCTTTATTAAAGCTGGAGAATTCAAGGTACAGAAATTGCACTAACAACATAGCTGCTAAACATTATTTTTCTTTTCTAAAAATCTATAGCCTAGTAGCAATGTTTCATCACCTGTATCATCAATATCTGGTAATAGAGATTCTACAAAATTAGTCACAATCCATTGCTTTTTATTTTATTTCTCACAAGACAGACAGGGTAACATGGATCAAAGTATGCAGTCTAAAAGCAACTGTATGACTACGCATATTAGTTCCTTAGCTACCAAGGATCAAGAACCATCATCTTAGATTTATTTACTGTTGCTAGTTTTGTGGAAAGCTGCACTATTTCAGCACAGTTTAAATGTGTGGGGGAAAAAAAAAAAAAAAAAGTAAGCCCCACAAGAAAAACATTCTTACTTTTTCTTTTGGACAACCTTTTTCTGTTTTGTGCTTGCTCATGATTAGGCAGCTTATCAAACAAGTTTATCTTCTGAACCTTTTACATGCCCATGCTCACTTAGCTCATGTTCACATCTGGGAAGACAGGAGTTAAACAGCTTTTATTTCCAAGACAGGCAAAACCACAGAAAAATTTTATACACTACCTACTGAAAAAAACCCACAATCACAAAATATGGGGGAAGCACCTGTAATGAAAAAGGAAGGTATTTTAACTAGGATATTTTCTTGAAAAAAAGTGGAAGTAGAGAATCAATACATGAAGGAAGAAGTTTCTACTGAAAATAGAGGTATCAAACCCTCGTATATTGGGCTACTTTCTCTGCACAAACACATAAAGAGGAAGCATTATAAAATGTGAAGATAGTGAGTGTTATTGCTAACAGTCTGGTTATAAACTCTGAAACAGAGTTCACAGAGATGAAGGACAGGATGAGGCATCTGACTTCACTTTGCCAGCTGCAGAATAAGCAGGGCACTATTCCCATAAAGATAACAATTTTCACTACTCTGTAACAGAACCAAGTTTGCAAGTACCACCTTCAAGTTATTTGTTTCCAGAAGCAACACAAAACCCAAGAGCACTCCTTCTTCAGCCTCCTGCCTCTAACAACACCACATAATATTCTTGTTGCCATGAGGACGCACTTGGAGATGGACGCGTGACTCCAAATCCAGGCTGCAGCAGCTTTTTCAGCTGTTAAACAAATAGTATTTATTTCAGTCAAGTGAAGCAGCAGAGTGGTTCCATCTAGAGGAAGATTGTGTAAAAACTAATCACCCCTCACGTTTAGCTGTTTTAAAATAAAGAGCAGGCATTAACACAGCATGCTCAGCATAGAGACTAATCCATTTGTTACAGTAGTGTGTGCTTGGTTGAACCATACAGAAAAGGTAATACTATCATCAGAGTTATTAACATCTAAATTCTGGACAGTCATGACAATATCTGCATCCACAAATAATGCTAAAGTAGGTGTGACTAGGAATGATATATAAGAGCTCTACAAGTGAGTCACATTGAGGTGTAAATTATATGTTCAAACCAATAAGAACAAAAAACACCTCTTTGACTCTCAGCGCTAATTTCATTGTTCTTGCTTTGACTAATAAAACATTGTATGGGATCTACAAACCCCAATGTTTTTGGGGTTTTTTTGCTACACATAAAAGGCACATTAACCCATTAAACAAAATGGGTTCAAATGAACTGACCCTCTTTCACAAATGTTTCTTGACCTCTTACAGCCTAACTTAACCTTGACCCTATTTGTTTTTTCTTTTTATTCACTAACCAGTAACTGCCTTTTCTTTAAACATTCCCGCTGAAAGGGAGTGTTTAATCACACCAGAACCATTTCAAGACTATTTCCAGAGAAGTTTCTGCTCACAGAAGTACTCTTGTTATGTACACTTTAACAAATCTAGAAAGTTGGGGGTTTTTATCCTCTCATTTCCCTTTTAGTACATTATTAATTTTGCTACTTTGGTTTAGTATAAAGATAGGAATGTCTTTAGGAAAGACATTAAACATGGCAATCTTCCACAGAGAAGTCAGGAGACTCAATTAGTATTGTAAGACAGCCAGTTAATTTATCATGACTTCACTGTCTCATAAAATTGGTATGGAATGCCAACTCATCAGAAAATGTATTAAAATTGCCAAGAATACTTACTTATTTATCCTTCAGCACTGAAGTCAGTACATATCATACCCAAAGATATTGTACCAAAAAAAGCAGGAAAAAAGTAAGTATTGGAGGGAAAAAATACAGTCAGGAGAGAACAAAAAACCCAATAATAAAAAAAAAATAAAAACAAAAATCCAAACAAGCAAACAGAAAAATACATGTGAAGTGAGTGAAAAGGCAGAGGGTAACAAGACTGTAAAGCAAAAAGAAATGAAGGATGAAAATGATGAAAATGGGTAATACTGTGCTTGTAGCCATCTCTTGAGTTAGTTTAAGTGCTTGTTTTTAACAAATACTCTTTTTTTTTTTTTTTTTTTTTTTTTCAGGTTTTGTAGACAACATCCTACTTCTCATATGCTCGTGCAGCAGAAATCTCCTTCCATGAATAATCTCTTTTGCAGAAAGGAAGTATCTCAGGTTTCTTTCCACATGATTTATCCACAGCCACGGGATAAATCTGGCAGATCTGGAGACAGACAGTGCAAATCCTGTTTCCCACTTTTTAACTCCAAGAGACTGTAATATTAGGGCATATAGTGCTCTAACTGTAGCCTTATTGCAAATTTGGAACTTATTTTCATGAATGTAATAAAGGTTTCAGAAGACCTATAGCCTTTTCTAGAACAACTTGACATATGGTTTCAGAAAACTACTACTAAAACAAAACAGATAAAACCAAAGACAAAGGTCCTATTGCTATAGGAGGTGAGGAAAGTAACGGGAAACAGATTGGTTTCACAAGTCTGAGCTTTCTTGCCACAAGCAATGCAAATAATGTCACTACCTTAATATACCTCAAATAGCATAGGGTATCAAAAAATGCTCCTGTATAAAAGTTAGTGACAGTATAATCAATGGAAACATTGAATTCAGCCTTAACAGATGAGAATAGGGGTAAATAACTGAAATGGGCTTCTCTAATCCTTTATTTCAGTATATTTAAAATTGTGATATTGCTGCTAGCTTGAAATTTCAAATATTCAAAATCTATTACTCAAGCAATTACATAAAATAGAAAAAGAAACAAAGCAGGTCCTTACTGCATATGTTTTCACAGTATTTTATCCACCAGCCATATTGTTATACAATTTCACTTCAGAATGTACAATGAGCTATAAATGTTCCACTTGAACTCCTAAATGTAAGACAGCTCTTTTAAAAGAATTCCCTTTTGCTAGTTAATTAAATTCCAAGATTGTACCTAGGGCATGCAGCAAGAAAATTTTAAGGACAAGAAAATATATTCTGATTGTGTTTCTTTAAACACAAGGTTTGTAGTTCAAACTCCATGCTAGTTAAATGGAATGCAAACATTTAAATGCAGTCAAAGAACTAAAAAAAAAGTAACAAAACCAAAATAGTATGGCAACCTAATATGTAAACCCCCCAAAATTAGAGCAAACGTGTGATGTTCCACTTGAAAGGACTGGAACTGCAATGGAATACTGTCTCATCAGTAATACCCCACAACATAATGAATACAG
Organism: Heliangelus exortis; assembly: GCF_036169615.1. NCBI lineage: Eukaryota > Metazoa > Chordata > Aves > Apodiformes > Trochilidae > Heliangelus > Heliangelus exortis. Next base: position 20,512,673 of record NC_092423.1, read on the forward strand.
GCTGTTAGACAACTGTAGCTGAGTAAACACAGATAAGGAGAATTTATTTCCCTTAGTTTGCAGTGTAAAATTTGCCCCTGGTTTGGCTGCTATACAATGACTGACATGGACTTGGTTCAAGTCACTTGTCCTTTCACTTTGCCACACCAGTTCATTCCACTTTATTCACTTACTTCTTATTTCTTTATTTACCAAAGCAAAATGCTAGAAAAGTGGGGAACAGGAAAAATGCAAAAAGATTTTCAAAAGATATCTAAAACACAAAACATTTCTCAAAAATTGAGAGATTATCAGTTCCTTCACAGTTTTGTGTCAGCAATACCAGCCCAGTACCAAGGACAGTCCAGTCACTTAAAAAAGGTAAAGGACTATTTTTGTCCAGCCACTTTCTTTATGGTGAAAATATTACATATTTATGCCAAAACACGTAACTTAAGTCTCATTATCAAAAAACCACAGCTTCTTTATTCCTTCCCATCATGTTGGTTTTCTGCCTACAATACACAAAGGAAATCCTGGAGGCAAATCCTGATAATAAAAATACTTCATTGACGGCTGCCTTTGCCTGCAACTTCTGTTTGTGAACAGTCTGAACTTCCACTAACACTGAGAACTGCACTAATGAAGAAAAGGAGAGGTAAATACAAGGCTAGGGTTCATGGTAGAGGATATTTAAAGGTGTCAGAAATAGCCGTGGCAGGTACAGTCCTGGGAAGGGAAACTACAAGGCTTGGACTAAGTTTAGAAATACGAATCAGGATTTCTGCCTGTCAGAATCAAAGAAAGCTGGAAAAGAGGAAAAAAGTAGTTATATCTGGAAAAAAATAACCCTATAAATCAGCATTGATGAAGTGATAAGAGATGTAGTGAACAAAAGGAAGAAGAAGAACAGCATCTGCTATGATAAAGAATGGTCTGGTGAAAAACATGGTGAGTTGAGAGATGGAAAAGATTACAGCTTTTGTTCTTAAACAGAAATGTGCAGACTCTGGAAATGTCTTGGACTTGGTTTTCAAACAACCTTCATGGTAGCCTGAGTGACTTCCATCAGACTGCAACATATTCTGAAGGTTGGACCAACATGTAGATAGACTGGATTAAAGTTAGAAAGCTAAAATATACAGGTTAGTCCTTAGGCTCCAGTGCACTTGGATGTTCTGTGACATGCTGACAGAGACAGTTGTGGAAACATTTCTGGCCAAGATACAATTAGTACACTAATTTTTTAGACTCCACATTTCAGAAAGAGATGGGATTGTTCCCCTGAAGAGCTCTACACAGCTGGTCCTCCGTATACCCAAAATGGATCCCATCTGACAAATGGCATGACCACATCTCACAGGCATGACTAAAAAAACAAGGTGAAGATGTTACTCACTATTATTTCCAGCTTTTTAATTAAAATGTCCAATATAAGGGTCTTCATTTCTAGCATTATGTATTAGCATACAACTATAATGGCCGCACAACAACGCTCTACCTTTAGAATCTTCAGATTATGCCAAAGAATATGAAACCAATCACATTACACAGCCCTCTGATCACCCATCTGCAGAGAGAAACTGTCAGCAGAGGAAGAGTAGAAACAGTAAACCCAGAAAGTAAGTGGTGCCAACTGAAGGAAGAGTCAATGATCAGGAAAACCTGAGGAGAACGCTTGAGCCCAATTGAATCTTGTCTGTGATGTGTTGCCTGCACATCACCAATAGCAGCAAAACCTGAAGAAAAGGTGATGATAGATACATTCCATCCAGGCCCTCAATTTTATCCCTGCACACAGATACAGGACTAATCTCTCTATGAGAGTCTTACATGCATGAGAACATAGAAAGTAGTAACACAAGATTCCAACCACCTTCTCCATCAATAATGCTGCTACTCCAAAGAAAGAATGCAAGCTTACATAACTAAATACAATGGCCTTTCTGTTCCTGACCCAAAAAACATCAAAAAGAATGATTATATCTAAGATCTGCACAAATTTTGGGACCTGGACCAGAAAGAGTTGTATTTGTTGCAGAACAATAATTAGATTTGGTCTAACATTTTAGTGTGCATAAGGTACTTCATCTAAACTCCTCCAAAACCGAACCAAAAAAAAAGAGAACTCCTAGGTTGGATCATTCACCACTACAATTAATAAGCAACTTAAGAACTGTAAACTAATAACCCAGAATAAAAGTCTGCTGTTTTTCCCTAGTGAGACAGACATTAATAAAAGCGTCATAGCTTGGCTCACTTTAATTTCAGTGCTTTCATCCCAAAAGAATCACACAGTACGACCTCAATTAGTCTAATGCCGTGGGGGGCATAAAAAAAAATAATTCAATAATAGTGGGTTTGGATAAGCGGGGTTGGATTCATACAACAGAGAGAATTTTCATTGTAATTAAGTCTTTTGAGAACATGGTCAATTTTCACATAATGGGGTTCAGATCACGAAGATCAAGGGCAAACAACATTTCAGTTATCCTAACTAAGACTGAGCATCCTTTTTGTATACAGTTAGTGAGATACCCAGAATACCACAAGGCCCAGAAGCATTGCACAATACCTTTTACACAAATATCACAATGTAAAGTACAAACCTTAATACTTTATAAAACATTCACCAAGCATCTTTCTCCCCCTTACACCGAAACATGTAAAAAAAAATGACAGTTCACAGAACTTAATGTGTTTAGTCTGAAACTAAACTGAAGCAGATGTAACTGTCATTCACAAACAATAACTTTGACATTTCCAGGCTGCAAAACATACTTGCAAACTGGCAAATATCTTATATTTGATATATGATATGGCAAATATAATATATAGATATGATTATACACAGTGATGGGTGTTACTGCTAAGTAACAATAACAAGGAGAAACGAGAGAGGGTGATGCATGTCAAGAGGTCATTATTTTCATGTGCCCCAATGTCCACTGGCATGAGAAAGCTAAAAAAATAAGAAGTGCTTCAAATGTATTCATATTAAATTTATTCATATTTCACTTTCTGCATAACAGTGGTAACAGCTATACACCAAATGATATCTGTAAAACATGTTCAAGTTTTAATTTTATATTGAATTGGTGGTTAATATGAACTACATGTTGGGTTTTGCATTATTTATGCAAAATTTGGTACAGTTCAAATTCTGAAGTTGGCAAAAATCTCATCTGAATCTCCATGCTTCTGCCTGCTTCTTACAGAACAGTATCAACTGTTGCACCAGTGAGAGCAAAATACAAACAGTCAATAATCTGTGCAAAACAACTATGACCCCACTCACGTTTCTAATTGTTTACACCTCTCTAATATATTCTGAAGGAGAAATTTGCTTTCTTTTTTTATAATTTTATTCTATCAATCCCCTATACAAACTTGACTTAGATTACACCTATTTATGACCTTGTTTCTTCTGTGATCATTTTTAAAGTGTGATGTAAAAGAGCTTTCTATAAAGCAGAGAAACACACAGCATTCCTGACAACAGAACTAATTCTCCTGATGTATTTGCTCTTTTCTTGTGCAACAAGCTGCAAGCTGCTTGTTGCAAATACTCAGCAATTTCAATTTGCAGCTTAGCCATATCGCTTCAACCTCCTGTTTCTTATCACATCTATCTGACAAGTGAACAGCAAGTGAACAGAAGAGGAATGTTAAAACATAAATGAATTACTTAGGAGATTATCACATCAGCTGAGTATAGTTCAGACATATTTCAGCTAATAGCCAATCTTTTTCATTACTAATACTTAAGCTTTGGCACTGGCCTTCCTTGTGAAATGTATTAGAGACAGCCATTTTGCAATACAGAGCAGTCTTATCATACCACTGTATTGAAATACTCTGTTCTGAAAAGCACACAAACCAAGCAAGCCATCAGGCCATACTTCTGCCACTGTGGTACTGCTCTTTTTCTAAAGAACTACATCACAAGATGCTCCTTGGGGTCTTTCAAATAATTTTTGTGCCAGTCCATAATTGCTTCTAACTTTAATTGATTTTCACTTATCATACATGAATAATTAGAGATGTTCTTTTCTAATGACTCTACTTACACAGACCTACTAGCAAGAAAAAATACACAATTTAACAAAAGAATTCAAAAGGGTCAGAATTACAGTCTTTTAACATTACAGGCTATTGTGATATCAACAAGTTCTAAAAAATGAACAGATGACAAGAAAATCATACCTGTTAAAACGATCCTTGTGTCTCCATGCTGTAAAAACTTATTTCACAGGTACTTAGTGCTCTGGCTGGTCACTCAGATATACATTAAAATACCTGACTGAGGCATACCAGCCCATCTAATAATACATTAGGAGCTGAACATACAAGTTAGCATCATTCTAATACGAATGAAAACTTACATAGGAAACCCGTACTCGCCGTCGGTGCAGCCCACAGCACTGCATGAAGAGGACAGCAGACAACAATCAGTGTATGGTTTCACCAAGCTGTGGTCATTCCTGTCTCTGCTGAGACACTGTCCATCTCTCCTCACTTTTCCGCCCCAGGTACAATGAAACAGATAGAAAAATAGTCACCCTCCAACTCCCAAGATGTTCTTTCAAATTATCTTGAAGACAGGTGGAACTTACTTTTCTCTGAGTAAATCAATCTCTTCTGTTTCAGATGATTTAAAAAAAAAATTTTAAAAGCCAGGAAAAAAAAACCAACAAAAAAACCAACAAAAACCCAGACTCACGTCTTTATTTCCTCAGCATCCAGTTATTACAAAGCAGATTCCATAGTCATATGCACCTGTTACTACACACGGCGTAAGGTTTGTATCAACCATTCTGAACTTAGGAAAGACAGAGCCATAACAGGATCTTTACATCTCAGACTACTGCAACACCCGGCTCTCCAAAGGTCTCTTGCTGCTGCTGCTGCTGCCGCTGCTGCTGTTACTGCTGCTGCTGCTGCTATCACAGCTTTCTTCCCAATGCACAAATCAGCAAGAGCATCTTTTCTCCAGCATTACCTCTGTTCTATCTTGGGCATACCTGATTTGTTATGTATTCCTTCCCAACAGCCTGAAAAAATGATGGAGTCTAGACTTTAATTCACTCTGGATTCTCGGGACTACAGAACCACCCTCCAAACAGTCAGATGCTTTGTCTGCCGAGACGTGTTTCACATGAATTGCAGGCAGGACTGCTGAGTGCCCTTACTACCTGACTCACATCAGGCACTGTCTCCTCTGCTGAAACTGTTTACAAAAAAGAGCCTGATGAATATCAAAACTCAAAATATATTCTTGGAATATTTTGTTTGTTTCTTTTTTATTTTGTTTAACCTAAAACCCTGGCAGAGCTAACTAAGTACTTGGATAATTGAGACTTACAGATAATGATTTCGAAAATATAAATATAATGAAAAACTATTAATCTTAAAGCAATGAGGGGACACATCTGAAATCAGGTCAGCTTAAATTAACCTGTTTATGACCACAGTTCATCACTCTTCTATTGGGATAGAAAGAATATTTCAGTACTGAAAAGGCTTAATAGCTCTATTATGCCTTAAAATTATATTCTTCAGTATTTTATGTCAGTGGTCTAAGAGTCTCATATGTCTCCAGTACTGTACCTCTCCAGTCAGATGAATACATGATTCACTTTTTTAACACTGAAGCATACTTAACTCTTTCACCACGAGCATTTTGCTAAAAGCCAGGATACATGATAAATTTAAAATAGAAATATAAGAGGATTATTACATTACTTTTAAAAGGTAAAGATAAAAATACTCTTGCTTTAATGTCCATGGCTGAATTTATAACTACATCTTGAAAGGAAAATTTTTATATTATAGAAGTTATTTCTAACCTATCTTTATGTAGGTTGTGTGATGGTGATTAATGAAAGGATAAACCTTCTCAAAACGATAAAGAAAATATTTCTCCTCAGAGATTAGCTTGACTTCCAAGCTTGAAACAGGGGACTCCAAGGAAGGCAATTTACCTCTATGTAAGCAAAATTATGTCAGGTATTCAAACTAGTTGAGTGTCCAGAAGAGAGTTTTCTTCCAGTGGAAGATAATGAAGGTCTGTCAATAGGAGCTGGAAGCCCTCTGATTCCACTAAAAACAAATACCTAGAGAGTTAAGATTTTCAACCCCAGAGTCTGGCAACTAAAACTCATTTAGGCACCAAACTCATGCCAATTTCTAGTACATTTTTTTTCCATGTGCAATTTCCTTCTTTAAAAAAACCCCATACAAATCAACAAAACAATACTGTTAAGCAGATATCTGTCTTTGGGACCAAAATGCATATTTAGGTATTCAAAGATCACTATCTTGACTGGTATGGGGGGCAGCGGGGTAGACAGTTTTTTTCCAGACCATCTAACAACCATCAGTTCCTATGGACTCCAGTGTGTTGATTGGTCTTTTCTAAATGTACTTTTGGTATAAAGCCATGATGATTATTGAAGATGCATTGCTAATAACTCTTCTCAGCTGGACCTGCACATGCTCTTAGCATCTTCAAAAAAATATAATAAGACTAATATAATTAAGCACAGGAAGATGTGGATGTAAGGAGCTAATCTATACACCTAAATCTAAGTTACCTCTATTTTACCTCCTGTCAGACAATCAGATAGCTAAAGATTTATTTTAAGCAGGAGGACAGAAATTGGTCCTTTACAAAGACACATAAGGAAGTGTCCTTGCAGCAATTTCACAGACCAAAAGCAGTACACCTGACCAATAAACAATGCAGATCATTCATCTCTTCAGATCAGGATGGTTTAGAGTTACTTTAACAAAGCAATTAATTATTTAACAAAACCATTAATAAATAGAGTAATAATGACAATGAGCAGGAAGGATAAAACATTTGGAAGTCAGAACATAATGAACATGACCTCCAAAAGTAATCACTTGTGCAAAACACCTGATCAAATAAATCTAGAAAGAATAATACAGCACCTGCATACATATTTACATACTTACCAATCAGTTCTCTACATTCTCTCCTTTTCATGAATGCTTTTTACTCTTGGGAAAGATCCACAGAAGACTTACATCAGTAAATATGGCAAAAGCCATATTTCAGCTATATTACTAAATTACTTTGTCATAACCCTACTTCAAACAATTACCAAAGGAATTTTTTCCAGTAGGATTCTAAGTCACTTTTTATGGGAGAGGTAGAGAGAGATGATTTTGGGGGGGATAGAAGGGACACAGGTATGTCCAAATAAAACTCATCTCTAATTGAAATCCAATCAGATTGTTCAGTTGTGCAACTATTACTTTTTTTACAGCCCTTGTAGGACAATGCAGTGAAAAAAGAATCAGACCAGTTAAATCTTGTAATAAATTTTCATCAGTACACACACTGGACTTTACTTTCTGTCTTCCCAGTTCTCATTACCACATTTGTGATGTCTAGCAGTCTTTATTGCAATTAAAAAAACAATTATGAGTATTCATGCAGCAAATTTTGCTACTATCCTTCCTGTACCTACTGGGTGATCTTAGTCTTTGGGCAAACTGGAAAAACCTAATCCAATTCTTCTTGGCAAATGTACAACCAAAACCTGCCTTAATTTTGTCACTAACACAAAAACCTCCACGCTACCTAAATTTGAAGGTGTAACAAGGCACCTAATCCAAGAATAACTAAAAATCAGAAAACATCACTAAAAGACAGAACTCTACCAATTCAGTGAAAGATATTTTCCGATGTTCTAACACTGGAAAAAAACCCCAAACACCTCTGTGAACACAGCAATTATTCTAATTTTGTATTTGTTGTGATATCTTTTTGAAATCACCTTTTGAGTAGCCAGTAAGACAAAACTGAGGTTAATGTTCTTGGTGACTAATTTTTTTTTTTTTTTTTTTGCATATTTGGAAAAATGATAGCAACTTCATAAAAAGAGCTAATTCAATTAATGTAAAACAATGTTCAAAAGATTGGTACAGGCACTCAAGAGCAGCGAAAACCTTGACACTGGGACAACAAATATATCACCAGGTACAATAAATAAGCAGGACCTTTAGAAGTATTTTGAAGTAATCAGTGAGGTTGATTTTCAGATATTTAGAAGCAGTTTCTCCACTACTGAAGCGACATGGAAGAAAGGGCAGAAATTTTTATATGAAATTAAATGAAAAGGCAAAAAAGGTTAAGTAGGAATGAACCCTGAGGTTAAATGAGTGATTCAGCTATTTGCATTCTTAAGTGCAAGTTTCACAGTTTATATAAACTGAAGGGTGGGAAAAGAAAAGAGGCTCTCAGATTTTTACCACTTGCTTCGATTGCCTTCCTCATCTAACCAGCATTATCTGGCTAGAGACTCTGCCAGATCATATTCACCCAAAACTCACAGCCAGACCTTCCATAATCTGATCAAGTGATTGCCCAGAGATAATGAGATGGATCTCAAGTGTTCAATGCCAGAAAACTCAAGACAAAGCCAGCCCCAGCTATCTCAAATGGCATCACATCCAGGCCAAATGAGAGTAATGACCGAATAAAACCATGCTGAATCCTTTCTATGGATGAAAAAAACCCACAAGACACAATGCCCTTTCAAAACAAGTCACAAAAAAAAGAAAAAAAAAGACTGTTCATCCTATGGTACCTTCAGGATCCTTTATTGATAAGTTCTATTAAATTATTATTTCAGTTTATCCACAGAATCACATAACAGTTGAGGTGGAAAGGTACTGCTGGAGAGTCAAACCCCCTGTTCAGAGCTGGTTTAGCTAGAGCTCAGGGCCATGTCCTGGAGAGTTTCAATTTATCTCCCTGGATGAAAATTCTGTATCTCTAGGCAACCTGTTAAAGTGCTTGGCCACCCCCACAGAAAAGGAAAATAAATAGCTTTTTCTTATGTTTAACTGGAACTGCTTGTGTTTCAATTAGTTCCCATTGCCTCTTGTTCTGTTATAGGCCACCAGTGGAAAGTATCTGGTTCCATCTTCTCTACTCCTTCCATTTAGGTATTTATACATATGGAGAAGATCACTCTGAGCCTTCCCTTAAGGTGAACATTCCCAGACAGTCCTCTCAGTCTGTCCTCATATGGCACATGCCCTTCATCAAGTTTGTGGCCCTTGGCTGGGCTCACTCTCGAATGTTTGTCTCTCTCTTCCTGAGGAGTCTGGAACTGGACAAACCACATCACAGCTGAGCAGAGGACAAGGATCCCTTGACCTGCTGGTGGTATTCTTCCTAACAGTACCCAGGAGACTCTTGCCCTTTGAGCCATCATGTTCACTTGAAGTCCACCAGAACCCCCAAGGCCTTTTCTACAAAGCTGCTTTCTAGCTGACCAGCACCAGTCTATATTAATGCATGGGGTTATTCTTTCCCAGGTGCACAACTTTTAACTTCCTTTTTTGTTGAACTTTATGAGGTTCCTGTAAGACCATTTATTCTGCCTATTGAGGTCCATCAGGATGCCAGCACAAACCTCTGATGTACCACCCACTCTTCCCAGATTCATAGCACCTGCAAACTTGCTCAGTCATCCAGACTATTAATGAAGAGGTTAAACTGTATTGGCTTCAGGACCACCCTGGACACACAAAACTGGTCTTCAGCTGGGCTGGACTTAATGATGATGATCACAACCCTCTGAACCTCACATTTCTGGAAGATTTGACCCCACCATTCTTTTATTTAGTCCATCATTCTGTCTGTGAGGATGTCCTGAGAAACAGCTTGGAAAACCTTGTCAGAGGGAAGATAAACAGCATCCTCTCTTCTTCCCTTGTCTTCGAAGGCAGTCAATTTATCATAAAAGGCTGTCAATCTGGTAAAGCCTGTCTTCCCTATGTGAATCTCTGCTGATGACTTCAGTCACCTATTTATCCTTCCTATGTTTAATGATGGTTTCCAAGAGGTTTTGACCCATCACCTTCAACAGGGACCGAGGAAAGGCTGACTATCTTGTAGGTCTTCAGAGCTTCTTTCTCACCTTTTTGAAGACTGTGGTTGAATTTGCTTTCTACCAATCCTCACAAACCTTCCTCAGACACCACCAACCTTCAAAGATTAAGAGCTGTGCTTTTAGGACATCAGCTTAGTGGTACGGGTACTCAGTGTAAACCACTGTCCCTTAAGAAAGGCCTTTCCCACTAAAATCTATGCACACAAATATTTAGGTTTGATTTGCTCGGTTGTATCAGAATAATATTGCTTTGAATACTTGAATGGGTTTATCAGCTTACAGCAAAAAGTTCAATTTGTTTCCAACCACAGTCCTTCTTCTACAGCAGATCTTAGTAGTTTATATGAGTCAGCATTTATGAAACAATGTATTATTTTTAGCTAAAGGTTTTTGGCATATTAGTCAGTCGTTAAATATATTGATTTACTCAGAGCCATTTAACATTCTTTCCATGCAACATGTCAGAGTAACTCATTTGAGATCTTTTAAGTCACTCAGTTATTTACAAATAAAGCATCTTAAGTGTCTATGCAAAATTGTGCAAGAGGTCTATGGTGACTAAGAAATTCTGACAAAAAAGATACTTAAAAGCTTCTTCCTTACACCACATGCATACATAATTTCTGAACAAAAATGAGTATTTTTTTAATAAGGCAGCCCCTCATTGTTATCAGATATCCATCCTAAAAGACGTAATACATGCAATCCTAATTGTGCCTGTTAATCTAGAGAGGTAACATAAACTGTAATTTTTGCATGCTCAGCTCTCCAAAGACAGATAATGAACAATTTGCCTAAAATGATCCTTAAATGAAGCTGTCAAGCTATCAGCCCAGTCATAGATGTAGCTGTTCTCCAACAGATCTGCGTCAGAGAACTGCACTCAACAAGCCATAGTTTAAATTTTTGAGGACATCAGTTTAACATAAGTAAAATACAATATTTTTTACAACATCAGGCATGAGAATATGGAATTTTCTGCCACTGGCAGTACCACGGACACTACTGGAAAAAAGAAGCCTGGATTAATTCAAGAATAGCAGACCCACAGGATAGCAAGGATAACAAGCAGCCTTATAAAGACAGCAAACTTGTTCATTCCCTCTCTAACATATTTTTAACTACAGCTAGAGACAGACTACTGTGCTAGATGGACCAGATCTCTGATGCAGGAGATTTTACAACATCTGTTATGCAAGCTAGCCAGTCTTCTTTGGAAGGATTTTCACACACAGACACATTTTGTCTTCTTCATGTCTGTTGAGGCTCTTTATGCCCCAGTGTTCTCTTTGCCTGCAGTTCATTCTGTCTCCTATTATCCAGAAATATCAACTATATTTTATTTCTTTTCTCTGTGGACTCCAAGCCTTGTCTATTGCCACCATTTTTTTCCTTCACTTTTTCTAGCTATATCTTAATTTTCATCATTGCAACTTGATGCTCTGCTGATGCACTCTTGTACCCTTGTATGCTAAATATCTTCATTGTCTTCTCTTTCCCCTACTCACTACTGTTTTCTTTGTCTTTTCTTGTGATTTTCTACTCGTATCCACCATTCTCTGCATTGGCAGCCTACTTTTCAGGTTTTCTAGTCTGAAAGGTATTTGAACACATCATGCTTCTATGTGGTGTCCTCTCTTCTTTCCTTCAATTTGTCTACAATCTTACTGTTTCCACCTGAGAACTCTAATTCCCAGGTATATTCTGCCACAAGTTCAAATCAGACCATGAATATTCAGATGTTATCAGAAATCTCATTAACAAGTCACATTTGGCAGCTTCCACATCTCCTTTCCTGTGAAGGTCATCTCTAATGCCATCTCAGACACTATCAGCACCTCTCCCTAGTCCCCAGCTAAAAAGTCAAGGACTTGCTTCTTTCTTATTAAAGTCTGCACCACCCCCTCATTTTTTCTGCTCCTCTGTTTACTCATTCCTGTACTTTACTGATTTATTGAACATAGTCCAACAGTTAAACAATTTGCTGTATTGAATTAGATTCTGTACCTGTAAGTCAATTTAATTCAAATAATGGACTTTTCAAGGATATTTTGTTTCTGCAGGCCTGGTGAGTACTAGAGAATGGATAAAATAAGATGCGCCCAAAACCCTGACAATTACAAAATCATTCTAGATTATAAACAAGCATCACATGCTCTGCCAGGCCAATTAAACTATATTGTGACTACATGTGTGGGAAACCACCACACATATAACTCTGAATCACTCACAGCACATCTGTCACTTGCTGAGAAAGAATTACTACCATTAGAGTACATAAAAGAAAAAAAAAAAACCCACATATAACAAAAGGAAATGAAGTTTCTGTAGCTCACAGAACTGCTGGTTTGTTGGTTTTTTTTTTTCCTTTGGAACCTAAAGGAGATTGAAATGAGATAATCCATGTCTAAAAACAAACTTGCTGCAATGGTGATCATAACGTTTTCTATCATTGATTTAATGCTAATGCTTATGTTATGGATAGAGATGCTTTTTTCCTGTTGAAAGTGTTTTGGGTTTTTTTCCTTAAAACTTTAAACTTAGTAAAAATGTCTTAAATAAGGTCAGCTTCAAAGCACTTGAGGAAGGAAGTGCTCTTAAATATACATAAGAAAAAAAAAAAACAAAAAGAGGAGAAAAGATTACATATAAATTAAAAAGTGGGGAGCTGCCTTGCCTGCAGCTTGGTGTGGCCCAGAGAGGAGACAGAAGCTGAACCACTGCCCTGAGGTTTCATCTCTGTCTCATGCATCTCCTTGGCTGCTGCAGCTGACCATAGGGTGATGGGCAGAATACTGGATGCTGAGGAAAGACCTGTTGCAGAGTTTCTATTTTAAATGCATTTCACAGAAAAAGAGTAACTTCAATATGCCAAATTAATTTCTGCTTCTTTTTGACCTGGTACTGCATCAGAATGAGGAGCAAGTAGAAGGGGATAAAATATTCCCTGCACAGTCTTTATTACTGTTACAAATTCATCAGTCTTCAAAGATACCTATAAAGCACACTAGGAAATAGAAGCACTACAGGTGCAGGTTTCTGCACTTTGTAGGGACTCTATCTAAAGAAGGATGATTTTTTTTTCCACATGATCTAGAAAGGTTATTAGAGGAAAAACAGTATGTAGTAGATGCAGGCAGAAGCCTAAAATTACAGTTTTTTTGTGAGAGATTTTAACAGGGCTTATAGAGTTTCTTGTGATTCTATTAAAAAAACGACTACTTGATTTAAAAAAAAAATAAAATTGTTTAGTATTAAACTTTCTTATACCTGCAATCTCTCATATATTAAACTTTTAAAAAACATGAGAAGATGATGTGTATATTTTCATGAACTTAGTTCTTTCAGTTGAATCTGAAAATTATGCCAACACAAAAATCATACAAAATTCAATGCAAAGGAAAAAATACAGTAGCGGTGTGACCCATTATTTAAAAAGAAAAGAAAACAAACAAACAAACAAAAAAAACCTTACCAAAAAAAAAAGAACTGTTCTGTTTAATTATAGCCGCTAGGTGGCAAAATTGGCCAAAGAACAATTACCGGTAACCAACTAATTTGAAATCTCTTTGCATCTGTTTAAATATAAAAGGTCTTATTTAAAAATTGCAACAACAACATCAAAAATATAAAATAATTTAAAAATCTGGAATAATAAACATATTTTATGACACTATATATAAATATTATTAAACTGGTTCATCTATTAAAATTCTTAAAATACTAGAGGCATTTAGTGATTATTTTAGTGGACACATTTTGCTAATATTCTTGCAGCACTCGGAAACAATAAAAATTATTAACACAGATTTGAAGTTTAGCAAATAATACCTATGAGCACGTATGCTATCTTCTTACTTGACATTAGGCACAGTAATGCTATCTTTTGATTACAGAGGACGCAGAACTCCTTATGTTTCTTGACATGAAAGCTGCTTTTCTTCCTTTTAAAGCTGGCATAGACAAACTCTCCATATGGTTGAATTCCAGTAAATATTTTTTAATCCAACCAGCCTTTTAACCTTTTCTTGTAGTACTTCCTTCTCTTTTCTTGCTAGTTCTTTCCCCCCCCCTCTTCATTTAAGCACACCTTCTTCATGAATGAAGCTTCAAGTTAAATTCCAAGCTGTCTGCTATATACACATACACATCCCAGTGTAGTAGAACTACCAATACCCACAATGAAAGTAAACATGACATGAAATACATCAAAATAGTTGACTGACAAACTCCCTACAATTATACTGCACACCAAACTCCATGTGATTCATAGGGGCACATGTTAAAGAAACAAGTTTTGAAGATCTTTGTTGGTCTATAGTCACCACAGAACTACTACGCCAACACTTAATTAAAAATAAAAATAAAAAATCATGACCAGAGTGTCCAAAGAGTGCATAGAGAGAGGAGGATCCTGGCTTGTTTCCTCATGTTTCATGGACAAATCCAGCTAGCTCCAAGGTAAGTGTGGTAAACTCTGCCCTGAGTCCAGGGCTTTCGGCTTCACTAAACAAGTTACTCAGTCAGAAAGTTATACACTTACTGTATCGAGTGTGTGTGCTAACAGCAAGCTCTTTTTATATCCAGCTCAAGTTCTTTAAAAGCCACTGGGGCTTTGGCATCATATTGTCAAGGGAGGGAGACTGGAGAGAAGAAGTGTGAGCATCAAAGGCAAGCCAACCAGTGCACATACTAAATGCTTGACAGCTTTGATGATATTATTTACATTAAAGGGTGAAGAGCTAATGCTGAGTAGCAACACTATTTAGTTTGCACTTTAAGTGAAATTCAATGAAAAATGTCCCACTCAGAAAGAAAAGGAAACAGAATAAACTAGACAGAGAACAAGTCATTCCAAAGCAATGTTCACTGCTCAATTGGAAGGTTACCAGCTACACGTAGTCCATGTGGAATGTATTTTTGCCCAGTAGCATCCACACCCATTCCTAGATGTGTGTCACTGCTGATCACAGTGACGCAGCCATAAAATCTATGGGCTTCTGTGTCACAGCAGAGGTTAAAATAAACAGCCAGAACCACACTGAATTTGACTTGTACCATACCACAGATCACAAAAGCCCCGGAGCTCCAAGGTTGGGGCTTTGGGGTAGGAGGCAAAGAGAGATAGTGAACCACAAAGTACACCTGTGTCACATGTCAGGCTCTGCCAAATCAAAGACTTCCCAAATTCATATTTTCCAAACAAAACCCAATTGAACCAGGAAACACCAAACTTGCATCCTAGCAAACAGGTGCAGTGAAGACCAAGACGAAGCCTTTGGTATGTAAAGGTTTGGAGGACAGAAAAAAAAAAGGTGAGGGAGGAAGGCAGGGAGAAAAGGAGGGAGGAAAGGAGGGAGGAAAAGAGGGAGGAAAGGAGGGAGGGAAGGAGGGAGGAAAGGAGGGAGGAAAGGAGGGAGGAAAGGAGGGAGGAAAGGAGGGAGGAAAGGAGGGAGAAGGACCTCCTACTTCTGGTGACCTATGAGGAGTTTTAAGGGACAACTGGGTGAAAATCAGAAGAAAAAGAGGTGGTGCTTGAAGAATAGCAGTATGCAGCAGCAAGTTTTAGACTGGCATAGTGGAGCAGGGTAACCTGGGCAACTCAGATGGAAACAGATTTTTTTTTTTTTTTTTAATAAAGACTTTAAAATATTTTCCCCCATTTTATTTTGGGCAGTTCCAAAGCAACTCAAACCGAGCACCTTGGACTCTTCAGTGTCCAAAAAAGGCTGCAGCATGTGAATGAACAAGAATTTCCAGATGGCATGTCTCGTGAACTCAAATAAGACATCCCTGGGGGATTAAGTAATGAAATTTCTACTTCCTCCAGCTACTTGTTGCCTGGAAGAATTCAGATGGAACCAAAGCATTTCACTAGAAATGAAAACATTTTAAACCTTGCAGTTGTACTTTGCTTGAAACCTGATGTGTCAGGAAGCCCTCGCCTCCTAACACAGATTGCTAACATGATAATTTAAGACTGACTAATCTTTGCTTCTCTGTTGGGGCAATATATTTTGATAACAGAGCTATTAGCATCTCAGACAAACTGGAAAGAGGGATCAGTAGCAAAACAGAGAGCGAAGGTTTGATAGCTCACTATCAAACACATCATGTATGATAACAAATAAAGCACACTATTGTGAAACACAGCATGTATCAGCTAAAAAATTCTTTCTTCTAGAGGCATAATTAAGTCAGAAATTGTTCCTAGTTGAAAATAAAAATACATTATAGGAAACTAACTCTGATGCTATGCTCTGCTAATACCTTTATGTTCCCTTGTAGATGCCACTTTGGATCCTGAAATGAGTGAAGTGATGACTGAAAGAAGAGAAAAATATCAGCTATATCCTGAGAAGGAACAAGAGCAAATAGCTAAAAGGATGACAGAAGTTCAAAGATATCCTGCAAGTAAATAATTTTTGGACTGTTGCAGATTAAGAAAGTAAATTGGGTTCCAGTAAAAAGAAAAAATCAGATTGTTTACACAGGCATGAACAGTTCGGGAAATGTAACATTAAGGACTTCAAATCTATCCTTTCATCTATAATGAAATGTTTAGTTTTGTAAACTACTTAATTTTGTTTTATTATTTTACATGTTCAGCCTCGAAAAAACAACTTTTAAAAGTTTCTTTTTTCGACGTATTTCATACAGTCTTAAACTCCCTTTCACAATCTTTACTAATTTATTTTGTAGCTTAATATTCTGCAGGGCCCTGCTGGCAGCAAGCCCAATACTTTCTCAGTGCCCACCACCTCCTCCCCTGGGAAAGGCTGGGAACCAGCATCAGCATCACTCACATATGAACAAACACTGGTCCCTTCCCACAGCCTCCAGCTGCTTGGCCGGGATGAGAAGTGGCCTTGAAGGTGACAGGAGAGGTAGGGATGGCAGACATCTCCTCTGACCACAGGCTGCCCAGTGGAGTTCCAGGCACTGCTACACCTCTGCTGAAGTCTGCAGGAAGAGCTCCAGACCTGAGATCTGCTGATGAACCTGATGGCTCAGTTTGCCCCAGTTTAAATTGTCCCAGGAAGTAGGCCCCAAAATGTCCCATTTCAACCTATTCAAAACCACCCAGTTTGGTCATGAATGGTCAAAAAATAACAAAGAGAGGCCAGCATACATTTTCACATTACTACTGCATACACAAGTGCTGGGAAAATAGAGATGGTATTTAAATCCTAGCTTCATGAAAGTCAAAAAAGAGCAGATCTCTGTAAAAACATTCAGCTGTCATCTCTGGTCTCTCACCTACTCTTCACAATGCATAAAATCTCTGCATAAAAACTGCTGCTAATTCAAGAGTGTCTCTCCTTATTTAAGGACAATCTCCTCCACAAATGTATGTTCTAGCTCTCATTAAAAACAATATAGTACTTCTACTCCTTTCCTCACAGTTTTACCAGGTCACTACAAGCAGTTACATGAATCTCACTTTCTCTCATACCTACATGATTTATTTTTTTAGGACTTTTCCTTTTACAACAAAGAAGACTGTCATAGGTAGTCTTGCCAGATTTTTGTAAAATTTTTGCAGAGGACAAAATGCAGGTATCACCTAACTGCATGCAATACTTAACACATTTTGGAAACAGGGCTAAAAGCTAATAAGACTAAAAAGCAAAAATAACTTTCTCTATCCAACCTTAAATACTCAGCAGTTTTCCAGGGAGGATTCAAAATGTGGTTTACCTCACTTACAAAATGGTTGATTTAGGCTATATTTGCATATTTCTTTGGTTATGACAGGGGGAATGAATTTAAAAGGAATGCACCTGGATTCAGATTGATCATGGATGTGTTCCCGTGTAGCATGAGTTATAATAAGACTGTACTTGGTAATAGACTAAGCACATTATCATAGACTAAATGCTTAGTGCTGGGCAAGTACCAACTTGGTTTCATTCACAGAATGGAGTGATTCAGGGTGGTTTGGCCCAAAATCTCTTTGCTCAGGGTCAGGCATTCAGGAAAGCTTGCCCAACTCTCCAACTTGTCCATCATGTGCCACCAGTATTCAACAAGTTAATGAGCTTATTTTTGAGAAATCAGACATTTAAAAATTATTTATAGAACTAAAATATGTGTAAACTTTAAATGTTTACACCAGTGATTTAAAAAAATACCTGAATTTACAGCTCTTTTACAGCTCTTTTAAAATAGAACTGTGATTTGCAGGGTAGGTGGAAGGATGTGCCTCGTCTACACTAAGTTGTCTCTTGCCTCAGCAGAATTAAAGACAGAAGTGACAGTGTTCACGAAGGGGTAAACAGGTCCACACTGCAGAGAGAGATTCAACTCACAAAAAAGGAAGACGTTTCTCAACACAGTCCTACGTCTTAGAACAACCAAGAACATTCCTCGCCAGCAGTGAGTCACAGAGATGGGTATCTGCTACACTGCTGACAGATGTCACGCTGTTGGCATTGCAGTCATCATAAGGACACCAACCTGCTGGCACCACAGCAACTTTCAAACTCACTGACAGGCTCATCTTTGCAGTGCCCAACTACCTTGACAAAGAATACAGGAAAAAAACCCACCACCATTACCATCCTGAAGCATTTTTTCCTCTTCTCCTGTCTCCTTCAGAAGGCATGGAACTTGTTTTGTTTGGTTTTTTTCTCCACCAAAGGAAGTGAGAGCTGCTGCAATTAACTATATTCACAGTATAGGAAATGGTTTTATACAGCTGCTGCCACACACACAATAGGCACAGAATGGTTCCAGCACAGAACAAAGGAAGAAAGGAGGAGGCATTTTTCTCTTGAATGAAGAAATTAGTTGTCAGACATATCTAAGGACTTACTGTTTGAATTTATATTGTGCTCCCTGAAACAGTGTAGATTTAATTGTCACTAGGAATCTCAACAGTATATTCATTATTCTTGTTAAAATACAGTGAAGCAAGTGTTGCTTCCTACAAGCTCACTTTGTAATTTAGTTCTGTGTTATATCCTACAGAAAATTTGTAAAAAGCTGAGCAATAGTGAGAAGGCTAAAACTAGCTCGAAGTGGCTACCAAATTCTGAAATAAACCAAGTATTTTTCCTTTCCCTGTTTTTAAGTTATATGTATATTTTCCTCTATTCTTTCCTTAAAAAAACAATGATCTTGGTTTATTCTTGTCTAATTTTCACCATCTAGAATGTGAGCTCATGTGTAATATCTGTAATACCTGATAATTTTCATTGGTCCCAATTGTGTGAACTAATTTGCAGAACTCAAAGCACGTGTTCCAGAGAGTCTACAATTAACTTTATAAAAGTGGAGCAAAGGGGAAAGAAAAGTACAAGGACAGAAGACACTAATCCAATCAACAAGAACTCTATTGCTAATAGTACATGGGTCAACCAACCAATAGAAAGGATGTTAGTTACTATTCACAGAATGATGAGCCATTAAACTCAATCGCACACTCAGAAAAATGATGGATTTATATCTACAACCATTTTCAGCAAAGAAGCAATAAATTTCAGACTGAGACAAATGCATAACACATCCTGCTCATTTACACATGCCTGAAATAATGCAGTCAAGTGCATTCCAATCAATAACTGAAATTTATGCCACCATGGTGCAAGTAGCATTTCCTACTCAAGGACATATTATAGGTGACTTGGTAAAAAACTGTGACTTCTAATGATTATTGAGATCCTTCTGTTTTCCTTAGATAACAGTGATACTAAGAAGCAGGTCAACCTAGACTTACAAAATGAAAAATTGAAGTTTTAAGAGAAATCTCTGGATTATATTTTATACAATATCAGACGAGCACAACATGATTAAGACAGCCCAATGATGGCCTCCCTCAAGTAAAAAGTAAAGTGAAGTAAAAAGTAAAGTAAAAAGTAAAAAAAAAAGTAAATAAAAATAACAAAAAATAAAAACAATAAAAATAATAAAAATAATAATTAAAAAAATTATGAAAATAAATCAAGATTGCTGCATCCTAACCTTTCTAGCCAGCATTTTGGTGAGAGGACCACAAGCTGGTGCACAGTCACAAACATGGAAAAAAAATTTAAATATTGTTTTGTTCCTTTGTAGTCATACATCCATCTGCATACCTTCTTTCAATACCAACCATATGGGCAAATATTTTAAGACAAGGATTGACTTTGGAAATAGCCCAGACAATAAGCGCACACCATAACAGTCTTAATAGTGTTTTTTAAAATGCAGACACTTAGAATTAAAAAATTAATTTACCCTGGTGTTTTCAGATGTCAGATTCTCAATGTGTCTTGGCTGACCAAGTTGTATCTAAATTAGTGGGCTTTTGTTTTTATTAGCTCACATACAGCAGCAGCAACAAAAAGGAATGAATGAGAATATATTTTACCCTCCATTTCAATTTTTACTACTACAGCTTCAGATAGCTTTTCTCAATGTTGTAATCCCTTGGGTAATTTAACTTTTATGTAAGCAGACTCTTTAAGCAAGTATTTCAGCTTTAATATGAAGAACTATACTGAAATGTGTATCTACTGTTAGAGGGTCTGCAATCTAGTACTGGCTCTTTACTGGCTGTGTACATATTAAAAAAGTATTGCAACTGTGAAAATCTATGTTATTAAAATACAACAGGGCCCAAACCCATAATCCATACAGACAGTGACACAAGGTTTCTTTTCTCATAGCAAAGCACATATGTGAAATACAAACCCTGCACTTGCCATTTGTACATGTCTGTTGGATAGGACACAATTTAGAAGCTGGTTCCCAAAAAACCAAGAACTGCTTTGCACTCATAGCTCCAGTGCTTCTTCAAGATGGAAAAGGCCTTTTTTTTTTTTTCCTAAAAAAAAAAAAAGGCATGGGACCTAAACCAGAAGTTCCAATTTTTGCATTTTAAGCTCAATTACAAGAACAAGAAGAGATAAAAAAAAACAATAGTGGAATGTGTAAGTGCCACGGCTGCTGCCACCTGGCTCAGATGCTCAGTTATGGTAGGTAACAGGCATATGTGCTACTCAACTTCAGCTATGCAAATCAGAATTATAAAATAATCAGTTCACCACATTTAACTCCGTATATTTTTTATAAAGTCACTGGATTATGTAAATGCCTTGAAAAAATTTAAAACATGATGAAGTGTGATCTGTGAGACAATCAGCTCTGCTAAATAATAATCCCCATTTAACTTATAAAATGCTTCTGAATACTGAACCACAAGTGGAGTTACACTAACATAAATAAAAAGTGAATAATACATAAGCTAGCAGAGGGATTGAGATGTTTGCAATGTTTTATCTTGCACTTCCTAAGACTATACAGAATTTCTTCAGAACCCTCTTATCAGAACAAAGAATTTCTTTATTTCTTTATTCCTCTTTCTGAAAAGGGGCTATCAACTTTTTTTTATTTTTTTTTAATTTAAATGACTGTCACTTCATGACTCCAAATCTTTCCTGTCAAAGCCAATAGCACCATTTTCCTGTTTTCAAGGCAGAACTTCAGGGTAGGTGGTTGTTAAAGCTTCAGGACATAACTAGTATCACCTAAATATTCCTTGGTATTAATTAATAAAATGGTACAGGGAAAGTGTAAGGAAGGTTTTTGGAGCCTCTGCAGCAAAACTTGGGAACAAATGGAATGTTCATGGAATTTGCTTTAGAGAACTTGTTGGTAGGGAGCACACCAGCACTGCACACCAAGGTGCCATCCCAGCAACAGTTTCTTATCCCCACATGGCTTAAAACCCCCAGGGCCTGCTTGGCCCCAGAAGAGAGATGAAGGGCCAACAATATCCTAAGGTGCAAACTCCTCCTGACACCTCATCTGTATGGCAAGTTATGTTATTTTTTATGCTGCACTGGCATTTCCATTGTTGGGTGTGAGCAAAATAAATCAAGTAGAAGATACTACTACCCTGTCAGATGGCAGGCAACTACTCATCCCTGCCATGGTATGTAAATACCCCTCAGACTGCCTCAGGTGAGGCTTTTGTTCTGGATACAACCATTCTGCATTAAAAATCTGATGTTCATCTCAGTATAATGACAAAAGATCATCTTCACCAAGGACTCAATCATGTCATCCTTAGAGTATTTCCTGAAAACTTGATTTTATTTTTAGGTGTGAAATCCAGCAAGGGAAACTGCAACATGGAAGTGGTACAAGTGCCACATGCTACCCCACGCCAGTTTTATTTCAGGCTGGCAGAAGGGTGAAGGTTGGAGATGAGGACAGCCATGCTCCTGCTTACTCAGCATTGCTGCTGCCTTCAGGAATGGCTGGGAGGCTACAGCTGTCACTACCAACCACAGACTGCAAACCCAGCCTCTTCAGCTGCCATAGGGGTTGTGCCAGGGCTCTCCAGAGAGCCCCAGTCTCTGTCATCAGGGGTTCTGGGTGCCCTGTATGCTGGTGCTCGATTAAGGACCTTGATACTACAAGAACACCAGTTCTGCCTAACAGTGAGTTAACAGTGTTATTCTAATATTAAGAATTTAAGGAAAGTTGTATCTACGGATTTCATTAAACTAACTTTGCAACTAAATTCTGCCCAACTGTGCTATCCAACAACAGTTGGTTGAAGTGGTAGAAATCATTAATTAGTGTGTCACGTTACTCTGTCTGCTGTTAGAGAATATTGATTGCAAGTTAACTATTACATGCAGTATCACAAAAAAATCTAAATGACACTTCACACGTAGCAGCTCTCTGCACACCATAGCAACAGGGAGAGACTGAAGTAAAATGGTCTGGTTTCTATAGCAACTATCACACAGGCCATCTGTAATCAAAAGGAATCGTAGCAAAGGAAACAAAATGGGGGATTGTGCATACTGGAAAACAACTTGTGTATTTAAAAAATATCACTCCTTAATGTTCACCTCTAGTGTTATAATATTTTCTAAGTACAAGATATCCACATAAACTAAAAAAAACCCAAACTTCTTACCTAATAGAACATGAATTGTTACAAACTCTAGCAACCTGGCTATAAGACACCTCTATAAAAAAGCCATGTTTTTGAGACATCAAACATATGTGACCCTCAAGACTGAGGATCTATGTGCTAATAAAACATTTTGTTACTATTTTATTCTGAAAATCAAGCACCGTAAGCCAGCTATGAACATAATATTTCTAACTATCTGCTTTATACAACTGCTTTCAGAAAGGTATAATTTCAGACAGCAAAATTTAACCACCGTATTTGTGACATATGGGCTCACCCAGCTTTTGAAATTGGTTTCTAATAAACCAAATAAATCAGGATGAGAAAACAAGAAAGGAAAAAAAAAACCACTCAAACCCTACACAACCAGGGAGACACCTGTGTCATGCAGTTTGTGTGTGAAACAGAACAATATTCTATTAAGGCACAACAAACAAATGGAAGATATAGTGATGCAAGGCACTTTTGTCTTTACCTTGTGGTATTTAAAATCCCAAGAAAATAGGACCATTGTATCTAGATAGGGAAATACTAAAGGTAATTTTTGGTGGAAATTTACTGCCTATAAATAGGCTTTTAATAAATTATAGAACCAGGAATCAGTAAATATTTTTTTTATCACCATCACTCCATTTCTTTTGCCTGGAAAAATGCTGATTTGCTGAATATCAATCACTCATGCACTGAAGGCAGACATTACAGCCTCTTGGGTTCGTGCAAAGCAGAAAAAATCCGGAATTACCACAAAATCAACTCTTCAGTATGAGGAAGAAGCATAAATGAGCCACTATTGTGATCTTGTGCTGTCAGAAATTCCTTCACTAGAGTTTGCATGCCAGCTGCTTAAACCCACTTCCTCACCATCAGACTAAGACAAGGATGCTCAGCCTACTACCTGGATGGTCAGTAGAGCTCTGGGTCAAGGCAGGAGGACAGCTGGATGGCAGGACAGCTGGATGGCAGCACAGGTGGCTGCTTCACCACACACCACCCTTCTCTACTCTGACTTAAGCAATGAGATGGGAAGAAACACAAGTCTCTGGACGAGATGGCAGACAAAAATTCTGGCCAAAATTCACCAAGCCTACAAACCTACACCCCACAAGCAAGCTCTTGAAAAAGCACACAGGCTAGATGGAAGTGGCAATGGCTGCACAGTCCCTGCCACCATCTTTCCCACTCTTCAGACACAATAGAGAGGGTGATGGAGTTGGTTCTGCAGGTGGCACACCAGGTGCACAGGATCATGTCTTATCACACCACACGAAAAAGAAACATGGTCTAACTCAGACAGCAAAGTGCAATGGGAATAAAAGAATTAAAAGATTAAATTTTAATCATTGAGATAATTTTTACAGGTTGCATTGGCACACAACAACAGGAGTTACCTGACTGACTGTAGCTATGAAAAAACTCAGAATGAGTCTAATCAAGTGCTGAAGAGTGTCTTTTATGTTAAAAACTTTTGAAATCCCCTTTGTAAAGACATCTTTATTTATTTAGATGTGAGAGTAATCTCAGCACAAGCAATCTTAGCTTGGACCTATAATTATCCTGAAAAATAATCAACAGCTGTAGTCAGTGTATACTCTTCTTTCACAGATTTAGGCAAAATTAGATAGATCCAAAGCACTGTTTTCATATTTTTGCCCACAAACCCATTTAGTGAGTTTATCACATCATTAATGTCAGTGAACAAGGAAAAAAATTGTTCACTGTATAGTGATTCTATACAACCTTCCTGATAATGTATCTGTAGGAAACTTTTAAAAAACAAATCCTCTGGCTTCACAAGTACTTTATACTTACTTTTAAAGTCAAGGCAACACAATATTTTCCAATACCTTTGAACAGTGTGCTAGGAAGGGAACCAGTAACTAAAAAAACCCTCTACTTAACTCTGAAAGTAGCAAGTTTTACAAAATGTTCTAGTGCTTATAGTGCTTATACAAGCAAGAAGACTGGAGGTTGTAGGATGTTATGGAGGAAGCCTGGCAATGGGCTGCCTAAGGAAGTCATTAACACCAGTAGGAGACTATATTCTTGGCTGTATCTCCACTAGCAATTATGTAGCACAACAGGAATCGTTCCTTAGATTGAAGAAATTGGTGCCAAGGCCCCTATAGGCCTCCACTGTATGCTGAAAGGTTTTTATTTCAGCCAAGATTTAGTATGGTGCCCTGAAAAAAAATGTTTCCAGCATAAATATGGTTCACTCACTGGTTTGGACCCTTCCAGGTCCCATAAAGGATTCAGGTACATTTGCCACACACCTTGAGCTTTCACTTTTCCACACAAATCTTATGTTACCTTCCTACATCAGAAATTTGGTTCCTGCTTGTAAAACCATTCTATAATCAGGAAATATACTCAATATTCTCAATTTACTCAATAAGTAGTCTCAATATGTAAAGAAAGAGGACCCTGAGCTGGATGGAGTTCACTTGTATCTTGTTAATATCATGCAAAATTTTCGGCACAAAGTCAAGGAACTTTGAATTATGTTAAGTTTTATCTTTAGATGTGTTCAGACCTCACACTGAAAGTGAGAACATAAAAGCAAATACACCAACTATGGAGATAATGACAATTTGAAAAAAAAAAAACAAAAACAAACCAAAAGGCACACAAACACTTAAACCATCCTTCCTAAAATTACATGAAAATATTTCAAAGATTTTTGATCCAATATACTTTACATCTTCAAACTATATTTCTTGCCAAGTTAACAAACACTTGTACTAACTATATCCTCAGAGACATATTACAGAAGAACTTTTTCCTACAATTGTGTAACTAATATACAATTTCTGATATCTGGGAATTCTATATTGCTTTATCCATTATTACTACATTCATTTAGTGCTATATGTATGACAATAATATGTGCACTACCAGAGAAATTAAAATTATAAAAATTTTAGAAAAAACATGCATTAATTTAAACACAAAATAATCCTATTCGATCTAACTCTAGGACAGGATGGTGAAGAATAAGATGGAATCAAAACTATTCTTATTAGAAAATCTGTCTTCATCTCTGACATCTGTAAAATTGCAGCATGAGACATATTCCACTTTAAATGACACTGCAAAAGGTCAGAACAATTCCCCTAACCTTGTCAAGGCTGACAAGATTGATACTTGTTTTAGGTAAACTTAGCATCCATGCCATGTGCATTGGACTAAATATAAAATTCAGAGACCAGGGGGAACAAACATATATTTAGAAATTAAACATGGAATTTCATTTTCCAGACCAACAAAAGAGCAACAATTCTGTATCCAAGAATATAATTCTGTAAGTATTAACCAGTTCACTGTCATCTGATTGTTCTTGCAATTTATCTGGAACTTCAATATGACTGTATGCAAAGTGAATGAAAGCATAATTAACTTCTTTGCTGGTATACCTTTTACAACTATTTTAGAATTTTGTAAAACTGTCTTTTTCTGAAGTAACTCCTCAAATTCCAAAACCACCTCAGAAAGTATACAAAAAATTACTTATTATGCTAAACATCCTCCCTAAATATGCTAAATAATCAGTTTTACACTGCCTTATGCATATTAAGTCTTTTTTTTAATTCAACTAAATTGATTTACACTCACAAGATAAGGCTTTTTCAAAATAGTCATTAACAAAATTTCTTATGTCTAACTTTTGACTGCAAAATTTAGAAGGCACAGAACACATTTGCACTGTAGCTAGTTTTTCATTCATCAGAGCATCAATTAGTCAATGAAACTGGCAAATCATTTTCCATAACTATCCTTGAAACTCTGACTTAATGCTCTATATGTACTCACTGCAGTTTAATTCAAATATAACCAAATAAGTCATGCTTTTGTTTATTCACTGTATTGAGAAACTTTACGAAACATTAAACAGTGAAGGATGACAACAGAGTTCTGGAAATGCATTTATTCGTGCCCTTAAGCTTAGATATCTCTTAACCTGACAGCAATACTATGAGCATGAAAAAATGCAATATTTGGGGTCACTGGGAGAAACTGTCTGAATGTTATAATATAATCATATTTAGCAAAAGATTTGTCCTCAGATGATATGAGAAAACACAAAAAGAGCAATCCATTACACACACATAGATGCTGCTGGCTGCTACATGCAGCAGAATCCATGCTAGGTGTACTGGTACTGCACAGTTAACTTCAGTTCTACCACACTTCTGTGCCACTCTAATGTACAATTGATAAAAGAGAAACATCAGTATTAAAGGGAACCTAAGCCTGACTGCTAAGCAGAAAAAGAATACAAACTTATTTCCTAAGGAAACTATGCAACTCACAATATTAAAATCTTTTGGGCTTATTTAAATAAATAAACAATATCCCTCTGTAATAATTATGGGAACAGTACCTTCGGCATTAAATGACACATATATTATATATTATGGTTTTCCAACAATTATTTATATTTTATAAATTACATATGACAATATTTCCTGTTTTCGTGAATAAATGTTTATGAGAGAAAAAAATAAATTACTGAAATAAGACACTACTGCTGTGGGCAGAAAAACAGTATAAATTATTCTTAAATAAAGATATCATACTTCTACTTAGAATATTATTGCATTCTGAACCTTTTTGTTTTACTTCTAAAATACAGCAGGAAATTGTAATGCTAATTTATTCTGCAAATAATATTGATACTGACTGTCTTCCTTTTTTTTTTTTTTTTGTATAATTTATATTCTGTGTATAATCTTGTTAATGTCTTGGTCAAAAAGAGAAAAAAAAAAAAACAGACAAACAAACCAATCAACAAACTAAACAGCCAAACCCCTTCAATATTTATTTAACTTTGTAATCGACACACCTGGAATGATGCTTCCCTGTAATGCAATTCAGCTGTCAATTTACCAGCTGTCAATGACACTTCTAAGCACTCTTCATCACCAGCAGGATTTCCAGAAGGCATCAATTGCAGAATGTAGCTCAACATCATGGAGTTTACACTTGAATGCATAGTATTTGACAAGACACTAAATGCGAATTCTCATGAATTAATTGGCATTCATAGAATAGTATGTATTAAATTTCATCATCCATTTTAAATCTGCCTTTTTTAATGCTTCATATATGACTATAAAATCTTCTGAAGTATGCCTAGAGAAGAGCACTGGGCACTCATCTTTACAATCTGATTATGTGAACTGCAAAAGCAATTGCTGGCAGTCACTTCATAGACCACCCGATGGACTTGATGTACCTGGCCAATAGGTGAGGCAATTCTTTAACAACACAAACCCCCACACCCACCCATCCAAAGATCAGAAATTTGCTTTTGATTCTTGCAGTTCAGGTTTAATGACATTACATGACAGCTATGGAAACTCCTCTTGAAGGTATGACAACTTTTAATTCAGTCTTCTTGCCTGGGAAAGAGATACCTCTCTGAACCACAAAAAATACTTTTTTTCATTAAATTCTTCTGGCAAAATGTGATTCCTGTGGTTATATTTTGAAGGCCCAGTGGAAAAAACCAACATAAAATCTGCTATATTAATAAACTAGAAAAATATGAGCTGACTTACCAATCAATTATTGCTAGTAAGCATAATTTTTTTTTTTTGTATCCTAAAGGCCAATGTAAGGGTCATGTAAGACTTTAACAAGCATCAAAGACTGACTTGTCAGTCATATAAATATAAATTATAAAATCTGGTCTAAATGGACTTAAAATCAAAACTATATTCTTGATATTTCTATAAAGAACATTAGATCTGCAAGAGAGCTCAGAGCTACCAAGTAAAGCAGTTGGAATTAAAAGCATTTGGACATTTTTGGTTCACAGAATGTTGGGAGGATAGAACTGACCCACTTTCTATACCATTAGAGAAGCAGTCTTCAAAATGAATAAAAGCCTCCAAGATGACCTGCTTTTATATCAGTTTCCTTAATTTTCATATGTCAAACCTACCACAACACCAAGTGTCTTCAGTAGCATGAAGTAATTTTACAGTCGAATCAAACTGAACATTTGAGCTTCGCTGTCACTCTATGGCCCAGTGTCTTAATCTTGTCCAAGTCCCACCTTTATATAACCATAATAAATCTCCTGTGATGTCAGACTTGAGATACATTATTAGAAAGTCTATTTGAACAGTGCTTAGACACCAGAAAAATATTTATAACTGCTTTGGTAGAGAAAATTCAATGGGCAAGCCATTTAAAGAGAACATGCAGTATGAGTTAACTTCTATATTTATATCATAATGCATTATTATTTAGAAACTACTATTAAAAAAAATAACAGAAAGTAACATAGAAAAACTCAAGTAGTCTGGCCTAGCAACATTTTTAAAACTTGTTCTGGAAAATGCAGTTGAAGGCCACCTAAAATTTTTATCTGTTTTTTTTTTTTGTTGTTGTTGTTGTTATACATGCTTACATACATTTCTGCTAATATATATATAGAAACAATAGAAATTTCATAAAATGTATCAAATACACAAACACATGATTATTAAAAGGTGAGACTTGAAATAGAACCACTGTCAGAAAAAAAATTCAACAAAATTAATATCTTCTCATTGCCACTCTCTTTTTGCATTTTACAGTCTGGTGGCTCTCTGTGAAGCAGAGGATGGGGTATGAAGTGCACAATAGCAGCATGATCTCTGCCTGCTCATGTTTCCCCATGGCAAGCAACAGCAAGAAGACTGGATACTACTGCTCTTGCCAGCCATATGTACCTATCAGTAGAAATCTATACCTCTCCCTAGAATCACATGAATAATGCATTAGCTGCCTACTCACATAGGAGTTATCTTTGAAAACAGACGCTCAGTCTCGAACAGCACTCTAATCAGTTTTGCCATACAGTACACTAATTAATACAACACTGGCTTTCTTCTGCTGTTTTAAAAATATTTGCTTAGTGCTTCCAGCTATGACTATCACAGAATCACTAGGTTGGAAAAGACCTGTCAGATCACCAAGTCCCTAGCACTGCCAAGTCCACCACTAAACCATGTCCCTAAACACCATGTCTACGTATTTTTTAAATAGCTCGAGGGATGGTGACTCCACTTCCCTGGGCAGCCTGTTGCAGTGCCTGGCAACCCTTTCAGTGAAGAAATTTTTCCCAATATCCAATCTAAACCTCCCCTGCCACAAACTGAGGACATTTTCTCTTTTACTATTGCTTGATATTTGGGAGAACAGACCAAGCCTCACTTCCCTTCAGCCTCCTCTCAGGTAGCTGCAATAAGGTCTCACCTCAGCCTCCTTTTCTCCAGGCTAAACATCCCCAGTTCCCTCAGCCTCTCCATTTAAGATTTGTGCACTAGGCCCTTCAGCATCTTTATTGCCCTTTGGACATGCTCCACTTGAAAAACTAGCATAGTATGGTCTTTTTTTTTAACCCAAGTATTTTTTCAGATGGACTTGGGTGTTTCTCATTCCGACAAATTAAAAACATTCAACAAGAAAGAAAAGTAAAATTACATTTCAGACTAACTATGTAGGCCTGACCCATGACATACCAATATGCAAATGTAAGAATGGTTGCATGGGATCAGACCAGTTCAGCAGAGCTAACAGAAGCCTAAACCAGCAAAAGCTACTTTTGTCTGTCATGTCCTTACATATTTCCCCATCACAAGCATCTCTTTAGCCAAGTGTCCCCAATTCCCTAAGCTCCCTCATGTGCCCAATCCCTATTCTTGGCAGTACTGCAGAGCTCCCAATTTCCACTAATATTCTCACTAACAGATCACACACAGATTTTTTTAAAAAGGAGACTAAGCTAGAGTGGGATACCTAGGAAAACAGCAATCAATAAAGGATCATGAACAACATTGGTTTAAACAAAGTCTCTCTCTAGGTCTGTAGCTTAGAAAGTCAAACTGATCTTTGAACTTAAAAAGAAACATCAAGAGGGAACAGGCAGGTAGTTTTACAGTATTAGTGAGATTACTGCTGGGATAATGCGTGCAGGACAGGTGTCCACACTTCTTTTAGATGGCTGCTGAAAACTGTAAAACTTAACGGCTAGAAAAATTACTTCAGACATGTTGAAACAGTTGGAATCTGTTTACTGATGTGAGAAAGTTAAGAGGTGACTTGAACAAGGATTACAAGTAAGCTAAAGCAGGAAGGGTTTCTAAGAGTAAACAAGTCTTTAATCTAGTAGAAAATGTCACAAGAAAAGCAAAGGCTTAGTAACCAAAGCTAGACAAATTAGGTGAGAGTTGTTGTATTTTGAAGAGTCTTTAAGAATCAAGCTAGATGGCACAATTTTTTTAAAATGGGAAAGGCTATTTAAAGGAAGAGGAGGGAGGGAGTAGAACAAACCGGGTGAGGAGAATTTTCTAAGCATTAAAATGAACAGAAGAAACTTGCGATGATCACTACTAGTGCCATAAATACTGAAATGTAGAGAGACACTTTTTTATATGCTCAAGTAATTTAGATAAGGTAAGACCTAAATTAATGTTAACTCAAATACAATGATAGCCAATGCTATGATCTCAAAAAAAGCCTTTTATAAAATAATTTTAACCTCATGCTTTTTTCTTGTCTGAGCTGTTATTGAATAATGAAAATTCCTCATTTTCATCTACAGTCCCAAATAACATATATCATTCCAGTTTGTGTTTTGGATCATTTGGCATTTAATGCTCTATGTCATTTTCCACTCCTTGGTTTGCTGAAGTGAGGTTGCTGGGCATTCAGGTACCTGCCCCACTGAAACTAATCTGTTTTCACAGTTCACAGGGCCCCCTGAGTCACCACTTATATTTGCCTAAGTTCTGACTCCTCATTACAAGCAATGATTCATAATTCTCCAGCTGCTCACCCAGGTTTTACATAGTGACTTGGACAGGCTGTGGTTACAAAAGGCTTCAGCACTGTACAGTAAGTCATGCAGTGCACTTGATTCCCCTCTTTTAGCACCAGATTGCTGACCAACAGCATAACCCAGCTTGAATGAAGCAGCAGTTTCCTGATGGAATATTCAGATTTTAAGTCAATGGCTTACTAAGTGTTGAATACAAAATGTAATGTGCCAGTAAACTACAAACCAGTTTGAAAAGGCAAACGAATTTCTAATCACTGGCATAAGATTCAGAATGCTATACATTTCTAAAACTGGACTTGTCCAGGACAGGCCAAGGATGTAAGGCAACATCCTACATCCAAATAAACCCTGTTACAACCAGTTCTAGTAATCTTTAATGAAGACTGGAAGAAAGGGTCAAAATAATGGGAGCTATCACAAATGCAATTACAAGAATTCACAGAAAATTCACAAAGCACTAGGCTGTCTGACAAAATCTGGACATAAAACCCTTTAAGGGAAGCAAAGCATCACCATGGACACTGCGAATTCTGACAAATAAGATGCTACAGAGAACAGCAGTCAAGCTGCTTCAAATGCAGGGATATCCATCACTACAAATATTATTTTCTTCCTTCAAGGATATTATCAGTCTAAATTGTTCTTGATCAAAAACAGAAGCAAGAGCTGCATATTCTTTGGGAGAGAACAGCATCCACTCTCCTGGTGTACTCTGAACATATGTGAAGACGACACGCGACTGCGCTCCCCAGGGAAGGGGTGATGTAACACACCTTGGGAATGAGCCAACGTTGCAGATTGCAGGTCCTTTTAGGGTTGCTTTCTGTTTGCATGCAAAGAAAGCACAAACATCAGGCACTAGTGATCTGAATGCAAATGTTATAACAAGGAGCCAATCTGAAGCTATTAGTTTCTTTATGCAAGACCTGTTAGACTAACTTGGAGCAACCAATGAAATTATAATTATCATTGAGAAAGGGAGCAGAGCAAGCAGTGTGGAATGCAAAACCACAATTGTGGTGGTGCAGAATAACACTTTGAATCAGCAGCATCCCAACAGAAAACAGTGCCATAGCTGATACACTGAGGAAAGTCTCCCATCCTTTTTTGTCTACCAAGAACCCAAATATTTGGCTAAGCCTTTCACTTGTTCTTATGTAAGCACACACACTTCACAGGGACAAATGCAGCCTTCATAGAAAACAGTCTTCTCTTTAGCTCAGTGAGTCTGGGCTCCCATACCAGTACATGCTGCTGCTGTACCATTTGCCACCAAGAATTCCCCATTCGTAGGCTAAGAATGATAAGAAACGGTGGCTTCCTCAACTGTGTGATGATGCTAGGCTTGCTGTTACCTATCCTGGTTTGATTCTAGAGATAATAAACCAGAATAAACTCATCCATTAGACTGACATTTCTTGCAAGCACTACTTTCACTTTAAAGAAAGAATAATAGTGGAATGTCTGAATCATTACAAGATGATGCCAAAAAAGAAGGGGGGGGGGGAGGAGAGGGGAGGAAGACAAAGACACAGAAAGAAAAAGACACTCAAGATCCATAAATCCATTAGAAGTCCTGAATATAAAGGCCGGGGAATGCATGGCATTTGTACCAATGTGTTAGGAAACAAACTGCATTCAGTCCAGGCACCTAACGAAACTGCACATTGCAATTTCTGTTTACTTTCTGTCACCAGGCAGAACCTGTTGTATATCAAGTTGAAAAGTTCATAAACTAAACATTATTTTTAAAGTTCAAGAACCACACACACATCATTATATAATGCAAGTACTTAGTTTCCAGAATACACTGAAAGTTTGCCTGCTGACAGTCCTAAAAAGGCAGAAATATTTTCAAAAGCATAGGCTGAGCATTTTGTATCAGTATTAACAATTGCATTCTTTAGCTCTTTAGAAATTACTCTTTACATTTATTTTCCTCATATCAAAAAGCTAAAGGAAATAACTTCTAAACTTGTTAAACTATGTAGTTCAAAGTATTAAAACTAAGAAATTTCCTAAGAAAAAACATATTTTCTAATTAATCCATTTTTTTAAACTAAATTAAACATTCACTAGAGACTTAAACACCATGTTGTATTTTTTAAAAAGATGAAAAAGAGCTTCTGAATATAAACAGGGTACTCCTATATATGTCCCAAGATTTTTGCAACTTT
Source organism: Heliangelus exortis (assembly GCF_036169615.1). Classification (NCBI taxonomy): domain Eukaryota; kingdom Metazoa; phylum Chordata; class Aves; order Apodiformes; family Trochilidae; genus Heliangelus; species Heliangelus exortis. The sequence continues at coordinate 20,546,516 of NC_092423.1, forward strand.
ATCAATGTGATTTATAGTTTCATTTGGTACATAAACACACACAGCCCCATAAGATACGAGGTCTTGCACATGCAGTCAGCAACAGCAAAAATAACTTGGGAAACATTACAGAACTAAACAGCAAGAACTGTTCCCAGCTATTAGACAAAGACAAAGGGAGGGCTATGCCAAAGTGAGTGCTTTCATGGAGCTGTAGTTCTGTGTTCTGAAACTGTATGTTCAGCAGCATCAGAGCAAAGTCATAAACTTTGCCAAGATTAAACTGCAAGGTTTTGAAAATAGCCCTTGTCCTTTCCTGACTCAGGTCCTTGAAGACACGCGGTGGGGCCGATCGCCTCTCCATTTGACTTTAGAAACCAGACTGCAGAAAGTAGGACACATGTAATGGGATCACAACTGCTCATTAATGAAGCACACTCTCCCATTTGACAACACTAAGTGCAAACGTGTCATCATGTGGTATATATCATACCAAAGCCAGAGCTTTAACTGTGGCATGTGATCTTCTGGGGCTTACGGTTGCAGAAATTTGGTGAAAACTACAAAATCGCACAACATGTATGGAAGAGTGAGGGACTGATGTAACCAACAGTGAAACTAGACTACTGTTCTTTTATAATAATGACCTTATGTTGTCACCTTTCATTACTAATGCTTTATAGAAATATTACCTGGATAAAAACAGATATAAAAATGGACTGTTAAAGTGGAACTTAGAGAAGTCCCTCACACTTTAACCTTACAGATGGACTAATATTTTCATTTAGTAAGTAAGATATTTGACAAATGGGAAAATCAAAGATTAAAGGCTGAGGTTTAGTGATAAGCTTATACTAAGGAATTATTTTCAGAAGGAAAAAGAAAGCTCTGCTTCAGCAGCATTTATTAATCAGAACTTTAGTACTTAAGATTTCACGTGACATTGACTAAGAGGACTACAACATGCCACCCTGCACCCTTCTTTTCTCTAAAGCTCAGACAAACCCTCAATAAGAAAAAAATAATAAAATCCTTTTAACATCAGAAGTTAATTTTTTTTCTGACATAGTCAAGGTGTTCTTTAAAAACATTTTCAGATTCCTGAATTGTTATAATGTCAGACACTTGCTAATTTTCTTGTTGTATTATTAAGTATTCTTTCACCCAGAAACAAAAGTCATCTTTTCATTCTGACAAGGAAATCTTCCTAACATTTCTTGATGAAGATTTTTTTCAAAAGAACGACACTGTAGATAAAAGCAGTCAATCTGTCGGTGCAGACATTTTGCAACAATATGCTATTTTTAACACAAGTTTCCTTGGGACAGACTTCTCAAGTTCAGGATAGGACTTCTAGTGAAAATGTCAATTTAAAAAACTCTGAAACACTCATCTGTATCCAAGTATCCAAGGAAAAGAAAGATACTCATGCAGCCGTAGATACCCAGGCTGAGATCCAGCTTCTGGGAAATTTGGATTACTGACTCAAAGATCTGGACCCGCTGCCTGCTGGGTGGGACACTCACCTGGACCTTACAGATTTTCCATCTGCCTGCTACAGTAAGCACTGAACACACAAATGGAAAAACTTTACAGAGAAACATTATGAGTAAAAAATTTCTGATCAAGAACATAGTCCAGTGTTTAGGATATTTCTGATTTGCATAAGACAGAAGAGCAAGGACACGAGGTGCAGCAAAGGATCAGATCCCTGAGACCGTTCAAGTATGTCTCTCATTCCCTATATTTTTTATCTTACTATGTACAACACTGATAAAGTATTTGTTCCAATGTAGAAAGGGTATTTTACATATGTTCTACTTAGAAGCACCAACATACATGTATCTCCTTGAGCTGCATGATGGCACTGTGCAGTGCAATTTTCTGCAGAGAAACACAATACCACAAAGAAACCAGAGACTGTTACATATGGAAACAATCCTGTTTTTAGCCTCACACTACCTGAGGCCATTAATTTCAGATTGTGCACAGAAATCCACCTCATATTAGGACAGCTTCAATTAATCCACTATAGATAGTGCCTAGCATTATACCTAGAAGCTGGCTACGTAGGTCAGCTTGCAAGATACACTCAGTCTGCTCAATCCACCAGAAGATGACCACCGTATAGACAAACTTCTGCCTAGCTAAGGCAAAAAAGGCGTGCATGGCATGCACCAAACAGCCCTGCACCACAGACCTTGCTGGGGCTTCACAGATCCTACCTCTACAGAAATAACAGGCTGAACTTGTAAAACTCAAGAAAGCTTTATGAAGTATAACAGAAAACTGTAAACATATTATTGCTAACAAATATAGTAATGTAAGCATAAACACACTCCAGATCTTTAATGTATAGCATCCCTTTGCTGTACCTTCCCAGCCTTGGGTTTAGTGTCTTGCGTTGCTTCAGCAGGTGCAGATTCCTCCAAGTCTTCAGGTTTAAGGCCTTGAATTTCTTCCAGCTCATTTTTGGGTCTAAGACTTAAAGCGTCCTCTGCAATGTCTGAAATATTTGACTCCTGAAGACTCTCGGGGAATGAGCCCTGTGTCTCATCTCCAAGAGCTGATTCCATCACTCACCACCTTTGTGGAAGAAGGAAGAGTGCTCCTTGCAGGAGCAACCTGGTAATGATAGCATCAGCTCTGACATGGAAAGATTACAGATACCTGAACCCTGCTTCCAGCAGGTAATTAAACAGGAAACACACCTGTTTTAAAACAGTAATATATTTAAATAGCCACTTTAACCAATCTTTTACTCCATTCATGAGCTGTATCTATAAAAGATTAAATTTCAATTTAACTGAAAAAATTATTTTAAAAGTGACTTATGGATAAAAAATAGCACAGGGGATCATCTGAGAAGAGAGCTCTGGGAATTGCAGTGGTGATATAGAGCCAAAACTGAAGCAAATTGCTCAGGATTACTAACCTTCATCTCATTGATGCCTGTGTGCTCCAAGGCATCTTTTTAAAACTTTCACTAACCATCTCTAGAGTTCAAAATAACCACAAAATGGGCCCAGGAACAGAACTAGGAACAAACTTTGTCCAGTATGCAAGTAGCCACAAGAGCACAGTCAGAAAGGAAACTAGATATCAGGCTACATATATAAGGAAGAAATTTTTTACCATGAGGGAGGAAGAATACTGGAACAGGTTGCCAAGAAATGCAACAAGGGGTGCAGAGATGGTAGATACCCCATCCCTGGAAATACTCAAAGTCAGGATCGACAGGGATCTGATCAACTTGATCTAGTTGAGGATGCCCCTGCTTCTAGCAGAAGGGTTGGAATAGATGACATTTAAAGGTCCCTTTCAACCTAAACCATTTTATGATTCTATGAAACACTTCTCTAAACTCTGTCCAGTGTGATGGGACCCAACACAATGGGGGAGCTCTTGAGCTCAAACACAAGTAACATGAAGGAAAAGTACCCAGATGGTGTTCAATTTAGTCTTTAATGAAACATACAATACTATAAGCAGGAATTTGCTAATTAGATTTATCCAGTTTAACTAGAAGACCATGCAAGTTTCTGCTAAGGGGATTACCAATTGAAAGTAAGTGACAAAACATGTAAATTAGGAAAGAAAGGAAAGAGAAAATGGCAAAAACCTGGCTATATCTTCAATAAATTGGAAGTATTAAATTAGCAATTTCTGATCTCCTTGAATTGCAATAAAACAGATATCATTTGACTCTAGAAAAAACAGAACAAAACAAAACACCTCTGTTTTTGCCATGGCACTTAAACTAAAAGCATATGTGTAAAAAACAAGTTAAACAAATGAGTTCTCATTATAAAAATCTTATGGTAATTTGACAGTCAGTACTACCACTTATTAGTAATATTGCTAATAATGCTTGAATATTTTCCTGTAGAATTAATCAAAAGAGGAATTATCTGATGGCTTAATAAATAATGCACAGAGACTTACAGTTAGTAAAATAAAATATTGTAATTTTTTTGATTGCTTAATATGAAACAAAAAGCTAACATAGGTTTAATTTTAGTCAGCCCATGGTTATTTCTTCAGGACAACACCCATGTATCTCATTGCCTTTCACAAATAGTCCAGACAGTTACATAGCTCCCAATATTTATCAGAAATGTGAAAAAAAAAGTATGATAATTTTTTATCTCCAGGATAACTTTAAGAATCAACTTTATAAAGCAGTGGTGGCCCTTAGTAGTCTACCAGAATGGCCAGAATCTTTTGATAGAACAAAGTACAGAGCATCCCACAGGCTGAACACAACAATAATATTTGCTTAAGAAACAAAAAATCATTGCCTCCAGAATTAAATAAATACTAAGTTTATTTACAGGGGAAAAAATAATTAGTCAATATCATTATTTTGATAAGTATTTTGTGAATAGCTGTATGTTTTCAACTAAAGAAACAGACAACACAGTGTGGTATGGTGGCAGTAAAGGGAAGACTTGGAGCACAGAAACTGTGGGACAACATTTAATGCTTCATGGAGAATTGCTGTAGAGCACTGCTGAATAAAATAAAATTTTTCAATACTTTTGAATAAGCATATTTATTCATTAATCAAAAATAAATACAGAAATTTTGTATTTTCATCAGTGAATGATAGACACTTTTTGCACTACTGTTCTTAACAGAGTAGCTAGATTGTAAGTCAGACTAAAAATCAAAGACCAATGGATGAAAACATTTTAAAATGAAATAGGTCTCAAAAAGACAGATTAACAATAGCAAGTAATAGTTTACAAACCTCTGCTTCTACATCCCTCCAGTTAACAGGACAGCTGCTCACAGCCTATACAGAACTGTAACTCCAGCCATTGTGAGGCACCATCTGCTCCAAGGATACAGCAACATATCCTCTGAGATCCAGCAATGATCATTTGTGGCTATTAAGACTGCAGTTCCTCAAAATCAGAAAAATTCACACTCATTAACACAAAAGTCTGTGTGATATTTTCCTCCAACTTTTGTACTAAGGCACTATTTCAAAATCTCCAATACAGATAATTCAGACATATGTAGAAAGAATATATAAAGTCATTTGTGAAGGAAGTCAGTTGTGTCTTCAAGGCATTTTTTTTTCACCTCAAAATAATCCACTACTTACAGCCCAGATGACAACTCCAAGAGGGGAAAATGGCTATAACAAACCATGCCTCTTTAATGCTTCAATTTCTGGGCAGATAAAAATATTAAATCCTGAATGTTCCTGTCAGCTGTTCAAGCACTTAATATTTTTCTCTCCTTTCTTGCTCATTTAGCACAATGAAGAGGGTCACATTCCCCACTCACTCCATAGACACTGCAGCCCCCCACACACACGCCTTGGGCATTTGCTGACAGAGGCAATGGACAAAACACTCCTGTTTGCTTCTCAAGTTGGAGAAAAAACCAACAAAAATGTGGCATGCATTTTTCTTGGGATGAACACCCATCCACAACTTGCTCTTCACAGAGCTCACCCCCTGCTTGTGGGACACCAAAGAAATGGCATGAGAGGCCATGCTTTCCCCATGTCTACAAGGCCTACCTACCCCAAATCAACCTTCTCTTTGTCATTGCTCAAGGAAAAGACCCTCTCTTCTGGGGCCCTGAGGAAACAAAGGCTCAGGTAGGACACAAGGAGCTGCTGAGGGTTCCTGTTCCTGGAATGTGCCCTGTCCTCACTCCCTGCCTACTCATGGCTGCTGCTTCCCACCTTCTTCCCACAGGCAGCTCTGGGGGTTGCACTCCTGGTTATGGAAATTCACCCCACAGCTCACATGTTGTGAAGCCTGACCCAGTGTTGAAGAGCTTATCTCAGCATCTTGCCAAATTTAAGCATGTTCTGATTCCCTCTCATTCATCTCACAAGTTTTCTTACTCACAGACATGTGAGTAAGCGCACAGCAGGTGCGCTACTGCCTCAATAAAAACTGTTTCAATATTAAAGGATACTCAGTTGACATTTTAATCACCTGGGCTTTTTCAGATTTTTTTAAATACACTGCTTTTTCAGATTTTTTTAAATTACATAGAAGATATTTAGAACAAAAGGTTCCAAAGCCTGAAAGACTTTTTATATCTGAAGAAACGCAGAGACAAATCACAATACTAGAGATATTATGATATAATCATACAGACTGTAAGTAAAAAAAAAAAAGGAAACAAAAGGTCCAAGAAGATGTACATTTTGAACACAGCCTAATCTAATTCCCATAAATATTTTGGACAACATTGAAAGCATGTGTCAAACACATTCAAGAAAGACTATGTACCCTACTTACTGCCTGTAGCACACAGGAGATGTTCCTAAGCAAAGTTCTAAAAAGACATTTCTATGGAAACTTAAAAATAATTACACTTGGAAAAATACTGCTCTTCCAAACATACATTGCAAATGTATTTACAGTTATTTATTATTAATAGATTTACTTCGTAATTAAGCAAGGTATAGTAAAGTATATTTCCGTTTTCTCTTTTACTATAAACCTGCTAATGTTTAGGAAATTACTTTCTAATAATAGTTCCTGTTTTACTAAGTTTTATCCCCAGACCAATACCATGTCTTAAGCTGGAGAAAGAATAAAGTTTTGGATAGAATAAACAAACAGAAAAAAAGGTGACTATTTTTAGAATCCTGGGCAGCCAGTGAAGACAGGATGCAAAAGAAATAGCCAAGGTTGCCCACTGATTTCAGGTATCTAAATATCTATTAATTACAGGTGTTTATGCTTCACACTTAGAATCATAGAATCATAGAATTAGCTGGGTTGGAAGGGACCTCAGAGATCATCAAGTCCAACCCTTGACCCACCGCTGCGGTTGCAAGACCATGGCACTGAGTGCCACATCCAGTCTCTTTTTAAATGTCTCCAGGGACAGAGAATCTACCACCTCACCGGGCAGTCCATTCCATTGCCTGATCACCCTCTCCGTAAAGAAATTCTTTCTAATATCTAACTTAAATCTCCCCTGGCACAACTTAAGACTGTGTCCTATTGTATTGTTGAAAGTCGTCTGGGAAAAGAGACCAACTCCCACCTCGCTACAACCTCCTTTCAGGGAGTTGTAGAGAGTGATGAGGTCTCCCCTGAGCCTCCTCTTCTCCAGGCTGAACAGCCCCAGCTCTCTCAGCCTCTCTTCATAGGGCCTGTGCTCGAGTCCCTTCACCAGCCGGGTTGCCCTCCTTTGGACCTGCTCCAGGACCTCGATATCCTTCCTAAACTGAGGGGCCCAGAACTGGACACAGTACTCGAGGTGTGGCCTCACCAGCGCTGAGTACAGGGGCAGAATCACTTCCTTGGACCTGCTGGCCACGCTGTTCCAGATCCAGGCCAGGATGCCATTGGCCTTCTTGGCCACCTGGGCACACTGCTGGCTCATGTTCAGCTTCCTGTCAATCCAGACTCCCAGGTCCCTTTCTGCCTGGCTGCTCTCCAACCACTCTGTCCCCAGCCTGTAGCACTGCATGGGGTTGTTGTGGCCAAAGTGCAGGACCCAGCACTTGGCCTTGTTTATTTATAGTTCTGTATGTTGAACTAAGACATGACAAAACACCATTTACTAGATTGGCTTGTGTGCAGGTGAGGAGGCTTCACATTCATGTGAAGAAAAACAGTCTGCTCCTGAACCTAGTCTAATATTACTGTCTTTGAAGTGACATATGTGAAGCTTGGCTATGGTAAAGTGTTTTCCAATGGACTCTCCACTGATCTTGCTTCCTACTTTTTGCTTGTCTTTCCTGCAATAGGCTCATGGCATTGCAACTACTATTGGGAGTGATTGTTTTCTGAGGTACACATTACCCTCAGTTACTTTTCACTTTCAGAATTTTTATGCTGCAAAAATAGACTCTGTGGAAGCTTTTTTAGCTCTTTTTGGATTTAGAGCTTTTTTGGAGGGAGAGGAAAGCAAGGGAGAAATGAGACATTACATTCCAAGATGACGTAGAAATAAATAGTGAAACAAGGTGATCAATCCAGTCCTCAGAATTTAAAAAGTAGCTCACTAGCCATACTCTGCATTAAAATTCCTGTCTAAATATGAATCACAAAATTAGTAGGGAGCAAGGTATGAGGTTTTTCATTTATTTTATTGTTCTGTATCATTTATGGACTACCATTACATAATGCAAGAGCTTTAAAATAGTTGCTAAACTGATCTCTTAATCAGATGGCTGTTGTGAATTTCCAAGCTTTATACTTAAAAAGAAAATAAAGTCATTGTTCAGAAAAGCATCAAGGTTGAAAATGACAAAAAATTACGTGAATAACAGAATTAAACTCTTGATCCAGTGCTCTCTGAGGTCTGAGTTCCAAGACATCACTTTTGGGATTCTGTAAAGGACAAATGCAATTTTCATTTGCTAGAAAATTACACTTAGGGTTGCTACATGTAGACCACAGCATTATCAATAAAATAACACTCACCATGCACCATTTGAACAATGAGCTTTTTCACTGTAATGTTTCTTGGGAATTACAATATTAGATTAATGAGATGTGCAAATGTTTTATCAACTCATTCTCCAGAGCAATGAGTCACTCCTAAATGCAGAACAGCACTAAAATGAAAACCAGCTTGTGCTGCTGTATTCTACACCCCATAGGTATAGACCATATGATTTCAATAGAGTAGAACAGATGCAAAAATGTTTCATAGAAACCAGGAAGCTGCAGAGATGTAGAGAACACTGCAGCAATATGCACTGAATCTGTGCTCAATAACTAAAGAGATGTTAATAATATAAAACAGCTGCAGAAACATCAGCTGAGAAGACAGTCTGACCATCAGACAGATATAAGCAAAAGAGACCACGCACAGAAACCAACTAAAGGCAGCTAAAGGAGAAACTGGTTTCCTGATGTTCCCCCTGTGTTCAGTGCGTCTACAATTATCCTCTTCTGAAGAATAATTCACAGAAGAGGACTAATTTAGGCAATACAAATCAATTTCTGGAAGAGCTGATCTGTCTCCATAATTGTCAAATATGCACAGGAATGCTGCTAGCTGGGGTAAGAGCTCAAGTGACACTTTCAGTCTTGGCTGACACCAAGAGCATCCACTGAAAGCATACAGACTTTGCTAGGCAATAGTGAGGGTTGACTTCGTACCAGATTTCCCTTCTCTCCTAGAAAAGGAAGATAAAATCAAGAAAAAAAAAATTCTAAAACAGAATAGTACAAGTTGTATTCTATCTTTTCATGAAAATATAGACAAGCTTGCAAAGTGGATAGTAACTAATAGAGACTCTCTTAGATGGTAAGGATGTACCATATAAGGAAGAAGCAACATTTATCCAAATGCCTCAGTCACTCTCATTTATGGTGCCTGGAGACCTAACAAACAACAGACTGCCAGCAATCAGATGAAGCAGTTCTATGCAGAAACCCTACTATACTCTATACAGCAAATGGGCTGTATAAAGTATCTGTAGGCATAGTGGGACAATTTCTCTTCATTCACCCTGGGTTTCCTTCTGACACAGGCTGGGAATTATCCTTTGCATTAACTATCCTATACATTAAATTTTCATTTCTGTCTGGTTTTGGACCTACCTCATAGAGAGCACCTGCTTAACTCACAAATTCAAATTCAGTTTTTGTCGAGACACTCCTTCAAAACAAGATTCAATTTCTTCTTTTAGTAGCTGGGGACATTCTTGCCAACAAGACATGTAAACCTGTGATAGGAATATCCGGCAGGCCCAGGGAAAAAATGTTCCAGCCATTGCCCAAACTTGGGACCTCTCAGGAAGACCTTTTAGCAGGTTGGGCCTCCTTGCAAATTTGTTTTCTTCCAGGGGGACCACAATGCAGGGGTGAGGAAAACAGCAATAGTGTCTACATACACCTCTTACGCTCCAACCCTAGGGGCTTCCCACAGAGTGGGCAAAACCAGAGGGACAAAGGTGTCTAAGCTTGACAGTTTTTGGCATGATAGGGTGGGTCTTCAGCTACGGGCTATACTGTAGGTGGTACATATCCAAGCAATTACTCCTACAGTCCTCTGTGACTGAGGAGCCACACACATCACTTGACCTAAAACCAACATACCAGCAAAGGATGGATCTCCTGACTGCTGGACTGGCCACTTGGGGCCTGAGAGAAGACCTGCTGGGACACAGCATCCAGACCCTGATAGCAGGCTGAGCAGCTCCACTGCCCCAGGAAGCCATCAGAAGCAGAGTCTGGTAGCTGGCAGTGGTAGTAAATTACTTTTCAGCAGCTCCCCAGCTTGTCTGAGGGGAGTCTCCTTGCCCCGGTGGCTGGCAAACACTCTCACCAGCCAAGTGCAGAACACTGAGAAGCACTTTCCCAAGCTAGCAGAGATGGTCTTATACTCATTTCAGATTTTGGTACTGTTCTGCTTTGGGGATGTTTACATAATAAAACCAATGGTGGTTTTTGAGACAGATTCTGTTTTACTAGAAAGAGAAGGGCTATTATATTTTGGGCTCTTGAACGACTATTTAAATACTAATTTCACAGAAAAACATAATGATACTAAAGGAAGGTCCATTAGTACAAATAAGACCAAGTTAGGGTCATGTTCCATAGCTGGCAGAACCACATTAGTGAGATCTTTCAAAAAGCCTTATAAAGAGCTAGTAGAGAAAAAAATTCCTGAGTGATACTCAAAGTAAGCAGAGAGGTGAATGTTTGCCAGATTAACTGTAAGTTGCAGCTGCTTGACTTCAAGTATGTGTTCTGAAAAACCATGAATAATACCAGTCTTATAAATACAGTGAACTTTTCTAACATGAAAAATAAAGTCTTGCATGTGCTGCCAAGAAAGTCTGCCTAGAAACTTTCTGTTTAAGTTTTGTATAAGCAAGGAATAGGATTTCCCCCAAGCCCAATGTCTACCAGTCAGGCAATAAGAAGGAATTTGATGTCCAAATGGAGAATTCTTCTTTTCTGATACTTAAATTGATGAAGAACTGTAAGCCGACTGACCACAAATTTCCCAACAATAGAAAATTAAAACTACCTTGGAAACAGCAGAACTAATAATTTCATCCAACCAAGGTCTGACTCTTCTTTTATATAGCCTGATGGACCAACATAAGTGGCATGCCTAGTTAGTGTTTTACAGCACTACACAAAAATTAGGAAAAGGGAACAGATCAATGCCATCTTCTGAACAGCATGCTTCAGTCTTCAGTCAGGAGAGTGGTAAACACAGATCCAGTTCAGAGCAACCCTAAAAAGGAACCACCACAGGGACTGACCCCCTTCCCTGCTGGGGCCAAGGGCTGTTTACTTTTGTCTTCCAGAGGTAATAAAAATACAAATGAATTAAAGTTCTGCCACAATTCCAATGCCTCAGACTCTACCTGTTCCCAAGGATGAACTTTCCCCCTTCCATTTAACGAAGTAAACAATGCAGCAGTGTGTTTCATTATCATTTCATTTCTCTGTTTCCCCTGGTGATTAATAACTCAGAGCTGAATGCAAGTCATCCACAAGTGCTTCCCCACATCCACAATAAAATATCCATAGCCACAGTTATGAGCAGGAGAAAAAGTAGCAAAGATACAGATACTTCTGTGGCTTTGGGCTCCATTTACCATTTTTACTTACCAGTTCTGGAAGAATTAATAGGATGTTCTCCAAAGTAGATACAGTGTATGTATGCTGGAAAGAAGCCCTATGTTTATCTGACTCTGCTTTGTGAGAAAGCAGAGAGTGCAGCATAACAAACAGTGCATGACATCACACGTTAAAGAGACTAAAGGATTTCCTGAGTATGGGGTAAGGATTTAGCTCTGGATTGACATGATGAATCTTGCCAAGGTAGAAAGCCAATTTCTAACAGAAAAGAGAATACCAAATTAACTGCCAAATTCTGAAGTTGTTTTAAACTGGATTTCACCATATTGTATTTCAGGCATGTAATGGGGGCCAATTAAGTAAATTCAAAGTTGTATTCCAAGTAGCCAAAATTTAAAGGAAGGATAAAATGTGATACTGCTATGTACCCGAGACCGCCAGGACATTTGTCATCATATATATATATACAGATATTAATATAAAATATGTATAAATTTAATCCATACATTATTTTATATATATTTTCTACTTAAAATGTTCATGATCAAACTAGCAGTATGTAAGATTTCTAGAACCATCAGCACTTGTAAGTACACAGTTCCAACAGGTTCAGAGGGAGTCCTCAGGTTTTAGAGACAGAACTGCAGGTGCAAATTTAACGGGTTTTATTTTGTCACAGTTTCAAATCTTTTTTGGCCTGAGATGGAGGGTTTTTTTTATTTTTTTATTTTGGAATTAGCTATTGTTCAAATTAAAAGTCTTGGTAGAATAAAGTAATTATTTATTACTCCAGACTTTGAGATATGGATCTTTCAAAAAGCATGGAAAAACACATACGGAAATAGGGTGCATATAAACCACCCCAGTGTAATTATGACACATAACCACTGGCCCGAGACAATGGCAGTCTACAGATACTTGAAGGAGGTTAACCAATTGCCAGGAATAAGAGACAGAGATCTCTGAAACAGCTATCCAAAAGCTAAGCTGCAGACAATGGAGGAATTATCTCTATCTTTTCTAAATGTATTACTTCTTTCTAGAAAGCTTTGCCAAGTTTGAAGAGGGTATTAAAAAAAAACAAGCAGTGGCCTGCTAAGGTTATGAGATACCTTTTGGGTAATATAACTCCATTCTTTTTGAAAAAGGAATTTAGACTTTGATGGAATAAACAACTATTCATAAAGCCTTACACTGACCTGACAGAACCGTGAGCACTCTGTACTCACTCGCCATCTGCCAAGATGACAAGTGCTTCACAGTGTCTTAAACCTCCTGGTCAGTCCCACATCAATGAAGGCCATAACACTGACCACAAAACACGACTGCTAGTCCATCAGTTAGTTAGAAATATAGATATTAGCAATGGTTCACATATGAGCTGCACAACACTAATATGTACAAGTGTTCTTGAAGTTCAAACACTATCTATGGGAGGTAATGCCAACATTTTCTGCAAAAATGCTGACAGAACATCACAACCTTCAAGCAGTTTCTCTCCTCAAAATTTTCAGCAGTATTTTACCAAACAATGCAAGTTCAAGTTATTTTCAATTGCATGCAGTCTTTCTAAAATGAATAAATATTACATATATGCTGACCACTGTGAAAAAAAATCAAGTGTTGTGTTAAGTAGTTTTCACTTATGAGCAACTAATCAAGTAAGATTAGAAAGACCTCAAACCTTCCAACGTTCTTTCCATTAAAAAAGCAGACAGCACACCACCACTTCTTCCAGACTATCTCCAATGAATCACTGCTGCTTAACCTCAAACCAGTGCTGTCTCTTTCCTCCTTGGCTCTGTCATTTCATTCAGAGGCTTTATCTCACTACCACACTTTTATCACCACATTTATTTATTATGTGAGGCACTGACTCATTTTCTACCTTCAAAGCATAGCACAAGCATAGTTGGTCATTTCTATTAATAATGCTTTCATTTCTTTGTCACGTCTGTAACAGCATTTTAAATACTGTTCTCTTTTCTCAGATAATAACAGGAACATGAAGATTTTGCAAATTTTACCCTCTGATACCTTCAAAATGCTGATGAAGTTTGAGCAAACATTGCTTCTCCTAAGCATGGAAAATTTTATTTTAACATATTATTTTAGTGTGTTATTTAACAATACAAGAAGTTTAGAAAAACATCTTATTTCCATTTCAGTATAAATGGCAGATGATGGATTTATTGCAGCTAAGGTTGCGAAGAGATGTGTAAAACCTACTGATTTCTGATTATACTCTCTTACTAACTCTGGCAATTTCCTTGGCAATTATTTCAAGGACAAGGCTGCAATAATCTTTGAACTTTTCTTAGTATAAGCAAACGTTTCCTTGACACATTACTGTTTCCAAAAGCACTCCTAAGAAGTAAATAAGGTCAAAGAAGGTGGACAAAGAATGACTTATTTTTCAGAGAGGTGCGTATGGAATAACATGTTGTTAGAAAAGTGCTAAGGGGAGATTACTGAATATGTAATTTTCATAGTTTGCAGGAAAAATAAACTCAAATAGCCACGCCTTACTATTTCTACAGGAACAACATTGTCTGCCTTCAGATCACTCCCTCCAAAAGCAGAATCTAATAAGCAGACTTCTGAGATCCAACTGATCAACCATGACTTAAAAGCTGTATTTCTAACATACAAGACATAGCATCCTATGCTAATTCAGCATAAAAACAGAAGCCTGGTTTTCATCCCGTAACAGCCTTCCCATACTTCAGAAATATTGTCTGGTTCAGTCTGAAAACCAAGTGAAATCTCAAAAATACCATTGGAGAGGATAAGAAAAAAGATCTCAAAGGCATACAGAGATATATTTTGGGCTTTTTCACTTCACCCACCTTCCCTCTTTCAGGTCTAACTAATTTAGTTCTCTTTCAGGAATTAAAATATTATGTGATCACCACTGAAAAAATATGCACACTAATTGTGATAATGTGGATGTCACTCTGCAATTCAATACCTAGGAAAAAAGCTTTGTTGTAAATTTTTTAGAAGATTTACAGTTTATTTAGAAGTCGCAGAGCCCCAAGATTACCAATGAACCCTGTATTCTAGCAAAGAGAAGTCTGAGTGAGGTCATATATAAAAAGCAACATTAAAATCTATAGGAACTTGTATACCAGGGCTGGAAGTACTGTCTAAATACACAGCCCAAGAGAGGACAGCTCACTGCTGCAACTGCCCATAGAACTGGCAACTTTGTGAGAAACTGGACAGAAAAGGCACTTGTATATGTTGGGAAGCATCCATGTAGTGAAGTATGAAACCAAACACTTTTGAGTTCAAGCTGAAATGTGCTGGTGGGGTGTCATGAAAGACAGAATACTCAGTAGACCCCTCTGGCTAGCTGAAGGGTATCTTTCTTTTCTCCTTGAGTCCTGCCAGCTGCCAGGAGCAGCCCAGGTCCACACTGGCAGGAAATTGAAGCAGCTGCACATCATTCAACCAGTGGTTATTTTCCCTTGAAACCACTTGCATAGGACCAGACTGTTCCCTTGTTTTAGGTATTTGCTCCCTATCAAAACAATACAGCATAAATGTAAACCCTGAAAATGAATGGAATATTTAAAATTACAAAAATCACTCCAGATTTACTTTTCTGTGAAAAGAACTAAATCATTAGCTATGTTTATGGTGCATTTAATTATAAACTTGAATTTGTAAGTACTTTAAAATATCATATTTCTTTTTAAAATCCCCATATTTTAAGGCCTTGTTAAAAAAAAAAAAAAAAAAAAAAGCAATGGACTACTGCATAAAAAAGACTAAAAAAAAAAAATCCAGTCCAACTAAATAGGCCTATAAGAAAAATTTGTGAAACTACTGCATTTATCTTCATAAATTATTTTTGACAGATTTTGCATTAGATATAGTTTAATGTATGTATTTGAGCCCTTGTCCCACTGCAGATACTTAGTCTGTCTGTGCTCAGTGTAACTAGAAGACATCTATGATAGCATATAATAAGCTTTGCATCTCACCACAATGTTCAAAACTATTATTCTGAATAAGACAATGCTACACACAAGAACCAGAAACCACAGTGAATTTATTGGAAGAAGCAGGGGACAAAATAAAACAAAACACTTGATTCTCATTCAATCCTAATGCTAATTTTGGCCTTAACTCTTTACTTATGTGTACTTATTTACTGTATACTTATTTTTCTTGGATCTCCCACTGTACCCCACCCAAAAGACCAGCGAATACAGCAAGGAGGTTCTTGGAGCAGCTGTAAGGCTTTGGGATGTTCAGCTCGGGCAGGCTCTGATTAGCAAAAAAATACAAGATGGAGACTGCCAGAAAGCAACTGTCAGTCGTGAAGATATTTTGCAGAAAAGAAAGTCTAAAAACACAATGAGGTTTAAGCCTTTCTGCTCTTTCCCTATTCCATGCACTATGGTAGAATTCTCCAACTATATATTTAGGAAAGTTGCAAAGATAATGTTTTAACTCCCTCAGTTTGCCTAACTGCTTAAAACCCTCTCACTTCTCTGACCACCTGAGCAGCCAAGCCCTTCCACTGCTTCGTTCTCCTCTACTGCATGGAGGCATCCCTGTCATCTTCAGAAATCCTACATGGCTCAGGGATGCACAAGTCTGGTCTCTGGCTGTGGCATCTCCCAAGAAGCTATTTCTCTTCTCCTTGGCAGATCCAGAGGAGAAGTATGCAAGACAGCAGCAATGGGAATGCCAAAGGAGAAGGTCCAATAGCTGCCACCAGCAGGGATTCCACGTCCCACCTCAGAGCTTGCATCTTCCCTATCCTACATTTTCCTCTCACAGACCTTGCAACAGCCACCCATCATCTTAGCATGGCCAAAAGCAATGATGGCAGTCATCTCAGCACCCAGCAGATAGATACAAGTGCCATCCTCAAAATTTCCACTTCCGCTTGGAAAAGGATGCGTTGACTTCAGCTACATGCACAGTAACATCAAATATGTAATCTCATTCAAGGCTAGAAAGAGGGCTCCTGATCTTCAGCTTTTAATAAAATATTACACTTTATTTACACCTGAAGTCATTCCCCCTTGCAATTTTCCTCACAACCTGCTACAAGAAGAGTAAGCTTTACGATTTTCTGCCTGTTTGTTTTGGTTAGAGGGTGTGTAGGTTTTTTTAAACACATGGCAGCATTTTGATTTCTATTCTTAGAAATATTTGAGGCAAAAAAGGGCCCATGAAAGAACTGAAGTCCGCAAATGAACTTCCTTTCCGCCGCTTTTTCTCAGCCATCTCCCCTCCAGTCACGCGTGCCAAAATCCCATGCTTTATAGGGGCATCTGTTCTATTCTCTCCAGGCCAAAAAAGGATACTTTTCAAACTCTTACTACAGCTGAAGAAATCTATTCAATGAGCCTAATGTGATTTTTCCAAGTCTACAGAGCCTAAAGTGCAGCTCCACAACTGTCACCAGAAAGGAAAGTCCCTTTTTCCTCCCCCCAGCCACACATTTCCAATCCAGGCCTCTTCTAAAAGCTGTCCTCCTCCCACTCCCCATTAATTGTGTTTTGTTACATGACAGAGGAACCATGATATCAGCCATTAATGAAATTCTACACACACAGCTGAGATGACAAATCCTTATGAATCCCTGGGCTGCTCTCAGTGCTTCTCCCACTCTTCCTCTGTGAACTTTGTATACTTCATATGGCAAGAAATACATAAAACATAGATGCTTTCCCATACTATTTACTGCTCCTAAGGGCATTATCTAATTCTGTATCATAGCAAACAGAATCACTGAATTTGAATAAAAAATTGCTAACGCTGCTTGATATAAATATCACATCACCCTTAAACTACACTGCCTGCCTATGATTTAAGGTCACACACTGGCCTTAACAGCAATTTTCTGTGGCTCCCTCTAACACCAGCAGCACAGACATCATACTCCATGTATGTAAGGCAGCTTTATCCAAGTGCAATTTCATTTCCTTTGAAAACAATTTACAGTGAAAAACATAGGACACCACAATGCCAAATAAAACCCCATAAAATTACCATTTTAATGTGTTTCAAATACAGAAATGTTCTGGTATGTCTCATTTCTGTAAGGCTTCAAGGCAGCCACAGGCCACATGCACCACTGCCATGGCTTTCAGTGAAAGCAGCAGAATCAGACCAAAAAAAAATGAACTCCCAAAATATGCCCAGATATTAGCATCAGAAATAAAAGGTGAAAAAAATAAAGCCCAGCAGTAGGTATACATTTTCATGTATTACAATCAGAGTTTGCACAATACCTCCAAAAATCTCTGATGTTTCTTGATTTATTATGTATGCTAAATGCAAGTTTTAAAGGCTCCTTTTCTTTTATCTACAAGCCAACCATGTCTCATAATCAGAGGCACACAAAGAATGCGAGATTAATTTGCAAGTTAGTTTTTCTATTGATTAATTTATATTTTTCTGGGTAGCCAAAATTTTGATCAAACGTAGTACTCAAGAAGCAGTAATAGTGATAGCAAAGAAAAAACCCAGATTTTCAGCATAGGATCATTAGTACTGGGCATTAAGACCAATGGTAATATATGTGCACTCTCAACACCAGCTCCTTGTGGCTCAGCCTGTAAATCCATCACCTCACTGGTAGGCTGCGTGTATGAGCTGAATACATAAGCTCTTCCCCTCATGAGAAGGAAAACAAAAAATAAATCAAAGCTGAGCTCTATATCAGGAAATAAAAAAAATAATAATAAAAGAAGGCAATTAAAAGAAGAGTAAAACATTTCTGACACAGACCAGTTCTCTTGTAAACTCAAGATTAAGAGGCACGCTTAAGACCAAAACTAAGTCAATATTTGCAAATAATTTTTAGTGCAAATTTTAGTTTTATCATTCATAAAATTCAATAGGTAATTACACAGCTAGGCAAATGTCCTTAGAGGAAAGTAGAAGAATAATGAATTCCCTACATAATTATTTATAGCTGTGTTTTTCAGTGAACACAGTGTAACAGGCATCAAGCCAACATTTAAAGGAAAAAAACCACACAGATTTTTAAAACTTTAAATATTTCAGTAGGCAACTCCATAGCCTGCAGTCTATTTCACAACCTAATCTGCCTTAGCAATACATAAAAATCCCAACAATTCAGCCTGCCTATGTGATTAATCATTAGGATTTAAAATAAAACCTTGATTAAGACAGGTCCAGAAGCGCAGCCACAAAATAGGTAATGCTATCAGAACATGCAATTTGCTTAGAATAATGTTCCTGGGAAGCATCACAGTGTTGCCTGCAAAATATTTTGTCTGATCTGTATTTTGAAAAAACCCTTGGGAACAAAGTCATTACCACGCATCAGTCAAAATGGCAGCAAGCAGAGATCAGATCCAATTCAGTCTTTCATAGCTAACCCTAAGAACAAGCTGCTTATCACTCCAAAGCTCAAAAGAGATAATGAAAACTATATAACACAATGTTCCTTATCTCCCTGAAGACAATTGATTTAAGTCAGCTAAGAAGCTGACAGGTGTCCAGTGAGGTTTCTGCTTTCCAAATACACTGCTTAATTGCCAATACAACTTTAGAACACAACAGAGAGGAAAAAAATTCTTCCCTCTCCTGCTACTGAAAAGCCAAGCAGTAGCTGCTGGCAAGCGACAAGAAGGCCAAGTTGTTATTTATTTAAACTCCAAAATCATCAATAATATTCTAGAGACAAAACTAAACAAACAATTTTTTTGTAACCAACAAATAGAACATGATCCAAAACATTGTCCCAAAACCCCAGAGGTTTCACAGTGTTGCAAGAAAAAAACAGAAAGAAAAGTCTATATCAACAGATAAAATTCATTGCATAGAGGAGGTTTAGCTGGATGGAAAAGAGCATTTTTAAATGCTGGGGTTTTTTTTTACATATATTAAAATGTTCTTAATTTGGTTTAATGCTTTTTGATATATGCATTAGAAACAAGACTAGATAGATTGCTCTGCTCTATTTCAGCTCCCTGAAAAACAGATTTATGGAAAAGACCATCATGCACAGGGCTGTTTAGAGGGCATTTCATTTTCCTTATACAATGGCAGTTTTCAAGCAATTTAAATAAGCTGCTACTTTCTTCACTTTCATTCAAATAAAACTTAGTTGGCATTACTTTTAGTACTGTAGCATTTGGTATGCATTGCAGGAAACTTGCCAGGTACATATTGGAGCCAGAGGTGCACATGTCAGTAAAGAAATAGTAAAATGCAGGCACAACAAAGCTTGGTCAATTTGAGTAACAGATACTAACACCCTCCCTCTTGCAGCAACTTAACTTAAATGACAGGAGACTCTGTGGATTTGAATGGCTGAATCCTCAATCCTTGTTGCACAATACCTCCACTGCTTTCACATACATAACATTTCTTCAGCACTAAACATATTTGGGTTTTGTCCATCACCAATATATTTCTGTTAGAAGACATCCACTTCCCATTGATGCTTATGACAAGAAAATGCATGCCTTTCAGACCTCTTCCAGTTTAAGGACAGGCCAGCTAAATATGACGCAAAAGTACCTTCCAAACATTCTTCTTTATGAGGAATGTAGACAGATCTTAGCAAGAAATGTTTAGGACAATCCCAGGATTCCTTCTTGAGTGCAGAACTCAGTACTTGTAGGGATGCACATAGAAGTTGCAGGATAAAGTGAGGAGCAAATGTGAGACAAGAAGTGAGGGGGGAAAAAGTGAACTTGGGAAAAAAAAAAAAATAAAGCTGTAGGCATCATAAGAATCGCTGAAACAAGCAAGTTGTGTGTATCCCACATCTAGATCAAAACCACTGCCAAAACCCCCCACAAACCCCTTTTCAAACAAAAATAAACTTCCCAGTTTTCAGATAGCATTAAAATAACAAAAAAATGGGTACACCACTGATTCAGCTGGGTTTGGATTTATTTGTCTGCTCTGCATTCTGAAGCTTTCAATCATCTCAGGAGAAACACCAGATTCTCGGAGTCACTTTTTTCTCCCACAAATAAGTGGTTATGACAAATCAATTATGTTCATTTAACCATGCAAAACATCCTCCAAGTAAGACAGAGACAAGCAGTATGCAGAAGCAAAGTAGTTTCTGGGAAGGCCACAGCTGAGCTAGCAGAGAGCAACTGCACCCATTCTGTTTATTATCTGGGGCACTGGGCACCCCTCATCACCCTGGTGACAATTCTTCCTTAGTGCAGGAGAAAACCAAGCTATCCCAAGAGGAGAATCAGAGCAGGAAGGCCTGTTGAAGCCCAAGTTCTGAAATAACCCCTTGACAACAACTGTGAAGAGACTCCTCTCATATCTGTGACAACTCAAACAGCTCTGCCTGTATATTGCTTACTAGGAATGCTTTGTGATTAGTTTGTTTTTTAAAATTTATTTTGGACAATGTCATAAAACATGTATTTATCCATTAGCATCCCTTTATTACCTTCAGGAACAATATAATGTCAAGTGTTTTGCTTCAGTAAACTATTACATCTCTGCTTTTTCACAGAAGCCGCTTTCATCTCCCAGTCACTTCTATTACATCACTTGAGTAACTCCTAAATTTGGATTTATTTCAGGAAAATATATAAGCCTATACTGTTAAAAGCTACACTTGAGGTAGTCACACCTTATGTTCCTTTAACAGCTCTAGGAAAGATACAGACACCTTTAGACTGTAGCTCACCATCCCTGGTTCATATGTCTGTTTTTACAATCAGCCTTCCATGACAACAGAAATCTACCACAATGTAGTCTGATGATCCACCTCCCTGTGCTACATCCTCTTTGCTCTGTTCCCCTTCTTCATAGCAAGAAGAGGCACTTGAGATCAACTACAGCCTTCAATTAGGTAAATAAGAAAGGCAAAAAACTCTGTGCAGTCAGTGTAATATAAACACTCATACTCTGCTTAAAATGTTCCAGGCTGAATCCAACACCCACGTGGAGCTAAGAAAAACAGCAACACAGATTTCCTTACAAAGGTTCCTTGAAACTGCTAGATCTTGTTGCTGCTCTCAAACAGTACTTGGACTTCCTTTTCCCGAGTTTTTTTTTTAACAGGTCAAAATGTCAAAATTAACTAATTTATCGATCCAGGGTTTTCACCATTATATTGTTTACTGCCACTGAAAATCTCCCATGATCAATTAACATTTCATGCCTATGTCCAACAGACACTGAAATGTACCAGGTGACCAACTTTATCAAATCCACAGCCTATCACAAAACCTACTAACATGATCATAGCTGGACAAAATATAAGAACTTTGCAAACAGCAGATGTGTACTGATACAGCAAAACAAAAAACTTTGCAATGAAACCTCCCAAACTTCAGAACACCTCCAAAAGAGATGGTAAAGTCTGCATTTGAAAAACCATGGCTTAAATCAGCCAGGCATGAAGAAGAACTGCATTTCAGACTCTACAGAGGTGTAATCACTGTAATGATAAGGGTACTGGTAAAGGTTCCTGGTCTCCAAGTTGTTGGCAACCATAAGCACACTGAAATGCAATCTGCTTCTACAAAAGCACAGCCCTGGCAGTATGATTCTGCAGTGAAGGACCACACTGGACTACAGATACCCTTCCCTGCACTTATTTTTATCTCTGTTGGCCAGACTGAGCTGGCCTCCAAATATCTACACAGGTATGGTATTCCCATGAGGTTCCACTTGGGCCTCTCTCTTTGAGGGAGAGAGGCATAGTCACAGGTCACAGGAGTCAGTGGCACCTCTCCCTCCTTTACTGGCCTTCCAGCATCAGGGTGATGGGGGTAAACAATGCAGGGGATTTACCCTCCAACCCATGCCTTAAAATAACACTGGGATGTGGCAAGAAAGCATGCAAGTTAATGATGCCTTGCACAATACTATTTGAAGTCGGAAAACCCTCAGGACTGGTAAAGTTTTGATGCTTTCTCCCAGATGTTGCCACTTTAAGAGCCTACATCAGACTTCAGCGTCCTCTTCCAGCTTTAATCACCTGACAGCATTAGAGTAACAAAAATAATGACAACTACTATACATGGAAGTGAAAGAGAAATGAAGAAGTGTTTTTCTGCCAAGATCACAACAATAGCAACCAAATATTTGTCATTGTGCCAGCAAAGACTTCTGCTGTTTCTCAGGCTACAGTATCACTGTTTGATTTGACAATTAAAAAAATAAATAAATAATTTCTTGAGCATTAACACCAGCAAGTCCTCCAGTCTGTTAAAAGCTGAAAAAAACCATACCTGGCGTACGAAACTGTTAGAGGTAGTGTCAGAAGATGTGCTCCCGTCTGATCCTTTAAATCGGTTTTTTCTTCTTGCTCCTTTACCATAGGACTGTAAAACAAACAAACAAACAAACAAGCAAACATTAGGGGAACAGCATTAGTTTGTGTTGCACAAAAAGCTTTCAGTACAAGCATCACCAGCATCTCGCAGGCCCACAGGGATTCAGCTGATCAGCTTTGTGCCAATTAATAAAGAAGAATTCAGTAAGTAACTGATGGGACAATTTGCACCCCCACAACTAGGCTTGGTCAATTGAGCCCTGATCTTTTTGAGGTTTTTTTCACACTCAGGTTTGGGGAAGAATTTATAGACTTGTATAACTGTAGCATTATTCATCCAAGTTGCAATGATTAAACTGTTTTGCAGCTAGCTTAAATAAACAAGCTAGGAAAGCAGACTCTGAAGCAGTCTCCAGCACCTCACAGCTATGAGCCAAGTCAGCCAAGAGAACAACAAACTGCAAGAAGTGACCAATAACTTGTTGATTCTGATATAACCTTACAACTGAAGAAGAGTTTATAATAGTATTTAAAAAAAAAAAAAAAAGGATAATACACAAGTAGAAAGCAAGGCATTGTCTTTTATCTATTAGGAAACAATAAAGATGCTATGAGAAAGCAATAGCTGGCTGAAGCTAAAATTATTAAACTCCAGTTTAGCAATACAATAAATGGGCCACCTCCCCCCCAAAAAAGCTTTTTTTTTTTTTTTTTTTTTTGTAAAATGAATATGGACTATCCATAATTGTCATATTACAAATTTTAGAAAACATGAAATAATTAAAAACTATGATATTTGAAGTCACTTTTTGTGGTGACTGTAAACAAGACCACCTCGGAGCCTTCCCAGGGACAACCCTCCCAGGTAGAGAACAGATAGTTCTGCACAACTACATCAACAGCCCTTTCTATCTAGTCACATTGCTTAAACTCATCTAAACTTACATCAAAATCATGTCTTGACTACTTCAAACATTATTTTCCTTAAGGTTGATGAATACATTTTTTTTCCTCACTCATCATACTGCTGTAAAGGTCATTTTACTAATCCATCTTTCTGGATCATGTCTTTTGTATTTAAATACCTCCCACAGTTTCCTACAATAAACAAGGTCTTCGTCTTCATTTTCAAGGTCTGCCTTGGCCTATTTCCAGTCTTAGCTCTCATCTTACATTTAGAACTGAACTTTCAAGTTCCACAATAACTCAGGGAAAA
Source organism: Heliangelus exortis (assembly GCF_036169615.1). Lineage (NCBI taxonomy): Eukaryota > Metazoa > Chordata > Aves > Apodiformes > Trochilidae > Heliangelus > Heliangelus exortis. The sequence goes on from NC_092423.1 coordinate 20,570,517, forward strand.
AAAAAAAAAAAAAAAAAAAGCAACAAAGAAACCAACAGAAAAACAACACAAAACCAAACACCAGCCTCCATCACCTACACGCTACATTTTCAGAGAGTAACTTCATCCTCCCCCATACTATCTCTTACAATCCTTCTTTCAAGAATAAAAATTACTTCATAGAAATCTCATTGTTCTCTTTGAAATATACAACAAAAAGCTCTCTTGATAATATGGTACTAGTGTGCTAGAATTCAAAATTTTACATTAATAAATTATATTATTTATCCACTATTATTTCCTAGGATTACAAGTCCATGCATCTGCATCTCACTGTTGACTTTTTTCCATAACCTGCTGTTATTCCTGGATTTAAGGACAGTGAGAAAATTATGATCAGCATACTAGAGAATGGGGCTGTGCATGTGTTAAAACACAAGACACCCAACAACCTGGTCCTGATACAGCAAACCCTGGGATAAAACTGCCCGAGTGCATAAGGCATGTCCTTCTCTGGCCTTGGACAATCTTCAAAGCACCACGCTAAGCTTTGGGCCTGTGTCCCATCAGTTCTCATGGGAGGGAAGGATGGAGGCAGGAGGCATACTTTAAATATCATACTGGCAGATTTTTTAGGTGGTGACTTAAAAATCTGAGCTGTAGCTCTTAGCACTAGCGTATACAATAAGTATGGTAAACCTGCAGTCTAAGTGTAATTGAGGAGGCAGAAAGTCATTACTAACATTTTCAAATTGATAAATCCAGGTAACTTGCCACCATGAGATGCAAGAGAATTATCTCAGGCTCTATCTGGACCATAAGTGTTGATTTTGGACAAGTTTGGAACACTGCTTGAAATGTAAGATTATATCAATCTTCTAGAAAGACTGACTCAAGTTACAATATACCTGTCAGCCTGACACTGATTCTCAGCAAAAATAATTTAATTTCAGTTATGTCATCAAGCTAAGAATGACTTATGGGAAAATAGAATTATACTGCCCAAAAATAGAGATTTGTGGGAAAAATATTTGCTGAACGCATATGATTTCTGCAAAACTGTAAAAGTAGTTGTGTAAGAAGTCTCTGAAAGGTACACGAATCACTACCACATATATTGGTTAGGTAAGAACTATGTAAAAATCAGCATGTTACACATTATGGACATGATACAGACAGTCCTATCAGAACCACATTTTTCCACCTAGTATAATATAATATAATATAATATAATATAATATAATATAATATAATATAATATTCCACTGAATATAATATGATATAATATAATGGTACCTATAAAAAGTGTCTTTGACATCAGTGGTATTTAAATACAGGAACATTTAAACCAATTTTTCCTGATAATTATTGTTTGTGTTGAGGTAACTGACCACCCACTAACACTTTGACTCTGTTTTCTCAAATTTTTGTGAAATAAGATTGAATGTACTTACAAAAAATAAAGAATTCATAACATTCATATAGCAACTCAAGATAAAAACTATCAACATAAAGACCACATTATCTAGGCAATTTAATAAACAAGGTACAGTTTAGTATTGTACCATTCCCAAGGAGATATTAAAAAAACCTCCAGATATTCTCTTTCACCCGCACATTTTCCATATCTATACTCTTTTTCTACAATATTTATTTTATTTGCAGAATCATAGTGTTTAGTTTCATAATGCAAAAAATTACTACAAAGGCAAAAGACAGACTGTGTCTACAATGAGGATAACCAAGCAAGAGCAGAATAAAAATGCAATACAAGCACAGATAAAACGCACACCTCTACCTGCATAACAACAAATAAAAACATTTCTTTTGGGCAAGATGCAGCTATTGCAGCTCAGGCTGAAACTCACCTTGATCTTTCAGTTTGGATTTTTTTTATGTGTGTAAAGCAGCACACACTTTTTTTTCCTGGTCCTATGTAAGTGGAAACTATCCAAGAGCACAAACTAAATACTGACTTTAAACACACAAAAAACAGCTGATAAAATGGCAAACCATTATTACACAGCATAGGGAAAGCCAGTTTTACAGAATCTTCTATGCATAGAACTATTCTGAATCAGAGGAAAGGGGGACAATTTTGGCACATGGAAAAAGCCGGATTTGATAACTTCTTTTCATTATTTTAAAGGATTCTAATCTGGGATTACATTTGTCTTCCAGGCCTTACAAGCTTATTCCCACAGTCAGAAATGCCTGAAACTTTCATCTAAAATGAGATAAATCTTCCATAAACAAAACAGATTCTTACATATTTTAAAAAATTATTAACTATCTCTGTCACGTGAAGAATCATGAATACTCGTGTCATATTCATTATGGTTTGCTTCTTTGATTGTAATTTTTTCATTAGAGCTTAATGAGACAAAAAGACCCCTGTACAAAACAAGAATAATCAACCAGTTACTTTCAGTTCTGGGGGGGAAAAAAAGAGATTTTTATTTTAACAATGAACCTAATGTGTTACTGTGATTTTCATATTAAAATTAGCTGCCTTATCTCTGTTCTGTGCAGCAGTTGGCTGCAATTAGGTAGCTAAAAATAAAGGGCTGAATCATGATGTGAGGACATTGGCCAGTGAAAGCAGCAACATGGGGCAGTCACTCTTAACCTATTCAGTAGCTGTACCTAACAGAACAGCCACAGGGGACCAAATGTCTCTGCACCCCAGTATGTGGTAACCAACAGTAACAACCTCAAAACCCAACAGGGCCGGCTGCCTCCAGCAGACTCTCACTCACCCCAGCTAATGTTAATACAACCCACTGGAGCCCTGCAAACCAGCCTGTTTATATAAAAAGTTTGCTGACAGGAACATTCTTGTTGGATTTCAACAGAATATCTTACACAAGTGAAGTTATGTATATATGTGAGTGTTTACAAGATCAAAACTGTAGCTTGGTTTATTAGTCAGATGTGTGAAGTTCTTTTAAAATTGGCCAAGTTGCCAGAGACAAGAAACACAACACACGCATTTATGCTCTACAGCTTCTTAAAATACCTGGCAGACAATGTGAATCCTTAAATAAACCCAAAAATACCCTACCAAAGTAATCTTGTAAAAAACATTTCAACGACAAAGTCTTAATAAAGCAAAGAAAGAATCTGCTTTCCAACTCTGATGTGAAAGTACATTGTGCAACATTTGTTCTATCCCTGTAACCAATGAAATATGGGAATCATAAAGAATCAGAAACGTGCATAGAAGTTTCTTGATAATTAACAGTTTCATATACAATTATATGAAACTTGTTGATGCAAACAGATGAGATCAACATTGCTCAGTGAAACCTTTTAATTTTAATGTTTTTTTTCAACACATGTAAATCATGCATCAGTAATATTTAATCCTCCAACACACATGAAAGGCAGAAGGCATGGTTTATCCCCATGTGCAAAATACTATCATCTGAAAGAGGAAATATAGAACACTTAAAATTACCAACTATCTACAAACAGGGAACTGATCTGCAGTGAGCCTTAAAATGCCCTTTACCAGTAACCACTCCAGTAGTGCTATATATCAGTGCACCAGTGAGGACTATACAAAGGGTGAGCCTACATCTTTACTAGAGATAAAACAGCACCAGTCATTGAGACCAATGGCAGGTGGCAAAGATAAACCCTTAAAAAATAGCCACTGGTTTCATTCAAAGTATGAAGGAAAGCTGCAGAAGATTTATGCAGTAGGGTCACTGAGGTCAAGTCAGGTCTCAAAACAGATATAAGAAAGGAACTGCTGAGAACAAAAACAGAAAATAAAAATTCAGAGCTAGAATGAAGCTCAGTATATCTCAGGTGAGCAAATGACCAATTACAAAGATCAAAAGAATATCTAAAAGTAAAGAGTGACCCCCTGAAGGATTCAAGAATTGCTAGTAAAAATCAGAAATGAAAGAGTACATTAAGCATTTTTCCTTCCCATGCAGAAGCTTTAAAATATATTTTAAAATGCCCATGTCCCAGACAAAGAATGACACACTCAGGACTGTGCAGAACACGCACATCCAGCTCCAGTCATCCCTTTGAACAATAAGCCATTACCACTTTAATTAATTCCTTACAAAAAGAAAACAGAATGTTCCTGTAGCTCAGAGTTCCTGAGTCTTGTCTGGTCAATATCCAGAGTTACCACCACTCTGAAACAATCCCCTCCAGCTACTGGGTGGTTTAGTCTCCAGCATCAGCTGCGTAATTGCACACCCCCACACCTGCCTTCAAACACCACAAACATAAAAAAGACATAGCACTATATCCTGCCTTGTCTCTGTCTCAGAACCAGGGCTTCAGGTCATCCTACACAGTCTACATCAGGGCAGTCCTGTGACAGGTGCTCAGTCTTGTAACATCTTCATGACAGAAGTTGCCTGAAGAGGACAGACTCTTCAGAGAAGAATCCCAAAGTTAGGTCTCAAAACTCGTACTTCTTCAAACAACATTTGCTATCATGACACTTTTCAGAAAAGACAAGGCTTACCTTCAGGAATCCTATCAAACTGAGGATCTCCATATACCATCGTTGAGTTCATGCAAGCTACAGTGCTAAGTCCATTCCACAGTCATTTTGTAAAATCCTACACTTACAGCAAAATAATCTATCCATACAAACAAGCAAAATGCTCATCAAATTATTTATTTATCTGAACTTGCGCACATAATTAAAAAATAAGTATTGAGCAGACACTTCATGTCCCTTATAAAAAGGAAATACTAACTGCTGGTCTATGATAAAGTCTTGACAATACTGCAGCTAGAAATAGCCCATTTCTCACCAGTTCCCTGGGCTCTCACCGCAGCCTCAGACCAGGTCACCTGGCAGTTTCCACACGCCAGACAAGCAGCGGGGGACTTGGCCTGCTCTCCTTCTGCCCAGCACGTTGGGAACCCACCTCAGTGCAAAATTTTTTGCTAACTCCCCGTAAGAGCAGTGATGAAGATGTCTGCTCACACCCAGCAGAACTGGAGTTTGCAACAGCAGAAGGTGCAGAAGTTCATGCCCAGGAAGCTGTGCCTCCTGCACACTTTCAAGATTGGCAACTGCAGACAGAGGCCACGTGTCTGTTCTTCCCCACCTGCTCTCCATGGATTCCTGTATTTCTCTTACACAAGTAAACAGAATCAGATATATGACTCTATGATGGAAGACATTTGCAGGGAGCATCAGCCAACTATGGGGAGCTTCCCTCTGGTAAGGATCTGCTGCTGTGCTGACGGAAAATAAGGCAAGCCCTTTGAGGGCCGGGAGGCTGATTTGAGTTGCTTTGTGTTATTTTAAAATTCTTCTATCCTGGCATGGAAAGTACTGAATAAAAGAAATAGGAGAAAAGTAACTGAGACTCCAGAGAAGCCAACCTCAGAAGAGTACAGGAACTTTTTTGAAATTATAAACCTAGAGACAAAACAAGACAAAAAGACAGATCACCTCTAGAAGAGGGTTACCAGATACACAAAGAAGTTGGCTGAATTGTTTCAGAGGGATTCTGATTCTAGGAAAATATATGTAAAAAAATCATATGTCTCTGGAAAAGATGAGCATGCAAGATCCTCTATTACTGAGAGAGTTCAGAACGATGCAAAACAAACCTGAAGAGCAGAGGAGAATCATGAGACAAGTAACAGCTGAAACCTGAAGGGCTTCCTTCAGTGAAGGACTACCAAAATTTACTTTTGTCACTAAGGAGTACAAAACTGAAAGGAGATTTCCACAGCAGAGGAGAAAACACTACCTCTTGATGAGGACCATGAGAAAGTCAAATGAATGGAGTTGGATTTCATCTCTTCATTTGTATATACTCTACTGAGCTGCTGCCACATTGGATCTGACGTCTAGGGGTGCTACCAGAAGAGTGTAACACCTTCCATGATTCTGTAATAAACAGTTATTCTTATTTTTCAAGTAACCAAAAGGATGTCAATTTTGTTTGTTTATCACTTTCAGTACTGGGAAATACCTCGTTGCAAAACATTTGTTTGACAAATAGGTAACACAGTAGGAATTGTGATGTAACAGCTCAGCTGAAAGAGAGCAGCATAGGGCAGTGCAATTAATCTGCTGAGAATAAATCTGTCTGTTCTTTCTCTTCCATATTTCCGCAAGACAGGTAGTGAAGGGAAGGTTCTACACTCTAGGCAACCTGATCTAGCTGAGGGTATCCCTGGGTGGCTTGGTCTAGATGATCTTTAGAGTTCCTTCCAACCCAAATTATTCTGTGATTCCATGATTCTATGCAACTGAGAAGACAGCTGGAGACCTAGGAAGGACAACAGTCAGACAACTAAGCTGATATTCTGGATTCACCACATTGTTAGTCTAAAATTCACAATAACATAAATTGCACTCAAGACAGAAGGAAAACTGAACAGGCCTTTCCATAACCCAATGCTTGCTGTTTACCTTCAGCAATGCAGCCTGAGCAGCTGGACCCAAGCACTCCTGGGACCATTAAGCCTTAAGACTTGGAAGGGTAAAGCACTTACCAGTACCAGGGCAGAGGAAATTTAAATGCAAGTGAAACAGCTGAAGAAAACAATCAAGGAGAGAACTGTTTTCATTTAGAATGTGTCAGGTTGTTAGGATCTGCACTGACAGGTGATGCATAAGGCAGAAGAAAGAACGGAAGAAAAATAATAGTGTAGAATTTGGGAAGAATTCATCCTAGGTAAGATACCTTCTCTCTTTATAATGTAGTTACTACTTGCTTGATAGAATGTTTCGTTATATTTTTTTTTAAACACCTCAGATAATCTACTGATGTGATTTGCTATGACTGTTCCCATCACAGAACACAGGAAGCTTTATGATGAGAAAATAGCAATAGAAATTTAATCTAATGATTTCTAGGGACTAAGGGACTTTGAAGTAGGATGAGAAAAAAATTACCTGGGAGGGAAGGAGGAAAAAGTAGAGAGGCCAAGAGTAACCATGAAAGGCATTAATATTCTATGCTATAATATATTATAAAAAATCACCACAGCATCTTAATTAAAACTATTAAATTGAATATGCTACTAATTCAGCTTTCTAGACTTATGAGGTTCTCGAAATAAAAAATTTAAAAGAGAACTGGAGGTGATGTTTTAAAAAAGAGACAATGATCATCAAGCATGGATGCATTTGAACAGAGTTTACTTGTTTAACTATTTCAGGAAAACAAAAGCTGATTTTTTTCACAAAAGGGCCACACCTAAAACTACCCCTTTGCACTGGCATACACCTGGACATTGTGAATCACTCCCCAGTGTAACTGTTAGCATGTGCATTCATCTGGAAAAAGCCAGACATCTGAAAATATATTCTAACCTCGTCTGCACTAGGATCACAGTAAATTCCTAGAACAAAACATCAAAACCTTCTGCTGTAGGTTATAACTGTCAAGATAACACCTAACAAGATTTTATTTTGTTTGCAGAACTTGTTAGGAAAATTATGAAAATAAGAAATAGATTTTACATGAGGCTGTCTAGGAATACTTAACATCTTTGACTACCTTGTAAAAGTAATTACTTTCAGAGTGTTACCTACACTCACTCCTCTGCCAAGTGGTGACAAGTTTGGCCAGAATGGGTAGACAGGACTGATCCCAGATATCTTTCATGACATACAGACAGGTTAAAAAAAATCCTTAGCTTTGCAAAAGTAAAAATCTTGTGTAAGAAAAATTATGAGGCTTGTTACATCTCTACAAAGGCTCTTGAAATATATTTTGCTAAATCATAATTCCCAGAAGTAGTACTTCAGAGAGAATACTTTTAGGAGAGTGATATCACTCCATAAGCTCGCATGTTGTTGGGTTTTTTGGTTTTTTTTTCTTTTCCTGATGCATTACTTGGCATGAAATGTTTCCAAGACTGATACTCAAGTACCTTAGTGGAAAAGATAGCAGTGGGCATAACTGAAGTACCTGTAGGCAATCTACTTGACGATTCACATGTTCTCATTAAACCTCTCCTCACTGTAGGTTCTAAAGCAGAAAGATCTTACAACATTGATTTTTCTGGAAATCATGATGTAAATGGAGCAAAAATTCAAATCAGAGTAATTGTTTCTCAATGCAGTGATTTCTAAGGAATTAGCTAACATTATTATTCAGACAAAGGGCTCTATTGCTTCCAAATTCTTATTTCTTCAACACCAAAGGTTTATGTATGACTAGAATATGTATTTATGGAGAAGGTATGAACCTTCTTTTGCCTGGTGGGTTTTGTTCTGAAAACTGGAAAATATACCCTGAATGAAAAAGCTGCATTATTGCTGTCTTTAAAAGCAGATCTTTTTGGATGCGAGTGTTCAGAAATCAATTCTATAAAACAGAATATAAGTACTTTACCTGAAGCATAAATAATGTAGGTGTTTTAACAAACTATCCTTCCTCTCTAAATGCACATTCTTTATACTTATTTTAAAAGGAAGGATGAGAATCAATTTTATAATCAGTATTTGACATTTATCCACAGCAGAGAGGCACCATATGATTTGACAGTTGCTGATTCTGTGCTTAGGGCTGAAAAGACATGTAAAAGGGAGGAGGGGGGGGATTTGTAGGTCAGAAATTAGTTCCTTTGCCACCACTTCTGGAGAAACTGGCAAAGCATATGGTCCTACTGAAATGTCTGTTCTGCTCTTGGAGGCTGCAGTCAAATTCACATCCAAAGAGACACTTTTTCTTTTTTAGCTTAACCTAGTCTCTGCTTCAGTGTCTGGATTTTTTCCTGCTGTCACTGGTCCCCAGAAAGTAAAGATCAATTAGTGGGTCTCTTGACAGACAGCATTTTCCTCTGGCAATTGAGCACTTCTGTGATGAAACTGGACCATCTTCTCAAAGAAAACAAAGTATGAGACTTCTCAAAGAAAATAAAGCATGAGATAGCTTTGGCAGAAGCAACAAAAACTGCCACCCCCAAAAGGAAAAAAAATCTGTCCTAACAAGAGCAAGCATGTTTGTAATTTAAAATGCACGCATGAGATTTTACCATCTTTTTACTGGGCTTTAAAATAGCACCATACATCTCTGTAGCCAACTATTGCAAACTCGAACATATTATGCAACACTGATATATTAAACAGAAACCACCTTTCAAAATATGACATCTTTACCAACTGTACACACATCCGTAGTCTGCTTCTCTTTTTTCATCCATCCACCTGAACGGAGCGCACATGGACCGAGTTGTTAAAATTTCAGAGATTACTGTACAACGACCTTCTGCATGGTGACTGAGTAGCTTAAATCTGCAGTGGGCTCAACACCTTCAGCCTCCCCCAAATTCCTGCTCAACACCGAGCATGAATCGCCTTCCCCCATCAACACAGACTGTTACCAGCCTGTGTAACAGACGAAGAAGATTTCAGAAGTGCGTGGCAAGCATCAGGTACAGATACAACAGGTTACTGGAGCAGAGAAAAATAGCTGTAACCTGTGAGTAAGGCATGGAAGAGCACCATAACAGCTATTACAGTTATTACTTGCATATCCACCCTCCTGATAACCTCAAGGTTCTTCTGATTTGCGAAGCTTTTGTGGCACAGAGCATGCCACTGTACGTGTTCATTAAACGGCATTTGAGGGTGGGGGCGAGAACAGGGTTTTCGGGCGTCTCCGGAGAGCCTTCAAACTTTTCTGACGGCAAGGAGCCGAAGTTGAAGGACCGGGGAGCCCCGCCGCTCCCCTCCCCGCCTCTCCCAGCCTGACGCCCGCAGCCTCAGCGCGAAACCCTCCGAGCCCGGCTCGGCCCCGCCGACCCCCGCCCGGTTCCGCTCGCCGCCGCAGCCCCTTCGGTACCTGCGCTGCCGCCGAGGCGGGCAGGGGGTTCTCCAGCAGCTCCATCTGCACCTCCTGCGCCGGGCTGGGAGGCGATTTGGACATGTCACTCTGGACCATTGGCGAGCAGAGCGGGCGGCTGGGCAGAGCCGTGCCGAGCCTTGCCGAGCCGAGCCGGGGCTGCGGGGCTCCCCTCAGCGCCCGGCCATGCCGGGAGAGGGGGTGAAGAGGGGGTCGCGGGTGGCAGCGCGGCCCTGCCTGCTGCCGGCGGGGAGCTCGCAGCCCAGCCCGGTGCCGGGGGACGGGGCACCGCCACCGCCGGGCTCGGGGGGAGGGCAGGGGGGCGGCGCGTTGGGAAGAGGGAAAGTGACAACCAGCATCTCCCCTCCCGGCAGCTACCGGGCGACGGGAGCGGGGCGGTGCCTGTCGCCCCGCCGGGCGAGGCGGGTGGGGCCAGACGGAAAGTTAGGGCTGAGGACTGGGGGGGGTCGGGCTCTGCTTTTCCCCCTACTCAGCCTGGCTGAGGGAGGGGGGTGTCTCTCGGTGGGCGGGCGGCGGGCGGGTGGGGACACCCACTCTTCCCTCAGTCCGGTTGATGTCGGGAGGGTCTCGCACCCCTGCAGCCAGGTGACCCCCTAGAGGATATTTCTTTTTATTTGGCATCCTACAGGAAGCTTTGAAAAGACTTTGTTCAAAAACTGAGCAGGGAAAATCGCCCTGCACCCCTGCGATGGTCTATCGTTCATTTCCTGGAAGCAAAATCTAACATCACGACTGTCCTGACAGAGAATAAACCCTCTGATCACAAAAGTACACGATGGAGTGATTCTTGTAGTACGAGAAGGTTCTGTAGGGGACGAGTTGTTACCTGTAGGCGTCCTCTTTGGGTAGGACGTCGCTGCACTCTGCTTCACTAGAGGGAAACTTCTATTTTCACTATCAGCGTGCAATTTGTTCGTGCAATCTCTTATCAGTTGACAGTAAACGGTGAAAAATGAGTATGGAAACTCTGAGTGACCTAATGTCAAATACTTAAAATCACAGCCATCAGTAAGAGCAGTATAATAGTCACATACAGGAAAAGAAGCCAGCAAACCAAAACCAGCAAAAAAGCCAGTTCAGTTTCAATAAGTACTCTCAAGCTTCCCCCCAGTTGAGTGGTTGATTTATCACATCTTACATTACAGCTAATAAGTTTCCTTTCTGTATTAGCAAACCACTATGGATTTTTTCATATGAATAGTGAAAAATCTCCTGCAGGAGGTACTCGGTTTTTGCTAAGGAGTTGGATTTCTCTGCAAATGGAAGTACTCTGAGATTTTAACAAGCTCAAGAATTTTATCATGTCCTAGAAGTTTGATATTTCATTTTGAAAAGCAGTCATAGTACTCTTCGAAAATAATTTATAGATTTTTTTGTTTTTTTTTGAAGATGTTATCTGTGACAATACAGAGTCCTGATTTTAAGTGAAAAGAAGGTCTTGTACATGGTTTGCATTTCATTCAAATTGTTCCGTAGAGATGCTTAATAGTCTTGAAACTATAAAGATACTAGAGCCTGGACTGCTTCCAGATATTCTCTCAGTGGCTATAATGGCTATAACGAAAAGACATTTTTCTCTCAACACATTTGCTGGGAAGTGCAAACTCCATCTTCTAATACAGGCCTTAAATAAGTTATTTCTCATTTTCAAATTAGATTGTTTTAATGGATTTACTTTTCCTGACCATTATAATAATTAAGGAAGGATAATACATAAATAAAGATTTACTAAAGAACCAAAGCATAATATTCTTGTTAATGACTGCTAAGTGGGGTGTTGTTATTGAAAGATGTTGGCTTTGGCTTCTAACAGCTTTATGGCTTTAGAACCATTTGTCGTACTGCTTCAGACCATTCTCTATGGAAAGCACCTGGTCCACTACAATTCAGTATATTTACCTGGTAAATTTTCAGGCAAGCCTCAGAGACAGCCTATTCTCTCTCTCATGCAGTAGTTCTTCATATGGGCCTCTAGATTTTTTACTTATAAATAGTGTAAAAATAACATAGCATTTTCTTTCAAGTATACTATTTTTCTTTAATAGTAGTAGAGATCATTTTGAAAACATTACAGTTTCTAAAATCATAAATAGTATATCTGTGTTGAAAGGATATTTCTATGCCCTCATAAATTAGAGCTTGAATAAATTAAGTTCATTTTTTGTTTACTAAGTCTTATATATTCTATGATTACTTTGTCTTTCTTTTCTTCCCTTTATGAAAAGATAAAGGTAATGATTTTGCATGTTTATATACACACATACAAGGGCTGTAGAAAGCAAGAACTCAGGAAAGAAGTTTTCAAGGCACAAATAAACAAAAGAGAACACACTGACTTAAAAAAATAATTAAAAATAAATAGTTTTGTTGTACAGTTTTCCCTGGAGAAAATCCCCAGCAAACACCACACACATTAATCAAATCCAAATTTCTAGTAAGTTTATTTCATTTTTCTTCCTGAGGAAAAGTGTTCTACCTAATTGTTCTTAAGTAGCAATTATCTTTTATTACCTTGATGTAATGAGTGTCCAGAAGATTAGCTTCAAAAAAAAATTATAAGTATCTTACTCGGTTTCACTCCTTTTGTTTAGCAGTTGACAGAGTTCTCTAACCTTGAAATGTGCAGAGAAAATCCTTCAGCTGAACACATTCACATAAAGTCATCTCCCTGCATGCTGTTTTTGGCCACATCTGCTCCAGGATAAGGGTCAATGTGTAAAAACAATATGCAGAGATTCCAAAGTGCTCGTTCTTTCTCAAGGGGAAAGCAACCTGCTATTCCTAACCATTTCTCAGCAGAAAAATATACTCTGCTGGGGTTTTTTATTTACACTTTTATCTGCAATGGAGAGGTGTTTTACATGCTTCTTTGGATTTTTCTAAACCTGTAAATGTTAGCAGACCAAAATAAAAACAAGATGTTCTATTTGTTGGTTTTTTGTGGGTTGTTTTTTACTTTTTGTTGGTGGTGGTAGTGTTTGGGGTTTTTGTGTTGTTTTATTTTTTTAAAAACAACAGCAAATACCTTAGGCTAACAGATAAACTAACTTGATTTGGTTGAAAAAAAAATAGCTTTTTTTTTGTTGCATGAGAGATTCTATTGTCTTCTCAAGCAAGCACCACTGTATTACTTTGCATGTGATGCTTTGCTGATATTTGTGCAAATGCATCTAAAAGCTAGAAGCATGGGCCAAAGGGGGATAATTAAAAGCTTGCATAAATAGATGCTGGTGAGCTTACAATGACTCTTATGAAACTACTGAAATGCTTCTCATTGACCATATGTTTAAAGCCCCAATAAAGTGAATTTCTTTGGAAACATCAGTTAGAAAGCAGTGCTGACCATCTATTTCTCTGTGCCACCTCCTGCTTAAAATGCATTGTAGTTAGAAATTCATTATTATGAAAACAAGAATTCACTCTGTTACCTGGATTTAATATCCCAGAACAGACACAGTTCATCTTTTCCAGTGATAAACTGCAGGCTGGCTGCCACAAGTGCAAACTAAAGATATTCCACTTATTTTCCTACTTTATCTTTCACACCACAAGTCTGAACAAAACCACTCTAGACAGACTCAATTACGAATCTATTATCAGTCTGTATCAGAGCACAAGGCTGCCTGTCTGGATTTAATAAACTTATCCTTTCTTCCAGTTCATGTTTATTATGCTTTAGTCTTTAGGATATAGGTGCCATGCAGAAAAACTTTGATTAATATTATTAAATAACAATTCAGGGAGGAGACAGGATTGGAAGGAGCAAGGTTTCAACATGATTCAAGATAGGGGCAAGATGCAAACACTGGCAAAAATACTCCTATTGCACAGGAAGGCTCCCAATACATGCAGAAGACGTAACACCTCCTAAGCACGTATTTTCAGCCTTTTGCAAAGTGTGACCAAAAAAGGCACACTGCCACTCCCAAGCAGTTCACTTTGTGAGAGGCAATTTTGTTGTCAATGTATACAAAGTTCATGTTTGATAAAGCACTTCTGCAGAAATTGCAGGTTTCAGCTGATGTTTTCTGTTCTTCTCTTTGCCTTCCTGTCATAACTGAGACCACATATCTCCTTTTGCATCCCTAGTCCTTACCAACTACGGTATTCCTATTTATAGCATTATTGCTCTCTTATTATTAAATACTTGAATCACAAGAGCACAAAAAGGCTTTATAGCACTCTCACCCACAAATATGCTCAGTCCATGAGTTACTGACATGGGAGACAGCTTTTAGTAGAACGTGGGGCCCGTGTCCAAGGATGGCATCTGAGCTTTTCTCAGCTCCTTGACGTTCTCTTTTCCTCCACTCTTCATTAAACATTATGCTCAACTTGGACTTTTCTGGTTTAGGGGAGGAATATCACAATCACTTCTTCGTGGCACTGAAGCAAAGCTTTGTTCACATTAAATGATGTAAGAAAAAACAATGACAACCTCTAATCTGGATGCGCATTGCAAAAGCATCACCCTGGTTGACAGTTAACTCGTTGTTGCCAAGGTTATATGCTGAAGAGTTTACAGATTCTTTTCCAATTTACACATGCACAGATCTGAAGCACAGATCACTGATGACACATCTCCACAGTACCATCAAGTCGATTTTAACAGCCTGCATTTGCCAGAAGGCATTTCCCTCCCTTCTCACCTTAGCTGCACCAACCTGCACCTCCTTTGCACATCCTTGTGATAAGGGATTCCATTCAAGAATTGAGGAAAATGTAGCAGAATATTAATTACCTTTCCATAGGGTTAATTCTCTGCTGCTATATCTCCATGAGCCATTTTACCATGAAATCTTCTAAGTGCAGCTGCCGGGGTGAAAGGGGAAGAAGAGGACAGCAGGAATACACAGCTTAGAGAAGGGATGCAGGTGTTCCTTCCTGGCAGCACACCAGACCTTAGTTTGGCTTAGCTATAAACACCAAACTTCAACCGGGGTAAGTTTTGAAAATGCTGCTGCAGAATAACATTGATTTGGCTTCTGAAAAGTAATTTTTGGTAAGTACTTTGAGTTTATGCAACAGAAGGAGGATGAGGAAAGGCAAGTCTTCAGGCTTTGTTTGTTCTTTTTTCTCCCTTACTGCTAAGAATTTTTTACTCAACCCTCTCGCCAGTCTTTACCAAAATTAAAGCTCTCATTTTGCAAGAAAGCAATTTTTGATAAAGCTTGAACAACTTTCAAGTTTTGTAAAAGTGATTCTTATAAATAAGATATCATCAGTCACATTAATACTGTGATGCAAATTCTGTATTAGCCACAGTCAATTATTTTCCATCAAAGCCATTTTATCTATTTTCAGAATAAAATTTTGAGAGAAATATTCAGCCCCTTTAGACATGAAACAGTGCCTAAAACTTCACCAATTTCCCCTCTGATTCTCTGCTGCCTTTGTATTAATATAACTGTCCCTAAAATGTCCTTCAAAAACCTAAGAGCCAAGTTTGTGCTGAGATGACAGATTTCCATTGTAATGTCACACTGGAATGCCACATGAATTCTGTAGGAAAAAAATGCCAGAAGCCTAATATAAACATTTTGTTTCTAGTCCTGTGCAAAGAAAACCGTGAGGTGCATCGATCAGAATTACTCTGCATTTTGTAGCTAAATATGTACTTCCACATTATTTTGAAACCATGTATTTTAAAATACATTTTCAAGCACTTTCTATGTCTTGTTTCTCAAATCCGGATGGTTTCTTTATGTCATTAGATGCTAAGAAAACAAATTTCCCTTCAGTTTTGTCCTGGTATATTTTGTAAGAAAACCACCTTTAAATAGACCCGTTTTTTTGGGTTTTATTTGAAGGATGGAATTATACCAATAAATCTAATAGGAAAAGATCAACATTTTAAATGGTGCATCTATTAAAAGCTGACAGCTAATCTCTTGGTGGCCAGGAAATGAAAAATCAAACAATGTTGTTCTGCTGCTGCTGGGCACCACAGGAGCTGCTGCTCCTAGTGAAAGCCGTGGAGAAACATGTACACATTCTCTCTTGGATTAGTTCCCTGAATGGATATTTCTGAAATATTCTGAAACAATAATGAAGAAGCATTGTTCTTTCAAGGAGGGAATGTCAGGCCAAACCATTCCATGAAAAAAATGAACCTTTAATTTTACTTAAAATGATCCCTTAATAGGAAATCTGAACAGGACTTGCTTTTCCTTGCTTTTCCTTGTGGCTTTTATGAAATTCTGTGGTCACTGAAGACACCTGTTAGTGACAGACTGAATCTGTTCAGTGTGCCATCTGAAGTCTGCCCAGGTGAATTCAATAGGCAGAGGCAGCTCCATGGCAACAAATACTGGGGAAGCAGCCTGTTAGCCAGAGTCCTAATTCTACAAAGACATGTGGAGCATATTCTGGCACAACAGAATGCATTTCAGACAGTGAAAATGAGCAAAAATTTCTTCCTGAAGCATGGAAGCAGAACATAATCATTGGTAATTAGTCATTTTTCTAGACATTAAATGTTTTTTCCTGAGAATGAAATAAATTCAAGATGAGGTTTTACAGCCTTTGGGCAATATGACAATCAATTTCACCCAGCTGGTTTTTTTTTTTTTGTTGGTCGGTTGGTTGGTTGGTTGGTTGTTTTTTGGGTTTGTTTTTTGGTTTTGATGGTCATATTGTGTTTTCCAAATTAATCTTTAATCTTGTTGGCTCCACATCTGAGGCATCTCTCAGCAGGATCACCTGTTCATCTGTTGATATCCACATTTGGGTAGAGAAACTATGGGGTAATTTAGTCATTTCTAATGGTAAGAAAACCAAATTTGGATGCAACTCTGAAGCCCAGCCCTCACTAACAGTCCTACTGACTTCAGAGCAATTTTCCATGCCTACCAGAAGATAGAACGATCAAGAGAAACCAGAATAATTCATGCTCATCTATTACGTAAGCCCAAGCTTTCCTGTATTTCTAAATGAGCTGTATATAAAGATGCTAAAAGGATTCCTGTGAATCATACCTGTAAGTAGCTTCATTAGCCTCATGGAGCTTTTAATGAGTAACAAACTGCTCCACACTAGTTTTTAACTGGATGCCAGAATCCTAAGCAGTAAGTTTCAGTGTGATCTATAAACCCTAACACATTTCTTCATTCAAGTGTTCCAAGGCACTTTATACAAACTAATTCAATATTTACTGAAGTTGATATTTATATACCTTCCAAATGCTTGTCCACTATTCAACACAGACCAAAACCCAGGGTTTTGTTTCTAGAGACTGACACAAAACTTTTAGAATAGATCAAACACACCTGAAAAAAAGCAGCACTGTGTAGTTGAGTAAGTCACCTAACAACAGAGCAGAATATTGGTGAATGTCTACTTGCATAAGTAACATGGCCAGTCTTATAAGTGTTACTTATCAGTGTGAATTGCAAGATTAACTGGTCAGGGATTTGCAGTCTGGTCTGCTGTGAAGTTGTTTTCTTTGAGAGAAACCTCTACTGCATGATTTCACCCAAACCAATACTGTTTTATTCAGTTTTGCTATATATGTCACCCAGCATAAAGGAAACAATGACAGTAAACAAAGTGAGATAGTCAGAACCAAAATTTTATCTCTTTACAGCCAAGCTATTGTTCATGAATCAGCCCCTGAGCTCCTGCTGTTTCAAATCCAGTACTTTAATATAATACAAGATTAATTATTGGTTCACCAGTATGTGGAGTGCAAAAGTTCTCCGACCCATAAAGCAGCCTTTTGGGGATCTTTTTTGCTTAGGCAGCAATGTCCTAAAGCAGAACAGTGGCCAGTGGAGGGTGGCCACCCATTCAGCAATTCCAGCTTCATTTGCTATGTTGTTCCTTCTGGAAGATGCATTAATCTGACTACAGTGTTTGTTCAACCATTAGTGTAAACTAAAGGGGCTTTTTCAGGGAAGTTTTGCCAGTGTAAATATACCAGATAATATTTTTTTGCTTCTCCCTGCCCCCCTAAATAAACAAGGTTGAAGTTAAAATAATGGTTTTCACATGCCTTTCTTACTATTTGCCATGCAGAGTGAACACAGAAGTGTCAGGCAAATCATGAAGACCTTGTAGAAGAAAGAATCTTTTTATATCCTTCTTGCTGTGAGACTTCAGAAACAGAAGATAGGTGTTTCTCATAAGTGCTTTTCCTAAAGTGCTGCTGTCAAAAACATGTGCTGCTCCCCAACACACTGCTGGATCACTGACTAGTTGAGTCTGCTCTGGTTTTCTTAGGTTTCACATATGTTGTTTTGCAACAACAGTCCATAAACTCTGTTAAATAAGCATTCATGCTGCTGTTTGCAACTGCAGTAAAATCTTATTTACCCCAACCTAGTATATATAGTGTCTATAGACAATCTCTTCAGTTGCAGTTACATTCTGCTTCTTGTAAGAAAATTTGTCAGTCTTCTACATTTCATACAATGTTTTATCCAGAGAGGGGAAACTAACTTCAAGGCAGGAGTCCTTCACTCACAAGTTTTCCAGTTTCCTGTTTTCCAGTAAATCAATGCTTTTATTTTTCTGAAAGTCTGATAGAACTATCAATTTTGCTAACAGTCTTGCACTGTATAATTTAAATGCAATCTGTTTCTTAAACATTTTTATATATAATGTTGATTAGAAATTATAGTGTAAGCCAGTGAAATTAATAACTTCCAGTTCAGAAAAAAGACCAAAAGAGTTAAATTTTTCCAAGGTGAGACTGTTGTGGCTTTTTGACCAAAATAGGCATTGGATAAATTAAAATGTCCTTTAACAACAGGAATCAAATCTCAGGATACTCCCATCTTCTTTGAATATTCAACCATTAGATTAAAACCAGATATTTATTCTCCTCATTCCTAGTCCCAAGAAACTTTGCCTCTAGAATAGGCTGGTCATGATGGTTGCAGGCAATATAGTAATAAGTAATAAATAATGTGGATCTAAATATCCCTATAGGTGTTTCTTAAGGAATAAAGCTACCTAGTCTTTGTTTACAGGTGCACTTCTGAAAAGAAATACGATGTCTGTTGAGCTGAGTGCCTGTGAGACCACTTGACATCCCAGAAAGGGTTTTCAGGTTTGTTCTTTAGTACTGCGAAATCTGAATTGAGACCACATTTTATGAGAATAATCCTGTTTTTAGTTCAGACCTTACATTCGAGAAATAGCTTAAGATTTAGAGACAGTACATGAAATCCAATCTGATTGTCAAATCAAACAAAAAATCCAACTCCAAACAGAAGTATATAACACAAAGTTCTAAAACACAAGTCATAGACAAAACTGATATTACATGCCTAAAAATGATGGGGTTTTTTTGAGATATCAGATTACAAAAAAAACCATCCTTAAAGACATAAACTGAAATTCTTTTATCAGTTATTTTATGTTCAGTTGGCCTATGCATATCCATAGTTTTAATGATGAGCAACATAAATATTAAAAGGTAAATTGCTTGTAAATGTAACATTCAAGTACAAAAACATAAATGCAAGATGTTTTTAAAACAAATCTTTTTAAAAATAAGTTCTTACAAGAAATTTCTTTGTCTGAGAGATAAAATGATGTATTGCAACCCATCAATGCAAAAGAAATGAAAGATCTGCAAGACTTGAAAAGTCAAAGCACAGACAGAGGTACTATTTGATACAAAGCTATTGTTTTCTATAAAAGGTCTTTTCCAAACAGTTTGCATCTATTCTTATCCAGACAGGATAACAATAGGAAAATCCCATTGTTAACATGTACAGGCTGTGGACTCTACCAAGTAGTGCAGCAGTACTGTAAGTCCTCAGGAAGTGTGAATCCCTGAGGCTGTGCTTCCACAGAAAAACAACCAGCACCCTTCATTATTTGCTAGGTGATCTGGCAAGGGAACACATCTATCTTTGAAACCTTTTTGTATCTTTGTCAGTAATTTTCATAATCACTACATCAACTCTATCATCTTGCTCTCTAAAATTACCCCTAGCTATTGCTAATACTGGGAATAAATATGTAGATAGATTGCATCTTTGCATTTCTGAAAAAAGAAAAAATTGTTAAATATTTGTCAGTCAGTGGCTTTGCTGAAAGAGAACTGCTGCAAATTGGAAATCTAAATTATTTCATCACCTTCTCCCCTGCTTCAAAAGGGTTTTGAAACACCACTGCTGATTCACAAAGATTTGTGAAGCCCAGGGTAAATGAAATCCTGCTGTGGAACAACAATTGTTTTGTGACAATATGGTTAGGCAAAGTGTATGTAGGTGTCTCCTGGTGTGTCCCTGGGCAGCCAGAAGTCTGTACTGCAAATGGTCAAAGGGAGACAGCAGGGATAACAGGAAAGCAGTGGGATTCAGCAAGGGCTATAAATTTAGACTGAGAAAGCTGTTAGTACTCAGGTGGCTGGCACATACTGTGCTCTGTCCTGCTGCAAACAGGCCTCTTCTGTACAAAACAACTATTGTGAAACTTACTCTGATTTATGGCTGCAGCCTCTGTGATCCTTGACTATGGTGGGATACATGCTGAAACTCACAGGTAAGCTAAGGGCAGGGCTTGTAGAGCACCTCTAACATTTCTGGTGCTTATTTTCTTTATTTCTTTAGAGAGGAGATTGTTTAACTGAAGATTGCTCCATGTGGCTATGACTACATACATGGAAACTATGAGGCCAAGCTGCCCTAAGATAAACACAGCAGGATTTAATGAATGGGAAGTGATGCTTGGCTGTTCTCTGGATACTCTGAGTGAGTCTCACATGCAGAATCTCTCAGTACTAACACACATACATTCAAAACAAAGACAGATTAGACTCCTATGGTGGTACTTTCCAAATTGCACTATATTCAAGAGAAATCATACAGACTTCTCATATTTCCTGTGCCATAAAAATGTGTGCAGTAAAATCAGTTCATACAAAAAGCCATGTAGCTACCGGCCTTGATGCCCTCCAGGAAATAATATACAACACCAAAAAGGACACTACGTCCTATACCACAAAAAACATAGACATCAGGACTGACTGGATTGATGCTAAAGTTCCTGGAGCATCTGGTAATTCATCTTAGATTGGAAGGATTTTTAAATGTTGTCATATGACTGATTCCCTATCACACTAGCAAGTATGTATAAGCCAAGACCTTTGTTTCTGCCTGGCAAGCTTGGACAGTGACAGTGAAGACCTCAGGATGCAGTTTTAGTTAAAGTATCCATCTCTTAGCTGGATGGCCTTACAGGGCTAAACAAGCTCCATCTGCCAGGGTTTGGAGTTACAGTTTTCCATCTCCTAGGATGTTTGCCTGAGGGCTGCTGAGCCCATCCTGCCCATGGACACGCTTTGTCTGACCCTTCAGTTGTGACCTGTCTGGCATGGGAGACCCTACTGGAGGCATATGCCACCCCCAGCATACCTCACAACCTCACAAGGACACACAAGCTCCTCCCCCATGACAAGGGGGTGCCCATGGAGGGACATCTCACTTAGAAAAATAGCAAAATGTCATAAAGCTACACTGTGCTGGGAAGTACAACATAAAAAGTTATATCTAAAAGGGGAGCAGAATAGGAAAACGAGGTTCATTGACAGAGATTAAGTATGATCCAGAGTTTGAAATTTATCTGATAGATGCTTATATGTATCTGCCACATTGGCATATTGAGTTGTAACTAATCAAATATCTGTGGTTTTGAAGCAATGTTTGAGCTGAATAGCCACTGAAGCAATCATAGAGAGTGAAAATTTGATTTGTTGCCTAATAAATCTGGTCACTTTCTTGAGCCTGAAAATAACCACAGTTAGCGCTCTGGTGGCTCCTATGTTTTCATCAAAGCAGCAGTTGCTCTATGGCTCTGTGTTGTTCCACATTATCCCACCTTTTTCCACTTTGTCCCATGCCCTTGCACTCTGCCATTTATTCTGATTTTAATTTGTGTTATCAGTGCACTCCTACCTTGGGATTTTATTATTGGAACCTCACAGAACTTGCATTCTGGTAATTTTCAGCATATGTGGATTCTAGCAGTCATAGAATCTTCTCAGATTAACTATGATGTTGTGAGCAGACTTCTAACAGTATTAGTCTTGTGCACAAGAATGTTCTGGTAAAAACATTACACATTATAATATTTCCAAAAATAACCACTGTTACTTGTCAGCAACAAAACTGTCCTGAGAGACTTGTAATACCATGTTACCAGTAGTGTGATGGACAATGACATCATACTGCACCAGGTCGAGGCATAATGTTAAAGTATTTTATTCCAGATCCATAAGTGTAAATCAAGTCTGATCAAGGATATTTCATCAAGCAGGCTAGTATAGCAAGAGCAAAACCAACAATAATAATAGGAATAATAAACAAATCTTTCTGACATTAGCTGTTCTAGAATGAAATGACTATACCTTTACTAGGAGGTCAGCTGAATAAAATACTGTTGGGGTAGCTTACATGTTATTTTGTCTGAAAATACTCTTATAGGAGAGCTCTGAATTGAGGTAGAGACCATGCAAGCTCTACTTATTTCAGTAATAATTTTTTTTAAAATTATTCTTGAACAAACTCTCAATATATATTTTATATGGGTGAGCTATATTGGAATAATTTTCATAAATCTTTAAGAGAAAACACTAAGAATATAAATATGCCCTTTTATATATATGTAGTAATTTATTTACAGGCCATAGGGAATATTTCAAATTACTAAAGAATACATTTTTTTAAATCTATGTTAGCATTGTAATTGTCTTTAAAGTGATGAGTCACTTGGACTCCAGCTAAGACAGCTCAGTTTGTATAGCTGTCTGTTGGGGTAATGAGATGAGATACAGACACAACCCACCCTTTGCCCCTGAGATTTTATCAGGAATAGTTCTTAAGTGCTCTTGTCACATTTCATACTGGCATGAGTGCAAGAGGGGTTGCTGAAATTAGGTCAGATTCTCTAGGCATTACCAGGTAAGTTACTCCTGAGAGGAGATCAGATTTTTCTAGTTTGCTCTAGCACTCTGGGCTTTTATGAAGTATTAAAACGGCCATAAAATGAAGCTGGTTTATTACAGTTCTCTAATTTTTTTTAGAACTATTGCTCTTCAGAGAATTTGTAACACTGACAGCTACTACATAACCCTTTTCGCATAGCAGCTTGAGAAACAGTTGGAATTACAAGTTTACATCTCTTCCCTATATGGATGAATAATGCTACACTTTAATACTAAAAAATCAAAGCTTATCTCATAATCAACAAACCTGAGTTTGTTGGGGACCTAAGTCCCATCCAGACGGAGCTCCCACAGTCACAGTTGGTAGAAATTTGAAACCTGGGGAAGGAATGTAGCAGTGCACTATGGAGCCTGGACCTGGGCACTCCTGGCAAACCCTCTGCTCTCCCCCTGGTCCTCTCTTACCCTACAGACTGACGAAAAAACAGGAAACACTACATCTACCTTTACTGCTGCTTTTGCCATTTTTCAGTAGTGATTTAACATAGAGCAATTTAGATTACTTTGGTTGTGATCCTCTTTAAGAAATAAATAAAGAAATACAACTGTCACTTCAAGATTTTCTACCAGCCACTGTTTAAAATACCCAAACCCTTAAAAATATAATCTATTCAAATAGACATTATTATTTCCTTACAAAATACTCCCACTGAAGAAACCTGGAATACCCACCTAGGCTTCTGAACTGCTATAAAATCTTGGGTAGAAAACAAGTTTACAGGATAATAACCTTATTTTCCTCAGCAGCTTCCAAATTTTCCCTTCCATTATGCTAAAAGCCTTAGGTAATTTGATCTTGCTAGGAATTCCCAAATGAGGAGCACAAATACAGTTAAAAGAAAAGAATTCTTTAAAATGAGAAAAGCTAAATATTACTTTGACATTTCTGAAGGTTTAGAGCCTTTTCCTCATTTGGTCTTGGCACAGTGCTTTATATAAAACAGCAAATGTAAATATTTACTGCAAAGACTAGTTTTGTATATCCAAAAATTTAATGGATGGAAGCCAAATGTCTTGTCAATTCACTGGGAGAGCCCTTCTTTGTTGTGATATTCAGTGCATAATAATGAAGTTCATTCTCCTGCCAGAAAATATCTATTACTTTTCTATTATCTTGGATCTGCCCCACACCATAAATAAGTGGTTAGTATGAAGTATATGGTTTTCTTAAGAATGCTTTAACTATCAATTTCTTTATCTCCAGACTTTCATAAGACTATAAATGTGTCCTGAGGGCAATCATGCAATATACAGGTAGGAATCACTTCACTAAAAATGTTAGTATGTTCGTATGATTTATGGTATGAACTGTTATTTACCATCATTTCTTCTCTAATCCAAAAGTATGGCAGCATTTAGAAAATAGAGACTAGTTTCTCCAGAGAAGGCATAAGAACAAACTCTGGTTTATATTGTTTATAACTAAAGAGTGTAAAAAAAAATATCTAAAAAATTCCATGAAATCAGACTGCAGTAGAAACCAATTAATTTATAATGAATTTTATGCTAAACCCACTAACCTGCATCATGAGAAGGATAGGAAATATACTTCCTAAACAAACTGCATTTTAAAGATAAATCCCTTGATATATTTACTTGGAATTAAATAGTATGTAAACATGGAATCCCTTGGGTGAGTTGGTATTGTTTGCAATTTCATAGCTGTTTGAAGCAAAAGAGGGACATTTCTTTCATTTTACCAGAGTAAAATATGAGTTTTAAAGTGAATAAAATAGCTTTTCCTAGAGCAAATGACTTTTGGAAAAAAAGTCAATAGGAGAAAATACTGCTGCAGTAAACCCACTGAATATCCTCCACTTTATCTTGTAGCACCTTTGTGAAGTGCAAACTAGTTTTCATCACCTGATAAACCTTTGCAAAATCATGTCTTCAAAATACACAAGTCAGAGTACTGAAGCAGAACAGCAGTGACTGTTTGTGAACTTCCTAAGAACTCATTATACTGATAAAGAAATAATTTAATTTTGTTTTTCTACAGAAGAAACATTGGGCAGATGACTAGAACTGTAAATGATGACAACTTTTTGATATCGAGAGATAAGCAATCTTTTTTTTTAAGGATATATATATGAACTGACTGCTAGAGTTAGGACGAGGCAACATTTATCTTTATCTTTTAAATTTATCTTACTTTTTCATGAGTCTCACAATTTTCTAGACCAAGCAAAACATCTTTTTGTCTTTATGCCTGCATAATTATGAAGTTTACAAGAGATATACAGCTCAGTTGAAAAGATGGAAGACTAATGGCCCTTCATAAAGCAAAAGAAATTGAAACTTCCTTAATGTCTTCTCCTCAGTCCTCAAAATACGAACACCACAGCATCAATGCAACACAAATCTACAGGTTCAGCAAAGACTTAAAACTTGCTACCGTACCAAATTGACAGTTTTTTCCCTTTAGGCTTTATCCAGACTAGATGGGCCCAGTATGATTGTTCTTTTTTTATTTGATTTTTAAATTTGAATTTTGAAAATTGGAATATTGGCTCAGACATTTCCATGACTGAATAGCATTGTAGCAGCTAGACTTGCCATTAAACAAATTTTCCTGAGTAGGAAGGTAGTGGCTTGGAGTTGCCTGTTGAACCTCAAACTGTTGAAATTTTAACTGTTGTTAAAGCCTTGAACATCAGGATGTATGAACATCCTATAGTCATCATTTCAGCTTATTTTTCAGGGGATGTAAAAGATATATGACAAATGACTAATTAGTCAGTCTGTCCCCTCCTTCTTCTCTCAACTAAATTTGCCAGAGACAGAGATAACTAAGTTGTAACACCACTTACTAGACTAGATTAGCTAGAGGAGCACTACCCCAATATTTGCCTTCTGGGGGAAGAAGCTTAACTCGGATGTTACAGCATGGGCTGAAGAAGCCAGAGGGCCAAAGCATGATGACATTTTTCTCTGTCAGGTTGTGGAGGTAGGAAAGTCATCGTATATTTAGAAGACAAAGAAACTGTTGCTTGTGGGACAGCCGTTCTGTTATGTACTCTCTTTTATGACTCTCAGACAGACTCTTCTCATTTACCATATTCTACCTGATTACTGTTCATGTTTTGTTCTGATTAAACACTAAATAAAGCAAAAATCCTGCTTATGCTCTACCATTAGTGCCTCTGGTCTTCTGAAGGAATCACAAGTTCTGCGTACGACCTATTTATACTACATCAAGTCTCTTAGATGGGAACAGATTTGTCTTCTGGTATTTGGACCCCCAAGGACACCAGAGGAGCCCTGAAATCCATCAGCTGGCATTTCTGCTAAAATGACCCCTTTGAGTCACTCTGGGGATGCAAAACTGGTTTGTGTAGTTGAATTTTGAAGACTTCAAGCAGTAGTCTGGCCTGAAACTGCTACTGAAATGAACCAGAGGCTCTGAAAATTCTCCTAATCAAAGGCTTCTATACAATTAACACTCATTGACATCAGCTTTGAGGTACATTGGTTTAGTTCATGTATTTTACTTAGGTTTATCTTTAATTTCTTCCTGGTTTCTCCCAAGGCAATCTGAGATCTAAGGAACTATTGCTTTAACTGAGGGTGCAGTCACTGAGATCAGGAGACATCTTAGTAACTTGGCATTTTAAACCTTATGTTCCAGAGTTATGAACAACTTCGGAAAGACAAGAAGTGCTGTCCAAATAGAAAACTTTATCTGATGGGCACATTTTGGGATTTAAAAAAGCGTGGAAAACTCATAGCACAGTCAGAACTGCAGAGTGCAGGAAATTGAAGAGGTGTATTGATAGCAATTAAACTTAACTTATGAAAATTAAGATGTATTCTTTGAATTTCAGATTTCCAAACAAACTTATTTATGAAATGCTCTTTGAGTACTTCACATATTCACATATTTTTGCCTATGGAAAAATGGAGATGGCTGGAGATACTAGGTAGTAAGTAGAGTCTGAAAATTTTCTTTCTCAAAAATTATACTTTGAACTTTTGAACATAAAAATCTGTAGCTTGAATACATCTTGCCCAGCATAAAATGTATTAATTTGCAGGGACTGGATGGTTTTGTTAGACAGGATGAAATATCTGTATGTTATATTCCTCTTCCTCATTCTCTTCTCTTTCTAGAGTCTGTAGCAGTACTATGAATGTGAATATTGTACACTGTGGAGGTTCTGTAAGTCAAGGTAAAACTGCTACATGTCATAGCCTTGGACAAAAGCTCATGATGTTTGCTTTCCCTCTGTAAATCCATCTAGAGCACATAGATTACTGAGATTTTCAGAGCAGGAGTTAAGCAGAACCCAAGCACCTACTATAAAAGTTGCAATCCTGAAGCATGCACTCATTTGATGCATATTTTTTGAGGTACATAAGCACATTAAGTAACTCCCCTTTGATTCATATGCTAAAATTCAGTCTCTGTCCCAGTCTGAGCAAATCAGACTGTATCTCAAGGATTCAGGATCTAGGAATTAAGCATTTTCCAAGGACCAGTCATGATATGCTTCAAAATTGCCTAATTTGGAATCTGGCCTCTGAAAAGAAGTATGGCCACCGACTTTCCAAAGACTGTTGAGAGAGAAAAAAAAAAGATCCTTATCCTTATGCAAGATATCTAATGTGTAGAGAACTGCTGGATATATCAGCTTGTTGCTTTCATCATGAAAAGGTTGAAGTCCCTGTCTCCTGCTCCCCAAAGGACTCTGCTTGCATTTCATGTACTGACCATTCTGAGGAGCTGCACTCCTCTATTCCCATTAGCACTGTGTAAGAATTAATCTATGGCAGAGGCAAAGCAAAGAAGGAATATGACTTGCGGGTGGTACAAAACTGGGAGGAGTAGCTGACAGAGCTGGGGTTTGTGCTGCCATTCAGAGGGATTTTGGTAGGCTTGAGAAATGAGCAAACCAGGTATCTAGTGAAGTACTGCAAATGGAAGTGCCAAGTCCTGCCTCTGGGGAGGAATAACTCCATACACCAATATGGGCTGGGGACCAGACAGAAAGTATCTTTGCAGAAAAGGATCTGAGGAACCTTGTGAACAAGTTGGACATGACCCAGCAATGTATCTTTACAGCACAGAAGGTCAAAAGCCTCCTGGGATTAATTAGGCAGAGCATTGCCAGCAGGCTGAGGGAGGTAATCTTTTCACTCTACTCAGCCCTGGGCAGACACATGCGGAGTGCTGAGCCTAGTACTGGACTCTCTGAGAAAAGGGAGACATGGGCATACAAGGTCAGTGAAGATCCAAAAAGATGATTAAAGTCTTGGATGCTGCATGAGGAGAAGCTGAAAGAGTTGGCAATGTTCATCCTGGAGAACAAGAAGGCTAAGGAGCATCTTATCTGTGAGTATGGACAAAGTAAAACAGTATGGAGCCAGTCTTTCCAATGCTATCTAGTGAAAGGACAAGAGGTGATGTGCACAAATTGAAATACAAGAAACTCAACTTAAACATAAGAAAAAACTTTATTTACTGTGAGTGTGACTGAACACTGGCACAGGTTGCCCAGCAAGGTTGTGCAGTCTCCATCCCTTCAAGCTCTCAACACTTAGCTGGATATGTCTGTGGGAAGCCTTCTCTAGCTGAGCCTTCTTTGAGCAAGGGTGGTTGGACCAGACAATCTCCAGAGGTGCCTTCCCACTTCAAATCTTCTGTGATTCTGTCACTCTCCAGCCTGGTGAAAAGTTTGTCATTTGTGGTCTCAAGTCTTTGCTTCAAGGACTGTTTCTGTATTTATATTTTAGAGGCCCGGGAGAAAATTTATAAGCAGTCTCTGGAACTGGGACAAGCTAATTTTGTACTAGCTTTTGAGTATTCTGATTTGCCATGCTCTTTTATGAAATTTGGCACAACAGCTTCTTTCAGACCATGAACTAAAATTTAGAGATGTATGTTCTAAGGAGAGGATTAGATTCAAATCACAATATCCAGTCTGAGTAACCCTGCAACCTCAAAGGCCTCTAAACTGTAAAGAGTAAGATGAGACTAAAGTGTTTTGCTTCTTTTGCACTAGCCATTCCTAGGAAAGGTTTTGTGGTTTTTTTTACAGTATACTTAGGGATTTTAACTGACAATTCTGTTCTACTGTCTTAGTGCTGTCTTCCAAAGTCTAGTGCAGAGATAAGACCATGCATCTCAGTGTCTTTTGATGCATCTACTGATAGACAGATTGACAAATTTACCAAGCCTTAGGGGTAACTTGAAGGACCCACATTTTCTGATTAAGACTGTTAGGAAATCAAAGGGGATTGAATTTTCCATTAAACTATTGTAGCAGTCTTTCAATTTTCTTACCTTTCTGCAGAGCTCAGCTGACAGGATAATGTGGCAGATGAGGCATGGAAAAACCTCATTTGGGAAGGCGTTCTCTTCTGCATTAGATTTTCCCTGAGAGTGCTTGATCAATTATTTTCTCATTTAAGCAGGTAATATGAAACGCTATATAATTAGAGTGAAAATAGTAGAAGTAGCCAGCAGGCAGAGTTAAAGAGAAACAGCTTGGTGCAAAACTGTTTTGCTGTCATTGATGTTTATTACCTAGCACTCAGAAAGACATCAAACACAGCATGGGGGTTTTGTTCTGTCTTATTTGTTTTATCTTCATAGAGCTAAAAATCACAAGGATCCATTCCCACTCTAAGGTGCAGTAACATCTCATTTAGCAGCTTACTTTTTTCTGTTTGTTTGGGTTTGGGTTTTTGTTGTTTTTTTGTTTTTTTGGTTTTTTTTTGTTTTTTTGTTTGGTTGTTTTTTGGGGGGGTTGTGTTTTTTCAGTTTTTTTTTACTTGTTCTCCTTGGAGGAGATGAATTATGGTAGAAGCATTTGCTGCAGCCTATCTGTCACCAGAAAACAATAACATAATGCAGCCAGAACTATAGTGGTAGACTTACTGGAAGGGTATTTCATTATCAGGTTAAACTTAACAAATCGAATTTGCTTCTCTTTTGTTAGAAATCAGTTCCACAATGGGTTAGCTAAAGAAATGTCATTGCTGTGACTGAAGGATGTAAACCAGATATAGATTTGCTGAGTATGTTTGTAGAAGTGATGTTTATATCTCACATTTTAAATAGACATAGGGGGATAAATGAACACATGATGTGTTTTTCATCAAACATACTGCCTAGGAACTTCCAGTACTTGAGAAACAGTGCTGGTTGCCAGCTGTATTTCAGATGATCTCCTTATCATGGAGATCTCAACAACAGAGGCACTGGGCAGACTTGGGTATTTTATTACAAAGAATACAAAAGCCCATTTTTCCTTTTGTTTAAAATAGTATGAAGCAGAAAATATTGGTTTTGGTAAAGTTTCACCAATATAAAGCTAATCAGAGAATTCAGAAGTGGTTTATTCATTTTCATGCTGTGAAGTCTTGCTGATTATAAGAGCATTAGAGAGCAAAATCTGAATCTGACATCTGATTCTGTTTTGTAACCATGAAAATAGTGAACATGAACACCTCTTCTGCCAAGACTGTTTCTTACTACCTGAACCACCAGCTGTGCTGGGGAACAAGCTCAGCAATTCTTTGCCAAAGGTGGCCTTTTCTGAAATATAGGGAGAAAAGTGCAGAGGAGAGAAAAGGTCCTTTTTATTATTCAAATAGCGGTTTTGAACTTACAAGAATGTAATTATTGAGAAACCTAGAGACCCTTTGTGTTGTGAATTCTGCAGGAAGAGGAAAAAATATGAAATCTCATCTAGATATGAGAGAATCAAAGACAACTCAGTGCTGTGGATTATGTTCATACCAGAACTGTAAAATGCAAGAGCACACTGGAAGTTTCTTAGTGTCTACTACAAGTCCTCAAGAATTTCCAATTTATATTTCCTGACTAAAACAAGTAGTCATTACTAGAAACTGTTTTCTGTGTTCTCTGTAATACTAGTAGGCTGTAAAAGTGAAAGTGGTTAGAAATTATTTTACTGAGAACTTGTAAAGGATTAGGCACAGTGTCAGATAAAACACACCAGCTGTGAAGCAATAACTTTAAACAAGAGTGATTTAAGAAGTGCAGGAAATCTGATCATGTACAATCTGACATAAAAGGACAGGTGAATACCAGTGTTGGTATTTCCACTGTGGCTTTTAAATCTCTGGTTCCTTTGGTTTGTTTGTTTGGTTGGTTTGGGATTGTTTTGTTTGGGCTTTGTTTTGGTTTGGTTTTCTTTTATGCTTTTTGATAGCAACAAGAAGTTGGTATGAACTTCTCTTGCTCTAGTTCTGCTTTCCTAGAATTCATACCATCCTTTCTGAGGTTCTCATGATCCAACATACACTATAATTATGAAAAGTCTGGAAAAAAAACTGAGAAATCAGTTTTTCTCCACCAATAATGAAACTTCACACACAGCAGAAATTACATGTCTGGGAGGTTGGGGGTGAGGGGTGTGGAATGAAATGAGAGGAAGGGAGCAAAAAACTCTACTTTACTCAAGTAAAGTACATTAGTACATTATAATTACTTCTAAAAACACAGCTGCATGACAGAGAATTGAGGTCAAGAATGGAGGGTTAATTAAGTGCAATCCAACCTAAGAATTTTGATGGTGTATTAAAATATTGCATGCTAGAAAAGAATTTACAACAAATAGTCATGTGCTTTCTTAGTCCACCCTAATAATGCTAGAAATGCTATGCCAGACAGTCAGCTACTCTGTTGTCTAGACAAATGGCAAATTCTTGCTAATTGCAAGTACAAACAGTCAAATTAAAAAGCAGGTTTTATGGTTATGGTAATAGGAAATGATAGAAAATGGACTGTGCTCTCAGAAGCTTTTTTCCTTTTCATTAGTTGAGATGGAATTGAAATTCTGCACACTAAATTATACTGATTTCATCAACTATGAATATGTATTTTCCAAAGTATATGACTGTGAACATATGGATCATATTTTCAAGGCATATCTCAAGATTAGGAGTTATTAAAAGTCATCTGTTTTGTAATATTTAAACTATTTCCAGAGCTAAATCTAGACTTCTTAGACATATTTTCCAGAAACATTTGCAGAGAATCGTGTGGGTTTTGTGTTTACTAATGATAATGAACTACAATGAGGAGGGGCTAATATTCTTTATGTGTAACTTGTTTGTTTTGGCATTTATACAGTCATCTACAAGAACTTTCTCATGGACACTTACTCATTCTGCCTTTCCTGTTATGTATCTGTTTTGCCCTATTTGTGTTGAAATGAAAAGAAATAAGCTTCACATTTGTGCAGGATGATGAATTATGATGCAATTCAGAGTGCATTACCACTTGTATTCGTTTCTTCACCTAATTACAGAAAGGACCTTATTTTAAAATACATATTTTCCTCTGAAGCCTTGTATAAAGTGCATCCATCAGTGAAGTCCCAGAGTATGACAGATTATTTCTAATATTCATGGGACTCCTCATGGATTGTACCAGGGAAAAGAGTTGCATTCATGGCTATTGCTCAGTTGTGGATGTCATAATTACTGAATACTCTGATACCATCCTAGGAATACTGAACCTGCAGAAGTGCATTGTTCACTTACACCTTTCTAAACCTACCCATAATTACAGCTACTTTCTACTGAGTTGCTGTACCATGTATATAGATTTTCTTTTATTCTTAAGAATTGCATACTGGGATGGCAGTCATAAAATGGGTGTATTCTTCACAGAATCACAGAATTGTCATGACTGGACAAGATCTCTAAGATCACCACATCCAACTGTCGACACCTCTCCTCCCCCCGAAAATCAAAATTTATCTTTAATAATTGATATCTTTATCACCATGCCCACTAAGTGCCTCATGTACGATTTTTTTAAATACTTCCAGGGATGGTCATTCCACCACCTCCCTGGCCAGTCAGTTCCAATGCCTAATTAGTCACTCAGTAAATAAATTCTTACTAATATCTTGTCTAAACCTCCCTTGGAGCAACTTCAGGCCATTTCCCCTGGTGCTATCATTAATCACTTGAGAGAAGATGGCAACACCCACCTCCCTACAAACTCTCTTCAGGTAGTTGTACAGAGTAATAAGGTCTCCTCTCAGCTTACTCCTCTCCAAACTAAACATTCCCAATTCCCTCAGCCTCTCCCATAGGACTCGTTCTCCAGACCCTTCATCAGCTTGGCTGCCCTTCTTTGAACTCACTCCAGCAACTTAAATGTCTTTTTTTGTAGTGAGGGGCCCAGAACTAAATTCAGGCTATAGGTGCAGCCCCACCAACGCTGAGTAGAAGGGCACAATCACTTCTCTTGTCCTGATGGCCTTGCTATTCCTGTTAGCTGTTGTCTGGGGTGCTGTTGGCCTTCTTGTCCACCTGGGAACACTGCTGGTTTACATTCAGCTGGCTGTCAACAAACACCCTCAGGTCTTTTTCTGCCTGGATGATGTCCAGCCACTCCTGCCCAAGCATGTAGCATTGTCTGGGGTTGTTGTGACCAAAGTGCAGGACCTGGCACTTGCTCTAGGTACACTTGCTTGTAAAATGTTTGCACAAGAATATGAAGATGGACTTTGAAGTCCTGAAACTGGGGCACACTGCCTACTAGGTAGTAATAAACCACTACCAGACCAGTGATAAACCCATGCAGGACCACCAAGGCAATATCAACACACTTCAGCATGGACTACAAAAGACTGATTTACTTGTGTTTGTGTTCAGTAGTCATAGCAGTGCCTCTCAAATAAGAGAAAAATTGCTGGTACCACAGTGTAGGTAATAGTATCTCCTCTGTGGTTCTTTGTGAAATTTCCAATGTTCTGTTTGCCTTTCTGAATACCAGAACTCATAAAATGTTACAAAAAAATGCTACAAAACCATTAGTATGGATGGTGGAGAAGAAGATGTAAGAGCCTTTACCATATGGGTTGTGATATTTGCCTAGTACAGACAAGCAGGTGGCAGGACAAGTTCTAGAAAGCTTTAAATGAAAATTAAGACTGGAATATATCATAAGAATTGACTTGTCTACTCCACTATGTGTATCTCTTGTCATCTCCCTGAAACAGGTCAAGTGTCTGCTGTCCCCTGGGAAAACGATGAGGGAGGGTTCCCCAGCCAGGTGCAGTGGGACAAGATGATGTCACATATGGACATGTCTATAACACTGGATTAATGACTGGTTAGTATTATCTTCAGCCAATATGTGAATGGTTGCTAGGCTGGTTTAGGTTGTCATGGAATCTTGTGCTTAATTGCTTTTAATTGTGTTTAATGTCAGAGCTGGACCCCGAAGAGGAGGGGCTGCCACATTGCCCTCTGTGTGTCCTACAGATGGAATTTAGAGGTGGACCGTGGCCATGACTAAAGTCCTTTATTTATCAGAAAATTGTGGAAGGTTCCTCTGCAGAGAAGTGGCATTCCCTTGGGTCACTCTGACTGCTGGGGTCCTGTGGATTATTGCACTGCAAGAGCCTGCGCTCACAGGGTTATCAGCAAGATCATTTTCATGTCATCCTTCATGTCCAAAGTTAAGCAATGTGAACAGTCTGAAAATTGGCTCTGAAGTGAGCTCCCGCAGGATGGTAGAGACAACTATAAAACCTTTGATCCTCCTGCTACAACTGCTGAAGTGCTGCACTGAAGAATGCCCTGCTGGAGTCCTCCTGCCTGCTCTGTCTCCTGTCATCTCTGCAAAAACTCTTGGCACCAGCCCTCTGCCATTCCTGCACCCCCAGCACCAGAACACTGGGCTGTGCTGCCGCTGATGGGAGCTTGGCAGTGACTTCAATGCATCCAGCCCCCCTTGCAGGGTCTCCCACTGGGCTTGGTCCTGTTATCAGAGACATAAAAGGAAGAAGGAACTTCTCACATTCCCCTACGTGACCCAGAGCAACAGCTCTGTCTCTGGGTTTTTTGTTCTTTTGGGGAGAAGGGAATGAAGGTGGATCTACTAAAATAAATCGCAGGACTTTGCTTTGATTAAAGCCATTGTGTAAGTGTTGCTTGTATTTACTGCAGTCACATTCCTACAGCTGCACTTACAATAGAGGGCAGCTTATTTTTAAGATGAGAGGAGGACTTGACAAAAGGTTACAGTAAAGCAAGAAAACCTAACAACATTGATAAAGTGTGCCCTCTTAAAATTATTAGCCCTAATACTTACCTTGATTATAAAACTTTTGATTTCTAGCTGCAGGCTAAAAATTGTTACAACGACAATATGCTTTCTCAAATGCAATGGCAAGGTGAAAGAAAATCAACCCAAATATCCTATCAAACCCGTATCAAAGCTAAGCATGTTTTCTTGTATGAAAAGGGTATTTTTTCTTTCTGGAGAAATGCCACATTTTTGCTTAAAGCATAAAATACAGCAAGGGACTAGATGGCAGTGTTTAAAACAAGCAGATGAGCTCCAGAAACTTCTACCAGCACTAGCATAGCTGGCTGCAAAGAAGGTACTATTTATCTTAGGAGTCACTGGATAATGTGTAACATATACAGAAAAGAGAAGCACAAGGTCAGCTCTCTTGTGCAGAGGAGCTCTAGTACTTTGGAATTGGAAGCATTTTTTATGAGGCCCTGTTCCCTTAAACTTCCAGGAAAACATACTGTAGCAAACAAATTCTTTCAGCTTTTCATTTTCTCTCTCATTTTCTGTGTAAGAAAGAGACATTTTCTGTTTTTTTCACCTTGAGAGTGCCTGAAAACTAAGAATAGATGAAAGAGAAATACTAACCAGATTTTTCCAGAAAAATTCCTGTATCTATAGGTTCATGTATTTTAGGGTTTCAAAGGAACATTATGATTATCTAGTCAGAACTGCCTGAGAAGCTGTAAAACCTCACTAAGTAATCTCTCCATCAGGCACATAACATCTGTTGGAGTTACTGCATACCTCTTAGAGAGATACCTAGCCATGATTTAAGGGCTGCAAGTGATGAAGTTATGCAGTCCTTACTCAGGATCTGACTCCGTGAAAACATCGGCATGTTATGTTTTTTAGGTTTGGAAGAACTTAAAGAAGTTCCTGGCTTTAAATAGAGTCTGTATGAATAAAGTCTACAGAATTTAAAACAAATAAAAAAAGGATTAAGATCATCATGAAATTAATTGTGCATCACCTTGTCTTTTTAAGGGCAAAACCCTGTATTTTTCTATCCTTTTTCTTGGGATTCCTGAGCACACTGACCAGAAAAAAAAAAAAAAAAAAATCATGCAAGTGGATCTCTTTGAGTTTAACAAGTGGATCTCTTCGGGTTTAAACTAATTTACTTTTCTAATTCATTGATCTGTATGAACAGCTTCCAGCCCTCTGTATGATTCATTGTAACAGAATCATAGAATGGTAGGGATATGAAGAGACCTCTGGAGATCATCTACCCCAGCCCCTCTGATAGAGCATGTTCATCTAGAGCAGGTTGCACAGGTTCACATCCAGGTAGGGTTAGAATATCTTGAGTGAAGCAGACTCCACAACCTCTCTGGTCAGGCTGTTGCAGTGCTCCCAAAATAATGAAGTTTTGTGCTCATGTTTAGATGGAACTTCCCCCGCTCCTGCTGGCACTTGTTGCCCCTTGTCCAGTCTCTGGGCACCACTGAAGAGTGTCTGGCCTCATCCTCTTGACACCCACCCACCCTTTTGATAATTATAAGCATTGATAAGATATCCTCTCAGTCTTCTTTTCTCCAGACTAAAGAGACCCAAGTCTCTCAGCCTTTCATCAAAAGAGAAATGCTCCATTGTTCCCAATAAACTGTCTTGTCCTGTTTTATGTGTGGTAATATTCCACTCTCGGTATTTTTTTAAAGAAAGTAATGTCAAGAAAATTACAGCAGAGGCTTCAACTTTATGTATATAATAAGGTAAGTTCTCTCACAAGCACCACAGGAATCCAAGCTGCCATATGCTAATGAGACTTCAGGTGTCTGGATATGACACCAGGTCAAAATGATGACTGAACTGCTTACTTACTGCCAAATACAGCAAAATCATAGGAGCTCTGTGGCAGCAATAAGGACTGACTGGTGCTCTGATCAACGTATTTTTGCCTGTAGTGGAAGATGTATAAAAATACTTGGTTGTTAAATATGATCAAGAAACATGATAAAAATATATAGCCAAAAGATGGATTTTTCTGAACAGATGCATATACTGTATGTTAACAGATCATATCAGAATGTGAACCTATGCTTGCATGCAGCTTTAAAGTACACACTGACAAATTACTTGATCTCTTTCAGACACATTAACAAATGGTAGAAAAATATGTCAGAATACAATAAAGTTGCCAAAACGTGATCATATTGGTAATCTTCTTTTCTGTGGCAGTGAACGTTATGCAATCATAAACACTCAAGCTATGGTAGCTCTTCTCTTTGAAATAACAAATGTTTCCAATATTAATTTACACCATCTGATACTAGAATAGATTTTGCTTACGTCCAGTGGTGCCCTGCTATTGCTTGAATCGACTGTCAGAGCTGAAGGTCATGGAGTGACTCAGTGCCAATACAAACAGATGGAATACTGGGAAACCACTTAAAAAAAAAATCTTACCTTAATAAAAGCAAGCAAAACTCCTGAAAACTGTGAACTCTGAG
The DNA here is from genome assembly GCF_036169615.1 of Heliangelus exortis. Lineage (NCBI taxonomy): Eukaryota > Metazoa > Chordata > Aves > Apodiformes > Trochilidae > Heliangelus > Heliangelus exortis. The sequence continues at coordinate 20,607,795 of NC_092423.1, forward strand.
AAGAGAAGCATCAGTCATGGCTTTGTAACTCATTTTTCAAGGACAAATCAACAGGAAAAGCAGTCATAATATTTGCACACCTAAAGAAAACAAGCTAGGATTTTAATTTGGGGCTGAAAAAAGCTCAGTTAATTTGCTTAGGCAGATAGACTTCCTGTGTGACCTTGAATAAATTGCCTGGGACAAGTTTTTTTTTAATTTTGTAAATGTCTAGATGTGCATTTTGATATGCATTGGAGTATTTGCTACAGATTTGCATAACTAACAGGCACTGAAAACTTGAGTATATCTATCTTTTAAAATGATCTTTCAGTGTTTTTCCTGAGGCTGAATGTGTAAATGACTAGAAGTTCAAAAGCCCCAGAATCTGGGCTATTATAAACTGTGAAATTCAAAATTATTTTCACTTTAAATTTTGTTAACAAGGTAGTATGGTGACCATGAAGCTTTTGAGAACTTCTGACAGTCTAATCCAGGAATGTAGATCAATCCTTTCTGTAACGTGAAAATAATTTGACCTTCACGACACATTGTGAGACACACATCAGATCGTGTCATAATGTAGCCATATCTCAAGCTTGTGTTAAGACAAGGGAAACAAAATACTCACTTGCTCCATTCTGAATATGTATTCGTTCTGTAACTTGCTCTCCCAATTTCCACAGTTCAGAGGAGGGAGAAAGGATGCATTTTAAATCTCATTCAAAAGTATAAAATCAGACTAGGGGGAATTCCTTACATCAAAAATTGGTATCATGTAAGTAGCAGAAATAGCAGAGCAGAGTGTTGCTCAGTACCTCCTGGAAGTTGCTGAGCATCTCATAATCAGGACAAAAAATTCTACATCTGTTTCAGGCTTGATTCTGCAATCGTAACTTAAATGAGTCCTCTCAATTTATGCAGAATTCCCTTGAAACCAAGAGAACTAATTGAACAAAAATCACTCCGGATAGAAGGAGTTGCCCCGAGGCCCTAAGAGAGCACAGCCACATGCACTTTAGACAATTGAAAAAGCTCTTTCCACAATAAACATCATATATGTATGAATAAGCTAATTGCTGATGGGAAGACACTTGTTTTTTATTAAACGTGATGGCTCAGAAGCAGCATCTGGCTCAAGTAATCCCTCGATTTTAAGTGCCCAGAAATGATACCAGGGAAAAACAATTAAAACATATTTCTTATAATTCTTCAGAAGCATTTGCTATGAGCAACCATCAGAGGTGGGATAATGCAGAAAGTGGCTGCTCTGACAGATGCTATAGTCCAATGCTTGACTGTCACAGATTCCATCACACGTATGAGATCCTATATTACAGTTGAAAAAGGACATTTTCAGAACTCTAGACCATAAACTTCAACATTTACACTGATTTTTTACATGCCACAGAGGACTGGTAAGACATGACTACTGAACATCTTTATATTGACAAATCACAAAGTGCTGATATTATGACATTGCTGTACACCATTTGAGAGTTTAGGTTTACTATACCTTTTAGTTTTATAGAAATATATTTATTCTTTTTACTTAGAAGCAAAAACCACTTCTGCTTCAAATTATTCAGCTATGGTTAGTTCACTTTAATTATTTTATATGAAAATGTTTTATTCCTTTTTTCAGTCAGACTGGCAGAGATCACTTAGAGCATTGAATTAGAACAGATAAAAAACTAATCAAAAGTTCCTGCGAGTTTGAGCATGGGATCTGGTAAATTCAGTAGCAAATAAAACACAATACTAAACATTCATGTTTACAAAAAAAAATATTAAAATTACAAAATCTGAACAATAAGTTAATAAAGTGAAATAGTTATCGACTGTTCAGATACAAAAATCCCAGCAACTTAATTTATATATCACTATAGCAGACATGACAACATTGTGAATAAGGCTATCTATCCACTGTCATAAGTGGTACTTCAACATTTCCAGCAGAAAACCTATATTTTAATTTTCTGTTCATATATAGCCAAAAGTAAGAGGCAAAGCCAGCCTAATAGTAATCCAAGGTTCTGTAGGAGAAACATCAACCAGGGTCGCCGTGTCTGAATATGAGTCATTTCAGGAAGCTAAAAAAAGAATAAGACACCAGAATGAGAGCCAGATATATTAATCTCTGGGAAAAAAAGTCTTATGGGAAAACAAAGCTAACTTCATTTAAAAAGTTTCAAAATGCTGAGTTCCTGAGTATATCTATTAAATCTGTAGCTTGTTCCATACATTGTGACAATGCCAGTCTTGAAGGGGAAATATTTAATTCAGTGAAATTCTACCCATTTTAATTCTTTTAGTAGCACCAACAAGAATTGTAAATGAGATTCCAAAGTTTGCCAACTTCTCAATAGTTTTTAGTAATTTTATATAGTTGTTTGTAAGGAATTGCTTATTTAGTAAAATTAGTGATTTCCTTTTGTGGGAATAAACTAGTTTGAGACTTTTTGCTTCATTACTATATATAGGGTCAATCCTGCTTTTACTGAAGTAATTGGCAACACTCCTATTTACTTAGACTTTAGTAAATATACAAGTAAAAAATGGGATTTTTAAAAATATGCTTGAAAAAAAATTAATATTTTTCTCTGAGAGTTTTAAATCAAGTAAAGGAGCAACAGCTGTATATAATCATATTAAAAGTGATGTGTGACACCAGGAGAGACACTAATGACTGTTGAATACTTTCATGTTAACTCTGGAAATAAATACAGACCCATAGCCTGGTACTGGCCTTTGGTTTTGGTTGTGTTCTTTTGTTTATTTGTTGTGAACTTCAAAACAAGTGTGTATGGTCCTGAGACTCTCCCATCACCCCTTCCTGTTCCACTCACTGCCTGTGCTTGAATGAAGCTACTTATTTCCTCTGCTCTTTAGAGGCTTTTCACAGGAGTTGTAACAGCATCAGCCACTGGGAGACAGTGGAGTGGTGCTGACCAAAAAGGCTAACAGGGTATTTTTACATCTATGTGCCTTGCTTGCCCTTTCCTGTGTCAGAGCGGGGTCTCCTGCTCTTCTTCTCCTGCATGCTTCTCTTTAATAGCTGGCACGGGCCCAAAAGAAACCTGTAGTGAAAAATCTGCCTCCACTTAAAAGTTTTTTGTAAAAATACTAGGTAAAACCTGGTACAAACATCTTTGTAACACTAGGCAGTGGTTTAAATTACGACACAAACTCACATCTTTGAAATTCATGTAGCTATGTTTCATTTCTATTTAAGGATCATCAGAAACTTTTTTATCTAAAGCAAATGTAAACACCTCAAAGATCTGATGTAAATCAAAATCTGAACTGACAGCTTGTAAGTGTACTGAGCTGTGTATATAGGTAAACACTGTTAATTAAGATGTGGGCCTGAATCCAGGGTTCCAGTCTAGACCTCTGGTCTTTATTGTTTAGCCTTTTAATCAGTCTATTTTGTCCTCTTCCCTAGTGCCTGAGTGAACAAATTCTTTAAATCAAAATTTTTCCTGTCCTGCTGCAGGAGCTTGCACTTTCTCTTGTCACTGTCAGTGCCAATTCATGAGTTACACACATGCACAGTAGGTTTCTAAGAAAGTTTTTCAAGTTCCTGTGCTATGACCAATGCAGCTCTCTACTCCCTCCATCTGAGCGTTATCAACCACACAGACCTTTCCTATAGCCTTATCTATTGTGATATCCAAGCTTGTCTCTGAAAATAAAAGCTGATTGCTGACAGTACCAGCAACTCCAACAACCAACACAGTATCAGGAGAGTTCCCCAACTCTCCTGAACACAGATGTGTGTGGTACAGCAGAGAAAAACTTGTTGTTTAGGAAGCATAAGCCTGGTCAGCTGGCATGTGCAAACCACTTCACAAATTAAGGGAAGAGAGCACCACATCTGAGCTGTTGGATGCCATCACACTTAGTAATGTTTGAAGTTTGTTGGAGGCAAAAGAGGTAATGTTATTCAAGTTCCCTCTAATGCTATTCTGTTCCCACTCCAGTTCATGTTATCATGAAGCCAGAGAAGATAAGAATTAAGAAGTAGCATGTTGAAAGAAGCCATAAGGGACCTTCAACCATGTGCTGGCTAAACAGAGTTCCACCAAGCTGAGGAATATATGGCACAGCTGCTCCATGGCAACAGCACAATAATTCACTTTTTAAATAACCTTCTTTCCCCAGTATAAGAAATATTTTTAAGGTTAGTCAGAAAAAACTTCAGCTAGTTGCCTCAGGAAGTGATTGGCTAGCTCCTATTTCTTTAATATACTTACTGTCCTTGCTTTTATCTCCCTCCTGACAAATGACACATTCTTTCTGGTCAGAAACTATCTGAACTGATATTATCAGTACAATCACTCAGAAATGACACCCTAGTCCTTGGCATTTCATACAATACATGTGATTACATAAATAACCATAGCAGTTACTTCATAGATACTCATTTAAGAGTCTGATAAAGAATTTTCAAGTGTTTTCCAAGAGAAAAAGGGGACATGTCTTGTCATAAAAATAGTTCACTAGGAGTGAGTTGCTCTGTTCCATTCCATATATTGGTGTCTTGAGTTTCAATTCAGATTAGATTTATGTTAAAGAAAAGGTATGTTATTAATGAAAGGATCTGTGGAAATAGTGCAAAGGTATGATTATACTTATCACCTTTTATGACATCAAGTACAAAAACCTCTCACTGTACTACTTATAAAAAGCTGTCTTTCAGGGAATTTAATTTTGGTGAAACAAGTTATCACAAAATATTACTCACACACATATCTTGAAGCAACAATTTATGTTGCAATATAATACCTGTACATCGTGCACATTTGCAAGCCACAATATTCCTCCCACCTTTCCCAGTCACTGGGAAGATGAAGTTTTTCAGAATTTCTTGGTGAAAAGTGATGACAGATACAAATAATTTTATATTTTTGCCTTTTCCTTGGATTTTAAAAATTATTAGCCTACCCTACTTGCTAATGTAGCTAGAATATCCCCTGTAGAAAGGAATGACCTTTAACTAAGCACAGAAAAAGTTTTGTGCAACCTTGACTTTAGCAGCAGTCTCACAGTGCTGTCCTCTCAGTGAACCTCACACCCCTCAGTGCCTCTCAATGCAGAAAACAGCAAGGCACTTGGGTGTTACTTAGCTGCTAACTCAACTCTTATCTAACTACTCTAACAAATGAATATGTGAAAACCCATAAGACAAATACTGAGAAAAGTAGCTAAGGTTTGTACAGCATTTTTAGCATTTATACTCCATTGGCAGCAACACTGATGAATACTGTTCGTAGACAAGAAGGAATGCAACAGAGAACAGAAATTATTTCTGTGAAGAAAGCTGAAAAATACATAAAGCCTGGCTTAGTTTCTTTTGAGGTGTACTTAAAAAACACATGAACTTTTCAGATCTCTAGATTCCTGCAGTGCTACATTTTAAAATAAAATATTAGCAGTGATATTCAACACTTGTGCTTCTGAAAAATGTAGGTGAGCAACCCAATGGCAGTTCTTTTGACAAAATGCAGAGAAAGGGTGATAAGATATTTTGTTATTAATGTTAATAAAAGGGAGGGGAGAGAAATAGGATCCTCCCCTCTCTATACCTTCTTTCTCCTCTTCACACCAAGAACTACATTATGGTGACAAGCTGAGGACAAGGGAAAATATTTCCCTGTCTCTGCCTGGAATTGTGTCATCTCTTAGGATTTACAGTTGGCACATTGCTTTGGAGACTCATGGGGAAACATGGTGCTGTTCTGGGAACTTGTGAATCTCTGATGGATGTTGATCCTACATTGAAAGAAAATTAGGTCTAAATCATTCTTAACCAAATTAGTAAAACTATGCCAACCGAGTAGGTAGGCAGTGCCACTTAGAAATTTCTCTGTGTCAGAACAAGATGCAACTTGGTACACAGTGTTCTTGCCTCTTATTTACCACCTTAGTCAGGAATGCTGACATATCCACAAAACTTAGGCAGCCTGTAGGAGCACTTTATATTCACTCTAGGTTTGTTAGGATAGCAAAACCAGACTAAAATACACCCAAGGGCTCAATTATTGCAAGTAGATTTTTAAACAGGTTATAATACTGACATTGCATATCAGGCTTAAAATATTATGCTTGAACCTGGTAAATTATACCTCAGGCATGTGGTGGCGGGTGGTAGTGAACAACAACGGAGAGCCAGGGTTGGGGGAAAAAAAGTAATATTTTATGGAAAGACAGACTTCTGCTTTTTCCTGATCTTGATCCAGTCACTCAAAATACTTGGTCTTTGTTCAGAAGCATGCAAGTAACTTCACACTAACATACTCTGAAGAGCTATGAGACTCAAACTGGCAAGGTTACTGAGTTCTACATTGTTACAAGTGTAACAGCCATGTTTTCAATAAATGAGGCTGCCTGCAGCAAAAAGTTCTTCCAAAGCCTTAGACCTTTCTCCTAATGTATATATTCACATTTTATTTTTCTATAGTCAGATCATTGCTACTGAACTGGGAGTATAAAAAATTATGGACAAATATGGGAAAGTAGAGATAAGCTGATGGGTCTTGAATTGCTTAGGAGCTCATTCAAAACACTCTGAGATAGAAAGGCTGTCTAGAAAGAAGAACAGGATAAGCATCTTGCACTTTACTTTAGAAACAGCAAATTGTTAAAACAGTGATTGAAAAATACATAAATAACAGGGCAGAAAAAAAAAAAAAAAAAAAAAAAGAAAAGTAACCATTTTTTTTCAAGATTTAAAAAAAATCCAGAAATCAAATGCTTCTTTATGTTGTACTAACTCTATCAGCCCTAGAAATACATAGCTTACCTTTCCCTCTTTAAAGGTACTTTATGTCTATCTCATATATTCCTCACCTACTAGCCTTTATTTCATGTTTTTATTACTAATTACACTTATCATGGCAGTAACACCATGCAAAACCAGACTATGTCTCCAAGCACTGTGCACACACAGGGCAGGTGACAGCTCTTCCCAAGAAGCCCATGAACCCTTTTTTCCCCCAAGTTAATCCACTTGCATTTGCCTGACACTCATCTATGATGTGGCTGTGTTCAAAGGAAAATATAATAGACTGATGTTCTCACCATTTCTGCTAAAGATAAATACAAGAACATTCCAGCTGTAACAGTAAAAATCCAGTTTTGAATGCATAGGTCAGTTGATACAGAAAGGCCAATATAAAGTCCTAAGAACGCTGTTAGTGCACTTATAAAATTCATCAAAATTGCAATCTTCGTAGGGAGCCCCGTACTCAGCAGCACAGCAAAATCTCCTGCATAGAGAAAAAGACAGAAAATCTGTTATTCAGCTCATAAATGCATTACTAAGACTCTTGGTAATAAAACATGATGGAAAACAATTGATTTGCATGAAGATAGTGAGTGATGGAGAATTGCCCTTGGATTTCTCTAAAATTAGTTATTAACTCATCCTCTGTGAAAAAACCCAACAAAACTCAAAAACCTGTATTCATTTGTATTTGTTTAGCTGTTCCTAAACATAGCATACAGTGCACAGGAGTGGATTTCTGTTAGTTCTCGATGTTCTGTGATATTTCCAACTTGGATACATGCAAAAGTGAAGTCACATGCTTTCCCAGAGCTTCTAAATCTTTCTCTGTTGGGAAGGTGCCAGTTCAAATCATGTGAGGATATTTGCAGCATGGTCTCTGAGTGCTTTACAGGTGCTGCAAGTTAGAAAAACCTATGCCAGCCTGATTTCAGTTTGAGTTTAGTTCCACTGATTTCAGACCTGGTTTTCTTTCATAAACTGTATATCAGAATCTCAATCATAGATTTTTTTTCTACAATAAATTATTTCATAACATGTCCATGGTAAATGATACTGAAAATTCTCTGTGAGTACAGAAATGCCCCTTTGTCAGTTGGGCACCACTGTTCCAGAATTAAGAAGGTCTGCTTTGGAGTATCTTGGTCATCTCTTTCTTACGTGAAAGAGTTACCAATTTTTGCTGCAATTCTCCATCCCACTTTTCTGTTTTGGGAAGTTTTTTAAATACATAGCACATGAAATCTCCAGTCATTTTAGAACAGAAACAGGAATCCACAGCTCTTATTTCAAATCTGCCAGCATATGTATGTTCATCAACACAATGTCAGGAACAACTTAATCCACACTAGACTCACCACAAGGAGATAACTGAGGACGGTGTTCAATGGAACTGCTTTCCAGTCCTGCTTATATCTTATTATCTTGTTATTCTTGATTAGCATCAGGGATGAGGGTAGCATGAGGAATACAGGATATTAAAACTCTTGGATAGCCTGTGGTGTCAAGCACACATGGCTCTTGCTCACAGCTTACTATTTTTTCTGCCTATACATGAGAATAAAAGGCCACTCTGACCTGATGGCTTATAGACTTCAATAGAGTGAGATGGGATGTTACTCAGTAATGAGGGAAGAAGCCTCACCTCCTTTTTGTGAAGGGGAAAGAGAAGAACACAGCCCTTTATATATCCATTTCACTGGATATATAAAGGAGAAAAGACAAAATTACAAAGACAATCAGGAAAGATACATATATGTATTTCTTACCCATTTCATGAGGAATTTCGTGGCACAAAATAGCAATAGTTGTTGTCACACCTGTTTCTGTTGAGGAAGAGAATGCTGCTCCTATTACCAAGCCATCAGCAAAATTGTGAAGACTGTCACCCACTAGAACCATTATTGCTAACAAGCTAATTTTCTTACCTAGGAAAAGAAAAACAAAAAAAACCTACAAAAATGTCCAGAAATTTTAATGCAAGCTTTATAAATTTTGCTGTGTTACAAACAATTTGTTTTTTTGGTGACTTCACACACAAGAGTATGAAAAATCATAATAATCAAGGGAACATAGTGCTTATCTGTTTTGTCCTTGTTATTAGATTTCCTTCAATACATTTAAAACAAAAAAGTAATCTGTAGAGAGTAATCCAGAGATGCAAATACCAGGAAGTAGATCCCTTATTTTTAATAGGTCAACTATTCGACAAAAAATTAGAAACAGGTTTGAGTCCAGCCTCATGACATATCCTATGGGTTTGCACTAATCTTTGGTTGCTGAAATTCACACAAGTTTTTCTTTTTTTTTTTTTTCCCTTAAAAGGTGGGTATTTTTTCACCATCATTCACAGAATTATATAGCTGTAGCAAAGATGAATATTTAGTTTCATGCAGCTGATCATTTTAGTACTACAAAAGCATGCTAGTACTGAATAATATTTTCAGGGTCTGGTTTTTATGATATTGTTTTACACTGAAAGATAAAGATTAAAGGCAAAAGCCTCAGAGTATCCTTATTAGTACAGCATTACAGCACGTTCATTTCCAACTACTGTTTCAATCAATTAATGGTTGTTATGTTGACAGTGCTCTTGTCTTCAGCATCACTCATGGATGCAGATGGCTGTTTTTCTTTCCCATACTGTTTTGTGACCTTGCTTTAGTGCAGAACAGTACATTGGATGTTCATGATCAGGCATCTGATGGGATTAGGAAGGTGCTACTAGTGATCCAAGTATTGAAATTAAGCTCTCTGTCCAGACTGTAACCTAGACAGCCTGTAGCCCAGAGTAGCATGCTGAAAGGATTAATGGGGAGGGATTTTATCTCTTCAGGTAGCTCTATACACGGGATCACTGTTTAAGCTTAGAAACATATACTTGATTTCCCTATCCTGTACTTTTTTCATCCATTTTTTCCACAATCTTACAACAAAGACCTTGCAATGGCTCTCAGGAAACTCATATGCAGTACAAAAAGAACACTTTGCAGAGGGCAGCTTTTATGCCTGAGGAAGCTGGGTTGTGATCTTGGCCCTAAGCATGTATTTTTCTGACTTTTGATGGCCCCACACAGACATATTATGACAGTCTGAGGAGCTAATGTGGAGCTGCACAGAACTATCTGAACAGATTTATTACAAGGTTTCACTTCAGTAACATTTTTCCAGAGATGACCATTTTATAGCGATGAGGGAGATGTTTTTCTTACAGAAACTGGCTAGGACTAAAGTCTTCAGACTATTACAAAAAAACCACATAGCACATAAAAGCCTAACAACTGTATTCAGAAGGTCCTTTCTAGTTGCCTGGGAGCTGTGTGGGTTCAGAAAAATTGGCAGGCTTGTTAGATTTTCCTGCCAGCTTCCAGAGCCAGACGTGAATGTCCCCAGTTTGCACAGTTCTTTCTAAACACTATGGGCAGTTTATAATCAATAGTGCAGGGCATGAGTTATATAGAAAGAATACATGGTTGCACTACATTAAGTTTATGATTTTTAATAAGTACTGGCAAGGACAAAATCATGGCCTGCCCTGTGATACTATTAGTCACTTTTATTCAAGTATCTGGTCGTTGAGAAAGATGTACCATAATTACTGGAAGTCACTCCAGAGTGTTGTCTGCAGTATAACCTATGGATCAAGTTAACATTATGGAGCAATGGCAAATGTCAGCTTTGTGAACTTAGCTGACTGAAAGTTAAGATGCATATATAGAAAAATCTGATTGTTTTCTTAATTTACTTTCAGGCTATTTTAATACAACTTTGTGACCAGCAATTATCTTACCACATTATATTGCTGCTACAGTAGCCATTAACTTATTACCCTATTTCTACAAAACTTCTTAAACAATTCTGCATTTATATATGATAATTTTATCTCCTTAAATAGGGGGTCAGAATTCATAGCAAACACTAAAACATGAACAGTATTAGATTAATGAACTTCACAATTACAGGATTGAGATCTGAATAGGTCTTTAAGAAGACATTTAATTATGTAGCCAAGCACCATCAGATGTGATGAGGTAACACACAGCAAACACAGAGCTAAGCCAGCTTCACACTTGCAATTGCATCTTAGGTCTCAAGGCTTTTTCTGTTGCTTATCCAGTCTGTTTATTGATACTAACTTTTTTTGCTGATCGCCTTGCTCTCTGGAGGAACTTCAGTAGACTCAGAGTCTTCTGGGCTTCTCTAGTTTAAAGCAAAGATAACAGGTTAATTAAGGGGCTTTTCCAGCTGCTACTATAAATAGAGGAAAGCATCAAATATGTTAAAGCTTTTTGAATTACAGATAGTCACTGTTACTTATAGTCACTGTTACTTGCATAGGTATCATTAGAATCATTTACTGAGTACTGACAGTGTGTGTGATTGACACTGCAGAAACACATAAAAAAGAAACCTCCCTTGCCAAGAAAGGGTTACAGTCTAATTCAGGTAGGAAGACAGACATTCAGAAGCACTGCTGTAACCCAAAAAGATAATGTTTCTGCTTGAATATGGACAAATCAGCCAAATACAGAAATGAAAAGGATATCATAATTCAAACTGTGTCTTTTTAATTTTGTCATTATTGTAGTTTCCTGCTGGATAGGATGTCTACAGCATTTCTAAGGAAAAATGTGTAGACATTAGAGTCTCTTTGTAATTTATGTTCTTCCAGTTACTCTGAGAAAACACAAGACTAGGAAAGATGATAATAGGTAGATTTCACACCTTTTCAAAATATAAGGTTTTTTTCTTCAGGGTAGTACAGCCTTTGGTGCCTTGCCTCTTGGCCTTTAGTTAGGGTTTTGTCTTGGCATCAGGTATGACAGTCTGGGCATACCAGCAAATGAGTACACTCCACAGCAGTGGGTCAAATTCACCCTTACTTCAAGTGAAGAGAGAGATAGTATGTTTGTCCTTACTCTAGAGAGTTAATTTAATGAAACAGCTCTAATGTTTTGTTCTCTGGGAGGAGAAGGAAGAACACCAGGACTCTCTCTCCCCCTTTGTCCCTGGGACTCTTCTTTTTATTGAGAGAAAATATTAAAAATTTGTGCAAGGCTGATATAAGCCAAAAAATCTGTGTTTGAAACTAAAAACCATGAATTTATGATCACTATATTTTCTTTAAAAAAAACATATTCAAGTTATTATGGCAGTCAGTGAGGAGTCAATGGGACTTTGACAGGGACAGGAGCCACCACTCCAGAAACTACAAAATAGATGTGTACTGACTGCAAAGCAGGATATGCTTCTTGGCTGGTATTAGCTTGATTGTGATGTGGGATGTGTGCTGTAGAGGCGTGAGGAGGGAAGGCAAAGGATTTGGTTTAAAAATTCTTCATTTTAAAGAAGAACTAAAAGCTTTTGATTCCAATTACTGCAGCCAGTCATATGAATTCCAGTAATCGTTCCACTTATAACGTTTACTCACATGCCACTTCTTTGAATTCTGAGTCAAAAATGCAAGACTAATCACTGACCTGAAGGATTTATAAGCTTTTCTTGTTTGTCTTCTCGTTACTCACATGACTACAAAAAATTGGCTGCTCTTGTACAAACTAGCTAAGCCAGCCTAGTTCTTGTGATCTATACATAATTTCATTGGAATCTTGTATCTAAGAGGAGTAATGAGCTCATTCATTATAATAATGACATGGCTCACAAATTAGTAAACATGCTTCATTTTTCTATTTGCTCTGCATTCAACTGAGAGTTTCCCAGCTGTGCTGGAGATATTGATAGGGCTCATCAGGCTCTTATCCACCATAGCTTTAGTAAAATGGAGCTCACTGATTATCTCTGGAGATTTTGATTTAAATAACGATGAACCTATATAGCTAGACACTACATAGAAACAGAATTTGTTGGAAAAAGAAAACAGGTTAAAAGGTATGAGTCCATTTAATTTGAAAAGATATATCTGCCTGAATATTCTCCACAGACAAACAGAAAATTTTGTGACTTCTTTTAGGTAAGCACCATTCCCATGTATACAGCTTGTTTATGCTACTTTACAAATCTGTGGAAAAATGCCCAACAACAATCCAAGATTTCATCTGTTCACTAAGTCTGCACTTAGTCCAGAAAATCATGAAATTTTTCCCAAGGCAAAGTCTGCCCTTGCATATGATAAGTTTTTACAAGGATGAGAGAAGGAAACTCTTTGAGAATTTTATCAACAAAAGGTGATAAAGGAAGTGCACTGCTATATCAATCTGATAAATGCTTAAGTCCTTGTAAAAATCTGTGTTTGAAACCTCTATAAAAGCTCATTATAAACTTTGAAATCTAGAGATTCATGAAAATCATAAAATGTAATAAAGGATGAATCAATAAAGATTGAAAAATACTGATTACATTAATTTTGTTCATTTTTGAGGAACAGAGAAAGAAGAATATAAAATCAGGGAAGTATGTCATATCAGTAACCTACCAACTGTATGGTTGAAGTAGATTTGCCTCTGACTGAATGTTCATTTAATTCAGATTCCACTGGAAGATCATGGGAATGTCCCCAGTGCCCATTAACTAAAGAAAGACCCTGCTGAATGAAGATGCTTTGTAATTAGTTCTGAAACCCAATGAACATAGGTTCAGTCTTTCTCTGGCTTTTGTCAAATTTTAGCATTTATAAGAATTACTTTACTAAAACCAAAAGCTATTGAAAGAGACTATTGGCTGACATCAATATTCCCTAATGTGTATTCAGTTCAGAAAAAATCCCCCCCCCCCCAAATAAATGAAAAGTGTATCAGATAAATAAGAGACAACCACAGAGGCTTAAAGAAACTTCTTTTGTTATAGAACAGAAGATTAAAATTTGAAGTTGAGATGAATATAAAAAAAAACTTCTAGAATTCATATAGTTCTCAGAATACGTTTGAAGATTTGTGGGATGATGATGAAACCCTCCTCTCCCAATAAGAAACATAAAGAGCTACTTTTTTACCAATCAAAGAAAACATTAGTATCATCAAAATATTCTGTTCTTTCATACGACAATATTATCTCTGTCCCAAAGATACTGGGAATAGATTCATTGCTATTTATCTAAATCAGCTCAGTCATTTAAACACCCTCTGTAAAAAGGAACAAGTAAAGGTTTAGCCTTCTTCAGTGACATTAGATAGCCTTCCATGCTGAGAAACTTAATGAGCCATCACACTTTGTGTTACATTATACCTTTGTGCATAATCATATTTTCAGACACCAGCATTGAAATAAAGAACAGAATTCCTGCAAGCATGGCAGTGAGCAAGGAGATATTCTTAATATAATCTTGGGTTCTACTGACCACACCACATGTATTAGATGTAAAAATCCATTTGGATAGAGACCAAAAACTATTTGTAAACTTTAAGATGCCATTCCTTAAAATATCTTTTGCTACCACCTATGTCTTCCTCCTCTCCAAACAGAACCTAAGCAACCAGCACTAATCTTTCATGCTGATACAATTCCTCCTACTCCAGGGATAGTCATGAAAGTATGCTTATGGAACACAGCCAGTTAAATTGAGTTAAAAACATGTAGAGCACATCCATGAAGCATACGAAACCCATAGGCTGGAGCAAAATAGAAAGTGAAGGTCAGGCTGGTAGGAACACTTTGCAAAGCTATTTCTAGTGCTTCATTTAACTCACACAAATAGTAACTGCTTTCCAGAATCACTGTAACGTTTTGTGTTCTGTAAAAATCTCAAAATAAAAGAGATTTTTTTTGTGGATAAATTTTACAAGTTTTACCTGGTCACGTGGTGTTACCAAAAGAAAGAAACACTTTTCTATCAGAAAAAATCCATGAATTCCTCCAATTATTCCCAAAAGTTTCCAAATATATTCTTTACCCTCATAGAAATGTTCTACTTCTTGTGCTTCATGTTTATGCAAACCGAGAGTCTAAAATAAAGAGATAAAGTAAAAACAAAATTAAACTGGAAATCTGGGGTTTTTTTGCTAGAGTACCATGTTCTAATTCAATTTATTTGCAAAATTTTCTTTTCCATCTCTTTCAAATTTAAATTGTATTTTGAACTAATCAGCTGGATAGCAGATGGATGAAATTAATCATTAAGAGCCTCTGCTACATTTCATTATATCTCAGTGTTGAAAGGAACAATATTTTTCCAGAGAGATTTTTGAAATTGACATTTATGTTAAATATTTAGTATATTTTGCATTATATTGATCTTCAAAGTCTAAAAATTTACTGGCATCATCTTCAGATGTGACCTTCATATTTAAAGTGATTCATAAATCTTTCTTCTGGTGGGTGTGCTTCCTTTTTTCCCCAGTGGCACAGTATAGTAGCCCTCCTTTGCTCTAAACTGGGCACTTTAAATACTGGAAATGTCCCTTGAAGCTGGTAGGGAACACTTTCACACATAAAAGGTGTTTCTTTAAGAAACATTTGTGTGCCATTCACTGTGAATTGCCTTCCTTAAACCACACTCCCAGTTCTTCTTCCATATATATTGATCATGAAGAACATTTTAAACAGAATCTCAAATGAAGTTGTGAAGCTCTCAGACAAGTTGAAGTCTGCTCATAACAGTTTTGTCATACTGGAGGGGACTAAATAAATAAATAAATAAATAAGAATACACAAAGGAAAATCTGTTTCTGATTTACATGCTACCCTATTCTTTTGTCATTATTTCAGGGAAAAAACCACAGCACTCATTTTTACTACAGTTTTTACAGGGGACTGAAAAGGTATGAGGGGGGACTGTGGATGCCTTGTAAGACCTCTGAACAATTTCTCCTGAAATTCATTACAGGATCTGCCTCACAAAAGAATTTCATACACATCTAGAAACTTGTCTCGTGTAGGGCTTGAGGATTTTCTGAAAAGAAATGTGGATTTCCTATTTTTTTGAAAATATGAACCTTATCTTCTCTGAATTCATCAGTCATTGATTTCTGCTTTGTACTACTTGCAGTATCTCTCTGAATTAAAAATTGCAAATGTAATTTGAATGCTGGGTAGTTGGTTAACAGATTTCACTGAAAGCTTTATTTTTGAACAGATTAGCATTGGCCAGGTTTAAATGAAATTTTTATCTCTGTGTTTGTGCACGCACAGATGTAGGTGTCAACACTTTAAAACCACAAATATTTGTACTATTTACCTGAGGAATAAGGTGTAGCAATGCATCTCCAGAAAGGGTCCCAACAGCCAGACCAACAAACAGCTGTAAAATGAGCGTATATGTTTCTTGACAGGAGTTAAATAAAATAAGAGTTGTACCAAACATAGATCCAATAGTAATAAGTAAGACAGCAACAGTGCTGTATCCATATTCTGTAGGGGAAAAAAAAAAAAAAAAAAAAAAAAAGAGAGAGAGAAGAAGAAACAAAACAAAATTATCTTTAATAATTCAGTATTTGAATTTGTGTTTGAGTAATTGTTTTGTGTGTGTATTTCTTTTTCAGCATATGTTTTTCCACTTTCCTGTACAAGCACACAGAGGAGAAGTGATTCATTGTGTCATACAGATTTTCTTGATTCACTGTGCCATACAGATTTTTCTAGTTATGTGTGACACAGATGACAGAATTAGAAGCCTAAAAATCATCCATTTTTTCTGGCTGTACAGGTAATACAGTTTAACGCTTCCAAATTTCAGAACTTAAAGAGCTAGATAGCCTGTGACTGTGGAGACTGAGAGACATTTGGAGCAGCACAATGAATGCTGGTCTGCATTTGTTTCCTCTCTTAACAGCTTTATGCTTTTTATTCTATATCCTCACATGCCACATTTGTGTATCTTGAGTCAACACTGCACTATTAACCAAATCATGTTCAGTAAACAAAGGCCTAAAACCACAGATGAATGTAGGCATCTAATTTCAGTTGTAAGAATGAACTTTTGGGTCCAAATGATGTGTACAAATGTGCTGTGGATAAATACTCCTTTGGTTACTGCATCAGGACCACCAATCTATTTTTCCCAGGTTACTGAAATTTTTGGAAGGTTACTCTTATAATTCTATGTGCTACTCACATCTCCAGCCTTCTGCACAACATGAATCCTGGTTAAGCTGTATCAAAGTCTTACAATGGAGGTAAAACACTGATGAGAAACAGATATAGAGAGACTAATGCCAAGTATTCAAAAGTGCCACTTAATGCTTCACATTTTAATAGCACTGCAAGGGTTCAGCAACTCGTAAAATCAGACAGTAAATTTCACAGATTGCACATCCAAATACAAAGTTATAGCAGATACTTATGGATGGTCAGGCCTTGGTGACTTAGGAAAACAGCACAGCCTGCCAGTAAAATAGAAATGAAAATAAAATTAATGAGCCTATGCTCAGGTCACTGGGTCACACATAGGAGAAACCTAAGTCTTTTGTCTAAAGCCAGCAGAAGTGCCCCCGTGGTTGTGGAAACCTTACTTTGTCAAAAAGCACAGAGAATTTATTATTAATTCTATTTGGTGTTTGAACAGTTCAGCTTTTCTCATCTAGACAGATCTCACACCTTTATGAGACCAATAAAATGTATTGATTGGGCTGATGGCATTAGACTTGGGATAATTTCACTGAGCCTAAATTTGCCATGAACCTTGTGTATGACCCAGGTAAGATCCCTTTTTTCATTGTCCCTTGATTCCCTATCTGAAAAATGGGCAGATCCATGTAGCATAGAAAAGATAAAAGCAAGAAAGACTGCAAGGTGTTCAGGTAATGAGAAGTGAGATAATATGAGAAAGAAGGACTCCTGCTTTCTGGAGGACTGTAACTATTCTTCCTATTCTGTATCTTTCTTTCTCCTATAACTATTCTTCTGACATCCATGAGTGTCCTTGCATGCCCATATCTAAATTTTTCTTTTAATACACACTCATAGACAAATTCGTCTGTACACCATGGAATGCTAGCTCAGGTAATTCTAGCTTAAAGTAGAGTTAGAATTTAGACATGAAAAGTGCTGTTTCATAAGGATTGTCAGCTAGCTCCTAAAAGATCTAAACATCCAGAGGTGACCATGTAGATATTAGGATAAAATTAATGAAGGCACTGATTTTTAGCCTGAAAGTGATGTTCAACTTGCAAATTATTAGGGTTAGATGTCCATTCCTTTTTACCCATTATGGGCTCCCTGATTCCCCACTAGAAATTAATGCCCTCTGTAATACACCAGAACTTTTTTTTTTTTTTTGTAACATTACCCAGATAGATATATAGATATTGCTGGGTTAAACTAAAAAAAAACCAAACAAACCAGGAACTACGTTAAGAAGCCCTTAGGTCAGATCAGACTCAGATTAATTTTTCTTGATTGAGGGGACTAGGGATTGGTTACAGGAAAATATATATATACGTGTATATATATATATATATATGTATGAGCCATATATAGTTTCTAGAATGAACCTGGTGAAAAATCCACAGAACAGGTCATTGCTGCCCAGCAAGACATTGATAAGGACCAGTCACTTATCAGTGTAGTACCATTATCTGACTTGCATGCTATGAAATTAAAGACAACATAAATAACAGAGGGCAGAAATCTCATGATCTTCTATTTTAGATTATTAATAAATGAACTTTCTCCAGAAGTTAAGCCCCTGCACTCCTTCACCTGAATTTTCACCATACTGTGCTACTCACTTTCCAAAGTTGTTGGTAGAAGCTTTGCCCGCTTGGAATCAGGAGACTGACATGAGCAACTTAATAGTTGCTGAATGATAGCTGGACTGATTTGCTTGAAGTGGTCCTCAGAAATGGAGGAAGAACTGTTTCTAGAAAATATCTTCAGAAGTTCACTGGCAGAGAAACAAACCTATAGAGAAAAGTACACAGTTAGTGAATTTGTTGCATATGTCTGCATTTAAAGCTGCTAAACTGGAAATCTTAGAAAATAAAAAATCTTAGAATAAACCAACCTGAAATAGTTTGTTTTGAATATAATCTTTTCTCATTAAAGTGCTTCAATTACTTCTAATTATTTTGTCTCAATTAAAACTTGATACTTTGATACATTTCAAAAAGATCAGAATCTTTGGAATGAAGCAGCACAATTTCTATCAATGATTGTTAATATCATGAGGATCTGACACAATAATATCCCTACATGTTTTATTATTATGCATGCTAATGAAAATATGTTAATGCTAACACAAATCATATTCTTTCCTATTGATGTAAGTTACTGTACCTGTCTCAAGGTAGTAGTGAAATCTATCCATGTGCTGTATGTTTGTATCTTTAGCAAGATGTGAAACTAAATTGTTTTTTCAATTCTTTTAAAAATGGCACGTTACTTTAAGGTAAGCATACTTGAAGTTTCACAGACTGTATTAGCTTTAAAGATTACTTAATACTTGTTATTATTAGAGACTCTTGTCTCTAATAATAACTTGTTATTATTATAAGACTCATCGAATGCCAGGTTGATTGTCCTCAAGGATCATCTGGTCCAGCCTTTAAGAATTTCAACTGTTGTTTCCTCTTTTTAGAAACATCTCTGTCAAAAGAAGGAATTTCTCTTGAGAACATTCATGTTTTCAAAAATTTTCTTGAAGAACTGGGTTTTCATCTCCAGATAAAAGTAAGCATTTGATTAGTTCTAGTGCCAATTTCTGTAAGAACTTTTAAAAAGAAGTCCAGATCAAAATGCTGTCTTACTTAAAGGAATAATATTTATTTCTTAATCTCATCTAGTTAGTTGTGATTTAATTTAATTCAAATATAATATTTATTTCTCTTATTTAAAGTATTTGGCAACTGAGAACCAAGGAATTCCTAAACAATATTTAATCACTGAAACTTAAGTTTTTTTGAAAGGACTATTTAATTTAAAAAGTTGTAATTATCACTAATTCTAAATAATACAATTTAAAAAGCAACATTTTCCTGCCTTTGTTCATACATTAGTAAAGGAATGTATGCCCTGTAGCTCATTTAGAAACTGAATTAATTGAGTAGTGATACATTTATTCTGATTATCACATTTAGGTCTTCACCACCTGGTTCTAGTCTGTTGTCCCTCCAAGCAGAAGGAGAATGTGATGACAATTCAGAACTACCATAATAGAGAAGACCTTTCATTTGTCTGTTTGAAACAGCCACTTTCTCTCTAGGAGCAGGAAACACCAAAAATTGATATCAAGCATGAAGCCTAGCTCATGGCTGGTTATGACCAACATTCCTCACTGATCAGTACAGCATATGACCAGCATTCCTCAGTGATATTTTTTAAGGCCTTCACCAGTGACCTGAGTGATGGAACAAAGAGCATCATGCCACATTCACAGATGAAATCCAAATGGGACAAGTAGTCAATATGCTGACAAGCATGGCTGCTATTCAAGGGAGAAGTCAAAGAAACAGGCTGACAAGACCTTCATGAAGATCTGCAAAGACAAATTTATTGTTTTTCAAACAGAATAACCACATGCATCAATAAAGGCTGGGGATATGTGACTGGGAGGTAGTTTTATAGAAAAAGCCCTTGGGGTGGGTCCTCGCAGACAACTTGAACATAAGTCACCAGTGTGCCCTTGTGGCAATGCCATCTAACTGCATACTGGGCTGCATTGGGAAGAATATAGATAACAGGTGTTGGAAAAAGATTTTTCTCCACCCAGAACATCTGGACTATGTCCAGGTTAATGATCAAAGGGTTGGAAGACCTATCCTATGATGACAGACTGAGAGAGCTGTGTTGGTTCAGCCTGGAGAAGAGAAGGTTGTGGGGAAATTTTATAGCTGCTTTCCAGTACCTGAAAGGGCTACAGGAAATCTGGGGAGGGACTTTTTATAAGAACATGGAGTGGTAGGACAAGGGATAATGGCTTTAAACTGGAAGAGAGTAGATTTAGGCTAGACATTAGTAAAAAATTCTTTTCTGTGAGTGTGTTCAGACAATGGAACTGGTTGTCCATGCAGGGGAGTTGGAACTAGATGATCTTTAAGGTCCCTTCCAATCCAAACCATTCCATGATGCTATGACAACTAGCAGTATAAGAAAGACCTTGGCAAACTGGAGAAAGTAAAAAAAAAAAAAAAAAAATAAAAATCCTGGATGGTCACCAGGATTACTAAGAAACTGCAAAAAATGATGTGCAGGGAGAGGCTGAGCGACCTGAGCTTGTTCAGTTTGAAGAGAAGGGGTGGGGGTACCTTCAGTCTGTCTAATGGGAGTTACAGGAAAAATAGAGATATACAATTATAGTCACAGACAAATAATTCTTAATTCTTATTTAGTAAAATGTTCTTATAAATATGGAGGCATGGGCACCTGCATCTATTCCCTTTGCAAAACTTAGACTTGTTAATGTAGGGAGGAAGAGTATTATCTTCAATAGTAAAACAAGTATGTGTGTATCACTAGAGGATGATACTGAAGGAAAAAGTAAATCAAATTTGGATATTGTCATGTGAAAAACTGGAAGGATGAGTGATTTTGGTTTCCAAAATTCATATTTCTCTAAGGAGGAATGATAAATGAATACAGAGATACTCTAACACAGCTTAACAGAATTTAATATTGTTACTCTTACTGGATACCTCCTACTTACCTGTTTTATAGGCATTTTTTAAATCAGAAGAGACAATGATGACTTAGAAAGCAGTGCCACTTTTTCTGTAATTATCTTTCAAAACATATTTTCTATATAAAAATCAAATTACAGATCTTAATCTAGTTAAGAAAACACAAGGCATAAACAAGTCAGTGCCTTGTATGTAGCAGCATCTGCTACTAATGGAGCACAATGCTATCACAGATAAATACAGAAAGCAGGTGACAAAATTAGCAATACCACACTAAAACTCAAAATCTCCTAATGGAATTATATGTCAAAGAAACAAAGGCATAGCTAGAAAGAAGAGGAATGAAATAGAAAAGAGAAGCTAAGAGTTAATAGAGAAGACCACTTATCTTCTCTCTAGATGTTTCTTTGTGATTTATTTTCATCTATGAAGAATATTTGGTTCTTAGTTTAACCCCCAAGCCTTCAGACCACTCCCCTGCAAACTTATCTTTTGAGTTACAGTCAGACTCAAAAGTTAAAGAAAAAATAGCCTGTGGTTTATAAATTCTTTTATTGCTGGAGAAGAATATTATTTCATGTACAGATTGTGTCACTATTGATTTCTATTCTACATAATTTATAAGAAGAAGAAACAATTTTATAATTATTCTGAGACCCCTTTAAATTTAAATCATTATGCTGATCAGCATGGATGTTACTTCTGGTCCTCTGGAAAGAAATAAACCTATTGATATGCTGTGTTTTTCCAGTTGCAGCAAAATTACAGAAATAAATACTTATCAGAACGGTATTTAACCAGATGTCATTCATCTCTGTTCCACATCATAAAATGAACACACAGCAAAAGTCAATTTTATACGTCTCATTCTCCTAAACGGAGAAGAAACATTGTCTTGTAGTTAACTCAAATTGTAAAGAACTGAAAACAACAGAAACATTCCTTGAAGTATTTCAAATTTATACATCAAAAGATACAGTGTATATTCTTTGAAGTCTCTTTTTTGCCTTTTGTCTTCCAGTCTAAAGGATGAAAGTGAGTTACCATCCTAATCGCTATTACAAAAAATATTTATTTATTTTCTAATATTTAGGATAAGGATAAAATCATCTGCAATGAGCCACTGTCTTTCAAACACCTCCAAGAGGATATGGGGAAGTATCTACATTTCTTTCTTTAGGACAATATACTTTATAAAGGAGACTTCTGCACCCCACAGATGGCTATGAAAAGTGTTTGGAAATACCCAATCTTATGTTTACAAAAGCATTTTATAAAAAATTTATATTTGTACAGACTTCAATTTACTAGAAGCTCTGAGACATAAGAGCACAAGAAATCTTGAATAAACACATGAAAATATTGAAGTCATGCACGACAAGTGCTCCCTGTCTTGAAGAAACACCTGATTCTGTGCAAGACTAAACATTCTGTTCGTTCGTCCTAGCTACTTTCACACATTCAGTCCATAAGGTTTTTCCAGATTATTATTTAAATATTTTAAAAAATAAATATTTAAACAAATACAGAGAGAAAATGTAGTGTCTACACTACTTTTTGAAAATAATAAATTTTATGTCAGAAAAAATGTAGTGTTTGCAAACCTATTTGAACTTTTATCACTGAAATTCTGTGATCAATACTATAATAACATAAAAACAAATTAACCTGGTCCCAACGTGTGTTCCTTTCACGATCTTCAAAATAATCCTTGAGATCATTTCCTTTGGTATGGTTTGCCTTGACCAGAATATTTCTGGCTACTGTCTCTCTGGTTGCAGTGCTGTAACGTTGTCTTTTGTGACTGTGCCCATTTGCAGTGCAGATCTTGGCTGTAAGCAGGTTTAGGAGTTCTTCTAATTCTAGTAATTGATTGGAAAATAGATATGTTACCATGGGAAAAATACACATTTAAAAGTATAAAACAAAAACTAATTTAAAAAATTTTGTTAATTTTGGCATTAATTCAACTTTTCATTTTAATACTTCTTTTCTCATTTTGAGTAATTTCCACTGAGCACTTCTAGGTGTTCAATACACCTATATACCCAGCCTTTCCTTATTCACAGTACCACAGTTAAATTTTTTGCCTATGACTATCTCAGAGGAAAAAAGATGTGACTGAAATGCAACTCAGCTTCAGTCACTGGTCTATGACTAATTTATCTATAAATTACTGCTAAATAGCTTCATCATTTTCTCACACGAATGGAACACCATGCTGAGATGCCACAGGCAGGTATTTTGATGGTCCAGAAAGACCAGGAACACAGATCCTTTATCAGGTCTCCTGGAAGCAATCTTCCAGATGGTGTGCTTCCCTTTGCATTGCAGAAGTGGAACACGAGGCACCAGATTTTCTCTTTCCTTTGGCCAAGTTTCTAATCTAGAAGTATATTTTCTTACAGCTCTGAAGTAGGAAGGAGGGTGTCAGGACCCCTCGCTGAAACCTGAGACCATGCATGTATCCCATGACATAACCTGAGTGCAATGAGTCAACCTGCTGATGAAATGCTTGGTTATATGAGGGGTCTTACTCATCACCTTCCCTCACCCTTGCATTTTCAAGATGAAGCCACAGTGATAGCTTCTGTAAACCTAATTAGTCCATTGAAACAAAAAGCAGTCCACAAATGAATTTCAAAGAAATTTAGATCAATGAGATTAGAATGTTTCCGTGTGATAATCCTTTATTTTTTTTAATGTTGCTATTCAAAAAAAAGCAAATGGCTTGTGATAAGACACTTGCCTACTTTCTTTGTCTTGAGCAAACAGATCTGAATGGAGCTGAAGCAAGATTTGTTTTCTAAATGTACTGAAATCTAATTTTCTGGGTTTTACACAGTACTGTCCTGAAGTTATTACTAAGTATTTAAATAAATTTAAAGGAAAAATTGAATTATCTCAGACTTAAGATATACTTATACTGTAATAAACTGGTTAAGAATATTCTTCTGCTTCTCTGAATGACACCCTAACACCACCAAACATAAAGTCTTGCTGTTGTCATCACTGGGGCCTAGATTCACCATATATTGATCTGGCTGGGCAATTTTAAAGGAAGGGTTTTGCTGGAAAACCAGTTTACACAAGTGTAATCTAGGATTCCAAGTTTAGATCTGAGGATTTTGTTCTTTTTTTATGATTCACTTTTGTGATTCAATGTACCTCTGTGAAACCTAAGAGTGGCAAAAATGTTGTTACCTATGTTTAATTCAACTTGTAAAGCTGCTTTAACCCATACTTAATATGCCTTTTAAAATTACTCTAAAAGTTTGTAAAGTGTTGCTATTAGCAGTCACTACAAACAAGGAAAAATAGATGCCTTATAATAATCTTCTAAATCTATAGTAGGCTCTTGAGTGAATGGTTCAGCTTCTTAAACTGCTAAATATGCAGACTGTTTTACAGAACTTAATGGCAGCTGCTGAGAGCTCAACAATTGTGTTTTCTACTTTTTTTTTAATTTATTTTTGGATGAAACAGAACTCTCCGATATTTTATTTACATTTCTAGTACATCTAGCAACAGAGATCTTGTAGAAAATGAACTTCACATATTTTAGACTCACTGACAGGGTACTAAGACCAATGGTTTGTGTAGGGATGCACAAACCATTAAGATGTTTTCATTTGCAGCAGGCAGACATCAGAAATCATTTGGACAAAACAGAGTGGCCTGTGTCTATTCCATCTCTTCTGAGCTGTGCATGACTGAGGTGTCCAATTTGACTACTGTATATGAATTATTCCATCCACCCCATAATAGACCTTGCAATGTATAAAAATCTGCATAAGGAAGCAGTGTAAATGATTACCCAGTGAACTCTGCTTTCTTGGGTACACTGTTGTGCTCAGCATTCTCTTGGTTAGTTCAGACTGTGCTGAGCAATTCAGTAATAAATTAATGTGACAGCACACATTTAATAATCTCAGTAACAGTTTGGTTTATACCTCTCAGAGAATTATTTTAAAAAATGAATTTATGTTCCAACCTTTGTTTTTGATTTAGAAGATTCTTCTTGACAGTCCCAAAATGAACCGGCATTAAAATCTACAGTGAAGTGCAAAAAGTCCCTTGGGCATTTAAAGATAGTTTATATCAAATATATGTTGCAAAGGCAACTAGAGACAAATAAATAGCTTACCTGTCACTTGGAGCTCAGTGGTACTGTTTAGAGAATTAAAAATATATTTTATAAAGAATTCTGGAGATGGCAAACTTGCTTTCCCCATACAGACTCCTTGAAAAGCCAGAGTAATGATTAAAGCAGCCAGGCGTGGAAGAGTGTTTTCATCAGCACCATCTCTGCCCATTATATCAGCATTTTTCTCCAGAGTACTCACATCAACACACTGAAATCAGAAGAAAACTGCATGAAGACAGCCCCGATCACTTCCATTTAAATAATGACAGTGACAGGAGGAGAAACTGGAGACAGCACTTTCACGGACATCCAGAACAGAAAAAATATGAAGATTTAAGCTGTAACTGACAGCAGGACAGCGACTGCTAAACAGAGGATATTTTCAGTAGAAAAAAAGTAGAATAAAAAAGCCTGAAATTTTACTCAGTGTCTGACGGGGAAGAAGTATAGATACTTACTGATGTTATTTTTGCTTAGTGTAACTTTCACACTGTTTCTATTATCCCTGTGTCCCCCTCAGCTGCATCTATATCTAGCTCCAGAAAGCAGCAGCAAAGGCAGGATTTTTTTTAAAGCACAAGAAATTGTTTAAATTGACTTTAACTCTTTATCTCAAACTTCAGAAAAAAATTATTTAAATGTCTTTTGTTTCCTATCTGTTCGATGGAATCAATTGTTTGTTATGGGGCTGTTATCTGGAGAAAATATGAAAATATAATTCTCCGGATATAGGGAGACAACCCTGCTGAGTGACCAATAAGCAGCAGACAGTCAGCAACACCTCTGCACCTCTGTGTGTGTAAGCCTGCAGGACTGAATTGAGAGAGCAGGGTGCAGCCCTCTCAGTTACATGAAAACTTCACCTTGTGTTCTTCCATTTCTGCCTTCCTTGTTTACATTCACAGCAAACAGTTGAGGTTTGACAGAAACAAACAAACAAAAATATGAAAATTATTTAAGTTCATCTGCCTCTAACCCCTACTTTCATTGAACTGAAAATTCAACTAAGGAGCCCGTACAGTAATTATTTTACACAAACTCATCCTTAAACATTGAACTGAGAAGCCTGGCATTTATTTTCTTGACCTTCCAATAGCCACTGTATTGCCACCACTCAAAACTTCATCTCTCATTTCAAATAATGTATTAGGTGTTATAACTGAGAATACGATATTTTTAATGAAACCAAAAAAAGAGTCACTGAAAATTCCTTTGTTCTATTACTACCCAGCATCACTCGCCCTTTTCTATAACCCAAGAGTCATCATTCTGAGCATTAGGTAGTCTGTAATGCTTTGAGTACCTTTAATAAAAAAACCCAAACCAAAACAAAAACCTCTTTTCCCTCATTTCAGTGAGTGGTGAAGTCCCAGATACTGAACAGGCCTAACAACTGATTATACTGCCAGGATAAACAAACAAACCACACAATAAAGTACTTTATGGATTGTTATTCTATCCTGACATGCCAAATGCCCACTGCTGACTCTTTACAGTTGCCCAGATACTATTGGAGTTCTTGGAAATCAGCACTTTCACCAACATCAGAACCAAAAGTACTGGTCAATGAATAATTTATAATGGGAAACAATTAGACAAAGAACACAGAAAGAGGAACTGGAGGCCCTCAGAATTCTACTGCATGGCCAGGACTTCTAGTCTTCCTCTGTTTGTGTAGGAAACTCTACTACAGAATGGAGTAAATGAAAATCTAATTAAATGGAAAAGAAAATGGGAAATTCAAACTTCAATAAACCAAATTTAACTGTGTATTATAAAATTATCTAAGGGGTTTTTCACAGAAGATTAATATGTACTTTAGAATTTATCTAATCTGGCAAAAACTTATTTTACTGGCCTTTATAAGGAAAAGAGTTTTTCTTTAGATTGTGATCTCTAGTATATTATTCTATTATTTTATAGACCCTCCTTGAGATAAGAAAAAATAAACAGGGATAAGAAAACTTGATACATGATTCCTGACTTTAAAAGGATGTTTTTAGCTGAATACATTCAATATACTTTTCTCCCCTAACTTTAAATTTAAGCTTGTCTGTATCACTTTTTCTAAAAAGGCACATTCTTGCTGGTAAATAATTAGCCACAAATCTATGTGTCTCAGATGAATCTGTCTTTGGATAGATCCCTAATTCAGCCCTGGTTTGGTTAGGTATGGAAGTCAAGACCTAGTAAGGATCTCATCACAGCAAATTGACTCAACATTTCTGCTATTCAGCCAGAACCATTATGGAGTTGTTCTGCTTCATACCATTCAAATAAAGTCACTGCCAGTATATCTATACTAATATATATATAATATATAACATATGAGAAAGGATTTTAATTTCTTTGAAGCCAAACACAGTATCTTGCACCTATGCTGTTTCATCTGCTCAAAGCAGAGCAACTGCATTGAAATTACCTACTAAAAATGGTCCCTACTGTATCCCATTCCCCAGTCAGGACTTAGTGGACCCTGTAGAAGTGCCACATAGCAACAAGGCAAAAGCAAGTCAACAAAAAGTCTAGTGTTAAACAGCATGTACAGTAAAAGAGCAATATTCAGCCTGTCTAGCAGTTTTCTGGAGGATCTTTATACTGACACAATATCTAAACTTTCTTAAAGGCATTATATCACTAATAAATATAAAATTACATTGGGCTTTTTGTTTTTGTTTTGTTTTTGTTTTTTTACCTGGGTTTCAGAAGTTTTAAAATGTTTCCTTACTGCAGCCAAAATATCTTCGGTTTCATTCCTTGAAAAATAATAGCAGTCTTCATCATGCCTTAAACTAAGCATGCTCTGTAGGTAGAATTTATAATCCTTATTATTCAAGATTAGTTCTGAAGAACATACATCTCTGTGATGAAGAATGTAGTAGAGAAGAATAAGAGAAATTCTCTCAAATACTTCTTCACTGAGATGGCCTTCTGAATCTCCACCAGCTATTAGTAGCAAAGCATCTGGTTCAAGGCACTACAAAAAAAACCCCAAATAAACAGGAATTAAACTCAAGTAACACATTGCCAGTCATCTGCAAGTACAATTAGACAGGCAAACAGAAGAATTAAACTCTTACTTTTGAGGGATTGTACCTAAGCCTACAAAGATGCAGGATGATTGAATGGCAGGAGGAGGGTCAAACTGTTTGTTTTGGGTTTTTTTTCCAGAGACCCAATTGTTTTTAAGAAATGTCAAGCATCCTGGGAATTTAAGGTTTACTCCAAACAGGACTAATTCTGATCAATCCTTGTAGAGACTCAAGAGTCTTCCACTGGCTTCAACAGATTTTCTTTCTGGTTATAAATATATTAGATAAGAGCTAGGGCTATTCATATTTTTGCCTGTGCATTATATGTTTTTATACCATAAGAAAAAGACTACTTCTAGACTGTAATTAATTCAGGGTATGCAAACAGAATTTATATCATATTAAATTGCACTGCTTAGAGACAATAATACACCTATTTTTATGTTTTTCCAAATGAATTCTGATAAACTGGAACAATTTGGTCCAGTGCAGAGAACCAGCACAAGGTGTCAACACCATTTAGTCCCCCAAGTGCACTTCAAGAGGGACTGAAATTATACACTCACCCAGTGCAGGCTTTCTATTTGAACACAAATTTCTTAATACATACATATAAATATGGACATACACACACACACACACATATATATATATATGTGTGTGTGTATATATATATATATATATATATATATCCCTCCATTTTTCTTGATGCACAAGCACTTTCCAGAAACTTTTGCCACCTCAAGAAAAAAGTGAGTCTTCAAAATTAGACCAGAAGACTATGGAAAAGACATAGTGTCAGACTGGAAAACAAGATACAGAGTTCCAGAATAAAGAATCTTTCTTGAAGAGATGCTGTAACTCTTGTCATTCATTGTGTAACTGTTTTGTTTGGTTGTTTTTTTTCCAACTGGCTCCTTTTCAATCATGTTGGCATGTCAGCTAATTTCAACTATTATGGTAGAGTAGCCTTATTGTACACTTCAGAGAAGAAGCCACAACACGACAGTACCATAGGAGAATCAACCTGCACTCGAATAAATTAATGAATCCAGCCAGATCCTAATTTTTCAGACTAAATTGTTCATGACTACAAGCATATTTGGATTGTTGTGGCTCACCTTGTGTGTTCATTCATTTTCCTACACAGAAGCTGAGTAGAATCATAGACTGTCATATTCAAAAGCCAGTGTTACTTCAAGGAACTAAGTTTCTACTTTTAAATAGAAACAAGTCTAACAAAAATTCTCATATATATTCAATCTAGGCAGAGATCTCTCTTTTCTCTAGAAAGAGAGAGAGAACTGGGGATGGTAAATGCCAAATTTAATATAAGTGCTTGTAAATAAACTAGATTACAGTATGATCCACTGTACCTCACCTACACTGTTTATCAAGATCTATAATACTAACTTTTCCTAATGCATGTCTTTGAGTATTAATATTTGAGCTAGGAGGATTGTAGCTGTCTGTGTCCCAAAAGACCTCAGGTTAGTCAGCCAGACTCAAACACTCAGTGATAATAAAATAAACATACTACACATAGTGGAAGATTTTCAAGGACTTTTATAACATTTCGAAACTCCTAGAAGATAAATTATAATAAGTGAGTCTGTTGTTTTCTGTTGCAATGGTGATGATTGAAAAGTAACTTTCTAATTGGAAGGAAACAGGTGCATTGTAAAAGATGCAGCTACCCCATAGTATATGGTTAGCCCACAAAGAGTGACCCTTGAGGAGATATCAAGAGGATATAAATTGGTCTAGGCTGATCAATGGCCTAGGCTCCTGTTTTGTGAAGTTTTGGAGAACTCTATACCCATTGCTGTTTAATACGTTATCAGCTTTTGATCTGGGTCCATATTTGGTATACAGAAAAACTGCTATCTCCCGCATAAAAATTAACCATTTAAGGAATAATAAGGAATGTACCTACATTATCTATGTATGAGATTTCATATTGAAGCTCACATGAAAAATGGAGCATTTGTAGAGAGAGCCAATTGAGTAATTGTCTACTGAACAGGAGAAAAAGACTTCAGCTTCATTGGCTTGGCAGATTGCCAAGAAGAGTATCTTGTGAAAGCATTAATCTTTATGACATCCTCATAATTCAGATACAAAGTGACATTCTGCTGTATGCAGGACACTGAACAATGCCAGAGCTCGAGTCATATTAATCAAAGCCAAAACTGACTAAGCCCTGTGTAGTCCCATTCAACTAAGCTGCTCACTTACCACTATCTCCCTCCTACCATAACCTATGAGCTTACTACACTTGTTACTTTTTTTTTGTCAAATCAGGAGTCAGTTCTGAAACCAGTCCCAGCTCAGCTAGACAACCATACCTCCTGTGAAGCTGTACCCTGGACTATTTCCAGTTTCAGTTTGGATTTGTAGATTCATTGTTCTGCCTTTGATTGTCCTTGACCTGAACTGCTTAGAGAGACTCTTCCCTAAATCTCAAATATTACAATGAAATGGCACATAAATCTGAGACAATCCTGTCTGGGTTTTGTTTTTATAAACAAAAATCAACAACAACAGCAAAAAAAGTGGCAGAGCTAGTGCCCAGTTCTTACCAATGTCTTTGCACAGTGGAAATCCTCTGTGACCCAAAATCAAGTTCATTTTTTAGAGTCATAACAGGGTAAGGCAGAAAAATCTTTGTTGAAAAATAAACACTTGGCAATTTTTAAAGGAAATTTAGAAGTGTTACGCAACTGAAGCGTGGTGCTTTTAAGGAATGTCTGTCATGTTTGGAATACATCTTCATGAGGTCAAACAATAAATATTAATAATTCAGAATAAAAAAACTATAGTAGGTTTTTTTGTTGCAGCAAGTCCTTTACATCTTTAGGTTTTGTATTCAGGAGGGCACCACTATAAAAATAATTTTAGCACTCACTGACGATCCTGTAAAGATATCCCTCAGTAATGGAAGCACTAACCAGATTACAATCCTCTCGCATGCCATAAATCCGCTGTGGGCACTCAGCTCTCTCCAGTAACACTTTGACCACTTCTCGTGAGTTATTCATGTGGAGCTCAGTGTTGTCAGCTGAAAGAACGCGTAAAACTTCCATCAGAGAGCCTCGGCTGGGAGCATAGCTGCCATCCTGCCCGTGCTCTTCCCCAGGCTGTCCTTCAGCAATGAGCACGCTGAATATGAAAGCAGAACATACCACCCCAAGAGCTGGATGCTTGGTCAGAAAACACATCTCCTCTTCCTGCAGTGCGTGATCCGCACTGACTGTTGAATTGTTGCTTGCACTTCACAGCTTAAACTCGAAACCTGAGGAATCTGAATGGTAAAGGGGAAAGAAACCCCAACCCTTTAATTAGTGTGAATGCAATATGTTTGAAAGGATTTATTAATTGGTTGGCTAAGCTGATTTGCAGTGACAAGCTGTTTCTGAACAACAGGGAGCTTGTAAGGGCTTTACAGTGCAGAGCAGCAGGACACTAAGACAACCATAGCCCTAAAACTTCTGTAGAATTACCAACAAGAGGTTGACTCAAAGTACCCTTCCCTCCTCATAGAAGTGTATGCTTTTCCTTTCAGGGTTATGTTATTACACTCACTAATAATCCTCTTCAGAAAACAGGAAAATACCATAGCTTTCACTTTCACTCCATTATAAGGCAAGTTTTTAGTAGCAAAAATAACTATAAATACAGATTACTAGTCCAATTCTGATATGAACGTGCAGTAATTATGTTACACGGCAATGACACAGATTAAGTTTTATTTTCAAAACCCTTTACCAATATTAGTAAACTGCTGTTATACAACACTAAACAAGAACGAAAAGGAGGTACTTAAAAATTAGTGGTAGTCTATGATCAGATGAAAAAGTTACAAAACAGAGGTCATAACTTCATTCATAGAACTCAGTGAATGAACAAGACGAATACATCAGAAGCTGCAAGTTTCCCTTGTTAACTTGATGCAAAAGACATTGTCTACTCTAAATCTGCCTTGTCACTATCCTTCCTAATATAACACATACAATAACAATAATGTAACAAGTCTCAACATCAAAGTGCAAAAAACATAGAAGAGTTTAACTTCTGCCTTCCAAAAGAGGTTTTCAATTTATTGATGAGCCGACACTGGCAGTGCCATACATTTTCAGATGATTGTGCACATGTTAAACAGCCACACATCAGTTCACCTCCTTTTAACTGCAGTATGTGTCTTGCTTTAATGGAATCTCTACTAAAAACTATTTAACATTAAGAACTGCTGAATTCAAATTGGAATTCACCCAGATAAAAGTTAGTATGCTTTTAGATGTTAGGAAATCTTTTGGTGTTTGCATATATTTTGCTGTTAGCAGTTAGGAATATCTATCATTGTTACAAGGTTGCACTTACTTCTAAACATCATTTTCTTACCTCCTGAAGGGAAAAAGAATGCTTGTGTATCTAGCTTTGTGGCCTTCTGAATCTTAAGAAGTATTTAGCTGCTGGAAGTCCAATGTTTTTAAAATTCCTTGATGGTGCTCTGGAGTCTGGAGAGGATTAGTTTATTGCTGCCTTGCAAAGTTTTCAGTTGCTATGGAGAGAGCTGTTCTTAAGGTAACAATGGAGGTGGATAGGAATTAGTACATGTTCTTCTTGGCAAACTCTAAACATCATGTTATTGAGTGTATTTCACATATTTTACTAGTTATTTTATGAAAACAGTCTCTAGTTTAGCTGTGCAAGATATAATAATTTACTGAAGAATGTATTTTATTACAACAGATAATACATTCAAGCACTCTTAACTGGCTTTTATATTACTACATTATCTGAGCAATTTTGCAACAAAACTGAATTTATTTTTTTCATCAACACATTGCTTCTTTTTTCAAATATGACAACAGATTAGAAACAGAAATCTTTTCAAGTGCCTCTACAGAAAACTCGTATTTTTCTTTGGGAAAATTGTCCATAGAGAGCAGACTTTTTCATTCCCATTTATTATGCACCACATTTTTACCAATTGAAAAAGCTGGCCTACCTCAGACTGTGATGAAAAAAAATTCTTCCACTCAGGTCTCTTAGAGGGATACTGTTACAAAGCTGCCATTTTACATCACCAGGACATTACAATATTATTGCAGTGGAAGTTTGTGAAAACTACCATGACAGGCCTATTTCCCCAGCAACAGTGGGAACTACTTCAGTGCTTTAAATTACCTTTTAAATAACCACCTTCAGTGTGGAAATGAATAATTAGCACCTCAATTGGCTCAACAAATGCAACTGGGAAGCAGTAAGCCTGTGGTAACAGAGACATCAGAACCCTTTAAAGTTAGAGTGACAAAAAATCCAGAGTTCTAAAATGCTGGTAATGTTTCCTACAAGGTGATGAGCTTAAAGAGAAAAGGTTTTAGTAAGGGCTGAAAGGAACTGATACTAACTATAAAAAAAAAAAAAAATTAAACTGAAAACAGCAACTTGAGAGACGTGCAAACTGTAAACAAATTTTCTCCAAAATATAAAGTACAAGTACATGGATTTACGTACAATGCTCAAGGCTGAGTACTACAAAATCAATCCTACTATTAGATACTCAAATACAAAAAAACCCAAATCATATTTTAATGAAATTAAATTTTATTTTTCTGCATAAATCAAAAATATATTTATCAAACCAATATTGAAAAGTATGCAACTTTATTTAGATAAGAATTACACAAATTTTCGTCTCAAATACTTATTTTCATATGAATGACTGAAAACCGGAAACACAGGATAATATGCACCTTCTTTAGCTTTTCTAGAATTTGCTCTGAAAAACAAAGCTAACTATGACCAGATTTGTTCCACTAATAAATACAATTCCTCAGATAATGAGGAAATAGCTTCCAGCATTTAATTCCAGGGATTACTCAACCTCCAAACACAGAATTGGCTTATCTGTACATAATTTGGTGTTTTATAAATAATTACAAATTGAAAGTAAGAATACATTTTATCCAATCAAGTGTACAAACAGATTCAGTTGATTCAATTTATTGAGATAAGTTAGCATGTAAAAAAGATTTTACAAGTGCTGGAAGCTGCTGGGAGATTTACATAGCCCTACAATATATTACACCAAAATTTATAATATAGAATGATGGGGGGAAAAAAAGGAAACGGTGTACCTATCACTATTATTTTTGTCTCATGTATTGACTCTGCCATTCTGGCTCAAATTCAATTGTATGTCTTTTTGTGATTTTTAATAATGGAGGAAAAAAGTTAATGCACAACTTTCATAAGCCACCATCTCTCTTCTTACTGTAGAATGATGATACGCCTGTAAGGAAGAGCCTTCAGAGGCACTGGGGTAACTCAGGTTGAAGTAACTTACCATGCTAACATGGTAAGACTGTACACAGGAGAACCAGATGCATGATAAATTTACTGATTAAATAAGCAAATTAAAATTCTTGGTTTTTTACAAAATTATTATTGTTGTTATTATTCCATTCTACACTTAGTTAAGGGCCTTGGCATAATCAAGCAAGAATCTGAGCTCAAGAATTTGCAGAAATCTTATCAGTTTGAACAGTTACTACTGAGCCTCGAAAACAAGTAACAGAAGAAATAAGTTTATAAAAAGGAATGTTAAAAATGGGATTTTCTCAAAACTCTTGCTTTCATTTCATTATTGGATTCATGACCTCAGACAACTTAGGATCAAATTTGCTCCCCACATAAATACAGTTTTTTATGTCTTAGAAATTTCTTACCATAATGTCCTAACTACCATTCTTAGTGAACAGGAGCAAAGGCAATTTCCAAATGGCATAACTACTCACAGAATAGGACAAGCACATGCAGCAAATGCTCTTTGGTTACAGGCTTTTTATTTAGTTAGCTAGTTTACTGGCTTATCTTGTTTCTAACACCTACACACCTGCTGCGAGAACAAAAGCAAGTTGCCTATAAAAAAATGGCATGAATTAACGACGCTCTGCAATTTACTGGTTTTCAAAAGATTTGTGAATAAATAATGTAGGATTAGGTAAAATTCTTTAGAGAACTCACTCTGAGATGACAAGGACATTCCTGTGAGCTCTGTCAACCTGACAAACAGCTTAAATGTATTTGTTCAGCAGAATGGGAGAGGAAGTAGGCATCATTTTAGCAAGACCCCTGCTGAAAATCATAGTTTTCTGAGACATACAGCTATATAACTCTTATTCCATCAATACTGTATAACTTCTTTTGATGGACTAAGCAAATCCATTTTTGTCCTTTTACTAATGGCAGCAATTATGGCAAATAGAAGAGAATCCCGTGGTATTGCAGATTTCCCCCATGTTATTAGTGTGATGTGTGCACATTGCTATAATTACAGCCATAGGTAGCACATTGACGTATGAAAGGATGACATTTTGCATGTAATTTGTGTAGAATTTCAACACATAAACCATCTTTGCCAATGAAGTTATGCCAGAATATTGTAATAAAAAATGGCAATTCTTTAAAATTGAGACAGTTTCTTCAGCTTCATTGGCCTCACATGTCAGTCCTAACAATGTCAGACATATTAAGTCTCAGTGAATTAAATTAAAGGTATACTAATAAAATCAGTTGAGTTACATATATTAACACAGTGTGTTGTACAGTAATATATGTCTCTGCAACAAGTCTTGTGTTACTTCAGGACTGCAAAATTCTCCTGTTAGTCAGCAAAAAGTTTGCTAAGAAGACTTGAAAATCCAGGTACAAAAAAACAAAACAGAAAGAACTTCCACCACAGGCCAGCAAAGCCTCTTATGTTTTCCAAAATGTACATTCAGAAGTTCCTTCCTATGTATTACAGAATTAATATGACACATTCATTGTCCTAAGATATTCTGGGCATGAAAGGTTACATGGATTAACAAAAAGAAAGTGTTCATCTATATAGAAAGTGTGATTAAAACCTCATTAATTGCCATCATCTTACTACAGACTTCTCACACACACAACCTCTCTATTGCATTCTCTCTGGCTCTGTTTACAAGTTGAACTAAATTGGAACGGACACTGTCAAGACTACTCAATAATTATGCTAATTATATTCAAGAATTTAGTCACTATAGGAGGTATTAGTATCTTGAGCAAGAAAAAGAGAGGGCTGCATAAGGATGTATACAATGTTGCTTATTTTTAAATTTAGAAACACAAGGGGAAAAGATGCTCTTGTGTTCATCCTTCAGAACTTTAGAAGACTAACACTAATGAAGGTATTTAAATATTCAAGTCTGGCTACTCGGCTGTCAAGTCATCTTCAGCTATCTCACCTCCTTTTACACTAACTAGATTCTGAAATCAGTTACTAAGCTATTCACTCCCTATTGTTTGGTTATATCATGGAGAAGCAGCAGACTCTATTATGTATATTGTTTAATTCTGCTCCTTTATATTTCTAAAGATACTGGGCTCAGAAAACATGAGCTGATTCTACTGACAATGTCTCATTCAGTCCAAAGCATTTATGGTTCATTAGTTTTTAGATATAAACATTATTTTTTTTCAGAAAAGTAGAAATTAATGAAAGAATAAGTCATTTGCAGTTGTGTAGATGCACTGAATAAGTTACAAAACATGAAAACATCAAAATACAGAATGTTGAAAATATTGAAAACCAATACAGATTTTAAAAGCTTTAATTTAATATGCAATCATACTGCATCAAAACACTTGGCAGTAGAAACACTTTCTCATTTTTTTAGTCTTCAGACTTATTATATTCAGACTGTTTCTAGGTAAGTAAATATTTGTATTTGTTCTGGCAAATTCAGCTGGAAGTTACTAAAAATATACACATAATCAG
This sequence comes from Heliangelus exortis, assembly GCF_036169615.1. Lineage (NCBI taxonomy): Eukaryota > Metazoa > Chordata > Aves > Apodiformes > Trochilidae > Heliangelus > Heliangelus exortis. Next base: position 20,645,059 of record NC_092423.1, read on the forward strand.
ACAGGTCCAAAATTGAAGTTTGTTTCAATTCAAAACAAAGGCACAGGATAAATGGGCTAATTATAAAGACATTTTTTTATTCCTAATTCCCACTATACTGCTGCTTCTTAAGAACTAAAAAGTAGCCCATTTAATGTCCTTTAGCTTCTGAAATTAAGAGCACTGGCATAACCAGGGCTCCATCCAACTCCTAGATATGTGTCTTTTCTGGTTTCTACTTACTTTATCTAAGCTACATACAATGTTTCTTTCCCATACTTATTATTTACATAGATGTTATCAGCTAATAATCAATGTCTACATAGATTTTGGTGAGTTTGAGGTAATTATAATTTTAGAAAACTCTAAAATTCCAACTTCAAAACGCTCACTACAGCTAATATGCTCAGCTAACAAAAAGACGAGAAGGACAAAAAAAGTGCAAGAGTTAAATTAACCCAAGTCTAAGTTATGTCTTAAAAAAGCAAAACAGCAATCTGGAGCACAGCAACAATTTAGTACCTATGGTTCCTGTTTGCAGATTTTTCAAACCTTCCCCTTTGCTGAACAAATTCTTTCAACAGTATAAAAAGGCTTTCAGCTTCTCCTTTGTTCCTCATGTCTCCTCTAAACAGATGACAAGAAAAATATCCACACCCATGTAAAAAAAAAAATTAATAAAGAGAGAGGTTGAAATTATATTTCCAAGGCAAATTCTTATTAGGTCCAATACCAGTAACTATTCAGGTAGTCCATGGTAACTCTGTGCTAAGCAATTGCTTGTACTTTGATATAGCAGGTGAGCCTGCTCTCATGTGTGCTGGGGATTTATTCTGAGGTGCACAGTGTGAGTAGCTTGTGAACACCAGAGGCAGAAACTTTCCTGGAACTGAGATTTTGCTACAAGGAAATCCTCTGATTATTATGATATTAACCAAGCACACTGCAGCTCTACTATCCGGTGGTTCTTGCTCCTGCACTGCTTTCTGAACACTTGGAAACTAATTTTGAGATATGCAAGAACATTTATCCTAATCTCCCTTTTTAAACCCTTTTTAAACACAAACACATATTTGAAAAATCATAAATGTAAAATGTAATCTTAGTTTTCACAATTTACTTAGGTGAACTAGAAGTGAGTATTTATCAAAAATAAGATACATTTGCTTACACTTAACAACATACAATCTGCAGTCCAGTGTAAAGGTTCAAAGTAGCCAAGTAGAACAAGTCAATGGCTGGCACACATACACTTGAAAAAGAAAGACTAAGTGGATTAGTATGCAGAGTGCTAGTACATTGAGGTAATTTTTTTAATTAGCTCTCTACAAGAAGGTTTGTGGGGTTTTAAACCAATTTTAGTTCAAAAATTATTCTTTGCAGAAATCCTGAAAGGAACAAAAGAAAAAGCAGAGGCAAGATCGTATTAAAAAAAAAAAAAATCAAAAATTAAAAAAAAGAATCAAGATATCTAACATACTGGATTTCCTCCCTGTCTTCTGAATGAAGAGCCTCATTGCATTGTTTCTATTCCTCCTCTTGAGTAACACAGAATTGGTCTACAAGCAAATCTTGCCAAGTAAAGGTGGTAAATGACACAGGTATATTGATCTTTATATTGGTCTTTGATCTGAATTTTTTCCATAAAAGCAAATATGTAGTTCCTCAGAAGCTTTTTAACATATGCATGAAGCCCACTAATTCACTTTTACCTATATTTTCTACCTCCTTTTCTACCTTTATTATATTAATAAACTATAGTCTCAATTATTTACCTTTTCTCTATTTTACTTTCTTTTTTTCCCCCTGTCATTTAAGGATGCTTTGTTTTGCTTTTTTTCAGTGTATTCTCCTGAGCAAGCAAGGATTAAGCAGTCAAGGTCTGTGTGTGTAGTCAGGATTTAGTTTATCTTAATTTATTGTATATGGAAGTCTGTCTCTGGACAAGTCACCCTAGGTTCCCTTGTATAGTATTTGGAGAGAAAGGCATTTTAAGAGGGATCTTGTCTAGCCTATTCTAGAATAAGCTTCTGGATGACAGGAATTTCCCTCTAGTCTCTGTGACTGTATTTATGATAACTTTCTTGACAGTGGAGACATCTTGCACTATCTACCTGTATACATCTGCACTATCTATTACATTTTGCCAGTTAAAATCCCTCCCTGTCTTTGTATGAAATTTCCCACTCCTTCCATCCCAGTAAGTCTTTAAAAATTTTGACATAATCAAATATACGGGACAGAGGAGCACAAGATCTCAAAAATATTTAAATCTTACAAGTTCTGTAAAAAATAAGGGCTAGAAGGAACATTCTACTAGTATCTACAGGCAGAAAAGCTGCAGCCATAAGACTTAGCTAGAGACATGAAAGAAGCTGTAGGAGAAATGTTATGAATGCCATAAACCATCTTATTCAAAACAAAGATTCCAAAGAAAAGATGCAAAGCCACTGGGCACCATCAGTCTTAATTACATCTGCTACTTGTTTAATTTGCAAAGGCTTTCCAATAATCTTTATACACATGAAAACTAGTTCACTGATTGAGAGGCAATGTAACAGGATATTGACCACTAGAATGTAATGAAGCAATCCCTAATAAAATGAATCTGTGGAACCAGAAATTTACAGTCTCAGAAAAAAAAATAAATGTCCATTTGCTAATTTAAAAACAGATTTTATTTCATTTGTTCAAATAAAAATTTAAAAAAAAAAAAAAATTAGGGTAGGTGGCTTAGAGACTATGAAGTGGAAACCACAGTAACTCTAGCCCTGAGTTTGGAAACTACATATGAGAATAATTTTCTCTTGTTAATGGAAATAAATGCTGACATGAACATCATAAAAAACATTGAAATAAAAAATTTAAACCTGAGTCTATTTAATAGTTTTTTATTTTTACCGTGTGAGATACATTGTACTAAAGGTGACAAAAGTAGACATACTGTAATCATCAACGTTCTATGCTCTTTTACCACTGCTGCCCTCTGCTGTATGGAACAGTTTCCAAGTGTTTGTATTTTGTGCATATGCCAGATTGCTTTTGTTTATTCCTTTAACTTTCCATTAAGTTTACTTGGCAGCAGAGGAATGTGTATTTTTCTGTATGACTTAAAATTATCAAAGTAAATAAATTATTATCAAAGTTGATATATGATTTTGATATAGATTGATATCACGATATATGATTGATATAGAAGAAATATATTCTCCAAGTTGTTTTAAAAAGTAGCATGACTTACTTCAAGAAATATTTTGACTCAGTTACACAAGCTCCAATATCCATGGCATCAATGTTAATGCCTTGCTAAATGTCAACTCCCAATGAACATTATATGTGAGGAGGCAGTAAGAATAGGAGAAAATCCAACATGAACAGTCTATGAATGCATACCCTTCTCTCAGCACAGTTTGTCTCCAATATTTATCTCTTTCTCTATTTTTTTTTTTAATTCATCCATCTGTCCATCTCAGGATAAAGTGTTACTCTTACATGTCATACTCCCAACAATAATAAACTTTTTTACTGGGAAAATGTAACATGCACTGCAGAGTAGCCCAATTACATTGTTATTATACCTTTGCAAGCATAAATATATACCTTAAATGGGTACACATCAAACTATCTATGCATATAACTAATTAAAAGCATGTTACACTTGTCAAAGAATCTTAACAATACAAAAAAAGCAAAATATTTTTTTGATTTTCCAGCACAACCCTTAGCATAGACTCATCAGTAATTTAGCTATAATTCACAAATATGAGGAGGAATTTTTTTTCTTCCCACACATTTTCTGAAGGATTCGTCGTTTTGTTGAAAACCCTAAGAAACTTCATGGCTTTTATTAATTTTATTCTGTCTAACAAACCCCCATATTTTAATAATTTTTTGACTGGAATAAGCATCAAACTGCAACGGAAACCTTAGGAAGAGGAAGATGGGAAGTGAAATGAAAGGAATAACCCAAAGGAGAACCACAGCAGACGATAAGAGCTAAGAAATGTATCACTGGATCTAAACAATGTTTTACCTAGCTTAGTGTTTTATCACAACTGGAACTGCAATTTAAACAGTGCATGCAAACATGACACTGTTCATGGTCTGGTCCCTAATAACTTCTATTGGAACTAATAAAACTTCTCTTGGAATCATATTCCCTAGTAGTTCATCTTAATTTTGGTATTGATTCATGAAGGAAGTAACCTACATTTTTTGCCCTTCTCCTTGCCTCTGAAAATCAACACAAGGAAAATGTGTGCTGATGTGGAAGGGTGGTAGATAAATATGGCATGACAAATATCAAAGCTTATGCCTAGTGAAGCTGAGGGCAAGAAAAACATACCTTTATTTCAAGACTCCTGTCCTATGGTATGCTCATCACAGTCAGAAGCTGTAAGGAGATGCCTCTTCCTGCTAACATGAGCATAAACTCTAAATACAGATTCACCTGGTGATCAGTTCAGCATTTTAGAGGAATTTACTCAAACTACAAATAAATGTTGCTTGAATTTAGCACAGTTGCAGGTGAACTAGGCATCTTGCATTCCTAAAGGAAATCTTGTTTCTAACCATTTTATAGGTGTTTTGGAGAACATTCTTTGTGAGTCATTGTTAATTTCACCTAGTGCTCAGTTAGCTCAGAAAAGTCAAAGTTGATATTGCTTCCTCTTGTGTATACTGTAGAAAAATTACCAGAACACTTTTGTAAAAATAATCATTTCTAATCCAGATACTTTCTACAGAACTTCATGAATTTTAAAAAAAATTGAAATATGACCTGAAAGTCTGTTAAGACTCAGTTCTGAAGGATAACATTTAGAATTGGTAATTGACGATCTTTACTTGATTCTCTCTAGTTTTCCTAAGGAACAGATGCTTGTTTGAATGACTTCTCTCTCTCTGACTCTGAACGACTTAATTCTCTCTTCCTCTCTAAAGTTCCTATTTTTAAAAATGCTCTTTGTTAATATGTTTCTAAACTACTAAATGCAATCCTTGGTATACTTAAGAGAATATCATGTACCCAAGCTGGAAATGTTAAATTAAATTGCTTACTTTCAAGCTGTTTACAGAGAAGAAATTTTCCTTTTAAGTTGCTGCCAGGTTAAGTTTGTTAAGTTGTTAGGTTTCAACTAGCTCCATATAAACACTGGATACAATCTGGTTTTGTCTTCTTCTGGCTTTTTTTGGCAATATAGTGCATTTCAGACCCACAAGTCACTTAAATAAGTCATTAGCCTGCAAATAAAAGAACTTACAACAGTGTACGTAGTGACTCATGGGAAGCATAAGTATATTGTCTTTTTTTTTTCTGCCTAAACTAGGAAATACTGGACTTATGTTTAGACACAGCCTACCTTGTCAACCCTGGCTGGTTCTGTTGGCTAGAGCCACTAGGGTAATTTATTCAATATATTACTTTCACTACTAGAATAGTTCAAGAAATAGCTGCTCTGGATTGAGCTAATGTGAGAGAAGATTAGCTAGTATACTAACTTCCTTTTTTGTTACATTTACTCATTTGTCAGCACGAATTCAGCTGCTGTGCATTAAGTATGGCATAGCAGAACTGACAGGCTCCACGACATTCACAGCTGCAGTGTGTGCTCAGAGCCTCCGAAGCAGTGGCCCACACAAGAGTAGAAGTGCCCTGCCATGGGGACTTGCAGCACTGAAACAACAAACAGTACTGCACTCTAGGCTAGAGAAAATGCTAACAGTGCTAGGTGACTCCCTACCACCTGAGGTTACTGCATTTGAGTGTATGGATCAACACCGCCAACACTTGCTTTGTTATCCTGCCTAAAACAGTCTTTGCCTGTATAAAGACATTGGCCAACAGTTTCCTTTTTAGGAAATGTTCCCCATCATCTGCAATAAAAACCATACTGCCGCCTGACAGGGATGCACCAGGGTCATTACTGATGTGATTTTTAAGGTTCCTTTCACAGGGAAATGGTCATTCGTGCTTTCAATTCTGATGGTGATTGTAAAGTGCCAATAATTTAGACTGCTGTGTAATAGTATGCAGTCCCTGCAGCTCAAAGAGGAATCTAACCTTATCCACAGGCAGGAAACTGAAGAGAAGAGTGGTACACCTGCACACTTATCCCATGACATTTTCTTTGAATGTTTACACGAAGCAAACATTTTGCAATTCAATTTCTAGCCTGTAGGCTATAACTCAAATTGGTAATATTTGGGATTATTACCCAAGACTGATACATAAAACACTTTCATAAGTACTTAGTTTAGTAAATAATGCATTTATTTTGATAAAAATGCAGCTCTGACATCATATTTCACAGAGGACCATACACAAAATATTAAGGATGACAACAGCATGATTAAAAAATATTATCAAGGCAAAGAATTAATTTAGTTTGATTACATACTATTGTACAAATATGGAAGACAGCTGCAACACTATCAATAAGCTTACTGAGTTTTCATTTTTAATTTGTTAATTAAGCCAATGAACATTCATCATCCCAAGCTTGCAGCAATTCTGCAGTTCATTTGTCTGGTATGTGATGTGCAAGATTGCCATAAAAATCCAGAAAAAAATGTCAAACAGTAGCGGGCTGTGCAAATTTCCCTTCTTCCCACTTCATCTCTTACTCCCTATGACCTAATGCTGCACAATACTGAAGATCCTGCTCACACTTAAATTCGTGTCCTTTTCAGCAGGGAAAGTAACTAATCACACAAAGATATTTATTATTTGGAGCTGTACAGTAATTGTACTTTTGTCTGATTCATCATGATTGAAAGAATGGCTTTATATTTTCTGCTTACAAAGATGGCACTTTCAATTGTTCACTGTTTTTCTACTACTAACTTCAAAAAAAAAGAAAAAAAAACCAACAAAATTTTGGAACATATAATGTACTACAATGAAAATGTTGTGTAATGATTATTTAGGACGCAATAACTCTAGATTGCTTTCTTATTGTTTTAATATAAAGTATTGGGTTAATGCTTAGCATTTTAAAAATTCTAAGAAAAATTAAAATATGCAACTAAAAATGAATGTTTTAAGGCACATAATTTGAAAAGTTTTCTTTCCCCTCAAATTATTAATCTGTTAAATAAAACATAGCTCTTTGTTAATACGCACTTTTAACCATGTGTTTTGTTTAATACATTGTGATACCTGCCCAAAAGATAGAATTATGGAAACCTCTGCTCAATTTGTAAGACTGTGATGAATTTCACTGACAAAACTGTTTGTATAGGTGTAATTTATGCCACTCCAAAATCAATTTAAATATAGAAAATAACTCACTGATTAGAAATTACATTTGCAGTACAAAACCCATCACAACAGAAGTCTTAATTGCTTGAGGTATTTTTTTCAGAAAAGACAGATAAAGCACATCAGCTACTCACAAGTTATTGGAGTTGAATTCATCAATACACCTCATCTCTCAGATTTATATAAGGCTGCAGTACTCCAGTCCTGCCACCAACTGTGTGATGTGCAGCACAGAGCACTTGACAAGAGTATGGACAGTAGACACAGGAGCACAAATAAACCCAGCTCACATTAGGCAAGCCTCCATTTTTAGCAGCAGTGAATTTCAAATAAATTTCTCAGGGAGCAGCTGTACATGGTTACAGTCTTGTTTACATACAGCTTTCTTATTTCCATTTTGAATGTGGTATTTAAACAGTTTTTGCTAAACTTGAAAAAAAAAAAAAAAAAAAGGGTTAGAGTATCACTTATTGTGATATAAAGAAACTTTGCATTTTCCACTTCAAACTAAAAGTCAAGCTGCAGTTCAATGATTATGAGGCAACTATGCTGTAGACTGAACCAAAATGATAACTGATTATGTACGAACGAGGATAAAAAAATTGAAACTAATGGCAACAGTCAGTCCTCGTCTTCTTTAGTTTCCCAGCAGGAAAAATATAGCAACCAGAGAGCAAGGGAGGATATTACTATAGGGAATTTTGTTTGGTCCAAAGATGTTCTTTCCTTTGCATTTACAGACACAGCAAAATACCAAAATAAACCCCCATCCAATAAAACAAACAACAAAAACCAACCAACCAACCTAGACAAAAAACAAACAGACAAAAACCCCAACAAAACTGTCAATGGCTAGGAATCTCCTAAGAATTTAAGACAAAAATATATATTCATACCAAAAAGAATCCTAAAATCTTGCAGTGTGGGCTACTAGTATATTCCTGTACAAACACCATTTTCTTCAGTAATTTAAGTACTGTGCTCAACTGCCTTTTAAATTGCATCATGAGTCGAGTTTCACAGCCATACAGTTAATGGCACATCAGGGAACCAGCAATTATGGAACACCCCTGTTATTCTTAACCTTCCCTATATTCCTGCAAAATCCTTTTTCTAGCTACTGCAATTACTTCTCAAGCCCAGCTGCCAATACATTCTTCAATTTACCTATTTACCTCATATCCAGAGACTGCCACAGATCAAACTTGTGAACAATACAGCCAGCATTAAATATTTTAGACAATTAAATTACCTGATAATGAGAAAGATTGCAGTGCTGCCTATGTGACATGCACAGTTGCACTGACACAACAAATCTCTGATTCCATCAGTCCTGACCCCAAGTCTTTCCCCTAAACACTTGTAACTATTCCTGTTTTTCCTTAGATACAGCTCACTTCTTTTGATAGACCCCTCCCAATATTTACCCCCTATTTACTTAATTTGGGCTCTAATTTGCCACGGTACCCATCTGCTACAACTCTGCTCTTAGAATAGCACCTGCATTACCTACTCTACAAATCATCCATTTTCCCCTTCATCTGGATGTTGGGATTTCTGTGCCTTTAGGACCCTCCCTCACTTGACCTTTGTTTCAGGCATGGTACATAGATTCTTCTAAGAATCTTAGCTATTTCCTAGTTTATCACTGTTTTTGCTGGTCTACCTTAGAGAAAATTAGATCAGTTGTCTTATAGTGCTCAGGAAACACAGATATTGTTTTACACACACATGTAAACTGATGTACAAAGAATACTAGTATTTGTGACAATTTTTTCTTTTTTTTTTTTGGCACTGGAGCTGTTTTCAAGAGCAGATTATGCACCAAAACAAACCGCAATCTGGACTTATTTTAGGACTTTTTTCTATTTTTTTTTTTAAAGTATTTGTGGAGTATTTTTTAAGTCAAATTTGTGGAGAATGTGATCAGTACTAAAGTGAACTTCATCACAGACAAGGTCTGGTGTTCTTGGGATGGTTTAACCTTCAGTTCTGACTTCTCACTTCAAAAAGCAGTGATGTACATATGTATGTGCTATCTGCATGATAGTCCATATGCTAAATGTAAGCCTATGTGCAGATAACCAACATTTTTCTGTTTTCTTTATTTGAAAATATTATTTTCTCAGTCTGCTGTAGTCAATAGCATCTTACTGAACAGTTAGAAAGACAGCAAAAAACAGGAGAAAAAAATACTGTTAGCAATTACACTGATGCTCTCTGATGTGTCAAAGTCATTGCTTCTAAGTGCAAGTCCATTTCACTTCTTGAAAAATCTGTAAAGAAATAAATGTACCTCATTAAAGTCTTGAAAAACAAAAAACCACAATGGACATTTACTGAAAGACTAGTGATGCAGTGAGGTATCTTCATCCTGACACTAAGACAAAAAAGCTGGAAATAAAAGTGGCTGTATTTATGTCCCCAAGAAGACCAAATCTGATGTGTAAACAAGTTTCTGAAATTGTGCCAGGAGAATACCTTTTAATTCTGTATCAGTAATGATAATGAACTAATGTTCTTGGCACTTTTGTAGACATCTCAATTTTAGGATTTAAAATCAGTTAACTGATCTTGAAAATGCTTCTCTGAGATAAACACAAATTATTATCCCTTCATTAGTGAGGGAGACTCAGAGGCACACACTTTTTGATTACTCACATAATGAACTGATTACCAGAACCAAAAGTGACTCACCCACAGCCTTTGTTGCTAATATTGGACAAACTGACCCTAATAGCATACATGATGACAAATGCCTACCTGGAACATTAAGGTGATGGTCCCACAAGGCTTGTGAGAAACCAATAAAAGAGAAGCAGAAGAAAAATTATCAGTATTTTGCATAAGAACTGTATGGAAAAAAACAAATGTACATGCCACACTTGTGCAGAAAGAGATAATTCTATCTGGAGAGAGAACACCAGGGCATTATCCTATTAATCATCTAAAAAATAAATTAGGAAGTATGAATCACTTCCCTCTCCTCTCCACTGCAGTTCCTTTGTTTACTTTCAGGTTCTGTCTCTCAGGGTCTCACCTATTTTGCTTCAAACCAACCCTGCACTTGGCCTCCCTCACAGGAGAGCACAACCTGCCTTTCTCTGGAGCTACAGCCTGGACAACTCCAGCTGAGGTCATTCATCGGGCGACTCAGGACTGCCCTGCAAGGAAAGATGTCTCCTCTCACCCCACAGCTGTCACCTTTAGCTCCAGAGCCCCTGCCAGCCCTTGCTCCACCTAAAGCTCGGCAGAACCGCAGCGGCGCTGCCCGCTCTGGCCCGGCCGCCTGCCCGCCCGCCCGCTGCGCGCCGCTGGCTCGCTAGATGGCGCCGGCCGCTGCTGACGAAGATGGCGCCCTCGTCCCGGCCGCCATCTCGGGCGTGAAGCCGTTGCCGCCTGCAGCAGTCAGCCGAGCTGCACCGGGGCTGCTCCGCTCCGTGGGTGTTACTGCATCTCTCCTCTCATTGAATCATAGAAACACGGAATGCTTTGGATTGGAAGGACCTTAAAAATAAATTTCTTCCAGCTCCCTCTGCATGGGCAGGGACACCTTCCACTAGACCAGGTTGCTCAAAGTCCCATCCAACCTGGCCTTTTACACTTCCAGGGATGGGGCATCCACAACTTCCCAGGGCAACCTGTTCCTGTGATTACCACCATCACACTGCAGAATTTCTTCCTGGAAATCGCCCTCATCTGCCCCCTACCCTCATTCTGTGAAAGTGGCATTGACCCTCAGCCTCAGTGAGCCTGCCCATCCCCAGCAGCTCCCATTGAGGTTGTGGGGGAGGCTTCTCCGCGCTTTGCCAATGCCGGCAGAGCAGTGAGGAGAGGAGCCCAGTACAGAAGGGGCTGTGCCAGTGCCCAGGAAAGCGAGAGTGAGGGATGGGTGAGAAGGATGTGAGCCATGCAGCCCCCTGGTTGGTATGCAGGGTGCTCGGTTGTCTTTGGGCCCACAACTGCATAATAGCAAGGTGTAGGGCAACAGGTAGCTGTGTTTGATGGGGAGGAATACGGGGCAGAAGAGAGATTTAGGAAGTCTCCCTTCACTTTGCAGCATTGATGCTCTGTGAGGCTTGGCTCACCATGTCAGACTGCAGTGTGACTGCCCATGCCATAGGCCAAGTCACAGACTCAACTATAAACTGGAAGGGAAATCAGTCTGGCACCTGACATCATTGCAGTGGATGAATTTGCATGTAACAGATTTCATATAAAAAGAATGGATTAGATCTGATACAGCTTGTTACATTCAGCAGGTATAAAGGCCAGCAAATAGAAAAGTAGGCCCACTGATACCTTGAAAACCTATAATAAAAAGGTAGCAGAATATAAATTAATTAATAAAAGTAAGTGCAAACATAACTGATGGACAGTCACAAGAAAATGAATTGTTTAATGACTCCTTTTAGGATACATTTTTTGACAGGTAGCAGTAGTATTGTGAGAGAGAACTAAGTTTATCATCCTGGGTACTGTATTTACTATCTCTAAGGGCTCATGATTCACTGTGACACTACTGAGGGTCTTTCTCTTGCAACATAAATGCCACCAGAAAGGTTTACAGGTGACTTTCTTACTGAAAGTGTGATCAGGTACTGAAACATCCTGACCAGGGAGGTGGTTGAGTCACCGTACCTGGAGGTATTTAAGAAATGTGTAGATTTGGCACTTCAGGGCATGCTCCAGCAGCCGAGCTTGTGGGGTTTTTGTGTTCTTGGTTTTTTGGGGGTTTAGTTGGTTTTTTGGTTTGTGTGTGTGTGTGTGTGTGTGTGGTTGGGCTTGGTGATCTCAGAAGTTCTTCCCAAGCACAACTATTCTGTCATTCTGTGAAACCAACCATGACCTGCAGTGCCAGTCCTAGAATCAGAATCATAGCGTGGTTATGGTTGGAAAAGACCTTAAGATCAGCAGGCCCAGTAGTTAGCATAGCACTGCCAAAGCCACCACTAAAGCATGTCCCTGAGCACCACATTTACACATCTTTTAAATATCTCCAGAGATGGTGATTCAATCACTTCCCTAGGAAGTGTATTCCAATGTTTGAGAACCCTTTTGGTGAAGAGACTTTTCCTAATACCAAATCTAAACCTCCCCTGGTGCAACTGAGGCCATTTCCTCTTTTCCTATCACTTCTGTCTTTTTTCTATACTAAAATTTTCCATTCAGTCAACAGTTTAGTCCACTGTGCAGCAGTAGTATAACACAAAATGTTGTAATAGATGCAAAAGCAAAGTAGCACAGAAAATTGAAAAGATTTCTTGGAAAAAATCTTGTAATTTTGATATAACAAATCAGTTGTAATTCCACAAATCCCCATTTTTTAACTCTGGCATTTTGAATACAGTATCATGCCACATCTTCTGTGGCCACAATTGAAAATTACTTTTTTTCCTTTGGTGGCAAGACTAAGGATTCTGTATTTCCACTACTGAATACATTTGCCTCTCACAAAATTATCGCAGACTAGTTACAGAGGACCTGATGTGTCCTTCAGAAATGGGTGAGGAAAATAAAGCAGAATTTATTTATGAAAATAAGAGGAAAAATCCTACACAAATATACATACATACATCAATATAAGCTTGTAGTTGACAGCAGTGCTTTCACTTCTCCAAGCTGATTTAGAGACATTCATAATTAGCAGAGTTTTTGTTATCCCAAGCATAGAACCGATAGGGGGTTTAAGTCTACAGAACTTTTGAAAAGAGAAATGTTGAAGGCAACTGACTTGCACAGAAACACTGGGATTTAGGATTAACAACTGAAAGGGGTAAATGCCCAGGGCAGTTTAACCAAGTGGAACCTTGCCCTCTTCTGTGAGCAATGTGTGATGTGTGTGGCCAACATCATAACCATGCCTAATATCAAGTCAAAAAGACAAAAAGAGGAGCCAGTGTTCGGATTCATTGGTCTTTGCCCCAGTGGCTGTTCAGTTGTTCGAGATTCAGTAGATTGAATGATCTGTTCTTGCTGTGGCAGTGCCGTCCCAGGCTGCAAGCAGTGGGTAATGATGACAGTACGTGCCTGACGCAAGCAGGTCTGGGCAGAGCTGTGCTCCTCTCTCAGCCCTTTCCCCAGATACAGCACCACTGCATTGGTTCACTCTGCCCTCATCTATGTTCACTGTTTTTCTCATTGCATTGCTTTCTGACTTTCCTGGTTTTGGAAGAGGTACTTTGGGTCAACCTTTTCTGAGTCTCACTATCTTGCAGGAGGATCATCAGTAGATGTTATGCTTAGCCTGTGTTCGTGCCCATTTCTTGTTCAGGCATGATATTGAGTATAGCTGCAAAATAGCTGGACATAAAAATGCATGTATATCAAAAGATTTTCATATGATAACACAGCTGGCATGCAGAGCAGCCTGACTGCAGAGCTCCCTGTGCACGCCACGCACCTGATACCAGCCAGGATTCTTTTCCGTAGGTCCCGAGCAGTGCTGATTTTGGTTACCACAATACCTCTGTTAAGATCTCCCAGTATTTACATCTAAGTTACAAATGACTTCAAAAGTTAATCTCTTCTATAGTATGTTTCCTTTCTATATTTTGAGAAAGTTATTTTTAATTTTTCAGATTCAGTAAGCTGGGCATATGTAAGCATAGAACAGGAAAAGCACTCTCCCTATCTACTCATCCAAAAGGAAAGTGTAACTATGTATTCCAGATTTCTGTAGAACATACCAGGAAACAATTTTATCTCTAGTCATCTCCATGGGAAGCAGGTGGTGTTTGTCTCATTTACCCAGTTTTGTGCAAAGTTCACTCAGCTATTTCCTATTTCCTCCTGAAAATAGCAGTAACTGCATTTACCAGAGGAGTTGGTATTGTAGGACTTAGTAATTTGTGGAATTTCTTTTTTTTCCAGGGGATTTTATCTCTGGGCTTTACAAAGTGTTCAAAGGACATTAATTGTAAAATTTACTTGGCTGAATTTTTAACTCTATTTAAATAACCTCTAGGGCAGGTTTTGAGTTTTCTTGATTATGGTTGGGTGGGAGTTTTTTTGGTTCTTTTTGTGTTTGTTTGTTTGGCTTTTTTTCGTGGTTAAGTAAGGTCCTACAGAAATACCAGAAAGGAAAAAGCCATACAGTCTTTAGACACCTTTCTGTGTCTGTGATTAGTGAAACTTCTTTAGAAATGTAGCCACAGGTACAGAATAGTGTGTGTCTGTTCAGCAAAGGAGTGGAGGGAAAAAAATTGAAAGCTCAGGAGAGAACATGTTAGCAGAGTTGCCCCATGTTTTAAGATAGCTCTCCATAAAACAACTGAAGTAACCGTTCTAAGTAGCTACCAATAACATTTTTATTTAGGACTCTTTATTTTTTACTGGATATCTACTGGATAAATAATAGAAGGGTGTAATGCAAGTTCCATCATAGACACTGATGTCCTTGTTCAGAAACTTATTCCACTTATTCCAAATATTCTTTTCTCTTTAAAAGAGATCTTCGACATAGCATTAGCTTTCTGTCAGACACCCTAAGCATAGGGAGATTGTGACTATAGTTCTCACAGAAAAGACAAAGAAACTGTTTCCTGTTAAAGATATTTGGTAGAAGCTCCTTTGCTCTAGCCTTGCTCCTCTCTATGACTCTTAAATGAGGCCTCTTCATTCCAGTTCCCCTCCCATGGCTTGGACAAAGCTGTTTTCCTAACTCAGGAAGGATGATGCCTGTCTTAAAATATGTGGATTTATAAACTTCACCCTGAGGCAAACACAGCTATTGTGTATAATTGAAGAAAAGCTGAAAGAGGATCTAGGCACTGCATGATCAAATGAAATTGCAGTAGAAAATGGAAGAATTCATTTTCAAAAACTACATTGGTGATTTTATTTCTCTCATATATAACTGGTGAGTTAGATAATACAGTGTAAGATAGTCATTTATTCTGTGCTTGGACTTGAAAAGGGTTATCTCTGCATACTGAAAGCATAATTACTGAAATAAAACCCAGTGGAAAGATCATTTATTGTTGTATTTTTATTTTTAATTTTAACCTGGCAGAAAAATGTTGATATTCACAGAATGATAGAAAAGTGCAAAGCTATAGGAAATGACATAATTATTCCCAAAATTCAGACTAGAAGTAGGAAAATGAGTTTTTTCTTTTTTTTTTCCATCTTTTTTTTTTTTGGTAAGAAAATAGTGAATTCACATCTGCAGGTATTATAACAGGTTTTACATGAATGACAAAATAGTATCATAAGCTGTGAAGGTGAAAATCTGAAAAAAGCAGTGTTTTCTGTCATGGTCTAGATTACACAGAAGCAACACAGCAGGAAAAAAAAAACGTAACAATATGTGTTATCATTTTCCCTGTGTGCAAAAAGGAGAATTTTTGCATTCAGTTAAATAATATAATTTTGTATAGTGCAAGTGTGTCAGACTTTTCCCATTAACACCTCTGTAGCCAACATTTCAGCTGTACTTATTTATGTGAAAAAGGTATGTATGCTCCCTAAACAAAATAAACTCTAACACTTTGGAATGAATCTTGAAGAGAGTATATATGTGTGTCTGTGTGTATATTTGTATAAACACATGACATTTTTTTTTGTGAAGAAAAAAGGCAGTAGGAAAATGCAAAGCTGGTATAAGATTTCACTGATCCACAGGCTGTTTCTTGTTAATTGGAGCAGACAGGCATTTTTCCAGACTACATGTCAGTATGTGCATCTTTTTCTTGGATATCCAGACTTGCTTCTGGTCCACTCATTCTTGTTGAGGCATGCAGCGGGTTTTGTCTTTTCCTCCTCAAGTAGAAATAAATTCCAGCTCCAACTACAGAAAGGGCTAGAAGTATGAGCAGCCAAATGATGCCAGTGGAGAGTATTTTCTCCATTTTCTCATCTGTAAGTGAATGAAATAAAATCAACGCTTTTGACCTTAAGATATTTCAGAATCTTTAAACAGAAGTCAGACATATCCATGTAGATCTTCACTTCAAAAAGTGGTTTGGTAGGTTTTTTTAGTTAAAAAACCAAACAAAATATAATTAAAACTGATCAAAACAGAATTTAATTCAGAAGAACTCCTCTTTCCTTTATCTAGGTACAGATGAACTTTATGGTCTTTTTGTTTTAAATACTCTAAGAATTAATACTTAGAAATTATGTGGTTATATTATTTTTGTATCTGAGCACCTCCTTGTAAGTCTACTTAAAAGAAAGCATGCTTACCTGTATTTTCAGCTGATATCTCTAAGTTTTCAGGAGCTTTTGAAAGAAAAAATAAACTGTTTATTGTGAATTCTTAAAAAAATGAAGTGTTCTAAGCTTCCTAAGTCTAGGTATTCCTGACAATTAATCCTAAATCCACTTGCTGGTCACAACCTTTCTCCTAAAGACATGAAGGTAAGCCTATGTAAATATCTACTTGGATCATTAGGTCTTTCATTCCAAGATCACCTGAGCTCAGTTGAGATACTCAACAAGCTATGAAATTAGCCGGAGTTCAGTTATTTCTAACAGTGTTTTCCAGTATGTTAATTTCTGAGAAACTGCACACTGGATCCTTAACCATTTTACAATGTTTTCTGAAAGAGGAAAAATTTTCTGAATAAAGATCTAAAGTGCTGGAGATATATCATGATCATTTTACTTGAGGAAATGTGAGTTTCACGCCTCTGTGATAGAAAACTATTCCCTGTGCATGTGGTTCCTATGGTAACTCCACTTCCTAAACAGCAGTCAAGGGCAAGGTGAACAGACATGTAAAATGTAACCAAACAAATTGTTCATATTCTGGATTACTTGCATTTAACTTCAGTTGAATATTGAACTCTTGCATTTTCTTACGTGATAATTTTTCTATCAGTATAGTACCAGTGTTTTATGAAACATGATTCTATCATACTGTAAATAAAGAGTGCAACAAGAATGTGTGTTATCATATTCCTCAAATCCAGCATCTCAGAGGACAGTAATGAAAGGGACCACCAATTCCAGCATTTCTATAGAACAGTTTTCATTGCATGCATCAGAACAATATTTTTTTCCTGAGAATATATTCAGCTTAAATAAAAAAAAATATGTTGCTTTTGATCTTAGATTGTATGATATTTGAGGGAAAAATCTTCTGAAAAATTCTTTTGTTAAAAAATAGTACTCTTTGACCATTATTTTGCCTAAACATAGGATGACTGCATTGAACTGATAATAATTTTACAAGAGTTATGGGAGATGCCGTTTTCTGTTGAGGCAGTCAAGCCATGTGGTTTTCCTCAGTATTTCAGCAGCCAAATGCTACTATTAGTATCTATTGGTTTTGCACACAAACCTATTATTATTTTACGTTATACAATGAAAACACATTATCAAGCATAATGAACTTTAATGTAATAGAAATACCACTTACTTTTTTGTTTTTTACAGATATAGCCTTTCTTGAAAGAACAGACATTGGCATTCCAGTAGCCAGACAGTGCACACATTTCTCCACAGACTTTATTCATATTTTTTGAAGGTTCTCCCATCTGCCAATTGACAAAGTCCATTGCGTGTTTGTCTGTCCATGACCACTGTCCTAATGTTTAAAATGAGCATAAATGTATAAAATATAGGATTTTAGACAGATACAGTAAGTTGTGGTGAAGAAAACAAAAATTTATGACACAGTTACTTAAATGTTTCAGTTGCGCCTTTAAGCATATGGAAGCATGATTTGAAATAAACTTTGAATATTTTTATGTGCACTTTCAATTTCACGAAGTTCCTTTCTTCTTAATATAACGTAGAATAATGTATTTATGATACAATACTGTGTGGCTGCATGTTGAAAATATTACCTTTATTTTTTCTTAGCCCTATCCAAAAGTTTGGTGATTTCCCATGGAGTATCTTAATTGTGTCCAACAGAAAGTGTGCTTCAGTATATTCTCCGACTGATACCAAATGAGCACCTGAAGAAATGTTCATGAAAACATTACAGTGTCTCATTTTCTTACGTCTTAAGTTAATAAACAGTTAAAGGATATGCAAAAAGATGTTAAAGACATTGCTTGTTGCACATAATATACTCTAGTCTATATATATCGCTATATTGTATTTTGAGCATGACTCTGTGCTGTATGGATGCACATCAGCACAAAGACAAAGATTTTTATTTAGCTGTTAGCATTTTAGAGAAGAAAAATTGCTTTCCTGCAATACTTTTTGGACAGGTCCAACTGCACCCCAGAATGTGATACAGTTAAGCTTCACGTGGTACAAATTATGTGGCTGGTACTGTGTGTGTTGGCACTAGAGCTCTGTCAAGCATTTTTGGCAGCACCTATTGCTTTGTACTGCAAGGTTAGGTAGGATTTGTGGGTAGGATTTAGAGGTTGTGCTCCAGGAGATGTCCCGAAGTTTATTTATAATTTCCATATATCCTGGCATTACACATACACAAAGCTGTGTTGGGGTCATCACCTTCCTAAGTGGTCAGTTAGAGGTAGGAAAAAATATAGGAATTCAGAACATGAACTAATGTCCAGACATCACCTTTCACTCTGGTTATTAGTGTAATTTTTCTTCTTTCTAGTACATGTGTGATTTATCTTATTACAGAACCATTTCAGGAATTCTGTTGTCACACAGCTAGGAAGTGCAATTCCTTTGCAAAGCTTTTTTTTTTCTGTTTATTCAGTCATAGGTTGATGATTTCATACATATGAGGAAGTGCTGCTAGAAATCCTTGTAATTGGATTCTGAAATTCTCTGTTACGAGAAGATTATCACTCAAATAGAAAGTACCAATGTATAGGATGCTTCCAGTGAAATGTATGCTGCATGACAGCAATTCTTAGTGAACAATAAGAAGACATCATAAATGTGGAGTTGTGTCTTTTCCTCTCCCCCATTTACCTACAGGTCTTTTTTCCAGACAGTAGATAGCCATGGGAGCTGCTCTAGAGCAGGAGCTGTATGGCTGGTTGTGTTTTACTGGTTCATGAAAGCTAAATGAGTCCTCCATCATGTCTGTGAGATCATATCAATACACTCTACCCTGGAACTGACAAAGACAGCTTTCCTAGGAGTTTGTGTCTCCTAGTTTACACTGTGTGAGGATTCTCCCCTTTTTGCAAGGAAAGCTAACCCTGCAATCTGTGCCTTGTGGGATTCTAAAAGTGTTTATCTCCCTAACCAGTTACTGATCTCCATACAACTAGCAGGAATTCAATTTTTCATATTTCACCTGGCATTTGAGACAAAGTTTAGTTTTGTTGTGAAAAAGCATGCAAAAGTATTAAGTTTGAAGTTCTGAAGTAATTCAAGATTTGCTTAGCAATATCATCCATTATTTTGTGTGTTTAATTATGTTTTCAAGCTCTAAAAAAAGCACTCACCTAGTTGAGCACATTCCTGTTGAGCTTCAGGCCAACTTCTTTTCCTGGAGGCCTCAAAGTAATAGCAGTGGCCATGGAAAGGTATCCAAGATTTGTGTCCTGTTGATTCAGGGCATTTTCCAGGAAGTTGTGGTGGCTCAGTAGGGGCCATTACTGATAAGAGAATGGTAGTTAGGGTTCAGTTATTTTATTTTTTTTTCACCATTGTATTAGTAGTACAAACTAAGTGCACTATATGTTCTTTGTCATCATAGAAGAAGTGAAGCATGTCCTTAAAAAAACTTGCATACAGCTTTGATTTTGTGTTTGAGGGCTTATTATGCCTAATATTTCTTTATCAAGGTGATTAGGAAGACACACTATTCTGTTAGAAGTATAGATTCTGCCAAAGGATGATTTTTGTAATTACTCTAGTCAGTAAAATATCCAGCTGGTTTTCTGGCATAAATATCTGCCTAATTAGTTAAACCTGCTGTTTTTAAAATGTCTTCTGACAATTCAGTCTCATTTTTTGACAGGTTCAAAACCTGACGGCAGAAACTGTGACTGTGCATTAAAGTGCTGGTATAACTAAACATGGATTGCAGGACTGTTTATTAAACTGAATCCTGAATAAATTTCATAATGATTGGTACAATAGGAAGATTTTGGTTGAGAAGAGAAATGCAAACAGAACGAAAAGTGCATGCTCTGACAAATAGAATTTTCTTCCTGTGCATCTTTTACACTCTGTTTCTTTCCCTGTTAAAACCATTCAGCTCTCACGCTATATTTCCAGAATACTGAAGTATAAAGGGATGTTATTTATAAAATCTGCAGATTTTTTGTCAAATTATTTTATAATGTAGTTTGGCATTCAGTTTTAAATTGTCTAATGATTCAAGATCTTCCATAATGTTGAAAAACACAAGAATATAGATAAACTGTGAAAATGGGTTTGTGCTTGGAAGGCTTCTCAAGGGGTTATTTACTTCAACCTTTTGCTTACAAGTGACATGGAGTTGATATATAGTTATATAATTTCTAAAAGATGTTTCTAGCAATCTAAATGACTTATTAAAGGCTTCTGTACTAATAAAATTATAAAATTTTCCTTGCCAAATGTCTTTTACTCCTTTCCAACTAATAGCAGACAAAGAGAAGAATTTAATTCCATTCCTTATAGATTGTGTTTAATATTTAAAATTGATAATCTGATTTCTTTTACTCTTTTGTTTCTTAGTCTTTTGGCCAACTCCATTTATAATCTTTCCTTTTAATTCTTGTTTCCTAGTCATCTGAAAACCCCAGTTGACTGAGATCCTTTCCAAACTTTGGTGCCCCAAACTGGATACAGGATTTTGTCTGATGCCTAATCAAAACAGATTTCATAACAAGTGAATGGTTTTTGCTATTAGACTATAGTTGCTATAGTTAAGAAAATAATTAATATTGTGTCCTTTGTTTCTTCTGCTTTTGTAATTACTATTATGAATTGGTTTACATTTAGGAAGACTTAATGTCAATATTTAGAGCAAGTTAGTCAGATACTCATGTCTTCCTAGTACATAAAAAAAGTATTTTTCCAGCTGCTTATTCCTTTAAGCAAAATTATTAAATCTACACACCCTCTAGTTAAACCATTTAGATCTGATTGCTTACCATCTGATTTTTTACAGACAGAGAAGAGTTTTTGCTTGCAAGAAGCTGTCTTCCAGGTTCCATCAGTGTCTAAGTAGACACATGCTAATGTCTGCTTTGGTTCCCCTTCAGACCACTTGCTGTAAACTAATCTCCATCGGTCAGTCCATTGATACCTGGAATTGGTCTGCAAGCAGAATCTGTATGGTAATTTCAAGGTTGTTGAGAGTGACATAGCAACTGCAGAGGAACCCCTAGAGGACTCTCTAGTAATCAGTATAGAACCATATGCTTACTAACATCCTCTTTTTTGTGCTTTTCAATGCTAACTGCAACAAAGTGGACAGTGTTTATTATCCACAAATGAGAATAAGGGGTGATTTTTTTTTTTTCTGCCATCCAAAAAGTATCTAACATGAATTCAGAGCATTTTTCAAGCATTGCTAAATCGAAGGGAAAATGAAAGGGAACATGAGCAAATGCATAAAACTGGGAGCTAAATAAAACATTATACTGGTACAACTAACTAAAACTGCCTGGAAAATGCAGCTGTGGGTAGAAGTGTTCTTAATAAACAGCACCGATTGCTATTGTAGTTATGGTGACTGTAATTCATGGGGAAGAGCATAACATGTCAAAACATCCCCACCACCCAACTGTTCTCTCTCCCCTGTCATACAACTGATGTAGACATTTCACGAACAGAAACAATTTTTTCCCCCCCTAATAGTCTGACTTCTTAATGGGATCAACTACACCAATTGCATTTTAAAATTAAAAAGCATATCTGTTGGTCAATATGTACCATATCAAATGTGTGAGTAGAATGTGTGAGCATAAAGACACATGAAAACCATTCCTTTGCAGGTCTCAGATGTGCTGCCTTAGATATCACATTACTGGTCCCTGAGGTGCATAAACACATGGCAGAAGGGCAGGATGTATGTTCTTCCTGGGATTTGGTTTTACGTTAAAATAAACTCAAAATGTGGCAGATTTTGCAATTTATATTTGAGAAGCTTTTAATTACTCCAAACAACACACAGCACTGATTTATACCAATTTGCAGCATCATGTCCTTGTGCTAAAGCATGTAAGAGTTCTTTGTTCATTAAAATCTCCACTGTATAAGTTTTATTTGAAGAACTTCAGCATAAATGGGTACTGTACTGATGTAATGTGCCCTTTTCAACACTACACTGGCAGGATTTCCTACAGGTTACCACATAAGAGTATAAAGCAAGGCCAAATCCAATGTCAGCTTGGCTGTCTGTATGTAATGTATATGTTCTTACCACGTTGCTGTTAAGACCAATCCACAGAGGCTCTCCATATTCCAGTGCAAATAAGAATAACAGAGCCTGGCTATATGGGTCTAAAATGCTGGCAAGTTCTGAGCCATTGTTATTGCAGTTTTTCTGTGCTTCCTCCCAGTTCATTTTGGCACTGGTGGCAAAATAGCCAACACCACGAGAATGGTCAAAAGCAAAATCCAGCACTGCTCCTGATGTCTTCAAGAGTTTAGGATCTGCAGAAATAAGGAAAAAAACCAACACCCAAAACCAAGGTAAGTCTGGAGGCCACGTATTTGAATTGAGTAGCTGAATAACATCTTCATTATTTACAAACCTAGGAAAGAATTCATAATGGAAGAGAACACCTTCATATTAGGTGTTTATAAGTAAGTTGATGGCTTCAAAACAACTTTCTGAATGAATAAAATATATTTTCAGCCTCTGAGAATTTTGAATTAGTAATTCACTGTATCTTAAAAATAAGAGGTAATTTCACTCCCTTAGTCAGAAATAAAACACCTACCCTGTGTGTTTTCAAGATACTCTGCCACTTAGTAGCTTTGTAACTACTGAGTGTATTTGGATAAATGTAAAATTTATCAGCTATAATAATCTATAGGTCATTATTAATTTATGTAATTAAAACATTTGTGGTCTAAAGCTATTTATTTACACTCATTAAAAGAAAATAATTTTTCTTTCCTAAATTCTGACATTTTATTTATCATTTCCTGCTCTAAAACATTGCTAAGTAACACTGGGATGAAAGATGGAACCATAGGTTTTACTGATCCCCTAGCTAAAAATAAAAGAGAAATTATCTAAAGCATGTTTAATGGAAAAAGTTATTTTAATCCTTGCTATAAATTTTAAGGTTAATGATACAGAACTCACCACTATTCTTCTGGCATATATGCCCCACGAGCTTATAACACGCCTCATCAGACCATTTTCCTATGTCAGCAGCAGGACCTCTCTTCAAAGTAACACAATCAAACTGTTGGAGTAAGAGAAACATCAGGAGTGCATTGATATTAGAAGTTATAAAACAAAAGTTTTATATATAAAGTTATAATATAAGTATAACTTATATAATATAATATAATTATAACTTCTTATACATAAGAAGTTATAAAACAAAAGTTTTATATATAAAGTTATAATATAAGTATAACTTATATAATATAATATAATTATAACTTCTTATATATAAGAAGTTATAAAACAAAAGTACTGTAGCTTCTGGGTAGTTTCACTTTTTTTTTTCTGTGAATTCTGATATTGTGGTGCTTGTATTACAGCTCCAGGAGCCTTTGTTGTATCCTTTTCCATCCTTTCTGGTCTGCTCTGTGGTAATTATTTTCAAGGAGACATACTTGAAAGGTCCTATTATTTTCAGGAATTTTCTGCCACACCTTCTGTCTCGACTAATACACAAGTATCAGCCATTTTTGGAGATGAAATAAAAATACATGGAGGTCATGCTTTGTATTTGGCTTGCAAAGCCAACCTGAAGTAGTGATTGTTCTTGACAGAATCATGTAAATGATGGTCTTTGACAGAATTATCACCAGTTCTTAGCATTTCTCACCAGATCAGGTGCTAAGTGCTTAAGACAGTGGAACTGTTTATTACAACCTGCAATAGCATTCCCAGCTGCACTGCAGAAATTTTAGGAACACCTGCCTTAGTAGCTCTTGATTATAGTTTAATAATCAAGTTAACCTTGATTAACTTTTATTTCACTTCTTTCAAAACAGTCCTCTGGAGAAGATATGCTGTCTTGAAGGTGAAGAAGAAAAGTAGAATGTACTTTTGCACAGGTTATTTTTCCCCTCTGATTGATAGTTTCCAGGGCTCTTATTAAAGCTGTGGTGAATCAGAGTTATGTATTGCTCTGTATATATACATTTTCCTGCATGCCTTGGACAATAGCTAGATGGGAAAGAGAAGAATGAAATGGCTCAGGTGCAGAAGAAGCTGGTTGTCAGGAGCTATAATTACAGGGCCCTCTAAAGGTGTGGATACCAAAAAAAAAGGGGGATGGACAGTGCATGGAAAGAAGTAGTGTGAAGGGCAAGTGCTGGAAGGAAGATGGGGGAATATATGTAAAACAAGCAATATGGATTTGAAAATCCGCCTATATTGGTCTGAATATGTAGGACACTATTTTATTGACAGTATTCTGCATTTTCATTTCAGTGCCAGCAAAAGAGGGTTTGATTGGTTTAGAAGGTACTTGAGATTTATTAGGCCTTAGTAATTCAATTACAATTTTCAAATGGGAAGAAGTGAAAAAAAAATAAGTCTTTCCTCTTTCCTTGCCTCCTTCTTTTTCAAACATGAGTTAATTTGTCAGATGTGAAAATATTTCCAACGTGTGTTGAATTCTAAAATTCCAATGTTGCATTTTGCCAAATTCTTTGGCAAAATTTCAGCAATGTCTTCTTGTGCTCTAAGGTAGATAGATTACTCAAACACTGAATTTTTATCACTAATCCCAATATGAAGATAGATGAACAACTTGGGGAGAGGGCTGAGGCAAAATCTGTAGCAAAGCAAGTTATGTACTTGAAGTGATATTTTTCCTCAGATTTAACTTGATGTTAAGCACTAAGCAGTATTTACCTGAAGCCGATTGTGTCCATCCTCTGGACGTAGACTGTCAAACAAAATGGGTTCGTTAAGTTTTGGGGAGCCTGAAGCCCAATTTGTATAGGAGACAGCACTTCCATCACTCCAAACAAAGTTGAGTTCATGGAGTTTATCATTCAAGCCAATCCAGACATCACCTGAAACATCCTTCAAGTGATAAGTGAGAAAAGCTGGGGAAAAAAAACAGTAGAAAAGATGAACATCAAGTCAAAATATCAGCTCAGAAACTTCCTTAAATATTTTGTTCATTCAAATCTTGTAAATACATTTTAATTGGCATTTCATCAGAAATTTACCCGAGTTTGATATTTCAAGGTTATGCCAAGCCTTTGCCTGTGAAAAGTCTCAAAAAGTGAAAGTATTTGGACCCGCGAAGCAAGACTGAAAAAAGGAAAGACAGAAAAAACCTTCCTGACCACTATGATACCTGTTGAATTCACTTATTTCAATACTCAGAGAAATGTGTAGCTGTATACAGCACCAAATGGAAGCCCTGCAACATACTTAGGATGAAAATGTTCCTTCCTCTGATATTCTACTGTTGAATTAAGTTGCAGAATTTAGGCAGCCATTTCAGAGAGATATGTTAATATAGCTCTTTCTATTTCTGTCAGAAACACACCATGGATTCCTCTTCTTTCTGTGTTTCTAGAACTACAAATTCCAGGTCTGTATTTGTTATTTTATGCTAATTCATACCCTATAAATAATGTAAAGTAGTTTGCATGGAACAGGAGGAAGCAAACCTTAGCATCACTAACATGTAGACAGATGGTTCCATTTCTCCCCAAAATGCTTTATACCATACGCATGTTTAGTATACATATTATAAAATACATTCATTTACATACTCTCTTTGCCATGTTCTTCTTTGCAGGAAATGACCACTGTTTACAGAGTGAATGATATCTGCTACCTAGGGAGCTGTTGCACTGTACCTTGTACTTGTTCATTATGTATGCTTGCCAGGTCTCCTCCTAGGTTTATACAGGAACGCCTTGCAGAAGACCACTCATGATAGGAAGGGCCAAACAATTTGTAACACTAGGGAGAAAACAATATAGACTGTTAGTGAGTGACAGGCTTGAATTGTAGTAGTTTAAGGAGAATTTATCCTAACTTAGACCCACAAAATAATTTTCCAAAGTTAACAGGGACTCAGCTCTGGAACCTAGTAAAAGCTATTCACAACTTTAAAATTTGCTTTGTGTCTTTCTGTGAGAGACTAAGAAAGTCACAGAAAAACTCAACCATTTATAAACCGCAGCAGGACTTGTATGTGTTACCTGAGAGATTCTGAGAAGCCAAACTCCACCATTAGTAAAAGGCAAAGAAGTGTTGTCTCTATAAGAAAATCCCAGCCCAGGGTTAGTGTCTCATGTAGAATCATCTGAATTTTCTGTGTGTATTCATGCGTGTATTCAGCCTTTTTCATTTTACATTTTACTTTTATTTAACTTTATTTTAATTTTACTTTTATTTTTTACATTTATTAATTGGTGTATAGAACTCATGTTTTTTAAAAAGTGCATAGACATCAGTTGCCAGTACATACTCAACCTGAAATGGTTTTGACAATTATTGATGTGTGCCCAGTGTGTCCCCTTTGTGTTTACAGCTCACCCTCCTCTTTGTGGCACACTAGTAGCACCGTCAGAGAATTATCTTGCTTCCTTTGTAGAACATAACAACTTTAACTGTTGTGACAAAATTGCAAAAACGAAGTGGAGGCATGAACTCCATTGCTGTGAGTATCCATGGTTGCTTTCATAGAAACATTGTGTATATTAGAAAACCCTACCCTTTACTTAATAAGCACATTGAGTTTGGCTTTTTTGGGAAGAGGTAAGCATTACATTGAAGCCCTTTTTTTGTTTCATTCCAGCTCAAATGCTTGATTTTATGCTGTGGTTTGCACTTTCAGTTAAATTCAGCTTTTTTTTTTTTTTTTTTTTTTTTAAGTATATGGAATATAGCAGTTTTTTTAATGTATCTCAATTGACCAGTTCTCAGGAAAACAATTAAAATCTGTAAAACAACCATTTTGCAAGACTTAAGCAACTCTGGATAATTACTGCCAAAAGATTTCTGAGAGACAAAAGTCCTCTTGTAGATCTCTCAGTACCTTTCAAAGGACTAATATCATTGTGCTTAGATGAATGTTATCATACCTGATTTTTAAATAAAAGCCAATCTTCTGGACATCCTCCAGGAAGTGAAGGTACCTCTGAAGGAAGTGTTGCATTTATAAAATTTCTGTGCCTCTCACATATATAGCCATTTGAAAAAGCACAGCTAACATCTCTCCACAATCCTGAAATAAATTTAAACATAAAAAATGAACCATAGAATGGTTTCAGTTTAAACGGAGCTTAAACATCATCTAATTCCAACCCTCTGCATGGGCAGGGACACCTCCCACAAGACCAGGCTGATCAAAGCTGCATCCAACCTCGCCTTGAACACTTCCAGAGACATCCACAACTTCCCTGGGCAACCTCTTCCAGTGTCCCACCACCCTCACACTAAAGACTTTTTCCAAATGTCTCACCTAAATCTACCTCCTTCCACTTTAAAATCATTAACCCTCATCCTATCACTACATGCCCTTATAGAAACCAGCTTTTCTGTAGACCCCTTTCAGGTACTGGAAGACTCCTGTAAGGTCTCCCCAGAGCCTTCTCTTCTTCAGACTGAAAGACCCCAACTCTCTCAGCCTGTCTTCACAGGAGGGAGTGCTCCAGCCCTCTGATCATCCTTGAGGCCCTCCTCTGGACTTGCTTCAAGAGATCCATGGCCATCTTGTGTTGGGGGCTCCAGAATTGGACACATTTCCCTGGGTGGGGTCTCACAAGAGTGGAGCAGAGGGGGAGAATCACCTCCCTCAACATGCTAGCTCTGCTTCTTTTGATACAGCCCAGGATACAGTTGGCTTTCTGGGGAGCTGAACACATTGCTGATCATGTTGAGCTTCTCATCAACCAGCACCATCAAATCCTTCTCCTCATGGCTGTTCTCAATCCATTTCCCACTCAACCTGTATTTGTTCTTGGGATTGCCCCAATAACACTGAATACGATTGAAACTTGTGGGAAAGTGAACAGGCTTCTGTGCTTTTAGGTTGGAAACAATCTTCCTGAGAAAGTGAGATAACATGCTTCAGTTCAGCTGTCCCTCCCATCTTCACTGCTGTCACTGCTTAGAGGAGGACTTCCGTCCTGCTGTGACTGGGGGAGTATTAGCTATATGAGATGGCTCATATGACAACTCAGTGGCCTCTCAGTAGAACTCACAAAATGTGCAATGCTTTATCAGTGAAAACACTATAAAATCTGAACCTCCATGTATGTTCTATTCCTTTGCCACTTATTCTCAAAGTATGTTTTCAGAAGACCAATTTGCAGTTGATTTGAATAGAATATATTGTTTTTGCAGCTGAAACAGCTGCATTTCCTTCTTTCTCCCTTACAATAAATTTCTTATATTCCACTTTTATAGCTAATATTTCTCCAAAAAGAAATCTCAGATACAATGACTCTACTTTATTATGCCTATTTTCACAAACTGCTGGGAAAGAATGGGTTAAAGTCAGCAAGATATTTTTAGGAAAAAAGGAAAGAAAAGTAACCGTAAATACTTTTTAAAAAAGAGTGTGTAACTCACCATAGTTTCTATTTAAGACCACACAATTTTCTTGATTCTGGGCAAAGTTGGGCTCATCCTGTGCCCAGGCTACATAGTGCACTGGGCTTCCATCTATCCAGCTGTAAAAAAACAATGAAACAGTAGTGGTTATTCTGAGAATGGTAATGGAAAATTCAGGAAAAGGTACCTTAACATGCTAATTTTTATTTTTTAATGACAACTGAATCTGTCTGTAAAATGAGTTTTCTTTAGGATTAAACACCATAAATAATTACATTAATGCATGTTAAGCCAAAGAAGAAATATACCTTTGTTTTCATCTTACATTATCTATTTATTCATAACATGTATATTCCTCTTCAAATGCCATTTAAAACAGTCTTTTTACAATGTAGCTAAACTAGGAGAAAGCCTGCATTTCAACAGGCACTCTATAGCTGTATGAAAGTGGGCTTAACACTTGCAGTGGTCCCTCCATGGGGAACTCTGACAAAACCACAACTGCTTTTTATGACTCTTGATGTAGCTTGTTTACCTACCTAAATTGTTGGTAAGATTTCTGAATTAATCCTATGAAATATGACTCCAATTTGCCATTTTTTAAGATCTAAATACACACAAAAAAGTAATTTTAGTTAGTGCTTTCTAATATTTAGTTGTTATCTACTATGAAAAAACTATACCTTTTTTGCTGTGGAAGCAAATAGATGAATCCACATTGTATAAATGAACACTTGAGTCACCAGAGAGGACTTCTGTTGAAATAAACACCCCTATGACCCATACTTTTGCTTTATTACCCTCATTGCTGCTTTCACAGTTTTGACTACATTACTGGTATGCTCAAAGCTTTCAAAGTTGTGTGTTAAATTTAAAAAGAAACAAGGAAGGATTGAGAAAAAAATGTAAACAAAGTTTTTTGGTACTTTCCTGTTCTTAAGCAGCCATGTAATTCCTGTGTTTCAAGCTCTCTGTCCTCCCTCCCTTCCCCACATAATCCTTTCTGACATGGTAAAAGCAAGTACCAATCATATGAAACAGAAGGAAAAGGGGTTGTGTGGTTTCTTCAATATTAGTAGACCAACCAGGATCATGTCAGAGGTTTGAGGCAACATCCATGCTATTAAATTTTTAGCATGCCTCTCCTCACATCTTTGGCATGAGGCCATCAGAGCTCAGAACTGTGGGCAGTGCTCTTGAAATACATGAACAGTTTTGACAGGTGTTTCAGGAAAACTAAGTCATGAAGGTCCTAGTTTTTCAGTCCCTGGCCTGAACCAGACTAAATCTTTGAAAGGTTTTCTTGTTCAGCAACATGATGTGGTATGTGAGCACTGGAGCTACACTGGCAATTGCCTGACACCCAGATTTTACACTAGAATGTCTACACCTTATTCTAGACTATGATATTCAGATGAGAGGTAAACATCTTGGCAAAAGGACATTTTTCTTGGTATAAAACTAACCTGTCAGTTCACTGTTCCTTATACATATATGGTCATGGACAGAATTCTGTTTAGATTAGAATATCCAAGAATATACCCACTCTAATAAATAGTAAGTGCCTTTGCTTTTTTTTTTTTTTTTTTTTTTTTTGCATTTTTGCATTTACAGAACAGAAAATCTGTTCTGTAAAATAAGTATTTTTTTCATTCAAGATTTAAATCCAATGCTGACAAAATGTAGTAATATTATGCAACAAGCACATTCTCCTGTACTTCACACACATATGCAACAGGGCATGTAGGCCATATACAGTATAAAATAGTCACATTTCCTCTTACATATTCCCAAAAAAATTTTCTTTTACTGTCATTTTCAATAGTAGCAAGATCTCCATGATTGCTTTTGCAGAATCTTCTGGCTTTCTCCATAGGGGCCTTTTCTGTGCTGAAAAAATATTGTTTGTCCCCTTCTAAAATCCAGCCGTCTTCTGCAACTTCATATGCTGCCATAAAGAAAAGGAATTTTTGTATTCTTCATAGTCCTTACACAATACCACCTTTTAGACTGGAGAAAATGAACCATCTTACCAGCAGAAGGGTCTGGAGGTTCTGGTTTCAAAGGTGTCCCTGTAATGAAATGGGGGAAAAATGAAGATGTAAAATGTTTCCCAAATCCTGAGCTAGTGTAAGTGCTCAATTAGTGGAAAATATGTCTATTAATTTTCCATAGTTTACCTATTCATTGCAGAATACATTTATAAACTATATTTGGTGCAGAGCAAAAATGAATGTTCAGGGAATACCTGATAGCACCAGCCCTACATCTCTTTCTTGGTGGATTTTTGTGAGTTCTTTTGAACATCCTGAATGTTGTCTAAATTAGGTAATTGAAATTAGTCTCAATGAGTATCTGCTTATGAAAGAAAATTAAAGAGTGAAAATAGTTCAATGTTGGTATATTTTGCATGGTAATATGAGATTCTTTTTGGACACTGTCTTGTGTCTGAACAAGAAATTCAAATACTAAATAAAATTTGGCTTCCTAATATTTTAAAATTTATTATATTGTTTGAATTATATTGAAACTTTTTGAGGAATAATCTAAATGAAAAAATTTCACATCATGTGAAATGTGGAGAAGGATATTTGAGCAACATATCTAAACATGCAAGGCACTTCAAAATTCCCAACAGGTAAAAGTTCAGAGAAACATTCAGTTTTATCAGTCAAAGATTCTCTTTTGACAATAATCTGCTTTGGAGCAGAGCAGTGGATTTTACCAGATAAGCCACAAGGATGCTTTCACCTTGTTTTCTGCAATCCTATAATTACATAACCAAGTATATTTTCATTAAAGTTTATAACATATTTTTCTTAAAATAAAATTTAAAAAAATCAAGAAAAAACTTAAGGGTTGAAAACTTGTATTCTGAAAGTATTTATATGTCTTGACCTATTTTTCATTATGGAGCATTCCTCTGAAATCAGCAAAATTTTCTTCTAGCATGTAAATTGCAGAACTTCCTATTCTGCTAGATTTCAGATTTACTTTATAGTTTGAGTTTAGAGTAAAAAGTAATCTACCTTTATTTATTTGGCAAATCCAATTATGATTGTATCGACATTGCTCAAAAGTCCACGTTTTTCTATGATTTTTCTGAATTGCTCCACAATCTTCAAATGCCATATCGCAACCATAAAGTTTCTTATAATTCGCCTATGGAAGAAATACAACTTTGTTTTTTATAATTATCATACAGGGAAGAAAAGTTGTCCTCTGCAATGAAAGAGAATTAGCACTGAAGTTTCATCCTATGGCTGGGCAGCCCTTGTGGGCTAGGAAAGCAAGGAAAAAGACTCTGAGTTTACTCAGGATTTAACAGACTCTAGAATTCCCATGGAAACTTGAAAGAAATGAGGTTATGAGTCAATAGCAGGGGAAAGGAATGTGGCAATATATCACCAGAGACAAATAAAAAAACCAGGAGAGATCTTGTCCATGTTTTTGCCACCTTGATATTTATCTCTGTAGCTGCAATGTGTACTCTATGTTACCACTGTTGTGATAGGATAACTTCAGGGTTTATTGGCCTTTTACACTTTTAAACACTGATTTCATGTTACTCAGTGACAAAGGTAGACATTTTTCACAATCCTTCAGCAAAGAAAAAAAAAAAGTCAGAACAGAAAGAAAATGGCAAGGTAAAACACTCACTGGGGATCCATCACTCCAGTATAGCCCACCATCAGGATCCAAACACTGCAAGCCTATCCAGAAACGATGAGATGATGGAGATTTTTTTCTGGAGTGTGAAAAAAATGTGGCATAGAACAGGATATCTGTGGTTAGTGATCTTAAATTTTGTAAATTACCTGGGGCAATCACTCTCACCCTTATTGAAGACTTTAAATAGAGGAGAATTTTTAAAAAGAGTAAAACATTGGTCAGCAAACACCTATTAGCAAGTAAGTGAAGTTCAGGCCCTTAAAATTTTCTACTTTGCAAATGATAGTTTAGAAAACACAAAAAATTGTTTTCCCTCATTTTTGTGGTTACAGTGTTCTTTGAGAAATAAGATGTTCAGATTTGCTGAGAGTTACAATTTAGTTTCAAAATGGTGACATGAAAAAATTTAGAAATTCAAAAAATTTGTTTTGAGGCCTGGCTTTTCCTAATTTAAAAGATTTGATGACAAATTTTAGAAATTAAGAAAATGTCTGAAAATGTTCCCCTTATGAAATACTTTCTCAGACTTTTTCTTATGACTATCATGATAGACAGATACAGATTCTCAGCTAATTATCTCAAGAGCAATTCAAGAATATTTTTATTCATTCCTATATTGATACACCATATTATCAGTTACTAGATATTTTTCTTACTTTATTAAGTTTCCTATAATTGTTTCCTCTTCTTCATTTCTAATGGCAGCCAGGTCTCCTCCTATTTTTCTGCAGAAACCTCGGGCTTCAAACCACGATTTCTTTCTGTTTTCTTCTCTCACAAAAACCTATACAGAAATTTTAGTGTAGAACACTGTATTTACAGCATGTTAAAAATAAATCTACTGACTGCCTTGTATAAGCAAAGTAGATAGACATTCTGTTGCAGTTAAATATAACATGTATTAAAGAGTATGCTACTTGGACAATCTAAAGTATAACAGAAATAGTGAGAATTGCAGTGAGTTCCATTAATAGTTGTGTAAAAACTTGTTACACTTGTACATGAATGTGCCATTGTCTGAAGTTTAGACACCACATCTATTTGGTGCTCTTCCATTCTATGAGTAGGATTAATACTTACTCTGAAGCATGAATTAGTGCTATTGCTTTCATCCCAACCCAAGGGACATTTGGACTCAGAAACTGCTTCAGGAGAAAGGGGAAGAGTAATTTTTTCAGCTAGTTTCTTGCAGAGAAATTTTGCCTTTACTTCACAGTTCTGAACATCCCATAATCCAGCTGCATTTCCAGTCCTTAGGGCAACACAACCAGCTTCATTTCCTTTGTGAGATATTAAAGGAAATTGAAATGTTTGAGTCATTCCCTTGACATTTTTACAGCTCGTGTGATTAATTAATATACAACCATTTCAAATTCTTGGTGTAGTGTCTGCTCAAAGGGGGTATTTGTAAAAAGAGGAAAGCAGCAGAAGCAGAGTTCTTCATCATCTTACCTCCCCTTTGAAAAGTTTCCCAAGTGCATGAACAATCACTGCCATCCTTTCCTATGCCACATACTGCAAGGATTTGGCAGCCAGTTACCTGGGCTGGAAAGGATTTCACTCTTTTCTGCTTAGTTTGACTTTTGTAAGCAATGAGGAGCCAGAAAAGAAGGATTTTCATGGCAGCCTATGTCAAAGAGACTCATATTTCAAGGGCAGAATGTTTGTATGTGTCATCGTGGATGTGTTTAAGCAAAGCTGGGAAACAGTTTAGAATCATAACACAGAAAGTTCCTTAGTAGCATAAAGTTACTCCAATGGCAGACTACCAGGCATTGCTGTGTTCCAGTTTGTGTACAGAACATCTTCACCAGTCACCCACTGGAACATCCCTTGCTCTTCTGTGGCTGAGAGACCAATCCAAAAATACTTTTCAGAGCTCAGCCCAACAAGGCTTGTCAGGTAGGCTTGCTCGTATCTGAAATGAGAGGAGTCAGATGGGGATTAAGCCTGGCTTTCCCTTAGTCTGACATTTCTGGCTCCTAAACTACACAAGACTAAAATGGATGGAGTCACTAAGTTTCTTTTTGAATGAAAATACATTGCTCAAGTGGATGAGAGATGGTGTAGCTTCAATAGCAGGTGAAATTGATCTATACTAAAAAAGTGCAAGAAGGAGCTGTGGCCTGTTTTGGGTTTTTTTGTTTTTTGTTTTTTGGTTTTGTGTGTGTGTGTTTTGGGTTTTTTTTTCACACTAAAGTACCGCAAAAATAAAAATGTTTTAGATATATTTAATTAGAAAAAACCTACTGTATTTACTGATTGGTTGGGGTTTTTTTGTCCAGAAAAATTATATCCTGGGCTTCTGGTTTGCTCTCCAAAAGGTTTTTAACTATTTTATAAAATTCCGAGATTATTCCATCAGATGCAATATTTTTAAACTCATTTCATACCTGTCTCCTATAGTTGTTAAATAACCACTGCTCCTTTCACAGGTTTTCCTTGCTTCTGAAAACGTAACCAAGGTATGTCCAACCAGGTAGCAGTAAAAGCCATGTCTTTCCCAGCCCTGTCAAGAACATGTGGAATATGTTTGCAGTAAAGGGGGTGTAATTTATAGTTCTTGAATTTCAGTGTCTTCTCTTAAATCAACATATTTTTTCAGAGAACCTAATTTGTTAACATATTAATTTTAATTCCAATGGACTAGTGGAAATAAAACTCAGTAAATATCCTGAAAGAAGAGATTTAATGTAGAGTCTCCCTTTTTTTCATAACTAGTAGTTGATTAATTTTAACTAATAATGATCTAGTTCCATCTGTCACAGCGAGTCTCCACTCTTCTGCCCCGTGTGAGGTTGTGGGAAAAGTTAATAAATGTAGAATATTAGTAACTAGGAAAATAAAAAGACTCAAGAAAGAAGAAAAAAAAAAACAAAAGAAGTAGCATATACAATAGCTTGGGGAAAAAAAGTTCACTCATAAATGCAATGTGATTGTTTTGATTGAGTTTCAATAGTGAGGTTTGTGATCTTCTTGCATCATGTCACACAGTTCAGAAATGGTTCTCAGTCTCTGCTACATTTTAGATAACTGCAAATGGTTGTAGAACAATATAACAAATAAGCAGAAAACCATGTAATGGCTCTAGCCTCTTTCACATACATTTCTGAGAGATAATGGGCCTGAATACTATTAACTTAAAAAAAAATTAAATTACTATTTTAAACAAGGGAATGTGTGAAGATTGTCACCCCGAATTTGATGCATAATCGTTCTTGCTTGGGGGAAAAAGTAAAGATAGTTTCAGTGTCAAGGGGAGCCTGTGAAAACAATGCAGTTTTGCTAACAAGATTCTTCATTACACTTTCTTCTTACCTTCAGGCAGGCAGGATCAGTCTTTACTGTCCCAGAAAATCCTTGTAGTGGGTCTCTTCTGCAGATGAAGCCTAAGTTTCTGTCACAAGCACTGTCTGCCCAGTATCCATCCTGTATGCAGTTTGGGGAGATGTAAAAAAATAGTGAGGAAGAACCTGTTTCCTTTAGAAATATTGTTCTTTTTGATATTTCTTCAGTAGGAGAATAAAGAAAGATCTGTACTTTTCAATCAATTCCAAATATTTGTGCTTGATTGTGAGGTTATGTTAATCCAACTAAGTGTCAGCAGCAGACTTTTAAAGTTTGCTTGGCATATAATGTATGCTCGCAACAAGATATAAACATTTATCTAGTTATGCCTAGTTTAATTTGAAATTTAATTTTAAACTGTCTTTCTGAACCCATAAAGATACCATTCCCTGATGTGTTTCTAAGTTGCATTTATAAAAAAAAAAAAAAAGAAAAATCAAATAGTAAAATGCTACACGACTGATGAATGATTCTACCTCTCCTGCCATAATGACACAATCTTCTTCTCCACTGAGTGCATGGGATGGTTCTCCAGGCAACCATTTTGTATATGTCACAGGAGTCCCATCACTCCACTCAAAGTACATTTGAGTGTTGAGGTCATTCAGACCAATCCACAGCTCATCCACAGCTTCTGAGAACAGAAATTCACCTGTGTTAGTACTTGAGCTCAAACAGCCCACAGGAGCAGGATTTTATGGAAATAAACTGAAATCGCCATGTTACAATGCAAATTCAGAGTAAATAAAATGAAAATTATAAACAACAGTGGAGTTTATTTTAGGATCTAATTCACATTCTTCTTTCAAGAAGTTAAAAAAATATATACCAGCAGGAAATGAGATTCCTCAGCTTTATCAGTAAAATTCCATTACTATATCTACTGCTACAAGGTGTCAGAGGCAGATAATCCGCCCAAATACTGCAGTAACTAGAGCTGTTATTTCCTTCAAGTGATTTCATGCAGTGAAAAACAAATTAAAATCAAAATAAAAAGCACGAAAAAGAAAAATTAGGAAGCACTAAAAATCCTTCTAATGGGTTTTTTGGTGTTTGTTTGTTTTTTTGACTTATTTATCTGTGGGCTTACCTACAAATACTCATACCAAATAAAAAAGAGGTTTTTTTAGTCCTGTAAGACTTCTAATAATATAATTCCCCATTTATAGCAAATACTGTCCTGTAGAAATACTCACTGTAGCCAAGCTGAGACAATATGAAGCCATGCTCTTCAGGGCTGTGGATACTGGCCAGATTGCTGTTGCTCTCATTGCAGGAAATTAGGGCTTCTTTCCATACTCTGGGCTCTCTATGAATCATGAAACAGTGACCCCCATAGGGCAACCATCCTTCTGGACATTTAACAGGCTCTTCATCCCCTCAAAATTAATACAAATTTAAGTTTTCACACAGTGCAAACTGAAGTTTAGTATAACTGCAATTACATTTCAACTTGACTAATAACTAATCAGAATGGAAGCGGAGTGATCACAAATAAGCAGCATTTCTATTTATTCCTCATACATATAAAGCATTGTAGTCTGTTGTTGCACACTGTACTTCTACAGAAAACACACTGCATTTAAACAAAAATGAAAAATAATGTAGACAGGAGTAACTGAGGTTCACTAGTGTGAAATATTAATTTTGGACAAAAGAATATTTGGAATTCCCTCCCTGCATAGTGCTTTCACACTACATGTATATAACCAAACCCAAAATGTTTTTCATATTTCATAAAGTCATGATTACTGCAGCAGAAGTAGTTCTCTGCAAAAAGTGGCTTTCCATACTAAGTTTCATGAAATAAATCAGAGAAAAGTGTGGTAGAAGAGTGTTCTGGAGGAAGTTGGTCTTTTTGTCATCTTTCTAGGTTACAGGCAATCCCACTGAGATGGTGGTTTGAGCCTATTTGTTCCGTCTTTCCAAGACTTCAGTGGGAAGCCTTGGTGTTTCCACAAGAATGCACTGCAAGAAAGTTAAGTCATCTCTACCTTTATTTTCACATCCATTCAGTCCATGATGCTTTTATAATAGCGTGTGGCTTAGACCAGTGCCTCTGAAATCATTAATAATAACGTGAAATAAACATTGCTTGTGTGGTTACTGGGTTCCAGGAACATTTGCAGTATTTGAAAATTTCTGCTTAAAGGAGTAAGAATGTGCTTTGTTCTCTGCTACTCATCAAAACAGATGAATAAATGACAATGCTGTTTAGTTTTGTTTTGTTTTGTTTTGTTTTGTTTTGTTTTGTTTTGTTCTAAATAGCCATGAAATTTCATTTTAGTGATACGATTTCTGTCTTTATCAAAGGGTTTTTCTTCTTTCACATACCTGGTGGAAGAATG
Source organism: Heliangelus exortis (assembly GCF_036169615.1). Lineage (NCBI taxonomy): Eukaryota > Metazoa > Chordata > Aves > Apodiformes > Trochilidae > Heliangelus > Heliangelus exortis. The sequence goes on from NC_092423.1 coordinate 20,683,220, forward strand.
AAAGGATTCAGTGTGGAGTTTTCTTTTTTACAGATATAGCCAAGTTTCAGATGACATGGCTGGTTTTCCCATTTAGCATCTCTTCTGGGATTTAGTGCTGCACAGAGTTTCTCAGATTCGGGCTCAGGGCTTCCTTCATAGAATAAAAACCAAAATATTTTTTGTTTCACAGGTTTTATGTCACCATCTGAAAGAAAATTTTCTTCCATCCTTCTCATGTATCAATTGCAGACTCATTACTTTATCGCTACAGTTATTTTTCACCTGGAGATAAGGAAGTGTCATTTAAAGCATTCATCAAAACATTTCTTTAGATGCTTTTTGCATAATTCACACTTTCTGCCATATTAGATAGCAGAATGGCAATCTCAAAAATAAGACTTTCTGGTATGCTTTTTGAAAAATGTTGGCTTGTACAGAAGAGAGATTAAACTTTAAGGCCATGCTGTTTGAAAGCTTTAGCAAGTCCTTTCCCTGCCCTTCCACCTGTTTAATCAGCTTGTGCATGGGGGTCATCCCTATATCTGCTGAGGAATATGTAGCTAACAGCCAGTTGCAGAGTAAGGTTGTTGCCCAGGTATTAGGTGCCGGACTGAAGAGTCCAGGCATGGAAGGGGTACCTGGTGACACTACAGCTGCAATGCCATACACAGGCTGCAGGAAATCAGTCTGTAGTTTTACAGCTCTTGAAACTTCTGATTTTATACACAATCTGTGGTAAGGACTCAGTTCTGCTGATAGGACCAAGTAATGATCTTGAAACAGTTACAGAGGACACAGTGTGAGCTAATATTGCTGGGAGGAACACAGTAAGGCAGCATCTTCATATAGTTCATATTGACACAAGGAATTTTGCAGATCTGAAGAGAGAGGAGCATTCTTCAGAGTAAGACCCATCAGCTGCCAATGCTGGGAACTCTATTTACAGTCTCTCTTGAATTTTACAGAGAAGAAAACAGGAGGAGCATAAAATATGATAGGAAAGGCTTTGAAAAACTGAAGCTCACTGATGGCTTTTTTTCAGGATGTATAGTCTGATAACCCTCTTGAGAGCTGAAGAGACAGTTTTTAGCTGACTTGAAGGCATTCTTAGCATGCTACAGCTCAACTATAGTGCATTTCACTTTATCTGCTTCTGATAAAGGTTTATTTAACTCTTCTTGAAAATTATTGTGGTATATTCAAGGAAGAAAAGCATTGCTCTCAGCTTTTTAATCTGCCACATCTCATAGATCTTTCAACTGTGTTTCCTCATGTTCATAAGGAATACTACGATTAATTCCAAAACCAGAAAAAAAATTATTACCTTGTGCCCAATTGAGGTATCTGAAGGGAATGCCACCACTCCACTGCCAGCCACTGTTGAGATTCAGACTGTTAAGCCCAATCCAGAGAGAGGATCTCTTGCTGTCAACCAAATCTAACAGAAAGAGTTTCATTCTAAATGAGCTTCTTAGGAAATGTTCTGCATTTTCAAAGTTTGGAGGAAGATAATAAATGTCTTCTGTTTAAGTACAAAATCTATATTTACAGGTAATAAACTCAGATACTTTATTCTGTATTTGAAGGGAAGAGATTGGCAAAACGTCTTTTTTCATATTATTTTATCTGAATTTAATGCTGTACTACAGTTCTATATAAGCAATAAACTGAAACATGCTATTGCTTTTGTTAACATTTTTTACAGGTCTGTTTGATTGTGATTCAGTGGATACAGGGCCTTTGTTCTAGAAATTCTATGAATAAATCCAGAAAGCCTTTAGATTTTTACTGATATTTCTTAGAAAATGTGTATGATATTTCAAATAAATCTCTTTCATTAGGTATACATGAAGAATAGTGATTTTTAATAGTGATTCATAGACTGGATCATACAATGACTTTCCTTCCTGCAAGGTCCTTTCTTGGGCCCTTGGAACCCAAGTGTTTTTGGGCTCCAAGCCCTGGGAGTGTTTTTGGAGCTTGAGAAAACTTTTGCTTAATCCACTGGAAATTTTTAATTTCTTTGAACAATAGAAATAATTTCAAATGACAATTCCACAATTTACATAAGTCCTATCTATAAAAATCTTAATTTACTGTAATTGTGATATTTCTCTATCGGTATTTAAAATATTATTACATCAGCTATTGACTGTAATATGACTAATGTACTGAAACATTTGTAATCAGTAAAAAAAAAAAAAAAAAAATTCTTTTTACAGAGTTGTGCTTATTAGTTCACCTCTTAAATACATTTGCTCATGTATCTCTGTGACACTTAATAATTCTGCATTCTGCTGCCAGCAGCTCTTCCTTGCTTGGTGCCATGTGAGAGCTGACTGATAGTTTATCTGATAGTAGGTTCCTGTCAAAGGATCTGTAGTCCAAAACCTGGCATAGTCTGTGTGAGAGAAAAGAGATTTAGTAGTGCAGTTTGTTATGAACATCTTACACAATGAAAATTTAACCTCAGGCTGAATTGAGAAAAGTTGAGGGTTTTTTTGAGAAAATAAGGCTCAGACTCACAAAACTCATACTTATTTATTAGATTGTTCTTTGCTAAATGAAAGAGGATTTACCATAGACATTAACCTAGACGGGCATTTGATCCTTTATTTTCAGATTCTCCTTTCAAATCTGATAAGATCCAGGTGAAGAAGAAAACAAAAAACCAAAACAAACCAACCAACCAACAAAAAAACCCAAAAAACCCAAAAAAGCAATAGCATCAAGACATCAATAAAGCTAAACTGCACCTTGGTCATTATTGGCTCTGAACCACCTGTTCAGCAGCTCATAGATTATGTTTGAATAAATTCTAGGCTGAAATACTGCTAAAATTCAAATATTTCCAGTTATGGGATTTGCTTTTCAAGTGATGCCATCATTAATTATATTTGCAGTTTCATAGACATGGGGAGAGTGGCTGGATGCTGCCTGGTAGAAAAAGACCTGGGGGTGTTAGTCAACAGCCAGCTGAATATGAGCCAGCAGTGTGCCCAGGTGGACATGAAGGCCAGTGAAATCCTGGCTTGTATCAGGAGTAGTGTGGCCAGCAGGAGCAGAGGAGTGAAGATACCCCTGTACTCAGCACTGGTGAGGGTGCACCTCAAGTAGTGTTCAGTGCTGGGCTCCTCACTCCAAGGAGGACATTGAGCTGCTGGGGCACATCCAGAGAAGGGTAAGAAAGATGGTGGAAAGGTCTTAAGCACAAAACTTATTTATAGAGCATCTGAGGAGCATCTGAGCTGACTGTAGCTGTTTAGGCTGGAGGAAATGAGGCTCAGGAAGACCTTCTCACACTGTACAACTCCCTGAAAGGAGGCTGTAGCAAGGTGGGTGTTGGTCTCTTGTCCCATGTATCAAGCGATAGAAGAGGAAACAACTTCAAGTTGTGCCGTGGGAAGTTTAGGCTAAATATTAGGAAAGATTTCTTCACTGAAAGAGTGAATTTCTTATTTCTAGTCTGCATGTGTTTTAGGTAATTGGAATTTAGGAATTTTCCTCAGAGAGCTCACTCTGAGCAGAATTGTTCCCTAGGCAAGTACAAATAAGCTGTGATTACAACTTCCCCTAACTTCCTCTTTTGTTGAGGACAAGATATTTTTGAGGAAAAAATATTAAAAAAAAGTTATTTGTTGAGGAAAAGATATATCCTTTTTCGTGAATGATTCATTATAAGAACAATTTGTTATATTTTATTGTGTGTCTCTATTGCTTATTGACTTCAGACTTTTAACATTCTATTTCAGTTTCATGCTCAACTGTTAGCGACAGTGTCCCAACAATTTTATAATGTGAAATACTTCATGTTTGCCAGCATATGTAGTGAGGATGTTCTGGGATTTTGCAAGCTACTTTATTGCACCAGGAAATAATTTTTAGTAATATCAGTGAAAGTGTTGGTGGTTGTTCATTGTTGACAGTGAGTAGAAATTGGTTCCCTGGTGCAATCCTCCTACCCAAATGACAAATAGTGGGTCAGTGGTTTACCACAGAAAAAATACGCCTGAGGCAGTGTTTGTAGTATCTTCATTTATACTGTATTTCTGTATCCTTCATCTTTCACCCAAATGCACATATATTTATCTCTTCAGTTATTGTTATCTTGTAATGTTAACATTACAAGTGGAGAAGCTGATAATGCTGCTATGGCAGTAAGACCTTTTAGCCAATATTAGTACTTTATGTCTTTCAGAAACAAACCACATCCTCCTATGACTGCAGGCCAATCTTGTGATGCAGAACTGGGATTTTCATGGGTAGAAAAGGCTATACTACTGTTACCAGAGATAGTAATGAGGCAAGGAGAATTAGGCTGTGAGTAGTATCTCTAGTTTTCAGATGATTTTATGATGAATGCAATCATATTTAAAGCACACTGGTTGTTTCTTGGGTGCTAGCTACTGATGGACTCACCCAGACAATTTTCCCTGGCTGTAGACTCAAGAAACATTTGTTTTCCTTCTGTAAGGAATGTTAGGGCACAGCAGACATTACATTTCTGAGAAAAATAAATACATGACAAGATTTTTCCCTTCCGTATTAGTAAGAGGGTCTCAGTCTTGATACACTTGACTAACAGAGTTGTGTTGTAGCATCAATGTCAGCATTTGGCACTTACCACCAGTGGGACACAACCCATACAAATGGTCCATGTCAAAGTCAGGGGTTGTTGCACACCAGAGCAAAGCATCCGACCTCCCAGCAGCCGTGCACCCCCCCTGCCATTTGCCACTCAGCTGGAAGGGGAAGACACATGGAGCTCCATTGGAGTTTCCTAAGAGTGTAAACATATCTGAGGGGGCAAAAGAGAAATAATCACAGCAATCTGAGAGATTCAGATCTCTATGTATCTGTACTCTCCATAAGAGTATGTGGAGAACATGTTACAAGAGTTATACCACTGTAACCAGAGGCCCACTGGCCCCAGAAGTGTCTTCCAAGGAAGTTCTGGGTCTTGCAGTTTTTCCATTTTCTTATGAGATTGACATTCACTCTCTACAACTCCCTGAAAGGAGGTTGTAGCCAGGTGGGGGTTGGTCTCTTTTCCCAGACGATGTTCAACAAGACAAGAGGGCATGGTCTTAAGTTGTGCCAGGGGAAGTTTAGGTTAGATATTAGAAAGAATTTCTTTACAGAGAGGGTGATCAGACATTGGAATGGGCTGCCCAGTGAAGTGGTGGACTCTCCGTCCCTGGAGATATTTAAAAAGAGACTGGATGTGGCACTCAGTGCCATGGTCTAGCAACCACAGCGGTGGGTCAAGGGTTGGACTTGATGATCTCTGAGGTCCCTTCCAACCCAGCCAATTCTATGATTCTATGACATCTTTAATGGCCAGAAATAGAGCAGTTTCATAATGTAGTCAAGAACTGTGAAAAAAGTGTAGTGATTTTTGTCTCAAATATTTAAAAATAATTTTCTAAAAATAGCTTTATTTTGTTTTTCTTTTATCTGAACTTCTCATCGTTGACTAAAAATTCATTATATTTACTATAGGAATATTAATCTTTAGGGGTTTTTCCTATCATCCAAGAATGCTAATACAATTTCATTAGTACTAGTGTACAGTTAAACAAAGAACATTGGTTAAAGCTAACAAATAATAGCCTAGATCCATCTTTTGCTTTAGAAGTAAAGAAAAAAAAGAAGCACATTTTGCACACTCTACATTCTCTTTAAATCTAAGCACCTGTAGGAACACAGGAGGAACACAGGCCTGATTATGTGAACAGTCCAAAAGTGCTTGAGGTAGAACAGCTGATATTAAACTAAAGGAAGCAGAAATCAAAGGACCTTATCTGTGAGGCAAACAATGGGGTTCAAGACATCAGAGTAACTTTACCTTCATAGCCTTTAGAACACAAATCATCCATTGTTCCATAAATCTTCCATTTATTCATCCTTCCTGATGCTGTGTTCAGCACAATATTGCCTCCTTCCCTTTTTCCAGCACTGAGAAATAAATCTTCACCTTGGATTGCCAAAGATGCATTTCTGCACTCCCATTTTTGCAATTCACTTTTCTTGTTGCAGGGGTACAAAGAAATTTTAGCCTGGTTTTGCTTGTAGGGCACTGCCAAACATTGTGCAAATGCCACACTCATCACCTGGTGATCAGACACCCACCTGAATTTTTGCAATTCAGTGTTTTTGTTGCAAGCAGCTGTTGTGACTGCATTAGGACTCCGAGCAATTAAACAGAACTTAGTATCCTCCTTGTATATTAAAAATGTTTTATTATCTGTAAAACAAAATAATCAGAATTAAGATATTTATGGCAAGCTGATGGTGAGGGGAGATTGTGAAGAAAAAGGTATGCTGTTGATTCTATCCTGTCTCATTTAAGGAGACTAAATCTGAGTCACTTTTGCAAAGATAAAACAGCATTTTCAATTATTTCCTTCTGGAATGGGAAGATAAGTGCAGCTCATGTAAGTACAATACAGAGGAATAAGAGCACATAAAATACATCAAGGCAGTTTCAAAAATATTGCTAATGTGGAACTTTTATTAGTATAGTCAATTTTGTTTTCTTAAAAAATGTCCTGAAATACATATTTCTTTCAAGATTGCTCTCAAAAGAGATTTGGAAATCTCTTACTGAAGATTTTTAAGTTTGCCATCACATCATAGACTATAGATTTAGTTCATGCTTCATATGTCTCTGTATGCTTGGATTTGTGCTTAATAGAGTTAGTGACTGAGCCCTATGTGACTCTTTTCTCCCTCTGTCTTGGCATCTGCTGCTATTGTTTGTGAGAAAGGAGGTTTAGGATGAAAAAGTGTGGAACATTAGCTTGTTACCTTGCCTTCTACCTTACTCCTCATTAGCAGGAGAAGTTAAAATAATTCACCCAATCAAATCAGAAACATTTTCACAAAAACCAACAGTGGGCAGCAAAGATATTTTAGGTGTGTGCCTGTGTGTGCATTGCTATGAAAAGGTAATCTGCAAATACTAAACAAGCCAGGCAATGCTCCTAGAGGATTATAGGCAGCCTAAACTAGTAATCCATCAAGACAAGTAGGTCCTGCTGAGAAGTGCTGCCCAGTACTGCAGTTGTGCTGCCAACATGTAAAGCAGATCTTTCAGTGCTGGAGATCTGTCTGTGAGCTTAGCTGCCTGCTTTTCAAAACATAAAGTAACATACAGCTCTCACTGGTTTTGGGTTGTGAGGGAGTGATATTTGGACTACAGTGGATATTCTAGTACCCATGAGACAGGAGGGCAAGATTTTGCCCTTCAGTTCTCTGTGCCTTCAAATCCCCCCCTTGGAAACAGTGAGGTAACATCACCCCAGTATCCATCTGAGAGAGTAAACACATAAGGAAGAGTGATACCCTTCCAAAAAATAAAGTAAATTTGTAGAAAAAGAGTAGGATTTTAGAGCACAGCCAATGTTGAATAGCAAACAGAGCAGAAATAGTCTTGGAAAATTCTGGAAGCTGTGACAGGAATAATAGTGATTTTTAAGATATCTGTATTTAATGTTTGAGCTCTCCCAAGAAGGCCCTGGAATACTTCAAGCAGCTCAGTAAGCTATGAAAGTTTCACTTCTTCATATCTAAATTTGGAACTAAGACCTAGTTTCTTTTTTCCATGACCATTTAGGCAGAAAGTTTTAAATCTTATTAAATCTTTTACTTCTTACTGCTAACTAAATAAGTGCTTCAAGCAGTGAGTGGCCTAAGTTCAGCTACTGTCCCTCCTAGTATTTTTGGGTCTAATAATAGGATTTCTCCCTGGAAGCAACAAGGTTCATGCTTTGGCTATCATTGTGGGTTTGTGCCCCAGCCCACAGAGCTGAGGGAACACCCCCTTTTTGCATAGATAGTGCTGGCATTGTGTCTGCTTGCAGAGCCTGTGAGTTGTATCCCACTCCTCCACAAATGTAATGAATTGAATGATAATGGAAAAATGTCCTTGAAGCTTATTATATCACCATCCCTACATCAAAAGGGAGCTGTGATCTGTCCTTGGTCAACTTCAGAGCCTTATCTACACCTCTCATCTTTACTCTGAAAGCCACAGTGGTTATTCCAGGGCTGCTCTTGACTGATCTGATTTTTTTCACTGGCATCTGCTCAGCCACAGTATTACATCTCACATCAATCCAAAAGCTCCATCTCGTTCCACACAACCTCATTGTAAGGCCGGGAAGCACACATACAGGATACCATTTAATTCTTTTCTGGTTTTCTTTTTCATAACTCAGTTAAATATACAGAGAAGGAATATCAAGCGCACTGTGAAGCCCATCTACTTCACAGAGCAGATATAGGAAACAATTAAGTTGTATCCACAAGGAAATATTTGTCCCTGTACATGCCTCTGTCCTGATTTCTTATTCCTATCTTTACCCTTCCCTTCTCTTTAGAAGTGAACCAGCACCTCAGTACCTGCAACTTTTTTTAAATTCTGTGGACCACTCCACTTAAGATGAATATTAAATGCAGGACAGTCAAGCTGCATAAAAGTCTTAAATAGCGTGAGAAACAAACAAGACAACAAAAATGCCCACTTTCACATCCACTTTTGCAGGGGACAAAAAAAACCAAAGACTCACCAAGCATCTCAAAAGCAGTATCAACGAAAGAGAGGAAAACTAAGACTGTTGAAAAAGTCAAGTCTTTCATGTCTTTCTTCTTATTCACCGAAAGATGAGCTGGAATTAATTTTTGCAGTAGAGGTCCTCACAGAAAAAATTAGTTCTGGCTCCTTCCTGATTTTGGAGAGTCTAAGTTGAAAGAGAAAACCCTGGGCTCCAAATAAGGAAATACCCTGTCACATGTGGTATTTGGAAATCTATAAATAATTAGAAAATTCAAACATTGCATATAAAAGTGAAGTTTCCTTCCACTCAGATGCAAGTGGCAAAGTTTGAACAGTTCTGTATCATTCTTTTGATGCGGTTCTTACATCAAATCTTTCTAACTCTCTTGGTTCTGGGATTGTGACTTCCTGATGGTCAAATACAAAGAAGCAGGGAGTGCACTTTAAATATGTGTACTTCAAGGCTTCTACATACATACCTGGGAAACTCAGAAAAAGTATGGATAAATTTCTTGGCCAGATAGGTCTTCACTGCTCCAGAAGTTGTTTTCATTTAATTTGATGCACCAAACAACGTTGACTATTTCAGTGTGAGAAATTAACCCAGATGGGCTGCTTTAATTTTTCTTATGAACTTGATAAATGGCACTGTGTGTAGACCTGGCTTTTATATTCTCTAATTTATCAAGTGGTAGAACTTCTGTGCTGTTAATTTGTGTGAATTTATCTCAGGAGAACCAATACCAATTAGGCAAAGCTCACAAATCTTTCTGTTAACCAGTGATTTTGGCAGCAGAACTATCTTTCAAAATTATTTAATCCATAAAGTACAAATTAATTTTAATACCTAGTAATCCTTTATTTGCACCAAGAATGGAGTGAATTCTTCCAGCTTTATTTGGAATCCAGGTTATTTTATAGTTTATTTATGTTTCTTTTTAGTCATGTGCTTTCCTCATGTTTCTGTTTCCCCCACTCTCAAGGGGACTCATTAGATCATCAAATAATGTAACATTTGTGTTTACTAATTAAGCACTGAAGTATTATTATCTAATATATAGATTCTTTATTGATATAGTCTCATATTCATAACTGGTACAAAACATTCAAAGTCAGAATATGGCTGAGTGCAAAGATTCACTTGTTTTGCAAAATCCAAGATGTAATGAATGAAGAATAAGCATTTGCATTTAACTTCTAATACTGTGGCAAGGAAGATACTTATGTAAAAGGTGTAAAATAGTGATGGGGGAAAAAATACGTAAATATCTAATTTTTCAAAACACCATTTCACTGGAGTACCAGTATGCACTCTTCTGTATGCTGATACATTCCCAAACTGCAGGCACTGGGGGCAAGTGCTCTGCTCTCTGCATGACTGCACTTGACTCCCTATGTGATGCTGCCACGAATCTCTAAAAAGAGACAACACGAGGGTATTAATCACTAACTTTAAAATCTAAATTCATAGTAGTTCTGTTATTTGTATCTGTTTAATTAGTCATTTTATACTGTGATGAGTCTTAGTTCTGAGAGTATTTCTTGAAGAGCACAGAAAAAAGCTATATACAAAAAAAAGCTATACCTATATATATAGGAATATATGGTAATTTTAGTTCATACTGTCTGTTAAATGCATGCAACTTTCACTAAGATTTCCTTTGTTCTAGCTAGATTTTTTTTTTAATTTTAATTTTAAGCTTATAGTTTGGCTGTGTTATCATATTAAACAACATTCTGTTTATTTTCTCCTTTGTTGTTGATAGAATCAATTTCATCATCCTTTCCAATTAGGACATGGCTGTATTCTACCACTGTGCTCTGCCATTTCACCTCTCTCTCAGTCTGACGCTGTGTTTTGATCTTGAATAAGAAATAAATCATGAAACCCATTCCTGATAAAATTATTAAGACCAGAGTAAGCAATATCCACATGTTCATGTGACCATGTCCCTTGTCCTTTTTGGAATCTGTAAATAAATACAAAGCAAATAAAATTTGTACATGAAGAAGATGGAGAAAACTGAAAACTATTGGTCTAATTCCTCTTTATTGTTAGGGTGTTAATCAGCATCCCACATTTCTGAAGGAAATGGAATATAACCTCAATATATCCTAACCTTCTCCCAGAGTTATCTTGGAGCACAAATAGGAAGGGGGCAAAGGAGTTATGATAATCTTGTATTAGTCTACCTCATAGAAATCAGCATGAAAAAGAAGGAACAAAGAGGGGGTGATCAGTTTACCAAAGAATTTAGTTATCCTGGGGTGCCCTAAGTGTCTCTAAAGTAATCTTAAATTACGTTGGGAATGAATTCAGGGGCAAATAAGTAAACTAAGCACAGATAAATAAATATATAAAATACAAATAAATAAATACTAATTATTTAAAAAGCCCCAAGTATTTCTTTTAATCTCTGAAACTGTTGAGAAGAAAAAACAAATCCTACCTTTCATGTTTTCAGCTGCTTTAGGAATTGCTGTCAAAGATGAAGATAAGTTTTTAGCCAAATCTAAAAAGGTCACATTTTAATCCTGACAGTTCATGTCAGCAAAAGGTCTGGTAACCTGCACATCAAGGTTACCTCATCATTTCTCCGGGTAATAGCTTTGCTAAACTATCAGATTGAAAGATGTGCTTGATTTTTAATGTCTTATTCACTGTAATAAAACAGCAGTGTTCTGCATATTAAAGTTAGATTTTTGTTTCATTTTTAATAACCAAAGAATCTCTAAGCATGGGTATTTTCTAAGTGTTTTAGATGGACTCTCTCTTCCCTGATTAATAAATCTTGCCCTCTTCCCTAGGTCTGCACGCCTACAGAGACTGGGAAAAATTTTATCAAACACTGAGGATACTTGATAATTTTCCTATACTGCATACAGTTCCTTTGAGACCCAGCAGATTTTCATTCAGCATAATTATTTTGCATCCATAATTACATTTATAAACTCCAGCTCCTTTATGCAGTTATTCCCAGCCATGTAAAGAGGGCGCCATCAGCAAGATATTTCTCAGGGCGTGCCTGGATGATGGCCAATGCTGGAGGATGTTGTCCCTATGAGCATTAGGAGCCAAAGGGGGAGTCAAAGTGCACATTCCAGATGCACACATCCCAGCCAGGCTACTGCAGCAGAATCAGAGCAAAGCATTCAGCTCCAGTGTGTTTGCCAGCATGAGGGAAGCAAAACTGTGAAATTGCCCCTTGGAAGGAGGTAGAGCTCACTGAATGTGAGATGTGTTTCTGCAGAAAGCCCATTCCTGGTGTTCAGGAAAATTCTCTGTGCATTACACTTAGGGGGCATTCACAGTGGTACCCAACAAATAAAGTGCATGCTGAAACTGAGTTTCTGCTGTCTAGTATATCTGGTATCAAAGAATTTGCTTTCTGTAATGTATATTGCTCTGAATATCCAAAGAAATTTAGGAGTTTCCCTAAAATTTTTATTTTCAGAAAATTCTCTGACACTGCTACGAATGTGCACAGCTGCCATCCCCACCAGCTGCAGCTTTGCTTTGGGAGGGGAAAGGACAGAACCTCCCAGAATCCCAAACCTCAGGGTTGCAAAAGAGAGCAGGAAATCATACTTTTTTTTTGCAGAATTAACAGTTAAACTCAAAAATACCACATGGCTGCTTGGCTCACCATATTCTGCTATTTCTACTTCCTGACCAGAGCAGATGGTGCTCAGCTACACAGAAACACAATATTAAAAAAAAAAAAAAAAAAAAAGCTAACCAAAACACTTTACTATTTTCAAAGGTCACTGTACATGCTCTGGATCAGACTTCCGTTCTGGTATTATTGAAATAGAATTGCTTCATCCATCTTTTACTGGAACAGTATGTGCCATAGTACAGCAAGAGGAAGAAAAGCGAAGTGTTGCAACCCTTGTTCCATAAGAAGTGAGTATGGATGCTAGCAGAAAAATGTTTGTGTATGTTTGAGGGGAACTAAACAACAAAGGTGTTCAAACATTTCCTGGAAAATATTGAAAAATTGCAACTATTAATTGAATATTCATTGCAGCATGCAGGAAATTCTGAAGTTATGAAGAAATAAAATATGTTCAGGGCAGACAACAGAAAAGGATATTTGTATATTCATATTATTTTTGTCTGCTTAAACAGTTGATCAAGAAGACTGTAATTACAGTGTCATATGTCAATCTTTTTAATGACCTATTGTGCTCTTACTACTGAAATAAAACCATAAACATCAAGAGCAAATATCAAGAAATTACTTACTCTTTGTTTTTTTACAAATAAAACCCTTTTGAGAAGAGCAAGGAAGGATGCTCCAGGAGCCAGTGGATGCAGACAGCTCTACACAATAGTCAAGCTGTTCCTCTGAGGGCTGTCCTTCATCCCAGTTGACAAAGTCTAAGGGACTGTTGTCTTGCCAAAGCAGCTGCCCTAATGTTGCAAATGTTAGTAGTAGTACTAATAGTTCCACACCAAAGATCACCACTAATATTAGAGAACATTAATATTATTACTTTACTTGGCCTAACAAAGCAATATTACTTTCTTAAAAAATTCCATCTGAGATTATTTTCTGATGAGTTTAATCTCTTTTGAAACTCTTTTTAAAAACAAAATATGATTTGCAGGTTTGCCATTGATAACTTAGTTTTAATTTACATAGCCCCATAGTTTTGTCTTGTCTGCTAAAGATTCAAACTGAAAAGAAAATAAAGCTAGGCTCTCGTTTTTAAAATTTTTCAATTATTATTTCAGCTGCAAGCGTTGAAAATCAAGCAATTTTTTTACTGTAATACTTAATAATATGCTTAGGTAACATAAAAGCATTTCATTTTTATATGAAGTCTGAAACAAAAATTTTGACATATCAATGAGTTAATAGGGTCTTTGGAAACACTGCAACCATAAGCAGCTGTACAAAATTATCAACAATTACAGCATTCCTGGATCGTTCAAATTAAGAAATGAAGCCCTATGATTGTCTCAGGTATGGGCAGCTGAAAATACATGCTATACCTCCCTTTCTTAAAGAACATTGTCTTCTGCTTTGTGCCACACAAGAAATATTCCTATTACCTCCCCACACTCTTGCTACTGACCCAGTTACAGACAGGATATTTGAATTGAGGCAGTCCCAAATGCTGACATCCCTTTGGTGGACTCATGCAATATCCAAGATCCCTGACTGACACCAAGTAGATTTCCTTTCTACAGCCTTTTACACCTATTTTATAAAACCAAAGCTTCCAAGAAAGTTTAGGTTATATGCTATTAATCTAGTCTTTTCTTTTAACTAGTTTCTACTGTACATCAATTAGTTCCTTCACAGCCATTTAATGGAGTCTTTTTATTACTTATTACTTATTTATACTTATTACTTATTTATTACTTATTACTTTTTATTACTTATAGGAGTCAAGATAGTTACCTTTTACATTTCTGTACATCCCTATCCAAAAGCCACTTGTTTTGCTGGTGTATGAGTTTGCATGATCTATTAAAAAGTTTGATTCAGCCAGATCTTCTACAGAAGTCAACACACCACCTGTAAGGAAACCAACAGAGGATGGCTGGGGCTGTCCCCTGCTGCAGGAGTCAGTGGTTGTTACAGGCTTTGATGTAGGACATGTTTAGCAACAAAACTTGTCCTGCTGGTTGTTAGTAAGCATGGATTTAAATCATCCAGATTTTAAAAAAGCATCCAGCTGCAGGGGAACAGCTGAGACTGTGAATGATATGATCAGAAATGAAAGAGGTGAAAGCACGGTGAAGATGATATTACAAAAAAACAGGCAAATTGCACTGTATTTTCATGTGTTTGATAATATTTGTCATAGGTATTATCGATGATTATTTATTTTACTTCATATTTTGGCAGGATCTTAAGTAGCATGTGAGTGATATAGTGCATCAAACAAATTTGCAATTTAAATGTATTATTATGTCTAGTCAAAACTAATATTCATATTAATTTTTCTGGCAATGGTGGTGGAGGAAGACAGCTAAGAGGATTCAAAAAGATATGAAAAAACAGGACACATCTTTTGGAAAGTATAGTGCTTCCCATTCTCTTTCACTGCCTCCTAAAGCATGAGTGAAGTAACTGATGATTCAACAGCACAGGTGGAAGAGGGACATGCTCATGGTATTGGCCTCTGAGATGGAGGAGGGAAGCATCCAACCTCCCCTGGCTCTGCAGGCTGCCAAGAAATCCTGATGATACAGAAAGGACTCTTTGGGAGAACACGCTAAAAATAAGTGTTTGTTATTACTATACTTATTTCTGCTCTTGTGAAGAGAAATGGAAAAGAAGGGATAAGGCTGGAAAGACCTTAAGCTACTTTAAAATCTAGCTAAAATGAGAAATTTTGTGAATGAAGAAATATAATAAGAAAAAAAGCATAGATGCAAATGAGCGAACAAACCAACCACCAAAAAATAAAACAAAGAACCCCCCCCCGCCAAAACCCCAATCATCTTAATTTCAACACTACTGAAAAGCAAACAGCATCAGTGGTGAAAAATAAATGTCATTGGTTTCTGTTTTTTAGCATATGTAGATTTTGCAGTATAAGTTTTCAAGAATTTTTTTAATTTATTTTTTTTAAGTCAAGGTTGAAATGCTATCTTTGATTACCTGATTGGATGCACTGTGCCAAAGACAGAGCCCAGCTCATTTGATTGGAATTGAAATTATAGCAGTGGCTCCGGAAAGGAATCCAAGATATGTGATCAGGACATTCTCCAATATCCTGGGGTGGATCAGAAGGAAGTGTGTCTGGAAAAAATGAGTTATGGATGTTTTCATTCAGTAGGGATTGTATGAGGAACATGACATGCTTAGGCAGAGCTAAATGATTCACTGTGAGGCAGCACTCTTCTGTGTTGCCAGCTAAATCAAACCTGGACTGTCTCTAGGATGTTTCATAGAATCATAGAATTTTCAGGGTTGGAAGGAACCTTTAAGATCATCCTTTGAGTGTTCAGGGTCATTTGGTTAATTTTACTTTATTTTGTTATAAATATAAATAAATTTGTATAAATGAAAGATACAGATCAGATAAAATCAGATAAAAATAACCAAGAAGACTTCCAGATCTTCAAGAGGTTCAAGTTACTATATGGTATGAAATGCAATATCATCTAAATCATAGTTTACTGTGGAAATATCCCATTTAATATTTCCCCCAAGATAATAATTCTTACATAAAATTTCTGAACAGCTTTAACTTTGACAATGCATGGAATGATCTCAAGTTTCAGTCTCACCCTACAGCTTGTCTGGAACAAATTTCTAATATCTCCAGTGACAGTGATGGAATCACTATGAAGTATGAACTTCTGTTTGGGCCAATAACAGAGTCCTTTGTTCCCAGATACAACTCTTCCTACTTTCCCCAGTCTTTAGAATCTAATAACCATATTAGATGTCATATTATGATACCATAACCAGTGTACAAATGCTGATTATGTTGAAGGAACAAAATTTACTTTACACTCAGTGGACTCTGTCGATTAAAATCCTCCCCACAAAAATTCTTACAGCAAAAAAAGTTTCATCCTGTAGACTCTAAGTGAAAAATTTAGTACTCCCACAATCTTTGTATTCTGTCTGCCTGCCACATAGAATAACTCCTATGGCAGTTATCACCTCACTCCAGTAAAATGGAAGTACCTTGACTGGTGAGTGACACCACCACCAAAATAAAACATTGTTCATGCAGAATTGACATTACATACTGAGGCTCATGATTACTTAAATATATACTACAAATCTGTATTTCATTCAAAGAAGATTGAGCAAAGTTGCTGCCATAAAACTGAAAGTCATCACCACAGCTTACCCTCAGATTTTTTGCAGACAGGAAAATGTTTTTCATTACAAGATGCTGTTCTCCAGGTCCCATGGAGCTCAAGATAGACACAGGCTATTTGATGTTTTGGTTCATGATAGTACCAACGAGAAAAATTCATTTTCCTTTTATCAGTCCATCTATAATAACCATGAGTCTAAAATTGAAACAAAAGTTTAGACATAATTTTTCTGCACTGTCAAGTAAGCCATTTAGACAAATGCATATTTTCAGAGGGATCTTTAGTGCCCAGTTGGTATATCTGTGCTAGTACTGCTAAAATATTAAGTGAATCAGGACTCAGCAACATAAAAGTAGGACACAGCAGTGTGCCTCCCATGCTGCAAACAGCCCATTAAGTTGTTTGGAAGCCCATTATGGTGCTTCCTGAGTGCTGCTTATGCTCAGACCCTTCTTGGCCAATGCTGTGAGGTGGAATCACTAATCCAGAAGAGTCAGATCACCATGAAGAGCAACACGACCACAGAAACATGAACTGTGCGGAAAGCTCAGATAGAAGCACATCTCAGAGTTGGCTGTCAAACAAAGACTCAAAACTCAACTGCAGTTTTGATAAGAAGTTATTCCAGAGTAAACTGCAGATATCACTATGAAAAGTTGTGTAAAATATTAGGTTTTTAGGAGCAAAAGACAAATACACACGAACAGAAAGTTCACCCCTTGTCATTTTTTATTTTTTTTTTTCCCCTGGAAAAATCAGAAGGGAAAATTGAACAGACCCAAAGAATATATTGCTGACATTAGTAATGGAGTGATAGAATGTGATCTCACTCTAGTGTCTAAATATGTCAAGAGGCCAGGTACTCAAGCCCCTCCTGAGCTCTGCAACATAAAGGATTTAATCTCTTGCAGGATTGCTGCAAAAGAAGGGAAGTAGCCACAAAGTTTCACTCTGCAGCCGCAGTCAGCTCACTTACAGGGACCAGGACAACATGCCTGGTGACCCAAACTTGATTTTAATGGAATTTCAACTGCCATGTTTCCATTACTATAAAAACAACCAACTTTGATATGAAGTGTATGTAAAGACCTTTTGGTTTAGATATAGATGTCCTGTGGACTTGTGCAGGTGGGAAGATTAATGTCAAGGTTGGTAACTACCAATTACTTAAATATTTGAAGACCAAGTATTTTGTCTAGTTAGAATCATTGAGATGTATGTTGTTCACCAACAAGTTAATTGTCTCAAAGTAACCCTCTAAGAGGCTGCATCAGAGAGTTGCTGCATCATTTAATCAGAAACAGTATTTTCACACATTTATGGTAAGTTCACACTAGGAATACTGAATTTCAGACACATTTTTCATGTTGTATATCAGTGTGGCATCACAATTAGTAAAAACAATCACTAGTTAAGAAAATTACTACTGATGAAAATAAAAAAGAGCTGTTTTAAGGTAGTTTAACCAGTTCAAGTAACAATGTGATAGCAACATAATATTTAAGTGCATAGAGTCACTGTATGTTCACTAGAGAAACTGTAGTCATTTTGGCATTCAGTCTCAGAGATAAGACTGGTGCTCACTTAAGTGTTCCTTTACACTGTGGTAGACTTAGATCTCCACATTCACTTCTTTTGGTACAATATGGCTTTTACCACTTTTAATCTTTGGGACTTAATATACGTAACATATATTAGGAAGGTGTTCAGAGGCACATGATATGTCCTGTGAACTCTACTGAACCAAAAAGTAATGAAGAAGCTCCAGCTGTCAATGATCAAAAAACAGCAGCCTTAATGATCATATTGGTCACTTTAAATAGAATCCATTGCTCCTAAAAATTATCATCTGAAAGTTAACCTGGTACTTCAACCTAAGCGTCCATAAAATTCCCGTAGAGAGCATCCCACACTCTCAGGGGTTCCATTCTTCTCCATTGCCTTAGATGGAGTTTAACAGTTTAAGATGGATGAAGTAAAGCAAATGTTGTCCACCAGTTCTAAGTTCCAAAATCTGCCTCATGCTACAATTCTCCCTTCTGATAGCACTCCACTCATAGCATTTAAGCACATCACCTATCAGTTTATTTATCTTACCACATTGCTGTTGAGCCCAATCCATAAGGGCTCTCCATATTTTTCTGCCTGCAGCATCAGGAATATGTTACTGTAAAAATCAAAAATGCTGGCAAGCTCTGATGATTTCTCCTTGCAGGCTTTTCTTGCTTCTTCCCAATTCATTTTAGAAGGAATTATTAAATAGCTGCTGTTATCATAATGGATGAAATCAGAATCTGGAGCAGTTGTGGAATGAAACAGTTCAGCCTCTGTAGAAAATGGGTGCAAATTCAAGAGGAAGGGGAGAAAACAGTGAAAATTACTAAATACCTGAACAGCAGTATTCCTTTTGAGTAATAGATGAATTTGATGCGGCAGCGCCAGCAACAAGGAAAAAGATTTCTTATTTCAAACACAGGAGATGTTTTAACAGAATCAGACTTGGAATTTAACAGACTTGGAATTATTAGTAACTATAGTAGGAATAGTGTATTCAGGAATTAGGGAGAGACAGATGATGAGCTGTGTGTATGTATAGACATGAACTGCACCAGATGAAATTATGGTCCTACAGTGAGCTCTCCAGATTCCCCTCCCACAGTGCAGGTGAAATTCCTTCCAAGCGGAGTGCAGAATCTCCACACCACCTCAGTCTTAAAATAGGGATGAATTTCATTCTTAGCAAAGTTTGTAGCTCTGCTGCTGCTTTCCCACGTAGGAAGAAGTGAAAAAGGAAATTGTATCTTAAATGATACATGTGGAAAACAAAGACCTATTGCTAGTGATGGGGGCAGAAAAAAGGACAAATACTGCCTTCATGTTCAGTCAGTGTTGAGAACTCCCTGGCAATCATTTTTACTAGTGACACCCTTGAGCAGCTTTTTGCACTTGCATGGGACAGAGCTGTGAAGCATCTGGCCCAGCTGTGGCTTCTTCCTGTATTTTTACTCGCTGCTCAGCAGTTCCTTGTTCCTGTGGACTCTGCAGTGTAGCTGTGCTCCGGATGTGTCTCCCACCCTGAGGATACACAAGGAAAACTAGAACCTTTGCCCTTCTGATTATTGCTGGTCTTGCAACATAAAAACATTGCTAGAGACTGATGACCAAAATAAAAAGTTTAGCTGACCTTAGTTAACCACCCCTGGGAGTATACATGAGGGGTTTTTACTGATGGGGGTTAGATCTGGGGGTGAGGACGGGGAAGGTGGTTTTAGTGCATTGTCTAGCTAGCTAAGATACCTGTGGGGGAGATCACCGCTTGATTTGTCTTTATGCTTTGTATTTACATTTGCAAAATAACCTGATTCAGCTTCTGTACTAGCTGGGTAAAACACAGGTGGCTAAGCTTTTCTGTCAATATCTTAGAAAAACATTATGAAGGCACAGCTCTTCCAACCTGTTTTGGGCATTTGCCTCAGGAAGACTGACGCAGGTGAATTTGGCCTTTAAAGTGTCTACTAACCATGTTCAGGCAACTGATTTAAGTGTAGGCACCTTCAGGGTAGGAGAAACCAGCTTTCCCGAGTGCTGATAGGGCAGAGATTGTACAGCTTTTTTTTTTTTTTTTTTTTTTTTTTTTTTTTTTTTTTAATAATCCTTATCTCAGAGCATGTTTTATGCCTGGGATTCTTGAGCCTTGCATGGCTGGGCAGTAACAACTGAGGACTCATATGGTCAGATTGTTCAGTAAATGTCTTCCAGCAAAGAAAATGAAAAGTAAAACTTACTGCTGTCCATCTGGCAAATATAACTTTTTTTTTGCTCGCAGTCGGTGTTTTCCCAGTACCCGGCTTTATCTACAGATCTTTTTGTCATTGCAACACAGTCAGTCTATGAAAAAAATTAAAAAAGAAAATTCTAGGTAAGTGCAAAATGTCTGGCAAAATAATAGAGATTAGTTTGAAAAAACAAGGCTAATAGCTTTCTTTTCTAGCTTTCTGGCTCTTTATTGTTTCTTAGAAAATAAATTTCTTGTCTTGATTATCTTAAGCAAATATACTTCCCTTGGAAGATTACTGGAAGCAAACTTTTTTCAGTTTATTAAAATTACTTGGAGCTCACAAAGGCTATTTTTACTATGTAGTTAATGGTAATCTGTACAATAGATTGTACAACAGTCTCAATTTGTTGAACTTTGCTTTAGATTCAAGCTGTACAAAGAGAAATAATAAAGCAAAGTAAAAACCTCAGGTAGTAATACTGATCATGGTCAGTAAAGTCTAATTCTATTTCATTCTAACAGTAATTATAAAACAGCACTCCTGCAAAGGAATGGCAGAAAATACCAACTCAAAACAGGCCTATTAATCACTGGGTACAGCTTTAAAAACTTGTTTACTGAAATACTATTCAGTTGCCCTGTGTTTTATGCCATTGAAATACAGTATCTTGTCTGAGAGAGAAATCAGGCTGGTTATGCTAAGTTTGAGTATGTTCTCTAGGTTATGTATTTTCCAGTTTTTTCTGTTTACCTGAATTGTAATATATTTCATGTCAACTCTTATAAATTCATCAATAACTGGGAATTTTTTTGCCCACTTTGCATAGTCAAAAAGGCTGCCATCTGTCCAAAGATACGTATTCTCAGTGCTAATATCATTCAGTCCAATCCATGCTTCATTGGCAACATCCTTTAGGTGGAAGGTGAGGAAGGCTATTAAAAATAAAAGATCAGAGAAAGATAGTACCGGAAGAGTTGCCTTTCTTCACATTGACTGTAAAGCAATTTCCAAATAAAATAATCAATAAAATTTTTAAACTATTGCGAATACTATGCTCCTTATTGTTACACTATGAGTTAATGGTAAAAGAAAAATTACAATGAGTAATCTAATGAAATCAGGAAAGAAAAAAAAAAAGGAGAATTATTCTGGATAAAAATTATAGATACTTCTTGAGAATATTATAGAAGTTAGGATTAGGGGGGGGACTGTGAATGGATTAATCAGGCTTTCCCAAAACAACATCAACTGCACATATGTAATTTCTGATGGATGTTTGTTTCTTTCCTGATTTGAATATCCGTGAGCATATAGTTTGTATGAACTTTTACTATTCACCCCATCTCCCGAGGCCACGGGGAACACATTATTCTGTTCCCTCTGTGTAATGCTTTTGCCAAGAGATGGCAAGTGTCATAATTCCTTAGTCCAGTCTTCTCTCTGGATCAAGCAGCTCCAGGTCTTACTTCATAGGTCATACTACTTACATCTGAAGGCTGGTTTGGTCACATCATTAGATGGTGTAATGTGCTGGCTTCAAACTTAGTGCCAAAAGGTTTAGACCTCCTACCTTGCACGTGCTCGCTGTGTATAGAAGGCAAATTTCCCCCTAATTCGATACAAGCACTTCTTGCAGAGTGCCAAGTCAGTCTCTCTTCTTCTCTAGATCCAAATATTTTGTAACACTGTGGAAACAGTAAAGGATCAGACAACATTTTGGGTGTCGAAGAATATTAAAAACATTTGTTTTGATAAACTCTGTTCTATTCCCTGCAGGTAAAGAGCAGCAGATGGAGGATCTGCTGAAATGTGAATACTGTCAGCCGGCAAAAAGGAGACCCAGCTCATCACAGTGATGCATCTGCAGCACTTACCAACCTGTGGGATGTCTGAGGTTAGTGCTGGACAAGAGTAGGCAACTTCCAAAAGCTTTTGAGGAATTAAGTATCCAGTCACATTACTGAAAAGTGGAATCTTTGAGGGACTTAACTTCCTGCTCAGGAAAATAATTTGGAGCAGGCATCTCTCAGCCACAGACATAGAGCTGAAGCCTGAGCTTGTGTGAGCACTCAATATGAGCAAAACAGTGTCAGGAAGACGTGATCTTTTGTACCATGTATTAGTACCCTATGGGGATTTTTCCTGAATGTATAAATGTATAAAATTGTTTTTGTGGTTACATACATTCTGAAGGACAGAAGACGTTTTTTAACTGTCTTATGTCGTTTATCCCTTTTTATGCCCTTCAAATGCATAAAAACTTCCCCTATTGATTGAACTGTGGGACAGACTTGTGGGTTTCATTTGTTTTGTTTTGTTAAGGTCAAATGGCCAGGGGTACATTTTCTTAACTGACAGTGCTTGCTTGCTTTGTACATTTGATTCAGCATTTATTGCTGCCTGTGTTACTCAGTTTAAGATTAGTTGCTGTGATACCTGACTACAGATGAAAAGAGCTTTTTCATATCAAGGTTCATATCAAATTCATTTTAAGTTTTCATATCAAGGTTACTCAGAAAAAGAGATTTGCATTTACAAATAAGAATAATGAAAGAATAAGGATGTTTAAAACAGGAAAAGAAAGTTTTAGAAACTGAAAAAGTAACTACAGCTAAATACATGCAGGTGTTCACAAAAAAGATAACATTCAAATTCACCTCTTCTTGAGATGTAGATAGGGAGTTTACAACATGAAAATCTGACTGCATGGCTAATAGAATACCACTTAATATACTGGCGTTTAAGTGAGAGAATTTATATAGAGAGAAGAAGTATATTGTGAGGTGAAATGGATAGTTGTTGTTTTCTACCTTAAGCACATTTGCTAGATATGGCTTTGTTACTGCACCTTATTTTTAAACAAAAGCCAAGTTTCAGGACATCCTCCCAAAGGCTGAAGTACAGTAGGAGCAAATCCTGAGTAATTTGAATTGTGCCTTTCACAGATGAAACCATTTTTCAGACCACAGCTTATATCTTTCCAAAAGCCTGTAAATGAACAAAATACAGAGTATGACTGTCAGAAACTCTCATACCACCACTGCAGCAGTCAGACCCAGGCAGTATTCATAAAACATAAGTGAAACATTAGAGAGGCAGGTGAAACTGTTCCCATGTACTCTATTTGCCCCAATACACTCCTGCTTCCTCTGCAATTCATTCATCTCCTAATAGTGGTGGTGAGGTTTTAAACCCCATCATACTTGTGATGAAAAATTGTTCGTATTGTTCAACTGCCTGTTTATGGGGTAGCCTTAAAAATATGTATGTAGCACTTTGATGCTCAATTTTCAGCCAAATATTTCCTGTTGCTCTTTTTCTACTCACCAAAATCTTCAGACATTATCACACAGTTTTCATCATTATTTCCAAAGTTGGGTTCATTTGGAGCCCAGGCAACATAGTTCACTGGAGTCTCATCCAGCCAGCTGAAAGAAACAAGCGGACAGTGGCTGCCAGACAGGGATCCTCAGGAGTCATTTAGTCATAACATCTGTTTAGCTCAAGGACTAATTAAAGTATTAGTAGTGATCAGAGAACAAAGGCTCTACGTATACTGGAGAGGACATATCCACAGCCTTACTTCTCATCTGTTTAGTATTATGGCATTCAAGTCCCATTTAGGAAGAGGCTGGATAAACAGCATCATATTCCAAGAGAAGGCTTATTATGGTCCTGACAAGGCTGAAACCCCAAGATCTCATCAGCACATAAGTCTTCCCTTTCCTGCTATAAAGCTGCCCTCCTCTAATCATTCTACAAATGGATTTCTTAAACAGGTTCCCCATGAGCAATTTCAAGTAGTTGTTGGGTGAGATTTTGCTCACAGTCCTTGCTTTCAGCTCACAGAACTTGAACCCCTGGGATTAGCCTGATTAAACCCTTACATACACCTGGCCTTTCTCTGTAGCCACTGGAGATTTGATCAGAGTCAATTTCATTCTCATTCATGTCTGAATTTAATCAGATGAGTAACATTCTAAAATTAGCTGGTTCTCCTCACTACCCAAGAGTTGCTTTGGTGTTTCACTTAGTTGTCTCAGTGTAATACATAAAGTGCAATGAATCTTAGCCATGATCTTTGTTGGTTTTCATCTTCCAGATTTGGAAGGAAGACACATAGCTCTCCTTAATTATAAAAGAATTCAACACTTCTGACCTAAGATGAAATTACTGTAATGTCTTATTCATTACCAGTTTTCCTTTACTCACCTGAAGTTCTGATCAAAGCTGACAACTAAGCCAATGAAATATGATCCCCCTCTGTGTTTTGTGTAAACCTAAAACAAAAGCAATTAACAGTTAAGCAATTGACAGTTCCTCAACATCAAGTAAAAATCTGGAGCACATTTACTGTGGTTGTGGGGGGTTTTTTTGTGTTTTTTTTTTTTTTTTTTTTTTTTTTTTTTTGTTTTTGTTTTTGTTTTTGTTTTTTTGTCTTCTCCATGATCTGAGCAAGAACCTTACCCTGGTTTCAAGAAAGCAACAAGGGTATAGGGAACATCCTGGAGAGAGGAACCCCCTGGACAGGAAGGTAATAATAACTGTGTTGAATACTACTTATCATAGAAGAGGTAAGCAACCTGGGCCTGAACTATCCTTTGCTGAAATTTTATTATTTGTATGCCTTTTCCTCTGCCTACTGAAAGCAATAGTGATTTCTTTACAGTTCCTGAATATATTGTTGAATAAGTCAGTAACATAGGACAATAGCTTAGGATTTTTGCCTAGATGAAAATTGCTTTTTTTATTTTATCAGCTGCTCTGCTTCAGAATTCAGTTATAATTTATAGACTCAATGCCTACATATTTCCATAGAAATTGCCTTTTTCTTTCATTCTCAATGACAACAAGGTCTGCAAAGTTCTTCTGACAAAATCTCCGTGCTTCTTCTATATGAACATGTCCTTTGCTGAAATAATACTGCTTATCTTCATGTATAATCCATCCATCATTAGTAGCTTGGTATTCTGAAAGATAAAAGAGCATATATACTACATTCATATCTGCTCTATACCAAGTCTGAGAACTATACAGTAAATTTTGTCTGAAAGAGGAAAAAATCCTACCAAGTTTGTAGTGTGTAGGTTCAGGTTTTTGCAGCATACCTGTGAAATAGAAGATCATCTTGAGCAACATTCCAAATTCAAAAAAATAATAAAAATCCAGAGATATTTGCTTTATGTAATTGCAAATGCTTTTTTTATAATGAGAAAAAAATGGAACTATGAGGTACCCAATGTATTTTGAAGATTTTAAAGAAAATGACACTGAATTAAATTTAAAAATGTGTCATTTAGAAACAATTATCTAGTGAAAATTAGATGTTTAAAGCATACATACATGTCTCCTAAAGCACCATGTTAAGCAATTCAGGATGTGCATTAAATTTACTTTGTAAATGAAACATCAGCGTGGAAAATTATTTAGTATTTTTGCTTGGCATTCTGTTAGGAATTTTTTTTTACATTTATGGGACTAAATATAATTAAACAACATAAGCCAGCAAAAATATCCAGTTCTCAAGCTTGCCTACATAATATTAAGGTTTTCTCAACTACTATGACATACTGAAAACTATATGAAGTACTAAAAGCTTAATGCTTAATGCTGGTCTTTTGTTTAACCACACATTAATCATTTCCAGTGTCTAGATGCATTCCTCCTATCCTGATGTCTTGGCTTTCCCTAGGGTAGTCTGGTTTTAAGGGTCCTGGTGTAAGTCAAGAGGTACCTGGAGACCCAGCAGATACTAAACCCCAATTTCTTATTACAAGATTGACTGGGGGGAAGCAATTAACCTGTTGATATTTCTCTGGTTGTATGAAGAGGAACACATTATTAAAGAAATAATGTGTTTCCTTCAGGAAGGTCATTTAGGATCAAGATAAACTGATCAGAGTATTTATGCCATGGTTTCTGAAGTCATGCTGAGTAATCTCACCAAGACCACAGAACTGAATCTGTACCAAGTGGTGTGCTCAACAAACCAGAAAGGGCTACACAGGATGTACTGCTTCAAGCTGACATACAGAAGTCAGTGTTTTGATGGTGCATTTGTATGAGTGATCTGCCCACAAAGAAACAGTAATTCTTCCTTTTTGGTTAAGCAATTTTTCAGCAGCAGCAGCAGCATGGTGCCTTACTCACTGCTTAAGGGTAAATGTTGGCAGAATCATCAATTACACAACGTATGCAGTGCTTTTTATATAACTTCTCTCTTCTCACTCATATTTTGCCTCCTACCAGTCCTCTGTGTGCATCCAACTTTCTTTTCATTTCAATAAGCATTTAAGAGGCTCCTGCTCCATGGAGATATGTCCAAATACTCAATACCAGGATGGATGTAAAAGTAGGACCAAGTATAAAACAAGGTCTTTCATTGTCAGTGTTCACCTGGGGACCTCAGCCCATGACAATCCAGCTTCCCCCTGGCAGGCTTCCCAACACACATCCATCAGGTCCATCTCTTGCCCTGGCACCAGGTGCAGGAGGCCTGGCAATAGGGCCCTGCTGTGCAGGCAAAGCTTGTACATCCAGGAGTCCTTCAAGGCTACAGCAGCATTTGCTTTTGGTCTTTTTTTCAGAGTTTTCAGTTTCTATAGAAACTGATCTCTCCCTTTGGTTCCATCATTCATTTCAAAGTAAGAAGAAAATCATCTCTGTTGTACATGAAACTCTAGTGTTCTGCATCTTTGGCTCTCCTGAGTGAGCCTGAAGCAGATAAAAATGAAGAGATAAAAGAAGAGGGGATAAATACCTTTGCCTTGCAGATTTATTCATCCCATGGCAGAAGGAGATACAGCCAGAGATAAAGTAATAAGAACATCTTTAACTTACTGCCTTTGAGTACAACCGAAATATCTCAATTCACTTCTCTTGCTTTATGTGGCACCTTCACTGCAATTGGTATTAAAATTAACATTTTCCACTATCTTTCTTCTTTTTAATTTCTTTCAATTGTTTTTGAATTTAGGTTTATTGCTCCAATCACATAGGGAAGTAATCATACCTTTTTTTGTTTCACAAATCCAATTAAGTAAATGGTCACAACGCAAGTCATTCCAGTGCATTTGGGGTGATCTTTTAAGCATAACACAATGTTCAAGTTCTTTATAATTGTTGGGTTCATCTTCATCCCAATTCTCATAAGTTACCTGTAATGGAAATACATCTCAATTACTGTGTGATTCGAGCTGAATGGAAGTGATTGAGATTGCCATTGTAACACAATTTCAGTGTCTCATCATCTCAAGTACCTTGTTTATGGGTTCAGTGGGAGTTCAGATAGGTCTAAGAGGGCTGTAAAAGTCATGCTGATCATCTCACTTTCCCCATCACTCCCCAGAGAATGTGTAAAGAATGCACAGTATAGAAAATATAACATATATAAGATATAATATGGTGCCAGGGATGAAACAGGGACAACTTTTTACTTCCATAAGTGTCTTAAGACAGTGCCACCACTAAGCACTGCAGCCAGGCAGCTGATGAATAAGACTGCCATTCACCTGCCAAGGGTTTAAAGAGGCTGGAAAAAAAGGCAGTATGAAAAGATGAAATCTCTATATTTAAAAGGACAGAAAGTCAAACAACATCCAGCAAATAAGTACTCACAGGGGAACCATCAATCCAGACAAACCCTTCATCAGGATTTAAGAGAAACAAACCAATCCAGAAGTTCTGATTGCCCAGTCCTTTATCCCTAAAAAAATAAAATTAAAAAATCATATATTGTAGATATATGAGTGTAAAAAGAGGGGCCATGATATGCTACTTTATGCCACCTCTGAATTGGAAGCCACTGCTGCCCTGTTGGCCCATAATCATGCTTGCTACCTGCACTCCATGTCCAGGGTTTGATAGTGCTCTGTGTCAGGACAAGACTTGTCTCATTTTAATGTAAGTAAAAGAACAAGTGATGCAGCACGCAGCTAAGCTCAGGCTCCCATCCTGGGGGCTGCCCTACAGCTCTTGACTTGAATTCATGGAAAGAGGTTTTAGCAAAAGTAAACCATAAATAGAGAGCTATAATACAGTTCGACTAATGAAAAATAGTGAAAATTGCTTTCCAACTGCAAGACACAGTATCTACAGTGCCAGCAAAAATTGGGGTGGCTTGGGGAGGGTAAGCTCAGCACAGCTCGGCTCGGAATGGCAGGGCATGGCTCGGAATGGATTGGATCAGATCAGCTCCCCACAGCTCAGCACGGTTGAGAACAACTCAGCTCAGAACAGCACAGCTGGGCTGAAAATGGAACATCATGGCACAGCTCAGCTTGGCACAGCACAGCTCAGATGGCATTGCTCAGATCGGATCAGCTTGGGTCGGATCAGTTGGTTTGGCAAAAAACAGCTTGGCATGGAATGGCTTGGAGCAGACAGGCTCGGCACAGCATGGCTTGGCAGGAACAGGTAAGCTTAGCATGGTGAGGCTTGGAGCATCTTGCCATGGCCAGGCTTGGCTCCACTCAGTTTGGAACAGCACAGCACGACTCAGCACAGCTTGGAACAGCTCAGCTCGGCTCAGCATGGCTCAGAATGGCTCAGCAGGGCATGGCATGTCACCATTCGGCTCAGCACAGCACAGCTTGGCTTGGCTCTGCTTGGTTCAGTACGGCTTGTCTCGGCACAGCTGAGAATGGCACAGGTCAGAAGGGCACGGCACGTTTTAGAGTGGCACAGCAGAGCTCAGCTCAGCATGGCACAGCTCAGAACAGCTCAGCATGCCACAATTCAGAACAGCTTGGCATAGCATGGGTTGGCTCAGAATGGCTTGGTATGGCACAGTTAGGCTCGGCTTGGAATGGCTCGGCTCAGCTCAGCTTGGCACAGCTGAGAACAGCATGGCTTGGAATGGCTTGGCACATGGACAATGTGATTTGGCACAGCTCAGCTCAGATTGCCTTGGATCTGATCAGCTAGGCTCAGCAAAAAAAGGCTTGGCACAGAAAGACTTGGGGTGGATAGGCTCAGCACAGCTGGGCTTGGCAGGAACAGCTAAGCTGAGTGCAGCCAGGCATGGACCAGCTTGCTATGGCTTGGTTCGAAATGGCACAGCACTGCTCAGCACAGCTGGGAACTGCTCAAAATGGACAGTTTCAAATTAATTCCAAAAATTAGACCGAGATTCACCATTATGTGAAACAACTTTGGATAAATAGCTACATATTATGTACTACTGACAGATCTTGACCTTACAGAATACAATTAGAATGCAGTGATTTAATCTGGGGGGGGAAATGATGGTGTAATTTCTACATCGCAGACAAGACAGGGTATCTACAATGCTAGCAAATGTTAATTAAAATTAATTCTGTTTGATTTCAGGAGTCTTCAGTTTATAATCAGGAAATTTGCACAATTTTATATATAAAATTCATGTTCAGTCCTCACGTTTTGGCTTACATTACACATTAAATCAAAACGTTTGATTAAAAAATTACTTGCACCCAGTTAAAAAGAGGCACCATTAGTGCTTAACATTTTGTTGTTTCCTTTCTGGGAGAGGAACTAACGTACAAATGGATCAGATCTGGAGAACAGCCTTGATTAAAAACCTGTGATGAAAATTTCAAAAATATAAAGAAATATTCAAGATTTTTTTCTTCTGAAGCAATGTTTCAGGGTGATATTTCCAAATGAATATTTAAAATTTTAATTTTAAACTTAAAATTTTTATTCATTCTTTTGCCCAACTCCAGATATATTTTGAAAAAATTCTTATTAAACATGGCACGAATGTGAAAAAAAAATCATTATCCAAGAACTCACAATACTAATTGGCGTATTAAAATTTGATCTTCTCTTGTATTGATTGTGACCAGATTTCCACCTACTTCTCTACAGAATTCTTCAGCCTCAAACCAATTCTTCTTTTCATCTTCCTGTCTCACAAAAAACTATTGGAAAGAAAAAAAAATAAAAAAAATTACTGGGTGTGCAAAGCTTGACATATAAGAATATATAGTTGCCTATGTAATTACAATCAGTATCATTTTAACACAGTGCTCTTCTTGAGTATGACAACATAACACCTGTCAAGACCCATATTAAACATTAGTAATATAAATTGTAAGCATTTTTTCTCAGCATCCTCTATATTGAAATAATGTAAGAGTAGCATAACTCAGGAGAACAAATGGACAGTGAAAGCTGTTTTGCAAGGTGCTGACCCTGGCTGAGGAAGGGATTTTTGTATGTTGATGCACCCATATAAATAGCATCTCTTTCTACCATGAAATACTCATATTCTTGAAGTAAGGAACCGTGTATCTGACATTTTCGGGGAAAGGGTATTTATTTATTTTTTATTTATACTGATTGGTTACTGACTAACCAATAGTTAGAACCAATAACGTTACTAACAATAATTGAGTGTGACATAGAAATTGAGACCCTCATAAATACAGGGCTAAAATCACCTCTAGCCTCCATATAAGCAGTCTCAAGAGAGAAGGTAAGAGGATATTTATAATAAGACCTGGAAAAGAAGTATTGCATATTCAATTTTTCTTGATCTATTTTGCTTTTTCTTTGCTTTTTCTTTACTTTTTTCTTTTCAAAAAGGAAATATTTCAAGGCCAAAGCAAAAGAATGCACAAAACCTTTACTTGATGAAGCATTGCCAGTGAGAAAAAAAACCTGGATTTAAAAGTATCACTGAAAATTTCACAGACTGTGTGAGAAAAGGTTGGCAGAGAATCAGTCTTCCACAAATTTTCTCTTAGAAACTTTGTTTTATGTAAGTGATACTTCTGGCTCTTAAGAGGTAATACTGTGTTTTTCTGAAGTCAAAAATTACTGGAAATAACTAAGTTAGGTGTGGTTCTTACCTGGTATTTAAATGAATTAAGCATTTTTCTAGCATGCTGTTATTAAATTTTCAGGTATTTTGTTGTTGAAAGTCATTATATTTGATGGATTTATCTCATGGTGTTTTGCATTTAAATGCTATGGAGAAGATTATTCCCCAAAAATTGCCCAGCATTTGAGGCCCTGAGTATTGTGCTAATGAGGACATCAGCCTCTGGTGTCTCCTCCATGCTCAGGCTCATGGGGAAGGTAGACACACACTTACTTTTATGCATGAGCCTTTCCAGGAGGCTCCATCCCATCCTTCTGCACAGGCAGCCTCAGGGACCCATCCTGGAGGAGAAGGAGATGGCACTCCTGCTGCCTGCTGTTTGCAAAGAAAATTTGCTGTCTTCTCACAGCTGACAACATCCCATAATCCAGCTGCAAATCCAGTTCCCATGGCAACACAGCCTTGCTCTTTTCCTTTGTGATACAGAGAAGAAATTAGTAAAACTAGTCCTAATTTCTCTCCAAGAAACTAGACTTTTGCTTTTACTCATAGAAAATTTTGGAAAGGAAGATGCAGATTATGCAGAGTAAAACCCATCCTGGATATATAATCACTTTGAAAATCCCTGCCATAACCCAGATATGGACCAGAGAGTCTGACAAACACAGCTTTACCCAAAATGAAGATTTCCAGCTTTAGAATACAACTCTTCTTTATAGCAGAATTATAGAATCATTTATACTGGAAAACACCTTGAAGATCATTGAGTTCAACTGTAAACCTAATGCTTCCAATCCACCACTAAATAATGTGGTCTCCGAGCAACACATCTACACATCTTTTAAATATATACAGGGATGATGACTCAACCACTTGAGGCAGGGCAGACTGTTCCAATGGTTGATTACCCTTTCAGTGAAGAAAGTAGTTCCTAATATCCAACCTAAACTACCCATGGCACAACTTGAAGTTGTTTCCTCTTGACCCATCACTTGTTACTTGGGAGAAGGGACTGACAGCTACCTAACAACAGCCTCCTTTCAAGTAGTGGTAGACGGTGGTAAGGTCTCCCCTCAGCCTCATTTTCTCCAGCCTAAACCCCCATTCCCTGAACTGCTCCTCATAAGATTTGTGCTTAAGATCTTTCCACCATCTTTGTTGCCCTTCTCTGGTCTTGCTCCAGCAGTTCAATGTCTTTCTTATAGAGACGGGCCCAAAACTGAACACACTACTCAAGCTGCAGCCTCACCAGTGCTGAGTACAGGGGGACAATCACTTCTTCAGTCCTGCTGGCCATGCTTTTTCTGATGCCAGGCAGAATACTGTTACTCTTCTTGGCCACCTGGCCACACTGCTGGCTCATATTCACCTGGCTGTTGAGCAACACCCCCAGGTCCTTTTCCACCAAGCAGCTTTCCAGGCATTCTTCCTTAAACCTGTTGCACTGCTTGGGGCTGTTGTGGCCCAGGTGCAGGACCCAGCACTGAGCCTTGTTGAATCTGATACAATTGGCCATGGTCCGTCAGTCCAATCTGTTCATATCCTCCTGTAAACCCGTCCTCCCCTCAAGGAGATCAACATTCCTGTCCAACCTAGTGTTGTCTTCAAAGTTACTGAGGGTGCACTTCATCCTCTCGTCCAGATCATTGATATTGTAGAGAAGTGTCCCCAACACTGAGCCCTGGGAAAAACCACTTGTGACCATTCCTCAGTTGGATTTAACTCCATTCAGCACAACTCTTCAGGTCTGTTCATCCAGCCATGTTTTTACCCAGCAAACCATAGACCAGACCAAGCCCTGAACAGACAGGAGAATGCTGTGCAAAATGGTGTCAAAATCTTTAATAAAGTCCAGATAAACACCAGCCACAGCCTTTCCCATAATCCACTAAGGGAGTTCACCTTGTCGTAGAAGATCAGATTAGTCAAGCAGGACCTGCTTTTCATGAACCCATGCTGGTTTGGCCTGATTGCCTGTTTGTTCTATATGTGTCACATGATGGGACTCCCTAACCTTCCCTGGCACTGAGGACAGACTGACAGGCCTGTAGCTCCTTGTATCCTCCCTCTGGCTCTTCTTGTACATGGGGGCCATGTTTGCTGACCTCCAGTCAACCGAAAACTCCCCAGTCACCCAAGAATATTGGTAAATGATGGAAAATGGCTTGATGAATACTTCCATCAGCTCCTTCAGTACCCTTGCATGGGTCCTATCCAGCCCCACACACTTGTGTGTGTCTAAGTGGTGCAGCAGGTCCCTAACCATTTCCCCTTATTTTGCTACCTAGGGAAACCACAGGACAAATTGCACTTCATTTTATTTACATATGTGACTGATGGTCTTACAACTACTTTAACGCTCCCAATATCCAGATAATCACATCTCAGGAGACCTGGTATCAGGTACAAAAAGGTTTTTTAAGGCATAACTAGCTACTGTGAAGGCAAGCATTGCCAAGATGTGATCTGTTCTGTCGACAGCTGGACATTTGCTGCTCACTTTTTGAATATACACTTTGTGGATTAAAAAACTCTATAATAATTTTTCTCGATCTGATGGGTTGTTTACTGGAGTTAAAAAGCTGGAAAAAATGAGACCACAGACCTTGTTAACTCCCACACAGTACTGTCTTCAGTCTAACCCATTACAAATCTGCTTCTGTACAACCTCACATGCAATTCGTTTGCACCTGACACTCAGCTGTGGCTGCTACATTGGCCCAAACATGAGGTCTGATGATGTTGGCCACCTACAGCTATAAGCACAAAAGAAAGAGCCTACTGTAATTTCTAAGACCAGGCAATGGGAAGCAGAAATCCACAAGAATTCCAGCTGTACTCCAATCTCAAATGTTGAGCCCTTGCAGAGGTTACCTGGCATTGCTGTGTTCCAGTTTGTGAAGACAGGAGTTTCACCAGTGGTCCATCTGAAATTCCCTTGTTCTTCTGTGTTGGAGAGGCCAATCCAGAAATATTTTTCAGACCCCAGCCCCGTCAGACTAATCAGAAAGGCTTGCTCGTTTCTGTAGTGGAAAACAGTGTTCATTCACAACCTTGTAACCTTAGTCTAAGTGATACAAATAAAGGTATAGCTATGGTGTTAACACGACCCCAAGGCAACGGGCCCTCAGGGAAGTTCAGGCAAAACCTGAACCTTGTAAGTGTGGTCCAAAGAAATTCATGAGGGACAGCTTTCTTTTTTCAGCCAAAGGAATTTTCTCTCCTTCTCACTCAGTTCTGCGAAATGTTGCAAGTCACTGCTCACTTAGGACTAGTTGTATTCTGCTATTTTCTTTGTCCTTCCATATCTTTCAGGTGCCTCAAACAGACCAAAAAGACCAGATAAACAGACCTACAAAAACTGTCAGCTCTGCTACCCATCATCTCTGAAGATAGTCATGTTCCTCAGAGTTAATGAAGTCTGCAAAGCCCATGATACAGGTAAATTGGAGATAGTACACGCTGGCTGGGGTAGGGCAGGTCCTAGGGAAAATTTCCTACATTTGTTCAAAATTTGCTTTAGCAAATAGTTCAGGAAAATATATGTTGTTACATAACACCCATCAGTAAATAGATGAAAATTGTAGTAACTACTTTCCAACAGAAAAAAAACCCAAAACAACAACCAAACCAAACCCAAACACAAAAACCTCCTCAAAACATTGAAGCTGCTTTAATTAGGAACTGAACAATGGAGAGAACTGTTTAACTCAAGAATCCCCAGATGTGAAAATTATTTTAAAGGATTAAGTAGAAAGTCCTGAAATATCGATTAGTCTTTTTTTCTGCATGGATAGTTTTATTCAGCTTACTACTACAAAATTCTTGAAAAGCACTGGTAAAACACTTTGAAGAGTTCCAAAAATAGACCAATTATTGTGAGTTCCTCCATCAAAAGCACTGATTTTGAAGTATGAAAAATATATATTTTCCTACCTGCTGTCCACTGTAGCAAGATGAGCTTTGCTCTGTTCACATGTCTTATTTGCTTCAAGGAACATCAGAAGTGCAGAGCCCACCAAATAACAGTGAAAACCGTATCTTTTCCAACCCTGAGACAAACATAAGGATCTTAATGTGAAACTGAAAGAGATTACAATACAGAAATTTGCTCTGGTTTTTGTGTATAAAGATTAGGTATTAAATTTGTTGCAACTAATCTTAAAAATTAGATGCGACTGGGCTGATCTAATGAACAAATGCTGTATTTTGTTGCAGTTTGCTCCTACAAAGGCCTTTTTATTTAAAGAAAGACATTAAGATCTCAGTTTTCATCAAAAGAAATTGTGACTGTGCTAATTGCTATTGCTTTCCAGAGCTGTGTAAAGCTGTGATTATGCAAACTGCACCATGCAGAGCCCGTAATTCATTTAGGGGGGAGCTGCAGTGTTCCAGAACTGGGGGGTCTGACACACTGAAATCCAAAAATGTTGCAATATGGAAATGAATTCACATACAAGCACAGCTCCCCAGAGCTCTGCTTGCCATCCTAAAGTGGAATGAATGGGGAGACTTTCTGAGCCAAATCAGTGCTTGTATGTGGGGAAGGTAGAAAAGAGAAATATGAGGAAAGCATCCCTGCTTCTTCCTGCTCTTAGGCAGTCCTATGATGACCAATATATATATAATGATTTACTGAAAAGTTAAAATCTGAAAAAATTACTAATTTGGAAAAAAATAACCTGCTGATTTAACTCAAAGGCCAACTAAATAGTCCATCTGGGGGAACTATTGAGAAGAGTCTATCCTTCTATGTTTTGAAATTATTTTCTTTCTTTTGTTATTATTATATAGTAAAGACTTTATAAATACTTTGAATAGACAGCAGATCTAGGAGAAGAAACAAAGTGGCTTTTGGTAATTTTACGTGTATTGTTAGGCTAAGAGCATAAACAGAGAGAATAGTGGTGAAATTATAATTAATAATATATATGTAATTTGATCACAGGGTGGTTCATCAGGGAATGGAGGTAAAGACAGTTTTCATAAATGAATCTCGACTTTCTCAAGTATTTCAGAGAAAAATGAAAAATGCACATCTATTAGTTAAATTTTAGTAGGAAAAACTAGGTTTTTTTAAGAGTAGATTTTCTAGAAAATATAAACAAAAGATTCTAAATGAGGCAAGACCCAGTAAATTTATTGCTGTTCATTTTCACCAATATAACTAATTTATGAGAGAACATTTACTTCCTGGCAGCCTGCATCCTTGATTGTCTCTTTTTCTGAGGAGTGTGATAAAGACTTCTTTTTACAGATGTAACCAAGATGCTTATCACAAACATCAGTTGCCCAATATCCATCCTACAATAGCAGAGAGAAGAAACTAATTAAAAAAAAAAAAAAAAAGAGCCTAAGTTTTCTTTCTTCACTAGAAACCCCATTGAAACATGCTACTTAGGAAGACCATCACTAGACATACTTTATTAAAGAAAAAATAATAGATACATCTGTCAGGATCAGCTTAAGATCCATTTCATGCTGATTTGAAATGAAGGAATTAAATAAATGCTATTTCTTGGAGTCTCGGCATTACTTAGTGTAACAGCCATCTTTTCCATGAGGAGGATTGTAAAGAAATGTCTCATCTTGGCCAAATGGGTCTGCATTTAGAGCAACTTTATTTAACTACACTTCTGGCAAAATAGATCAGTGGGAATGTCATAATACACATCTGAGTGTGTTGCAAGGAATCCAACTACTGTATCCATCAAGAACACTCTAAAAATGATTGATTTCCTCTAAACAAGGAACTACGTGAAAAATAAAATGTAAATAGGAGCTTTTTCCCCAATAGTATCTGGTTTAGGATCAATTATACTGATGCCTAATACTGGCAAGTGTCAATATTTTTCTACAATATAACATTTCTTTTAATAACCACATTTTCATAACATGTTATTTTAAATTTAAAATTGTGCATATGCTTGTGCACGCACATGCATGTGAATGTGTCTAGAGACCCAAACAACCATGTATCATGAGATAATAAAGAGCATGAGTTAAGCAGTCAGAAATAATGTAGAATTTTATGTGTTTGACAGGTATGTGTAAGTACTCTTTATGTCACATCTGCAGACCTAAATGAAATGACATAGGGGGACATAATGTCGAATGGACAATGAAGGGAGCAGATAGTATTTAAGATAACCACACAATATATTAACCAGTTCATTCCCATTCCTCTCCCAGAGCTACAACTCCTTTCAATTGCTACAGCATTAGAATGAATGCAATGTAAAAGTTCTGTGTCGGATTTTCACCAAACAAGAAATTTCTAAATATAACACTGGCAAAATGAAACCTCTCTGTTTCTGATCTCTGGACATCACTTTTGGTTGGTGCCAAATTTATGGAGAAAACAATTTTAGGTTAATATGAAAAATGACTCCTAAGTATCTAATGGCAAGTGATTTCAGACTAGTGTAGTTATTAGATTGAACTACTAAAAAATGTGTGCTTGGTTATACCTGCCCCTTCATAACAACACAGTCCTCCAGACCACTTGTGTAGGTGGGATGCCTGCGCTGCCATTTGGTGAAGGTCACAGGAGTCCCATCACTCCACTCAAAATAGAAGTGAGATTTCAGGTCATTCAGGCCCAGCCATAACTCTTCCGTTGGCTCTAAAGTATGAAAAGAAAGGTTTCCTTGTGGTCTGCTCTACAATACAGAGAACATTTTCACACCTGGAATAAAGAAACTGATAAAGCTGGGATGTGGTACATGAGAGGTGGCCTT
Source organism: Heliangelus exortis (assembly GCF_036169615.1). Lineage (NCBI taxonomy): Eukaryota > Metazoa > Chordata > Aves > Apodiformes > Trochilidae > Heliangelus > Heliangelus exortis. The sequence goes on from NC_092423.1 coordinate 20,720,889, forward strand.
TGTGCTTTAACAAAAATGCTCTTTTCCTCTCAGATCTCAGATCTGCAGATCCTTATCTGTACTGGAAAGACCTCAGATTCCATCCAGAAATATTGAGTTTATTAACTATAAGGCTCTCCCTGTCCAGCAGAGGTTTATTACAAACCTCGTATTTGTACTTCAGAACAAAAAAATGGTCCCTAGGATGAAGGGTAGGACAGTGAGTGTCCCACCTGCCAGCAGACTGTACTGAGCTCAAGCCATGAAGACATCTGCTTAATAAGAAAGCATTAGAGGGTTTCTCATGGCTCCTCAGGACTGTTCACCAAGTCCAGTCTGTGTGGTAAGTGTCAAGACTGGTAAATACCAATACAAGGAAAATCAGAAGAGAAAAGATACTATTTTCTTAGGAGGACATACAGAAAGAGGTTAACCTCAGCAAAAGGTTTTGATTTCACTAAGAAGTTAATTTTCTTGTATGTTTGGAGCTCAGTTATGTAGATGTAAACATGGAATAAAGGTGCTCAAAGTGCAATTTTTTAGAGGTCTTTACATTCTCTATTTTTTTTCTTTTCCCACTTTATAAAGTTTACAATGTACATTATTTTTTGATAAATATAAATGTATTTCAATGTTTTTCAACTAAATCAACATAAAAGAATGCCACAAATAAGACTTAGCCTTCTCCTTGTGACATTTCAGATTTCATTTCATATTTCATATGAAGCCTAGCTTTTATTTTACAGATGGGGCAAACAAAATACAGGCCTACATACATACTCACTGTAACCAAGCTGTGACACTAGAAAGCTGAATTCAGCAATGTTGTGGACACTTGCCAGATCTCCATCTTGCTGCTTACATGAACTCAGAGCATCTTTCCATTTTTTGAGTTCTCGTTGAAGGCTGTAGCAGTGGCCTGCATACGGCAACCAACCATCTGTGCACTTAATAGGTCTCAATTCTTCTAAAATTAAAGCACAATTTTTCAGAGCAATTTTGTAAGAAGAAAATAAAGGACACTAGAATGAGCCCTCTCGATCACTATACTTGGACTATATGAATAAACAAGCTGTAGTTATAAATGCAAATATATTCATGTGAAAAACAAATATCATTAAGGCACAGTATGCTAAATATGCAGATAAAATTATGTCTCCTTGAGCAGAGAAACATGAAAAAATGTCCCCTATTCTGTCAGAGATACAATTTGAATGAATGCTCTGGGAACAAAGAGAGACCAAAGCAGGCATCAGCCTCTCCCCTCTTTGCCTTCTGGAGCTCAGTTTGTCTTCGTGTCCCACGCTGCCTGAGGGGGCTGACATTAGGCTCTGCCTCCTGGGCAGTGTCTTGTTGCAAACACACTCATAATCTTCATATATGGAAAACCATGAAGTAACTCTTTGGTCACTGCAGGTCAGTAAATCAGATATAAATCAGTACAGAGTTGGTAGTTTTCATATCAACTCAGTGGCTTTTTTATTACTTAGGTACTTAAATATCTTTAAAAGCTTAATTTAAGCTTGCTTTAAAAATACACTTCTCCATTTCTTTTTAAGGCTGTTACAGGAATAAAGATTCTCTGCACTTATTTATCTACTGGTTTAGTACAACATTCCCAGATGACAGCCTCCAGCAGATTCCTCCTGCATGTGGCATGTCCATAGCCACGTTGTGTCACATAATCACAGAATGTCAGGATTGGAAGGGGCCTCTGGAGATCACCTAGTGCAACCCTCCTGCCAGAGCAGGTTTCCCTAGAGTGGATGGCAAAGGTTGGTGTCCAGATGGGTTTTGAATATATCCAGAGATGGAGACTCCACCACCTCTATCTGCAGCGTGTCCCAGTGCCCCCAGTACTGTTACTCTTACAGTAAAGAAACTTTTCCTTATGTTTTGGTTGAACCTCCTGTGCTTGAATTTGTGACCATTGCCCCTTTTCCTGTCACTGGAGACTGATGCAGAGTCTGGTCCCATCCTCCTGACACCTGTCCTTTAAATATTTATGAACACTGGAGTGTCACTGACACCGTAGGTCAGTGTGGCCCATGGATGAAATGTTGTCTGTGTGAATAATGCTGCTCCTCCTGCTCTGCTCCTATGAGCCCTGTGCATTGGTACTGTTGACATCAGAGCAAAAATGTTTGCATTGATATTAGAGACATTGCAATTGATTATTTGGAGCAAATGAGAAGCATAACATTTCTACTGTATTTATGCAAATTTGAATGCTGGCACTGGTTGCCCTGACAGAGCAGCTTCTATGTGTCTTGCAAAAAGGAATTACAGTGATTTACCAAAATTAATAATGTTCTTCTAGGAATGGTTAATACACAATGGGACAACAAGGGCGATATATAAAAGTTGGAGCTTGCATCTACAGATGTGTTTTTCAAAAGTTTGAAACATCTTGGTCAAAAAACAATGCTGCAGATCTTTACAGACTGGTCTTTCTTGCAGCCAAAAAAAAAAAAAAAAACCAGAGAAAAAAAAAACAACCCACAACTTTCTTTTTTTTTTACTAACCTACCTTTGGGTATAATGTCAGACTTTGAACTGAAGTTTGTCTTCTTACAAATGTAACCAAGTCTCTGGTTACATGCTTGGTTTTCCCATCTAGCATTCTTTCTAGGATTCATCACTCCACAGATTTTCCCAGGGAGGAGGAAAGGACTTCCTTTGAGTAAGAAATAAAATAGAATTTTAATAACAAAACCATCACATAATCAATAAAAATATTAAAATTTTCTTATTTATTTAATGCTTAATATGAGGAATACCTCCACCTCCCCCCCTCATTTGTAGGATGCTTTTTTTGGTCTGTGCTTTGAGACTGAAGTAATGCCCCTCCCTTGACCCTGTGTCAGGGTAGTACCAAGGAATCTCTAGTTCTTTTCCTCATATCCTGGTGCTCACAGACAGAACAGCTGAAGTTAGATCTTTATTCTGTGTCAAAAACTATAAAGTTTGAAAATATTGTTTTAAATTCTGTCATTCCTCTAGTAAATCTCAAGAATTTCATCATTTAAATACATTTTCTCTTTTCCATTGCAGTGTGTGAAAATCTCTGCAAACAGGAAAAGAAATAGCCTGAGACTGTTTAATTATTCCATCTTACAGCTTATCCAAAACAGAAGATTGCTTGAAATACTCTACAGCACAAAAAAACCCCAAAAACATAAGACCACAAAAAACAACAAGCAAACAGAACTGCCCATGTGTAAGAAGCACCACAAACCCATCTCTGTCTCCATTCCTTGAGGTGGCCCAGTGAAATTTTTCAGTTGAGGAATTACGAGCTGGCTCTGTAAGCCTCTCCGTAATATTTAAAATTTCTTCAGATGAATAATGCCATTATTTTCTAAATATTTTGCCACTTTCGGAAGATCTGATTTATATTTATATTCTTGGACAGCATATTATGGAAAAATTTTGGTCTCTGATCTGTAGGGTTATACATCACCCCAAATTACATTCTGCTTTCATAAGCAAGCTCTTTGCTTAGATAACAGCTATAGCTGATCTCCACAGTGAACTTTATAATTGAGATATGTACTTTAAAAAATAAAGGTCTAGAACTTCAACTGTTGTAAATTAGTGTGCAGACCTTAAAAAATAAAGGTCTATATCTTCAACTGTTGTAAATCAGTGTGGGCTTTCCTAAAATAAATGTAGCTAGGGCAGTTTTTATTGGTCAATGTCTTATCAGAATCTGTTCAAACATTACAAAATAGATAGATCTTATTCTTACCTGGAGCCCAATTTAAATATCTGACAGGGCTGCCTCCAGCCCATTGCCATCCACTGTTGAAATTCAAAGTGTTCAAACCAATCCAGAATGGAAAACTGAAATTTTTAATTAGCTCTAAATTAGGAAAAAAAAAAAAAAAAAAAAAAGAAAAAAAAAGTCATCTGTGCCTCCCTATCCTCATTGTCAGCAAGTTCATCTAAAAGAAATAAAGTCAAATGTAAAAGAATTTATATTTTTCATTTTAAACCTGTCCCAAACCAGTGCTTTCTAACCTACTGAAGTGCATGTAGAATATGTAAACAAACAAATAGTGATTCAGCAGAGATGTCAGTAGTTAAAATGGCATGTGAACATCTTATTTCACTTCTTAAATAATCATTTACTTCTCTTGCTTTCAATACAATGTAAGAGATGTAAAAAATATCTTTTTTCATTTGGGAATTATGCTGAAATTTTTCTGCAAAAAAATTTCATTACATGATTACAAAGGCAATGTGCCAATCAGTTTCTTCTAGATTTTTTTCTGTGCAAATGGTTTCAAAGCCTCCTTCACAACATTTAGGATGATACTGATACATGAGGCTTGTATCTGAAATCCACTGGAAGTATTTGGAGTTAACGTATGCCTATGTACCTATCTCAAGCCATCATCATATGTTCTCTTAGAAAGATCAATAATCCTTGAAATACAAGGGAAAAAGGTAAACTTAAGGACCAGATCCTCCTCAGGAATGAGTGCACCAGCATGAAGGCAAGTGGAAAAAATTCTCCTCTTGGAACAGGATGGAGAAGATGTGGTAGCTCCTACCTGGAGCACAAAGCTGGGATGGGGGCATTTCCCTCTCTGTAGAGCTTTGCAACCAATTCTTCATAAAAGACAACAAACCAGTGAAAGAGAAGTTCAGACTATCACCCTTTTGGTGGCTGCTGAGCCAGCCCTGCCAGCCTACCTTCTTTGGTGAGACAGAAGACAAGGCAGCCTAAAGCTCTGGGGCAGCACAACACCATAACATATTTTAAGGTCTTGTTCTCTATCCTTTACCTCCAACATATTCCTGCTCATGTATCTCCGTGATGCTTAAAAGCTCTGTATTTTGCTGCTGACAGCTTTTCCTTGCTTGGTGCCACGTTAGAGATGATTCTGAATTTATTTGATAGTGAATGCCAGTTGATACATCTTTTGTCCAAAATCTTTCTGTGTCATCTGGAAGAAGAAGTGAAATAGAGCACTGCTGCTAGCATTTTGGCACTCAACAAACTAAAAGCAAATTAATTAAGTATGTTTAAGGGAGGTGATTCTCCCCTTCTACTCTTGTGAGACCCCACCTGGAATACTGCATCTAGAGCCCTTATTACAAGAAAGATATGGACATTATGGAATGTGTCCAGAGAAGGGCCACGAGAATGATCAAAGGGCTGGAGCACCTCTCCTACAAAGATAGACTGAGAAAGTTGGGGTTATTCAGTCTGGAGAAGAAAAGACTCCAAAGAGACCTTATTGTAGCCTTCCAGTACCTTAAAGGGGCCTACAAGAAAGCTGGTGAGGGACCCTTCAGGTTCTCAGGGAATGGAAGGACTAGGGGGAATAGATTAAAAATAGAGGAGGGTAGATTTAGATTGGACATGAGGAAAAAGTTCTTCACCATGAGGGTGGTGAGACACTGGAACAGGTTGCCCAGGGAGCTGGTGGAAGCCCCATCCCTGGATGTGTTCAAGGCCAGGCTGGATGAGATTATGAGCAGCCTGATCTAGTGGGAGGTGTTCTTGGCCATGGCAAGGGGGGTTGGAACTAAATGATCTCAAAGGTCCCTACCAGCCCTGCCAATTCTATGCTTCTATGTAGTAAAGCCACCAGTAGTAGTAGCACCAATCAGCTGCAGTCTGATTTTCTGCAAACCACAGAAAATCTCTCTAAACCTCATGAAACTGGTATGTTACTGAGAAGGCAGCTGGGAAGAAGAGAGAGGAATCCAAACACTGATTTGGTGCAGAAGTTGGTACAAAGATGATAGATAATTTGAGCAGCACCATTTCTGTTGTAGGCTGGGGTAATAAGAGACAAGAACAAGAATGGAAGTGGTTGTTAAGGGAAGAAAACAATATCTTGCAGCAAGAACTGACCTACAGGGTATGCCTGAGGAATAAAGAGCAACAGGAGTTTTGTGAAAGGGAGATATCACTCTAAATTCATGCTGGTCATGCCATGCACTTGATTTGCATCAAGGAGCCTACTCACCTCTCTCATCCAACTACAGCAGGTGAGTCAGACCCTGGCTGGGCTGAACTGCCCTCCAGAAGCCCTTCTTCCTCTCCACTTGCTATAGAGGGAGAACACGGCTACTGGGGCTAATGCTCAATTGGATGATTTTAACTGGGGCTACTCTGACAAGGTTTGTCATGAGGATGTGGAATTGGCAGCTGGCAATGAACTGAGTACCTCAGTAGAGTTTCCTCAACAACATTTTAGCACAAGTTAATAAATAAAAAGCAGGACTTACCTATTAGTGGGCAAAATCCATAGAGTTTATCAGCATCAAAGTCTGCAGTTGTTGCACACCAGAGCCAGCCATCTGACCTACCAGCATCTGTGCACTCATAGTACTCTTTGCCTTCATATTTGAAGGGGAATACACATGGCTGTCCACTTGCATTTCCTTGTAATGTAAAGGTAGCTAGAGGGATGAAAGGGTTAAGAAGATGTATGGAAACAATCATAAAATTACAACTATGACTTTTCAGTAATGGATCTGGGTATCATGATATCTCTATCTAAATTAAGAGGTCACACCACCTTAATTAAACGTTATCATTTTTTCCCCTTGGGTAGCTGGATATTTTAAATACAATATTTTTTTAGTAAAATTTTGGGGTATCAATACTGTATTTAGAGACTTATATAGATACTTTGTCAGAAAGACAAATTCTGTGATAAGTTGCTAATAATTTGTGGTTCCTGAAGACAGAAAACCACATCTCAGACAACAGTGAGTTTTCCGCATTTTGTTCTGAATGGCTCAGTAAGTCTGCTTTACGACTCTGTCTTTCCATTAATTATTTAAAGCAAAAGGATAGCTGACCAGAGAGAATAGAGACCAGGTTGTCATGAGCATCTCAACACAGTAAAAAAAATTAGGTTTCAATTGCACCTTTCTGCATTTGGAGAAGTCTTGCAGAATGTCCCTCAACTCAGATTCATAAAGGTTAGAAATGCTTCATCTTTTTAAACCATCAAAGTACTACAGAAGTGTTCTGTTATCCTGAAATACCTCATATATGGTTCTAAGTGTCACATTCATGCAAAAGCATTCATCTGCTCAGTTCTGCATGCATTACTGCTTTATCATTTCTCTCTATAGCTACATCCAGTGAATTCAGGCTACAGCTATTCTTCTAATTTGGTCAGACTAGAGCACAGGAACCAGTTCTTCCTTTTCATACATCACATATTGGAGCCGAGAGAGAAACTTGCACAGCTGTTGTAACATGGCTCTAAAACACTTTGATCACTGCAATATTGGTGAGATCTGGAATGTAAATAGAAAGAGCTCCATGCTTCCTCATCTCTCATTGCCCTCCCATACTGTGCCATTTGATTTAATATTTCCACAGAAAGTAACTGCAGTTTTCATATCCTACTTTCATTACCCCTATTTCTCCCAGTATCTCTCCATCCCCCTTCTTTTATTCTGTGAATCAAGAACTGCCAGGATAATACACAACATATCCTTTAGATCATGGATCAAAAGTGATAATAAATACAAAATAACCAGTTTAAGCATTGAAACTGCAAAGCTGACCAAAGAAAAGCATTTGCATATCTAGCTTAAACAAAAACAAATAGGAAACTTACCCAGTGACTGTAATGAACCATGCACAAAGGAAACTAAAACTAGGAATCTGGAGAATCTCATTGCAAATATAACTTGCTTTTCATTCCTCTACCAAAAATTGGACTGTAAGACTGGCAGTGTATAAAATCCTTCTGAGTGAAGATAGTGACAGGTCCTTCTCTGTGTCAGAGAAAAAGCTCTGTACTCTAAATAAGGAAATATCCTGTCACATGGTATTTTGAAATAAATAGAGTGCATATTGCAAACACTGCTCACTTTGATGAGTGAAAAACCCTTCCAAAAATGAAGGATGGAGAAACTAGAACTGGTGACATTTATCTTTCTCTGGGACTTTACTAGTATTTTATACAGAGCAGTCACTGAGGTGCTACAAAGGTTGACTCTCTTAAAAAGCAATTTGGCTATCAGTGATAATAAACCTAGAGTGAAGCATCATTGATTAAAAACTCAGTCTCTGCTTTAGCCTTTACATCACAGAAATAAAAGGAGGCAAAACCCCAGTGGTTCAGTACATCTCTATAATGTCACCATTCTGCATACCTAGAAGAAAACAAGCAAATTTTACAGGATCTGCAGTTTTTGGTGCATTGTGAACTACTGTTCATTTTAAGGGCAAAAATTGCTTTTTTTCTACACTGCTACCATGCTTGCTTTGAAAGCACACTTTGAGGCTAGACTGTTTTTTACTAATTGTCAAAGGTCTGAAAGAAGTGAAGATGTTGGATGTTAAAGGCTACTGGTAATCTCCTTGTAACAGGCTAAACAATCTTCCCCATAAAGTGGTTAGTGTCTAAATTATAACTGCAGCTCACTCAAATGCTATTTTGCAGTGTTTCCATAACATTTTAAACTTAGTTTTCTTGCAGATTCTTAGTACGGTATAATCTGCTGAATTCCTTAGTTTTCAGTTCCTATTTCCTCACATCTAAAAATGACAAGTTGCTGTTTCTTCAAGTTGAATTCAAAGTGACAGGGAGAGAAGCTGTTGTTATTAATGAAAGAGGTTTTGCACAGACAGTTACACCTCTCTTCCTGTTCCTCTCTCTTGGTTTACTTTATTTATTTCAAAGCATTAACAAAAGAGAAGAATGCAAGATGATAATATTGTAATTCATGTTAGCAAACATACTACAGCTTACAATTTTATTATAAGACTGAAAAAAGACAAAAGCCTACATTTGAGCTTCATATCCTTTGTATCCAAAACTGTATTTTTCTTAGCAAAAAGTGAAAATGTGACAGTTTTCTTTCCTGGTGTTTCCTGAGAAAAATATATGAAGCACCATGTTATCAGTAAGTATAATAGGCAAGTACAATCAGTAAAGAACAATGAAAGTTCTGGTCTGATGGAGTGAAGTTTGTGGGGCAAAATTGTCTTAAGACTGCAACAGTTTTTTTTTCCAATTCTTTGCAGAGTTCACAAAGTCATGGCAAGACAATTCTAAATAGCAAACACATTTCACTGAACATTCATTCTCACTGGTTGACTTTTATAGTCTGTTTTCAGTACTTTTATTTGTTCTTGACAAGATTTTGACACTAGTGTTTCTGCTAAGGCACTTGAGAACATCCTGACTGTTATGAAACTATATCATCAATCCAGAATTCTGATTTTGTGTAATATGCATGATACAAAAGAGACTGTTAGTGCAACAAAGAGAAAGGCATTTATTTAAGATTCTCAGGATCCTCATTGGAGAGTTTTAAGAGAGACATCTTTTAATATCAGCAAGTGACTTGTTCCTCTGAAGTCATACATCCTACAGGACACATTACATTATAACATTACTACATTACATTACATCACATTACTACAACACAACATTAGGGAAGTGTTTCATTGTCAGAATCTGTTTGTAGGTTTTGTTTTTTTCTCTTGTAGAAATAGACTGACATGCCAGCTCCAAAAAGAGAGATAATAGCCAAGAAAATGAGTGGCCAAAGAGAGAGATTAACAGGTGGGTGAGTCTCTTCATTCTCTTCCTTGCCTGAAATAAATGCATATAACTGTGAGAAATCTTAGTAATCTTTTATTCCACATACAACACAAAAAGCAAGGAAATATTCTCTCCTTCTTGAACTTGGAGTCTGTTCAATGTAAATGTGAGCCCTGAATGGCTGATCAGCAGCCAGGTCTGTCTTGCTAAAGCTAATATTGTTTTAGTGAATCTGGGTTGCAGGGATATACAGTGCATGCAGTGGATGCTCATAAAAAATTAATGAAAATTCTTGCTTTAGATAGGGATATGGGATGTTAATTATTTTGAAATATTTTTTTTCAATATTTTTTGTTACATTATTTACAATAGTATGTATGGAATACATGGAATACCTATGCATCTACATAGGTTTTACCAGTCTAGTTAAAGCTCTGTGTGTCTGTTCTCAAAGACAGTCACAAGTTGGGTCATTGCTGAGATTGTCAGCTCAGAGTTAGCCCAGTAGCAGTCCAGTCCACCAAGTGCTTGTAACAGGTCCCATGGGTTTATTCTGAACAATTTATAACCATGTATAACCAGCAGCTCTCAGTAGGGCTTGTTCTCTGAATGGAGGTGATTTGGGAAAACTCATTTTAAGTGCTTCTTGTGTTTAGGTTTTTATTACTTTTCTGATTAAAGCTCTTACCTTTTTGCTTTAGAGGGCTCCCACTTGGCTCAACTTCAGTGAATGTCAGAGAGAAATGATATGACACTTCATTAGAATTCATGAGTTTTACTATTTTGCTAGAATTATACAGGAACAAAACCACCTGAAGTATTACTATTGCATTAATAACACGTGTCTATTAGAAAAAGCAACATAAGTGAGGCAAAAAAAATGTTATTAAGGATTTTCCTTCCTGTTTAACATTATCAATCTATAATATTCATTTATTTTAAAATTTATATTGTTTTTATATCTAACAACATTTAAGTAGACTCTTTTCTATGTTCATGTAAAAGTACCTTTTCATGTTTTTCCTGAAATCTTGATTTTAATATACTTTAGAGCACCGTGTGCAACTCTGGAGATTAATTTCTCAGCACATTTTGGAAAGTTCTGCATGTCCAGTATGATTCTACTGTTAAAATTATGTTTAAGATTCTTGAACATCTTCCCTCGGAAGATGCCCTCTGAATCAAGTCTGTAATCTTTCAATTTTTCTTATGCATAAGAAAGAGACAGAGAAAAAGACAGTACCTTTATGAAGTCTTTTTTTGTTGAAGACTTGTGAAAAATGTTTGACACTTAGAAAAGAAGAATTAAACACATTGGATGTTCTTATACAGTAGGAAAAACTGTTCTGAATCAAGTCTCCCTGAATTATCAAGAAAACATTTCTCCTCTTACCTCTTTTACATTACAGTGTGAAAACACACTTGCTATCCAGAGAAGTTATAAAGGTGAAAAGTAAAATGAAATTAGAGAGCAGAATGTAAAATGAATAGAAACAAAGTACCAGTACACGTAAGAGAGCCTTGTATGACTTGAAGGAATTTAGTGCTTTCTCATTATTTTTGCACTATATGGAATAGAATTTGATCTGTATGTTCTTGGTAAGTCTCTAATGGGGACTAACTGATTTACTGCTACGGCTATGAACTGATTTAAGCATGAAAATTAACAGTGCATGGGAGATTACTGCTTCTTGGTTACATTTCAGTTTGTTTGTTTGTTTTAATAAAAGACTATATTTGTAAAATGATTAAAAGCTAAACTCAAATTTTCAATTATTGTTTTTGGAATTACTGGGTTACTATTGCAACATAAACAGATGGCCTTATAGTATCCCTGAAGCATTACTGACTTAAAGGTTATTGAATCAAACCCAAAATTAAGCCAGATTTTGACACTGGGTAGTAATATAGTTTTTGCATATAACAAACTTGCAAAAGAAGCTTGATTATTCACATTTTTTCCTCCTTGTAAGGGTATAACAACTGTTACACAACAGTTACACAAGTGTTTGACAGATGCCCTACCAATGCTTGTGTTAAGTATACAAAAGTTTTCTGAAAGTCTCATTCTCAAGCTAGGATGCATGCAGTGTGTTACCATATTTCCATGTGAGTTCAGACAGAAGACATGTGAAGAGCTCACAGTGTGCAAAACCAGGAATCTACAGGTGTTCAGACAAGTGGGATATGCCACGTGAAACTGTCAGAAACAACTTCAAGACCTGTAATGGAGTGCTATGACAGTTACTGGTAAACAGATCTGCTCTGTTCCTAAGGACTGAGTCACTAAAGAATTACCTTTGGGTTTTTTGCAGATAAATCCTTTTTCCAAAGAACAATCAATGTTGTCCCAATAGCCAGATGGTGCAGTCATTTCAACGCAGTGATGCTCCACAGAGGAAGCTTTGTCCTCCCAGTTGACAAAGTCCAGTGTAGCATTGTCTAGCCACAACCACTGACCTGAAGAGCAGCACGGAGTGGAAAAAAAAGCTCAGAAAGTTACTTCAGAAAGTTACTCAGAAAGTTACTTCAAACATAATAGTAAACCACTCAGCAGCAGAAGACAACTTCAGCTTTTGTAAAAATACAGCTATCTTTAAGTTTCTCATATCTGAAAGACAGTTTAAAATTAAATATTGGGAGTAAGATATTACCATCCACATTTTGGTAAAGTCCTATCCAGAAGCCTCCTACTTTATTTCCAAGTGGTTGTATTGCATGGATCAGAAAGTCAGATTCGTCCATGGTTTCTACTGAAACCAAGGTAGCACCTGAAAGATATTAGCAAGCAAATAACCATAACCTATGTGAGCAACTGCTGCAATGACCTCTTCTTTCAAGCCTGTACAAACAGTAAAACTTTTGGAAGTATTGTGCATGCTACTCTGGTGACTCCCCTCCCATTGCTTTTTGTTGATGACAGAGCCCTGGATGTGCTTGGTGGCCATGGACTACCCCCACCACACCCAGGATGGTGCCTCAGAACCCAGGAGCTGATGGGGACCTCCACACCTGGGGAGGCTTCGGCCCCTGGTAGGACAAACACTTTGCAGTTGCTTGTGTCAGTTTATTTTCATTGTGCCAGATTTAGAACAGTAGTTTGGTAAGTAAAGAAATTATTGCTAATTTTATTTTTTCTTTTATCAGTGTTTTACATTTTTATGTACATTTTGCATACAGTTTTGTACACATCTCTTCAGCTGATAATGAAGTCTCTCACCTAGCTGAGTACACTCAAGGGAAGCCACTGCCCAGCTCGTCCCAGTTGATGCTTCAAGGTAGTAGCAGTGGCCACGGTAAGGGATCCAAGCTTGGAGTTCAGCTGCTTCAGGGCAGTCTCCAGGCAGCTGAGCAGGGTCAGTAGGAGCCATAGCTAAAAGAAGCCATATGGTATGCAATTGTTACTGCATTATAACTAATGCAGTATAACTATAACTATATATATATAGTTATATATATATATAACTATAACTATAACTAACCTCTGAGGCAGGCTATGTGTGTAAATGTCTCTTACCTAGCTTTAGCTCTGTTCCTGGCTACAGACCCCCAGCCCAGGCAACAGAGAGAGACAGGCAGTCAAACATCTTATTTCTCCAGCCATGTTTTGTAGGACAAGGAAACAGATAAGCTCCTGCAGCATCTAACTTACTGTATTGGCAGTACTCTCAAGAAAGCAAATCCTGAGGGATGGTATGGATCTCAAATGTGCACCACAACATATAAAGCTGTTGTAGGCTAGTGAATCATTGGTATCACAGTCCTATATTGTATGGATGCTTTTTCTTTGTCTGTTGTCACTTTGCACAAAGAGCCATCAGGAGAACATATCTCTGCACAATTAGTCCCTGTTTCTGCTCTTGCATGCAACTCCAATTCAACTCTGTACAAATGTATGACTTAAGAGATTAACTCAGAACCCACTTTCAAATGCCTAAATCTATCTTGAATCCACCAGGGAGAGCCTATATTATGATGCCTTTCAAACTTCAAGAAGGCAAAACAACTAAAAAATCTGCAAGCAAACGTGCCCCTGCATACCTCTACAAAAAAAAGTTAATGTATCATTCACAAGGATCTTACACTGACATCAAAACTACTTTAGCTTTAGCAGCAGTGAATGGAAGTGAAACTTTTGCCTGTATTTTGTCTCAGGTGCTGCAGTCCACACAGCCAGTGCACATCCCCAGCACTTATTCGTATTACACACAACCTCAAGTGCAATTTATGTTCACATCTCAGAAAGAGGAAAATATGTTCATTTTATGCAAATGGCTACAGCTACCATGGAAGCAGTGCAGTCAGATCCATTTGTACAAGAGGCTTTCATGTGCCTGAATTCATATATCATCCAATAGCAAAACTCCAGATACTTCAAGGAGGTAGATAGTACCCTGAAGTATACTCCTCTGAAGGTTTTAACCCAAGCCAGAGCAAGGTCTCTAGGATTAGGCAGACTTTATGAGACTTAGACTTATGAGTGTGTCTTTAAAATTATTGCATTAAATGTGCTTACCATCTGAAGTCTTACAAACTGAGAAGTAGCTTTCATTGCAGGATGCTGTTTTCCAAGTACCATCAAGATCTAGGTAGACACAAGCATTTTTCTCTTTTGGTTCTCCAGCTGCCCATCTTGTGTACCTGGTTTTCCAGTTATCTGTCCATTTGTGATAGCCACCAGTCTGAAAACAAAGTAGTTCTGGTGACAGAGGGTTTTTTTACATAAAAAGTGCTGACACTTAAATATAGTTTCCTACGTCTATTTGAGTTTTTCAGCTAAAAAAAAAAAAAAAAAAAGCCCTGTGCTATGGTGGTGTTTTAACACCATTCACTGTTCTAAACAATGTTACTAGTGACTCTGAGTTATGTAACAAGTACATACGAACAGTGTTCAAAAGTGCATGGCTTTCAGGAGTTTTCTGAAATAATAAAAACTTCTACAATATGGCAAGAAACTCAAATGAATCCATCTTAGATCATTCAGTAGATGTCATAGCAAGAGAAGTAATTACAGAGAACTGATCCCCTCCACTCTACTTCATTTAAATTAAAACTAGGAGCTATTTAGTGAATAAAGATTACTTGACATGAAATAGTCAAAGTAATCTTGAAATCTTTCTATATAAAACTTATTATAATTTTTATTGCCATAATAATAATAGCTATAAGTAACCCTCTATATGGTAGGGATTTAGACTTTCAGAATGGCTGCATATCCTGGCTTGTCAGTCTCACTCTGCACCTTTATCTCTTCTATCATTTCTAGAGCTTTCTATTTTCATCTGTTGCTTCCTGTTTAACCTTTTCTGTGACTCTTCACTCTATCTAGTGCATGAAAGGCTTTGAGTAACTAACAGGGCCACTGGAAGTCCAATTATACAGTGAAGCCATCCAGAGTGCAGTTGTTTCAGCACTGTTAAAAATTGGGCATCCAACCGGTCTATAAAGAGGAGGAGAGCCCATCAAGCATCTGCACATCCTGCCTGTCCAGCACTTACCATGTTGCTGTTTAGACCAATCCATACAGGTTTTCCATATTTCAACATCTGGATCCACAGGAATGAGTGGATGTAGGCATCTGGAATGCTGGCAAGTTCTGCAGATTGGTCTTGACAATTTTTCCTGGCCTCTTCCCATTGCATTTCAGATGAAATGACTGAGTAGCTACTGTCACCATAACGGACAAAGCCAGAGGATGGATTTGTTGTTGGTACTTCAGATTGGGTGGTAACTAGGCAGAAAAAATTGGATTCAGGAATTCAAAACATACCACTCATTCCTAGCACTGAAGCTTTCAAAAGATAGATCAAAAGGTCCAGTGTCAATAAGTCAAAATGTTAATCCAACTCATGAAAAAATTTTAACTTAAAAAAAAAAAAAGCACCACAAAACCAAACGCAAAAAAGTCACAGGTTTGGGACTAAATTTGTTAATGTAAAATGCTAAGTGAAATCCTGGATGCCCTGAAGTAGAGAGCATTCCTCTTACAGGTCTGACTAGTGCAGACTGCGACTTGTAAATCAGATATTTGAGTTCCTGTACTTGACATTTTGACTAAATCTGGATACCTGAGTACACTCCTATTTCTGGTGGAGAGGACTTAGGGCTTAGTATTTAAAACATTTACTCTTGCACCATGTTATCACAGCCTGAGATATTGATAGGTGATGTTAATTGATCACCACTTGCTGTTGACTCAAAAGTCATTAGACTGTTTGTAAGGTCTCCCTAAATATTAACTGCACACTTGAGTCAGGGAGTGGCTGTTTCTACCCTCAGGATTGTACATGTTTAGGAAACAGCTGTTGCTGGAACTAAACAAGATTAAAATGCCCCCCTAAGGCAGGGACAGAGGGTTCCTACAAGCCAGTTGGCAATGTTGAAAGTGAACAGCCTGAAGGAGCTGACTGAAGGCAGTGGGTGCAAATAGTTCTTACTAATGCTGCAATAAAGATGAGGCAAAACAGTTTTGTTATCTGTGCTTTGCCTTCTGTACTCTCATTATATAGCTGGGCAGCAGAGATTTGAATAATTACAGTTCTAAAGCAGAAGAGTCAGTATTCATTACTCATTTTGGTGTAAAAAATATCTATATTCTTCAACAGCAAAGACATAGCCAAGGGGCTCTATATTTTAAGAGACATCATGTGGCATTCAGTAGAAATGTTTACAGAGGAATAAATGCTCTGCTTGGAGACAGAAGTAGCACAGGGAGATCACTGTAAGGGCATGGTTTGATACTGCATTTAAAGAGGATGCTTAAAAGCCTCATACTTCACTGAAAAGAAATCTATTTCCATTTATTATTCTCCAGTGTTCATAATTTAGGTGCAAATCCCTATTTAAGAGAGTAGTCCCTCTCCAGCAATTTCTGTGAAACAAATTGTACTTTAAAAACAGTAAAGCCTTAAGAGTGATGGAGCTCTGAAAGTCTGAGAGACTCAGAATGAGTTTCAAAGCTTAGAGAAATCATATTGGTTTGTATATTCAGGTTTTCTAACTGAGATTCTTATTCTGTCTAGGAGTCTGGACTAAACAGAACTCACGAGAATTCATCTGGCATATGTAGCCTCTCTCATTGTCACAGCTGTCATCTCTCCATTTCCCCTCTGACTTCATGATGAAGACACAATCTGTCTGAAGGAGAGAGGAAGATACAGAGACATTACAAAAGGTGATCAGGAGGTGATGTGCTGAAGCTCCTATACCCCTAGTGAAAGCCTGATGGCAGAGAAAGGAGGAGGGGAGAAGTGCTGATTGAGCACTTACATAATTTGTCCAAATTTGACAGACTTCTGCCAAACTGCTTGACCTGGTATTTATTAATGACCCCTGAAATTTGAACCACTGGCTTTCATGGGTGCCAGTCAAGGTCTGAAAGAAAGGTCTGCAAAAATAATTTCACCAGTTTTTTTAGGAATCCTTAAATGAATACTGGTATGACTAGTGTATCTGGACTATGTTTTCTTAGTTCTAATTTACAGTAATGTAGAACTTCTTAAGAATGTTTCCACCAGTGAGAAAAATAATAAAAGGACTATTATTAGTCTGGATTTATCTTAACCAAAATGATTATATTGTAGAAGGCAAGTACTCTTTACTTGTTGTTTGCAGTCATTTTCAAGTTATCACTATCAGATGTCTTTTGTAACAACCAAATTTTCCCTTTTCTTCCTTATTTCTAATAACCTCAAGAATTCCTTCATGACTCTCCTGTTTTCAGGATTGTCTGAGACCATCTTTCAGATTTTCATCATATTTCAGCAGAGCAATAGTCCTTTTACTGAAGATATCCTTTCCTACCACCTGAAACTGGTAAAACAGTGTGGGGGCAGGCTAGCCAGGAGAGGGATATGTAGACAGACAAATTGAGGTTGCACCAACAATCTCAGTTTTGGCTTACCATAACTTTTCTGTGTTTGATGTTGCAACTTGAATGTTTGTGGTAATGCAGTTTGGGGAGGTACTGATGTAATAGAGACCTCTTTTGGCTTGCTTTACAGAACTAGCATTTTGCAATAGGTCAAAGCACAAAGTCCCTCTTCTACAGAACCTCTGCCAAATATTTTTGGTCTATTTGGAATGATTATATGGTGATTCTCTAAGCCCCTTTCTGCTTACGTAAGGACTTGTTCAGCATCTTGTTATTGCTGCTGTAACTTCCCTTTTAGGAAAATTACTCAGCTGCCTAAGATATAGAGGTTACTTAAGTGTTCTGTACCTCCACAGTAATGTCTGTCAACTCTTCCCAGTCATAATAGTCGAAGAAGCTTTGCTTCTTTTCTGGTGCACCATTAAACCAGTTGGTGTAGGAAACAGTGCTTCCATCTGTCCAAAGAAATAGGGATTCTTGGTTGACATCATTCAACCCAATCCAGACATCAGTCATGGCATCCTTTAAGTGATAGAAAAGGAAAGCTGCAGGGAAGCAAAGACTTCTCGTTAAGGAAAGCTTATCATGACCTGACCAAAATAGGAAAAATGTGCAAAAGCCCAGAACTGGGGCCATATTAAAAGGATAAGATTTCCCACAACAAAACCCATCTGCCTTTAGTAGATGTTTAGATAAGAACTTGTAGCAACATTTTTTACACAACCATTAAGGTTGAAAAAATAGCCAAAAAAAAAAAAAGCTCTGAAGCAAATTATAAAAGTGCTCTTCACATCTAAGTATGCACACATGCACAGATGATTCCAACAAATCATATTGCCAATGAGAGAGAGAGAAAATAGAGATGTATCTGAGTTTGAGATATCTTTGCAACCACACTCATACAGATTGGAAGTTTCATGAAAACCAAACAAGCGAAAGAATGAGAAATGCATTTTATTCCTTGTATGACATAATGTAGCTATTGTTTCACACTTCTGAGTGAGAACCAAGCATAAACTGACCTTCCTAATACACAATTTTGGAGAGATAAATCTGTAGTATATTTTGGAGATCATAGTGTTTGTTTAGTGGGAGAGTAATATACCTTTTTTTCAATGGGAACCATATATGTACCTTGGACTTGTTCATTTTGTATGGTAGCCAGGTTTCCTCCCAAATCAATACAAGCATCTCGAGCAACATGCCACGTGAGCTTTCTTGTTGTATTTGAAGAAAATATTTTGAAACACTGGGGGGAAAAAAAAGCACTTCATTCAATTGAGCAAATACGGGACCTGTTGCATATGACTAATATTGATTAGAATGAACATTTCTCCTGAAAAAGAAATCAGGACTAGAAAAAGGCACAAAGCGCAAGAGTGGAGAGTAAGTATGTGTATGCAGGTAGATACTTAGTCCCTTTCCTTGCAGACTGTGTAATCCTGCAGTCTAGTGTTATCTGAACTGGTTCTAATGATGCCAATTACATAACCTCTTCCCGCATTTTCATCATCCTGCTTCCTGCAGTAACAGTGGGATTGCTTAAAACCAAGATAAAGTTCCTCTGAGTGACACAGCTGCAGCTACTGTGCCACCTTCTTCTTTTAATGACTGTGTTTATGACTGCTCATTCCACCAAAGAATATGAAATATCTTTTGGCAAGTTGACCTAGCATTCTGAGGACTCAATAGTAGCACAAAAAAAAAAAAAAGTAGACAAGAAAAAAGTAGACAAAAAAAAGCAGACAAGACTTTAAAAGTAGACAAGAGCTTTAACTCAGATTAGCACAAATTCTGTTACAGCAATGAGGACCTGTCTCTGAAAGCAAACTCTGCTGAAAACAATTGTAGTTTGGCATCCTCTTTCTGAACTCAGAGTTTTGGGAACCTTTTACTAATCAAAGGAATTGATCATATGCATTCTCACTAAATCATTCCACCTGAACGGCTTTGTTTTCAAGACTGAATGTCACAACTTTCGGTTCCTTCTATAAATACAGAGAACAGGAGAGCAGGAGAAGTTTTCTTCAGCAGTAACAGTGTGCTTTAAGCCTGCATAAATTATGTTTTCTGAATTTTATTCATCATACATCTACTTTTACTGTACGTCTCTGCTAAGTTAGGTGTCTATGTCCAAAAAAGGCCAACCATCCAGCCAGCATGTTCTGACTGGATAATTACTCTCCAGTTTTATATTATAATTAAAAAAAAAACATATTTTTGCAGTTCTTTTCCTCAGTTCCACTGCTGTAAACAATTTATTGCAGGAACTTATTGACATACCTTGTTGTTAAAGAAAAGCCAACTTTCTGGACATCCTCCGGGAGGCAACGGAGAAGCAAATGTTGAATTAATAGAACTGTTATGTTTTTCACATACAAACCGATTAGGTGAGGCACAGTTTATATCAATCCACAAGCCTAAAAAATAATGGAACTGAATAAGCAAATCCAGATGGTATAATATTTGTAACAATAACCTATCAGTTCTTATTTAGAATTACAAAGAGTTACATCTCTACTTTCCAGACCATTAAAGTGAGTAAAAGAGCCACTCACTACATCCACTCAGCTATTTTTTTTACAAACTGAAGTTGATGTATTTCAGCTTCTCATCACTGTTAGTTACTGGGCTACTGTCTAGCAATTGAAAAAATAATAAAGAACTGGAAAACAAGGACAAGTGACACAGAAGGTGTACTCTGGTCATCAATTAACTTCATTCTATGAGGTACATACAGAGAGGTGAAAGTTGTGGCACTGTTTCTGTGGGAAATTTACACTGGGTGGGCTGCACTCCAAGACATGGAGGCAGCTGAAGGTACAATCTAATAGTTTAGCCTTGTTACTTACCATGCCCTGGCAACATAACCACACAATTTTCCTCATTATTTCCAAAGTTGGGTTCATTAGGAGCCCAAGCCACATAGGTTACTGGAGTCCCATCTATCCAGCTTAAAGAAAACAGATACACAAGTTACTGACTAAAACATTTCAACCGTGAGATGAGAATCCTAATTAATATCTCATAATTAAGAAGACTCATGAGCATTAATGGGACCTGGCTGAAACTAGAAGGGAGGAGAGTTACAGATTTTTCTCTCCTTACCTGATTATTCTAATTTGAATAAATTTATGTAAAACATTACTGATTACAAAATAGAAGAAGAAAACACTAATGGAAAGTGTTTTCCATTTATGGGCAGAAGTGATCATACACCATTTAATAACAGATAGTTTTTCAGTTAGCCACAACATGTAATATAGAGCAGTATATTGTGTTATTCATCTTAACTGATTCATTGTATTGCTAGATAATATTATACTCCTCAGCCTGAGCATTCCTAACATTTTCATAAATTAAAAAAAAAGGACAAAAATGCTTTCGTGTGGATTTTATCCAAAAGAAAAATATCTCCATAAGTTATTTCTATTCATTCATCTCTGGAAACTCCACACTTATTGAAGTATCAAAATTGACATTTTTTTTTCTTTATGCTTCCATGCTTTTTACTTTAATATAGTACTATTAAGGAAATGGATTTTGGTCTGAATTTTAATCAATATTTCAGAATTGAAGTCACTCAGTCTGAAGTGGGAAACAACCTCAGCTCTCTCATATACCTCTTGCTGGTGATGACACACTTGACCTAAAATAAAGGAGATGCTCACTAGACACAAGCAATGCCTTGTATCCCTCATTTGTCCTGATTTTGCCCTAAATCAGGAGGTTAGAGTCATGCACTGACTCAGTCACTCCCAGCTTGTCTCTTCCCAATCCTCTTCTGTCCTTTCCAAGGTTAGTGATTTGCAGACACTCAACAGTGGCAAGATAATAAGTTTTGAAAAATCATATAATCATAAAATTATAGATTGGAAGGAACCTTAAGAAACATCTGGTCTAGAATTCTAGGTAGAACATGATTTTTAGATGAGTTTACATGAGGTGGCCCAGAAGCTTTTAGAGCTGAGTCAGAAGTGTTCAGTGTTGGTGAATACAGGCTACTGAGATTATTCCAATGTCTGACTGTTCCTGTGGTGTCAAATCTCTAAATCTGTTTCAGGTCAAAGTTAGAAGCATAGTCTTTAACCTCTCAGATGTGCCCTAGCTAGCAGATGGAAAGGTAGGCAGCATCAGTACCATGGTCTTCAGTATCTTCTACTTTAATTTTATTTCCACTGGGTTTTTTCATAATATTTTTGTTGATTTTTACTATACCATAAATTTCTGCTGACTTTTCTCTTTCAGGAAGGGAATTTGCAGAGGCCACCTTAAAACTTCTGTTAGGAGAAGCTTTTGTACTCATTGCCCCCTAGTTTCTAATTCTGGAGGATCTCTCTGAAGCTATAATGTACAGCTATAAAGAAGGTGAAAGCTTCGTTCTGTGGGGTGGTGCATAAGTTAAGGGTGTGTGATGTTAAGTGTCTGTACATCTATGGGCATAAAATCCAGCATAATAAAGTATTACTCCAATGAAGGGACAAATATTTAAAAGAAACTTGAGAAAACGTGTATGGGGGATACAGCTGCCAAGCCTTTCTCCGGGCAAGTGTTTACTGAAGAAATAAATGTTCTTTTCTTTTGGGGGAAAACTATTTAACTTGAGAATATTCTAGAACTATTTCATTTTGCTTTGTACTTTTTATCTAGAACTGCCTTCAGTCCTTGAAAACAACACATTTAGTATTCCCACTTACATAAAAACTGTATTTTTTTCTACATGTCAAGAGCTGCAACGAGCATCTTAACTTACCTAAACTTTTTATCAAGACTCACTTTTAGACCAATGAAGTATGCTGACTCCCTCCAGTAATCTTCCTGAAACAGAAAGATACCACTTTAATTTAAAAAACAAAATACCGAAGAAATAATTACCTTTGAAGTGATAAGCCTAGATGGATGTGCCTTTGATTAGACCCCCACAGCAGCCACTGAAGATGACAGCAGTAAAGCTCACAGTTAAGCAGCAGCAATGCTTTTCTACACTCAGAAGCAGAACCCAGTTTTTCATCTGGAGCATCAGAGCCGAGTCCTGCAGGACTGAAGATCCTTAGCATATGGTAGGAGAGAAGCAGATCTTAAGTCAGAAACTGGTGCACATCTCTCATTCTCCATCCAGGACTGCAGCACCATCTCCAGCCAACATCAAGGCTGCCTCCCACAGCAGCTGCTTCCCAAGCCAGGACAGCTGGCACACTGCCCCATCCCTCTTCCCACCAGCCTGCCTCACCACCTGGCACAGAGCAAGAGACCAATTCCCAAGAGACAAAAGATTGGTTTTGGGGGAGAATTTCATAGATCTAATCTCAGGCAAATTTCATTAGTGTAAAACTGATGGCCCTATTACTGCGGTAATTCAAGTTTTGGAAGTAGATTTTCAAAAGCATGTGCTAGTTTAGGGTGTGTGTTAATAATGATTCTTACATTTTTCTTTAGTGCTCTCCTTAGGAACCTTCTCTCACTATTACTATTAACAACAGCCAGGTCTGCAGAATTAATTCTGCAAAACTCCCGGGCTCTTTCCATGGAGGCATCTTCTTTGCTGATATAATATAGATGATCTTCATATATGACCCATCCATCTGCAGTGGTTTTATATGCTGGAAGATAAATACGGTGGCCTTAAATTTTGAATCTGTAGAGCACAAAAGCTCATACAAGAATAACAATTTGGATAAAAACTAATTAACAGGATGCATAAATATATGCAAAAACCTACCATACATGTCGGTTGGTTCAGGTTTTAATGGTACTCCTGCAAAACAAGAGAATGAAAGGCATGACATATCTCCGTAGCATGTCAAATTTAAGGACAGCTTTTTAATATTTTCAGAAAGTTTGCAAGCTATGAAACACTTGGAAACACATAGGCTACTTATACATCCTAATTTACATGAAGAAATACATTTATTTATTCTCATCATCTATAACTGAGAATTTGTGGCTCATGATATATTATTTAATGCTCTTTACCTCCATTTGGGAAAAGTAGTTTTCAGGGTTTTGTGTCTTTCTCCAGAACGTTATATAAGAAAGCAACTACTTACAAAGTTATTTAAATTTCTTGCTTAAAAAGAATTAATCTACCTTTTTTTATTTGACAAACCCAGTGAAACTGTACTTCACAGACCCAAGGCTCCCATTTCGCTTTAGAACGCCTCTCATTCAAAACGCCACAGAACTTGTGTCCTCTTAAATTTCTTGATTCCTCATCCCAGTCTGTGTACCTAACCTATAGAAGAAATCATCTTTGTTACACTCTTCATCTTTTTCAACAGTTTTAGTTTCCATTAGCAGACAGAAAGAAACTTGGTTTGTCTGAAGGATTCTGTCTCTCCAAAAAAAGAGGTGCAAGTAGAGGGAAAGAAGCAAGTATTAGAGTTTTAGCATGATTTCAGGAGATGAGGCTTCCATGGAGGGCTTTTCCTCTGATTTGGATCTCAAACCCTAGACACAGCCAGAATAGAAGCAGGCAAATGGACTGTTTCTAATGAACTTCACCTAGCTATGAACTTCAACACCATTCCATTCTTGCTAATTACGTGAAGACAAGGTAGTTTTCATTTCATCAGCTGTGACCTGGTTCAAAATTATACTGTCTAACGTGTCCAGTGGTAGTGACCATATCAGGCATCAACTCAACATTCACATCTTCCCTTCTCAAAGTTTAATGAGGATGATAAGTGTGGCTTTTGGGAGGGAAAGTCCACAAGCCTAGTGGAGTCACCTCTGAAGAAACTAACATCCAAATGGGAATAGAAAACCATTCAATATAAACTACTTGGGATTTTTAAAAAGTTCTTGATAAGATCTCATCTCTAAACATTTAAGGAAACTAATATGTGACAAGAGAACAGCAGCGTCCTTGCTTGGGTTAAAAAGTAGGAAACAGAGTGCAGGAGTAAAGGGAGGGCAATAAGCTGTGGAATCCTGCAGGAGTATTTCACATATCTGTGGATATTTACACAGACTTGAGAGATAACTGGATAAGTACATGGAAATCAATGAAGATTACAAATCTGAACTCTGGCTCTGAAAGACCTTGAGTCATCACTTGACATCACTTGCTGGGGGATGCAAGAGGATACTGTGAAATATGTTTGCTGTTTATTTGGCTCTTAGGATGCTGCTGGCCTCTGTCAGAGGCAGGATACAAGGTCTGATATAACCAACTTTTCTATTCTCACATTATGGGTTCATATTATGCTCTTGGAAACAAAAATATGTTGGTTTGCTGTGCAGAAAGGTACAGATCATAATGAGATAGATGGTATCCATGTATTCAAATGTATTGCTGTGATTTTAGTCGTGATTATAAAGGTCAACAGCCAGGCAAATATTTTGCAGGATTAGAGTTCGCTTTGAGGGGTGTAACAGCAGTAACCCATAAAGCTCATGTAGAAACCCCAAAAAGCCTTAAGCAATCAAATTTGATGAAAAATTAAAATACTCACTGGAGAGCCATCACTCCAGGCAAATCCTTCATTTGGATTCAAGGAAAATATACCAAGCCAAACTTCTTTAAATCTACATCTAGCATCACTAGAAATTACAAGGTATAGGAGTGTGTAAATATCACCACAAACAGCATCCAGAAACACATCATTAAACTTTCTAAAAAGCACTGTAAAGCACAGTGGAGTTGTAATAATAACACTATTATCTCTGGTAAAGGACATACAGATGCATATGTTCTTCACAGTAATATCTTAATAATTATGTGGCTCCATGGTTTATCAGTTATTGGCAGTACTGATCCTGCATTTCCTCTATGTCCTGTTTTCTTAAAGGAGGCCTTCACAGATTCAGAAAGTGGTTTTAGCATTGACTACTTCACGGTGAGTCAAAAGTAAATATATTGGTCATGTTTTCTACCCTACTAAAAATACTAGCCCCCCACCAGTTTCATGTATTTCTAAAACATTAATCACAGCACCGTTTGTTGAGTTGTTGCAATTTCTTGAATATAACAACTTTTTTTCTCATGAAACAGCTAAAAACATTTGTTAGTAGAAAATATTTCAAAGTATTGCAGGTATTTTAGCTTTTGATGAATCCATATACTTCAGAAATCCTCTAAGAACATTTATAAGAGTTCATATGAAATATCCCTCACACTTAGTATACTACAGCAGATACTCACGACATTGCTCTTTCTAGAAATAACATCTCATATTCATTGTTAATGGTGACCAGGTCCCCTCCTATTTGTCTACAAAACTCTCGAGCTTCATACCACGATTTCTTTGGACTATTTCTTCTGCAGAAACCCTGTGGAGAGATTTCTTTAAAACATTTTGTATGTGTTATAATAAAATAAAACAAACAGTCTCACTCACCCATAAATGAGGTCTCATATAAACCGAGTAAAAGTCCGTAAGAGAAACTGCATTATTAACTCTGTTCATAGAAGTTTTGCTATACAGCTATCTAACTAATTGGTGTAGTGGTGAAAAACAAATGGAAGGAATTTCTAGAATGTAATCCAATTCCCTTTAACTTGTTTTACCTGGGGAGAGCCCAGGCCACCTCTCAGATGAAGGGAAAGGAGAATGGCTGTGGTGGACAGGCAAGGTGGCAAGGAAGAAGTTTGAAGATACAGGCAAAAGAGTGGCCTCATGATAGTTTACAACTCTTACTTTACATTTGCAGTATGATGTCTAACATTTTGGTAGATTAACAGAGGATAAGCAGAAGTTTTACCCCAGCTAAACATGGTGACAGGCGGATAAAGTGGCCCAAACAGAGCAGTTCAAAGCCCTTCACCTTTTAACTAGGCACTTACTTTAAAACAGGAATTAGAATCATCATTTGGTATCCAACCTTCAGGGCATGTGGGGACTAGAGCAGTACTTGGAATAGGTGGAACTGTTGCACCCTTTGCCCACTGCTTGCATATATATTTTTGCTTTGTCTCACAGTCAAGAACATCCCATAATCCAGCTGCAGTCCCAGTTTTCATGGCTACACATCCTGGCTTATTTCCTTTACAAGAAACAAAAATTGCACTGGATATCATATACAGTCTAAATTGTTTAAATCTTACCTTAAATCTTTGAGCAATGCCCATTCACTTCTTGCCATACAGCAACACTTGAGTAGCAGGATTATATTGTAAGTGGTTTTTTGCAGCTGAGGAGCAGCTTTCTGTTTAAGGAAGTCACAATCCATTCATGATACTGCGTTTTATTGTAATTTTAAAAAAATTTTATGTCCTGCACAATTAATTCTGTAGGTAGAAAGCAAATATATTTTTACAGTGAAAACCTGCATTTTAAAGTGAGGAATTAATTCCTACTCACTGTAAGTTGCTCTATATCAGTTGACATAACCTCAGTCATTAAAGATTTTCATATAGATAGAAACAAAACATGGGCAGACACACAAATCTCAACAGAGCTGTGATGTAGCTTGTGCTGTGCTGTTTGATGTTATTTTGGTGTACTCTCCAAGAGGTGCATACACCACACACGATGCAGTCAAATGCAAACGGGATAATACAATGGCTTATTTGTGTTCTTTCTTCATTTGCTAACTATCCTTCACATTTTCTTGCCTTTTTTATTCCTGTTGAGCACAGATGTGATGTTTTCATGGACCTGCCTAACATAGTGTGAAGAACTGGCTCCTGAAATGTTAGCTATAAGCCTGTTTTTATTTCAGTTCACGATGTGGTTTTTCCTATGAACATCTCTTTACATACATCAAAGTTCACCTGCCATTTTACTGATCATGCTCAGTCACTCATTCTCCTGAGATCATCCTGCATATTCTCACAGGCATATCTTCACTATCAGAAAAAAATAGTATCATCAGAGTTTTGTCACCTCATTATTCTACCTTCTCCAGATTGTCTGTAAGTTTGTTGAACAGCACAGGCTTTGGAACATATCATCATGGGACTGTACCAGTGAATAATCTTTCCTCATTAAAAAACGGCATCTATAATAAAAACCTTTCCTTTCCCTGCCTTTTGAATTTTTATTCATGTAAGAGCTTTTGATATGTCAGGTCAGATTAGCTACAAGGCTTTTTGTAATTGAGGTAGACCACACCAATTAGATTTCTCTTATTTGTTTGCTTTTGGCTCCTCAAGGGACAGAAGATCTGTGTAAACAACCTCCGTTTACACAGGCCATGTTATATATCTTTCCCAATAAATCTACTTTAGTTCATTCTTTATTACAGATTCACCTAGTTTTCCAGTGACTCATTGGTCTACATTTCCTCTCATGACCCTGAAACAATTTTAAAAGTTGGCAGCAAATTTGATTTTTTTCACCTGTTAACAAGTCAAGTTTTAGAAGGTAGTTACACATTAAAGCAAACATTTCACTTACTGAATCTTTTACAGCTCTTGTATGCTTTAGTGGAAGTGCCTGACTTGCTAGTCTTCATCTCAACTATTTGTTTGATAAGAAATTCTCCTGGCATTTCATCTTGAAATAGACTCTCCAATCACAACACTACAAAAAAAACTTTCCAACACAGAAAGCTGAATTGCTTCCTCATTGAACACAGATGCAAGGAAACTGATTTTTCTTCACTGTTCCAGACTGATCTCCAAGTTCTTGCTCTATAGTCTGATCATCTGTTGGCACCACAGACTCCTGAGTCTTCTTGTGGAATTTACAGAACTTTTATTACTCTATGTCTTTTGTGATTTTTATTGTTTTTATTTTATTTTACATTTTATTATCTCCCTGAAGGTTTTTGTGAAACTTTTCAGACAAATGATCACTAGGAGGGAGGTATCATGCCTTAGTGAGAGCAAATTACCTCACAGCTTTTTAAATTCTAAATTTTTATGCTCGTGCACAGTAAGGTTCCATGGATGCAATTTTATTTGCATCACAAGTAAAAAAAAGTAATGGTATGATCATTTCTTAATACTCTAATTTTTTTAATTCTAGCTTAAAATCCATATTATAATCACTCTGAGTCTCTCCTCCAAGGCTAGTTTTAAAACAAGAGGAATGAGTGTGGAACAGTCTCCAGAACTGCCTGTAGCTCTTGTTTATCTCTTTGTGAAGAAGAGACAAACAAGGTTAATCTTATGGGTAAATATATCAGATGTCCTAATATAAAGCTTCAGGTCAGAGTAAACCCTTTCAAATTAAAAGATGGAGTTTGGGAACTGTGAGTTCTTATAAAATATACTAAAAGCTTAAAGCATAAAATTCAGAGGACATTACCAATGCAAACCCAAATAGGGACCACAACCATCATCCACTCTCATGACACCTACCAGGCATTGCTGTGCCCCAGTGTGTGAAGGAGACAACTTCACCATTGGTCCACCTGAAAGTGCCTTGGTCCTCCATGTCAGAGAGACCAAGCCAGAAATATTTGTCAGGCCTCAGCCCGGTAAGGC
The DNA here is from genome assembly GCF_036169615.1 of Heliangelus exortis. Taxonomy (NCBI): domain Eukaryota; kingdom Metazoa; phylum Chordata; class Aves; order Apodiformes; family Trochilidae; genus Heliangelus; species Heliangelus exortis. Next base: position 20,749,654 of record NC_092423.1, read on the forward strand.
TGATCAGGTAAGCTTGTTCATACCTGTGAAAGGGATCATACAGACACAGATGAAAACAAAGTAATTTATCCAAATCCTACATTTCTATTCTGATAGCAAATCTTTTTTTCCTTTTCCTTGCTTCATACTAGGGGAGAGGACCCTGTGATAGTATTCTGATGCTAGATATCAATAAGAAAAAGGAAGACTTTTTTTGTCTTTCAAACGCAAAAACTTTACAGATTTAAAAACCAAGGAAAAGTTATTATCATACCTACTTTCAACTGTGGCTAAATAACCTTCTTCCCCTCCACAAGTGGTGTTTGCTACTGAAAATGTTGCTGGAACATGTCCAATAAAATAACAGTAGGTCCCATACCTTCTCCAGCCCTGTAACATTATTTTAGAATTTCCAGATAAGTAAATGTGATATAAGTGAGCTATATTATTCTATATTCTATTCTATATTATTCTATATTATTCTGAAAATAATTAGGCACAATAATCCTGAATATTATGACTTAGAAGCCTATCCAATGAAATTACAGATTCCCTCTAAGCAGTTTCTGTAAGCGACTTTCCTAAGTTTAAAGCAACTGAGAATCCTGATAAGAAATTAATTAATTAAAAAAAACAAACCACAAAAAAACCTGTCTATAAATAAATCCAACAAAGAATTAAAATAATTATAGAACATTCTCAGACAAGGTATTTATTTGATCCAGGAAATTAATGTTCCATTCTTATATGCTCACTTTCTTGCAACCTGCATCAGTAATTTCCTTTTCTTCAGATACTTGTGCTATTGGTTTTCTTTTACAAATGTAGCCAGCTTTCTTCTCACAGGTATAGTCTGCCCAATAGCCATCCTGTGACAGGAAGAAGAATGAAATCACAATGAGATTAAGATAAATAATCTACAGGAAATGAATAATTTCTTTATAACAAAAACTATTCATTTTCTTTCTCCTGTCATTTTGTAACAGAAATACTTCTTTCCTTATCCAGTTCCCCTAGCTGATAACAAAACCAAATCTGCTCACATTCAGTGAAATAGACTGGCCTATAGTGGCACAGTATGAGTAGCAGTGATGAGAAGGGATGAGGGTGCAGGGAGATGGTTCCTGACCTATCTACAGGGCCCTTTAGAGGAAGGGAGGTAAATGAGCAGGCACAAAGGAGTCAGCAGGGATCCTCACACACCACCAGACAAGGAGCATAAGAAAGTACTCAAGCTACATTAAGAAGCCAGTTTTATAGCCCTAATGATTTCATTGTTCACTTTCAAAAAACTTAAACAGAAAATTTCAGTGATGTAGTAATGCTTTAATTTTATTTATTTATCTATTTATTTATTAAAGGTCATATTTAAGCTCAGCCTTTGTTCTCACGTCCCTTTTTTTTTTTTTTTGGTCTGGCCTTAGCCACATTATTCTTTTATTAAAAAGATAGTTTCAATATTAAAGTAAAATATGTACTGGATAATGTTACCTGGCCCTTGATCAGAACACAATCCTCTGGGCTGTTGTTTGTGGTGGATGGTTCTCCCAGGTGCCATTTGGTGTATGTCACTGGGGTACCATCACTCCATTCAAAATACATTCGAACTTTACGATCGTTCAGCCCAATCCATAGCTTGTCTGTTGGGTCTAAAACATGGAAATGCAGAACTAGAAAACATCTCTTATGCCACTGAATCCTTTTCACAGCACCTTTTCCAGCTCTATATAAACACTGTCATGAATTTCTGAAACATAAAATTATTTAGCGTGTTCCATAATCATTTTAGGAAATGGTATTTTGACATATATATTAGAATAAGTATGCTTCAGAAAATTAGGCATTAATGAAATTCCTACAATGGATAAAAAAATTTTGCTTTTTCTTCCTTATAACAGTAGGAGAAGAGTAAATTACCATCCTAATGCTAATACACTATGGTGATATAATAGAACTGTGTGAATAGTTACTTTTTAGGTGCTGCTGCACTGGTCTGGTTTTAAAATACTGTTTTTATGTAACTTGAAGCATGAACATTTAAAACTTTTTTCAAAAAAATGGAAAAAGCAGAGAAACCCCTTAAGGCCAGACCCCAGCCCTAGATCAGTGGTTAAGTAAAATAAGAGTTTTGACAGCATCCAGATCTCAGTGGGGGGAAGGCTGGCAGCAACTTTGAGGATGACCCTGCTCCAAGATGAGGTTGGAACAAATGACCTCCAGGGTTCCTTCTGGCCTAAACCAGCGTATGACCCTATGGATTTAGACATTCATAATGAAAAGAAAGCAAGGAAAATGAAAGGTAAATTTAGGCAGCATTCAAAAAAAAAGAAGGGAAGGAAGGGAAGGGAGGAAGGAAGGGAAGGAAGGGAACGAGAGGGAGGAGAGGGAGGAGAGGGAGGAGAGGGAGGAGAGGGAGGAGAGGGAGGAGAGGGAGGAGAGGGAGGAGAGGGAGGAGAGGGAGGAGAGGGAGGAGAGGGAGGAGAGGGAGGAGAGGGAGGAGAGGGAGGAGAGGGAGGAGAGGGAGGAGAGGGAGGAGAGGGAGGAGAGGGAGGAGAGGGAGGAGAGGGAGGAGAGGGAGGAGAGGGAGGAGAGGGAGGAGAGGGAGGAGAGGGAGGAGAGGGAGGAGAGGGAGGAAGCGTGTCTGCAGAGTCCTCATATTTCTTCCAGGGATGCTAAAAAGCCCATGTAGAGACCACACTGACATATTAGACTGGCTGCAGTATTTCATGATAATGTAATTACTTCATCTCATTTCAGATATCTGTTACTTCCTACATGAAGGCAAAGGCAAAAGACCCCCACTGAAGATACTCACTGTAGCCAAGACGAGACAGCATAAAGCTGTGCTCCTCAAGGCTTTGGATGCTGGCCAGGTGGCTCCCTTCCTTGTGACAAGAGGTCAAAGCTTCTTCCCAAGCTTTATTCTCCCTGAAGATCTTGTAACAGTGATCTATATATGGTATCCATCCATCTGGGCATGTAATAGGCCCAATGTCTCCTACAAAGAGGTATCAGTGTTATAGAGAAGTTCAAATGCCATGCAAGGGACATGACTGAAAATATTTTCACTCATTTCTGCAAAAGATCTAAACAAAGAATTTTTGGGAATTCTCAGTATAAGGAAATGATGGACACAAACCAGTAAATACAACTAAAATTCTAAATCTAGCATTTTTTAGATTTGAAAGTAAAAGGTTTTTAATACAAATATTATTAAATACAAATTCTAAGATTCTTATACATTTCAATGTCTACAATAAATGCATTAATGTATTAATTTTAACAGCTTCTGTATTACTAAGTATGAATTTGTCAGATAAATCAGAAATTATCTGTACCTAATGCAGAATGCTTAAAACTTTTAAAATAGTAATTATATCCACAGAGTAAAAGCCAGATTTACAGCTAGATCTATACACAGGGAAACACCAACAAGGAAATCCTTCTACACTTAAAATATCTTTTCTATTAAAATATCTTTTATCTTCGCAATGTGTCAATTTTCTTTCCTTTTCCTTATATTTACTGATATGCCTCTTCTGAAAAATAAATGTTGGTTTTGTTCTTTCCATGCTCAGTAGTGTGTATGCAAAGGGGGGACCTGACTGCCAAAACATGGTCAAATGGGACAAGTTGGACCTTCTTTTCTTTTACCTGTTTCATTCTGTGTGCTGTGGGACTGGAGATCAGCCTAGGAAGGGTACAATGGTTGTAAAAGACAAAGCAGATGAACAAGAAATAGTGTCTATTTCTAAATTTCTCATTTCAATTCTTTAATCTTTCTCAATGTCAATGCCAAGCAATTCAGACAACAGCTTCCACTTTTAGTTATCAACATACATCAACATACCTGAGGAAACCAAAGTGAAGTGTCTTTTCTGACAAATGTAACCAAGTTTCTGGTCACATTCCCAGTTTTGCCATTTAGCTTTTGTGTCAGGATTCAAAACACCACAGAGCTTTGCCGATTCAGGAGAGGGGCTTCCTTTGGAAAAGGTACAGGGAAAAAAACAATGAACTTTTTGGAAAGACAGATAGAGCTCTAAGCTCTAAAATGCACAGGAGAAATCATTCTTGGCTGAAGTGGGAGCCCCAAACACCTTCCCTAGCTTTGGGAGGAGCTGAACTGTAGTATCATCCAAGTGGGTGTGAACATGTAACCCCCTCAATAGATACAAGAAATAGAAAACTGTATGCTTTGAGGAAACAGAGTACTGGTTTCACAAAGCTAAAATATATATCTCATGACATTTATATCTGACAATAAATCAGTATTTGAGGTATGTATGCTTTTTCATTGGAAATACAGATTCAAACAAAGACACAGCTACCTGGAGCCCAATTTAGGTACCGGAAAGGGCTTCCTCCTATCCACTCCCATCCACTCCTCAAGTCCAGTCTGTTGAGTCCAATCCACAGTGCAGAATCTGTACCTTCTGTTAATTCTAAGTAAGCAAAAGAAGATAAATTATTTTATATAGCATGTTTTTAATAGTAATAGTCACTAATAATGTCTCTAGGAAGACTTACAATTAATGAAGATTTAACTACAAATCTCTCTAGATACTGAGGTATCTGATATATTAAAACATGCAGAAGCTTTGATTACTATAAAAAAGCAACCAAACAAAAAACTTCCTCTTTTATTCTACAACTTAATGTAAAATGAGGATGGATGGGATTTCACAGAGTATATCCAAAAGAATAGGCTCATTCTGTACAACATTGGATTTATTTAAGGAGAAATATTGGTACAGTGTAAGTATAAACAAAAATAATAAAGTTCTTAGAAGCTAAATTCACCATTAAAAAGAACGAGAGCTTCTCCCTTACCATTTCTCCAGCAATACATGGGTAAGTTAAGACATAACTTGAGACCAATGAATAACTGATATTTTTCAGTTTGTCAAATGAATGAAAAAACAGATGTCCAATTGCATTAGACACAAAACACCTTTTTATTTCTGGCAGAACACAGTCTTTTCTTTTTAATATTCAACCTGTTTTAAAGGTTTCTTTTGACCAAAAATTAAACTTGAGTTTACTATTCATATTTTTTTCCTCTTGAAAAAAAAATCTTTTAAATCATTTAACATCAGATGCCATTTCTAATAGAAAGTCAAACTGTTATGTTACAGGATGCTGTAATACTTTGAATTCTGTTTAAACTTGACAGTGATTCTGATACAAACTTGAAAACTCTACAAGATTTTGTTTACTTATGCCTATTTAGACATTAAATTAGACATTAGCCAAAACAATACTAAATAGTCTTCAGCTATGATGACTGACTGAACAGATATTTACTGTAAGTCATGGTTTGCTTTACTGCCTTACCTTTAAGGTATGTTTGTTCATGAATGTCTGTGATACTCAGTAATTCTGCATTTTGCTGCTGACAGCTCTGCCTGGCTTGGTGCCATGTGAGAGCTGATTCAGAGTTTATTTGGTAATGGACATTTGTTGATGGATCTGTATCCCAGGTCGTGTCTATATCTGCAGAGAAAATAATTATTTGGGGGGGTTATAGTAACTCACTCACAGAAAAATTAGTTTCAGGTTCTTCTTGCATAGTATTCTCATTAAATGTTACATGTGCTGTTCTTTCAAGAGCACCAAAAATGTTACAGGTAGGATGGCAAGGATATAGTTAAGGCATATAACAGGAAGAGCTGGTAAATATTGTTTCCTGCTCCATGAGTATACATAATTCAGGAATTATTACAATCAAATGGGTTGCATAGAAAAATATATTGCATAGAGTGCTGTGGAAGAAATCCTAGACGGAATCTATAAAAATATGTACTCTTTCTGAGCAGCAGTTTCCACTGAGATCTCTGAGAATCAGCTCTAGACCTGAATTTAGCATCAAAACTGTTCTTAGATAAATGCTCTCCTTGAAAACAGCCCCTGGATGTGCCTATCACACAGCTTCAGAGCTTGAGCACTGCAATGGTGCTGAGCAGCAGTTGTGCTCCTCTTCAGATAAATTTTATTACTTTGGTCTATTGAAGACCTATATGTGCTCAATCAAGCACAATAAAAATCAAATCCCATATTTGATTATATGCAAACATCAGTATGAAATTGAATTCAAAAAAAGGACTGAGAACTGGGACTGGCTTTCAAAAGCTTTGGAGATTACTTGGTGACCCTATGTCACATGCCTTTAGGGCTCAGTGTCCTTGGTATATTTGTAGGGACCTGGTAATCATATTTTAATATGGTTTTCAACCACATCAAAGCACATCTTGAATCAAGTAGGGTAAAGGGATGTCTTAGTAAAAGACATAGTGCTGAACAGGAGGGAGGAGGAATACAGGGGAAATCTGAGAAGTGCCAGGAAGAGTCTTCAACACACTGACTGCAGAGCTCCTCTGCCATAAAAGAGATGGAGGGGGAAAGTGACCACACAGCTGGAAGACAGTTTTCAGAAACTGATTAAAGTTTTAGAGAAATGTCAAGGTTAGGAGGCCGTTGTCAGGAGGGGTGGAAATACACCTTCCTAGGCAATATGAATAGGGCTCAATAGTATGGATAAAAGAACACATTCTACTTAAGCAAAACAAATATTCACATGACAGTCATACAGACTGGAGTGTTAACTTCATCATTAATCTTCCTACAGTAGTAATTTTTATGCCCACATCCATTGCAACAGGTGTCCTCAGAGAAGAGTCATGTAACAGTGACAGCACAAATTCTACCCAGGAAAGAATGAGGAGCTCAAAATTATTGTGCTGCTCAGCCATACCCCTAGAAGCAGTGGGAGCTGCACGCTGGTTCACTCTTCAATAACATTTTTCTCCACGTCTCTATGCAACACGGTATCTCCTTGCGTGGAAAACTGCAGGATCCTGCCATACCTCATAGACTAAAATCTTGTAAAATAGGGATTTTATAAAGATAGTCATAGTCTGCTAGTGTTGGTTTGACACCACCACACTGAAGGGAACATCAAGAGGTAACTCACTTTTTGAAGGGCAAAATCCATACCGCTGGTCTGTGTCGTAGTCGGCAGTGGTTGCACACCAGAGCCACCCCTCTGAGCGGCCCACGTCCGTGCACTCACTGTACCACTGCTTCTTGTACATGAAAGGAAACACACAGGGTGCCCCAAAAGAATTTCCCAGCAGTGTAAAAGTCTCTGAGAAGGAAAAAGTTATTGAGGATGGAAAATAATTAATTAATGTACATTGCAAAAAATGTGAAGCCTATGCTGACGGCTGAATTGCATTTCGAAGTGCTCTCCATATTACCTTTCCAATAAGTACAGTGAGATTAATTTCAACACTTTTTCAAACTTAGGTTGTTGTTTTAGAAAAGTGCTATTCTGAAGAAAAGTGATATTTCATAGGTGAGGGCACTAGATTTCTGTTCTGACCAAGATGCTCTTACAAACTAAACAGGGCTCCAGAGCTCTATCCAAAGATACTACTAATTTAAACAATTGTAAGAATTATATAAAATGTGCAAGAGGAAGAACTAATATTTGGAAATCTTGTCTCCTGGCAAAAGTAAACATAAGGTTAGACAATCTGTCTCAGTTTTTTATTCTAGTAACCATTTCTGTATCTCACATCCAGTGGAGCAGGTCCCATATGCAAGGCTGAGAGATGAGCACTGTAAATATCCTTTGAGGTGGGAATGTGGGAAAGACATTCAGAACAGTAAGACTTCAGCTAATCACAAATTGTAATTGCATGGGTAATTATAATTACGCCATGAGCCTCCTCATCTGCTCAGTCACAAAAGCCTCAGTTTATCTACATATACAGCTACTTCCAGCCCTTTCTCAGTTTACAGATATCATGCTTCTTGCTTCAGGATGCAATTTCATCTCCACGTTGCTGTATAAGAAATTTACCAGTGTTTATACTCTCTGTTAACAATGTAGTGACACAGCATGGTGAGCAATGTGACTTTAGAGAATAATTATATATAGTATAAAAGTACATGTATATGTACATACTCATCTATAATATATATGTGGAGAATATATAGATAATATATTTCATAATACTTGTAATACTAATATACTATGACACATACTAAAATATTGTGTATAGTATATAATATAAATATATAAATATATAGTATCTATATAATATATACTTGACCATAAATATGACAATAAATTCAAGGATAACTCCCTCAGCCCCATGGTTATCTAAAACATTGATGGTCACCCAAGGAATCAGAATGGCTAAGTCTAAAGATCCAAAACATTTTAATACTGACAAATAAATCTGCAAAGGGTGAAAGAATTAACTTTTTGTACCTTCATATCCCTGGGAACATAAAACATTCATGCCCCCATAGATATTCCACATATTCTTTGCACTCATGCCCTTCTTTAAAAAAACATTATCATGTTCTTCATTGCCAGGACTGAGAAACAAATCTTCTCCTTGGATTGCAAGGAGGCTTTCATTTCTGCATTCCCACCACTGGAGCTCACTGGTTTGATTACAGGGATAGAGGGTGATCACAGCATGATCCTCCTTTGCTGGCACCCCAAGGCAAAGCTTCAGTCTCACACTCATAAGCTGATGATCAGTGATCCACCTGAATTTTTGTGATTCATTGTCTTGATGGCAAGTGGCAGTTCTGACTGACTGCACAACGTTTGCCTGAAGACAAAGCTTGCTGACCCTACTGTATATTGAAAATGTTTCAATGTCTGTAAAACAAAACAATACAAAGCAAAAGGTTAATACAAAATATATATACATACATAGTGGATATGTTATAAGATCCTGCTTCCCATTCACATGGACAGTGAGTTGTTGCATTTATACCAGATAAGAACATGGTGTTATTGGAGTCCACTGCAACAACAATTTTTAATTTTTTTGCTGTTAGATCCTGCCCTTGCCCCTTGCTTTCCATTAAGAGGTTCCTGTTTCTATCCCCCAAGCTAAAAACGTACTTGTAGGCACGGCCACACCACTGTAGACCACCTAGAAAGGCCAGAGGACATGGAAGCACTTTCACAGACACCTTTACAAGAGGCAAGTGGGAGACACTTACCTGCCAGCTGCAAAGCACCACGAATGAGAGAAAGAACTATCAGCAACCTGGACACCATCACTGCTGATGCTGCTTTCCTTTCTTCTCTTCACCAAAACCTGAGCTGCTGAGGTCAGAGTTGAGGGCATTAAAGTCCTGCTGAAGACAGGACAGTGAGCAGTCCTCCTCAGCTTCAGATGCTGGATGGTTGAATAGAAACCTCTGAGTGCTAAATAAGGAAATATTCTGTCACATGCCACATCTAAAAAAAAAAAAAGAGGAGTGCACAGCACAAATTTTGCCTACAAATAAGAATGGCTTCTCACTGTAGGCAAATCATGCTGCAGGTGGTACACAGAAGGTTATGTCTCAATAGTCTCCTGCTGTGTCTCCTCAAGAAACACCTGAAGAACCCATGAGATCAAGCCAGCAGTGAAATACCAAAGACAGAAATTCAGCCTCAGCTTTTAAATGTTACACCTTAATTACAGGGTGAAAAAATACTACCAGGAAAAAGTCAGTCTCAAATTGTCATGTGTGAGATGAGACGGGATTCAATTTCATAGGATTTAGGTGAAATTCACTCCACAAGATATTATAAAAAAATTTCCCTCCTAAATGAGATTACCATTATCCTGATGACCTTTATTTCTGAATAAATGCAATTGGGAGACCAGCATCCAAGCCTACCTGAAAAATGTTTCAAAAACAATCCCCTTTTTTCCTGTGAAGTAGGTGAATCTTATGTGACAGTCACCCTAAGAGCCAGCCAGAGTTTCAGGAAATGCCACATATCTCTTATTACTCAGATCACAAAGCAAGTACACAAGATTATGTTTTCCACTAGGCACTGTCCCTACAGTTGCATAGGAGCCTGGCTTTATCAAGGTAGAATTTTACCATTAAAATATTTATTTTGTTAAGAAAAAATTATAAATGGAAAAAAACAATCTCTGGTGTGGAAATATAGCTTTAAGTGTAGCAACATATTTGTTTAGCACCTCTAGCAAAAATTTGATAGCAAAAAAAATTGGCATCATCTTCTGTTTCTTGCTAAAATAATTGCATTTCCTAGGCACAAGATGTGTTCCTACTTGATTGGTCAGCAGAAAGACAATGCAAGAAAGATAGTTCCCCAAGAAAGTCTACAGGATTAAAACAAAAAGGAGAAATCAAATTGTGAAATAACAAATTACAAGGAAATGCTAGGTACAGATGTTAGGAAGTTACGAGTAAGGTTAAATGAATTTCCTTTTTCAGATGATGAGAAAATATATTATCAACAACAATAAAGTCAACATCTTTTTCTGGAAATTTCTAGATTTTTTTGTTGTTGTTTTTTTAAAACAAGTCATTTAATCAGCTGCTAAAGACCTTGACTAGAAAGAGTAAAACTTTTGCTTGGCCTGAACTGATTTAGTCTAGTCTCTTGTTATTTAAAATTCAATTGCTAGATGTACATCCTAGACACTAATCTTATAAAGAGATTACCAATAGCATAAAACTGACTTGCTAGGGATTCTCTGGAAATCCTACTGAGTTTATTGTACTACTATTCACTCAAAGATTAAGAGAAAAAAAGCAGCACAATATCAACAGCAGCCTATCCCCCAGCCTGTCTGATGACTCTAAACACATAGCAGGTGGGAGGTAACATCACAGGATTGCTTTGCAGGTGAGAAGTTGCTGATTACTGATACCAGGTATTCACAGACAGGGACATAAAAAGGCCTGTAAAGTGTTCTGTGATTCTTGAAGAGCAAAGATCCTTTAGGATGTGCTCTGCTGAGACAGCAATGCCCCCTGGGGTAAGCCCTCCCCATGCACTCAGCCTCAGCAGCAGGGTGATGTTCTCAGATGTGCATTTATACAGCTGACACAGGAAGCCACTGGGTCAACATCAGCCCCTCACTTCTTGAAGTGCTCAGTATCAGCCCAGCCTCACTTGATAAAAGATTTGTGACAGCTGAGGCTAAAATGTGTCCAGCCTAAACATACTCCAGATTAACACCTCAGGTCATTATGCTGCCACTTTATTATTCCACCCATAAAAGCACATGTGGTCTTCTGTATTTAATGTTCCTCTCATTTCTTCTGTACAAACCAAAAAAACTCTTTACTGTATGTGCCTTTTAGGAATCTGTTTTGGTTTTGTTACAAAAAAAGGTTTCAGTAGAGGGAGAAGTGTTTTCAAGTGCAGATAATATTAAACCTGCTGATTTCCTCCTTTAAAGTGGTATCATACTCAGCAGTACTGAATTCCATGACTTTTGAGGACATGGGGGAAGAACTTAGACCACAGGAGGGAAGCCTAGAGCAGGACGTGATAACAGTCTGTAAAAGATATAAAATATTGCTGCATGAGGGAAGGTCATAAATAATCTCACATACCTATTTAAGATTAGACAAGAAATACAGGAAAAGAAAAGATTAGGAAGGAAAATTAGCTTCTTGGTGAAAAAAAAACAAAACAACTTTTAAATAGTTGAATTAAGTACTTGCAGAGATCAAAAATTATTTAATGAGACAATTTAAAAAAAAAAAACAACAAACCAAACAAAAAAAGGAAAGTAATTTTTAGAAAGCAATCAGTCTCATTTTTCTTTTATCACCAAGAGTAGTCTTCAGGGTTTCCCAGCTTTCCTTTCTATCTCTAGAATTACAATCTATTTTCAGGCTTCAGGTCAACATTCATGAGAAGAATTGTAATTGTGGCATTGATTTTCAGTCTTAAGCTGATGGAGCTTCTGACTTCTCTGTGAATGGAGTTCAACATAAGTGAGTCTTGTGCAATTCAGGATGCTGGGGAAGAGCACAGCAGTGTATGAGTGACTGCCACAGAGAAGGGTTCACAGGTGGCCTCTCAGCTGCCTTGCCAGCCCCATGAGGCATTAATGTTACTGTAGTTAGAAGGGGGAAAAAAAGAGTCTCTAGGTCTTCAATCCAATCATATAACCAATCATATAACCACAGAAGAGGTTATTTAGAAAGGAAGGAAAATTGGTGAAAAAGTACTCCCTTTGCAATATAAGCTAGGGAAAAGTGAAGGGTGAAGGAGAGGAGATTTGAGGCTGAGCTTCACCAACAGCCTGAGTCAGTTCTCCCAAGGCCTGTGACAGCCCCTCTCTGTCCTTTGTGCAGGTCCATAGTCACCCTGGAGCTGGCACTGTGCCTGCCTGCTGCTAGACAGAGCCATTTCAGCATGCTAAGACAGCAGAGATGCATTCAGCCTTTTCCTTGATGTGCTGAACCAGCTCATGGCAAGGTTAAATTTGGGTAGGGGCTCAAAAAATTCTTTGTTGACATTTTTGAGGTGTTACATTGAGAACAGCACGCTGAGCTGAGAGAGTAAACTGTGTAGCCAAGGTCATCACCATCCTGATAGATGTCTGAGTGAGCATCAGCAGCTCAGGAGGTCACAGGCTCCTCATGTGGGTTAAGGAAGGCTTCACACCCAGGAGATTGCACCCAAGGACGTGTGTCACAGCTGCAGATGTTGCCTACCCCTGCCTGGTGACCCAAGAGCATTTGGACCTCAATATTTTGGCTGAGGTACAGCAAACCAATGTGTGTTCCATGACTGCTAATTTAGAGATAAACTCATCAACCTTTTGTACCACCCTTTAACTGCTTCTCGTTAAATGAGCCTCAGCAATAATTGGAAATAATCAACATGCATCTTTGGACTATTGTTTAAGTAAGGAATTGTGTAAGGAAAAAATAATTAATCTAGCCATACTTCCTGGATAACGGTATATAGTTATAAAAATAACTGGAAAAATTTCTGTTCTTTATATTATCTCTATGATGAGTCATTGTTTTCTTCCTTTGCTTTATCACTGTTTCCTTCCTTAAAAAATATATATATACCAATTTCCAGAAAGAAACACTTCAAAATATTTTCCATGGGTTAATATTTCAAGGAGTACCTGGATGATGCTACTAGTCATGTGGATTGGTGTTAGGTGGTCCTGCACAGAGCAGGGTGTTGAATTTTATGATCATTACATGTCCCATCAAACTTGAGGTATTCTATGGTTCTACAATAATTTTCTGCACCTTTTAATAATTTTCCGTATGTTAATTCTCCACTGTACCAAAAGGCATCATTTGACTTCAATATTTAAGAGTAGTGTATAGAAGCTGGAAGATTGGCCAACAATATATTTAATAGTTTTCTTCACTCACAACTTGTGGATTGGTGAGATCCAGAATATCATTTTAAGTATGGGTAACAAGGGTACATGAAAAATATCACATCTGAAAAATGTCATAATGCCAGGTCCCCAGTACAGATTTCTGGCCTGACATACCTGCCTTTCCCTGTGGGGTAGGAGGTATCCAGTAACTGGTTTTTTTTATCAACTGCCAAAGAAGCCACTGTAGTTCTCCCCCACCCCACCTTCCAGCTACAATTTTAATAAACCTTTTTCTTTTTTAAGAAAGAGGAAGGAAATTTCATGATTAACAGTGTAGAAGGAGATAAAGCAGACATTCACATGGACTGCTACCAAAGAAATCTCTTAAATACAAAGCTATAAAAAGATGCAGGGCTCAGTTTCTTTTTTTTTTCCTTTTTGTTTTTTCTTTCTTTCTTTTTTTTTTCTTTTTCTTTTTCTGGGAAGTAACACACAGTAGTTCAAATAAAAAGTAAAAGGAGCTCTGTGAACAGCTCTAAGGGCTGGATTTAATAGTTTCCAGATTTCTTTGCTATGAAAGGCATCTAAATTCATCACAGCTCTTCCAGGCATAGTCTGAGCTTTGTAATATGCACTTTGCTCCTCTTTCATTTCTTTTGGGGTGTCGAATTTGTAACTATAGGAGCAGAAAGTGCTCAGTCATCAGTTCAGTTTCCCTGCTTCTCAGGACTGCCTAATCATGCATTACTTAGCTTCAACATGATCTGTTCACAATACTTTTGTCAAACCAGTAGTGCAGAATTGTCTGCTTTGGAAAGAAAAGCATCCATTCCTTTCCTAATGTAATCTATATTTAAGCAGAGAGTCATCTAAGCCCCACTAATAAGCCTGAGAAGAGCTACAAGTGTGATGGTCATGGTTGGGATTTATAATTCAGAACCTGTTTGTAGGACAAGATTTGTTTGTCTGGTTCTGACATTTTAAACCTGCAGGGAGCTGAAGCCAGGGTTCCAGCTCCTCTTTAGCCCAGCCACCAGCCAGGGCCATGCAGTTGGCCCAGCTTCCCTCTTGCCTCTTCTCTTTCTGTTTCACCCACTCCTTGCTGCATGGACAAAAAAAGAGAAGCATCCTCACCCAAGGTAAGCCAGACACCACATTTAGGAAACTTTGAAGGGTTTAGATTCAAGTCCTTTTGTCTGCTACTGGTATTCTACACACCATGACTGTTATAAACAAGACAGTAACCTGAAGCCACTGCTACCACCATGTAACTATCTTAAAAAAAAGACTACAGCAGATTAGAGCACAAAGTGCTGAAGGAATCTAATGCTTCTTGTTGAGCCCTGCCTTCCCAGGGAAGAGATAAATTTCTAGCAGAAATGCACCAAGCAGTTTTCTGGGGATATATATCCAAAGCCAAATGTAGAGAGGGGGAGAAGCACCCAATACAGTGCTTAGCTCTCTGATAAAAACAAGTCTGAAAAAACTTGAGAAAATTGATAAAATGTGCTCAACATGGGTATCTCAGACAGGAAGAATGGATTCGTCCCACTGGTGTCAATAGCCTAGGGAATCATCTAATGGAGAAAAAAAATTATCAGATGCTCCTTTGCATTATAAACTAAAACCTAGCAATTTCTTCTCAAAAGCAGAGATAGAATTTAGAAATTTAGAATTTAAACTTGCAAAGCTGAATCTTGTCATTCCTGTCTCTGCAACTAATAAAGGTTAAGAGGATGGAGAAGGAAGTGAAAAATAATTGAGAATGTAGTAACAGGCTATATGTAGAAATATCTACTTGACAAACAGCTGTAAAAGGAACTGGTCATACTCAGATTTCCATGGACAAAATCAGAATCTCTATGTTGAGCAAGAAAATTTTGCACTACTCTGCAAATGACAATGTCATGCTTTTTCAGATAATACTTAAATCCAAGCACACAATCGAAGCAGTCACATCATCCATCAAAGTACTCTTTGTGGATGCTCTTCATACCACCTCCTGTACAGAGTGCTGTTAGCTTAGCTAAATTTCCATATTTATGAAGCCAATTTGCATTTGGAATGAGTTTGGCCTCCTGCCCACATTTTTAGTAATCTCAGTCTTTTTCTTGGCAGCATCACAGTCTATCAAACCTACGTCTATTCTGGAAAGGTTCAGTGCAGAATACATTTTCCTTGTTATTTCACACATGGCAGTTTCACTGTATTCATGAGCTTAATTCTTCATACCAAAACATATGCATGCACTGTTTAAAGTGCACTCTTCATTGCAGTAACATTTTGTCAGATGCTTTGTTATGAGGCATTTAAGCAACAGAAGATGAGCATATAATTGCAAGATGATTTCCTGTAGCATGAACATCAATTAGTTCTGCACAACTTCTGTCCAGCTTTGCATAAGACAATGGTATGGATTAAAGATCAAAACCCAGTGTGATGTTTGGGCTGCAGGACACCCCCATAAATTATTTTCATCTACTATACAGAGCTTTTTTGTAAAAAGATGATCTTGATTATTCTTAACACTTTGAGACTGGCTGAAGTATTTGGAGATATTCACAATTCTCAGTAAACACTGAGGAAAAATACAGTATGAGTATATCAGAAATCAACACACAGTATGAGGAAAAAAGGGGAACCAAAGAACTGTAAGCCTGACAGACTGATTTGAATTCATGGAGAGGTAGTAGGAAAAAAGGTGCTATGAGAGTATAACTAGATAGTAAGGAATGATAATCAGTCCCTAAGGAAAAGCAGTAATGAAGTGGGTTTGTTGAACTGAAAAGTGCACTATCAAGGGTTTTATGGAAAGATTTGGTGTTTTTCTGTATTCTTGGCAAATGAACACATATTCTTCAGGAAAAGGCATTTTTGCAGAGTTGTTTGGTCTGTAATTGGGTGTAGGGATGTATCCTTCACTCATGCCAGCAAACACTCCCCCAAAGGGATCTCTAGGTCCAGTTTGGCATGTCCAGTGTTCCAGGGACCATTCCCACGACGCAGGTAGAATGCAGCCACTGCTGCCTGTTCTGGAGCAACCAAGAGCTTATTACTAGCATAGGTGTGGACTGCTGGAGCTCAAGTATCCGGAGGAGCTGGCAACATTGCAAAGCTCACCAACATTATCAGTATAGAAGCTTTGAGCAGTTGCCCAGGGGAAGGGTGAAATCATCGTGACTCTTGGAAACCTCATGAGAGGTTGTATCTATCAGCAGCTGCTTAGTTTTAGCTGACACTGCCTTTAGGCAGGACTTTTCAGTTGCCTTTCTATTATGTATATGGTAAAATGTTTCAGTTCACAGGTTATATAAAATTCTAAGATCTTTAACTTTTAAATTATGTCAAGTTTTCTATTGCTCACTTTAGAATTAGTGGCATCCAGAACAAAAGAGAGTATGGTTATTTAAACATGATTGCAATTCCTCCTAGATTCAAAATTAGATATTTAGAAGACTGACAAATCCAAAGTCACACACAGTTTCGAGATACAGCTAGTGGGACATGGAAATGGAAATGTCATGGAAATGACACAGCTCAGTATGAGAACACAATGTGTCTGTGTACTGAACCTTTATATACTGATTGTTTTTTTAAGAATCTGAAGTAAGATGCAATTCTATCAGCTAAGAATGTCCAGCATCAATTGTAGGGGTTTAAGATAATAACAAGATGCAGAGGACTGAGAATTTGAATGCAGTCCTGGGAGGGAATCTGATACGGGGAGGCAAGTCAACAAGATAAACCAGAAGATAAGATGAGGAGTACATACCCACAGCCAGCCAGAAATATGAAAAGGAATAAAATATTGCTTTCAACTCCTGCCTCCGTACTTTCTTTTTTTTCAATTGATCTCTTTGGTCTGCTTGATTGTTGTTCTTTTATTATTATTATTATTACTGATGACACTACAATGAATTTTTTGCAGACATGGGAGCCTTCACATTTGATTTGGACCCTGATTTGGAATACATGCTGCTATTTTTACAACCTACTGGAGGCATTCATCTAATCAAAGATGGATGATCAATTGAAGAATGAGCATCAATTGAAGCTGAAAATATGGGACATAACACAGCTTTCCAAATGTGTTATTGCAATTATCATGGCTGCAGAAAGAGACCCAAGGTGAGTATCTGATACAGAACATTGTCTAAAGAAAATTCCAGTGGACTATAATGAGTAAAGATATGTACATTTTTAAATTAGTATTCTTTTATAAACAAGCCTCTCGGTTGTAAAAAAAAAAAAAAAAAAAAAAAAAAAGCCTTTATTAAGCTATTGGTAGAAACTGTGGATTTGACAGTAGTTCCCAAAGAGTTAACCCTGAATTTGTGGCACTCTGCTGATGAGCCCTGCACTCACCCATATTCAGGAGTGTCTGGCTGCTATGCCAGGCACAGCCTCACTGCCAAGCTGTTATGAGCAAAATGCCATTCAGCAGACTGGGGAATCAAGCCTTGCACATCTGCAGTCTTGATAAGGACTCCACTCAGTGGTAAATATAAGATGCTGCAGCTCTTAAGGGTGGCAGTGGGGAAGCCTCTTGTGGTCCATGTGCCAGAACCATCCATCTGAGCTGGTCTGGCATCTCCTTGCTCCTGTCTGCAAGCCAAAGCATCGTGTCCAGCCTGATTTGCTTTAAACAGTGAGAAAGGTGCCTGAGGGCCATGTGAGCCGTGCCTCACACCTAGCCCTGCCCCTGGCCCTTTTCCAGCAATTGCAGGACTTTTCCAAAGGCATTACCAGTGGTACAAGATTGTTTTATTTACAGACAAGCTTACAAAATAGTCAAGCTTTTCAAGATATGTTTTCAGCTTTTCTGCCATTCTTTTATTTTTTTTTTTTATCAGTTACTGCATTTATTGCTCACACTGGCATGGATGAAGCTCTTTCATTTCAGGTATTTATGCATATAAAAATATATGAGGACTATTTTCACCAATATTCAGAAGAGATTCGGTTCTTCACTTTCTGGGTACTTACATTTCCTGATGAAACCCAAACACAGAGGGACAGCACAAAATACCCATAAACTAAAATGTAAAATGAATTTCATAAAGAATATGCAGTAACTAAAATTAAATGGAAAACTGAAGATTCTTGAGCAAGGAAAAGCTGACCAGAAGAGTTCCCTTTAATGAAAGCAGTAGCAAAGAATAATATTTCAGAATCATAGAAAGTTAGGGGTTGGAAGGGACCTCTAAAGATCATCAAGTCCAGAGCAGGGTCACCTCCAGGAGGTCTCACAGGAACACATCTAAGTGGGTTTTGAGTGTCTCCAGGGAAGGAGACTCCCTTGGCAGCCTGTGCCAGTGCTCTGTCACCCCCACAGTGAAAAAATTCTTCCTAATATTTATACAGAACTGGCCATGCTCCAGTTTATAACCATTTGCCCTTAAACTTTTTTGAGCCATGAGAGTTTATTTCACTTCACATAAGCAGTGGCTTAAAATAAAGAAGGAGCACAGATGGTTTTGCTGCCTGACAGCCCAGGCTGTGATGTCCACAGCCACTCCTGTGCAAACCCCTAAACAAAAAGAGACCCATCTGATACTATATGTCTCCTTGTCAGAAAGGATTTTTGGGTTCACAGAGAGAATATCCCCCACCTCTAGAAATTCTGCCTTGTCTTCAATTTCTTTCAGGTACTTCCCTCCAAAAAAGCACATTTTCCATCCTAGAAAGGAGGGAGATCCTTCCTCCAGGCAAGATGCTCTCGGATGTTCGTGAAAAATATTCAATAAACCCAAGAAGGGTAATTTTCATAGTGATTCAGTGTCCCCAATGCCATGTACAGACTGGTGTCACAAATGCAAAATCCTGTATACCACTGCTGACTACAGAACCACTGGATGGGCCTTGTGGAAGTCATTTCATTGAAACCCTTGCCCCAGGCAGGGACTCAGAGCTACATACTGTTTCAAAGGTTTCTCAGGACCTTTTTTCCATCTTCTTTTCGAATATTTCCACAACCAGGAATGGTATGTTCATAGAAAATTTTATCTATGTTGACACACTAAGTGTGCAAACAGGCAGAAACTGTTTGTAAAATTCACTCTGTATGACACTTTAATTATTTGTGCTAATAAGGAAAAAAATACCATATGAGTAATTTGAATGAGATATGATAAAATACTAAACTCTTAGAACTGAAATTATTCCAGTATTCAGTTTAACTTCAGTTACATTATAAAAGTGCACAAGATACAACTGAAAATAGCTAAAGGAAGACAATTCATAGAATGTGATTGTCTCTTGTGATTCTTCAGCTGAATACAAATAGCTTTCACACAAAATCTGAGGATTTACTTCCTTTTAATCTTATTTTAGCTTCCTCATTTATTTAAAGTCCCTTCCCTATTTTGTGTCACTATGCTGTTTTATATTGTTCAATTTCACATCTTCAGTAATTGTAATGTAGTCATGTTTTAGCAGCATAATCAATTTTCTTTCATTTTTAATCTAAGAATGTACAGCTTCCCTGCTGTGCTCTAAATGAAGCTGCTTTGACACATAATCAGTTGAGAAGTGAAATGATCTCTTCTTTCCCACACATTTGTTATCTTCGTAATGTGTGGAGATTGCATATTTCTGCTTTCCCATTTCCTGTTAAAAAGCTGTTGTAAACCAACTTTGAGTGGATCCTACACTTTGTTTTGAAGTGCACCATTAACTCAGAGTACACAGCAAATTGTATCTTTAGCAGAAACTTACTTTTAGATAGCAGCCTTACAGCCATCACCATCCCATGTGGTAGCTCTAAAATAAAATCACTGTCACCTGAAGAAAAGACTGCTGTTCCCACTGCCCAATAAAACCCCAATTTTCTTGCAACATGACATGTGGGAGAAATCTTTGAGCAGATGGGAATGTGTAACCAAACCTCATTACTATTCTACCTGTCTCTTGATAGCTGATTCACCACCCACACTCCCCCCCAGTGATCACAGGTCTTGTACACCCAATATACCTTTTCACTGCCCTGTTTTTCTTGTGTGCCTGTTCCTTGGTCCTCCAGCAAATAGACTCCAAGCTGATCAGATCCAGCACCATTTCCTAAAAATGAGCATGTTCCAGGACACCAAAGAGTTCTGTAATCTCTAATACATTTTTTAGAAAAAAATATCTCCCCTTTCCATAACATCTTTGCAGAGAAAGTGCTTCTCTGTAAGCTTTCTCTCAGTGGCTTCTTGTGTTGCGAAACAGCCCATACAGTTCCCCTGTAGCTCTTCAGGAGCAACATCTTTCTTTCCATTACCCCAGAGGCCTCCCCACAAGTTCACTTTCTGTTCCTCTTAGGAAAACCCTGGTTTCCTTCCTACCCTCTACACTCCAGCACAATTCTCCAGTGCATCGCACACCCCTCCCCCCCTCTGGCTCTCCCCCCTGTGCACAATAACCACTCTCAAGGAAAAAAAAACCAAACAAAAACACCTCCTCATCTTCCTAGACAGCTTTGCCCCTGCTCAGGAGCCAGGGACAGGCAGAGGCAGCCTGCCTTCTCCCTGATCCCCAGCTGCAACCTACCCAAAGATCACCGAGTTCCCTGGCAAATCAGGGACAAACATACAGATTCTTTACCCCTTCCCCCCCCCCCCTCCCCATCCACACACATGCCCTTTGCTCTTGTCTGAACTGCACAGCTGGGCTCCTGGGGCAACACTTCCCTTCAGCTTTTTTCTTCTCTTGGATCTCTCCTACACAAATCATGCTCACTCCTCCTGACCAGGAGTCCTATCCACACACATCCTATCCCTGAACCCCCTGCACTTCTCCCAGCAGTGTCTGCATTTGCCAGACCTCAGCTTTGCTGAGGCAGTGTTGACTAACCCAGCCTTATCTGGCTCTCCCAGGGATGGTCAGCACTACTGGTCCAGTTCAAACTCTTTCTTTTCTACTTTGGCCTTTCCCTTCAATCTCCTTTTATTTGGGCATTGCTTTTTTGCCTCAAAAAAATTTTGGGCTCTCCTTTTACTTCACAGGCTTGCTGCAATATTGTAATTCTGTACCATCTTCTTTCTAACTCCAGTCTGTGTTTCTCACTGCACAATCCCTGTTCCTCCAGTGACTGAGTATTATTTCTCCCAATCTCTGGAATATCTGTCACACAACTTCAAGTCCAACATGACTATTCTCAAGTGTGAAGGAGAACTATGTCAATTATTTCTAAAAGTAGATAGATTAATTTCATCTCACCATCTAAATCAAGATTCGGAATTAAAAGGCAGTATTATTTCATGGTGTGCATTCTTTTGAAATGAAAGCAAATATTTCCTCAGGGGAACCAGAACCACTAACCATATACTTAAAATGCTGTAGATATCAATATTTAACAGATAGTAAATTAAAAGTTGTGCCCTGTGGGATGCCATAGAAGGGGGAAAGCTATATATGTCAGAAAAAGAAACAGCTGAGAAGAGACAAATTGAACCCTAGTTGTTCCTGTGTCTGGATGAAGTTACATCAGGGTAACTTTATACTTATGGCACAGTTCAAACCTTTCCTATTGATCCTGGAAAACCTGGCTTTTGCCCATTGGAATCTGGCCTGAAGGCATTAGTTGATTTCACCACTATCTATCTATTCTGTTTGTATTTATAGATCTCTCTTGCACTTTGTTCAAAATTACTCTTCACTTCCCTTTTCAGTCTCTTAGTTTCAGAAACAGAAATAAGAAAATTAAATGCTTCCAGTTCATAAAATATATTTATATTCCTGCTCTAGCAAAGGAACTGAAGCTAATGCTTTTTTTCTGTTCCAGGTTACTGGTACAGCTATTGCCAAGTAATTTCTCTGTAACTTGGTATCCTTTTGGAGGAGGAGGATGTTCCATTCTTTGTATATCTGTCTGGCATGGCTGTGTCACCATTTAATGATACAGAAACCTACAATGGTGAATTCTTCCACAGCTTTTCCTTCCCTAAAGGCAGCTGCTACTTCTTACACTGTACTAAGTTCAAGCTGAGAATGAATTACTTTTTTCAGCCATGTATAGTTACAGGTTAGGGACACAATTATAATAGCAAGAAAAGGTGGCACATTGTCTACAAAAGTCTATTAGCTATGGTTTGGTGTCAAATACAGTGGCAACCACAGCTTTGCCTCAGAAACCTAACTGCAGGAGAGGACTTTGAAATCAAAAACTTGAGAGGAAACAAAAACTTGAGAAGAAAAAGCGTTGTACCAGGTTGTGCAAACCAAAAGTTCTTATAAATTTCCCTTCCACTGATAGAGGATCAAGTTGAGGCAAAATGTAGTTCATAACAAGTATTTCTTGGAACAAGTCTGTTGGTGGTTGTTTTGTTGTGCTTTTCTTTGCTTTGCTTTTCCCATTAGGCTCCTATTCCTAGTAGAATCAAGCTGTTAAGATAAAGAGCAAACAACTGTTCACACAATCTATTCACTTCTTCACCCACAGAGCTCGCTCAGACACAGTCACTCACAGCTCCCTGGTTAGAGCAATATTTGGAAACCAATCCCATCTGCATACTCTGTTGCAAAGAGACATCCTGGCACTCCAGGGGCTTCTCAGAAGTCTGGAAAGTCCCTCAGAGGGCTGTACTCTTCATTATCAGATAGCACCCACCGCTTTCTTTGATGCAGTCTAAGTTATACAACCCTCTGCTGAAGGTTGTGTGCACTAGCAATCTTGTACAGAACAAAACAAATCTTGTTTCCGTTCAGGACAATTAATCTATAAAGGTTATCAAAGAAGCTTTTACAAACTAAATGCTCATTAGGCACCTTTCCTGTCTTTGGTCTAAAGTTTGGGTTTTTTTAATGGCTTCTCTGTCTAAAGCTATAGATCCAATAGAACAAATTCAGACAAACTCAGACAGAAGGATCCTTTGTCATAGAATCATAGAATTGTTTGGGTTGGAAATGACCTTCAAAGGTCATCTAGCCCAACCCCTCTGCAGTAAGCAGGGACATCCTCAACTAGATCAGGTTGCTCAGATCCCCATCCAAGCTACTGGTTGTTGTCCTATTGCAACAGGCCCTGCTAAAACATTTGTCCCCATCTTTCTTACAAGCTCCCTTTTAGCACTGGAAGGACACAGGAAGGTCACTCAGGAAACTTCTCTCCTCCATGGTGTTAAAACAGTGGTTTAATCTTTTTGATCTGTTCAGTATTGTCAAAATCTCTACTGAAATACATTACCCACCAGTGCATTGCACTGTCAGAGGGACCCATGTACCATAAAGCAAGGTCTAGAAGAGAAGAGCAGAAAGGATTAGAGAGCTAGAAGAGGTAGCCAGCAAAGTAAAAAGGGAAGGGATGGTGTTCACTGTCTGAAAATATGGAGAGAAGATGTGACAATGGCTATCAAAGATACAAGAATCTGTTTCAGAAACATCCAGAGCAGCACAGCACATAAACAAGCTTAAATTGCACCACCTTTATTGGACACTTAGTAGGGTAAACCTCCAAGTGTTGGGGACAAAGAAGCAATGAGACACCCTGCTTCATAGGATGGTAAAGACAAATTACTATTGGCATTTAAGAACATACTAGATTAGGAAAAATGGATACTTATTTTTGTAAAGAAATTTTAAGAATCCCATCCCTCCTTCCTTTTATTTATCATAAATTTTTAAGAAGAAATACAAACTTTTTCCTAGAACAAGGCTTTTAATGCACTTTAGTGAACCAAAGTAGAATAAAAACTCATTTACAAGCATGTAATACACACTCAAAAATTTTAATTTAAACACAAAATCTTTTGAAAGATTAAAATATAAAAAATATCAAATTAAATAAGGGCCTTCTCTACACTTGAGTTTCAAATCATTTCTTTGTTTACATTTGGCATAAAAAGTACTGGAAAAGTTAAAATAACCAAACCTATATGAGAATTTACTGTATATTTTTAGGGTTTCTGAACCCAGAAAATATATCAGTAGTCCATATGATTAGCAATGCTGCCACCTCAGTGATGATGAAATTCTGGAATAATACTCAAATGTTTACTGGTAAGTTTCATTAGGCTTTGAAGAAATGGCCTAAAAAGTATGAAATCTTCACTGGTATTGGAGATTTATTTCATAAAATTTCTATGAAGTTTTTCCAGTATACATTATGTATAATTCATCCTGCCTATTCCCTCCCTTTTGCAGTGTCATTTCAGATTGCTATTTTATTATTTAAATGACAGAATATTTCTATTCACAATACATTCAAACCTCATTTCTATGCTTATGTTACAGAATTATAGCAGAAGGAAAACAATTTACACTTTCATTTCTATCAGTTATATACAGAGGAAGAAGATGTGTTAATTCAGATGTAACAGGCAACACAAATGGTTTATCTGGGTACCTCAGTAGCAAAAGGAACATGTGGGCTCCCAGTACTGGGGCAGGAACCTGGTCCTGATTCCAGCAGGGACCTGCACAAGGTGAGCTTGGAGGTCCTGTCAAACCTGTGCAATTCTACCAGTCTACTCTGGACACCAGGGTGGCTTTTTCAGAATTCTACAGATCTAGATGAACTTTTTTGAGCATGCTAAGGAGCTTATTCTCACAGTTGCCTGCGGTGAGCGTGGTTCTTCTTGTGTCTAAAGGTGATACTGGACCCGTGCAGAGACTGGAACTGCCTGCATGTTCACTCACAGAGCATAGCTCCAGGTCTATGTGTATGGTCAACAGCCCTTAAGTACTACAGTTTGTGTGCAGATCTCTGGATCCACCTTGCAAGATTGTTTATTCCTGCTAGTACAGAAAGCAAGAAGCATCCTTTGCAAAATGAACTAGAATTCCCACAGCAGAAAATCATTTTCCTTAAGAACTCTTGTACTTCAGAACTTTATATACCTTCAAAATCAAGGCCAAGATTATCCTGCTTATTAAACTGTTGCCTGCTCATTTTGTTCAATATTGGTCACAAGAAAATTTGATTCATGAGATTCAGGATCCGCACCACCATGGTATATTGCATTGTCAAAACTGGCTGTAAAACTTTGCCCATCATGTCTTTTTTTATAGAAAAAATACAATGTAAGGCCAGTTCCCGTTAGAAGAAGGAAGATCAGTATAACAATCATCCCACCTAAGCTATTTGCAGACGAAGCAGCAGCTTCATTTTTTGATGCTGTCAAGGACAAAACAGAAAAATTAATATAAATGTACAGACACTGCTATTGCAGACAACAAACATCCCCCTAAACAAGCCAACTGGATGAACTCTAAGAGCACTGAGCAGCCATAACAGCAGTTCAGACTAATGCATGGTCTAGATGGACAAGGCAAAATTGGCTTCAGTCTCTTCTGTATTCCTTTTAAAAGGACCATTGCATAGTGCCTGAGTATACCATTCAAAAAGTAAAAAAAAAACAAAATCAATAAGACATCCAGTTTGAGAGAAGAGCCCACCTTTTAAAGAGATTTAGAATAAAATAAGCTCTGACAGCTAAATTGGTATTTAAATGACAATTTTTGGAGGCAGTTTTACTTGCAAATAATAAATGCCTAAGACTTATTAAAATTTCTGTTTAATGTGCTTCTAAGAAATCAACTTACCTTTATTGACAGGTAAATCATGGGTCGGCTCAACATCAGGAACTTTAAAATTAAAAATATAGGTATTATACTCTGTTTGGAAGAAACTATTCAAAGATTAAATAAATATTGCCCACATAATTTTTGCTTTCTGTTTCTATAAAGTTTTAAATAATCATAGAATGGTTTGGGTTGGAAGGGACATTAATCTCCTAGTTCCAACCCAACCTGGCCTTGAACACTACTGGGTTTGGGGAAGCCACAATTTCCCTGGCAACTTCTTCCAGTGCCTCACCGCCCTCACAGGAAAGAATTTCTATCTAATTTCTAATCTAAATCTACCCTCTTTTAGTTTAAAACTACCCCTATTGGTACATTCCATGATAAAAAGTCCCTCCTTAGTTTTCCTGAAGCCCCTTCGGATACTGGGAGGTTGCTATAAGGTCTCCCTGGAGCCTTTTCTTCTCCAGAATGAACACCAAGTCTCTGAAGCCTCTCCTCATGGTGCTCCAGCCCTGACCCTCTTCATGGTCCTTCTCTGGACCTGCTAATGCAGGTTCCTGTCTGTCTTATGCTGGGGACTCTAGAGCTTAACTCAGTACATGGAGATGAAGATGATAAGAAAACTCTTTCACGGACAGTGAATAGACAGTGAATTTGATAGATTCAGGTTGAATCTATCAAATATTCTTGCTAAAAATCTTTTAAAAAAAAAAAAAACTTCTTATCTTTTTAGCTATTTTTTAAAAAATCTGTTTTATTTTTTATCTTTTATCTAGTTGCTTTGAACAGTTTTTTGGTAGAGGAGTCATATTCAAATTTTTTACACTTCCACAGTGTAAAACCTCACCTTGAAGAAATCAACTTTTTTACACTTTTCTTTACACAAAAAGAAATTTGTACTCAGAAGCATTTAATCTATATCTTTAGGTAACATCTTTTCCTTCCTTTCATTGCTTGGGGAGTACGACTCATTGCTTGGGGAGTTATTTTATTGCAGGACTGGCTGGCTGGACCCTACAGAAAGCTCGCGGATGAATCAATTGCCAACCTGCTACTACCTGGAGATGCACAAGCAGGGGACTCAGTTGGTTCCACATTGCATCTATTCTATTTGTGCAGAGGATCTGTTTGCTAATGGCCTATTTCAAACTGTGTCCCAGCTGATGTTCAAATACAGCTGAATCTGTGTGCACACAATGACTTAGGCTGACTGAACATCTCCAGATTTACATTCTTCACACTCTACGCAATGCTGCTGTGCACATAGAGGGGACTCACCCCAGCCTGTGATGCAGTCAGATTTTGTGGGGTTTAACAACCAAAAAAAAACGTGGCCACAAGGAACCATTAAAAATTAAATGTACTGTGCTCTTTGGTTGGTTTTGGATGTCTCTCTATGCCTGTGTCAGCAGAGAAATTAAGAGAACCCCACTGCCCACCCTCACTTGATGCTTTCTGCTTGGCTCTCTGGCGGGTTCCAGCACACTTCACTGGTATGGACCCCATCAGCAGCACCCACCTTCCTTCCACAGGATGTCAGAGACTTTGAACTGGTGCCCCTCAGCTTAACTATCAACAGTGTGTCTGCTTTCTTCTCAGCACTACTTTAATCATCTATTCATCATTTGCTGCCCCTTGCACTCCAACCATGACTATGAATTTTCTCTACACTTTCACCAGTTTCACCTCTCCTACCCCAGGGTACAGCAAATTGCCAATAAATAAAAACTTTGAATCCAAGGGGAGGAAACACTGACAGGTGCTTCTACAACATATTTCTCATTGTCCTTAACAGAAGTTACTCTTGATTTTGATACAAAGCACATGCATCTACATGAATACATAAAGCATACCCAGTAGGTAAGCACTTCAGATTGATGTATATTAACTATTACTTCTAAAATAACCTAATGCAAAGAAATTCAGATCTTACTTTTGGGGATTTTGCAAATAAAATTCTGGTCAACAGAGCAGTAATAGTTCCTCCAGGTTCCACTTGAGATATCCATATCAACACAGTGTTCATCAAACATTACTGTAGGCTCTCCTTCCTCCCAGTTGACAAATTCTACAGCACTTCTGTCTGTCCATAGCCATTCCCCTAAAATTAAAAGTATTAAGTAGTGAGTGAATGAAATGGGGAATTGTTTTCAGTCTAATGGGCACAACAGCAGTGGCTAGGGAATTTATTAGTTCATTAAATTAACATTACGGTGGGCTCATTCCTCACTCTTTTAATACTCAAAGATGACCAAATGGGAGTTTAACAAGTGTAAATGCTCACAGACAATGATACTGAATACAGTACCAAATTTGCAGGTATTCTTTTTTTTTTTTTTTTTAACAGTAAGCTGAAATATTTTTGTATTGAAAAAAAAATCCACTAAAAATGTATACTTAAATATAATTACAGTAAAGACACAAAAGTATTAGATCTCTTGATGGTTTATGTTTTAAGTGTTTTAACAGAAAAGCTATTGAATGTTTAACAGTTGATTTGTTTTCTATTATTGGTATATTAGTTTTTATAATGTTAACATTATTTATTATTTGAACATTATTATAATGTTAACATTATTCACTCTATTTATTCAGTAAATATTTTGTCTCAATACGAATTATGAAATAATTACCATCAACATTTTTGAAAAATCCTATCCAAAACTTTCTGAAGTCAGTTGCAAGTGGAGCCAAATAAAATAAGAGAAAGTTCAGTTCAGCTGAATCTTCTATGGAAACCAGAGAAGCACCTGAAAATACCAATTAAATATTACACATCATTTTAGCAAGATTCTCTATTAGAAACTAAGTTATCTCATTAAAAATCATCACATGCTTCACATTCAACATTTTTTTTTTTTTTTGTAGAAAAGACAGTAGTTTATAACTGATATTCATACACACACATCTATATATTATCTCTTGATTTTAAATTTAAAAAGCAAATGCACAAACAACCTGTAAAATATCCTAAAAAAAAAAAAGGCCCTTACCCATTTGAATGCACATCATGGAAGCATCAGGCCAGCTTTCCTCAGAAGTGGTGTGAACATAATAGCAGTGCCCACGGAAGGGAATCCAATTTCTACCACGCTTTGGTTCAGGACATTTTCCAGGAAGCTGTGGTGGCTCACTAGGGATTAACTCTGTTAAGGAGACACCCAGGTTTCAGTGAGGTCTTAAAAGCCAATGGAAACATAAACTCCTTCACCATCCATCAGCCCTACCAATTTTACAGTGATTTCAGTAAAAGGAATATCCCATACACTTAACTAATGATAAGTGATTGAACTAATCATGGCAAATTAGTAATAAACTACACTGGTTGGAGCTGGTTCTCCAATCTGCTAGGGAAAGTTTACTCCAGTCTTACTGCTGTTCTTCAGATCAGCAATTTTTATTTACAACTTGTGGAACAGGATGAGGAATGAATCAGTTTATATAA
Source organism: Heliangelus exortis (assembly GCF_036169615.1). Taxonomy (NCBI): domain Eukaryota; kingdom Metazoa; phylum Chordata; class Aves; order Apodiformes; family Trochilidae; genus Heliangelus; species Heliangelus exortis. The sequence continues at coordinate 20,778,733 of NC_092423.1, forward strand.
AAGAATCTCAACACCCAAACCACAAGGCAGTGCTTGCATCCAGCCAATCAGTATCAAGGTCACTTAAAGAAGCTGTCTGTACCTTTTAAGTGCATCCTAAAATACATAAAAGTGGAATTAGTAGCCTACTGCACTGAGTAATTAGAGCCACAGTAGAGCATAAACAAATATAAAATTTGGTTTGAAGCAGAGATCATAAATTTCAAGTATGTTTGAAATTTAAGTGCAATACCTGAGCTCTATGGTATCTCAGTAGAAACTTCCCAGGATTTTATACTTTTAGAAAATATGAGTTGATTGATTCAGCTGCCACACTGACAGAATTTTCTTATGTCCAAATATTACAAGATCTTTTATATGTAGAAATATATAACTGACAGAGTTCAGCTAAACTTGATCAATTCTGCAGTTCCTGACAAACAAAGATCCAGAAATGTCTTGTTGCTTGTGGCATGAAATGTTGCAGTTGTTTTTCTGATGTGCATGTGCTAACTGGCCTGTGAGAAGAAATGTCTGGAAATCATTCAAGATAGACTGGATCTGAGAGTTCTTCCTTCGTAAAAGCAATAGTTTATCACAAGGCATATATAATCTATCACAGTCTTTGCATACGTGGATATGCTAAATTCAAAGGAAGTTATGCATTTAAATTCCAGTCTCCTAAATCACATTTCTCCCATTAACAACTTACCATCAGATTGCTTACAGAGAGATAAAAATGTTTCATTGCAAGATGCTGTCTTCCAGAAACCATCCAAATCTATATAGACACAGCCTGTGTTCTTATTTGGTTCTCCACTGGCCCAGTTATGGTACCTGCTCTTCCTTCTATCTGACCACATATAATGGCCATGAGTCTAAAAGGAAATGACAAAAAAGATTGTGTCACATACAACAGTTAGACTGAAATACCAGTAAGATTGCATTTACAGGTATGTGAAAGTTAGGAAATATCAGAATCATGGTTTCTCACCCAAAATTAAATCATCCTGTCATGAATACATAACAGTCTGGCCCAGACTTCCACTCTCTACAGTAGCCAGGGCAATGGTCCTAGAGGTGTTTATTTATTACACAACCTACATTACTCAGTTCACACCATCTGTGTATGAATTGAACCTTGCAATAGCAGATGTGAATACGAAGCTAAAGAATTTTTCATAGAAGTCCACATATATGCACAGATCAAATAAAGATTGTTGAGGAACTATTTTGTCAGCATTCCTCTAAAACAAGCTTTACTGTATATTTAGAAAGCAAATAGAAAAAGCAGAAGCTCCACTGGAGAAAGGAATGCAATACTGATGACGTTTTTCATGGTGCACTCCCCACAGACCTCTGCCACCCATGTTAACAGGGTTTCTAGCTTTTGGAAGGACCAACTACTAGAGACAATCTGGGTATGTAAATTTTCAGTGGATTTTACAACTATTTCCAGAGGACAACAAACATTAGTCACAGTCATGGCTCTTGTCACCCCATCCTCCAGAGGCTACCTGCTTCTTCCTCTGATCTTTGGAGGCAGGCTCCCATCCAGCTCTCTGTGCCGGTTCCTTTACTGTCCTTTTTCCTTTAAAGTTCTTGGCCACATTTCATCCCAGGTTCCCATCTAATCCTTGTTTCCCAGTGCCTTCTCCCACTGAAGTTTATTTCCTATTCCTCTCACCTCAGCATCTGTGCCCTCTGTCAGCCCTGTGTCCCACCAAGCTCTGGCTCCACCTTGATTTCTTCACAACTCTGGTTCCACAAATATCCAGCTGGGCTGTCTTTTTTCATGTCCTTTTTACATGTCTCTAATAGATGCTTCCCTTTTCAGACCTATCCACTCTTCACTTACTGAGTCTGCTGACAGATTTTCACAAGGCACCAGCTTTAGCTCTTGACACCAGCCTCAGGTGTCCCCATTGCCAGAGGGCTGATGTCACTTCTATGCTGCACCTTGCCACTCTCCTATTGCACAGCACAAGCTCTTGCAGTGCCAGGCTGTAAATTAATACAAGGCTTAAAATAGCCTCATAAAGAAAAAAACTATTTTTAAGACTAGTTGTTTCCATGGTGTGCACCACAATGTGTACCCTACATCAGCTTGTGGTAGGCCATGGCATAGAAAGAGGAAACTTCAGAGCCACTTTCACCACTGAAGCCACTATGTTCTCCACCTATGTTTGTTGCAGCGAGCCTTCTCTCGGGGACATGGCTCTTCTTCAGGAGCTCTCTCACCGTCCCTCTCCTCAGGCGTCTTCTTCTCTTGTCTGCTTCTTCTGACTAATTCTGCTTCTGGGAGCATGCCTTTTATCTTGCCCTTCAGCTCCGCCCATTTCCAGCTGGGGCAGGCCCTAATTAGTGGGCACACCTGGGCTCAAGCTCCCAGTTCATTATCGGCGACACCTGAGGACCTGTGGTTCTCTCTACATATGTTCTTGGTGTTTGTGGCATTTCTCACATTATGGCCACATCTTTGAGTGTGTAAAACCCCTGAAGTGGAGGGAAGTTGGGTATCTCAGCAAGACAGTGATGGCTGCCATGTATTGAGTGACCTGACCACTGGCAAACATCACCCTCAGCAGCGGATCCTGCCAACTTCTGAGCTGGAAATGGGGCTGATCTGTGTTGATCTGGGGTAGTGGTATGACTGCCACTTGGCAGCATTTGGCTGACTCACCGTCTTGCTGTTAAGCCCAATCCATGCAGGCTCCCCATGCTTTAGCATTTGTAACCACAGGTAAGATTCGGCATAAGGATCCAAAATGCTGGCGAGTTCTGCAAACTGGTCTCTGCAGTTCTTCTGGGCTTCTTCCCAGCTCATTTTGTAGCTGATGACTGCATAGCGGTCATCACCATAATTGTTAAAGCCAAGAATAGGAAATACGGATTCGGAGTTTTGTAGCTGGGGGTCTGTAATGAGCACGCAAACAAAAAAGAAAAGTCAAACACTTTGCATTGGCTAGATATGTAACATTAAGTAATAAAGTCACCAAGCCATGGTGGAATAACAAAGTAGGAACTGTCCCAGATAGTACTTCAATGACAAAAACCATATTTTCAGGTTCTGTGAAAAATTCTTCAATTCCATTAATTTTTTTTTTATTTCTTGTCAGAATGACCTTTAAACATAAGTATTTATATCACCTCCACTAACATGCCTTGCAGGCTCAACACCCTCCCAAAGCATAATGGAGCTCTGTAGGGCATTAAAGGGAACAATTCCCCCCCTTGCTCATTCTATATTAACATTTTTTGTATATCTGACAAGGAACAGGGTACAGTAAGCACACCACAAGCAAGCAGAGGGATATAAATGCTGATGACAAAATTGCCTAAGTAAGACTGTAAAGGAAATAAAGCAGGGCAATTTTTCAAAACAAAGAAGCTACAGTGCTTTTAAGTATAATTGTAGAATTCCAGTTTTGAATAATTTGCCCATATGCCAACAAAATACTGTTCTTTGTCTCTCCTTCTGATAACCAAAAATGATAAAATGCATGATGATCCTAGTTTGTTTGTTTGTTTGTTTTTTCCACTAATTGGTCTAGTTGTTAAAATAGCAAATGCCACATGTTTTTCACAAAATAATAAAATTTGAGTGACACTGTATGATTAATTTAATATTAAATATGGCTGAATATAGGAAAGTTGCTTTTAACACCAGTTTGACATAATCACAATTAGCTGTACTAGAGACTGATAAAAGAACTCACCAGAATTTTTCTGGCATAAGTAGCTTTTGCTTGCTTTACATTCTACGTCTTTCCATTTCCCTGCCTGTTCAGTAGGGTTCTTCGTCATAAAGACACAGTCATCCTACAGAGGAAATTAGATTAATAGGGAAAAATATGGATAGGTAAGGAATGTTCCCGCTCCTGCTGGGTACACAGATTCCCTTATCACACACAGTCACATACAGACCAGTAATATAAAGGTCATATATATTAACTCATACAAGCAATGCCCTGGAGCAGTAATATGACAATAAGCACTTATAACTCAGCCCTAGGACAGTCTGCACTTGGATGAGAAAGGAAGTTGTGAAGTACAGCAGAGAGGCAGGAAGAAGCTGTATGACTGTAACCTCTTTTCCACTGAAAGTTGTGCTCTTTATCTCCTGTATTACCTCCCCTGGCATGAGAAGCTCCTGCTTGGCTTTCTGCTCTCCCCTCCTCACAACAGCCTGATCTTATGCTACATCCAAACCCCCTCAGGGGCATTAACCCAGATGTTGGATGCAAGTGAAGTAAGGTGTAAGTGGAGCAGCTTGTGTAGGGGAATGGGCACAACCTTCTACAGAAGGTGTGTGCGTGTCTGAGATGGAGAAATCCCAAAACCCATCCATAGCCTGAATGGCAGCAGAGGTTGGACCTCATAAAATATCTTCCTGCTTTAGCTGGATTCAATGCAATTCTGCTATGGAAAAGAGTGGAACTTTGTAAAGATAGCACAGGAGTACAGAGGTAGTATTACCAAATACAGAATTCTACATTAGCCCTTTTACATTTAATGAATAACACTCAGTTTTGTCTTGCAATTAAACATCAAATGGTATAGCAGTGATGAAAGCTTCAAAGCATGCATAAGAGAACTTCCAGAAGGAAGGTTTGATAGAAGTTACAGGGAGGAATGACAAAAAAAAGAAATATCCAAAATCTCCTTCTTTTGAAGAGTTTACTCATCACATTCATCTTAATAAGCTTGGTGCCAAGAAAAGTAAATATGAACAGTTAACTGAGTGTTTCCATCAAACCCAAATAATGTTCACTGTATACAAAAATCATACAGTTGCTGTTATTTTATGGTTTATTTGAATCTCCTGATGAGTCATATCAAAGTGAGGGAAACTGGTCACTTAAGGTTGAGTTTCAAATTATGCTTCTAAACCTCTGCCTGGATTGATCCACAATCATGACAAAACATAGAAGCTGAAAAAAATGTGTCAAGGTTGATCTCGCACATGATTACTCTGCTTTTAAAAGCAACAAGATTACTGAAAAACTTCACAAAGGAAACTACAGAAAATACAGCTGTAGCTACATTCATTTTACTCATCTACCTAAGTTACAATGTTTAAGTGATAAACAGAAATTAATGTTTACCTTACTTATATAATTAATACACTTAATATATATACTTACATATACTTAATTACCTTATAGAAACTTCGAGAACCTTTTGCCCAATTTGTATAGTAAACTGGGCTTCCATCTGTCCATAAGTATGTGTGCTCCTCATTTATGTCATTCAGTCCAATCCAAGTATCAGTTGCAGCATTTTTTAAGAGGGACATGAGGGAAGCTGAAGGAAAAAAAGAAAAATTATAAAAGGAAGGAAACTGCATGCATCTTTCCCCAGCAGTGCAGACTCTAGAGTGCCTGGAAACAGGTTGATAAGTTATAGTTATTCTTTTCTAATAAAGGAGCAATCATCATAAAAAGAAAAAGGATAGTCATACGATGTTTAAGTCAGAAAAAGTATTTACAAATTCAAAGATGAGTATATTTTTACATGTTAAATTATTTCCAAAAATTTTAATTGAATTTGTGTGTGCACTTCTTTGTGCTGTTAACCGTCTGAGGAAGCAGGGAAAATGTTTTAATGGTATTACAGAAATTAACACAAGTACACTGAGCCTTGACACCTAGAAAATGAGTCTGCAGACTGTGCACTCCCTTCTTTTCTTTGGTAAATACTTTATTAAACAGGCTTAATAAATTCATTTCTAAACATACATAGCACAACTAAAACTACTTCATAACCAAGAACACATGTACTGAGATCTCAGCCTTTTGGAAGGCCAGATGCTGTTACACTTAGTTCCTGCTTAGTCTGACTTTCCACTAATAGAATGTCCTTCCTCTGCTATAGAAAAAAGCATAAACCACAGGAACTGGATGGAGTGAGCCAGGAGATGGGCTGTGTACAGCCCTCAGGATCTGAGGCATTACACTTCCTGAGCAAACATGAGGCCTCACTAAAAAAAACTTGTAACATGCTGAGCAGCAAGACCAGCAGGCTGAGGTCCAGCAGAACCAGGGGAACAGGAGCAAACTGGGACTCCGGCATCGGAGCCTTCTGCTTCCAGAGGATGTGTCCTTCACTGACACCCCTAACATTTGGCTCAGAAGCAAGGTACATGGGGATTTGTTTTGGATATTACTCCCTTCGTGTCCTATTTTTACATGTACACTTAAAAAAATTTAAAAATACAGACATTCTAGTGCTCCTAATACAAAATACAAATTTTTAAGAGTTAGAAGTCCTTTGTACATCCTATATCGACTCCAGTGCTACTATTTAAATATATTTAAAAGCTAATCAAGAAACTGAAAGCTATGTAAGTATTTTTCCAAAGGTGCTATTCCTCATTCAACATAACTTTAAATTAATATGGTATAAATCATAGCATTTATTGCAGAAACTATACCATCTGTTTTAATCTGTTTATCAGAAATTACTTGATGTGTCATCCAGTATCAAATATTGGTGCTTTATACCTTGCATTTCCTTTTTTGATATAGTAGCCAGGTTTCCTCCAAAATTAATACAATTGTTCCGTGCAGCATGCCATGTCAATGTATCATTTTCATTAAGGCCAAATATTTTGAAACACTGAAAAAGAGAAGTGTGCCAAATTTATAACTGGATGATGTTTTAAATTTTGGTGAAAACACCTGTTAGTAACAAACAAGGTAAAATGGATATTTTAAGCAAAAATCGACATTAGATGATTTAACAGTTCTTTCTAGCTTGATTTTAACTCTTTATGAAAGAGAAGATATACACACTACAAAACTAGCATAAACCCCAATATTTTAGCCTACAATTACAGGAAGGATTATTTCAGTCAATTGATTTCAGCAGAAATTATTTTAAAGTTTCTGAGCACTCTTCTGAGGTCTGACTTTGTGAGAGGAATGCCCAAGAAGATCTCAGAAAACAAACAAGGATAAGATATGTTATTGAAGCTAAATATCTCAGCTTCTGTTGCCCTGTTTGTAATACCACTTTTGGTTCTCATAGGATAATCACAGCATGAGAATAATTCTGGCATTACAAAGAAAACCATGAATTTACCGTTTCTTGTAATATGATTGATGAGATTTAACAAAGATGTCATCAAACAGCTTTGCCAGGGTCAAGCAACCTGAATATGTTGATTAAAGCTGAAAAATCAATCAGGAAATTAGGGGGAAAAGTTGGGTAAAAGGGAGGTAGCTCCATGGCAATCAGAAGTGGTGTCTAAAAACTCAGAGTCAAAGGTGGAACCTCTGAAAGCTCCTTTTAAAGGAGATGAGGAAGAGAGAAACATTTAAGCTTCACAAAGCACTATGAAATGGAAATGACTCTGAGTTTGTGACTCTTCCCCAGGGCTGAGAGAGGGAAGGGAGGAGGAGTCAGCAGCCAGTGTCTCAAACAAAGGAGATAACTGAAATCATACTTCGGCTTAGCCAAAAGGAAAAGAGGTGGAGCTAGATGAGGCAATGTAATCAAGGATTATCTTCACTGCTAGGTGGACTCTTAATGGGGTACACTGTCGTTTTATAGTTTTTATAGGTTCACTGAGGACAATCTATGGATTTAAAATACATACAGTCTCTTATCCTGAAATTTTGTCTTTTGAGAAGACTAGGAGTGATCTTACATAATAAAGCAGGGCAAAGGGTATAGTTGAAATATTTGGAATTCTTAGCAGGCATTTGGTTATATAAAAACTGCTCATATATATAAAAATACATACATATATATATAGATATATATATGTATAAATTTGCTCAAGGAAAGGTGCCTTAGTGTCTAAAGAGCTGGTTCATAGCAACCAAGGGATGAATAAGTGTCCAGGTGACCTGGCAACCAGATGACCTCAGCACAGTAAACAAGAATATACAACAGCTCTGCCCATGGATAATTGCTCAGCAATCCTTGGCAACACTTAACACTACCAAAAATTTAAGATGAAGCTTTCTTCTTGTATTTCACATGACCTCTTTCATAATTGCTGTGGTTGCAATAGAGGCTACAATTTGTTTTCCAGGAACTGTTTTTCTATAGTCTTTAAATATACACTGGCAGAACATATTTTATGATAACTGAAAACCCCACACAACTGAAAACCTGAACCAAAGATGTTTGCTATTCCACTCTTCTTAAAATCCAATGTATTGATATTTCATACTGTACCTTGTTATCAAAGAGGAACCAGTCTTCTGCACACCCACCCTTTGGTGGTGGTGAAGTGGGAGCAATAGTTGGGCGAACAGTATTGTTGAGCCTTTCACAGATGAATAACTCAACACTGCCACAGTTGAGATCATTCCATGTACCTGAAAGCAAATTAGAAAAGAAAGAAAACCTAATACAGCTAGGACTAGGATAAAGAGTGTCCTTTCATATTGCAAACCTGTTGCGGGAAGCAGAACTGATAACTGTGTTTGTATTTATCCCCCTCTGAAATAATGCATATTTTTCATGTATGTTCCTTGGAAATATTCAGGCTACCAGCAAAATTAAGAATACGAATAATTTGTCTGAGGAAAAAAAATCTTAATATTGAAAACTCATAGCATTTCCTAGGGGGAATTTTAGTTCAAATGCTTAAGTCATCTCTCTGAGATCTGCATGACCTCTGGGATTACTGTCAGTATTTAAGTACATGGGCCTTGTTACCCTTCTACCTGAGTCTTTCAATCTTCTGCATACCTTTTCTTCATATAGGAGTATGACATAAGAATATAACATTAACATCAGCACCCCCATTATACATACCAGGAACAAATAAGGACATGGCATTCATTTCATTAGCTGCAGAAAGTTTACCTACACACCTTATATTTAATGGAGATACTGTCATAATTCATTGAAGTTAAGGACATAATTCATCTTATCTTAAAGAAACTCTCTGAAACAGGATATAATATTTGCTCCCTGCCCAAAAAAAATGTTCATTTCCTTCCATTGACTGGGCCACTTTCCACACAACTGAATCACCTCATCTATAGACTCTGAGACCAGGGATGTTTAAAAGTAGAACAGATTAACTTCTCCAAAGCAGACTGTTTGGCTAGTGAAAGCACAATTACTTGCAACAGTCTGTGTTAAAGGATATTTGTATTTATTTTAACTAAAATACTGCATAACATTGATTAGTAATAATCAAAGCCATGACCAAGCCACATGTTTTTAGGAACTGCACAAATTATGACAGCTGACATCCTAAAGAGATACTCATAAAATAGACAGAGGTTATAGGAAATATAATACTGACTCTATCTGTAGGTGGTCTGATGCTTAACTGCTTGATGCTAATTCTTGCTTAAATTATCTGACAAGGCCAGGAATCAAATGTCAAATATAATCCAGTGTGTTAGCTACCTAGACCTGCATTTTTTTAAAGTGAAATTTTCATTTTTTAAATGAAAGAAGATAATATTATTTATTCTTCTGTGCTTTTTAAACATTCTACACAACATCAGGCTTCTCAGTATTCTCACTCACCCAGCCTTGCACATGCAGCACTCCCAAGCCTCTGCCCACTGTGCAGACTGAATTATGCTATAACACCCACCTGTTTGGGTATACATGACCACACAGTTTTCATCATTATTTGCAAAATTGGGTTCATTAGGAGCCCAGGCAACATAGTTGACTGGAGTTCCATCCATCCATCTGAAGGAAGAAATTTAAGGACATAACAATTCTTAGCTGAATTGGTAATACTTCTTTGTAAAAGTCATATTAGAAAACCTGTGTTCTCTGGTTTAAAAACACAACAGAACCAAACCAAACCAAACAAAACAAAAACCCACAACCTCAAAAAAAAACCCCAAAACCCCACAAACCAAAAAAAAGAGTATCAACTGCCTACTCTGCTGGCATAGACCAAATCTGAACTAATCTTCTCAGCTACTGGTCCCAGCCTTTCTTGGTCTCCAGGCACTGATAGCCTGCAGGAAACACACCAATGTAACACTGGATTTGGCCTTCTCTGAACCACAGAACCAGAAAACTGAGCCTATGAGTTTTTTCCTCGGTCCAAAGGCAGTAATGTAAGATATTGTGGGGTAAGAGAAAGGCTTGGAACACATTCTGGGGACTGCTTGACACCATTTTATTAAACAAAGGAAATCTTTAATATTATGCAGCTATGGTCTTCAGTTGTGCCATAATCATCTCCGAGTTTGATGATCACAAATTTATTCTCAAAAAGTAGCCACGAAAAAAGGGGAAAGGCCTCAGTGTACAGGAAGAAGAAAAGTACAGTGGGGAATCTGCCAAGACTGAGAGCCCTCAGATAACACCAGTTTCAGGGCAATTTAGAGTTTTCCCAGTGTTAGAGACTAAGCAACTTTATGGATGGTTTTGCAAGTAAATTGCAAATAAGGAATTCAACAGGATCCCTAGCTGCTTCCACATGTAAATCTCCTGAGTCAAATAGGAAGAAACAGTATATACTAATCTGGGAGAAATAATATAAAGAATAAGAGCAATGCCATCCTCCAGTGGGGAGGAGAAAGAAACTAATGAGGGAGTAAGGGAGAATGCACAAATAATGGTGTTTTCTGAGCAGTGGATGTCATTTAGAAAGCAGGAGCTTTAGGTGATGAGACTACCCAGTCTCTATGGCTTGTGACCAAGAAAGGCATCCTAAGATGACAGAAGAAAGGCTAAAATGAAGAGGCTGACTCATCAGACCAAGCTTCCAATCTCAGAAGGCAGCACTAGGAAAAGAATTGGGAAGGACAGGAGTGGAGAAGAGTGAACTGCAACTCATGTAAGGCTCCAAGGGAGGTTTAGTGTATTCCCACAGCAATTTGTTTCTGAAGAATTTGTAGAAAAGTAATGACTCCATGTAGCCTGAAGCTGGCCTGGCCTGGCCTATCACAGCAGAACCTTCTGGAGACTACCTTCCAGGCAAGGGCTCTCCTCTAAAACCCACCACAGTGCCTCACTACAGGGTTTTTTGGGTTGGTGTTTTGCTTTTTTTTTTCCTTAGATCGTTTGAATATCCAGTGATGTCTGCAAATAACTTACAGAACATCCTGGAGGCCTCCAACCAATTTTACTTTTCATCTAACAAGGAAAAGGGGACTGCACTGCACTGACCAGGTGAACATCCCAGCCCCACAATATAAAAGCAGAGTATAGAACCAAAAGAAGGGGAAATAGTGCAAATATTTCAGGAGAAGTGCTCCTATTACAGAAGTGCTTCCCTGAAGAGCAAAATCTCATTTTAAAACTTCATATCCAGACATGGCTGTGGATGTCACAGTCATTGTCAGTCATTGAATTTTGACAGTCTCTTGCCAACATCTATGCCAAATATTTGTAGAATGATTTGGGTTTGAAGAAACTTTAGAGATCACCCACATTGTGATTCTTACAAACTTAATTTGCTTATACTTACCGGAATGTCTTATCCAGGCTCACACTTAAGCCAATATAAAAGTTATTTCCCCAGTCTTTGTAGAAAGTCTAACACAAAAAAAAAAAAAAAAAAAAAAAAAAAAAAAAAAAAATTAATGATCTGAAAGAAAACAAATTTCAAATAAAGTAAGCAAACACTCAAAAACTGCTTTAGTTTGAGTTATACAATTGGACAAGATACCATGTCCAGGGAGTTGCTGAGATTATGTGTCTCAACTGCAGTTTTCCTCTTATTTCTAGTATTTAAATTAAAAAAGCAAAACAAAACAAAACAACACAACACAAATGGGCTGAAAAAGAAATTGAACAAGTAGCTATGTTAAGAAGATAAAAACCATGTCTTAATAAGTCTATAAAATAAGCCAATATTATAACCATTTTAGAAAAGTATAATGAGAATTTGCCAAAAGGAATTAAATAGTACTCAGTCATGTGAAGAAAACTTGGTATCAATAGTATGAAACTATTTCCAAAAGAGTATATCAGCAGCAGCTTATTCTCTTATTATTAAAAAATATTCTGCATTAAACCTTTTACTGAAAACCTGAAATCCATTTTAACAAAAAAAAACCTGGGAAATCTCTTCTTGAATGTAGCAAAGAGAACAAGTTGGAATACAAAACATACACAATATCTTTAAGCTAAATGGAGCCAGGCTGTATGGTAAAGGTCATAAGTACATAAGCCCATGAAAGGTGGCAGTGATTATTACTATGTTGTGGACCACCTTCTAAGATTTCGCAGGCCAGCTGGAAAAATGGCCTCTGTGCTGGACAGAACAGTGCATTTTTCAAATAACACACATTTCTTACATATTTCCAAAGAAAATTTTTTTCACTTTCACTCTCAATGACAGCAAGATCACCACCACTCTTCTTGCAAAAGTCTCTGGCTTTTTCCATAGGCATTCTTTCCCTGCTGAAGTAGTATTCCTTATGATTATATATTATCCAGTCATCTTCGCTAACAATATATTCATATTCTGCAAGGTAAAACATTAAGAAGTCTATAACAGAAATTATCATTACATGCCAATTTATTTGTGTTATTGGAAGTACAAGACTTACTGAAGGTAGAAGTAGGCTCTGGTTTCAGTGATGCTCCTGCAATGTAAATCAATATCTGAGTATATTATTTTTCTCAGACACCTGTCAATCAAATATATTTATACAGTTTACATCATTTTAATTCCAAATAATGAAATTAATCTCAAGGGTTACTTGGTATGCTTATTTTTGTCACAGAATTTCTCAGAATGCGACTCAGCAGAATACCATGTTAGAGATGATCACAAGTAAAGCCAACAGAAATCGTGTCCAGGTTCATTCTGCTGTATTTCACTTCCTCAGCATGCTGCTTGTGTATCCCAAGGTTACAAGTGTACCCCATGGATGAATTAATGCTTTTATTTAAATTAAAATATATTAAGTGCTTCATTGTGCCTGATGGCAGAACTGGCTCCAATACCTGCAGACAGTGTGATCTGGCCTGGAAAGGATGTTCTTATCTGTCTTTAAAAGTTGCTTAATGAAGAAAAATTTCTTACCTTTTTTTATTTGGCAAACATAGGCCTGCATATGTTCACAAAATAAATCATTCCACCTCATAAGATTGTAAGCATTAAACACGCCACATTTTTCGTTGCCATCATAATTGTTTGGTTCTCCACCTCCCCAGCTTTCAAAGTTTACCTATAGTGGAAACACAGCTTTGTTACTACTCCTCCTAATGTGAAACAATTGCTTTATACTATCCTGTTAAAGCATGTACTTAATTTAATTTCATGATCCATCTTGTGCTTTGGTGCCAGACCTTGTAAGAAGGACATTACCCTTGCCTAGCACAGTGGTTCCTACACCATGTGTCTTCATAGGCCATGTTAGTAAGCCAAGAAGTTGTTGCTGTCTTTGATGGAAGGAGAGATTATGTTTTCCTGTCAAGCTCTAGAGAGAAGTGTCTAAGTACCTTCCTCTAGCCCCTGAGCTGGCTCCTCTGCTCTCATGTTTCAGTCAGGACATTGTCCATCAGTGCTACCAACTGGACTTGGGCCTTCAGACTTTGATCTGCTTCAGACGGAACAAAACTTAGCTTGTGCAGACATACAAAATTATTTCTAACAGTAAATGACAAATGAAAATATAAAGATTGAGACAACCAGATTTGCTTAGATCAAGAAAGATATTGTATCACCTTTGTGTTATTTAATTACTCTAATTGTCATAACTTTATCTAAATCTAAGAACTATCAGAAGATAAAGACTAACTCCTAGAGTGGAATCAGGTACTAAAGACTTAGGATCACTTCCAGATTGTATAGGAGGAACTATGTCTGCCAAGATATACATGGAAAAAGTAGATAAAAAGCTGTGACAATAATTTATTTACTCACTGGTGAGCCATCACTCCATACAAATCCTTTGTCGGAGTCCAAAGCACTCAAACCCATCCAGAGAGATTTGTGATGATAGTCTTTATCTCTGAATGATTGCAAATATAGATAATCATAACCGGTGAGAAATAGAGATGGAAAAGATATATCATTGCATCATTCTCAGTGTTTCAATGCTTGAAGTATCATTTTAGCCAGTCATATAAAATAATTATTCAATTGTCATGTGGGAAAGAATACCCTGCATGTGGCAGGAAGCAATGAAATACAGATCTTCATTCACAGATGTCATGAGTCCTCAGATACTGAGTTAAATGAAAATAGTTTGACCAAGTAGCTTAGTCATCAAAATTAAGACCTGTGTTTACTCATAGGCTTGATCTAAATATTTATATAAGCAAATCAATAGGCTCAACTTTCCTTAGTATCCCAATTTTAACCCTTAACTAAGGAAAGAAAGCAGCAAAACCTATTCCTTTAAACAAGAGTATTTCAGCTATGGATCATCTGCAAATGAACTAAAACCATCAGGTTTATCCCTTTGAGCTGAACTCAGTTGAAACCAATTTTGGTGATCATTCTTGCTCTTTTGTGTATGTTTAGAATCCTTCCACACATAGAATCACCTTCCCAGGGAACTGCCAAGAAACCCATTCCCTCCTCACCACTTTGCAAGGATATACACCATTTTTTCTTTGATCCATCACCAAAATTTCTTTGTCTTTCAGAAAGGTAATTTTTAATTTTTTTTCCTATATTACAACAATGGACTGTGCAGACACTTACAAGCCAGCTATTAAGTTTTGTTCTTCTTCACTGTGGACACATGCCAAATCTCCTCCAATAGCTCTGCAAAAGTCTCTTGCACCAAACCACGTTTGCATTTTTTCCCTTCCTTCTTGAAAAATCTATGAAAATGCAGAGAATTTTTCAATAATTTAGCAACAGAATTCTGGGCTTCTATTTTTCTCCTGGCCTCCTTGTCTCTAATTTTATCACTTCATATTTAATCATGAAACAATAAACCTTTGGCCATTATTAAATTTGATTGTGGCAGCTTTGTTTTTCCTATCATCTCAGAGTCCCTGTGACTCCAAACTTCATTTCAACCTGTATGCAGCACCTCCCATCACTTCCCAGCCACATGATCTGGGGGATGGCTGGAGATGTTTTACCACAGACAACCTCTCAGGTACACTGAGTAAAATCTGCCTACCCTGCATACACAAACCATTCTCTCATTTGAAATTACAAGTGTTTGCATTCAGAAGTTAAACACCTACTTTGAAGCAGAAGCTGCTCTGAGAAGTTGACTGCCATCCCTCTGGGCACGATGGGAGAGGAGTCGTCATTGGAGGAGGTGGGGGGGTCACCCCCTCCACCAGCTGCTTGCAGAGAAACATGTTTTTTTCTTCACAGTTCAAAATATCCCATAATCCAGCTGAAGTTCCTGTTATCATGGCCACACAGCCTGACTGCCTTCCTTCATGAAACATAAAATTTTTAAACCTTGTTGATAAATAGCTGCATTTTCTCAAAGCAAATGTTACTTACTTAAGAGCAACCTGTGCCCACTCTGTTTGGATGCCAGTACCTTACAGGAGCTCACATGCATTTCAGTTAAATCATAAAAGGAAATCCAGTATACTACAAAACTTTACCAAAACCACCAAAAAACAATGAGCAAAAGATTCCAATAGACACGTGCTGTCCCAGGTGGTCTAGTGGAAGAAATTACCACCATCCCTGATTTAATCAGTTTAGCACTAACAGAAAGGTGCACTGTCATTTCTGCCACTTAATGCCAAAAGAGTTTTTGAACTACTTGTTAGCTCTCAAGCCCTCACTTCTTGAGGGGGTAAGGGAGGGGGTAGAGCAGAAAGTCAGTGTCCCCCATGGCACATACCTGGCATTCCTGCATTCCAGTGAGTGAAGGTGACCACATCCCCACTGGCCCACTTGAAGGTCCCTTGCTCCTCCGTGTCTGAGAGACCAATCCAGAAATACTTTGCTGGGTTGAATCCAATTACAGAGGTCAAAAAAGCCTGTTCGTATCTGTGAAGAATAAGCACCAAGCTGATCTATCAGGCTTTATCTAATTTATTAATTTCTTCAAACAAGTAATTCTGGCAGAGTTAAGGTGACGTGTTAATATGTGGGAAAAGATAAGTGTGGATTGAAGCGAGGATAATTATCTTACTTTTATAGTTCTAATTGTTATGCAAATTACTTTTATGTTATATTTTGTTAATGTAAATCATGTTTAAAACCAAGTGACTATTTGTTTTACTGTGCAATGAATAACACAATCTAAAAACCTCTTGCATTAATGCATATTTTTATTAATTCTGCATAAGAAAGAGCTACAGTGTTTCACTGAGATAAGGTCTAGATTTTTTAATCTAATTACTCTGGGGGAAAAATCTAGTTTTATTCTAAACAGAGTAAGTTTCCTGATCTGTTTGTTGGAAAAAAAAAAAAAAAAAAAAAAAAAAAAAAAGTTTAAAAAATCCAGAAGAAATAGTTTCATGCTTTAAAACATTCTGGTAATTTTGAGTTACTGGGGGGTTGACCTAATTCTTTTATTTTTTTATTCCTGCAGCCAACAACAGTATCACTGTGTAATGTACAATGACCTAAATGTTTGTATTGATAACACATAAGTCCCTGATGTATTTTGTAATACTTCTTCAGTGTAGCATAAATTTTCCAGCAAAGGAGTGGTGTCACATTAGACACTATTAATAGCTGCAAAGTAAGAAGAGACTTTCCTTTGGCCCTTCCATCCTGGTTGTATGTGTGAAAGGTCAAGAATTGTGTTTCCATACCTGTCCCTCACAGTAGTCAGGTAACCTTTGTTTTCTTCACAGATTCGTTTTGCTTCTGAAAATGTTGCTGGTAGCTGTGCCACGGAGTAGCAGTAAAAGCCGTGTTTCACCCAGCCCTGTCAGAGTCAACAGCAGAGGTGCCCGCAGGGGCTGTCAGGTTGTGCCACACAGCACTCTTCCAAAAGCCACCTTAATACCACACCCCAAGTCAAAATGAACCTCAGAAAAGCCAGGAGAAGAAGTGAAGAGGCTAAACCATCACAACTTTTGCAACCAGAACTCCCCTTGCCCATTCCTAAAGGACACACTGGGTTCTCTCGCTGAGCAGAGAGCTGTGGTTATGGCTTGGAGCCCCTGTGCAGCTCCTTGTGCAGAGCCTGCTCTGCTTTCCCTTTGTGCCAGTGGAGCTGTTGTGGGAGGCTATAATCTGCAAAAGTCAGCTCAAATTCCCCTGCCTTGGCTGGCAGGTTGACTGAAATGTGAAGGCTGTGTGCAAGCCAAGACCAGTGAGTTACAGCCTGAAAATAGACTGAGATGCCCTGCAGTGAATGGCTTTTATGGGTGCAGTGACAGTTCTGCAACAGGAGAGATCTGAGTGAAGTGCACATGTAAGAGAGGGAAAGTACATAGAGCTACATTTTAGTTAAATAAAATTTAACATCCCCCATTAGTCTGAGAAGTATTCCTACACATGAATTAACAGTTTCCTAGGGCTCCACCACGAACTGTCAAAATAATTGACTTCTGTGATTCTCACCATCATGGGAATAAAAGTAAAATGCAATGACCTTTTACTTCTGTTCTACACTTACTTTCTGGCAGCCTGGGTAAGTAACTGCAGCTTCCTCTGATTCTTCTGAAGAAGGTTTCCTTTTACAGATGTAACCAAGTTTTGTGTCACAAGTACTGTCAGCCCAGGATCCATCCTGAACATGGTAAGAAGAAACAACAAAGAGAAGTGAAATCTAAAGAAATGTTCACCATCCTTAGAGAGAATCCTTTCTTCATATGGCTGAAGCTTTTCAGCTCTCTTCCTTGTCCTAATGCTTTCTCCAAAACCCCGTAACAGGGAACACAATAAAGAGTGAGGACCACATTTCTGCAGAGGTGTGAGAGTGGGGGTTGC
This sequence comes from Heliangelus exortis, assembly GCF_036169615.1. NCBI lineage: Eukaryota > Metazoa > Chordata > Aves > Apodiformes > Trochilidae > Heliangelus > Heliangelus exortis. The sequence goes on from NC_092423.1 coordinate 20,796,488, forward strand.
CCGTAAAGGTTCAGTGGCTGATGAGTGCAGGAAGAAAACATGCTGTTCCACCCTATGCTCACCACCATAGTATTTATTATATTTATATAACCAGATGACAATCACAAGGAAATGTTAAATATAAAGTATGAAAAATGTATTGTTTAAGTCTTTTTCTCCATAGTATTATGATACGTCATTTTAGGCTGAGTATAAAACAAGAAATTTTTTTACCTCATTTTTTATGCCTCCAGTAAGATGACTCTCTAAAGTAGCTCTAATAAACCAGTGTTTTAGGTGTTTTAGGGGAAACATAAGAAAGTTCTCCATGAATCATACTACACAGCTATGGTCAGCCATGTTGAATGTGAATGATGAGTTACTCCAACCAACCTCAGCCAGGAGACTGACTGTAACACTTGCAGAGCAGACCAGGTCTCAGTGCAGTACATGGCTGCTGGTGCTCCACCATGCACATTCCTGATCTGGTTTTCGGTGTCCCTCTAAACTAAGATATTCTGAATAATATTCAAGTTCCTAAAAAATTCCAAGTTCCTAAAAACCATTAAAAGCCCTGTCTTATTTTTTTCTTTTTTCCTTTTCTTTTCTTTTCTTTTCTTTTCTTTTCTTTTCTTTTCTTTTCTTTTCTTTCTTTTCTTTTCTTTTCTTTTCTTTTCTTTTCTTTTCTTTTCTTTTCTTTCTTTCTTTTCTTTCTTTTTTCTTCCTTTTCTTTTCTTTTCTTTTTTCTTTCCTTTCTTTTCTTTTCTTCTTTCCTTTCCTTTCCTTTCCTTTTCCTTTTCCTTTCTTTCCTTTCCTTTCTTCCTTTCCTTTCCTTTCCTTTCCTTTCCTTTCCTTTCCTTTCCTTCCTTCCTTTCCTTTCCTTTCCTTTTTCCTTTCCTTTCCTTTCTTTCCTTTCCTTTCCTTTCCTTTCCTTTCCTTCCTTTCCTTTCCTTCCTTCCCTTCCCTTCCTTCCTTCCTTTCCCTTTCCTTTCCTTTCCTTCTTTCCTTTCCTTTCCTTTCCTTTCCTTTCCTTCCTTTCCTTTCCTTTCTTTCTTCCTTTCCTTTCCTTTCCTTTCCTTTCCTTTCCTTTCCTTTTTTCCTTTCCTTTCCTTTTCCTTTCCTTTCCTTTTCCTTTCCTTTCCTTTCCTTTCCTTCCTTTTCCTTTCCATTCTTTTCTTTCTCTTTTCCTTTCCATTCTTTTCTTTCTCTTTGTATTTTTTAATAAAGATGGTTTTCTTTGGGGGGCACAAAAGACATAATAAACCATGAAAGCAGAAGAGAGACTTTTACCTCTCCTTTCATGACAATGCAGTCTGCCTTATTCTGTGTGTGGGCTGGCTCTCCGTGATGCCACTTGGTAAAAGTCACGGGTGTCCCATCACTCCATTCAAAATACATTTGAACCCTGAAGTCATTTAGACCAATCCACAGTTCATCATCTGGCTCTGGGAACACAAAGGTGACTGTAGGTGTGAGTGTGTCTTAAAACAAAACGATCACATCTCACACCTCTTTTGACTGAAGAACAGCTTTTTAAAAAACATTTAAGATAACAGTTACAATGAATAAATTGCTAACAGAAGCAATGTAATTCCTGATAAAAACAGTGACCTGCAGGAGTACTCACTGTAGCCAAGCTGAGACACTGCAAAACTGTATTCCTCAATATTATGGATACTCGCCAGCTCTCCATCTTCTTTTCTACAGGAAGACTGGGCTGCTTTCCATATTTTGGGTGTTCTGTAAATTCTATAGCAATGACCTGAATAGGCCACCCATCCCCTGGAGCACTTAAAAGGCTTTAAGTCACCTAAAAAAATTATTTTAAAAAATTAATGAACAGCCCCTGTCCAATGGTTTCCTTTTTTTCAAAAAGAAACTTACCTGTACTGATATGAATTTGAAATATTGGAGCACAGACTGGCAGAGAAGCAAAACTTTCAGGATCACAAGGAATATAAGCCAGATTTTTCTAACCCACTTGTTCTGGGGATACCAAAAAACTCTTTTACAGAATTAAAATGAATAATAAATAATTTGTCATGCAAAGTTGCTGAACACAACTGTGTATTAAACCCCCCTCATTGAGGCTCTGGGTACAACCATGTTTTACAGCCTCTTTTTCTACACAGGGACTATTTCTTGGTGAGCCCTGGAGATTCTGTATACTTTTCCTCTGGAAACACCAGGTCCTCAGGGGCCATCTGGAGCTCCTGCACAGTCCAAATCATGTATCAGAAAGACCAGACAAATCTATGTTATACCAGGCATGTCAGAAATCCCAGTCGCAGAGAAATGCCACACACATTGTTCAGCAGCTATTTCTTGGTGTGAATTTAGGGTGGACACACACCTTCCACTGCTTTGAAGGATCACATGGTCCACATATTTAAAGTTAACTGGAGAAGGCAGGATGTGCACCCAACACTGGAGTGTGATCAACCACGTTGCTCAGTGCTCCATGGATGTGGTTTTGACCTACCCAGTTTGATGAGCCCTGTGCAGCATCCAGGCATGGTCTGGAAGTTAGCATGTGTCAGAAGCCATTCCAGGTCTGGATGCAGCCAGAATGTAGAGGATGCCAGCTATAATGTGCCATTCATCCCCTGAGCCAGAGAATAATCTTACTATATACTAGTATATGTGAATCTGAGTTACTGTAGAGCTTGTAGTATGCTGAGAATTCCCAAGTAACTGCATTTTCTTCACATGCATAAGACCTAGTTTGCCACAGGTGGAAACCTCAGCTGGGAAAAGTTGTCAGTCTCTTACTTTGACCCTTTCAGAATGGAGCAAATAGAGCTGGGAGAACATGAACTCTGGCTCACATCTTTTTTGCAGAACACTACTGTATTTTTCAGAGCACAGGATATTCATCAGTATCTTGTGGTCTGGGTAATACATAATCCTACCTTCTTTAGTACCCTGATATCTTTTCAAAATGACATATAACATCTACACCTTATCTTTAAAATGAGCCAGAAAATTGAAGTCTTCTCTGTGTTGACTCACAACCCTTTCGTTTTGAGAACATACTGTAATTTTATATATGGCCTCCTTCTGGTATTTCTCACTCACTTCAAAAATATCCTTATTTTTTGACCAGCTTACCTGAGGCAATAGTAGAGGAATCTGCAGAGGAGTTTCTCTTTTGACAGATGTATCCCAGTTTCCGATCACACACCTGGTTTTCCCATTTACCATTCCTTCCTTGGAAGGTCCCACATATTTTTCCAGATTCCATAGAGGGACTTCCTGTAGGAAAGAGGCATAATATACAGACAATACCTCTGTAAACACTGAAAATTTTCGTCTCACCAGAGGAAGGAATGTATGAGCCTTTTGCAGCTGCCAGTTCCTGAGAGGACATGAGGGATCACCACTGGAATGGCCAAGAGGGCCAACTGCTGCATTCAGAAAAAAATTATACAAAGAAAGCTATAATATAAACTCCATATGGGGTGGTAGTATTCAAAAAAAACTCAGCATCCTTCATTGCTAAACGCAGGACATGCAATGCATATGTAATGCCATGGGCGTGCTTGCTCTTTTGATTTCCCAGTAGTCACAACAGCTATTATGAAAATACATTACATGGCAACATGCAAGATGGTGACTTAGATACTAATAACAGAGTAGAAACTTACTAAGAGAACGTGCATCAGCTAATGTCATATGCAGTAAGTGAGAAAAGCAATTGAAAATATTTTTATGCAATGTTTCTCTTCAGTTTTTGGTGGGTTTTTTTTTTCTCTTTTTTTTTACATTCTCTTTATATAGGTTATTTGGTTTTAATAATATGGATGATGAGAAAATTGTGTATGGAAAAGAATATCAAATGAGCCATAGATACTTATTCTTAACTGTTTTATTAGATAAGCTATATGATTTTTCTGGGAAGTTCAGAATTAAGAGAGATCCATCTCCAGTGTGATCCCTATTGCTACAATATCCTTCCTTTCTCATAATTCCCTGCCATTTGTGGAAATTCTATAAAACCAAAGGAATTATGTAACAGTAGTTTAAGGAAGATTGAGAATATTGGCCCAGATGCTGATTACCATTTCAGAAAAGTGTGTTTACCTGGAGCCCAGTTTAGGTATCTGAAAGGACTGCCCCCGATCCACTGCCAACCACTGTCAAGGGCACTGAAAAGACCGGTCCAGAGCTTTGCATTGACACCCAGGTCACTAGTGAGTCCTAAATGGCCAAAATAAAAGACTAGTCAAGTTATTAAATTCCTCTAATTTTTTAGTTATTAAATAAACTTGAAATAAAATTTCAAAGAGTGGAAAAAATGTCATAGTAGTTTATTTTTAAATTAAGGTCACATTTTTCCACTATTCTAACACATTTTTTATAAGAATGTACTAAGACCTATTTACATGAGGTAAATATAAATATCCATGCTTAAGCTCTTGGAGCTGACCAACATTTTAACTGTATGCATTGGTTTCACTGTTGTGGGGTTTTTTTAACTTTACCTAATAAATACATTTCTTCGTGAAGGTCTGTCACTGTTAATAACTCTGCATTCTGTTGCTGGCAGCTTTTTCTTGCTTGGTGCCATGTCAAAAGTGACTCTGAGTTTATCTGATAGTGGGTTTTTGTCACAGGATTTGTTTTCCAAAGGTCATTGTGGATGGTGTCTATAAAACATGACAGCAATTTGACAAGGTACCCATACTTTATAAAGCAGAGAATAAAACCTTTATTGCAGACTAAAACTATGTAACTGTATGATATAACTTTATCCCACATACGCATAGTTTACCCCACATACATACTTTGTCCAATCCAAATTAGCAATACATTGATAACATAAAGAATAATTTCTCCTGCAAATCTGGTTTTTTTACATTCTCCCTCTCCTGCTTTTATTTATATAACACGGTTCAGTTCCCATTATCCCACTCACTATCCACACACATTTCCCTGTTCTCTGTACAGAAAACCTTGGTCTCCACATCCATTTCTTGCCTTTGAAGGTGCTTTGCTCTCTCCCAGACTTCCCAGCATGACAGAAACAAGGATTTCCAGATCTGAAACAGGGGTGAAGGGGTGGAGTATTTGTGCTGGGATTACTGAAAAGCTGCTTTGAGGGTTTTGTGGATGTAAGAACACCAAAAGCAGATGAATGACCCATGTCCTGCACCCTTCCATTCACTCCAGCCTTCCTGTTCTCTGCTCCACCCTGTGATCAACCACCATCATCTCACCTCCCTCATCCATTGTATTTCTTTCTGCCTTTTATTTGCCAGAACTTTCTTCTCACCTAGTCCTAGGTGGTTTCTCTTTCTTTTTCTATCAGTCCCAGTCACCTCCTTCACAATACACCCCATATCTTCCAGTACCGGGAGCACTCTTCATCTCAGCTGCAAAAACAGTGAGTGAAGGGCAGATATCTGATTTTATCATTGCAAAGCTCACCACCCATGGACTAGGCTAGCCAGAATCCAGCTCCTTGTCCAATGCTACTTTTGCATCCCAAGGAGATTTGAACGTGAGAGTGAATGAAACTTTTGCTTTCCTGAAATCTTTAAAAATAAATTACCTCTTAGGGGACAAATTCCAAAAAGTCGATCTTTATCAAAATCTGAAGAAGTTGCACACCAGAGAGAGCTTGCATCCTCACTCCGAGGGATGCACTCAGCATACCATTTACCATTGAGCTTAAAAGGGAACACACAAGGTGCACCAAAGGCATTTCCTCCCAGCGTGTAGATATCTACAGAGAGAAACATAAGATAATAGTAGCCAGCTCATCAAGTGTTCACCACAGTGTCTGCTCATAGGCAGCTCTCTGTGGACATAGTTCAGCTGTGCATGAGTTAAACACATCAGTACTTCATTGCTACAAAGTCTTTCCTGGCTTTTGTGTCAATTAGACACGACTATGGCAAGATACTTAGAATTAAGACTCTCCGACAACCCATATTTGGCCCTCCAACTAATTTCGGTCAATTTTTTTCTTTTCATTGCTACCTGGACTACTGTGGCAGAGGTACTTGTGACTCAGCTCCTCCCATTATGTACATATTTCCTTCCTCATATGCTGTTTAGAATCCCTTTTTTCCTGAAACAGAAGGGCATAGCAAAGATTTCATTCCTTGTTATTTAACTTTCCATCCTCCTTGTGGATGTCCACATCCCATCCTTGTGGGATGTCCACTGTATATAGCCCAAGACTGACAACAGTGCAGGAAAAGGAGATCTGTCTCTCCAGTAGTCAGGGTGGTAAATATTATTGACTCCTAAACCATTAAGTTTAGGCTTTACTCTTGCTTTTTCCTATGGTTTCTTCTTCCTGGGCCTGGTGAAATCTAGGCAAATACTATTTAAAGTGGATTATATCTATATTAACTAGAAACTAAATTCTTAGAGATACTATGTGGTCATACCAAGTAATAGCATGGAAATAGATAATTTTAAGGTCCCTCCCAGCCCCAGCCATTCTATGATTCTATGCATAGCAACAATACTTATTTAAATACCGCACAAACATCACTCCTATGAGTTGCTCAGACATATTTTGAAACATATATTTCTTCCCACTGCTACTGTACAAATAGAATTCCCGTTCTCTCCCATTATTACATCACAGGCTTTTGTAATTTTATTATTTCATTTGACAGAATTGGACTCTCCAAGTAATGTAGAAATGTACAGAGTCATATTTGCCTTGCGTTTCTACTGCCTAGTTTTAGTCAGCTCTGCCACTGATGTCACTGTAAGTAAAGGGTTGCTGCATGACAAGAAATCAGTAGAATGTTTTGTAATTAGGACCAGCCAAGTTGCCTATAAATACAATTTAATTTTCAGTACTCACCCTCATAGCGCCAGGAGCACACACTGTCTGCAGTTCTGTAGATTTTCCACCTGCTCCCTTTGCCCGATGATTTGGACAACCTGATTTTCTTCCCCTTTCCTTTGCCATAGTTGAAAAATAAATCTTTGCCATGGGTTGCAAGCATCTCATCTTGACATTCCCACCACTGGAGCTCATTCGTCCTGTTACAGGATTCCAACGTGATGGCAGCCTCCTCGTTCTTGGCGAGCACTCCCAGGCACAGCTTGAGTGCCACGCTCAGGAGCTGCGTGGCAGAGACCCACTGGAACTTTTGAAACTCATTGTGCTCATCACAGGAGGTAGTTACAACTGAGCTGGAGTTCTGAGCTTGGGCACAGAGCTTGCTGTCTTCATTATAGATTGAAAATATTCTGCTATCTACAAATTAAAATGAGAATGCAGACACCTGAGGAGAGACTGGCTATGAGGTAAGTCATTTGCTTGCTATTTGAAAGCCTGCTACAACAAAAATATTGAACACATAGAGTCCATAGAGGAAGAAATCAAGGGAGGTTAATCATCATGAAGAATAACCATCAAAATGTGCTTAAGGTGCAAGCAACACAGATGAAAATATAGCTCTTCAAGAGAAATTGCTCTGCTTCACATCCTTTCTTCAAGAACGCAGTTCTCAAAATGGCATTAAAAATGACCTTTATTAAATTCCATGAATTCTTCAAAGTTCCACCACCACAGAGCATATCAAACAGTAGTTAATTTTGCAGGTAACAGGACTTCTTGCTTTAAAGTAATTAAAAAATTGCTTTCATACTCAAAATTCAAGATTTTTTTTTTAATTTGACCCAGAGTGAGATTATTGTTTTCAGCTCATCAGGCAAGGGGTTCTTCACTTTTCGTTTATTATTTTGGAAATATTTGGCCACTGTGCAAAAAGTCATTTCTTCAGAGCTCAACTTGTGAGTTTCTCAGGAGGGAAGCCACAACTTGCAGCATCATCACTTCATTGTGAGCACAGCTAAGCTAACTAAGTGTCGTAAGTGCCATTAATAGCTACAATTTAAATAGAAATGTGAGACACTGAAAAACAGGGCTGTGTTTCTTAAGACCAGATGCAGACCTGAACAAGCCAGATGGCATTTCCAACGGCACAGTTCTCCTGCTGCAATGGTTCTTGAGAAGGTTAGCAGAGGATGATTAGAACTAGCATAGTCTCACTTAAAAATGTGTAAAGAAGAAATTCTCCTCTAGTCGATTAGCTCAGCCTTGGCTGGTCCCTGGTGCAATTTAAGTGATAGTAGTAGATCCCCCCACCCCAGTTCTCTATCTGGGAGCTCCCAATGGGAAAGAACTGTGGATACAACATAATTTATTTTCCTCTCAGCAGTAGAAATGTCTGAATTCTAACAGGCAGAAGCTTTCAAGGTCCTTCCTAAACCCATCAGCTTGGAAAGAGGATTCCACTATGCAACGATCAGCATGCAACAGTCTATATGAGCTAAGTAACTCAAAGCACACATCTAGCAGTGATTCTGTGCCTGCTGAGAGGACACTGCCCTGTACATCTGAGTTGTACTAACCTCCAATGGAGGAATTTTAGATCAGCTTCTGTCTGCATTCAGGCCAATTTTCAAAAATCAGCACTGTCTAGGTTATACCTGTTAGCATATTTCTTCCACTCACACGCCACCTTGAAAAATGCATCAAGGAAACAGAATGCCTATACCAATACCACCAAATTTAAGAGCTGAACAAAAGTGCTTCAAATAGCATGCTGGGACTGGACCTAAACTTCAAGAAAGATATCAAGAAAGTCTGAGAAAGAACTTGCAAATCCCCATGAAGGGGAAAAAGACTTACCAGACATTGGAAGAGATGTACTAAAGGAATAGAGAAAAACCAGGAGCAAGTAGACAGCCATGGCCAAATGTCCTTCTCCCTTTCACCTCAAACTGATGCTGAAGACCAAATCTGTGCCTTGAAGAAAAGCCTTCTGCACTGAACCAGATTAACAAATCCTTTTCAGTTTTTAAGACCCAACAGATACAAGGAAGTCCTTGGCAAATAAGGAACTGCATCATGTCACATGAGTAATTTTGAAATAATACATTAATGAATAAAGATAGCTCTCTAAGCTAGTTTTTCTACTTGATAAAATTTTTCTCTTCCGTGGAAATATGAGATCTCAGAGGTATTAGTGAGGATTTTTTGAAACAAGCTTTACAATTCAGATTCACTGTTTTTACAAAGAGGGTGAAATTAGTATCTCTACCAGAAATAAAGGGAAAAGGTAAAAAAGTAGAGAAGAAATGTCTGCACCAATACATTATGAAAAAAATTACAGTGCAATTCCATACTGTGAAATATATCCTGAGACACCATGCAGTTCAGTAACTATGTACTTGGAATCAGAAATATCTGAATTTCCCATTTCTGCAGTTCCCCAGAAAATAAAAAAGCTGTAGAAAGCAGGATCTGTGTTCTTCAGGAGGCACCTGCCTCTTCTTTTCCTCACTCCTGACTACATGCAGAAGCAATATAACTGACAGCAACCACTGAAGACAATCTGAAGAGAAACCATACAATGCACATTTTTTAGACATTCTGAAAAAAAATCTGATTTTACTTTGAAAGACCTCTCTCTTTTATGACAAGTAAAAGAATCAGAAACACATAGAGGCAGGAAAGTTTACATCCTTTTTTGCACACGGTCTTTGAAAAATCTGTTTCCATATGTTCAGGAGAAGCTGCTTTGGGATAACTTCCCCATTATGGTATTTGCAGCAAATCTTTCCCTGTTAATTGCTGCTGTTGTAGCCAATGAAACCCTAGACACTACATGTAGGTGTGGGATCCTGCTTCTGTAGTTCCAACTCAGATGCAAATGGACCATTCACTGGGTCTGAAACAGTACAAAACGAGTTAGAGCAGAAAAAGTATTACAACAGTGAAAGAAAATAGTGGGAGCTAAAGGACAACAGATCCAGATAGACCAAGAATATGGAAAGAATGGGAATCTGAGAACACTGAAACCTGAGGAAGTGGGAGAAAAAAGAGAGGGCTGCATGGTCAGTTATTCAGTGAGTTATGACACATGTAAAGGTGGCTGCATGGAGTCTGGAAGAAACCATTCTGGTATTTCCCAACATGGGAATGCTGGACTCTGAAGCCTCAGCTTTCCATCTTACCTTACTTCCTCGTTCAGGAGCTCCAGATGTGCAGATGGAAAAAATAGACTTATTTATTATTTAGGCAGGAGAAATGCAGTACCTCGTGGTTCTGCTGTATACAATGTCTGAGCATCACCAAAGCTACGGGGATGCAACAAGTACAATTGCAACAGAGAAAAAGAAACTATCTGTGTTCTAAAGAAAGATCAGTGTTTAGTGAAGGACTGTTATCCCCTGAGAGAGGCTGAAAAAGTGTGAAGCATTATAAAGACTGCTTCACCTCAGTGTCTGTAGATTTGTCTGAGCAGACACCTTCACAGCCCACAAACTGGGAAAGAGAAAGAAAATTGCAAAGATGTACTCCAGCATCTTTCACGTGGCAAGGCACAGCCTGAAATTTTGGAAGTGGGGAGGAAGAAAGGCTGCTGGCTTTGTGTTGAGTCAGCATTGTTCCTTTGGTGATCTCTGCTCCCGGGCAGGAAGTTACACTGGCAGTGTGCAAATTCACCACCTTTTCTCTGAAGTCTGAACTCTTCTGGAAAAAAGGGGAAATGAAAGTCAAGCATGAGGGTATCAAGAAACATAGCAATGTGCAAAGCCTTTACATGATAAACCTTTACATGATATCAGATATTGCCATCAAGCCATTCCTCAGCTGTCAACAGAAATGCATGGGTAAGTCCATGAAGGTTCAACCAGATGCTTCCAAACAGAAGTTAAATAATTCATTCTCAAGAAGTTCTCATTAAGCTTTGAAATTTGAATTTTTAAAATTTGAAAGCAGTTTTGTGATCTTTTAGCTGCTAATACGCAAGATTTTAGAGCAGAATCCCACATATATGGAACACAGTTTCCAAACTAAACTTTGAATCTCAGTAGAAACACTCTAACCTAAAAACCCAAAAACAAATGAAAAAAAGAGTGAACAACCTTTCTTTTTTTTGGCAGGTTCAAAACATACTGAAAAAGCAACAGAAAGCATTCTCACACAGTACTTTCATGCTACATAATCAACTTATTCTTTTCTCTCATTTATCTAAACAGCCAAGATCGAACATAAGAAATTGTGGCAGAATCAGAGGATTATTAGTGATCAGTTAAAATTTTTCTTTGCTTTTGCATCCATCGCTTGTGTCTTATCTTTCTTATCGAGAAATTATTTCTCTTGTTTTACAGCAAGAATGTTGCAGTAGTGGCATCTATTCAGGAGGCAAAATTAGAGATCACAAGAGCAATAGGGAGCTTCTAAGGCAACTGACAAATCCCAAGCAGAGTAGTAGCTGGTAGTAGAGAATGGCTGAAAAAATTTGTGATAGATCAGAATACATTAAGTAACAAATTAATTATATTGCATCTGTATGATTATGAATCACCAATTTGGAAATTACTGTCTCAATTTTATGATCAGTTTTATCACACTATGACCAAAGGAATGATGGTGTTAAAAACCTGGAAATAAAGTCCGTATTCAGATAGCCTAATAAATGAGTTAGCATCACTGAAAGTCACTAGCTGGGGAAAAAAAACAAAAACAAAAACAAAAACAAAAACAAAAACACCCCCAAAGCAAATACCAAACAACCAAAACCAAGCAACAAAGAAATGGACACGAAAACGAAAAAAATAAAATATCTTGGTTTTCGTAATTGCTAGCTAAAAGCCTTCCAATTAATCTTGTTTAAATGAGATATTATTTAAAGTGTTCAGGGTTTTTAATTTCTCTACGTTCTATTCAAAATGAGACTGTGTATGAAGTATCAATGCTGATATTCAGCTTACTACAAGGAACTGTGATGATTTAGAATCATAGAATGTTAGAGGTTGGAAAGGACCTCTAGAGGTCATCTGGTCCAACCCCTCTGCCAAAGCAGGATCACCTGCAGGATCTCCAGAGGAGACTCCATAACCTCTCTGGGCAGCCCATTCCAGTGCTCCATCACCCTCACAGTAAAGAAGTTTCTCCTCATGCTGAGGTAGAGCGTCCTATGTTCTAGATTATACCCATAAATCCTTGTCCTATTACTGGGCAGCACTAAAAAGGGACGGACAATTCCTATGTTGTAAATGCCACTGCTTCCATACTTGCTTCTTTTAGTGAGAAACTTTTTTCAATTCCATTGTATTGCAATAGGAGGGAGAGAAAACCATGCAGCTTAAATTTCCTCCTGTTCTGAAAATCAAGTCTTTTTCACTCACATTCTTTCTAACATGAGCGGGCCAAGTAGATCCATATTCCGAGTAGAGCTGCTGATTTGGAACCTGATTTATTTTTTATTTTACCCTTTTGAACAGTAGAGTATAAGAGATACAGCATTTCACAGAAGCAGCTGCACCTACTGTCAGCTATTTTCTAGCATGACATTTTTAACTCCTACTCAAAGATGATGCTATATTTCAGGCAGTTTAAATGGGCCAATATGATCAGAACTGTCCAGGCTGCAGTAGCTGGGTTCCTCACCTGACATTCTTTAGCTGCAGGTGAGTATGGTAAAGCACCAGAAATTATATATCCCCTCAATCTTTATTTCCTTTCCAACCATGCATTTGCAGATATACATGTGGCAAAATGTTATCTTGAATCATTCAGTGTGCAGACACTGCCACAAGATTGTGCAGATACTCAGAAAAGTACTGAACTTCTTTTGCCAAGAGAATGCTCCTATTTGTTGGTTCCACAACAGCCAATACAGTGATGTAGGGATACCAGTCAAGGCTTTTGGACCTTTCACTGTTCCTTTCACACACCTTTCTAGCTGGCACCACTTCTCCATATGATTGAAACAACATCACACTTAACATCACAAACCTGTCAGGCTTCTGATACATAAGCCACATCAGATGGCACGAAGAACCATGAGAGGTACTACTCCTTGAAAAGATATGCTCAGACAACCATGCTTTGAAAATGGAAACAGCACTAGGCTGCTGAAAAGAGGTAAGGAAATGACTAAGAGAAAGGCAGCAGTGCCTGAGGAGAAAAGGAATTCCAGGACAGATTTCCCCATTTTATCCACATGCATATGTAATTTAAGATTTTTACTGAATCACTCAGCTGATATTTTTGTCTCAGTTTTAAGCAATGCCTGGACAGATTCAGGAAAATATGGTCAATATATTACTTGATCACAACTTTGGATGGATGTCTCCATGATTGTATCACCTCCTTTTTACTTTTATCATGTTACAAAGTCTTATATAGAGGAGTATAAAACTAAAAACTATTTAAAAAAATCAAAGCTAGTTACTGTTTATTTCACAGAATAAAATCTGAAATCACAAAACCAAACCTTCCAAACCTTTGAACATGAGTGAAAACATGCATGTTTTACATTTTACAAGATTTACAAAAATTAGGAATATGAACTCCAAATTGGGGAATCTAAGATTTCCATAAATGGTAACTGATTTAGACATTTAGGAAGGAAACAAAACCACTGGTAACTAATACATTGGTAAAGCTAAATTGTTCTTGACTATGAGCACAAAATGCACAATACCAGTATGCAATCACTGTAACAGCTACCCAGTACTCCTATAAACCTTCCAAACAAGTATGGGTAGTGTTTCTCTCTTTCCTCAGCAACTGCTGCCCTGATAAGAAGGACATTTTGCCCTGACCTTACCACCTCTTACAGACAGACCAAATTGTGGCCAACCAGAACACTGGCCATTAACACCAAATACACTCCAGAAGTCTGCCCCAAGATTTCACCTGATTAAATTATAGAATACATGAACTACAAGAACTTCATAGTTGTTTCTCTGTGTTGCATGAAATTGTGGGAATTGAAATTTTATCATAAAATAATTTTTTCCCAAGTGATTTAAAGTGGATGCACCTAAATTCAGACTTGCCATCTATCAATTACCCCTGTAGTTAAGTCCCTAGGAAAGGGACTTGCTTGAAAGATGGTGGAATTAGAGAGGCATTTGCTTAATAGCTTTGAGAATCTGTGCAGTGGCACTGTTTGACATCTCAAGTAGATCTGTCTACATTTTACTTCCTTTATTGCATCCACTTCTATTGTTCCATTTAGTAATTAGTCAATATTATCTCTTTTCTTAAGATCCACACTCATTGTGGGTCAGCAAATCCTGAGATATGAAATTTTACACATTATACAATGGTTAAAAAATAAAGTAACTGCTGTATGTAACATTAAACACACACCAAAACTGACTACTACAGTATTTGCACATGAGAAAATAGATTCTGCTTAATTCTAAATGCATAATTTTATTAAAACAAGGCACATTTTACTTTATTACATTACATTTTACATTACATATTACATTACATTTCTTTTTATTACATTACAGTGCTGCATGTTCATTCTGTTCTATGTTGGTCACAAGATCCTTTGTGTCACTAGTTCCAGGAACTGTGTCACTATTAAAATACAAATTGTTCTCAAAGCTGTCATTTGTTGACAAGCGATTCTTTCTTCTCTTGTAGAAGAAATATCCTGCAAGGCCACTTCCAGCTAGGATGAGGGTGGCAACAATAACTACAACTCCTGTTTTACTGTGGTTCAGAGGAGGAGGCTTCTCATCTTTTGTCATTGCTGAAAACAAATACAAGGAAATCAAGAGGATGCTGTATGTTCTTTATCTGATCACTGGAAATAATTTCTTTAGAAAGTATGATGTTTTAATTAAAAGTGTTCCATTTGTTTCAAAATAATGAGAGACAAAACTAGCAATATAAAATTAACTAATTTTTAAAACACCAACATTTCGTGCTATTTAACTAATTATTTTTTTTTTAACTCTGCATTTGGAAACTGAATGTATATTGTATTCTACTAGAAATTATTTGCTCCTAGGAAACAAATATGGTACAAAGATATATCAGAAAATGTAAAAGATATTATACAGAATATTGTATTGGTTACTGTCTACTTGAAAGACAATACTCTTACCCTTCGTAGGCATTTCAGCTGGTGGCATTTCAGCTGCTGGTGGCGTTTCAATTGCTGGCATTTCAAAACATTAAGATAGAATTATTTTATTATTATATTATTATAAATACATGGCAATATATATCACCAAATACTGAAAGCATTTGGGTTTAGTTCATACACAGCTATACAGACCTATCAAAAGACACAGCACCAATAGTCTATTGTACTCTGGTCTCACATGTTGGTATTTACATAAACTAGCAGAAAAGAAGAAAAAAGTAAATAGATTTTAACTGCTTCTGCCCCTTGAAAGGGCTCAGTATCAAAACAGAGGTGAATGGCAGCACCAGCACAAAAAGGTGAGTTGAATGCTTTAAAAGGAACTTTGGACATTGGTTTTAACACTTGTTACCTACAGCTATGACTGTTCTGGAGAATGAAAATTAAGTGCCTTTTTAGCTTGTCAATGACAATGTAAAAAGATGAGTAAGTAGACTCTGAATGGAGGGTTGCATTTGACAGTTCTGCAGTATTTCCTGTAGAAGATACACTAATCATTACAAGCATCTGAGTAAGTAAGAATAATTTTGCATGAGAGCAAATGTATAGAAAAGATGGCAGAATTTCATTTCCAGTTTTGTAGAGGAAGTGAGCGTATTTTAGCTACTACATGCATTTCACTCTTCTCAGTAAACATTAGTAAGAGATTTTGATATTGCAATACATGCTGGAAGAAATTATTAGGGTGACTTTTAGGAACGTGTATGCACTGGATGTCGTTACTATAAAATCTGCACATTTAATTACTTTAGTATACTTCAAGATCAGGATAATCAAACTATGTTATTTGCTCTGCTTTTCATTCAGTCATCATCTTAAACAGGAAAACATAGAGACAAAAAGTCCAAAAACTGTTCATCAATTCATTAATATTCAATTCACAGAAACACGACTTCATACTCAGAAAATGCATGAAAATGAGACTTGCAGAGAGAAATACGCAATGCATATTCCATGGACTGAGCAGATTATTTTCAAATAGATGAGACAAATTTATTTGTTTAAAGCACAGTACTAACTTTATGAACAGTCAACAATTGTTAATCCAGAAGGGGCAAACTTGTTAAGTGCATACACTAGGTACATTTAAGGTAGGAACGCAATATTTTTAAAACTACTCTGATGGGACTTGAGCACTGGTCATCTGTCCTACTTTCTGACAAAACTTAATTTTTCTTTCTATTTGCTGGCATACAAATGTGTATCCCTTGGCATTTACAAAACCTCAAAACACCCAGGAAAAATGCACTGCATGTAATGGCCATGTAATGCCAGCACAAAAAAGCATAATTAATACATGAAAGAAAATCATAGATGTAGCACTTACTTTTTGGCTTTTTACAAACATAGCCTTTGTAGGAAGAGCAATAGATATTATTCCAGTACCCAGACTGTGCGTACATTTCAACACAGTGCTCATTTTGTTGAGGGGAAGGTTCTCCTGCATTCCAGTTGACAAAATTAACTGCAGTGTTGTCTAGCCACAGCCATTCTCCTAGTGGGAACAACATTGCATATGTAAAAACAAGACAGTACTCATTTCCACCTGGACACATTTGTTGACTTCCTAAGAAATCTACTTCTGGCCATTCTTGGGGGCAGGCTACTAGCAACTTAGATTTTTGGTCTGACACATCATGTTGCCCTTTATATTTTATGCATATGTTACAACATCAATTTTTGGAAAATAGCAGACCTGTCTGGCTTAAGATGCTACAAAGGCAAGAAGGTTAAAAGAAGTATCTCCAACAATTTATTGCAATGGTACAGTATTGACTATTTAGTTTACATTCATTAGGTATGTCAAAAGATAATTTGTCTTCAACAGAATGTCCTTTATTTCAGTAATTTTAAGAGAGGTTTTGCATTAATTTTTAAAAAGCCCCCAGTGAAATCTTTTTAAGTCCAATTTTCTTCCATTCGTTTTTCAGTTTCTGTTCCTTCCCACTGACTTTACACACACAATTTTCCTTCTTAAAAATCTGCTTTAAAAATCTTATGATCACTGATGTCTAACTACACTGGGACTTTCTGCCTCTTCCTGTTCTCTTTTTTTCACTTTCTTTCTTTTAATAGTGTTATTTATTTAGAATAAATATATCCCTTGTGGCTCCTAAGTTGTACACAAAGAAATTCTTAGACTCAGTATGAAAATGTTAAAATTGTGGTTTTTTTCTTATCAGATTCTCCATATTTTGATTCTTTTAATTTATGTTTTAAATACTTGCC
Source organism: Heliangelus exortis (assembly GCF_036169615.1). Taxonomy (NCBI): domain Eukaryota; kingdom Metazoa; phylum Chordata; class Aves; order Apodiformes; family Trochilidae; genus Heliangelus; species Heliangelus exortis. The sequence goes on from NC_092423.1 coordinate 20,813,638, forward strand.
ACTATCTGTGTCTGGGCATGGCATTTGAAAGAAATATTTATTTAATTTAATGCTAACTGTTCTACTGAGAAAATATGAATCAGCAGTTTTAAAATTTAACCAAAGTAATGTTTTGCCAGTTGTCTCCTAACTCACCTTCCTTACAGTGAGGCAAAAAATAGAAAAACTTGTCATACACACAATCACAAGACACAAACAATTCCAGCTTCAAGGTGAAGCTGTTCTGAGGTCTGGCTGTAACTAAAGACAAATAGCTGGTCATCCCAGGATGGCGATTCCCAAAAGGAGAGGTGATGTTAGCCACATTATTTTCTAACTCAAAACCTGCAAGATCTCAATTACAAGAATATTAATCCAGGGCCTCTTTACATTTGAGAAGAACCATTTGACTTTGACTCACCTCCCAACACCATTTTGCTTACTATGTGCACCTTAGTATCTTACTTTGTCATGTTTTACTTTTCCTGGTTTAAGATGAGATTTCTGTGGTTGGCCTTTTCTATTATATATCATTAGTTATTGTCTGATTACAACTGACCAGCTTCCCCTATGATGATAATGCACTAACTTTTCTAATTTCACTTCTTACATATTGCAGAAGTAAAACACGAAATTTTCAATGACCATGTCAAACAGCTTGTGACAACTAGTCACCAAAAAAAAATATCTCAAAAGTAAATAAATTACCATCCACATTTCTGTACATTCCTGTCCAAAATGTTGAAGTTTTCCCTTCAAGCGGTTCAATGCTATATGTCAGAAAGTTGGCTTCAGCTGAGTCTTCAACTGATACCAAAGAGGCACCTGGAAGAAAAAGAGACAAAAAATCTAGGAGATCGTAGTGAAAAGCATTCTCACTGCTCTGTCAAATGCCAGTCTTATTCTTGCCACTGATTATCCACATCAAACTCCAAACAGAGTATGAAATTCAAAACAGTAACTAACTTCAGATAAGAGCTTATGAAGGACACTGGCATGGTTGCTGATTAATTTCTTATAATTCCCACAGCACTGCACTAGCATTTTGGCTTTTTTCCTCACTCATTGAGAAATAGCAACATAACTTAACAAGAACTCCAGGCAAAATACAACAGGTTAATATCGCATTGGTCGTAAGTTTCTACTGATGTGGTACTAGTCAAAAACAAACAAACCCAAACCCACTCTGAACAAAATTAAAAGGTTAATAAATGCTTTCTCAGTCTTTGTATAGTCCAAGTATAACACAGACTTTGTTGACTTTCTGAAACACAGTCCTTAGTATAACTCTTTAACCAGATCCTGTTTATTTTCCTACTCTCTTTGTAGCCATCAGAGAAAGAAAGATTATCTTGGTCACCTGTTGCCCAGTTAATGTGGTGCCCTGTTAGTTGCCTGCATACACCACTTACACTTTGCTCTAGCAAAGCCAGCATGAAGCCAGCAGACAGAAAGAGCTACCCACAAGTTTGTACAGAGTGGAATTAAACACCAAAGAAAGCATATTTTCACTTTGCTTTAGTGTGGGGCTGAAATCCATTCAACAGGTATGGAGGAATAGCTGTGTTTGGCACTTCACTATTTTATTTGACTGTTTAATTTTTGAAAGTATTTCCTCACAGGTAATGAAGGAACAGTTACAGAGAATGAAAATATTAGTCATTTCAATCACTGCTAAGCTACTGATTAATTATACTATGGTTCAGAATTCTACTACGGGTAAGACAAAACTGGAAGAGTCCAACAAAACCCAGAGTGCAAGCAGGGACAGCAGAATATAAGAGAACATAGAATGTTCCTCTTTTTTTCACTGTAATCTTTTTCATTTTTTAATTGTTCCTCTTTTGTGGAATGCTATCAGATGTTCATTACATTCAGGTTGTGTGATAAAAAGATTCACTGCTCATCCACAAGGGAGCCCAGAGAGTCAATGGCAGATGGGAGACCCCTTCCTTGCTATTCCTAGGCCCATCACAGGAGCCATCAGCCCATCAAAGGCCAATCTTCACCAGGACAGGGGAGGGAAGAAGCACAATGGCAGAGGAAGAACCCAGATTATTGACTCAAGAGGATGGGACATCCTGCTCAGACCCCTCCTGGGGCTGTCACAGCTCTAGTGTCCTGTCATGAAGCCCATCAAGTCAATGTCAGAATGTCTTTCTGACTGAGGGGAGTTACATAGGCAGATGAGACACATGGTGTGATAAAAGAGAATTCCAAGATTGCACAAGAGTTATTATGAGATGTTCAGTGAAGGAACCAAATGCAGGGAAAGAGATGGATGTAGATTATTTGGAAGAAACAAGTATAGAGAAATAGAGGGATAAGGGGATAAAAAGACTCTAAATCCATAAGCAGTTTGCTGGACAGTGCAATTCTCTGGCCATACCCCATGCTTTATCTGGGTAGACAGTCCTGTCTTCTTATTAAAACGTATTTCTAACTGTTTTCATAGGTGAAAGACTGCACTTTGTATGCATGTGTGTGCAAGGGGGTCTAAGTACCAGAAACTGGAGTGGGACGATGATTCAGAGACCTTTGTGTTCCTATTGACAGCATCTGGAGCAACAGCAGGTACACCACTGAGATTGTGATATCAAGTCAGCTTAGCCAGCAAGTAGGTAAATCAGCCAAGTATGTGCTTCAGCAAGGATGAAACCACAAGCTGAGATGGCTATCCAAGGGACCAGGAGAATCTCAGCTAGCTGTGGATGTATGCGTGCCCATGTGTCTCTCTAGAGGCAAGACCATGAAGGATTGATTACTGGAGGGATCAGAGTGTCTGTGGCAGGATGGAGCCTGGAGTCTGCACCAGCAACAGGAGCCTGTCTCGTGGCCACGCATACTCAGCATGACATTCCATGCCCCAGCAACTGAGGACACTGAGATCCACGGAACACCTGGAAAACTGAATGTCTGAGCCCATCTGCTAGAAGGATTCACATTGTCCATAAATTGTTCAACACTTGGACCATCCTTGAAATCACAAATGACAGAAATACGTATCGCATGTTCAGCTTTCCAAAGAGAGGACATAACAAATATGTTCTCTTTGATTAAGGAGGACACTTACCTAGTCGAAGACATTCTAAAGATGCCTGGGCCCAGTTTCTTGTAGATGAAGATTCAATGTAGTAGCAATGACCTCGGAAAGGAATCCAAGATTTGTGTCCTTCTGATTCAGGGCACTTTCCTGGAAGCTGAGGGGGTTCAGTGGGAGCTTGAACTATTTTTAAAAAAAGTTTTTTAAAAAAAAGACAAAATTTAAAGAAATTGCTTCTTATACAATCTTTTAGCACAAAATGATTATTCCAGCTGAATGTGGAAAACACACACAGGTCTTTAAAAGACTGGAACCTGGTAGCCTATACTGCTTACTACAACACAATAATGAGAAAAAGTCCTACACCTATGAACAAAAAGTATTGCAACTGTAGTCTCAAGAAATCTAATTCAGCAAACAATCCAAGCATACTTTTATCTTTCAACACATTCTAAAGTTCAGCTCAGCTCTTCAGTCACCAATGTATTTTACACCTGAATGCTTTGCTGAATTAAGGCTCATATGAACTTAGTCATACAAGTTGCAACCTCATTCTCACATGACAGCAACAAGAGTTTCAAGTCAAAAACATAAAAGAAAGGAGCCTGAAGAAATATCTTTAATAATTTCTATAACTCCTGTAGCTTGTTATTCAGTTATAAAAGGAAAAGCTGGAAAGCTGTCACATCTTACAGCTTAGTCATTCAGCTCTTCCCCCTTCAATATCGTACCTGTATGAACACCTAATCTTCATTAGCTTTTGATTTTTGAGGTTTTTGGTCTTGCAATGTTTACTCAATATCAGAGTAACATGAGCCTAAGCTTTGCAAAATATGTCTAACCTTATTAATATAAAGTGATTGCTATTCACAGTCACACTACCTCTTTCTTAATGTGCACTGGTTCTCGTTTTAAAGAAGCACCATTCAACCCAAGTAAATTTAAATGCTTTCATCTCCTTAGCTCTTGAAATGAAAAAAAAATACCTAAGCAGACAATAATCTTAATTGAAATGGTTAGATTCAAGTTCTTACCATCAGCCTTTTTGCAAATAGAGAAGTAACTTTCATTACAGGATCCTGTTTTCCAGGTTCCAGAAACATCCAGATAGACACAGCCTATTTTCTGTTTTGGCTCCCCTTCAGCCCATTTTGTATACTTCATTCTCCAGTTATCAATCCATTCGTAACGCCCATTGGTCTAAGAACAAAATAAGTAATGAGAATTATTAAACTCTAAGCATGAATCATTCCTTCATCAGTCAAATGTCTGTCTGTGCAGCACCTCGTGCTAGAAGATTTTTTTTTAGAAATCATTAGCAAATGGCTCAATTTACTTTGCAACAAGAAGCTACTCATTGAAAAATACAGCAGCACAAAAAATACTTTTCAGCAAAATGAAACGCAGATTGCATGGCATCAAATTAACTTAAAAAAACTTAGGGAGTTCTAAATTTCATTTAAAATAGTTTCTGGAATAAAAGTTTGATGTCTACTTTTTGTACTGTTCATTTCCCCCCAGATTTGAAGAAATGTGGATTATTTTAACAAATTATATTTTTAAATTTAATAATTCCCCACCAAAGCTAGTGGACCCAGTGAATCATCCTGCTGATTAGGTTAGAGGGATCTTTTGGTTTTAGGAAGTGGTATATTTCATTTATATTTCTTTTATGTGCTCAGCCAAATGGGCTGAATGTGGGACAAGTGTCTGTGACAAAAAGAAAGGGAGGTGTATTTTAACATCCAGAAAAAATCGAAATATCAAAGAACTACGAGAGGGGAGACAAATAAAATTTAATTAGGTAAACCCATTAATTATTTGGATAACTATCCTCAAAAATGTTGGAAGGGTCAAAGCAACAGTACCTTATTCTATTTCTGAAAATTAATTACTATCATTTTTGGAATAAATGCTTTCCACTGTTCACTAAGGTAAACAAATATGAGTGTTTATCTCAAATACACAATATACAATGAGATCTTTCAAAATGCCAGCCTAAAATGTCTTGTTTGGAAGTGAACAGAGTGAATATGTGATAAATAGTAAATAATAATAATAATTATAAATAGCAAATAGCAAATAATTTTTACAGTTTAATCAGAGTAATGGAAGAAGATGGATTCCTACTTCTAAATCTTTCAGTACATGCAAGCATTTAGGGCCAAGATATAAACTAACAAGCTAAAGTGAAGAGATATAGTAAGACTTTTCCATTCCTGATTTGTCCACAGGTAAAGCAGCAACATGTTCAATTAGTTTGATGTTCTTACCACATTACTGTTAAGACCAATCCACATTGGCACCCCATATTTTAACATTTTTATCCACAAGAATGACTGACTGTAGGGATCTAAGATGCTGGCAAGGTCAAACTGATCCCGTTTGCAGTTTTCTCGTGCTTCCTCCCATTGCATTTTGGTATCGACGAACACGTAACTATTGTTACCATAACGGAGAGTGCTGGAGGGGGATGAACTTGGAGAAGGCAGAAACTCAGCATCTGTAAAATAAAGGGTGAAAAAAGACTCATATACTCACTGAAAAAGAAACACTTAGCAGAAACTGTGTTGTTTTCCAGGGATCTTTTTGTGAGTGAAAGGAAAACTCCACAACATCCCAGTCCTTAAAAAGGAATCAGATACTTAAAACCAAGTTTCTGTTACTTTTTTAATTAGTGCAGGTGTAGGTGAATTACAGCTGCACTCCAGACAGTTCATGTTACATGCACAAGACAGTATTTTCCAGAACATATTTTGAAAGCCAGTGAGTTCAGAAAATGACAGAGAAACTCATCAAAAAACAGCATGTCAAGGGTCATAGTAAACATAAATCTGCAGATAAAAATTCTGTGTTAGGAAGGTAGCAACATGCCAGTTACTGGAAGGGCCAGCTGTGAGTAGTCTAACTGAACTTCTAACACATATTACCCTTTTACTCCTGTCTGGAGAATGATTTGTGGATGTATTTTTGTTGGAAGTGAAATGACATTTAAATCCACACAGCCAAACAATTAACTGAAACACCATAAAGTCCGATTGCATTTTAACTTAAAATACAAGTACCTGCATTAATTTGGCATATATATCCTCTGCTGTTATCACAACTCCCATCAGCCCACTTCCCTGCTTCCTTAACAGGACTGTTTTTCATGACAACACAATCAGCCTCGAGGCAAAAAGATATAAAATCCGTTACAAATAGCTAGAAGAAACAAACACAAAACTATCTTCCCCCTTTTACATCTTCAGACACAAGGAATGCAGTAGTTTTACTCTCATCCTTATAATATTAAACAGCATAAGTTTTGTGATGTGGAGGTTCTGTTCCTCTTGCACTTCACAAATTTCTTAATGTTGTTCTTTCTTAAGCAACAACACAGTGGATAAGCAGACCAGAGTTATTCCAGTATTCTCATATTTCCAGGAATACAGCAGGAGAGAAAGAAAGCCACTGATAATTCAAAGTTAACCACTGTAAAAAAGACAGTTAACTTTGTCACAGAAAAAAATCTGGACCATCAATAGGCAATGTGACATTTCTGACATCCCTATCTCTTCAAATTCTATAGTTGAAAGCTGTGACGCTACACACAGAAAAATCAGAACTGCTCCTGCCCCAAGGCAGCCATTGATCTATCAGTACCACCCTTAAAGTAACATTTCAACATCTCTGATATAGATTCTAGCTATCCTGTCTACATTAGCATGTATTAAACAAACAATGGTGAATGCAAAATAACACAGGTGTACAAATGGGTTTGTGCAGTGAAGCATCTATATTTATTCTATTCTATTTACTTCTTTGGATTTCTGTCTAGGAGATTCACAGATAAACACTTCATTTGACAGTGAAATGAATTAAGACATAAATCTTTGAAACTGAACAGTTGCATATTATTTTGTAATAACTATGATAACTTGTTTTGCCAAGGTCAAGTAATTTTAAAAATAAGTCTGAAATTTATAAAGTAAGAACTTAATAAGTTTTCACACAACACTTCATATAAATTCTACTAATTTTCATAAAAAGAGAAAAATATATACTGTTCCTCCCAGAAGCAGCATTTTAAAGATGCTTTCTCTTTTAAATTCTGAATTCTCCCAAGTTTTCTTCCTTCATTAGAGATAATAAGCTCAGAGGTGTTACTTTCAAAAACAGGAAAAATTATATTATCATAAAAGTAAGATTTCTATATAAGAAATGGCATTCAAGAGAAGTAACTATGTATAGAAGTACTATAATCTTTTGTAGCTGCATAGCACAGAACTACCTAAATGTGTAAGATCAGGGAGAGGAGCTCCATCAGATCAAGAAAAAGAGCAAGCAATTTTTTTTTAAATTTTTTTTTCATAAAAAATGAATAGCTGCCTTCTTCTAGAAGCATGCCCTTCCAGCAAATGTGACTGATAAAATTTGCTTCTATGTGAGACTTGGCTGTTTGAGCAAATGTTTGTAAGTGCCCCTTTCTCAGCAGTGTCTCAGTGTCTGCTGAGAAACCAGCTAAGTCCAGTACAGCTGTGACCAGTGTTCTTTTGGGGCAAATGCCATGAGGTAAGATCTGACTGTCCTCTTTCCCAGAGCCTGTAAGAGCAAGCAGAGGGAACACCAAAGCAGTGTTGGCTTCTTGGATACAGAAAACTGAAATCTGAAATTGATCTCTGAATGAGCACTTAACAGATCCTGTCACAAGCTAATAGAGCAACTGCCCAAGGGCTCAAAAACCATTGACTCCGTTTGGCTTTATAGTTGATATATATTTTTATATAAGTCAAGCATTAACATGTCTCAAATCACAAATGCGTAAATGCAATCTAAAAGTCAAATTTCTGTAAATTGCCATTTACCTGGCCATCATATGAGTACAGATCCATACGTCCTGATGGGAAGCCTTTGGCCCAGTTTGTAAAGTAAACTCCTGTTCCATCTGTCCAAAGGAACCTCAGTTCATGGTTTATATCATTTAATCCAATCCATGTATCAGTAGCAAAATCTTTCATATGGAAGGTGAGGAAAGCTAGAGCAGAAAATGGCAAAGAAATTGAAAAAGACTGTTAATGAAGCAATAGAAATGACTGGCCTCACAGAAAATGGTGATATTAAATATTTTTTCTGAAATGCAGACCACTTAATGTTTGACAACACAAGCAAGTAAGATGGAGGAGGAGACTTTTGTGTTTAAGGAATGGGGAAACAGATACATAACTGTCACTGTGGGCAAAGTAACTTCAGCTAGGTATCTAACCTGGTACTGGGATGAATTCCAAAAGCAGGGCAGAACTGCTTTTTGTAATGCCTCAAAACATTTTGAATCCTGGTCCCACAGCTGACTTGGAAATATATAGCACGCACATGTTTGATAATCCTACCAGACTGCTTATCCCTTAGTGTTATTAAACAGACATCACCATTAAACACCTACAACTTGTGCATACTCACAAGTTAGAGAACTGCAAGTGTTTCTTTTCTCCATGGAACACCTGGGCAATAGTCTACACCATCTCATCAGGGAGCAGAATGCACAAGCAACATGGTTAACATGAGTCTCAACAGAACTACTCATCCAAAGAATATTCATCACCACAGCTTTGCAGAGTCAGGAAGGTGCCTGTGTGTATTAGCTAGCTCAAAAATGGAGCAGGCCAGGTCAGCTGGGATTCATCAGCCACTAATCCACAACACATCAAACACTGTGATCAAATTAACATACAATGGCTTTCTCAGCTGCAACTGTCAGTGTCATGAGCTTACTGTTCCCTGCAAACAATATTTGTCCACTGCATGAAATGTTCAACTTCTTTTAGTCTTTTAAAATGACAGCAACTTACACTTCCAAAAATGAAACTTGTAGATTTCTTTGCCAAATGTTAGCATTGCTCTTCTGCCAGAAATTGTATCAGGAACTCAAGTCTTTATGCCCACCTGGTCAGCAATAACAATAGCTTTGTGCTAATAGCTTTATTGCTCATTTCTCTTTTACCTAGAATTCAAACCCTGTGCACGAACTTCCTGAAAGCTGTACTGCAGAAAGTATTTTGGGCAAGTATCTAACTATAATTGAAATGTGGAATTCTGATTCTTCATCTCTTCACATGTGGAAAACTGGTATTAAGTTTGTGTCAGGAATCTAAACTAATTGCTCAGACTACAACACAGACTTTTTTCACAATGGTTTATTTTTCAGTATGCTCCTTTGAGTTCACAAGCAGAGTGTGTTGTGTAGCATGTTTCCCATCACTGTATTACAAAACAGTATCCCTAAAAAGACAGCGTTAATAACATCTACCAAAATCTTCCTCGATTTTTAGTTTAAATGTATGCCCTGTTAATTCAAGCATGAGGTAATTTCCCTCTGCTTATCTTCTCCAGTCAGGGATCCAGCTCTTAGTTACATTAAAATAAGCTCTTCTAGTGAAAAGAATGGCACCTCTGTGTGATGAGGTGTGCATAGGTGTATAAACAGTGAAACCTCTGTCCCAGGCCACTGAGAGACAGCAAGTTTAGGTCTTAAAGGTGTTCTGATTGAGATAATAAGAAAGCCATGCAAAGAGTTAGTGACATCTAGTGAACTACACCATCTGCAATGGAATGTGGTGGGTCAAGCTGGCACCAAATGTAAGCAGAAAAAGCACTACTTTGGCTGCCAGGAAAATATGCATATATATGTATGTATGTATGTATGTGTACACTTCATAGTAAATTTCTAAAAATTATATATTTTGGGAAAAAATGAGATGTGCAATTATTCAAATCCTGCCCATAATTACAAAAATACAACAGACATTCTGTAAAGATTAAATATTATCTCATCTAGTTGCTACAAAGCTATGCACAATACCTTGCACTTGTTCATTAGGGATAGTGGCCAGGTTTCCTCCTAAATTCATGCAAGCTGTTCGTGCAGCATGCCAAGTGACACGTTCATCTTCTGTAGATCCAAATATTTTGTAACACTAAAACATGAAAAAAATTTCGATATATTATCTTTACCTCAATGTCCTTCACAGATTGAAAACCACAGCTTTAAGCAAAGCAGGATGGAAAAAAAGTAAAAATAATGAATTTATCTGGAAAAAACCCCCACATTCAGCTTAAAATAAGGGGGGATTTTTTGTTCTGATCTTTGTTCAGTATGAAACTAAAGATCTTAAGTAAGTGTTTTGCTCAACAAGACACATATTAGATTTGTTCTGAAATCCCTAAAAATAAGTAAAAACTGAATTTTATAGACAGTTAGCTAACAGTGTTAAACTATGCATGACTGATATTAGTCTGCCAGTTTATTTATTTGACTCTACAAAGCATACCACTTTAGCAAAGTTAAGGAAGATAAAATGGAAAATAGATTCAGCACTGAAAAACTACTGAATGTGCTCATCTGTGTTCATTAGAAGCAACAAAAAGCACCTTTCCTGCAAAAAAAGAAAAGCATCAACCATCGCTCTGTAAATATAAAAAAAAAAAAAGGTAATATTTTAATCTAATAAGAGGCAGTATTACTAAATAATTCCCTTGTTTGCTATTGAATGCTTTGCCAAACATCCAACATATGTTGTATTTGTTATGGTACCTTATTGTGAAAGTAAAGCCAAGTTGGATGACATCCTCTTGGACTCGAAAATGTTGTTGGAGGAACAGTTGAATTAATGGAACTGTTGTGCCGTTCACAGATGTAGGGGTTTGGATAACCACAGTTTATATCATTCCAAAATCCTGCACGGAATACAAATGGGGAAATATATGATACCACAATCAGAGCTGGGTAAATGGAAAACATTTTCACTCATTCTTACACAATGGGATTTTAGTTGAAAGACAGGATCAAGTCCTAAGTGCTCACTTTCTTAGCATACTATATCAGCACCTAGGATAAATATCTCACATTTTACATGCTGTAATTATAGAATGTTAAAGCAGTGAAGAAGAAGGGACTAGAAATATCAATGTTATAATGTCACATTCAGCCAATTTTAATTAAAAATATAAACCAGTCATATAGCAAACATAACCATCAACCTCTATCAGACCTTCCCCGTGCTAGGACTAAGATAAACACAAGAGCATGAAACTATTAAATCCTGAATACAATATTATGTTCTACTCCTATAACATGTTGCAAAAGAGCAAAATAAATGGGGGAGAGGTGCTTCCCAGATGAAAAAAAAACTGTAACAAAAACACACAAATAATGAAATTCAGGAACAAACTTAAAAAAACTCACCTAAATTCTTATACATAACTACACAGTTTTCATCATTATTTGCAAAGTTAGGTTCATGTGGTGCCCATGCCAAGTAAGTCACTGGAGTGCCATCCATCCAGCTTAAGAAAACAATCCAACAAAACACTTATTGGGGATAGAAATAGAACTGTTTCCATTTTGCAATATGTTTATTATAACCATCCATAGTATAAGTTGTATAAGTGTTTTTTGACCAATTTGCTTCTTTACTAATTGCACTAAACTTACTCTGTGCAGAGTATGTATTGAAGTTGTGTTTACTCTGCACTGAAACAATGTGCTGATTTTTTTGCAACTGTTAGGACAATACTCAATCATTCAAGTCAACACAACAGCCAGACATCACTTCAGCATGAGAGAACCCAGTTGCTCACCATTTCCCCCAAGTCATACATTCCCTGTGTCTGCTACAGACACAAGAGATATTTGCAGCATGGTAAAATGCTTGATCTTGCCCCCATGCAGAGGAAAAGGACTTGACAAACCACCTCCAAGGAAATTCCTGTGCAATGTACCTTACCACAAGGAAAAATATAAACATTGAAAAATGTGTACATCCATGTAGATTACACAATAAAGAACAGAAACACAACCAGAAAATGAAATATTTCTTGGGAGATACACTCCTTTGTAACCTGGGTGATAGAGGTGCCCTGGTTCACCCTGCAGACACACAGACAAGGTACTTCACTTAAAAGTACATTCATCTTAGGGTCCTTACAAAAACAATGGATTGGCATAGACACCTCATTTTCAGAAGTTAATCTGGTCAACCTAACATCATAATTATCCTCTGGAGGGTCCTCATTGACCTTGTGGACTAAAAGAAGAACCACGACCTAGGAATCTCCCTGGGCACTTCAATACCAAGAATGAACTGAAAGCAGGCCTGACATAGAATCACACGTAAAAATCAATATGATGTTTCATAGAGACATTCAGAAAAGTTTGCAGAAAACCTGCTTTTCTTCAAAGTGCATCTGGTGCACTTATATAGTGTCATTAGCTATTGTTATTACAGGTGACTCTTCTAACAAACAGTAAAGCAGAAATTTCCAAATATCATAGACATGATGTAAACTCATAAAAATAAAGTTAATGTTGGTTTTATATTGTGAAAGACTAAGTAAAATTTTGGGATTGGTGAACCTACAGTAGCTTCCAGTGGTATCAAGGAGAAATTCCATTTACTTGAAAAGGAGTTTGTGTTCCACAAAGAAAAAAATTTGCCAGCATCAGTAGGAAATACTTCTTCTAGAATTGTATATTTTATTTGAGCAAGAACAAGGAAGACAGCTGCTGGGAGCAAAATTCAGATCAAGCTTTTTGCCTGCTGTTATCAAATATAGAATAACAGTCACATCAGTATGGTGAGAATGTCAAACTACAGAAATGATACACTGTGTTATATTTACTACAAAATACATTTCACAAACTTCATAATGAAAAAAACACAACGATCCCACAGAACTCAGAGGAAAAACATTCTCATTTGCTTTGGCAGGCCACAATTTCATTCAAGTATTTCATTATTTTTTCTCTGCTCTCTACATTATTTTAAAGCAAACTTGATAGTTCTAGTTGGCCTACCTTGTCCGCTGGTCAACACTCAGTTGTAAACCAATGAAATATGCATCCTCTTTGCCATTTTTTAAGAGCTAGAATATGAACATTAAAATTGTGTAAATTTCCACTTTTTATCATAGAATCTATTGTCATGGTACTGAGCAATACACATCTGACCGAGGATATGAATTGCTTTATCAATTACAAGCAAGCATTAAGATTTACCTTAGCATATTACCAGCTGCAGACAGATAAAATGTGGTGTAATCACCACACTGAGTAAGAAAAGCAGATAATTATCTGTTAAATGCTTACTCTGCTTATTTCTATACAAAGTACCAAACCAAAATTGCCTTCGTCTCAGCAGTGAAAAAAATCTAAGGAAATACATGAAATTGTTCTTCATACTGATCTAGCTTATTGCTACTGCAATTTCACCATAATAAAACTTTTAGGGAGTACACCAGAGTGAAAAGGATTTGTGCCCATGCTCACTTGTTTTGGATGATTTATTCCATAGTATTAATGATTTTTCTTACATATCGCCAGAGGAACTTTCTTTCACTTTCAGTCTGAATGACAGCAAGATCTCCAAAGTTCCTCTTGCAGAACTCACGACCTTTTTCCATAGGAACATTCTCTGTGCTGAAATAATATTGTTTGTCTTCATGTTCAATCCATCCATCCTCAGTAGTCTTATATTCTGTAAGATAAAGGTTAAGTTAACTACAATGTTCCTGAGACACAAGACATTCTTATTAGTAAATTTTTAAAAATGTTTTTAGACATACACATACAAGAAGAGTTATAATAATAACACCTACTGGGTGCAGGAGATTCTGTTGGTTCTGGCTTTACACTTGCCCCTGTAAGAAAAAACATTCATTTTTACTGTACACTTTCTACTGCAAAAGCAAATATTTACTATGATTAATAGGCATATTTTTCTATTGACACTGAATTTTACAGTTACCGAAGGATTTAACACCAAAAACTAGGAGGAACTAAATAGCCTTAATCTCTTATTTTTGTTGCACTGTTAAATTTTAAATACATCTTCTTTCTCCCTAAGGCTCTAAATATAGGCTGTTCCTGATATGCAGAGTATTATAAAACATCTTTAAATTCATCTGAATTAAGTAATTACTTTCTGTATTCACCAGATGCAGAAAACCTTATCTCCGAAAGCATTAAGACAGCTCTGTATCTTCCTCTCCCTCCTTTCCCCAGCATTTTTATTTTGCTTTACTCAGCAAAGCACAGTATAAGAATGTGGTAAAATGTTTAAATGAGCTCTTTCTAAAACACTCAGAGTTAGGTAGATGCCCTGCTTCTAGAACTCAAGATTTCCTTCAATTATAAATCTTGTCTGGATGTCTTCAGAAAATAAAAAAAAAATCAGAACTCAGATCTCAAGAGAATTTATCAAGGAACCAACATATACCTGACAAGAAGCCACTAATATAAAATCCAGTCAATGCAAAATAAAGCTTCCTGAAAGCAGGTTACATCTTTCAGCTACAGGTTCCATTAGCTGACAAAACAATACCTACACTGAGTAAAGAAGGGAGTTTTCACACCTAAAATTAGGTATGTGAACTGTTTTGCTATCTATTTACTAAAAAAGTGAAACTCAACTAAAAAAAAATCCAAAATAAGCAAGTGCACGAATTTCTCTAAAAGTTAAAAGTGAGTGTGAATATTCAAAGCAACATATCACATTGGCCCTTCTGAAATCATAGAGAAAGATCAGTGAAATCCCAGCAAAGCACCAAAGGCTCTGTACTTTCAAATGCATTGAAGACATGGAAATGCTTATATCACTTTGATATTTCACATTCCACAGGTAACCAGCCTGACAGGCCTTGAAATTACTTATTTCTGAAATTTCAAGAAAAAATCAACTGAGTATCTTTTGCTTTTATACTAATGCACAAGAGTAAGATACCTTTTCTTATCTGGCAAATCCAGCCATATAGATAATCACAGTGCCTGTCATTCCAAAGCATGCTGGAACCACCATTGAGCTCTGCACAAAGTTCAATTCCTTGATAATAATTGGGTTCTCCCAAGCCCCAGTTTTCATACCTCACCTACAACAGAAAAGATTTTATGAAAATTCTGTTACAGAGAAAGAAAATGGAGAGAGGAAGGAGACAGCATCGAACTCCAGACTTACAATTTGCTCCTACTGCCAGTTTAAAAAACAAAGAGCAAACCAGAAACTCCACATAAAATTGCTGACATTTTAAACTTTCTTTCAGATTGCCACTGAACTGCACCTTAGGTAAGAGTTGTTTTCGATCAGACCTGGAAGAATACTGATATTTTTTATACAACATAAATTCTGCAAAATTCATTTAATAAGGATGGGGCATGCTACATGTTGATGTTAAGTAAATATCCTGTATGAGTAAGGTAGCAGGACATTATTGTTACATAACAGAACTCTTGGCATTTTTTTTCAGAAAAAGATTACTGATATTCTAATATTCCTCTATAAATTGCAATTTTAATTTTCTGCTTGGTAAAATTCCTTCAAGATATTTTTACCAACCTTGCATGAAATATGCTCACATCTTCAAACCCACTTTTGCTTTTACAGCTTTACATCTTAGTCTGAATTATAATCAAGTCACACTGGCATAAAACAACTGCATTCAGCTTGTTGGAATGTAGGCCAACTTACATGAGGATCTAACTACCAAAAGACAGAAATACTAAATGTAGACTATTTTACTCAAGAAATGTTTGCATTTATGAGGAACCCTTCTAGTCTACATGAATTTAATTTGCTTGTTGATTCAATGCATGTTTTCTTTTCAGAAATCAGTGCTTTAGCCAAAGAAATTGGGCCATGAAATTCCTAAGCTTTCCTAAAGAGAGCATGACACAGCAGAGGGTTATGATTAAGCATAAAATTACACAGAAACAGAAACACCCCACACACTTGAGAAGCACAGGGAATGTAAAATAACAGGTGTGGAAAATTAAATCACTCACTGGAGATCCATCACTCCAAACAAAGCCATCATCAGGATTCAAGTAATACAAGCCCATCCAGAAATTTTGGTTGTAATAGCCATTGTTCCTAAAGAATAATAAATATCCTATTAGTAAGAAGTTTAAACATTAAACCAAAACTAATAAGGGTGTTACAGTATTTACATAACCTATCATTCACAACAATTAATAAGATACTCTAAAAATAATTCTTAGAGCTGTTAAAAACAGTAACTGTGGAAATAATTAAAATTCAACCACTTCAAGATGCTATCACTATGCTTTAACTCAGACCCACTGAAATGCTGACCAAGAAAATGTCCGGATCCAATCCAACTCTTGAAAATAAATTAATACATATATTTGTATGATGGGTCAATGGTTACTTTTGCTCCATTAATCAACTTTTTATTGTCTCTGTAAAGGTATTTGCTGTTTCCAAACACAGAAACCTGCAGCAGTTGAATCACATTTTAAAAACAGCACCTTAAACTAGTTATTGTCTACAAGCAGACCCTTTTCAGTGATTTGTCTGAATTTTTTGAGTTACTTTGTATCAATGCAGCATGTGAATGTTATACTTACTATAAGTACATAGCTGGAATTCTAGTAGAGCTGCAGCATTTTGCAAGGCTGCCATGTTTCAGTCCTGCTTCCTACTTCAATAGGGATGTACCAGTTCATTGAGCCCAGCCTATTCAGGTTGGATTTCAAGTGCTACCTTTTTAAGAGTATTTGATCTCATTCAGAAATCTCACACCTGCTTTTTACTGTTCAAGGACTTACGGAACCTTATTTACATGCCCTGCGTGGTAATAAAAGAATCAGAAGTTGCTTCTGCCTTCTGATTAGTTCATAAAAATCATATGCAATCAATACATTGACCAGATTTATATCACAACTGCTACCCTGTTTGTACACTTGCTTGTGTGAAAACATCTGGCATGTGTGGTAATTTTACAATATCCTCATATTCATAGTAAATATTTTTACATCAGATGATAAATCTTGCCTTGATATTTTTCCAATCCCATTTTAACATTAGTTTCTGGAGTCATTCCACTAGTCAAACAACTCCTGGTATTTCATTAGCTCTGGGTTTTTTTGCTGTGTTCAATACAAATCATAGAATCATAGAATTCCAAGTTGCAACGCACATCAAGGATCATCCGGTTCAACTTTTAATTAACACTATGGTAAAAACATTTCCATAAAAAGAAAAATTTTCAGAAAGATCAAATGGGTAATTAAACTGAAGATGACCACGCTGCAGATACTCACGCAATAGAACGCCATATCACATCCTGTTCTTCTTTACCATTAATGGAGGCCAGATCTCCCCCTATAGCTCGACAAAATGCCTGAGATTCAAGCCATGTTTTCTTCTCCCCTCCTGAAAAAGGCTAAAGAGACCATTTTGTAATCAGAAAAAATAGACCACATATATCACAAGAAGTAACACCAGCTACCCACAAGCAATTAATTTACATTAACTTGTTCTATCAGAATTACAGAAACGTTGAATATAGGATTTATAAGTGTTCACCTCTTTGAAACAAAGGCTTAGTATGAGTGTCTTTAAGCAAGCCTACATTGCTGACAGGAGTATCTGCTGCAAGATAACAAGAAAAGCACTTAATTTTAATTTAAAAAAATAGGAAACTAAGATCAGAAGGTCAGACCTGAAGATCAGACTTCAATGGAAGAAACAAAACTGTAAGCATTTCAATATAAGGGAAAAAAACCTCCACATATAACCTATAAATAAGCTTATGACACAATAAAATGTGTTTAGCAGTTTTTATTGCATGTATGTGCAGCAAATAGAAAGTACCTTCATGGAGAAATAAGCTACATACTTACTTTGAAACAGAAACTAATACGACTGTTTGAGTCCCAACCTTCTGGACACCGGGGAATAGGAGTTGTGGTAGGAGCAGGTGGAGTCGTCACTCCCTCTGCCCACATTTTGCATAGGAACTTTGCCTTTTCTTCACATTTTAATACATCCCATAATCCACCTGCAATCCCAGTCCTCATGGCAACGCAGCCCCGCTTTCTTCCTGGTTGTAAACAGGAATGCACAAAGTAACATTTAAAGGGTCACAAGAATTTACAAAACTTCATATTCTATCCTAACAGAAATTAAGTCTTGGTACAGACTCAGAAATGTTTCTCATGTTTCTAACCATCCTCTTCCTGATGTGATCATGTCAGAGATGACATGGCCACCCAAAATTTTATTAGAAGAGAAAAATTTAGCAATGTCCACAAAGTTTAGTAAGAGTTGAGACAAGGAAATAATATTTAATCTAGTAAAGATAGTAATCACAAAAATACTAAACATAAATCTTATCTTGCCCCTCTTGTCTTTTTCTGTAATCACATTTTCTTTAAGACCAGAGATGTTGATTGCACGCTGTGATCTCACATACTTCAGAACACACAGCAAGTGCATTGAGACCTGGCTGAACAGGCAGGACTTCCAAGCAGGGTGCAGTATGCCTGCAGAGATTGCTATTCCTGAGCAGTACAGACACTGACTTTTCCAGAAGAGATGCAAATCAGAAACTTGATCTCAATTTAAAGGCTTTTTCCAAGATCATACTAAAAACTCCTTTCAACACTAGGCTGGAAGTTAGCAACAATACTGCACACTTGAGAAAAGCAGCAAGAGAGAATTTGAGATCAGTCAGTATTTATTCCATTAAGTGAGGGCTAGGGAGTAAAGTAAAAAGAATCAAGTAGTGGATTCATGAAATAGTATACAGCTTTACCCACCAGGCATTTCAGAATTCCAGTGTGTAAATAAGACAGGCTCGCCATTAGCCCACTTGAATGTTCCCTTTTCTTCTACATCTGAAAGTCCAATCCAAAAGTATCTTTCTGTTCTCAGCCCAACCAAACTAGTGAGAAAGGCTTGTTCGTATCTACTCAAAAGAACACAGTCATTAAATTAATACCATAAAATTTATTTTTAGAAGTTGTAAAAGGCTTATATTTTCTCAGAATTACCACTGTACCTTCTTAAAAGTGTAGTTTGGGTGGATTTACTTGAACTAAGTTCATAACCAAACATTACATAACAGATATTTTGCATGCTTGAATACCAGAGTATTCCACCTTTTCTTTGGATGTCCAGTAAAGAAAATGGCAGTCACAGACTGACATGAAATCAGTGGGAAACAAGAAACCTGACATGACTTATGTGTTATACCACTGCATTTTTTGAGTGTTTCTAGTCCCCTTGTATCTGAATGACTTCTTTCAGGAAGATCCAAAACTGGAAAATGAATCTCAGCTTTATTCAAGAAATACACAGAAGTAGAGCAAGAGTAGCATGACACTAAATTATCAAACTAAGGAACACTACAGGTTAAATCCAGTGATCATACAGGCAAAGTTAGGTCTGGGAAACAAACATATGTAGATGTAAAGACTGTCAAAATTCATTATGGCTTTTAAACAAACAGCTCTTCAGAAATCAAATAAATAAAAGAAGTCTGATCTTAATGTATAGTCTGAAGACCACAATAATGCTAAATCCTCTCTATGACAGTTGCAGTTCTACTTACAATTAGAGTGCTATCATCCATGACACTTCAGAGTTTTCTCATTATAGCATGTCTATTTAGATTATATAGAAATATATAAGAGGTAAAGCATTAAGTCAACTGCAAGTGAAACAGGCTTTGGTTCTTAAACTTTCATTTTTTTCCAATTTTCCACATCCAGTAATGTGCACCGGTTGCTCAGAAATTTAGCACACACTGAACCCTGGCTGAATGGTGATGGATCTTCAGGTTCATCATTTGGTTTTTTATTTAAATCCTTTTAAAGTAGCCCAACTCTGAGAAAACCAGACAGGCCAAAACTGTATGTTCTTGCTCATTTAAACTACCTTTTGAAAGGAATTCAGAAGCTTATCTCTACATTTAATAATCAAATTAGATTCTGTATCCCTCACTCAAGGAAAACCCATCAGCTGGTGCTTGTGTCTTCTCTGTGCTATGCTAAATGCAAAGTCCATTGGTGGCTGCCTCATCAACTCCTGTAATTTATTCTCAGCCTCACTAGGTTGGTAGGCATTTCAGAGTGTTATTAAGAAAACAGAAAACATAATTCTATTTTTTCCTAGCTGTAACCATATATATATACTGATTTCCTAGCCATCACTGATTTACTATAAACTCAATTCCTGGATTTTAATACACATGCAAAAACTGTGAGAAGTTCTGTATCTACACATAGCTATTGCCTGGACTCTTGTCCAGTTCAGAATTTTTATTTTGATATTCCAATGACACTGGATGCTAAAGCTTCATGTGATCCCCTCATGCAAATAGACTTTTACATACCTGTCTCTAACAGTTGCCAAAAAGGCCTGATGCCTTACACAGGTTTGATTTGCTTGAGAATATGATACAAATGTATTTCCAATGAAGTAACAATAAAAACCATGTCTTTTCCAACCCTGTCAAAATAGACATCAAGAGATTGCATATGTTGCAGTTTTTCTAAATTTGTTTAAAAAGAAGGCAAGGTAAGAGGAAATGCAAGGGCCAGGGCAAGGGAAGGCAAGACAAGGCAAGGAAATACCCCAAAAAAACCCTGATATATACCACTATCAAATGATCATTATAATCATTAGAAAAAGGAACAACTGAACTGAAAAAGCTGGACTGAAAACAGTCAGGAACATAGCTTTTAAAATTTTTCTTTTATAATACCATTTTTCACATGCAATGAACTTTCAGTCAGTGCATTCCACATATGAAGGCATAAGGGGCTTTGCTGTGCACCTTTAGTGCTCATTATAGGATTATAACTAGCACATAGACATTGTGCAGTCATGAAAATGGTCTTGAAAAGCAATTTTCAGCTTGGGTTCTCAGAAAGGGAATAATACCTCAAAAAAGTTTGTTTATTATTAACCAACATTAGCACTGTTTTTTTGATATTTTGTCATTCAAGTGTCATTAACTCAGGAATATGCTTAAAGAAGAAAGAGTTTGCTATGATGAGCCACAGTTGACACAAATTTTCTTCTGGTGGCTTTCAGTTTCTCAACTATGATAGACTTTTTTTTCTACAAGCATGCACTTAGTCCTCTAGGCAAGGAGAACCATAACACCCATTAGTATTAGGGTCCCTTTTTCTTCTCTAACAATTGAATATTTGTAAGGTTCACAGATACTCTTTTTTGAATATTAGGAATAAACACCAAAGATATCCTCTGCAGCTGTTTAAAGCAGAATTGGGAGAAAAGGCAGTTTCTTCACGAAAGACAAAAAACAGTAAGATTCCCTAGGACATAGCAAATTACAGTAAATTTTTTTTTGAATTACTGAGTGTTATGTTACCAAAGGATGGGCATTTCTAAATAAATAACAGATCTGCTGGCAGTTCAGAAGGAGTGCAATGGATTAATTTTGCTCAGGCACTCATAAATTCTTCAAAGTAGAGAGCACTGCCAGAGACTACAACAAAGCCTTGAGGACAGAATGTAGACAAGCACGCACTTCCTGCTATGAATAATTTTACAGAAAATTTTATCCAGAGCTGAAGGGCAACTGCTGATACAGGCGAATTCCTTAGGAAGGCTTGAATGCCAATCAAGGAAAAATTATCCACTGCTGGGACTACAGGTTTGAGTTTGGATTAAGTTCTGGAAAAAGAGAGGGAGCATCAAGAGCCAAATGACAGTCAGAGCCTAGACTTATTTGTATGTATAAAGTAATCCAACTGGCATAGAAATAAGAAGGCAAACTTGTTCTGATTATGGCAACACAGAACTCAATTTTCATTTTTTTTATCTGTCACCTAGGTGGCATTTTCTCCTTTTAATCATCCCTAGAAGCCTATTCAGATCAGACAGCTTTTTCTTCACTTACTCTTTGGCAGCCCATGTCGACAGTTTCCTCTTCTGTAGGAGATTCTGGCATGGGTTTCCTTTTACAAATGTAGCCAATTTTCTTTTCACAAGAATGATCTGCCCAAAATCCATCCTGAACATAAGAACAGAAAACCATAGTCAATTGAGATTTAGCTTCAAAAAGGTGCTTTATGCTTTAAGTAATTTTTTTTTTCTAGGTTTAAAAGCAGCAAACCCTACATCTAATAGTGTTGCTGAATTCCAACCTCACTTGTGCTGGCACTGATTGACCATTGACTTGCACTTTCTTACATTATTTACCATTCTGAAAAGCAAGCACCAATAAAAAAAAAAAGCTGACACCAATACACTCCTGATTTAGTAGGCTACTGATTTAATAAGCATGCAGGAGGAAAGGGAGATATCATCTCTCCCACAGAAATCCTGTTACAACAGAAAAAACCCCAAACATATTACTACATCCTTAGCTAATATTTATAGAAAACTTTGAAGATGTAAAAAGTTCATTGTCAAAGCTAGAATTAGCATTGCTATTCTTCGTAGCACAGATTCTCAGAAGAAACAGTGACATTCAAAGGGAGCTGTACTGAAAGTAATAAACCTCACACTATGTTCCCATTTTGATTCAAGAGACAAATTAAGGTATTGGGAGAGGAAGAGAAACCCCTGTGCAAGGCAATTTTTCACCTGGCTCCATTCTTGTAGAATGAAAATCATAGCAGTTGATGGCAAATTTTTTCTTTGTTTTTGTTTTTTTTACCCTTTTTGCTTTCCTTGTTTTCCCACCCAGAAATGTAAAATAACCATCATGGTAATGTACATTCCCTTGTGCCACAATATGCCAAATGCCCTAGAACCTCAACAAACCCTGCTTCCAGAAAAAATTCTCCCAAATCTCAACACCATTGCCTACAACAATGAAGAACTGTAGGATGCTCAACTGGTGCTTGTGTCTCCTCTTATGCTGACTGCAATGTAAGTCCATTGGTGGCTGCCTCATCAGACCCTATAATTTCTTTCTCAGTCTCACTAGGCTGGTAGGCATTTCAGATAACCACCTAAAAATCTGACCTCAACTTGGAAGAAATCAGCACAACGTTCACAACATTTATACTTCTTCACCATGGGAAAACTTACTCTGAAATTTTGGCTGTCTAGTTACCTCATTGTGAGGTTCCATTCAGTGCAATTTTTTAATCCCCCTGCCTCAAATGACAATATGGCAAATACAATATTAGGGTATAGACCCACATTGACTGCAAATGTTGGGTTCCTGCCCAGGTAGAGCCAGCAAACTGGCTAAATAACTGATAAATTACATCAACCCTGAAGGCAGTGGTAAGTTCATTATGTTTAATTATCACAAAGTGGAAAACTATAATTTTGCAACATCATGCACAGACTGACTTTTATACCAGGTGTTATCTCACTTCCTGTAGTACTCCCTGGATCATTGCCATATTCCAAAAGGCAGCCATTTAATTCTAGGTATACAGCCACTCAGTAAAGGCTTCCACTAATGCCATTGCTAATCACTTTTGTCACAGCTCTTACAAGCTTATGCAGATACAAGTATGACATCTAATCCACTTTGACTTGAGATTTACAACTTTGCTTAGAAAAAGAAAGTAAAGGCCTCTATTTTCTCTATTTTCTTCCAAAGTTAGTGTTTCTCTCTTCTTTTTAACACCATTAAAATTGGTAGCACATTTTAAGGTACCCATATTCTTTCAAATCAGAAAAAAAAAATCCAAGAATAACCAAAATGTCTTTTTTGCTTCCTAAAGAAAAACATTAATGTTCACATACATCACAGTGTAACTAAAAACTACTTCAGAAAAAGCCCATATGTACAAACTGAAATCCAGAAGTACAGGTTCGGGTGGCAGTTGTCTTCAAGGAAAGCCACCACTTGCCTGATTCTCAGGAAAGACAACAAAAATGGTTTTCTGGCAACCTTGAACAAGGATTCTTCCTCAAAAAAGTAACATCTATAAGACTCTAAAATGGACTGCTTCAAAGAGTATTACCCCGCTGTGCTCTTGCATAGAAAAAAGCCAAAATGATAAATGTAATTATAAGATAATTAAGTCAATGACTACATGACTTTACCTTTCCCTTCATAACAACACAGTCCTCTTGCCTGTTGTTTGCATGAGTGGGTTCTCCACGAAGCCACTTGGTGTAGGTGACAGGTGTCCCATCACTCCATTCAAAATACATCTGAACCTTGAGGTCATTCAACCCAATCCACAGCTCATCAGCTGGCTCTAAGACAAACAATTAAATAGGTAAATAGCCGTCCTTTTATATGATGTGAAACCCTATAGTCATGGAACAGAAAACAATTTATCCTCAGGAAGTTTAAAAGGCAGTCAGAAGAAATTAAGGCTCCTTGTTTCATAAAGAGAGCAGACCTTTCCTCATATACTCACTCCAGTCATCAGGAAAGGACATTCACTCTAGTGGTAATATATTAAACATGTTTAGCTTTGTACAAAAGAGACAAAATAGTATCTTGGTCGAATTATGTTGTAATGCAGCTGGGTTCATTCTTTTGCTGCAGCTCAGAACTCTTGTAACAAGAAATTAATAAACACCTAAATAAAATGCTACCTCCTCTTTCCTTCCTACCTTTCACATTGTGAAAGTGCCCTTTTCTAATTCTCAGACACCCAGTGGTGTCTTTTAGAGCTGACAAGCAGAGTACTTGCAAGTTTGCCCGTTACTGGTGTGCCTGTGATTTTTTTTATTTCACAGCAAAATTAAATTCATTTGGTTGTTATAATTTTTTCATTTTTCAGTTAATAGAGTTAGCTGCTAGGTTTTGGCTGGTAGGAAACCACAGGATTGATCAAGGATGTTGTTTTTCAGCAGCTGTTTCCCAGAGGCTTGTTTCTCTGTGCTTAAAATCCTCCACTCTAAAACATTGCTACTGTAATGTTTCTATCTACTTTTGTTCTGAATAAACTATTTGAATAAGGAGGATTAAAAATTTTAATATTTATAATTAATCTGAACTCTGTCATCATCAAATTCCTCTCTAGAGCTGATTTTATAACTTTGTTTAGTGCAACTGGAATTTCTGTTGGTTTCATTTTGGTTTTTTTTATTTATTTAATTATTTATTTCTAATCCATCATCCAGCCTATGCAAAAGGCAGCAGATGTTTCCTTTTGTCCACAGCATTATGACTCAGATCACGCTGACCAAGTACACGCACAGTCCTTTCTGTAGACAGCAGTATTTCCAAGTGGAGTATCAACTATTTGCTTGCTAGAACATATTCTTTATGCATATTTTTCACAAATGACAGCTAGGTTACTTTTAACACTTTTTCCCACTGTTTATGACATTGCACTTCTACAGCCCATCTACAGGACTAGAGGTTTTTCCTGTTCACTTTGTTATCATAGTTCTTGCCTTTTTTTGTAGGTCTTCCTCTAACATCCTCAATACAGACTGATCTCAGTCAACCTGGCAGTGAAATTATGCCAGGAAATTAAAAATGGGATTGTGAGCCCACACAAAAAGCCATCAGCTGCAGGAGTGGGTGTCTCAGGGGAACTGGAACTGTTTCTTTTCTGTTGCTGTGATTGCTAGCAACAGAATTGCTTGTAAAACAGTTCAAAGTCACTGCCCTCCAGGCAAAACTGGCTGATTAGCACACTTCAGATGCAGGTTTTCAAAGATAACACCGCAGATTAAAACTCTCATATGATATGTCTCACATCTGCTAGTGACAGGAACATGGAGGCTTCCCGTTTTGACCAGCCAAGCTGCTGCAAATATAATCTTCCTCGAGTGTCAGTTTAACAGAGTTAACTGCTTCTTTCCCTCCCATGTTTCTCCCATCTTTATAATACCTAGGTATGATCAGGTCTCATAGCTTATCATACTATCCTTACTGTGTCTCCTCCAACAAGAAGGGTTCAGATTTTTTTTCCCAGTCACTTGCAAATAAGCTGTTTCACACTCTCTCAGACACACACTGGGTGAAATTTGTTCCATGTCACATGCTGGACTTCTGTATAAACATCCAGAATGCACTTCTTTATTCTTCTTCATGTTCCTCTCTAAAGTTCTCCTTTGTGAGTGATGCCAACAGAAGCTTGGCTGCTGTGACAATATTCATCTCATTGTACCACTTCTTCCTTTGTTTCATCATGGGACTATGAATTGTTTGGCACAAAGATAAACTTTTGTTCTTTCTGTTCCACGCTGACTGCATCTGAGTAGTGATGCAGACAAGATTTTCTAGGCACTGGAATACATGGTGTTCTCATCTTGGTGAACAAGTGTAACCTGATACCAGTATTAAAATGCTTTCAAAGGCTTCTTCAGTTAGTCCTGTTTTACTTCCCTGAAAAGAATGCTTTCAAAACAGTCTTTTGCCATGAATGTGGCATATGTGGGAAGCCTGGTTTCCTTCAGGACTATTTTGCCTTTCAGAAACATCCACTTTTACAAAAACTGCAGCACAGTCAACTCAGGAAAGGTCTCGAAAAAGGCATTAAAACATTAAATAATCTCTTTCCAAGGAGTAGGTGAAAACAAAATTGGTTTCCTTTAGAGCCTTAATTTTTTCAGATGTCTTAAAGTCTCATCAAGAGGTTCCACCTTTACTAATAATATCATTTGAAAGAGTAAAAGTTGCATGTTGTTCATGAAGGAACCAGAAATCATTCTTTCAGGAATGGGAAGACAAGTTGCAGTGGAGTTGGCTAGGATACAAAACTAAAGCACAACAGCTATTTTATCATTGCCACTGAAAGACTGATGTTACACTGCAGCTGAAAGGAGCTTAGTGCACTCTCAATGAAGGACAAGAAGAGAAGGACTTAAGAGTGTTGGTTGATGAGAAGCTCAACGTGAAGCAGCAATCACAGCACCTTTCCAGTGCCTGACTACTCTTTCAGTAAAGAAATTCTTCCCAGTATCTAGTCTAAACCTCCCTCGGTGCAACTTCAGGCCCCTTTCTCTAGTCCTATGGTTATTCACTTGGGAAAAGCCAACCATATCCCCGGCTGCAATAAAAGAAGTAGGACCAACAGGCTGAGGAAAGTGATTCTCCCCCTCTACTCAACTCTTGGTTCACTTCACCTGGAGTACTGTCCAGTTTTGGAGCCCCCAACATGGGAAGGACATGGAGCTGTTTGGGGGAATACAGAGGAGGGCCACAAAGATGATCAGGGGGATGGAGCACTTCTCCTAAGAAGACAGGCTGAGAAAGTTAGGGTTGTTCAGCCTGGAGAAGACTCTTGGGTAGACATTATAGCAGTCTTCCAGTACCTGAAGGGAACCTACAGGAAAACCAGGGAGGAACTTTTTACAATGACTTATAGTCATAGGAAAAGGGGGAATGGTTTGAAACAAGAGATGGTAGATTTAGATTAGACATTAGGAAGAAATTTGTTGCTGTGAGGGTGGTGAGACACTGGTGCCCAGGGAAGTTGTGAATGCCCCCTCCCTGGAAGTGTTCAAGGCCAGGCTGGATGGGGCTTTGAGCAACGTAGCCTAGTGGGAGGTGTCCATGCCTGTGCAGAGGGGTTGGAACTGGGTGATCTTTACGGACCCTTCCACACCAAGCCATTCTGTGATTTTATGATAAACAAACATTTCTCTGGCATAAAAGCACACACAGATTCAGTTCCCACAAAGAAGTATAGAACTCCTGCACTCCTGCATAGAAGTGAACATGTGACTGCCATCAAAAAACAGTAACTGATCCTACATGCAAACTCATGGTTGCATCTCCTGTAACGATCACACAGTATCTGCAGCCTTGCAAAGACTGTGCTCAGAAACCAAATACATAAGTACTATATTTAATTTGGGGCATATCTGAATCCACACACTGGGCAGCTTCCTTTTTCAGAAGAAACACAAGCAACATGACTTGAAAAATGGTATTGGTATTGAAATACTTGAAAAGTACTTGAAAATATGGTATCTAAAATTTAACTCCTCTGTACTCTGTGATCAGGACAATGTTTTATTTTTTTAAAACAGGTTCCTTCTTTTATTAATAGGTAAGACATATTCAAAACTTTCTTCATATAAGCATATATATGTTATTGTAAAAAAATACTCACGGTACCCAAGCTGAGAAAGAACAAAGCTGTACTCTTCAACATTATGGATGCTTGCCAGATCCCCATCCTCTTTCCTACAAGATGTTAAGGCATCTTTCCATATTTTGGGGTCCCTGTGAATTATGTAACAGTGACCAGCATATGACATCCATTGAGCAGGACATCTAATAGGTACATTAGTCTCTGAAAAGAAGATTACCATGAAGAGTTACAGAATTCTATTCTTAACTAAAGACAAAAAATCACATAAGGAGGTATTTAACAAACAAATTAAATATATAATTTGTTCAAGAACAAGCTGAAAAACATGTGCAGGGATAATAATCTGCATGCATAATTAAAAGCTGAAACTTCCAGATTTTTTTTAAATAACAGTACTGTTGTGAATAAGTTCTTGCCTCTTGTGAGAAGACAGAATTAAAAATCACCATGAAACACAGTTTTGATTTTTATATGCATCCATATATACTAAAAGGAAAGGTCTACAGAGCTGTGATTTATCATTTTTTTACACCCATGTCAGCATGTCTCTTCCTCCTCCATGCTGCATAGCTATATGTTAAGAGCCTGGGCTTACAAAACATATTTATGAAGGTAATTTTTTTCTCCAGACCCTAGACATTTTATGGATTTGCCCCATTTCCTAGACTAGCAACTTAAAAATAACTGGTTCTACAGAGTGACATTAGAACCCAGGTAAGAATGGAGCTTTTAGGAAACCTTTCCTTTAAAGCTTCATTGAGAAAATTATGCTGTCAAAGGAAATTATTTATGCTTAAAACTTGCTTTTAAAAGTTCAACAGAACAGTACCAGAATACTGACATCAATCACATGGCTGTTCAGCAAACAACTCAGCCTTGTCAGGAGTGCCACCCAAACTTATAATAAACAAAATACTGCGACTGTAAAAACAAATTATAATTCTTGCAGCACTTTATAATCAACAGATGGGTTTAGCAAATACCCATATACTGAGCAGGACAAGGACAGCAGGTTTGCAGAAATTCTCTTGGCAAAAAAATGCAACTTGTTTACATCAGGGAAGGAGAAGTAAGTAGTGTGTTTGTGTATTACTGGGGGGTATATTCTGTGGAAATACTTAAGTAGGCATCCAAAGTCAAGACCAGTCAGGCTCAGGTTGCAAGCATGCACTCTGTTTCAACTGGAATATGCTGATGACTAGTGTCACAACACAGATTTCTTGCACAGCTATAAACATGGTCTGCTGTTTGCAGATATGTCTCAAAAAAGTGCTAGCATATTCTCACAGAGTTTAAGTAAAACTGAATTTTGTCACCACAGAGCAAGGCTCGATCCTGCCACAGAAGATGAAGAACTGGAATAGAGAGTGGGGGAAGCCCAGAAAAACACAGTGAATGTACGTGGTCATGTTGGGAGAAACAAGTGGCAGATGCTATTGTAGAGATTAATCTGATGCTTCAGACAGCTACGTAATTTGACCTGTGCCTGGTCTCAGCTCTGAGCATGTGAATCTTAAAGTGCCTTGCTATAACAGTCAGAGAACTGCTTTGAAATTGTTTGCAAACTTGTCTGAACACAGAAGGACTTGTGGGTGATGTGAAGGCTGAAAGCCATCTTGGGCACAGTGAAATCACACATGTACAGGACAACCAGGTATGGGCTCATGAGAAACAGGTCCTGCTTGACAAAACTGATTTCCTTCTATAGACAAAAAGACAACAGAATGCTTTGGATCCATTCTGGTATCAGAAGCAGTGTGGCCAGCAGGAGAAGGGAGGTGACCATATCATCCCCCTATACTTGGCACTGCTGAGGCCACACCTCAAATACTGTGTTCAGTTCTGGGCACCTCACTACGGGGAAGACATCAAGGTGCTGGAGCACATCCAATGAAGGGCAACAAATTGGTGAGGGTGTAGAGAACAAGTCTTACAAGGAGCTACTGTGGGAACTAAGGAAGTTTAGCCTGGAGAAAACGAGGCTGTGAGGAGACCTTCTTGCCCCCTACAACTACCTGAAAGGAGGTTGTAATGAGGTGGGTGTTGGTCTCTTCTCCCAAGGAGCAAGAGATAGGACAACAGGAAATGGCCTCAAGTTCTGCCAGGGGGGGTTTAGATTGGATTTTGGAAAAATTTGTTCACCTTAGGAAAAATTTCTTCACCAAAAGGGTTGTCATGCTTTGAAACAGGCTGCCCAAGGAAGTGGTGGTGTCACCATCCCTGGAGAGATTTAAAAGACATGTAAATGTGGCACTCAGGGACATAGCTTAGTGGTGGAGTTGGCAGTGTTACGTTAATAGTTGGGATTGATAATCTTTTCCAACCTACATGGTTATACAAAGCTATGATTCTAAAGCTAGTAGCACCAAGGAATTTGTTGCAGGCTGCAAAACAATACAAAAAAAAGTTGACTGCCTGGTTTCTTGGTGCAAGTCTTATTGCATGACATAGCTGGGGATTTCTCAGTAAGATACAGTCTTGAGTTCTTAATTTACAGTACTCAGCAAAATAAACTCTGAGCTTCCCTATTCTCCTTTTAAAGAAAATATATGACAACACAAGGCCATACAATCTACTTTTCATCTGAATAGAAACCCACAGTACAGCATGAATTTCATTTCAATGAAGCACAAGAAGCAAGGGAAATCACATCAATGTATATAAAACGTTATCCAAACATCAAGCTTATGAATTTATGGTAGTAAACATCAAGATACAGAAATGAAATTAGTAAGCATAGAATAGTCATTCCTCACAGAAAGCAATTGCTTTTGTCAGCTATAAACTTGGTTTCCTGGAATCTGAAGATCTTATGGTGATTGACTCAAGTCTCTAAAAGGCTGAAAGCACTACCTGAAGTTTGTTGCATGACTCAGCCATCCAAACTGGTCCCTCACAGTCCCATTCGCTGTGGTCTGTCAACAGAGACCTCACAAAGCAGTCACAACAGTGGCACTAATATTATCTAATCTAATGTTTTATGCAACATTTGTAAACTTAATACTGAAATATCACTGCACTTTGTTGGATTGGAATGAAATCTATTTTGGCAATCACTTCCTGGAGGTAGACAGGCAGCCAGCCTTTTCTTAGAAAGTTAAGTTAAAAAATAAACAAGTTTTGGAGGTGAAATTAAGGGGTGCCTATTAATTCACTTTGCTGTAATACAGGGCAAATGCTTTCAAGACCTAAGAGTCTACACCAGGTAGATGCATGCAGTAATATGGCCCCCTGCTGGAAAAAGCAGTTCTGCTAGGAAAAAAGGAAAAAACTTAACCAAAACACTGTACAGTTGGAATCATAAAAATCTTAATCTGCAACAAAAATAAAAGCTCTGAATAGATTTTTCTCTACTTTGTTTTGGATAGAAACACAATTATATTCTGTTGTATGGTATTGTTTTTTGCATTCTTCCTCAATAGACTTAATTGTAACTTCTAGGGCTAAAATTTCAAAGGATTGCCCTTGCTTAGTAGTAAGTGCACAACTAAGGGAATGTATGAATTTGTAGTTAATTTATTTCTTGACTCAGGAGACCTAGTCAGGAAAACATCATCTGCCATGAGTTTTCCTTAACATCATTAAAAGCTGAGGGCATTTAACACCTTGCATGATCCCATGCTTATTCCTTTTATGACTTCCGCTCACAGGGACATTTTGGAAAATATTTTATGAAGTGAAACACAGCCAGATTCTGGTTAGTCTGTCACGTGTTTACTCAGCAATTTACTTTACATTTGAAATTTTTGTCTTATTTCTCTTCTTTCTCCAAATTACTCATAAGCAGGAGTAGATAAAATCAAAAGCCTAATGCATAAGAAAGATGAAATAAACTGAAATAAAATCTGAATGACACAGCAGGCAGTATTTATAGGCATCAGTGTTTAAGAACTGATGTATGAACCCTGAAAAGCTGAGTGGTAGCCAATTGAAAAATGTTGACAAATTATATAATGTGTCTGTTTATCAGATGTGTACAAATACTAACAAAACTTTACATCTTAATTTGGAAAAGAATTAAAATATGCAGTTCAGCTGCATGTTTTCTCAGCTAAGGAAACAAATTTACTTGATTTTAACACTGAAGTATTAATTTAAGTATTAAATATGGATTTCAGTAATTAATGAGACATTGGCTCATTCTTGCTTCTTTCCTTTCCTTTCCTTTCCTTTCCTTTCCTTTCCTTTCCTTTCCTTTCCTTTCCTTTCCTTTCCTTTCCTTTCCTTTCCTTTCCTTTCCTTTCCTTTCCTTTCCTTTCCTTTCCTTTCCTTTCCTTTCCTTTCCTTTCCTTTCCTTTCCTTTCCTTTCCTTTCCTTTCCTTTCCTTTCCTTTCCTTTCCTTTCCTTTCCTTTCCTTTCCTTTCCTTCCTTCCCTTCCCTTCCCTTCCCTTCCCTTCCCTTCCCTTCCCTTCCCTTCCCTTTCCACAATAAACCAAAACAAATTAGGCAGAAACTGCTGTCATAAATGGTTTTGACTGGACTGGTCACCTACTGTCTAAAGAAGGAAAAACACTAAAACATGTTTTTTTAAGCCAAATATCAAACGCCGAGTTTACAAAACACCAGGTTCCGAATAATGTATATTAAGAAATGGCCTGGAAATTCTGTAACAGTTTAGCTTTCTTCTTTTACAACCTATACAAAATAATGTCAATGGATTTAGGAGATACCTTTATGTCCTGTGCCTGGAAAGAGAAAGAAACTTGGATGGAACAGGAAAGAGTGACAAAAAAAAGAAGTTACAAGGTTTTCATAGTACACATGGAGATAATAATGAAATGGGTCTAACTAATAAGAACTCTGATAAATATATCATTTTTAAAAAATATTAAATTGTTTCTCTTTTTATTTTATGAACAAAATCTGACAGTTGTGCTTGGAAGTTTCTTATACTGAAGAAAGATTGCTATCCAGGAAGTAGAGAGGCCAAAACAAAGAGACAGTGTGCACTGTTCACTGTTAGAAGGAATCTTGGTCAAGCCACAGTCAGCAGAGACTTTTGATTGGTTTTACCATGTGCAATAACAAATACCTATTAGAATTATAGAAAAAAAAAAAAACCAAAAAAACAACTCCAGTAATTAATAATTTATAGAGGGGTTATTACCAAACCTACCTGTTGGAATAATGAAAGATTCTAAAGTAGCATTTCCTCTTTTACAAATATAGCCAAGTTTCTGATTGCATTCCCGATTCTCCCACTTAGCACCTTTGGCAGGATTTAATGCTGCACAGATTTTTCCAGGTTCTGGAGAAGGATGTCCTTAAAAAAAAAAAACAAAACAAAAATACAAAACACCAAAACAAAACCTCAACAACAATAACTAAATGTAAGCCCATCATGGCTATCATCCCAATTGCTCTCACATTCTAATGTTTTCTGTGTTAAAATTATAAGATATACTAACATCCAGACAATTGTGTTTTTCCACAGTTCTTTGGACTGAACAGGGCAGTTCATTGCCATAAGAGATGTTTTTTCACAGCAACCACAAGTTTAGCAATTTGTTCAGTTTATAATTTAACACCCTCTTCACAGGTTCAAAGTCTTGATTGAAGGTGTTACAGTGCACCTATTTTGTTTGGATTTTTTTCCTTTCTAAAGGAAGAATGTCTAAACATCAGAGCACAGTCTTCAAGTGAAAAAAGTGATTGTTAAGTAAGCTACCCAAATTTTGTCCTTAGCAGAACAGTAAAGGCATGAAAATAATATGTAATTGTTTCAGTAATGGGAACTTCTTGTCCACTTGTCTAAACAATACGACAATAGCAGGATATCTGGATATTTTCAGTTGAAGCTTAGCATTAGCATTAACATGAACATCTAGAAGAATAGTAGAACCTGTAGAAGCTGTAGAACAGAACACATTTCTGCAATAAACCAGATTAACTTTTCAGGATCTGGTCATGGATTTTTATGGATTTTCTGGTAACCCAACACTAATTTTCTTTCATTTCTGAACACATCACTATACTACATAACAATCAAGTGTCAGCACTGTTCAACAATAAACACAGCAAAACTACGTGTGCAGAATTGTTTAGTGTGCAGGACTGGTCACTGAAAATTTTCTTTTATAAATATGATTTCATTACCTTTAGATTACAGTTACTCTTGTATTTGCAGTCATGTCATATCTTCTTCCCATAGGAGAAAAAGATATGCATACTTCTAAATCACAAATTTAAATTGTTTTAATGTACAAAAAAAAAGTTCAGCTGAGTTCAGCTGCTGGCAGTTAGCTCTCTCAAATGCCTAACAGGATAATATTAATTTAAATGTTGATAAATTAGTTCCAGTATTTTTCTGTTGTTCAGGTAGGGTTAGTGACATGAAAGAATATGAAGCTTCCACAAATGCTTTTAAAATATACAAGTGAAATAAGAGCCAGCTCATGAACAACCAGGACAATGAGAATGAAACAGAGGTAGGAGGACCAAAGTAAAGTCAGGAAGGAGATAGCACACTTACAAAATAGATTATATGGACTTAAGAGTATTACCTTTGAATGAAATTAAAAAACCATAAGGAGTTAAAGATAAAGAGAGCCCATTTTGATATCTCCAAAACCCATCTAACTCTTCAAAGGACAACTGAAAGTTGTCTGCAGTTTTAAGAACCATGAACAGCTTCTTTTGCCACATTGGCTCCACCTCACAATCAGTTTTCCTCTACTCTTCATTACTTGCAGATCCTCACCAGTGCACTTGGATGACAGACCTATAAATAATTTCACAGCAACTTGGAGTTTGGCCCATTTGTTTGCCTTGTGTGCTCACTCCATTAGACAGCTATTAATAAAGCAGTTCACTTCAGTCTTCAAAGCTTACCTACTCACAAAGTTTTTCCACATAAAATCTGGTTTTGGCACTATCTATACAAGGAAACCACTGGATGGTATGATGGGGCATACATTTATAAAATTAAGATTAAATACATAAAACGTGCTCTATGAAGATAAAGAAGGGCATTTACACTGCCTAATTTCAGACATCTACTTTACATTAGTCTCCAAAGGCTTCCTGAATATCCAGTGCAAAGAAGCATGGGTCCTGTGATACCATAACACAGGCAACGTGAGTAGGAAACTGGAAGAACACCTCTTTTTCACCAGGTATACAGAGGGCACAGGAGGACAGCTTTTTAGTAATGGCACCTGAATTCAACATTACAAGTACAGCTGTGAAGCAGCTAAGTCTGCTTTAAAGTAGACTAACCTAACATGTTCCTTTGATATGTGCTACTGCCACAGGTAGGCTAATCCCAAACAAAAGTGAAAATCCAACCTTTAAAAACAAAAAAACAAAAAAACCAAAACAAAACTACACCAAACATACACTGACCAGTTGAATCTCACAAATGAAGATATTGTATTCATACAGAAATAAAGTAAATAAAGAAGATATAGAAATTAATTGTAAATAGACTATTTTTTAAAGTTTCCTCTGGATTTTGGAGCTACAGTTTCCATTGTGAAAAATAAACTAAGCCTGGTGTGCATCCATAGCTTGAATTACTCACAGTCTTTTACAGCCACACCTGGAATCTTCCAACATTAAAACAAGATAAATAATTGCATGAGAATAGAGAACTAGAAAAGAAATATGTTACAAAATGATAAATTTTTGCCTTTTAACCCAAGTAGCAACATATTTAACCTTACCTGGAACCCAATTTAAGTATCGAAAAGGAGCACCACCAACCCACTGCCATCCACTGTTGAAATTCAAACTGTTGAGGCCAAACCAGAGAGCAGAACTCAGTCTTCCAGTCAAACCTAGGTAACAGAGACAAAGTTCTGGAACTGCACAGCAAGAGGAAACACTTTCATCTGAGAGATGAATTCTAGCTAAAATTGTCTGCTTATTCTTTTTCCTATTACAAGTTTGAACAACTTTCAACCTTTTAGTGAAGGTGGCTACACTAAATCTGCAGTATGTCTTCTACATGAGGATGCTTAGTTTGTTAGTTTTCAAGTTTTCACATTTTCAGGTGTATAGAATTTTATTATAATAGAAAACAAAATTACACTTCTGAATGCTGCTTGTAAACCAGTTATAATAAATATGAAGCAAGTATTTTTTTCAAGAACTATAGGATATTAAATTTAGAAAGTTGCACAAAAGGTCACATAACCAAAAATCTGTTTAATAAAACAAAAAGTTAATGCTTCCTTATTGTGTATAGTCACTTCCAATAAAATTAACAAATGTGAGTTTCAAATTTACAAATTACTATAAAGTAAAGAAAAAGAAATCTGTTTGCATTTTATTAAACTACATTAAAATACCATAAATCCAAACATCTTTATAACAGCACATCTTTCAGTACATTTTTCAGATCCATTTGATTTCACCTCTGTAGTCAGTGGTAACTCAGGCTTCTAGAATGAGTTCCAAATTAATCCTCCAGTTCTAAAAAGAACCTAGAAATGCTTAAATATGGTGCTGCTGAATCCTGTAGCATTATTTACAGTCTTTATTAAACTGTTCTCCATCTCTGCCTTTCATATAAGACTTAGAAGTCCAGCCAGATGACTGCTGATTTTTTTTATTTAAACACATTTTCTGCATAGCCCACAGAAAATCACTGGCAATGTACATTATGTATTTCTGCTTGTCCTGTTATCATCATGCCAGCACGTGTTTTGTGCTATGCATTTTATTTTTCTTTGATGCCAAGATTATGGGCAGCATTTGAAGCATGGCAAGGTTAAAAGGAGGGGTAGTTAAGCACTGGAAAGGACTGGAATGTCATACCAGAGCCTGATTTGGCACCAACATATGAATGTGTTCCAGCACTTCTTCTACACAAACAAGTTGTTATTAAGACAATCAAGAACTGATCATGACAGGAAATCCTGGTCTTGCCAGGAGAGCTGTAGAATGAAAAACTGATTTTCATATATATTTGGCAGGAATATCTTACTAGTTTGCAATTAAAACACAATGCTAGTAACTCACTTCTAGATGTCAGTGCCAAATTGTTCCGTTAAGCATTAATTTTAACAATAGTTTCATCACACTCATTAAAAAATGTCCCGTATTTTGACCAAAATCTTAAATTGAAAATGAAAGTTTTTGAGTAAATGTAAATTGAAAACAAAAGGCTGTTCATAGTATTAAAAATAAAAATATCCTCTAAATTGGGGAAATATGGATTTGGTGGATAGACTAATAGATGGATATGGAACTGGCTGGATGGCCATATCCAAAAAGTTAACTGCCAATGATTCAATATCTAGATAGAAACCAGTTACAAGTGGTGTTCCTCTAGGGTCTGTATTGGGATGGACACTACTAAAAGTCTCCATCAATAACACAGGCAGTGAGACTGAGTGCACCTTCAGCAAGTTTGCAGATGACACCAAGCTGAGGTGTGTGGTTTACAGACTAGAGGGAAGGATGCCATCCAGATGGACCTTGACAGACTTCAGGAGTGGGCCCATGTGAACCTCATGAAGTCCAACAAGGCCAAGTGCAAGGTCCTCCACCTGGGTTAGGGCTGGGGGATCAATAGATTGAGAGCAAACGGGTGGAGAAAGACTTGGGGAAACTGGTGGCTGAAAAATTGGGTATGAGCCAGCAATGTGTGCCTGCAGCCCAGAAGGGAAGTGATTCTTTTCTTCCAGTCCACCCTCTGGAGTACTGTCAATTTTTCCAGCTAAATCATTCAAGCTAAAAACTTAAATCTACTAATTACCAGAACTGAAAAAATAATAATTTTCAAGGTGGAACATGCTATATAAGTGTCATTGGTATAATAATGCACTTTTTTTTTAAAAAGTGATGGATAATATTATTTTACCTGTCAGGTATGTTTGTTCATGCAACTCTGTGATGCTTAGCAACTCTGCCTTCTGTTGTTGACAGCTCTTTCTTGCCTGATGCCATTTCAGAGCTGCCTCAGAATTTATCTGGTACTGGACATTTGTTAAAGGATCAGTGTTCCACAACACATCAACACTATTAACTGTAAGGAGAAAAAGAAATGCTGTAACTTATCATGAAGACAGAACCAGAAAAAAATATAGAATAGATCACTTAGCAAAAATACACAAACCTAATCACTGTAACAGAAGGCTGGTTTGAAAGGATTAATGAGGCTAATTAATGTGTTGGCAAATCCAGGGCAGAGCTAAACCATGACAGCAGTGTTGGAGAGTACAGAGGTAATAAAACAGTGTCACCATTTCCTCTGACACAGCAAACCTGCTGTTTAAGACAGAAGATGAGTGGCTAAAGTCACACTAAAATATTAGATTTCTCACTGTGGAGAAAAGGATTGAAAACTCCCAGACTCATGCTAAGGCGTCCATCAAGCTGATCACTTTTCTGAAGTAAGAAACCCTTTTTTTTTTATTTCAAGTTTTGGGTACTTTGTAAAGGAGCTATGGATTTTTTTAATCAAACAAAGGTTAACAAGACCCATGCATAGAACACAAAATGTACATTATTAGCATCCATCTCACCTCCTCCTGAAATTCTTGGTTTTACAATAAAGATATTACAGTGTGTAATATTATGTGTACTTACAATGTAGTATATAAAGACATTATGCTGTCAATAGTGAAAAAAGTCTAAAGTATAGTAAACTTCCTTCACATTCTTATCTTCACTTAGACATCTTTTCCTAAAATGTTCCTCCTTCTTTTAATTGTTTTTCTACATAAATTTGTGAGTTTCAAAGCCAGATTATGAGTTCCCAATAAATCAGAAGAAACAACACAAATCACCCTGTACAACTTATTTGACCAGTTCACCAGGGATTTTGAACCAGACTACACATCACAATGAAAAACCCTTCAAAACACCTTGAAACAGCAGCATGGCAAAAAGCCTGTAATAAAAATAAATTCAGTATTTGTGAATGAATACAATGATGTAGATTTGCCTAACACTAATATACCAGGATAAGACTACTTATGTAGTGGCTCATTCTATGCACATGTGATTTCCTTTCTAAGTCTGCTTCAAGTTTATAAGGCTTTCAGAGGCTCATCACTTACAAGGCTTTCTAAACTCATAACAGAAAATCTAGATCTTTCATCTACCAAAGAAGGGGCATTAATGGACTTTTGCCCACTTGAATACAGCTCTGGGCACACCTCATGACAGTCTCTTGATGGTCTTACACTGTGCAAGCTTTTTCCTTCCCCAATACTTACTTATAAAGTGCAGTGCAACAGACAGCTGAAAAAGGCACAGTGTAACCTGTGAAGTACTACTATTTCCTATACTACTAAAACTTGTCTGATGCTGCAACACTTCTCAGTTTCTTTCTGTGAGATTTAAGTTTCTACTGTCATTGTATCAGAATCGTTTTCTAAAGCAGCAAATAGAGTCATACTCACAATTATATTATCTCCACTGGTCAAATTTCTACACCTCTATTGAGTATAATAATTGTTTTAAGTGTAGTCTTATGCCCTTTTCATTTTGGAGAACATTTGATCTGGTTTTACTCACAATGAAAAAAAAGTGACTGGTTCAATCACAATTTCACTCTATGCCAGGCTGTAGTAGTCTGCATCATATATTTTCATGTCAGCACTTTTGTTCCCATAGGCAGTTTAGGAAAAAATAAACACTTAAATCTCATTAAATCAACATATAGAGACTCCAAACATTCTATGTTTAAAGATTCTGTTGGATTTATTAACTTATCACTCTCATGTACAGTGCATTCCTCTATCATAGGGCTGGCTGAATCTTCTGCTACCACAGCCTGTCTCTCCCTAAAGTATGTGACCCAAACTTGAATATTTTATAGCCAGTACTGAAGAATCAGGAAGGAAACATGCAGGCAATCAGCATAAAGCAGCTTTTCCCAAAAACAATCACAGCCATCTGAATGGATTTCCTTGAATTATGCCAAAGAATTAAACAAAATTTTGATGATGCCTCCTATTTGCTATACTCAAAGAATATTAGACAGGTAGCATTCTTAAGTTGATCCTGTATGTGCTGTATTAATGGGACTGATATTCATGACATGTTTTTCATATCTTGGAAAAAATGCTGGCAAAGAAAAAAAAAAAGAAAAAAAAACTTTCGATATTTGTACCTCTAAAATTACAAATGGAAACAGGAAAATTCCAACATTCGTGGAAATCAGGCAAGGACACTAATACTTAATCATCAAAGCAGTAAAGATCAACCCGCAATAGTTTCTTCATAGTTCCTTCATATCAAAGTTTTTTTCCTTATCTCTGACTGTGCTCAGCTGGAGCTTTACAGAAAAACTCCATAATAAAGAAGGAAAGCAGAAATGCTACTCCTTCCAGGATGACAGAGGAAGAAGTTCAGAAAAATTATTCAAATTTAAAAGAATTCTACTACATACAGGCATATTACTATAATTTACTTAAAATAGTATCAACTTTCCTAGGCAAAGTTCTGTATATTCATAATACTACAGTTGAAACTCCAAACCAGGAAATTTAAAATATAAATACTTCTCATTGATTTTAAATACAGAACTGCAATGTATCATGCAGATTTGGGAATTACTGGGATGTAGAAAAAGTTCATGTAAGCTTCTTCATGTTTAGAGGGCAAAGTAGTCTTAATTTCAATTTAAAGTATAGCTTCTGCATAAACTTCTACACAGCCTTTTGCATATAATAATATTATGTCTTTATATCTAATTAGCTTTCTATTTAAGTAAATGGTGTAATTACAGGTTCTAGCATGTGATTAACACACTTCCACCTGGATGCAGTTGGTCAGTATTTTTTATGCTGAGCTCTGTATTGGCATAGTTACATAGTTTCTAAAAAAAAAAAGGACAGCAGGCTGCATGGAGACAAGAAAATGCACCATTTCAAACTGTAGTTTGTACAATAAAGCACATGATAAGGACACCAATATTTCCAA
The DNA here is from genome assembly GCF_036169615.1 of Heliangelus exortis. Taxonomy (NCBI): domain Eukaryota; kingdom Metazoa; phylum Chordata; class Aves; order Apodiformes; family Trochilidae; genus Heliangelus; species Heliangelus exortis. Next base: position 20,854,323 of record NC_092423.1, read on the forward strand.
GCAGCTGAATAACAGTACAGCAGAATCTTGAAGATTATAAAACTTACACTTCAATGGGCAAAATCCATACATCTTGTCAACATCAAAGTCTGAAGTGGTTCCACACCAGAACCAGCCATCTGATCTGCCAGCATCTGTGCAGTCAGCATACCATTTATCACCAAACTTAAAAGGGAATACACAAGGTGCTCCATTGGCATTTCCTCTCACTGTATAGGTATCTAAGGAGACAGAACAATTTAAAAATGTGTAAGCACTAATAAGCATGGGGAATATATATATATATATATATATATACATATATAAGTTCACCTTTATCATCATATTATAGCATATAATAGCTTGCTACCTTGCTACCTTAGTATTCAAACTGTACTAGAAATGGGACATCAATAATTTTACTCTCTAGGTCTAAGATGATACCAATGCCTACAACAAGACAAATGTCTATTTGTCTTTTTCAAGTATATTCCTGTGATAAATTTTATAAGCATATAATCAAAAGGATAAAATCCACATAGTTAAGCAATTTTCTTTTTAAGCACAAAGAACTTCTGATTCTTCTGTCAATAACCCTTCAGTTGCTGACCATTTTAGACAGGGAAGAACACATACTTAACAATTTAAAAGTCACAGAGTGACTCCAGAATACTACGTTGAAAGAAAAATTCCACTGGCATCTAAAGACACTGTTTCATGAGAAATATGAATCAGTGAAACTTATCAAAGTAACTAAAGCAGTTTTCTGTGTGCATATATATAATGTAGATGCATTGATGGGAGGACATACAGAGGAACACTACTTGACAGGGACTGGTAGAGACGTGACACACCAAGGTCACTGTCTGACAAAGCTGCTAGAAAAAAAAGGAGGAAAGAATGGGGCTATCATTCTATCTACCTTCTCTCACATAATTTACTAGGGTTCTTTCATTCTGGCTCTTATCCAAGGACTAGTACTGTAGTCAGCCTTTATGTCAGAAAATGGACCCTTGCCCTAGACTTTTTTTCACATCTCCAAGTGAATCACTACCATGCATGGATAATTATCAGAACACTGTCAACTTCGACAAAAAAGCAAAACAAACCCCTTAAAAAACATAAACCACACTCTCAAGGATTGCCGATTTTGCCAGAAGTCACACTCACTAATCATTAACAAGATGAAGGAAATTAATCTAAACTTTTAAATATTTTAATTAGTTACACATAGAAATAAGTTTGAAGTACAGAAATTAATTTACAGAACTTTACCTTCATAGCCTCGAGAACACAGATCGTCTGTAGTTCCGTAGACTTTCCACCTACTCCATAAACCAGATCCCTTGTACAGCATAATATTCCTTTCCTGTCTGTTTCCATAGTTGAAAAACAAATCTTCCCCTTGGATTGCAAAGAGAGTCTCATTTCTGCATTCCCATCGCTGAAGTTCACTAGCCTTGTCACAAGGATACAGAGTGATCGGAACCCAGTCTTTCTTCGAAGGCACTCCCAAGCACATTTTGAATGCTATGCTCATAAGCTGGTGATCTGAGACCCACCTGAATTTTTGTGACTCATTTTCTTGAACACAAGGAGCAGTAGTCACTGAATTAGAGCTTTGAGCCAGTACACAGCGCTTGTGATCTTCATTATAGATTAAGAAGATGCTAGTATCTGGAAGACAAAAAACACTGGAATCACTTTCTTTGAAGTATCTTCCTTACTGTCAAAATATGAATCTGGACACTAGTCTTGGGGTTAAAATCTTGTCAGCTGCTCAGCAAAAGAAGGTTGAGTACTCCTGTGACCTGTGCCTGCTAAAGTGATTGTAGAATGCAACTAGGGCAGACATGAGGACATTTCAACTCTTTTGCATCAGTGAAAGCATCTACACTCAGAATGCAGGGCAGCAAAAATGAAGATGTAATTTCTCCTGTAACTTTAAAGCATGCATTAAACTGAAGAGACAAAAGACACTCGTGTGTCTTTTCAAGACTTATTTCAAGATGCATCCATGGGAGTTATTAAAAAATAAGGGAACAATCACACTGTACACTGCAGATACTGATACTGAGCACTACAGCACCACGGTCTCCCAGGCATGAGGAGATGACAAAAACCATTAAGTTCTGCAAGTTCTATTTGCCCACAGTGGGGAGTTCTTTAAAAGTCTTAACCACAGGGAAAGACACTTTTTAAGCTGTATGCTTAAGCTACTTGCAGGGCTAGAATAGCATATTATATTTTTTTGCTCAACTGCAGCAATTAGTGATTTCTTTGTATATTCTTACATTTCTCCATTATGAATGAGATTGTGACAGCAGTGGGATCTGCCATCATCAGGTTTGCTGCTTATTGATCCTACAAGGCTCTTCATAGCTCCCAAAGTTAGTTCTACTGTTAAGTAAAAAGTGCTGCACAGCATGCATTTCCATGTATTCAAGGTTCAAATCAAAACCATAACCTCTAGAAAAGTTTTTAGCACCTCTTACACTTGCATGTACTACGTATTGCAACATTTCTGAGCTGGTCTTGCCCAAAGACTGAGAATTTCTCCATGATCCTCCTGAGATACATTTTGGCATGGTAATCAAATAGTTTTCTCTGATATTAGATCACATAATGTAACAGGATGTACAAGGTCTTAGAACCATATTTTAACTGGGCTACAAGCTAGAAAAGAGAAATACAATTTTATGATACTCTAGGGATTGAAGCTAATTAAACCAATATTTATTTAAGTCTAGGATTACCAAATTAAACAAAGTCTATAATGGAGAAATATTTAAAAGGAAAACAGGTTAACCACAGAAAACCTTCCTCCTCTCTCCTGAGGCTCCAGTATGTAAATGATAATACTTTTCTGCAGAAGAACCTGGGAACAAATAATCTTTGTCTCAGAGAAAGAGCTGACCTAGACTTATTTCATCCATGGTTCAGTTTCCTTCTCCTGTCCTTTGGCTTCCAACTCACTGGGAAGCAGTGTAAAACTGATGAGCACTGGAAATCATTCATTGCCTTTTGCCAAACTGTTTTACTCACAGACAATACAAGGAAATGTATAATTATCACTGCTAGTGATAACTTTTTTTATTCTGCTTTTCTACTACCATTTGAGCACAATGTTATTGTAAACTGATATATGCAATGCTTGCAACTCTCCTTTTCCTGAAATCTTACATTTGAAGTTTCTTGGTTAAAGAGATGTCAGACATTTTCACATGTGTGTGAAAAACACAGCCTGATCTTTCAAACTGCCAAAATTGAACTTGCAACCTAAAACAGCATTCTTTGGTTTATTCAGCTTTTGGCATTAAAGAGAGGATGCTATACAAGTGAAAATGTTCTCCAGACTCCAAAGACTGGACTGCTGAACACAAGCCTGAAAGGGTGCAGAGTTCTGGCTACAGAAAAAAAGGCTAGATAGCTGAACAAAAAGGTCTGGTCAGGTGGCAGGGGGAGGGAAAAAAAACAAACAAACAAACAAAAAAACCACATATCTATCATCCTCTACTTTTCTGACTGTACCTTTACAAAGCATTAGTAGTGTGTCAACACAGCACAGCTGCTTAGATAAGTGCCTCAGTGCACGCAGGGTTCTGAGTGGGAATAAGATAGAAAAGCAGGTAATGGTCCAAAACGTCCAAGCAGGCACTGAAAATAAGTTAGCATCAAAATAGGAGGACAGAACAAGAGGTAGCGGGATGCAAGAGCCACTGTGGCTGATACTGTAGTTGTAGGATTTCCTTCCCCTCAGAATTACTTCTCCCTCATTTATGGCCATGCAGCAGACTTTTAGCATGGTCTTGTGTTTCTCTAGTTTACAGCCTCATTTCTGTGTTCTGCCTGCTTGGACACCAGAGGATTCCCACGCAACACCTTCTGTGTGAGTTATTAGATAACCTAGAGGAACATGAAACTAGCCAGGTATTGGTGCAACCCTTATCATGCCCTGCCAACTCTTTCCTATAAACTCTTGATACAGCTCCTGTCAATGACAAGATGTATCTGTAAATTAGGCTGAGCAGGATTACTCACATAACTCCTACCCGTGTTTCACTGTTCTGTAGCAGTATTTGTTAGAGAGCTCTAATAACAAGGTGCCATTCTTGACTATAGATGATGGGGGTACATTTAAAGGTCCAGCACAGCATGACCATGAGAACCACACTACTGGTACTTTGAATTATTTTGAGAATTACTCCTGGGAAAAGGCATTCTTTAAAATGCATAGGAACATGCCTGTTATAGGAATTAACTTACCTCACCATTATAACCTAAGGATTGTACCAAGTACTCTGAAATTTCACTGACCAAGTATCTTTTACACAATAGAGATTTCCAATTTGCCAGTGTAGCTTCACACTCTGCAGCATTTGCAAACTATCACAGATTATGCAACTGTAAATCATGACATAAGCTGTAAAGCCAGTAAAGAGCTACGAGTGTTAAAAAGCAATGGAGAGTACCAGAAGAACACACCAAAAGCCAAAAGTGAAAGATGAGGGAGCAATAAGACAGTATGCAGGTAGAATGGCAGTCCTCATGCAGACCTGCTTATCAGCCTACAATGACTGCTCCTAATTACACAAACCAAGAAAGGTTACAAGACAGTGTCACAAAGCTGTGCTTCAGGAGACCTAAATCTGGAGAAGCAAGGATGCTTAGAGTCTTTCAGGAAGGGCAGATGCAAAACTCCCCCCTGAAAATCAGCAGCGTGCTGGAAATCACAGTAATTCTCAGAGACAGAGGATGGAAGCTCAAGAAGAAACCAAGAAACCCAACTTCATCTGTTTTCACAGTTCTGTTCCGTGCCAACACCTCAGGTACCTTAATATCCCCTTACAAAAGCCATCTGCCAAAGCTAAAGCCGAGGCCCATCAAAGACCAGAGGACCAGAGGAAAGACAGAGCCCCAACATCAGCCCCGTCCGCAGTCCTTGGAGGAGAGGAGGCGGCTGAGGTGACAGTGTTAAACTCACGCGGGCTGAATCCCCTGGGCAGCGGGGAAACTGAGGTGCTGCTGGTGACAGCACTTTTTGGCACCCACCGAGCACCTCACCGAGGTGAGGAGAGGAAGGCATCTGGGACAGGCGCCTGAGGGAGAGCCCGAGGGGGGGCTCCGCCGCGTTTGGGTTCCCCTCAGGCAGCACCGAGGGGGTTAAAATGGCCGCGGGCTTCTCCACCTGCGCGGTGCCTTCATTCCCTCCCCAACCCCAAGTCAGGTTGGACTTTACGCTGGCCGCGACTCCACTCTTTTCTTAACCCGCACAGCCCCTGCGGGCACTTACCCAGCAGCGGAAAAACCCGGGGGAGAAGTGCGAGGAGAAGCAGGAGGAGGGAGGGAGCCATCGCTTCGCCCGTGGCGCCCCGGCGCTGTGAGGAGAGGGCTTCCCGCCGGGCAGGTTCTCCGCACTTGCGAAGGGCTGGTGGATCAGGGGAAAGCTCTGGGCTCGAAATGATAAGGAAATATCCTGTCACATGGGGCGTTTTGAAATAACAGGAATTCGCTGTTCAAACTTTGCTTTCCTAAGCTGATTTTTTTTTCCCTCAGCGGAGGGAAGAGCCTCCTTCCAGGCACATGCAGGTGATAAAGTGGTGATAGCTGAGAGGAGGGCTGGGTGTTTTTTTGTTGATTGTAGAGAGAGTAACTTTTTTATTTTTTTTTTTTATCCTTTCTGCGACCCTGTTAGCTTTGCATGTGGGTCAGCGGCTGTTTTTTTCAAGCAAATCGGGCAAACCCGCGCCGAGGGATCAGGACATCCCCCTCCTTTCCTTCGGAGGCGAACCCAAGTCTCAAACAAAAAACCCGCTCGAACGACCGGGTTTCTCCCTAAAGCGAGGACTGCAGAAGCAGCAGAGACCTACTTTTGGGAAGCTGGGATTTGGGTTTCCCCTCCCGCCCTCCTTCACTCCTCCCCCACGTGCGAGCAGGTTGCTCCCGCAGCCGCCGCGGAGCGGGACGCGGGGAGGCGGCCGGAGCCGGGGCCGCAGCCTCTGCTCGGGAGTGGAAAGAATGACTAGGGGGGCACGCACGGGTTTAGAAACTCTTAACGCGGCATTTTCTGACCGCCAATAAATTAAAGTCTACTTACTTACATATTTATCTGTGGTGGCTCTATCAGCTGTTAAACCTTTTTGGCTGCTTGCAAGCTGAAGCATATGTGAAAGTAAATAATGTTTTTGTAAAAGTGCCTTTAGAAAACAATCTGCATTGAGGTTTTTATGGTTTCTTGACGTGGTGTGGAGGAGCCTGATGTTATTCTGCAGAGACCATTATTAGTAAACGATCTGAAGGGTCCCAGATGGATGGAATACAGCATCTTATTGCTGTTTTACACAGAGACTTGTGTAATGTATCAGACTTACTAAACTTTGTGATACAGCATACACAAAAGTGAGAAGCATCAAACCTGTGGTGTGAAGCACGCTGTACAGCAGCTCCGCCTTCACTGTCACGCACTCAGAAACCTTTGGTAAGTACTGAAACTCTCTAAAAGCCTCCTTGATGGAAGTTCTGGGTGGAAAAGTAGAGCATCTGCAGGAAACACCAGTATGAGAGACAGGACCAGTATGGAAGGAGACAGGGCAGAGTGAGAAGGTACCTCAACAATATTATTAGAGGAGAAGAAACACTGGAGTTGAAGTCTAAGCTCATTTGAAGTCAGAGATGAAACTCCCATTAACATCTGAAGGGATTCCAGTCAGGCATTCAGCTGTGCTGGACCCTCCCTTGGTTTACGTGCAAGGAGTGAAGAGGAAGTGCTTCATAATTTCTCTTGACAACTGTGGACCCACATAAAGGTCAGGAACAGCCTGGCCCAGGAACAGGAGGTGGGAAGTGTTTCAGCCTTAATCTGCAATGTTCTGTATCATTATGTTGATGAATTCCCATGTGGGAAACTTCATCTCTTGCTGCAGTATAGGGCAGATATTTATTATTATTAACTATTTGCAATGACCTTCATGCTGAACAACTAAGGTCCAAGTGGTCTCACTGAGGAGTTTATAGCTTGCTCAGATCATCATAGTACAATGCAGAAATTAAGAATTCCTCCATACTCTAGCACCACCACCTTCAGAAGATTCAGGCATTTGAAGCATGTATGAAGAGTGTTTTTAGAAGTGGAAGAAAAAAAAAGATTTCAGAAGTCACCTTAGGATTTGTTTACAGGTTTATTTCACTAGCAGTCAGCAACACCCAGAAAGCCCAGGAAAGCATCTCCTTGCTAGAAAGAACAAGTCAGAAGATAAAGAATAATGCTGCTTCCCCAACAATTACTTGCAAGATTGTCACTGGCAGCTTAAGAACTTGTGGTATTCTTTGGCCAAAGATAAACAGAGAAGGGAGACACGGTGTGAAGTTCAGTCTTAATGTCAGGAAGTACAGCTACCTCAAAAGTCTTTAGATAAACCCTGATGATTCAAATAGCAAAGGGAGTTGCACTTGTGTGTCACACACACAGGCAGAAAAGTGGCAGTAAGTAGTGGAATAATTACACCTACTCAGTGGTCAGTAGCAGGAATGAGCTGCACTCTGAAGTGACAAAGGGAACTCTATTAGGCTGTTCTTGGAGATTCTCAAAACTGAATTGGGTAAGGAGCTAAGCAACAGAATTTTAATTTCAAAAGAGCCCAGTTTGGGGGAGGGGGTCATACTAAATGACTTCCAGAGGTCCCTTCCAATCGAAATGTGTCATCAGGAGTATATTCTGATCAGAAATACTCCTACAGAAAGATTTTTCTCTTCTGATACAAAAAGATTCACCAAAATCTAAGGCTAAAGTGTCTTGTAGGCAGCTAGCTACCAGAAGTCCAATCTGCTAAATAACTAATGACAGGATACATGCCCTAGATAGACATATGTTTTCATCCCTCCCCGTGGGTAGCAAGCCAGCTGCCACTTACTTTTGGAACAGAAAGGCCTAAATTCCTCTGAAACAGGTCGGACCCTCTCTGCTTCTGGCACATCCAGTACTTGCAAGGGGTATTCTTTGGCAAAAATAATCTGTAATCCTGAAATCACAGTGGCCCTTGACTCTGATAGTCAACAGGAAGATGGAAAGTTCAGTCCAAATGAAATCATATCCAGACCTGAAACATATTATGCCTATTTGGTTTGTGTTGAAGCAGAACAACTGGATTATTATCTGTTCTTTCAGATTTTCATGCAATATGCATTTTGATGCTTCAGGTGTGAACTTCAGATTTAATCAGTAGTTGTCTATACATTTCTAATGTTTACATTGTCATGTATGTTAAACATATTGTCTAGAACAAAATGTGTATAATTTGTAATACCTATACTATGTTAAGAAGCTATATAAACAAGACATTAAGCAGGGAAGAAAGTAGGCATTGGTAAAGTTAATGTTTCTTTTTTATACAAATCAGATTCTTCTGAAATGTTATCCAAAAATAGATTTTGAGGTTTCTGATTTCTACAAGCAAAATATAATAAAATATTTTAGAAAGGAGAATAATCAAGGCTTTAATATCTGTCATCATAGAATCTTTACCTATTAAGTCTCTTGAGGATATCATTACTATAATGTACAACATTAACTTTAAATTCAGCTAAGGCAGTCTTCTATCTGGGTGTTAAATTTAAAAAACATTTAAAATTCCAACACTCTGCCTTTATTGCAAAGCAAGAATAAAATTGTTTCTTACATATGCATTATTGCTTTATAAATATATATAACTATTGGGACTGTATGTATACTCACACAATTTCTAACATTTTATGTTAAGTTTATGCTTGATCCACACTACGAAAATAAAGAAAAAATACCATGCCCTTGAATTTCTGGTTGCTTACAGCTACCAATGTGTGTCACCCCCATTGTTAAAGCCAAAATAAATATAGCCCAATGTTTTCAGATGCTTGTGTTAAGTAAAGAAATTCTAGAAGGTTTCTTTTTTTTGTCATCATAGTGGAGTCTCAAGTGGCCCAGGAGAGAAGATCCGTGGCTGTAGAATATCCAGTGTGCCTACATGGATCATATCATGTGCCTTTTATCAGTTCTAATTTGATTTTTCCTTGGTATGGTACTATGTCATGTTTCTAAAAATACAGCTAGATATTGGATTGGGGGATGGGAGCTTTTTTGTATAAAATACAGGTAAGATGTCCTTAGTTAGTTGTTCATATCTTTAAATTAGCATATTATTTTAGGGACTTTTTGGTGAAGAGCCAAGACATACTTTGTGTATCTTCCTATACAAGCCAACAGTTTAGTGTATACATGAATTTTTATCTCAAACCTAGAAAATTTCTAAGTTATATGCATTTCAGAGAACAGCCTGGAAACTAAAGAGAGGGTTTTTTGATGCTACAATGGGTTATCCATAACGGAAGTCTATAAACATTTCAGCACTCATCCTAGAGTATATAAACAACATTCTCACAGTACTGAATGTTTTTGTAATTGGGTGTTCCCTGAAGGTTTTCTTCATACAAAATAATATCCAACTATGTGGATATTGCAAAGTTCAGCAAAATTTAGAACTCACTGAGAGCTGAGCAGACACCCTTTGAAATCAATGTAATGCCATAACATACTGGTAGCAGTTGCTGCCTTTGAGGTCTACGCTTAGTTCTTATTAATTATCATGGACAAAAAGAGATGCAGCAGAAATATGATAGCTTAAGGATGAAGAAGTTTTCTTATCAGGAAAGAGGATGGCTTGTTTTTAGAAATGAAAGGTGAAAGCTGAGACATGAAAGAGAAATCTAAAAGAATAATCCACACAGAGCTATTGTGCCTGTTGTTTCTGTTTGCCATGTCATCATACAAGCATAAAAATATTCAGTTTACTTCAAAGACAACAGTCTTCTTACCCATTGTCACAGCCAACTCAAAAGAACTGTCAAAGGTCCTTCAGCAACAAACATGTTTTAGGACAGAAATAGATCAGCAGGAGACACTATTAAAAAAGAAACTTCCTCTGAGCAGATTATGGGATCGTTAAGTAACTGCCAGGTAGAAAATCTGCATTGGCTTTGCTTGTGGGAAAGAAGGGTATTTTGGTGTTTCTTCATTTATTTGCTATAACTTTAATATAGTTACATTACTTCAAATAATCTAATTATGAACAAAATCATAGGCCACATTCCTTAACCACAGATTTGATCCTTTCTCACTACTGTGGCATTCTTGTCAGTATTATGAGGATACCTGAGAAATCTTTAAACCACCGCTTAAGAGCTTTCTGTTGGGTATTAGTTAAAGCAACATTTCAACGTTCTTTATTAGAAAAAGAAAAGTCTATGTCCACAATCAGTGTGCCATTAACTCTGTGCCATTGTGAACATAAATTCATAACAGTTACTGTAGCAAAGTAACACATGTGACAGAGGAATTTTATTTGAAAAAAAAAAGCATGTTTCAGTGCAATTTCCCAAAGAACTATGAAATTAAGCAATAATATTAGTTTTAAAAGGCAGGGTTTTTTTTTTTTTAAATTTATACTCTCCTTAATGTTAGTCAGATTATTTATAGAGAAGTTTAACATATGCTAACTTCAACTTTATGAATTGCTATCCATAGTACAGGGCATCCATGGGCAGAATATTAGGTTTTTGGAAGAAAATATACCTTATTTCACTAAAGGCATTGAGAATTGCAGTTACATTTCCGATTTAATATTCAAACCTCCTCTTATATTCAATCAACTCCTTAAGTCTGTGCTGCCTGAAATGCTTTCACCATTTTTTCAGATTTTAATATCTTTTTTAATCAGAAAATTAACTCAGTAAATCTGAAATATTGTGAAGTATTATGTAAACTAAACAGTCACTGAGTATATATTATGGCATTTTTCACTACAGTAGTGGGGAAAAAAATCTTATTTGACAGAATGTCATATTTTATTCTAATTTCAACAACAGGAATTTTCTTTTGGTAATACTTCCTGCAGAACAGATCAAAATTTGCACCCCTCAGTTCTACCCATGCCAGAACAGACTGAACATTCCTCCCAGTGCCAGAGCCATGAGATGTCCCTCTGCCCCATGGCAGCTCACCCTGTGTTTTGCACATAAACATGCTAGGTTTGCCTCTCCCATAATGATGGTTTTATTTGACATTATTGCTTAGTCACCAAATAACACCATTTTGATTAGTCCTAAACCCTTAATGCATTCAGAGACAGCTCACCCAGCTGGTTTGAGGAGCGCCTGTCAGGCTGGCTCCACGGGTGGGATGAGTCACCAGGCTGCAGCAGGATCTGGGCACGCGTAGGGTGACAGATGCCTCCCACAGCGGAGGTCAGATCGGCACAGCACGGGTCCTGTCACTGCAGTGTCACCCGGGAACACTGCCAGTCCTGATGTACACACAGCTCGGCATAAAGCCACCACCTAACTTAGTGGTCCTGTGTTTCACTTTATCCCTGCCCTCACCTCCTCACACTTAAATGAGATCGTTACTACGACCTCCCTTGTCTGCCCAGAGGAGCAAATATAGTGATGTGTATCTAGAGTATTGAAAAGCCAAAAAGTTCCTCAGACAGTCTCAAAGCTGTTCTACCTTCGAGCCTATTTCAAATGAAATGAAAGCCATGTGACAAGTTTCTAGCTTGTGGTATGAAAAGGTATGTGTGAAGGAGGAAGAGTTGCATGACAGAGGCAGAGGAAGCAGGGTGAGGAGGGGCTGGGATGATGCTGAGTCCTCTGTGAGAAGTCACAAACTGAAGCTGGAGGCTGAGAATGGTGTAAAAGACACCTTGGGGCTTAATTCTTACCTGGATTTAGGAGGCTGTTGGAGTTGCAGTAAAAAGCCTTCTCACTTTGGCCTCCAGCCCAAGAGATTAACACATTACCACCTTCTCTTGGTGCAGCGTCTCCTGTGCTGTCTTTGTGGGAGAACTATAAAAAGAAGACAGAAGTTTAAATTGCTCACCTTCTCCTGCAAAGTTTTGATGACACATTGAGGCATGAGTCTAAGCCTGTTAATCATAATTTCTGGGAAATCCAACAGCCTCGCCTTGAATTTTGAGAAATTTGTCAAGAGCTCTAAAGTTATTAAGAAATGCAGCAACTTGCTGAACTGCCCCAAAGAACCTGCCATCTGACAACTACTCAGTGAACCAGTAGTGAAATGATTGACTCAAGCCAGAAGCATGTAGATGATAGTTATCACTTCAGCTCATCACTGGGATGCATTTTCAGCAGAAATGCACTGGCATGAAAAAGCAGGGAGACCGAATGACCTTTTTCTTTCCTACTGGGAAGTATTATGAAGAGTCAGAAAATCTCACAATGCATTAAAGCCAAACTGTACCTGTTGTATACATAATGAAAAAAGCCAGTTTCACTGTTATTTGTTCAACTGGTTTGTAATATTTCAAATATTTCAAAATGTTGAGATTTAAGTGAAATGTCTTGTACCACTCTGTAACAGTCTCACCAGGCATTTCCTTGAGAATATTTATGAATATTGACTTAGCAAAATCTGTAAGGGAACTAGTCCAGATTCCTGGGAGCTATGCCAAAAGATTTTGAATCCAGGGAAACAGCACTCTTATAATGTGCAAACAGGACTAGAAACCAGAGCTCTCAGAATTCAACCTCAGCTCGTGGCTTTCTGTGTGTTTATGGTACACGGCGCAGTCACCACGTGCATCATTTCACTGCTATAAGGCGTGATGATGTAGTGTACCGTGTAGGTCAATTAATACCTGTAAAATGATGTCCACTCATATGTAAGACTGCAACGTTCCTCATCATAAAACTTGTTTCCAGAGTGAGCAGTAAGGTGAGAGCATAAAAGCTTTCCTCATAGCAGCTGAGAGAAAAATTCAAACGTGGTTCTGAAAACCACATTAAAGACCAAAACAGTCAGCAGCAGCACTCATGGTGGGGTCTAGCTGAAAGATGTCCTGCCCTACAAAGCAATTCAGAGTAGGGTACTACTTTCTGTGATTATTGTATCCTACTATTGCATCAGTCGTGGGATCAATCCTTGCACCTCTGGACATCAACAGCATCATAGGGCTGAAGAGACTCATCCACTCTCTCTTTTTCTCCTACAAAATTGTCCTGTAACCTCCTCCCAGGCCAAAGAGCCATGGTCCTGTTACCAGGAGAACCTTCATCTCCTGTGTTCATACAGGTACAAGTTGTTCATGGGTGACATGGGCTCCAACTTTTGTAGTTATTTCCATAGATGGACAAGACATTTCTTATGTAAGTCAAAGTAAAAAACAGAACAAACCCAAAACCCCAAACCACACATGGGAAAGGACATCCAGTAGAAATTAAAAGGTGCATAGAGGAAAGGCATAATAATCCCAAACCAGGCAGGGTTATTTGCCTTTCCTGGTGCCTCAGCTAGAACCAAGAGGTTGGTTGCGGCTGGATTATTTTGATGCATCATTTCAGTGCAAGTCCAGCATCAACATAAATTTGAGTGAAACCTATTCATTTGCTTAATCTTAAATTCTCAAAAATTACTAAATGGCAATTAAACCAGCAAAAGTCAAATGGAAACAAGTACTTTGATAGAATATTTTTGCAGTAGGGCAAGTTTTTCCTTTTTTTGGACACACTTTTTGTCAAGACCAGTATCTTTCCTTTAATTCAATATCTTCACCCTTTCATAGATGTCCAAGCTTACAGGTTTCAAAAAAGGAAACTTTTTAAGACTGTGTTTGTGGAGTATCCTTCTCTTGAGACTTTTAAGATCCATCTGGATACATTTCTGAGTGTCCTGCCTTAGTTTTGGTCCTGCTCTGGCATGGGGGTTGGACTCCCTTCTAATCCTTGATATTCTGTGATTCTGTGACTTCAAAGCATTTTTGTAATTTCATGCACTGTGAGAGCCTGTAGATAAATCATGGGGGTTTCATTGACTAATAGTTGGCTGTGCTATATTGCATTTACACCAGGATTACCTCCACTAGCAATCCCAGAAATTAGGTATCTCTAGCATTCGGTTCAGTACAAGAGATCCTCACAGTCTGTTTCTGAAGGTACAGCAGCAATTCTTGCCACTTGTTATTTCAACCAGTACAGTCTGTAATTGCTCAGGCAGACCCATTATGGCAGCCTGCCAGGCAACCAAGACAGCCAACAATATGAAAACTTTGTTCTCTCTCATTTCATACTGACATTGTCACCTTATCAAGGCATTCTGTAGAGCAATGGGTTTGAAATCATGAACGACTTAAAATATCTGTATTTTCTGAGAACAGCTTCCTTCTGCAGTATCAAAACATACCATTTGCTTCTTCTTCCTAAAATAAAAATACTCAACTCAGCTCTGTGCTGCAAGGAGGATTTACACAGACTATTCTTCTTGGGAGTCCTGGCAGCTCTTCCTGTCTGTTATCTATGACCAGAAGTGAGCTGATGTATCAGTTTTTGCAGGAAACCAAATCAGCAAATGTCACAGAGGCAGCAAAGCAGGATATAGTAAACCATGCTACATATATACATCCCATGCTTCCTTTATGCTGTTAAGGCTGAGAGCCAAGAGGTGAGCAGCAAACGTAGCTATAGGGGTAAAGAAAGTTGGAATGCTTCATAAATCATAAAATCTGATTTTTGCTCCAAACCAGTCAGTGAAAATGTAAGCAGTTGAAGATGAACACTGAAGTGCTCAGGATATCGCGTGCCATAGGCCTCAGAATACTCTCCAAAAGATATCTTTAATTTTTTTTGTTTTGATAATTCTCCTGGGTGAGGTACTTAACTACTGCACCCAAAGCAGGAAACTTCTGAAATTCTCTGGACATTGCAGAACATGCCATAATTCTAATTTCACTCATAGCCCTGGCTTACTTCACTTCTTTTATAATACAAAGAGGTTACTTCTTACCGTTGTAAAATACTGTGTGGTATACTGACAACTGAGGGTTTCTATGAATGAATCCTCCCTATAAGAAGCACGTGTCCCACTAGAAACCAAACTAAGAGCAGAGATTACTTGCACAGAGTCATCATCTCTTCTGATTGCATCATCCACCTCAAGTGCTACTTTTCTTTTTTCCTTCACTCTCTCCACCACCCTTAAGTCCTTCAGACCCTACCCCACATCATGCCCCCTTCCGGTGAATCCAATGCTTCAAAAATTTG
The DNA here is from genome assembly GCF_036169615.1 of Heliangelus exortis. Taxonomy (NCBI): domain Eukaryota; kingdom Metazoa; phylum Chordata; class Aves; order Apodiformes; family Trochilidae; genus Heliangelus; species Heliangelus exortis. The sequence goes on from NC_092423.1 coordinate 20,869,386, forward strand.
GCAATGAAGTACTAAGAAGGGAAATTAAATCCATTTCATCATGGTCTCTTGCTTGTCATTGCTATTCTGAAGCACATCACCCAAAAAAATCGACTATTGCATTTTGTGTTTTACCAAAGATACCTTTCAACAGCTTCTACTTCTGATAGACATACAAGTATTAAAAATAAAATAACCCAAATACTTGTAGTGATTTATGGATAAGAAGCCCAATTTAGCTGAGAAACTCAGACAAAATAAGTGTTTCTGGGTAATTATGGCAGGCTAGATCTGCAGCCAAGATCCCTTTTATGGCACAACACCCTTTACAGTTTTGCACTGAGAGTTACAATCAATTGAAATACCAAAGAATTAGTGAAGCAAGGATTACTCTCCATGTAAAGCACATGCTAGAAGTGACATATTTATCAATACCTGAATAGAGCAGCCTCCTGACAAAATATCTAAAGATCCTGCTTTACCAACCTTCTCAAATGAAACAGAAACTCTTTAGGTTTGGAATGCTCATAATGATCTTATGAAGGACCTATTTTTATTCATAATATATACCCAAGACTACTGTACCTCACTCACCAAGTCTTTTTAAGATTTTTAAGCTTACAAGATTTACTGTGTGATGCTTACCCTGCCTTTTATAAAAAATGTGAACTGAAAGTAATTCTGATCACTTACCTCATTAAATTTGACTCAAATTTCTTCCAGAAAAAACAAAGGAAGGAGTTCCAAGATCATAAAGAGAAAACAGCACCAGCTTTATATAGGTGAGATGACAAGACACTAAACTGACATTATACTGAATTCCAATAGCTGATGGGGACACTATCACTGTTAAAATACACTCAAATTCAAAACATGCTGAAACCATTTAAGCAAAACAACTCTCTTTGAACTTGGAAGAGGAGGAACTGCAAAGTACCCATTAGTGTTCTGAAGCATTTTAAAAATCAAACTTAGTAATGAAAACAGACCCAAACAAATCAAGTGACCATGGACTGTAATGATGGCAACAAGATTATGGCAGACCATGGAAGGATTTTGCAGAAAGTCTTCCACAGTGAACAATTACTTCCAAATACTGAGAGTCATGGGTCACACAGCTGGCTACAGACTGAAAGAATTGTTGGGAAGTACGATAAGTAAAGCTGAGATTTGTTAGGATAAAAATGAAAGGAAAATGCAAACATAAGAAGGCATAGGAGGTAAGACAGCGAGCAGGAGAAACATTTCAAGATCACCACATTTTTGTCTGCAATTGAGCTATTAATTTATTTGAAAATGAGCCAATACAAATGGGAGAAGGAAAAGACTCACTTTGTCCCCCAAAGACTAAAATAAATTAAATAAGAAAAAAGGGTCAGTGAAAGAGACTTGTTAAATAGAGTATTTTGAAGACCAGGATGGACACTCCCAACAGAATTACAAATATGCTACACTTGGACCCATTTCTGACACCATGTTTTATGAAAGTAATTCTCTTTTAGCTGGGTGTTGCCTTTATGTAAACTCTATAAAAAAAAAAAAAAATCACTAAAATTGCCCAAAATAATAACTGATAATAATAACTGAAAAATATGATGAGAGAACAGGTTGATGAAACAGATAACATGATGAAAATACAGAAATATACTGGATTGTGCTTAGGTGAGACTCTTAGAAGATCTATTACAAATTCTACTTCTTAAAAGAGCAGTCTAATAAGACAGCCAGGCATTCCCAGCAGAATATTGTGTTCAGCACAGTGTGACAATTTAAAAACAATAACTTCCAAAGGAAAGCTTTTACTTTTAGACACTTAAATCTATGCTATTTGCTCTACATAAATGGTACAAAGCAATTAGAATTACCTCCTTAAGTAAAGTATGAGAAAGAAATTGAGAGCTGATTATGAGATTTTGGTTGTTGTCCTTAGAACCATTCGGTAACAGAATATTTTTCTAGCAGCTTAGTTTCAGAGACAAGGCCAGGATATGTCAAATAGGACATTCCTGGCAGCACTGACTGACTGACTTGTTCTTGGATATGATTAGAGTCATAACCTACCTGGTGTGGTAAAAATTGCAGCCATACAGTAATGCTTCAAAAGTTCTAGTTTCTGTTTTTAGCTCCTTGCAATTTATGTGCTCACATTAATTCACTGTAGAAAAATAATCATAGAATCATAGAATTGGCTGGGTTGGAAGGGACCTCAGAGATCATCAAGTCCAACCCTTGATCCACTACCGCTGCAAATTAAATTGGATCCCCTCTCAGAATATATTTTATATTCTTAACAATCCATGGTATTCTTGAATTACATCCTTATGGTCAGAGAAATTTTCTGTTATATTTTGTCACAGTTTTAATTTTTTTGTTTGTTTTTTATTTTTCTTAAAAAGTGGTAGAAACAACACTTTCACTTCAGAACATATAAACTAACAGCTAAAGAATCTAGACACAAAGATAGACAGATAGATAGACAGATAGATAGATAGGTAGGTAGACAGGTAGGTAGACAGGTAGGTAGGTAGACAGGTAGGTAGGTAGACAGGTAGGTAGGTAGACAGGTAGGTAGACAGGTAGGTAGACAGGTAGGTAGACAGGTAGGTAGGTAGGTAGATAGGTAGGTAGATAGGTAGGTAGATAGGTAGGTAGATAGGTAGGTAGATAGGTAGGTAGATAGGTAGGTAGATAGGTAGGTAGGTAGGTAGGTAGGTAGATAGGTAGGTAGATAGGTAGGTAGATAGGTAGGTAGATAGGTAGGTAGATAGGTAGGTAGGTAGATAGGTAGATAGGTAGATAGGTAGATAGGTAGATAGGTAGATAGGTAGATAGGTAGATAGGTAGATAGGTAGATAGGTAGATAGGTAGATAGGTAGATAGGTAGATAGGTAGATAGGTAGATAGGTAGATAGGTAGATAGGTAGATAGGTAGATGGATGCATGGTTGGAATAACCTGCTCTTACATTAACAATCACCTTTTTCCTACCTTTCCTCTATCTATCTATCTATCTATCTATCTACCTACCTACCTACCTATCTATCTATCTATCTATCTATCTACCCATCATCCAAAATCCTTAGTGACATACTAGAGTTCAAAAAATGTACAAAACTTTTATCAGAGACAAATTAGACTGCAAAAGCTGTTAAGTGCATGGTCTGGTTGGAAAGAAAGCTGAAATGAGTTCTGGAATTGCATAAACCTAATAAGTTCTTAAAAGTAATGCACAATGTAGAGTGAACCACTCCTGAAAGTTTATGATGGACTTACCACACATGCTGAAGTGATTGCCCATCCGATTCCTGTAGGGGTTAAAAATAACAAGATAAAACCATCAGCTTGTATCATTAGACCATTTGGAACTCAGTTTCATTCCCCAAGATCTGAGGTGCTTTTTTCCAGGGTTGAAACCTGGTTGATTCCTTTGTGAAACTGTACCACTGATGAACAAAAAAATAAAATGAATCAGAAAATTATGTTCACAATAACCAGGTGCTATACGAAGAGTACGTTGCAGGCCAAAGTGACATTACAGAGACTTGAAAAATACTCAGCCAAATCATAGTAGTTCTGTGACTGAACCAGTGATGAGGGGCAGACAGAACTTCAGACATTCAAGAGCAGGACTGTCTGTGTTCTAAAAACAATTTAAAGGCTCCACAAGACATCTGTGTTACTGTGGAAGGACAATCAGCAGAGTGCAAATGTCTAAAGAAATAGGTATCTCTCTATATAAACTTAATTAAATTTATGGTTTACTGTTAGTATTTATGGACATGCTAACTATAAATATCAAGTATGAGAAAGTACATGACAGAGGGGCATAGCTACCTAAGAAACTTGTATAGTATATGGAACTGAATACATATATAGAAAAACTGGGATCTATATTCTTTGTTTTCCTGCTTCTTAAATACAGGATCCCACTGATCGCTTTTCAGCTCAGTACTGTTTGCAGATAAAAAATTAGTTGCTTTCTACCTTCTATCTGGCCTGGATAAAGAAACCTGAGCAACAATCTGATGTGATTTTGAGGCTCTAGGATAGACAAATTCAAGGGAGTCAGTCTACTTCCCGCAAGAGGCAAAATTAGGGACTGGTTCGAGAAATCAAGCTGCCCCCCAAAGTGATTAGTGGGACTCTGAAACCTCGGAAGGAATGGCCAACCCCTACAGGAAACCTTGATTGTCCGGAAGATAAGAAATGCTCAAGAGTAGAAAAAGCATGTTTGTTTTCAGAAAGAGCAAGCTTATTAAGTTAAGTTAATAAGTGACAATTATCTACTTTACAGTTAAGTGAACAGGAGGAGTTTTAAAACTTACTAATGCTGAATCCTAGAGTGTCATCCACACAATCAGAAAATATAAATCATGACTCCACAGAAGCTGCAAGAAGTGAGATTGTGGACTCTGTCAAAGCAAAAAGTTAATTCACTTCTTTTTTTCATCACTGCACTAGGAGGAAAGAGAGCCTTCTGAACACCCCCCCAATGGAGTCTTTCAGACAACTCCCATGCTTTCTCTGAAACAACTTGGATGTTTCAATGGCAGCGAGGTGACTGGTGCTGATTCTGTGTTCTTGCACAGTTCCAGAGAACCATGACTTCACTGTCCTTGGCTAAACTGAAACCTCTTTATGTTCTTATGTAGAACATGTTTTTAAGTAAAACATCAGACTATCTATAATCCTCTACCCACACATTCTTCTTCAGCATCAGCTACAATATTATGTCACCACGGGACCAAAGAAAAAGTCTAATTTGGTGAATTTTTCACAAGTCTGAAAGACATTAAAACCAAGGGATCAAAATGTTCACACTCCTTTGTGAATCACAGTAAACTGGGACAGTCTAGCACACAGCTTGTGAAAGAAAACACATCTGCATAATCCACAAGTATCAGAGGATGCAGGAGTCATCAGGGGCAAGGCATCACAACTGGCTAGAAATAGATCCCAGTGTGATTTCAGTCGCAGTCAGGGCTGATTTGTTTGCTTACTAACAAGTCAAGATTAGAAAGCACTATGGAATAGATGTATAAAATTAAGTGGCCTAGGCATGAAAATATTGAAGGGTTTAATTTCTTGATACTTGTGCTTCCTATAGCCAAAAGGTGATAAATAGGGACCCTGACTAGACAATTGAGTTCCTACCAGCAAACAGTGACACACTCTTGACATGCTTTACCAATCCACAACACATTCCTGCTGGATTCAACACCTTTATCAGGAGGATCTCCAAAGTACAGCTGCTAAGGCATAGGATGTCACCAACCTCAGGAACATGGGCATGAAGACCAACTTGCATGGATTTTAGAAATCAAAGGTACATGCATAAAAACACAAAAATCATGCTTAACAGGGTTAATCAGAGTCAAAGCAAAATATAAGGTGCCACAGTCACTATATATCTTATGATTTGTATCAACTCAAGAGATTCACTCTGAAGATACTCTCAAGTTACAACTGAAAATGTTTCCCTTTATTCCTCTAGTATGATTTTCTTTATTATTGCATGTTGCCATTATATGCTCCCAACACTGAAGGGAATTTTAAAAAGTTCAAATCTCCCTTAATCAGTAGAAATTTCTCATGTTCTCTCACAATGGCTTCTTTCTCATTTCTTGCTTAAAACACAGATCATGATTAGCATCAAAGAAAAGAGCCTTGACTTAAAATAGTGCAGATAAGGTAAATCTACAAATATTGTGAGAAAGAAGCCTTTGTCCTGCAACAGAGTAGCAAAAGATTTTGAAAACCAGCTACAGTAATGACAATGCATTGCAGCTTTGTATTGCAATATGAAGTGACTACTATGAAGAGAGATCACATATGAACCTGTTCATCAAGTGTAAGTGACCCCGTAAAAACAGACTGATGCTTCTTTTACCTGTTGCTGAGATACATGACTGGATTTTACAGTAAGATTTAAATACTGTGGAACAAACTCCCATACTACTCATCTTAACAGATTCTACCCACTTCTGTTCAAAAGAGAGGCACTAAAGCAAAATCAGTATTTATTCCCCCTCCCTGTTCCAAATCAGAGGAGACATTACATTTCATTTCTACAATCTGTAGGACACTTAATTCTGTCAGCTGAATCGATACTCTCTTGAAATGAAGAAATTGTGATTCAACTGAATTAACCCATAGTCCACATAAACACCCAAAGACATTTTACTAGCATTTTTGGAAGAGACCCTAAGAACAGGCCAAACTGTTAATCTGCTGCTCATTGCTCTCAGAGTTCCATAGTGATCTTAGATATTTACCCTGGTTTAAGCAAGGAACCTATAAAGTTTAACACTGTTTTAAGAACAACCCATTCATATGTCAAGACCATCAAGCTTCAGCTGTGACAGTATTCTAAGCAGTAACACAGACTCACAAAGAAGGCTTTAGCCTGATCTTCAACTCATTTCATATGGATTAAAAAACCATGTTTTACACTACTTTGCATTACTGTCATCAGGAATGGAATGAACTGTGCATAGTAACTGTCAGTTATACCTGCTTATTGATCTGTAAGCAAATAGACACATTAGGTTGTACAGATAGTTTTTTTCATTTGTTCTTTACCACCCTATTAAATTATTCATGTTCTATTTCTTACCAGAAGAAACAGGAGACTCAGTATACTTGATATAAAAAGTGCCATGTGTTGTTGGATTTTACCTGAAGTTAATGACAGATAAAAACCTTTAAAAGTAAAAACAGAATCTACATGTAAGCATCATACAAACCCTAACAACTCAAAACAACCAAAAGCTCACCTCCATCCACCATGAAATCAGAAAATTTGAGCTAAGTACTTCTATCAGACCTTGCATACTGCATCTCCAAGTCCTTCCAGTAAAGAAAATCCTTTTCTGATAATTCTTCCACAAATGTTATAAATTGACTTTGCAACATAATGAACTAAATACTCCAACTTTAATATTTTGCATCCATACCAAAAACAACAGTTTTTACAAATAGTGTTATTTACTAAAACAATTCTTGTACAACAGTGCAGTATATCTAAATATATACATATGCCAACATCAAAGGGAGCATGAAAACAAACAAAACCAAAAAATGCACTTTGCTACTGTGTACACTTTATTAAAACCAAAGCAGACTGCAGCAGGCCTCTTTTCTTTTTCATGACAAAGACAAAAATAATTTGGATTTCCAGAAGCACATGCAGGATAGAAGAACAGAAAAAATTCTACCACCTTCTTGCCAAGGTAGCAGCATGAAAAGTGAAGTTTAGATCTGCAATTTTACATAGTAGCAAATGGAATGTTTTTAAACACTAATTTAAGAAACAAGGCTTCAAAAATGTACATAGTCTTTCTTACACATTGAAGCAAAAAGTTCAAATGTCAAGGCCTTCCTATGTTTTCCTAAGGTGTTGGATAGTGTACACATGAAGGTCAATATTCTTCATTGCAGCTGAAAATGAAAAAGGAATATCTGTAGTATGGAGTTGGTCAGCTCTACTGAAATTGAATAACAGAGTAAAAAATGATTCTGCCTGCTCTTAGCAATGGAGGGTTTTGTAGCAATGGAGGTTTTTGTAACTTTGACTTTATCTTTTCTTCAAAAACTCTCCTCCCAGTTTCTAACTGAAAAAAATATGCTCCCTTGTTCTTCAAAACAGATACATGGATTCCTTCTCCAAAGGAAGCTGCAGCTATGTAATTCAAAGTGCTGTTGCAGCTGCTGTAATTAGAGACGTTCTTTTTCATTCTGTCTGTGAAACCCAGCAGACAAGGAATAAGACCTTTACATGTAAAGACTACACAGATATATTTGAAATACGAGTAACAAATAAGGTGATATTAGAGAATATACTAAAAAAAAAAAAAAGAAAAAAAAAAAAAAGGAGAATGAGGTATTAAGCAGTTCTCCACTGTAAATCTGATGTTCCTGCCATCTAGATGAAATCAGAGAACTATAATAGCAGCCTAGACTTGATCATCGAAATATGTACATGTTATTAAAATTAAATTTATCTCCTTTGTTACATCTAAGCATCTCCAATCTGGCAGAATTCTCTGAAGTTCTGGTTGCTCAAATTCATTTCAGTTCTTCCCACCTCAGTTAGTAACTGTAGTTACTGACTGTAACTGGTGTAGTAACTGTACCATGAGAGAAATATGCTGCACCTGTTGAGAAGCATTGAGGAATTCTTATATTTTGTTCCATTTTACTGCTGTTTTACTGCTGTCCATGTGTGTTCTTTGTCCAATGACATTACACACACATCTTTCTGGGTACCAGTTACTTAAAAGAGAAAAGAGGTGGGTAAACATGTTGCAACTGTTACTGCAACTGCACACTGTGGAAAATACTGCCAGGACAGCAGTGTAGGAAATTGTAACACACTGCCTCAGTATTTTTCCTGGGATGCTTTACAGTAAATCTTGACATCATTACTATGGCCACATAAATTGAGATGATACACATGGGTAAACTAGCTTTGCTTAGGGAAGTAAAATGCACAGAAGGCACTTTCCAGGGTACGTTCCAGTTCATAATAAACAAGCCACTAAAATACCCCTTATGGAGTCAATTATTAACATTTTTGTATTCCTCAGTGAAAGGGTTAAATAACAAAGATTTATACAAAATATTATTAAAACACATTAGCCTTTCATTGACAATTTCCATGTAAAGAAAAAAGATTTTCCAAAATTAGGTCTTCTATTGGAACATGAATAACTAATCATTTGCTGGGATTCTTAACTTGCAACAAGGTTATCTTCCTGACACTTCCTTTATTTGTGAAAAAGCTTTTCCATACAGTAGCTGTACATGGACTTTTCCCTTTTTGCCCATATTCAGTGTTCAATACCACAGCAAGACAGAACATCTGTGAACTTGGGAAAAAAATGCATAAAGAATCTCAGAATAAAGAAAAGCCCCAGCAATAGCATCTCCACATTCATGATATTAAACCAGCTAAGAGGAAGTGAACTGAAATATAACTGCTAAATTATCAGTTAGGGAGGACATGAGGGGATGAGTGAAGGTATTAGTGCAATGACAGCATCTAGCAAGGCAGGAGGAGGCATCACTTTAGAGTATTTAGTATATGAGACACAACCAAAGGAGAAGATGAAATAATCTTTTCTGGCAAATGAGAACAATAAACATGAAGTAATGGAGATCCAAATTCAATTTAATTGTATCTGAAACAGAAAATGTAGGAGGCAGTAGGAACACTAAGATTCTGAACTTTAAAATCTAGTGATCTCCCACACTGACTATGGACAATGAAAACTGATTCTAAGTCAACTAAAATTCACAATTTGTTACCAGAAAATCTTAGTGCAGTGACTCTAATAAAGGCATGAAAGAAAATAAAAAGTGTCCATCTTTTTTTCAGAACTTCCGTTGTCTTGAACTTATAGTGGCATTGCATTTTAGAAGGTGGTTTTGGTCACAATGAACATACATGAAAGATGTGTAGTTTTCCTAAAGATGGATAAATGACCAAAATAAGTAAGTTGGAAAGTAGAAAAACTGAAGATAAACATAAGTTTTCAGTGTTCAAAGAAGAAATCAGGAATGAACATTTCTGTGTGTTAAGGAAAGATGACTTAAAAATTTTAAAAACAAGACAACTAAGTAACAAAAAGCATTTTTGCTGAGTCATTTCTGTACAGAAGCTCCATAGGACCTTCTTAGGGAACACATGACCTAACATGTGGGAACCCAAGAATACAAACAGTCAATGTCAGCTGGATTATTTTGATGTTTCAAGCCCCTACCTGAATCCAGGCTGGAAAACCATGGAGTAAGACTTTTTTGTGTGTGCAGAAATATTACATGCCCTTTCTAAAGAAAAGCACCCCTTTAATCTATTAAAAATTAGCTATGACAATATCTTGGATTTTTTCTTTTTTCTTTTTTTTTTTTTTTTTTTTAGTATGTCCATTAAACTTTCACAGACATTTGTGATGATGCCAAGATTTAATGGCAGTTTGTGAGGGTGCTTAAAAATTCTGGAGAAAAAAAAAAATAATGTGAAAATACTAGTATCAAAACAGCCAGCTGGCTAGAACACCCTCAAACTAGAACACATCAGCTACAGACATATTTTGTAACCACCCCAGCTTTCAACTATGCAAAGCAGTCATCTGAAATCATTAACAGGCAAAATACCAGTGACTATTAAACAGTGAAACAAAGGCATGTTAGGTAATTGTGAACAGACACAGCAGTGTATGGGATGAAGTCAGCATACAAAATAATGTACAATTGCAACACTTAATTCCAGAAGGATCACATTAAAATATAGTGCACAAAAGCAAACTAATTCTGACACAGACACTAACAAGACTGAAAACCCAGATCTGATGTTGAAGTCATCTAGTATTGCTCCAATTGGAATCAGAGTCGATGGAAAAGTGGAAACCAAGATGCATTAATAGAATGAACATGAATGCAAACTGACAACAGTCTTTGTAAAACAAACTCTATCAGGCATATCTAAAAATGCTGCCTTCCCTCACCATCTTATTTTACAGCACCTCAGCTGTGGGAAGAAAATACCATCCCTTAAAGAGCCACCTGGCTAAGTTACTGAGAAATCCAAGGATTTATAAAGGCCAATGTATGTTTCTGCAGATGAGAATTCAAAGTAACCTGAAAGTCAATGGAAATAAGATGCTTCACAAGCTATTCACACTACAGAAGGGCTGTTCATCTCAAATGGTACAACTGGAAACTGAAACAGATGTTTAAGGCAAAAGTGTTTGTGTAAGAACAGTAAACAGAACAAATAGCTAAGCAAGGCCACAAGAGATAAAATAAAGCCTGAAGGCTTGTTCAGCAAAGTGATTTAAATGTCCATAATTCTCCATGTTCTAATTAAGAAGACTAAAGAATAAAGTAGTGTTACTCATGTGTGTTCCAGTTGAATACTCCATCATTTCTCCTCCAACTTACTCCTCTGTCTTTGGTGTAATCTCTACCAATAAACATAAAATACAGTTGTGGTTCTCATTGTAAAAAAACAACTTGGAAAAAATAAATTACATGCTTGTCATGATAAAATGCAAGATCCTGATCTGTTGCATGGTCCCATGATATGTATAGCAGCCTGTGAACAGTAGTTTAAATTATTAATTATATCTGAAGCAGAATCATAATTTGCTGTTATCCCCTCAAATCCCTTCCCAGTTAACTAGTTTACTTTGGTAGATAAGCAATCTAATAGTCATGATATACTTGTGTTCAGTTCAAGAAGTAATAAATCCTAGACTCAGGTTAAGTTTGTAAATTTGTATATAGACCTTAGCTTGTAAGTGTAGCCACGATATGCAGAATTACTGTTTTTCCTGCACTGGAAAAAGACACCACATCTGCCATAAAATGAGACAAAACTATTAAACCTGGTTGTCAGTTCATGATCAAAACAAAATAAAGTAAATTATTTTTAAACATTGTGTTAAATATATTCACATGATCACCATAGCTATACGAAATGGCCACTACTGCAATCACACACTATATGTACATAACGTATATGCCACAACAGTTTGTAAGTGTTGAGTTTTCACAGACTAGCCAATTTTACCAGACATAAATAATCTTGTACCAATTTTTAGGCATTTTAAAGGGAATTAAATGTCCTAAATACATACGTTCCTCTGCAAAATTAAAAAAAAAAATCCTAAAAAGTCAGTGCAAATTGAACTTGTTCACCAAGATAGATTCTTGTTAAGCTGAGGATAAACAAAGTTTAAGAGATTAAAGGAAGAAACGCATAGAACTGCCAACTGCCTTTAGCAGAGGTTAAAGAAGACTGGGAATCAGAAGTCCTGGACCCTATAGCAGAGCCTTCTGTGAGTAACTATGTTGTGGTTGTTGAGGTGGTGGAGGCTGTGGCTGTTGTGGAGGTGCTTGCTGACTGCCTGCTGTCTGTGGCAGAGGTGTGGATGGTAAGTTATAGTTTGGCACCTGGGACATATTAGTTCCAGCATTCTGATAAGCAGCAACATCAACAGTAGCAGGTGGTGGACTATACACTGCAGCCTGGTTTGAGTAAGTATTTCCAGCAACAGAGCCAACCATCGCACTGAAAAAAAAAATTGGGGAAAAAAAAAAAAGCTGAATTTATAATTTACCAACAGATCAGCAACACTTTACTGCTTCTTCAGCTGTTTTATATATACATACATACACAAACATCTCCTAACTCTGGACACCTTGCATATTTACAACTATGGCAAATGAATATTCTGACTAAAACTCAAACACATTCCTCAGATTTAAATACACCTAACACACTTCCCATGGATTTAAAACTAGACTGCAAATCTATACTTTGTTCTATTTTGATGTGTAACATGAAATGCCATCTATCTTCCATTCTGCTCACAAATAGGTGAAGTATGCAGAATACTTTATCAATATCACTTTATCAATATCAATAGACTCCAAATAAGTAACTCTTGGGGACAGAGATTAACAAATACTTCAATAACTGAAGTCGTATGTCTCTCCCAACTTTATAAAATGAAACCATTTTATAGAGGAAAAAAACCTGCCCTCATCTTTCCCTGGGGTCAATTCAAAACATTTTCACATAGAGGTAGCTTAGCCAAAGCAGAAAGCCACTGGTAGCTGCTTTTTATCAGGAAGCTGTATACGTTTAACTGTTCATATCCCATTCACTTCTTCTGCAAAATAAGTGGAATTCTCCCCATGCTTCCACAGTAAAATATGTGGAAAGAAACATACAATCTACACTGTCTCAGAATCTATGCAAAGCCAGCCAGAGCAGAAAATAATCTTCATCAGTAAATTATCGGAAGTGGTCATTAAGTTATCTAAAATTAAAAATTAATCAGTCACATCTATTTAATGTTGTCTAATTTTTCTTTTCTAAAAATCTGTATTGAAATTATGCATTTCTTATATAAAGCATTAAAAACTAGAGAAAATTATAAAAACAACAGAGAAGTTTGAAGTTTGCCAGGGATTTTTATCAAATAAACAACATCAATAAAAAACACTGGAAATATCTGTAGTGAAGTATCTTTCTGTCATGCTTAAAATTATAGTTCTGTAAGGAAAAAAAAATCTCCTTTAACTATTATTTTTTATGTTTAAATAGCTTTAAACTGGAATAGGAAAATCAAATTTTAAATTACTTTGTGTATGATGTCTGTGCAGGCTGACCAGGCAGTACTGAGCTGGCAGATGGAGTAACTGTGCCTTGGCTGAGAGAAGAGAGTTGTTCAGGAGGGAGATTATAGCCTTGAACATGGCCCATCTGTGTACTCCCTGCCACCAAATATGTGTTACTTTGAGGTTGCCCTGGATAAACCTAGAAAGTTAAATAAAGGCATATTAAAAATAAAATACAAGAAAATCCGGTATTAAATATTTGAAATTAGAACTTACAGAAGTCTCTCAAACCTTTTATTACTGATATTTTAATAGAAAACAACTTATTGTCTCCTATTAGGTGTTGCAGAATGAAAAAAATACCAGATTTTCGAAAGACACTATTTACATTTCTAATGTCAGACTCCAGTACTAAAAAGGTCACATAGTGTACTGGGAAAATTGTATTCCAAATTTTATTTTAATGGCTATAAATTATACTAATTAAGAGCTTCTACTTTTGAATGAAAATACTGAAGGATTAAAATCATGTAATAAATAGCAGCCTAAAGCAGAAAATTTTTTGATACCCAGATAGCTTTCACTAAGTAGTCACTAAAATTCATGTCTTTTCATGTAACCGTTCAGACTGCCATTGTAAAATTACTTGAGTGGAGCAGAAGGCAAAAAGAGATCTTAAAGAATTTCAATTGAAAATAAATTTGTGTTCTGTAACTAACTAGAGAAAAAGCTTCTTAATAGATGTGTTAAGCGTTTTCTAAATCACAACTAAATTTCTAAACTCTCTGCTTTTGTTTTGAATCTTTGGCTTAGCACAAAGAATGAGAAGGAATTACCATGTCTCTCACACAATTGAATTAATCTAAACTTACAACATACAGCTCTCCTATCTTAAGATACATGAATGTCAGATTATATATTCATAAAAGGTTTATCCATATTGCTCACGAATTTTAGAAGGCAGGAAAAGCATGAGATTTCCTAACTTTTCACAACTTTATACTGGTTCATCTTGACCACTAAATTCAGTTTTTCCCTTTAACAATCCCCAGACACATGCCCATTTATTGAACACTCAAATTATTGCATAGGCTCACAATATGATTGCTTATCACATATGAACAGAAGACAGTGTTCCTCTATAATATAATGCATTCTCTTCTTTTAGCTTCCTACAAATATGTATTTTCTTTCAGTTTCTTTTAAAACTAAATCCATTTCAATGTTTATATAATACTGCAGAGGTATTGAGTTGGCTTGAATTTTTTTTTTACTCAGTCAAAAAAAACTTCCATTGGTATTTCAAAAAAGGAAATCAAAAGGATTGATTTTAGGATGGGGAATGCATAGTTTTAAGCAGAAATTGTACTCCTTTGGTTCTTTATTTTCTTAGACCCATTACACAAGAGACTGGCATCTTTAGTTTTTAATTTTATGTGCCAGTCAATAAAAGATGGGTTTTTCCTTGTTCAAAAACCAATTGAGCAGAAAAGACCTAGAAGTGTTACAACTTGAAAAAGGAGCATATTCAAAGTTCTCATCTGATCACAAACTTTTTGTTTTTTACATACTGTGTTGCAAGAAAACACTGGTCTTGAGAGTTTTTATCTGAGGCAGAAAGATTATTTTAACCCAGCATTAAGGTAAGAGAGATCATAAAAAAACCCTTATTGGCATATATTTATTTAAGCCATCTAGAAAAGTATAATGTAAAAAAAATATATGAGCAAGTTTTGTGAATAATTTAGCTCATCTGGAGAACTGTTTATCATTAATAATATTTAAGAAATCAACATAGCTCAGTATGTACTTGATAATGTCAATGGCCATTAAAAGTTACATACATACCTGAGAGCCAGAAACACCAGATGACTGCATATAGTACTGTTGGTTTTGTAGTTTTGCATACATGGAATACATTGGGTCTTCATTCATCAGTTTGTTATACAAAGAAAGAGCCTCCATTGCTTTAACATTGAGCTCTGAAAGTTCTGAATGCTTCCTAGAAAATATATTTTACAGATTATTCTACAGTTTAGATAACTTCAGAACAGAACAGACAATACAGGAAAATTTTCATGAGGTGTAATAAGAGACATGCTTGTACTGCCTATGAAGCAATGCCTGACAAGTGCCATAACATCAAATGATACAATGCTATAAAATACTATGTAACTAGGAAAAAAAAACCTTCAGGCCTCCACCAAGATGAGAAGCTACTAATAAATACACCTATTTTATTTGCCAATATGCCCAAATATTATTAAGATATCATTAACTAATAACAGAGGTCTATTAAAGGACAAATTTAATTTGAGTCCAAACACGTGTACCTTACCTGTCTATATCTTCCAACTTTTCATCTATGAGAGGTCCCATCTGGTGGCACATTGCTAGAATAGAAAGACAATAAAACACAGAGTAATAAACCTCTCCATACTGCAAGTCAGAAAGGAGCTTTCTCAAAAATTATCAGATTGCAATGTGTAGATGCTAACCCATTGTTTTTTTTAAATCCTTCCTATAATCTGTATGCCAAAAAATTTACAGTAATAGAGGCAGTGTCATGAACAATTTAAGAATAAAATACAGCAGAATCTTTCAGTAGTGGTACCTAAATATGAGATTTTAAAAAGAAAATAAAGACAGTGAAACATAACACAACATCCAGGGAGTGCAAAACTAAAACTATTTTGCACAAAAGAGTTCAAGTAAATCTGAAGGGTGATCTCTTCTTCAGGGAGGGCAGAAACTCTGGGAAAAGATGTAAAACCTGGTGTAAATTCTGACTATTTTTATGTATAACACGAGGTGTGGTAAGAGGCATTAGAAGGACTGCTTATATGTCTGCACTACTGCCAACCACAAACACTGAGCTCCTCAAAGTATTGGGATGAGCTCTCCAATTTAAAGACATCAGTGACTGGACATGTGGATGGAGGAAGAAAATAGTGGGTTTTTTCAAATGTTGATTAGCACCTGCCACCACTGGCAGGAACCCAAGATGCAACACATATCTATAAGACAATTCCCAGAAACTATACCTACCCAGCTACCCAAGACCTGAGTGTAGAGCAAATACAGTCTTGAATATGGCATTGTAGAACTATACACAGACAAGCATATGGCAAATGCTCTTGCAGATGGCTGAGGAGTTATCATCTGACTACACTACAGTTTTCAGATTACAGGAGTAGTTCCACAGTTTAATATAAAATTCAGCATCGTTCTAAGGATCTCACAACACATTTTGAAAGAAGATTCTACTGTAAAACCTCTACCTGGAGGTTGGTTGGCAAACATACCTTTAATTTCTTTGCCTCTGTCCTGACAATCCACTTAGACAACAGCCTCTATAACTACATGAGGCACTTAAGACATCCATGTTTCTTCCTACCCTCCTTCAGCTTTAGAAGAACTACAGTATGTGCAGACACATCCCTGATGTGCAGTTCCTAAAACAGGATTAATTTACAGGTCTTGCACTTCAGTCTCTTAGCACTGGGAAACAGGAACTGAGAAGATAATTACTGCTCAGGCCCCTTTTTCAGGCTCGGTTGTGGTGGGCACATTAAGCTGAATTATTTTTATAGTTCATATAGTTTATAATTGATATAGGTAATTGCTAGAGAGGAAAACAACAAGAAGCCCCATGAAACTTTCTTACCCTCAAGATGAAGCAATTCTGGGAGGTCTGGCTGGTCATCAGATGGATCTGCACTTTGTAACATCTGCAAGAGTTGATCCATTTTATCCTAGAACACAAATTGTGTAACTTAGGGCATACACGGGGAGAGGAAGAGTTAACAGTTTCCGGATAGTAAATTAAAGCAGCTATTTAAAGTAGGCATTTGGATCACTTGGGATTTGCAAATCATCTAGACTAACTTTAATAAAACACAAATCACACATAGAAATTCCTTCATAGAAATGAGGATGTTTGAACAATGAAAAGCCCAATGATAAAAATTATTAGTAGAAACAAGTGAAATGTCCAGAACAACCCTTTATTCCCAGAACTCATTCTAAGCCATATTTTCTGAGTAGTTTCTATTTTCCCTTTCTAGTTATTATATATGCAATACTACCACCTAGTGGGATTAGTGCAAAAGTTTTGACAGAATGCATAAAGAGTATTTTTTTTAAAAAGGGTACTTAAATCTAAGTTCACTGAAAACTATTCTGCATTTTCCAACGCCTATCAGCACATGAGCAATGTCATTATTAATACTGATGAAAGAGTTTCTTTAAAATTATGTGGGGAGGGATTATATAGCTGATTTCAGAATAAGCCATCCTTGATTAACCAGCTTAAGTGCAACCTATTTATAAAAATAGAAAAGGGTGTAAATTAAGAACCATAGACTCTTAAAAATATGTCTTGAGATCAACTGTACTGCTTGACCAAACATTATATGTAAATTATTAGAATTAACTTTTTAGCTGAGTGCTATCAAGGAAATAGCCTTTAACATGCCAGAGTTACATAGGTCGTATCAAAGCAAACACTAAACCCATGTTTTTTCCTCCTAAATCTCAGGAAAGGCAGAAGAAACTAAACAAACCACTTCCTTTAAAATTATACTATGATAATTTTCAGAACAAAACACTAACATATAAACTAGCAGGGAATAACAGAAAACAAAAGGTGGAAGGCACTTATAGGCAGGGCTGAGATAAGCTATTTGGGCACATTACAAACTTAGATCTGTTGGGAGGAAGAATATTTGAGGCAGGAGTTAAATAGGACTTCAGGAAGGCTGTAACTGATTTTTTCACTTCAAAAAGCAATGCCAGAACCCTAGTTGAGAAAGAAATGGAAGGTCATGAGAGAGAAAGCAATAAATTCTCAAAGGAACAGTTTTAAGACCCCTGGGAGAGAAATGAAAAAAAAAAGAAAATGGCAGGGAAAAGCATCTTGATCTGGGAGTTTCTGGGAACCCTGCAGAATCCCTGTGACGAGATTGCGCAAATCTCACAAACACATTACTGACAAAACAACAGAAAACTCAATTTGCAGAGGAGGAAAGAGACTTTTCAGACTGTGGGGAGATGATTATACTGGAAATAAATCTAAGCCAGCATTCAGGGTGGGTATCACTGAGATATCCTTAAGTACTTAAAGCAAAACTTGAAAGTAAATGCGTCAGTCCAACCAAGCTTCTAGTTTGGAGGTGAACAGCTGTACAATCCTGGAATAGGGCACTAAATGGAATAGTTTCCACATCCAGTTTCAGAAATTCTGAAGAACTTTGGGACACACAAATACATTAGAATACTGCAGATTATTAATTTTTTCCTTTCCCGTTCTCTTTTGATTATGTTCTCCTGATATTTCAGATTGTTCTTGAGGTACAGTATGAATGCATATATTTAAATGAACTGGCAGTTGAAAATCAATACTTGTATCACACTTACTTCATCAATATAAACTGGTTCAGGCTCAGGTTCTATTGTCTCTACTTGAACTTCATCACTGAACTGCACTGTTTTCTTCTCAGCTTTCACTGTAAGATAAACAGACAGATTTCATTTTATAAAATAGAAATAAACAAAACAATGACAAAAACATAATAGCACCTAGTATCTCATCTCAGTACTTTGCATTTGAAGCATCTACTGTGAAAATTAAAAAAAAAATAAATAAGAAAACGAAATAGGACTAGTGGGTCAGGTTTAAGAGAAAACTGGTAAAATCATTGGTGACAAACTGAAACCTTCTTTTGTCCAGAGCAAAGTATAGACTCAAAAGTTCCTAAATTGTGCTATTCCTTCTCCATCGAATAGTACCTGAAAAAAATCTCACTCCTCCTTACTGAAGGCCACAACAAAAAACTCTGCTGACCTGCTCATACCTTTGCTACACTTATCACAGGAGATTCTTCTTGCAACCCCATCAAATTTACAGAAATCAGTTCTAGCATCTTTAAACCTTGTCTAATATTTAACATTTTAATATAAATTTTTACAGTAGGTTAAGCTGATATAAATAGATACATGGTAACCAGTAGGTAGACAATGCTCCTCCTATTATGCACATGTACATATTCAAAGGCCTCATCTGGCCTGGGGCCTTTGGTTTTTCCTTGATGAGACATATACCACTGCAACCAGGCAAAAAGGCAATTTGGAAGGAAACTGCTGTTGCCTACATTTATCTAGGTGTCAATGGAGTTGTTAAATGAGTCTCAAGGAAGCTACTTGTTGAAGGAAGCTACTGTCAAAGTCAGCAGTAGACAGCAACATATTTTACAGCAGATATCCGTTCGGACAACCTTGATCTGTCACACACAGATATGACTGCTGCTTTTGAGAACACAGCAAAGGCTCCTCAGGGTCACTCTGAGAATCACAATAACTTGTAACTGAACTCCATCATAGGGAAAGGAAATTTAAAAAGTACAACACAGAAAAGTACCCCTTGTGTCATGGCAAGGCTTAACACGTACAAAAAAATAGTTACTTACTCATTTCTGGCTCAGCAGAAAGATCAGCTGTTACAAAATTAGATGGAAACAATCCTATACCCTGATGAGTTTCACCTTTCCACCAATTTGGATCACTAAAGATAAAAAAATAATTTAAAAACCCATACATTAAAAAAAACATCCTCACATGGAATTTTCTTAAGAATTGCACTTTACAAGGCCTTTCTACTACTTGTACAAAAATACAATTTCTATATAGGCAGAAATCTTTAAACAAGAATCTTTATGCAATTACCTTTGTATGTAAAAAATCTAGGAGATAACTAAATAAAGTGTTTACTATGTAAATATATCTTATTGCAACTGTATTCCAATAGATGAGTCTGCATAGAAGATACAATTATTCTCAATTTATTTTTACTTTGTAATATACTTCTAGTAGGCATTCTCTATAAATTACCTGTCATCAAGAATAGTTATAAGTTCTCCAGCTTTAAAAGTTAATTCGTTGTCTTCAGCAGCCTCAAAATCATAGATTGCACGAACCTTTCGGCCCTCATGTTTGGGATTTGTTAAAAGGCTTGAGGTGCTTGGATACAAACTGGAAAGTGTTGTTTGCTGTTGCCTTTGTTCTTTTAGCGACAGTTCAATAGCTACAAAAGAAGAGTTACTCACATGTCATTTCCTTACAAAAATGGGTTGAAACATACAAAATTTAACAGTGTAAAAACTTTTAGAATAATTCCAGTCCTGCTATGTCATGATCAACTTCTGCCTTTCACCTAGAAATAATGGTAAAAACCAAAAAGATGCTTTATTACCAGAGAGCACAATTCTGCCTATAGATTTACTGAGACTTTCAGTATGGACAGAATGAATAAATAGCACCTAAACACAAATGAAGTGAACTTCACATAAGTAATTTTTATTTTTATATTATTGTTATTAACTTTAACTGATGTCAAGTATTCTTATTGGCATAGACAAGATGTTCAACTTCTCAAGATGTCTTGAAACATTAAAGAAATTCAGCTATTCAGGTACACATTGTTTCTTTGTGATATCAGAGGTCATTGGTCCAAATTAATAGAAACAGAGAATCACACAGATTGGTTGAGGTTGGAAGGCATCTCTGGAGGTCATTTTGTCCAATTCCCTGCTCAAGCAGAGCTACCTCCCCGGGGCCCATGTCCAGCTTTTGATTATCTACAAGAACAGAGACTCCACAACCTCTCTGACTCCTTTGGTGGGTGCACTGTTGAAGAAACCATTAGTAATGTATACGGATGGGCTAATGGTGATTTAAGTAAATCAACAGTATATTAGATAACAGCTAAACAAAAAAAACAACTTTTTGTCTAAGGTGAGAAGCTGCAAACATCCACCAACTACAATCTCAAGAACTTAACTCATACACTGTTACAACATTAAGCCCAAAGCTTTGCTACACACAAGGGCTAACACTTGAGGTCTACACAAAAGAAGTTCAACATCAAAAAAAGGTATCTAGATGACGAAGATCAAACTACTCTAAAAATAACTCTACACACACTTCTGGTGTAGGATCAGTGCACAACCTTTAATTATACCTTAGTACTACAGAATATCAAAAGAAACAATCCTAGTTTTATTTACTGGGACCACAGGGAGGCATTTACCAGCCACTTACTTCAAAGTCTTAAAGTATACTACAGAAGATCTATTCAAAGGAATAAAAGTTTAAACTTACACCCAAAATACTGAATACAACCTTGTGTATAATCCTTATTTTGTCCTTCCATCAAAAGTTTAACTTGCAAATGAATGTGCTTCATTTGCCCCAGGGACAGGGAAAATTCAAGTGCAGAACATTTCCATGGTGGAGCACGTCATTAATATGAGATTTTTGCATATATTTTACTCTGTTGTTGCAGCTTGGCAAGGGAGAAAAGTACAAACCAGGAACATTTCATATTTTTTTACCCATAGAGTAATTTTAATCTCTGCCTCTCCAGGAAGGGTACAAAAAGGAACAGAAATCAAAACTATAATCCATAAATTTACTATTAACATAGAGGAATGAAGCAAAATATTTGTTTCCACTTTATTAGATATTTACCAATATATTCATCACATCAGCAAGTTAATGCACTCACCTTTAGCTAAATCTTCCTCTTCCTTTTTGTTGGCTACTGTACCAGGATCTTTGGCAACTAGAGCCGGACTTGCTTTTGCCTGTTCAGCAGCCTAGCCAAAAGTAAAAGATGAAAAAATGCATTTTAAAAAACCTGACAATGCACTGAGTTCATCATTTTTATTTGTATTTACCTGCTATCTAAAAATCTAAAGTAAACCAGAGCATTACATAATTCAAAGGAGTGTTTTATTAGGACTAGAGAGATTTCATTTTTTTTGCCAAAACCATTACCAAATTCAAGACTACAAACTGCAAAATACAGAACTGAGAATAAAAAGAATCTGTGATATCCTTTAAGAAAAATCCCAAAATTTAACATACCTGTGAACCAATAGCTGGGAAAGTAACTCCTTGCTCCTTAAGATTTTTTATCATAGCAGATATTAAACTAAGCTGTGGATCATTCTTGAATTCATCAGTCCATTCCACCATAAGGGCCTTCAGCTTCTCACAGACTTTTGGATGACCCTGCAAGCACAGTAGAAACCAGTTAAATAATGTAGGAATCTGATCTTAATCCCTTAAATTCAAGTAATTTCATGTTACTGAAAATATAAACTATCTAGACAATTTCTAGATTTAACTTTTCTCTGTCTGCTTTGACTTTTCTATGAATTGTATAAATCAAAGTCATGCATTACCTTATTCAACACATTGCTTACTTCACTGGCAAAATCTCTTGAGCAGACTTCTAAATGAAAGATTTTACCACAGTTCGATACACATGCTCCTAAAAGCTAAAGAAAGAAAGATTAAAATGCAGAGAAGGTTTTTTTGCACTATAACTATTCAGAAATGAAAAGCACTACATTGAAAAGAACCTACTGTTAATGCTTGCATAGCAACATGAGGATCTTTATGGTTTACTCTCTTCATAATAGAACGGAGACAGTCCTTAGGCCTAAAAAAACAAGACAGATTTTGAAAAATTGAATAGAATGAACATTTCCTCCTGTACACATGACAAGGTATGACAATGTTAACAGACAGCAAGCTCTCCTTAACATTGCCTGTGAATTATTTAGCAGCTTGTAAGTACAACATTGAAAAAAAAAATTAACAGTTGTAGCCATTTCTATCTGTAGGATTGCTTATTAAAACCTCTTACAGTTACATTACTTTTTGTAGTTAGTGAGAATTACTGTTAACACTCCAGAAGGCATAAAATCCCTTGCAATTAAGAGAACTGCAATTCTCTGTAGTCCATGCACCTACTTCTCTGTACTCCATACACACAGCTAAGAACATCTGCTTGCATAACAGTAACCAGCACCCTTCCTACCACCTTTTTTAATTGCCACCACTACATTCTTCAGAGTCTTTTTTAATCCACAGAATAACATTTATAAAGAAAATATGCAATGAGAAAATAAGTGCTAAAAAACCTGTTAGTCACTCTACATCAAATTTTCAAATCAATAAAAATAGAATTCAATGTTGTCATAGACAGAAATATTGTAAACAGGATATTTAAGAAAGATTTTGAATGGGAGCTTCAGACATAGTTTAGTATAGTAAAATCTGTGTGACTTTCTGCTACTTTGTTCTGTCTTTAAAGATAGTGGAAAGCTAAGCAAGGCTGGGGTAGGAATCATCATGGGCATATAATCTGTGAACAGCCCTGAAAAAATAAGCCTGAAAGAGAGTAGGCAGGACAGGAAGAAAACAGAGGGCAAATTCAAACTAAGAGATTTTATTAATTTCTGCAGTATTTATAGTAGCTTTTTTTTTTGGAAACAAAATTATTTTTCCTATTATTTTTCTATTGAGCTGATACTCAAGAACTAACATTATGTTACACCACTGCTCAGCTATACTATATTTGGCAGTGTCTGTATTTTACAGAAATGTCCCGTTCATATTTAGTAGTACTAATTATAGAAAATGCTGTCACACAGCAAGACAACATATTGCTTGTTGTATACCATCATATCACCAATTATTCCAAATGAGGGCCATAAGGCAAGTGCTGCCTGTTACTTATTAATTACGCAGGAGTTCTCATTGAGAAATTTAATAGAGAAAGTCTACATGCTAAAATATTCAGAAATTATTGCCTTTTTTAAGCATTACTGTATGAGTAGGCCTTTCAATGTAATTTGAGCACAAACACCAAAAAAGTGTGTCCATTAATTGTTAAACCAAATTGTTAAAACTACCTACAAAGGTAGGATGTATGACAAAGACCTCAGCAATTCAGGAACAAGACCCATTAGCCTGAGATTTTTTTCATTAAGGAATCCAAAGTCATACTAAAAACGACTAAAGTAATGAGAAAGCCTCAAAACCAAATATTCTTCCACATGTGCCAGTACAACTTATAAAAGGTAAAAAAAAAACAAGAAAAAAAAAGTAATTAAGAAAAATGCCTTAAAGTAATCTATTTGTGAATATATTGAAGAAAAACTATTCATATTGCAGTTATTTTTTTAACATACTCAATATTTTTAATTTATTATATCTACACACACACAAAAAATCCACGTTCACCATAAGACTTCCTATTCTACACAGAACTGTAATCCTTATTTTTACTTCAGATGAATTCACCATAAAATTTAGTTTGTAAATTATAAGAACTACTATGCAGAAACCAGAGGGAAGGCATGCACCCTGCAAGAAGAGAATTCTACTTATTAGGCTGCAGTTCCACACAACGATTCTGCAATCAAAATTTCAGAGGCAGCACAGTGAGTGGGAATAACAGTAAGGTGAAAGTAGGTCATGGTACAACAGAAGCTATGGCATTATACACTCAGTTGGGTGAAAATAGGTCATGATACAATAGAAACTATGCTATTGTACACTCATATATCCAAGAAACATTCACAATAAATTTCACTTTTAGTTTTAGAAAGTAAAACATTTGATCACATTGTATGTAACAAAGACAAAATTAACAGCAACTGGAATCTACAATACTTCTCTGCATTCAACATTTCATATCTTTTCAGGAATTTAGTGTTAATTTACAGTCTAAAGCAACTGATTGTGGGGCTCAAGAGTACACAGGTGACACAGTTTTCCTCCCTGATCCTTTAGAAAGAAGCTAGTCCAAGACCTTCCCAGTCAACCTGACACAGACTAGGTAAAATGCTACTGAGATTGGGTAACTTGAGGGCAAATGGGTGGTGGAAATAGAATTTAGTTTGGAAGACTATCAAGTAAGCAATTTTACTGTTCTCTCTTGCATGAGCAGGCACAAAAAAACACCAAAGAAGAATGAGCTAAACAGTATACTGACTCACTGAGGCAGTGACTAATCCATAATGAATCAGGATAAAGTTAGGCAAGCAGCAATATAAACAAATCACTTCTCAATGACAATTTTTCAATATCCATCCTTCCTCCCAACAGAGTGTGCTGCAGCGAACATTTCTATTTTTGCAACCATTGGTGTCTCTCCTAGTCATTGACTTAATTTTTTTTCAGCCATCATTTTTATCGAGTAACTTTTCTGGAAAAAAACTAATGCTGTTATAGTTTCAGACATAAAGACCTGTATGTCTTTACTGGCTGGCACTACACTGAGTGAGAAAGAAGGGCAATGGGGTGGGGGAGGCAGGATAAAATATGCCATATGTAGCCTTTGATTTTCCCTTTTATGATGCATAATGAATTTTGCAATCTTTTAACAATATTTAACAATATTCTATAATAATAGTTAAATAAAATAGTTAAATAGTTAAATAAAACTATTTAACAATATTCTACTCAAACCTGGTAAACTATAAAAAATCTAAACTACAGATTGAGTTGTGTAAGCTTTTTCACTACAGAAACCCAACACTATGTATAAATCTATACGTTTCCTGTAGTCAGATAATTCAAAATTCCAGTTAAAAATTATAGTTTTTTTAAATAAGCAAGTTTTCAATAATGCTGTATAAAAAGAGAAAAAAGATTGTCTCTAATGTAAAGCCTTTTTTAAAATCAATGTTTCCTTGTTGAAAAGACAACTTGCTCATTGAACTACCAATATTCCCCAAAAATAGGATGCAAACAATGTAATATGCAACTGCTGAGCTGTACAAGTCCCTAAAATAAATTCAGAGATTGAAAAACCATGTTGATTGTCTCATGGTTAGATAAATTTTATATCGTCTTAAGAACCTGACATGTGAAACATGCAGAAAGCATCAAGTTAATTCCACACATATGGCAATTATTTATAAATGTTACCAAAAAAAAAAAAAAAAAAAAAAAAAAAAAAAAGGCATACCATTAAAATATTACTGAATCTTGAAAAATCATAGAATCATAGGTTGCAAAGGACCTTGAAGACCATATAGTTCTAACCCCCCTTCATAGGCAGGAACACCTTCCACTACATCAAGATGCTCAAGGCCCCATCCAACCTGACCTTGAACACTTCCAGGGAAGGGGCAGCCTCAACTCCCCCAAGCAACCTGTTCCAGTATCTCAGCACCCTCAAGGAAAGGAATTTTCCCCTCCTGGCTAACCTAAATATCCCCTTCAAGTTTTAAACCATCACCCCTCATCCTCTCACTACACACCCGTGTAAAAAGCCCCAATCCCACAGCTTTCTTGTAGGCCCCCTTCAGGTATTGGAAAGGCACTAAAAGGTCACCTCAGAGCCTCCTCTTCTTCAGGCTGAACAACCCCAACTTCCTCAGCCTGTTTTCATAGGGGAGGTGCTCCAGCCCTCTGCTCATTTGTATTCTCTCTTCTGGACACACACAGAAGCTCTGTCATTCTTATGTGGGGGACTCCAGAACTGGACATAATACTGAAGGTGGGGTCTCACAAGAGCAGAATAGAGGCAGAAAACCATCTCCCTTGACTGTCTGTCTATGCTTCTTTTGATGCAGCCAAGGACTCAGTGGTATTTCTGGGCTGCAGGCACACTATGATGGCTCATGTTAAGCTTCTGGTCTACCACCACCCCCAAGTCCTTCTCCTCAGGACTGTCCTCAATCCCTTCTCCTCTCAACCTGTACTAGTGCTTGGGATTACCTCGACCCAGGTGCAGAACCTTGCACTTGGCCTTGTTGAACTTCATGGAGTTTGCTCCACTTTCTGAGCCTGTAAAGGTCCCTCTGGATGGCATCCCTTCCATCCAGCATGTTGACCTTGCCACACATTTTGGTGTCATCAGCAATCTTGGTGAGGTCCCTCCATTGAATCTGCATTGTTCCAGTTTAGAGACCAGAATGTCTTGTGGGACAGTGTCGAATGCTTTGCACAGCTCCAGGCAGATGATGTCTGTTGCTGTGCCTTTGTGAGACTGACTGACTTACAGTGCCATGGGTCTTGTTTTTCTCCATTTTTGAAAAAAGTTAACAAGACTAATATCCTTGCCACACGAACTTAAACTGCAGGAGAATTTTAAACAGTGTAGCATGCCTGATTTAAACTTCTTAATGGGGAACTTAGTCTTGCTTTACCTTGCTTCAGCATGACAATCCAGCAAAAAATGGGAAACCTACAAGCAGCAAGTTTTATCAGAATGTACATTTAAGCAATGAGTCAGTTGGCAGTGTATTATAAACAGAGTATTACCAAGATTAAAGTCGCAGCCATGGTAAAATTACTGATTATAAAAAAAAAAAAAAAAAAAAAAAAAAAAAAGTAAAACGCACAAACAAAATCCACAAATCATTAACAGAATTTCCAGCTGTCCTAGAGAAATTTAGCTGGGCATTAGCAGATCTAGCTCTGTCAGTATTTCCAAGCAGCTGTCTTTTGCAGCTACATACATCTGAGCACTAAATTGCTCTCATGACTAAATCTTGCCTATGGAAATACTTTCAGCAATTAACTAGAACAGGCTCAGCAGCAACACCCTCAAGGAGCAGAGATGCAGTTTTACTAATATGAAGCACTATTAACAGCTGGCCAGGTGTTATTTTAACGAGTTACAAAAGTCTCAATGTGCCACACTATTTATAAGTAGTCCTCTAAGACCTTCTCTAATCCCAAGGACAAGGAATAAGCTTATTTGCAAACCTGTGCTTTGAAACAGAAGTCCTAGGAGGGAATTTGCTGTCTGGCATCTCCTACTGTTTCCCACAGTCTTACGTGGCAATCCAACTCTTTCTCAGAGAATCATTCCACTAGACAGCACCAATGGCATAACTTTTTTAAACCTGAATTGCTAGAGGGAATGCTTGGACCAAGATGCATTTAAAACCTTTCCAAAGCCCAATGCTGCATTTAATAAAAGCACTATCAGCACAGTAAAATAATGTCTTTAAACTGTATTTTTCGTTTGGTAACTCAAATTTTTCTTTAACTTTTCATGTCCCAAAAAAAAGTGCAAACACACAGCCTATGAAACAGTTCAGTGCAGAATCAATAATGGGAGCATTAGTGGTCCATATTAAGATCCATATTAATTAAGATTAATATACTATTTTGAAAGTGTACATTTATCAAATCCCCAATGTCATACAACAGCTTCTTAAAACAAGGGGAAAAAACACAGAACCTCATTGCTTTCTGTGACAAGGACACTCATGGTCTGTTGATGAGGACAAGGGAAGGGCAGCACATGCTTCATACCTTGGTTTTAGCAAAGTTTTGACCAACATGTGAAGCTCATTTAGTCTCCTTATCACCCAACTGCTGAAATATAAGCTGGATGAGCAGATGATAAGGCAGGTGAAAAAACAGCTGGCTTCCTAAACTCAAAGGACTGTTACCAGTGGTGCAAACTCCAGCTAGCAGGTAGTACCTAACAGAGTCCCTGAGGGATCTCTGCTGGGACCAGCACTGCTAATGCCTTCACAAATAACCTGAATGATGAGAGGCAGTGTGCTTTCAGCAACTTTGCTTGACATGAGCAAATTGGAGGCATTCAAGACGTGATGTGGTCCTGAGCAACCTAATCTAATTAGACCTGTTTCAAGCTGCAGAGTTAGACCAGTTGGCATTTGACAGTCCCTTCCAACCCATATTATGATTCTGTAAGAAAAATCCCTCATGAAGTCCCTTCAGTTTCCAGTGACACGGCTAAAATGTGTCAATATATTTTTCATTCTGCTATATTAGTGAGAAGATGTGATATGCAAGTCCTAATATTAAAAGATCGGCCAGCATCTCCAAAGGAAGAACTGCAAAATATCTGAGCAGAAAATCCATTTATTTTCCTGTTACTTGAAATAAATCCAAGTAAACCGAGCTGTTTTAAGAATCTATACACAATAAAAATTTCATTCCTTGCATCTGAGTCTGAAACTAAAATAACAATATTTTAAAAGTTTGGGGAGGAAATTTCCAAAGTCACTTACCCTGTGCGTGACTGTCCAACTTTATCACAGATGTCTAAGATCAGGCCCCAGTCCTCTGCAGTATTCATCTCACTGGTTGCTTTCTCTGAAAAATAAAGCATAAGTAAATCAAAATAAAAATTTCAATCAAAATTGTCAACAAAGACATTGCAATATTACCTCTTTGTATATTGCTAAATGCATGACAAATCTCTATATCAAATTCATATATTGAAACTTTTACACCTAATTATTTTTAATTTTCAAATGTTCACTTGTGGCCACGGATTTAAACTTGTAAGTAAACATACATTTTGGGGTTATTTTCCTACATAATAAAGATATACTCAGAATATGACAAAAGCAGTATAGCTACTGATAGATTTTTTTTCATTTGATTTGATTTTTTTCTCAATTTTTACTTTTTCAAAGCATTAGTTCACTGTCTACAGAATCAGATACAACTACATTTACCACTTCCTCAGCCCTCTTAACTGCTGTCTTGTGTTTCCTTTCCATGTATTACAATTCAACAAAGAGGATTCAACAACTCATTAATAATCACTAAACATGAATGAGCACATGAATAGGCACAGAATAGAACACAAACTTTGTTTCCTAACCCTGCTTCATGTAATTTTCGTATCTTCATCTAGAGAACACAAAATATTCATCATCAATGAGTGCCATTCCTCAGACTTCTTAGTTCTATGAAAGGAAACAAAGATTTTTGATAAAAACTTAATTTGCCAATAAAGATTCACTATCCATACTAGCACTTGTAAACCTGCAGAGAAGAGAATAACAAAGCAAAACATGTAATCTCCAAGATTACAGGAATTAGTCATCACAAAGTTGATGGCTTGCCTTTATGAAGGAGCTTCTCTGTCCTTCAAATTGAAGTTCATTAGTTTCTTAATTTAGAACAGAAGTGCAGAAAAGCAAAACTTCACAATCATGTGCTCTCAAAGTATTTCTGAGTAAAAATTAAACACTGCCATATATAACTGGAATGATAACACATCAGTTTTATTGCCTGATGCAAGAAAAACAGCAAAGCAGTATAGAGAACTCCTAAATAGAAGTTAGTTGCAAACCTAAGTGTTCTCTCAGTTAAACTAAAAGAACATTGCCTCATTACTCTAAATCAGAAAACCTGTCTGAATACAAAAAGAAATAAAAATGGCCTTAATTAACAAAAATAATGCTAACATCTAGCACTAAGATACACTAACTGATAAAGCAACAACTTGATTTTTCTTTCAGTCTACAGCTTGTTCCAAATATTTTTATATATATCTTCTTCAAAAATGAAACACATAAACTGCGAAACAAAAATTGAGATGGACACCATTACAGCAGAATCCACTCAACATGCCAAATAAGAATGCCAAAACATGAGAACAGGGACATGAGACTGTACCCTGCGTGTATCAATTAACATTGTTTCTTTATTCCAGAATTTTGGTTTAGTTAGATACCTTACAAAGACAAGCAAATGACACAGAAGGGAAAAAAACAAACAGACAAGCAAACAAACAAACAAAAAAAAAACCACAGCAAAATCATGCATTACACTTCTGCTGCTTGTTATTTATCCTTTTGATATAGCTAGTTTTCCATATAGTTTTTCCATAGCTGGAAAATCTGTGCTACACATGGTTAAAACACCTGAACTGAATTCCTTGCATGGAGCCATCACAAGCCAAGTCAGTCTTTTGTAATCATATTCCACGAGCACAGCAGCTGTACTGCTTCCAAAGCCAGCCTCAAGTCCAAGGCACTGAAACTGCTTTTTGGAATCACAGAGCCCAAGTGGCATTGTATCTGAGCCTATAAGACATCCCCAAAACTGAAAATAGCTGATAAGTACAGTCCAAAGACACACAGACCAGACCGCATGGAGGCAGCTTAGTTCCAGGACTCCACTGTTGTAGCTCATTGCCAGTTTGCTGGAGCTCAACCACCTCCAAAGTGCATCTGCATGGTGCTTTCAGGAACCTTAAGTTCCCACCAGGTACTGAGCTCACATGCATCCTCACAAACACAGCTCACTCATGCCCAATGCCATGCTTCAGTTAGCATAGCCTTCAACAGTCAGAGCTGAGAAATCCAGTGGAACTGAAACAGACCATTATTCTGCATAACAGACAGTTATCTGTACTTTTGGCAACAATTGATCCTTCTTTCCTCATAATGTCATCAGAGAGAAATGGAAGGACAATCAGTTATATCTCTTACAAACCAGAAGAAAAACGACGCACGCTTAAGTTTTTAAAATAACAAACTGTGTTTTATGCTAATTTAAATAGTTTGGCTAAAACTAAAAATAAGATGGTGATTGATGAAATTCCTGATCCATGTCAACCACATCAATGACAACTTTCATTTTAATTGTCAGTAAGAATATTTTGCAATTTTATCCACAACTGTAATAAGAAGTCTTCTACCATGGCTATATTCCTTCTTGGAAGTTGACCTTAACCCTGTATAAAACTTAATTTATTTGCAACACCTTCCTCCTTGTCAGTCAGAATATTTCTTCAGAACACACACTAGTTTCTTACAAAATTGCAGTCTGAAATAGAATTTCATTGTGTACTTTCTGTCTTCTCTAATACCAAACATCTATTAATTCCCTTGTGTTATAAAATTAATTGTAAGACATAAGAAAAAAAATTGCCTCTAAAATTGTACTTAAGTTCTGTCTCAAACAAGGGCAGTTACAAGGTAAGGCCACACTGTGAATGTTAGCAGTACACTGACATTGACTATCCACAAAAAAGGCCACTATCTTTGTCAGAGGATTAGCAAGTGACTATCACTTTCACCACCCTGAAAACAGAAGCAACAAAGACACTTTGTCAAAATTCCTATGTAGCATCAGTTTTTTGTAGAAAATATTACGACTTAAAGCTACTTAAGTTAAATTACTTACACTATTATCAATTAAACCATGAATGTGCTCTCTTCTAACAGGACACACACATTCACAGCCAAAAAAAAACCCAACTTCATGTGCACTCAATATTTGCTTACTCTGACTAACACCTGGCACCCTACCAGCCCTCAGGTAGAGCTGACATGTCACTGTCAGGCTTTATCTTAGTACCAAAATGGATTCTGATAGGAAAAAAAATACTGTATTTCAAGCCTTAGGACAGGTTAGCACACAAGGCAGAAGATAAACTAGAGATGTTCTTCATCTTCCACATATGAAATAATTCTGCCATATCAATATTAATCTTACTTCACATTCTGTCCCTCCACCTCACCATTGCTATTCAATTTAGTGAAAAGTCAAGCCAGACTCAGGTAACATTTCAGACTTCACTAAAATAAATAAATAAACAAACAAACAAACAAACACACAAAAACAAAACAAAAAAGCCCCACTCACCAACTTTTGAAGACAGCATCACCTTCTTCATTAAAACAGTGTTCTTCAAAACTTAATAAAGGTATGTCAAACAAACACACAGGAAAACATCACTGTGTCACAGAGGTACACATGGTGGAATTTTGTCTCCAGTTTTCTCACACAGCTCTCACACAAAGCTGTTTCAACTCAAATTTGAGGCAGTTTTTAAATTTTACTACTGCTTTTTTCTTTTTTTTTTTTTTTTTTTTCTCATTACAGGTCTTCAACTTTCATCGTGTAGCAAACTTTTCTCTAATTTCCTAATAATTTCTAATTTTCCTAAAAGAAATTTATAATCAGATTTAGAAAGTGCTATTAGACAGAAAAGAGAGAAGAGGGAAGCCTTGGCAGGTTTGAGCTTCCTAAACTTTAGGTCTTGCTGAAGTTTATTTTTAAAAAGTATCAACCTTGGGACCAAGCTCTTTTCCGCCACAAAGTCTCAAAGATGTTAAAGCTACTTAGAATTTCAAGAAATAACAGTAACAGATAGATCAAAACGCTCTCAAACTCAACACTTAAAATACACATTATTTGAAACAGTTAAAACAAGCAGGAATTAAAACTGTCAGAATATTTCACTCAACTGAGGTTTCATGAACATAACGCCTTTTGCACACTTGTGAATCTCTAAAATGAGTTCTCAGTAACTGAAGTTACAAAGAAAAGAACAGGTACAGAAATCTTCAAAAGAATAGCTATAGAAACTTCACTCATAGACTAAAATTACAACCAGTTTCTGTGGCATGATAAAAAACCCTCAAAATTCCATCAATGTAAACACCATGGTATTAACAAAAAATTTAACATTCCTCTCAGCTTTCTCTCCCACTGAAAGTCTTCTCTTCTTCCCAAGGCTAAAGACTGAAACTGACTGCAAATTTCTCTTTGCTGTTGCAGTCACTTGCCAAGAAATTCTGATTACATACCATTCCACATCACTGAAGTTAGAATTAATTACATTTTGTTCCTTTTGTCTGTCAAATAAAATGAACAAATGCATTTATTAGCCCATTAAAAGAAAAAACAAAACAAAACAAAACCCCAAAAAACCCGCATTGCTTTAATATTAACCATTCTGCATTTCACTACCATGCTCAGAAGTGCACAGAATAATACATCCCAACAGAGTCCATTTAGGCAAGATTGAAAATAGTCTCTAATGAGCAATGCCACCATAGAAAGAACTAGGAATCTCCTGTGGAACCATTAATTTCAGTAAAGCCGTGTAAGCCATATGCACCAACTTCTTCAGTTTAGATCTAACCCCTTTCACAGTATTCCTAAAAAGTCCCTTTGGGAGCACTTGTAGAAGGTGTCCTATCCCAGGCAAAGCAAACAGCTGTGACTAAGGTGACAGGAGGCCACCTCAACTTATTCCTTCAGAAGTCTATGAAATGCATGAGGTTGCCTAGACAAGAGAGAGATGGCTCAACCCAGTAGGACAAGAAAAACAAAGACAAAAGGATTCAAGATGTGGTAAGACAATGCTGAAAACAAGAGCAAAACAAGCTGGGCAAACCCAATTTAGATGTTTGGACACCTATGGCAAACTCTTAACAAATCCACGAAACTTAAACAACCTTTCACCCAAAAATATTACAACAGAGCAGGAAGGTGAGCACATTATATGATATATGAGAACAAGGATGATTACTTGGTAAACAAGGTGCGTCACAAGTGTGTAATACTTAGAAATGGTGCCAGGATTTATTTGCAGAGCCCCACAAAGAAAGCTATAGTAGAAGGAGCATTTCAGAAGGAAGATCAGCAAGCAACTCAGCTTTTCATATCAAATATAAAGTGATACTTTTATCATATAAACAAACAGATTATACACTGGAGAACTAATTTGATTCTTCTGAATTTTAGTATTATAATGCACACGGTCACAGCTAAAATTAGGGGAAGCACTTAAAATGACAGCTCTTCCCTGGGAGGAAAGAAAAATTACCAGGAAAGTACAGTCTACAACTCCTTTGCCTGCAGAATATACTATGTTGGCTTCAAACTGCCCAGCTGAGCTCAAAGAGTTTCATTTAAGAACGGAACACTGAAAAAGATTTTTCATTGCTGTTATACAGAAGCAGTACTCCACTCATTTTTATCCTGTCAGTGTTGCCATTTTCCACCAAGAACACACACCAAAGGTAGCTTTAGTGAGAAGTTCTTATTTTTCTCAAACATTTACAAACAACTGAAAAGTGGCTATAACTCCTTTCAACGCATTTTCTATGCAGTCTACCTGTTAGCTCACAGTTAATATCCTTCTCCCTACAACACCTCTGAGAAAAGCAGTAGGCCAGCTCGGGCAAAAAGGCACTAGCCTCATGCAAACCAACCTAATCCTTGGAATTCATCTTCCCTTGTAGCCAGAGATTAACATGCAGTCTGCACTCTTCATAATTATCTGGGGTCAAGAATTTCCCTTGCAATAATTTTCCCTCCTTTTGGCAAACCTGGCCTAAACAGAGAAAAACCCAGTTCAGAGACACAGTTAACTGGATGGTTTTGAAGATGTTGACTATCCAAATCTGAAGAATAATGAGTTTGAAATAGCAAAAGTATTTTATTACAAGAAATTGCACCACTGGAACCATGGTCACAGCATTTTTTGCATTCTAATACATCAAACTATACACTGTGGTATATTAACATCCCTACCTACCTACAATCACATGAAACTCATGCATAATATTAAATATCTAAAGAGCTTTGAGTATACAATTATCAATAATTGCTACAGTTAATAAAACTTGGGGTAAAAAATTACAAGTTGCATCAGGTTTACAGTTCTACTACATTATTAAATTGCCTGCCTAATTTTTATAAGTGGTAAGCCTGAATCTCCCATTTTTTCCCACTCCTGTGATGCCTCAAACCCTTACACCATTTACATTTAGAACCAGATTAATATCCAAAGAAAATCCAGCAAGTGCCCTCATCCTTTACTGTACAGAAGCAAGAAAAATCGTGTTAACACACCTCCCTGTTTTTTAAGAACCTGCTCTTAATATCATGTGTGATTGTATGGCAACTCATACCAGAACCTGTATTTATTGCAGCTTATAAAACTTCAGGAATAATAAGCTTCCATCAGGAAGAAAAAAGTTCTTCCAGTTCTCTTCTTACAACATAGATTAGGTTTACAATGCTTGACATCAAGTTGGTATAAAGTATGGACTACATTAATTCCAGAGCTACAGATTCTATTCTTGAGATAACATTGAAATGACACTTCAAAACTTCTCATCAAACCTAGCCTAACCACCACTAGATTACTAATTAGCCTGTCATGACAGATTAGCAGACAGTCTTTTGGTTCTTAAGGCACATTTCACCATTATTCTGCCTGCGTCAAACTTACAGGTAAGCCTGCACTTCTCAGGAAGAGTTTTCTGGGAGTAATTTTATGATTAAGGTTGTGAAATAAAGCAGAAATAGACTTCCTTTCAAGCGAACAAGCACACCATTAATTCTGGCTCCTTAAACAGAGGATTAGTCTCTTAATTATAACCTCAGGAGTGGAGTGTCTGGAAGTTTTTTTTTCTTTTATTAAGTTCTAACATTATGTTCCTTACTTGGACAGACTGTCCAAGGTTCCCAGGCTTGGTTGTGAAAATCCACACCTACTTGTGTCACACCTGATTGGTATCCCTTCCTGCTGAAATATTCCTAAATATGGTAAAAAGAGGGTTCAGAAAACAAAAAGTATTTGGGATTCATACAGAGATTTGGACACTTTGAGGATGACAACAGCTTACCTCCTCAATTCTATGGGCAGTTTAAACATTCTTTAATATTATTAGTGTAGCCATAGTCTTAAGCAATAGTCTTTAGCCAACCAACCCAAAGAAGAGGTGCACTCCAAAAATCTCTGTACAAAGTCAACACGAAATGGTATGCTACTGTGGATGACCAGGTTCCACAGCAGGAACACACTAACAGGACTAGCCAGATGCTGATGACTGGCCAAACCCAGAAATGCTTTCTTCTGAACTTAAAAGGTATACTCCTCAAAACAACGCCAAACAATTTTGTTCCAGATGTGTTCACTGCAATCTATCACCATAAGTGGTTCCAAAATCATTTCCAACTAATACACCATACTGATCAGCTGTCCAGCAGACAGAAAAACACAGCTATCACAGCAATACGACCAGCTACACCATATGTAAATTTGTATAAAATTAAAAACACCTTTTGACTGCCCTTCTGCTTCAGGAATCTGATTTTCAGAAGAAAATGTTTTCACTGGGCGAGAACAAAAGCAAAGCACTCGACTTTCTTTCTGAAAAAAGAATTGAAAAATAACACTACTGCTTGACAACTTTTGGAAGTTTCCCGAGAACTTGAACGCTTTACAGCTGACGTTATTTTATGAACCCTGCCAAGAAGTTCATCCAGATAATAGCACATTCCCAAGGGGCCTTGGGGAAGAAGGGGCCTTGGACATTTTGTGGGAGTCTTCATCATTCCCATCTCCCTGGCACAAGTCCAGTAGAGTGATGGATAAAGGCAGCAGGCTCCTGAAAGTAGGCTGCCACCAGCTGAACAGCCTGATGCTACCTCAGTCTCCCGTGGGACACTGTGAAAAAGGCCAATGGAAAGAGGCTGTGTTTACTGGTGAAAATTAGCACATTGCCCACTGTTAGCTTTTCCAAGAACAATTTGGGATTGAGCAGTTATTTCCCCGTACTCATACAGTGTACAGAATAATACTTTTGAAAAATATCTCCTGGTGATCCTATCCAGCAAGCAGAGTAGGTAAGGGACTGGCATCTCCTGCACCTATACAACAGCAAATAACCCACCAAAATTAATGGATTAATGGGCCATTGATAGCAGGAGCTTCAACAAAGCCAAGGGCTGAGTCCTGAACTTCAGTCACAACAACCCCACGCAATGCTACAGACTGGGGGAAAAGCTGCTGGAAACCTGCCCAGCCGAAGAAGACTGGGGGGTACAGGTCAACAGCCAGCTGAATATGAGCCAGCAGTGTGCCCAGGTAGCCAAGAAGGCCAATGGACTGTATCAGAAATAGTGTGGCCAGCAGTGAAGAAGTGATCGTACCCCTGTACTCGGGCCTTTTACAGCACCCTGTACAAGGTGAGGCTGCACCTTGAGTACTGTGTTCAGTTCTGGGCCCCTCACTACAAAAAGGACATTGACTTGCTGGAGTGTGCCCAAAGAACAAGTCCTGGGAGGAGAAGCTGAGGGAACTGGGATTGTTTAGTTTGTAGGAGAGACCTAATAAGTGGAGACCCAAAAGCACTAAAACATACTCTAAAACATGTAGATGTGGCACTTCAGGACATACTCTAGCGGGCATGGTGGGTTTTTTCTGGGTTGATAGTTGGATGCTGTGATCTTAGAGGTCTTTTTCAACAGTGACAATTCTGTGATTCTGTAACAGTTGGGTGCTACTACCCTGCATTATGAAATTCACAGTGCTGACAAGCACACCTATCAGACTTATCTCTACAGAAAAACACTCAAGCAGTCTCATTTTCATAGCTAGACAGAGGATTTGGGAAGTAAAATATGTGAACCTTAGCCAGAACCTCAGGTCTCTTCAATCTTATTAGACCAAATTATTCTCACAGATAATACTACCAATGTTTTAATCCTCTAATGGTCCATGGAAAATTGGCAAGCAATCTCTTGTGCAATCTCTTCATTTTCAACAGACAAATTACACTACAAGACATACATAAGCCAGCTTTGCCACCAAGAAAATTATGAACTGAAGGGCAGTCTTTAGCAGAACAGTGTTAACTCTTCGAAATTAGAAGAGCTATCATTAAGATGCAATAGACTAAGAATTAATAACAACTTACATACAACATGTAGTTTAAAGATACAGCAAGCATAAAGCTACTAAAGAAATTTGTTCTAAGAAACATGTACAGTGCTAAACTTCTGTAAGAAAATAATCAGGGGGCAGGGGAGGGAATATTTAGCCAAATGTAAAAAAGAGTCTCTTTATATTATGCTGTTCCGCACACAAAGCTTTTAATCATCCAAAGTGAAATGGACAGCAGCAGCAGAATGTAGAAGACAAAGCATATTACACAGTCACAAATAAGACATGCAAAACGAATTTTTAGTGTTCAGTTTGGACACATTAGCATTAAACATAATTTTTGTCAAGTAAAAGCCAGATAATTCCTCTCTATTTAGTTTGGCATTGGAACAAGCAAGATGGGGATGAAACCTGATCACCGCACGTCAAGTTTCACTTGAAAGGGGAAAAGAAAGCTCACACAGCAATGCACTTCAAAGCGCTGAATACAAACCGCGTTGACAACCTTCTCATGACTATCTGTGAAGCAGCAGATGAATGCTATTTACTTGCCATCCTCTCAGCAACACTCCACAATAAGCATTTCTCATTCCTTGTTTTGCTATGCTGCAACGTTCCTTCTGCTAAACAGGCCAGATCGTGTCCCACAACTATCTCGGTGCTCTCCCGTCTCGCAGCCCCACGGAGCCAGGCAGGGCCCGCAGCAGCCCTCGCCACCCCCCTGCTGTCACCGACCAGGCCGCAGCCACAGCTGCCCGGAGGGGCCCCCGGCCCAGCCGCTCCCCACCACACCGCGACCGCCGCTCTCCCGCTCCTCGCTTCTGCCCCCGGCTCCCCGCCACAGGCGAGGCCTGCCGGGTGCCCAGGAGCAGCACAGAGCTGGGGAAGCGCAGGCCGGCAACCCACGGGGGCCGGAGGCGGGAGCGAGGTCGAAGGGAGGGCCGGCCGAGGGGTTACCTCAGGGAGAGGCCGGCCCGGGGAAGCCACTCACCCACATCCTGGTCAAAGGGGTTGGTGGCGAAGAGAGGCATCGCGGGGCGCGGTGCGGCCACCCCTCCCGTCCCGGCAGAGCAGCGGCAGAGCCAGAAGCTCTCGGCGGCGACGG
Organism: Heliangelus exortis; assembly: GCF_036169615.1. Classification (NCBI taxonomy): domain Eukaryota; kingdom Metazoa; phylum Chordata; class Aves; order Apodiformes; family Trochilidae; genus Heliangelus; species Heliangelus exortis. The sequence goes on from NC_092423.1 coordinate 20,908,660, forward strand.
CAGCGGCGGCTCCTCCTCCCTTCAGGGGTACCTCCTCCCGCCAGGGGTACCTCCGCCGCCGCCACCTCCTCCCAGGGCCGGGGAGCCCGCCCGCCGCGCACGGCATGCTGGGATCCCGGGGTGGCCCCGCCGCCGCCTGACGGGCGCGGAACACGCCGCGTACCCCCGGGTCCCGGCGGTACGACACCGCCTCAAGCCGCCGGCCCGCCCCGGGGAGGCGGCAGAGGCGCGGTACCCGGGCAGCGGAGCCCGGCAGGCGGGAAGGCCCCTCAGGCTCTTTCCTCGGGCGCCCGCGGCCCGGGCTGTGCCCCGCCGGGCTCGTCAGGTGGGCGGGCGGCCGATCCGCCTGCTCTGCCCCCCGGCTCCCCGCGGGCACTGGCACCGCCCCTGCTGCCCCCCTCACCGCCCCAGGGGGGCCGCTGCCTGAGGCCGAGGGCCTGTGGGCACAGCTCAAGGCAGCGCACTGTTTAATGTATTTCTGCTGAGCTCTTTCGTGCCTCCCTAGTTAGAAGGCGAGTCGGTTTCGTGGCCCATCACGTTCGCTCCCTGTAGACAATTTTCAGAGCCTCCATACGCATTGGTTTGGCTGAGTCTTCCGCTGTTAGTGCTGTCAACCTTCTGAAGGAGGTGGCCTAAAGTGAAGGTGCAGGATGGTGACAGTGACAGTGTTTTTCACAGCATGGCATGGGAGCCTGACCACTTTTCCGTGGTTAGATCCTGTTGAGATTGTAGCTGTCAGTTGCTCATAGGCCTTCAACATCCCCTGGCCTTTGGTTGTGCAGTCGTATATTGCTGCTTCACTTTGTACAAGTGTCTTGTTGGCTTTGGTGCAATGTGTCCCACAATAACAGTTTGACTCACAGGATATGACACGTTCTGCCTATTCCTGCTGCCACATAAAACTCAAGTAATTATTCTTCAGGACTTTTATTTAGTAGTGCTTAATTACTCTAAACTAGCTGGGTCACAGATTAAGCAAAAGATGACGTATATGCACGCATCAGGGAAGAGTCATAGACATCACAATGAGCAAGAAGAGCATATCATGAGAGTGCAAACAAGAAAATAAAAAGGTACTACTACTAGAAATACCAGATGCAGTCAATAGCACTAACCATGCTCAATAATGAATGTGATTGCATGCATTAGGCAGACTTTTGACACATCAAATGAAACTTGCACACCAAGCCTCTTACCATCTGGATTTACAGACATCAGGCACTTTGTTATTTGACTGATTTTTTTTTTTTTTTTCCAGATTCTCAAGTTCTCCTTCTTTCCCCAGCCAGAATAACTGTTTTCAGCAGCTAATGCAGGTCAGCATTCATCTGCTGCTTAGGACTACTTCTAAGAAATTGGGTATTCTCTTTAGATTCTGCCTCAATTTAATGACATCTACTAGGTATTCTCAGAGGATGCTTTACCTCCTCAGCATTCATTGTCCCCCACTATGTTCACAAAAGAAATACAGTAGAGGTTCCCAGAACTTGTTTTATCCCTGTCCTTTGTCATTCCTTCCCTCTGATAGCTTCAAAATGAATTGTACAAATCCTTTCAAAACAGACTTTTTCAGCAGTAGTCCCATAGTATAAGCAAGCAGAAGAGATATAGGGAACTGGGACTTCAGCCTGAGGAGATTCCAACCCAACTTTACTTCCTAGACAAAACCCTATTAACATTTTGAAAACGGTAGTCTATAATCAGGGCATCTTCAGGCTCTGTAGCCAAGGCTCATGTTTTGTACCTAAAACGAGTTTTTTTTCCTGTTGAACACAGTGTGAAGTACAAGAGTCCTTTGAATACTTTGTATTATGTTTGTATCCCCCTCTTCTCCCTGTCCCATGGCTCTGGCATTCTTCCGTGGAACAGGAATGGGTGGTAGAGTACTCTCCCACAAAATGTGGGGTTTGCCCTCTCAGACACAGATAGCTATGGGAAACAGCTTTTCCACCTTACATGTGAGTAGTATGATGAGTATGCTATTAAAAAAAAAGGTGTGTTAAGCTTCCTTTGTTGGATGTAGTTCAAAATGTTTGGTTTATTTCCTACTGTATTGAAATGGAACTCACGCTGCCTAAGCTAGCTAGCTAAAAGTAAGGAATCTAGTTCAAAGGTACAGTCTCAAATTGCATCTAATTTCAGGGCAACTACAGCTGATAGAGATTGTAGCAACACTGCACTCCCTGTGCCCACAACTATGTGCTGCCACCACATTTCTCATATTAGATTTGGAATTTGATCCAATTCATTTGTAGCTACACAATCAGCTGATCCAGCTGAAAACTACCTCACTGCAGAAAGTTCTCTGTTGGATCATATCACTATTCTGACTCACCTTGCAATTACATCCTAAGCAAGTAAGAAGTAGGAAGGCATGTCTGGGTCTGTGTTTCACCAGGCTGGGTCAAGAAAAAACAGCTTATCCAGGGAATTATTCAGATGTTCTATTTCAGACCTCTCTCTGGAGATGACGTCTGCAACGATCTGACTCTACTGATTTTACAGAAGAGGTCATCTGCCCAAGAGATGGGGGGATTTCCTCTGACTTAGGACTTTTCTCCAGACAGCCTTATTGCAAGTTCTAAGCAGGGTGGTTTTTAAAAATATGTGCTACTTTTGTCCAAAGTTAGTCTCAGCTGATTAATGCAGACACTTCTTTCTTTGCATACTTAATTTCTATATAGTACTGTTGTTCAGATACTGAGATAAAAGCATGTATTCAGTTAATTGCCAGTGCAACTCACTTTCTGAATTTTATGGATGTCATACTTCTAAATCTGCTTAAGTATATGTTTAATTTTGTTGTTTGTTTATATGTTTCATCACTTACTTTTTAAATGATGATAGGGGCTTATCCATACCAAGGTTAGTTTTGGATTCTGGTGATATACAGTGATTCCTTTCCCTGTAGCCTTCTGGTAAGAAAGTGAATTTAGGAACAGCAACTCATATGTTACAATCTGCTAGAAAAGTTCTGGTATTTTTTACAATCACTAGGCTGACACACATCTGCATTAGACAACTGTATTTTTCAGAGGACAAACATGTTTGGAACATGGAGGGGAAGCAATTCCAGTTTACTGGAAGAGTTGTCTACTTGGTGTGCCCATTTATTTTATCACATATTTGTTTGCTAGCTGCTGCACTGTACAGATAAGGTGCATGGCTCTAGGAAGAGTCAGGTCAGTACACTTTTAGCAAGGAGACAGGGATGAGTCACACTGACCTCTATTTTAACTGCATTCTCATTATAATCCACAGTGTATGCTGCTGTCAGAACTGGAAGTTGGCAGAGAAGAAAATCAAAGAGGAAGGCTCAGAAAGCAGCAAGTGCCATCAGTCCATTTACTCACAGCTTTTGTCTTGGACATGACAAGTACAAGATGTTTTGGATAGCAGTCAAGGTGCTGTAATGCGTAACAATATGATATGACTGAGACAAAATTTATCCCAGTCACAGACCACATGTAAATGTTCTAAGTACTGGACTCCAGTGATTTAATTCCCATCCATAATCTTATTGTACACATCCTAATATTTTGCAAGTGTCCAAGTTGCACATCTTACTTTCATGTTCTTACCTATTTCCTTATATAAAGAGAATATATTAAAAGTACCCATACTCTGGTGTCCTCTATTACACAATAAATCAGGCTAAAATTACTTATTTGTCCTTTTTGGTCTTAACATTTGTAAAATATGTACATAGGGTTACATGAAGCTTATAGCTGGAGTCCCCTGAAATCCATGTAATGTTAAAACTAGACAAGTATTCAAACAATAAACTTTATAAACCAACTAATTTTTCCCTGACCACATAAAAAAATTAGTTTACAATTTTCAAGTTAATATTTGCACATGTAGATGCCAGAAACAAGGAGTTATATCTTCCTCAATCTTTCTGTATTCAAAGCAGTACTTACAAACCAACTCACATGAAGTGGTACTTCGTATGTTTACACTGCAGTTCTGTTAAATGACTTTAGATAACAAGTTCACCTAAGTCAAATACAAAAACGTGTTTATACTATTTGCTTTATAGTGATATATTGTCATATAAGAAGCAGATATTCTGGAAGCTGCTGGCTGCTGGGACCTCTGGGTGCCTCTGGATGCCTGAGCTTCCCTGGGGATGCTGTCAGGAGCGTCATTCTGTGTCCATTTCCTGACATTGCCACAGGGAACCACTTGGCTTATCCTGACACTTTTTTTGGCACAAACACCTGTTCTCAGTGTGGCATACTGACTACACCCAATATGGTCACCTATTCTTGCTGATAACTGAGAGTACTTTTCAACCAATGATGAGATTAAAATTAATCTTTTCTTCTCTACCACTCTTCTAAGAAGGAAAACAGAAATGCTTCCGGTTACCATAATGGGAGTTGGATTGGAACACTACTCCCTTGATAAAGAGTCCATTTTAACTCTAGGCCTTGAAATAAAACTAAATAACATACAAAGATTATGTGTTCTCTGAAACTAGTAATGAAAGCACTCTCCTCTGTAGAGATTGCTGTGCTCACACAAGCAAGCTACCATTGAAACATACTGAAAATCAGAAGGTATTTTTAATATTATTGAATCTTGTTCTATGAAATCCTGTGAAAATTCTTCTTGATACCTACTGTCAAGGTAGCAAAACTTCTTTATTTGAGAAAAGTATTATTTTATTGCATAATTAATGGAAGGGAATTTAAGAATTAATTAATTAATTATGCTAGCAGCTAATTTTCAACATGTACTTTATTACATTCGTGTGAATTATACCATTGAGGCTAATGGTACTAATTCTAACTTTTGATATGCATATCTATATGATTCAAACGTTTGAGTAGAGTTAGCTTCTTGATACAGCCAGTCTGTTTAGTGTGGAAAGATGACAAGGGCACAGCCTGTGGGACTCATCTGCACATAAATCTATCCAAGCCTAGCAGTGCCACAAAATGTCATGATAGCTGAACAGTGGTACCAACCACAATATCCCATAAACAAAAAATAATTACTGTATAGAGTCCAATTAGACTATTGTAGTGAAAAGTACACTTGGATAAACTAAACTCAGATGAGTAGGATACTAAATTCCCTTTAATATCTGTGTGTCCTTCAGCATTGCAGTTTTGGTTATAGCTTTGCTTCTGAAGAGGATTAAATAGAACGATGCACAAGGGCATCTCAAATTGCTGCTTTTCAAAACAAAATATAAATATACTAGTGCTTTTCAGATATAGAATCAATAGTTTCATATAAAGATCTTCTAAATGTTCACATTACAGTTTTTTGTATTGTTGTAACAGAAATATAAACTTCCATTTTAGCCTGGCATCATAGCACCTGTTTTCTGTTGATGACTACTGAACTGTACAGAATTTTAATGAGTCACTTATCTTGCAGTAGCAGTGCAAAACTCCAGCTGCTTCAGATGTGCCTCATACAAATACATCTTCTAGTGCTTCTCACAAGATTTATACAACCCATTCTACACCACACCTTTTGAAAGCATCTTCTGTCATATTCCTAAATTGGTAAATGAAAGATATACACGCAGAGACGAATGCACAAAAATGCATAAACACTGTCTTGTTCAATTTAGGCATAGCTAAATCCTGTTCACTTGCATTATTCTTTAATACCTTGGTGATTACCACATACTGGTGTCTGAACACTTTTTAAAAAGTGTGTTGGGAACATTAAGTGAAGACAGAGCAGAAGGACAAGTAAAATTTGTTTTTTTTTTTTACATCTTCATTTCTTATGATTTAAGTTATCATCTAGAATTAACTATTCTTAAGTATAAAGGGTTCTGCAGGATAAAGAATTCTTCAGACATCACACTAAGTAATTGCAGCATTTCATAGTAGATGACCTTCCCCTGTGACAATGCAGATTGTAAGTCATTCTGCTATTTTCAGAGCACTACAACTTTTGACTTCATAGAAATGTTCCCTTATTGGATAGATAAAATTTGTAGCAAAAAACCCCAAACATTATGGACATGGAATGAGAAAATAATTCTCATATAAGCTTCATCTTTTTTTTTCTGGAAATAGATTGAAAATAAAACCCACTCAGCTTTGTGAGGTGTTGAATATTTACTTGTGCAATAGGTACACAGAAGATAAATCTACACCAATAATATTAATGATGAAGGCCAGGAAAACCACTCATTTTTGTAATAACAAATGTTGATGGTTTGTAACTAGAGCGAATAAAGGAGAACCACCTGCAAAGGCTGTAAATGAATAAGAAACATAATGTTCTTATTCTTATTGTATATATGTATGTATATATGTATTAATGTATAAAAAATAATGTTCTTATTCTTATTATTAATGCTCACCTACAATACAGAAGACCTTGATTTGACTAGCTTAAAATTTATTAGTAAGGTTGACTCCATACTGTACCTGAGTAACAACAAAGTTGAGCTAAATTGATAAGCTGCTTATAAGTGATTATAAAAGCCTATTTTGATAATGTAATTAATGTATAAACCCGTTCAGTTCCATCGATAACACTTCTCTATACAGACAAAATACATCTTATGAATAATTTTGAGATTTTGGGGGTCAAAAGGTGCGAGCCATAAATGAATCATTAGATGAAATAATTTTGCCACTATAAAAGTAATTCTACTTAAGTATTTCTAATTAAGCATGGATATTGTACTGAATGCTTTGAAAAGAGCTGATAATTTTTCAAACTTAAATAAAGGATCTTGCAATGATTCAGAAGATACAGACTAGCAAGCCACAAATATAGATGTGGTAAGTTGACAGAAAGCATTATTAGAAGAATAATGGAAAAGCTATGAAAAGCAGATTACATTTCAACTACTTTATTGCAGTTGCTGGAACATGTGATTATAAAAACAAGTAATCAAAGAAAACATTAACACAGCAAACACACTCTGAAAATGCTGCTGAAAAATTGTCATATGGGACCTACCAAGAATATAAAGCAGTTGTTGAATAACTGGAACACCTCTCCTATGAAGACGGGCTGAGAGAGTTGGGGTTGTTCAGCCTGGAGAAGAAAAGGCTCTTGGGAGACCCAGTAGCAGCCTTCCAGTATCTGAAGGGAGCCTACGGGAAAGCTGGGGAGGGACTTTGTAAAAAGTCATGCAGTGATAGGATGAAGCGTAACAGTTTTTAAGCTGAAAGAGAGCAGATTTTTAATGGTTATTAGAAAGAAATTCTTTCCTTTGAGGACAATGAGATACTGGCCCAGGTTGCCCAGATTTTTAATGGTTATTAGAAAGAAATTCTTTCCTTTGAGGACAATGAGATACTGGCCCAGGTTGCCCAGGGAAGCTGTGGCTACCCCATCCCTGGAACTGTTCAAGTTCCCAGGATTTGGTGGGGCCAGGTTTGGTGGGGCTTTGAGCAACATGGTCTAGTGGGAGGTGTTCCTGCCCAAAGCAGGGAGATTAGTAACTAGATCATTTTTGAGGTCACTTCCAACCCAAACCAGTCTATGATTATGAGTTTATTTTAAAAATTCTCATCAGTGGGGTGAGTGGCTAGTGTTACAGTGAGAGAAATTGTATTATCCTAAATAAAAACTACAATATTAGAGCAAAAACACTGAGCTACTTATCCACACTAATAAGATCTTAATTGGCCAACTAAACTGAAGATAAACCTGGTAATAATTACAAATAATTTTTTTTTGCAACAAAAATCAATATGCTTGAGCAAATAATTAGTGGGACAGAAAGTGATGCAGACTTCTAATGAGAATATATCAAATATTGCTTATCAAATTTCAAAAGATTCTCTGCAAAAGCATGGCAAACATCCAAGGAGGCATTTAAAAATAGAAAATATTTACTTCAGATAGCAGATAGGGTTTATTCCCTCAAATGTGCTGTGGAAAAATCTCAAGAGAGAAATAGTGATAGTATTTGAAAAAGCACAAATAATATTAAGAATTTGGATCTGGTTAGGCTTTCCTCTGTGTATCATAATTTAAAATTAGAAATTAGAAAGTCTTTATCAGTTAATGATAAAGTTGGCGAATTCAAATGAGACAAAAGAAACTTCACACACAATATATGGTTAGTTTGTGGTACCCATTTCAACACTGCATTGACAAAGCTAAGAAGCTACAACAGTTTGAAGAGAGAAGTGAAATTTAGGTAGAAAACCCCATGTAATTAAGATAGCAGAAAGACCCAGAATTAACACAGTAAATACAGAACATATTTGTGAAGTCTATAATGTTTAAACTAACTTACAGCTGTTATATAGAGATGAAATTTAGGCTCAGATTATCCCATATTAGCCCACTATGTAGTTTCGTGCACTTTCCTCTGAAGCATAAAGTTAGCAAAAACTGCTGAATTAATTTGTTCAATTCTGTGTGTTAATTCTTTTGTCTATATTTTTAAATTGCAGGATTCCCATGATGGGTTATATTTTTGACTACTTGAACATGGAAAGGGCCTGTGAATACATAATATGAATGCTTTCTATAATCTTGCTAGCATGTAAATGGTACTGTTTTGCCAAGTACTTATTCTCCATGCACATTAAAACTGTTCCTGTTGCCAGTGGGCAGGTATTTTGAGGCTGAAAGATGAACATCCACTTCTGTGCCTTGATGAGGAAAGGGAGAGAGATTGAGTTTTTGTATGGCACATCTGTTCAGCTTTTACCTCAAGGCCCATGAACTGAGCCCATCTAGGTGTTTTCAACATTGAGATGACCTAACCCATCCTGAAGGAGATAGACGTGGACTCTTGAAATCTTTTAGGACTAAAAAGATAGCATTGCAAAGGTATATTCTGACCCACTTCTGGAATTCTTCCATCTGCATATGCATGTGTTGAAGGCGTTTGGGCTGAGTGGCCATGGTCACCTTGTTTAGCTGTGGAAATGAGCATGAGGCTACGTGGGTGCTGCCCAAAGCAGTGAATGGCATCCCCAGGCTGGCACAGGCTGAGCATGCATCAGGATAGTGGGTGCAGGCTGCACTTTCGGAAGGCCATGTCACACCAGCATAGCTCAGACTGAGGATGTCCCCCCTCCCGGAGCGAGTCCCCGCAATGGTCCTGTGCTGGCTTTGCATCCCTGTGTCTGTCTGCAGGGAGAAGGCTTACACAGTAAAACACACATCCAAATCTCATCCTTCATTCTGCCAGATGTCTTTTTAGGTTCCAGGAAGGCATTTCCCCCCTTTTCAGGTGTGGACCTTAGTCTTCCTTGTGTACTGAGGGTGGAATTTATTGTAACCTACCAAACTGAACCGCTTCCTGAGACGTGGCTGTTGGGCCTCTGAGATGGGGGTCTGGGAGTATTCCCACCAGCCACTGAGCTGGCTCCCAGACCTTAGTCACACATTTCTGTATTTTTCACTTCTGTGGGCTATGCCTGCCGGTTTTGCCTGACGGTCACCAACAAGGCTGGAGATGAGATGCCAAACCACGGGTACCTTCCTCACGTGGGAGAGGGCAGCTGCGGGACGGCCAAGGGCCGCGTTTGAGGGCCTGGCCCTGCCCGCCCGGGGACGCCCTCGGCAGCGCCGCCGCCGGGCTCACCCGCCCCCGCGCCGGGCCGCCCCCGGAGGCTCTGCCGTGCCCCGGGGAGCCCCTGTGAGGAGGAGGGAGGAGCGCCCAGCGCCATGTGAGCAGCTGGCGGCGGGCGGCGGCCCTCGAGGAAGACAGATGGGGTGAGAGACAGCGAGAGGTCCGGCTGTCAGCGCGACCTCGGCCCCGCCGCGGAGGGAGCCCCTCCTCCCTGCTGTGCGCTGCTCGCTCCCTGTCCGGGGGAACCATGGCGTCCAGCGAGGAGGACGGAGGCGGCAACGGCGCGGTGGAGGAGAAGGAGAATGGCAAGAAGAGGAGGCTGGGCGCCCTGGCCACTGCCTGGCTCATCTTCTACAACGTCGCCATGACCGCAGGGTAAGCGGGCGCGGGCATGCCGTGAGGCGGCAGCGCGGCGCCTCTGCGGAACACGTTGCCGCACCGCCGGGCGGCAGCGCCAGGCGGCAGGAGCCAGGTGCGGCTTGGCCTAAGTTGAGGCGGGGACCCGGCAGGCTGGCGTAGGTGTGGGGCAAGCCGGGTGTGAGACCCGGGGGCGCAGGGGAGCCGCCGGGAGCGGGGTTAGCCCTTGTCTGCCGGGCATTGCCTAATACGGTACAGCGCTGTCAGCCGCCAGCGCGTCACACCGAGCCCGCCGCAGAGGTTAAGTATAGCCGGGATAGGAATGCCGGCCCGGGGAGCCACGCAGGCCGCGTCCTGGGCACAGCCGCCGCCCCTCCGCCGTCCCTCACCTCCGAGCCGGCTCCCGCCCCGCTCCGGGACGGGGATGCCACGCGGCCGCGGGGACACGAAGATGCCCTTGGGGGCTGGGGGTCCCGGGGCGGCGGTCTCGGTCTCGGGGCGAGCTGTCCCGGGCTGCCATTCCCCCCTCTGGCTGGCTCTGGAAGCTCACGCCCCGGGTTACCGTGTGCTCGTTCAGGTCTGTGAGCCCGGGATCCAAGTGAACAGAGCTGGCACCGGCTCCCTGCGAGGTAGAAATTCCCGAAGCCGAAGGTGGTTCTCAGCTCCAGCCGGCGTGTAGTGATTAGCAGGGGGTGGCTGGAAGGAGAAAGAGATGGAATAGCCCCAGGGTCTCCTTTGAGCTAGTGCTCCATACTACAATGCTTTGCTCTCAGGAAAGTGGGTATCAGTTTTGAGTAACAGATTGTAAGAACTCTCCGGTTTACCTTGTTAGTGCTTGGAGCACTTCTTGAAAACTTGTCAGGGTCACTTAACTCTCAGGGAAAACAACTAGTAATTGCACATGCTTAAAAGAAAACGAAGAACAATTTTATGACTTCTAGGCTGACATTCCTCATGACATTCAATTTTATCTTGGTTACCAGTGGGTAAACTCTCTGCCATTTGAGTCCTGTAGAGCTGAACTGATTGGCTGTAGTCGAAGCAGGAGTTCAAGCATTGTTGCAGAACGCCAGGAATATGGTTGTAATGGCTTTCTTCTCACTACCAGCTGTGAGTCTTGAACATGTATTCAAGTCTGTTCACACATTGCAGCAGCACCTTCTGAAAAGTGCTTTTACTTAATGTAGTTTTTTTAAGGCTGGCAGGTTAATGTTACCTCATTGAATCCTCAGCCTCATGGTTCATGTGTGAAGTTGCTAATTAACTCTGACTCTTAGACGTCTGCAGAAGATTATCAAACCATATTAATTCTGACCTTAGGTGCTGACTGATTCAATATCTCCTACTTCTTTTTCTTCCATATTCCATTAATATCAAAATGGATTAAGACATGAGAAATTGCATATTTTTTTTGTGGAAAAGGAGAAATAAGAGAGAGGAACAAAGTATTATAATCTTTGTGGATAGGGCTTTCCTGAGATCCAAAGCCTCTGACAACTAAATAAATTGATCTACAGAAATTAATGTTGAAAGAAAAGTTTCTGCAGTCTTTGCTCCTAAGTGTATTCCAAGACTACTTCTCTCTGCAACCCTTTTGTTACAGAATGAAGTGCAGAAAATGGCTTGTTAGACTAGATGCATTATGAATGCATTATGACCTCTCATGCTAGGGTTAGGACAGAGCTGTTGCTGACACCATTTATGCTGCCAGCTGGATGCAAAACGCACTGTCACCTTCTTCTTCTTGATCACTTCACTCTAAAACAGAGTAGCTTTACTGCGAAGCAGTACCAGTGATACTCCAGTAATTCCTCATTTCCACAGTGGTGGGAAGCAACCTCAAATTACTACACTCAGATTTAAAATCCATTATATAATTAACATTTGCTGGGGCAAATTTTGGAGCTCTATCAGGTTGGATTAATAGGCTTAAAGTAGAGGGGAATCATTCCTACCATATGGGGAAGCCTGACTAGCTGTATGTGAGTTTGAAATGTCATCATGAAATGCTGGAACAGGCCATGCCAAGTGACTGCAGCAGCAGCAAGCACTGTGTGTAAGAGCTGTTAAGGAGATGATACTGAAGTACATACCATCCGAGGCGAACAGGGAGCTGTCACGATCCATATGAACCTCATACCATTACAGCACAGCAGGTCTGACCAAAGATCAGGATTTCCTGGTACCCTGTTTCCAGTGATAGCCATTACCTTATGCTTACTGTAAAAACAGGAGGTGTGTCAAATATCTATCCAGGGGGTTATATAAATATTTCTCCAAATGTTTGTGTGCTCTCTGAATCTGCCTCTTGAGTATTCCTCACATCCCCCTGCTTTGTCACTTGGGCCCCTCCTTAGCCAGAGCTCATGTTGCTGTACAGCATGCTTGATGTGGCTTTATGTAGAATGAAAGGATTAAGTAATTGTTCCCACTATCATCAGACAAGAACTTAAGCTAGCTGTCTTAAGCTTTTAATTTTTATTTTAACACTTAATATAGTCATCCATAGCTCTGGTTATGCTCATAAACCGGTATTAATGTTTTTACTTTCTTAATCTTTGTGGACTGAAACCTCAAGGTTCAAGGCACCTTGGTAGCATGATGGTTGTGAGAATGTGGTATAGCTCTGTGTTAAGGATGGAATATATACTACACTGTTTTGAAAATAATATAAAATAATAATATAAACATGGATTAGTTATGTGGACAGAAGGATTTGCATGTGCTTTGGGTTATAGTACTGGGTCTGGGCCGGGTGGTGGGGAACAATGCACCAGAGTTTAGAAATTTTATGGGGTTTTTTTGTAGTCTCAATATCCACTTGAGATCTAAATTCCAGTTGGATTAAAAAGTACTGTTAGTTTCCTTCTTTTACATTGGAAGGGTTATCAGTTTGTAGCAGTCAAATGTGCTAGTTAAATATGCCTGTCTCTGGAAGCCAAGAGTCTGATTTTCAGAAATGGCTTCTCAACACTTTTGAAAACAAACTTGTAATGGTAACTTCACAATCACAAACAGAAGCATTCAGATTACTGATCAGTTCTGAAAGTTATGAGTTGAGGGGCCATGAAAAATGTAAAAATTATGTGCATAGGTTCTGGTCCTTTATTTATACAAACCTTCTACCAAAAACAAGTGACTTCAGTGCCAAATTCATCCCATGCTTCCAAACAACAGTAATTCACAGTAAAAATGCATGAGGATCTAAAAGAAAAAAATATTTCAGTGACTAGTTCACTAATTTCACTGCTAGTGAAAAGTCAGATGAACCCATGGTTTTATGGGGTCCCCAACAATTCAAGTCAGTCCTCTGAAGGTAACCAAGTCATTCTCAATCCTTTTCCAAGTAAAGAGAAAAGAGAGCACAATGTTTACATAACATTATATAATATTTATGTCTAAAAACATTTTTAATAATCTCTTGAGAACACTGACAAATGAAGAGGCAAAGATATTCTGTGGAGAAATTATTCTACTCAATTATTTACAGTGGATGGATATTTTTAGAATTCTAATTTGAAATGTATCCATTCTCTTTCTTTTGTAGGTGGCTGGTATTAGGTATTGCCATGGTGCGGTTTTATGTACAGAAAGGAACACATAGAGGCTTATTCAGAAGCGTTCAAAAGACGCTTAAATTTTTCCAGACATTTGCTTTGCTTGAGGTAAATTTTAAGCATTAGTTTGGTTTACTGGATGCTGTATATCATAGGCAAAACACGTTAATAACCCAGATTTAATACCAAAATATTAGATTAGTGCTTAAAGCCCTTTTAACTCTATTATTTACAAAAGTTTTTTGGGGGGGCAGGGTGGCTACTTGAAAGAAATGGGCACGCTTATTTCAAACCTTATTCTACTATTTCTTTAAATCAAATACTGCTTAGGAACTGCTTTATTTGAGAGTCTTTAAATAAAAAGGCAAAATCTCTGAAGACCTTCTCTCCAGCAGATCAATTGTGTAGTGTAGTAGAGCTCTCATCTCCATCTCCAAAGGTGATAGCTTCTCTCTCGCTGCTTATATTGGGCTCATTATCCTTCTGTGCCTTTTCTGCTTCTGCTTGTTTCCAGACTGAATTCACATGCCCCATATAATCTGGTTCTGTGCATGTTGTGTAAAGTATTCTTTAAATAATACGACTTTTGCTAACGATGCACTAGGGGTCTCAGTTTATGATACATCCATATATATCTATATCAATCTATCTATATATATCTATATAGAGTGTATCGAGCACTTGCAGTGCTTTCCCAGGCACAACAAAGAGCGCCTCTCTACATTTTAACTTTTTTCTCAATCTCCTTACAATAAAAAAAAAGTTCAAGCAATTTCTAAAATCATGTGGCCAGCTATGTATAGGCTTTTATTCCATTAAACTTTCACAATAAATCATTCTAGTAAAAACTCTCAAAATAATGAAAAACCCTCTATTTACTAAATATTACTGACCAGAAAATACAATAAATCTGAAGCTTCATTGTTGTAATTGGAAAAAATATGCTATTAAGCTTACTAGTTGAAAAAGTAAATGTTTTGTAAGTATCCAAATATGTAATATATACAATTAATTAGCAAAAGAAATCTTTTTCATGACACAGATCAGATACTGATCTACCACAGCATTAATTTCCAGGCTCTAATGTTTGTTTCTTTTAAAGACTGTTAATTGGAGACAAATACCTCTTCTCCTTCAGAATTAAGCCTAGGTTTATAGTAATATCAAAGGGCCATGTATATACTGTAGAAAGTGACATACTGTACATCAGTAACCTCTAACTTATTTTTGTTTACAGGTAGTCCACTGTGCAGTTGGTGAGTTCCTTGTTTTAGTTTCTCCTGTAACTAATTAAAACATGAATTGTGGGACAGAGATAACATGTTTTTCTTTTTAAGGAATAGTTCGCACATCTGTGCTTGTGACTGGGGTCCAAGTGAGTTCAAGAATCTTCATGGTGTGGTTCATTGCACATAGTATAAAACAGGTATGTGTGTGAACAAGTTGTGTTTTGGTTGTTTTTAGAGAGAAACTATTTATACAGTTCTCATTTCACAAAGATCAATTTAAAAATTAAGGACATTCCTACAGACAATACTTTGATACTTGAGTGTGACTTCGGAAGTTGGGGTTACAGGATGGAACTCGCATGCTTCCAGCCAGGAGACTGAGCCTGGGTCTTAGCTGTTATCAGCCATCCTTGGCATTATGCTGGCTGTGGTCTGCCTAAGTGAGATCTATGACTACTGCTGTTACTTACCAGGACATCTACCACAGTGTTATTCCATTCTTTTTCACAAACTTGAATTAGCACTTACTGAATTAATCTAAACAAAAATGCCTACATGAAAATATATCTGGATATACATGGTTGTGATTTTGCAATTTATTTTGGGAACCGTTTCAAGTTTTGAATGTTATAGCAATATTAACATTTGATGTAATGAATGCTGCATTTTTTCATTAAAAATATGTAAAGTCATCCAGCATTCCACAGAGACACTTAAGGTCCTGTATAAATTACCATAGTTTATGTGCCTGACTGTAGTTGGTTATTGTAAGTCTAGGGTTTTTTTTAGCAGAATGAAACAAGCAGACTCCTTGCAGCTAGTAGATAGGACATTCAGTTCAGTTTCTGAGGTCTGCTTTCTGTGGAGGGCATGTGAGAATTAAGTAATAGATTCCGAGTTAGTGCTCCTGAATAAAATCTGAGCCATTAAACTGTCTCACCAGCAGATGGCATATACCTTTCTGCTGATGAGATACAGTACCTGCCTCCGTTGTCAGATCTCTTTTGTTTCAGTTCACAGAAGACTCATTATCTACACTTCATCTTTTCTTTTACTATTGCTTTTCTTAACATGGAACAGGCTTTTTTTAGGTTTGGTTTGGTTTTTCTTTTTTTTTTTTAAATCTGTTTTCATTCTTCCCTTAGGGTAAAATGTCTACAAGATTAACAAGTTTTTTTAACATGAGCCCTGGAACACAGTGCTGCATTTTGCCATCTAGTTGTTATCTGCAGTGGATTAAATCTTTAGTATATCCAGAAATTTCTTCTGTTTCCTCTGTTTTCAGTATAGTAGGTCAAGCTGTGTCTGAGAAAAAATACATCTGAATGTATGTGTGATTTTATTCCTCACTGTTATTGCTTAGCAGGCATGAATGTTCAGGGTCACTTTAGGTGGTGAGAGGCATGTTAGTGATGATAGCCAGACACAGATCTCTCTGCTTGACTGGAGATTTGCAAGGCAACAGATAGGAATTCTCTGCATACTTATTTAAAGCTCTTCTGCTTGGATTTAGCACTGTGACACGAATCCAAGTTTGGGTTATCAATGTTTGTCTCTAATCGCATGAGACTAAGAACAGCCTAATTCTGTCTTTGCCTCTGCTTACTTGTTTGGATGTCTTTGCACTTCAGTTGTTGCTATTTGTGACTGTGGTGGTATTTTTATATCTCCTTTTCTTTTGTGATGTTGCTGAGGTCCTTCCACTAGAAGCGTACCTTCTTTGACAGGCATACTGAGGGCACAATTTTATGAGATGAGCATTTATAGTTCCTCTTAACTTTTGACAGAGTTGCTCATTTTCAATGTCTTTGACATCTATTAAGCTTTGCCACTTCATTGCACTTTATTAAATAAATTTGTTTCACTTTTTTGTACTTAAAAAAAAAGAAACAGCTCGTGTTACTTTATTTTATTTCACAAACATCCCTGGAGCTTTTCAGCCTTCAGGCATGGAAGTGTATTACAAAATTCCTCCCCTTTTAAAGAAAGCAAAATTACTTGGTTGTAATTCTTCTCAGAAGATAGTGTTTGTAATAGATTCCCATGTACCTTCTCCTTATTTGGGGAGTTTAGTTTATTTGTTCAATTAGAGTGAAAAAGGACCAATGTTTTGAAACAGCAGATAGATGTGCTACCTACTGATGAGGCAGTTTAATGACTCAGAACTTAAATCTTGAGCAGAATTGTTGAGTGTACTCAAAGCTCCTGATCTACCAACTACGCTTCTTTTAGTGACCCATCTGTGTTTCAGCTCCTTAACTATCTTACTACTCCCTGAAGTCTGCCAAATTTGATGTTTGTGACAAAGTTCCAGTTAGTAATACTAAGTTATACTAAGAATTTTCTTTTGTGTAACATTTCTTGGAGATGTGCATTATATGGCGAAAAATAAGGAAAATAAAAAGAGAAGAATCTAGGAGATAGAATAATAAAATCTAGGCTGCATAAAAACTGATTATGCAAGCAGTGTTGTTTTCTTCTTGCTATTTTGAGGAGTAAGACAACAGAGAAGTAAATTAACCACAAGTAAAAAGAGGGAGACAGATAGCATAGTGAAAATTCAGCTAAAGAATAAAGTGGAGGAACAAAGGGGTTTATATGTTGATATGTGCATAATGGGTAAAGATTGCTCAGTTTGCAAAATGTCTGTATATTACTAATACATATGATGAAGGACTGTACCTGGTAATGGTTTCAGCATATCACTTTGATGCCAAAATTTTTTTCATTTACAAGATGTTAGTTCTGTTCCATATATCTTAAACAGAAGTCTGTTGCAGTTTGCACAGAAAAGAAGCTTAAGGATGAAGAAAGTGTTGGTTCTTTATACTTCTGCAGATCCAGAATGAGGAGAGCGTTATACTTTTTCTGGTCGTATGGACTGTGACAGAGATTACTCGATATTCCTTCTACACATTCAACCTGCTCAACCATTTGCCATACTTCATTAAATGGGCCAGGTGGAGATGTCTTGCACTTCAGTTTCTCATGGTTCTGTGCATGTTAGTTTCACGCATGCTGAGCTAACACACAGGAGAGCAGATGTTTGAGCTTTGGTTATGTGTCAGCAGGTTGCAAGTCAGTTGCTTTCTGTACTTGGGATCATTGTTACTTCCTTTAAAATGTTAAAAATATTTTAGCTGACATTTTGGGCTGTGATTTGTTCTTTGCTTTGTGTGTCTCACAGTTTGAACTCTGCTTTTCTTGATCTTTTGAGTGATCTTTTAACTTACAGTATGACTCCTTAAGATGCTTTTGAATGCAATGCCCAAAATTAAGCACCTGTGCTAGTCTTTGTGGATTTCAGGTCTTTGAAAGTGTGGGAACTGCTGTCACTCTAATCTACATGCATATAATTACTTCATATTATTAGTCTGCTTTATCAGTGCTTTTGTAAGGTTACATTCATGTTAAATATTGGCTTAGTTTAGCCCTCTTAGTATGTTCCATATCAAAACAGCTTTGATTTTGAGGCATACTTTAGGTTGGCTACTTGATCAGATGTACTGCAGAAACTGCATGTTAAGCAGGAGACTTAATTGGAAGAATAATACTCTCTGGAGTCATTACTTGAAAAATACATGTAAGAAAACCAGACTTACACAGTTAGAAGGCAAATATCTTAGCTCTCTTTAGCCCAAGCAACTCTTGTTTAAAACAGTGTTTGTTTGTTTTCCATTATTTTTCCTGTATTTCCTTGATTTTTGGTTTATTGATAATGCAGCTCTGATGCTTCTAATGCACTTTTATCATGTCTGATATCTATATTCATTCTTAAAATATATTATACATAATATAGTTAAATCACCTATTATCTAGGGTGGTAGGCTTGGTTATATTTAAGCAGTAAATGGCAAACTTAAAAATAATCAGGTCTAGTTTCATTAAAAAATTTTTATGTAGGCTTCAAAAAGAGAAATGCATTCAGAAAGCACTACTTTGACAGATAGATACACTTTTTGCCATGAAGTTGGTGTATCTTGAATAACAGATATTTTTTTGTTGTTATAGTAGACAATAGGAAAAACAAACATTCTCACAGCAGGGCTATGTGATGAAACTATAAACAAAACATTTGAAAATGTATTGTCTTTTCATAGGGTCCAAAATATCCCATCAAGGTTTTTTTGATAATCAAACAGCACAACTGGGCATAAATTCTGTACTCCGAGGGAGCTGGAAATTTCTGATCTTCAGCTTATAATTATAACATATTTGCCTGTCATTATTTAAATAGGTATAGGTGAATATAGGTATACTTTGAGACCTCTAAGGCCAGCTGAGGAGGTTTTTTGTAGGGTTGCTGCTGTTTTGGAGCTCATCTCTTTTGGCAGCAGAGTGCACACTGTACCTTCCACTCTGTGTGACAGCTCTGTGTGTCACTGCTGTTCCCTGCATGAACGTGAAAGCTGCTCCTTTGGAGAAACTGCATCTCCATGGTGCACTACACATAAGGGCAGCACAAACTCTACTGATTATGTTTTCCATCTGTCACCACCTGTGTGGCCTGGAGCATTCAAACCACTTTTTTTGTTTGTTTGTTTTGTTTGTTTTGGTTTTTGAACTGAATGCCTCTGCCTTTTATTTGATTATATTCTCCCCATTAAAAGGGATCTGATAAATTTCTGACACTCTAATTTCCTGTATTTTCTATTTTTCTGGGTTTTTCAATTTCCATTTCTGTTAGCAGCAAAAGTAGTAGTATTTGGATTCCCCACGTGGCAGTGGGTAAAACAGGCATCTGATGTTCCTCAATGCTTTTGTTAACTTGAAAGAAATTATAATACATGTAGTTTACCCAGTGTGCATGCACTGTTACCAAGCTATTTAGGATCATGACAATTTGGGATCCAGTCCTGGTCTGAATCTTGTTGGCTGGAGAAAGATCAGTAAATTAAAAGAAAAAAAAAAGACATTATTGGAATTTACAAATTTGCAGATTTTTTTTTACTTTTTATTATTAAAAAGACATAGAAACACTTTGATACTTCACGTTTTTAAATGAAAAAGACTGAGGAATGTGTTCTCTCTAAACCTATGCAATGATATCCAAAGTGATTGAAACTGTATTCTCTGCCAAGTCAGGATGTGGTCATTGATTTTGGTGCAGAAACTACTGTAATACATTGCTGTGCCACTAATAGCAAGAGAAATTTTTAATTCAAGAAGTATTTCTCACCACTGTTTTTTTTTTTTATGCAGATACAACTTTTTTATCGTTTTGTATCCTGCTGGAGTTGCAGGTGAACTGCTAACCATATATGCTGCTTTACCCTATGTGAAGAAGACAGGGATGTTTTCACTGAGACTTCCCAACAAATACAATGTCTCCTTTGACTACTATTACTTCCTTATTATTGTCATGTTATCCTACGTGCCTTGTAAGTATTACCTAACTGTAGTAATGTTAACAACATAATAATCAATTATCAGCAATGCTGGAAACACTGCCTATAGTTAAATTTGCTGAACAATTTCAGCTGTGAAAGTCTGCCTTTTGTTGTTCTCAGCTTTGCTGGGCTTCAGTTATGTAGACTGAAATTTTCCATTCTGTTATCTGCCTTAGAACATAAACTGTCTTTAAAAAGTGAGTGAAAATGCTAAAAAGATTTCTAAGATGTGGAGAAAGTAAAAAAACCTTTTTGCTTACACACATAAATTTCTGTAACTGTGATGCTGAGAATTTCAGAATGTGCCTCTGCCATTTTGAAACAATGACTTAAAAATTTTACTGCAAGCTGTGCCAGAAATTTGCCTTGTTTTTATTGCTATTAATATCCATTTATGTGTCACCTCTGAAGGTCACCGTTTAGCATGCTTGAGAAAAACTTGAAGCAATATTATTCAGGATTTCAGTTTCATAGAAACCCATCCCCCAGACCTTTCTGAACATTCTTCAGAAGTTTAACCAGATTGTCCTTGTAATTCTGGAAACCAGAAGCCACAGATCATTAGCTAACCAGAGCTCAGTTTAGAGAGACTGTTTTTCACTTCCAGTGTTACATCCACTGGTAGCTGGTCAGTGTAGACAAGGAGAAAGCAACCTGATTCAGATATAGCACCATGAATGGGGCTAGAGCAAACTAAGCACATAGGATATTCTAGATAGTTTGGACAATGAAGCTGGAAAGAAGGCAAGACACTAGGGAAAAGCATTGATGAGCAGAAAAAATGAACTTAAAGGGTTCTACAATCTGCTTCCATGTAAGGTATTCCTTTAAGAAGTTTACCTTAAACATGGACACACACACTGAAGTTTTTTCACAAGAAATCATGAACATCAACAAGAGAGATTTATATAAGTAAAAAATGTCCTGAGCTATCATAACTTACTAACAGTTTTACAACTGTTTATATAATTTAATGCTTCAGGAATAAATCCTATTTTTTGTCCATTAAATCTAAGGATCAAATGTATCAGCAGGACAATAATATAATAGATTTTAGAGGGCCAGAGGAGAGGGAGCTCCTCAGTTGATGACCCCTACTTGAACAAGTAGGGGTAAATTTCTATCCTCCTCAAAGTTTTAATTCAAACATGCCTACTTTAACACCATTTTAGAAACTTCAGGCACCGCTGGAAAGTGTTCCAGTCCTGTTTATACAAATAAATTGTTGGAGGGAAGTTCCTGAACAGGGGGTGTACATTCAGGGGGGCCTTGTCTGACATGTATTTACTGGTCTGCAAGTCACTGTAATGTTCATGACTTTTCACCTTAACTAGCTGCAGCACTGTCTGCCATAGTTTTTCCTCAGGTCATCATTCCACAAAATTGCATTTCTGTGTTATGTGATCTGTTTGCATTTTTAAACCTAATTTGCCTTCTTTTATGCTTTGATCAAGTATTTCCACAACTCTACTTCCATATGCTGCGGCAGAGAAGAAGGGTGCTTCATGGAGAAGTGATTGTGGAAAAGGACGACTGAATCAAGCTGTGTAACTATGGTGCTTTTAGTGGAAAAAAAGAGGGTAAAAAACCAAAATTTCCTATGATTTTTCTGAGTCCAAGTTTTAAAACATGGAACAAGAATAAACAACTGTTCATAAAATAGCATGGACTGTATTATTTTTACGATTAATTTATCTTCAGATGAACCTTTTCATCCTTGGTTTCACTTTGATTTTTAGTTCATCCTATCTTCAGATTAATTATTTTCTTATTTTCAATAGGTTCACAAATAGGTTTAAGAATTGGATTAGCTGGCTACTGTACTTTCTGTTCTGAGAGGTCTGTTATGATCTGTAGTAATCAACAAGAACAGGAGAGTTGATAAGTTGCACTGAAAGTGAGTCTTCTGGAAAACAGAGCACAATTAGGTAATAAAGTTTTTCATAGACTAGGTGGCTTAAATGTTATTTAAGCTGTGTATTAAATAATACCTTTCTAGTTATAAGTACTGTTAGCATCTTGTTCAGTATATTTGGAATTACAGGATCACACTGTAGAATTCCAGAATGACTATTGAAAAAAGCTGAATTCTTGATTGTCAGTGCAAATGTAGATCTCTCTGTATTTTTATTTGTATTTTTAAAGATATGTAGAATAATAGATATAATATTAACTGGTTAAAAGTTTGTGCTGAGAACTAGACTCAATGTGCCCACCTTCCTCTGGTCAGGGGCTGGAACAGGACTCACTTGCAGAGGAAGGATGATGGTCAGCGTGTTTCCTATTCTATCTTAACATATTTATGCAGAAAAAATATGGTATTGCATTTAGCAACTACAGCTATAGTGAGATATTTATCTTCTTATAAATAGCTATGTGGGATAAAATATATCTGAAGTAGTGTCTTAAAATATAAATTGTGCTTTGAATCATCCCATTGTGCAATTTTAATTGCTCCCTCCCCATTAATTGTTTATACTGTGTTGACCTAGTTCTATGTAATGTATTCAATAAACTGCAAGAGGGATCCACAGTATATTAATAAAAGTTGAAAATGATACTACAGTATTTGATACCTGAGTGAGAGAGGTCCAATAAATGGATTAAATGTAGACAAGGATTAGAGGCAGCCTGAGAGATTCAGAGAAAAGGTAATGCATTTGAGGAAACTTGGACAATTACTGGGAAAGAGAAAAGATTGAAAAGTAACAATGTAGTAAGAAGCCTTGATAGTGTTGTCAACAAAATTGCCTTTGGCATCGGTAATCTTAAAGGAAAAGTACATATGCAGAATTGCTACATCAGGCAGCTGGAAATCAAAATACTCCTTGTGATTGCTGAAGTAATTTCTGGAGTTTGGTCTTACATTTTTATCTCAGGCATGAAGAACTGAGTCAATCTTCTGAAAAGTCAGAGAACAGTAACAAAATTAGTTAAAATGAGAAGGAAGTCGGAAAGATTGAATCTTGAAGCATGTAAAATTTTTTGTCATGTGACAAATACATGTAAAAGAAGAGGTTTTCTAAGTATGAATGTGTGACTAGAACTAGTTATATAAAACTGGAACAAGGAAAATATCCAGTAAGTATCAGGAGAAAGATCTTACCCATGAGACCAGTTAGGTTATGGAATGACTCAGTAGGGCTTTTCAATGCATACAGTTTCTTGGAAGGTTTTAAGTTAGACATAATGCAATATTGGAAAGCAATCTTCCTTTGGCAACAATTTGAACTACATAGGCAGTTTC
This sequence comes from Heliangelus exortis, assembly GCF_036169615.1. NCBI lineage: Eukaryota > Metazoa > Chordata > Aves > Apodiformes > Trochilidae > Heliangelus > Heliangelus exortis. Next base: position 20,931,969 of record NC_092423.1, read on the forward strand.
CATTTGTAGCTTCAATGATTCTATGATCATTCAGCTTTTTGAAAATTGTAAATACTCCTTTTTCTGGTATATCTGGTAATTTGATGAAAAAGCAAGGATGTACTACATCCCTGACTTTCTAATTTCATTTTGTGCCTCAAATTTGTGATAGTTATGCATGTCTTCATTACATGTAAATTAGTTTCCTTTCAAAAGAAGGTGCATAGTGGATTTCAGATAGTTCAGATAGACTACTAGATAGATACAAATTTAAAAGTTGTAATCTTTGTATTTTTAGAACAAGTTTCACACAAGGTGCTATAATTTAACCTATTCTCTGATCTATATGCAGCTACAATTATTCAAAGTTTAAAATATAACCTACATTTGCAACACTGAATTACAAAATAGTGGTGTTGCAAATGTTTGGACTAGCAGTTACATTTGTCTGAAGTTCTAAGAGTACTGTTTTATAAACTTCACTTGATTTTTCATCCATGAGGAACATCATGGCAGTTTTTAGAAATATTTCTCAGTTAGCAACCAGAGGAGTATGATGAAATATGGGCAACTAAGATTAAAACTAAGTTCTGTGTCTCTTACTTTTTTAACTGTCAGGGCAGCTCAGTGAAGACCACAGCTATCAGTTCATTGAAAATGCTTTGGATAGTTTAGGGATGTGTTTTTTGAATCCTTCGTCAGACGAGTGTATCACACAAATACTATTTCTGTAACAAAAGGAACACCTGCACTCTAGTAATATATTTTAATTGTGACTTAGGGATATTATGTGTCAGTTAAGGATCTGCTTTTATATCCTTTTGTACATATGACATGAAAAAATAAATACAGCGCTGTTCGCTAAGATCTTGAGTTTACACTTGGGTAAAGCAACAGTGAACCAGGTAATGATAGATTTAAAAAAGTTATTTACAGCCACAGAAGAGTCTTGCTAAATGATAAAGAAGTAAAAAAAAAGCTAAAAATTACTTACAATACTGCATTCAGTGTTTCATAGACTAGAGAGATTGCCATGTAGATTAATATGCATGCCAAATACTTCAAGATGAACAGGCATCATGTTCTTGTTTTGACTGAACCCTTTCACTGAAGCTTCAATGTATACATTTTATTTTAATATAATCTCAAAGGTAGTGTGAATTACACGTAAAATCCTATTGCTATTTACTTCAGATAGGCCAGAATTTTATCTTAGGCAGCTTACTTAAACTTCAGTATAACAGCATGCAACACTTAGCTTGTCAAATGAACATAAGTTAAGGATAATTTCCACATGGTGCTCTCTTTCCAACTTCTTTTTGACATCTGTCTTTTTTTTGTCTTCTTCTCTACAATATTGCTAGTTTTCTAAAGGATTGAATTTTTCCTGTTTATGGAAGTTTAGGAATGTGTTCAAACATCAGCATCTTTTATGTTTTGATGTAGTCTTTAACAAATTGTTTGTGTGTTTTCTTACTTGTTCTGTATGTGCCCTCTGGAATGGATTATAAATAGCATGACCTTCCAAAGCTTCTTTTTAAAAGGAAAATACATAGCAAAATGCATTTGTAGGGTGATTCCTGATCATCAGGTTCCCTATTATTTATTGGTAGTAGCATAAAAACACTGTCCTTGTTATAAACTCCAGCTGAAAGCAGTTGAATTTTTTGAGGTTCCCCCAAAACTCACGCACTGCTGCCACTGGGAAAGGCTGTTCAGGGCCAGATGGGATGAATCACCTCATTTCACAGCTCTGTCCAGAATGGCTGGAGGTCAGATCTGGGTCTCCAGGCATGGGCAGTACAAAGCAGTATGAGAAACTGCATCTTCCACATCAGCTGCCAAGGGGGTCACTGAGGCCATTGTGAACAGTAGCTGCCAGGCGTGATTTCTCTCACCTCTCACTACGCAGGATGTGAGAAGGGAGAAAGCTTAACATGTTCTCATACCTTCCCCCTGGGGAGCTTGTGAAATCAGCTGGGAGGATCTCTGTGCACAAAGGGTGTGTCACAGCAAAAGGGCTTTTCTGCTCTACTCAGCTACCTTATTACTATCTATCTACCTTTATTTCTTGAAATACTGCTGTGCCAAGATAGCTATGCCACGCTGGGTTCAGAAGTGTAGTTCAAATTTGACAGCCTTAGAGAAATGGTCCAGTGTGCTGCTTCTAGTTCCCATTGAACTTAACATTTAGCTGGTTTCATAATAATTGTAATGACTGGTTAATAGGGAGGTGCATGGAGACCTCTTCTGTGACCAGTGGGAACTGCCTTTTCTTATCCAGAGAGAAATACATGTATTTTAAATCTAGGTCTAGCTACTGCTCTGACTGTGGTACTTGCAGCCTTCACAGTACCTTACTTTAGTGGATATTGAATATTTATATGATTACTAAATAAACTAGAGTGAAAGCAAGTTATAACCATTACAATAAATCATAATTTGTGGTAGTAACTACATGAACAATTTTTATGAGTTCAGCTTTTACTTAATCTCCATTAGGGAAAAAAGGGACTGAAAGTTAATACAAGCAAGTGTATTTTAACTCTTGCACTAGGCATGAGGGCTTAATAAAGCAAAATTTTCAGGCAGACAAACTGGTTGCAGTTGTTTATAAAGAAGTGGTTACATGTGTTTTTGAACAAAAAGGTTGAAAGCTTCTCTGAAAATTATATTTTATAGCATAATTTATATTTTAAAATGTGTTCAGAGTTACTGTATTATTTACCACAGTTTACAATTAAAATTCATGCTGAACATACACTTTTTATGGATTATTAACTGTAGCACATTAAAATGTTACATTCTATGTTTGTTACAATGACTAAGAAACAAACACCTCATGTTTCTGCAAAGCTCTGTGTTCTCATGCTCAAATGATTTGCAGTATTATTAGGCACTAGTAAGGTTTGCAAGGCTGTTGAAGTATCAGGTTAATGTAGCTGCTCAAAACTCAGTTTCCTGACAGCACATCTTAATAGTGGATGCTACGTTTGTGTCTGGTACTGGACACCACTGGTGCCATTCTGGGGACCCTGAGTGTCCAGTAGGACTGAAGGCTTTGCAGGTATTGATTAAGTGATTCATCCTTCTGGATTAACACAAGACTGAGAAGACCTGTCTTGTGAACTTTTAAGTCAGAAAAGTAAGTCTGACAAATGAATTAAAGCTGTACCAAGGCAAACTGGAGAACCTGGATGCTGGAAAGCTCTAGCCCTCTCATAGGAACTTGCTGTCAAGCTCAGGCCTGCACCTGGTAGTAGCTTTTGAATTCTAAAATGTCACATTGTACCAACTGAAATATATTGTCCTTTTATTCACAGCTTGCTTTCTTCTGTGTTCAGTCTTGAATGTTTTTTATGTCCTCTCAGTTGACAGTTTTGTAAAAGTGCAAGTACAGAAATACTTATTGAAGTGTATCATGTCTAGAATTGTACTTATAAAGTGTCTTAATACTGTAAATGCACCACAGCTGCTCATTATTGTTATTTTTTCTGAAATGAATTAACATTAGCAGTTTACACAGACAGGAAAACAACACAATATGGTACTTTTAATAACTTATTTATTTGCAAATGTTATAAGATTTGTTGAGCTACAGATACAGATACTTGTTTTAGAGATTGTTTATACTGTAGCACTGTAGAAATTAATCATCAATTAAAAGACATGTTCTAAACTGTGCTCTATCTGATTTTATTTTTATACAATAGCATTCATACATGAAGTCAGTTCATACAAATGTCCATCATATTGCACCTGAAAGGTATCTGCTTACGAATGCTGTACTTTTTTTTTTCTGGAATTATTTCACAGATTAAACTTGAGGTCCCCTGTAACACACTTACTGCTAGCCACCCTTCCTATTTATATTTCTTAATACATATTCCATTAAAAAAAGATAGGTTGAGTAATAATATTGTTTTGTCAAATGAGGGAAGAATATAGGATGACAGAGAATGGATGACATCTGTTAACACGTATTAAGACAATTACGTTACAGTGGTCCTAAAATAGGTACTAGAATAGGGGATATTTCAGTGTTCAGAACAGGACTTTTTTGTGGTATTAATGTTTGAGGGGGCTAGAGGCAGTGAACATCCTCTGACTGTCCTTTGCTACATGACTAACAATAACATTGCAGCTATGAGGATTTTGTTGCCATGACAGTACAATAAAGCAATATGTGAGCATTCACACCTACTTCTTTTGAATTAGGAATCAAGTGGTTGTAACCCCAGGGAGCTTAACTGCATAGAAAGACTAAATCCTGTTAGTCAGATGTGTAATAATGGAGATGGAGATCTCCTAATCTGAAAGTCACAGAAGTGGTCTTTTGATCTAAACTTACAGGACAGGATTTAATTGTTTTGGCCCTCTACCAATGTTAAACAAGATTTCTCTAGAAGCAGGTGGGACAATATCCACTGATCTCAAGAGAGATTATGGGACATAGACATTGACATATTCTATTCTGTATAAAACTGGATTTACCAGGAAAAAACTGAACTGTAGCCTCCCTGTTCATGCTGCCTGGGAGACAGCACATGCTTGTTGTGCAGTAGCTGTTACATGGCAGCTCGTGTGCCTCCCACCTTTACAGTGTGACTGCTCCCTGGGGAAAGATCAGGACCTCCAGCCTTACACTACTACTGCACTATACTAATCTGAAACCACTCCTTTCACATATCTGCAGAAGTATCTTTTATTTCTGAAATTAATCTAGGCCAAATGACATATCCCTTTAAAAATAGGCAGGATAGATTAGCCCTCACAGCTGCTTGGACATTCCTGGCTTGAAATGCTGCTGTCACTGAGTGACTTCGATTTTCATACGTTGTCTCTTGGCTGTCTGTGCTCATACCATTCTCATAAAATGGCACTTTGCCTGCCCTTAAGTGGCTGTTCTAGAGTCAGTAGAACAAATCACAAATGATGAACAAGAGAAAATTCAGATGGGTGTACTGCTTCACACACCAAGCACTCTCCTGTGCTCTGAAGAGAATCCTGGGTGTGCAGCCAAGTTTGTGTGCCTCTTACTTTATTACATATGAAGATGCCTTGTGTAATTGAATAGACCTTCAACTCATGAAGGAAAGAAACAAATTTCGGTACTAAAGACAGCAAACTGCAGTTTATTATGTAAATTAGCTCTGGGAAGACTGTTAAGATTGAGATCCATTCAGTGACAAAACTGAGACAGAATTGTGGGTCTTGCAGCCAACAATTGCAGCTAACTCAAAGCCAAGTATTTAACATTACTTCAGTCTTCCTTCAAAGTGAGGTGATATCGCTGAGAATAAATATCTGGAATTCTTGTCAGAAGGAGTCTTCTATAGTGATCTCTGTCTGGAACTTGATTGATTTAACTTTCATATTTTACATCATATCCAGCAAACTCTTAAGAAAAGGCTCTGTCTCAAGTAAAAAAGACCCCAGAAACAATTCTTCCAATGATTCCTAAGTAGAAAATTTGTCCAAGAGTTCATGATATCTAAACACTTCTGAATATTTTCCTACTCTCAAAGAGAAACAATAATTTAAATTTAATGAAGATTTATTATTTTGTTCTCTGTGCTTACTGCAGTAATATAGTGCTTAGAAAGGAATTTGAAATACAGAGAACAGTGCCCAGATACTAAATATGCTGGTGTTGAATCTTTACAAGGTTATATCTTGGAGTTAACAGGAAAAAAGCAGAGGCACAAACTATCTTCTCAGACAGAAGGAGTAGCTTAAACTTGGGCTCTTCTTGTTCAGTTCTATTTGATCTGTAGTCAGTGTCTGCTGCTGTCTACTGTGTTATTAATTCCACTGGGTTGATACTTGATACAGAAGAGTTTTTTAAAAAATCAATAGACACTTGTAGTAACAGAAATGTGTTACTGTCATGTGCAACTTGGGTCAGGAAAAAAGGGCATGGTTTCTCTGCTTCTCATCCCTTTGAATGATAAGATTATCTTATTTTAAGAGCCAAATTAGACAAGGTTGCTAGGATGCTTTTAATGTCATGAAGCCCAAATTAAGATGCTTTTTAGATTATTATTTTCCTTTTTATTTTTGGTTTTTTGTTTTGTGAGTTTTTTCCGTGTCAGAATAAGGTCTAGGTGATTTTCTCAGTTGTCTCAGCACTCTTCTATTTTACAGCTCAGCAGCAGTCCACAGATGGAAGAACACTGCATCATGATATTCCTATATTGGTGCATTGGCTACATTTTTTAGAAATAACTTTATTCTTTCCATAATTGCAGATAGAACATTCAAGACTAATATTGCCTCCTGAATAATGTCTGTTACGTGTGCACAGGCTTTGGGGTTTATTTCCATCTGAATAGTTTCTTAGAAACTAATCATTATTTACTGAATACAAAGCCATTGGGCTTTTGTGGTTGGCAAATCTGTGAGTTCCCTGAGTTTATGACAGACTTGTAGTTCACTTCCTTGAGCATTAGCTTCAACTCCTAGCTGCAGATGTTTGAGGAAAGATACAGTGATTTTGCCTTTTGTCTGAAGTAAGCATTATGCTTCAGGATAATCTTTTTCAATGTATTCAAAATTTAAGTATGATGATTCTCTTTTTGTCTTGTTTCTTTCTGGTCTGTGGAGGCTATCGACAGAGAGGCAACAATTGCAAATCTCTTGTAAATAACATCAGTTTTCTTTTAGTTCTCATTTCACTCCTCTTAACATTTGCTATAATCTTTGAGCTGCTGAACAAAGATTGGAGAACTAAGAACTAAGTTGGAGATAACTCAGCCTTTATTGGTCTGTAAAGTATTAGGGGGCACAGTGTGCAGAAGGCAAGAAAGCAGCAAGAACAAAAACATCTAAAATTTTGTATTAGATGAAGAGTGGATTGCTTTAGCAGTCTGCTCAGGGCAGTATGCAGGATATAAGTTTAGGGAACTGAAAAGAAGACTGGTTTTTGTTCAGTCACTCCTGGATGGCTGCAGTGCTTATGACTGGAAGAAGCTTGCTATGTGGTGCTTAGTGTCAAGGAGACACATGAGACATGCTTCACTGATGAGTGGTACCATTTATATATCTGCTCTCTTTCATCTCTGGGCACACTGTGTGCCTGCAATTGCAGTTTGCAGGTGTTGCTTTCTACATGTTAAAAGAATTAACACCTTCCTGCAGTGTTTTCATGTAATTTAATTCTGAGATCTCAAGAACTTCCTGGAAAAAATAGCAATGATACAATTCCATCTTGAGAGCATGAATGTTTCAAGGAGCAGAAGTAAATGTATTCAGGGTTTTGGGTGCCCTCCATAAATAGTTCTGGCAGCTAATTTAGTCCTGTCTCCCATCTTTCTGATGTCATCTTTTCCAGCATAGTCTGGATCTTCCAATTCCTTCTGTTCTATGAAATCTTATTACACAAAATAAAATATGTATGAAAGAGAATTGTAGAATCATAGAGTGGTTTGGGTTGCAGGGGACCTCAAAGATCATGTAGTTCCAACTTTTCTGTATGGGCAGGCACTCTTGCCACTAGACCAGGTTGCTCAAAGCCCCATCCAATCTCGTCTTGAACACTTCCAGGGAGCAGGCATCCACAAATTCCCTGGAAAACCTGTTCCAGTGTCTCACCAACCTCACACTAAAGAATTTCTTCCTAATGTCTAACCTGAATCCACCCTCTTCCAGTTTAAAGTCATTACCCCTTGTCCTCTCACTACACACCCTTGTAAAAAGTCCCTCCCCAGCTTTCTTGTAGGCACCCTTCAGGTATTGGGAGGCTGCAATAAGGTCTAAAATATGGTACCTATCCTTCCTTACTGTAATCTTTTGTGGCAATTATGCAAGAATGTCTGAGGAATGGCAAGACTGTCGGTCACTAACAGTGGTCTTAAAGGTTCCTGACTGAAATAGTATGAGGGGAATCTGATCAGGGATGGGTTTTTGTAAGTGCTTGCTGAGAAGCCATTTTTAAGCTCTTTTTTCTAAGGCATGTTGGGCTGGTCTTTTTGTTTTCAGATAGCTGTATAATATTAGAGGTGATGCTTTAACCTTCGGGGTGCTTTGTGCTAGTACTAGGATTTATACATTTCAAAGGGAACAGGAATGGTAGGGAAAAAAAAAAAAATTTTGTGCTTTGCTAGTTCTAGATTAAACCTTTTTCTGAATATTCTGATACCGTGAAAATGCAGTTTTCTGTCAAAAATCCATATGAAAATCCTGGCTAGCTGATAAGTCCTGAGACTGAGGATGTGGGTATAGAGAGCAAGATGGAATAAGGTGAATGAAGATGCTTCCATGCCAAGACAACTGCTGTGTGGGACTGCAGCCCCCAGTAGACCGGGGTCAGTAGACGGGGAGACAGGCAGCTGCCAGGGGCAGGATTTAGAGTAGCATCTGAAAGAAACTGTGGAAGGAGTGATACTGGAGTGAAGGCTCCCATGCAGGGAAACTGGGAGTGGCCACGGGGAGCAAGGCAAGGAAAGGAACAGTCATCAGTTACCTAATGCATGGTTGTGAAATCTAGTGGAAAGATTTTCTGTGTCTTCTGCTATGGAAAAAAAAAAAAAAAAAAAAAAAAAAAAAAGTAGGCAATGATTCTGGAGAAGGGGGCAAAGGATTCTTCAATCCTTTAATGAGATTTTACTGTAATGATTTTACTCCACTCTTTCACTTACCCCATATAATATTTTATGCTGAATGAATCTGTTTCTTCCCAGTATTATCATTGGGATGTAAACATCTTGTGACATGTCATGGCATCTATTTTCTGTCCTGGTACCTTTGACTTTGAATTTGTAGAACAGTGGCAGGAACTTGAACCAGGAACCAGCTACCTCCTCCTCCCCTGAGCAGCCCCGTTCGTGTTTGCACTGCAGAACTCCACAGGAGTATTTGCTATGCTCTTTGCATCAGGAGGTTAACCCTGATTCACTTCAGCTCTGTACTGATAAAACTCTCTAGGATCTGTCTGAAACACCTAAACAGCTGCTTCCCTGAAGTCTTTGGAAATCCCTGAAGAAGTCAGAGTTTTGCTAGCAATCCAGCAATTCAAGACCCACCCCTGCCAATGTGATCTGTTGTGCAGACAAGAGGAGACAAGGCAATTTGGCTTCAGACTTGAGCAGCCTCCAACCTCCTTCTGATACAGGGGTCAGATCTTTAAAGGAAATCCATCCACTGACATGAATCTGATATTCTTGCTGTGGTTCATTGCTTTCAGTCTGGGAGTATAGGTAGAGTTAACTATGCCCTCTGGGATGTGTGACTGGCTGAAAGAACCATATTTTGTTCTCAAAAGCTTAGAAAGAGGCTTAATGTTGTGACAGACAAGAAATTGGCTGAGAAAACAAAGGACAAAGTGACAGCAAGAATGGTTTAGAGAGTAGGAATGTGGGATTTAGCACCAGTACATAGTAAAAACAAGCTAGTTCCAAAGTATAAATGCTGATCTTGCACATCCGAAGTGAACTGAGAAGGTTTCCTTGTTTCCCAGATTTTTCTGATACTTGAAGTGGATCAGATGGTCATTTGGTTGGCATTAGTGCAGTGCCATGAAAATTAAGCTGCTGATTTACACCAGCAGATGTGTGGCCCTTTATGTTTCTAAAACACATAATGTATATTTCTCTTTTTTATATTGGTGTAAGATCTCTTCACTGCATTTTGCTAGATCATTTTTGGAAAGCTGAAATTTAGACACTCTCTGATTTCATTTTATGGGGTCTTTTAAGGCAATGGTGAAGATAATTTTTTCCCTTCTGATACTGTAAACATTATTTATATTGTCTTCACAAAGAACTGGTGCTGTTTATTACATATAAAACTAAAGGGTACACTAAACCCAATGGTAATAATAGAGTATCTGCAGACAAATAGCTTTTCTGACACCAAACAACAAAATTAATTATTGCCATAAATGTCAATTAATGCTTTTAAAGTGCTTTCATTTCACAGTATCTATTTCAGAATATTGAAATGCAGAGGTAATTTGGGCTAAAAGAAGATATGATTCACAGTCAAGATGTAAACTGTGACTTGACAAGGAGTTTAATAGCTGCCTGAGGCAGATCAGAATGTGAGATAATGAGAATCTAGCAGAAAAACACATCATGGAACTGAACTTAAGAGTTTGCCAGGGTAAGAAATCAGGCAAGGAAGGCAAGCGACAGGCATGGATGAGTTGAGACTGCCTGGTCAAACTAAAGGGCAAGAAGGAAATGCACAGGCAGTGGAAGCAGGAATGGGTATTCTGGGAAGAGAACAGGGATGATGCCCAGTTGTGTAGGGATCAGGTCAAGAGGGCCAGGCCACAGCTGGAGCTGAACTTGTCACAGGATGCAGAGAATAAGGGCTTCTACATGTGCATCAGCCAGAAAAGAATGGTCAAATAGAACCCTGCAAATGAGCAAGACAGGAAAATTGTTTACAGCAGACAAGGAGGAGGCTGAGGTACTCAGCATTTTTTTTGCCTCAGTGTTCACTGGCAATTTCTCTTCCCACACTTCTTGAGCATGGGAAGTGTAAGGCAGGGACTGGGGGAGCAAAGTCCCATGAACATCAGGTTTGTGACCATCTGAGGAACCTGAACATACATAAGTCTATGGGACCCAATGAGATGCATCCCAGAGTCCTGAGAAAATTACTTGATGTAGTTGACAAGCCATGCTCCTTGATATTTGAAAATGCATGGCAGTAGATGAAGTCCCTGGTAACCATAAAAGAGAAATGTTGTACCCAGTTTTTGAAAAGGTTAGAAAGGAAGACGCTGGGAACTACTGACCTGTCAGACTCTCCTCTATGCTTGGGAAGATCATGGAACAGATTCTCCTAGGAGCTATGCTAAGGCACACGGGGAACAGGGAGGTGATTCAAGACAGCCAGTATGGCTCTTCACCAAGAACATCCTGCCTGACCAACCTACTGGCCTTCTCTAGTGGAGTGACTACAGCAGTAAACCAGCTATGGATGTCATCTCTCTGGATTACTGTGAGGCCTCTGACACTGTCCACTGCAACATCCTGCTCCCTAAACTGGAGAGAGAGGGATTTGATGGGTGGACTGTTCTAGTGGATGAGGAACTGGTTGGATGGTTGCATCCAGAGTGGCTCCATGTCCAGATGGAGATCAGTGACAAGTGGTGTTCCTCGAGGGTCTGTACTGGCATCAGTACATTTTAATTAACCTTCATCAATGATACAGACAGTGGGATCAAGTGTACCCTCAAAAACTTAGCAGATACTAAGATGAGTGTTGCAGTTGACACACCAGGGGGACAGGATGCCATCCAGAGGGACCTGGATGAGCTCAAGAAGGGGGCCCATGGGAACCTCATGAGCTTCAGTAGGGCCAAGACAGGGCAACATCGAGTATCAATCTAGGCTAGAGGGTGAAGGGATTGAGAGCAGCCCTGCTGAGAATGACTGGTGAATGAAAAGCTGAACATGGGCTGGCAATTTTCACCACAGCCCTTGAAAGGCAGCCATGGGCCATATGGAATGAGTCCAGAGGGAGGGCATCATAAGGCTGGAGCACCTGTCCTGTGAAGGAAGGGTCAAAGAACTGGAGAAGAGGAGGCTCTGAGCTGGCCTTACTGCAGCCTTTCAGTACTCAAAGGGCATAGATTTAGACTAGATGGAAGAAAATTTTTACAGCAGAAGAAGTTGCCTGGAGAAGTGGTAGGTGCCCCATCCCTATAAACATTCAATGTCAGGCTGGACGGGGCTCTGAAGACCTAATCTAGTCGAAGATGTCCCTGCTCATTGCAGATGGGGCTGGATTAGGTGACATTTAAAGGACTATGCTATGATTCCAAGTGGTGTGAGTAACTAGTTGACACCTATGAAGCAAAGAGGCAGAAGTGATCACTCTTGACAGCAGTGATTGCTGCAAGCTTTGAGCCAGTTACAAAGTATTTGTTTTGAAGGAAAAACATATATTCATATACATTCAGACTCATATGTGTGTACATATGTATATATTTAGAATCTCTTTTTGTGGACTACAGTTTAGTATGATGTATTTCAGCATGTCAGAGAAGTAGGTCTATGATAAAGCCTTCACCAACATACTGTGCCCTGTTGTCTGCTCATGTCCCCTGCCAAGTCCTTTCTGGGAAGCTGTAAAAACAAAAATATTTGCTGGCTTAGGGTTGGACTTGACTCTGTTCCCTTCATTGCTACTGTACTCTTCTCTGCAGGGGATCATTTTACATTATCTTAATTGCAGAGATGGCTCATGGTGTTGGAAGTAGTTGTACTGAGAAATGGATTTTAATTAAATGCAGTTCTCTTACTCCACTGGAACTTCAGCAATCACAAGTTGAATGATAGCATCCTATCAAAATAATGCTGCCAACTTTGTCAACAAAAGGACAGGCTTATTTGGCACCATGTATTTTATAGCAAGATTAGGCTTTAAAAATGTCTTGCCATGTTGCTATATGTTTACCTTTATTTTTCTGCTTGAGAATATTGTTACTTGGAAGTAAAATGAAACAGCAGTTACTCTCTGGACTCCTAAGATAGATTCCTTTCACCTAACTAGATTTTTATGCTGCAGATGTTTGCAGCCAGGGTAGGTACCCAAATAGATATCCCTTTGAGTCAGGAGAGAGGTATAAGCACTTTGAAGTCTCAGTTCATTTAACCTTTTGTAGACCTCTAGTTTGAGTTGAGGTGAATCCCACTCTAACCTCTTTGGCCATAAAGACAGCACAATGCAGATGGCTCTGCAAACAGTATTCCTACAGGTATACTGATGAAGGTTTTGTGCATCCACAGTTTTTATAGGCTGCCTCATCAGGAGAAGATTGCTTATAATCTAAACCTCCCCTGGAGCCACTTGAGGTCATTTCCTCTTGTCCTCTTGCTTGTTACCAGGGAGAAGAGACCTACCCCCACCTCACTACAACCTCCTTCCAGGTAGTTGTAGAAAGTGATAAGATTTCCTCCTCAGTGCCTTTTTCTTCAGACTAAACAGCCCCAGTTCCCTGAGACATTTGTTGTAAGACTTGTTCTCCAGACCCTTCACCAGCTTTGTTCTCCTCCTCTGGACTTGCTCCAGCACCTCAGTGTAGTGAGGGGGCCCCGAACTGAACACTCAGTTGTTACTTTTATCCACATGAAAAAGAGGCAGTAATGTCTCAAAGACATTGTATTCTTAAAAGTTTTTTAGCAGATTGGTGTTTGAATGGAGAAGGAGAGCCAAGTGAGTGTCACCATAAAAGAAAGGTAGCAGCATCAGGTGGGCAGGTACTTGCTGGGTTTCACTCACTGCTGGCTGAACCAAGGTACAGACACTGCCTGCCCTGCCAGCACCAACAGGCTCTGGACAAGCTACTGCACCGTGATGCCTCTCTAGCTGTGGGATGCAAAAGAAAGCAAGGATTTCAGGAATGTGAAGAGCAGAAGGTGGAGCTGCTGAGGCAGAAAGGCAATAAGGAATAGCTGGGTCTGTGGTGAAATGCTGAGGCACTAAAAATTCATAGGGATCCAGGCTAAGACTGACTGTTCATCACATGCCATTCCTAATCACTCATAATGCTGTAAATATCACTAACTTCTAAAAGTCAAAGAAGGACCAGGAGAATCTGAGAGAGTAAGATGGACACACTTTTCTAAAACGAGAGCATACAATTGATCTGCCTCCACCTGCAGCATCCTTTTCTGAGCTCCCCAGTTCCTACTGTGAAATCCTCTTAGCATCCCTCTGAATCACTCAGAAGTCTAAACAAAATTGCACTCTGCAGTCCTGTTTAACTAAAAGAAAAGAGGTAATCTCTGCTGCCTGGGTATTGCCCAAATGCTCTACTTAATAAGTCTACTTAAACATCTTAATGAGAGAAAAAGGTATAGAAAGGCTGTTCCTCTGAGCAGTTTATCGCAGGAGCTAAGGAAAGGTTAACAGTAGAAATCATGTGACATGCTCAACACAAATTCTGTGTGGAAGAGGATCAGCATATAGGCTGAAACATCTGTAGGAAAGGGAGAAGAACTGTGTCCCCCTGCTTGTCAAGCTGCTTATGAGCAACCTGAACAACTGCTTAAAATAAGCCTGTGCCTGTCAGTACTGTGACTTGTAACTTAAACCTCCTCTGTCTTTGAATTAGTCCTGGGTGGGTATACAGAGCATCTCATGGACATCAGTCTCTGAAAAAGCTCTCTTTGTTTCCTGTGCAGCACTGCTCAGTCCTCATTCTTTGGCCTGTCCTATCAATTGACTTCTTATCCCTTCTGCCTGAGTCTCCATGATTTGGACATAACTCTTTTTCCTTCTTTATCTCTCAAAAGGAACTAATCCCGTTTCCTTTTCTATCTGAGTGTCTTTTGTTATTCAGAAATCACCAGGCTGGGATGAGGAACAGCTTCACAAGAGGTTGTTCACTGTTAGATCTGTGTATAAATTCATCTTCCCGTGACTACAAAGGCTTTTGTGATGTGCAATTTGTGTTTGATCTGGTTTTTTCCTCATTGAATTTTAAGGATTTTTAGTGCCCTGCTTTTAACATGAGTGGGGCTGTTTGTTACACGAGGAACCACAGCCTCAGCCCCACAAGTACTGTCCTGCAATCTGGTAGCTCTTTACCTATTAGTCTTTTCAAGTGTCCTTTTGACAATTTCAGTACAGTTTTCCAGGAAGGCTTTAGATTGAGGTTTACATTATTTTGGGAAGCATCTGAAATTCTCATAATCACATGGTATTATATTATTTATTGTTAGCATGGCTGTTATCTGGAGGTCAATAGATAAGTATGAGATTCCATGTCTTGCATTGTCACAGTGCTATTTCTAAGTAGTGGGAATAATAATCCAAGTGTGGAATATATATATATATAGTTAACATAAATGAGCTAATTTCATGCTTTATTGAACTCTATGCATGAAACATGATACTGTTCTTTACATTTTTTATGTTAATGGGTTTTTTTTATTACTTTATTTCCATCCTTTGTCTGCTTGCTCAGAATGAAACATTTTATTTTCTATTGCCAAATCTTTATTCTGTCCATCATTCTTTTTATCTGTGTGTTTGCTTTCTGTGTTCATGGACTCTTTTCCTTTACTTTTTAATGAGCCTGGGTATTTGACCTGTTTTCTACCTTAGAAAAGAAGCAGTGGTTCATTCCTTAAAAATGAATTTTCAAGATGTTACTGCCCTTTTGCATGTAGCTCTTGAACACCCACCATGGCAGCCATTCTGTCTGGGCCCAGCATGTCTGTTCTCAGCAATATGAGGTTTTCTTTTTTGAGATCTCAGATTAGCTCAAAAGTAAGTATCAAGCTGACACAAAACCTTTGCTTAACGAGGGCTCCATTATTCTAGGTGGTGTTCTGCTGACATCATTCCCTTTTGAAAAATTCTTTTTCACTGCAGAGACTGTGAATGACTTGTTGTTTCTTTATAGGTACATTAAATCCCACTCTGCAAGCTTTTACAAAATGTTTTTCCCTACAAATCTAACAGTACTGGCCAAAGTTTGAATGCTTAAAACTCACACATCTTGCCTGATCTTTCAGGCTAATAAAGGTGTACATTGACTTGGACTATGATTTTGGGCAATCTTTGGCCTGTAAAAATTCTAGAGTTTCTTAATTCTTCTCTGTCGTTCAGTGACTCAGGGCTTGGTTACCCTCTGTGCTGTAATACTGCCTTCTCTTGCATCTGACTCTTTCAATTAGATCTTTTTCTGTTTTGATAATTCCAAATAATCTCTGCTTTTTACAGGTTAAGACTTTTGATTAGATTTTTTTCCCCTTGATTTTGATATCTGATCCCCATTACCACTTTCTCTGTCACAGTGATTGTAATAACGGTAAATAATGTATATTGAGTCAAGAAATCTGCTATACATCTCAGAAGTTTTTTTCCTTCTGACTGATTTATTCTTTAAAGCTGATAGCTTCCAAGGGCATTTTTTTTCTCCTAGATGTGATATACTTCTTCAGTATCTTTTATGCTGCCTGATCATGGGCACAGACTTCAGCACATTTCTATGCAAACCTGAGTAGACATAAGGACATAAGTCTAGTGAGTGTCTCCTAGCAATATTTTAAAAATACTGACCTCAGGGCCATCTTTCTTTACTGTTGCCTTCCCAGAAAATGTAATGGTAACTTGATCGTATTCCTCTTGTCTCATACCTTTCTGGAAAATGTCACTTTTCTTAAAGTTTTAACTTCCTCTCCATTAAATACTTTATTCATGACTTCTTTCTTTTTCTAGAACATCTCTAGTTTTGTATCTACTTTTGTTTATTCTTTCAGTCCTTGCATCAAGGAGTATTCTTTGTTTGGGGAGTTTTTTGAGAATTCAGAGTTACAGCCTTTAAGCACAATGAGTCATTATTACAACAAAAGGTAAAAATAAAGACAATGTGTACATGAAGGAGGGAGAAAAATCAATGTAGCCAACTCATTTTTCCTGCATCAGTTGACTCTGGCAGGATTACTCCAAGCCAACACATTTCAGCCTGCGTCCTAACTCCTTGTCCTAATGTGCATGGCACACACAATCTTTTATCACCTCCTCTCTGGCAAAACCATTCAAGTAGAGACATGTTAAAGAAATATTGTGGACACTAAACAACAGTAGTATAGCCCTCTGTGCTAGAAAAGGTGTAGATAATTATTTCAGCTACTGACAGGTTGTAGAGTCCCAAAATGAAGAGTTGTCCCACAAACAGCTGCCCTGACAAAATGGAAATTGTACTTGGGTGGGGTCCTCATTTGATAAGTCACCTGAGCTCTGTTCCTGCATGGAGAGGCCCTCATTTGGGTGGTCATTCTGATAAATTGGGCCCTGGTCTCACAGGAGCAGCCCCTCCTTTAGTGGCCATCCTGATAAGCTGAACACTGTCCTTGCAAGGGGAGCTCTGTCTGATGGCCACCCTGACAGGCAGGACACTGTCCTTGTTTGATAAGGGACAGGGGCAGGAGGCTGCATCGTGCAGAGGCAGAGTGACATCTTGTGTGTGCCCCATGTAGGGCCGCTGGAGAGGCTCCATGCACAGAAATACAGTTTATTGCTCAGTCATCCCATCTGGGGAGGGAAGGATCTGTGAAGACGATCCATGCATCTAGAGATTGGTGTTTCTTAAATTCATTTTTAAAGGGGGGGTATGTGTGTGCAAGAAAGAGTTAAAAGCCCCATGACTCAGATTAATTTAAAAAGACCTGCACTGCTACCCTAATAGCTGCTCCCAAAATGTACTCTTCTGCATTTCCAGGATGAACCCAACTAATGACCAGTGCATTGTTAGCAGCAATAAATTACTATTGGAAAGTTTGTTATTGAAAGCCTTGAGACAATAGAGATGAAAGAGACAAATGGTTATTGTCCCTGTTAAGGATCACAGCTATTTTGAAAGGTGTACCATATTGAGCAGAGGAGAAACGGGGACCCGCTGAAAGCTCTGCAGGCATAGCTGGCAGCAGGAGATGAAGCAATTTACTGATGTGAAAGGCAGCCTCTATAGGTGAAATATGTCTCAGAGGAGGGATGCTTTTTTTTTTTTTCCCAATAGCTGACAACAATAGCAGCAGCAGCAGCAGGAGGTACCTGAGAGTGAACGAGAGTGGGGGAGCTGAGATGATCAGCAAATGACAGTAAATAAGAAAATCAACTTGAAAAGGCTCTGGGCCTTGAGTTGCTCTAAGAATAGTGAATTGGGAGAACAAAAGCATGAGTGCACTTTGAAAGAAAACACAAATGTGCTCTTCCACCTGGCCGCATCTGAACCCTTTCTCATCTGATAGATCAATGCACAAAGCAAAGTTGTGTTGCATCTTTCATGTGGCTGTGCTGTTCTATAATAAAACCTGAACAAACAGGTTTTGTTTACCAGCTCTCTAGTGAAGCCACACTTTTCAATCAGGAATCTTCTCATGTCCCATTCCCCAGCCTACTGAAGGAGAAGGTTAGGTCTTCCCTTGACATTGATGAAACTGCACCAGTTTCCATTGGAGAGTCTCTAGCTGCTCATTTCATAATAAAACATTAACAGAAAAAATGTTTAGGTTTTGAGTATGAGGAACAATTTTTTTCCTTCAAGCCAAGAGTTGCAGTCAAAACTATGTGCCTCAATTCAATTGGCAACAATTTCTGGTGCAGTCTGAATTTACAAATCTTGCAAACAAACCTGGATTAGGTCATGGGCTACAGGCAAATAGTCTTCTCTCCCCATGGATAAACAGCTTCACAATTGTGTTTTCCTACTTGTTTAGTTTTTAAAACTGAGTTTTAAATAGAACAAATAGTAGGTAATAAATAGGGAAATAGAAATATATTAGATGCCTTGTAACACACCTAACAAACAGCTTTCTTAGTCAAGGATTGGTTCTTGCCTTGTTTTCTTTGGGCAACTTTGGAAGAACTGTAGGTCAGGGATTTTTGTTCTGATTCCATGAGCAGACTTTTAAAATGGTTAGTGAATTACTTATTTTTGTCTTCATACCACTGTCTTTTTAGCACCTCCTAAAGTGGAGACTATTTTGAGGGGTGGCAGCAGCATGGAGATCTGACCTCACAGCAAACCTTCCTTCTCATTGTGGTGACCACAGATTGCTTACATCTGAAAGATTTGTCCTCATTCATGAAAAATATAAACCCCTTAATTAAGACCACCTATCACTGGTAGCCCCTTACTGTGCAGATCCAGGTCACGATATGGATATTCTTTCTGATGCATCTCCTCTGTCTGAATGTAACGTCATGGAAACAGAAACATGACAGCCACTTCTGCCAGATACCATGAGGTGAGTAAGTGTTCCCTCTGCTCCCAATACCATCCGTGTTTGTAGCACAGAGCTGGCAGACCTGCTGGCTTTGCTCATTTCCTTTACTCCGAGCCAACATTCCCAGTAGTGTCAGGACTATTTTAGAAGCAAGACACACTCAGATGAACTTCATCTATGAAGAAATGAACAGGTGCTTATAGCTGAGTTTTCAAGTCCATGTATTGCCTTGATGGCTTTTTTCGCTGTCTGAAATACAGACATTTTTAAATATGGACTTCTTGCCAATCCCCAGATTTCAGGAAAGTGTCTACTCCTGAACCTGTTCATTCTGTAAAAAAAAAATGCAGAGAAGAGGATGGAAACACATCTGCAGTATGTGAAGTAACTGAAATAGGTGAAAAAATTGTTGAGCAAAATTCAGAGTACCTTCTGGTGTAATAATGCCCTCTGTCAAGCCAACTAACTCAATGGATTTTAATTTCTCTGAGCTTTGCTACCCTGTATGATTTCAAATAATACCTTGGGAAGGAATAGGGCTGAGTGCATCCTCTGTTGTAAAGAAGAGATAAGGAAGGATTATGGGAAATCATGTAGGAAGGAGATGGAGTTTGAGGAGGGATGGGGCTGTGTAAATGACTAAGAATGTGCAGACACCCTGACATCCAACCTGTGAATTTAGTGTACAGATTTTGAAGTTTACAAGCTGCAGGGCTGAAGATGTGTCAGCTGATGTGCTCCAACTGAATCGGAAGCAGTAGAGACCCCATATTGCTGACCAGATGAGCAGAGGCATAAATCAGCATAAGTCTAGCTAGAGTGTCTGAATGGACACACACATGGGCAAGTAGTGCCCTGCAACAGGAGAAGAGCTGTGGAGTGAAACAGTTGGCACTGAGTATCCAATGTCTGCACTATTAGGGGTGGGAGGGGGATGGAGGAGGGTACTAATTACATTAGAGGTTGGAGTACCTTAGGTACAGTCCAGACGTGTGTCTTGAAGTTTAACTGAAAGCAATACAGCTTATGCACCCTGAGACCACTCCCCCACATAAACAAAGTTAGGGGTCTGACTTTAAAAGCATTGTGTCTGAGTGTAAAATGCTACCATAGATGCACACTGCCTCACGTTCTTGACATGTAATGACACAGTTGAGTGCAAAGAATTCCTGTGGTCAGGAAAATATTTAGTAATACACATGGGGAATATAGCACTATTTGTTCTAGAGTTCTCCATTTAGGGTGCTGCAGATTTCTCATGCAACTTTTAACAATTTGCAAACTACTACAGACCCACAACTCTGTCTGGAAATCACCGATTGCCTGTGCACCAGTCTCTGGTGCCACAGATCTCTGACCCCTCTGCTGTGTCCTGAGGTGATACTGCACAAACTAGTAGCATAAACTCATTGCTATTTCTCTGGATCATTAATCATTTGGGATTTCATTGGTACTTAATTAAGAAACCTAAGGCACCCCTATAAAGACTAAGATTTCTGGAACTTGGAGCCCTTCTCCCTTTCTGAGGCACTTATGTTTTCTTTTTCTAGGAATAGCCTTGGTAATAAAATGAGCCAGCTAACCCTCTGCCAACAGAGAACACGATGACTGACACTTATACAGCACCTTGCATGCTAAGAATGTTTAAACCTATGTGTGGAATCCTGCCCTGGCTGCTAGCTGGGCTGTCAATATGATGCTGGAGCCTTTCTACCCACAAAGACCAGGGGGTTTCAGTGTGAGTGTTGAATGTCTTCTGCTACTGCTTTGAAAAGGATCTGTGTCTGTCTGACTGTCCAGCTGGCATACATACGTAGTGGGCAGAGAGTTTTTGTACTCATATGCCATGCTGCTGGGAACAGCAATGGAAGGGATGGTGCAAGTCCTTGGGCGAGGGGTCTGCAGCCAAGGCACCAGCACCTCTCCCCATCCCTCCTAACAACAGCTCCGTTCTCCAGCACACTGGTGTTCTCTTGGGTACTGCAGAGGTCCAGACAGCTGAGTACAAGTAGGTAAGTGACATGAGCTTTATGTTTATTCTGCTCCTACTGGCTTAACCTAAGCAAGACTTGACTATGCATTTCAGAAGCAGGAATTATTTTCTCAAGAATGTGGAGCCTAGCACTAATATGCATCTAACCAAACACAGCAACATGAAATGGTCAGAAAAAGGAAAGGAATGCTACATAGAGTCTATTATTTATATTATGTATCATAGTCTCCATTTTTTTCTTTTAATACCTTTGGTATATTTACTTATCTGTGTTGGCCAACAGGATCTTTGCTTTATTGCTCATTTAAATTCCTCAATAATGCATATCCTAATTGCAGTCAGGAGCTGTGTGGAAAAGTATTCCCAGCTCAATTTTCAGAATCACCTTCTGTAGCCATTATGATTTTTCTCACCCAGGTGCTAACTAGCCCCAGCCCAGTAAGATGTGATACAGTGATGTTGTAGAAACTGCTACCGTAGCACTATGAAGTTCCTGAAAAATGAAGATGGCTTTTTAGATCAAATCAGAAAAAAGGTAGAATGTGAGTGTTCATCTCCTGCCTGAATTTGTCAATCTGCTCATGTACTGATGGAATCCCTAATTATTGCAAAAAGGGAGTTCAGGAGGCAAAAGAATGGGCTCTACAAGAGCCTACAGGTTGCTCCATTATGACAAAAAGAAACAAGATTATCAGTAAGTGTAAATGTCACTCTTCCTGCCTCTCTGTGCAAACAGCCAGCAGTGATGCTGGCAAGGAAAGCTCTGAATCAAAGAGAGAGACTTGAATTTTTAAATGTAAAGTACAATTCAAAAGCTTATATATGATTGAAACAAAAGGTCTGAACTCTATTCTTCAGTCATGGGACATTAGTTAATATCTCAGTGCCACTCTAAACTACTGGCATGCTGCAGAAGGAAAATGATATATTCCTTTTGGCAGTTCAGCAGCATTTTGAAGAAAAAGCCACTAGCAATTTTTAGATGGCAGACTGAAGACTGGGATTATTGAATTATAATAGGGAAGCTAAGATCTGTTGATGTCAGAGAGAAGACTAAGTATTCTAAATATTTAATTTTAATACTGGTAATTTATGGAACTCTCTTCATGGACAGAGTCATAATGCAAAGCTATCTGAAGAACAAACAGCTCAGCTTTTTCTTCAGCCAGAATGCCAAACTCATCTTCAGTTTCTATAACACAAATTGCCCAATTCAGAGAAACCTGAAAACTGTACAGGAAAGAAATTGGAAAAGTTAAATTTTACTTAATTTTTAACAATGAAACTTGACCTTCTGCAGGACAGATATGTAAGTTCTTAAACAGAAGTATCTTAAATATCAGATGGAAATATCCCTTAGCTAAAAGGAAGTCAGTATTTCTGTAGCCAGAAGTAATCAAGGGGCACAAGAGGGAGATGTAAGAGGCTGGTGCCATTCAGTGCTGATGGAGCCCTGGTCTTCTGAATGCCAGCACACATCTGCCCAGCAACACCATTTTTCTATTTAAAGTCAAGCACTGGTTCGTTGAACCTGACTCAAAGATAACCACAATTTATTTCATAAATCTGAAAAATTAATTGGTGTGAAATGTATTGGAAAACAGTATGGTTATTCATGTGCCTCAGCAGTTTCCTTATTAGGTAAAACAAGCTTTTGATTTTTCTCCCAGGGCACACAAACCCTCAATATGCTGCAAAACAGGCTGCTGTAAAATGGGCCTGCACAACTTGCATACCTCAAAAACCACCTCTGTGAATAATGAAAATGAATATTTTGAATCCAAGGTCAAACTCTAATCACTGAAATGAGAGCAGCTCAGTTGGTGACTAGCTTCTTTAGATGTATGCCTCAGTCTATACTGGTAGCTTGTCCCAGGCTGACTGGGATCTGGATGGGGTTTTCAGGGGGTAAGGACCACTGGCTCTCCTTGTGGTTAGTTCCTAGAAAGTTACAACTCAAACCAGCACACGATCAGAATCTTCCTATGTAAAAGGAAAACACCACACATTAAAACAGAGAGATTAGAAGCTCATAAAACAAAAGGGTGGCTTAGGGTTCCAGATATATCATGTTCCAAATGGTCTTTCACATTTGGCTCTGCTCCTTGGAACCACTGAATCATTTCCTACTTGGACATGTTTGGAAATGTCAGCTTTTTCCAATTGTATTCTACCAGTTGCATCAGCTGAAAATTTAGAGTGGCTCAGTGACAAAGTAGGTAAAGATAGTTGCACAGAAGGTTATCAATGCACTAATATCCTGGGAGAATTAACCTTGTTTAAATAGTACCATCCCTTGCCCTGAACAATGCCAGAGTAAAAATTAAAGAAAGGTTGCACTGCAAGAGGAAAGTGTCCCTTTTCAAATCTCAATTACTTTTCAGGAACTAATCCAGGCTTGGGTAACTTGTTAAACCTTGAGACGTTGTTTTAATGGGAGGAGATGTATTAAGACTTGTGATTTCTACTTCCAAAATACTTATAGAAGCTGGTGTCTGAGCCACTTCCTTGAGCTCTCAGGATTAAAGCCTGCGGCCTTTTTATATTAATTTCAAGATTTCACTGACGTATTTTTAGATAGTATTCTATTATTAAGTAGATAAAAAAAACCCACTGTAATCTTAGTTAAATTAAAGTCTTAATAAGGAAAAAGTTGTTACATATAACACAAAAGCTACAATCATACCTAGACATAGAAATGTTTTATTAGGCATTAAGAGCTGGCTTCCAAGGCATGTTATAGTGATTGACAGGTAGAAACTCTCCTAAACTTAATGAAACAGAAAATCCATCTTTTCTCTAATACTAGTGTAGGAGGGACAGTCTGTCAGAGAAAGAATGTAGCAGAGTTACTTACAAACCTGAATGCATGGAACAAAGCTGAGGAGGAGCATCTTTGTGTACAAAGGATGTTTCATCACAGGAGTTTGGTCTCTTTCACTCTCTTATCCTCTTGTCCAGCTGTGGGTGGCACTGGTTGGGCATATTATGATGGTTTATGAAGTGGAAGATTATTTTTATCCTTAGGAGTTATGAAAATAACTTGGTGCAAATCAGGGTGCTCTAGGCCTCTGGCCTTGAGGGAATGGGATGCTAAAAGAAGAAAATGTCCTGGATTAAGCATATGTCCAGAAAGATTAATTTTTACTCTTTTTTACCCCCTCCTTACTTTACTAAGGATCGAGAACTTTACCATTTCATGGTTGCTGAGCCCAAGACAGCCTTCAGCCACCACATTTCCCACCAGTCCTTCTCTGTTTGTAAACAGCAGGTCTAGTGAGGCAGCTCCCCTGGTAGGCTCACTTACCAGCTGTGTCAGGTAGTTATCTTCCACACATCTACTCTTTTCACTCTGGTGTCCAAGTCCTGTTATCATCCACAAGCAGCAAAACACTCCCCTTCCCCACAAACACCAGCCAAAGCAGCTGGGCAGTGGCTATGGCTGCTCTGCCATATATTTGGCATTTGAACTTCTCTTTGGACAATTTCAAAGTGATGGGTATTTGGGGGGTCTGGTTAATGCTGCTAGTATGGACTAATAGGAAAACATCTTGATACAAAGAAGCAGTCATAATAAGCTCCAAATGAAGTATTTCTAGTGTTTGGTTTCTATTCTTAAATTAATTTAATCTAATTTAAATTTAATTTAATCTAATTAAATTGCTCAGGCCTCACATTTCTAGAAGATCTCTGCATTGTGAGGAGGCTGTTTCACAGTGCAAAGGAATTACCCTGATGGTCCTCAGCAGGAGTAAAAAAGAACATGCCCACAAAGCAGCATCTAAGAACACATAATTTCTGACATGACATTTATTCTCTATCCATGTTGGGTCTGCACATTAATTTGTAAAGATTTCTTTTTTTATCTCCCTGAAAAGAATTGGATTTTTACAAGTAAAATGATCAGTGAAGGTGGCCAGGGTGCCACTATCCCCTTTAAAGCATCAAAAATAAAACATAATCTGAAATTCTATGATGTACAGAGCTTTTATTTTTGCTATATATTATTTATATCAATTATCAATAGTTCATTAGTTCTAGTCTGTTTCCCCATGTCAAAAAGCTTGTTTTTCAGGCATGCTGCCAGGCATTAAAAAGTGTGATCAATGACCTCGATACAATGAAAATAACCTACTTAAAATGATCTTCTTGCATACAGTCTATAAGCTGAAAACTTCATATCCAATTTATTAAAAAAAAAAAAAAGTAAAACATATCAGGGAAATTGAACTTATTCTCAAATAGACATTTATTCTTTCTTACTGTTTTGAGTGATGTATTTGAATGAATTCTTGCAAATAACAAATATACTGAAAGAAATAGAAATGAGTTTGAAAAGGGGAAAAATTGCATTTTTCTGATAAAATATTCCTCCTCGTAAATAGTCCTACCTAAACAGGAGCTGTTTGTGAGCATTTCTCAAAGTGATGAACAGCATCTCACCATCTTTTCAATGATCTGCTACATCAATATGGACACCCTGGATATGGGATGCAAGGCACCCTCAGCAAGTTTGCCAGCAACACCACGTTGTATGGTGCAGAAAGGGAGACCATCCAGAGGAACCTTGACAGGCTTGAGAGCTCGGCCCATACGATCCACATGAAGTTCAAAAAGGCCAAATGAAAGGTCCTGCACCTGGGTCGGGGCGATCCCACGCAGAAACACAGATTGGGTGGAGAATGGATTGAGAACAGCCCTGAAATGAAGAACTTGGCGGTGTTTCTTGATGAGAAGCTCAGCATGAGCCAGAAAAGTGCATTTGCAGCCCAGAAAGCCAACTGTATTCTGAGATGCATCAAAAGAATGTGGCCAGCAGGTCGAGGGAGATGATTCTCCTCCTCTGCTCTGCTCTTGTGAGACCCCACCTGGAGTCCTGTGTCCAGTTCTGGGGTCCCCAGCACAGGAAAGAGAGGTAGCTCTTGGAGTGAGTCCAGAGGAGGGCTATGAAGATAACCAGAGGGTTGGAGCACCTCTCCAGTGAAGATAGGGAGAGAGTTGGGGTTGTTCAGCCTGGAGAAGAGAAGGCTTCAGGAAGAACTCATAATGACCTTCCAGTACTTGAAAGGGCCTACAGCAAAGCTGGGAACAGACTTTTCACAAGGGCATGTAGTGATAGGACAGAGAGTAATGGTTTTATGCTGAAAGAGAGAAGATTTTGTTTGGATATTAGAAATAAACTCTCTCCTGTGAGGGTGATGAGACACTGGAACATAGAAGGTGTGGATGCCTCAACCCTGGTGGGAGGTGTCCATGCCCATGGCAGGGGGGTTGAAGCCAGATCATCTTTAAAGTCCCTTCCAACCCCAACTGATGCTATTACAGGACCTTTTATCATAAATTTATTTGTGAGAGCCCCTCACTTCCTTTTTTTTACTGTAAAAGCTCTCAAAGGAAGCCTTTGCATGTCAGGAGGAGCCAAATTAACATAAAATTCAGCATCTATAAATAGTTCCCACAAATTAAGCTCCTCTACAGAACCTTGAAGTGATATTTCTTTGCTTTTCTTTCCTATTAATGGCAAAAGATACAAATATTTTTTTTTCATTTATAAAGCATTACTTCTGTTCCGATTTTGGCTATTATAAAATGATTTTGTTCAGCCACAGGTCACAGAAAATCAGCTTCTTGTTACAGTACTTTGAATTTGTGCAAAAAGTGGCATGTGAGGTTGGCAAATTAATTACCAAGGATAATAGAAAATTGTCCTAAAGACAGATATTGGAAAAATTGAAATTTTTGTAAGCTGTGTTTCTAATTTTTTTTCCAAGCTGTTCAAGAATTGCTTTCAGTTGCAAAAAAAATTAAGACAAGGATATTTAAATCAATGACTGGTATGAGGATGAGAAATGAGAAAACATGAGTCACTATTTGCACACTGTAAGGATCATGTGCTGAAATTATCAGATTTTTAACAAAAATGAAATTACGTATTTTAACTTTTTTTCACACAATGCCCAGCCAAAACATGGAATTCAGTTCCATGTAGCAAATGAGTTCAAGGAGTTTAGAGAAATTCCTGGAGGAGAAAACCATTATTTTTTTTAGCGAGACAGTCCAGAGATCACCAATAACTTGGAGATTTCACTGTGCTGAGGGGTTGGAAAGCTTTCTGGCTGTACCCTCCTCTTGGGCATGGTTGGAGACAGGTATTGAGGCTATACCCTAAGGCCACACAGTGGGTTTTGTGATCTTAAATGTCTCGTAGTCATCACCCAGGTTTCATTCTGGAGGTGAAGAGCTGGTGCCACCTGTTACTTGTCAAGGTGGTGTGTACATGTGTCACCCCTGTGCCTCCTGCCCCGGGCCTCCCCTCACCTTCAGGGCAGCCTGGCATCAACATCTGGTCCCAGAATATGAGTGTGGTGGTGAAATGTCTAGAATAAACATTAATACTGCTTGTTGACAGAGGGTAGCTGCCATCGAGTTGTTAGCACTGTAAACATCAGTCACTGCCAGGAGGCACCGGTTCCAGCTGTGCCGGATCTGCCCCCCCGCACCTCCGGCACAGGTCCTGCCCGCTGGATCAGGGTTCTGCTCCAACAGAGGCTGGGGCTCATCTTCTGCACTGCTTCTCTAGGGCGTTTCTCTAAGGACCAAGTGGTGCAAAATGGTTTAAAAAATGATCCCCATGAACTATACAGCCTCTTGTCAGTGTTAATTGCTTACCACTGCTAAAGAAAGAAGAAATGTCTGGCACTATCGGAACCTGCATAGGAACCCACACCAGTTCTTCAATAATATTTCATCTTTTTTCTCACTTTGATTTCTCTAATGCTCAAGAACTTCCTCTTTTCTTTTTTTTTTTTTTTTTTTCTTCTCTTCTTTTTTTATTTTTTCCTTTCTTGGCAATTTTAAGGACTGATAATTTAGTTTTTAAAGAAAAAACTCAGCGTCTCAGAGTCTCATGACTCTGATGACTGAGCAGTGGGAAAAACACTAAATATCACAAGATGAATAATTAAATCACAGACATCCTTCAGTTTCTTGAGGTTTTGCCCTGGGAATATTTTTCTGATCTCAAAAGCAGCTAATATTTTAATCCTGACCAGGGAAACGCAAATCACCTCTAATTTAATTTAATTTAATTTAGTGCTTGCATGGAAGCTAACTCACGACCAATCTGGTTTTAAATTCCACAGCACTATAGTCCATTGCTGTATCACGGGCAAATTACTGATCTCTGCTAATCGAGAAATATAAAATTTATTTAAAGCACAGACTGAAGTACTGGACAACTACTCAACGACTGTGTGTTTTGTTCAAATTAAGAATAGTATGTGCATTGTAGAAATCTAATTAAAACTACTATTTCAAACTAATAGGGCTCCTCATTAATATTTTTTGAGAAAAGGCAATAGCTGGAGAAGCATGAAACAAGCCCTTCATGCAACAAAACTCACTCTGATTCCTGAGACAGGGCCATCTACATTAATTACCAGTTCCTCTTCCCCATAACGGTTCCTTCTTAAAGAGGAACTTAGTAAATTAAAATAGCTTTGAAAATTTTCCCTGATAGAAATCCTTTAACTCTTCTGTTGTGTTTTGCAACTGAACACAATGACTTGAATGCAACAGAGGAAACTTCTTGAAACAGGTTCACAGGAGGGGTTTAGAAACAGCTTGCTTGCCCTGCTTTAATTTGAATGTCACTTTTCAGGAACTGCACAGCAAGTCTTTGTTTTCCTTTTTTGTTTTGGCAGCTTAAGGTTTTTTTTATCCCGTTGCCAACCTCTTTTTTAAGGAGTTTCACTCATCTTTGTTCAGTAAGAGATTCCAGCTGTAACGCTGCCTGGGAAGGCCTCCTGCACGGCCAGGCTGTGTCTGTACTCGGCACGCTTTGCAGAGCTCAGTGCTCTTTGTGTCTGGGCCCATGAGCTCTGTTTGGGGGCTTTATCTGCTATAATCACCTTGCACATTTATGGCTCAGTACAATCAACCTCTGGCAGCTTGTTTCTTGAGGGAGTGTGCTCAGCCTAACAGAATACGAGTTCACGGATTTGCTCCTCACCCAGCTTTCTGGAACTTTACAGCACCTAGCCTGTCAGTATTCTGGTTTTGTTTTTTTTTTTTCTCATGAATGCAAACAAAAATTTAGCCCAATATTTTTTCCAAGTCTTTGATAGCTGGGGGAAGAAATATTTTGAGGAGAAGGGCCTTTCGGTAATTGAATTGCCAAAAAGAGCACATGCTGTGTGATCTTCTTTAAATAAACATGATAAGCAAGAAGCCTGGTGGTGCTTTGCATGCCAGTGCCACCCAGATTCAGGGTGGCAGAGCCCTTCACAGATGATGGATGAGTTACTCCAGTGGGAGTGGGATTCTTTCTGAGTTGTTCCTACCAATTAATTCTGCTCTCTGGGGAATTCAACAGCAAAACTCCCTTTTGATTGCAGTGTTAAGTGCTTGTAAAATCCCACCCTGCTGTAAGGCAGAGGGTGATACAGAAAAGAGCATGGCATCCATTTTGTACATGAAGAGGGAAGGGAAGACAAAGGATAAATTTGGCTCTGCTTTTAAGGGAAATTGAAGTAGGCAACATGAGTGTAGCAGAGTATCCACTGATACAGTAATTCATGTCAGTAAGGACATGAGTGAGACAGGCACTGCACCAAGTCCCTGAACTATTTTTCTCACATAATTAAATATGCAAGTGCACTTAAAACCTAGATTTAACCCATCTAGTCCATGTTAAATTGGACCTTGCATCTTCAGTGGAAGTTGTGTACCAGGCTATGCAGAAAATACTCATTTAAAAGCTTGCCACTACCTAATAGCACAATACACTTGAATAAAGGAAACAATCTGCAGATTTTCAGATGTGGACAGGAATGCTTTTAATATCCCTTAACACTTTTCATTGTGAAGCAGGAGGAGTTTATCTTACCTGTAGCTGAATAAGCCCCTCTGGGATCTTTTTACATGTGTTGCAAGAAATCTGAGCTTGAATACATGCACTTTTGGAGGAAATAAATATCTGCCCAGAAGTTAGTAACTTTCCTTTAACTATAAATGGAGCCAGGGGAAATGGCTCATAGGTGGATGTCTATATTTTGACTTACTGTATTGGACTGAGTGAAACACAGACATGGTATCCCAGCTCTGTTCTGTAATAGTAGGGTTTTCGTCTTTCTTTTTAAAAGATGTAACTACAACTAATGAGGTTGATGCCTCACATGAAAAATGTCTAATTTCAACCTCCTTTAAAAAGTAGAAGTCCTAAGAAGTTTTTGTACCTGTAACCAGCAAAACCAGCTTGTTTGTACATCATTTATTCATTTTACATCTTGCCTAGAAAAACACAGTATTTCTAGGCTATGCAAGAGAGAAGTTAGTTTTCTAAGCTTGTATTTAATAACTTGATTCCACAAAATGTTTTTATACTTATATTTAAGAGAAGTGAATAAATGCAGAATCAGAAATTTAACACACACTTCCAAATATTAAAAAGGCTTAACTTTATGATTACAAAATCGATCAGAACAGTCAAAGGAGTGTTTCTATCACTTTATTACATTAGATAAAGACAGAAGTAGAGATGCTATAGCTAGAAAAAAACAAATGCCTGCTTGCTATAGCCATAAAGAAGTGATCTAATCCTCATGTGCCCACCCCATGGCTCATTCAGTGCTTCTTAATCCAGAGCCTGAAGAAAACACATCTCCCTTCCCTGCTGTCTCCTCCAAGAGCTGCTGCAGGATGCAGCCAGGACAATGCCTTCTGGGGTGAGGGGCGGGTAGCTCAAAGCACTGTCACTCATTTCACATCAGGCTTAGGACCTCAGCCAGCTGCTCTCCAGGGCACAGATTTGCACGGATACCCTACCAGTGCAATTCTCCATGCTCTGCTCACAGCTCTCTGGCTCCTTCCCCAGTCTCCTGCAGAACACCTGGCAGCACATTCTCGTGGCACATTGGGAGTGTACTCCCATCATCACGCGCTCTTACTTTTGTTTAGCCTGAAATATTTCTGTGGTTATTAAAAACTTCCTTCACTCTCTTTATG
Source organism: Heliangelus exortis (assembly GCF_036169615.1). Taxonomy (NCBI): domain Eukaryota; kingdom Metazoa; phylum Chordata; class Aves; order Apodiformes; family Trochilidae; genus Heliangelus; species Heliangelus exortis. The sequence continues at coordinate 20,962,641 of NC_092423.1, forward strand.
AGTCTATAGAAAATACATGTGAAATGTCAGTAAATGGTAAAACACTATTTATAACTGGGCTACTGACCAATTGTTAAAGAGCAAAACATTAAGTTATAGTGCTGTGTTGGAGTTTTACAAATGATATGGTATCTGAACAAAGAAATCAATATGTCACAATTTTGAATTACTGGGCACATTTTAATTTCCAGAGATCATCTTACTTCAGATCTTGATGTGCATCACTGGGTCAGACACAAAATGGGTCCCATGACAACCACTGGTTCCTGTCTTACAGAGCTCAGTACGCGACATGCAAAGATCCCCTATGGCAGCTCTGTCAGATACCTGCCACTACGTGTTATTCATCCTTAGCAAGATGTTAACGTGCCACAGAAATTAAAACATGCAGTTCAGTGCTGCTAACTTGGCTTACCAAGGTAGAGAAAGGAAGCAAGTTCCAACTCCTCCAGTGTGGACTGATTCTGTGGTCTCAACTCCATCCCTGATGAAAAGATAAGGGGAGGGCTTCTGATTTCATCCCTCAAATACTCTTGCACCATGCAAGTTACTGAAGAATGAGTCACACAAGAAGAAGTGGTACAGAGGCTGAAGCAGCATCTCTCCCCAGGGAAGATCCAGGGAGCATGGTTTGGGGCAGCTCATGGAGGTGCTGCTGTGTCACCTTGGTGCTCTCTGCATTACCCTCTAGTCACGTGTCAGCAGGGTTCACATAGATTTTTATTACCATACCCAACAGCTATCAATAAAATTACATATTGTGTACTTATTAAATTCTCAGTTTGCTCTCAAGCACAGCCAAGGTGAACCTGAGTACATCTGGAACAGCTAAATAAATTTTCTCCAGCTGCACGTTTCAAGTGCCGATTTCATGCTTTAGAATCGCCTTTCACACATGTTCATCTATTTGGTCAAATGCATACTCATGCAATATGCAAACACAAAATTAAAGATGAAGGATTTTAAATGCGGGTAATTAAAATGCACAACTCCCCAGCATATGATAATGGTACTTCAAGAATCAGCATTCCTTTCTGCTGAAAATTCCTTCATCCTCCCCCCCTTTGCCCTTGGGACTCCACACACCCTTGCATGCCAGGGGGCTGCCTCCCACACTGAGCTCCAGCAGCTCCTCATGCATCCCCTCAACACCCCACGGGCTCTGTCCTCCCCAGCTTGATCCTGCTCTCCCCTATGGGTCCTTCTTGCAAACACTAATAGGTTTTTAGATTCCTTCAGATCTGATGGTGATGCCAAGACTGTCAAACAAAGACTCAGAAATGATGCATGTAAACCAGGTATTTATATACACCACCTGCTTAGCTGGACTTGCTAACTTTGGGGCATTTCTAACAGCTCCTCGCACAGTGGGTCTCTTAAATAAGTACTATGGGTGTTACAGCCCTCAAGGTTAAAAATAAGGTTGATCAATCTATAAGAACAAAATGAGCATGTGCTGCAGAAGCCTCACCTGGGAGCTAGACACTGAATGCCTGTTCTGAAAATATTGCTGTATTTGAGTGAGTATTGATCCCTTCTGCTCAGATGGCACTCAGTCTTCCTAGATGGCACTACTCTTCTTTGGTTTTCCCCTCTGCTAGACCTTAATTCTCTCCTGCCAGGCCATTGAAAGCACTGGATAATAATAAACCAAAATGTGCTTTCTCTGGAAGTACAGTAATTGAGAGGGAGACAAATACATAAGTGGCTATCAGAGGACCATAAGAGAGATTCTGGCTTACCCAGCACACAGATTTAGCAAGAATAGCTGTATATTTGCAGAGGCTAATGAAAGCGAGCCAGGAATGCAATAGGATCAGCAAGGCCTGTCACTGGGGCACAGGATATCAGTGTATACTTACTGAAAGAAGAAGGTAACAGTTCAAAGAATTGTTAGTTTTAATAATGTGTGAATCGCAGAGATTATATCTATGTACCAAAGGATCTCACTGTGGGGACAGAGTGTATCTAGTACTATATGTTTAGGGGACAGAGAGACTTGAGCCCAAGCAATGATCTGCTGGAAGAGGGAGAAAGCACTTGCTCCCTCTCTTGGTCTCTATCTGCCTTTCACACCCACTGGCCACAGAAAACCCACCTGAGGTTTCTCACTTGCTCCCCGTGCCAGAGCAGGGTTCTTCAGCTGCCAGGGTTTTTGCAGCTAACCCCAGAGCTGCTGCATTTCCTACCTCAGCTGAGGGGGCATCTCTCAAATTCTGGCACAAACCCCACCATGTTTTGTCCATTTTGACCTCTGGTTTACAACCCATACCATTCAGATAGAAAATTACTTCAGAATGGAGGAAAAAGAAGACATTTGAGACAACTTCAGTTTAAAATAAGCCCTCCTAAATGCCTTTATATCTTGCTGGCCCTTGAAGTAGCCCAGACTTAGTGTGGTTAGGATGTAGAAATTTTTCAGCTCCAGTTTATAAATGGTTCACACCATTACTAGGCAAAATTAAATACTGTCTAGAGTTTTTTCCCCCCAAGTTTCACCTATAATCCTGAAAAGGAAAACCACCCCATGCTTAATTAATGCTTCATTAAGCATTTTAACTTAGAGGTATTTTTTTGCATGACTTATTTTCTTACATAACTTCTTTTCCCACAGCATGCTGAAGGTTCAGTGTCTGTCTTGCTTCACTCAGTCACTGCATGGATATGTGCAAATACTGTTTCATGGTAGAGACACATTGAGCTTCCAGAGGTCTCTCACAAGCATGAGACCAGACCCACTTCAACAGAATATTCATGTCCTCAAAGCTGTGTCTGAACTAAAGAACCCTGAGTTTGTTCCCTAGCTCTCAAGCATCCTTGTGATTAATTTCTTTCACAGCCCCTTATGGGTTGTCCTTCAGGTGATCCCCTCAGTGGGACATCCCAGTCACAAGCCCTGCCTGGCTGCCCCAGGCCCTCTCTCAGGCCCAGCTGCTGTGGCCAGGGGAGCTTGGGCACACCCACACCCATTCACCACTTCTCTTGTGCTACAGTTCTATCAGCATTAACTTCACAATGCTGAGAATAGCTTAAGAAGTAACCAAAGTTGGAACAGGGAAAATGAAGGAGTCACAGCAGGTACCTTTCTCTGGATAATTCAACAGTTTTTGCTGCAGAAAAGACCAGAGTAATCAGTCTTACAGGAGAACAGGTTTAGGCTGTAATCAAGCCAGTTATATTTTTAACATTTCTTATTGGGGTTAATGGCTTTTTTCAGTTTAAAGACAGAGGTCCCATCTTCCTTCCTCCAAACCCCTCTATATCACTTCTATTGTTTTCTTTGGTACCAATGAAGTAGTCTATCTCAGCACCTCAGCATATAATGTGCTTTTTTTTACTTCCTATATTCTATGTGAATTTCAACTCAGGAAATGTGTGCCAGAAAAATAAGCTCTAGCTTTTTTCAGTGCACTGTGATCCCAAGAAGCCAATTTGGACTTGGGCTGTCAGGCCCTGGATCAAACTCAATAGTCCTGCCATCCTAAGATTAGACCCTCATATGGCTATCCCTCTTTTTTCTTCTTCAAGTAATGCCTACTACTTGCTTACATTATACATTTGTTTTCCTGGATTGTGGATCTGATTTCCCATAAGCATACAAAATGATGACCATCAAAGCCTATCACTTGTATAATCAAAGATGACTCTGAACTAACTCTGCAATAGTCCTTCATTTCTATTACTGAGTATTTTATATGCACACTTCAACAAACATGTGATCCCCAATCCGATTTTCTACAGATAAGCAGCTGGACACACTGTGCCAAACTCACTAATTGAAAGAAATGTCTAGCTTGACATAATTACCTTAAACATTGACCACAGTGCCTGATGAGAACCTTTCCATTATGTGACATCCCTGGAGGCATATTCCTCCTTCAGCCATGCAGGCATTTTAAGAACCGCTGGGAGCTGAACCATCAGTCTGCATCCTGCTCTATGATGAGTAAATGTTGCTTGAACAGTTTTCATCAGTGCTGATTTACTTGCTTTGTTTGTTTGCTTGAGGTTTTAATAATAGTATTAAAAGTCTTTGCTTCTGATGTATTTGACATTGTGCCATTGGTCCATTAGGATTTGGTCGAGCGCTGTGCATTATTTTTAATTTGCATTCACAGTATGCTCTGTAATAACTCCCTCTGAATTCTAGCAATGGATGCTGTGAATTTGTATTAACAGCAGCACTGATTTGCACAATGTGTAGTAAAAATCTTTGATCTCCTGTGCTAAAAGGCATGAAGCGGTAAATATTCTTTTGCGGAGTTTCCAAATAACAGAGATTTTTCTTAGCAAATTGTTCCTGGGCTAATCATAATGGGAAGGATTTCAGCTTGGATGGAAATCATTGACACAAGCTACTGCGGATGCAAAAATTTACATGGTTTCAAAAAGCAGCTAGACACAATCATGGGAGAAAAATCCACGAGAAGCAACTAAACACAGATAGCTCTGGTTCAGAAAGTCCCTGAGCTGCTGATTGCTGGAAACTGAGGAAGGATCCTTAGGACAGATCACTGAACAGTTCTTCCCTAGGAATCTGCTGCTGGGCACTGCCTGAGGAACATGCTGTTCTAGTCTGACCCAATATGTCCTTTCTTATGGTGTCACATTAAAAAGTCATGCTGAGAGCATTAGGGAGAAAAGAGAACAGAAAAAAATAAAACTGCTCTCTTCAGGTTAACAACTTAAAAGTTTCCAGGGTTTCTGCATTAAAATCCTCCTTTGTATGCAATTAGAATTCAGATCTTCTTCCTTGTTCCTCTCATCAGCTTTCTTAGGAAGAGCAAACACACTGGACTGCACAACAATCATGGGCATTTCAGTGCCTGCAGTGCCCTTAATTGGATGAAGCCTTGCACAGGGACTGGCAGCAGAGCACTGATTTTCAGTAGTTACTGGCCTCAAGTTGGCTAATGTGACAAGATGCATTTTTGCCAACAACTGTTTACCTGCCATGGAGCAGGATCATGGTTGCTAAAAAGATGCCGGCTACTTGCTTAAACTAAACAGAGAAATCTGGTGAAGTATACAAAGTAAATTACTCTGACACATAAAAATCACAGCCAGTTTCTAAGGCTGAAAAATTATTAATTTTCTGCACAAGAGGCAAGTCCCACCACAAGTGATAACCCTAATTTTGAGACACTCAGCATCAAAACTACTTCTCCTTATGCCCTGATTTTTTTCACCTTCTGTGGAGAATGAACTGTGCCTTTACAGGATGAGCCGCCACTGGCACACTCGACGGGCTTCTCAAAACTGGGATACACACAACTGCTTTTCAACAGCCAGTACTTCAACTAGTTTTATGTAGACATCAACAGACAGTTTGCTGGGTGAATTTAGTTATTACATTATTATTTTAATAAAGCCTAATTTCTTAAATTATAGAACCCAAAATGCTATTCTGAAGAAAACAATTAAAAAAACATTAATGCAAGACTGAAACAGTAAAGTAGCAGCAGCCACACAAGGTGACTGCTTGGTTTGGAGTTTACTTTTTTTTTAAATAGGGTACAGAAGTGCATTGTCTTTTGCAGGGTTTTTTTGTTTGGTTGGTAGGGTTTTTTTGTTTTGGTTTGGTTTTTGTTTTTGTTTTTTTGTAAATGGCCTGGACAATTTAATGTCCTGGAATTTGGCAGACAGCACCTCAATTCTTGTAGTTTATAATTATTTCAACCACGTTGCCTGGAAACCTGGGTGGAAATAAATGAAAAAGTTGTGAAACTCAATGAACCAATTCCTTTCTCCCAGTTTGAAACATATAAGATTTCAGTAGGTTCATTGAAGGGTTTTGTTGTTGTTGTTTTGTTTTTGTTTTTTTTTCTGAAGGCACTCACATTAATGAGTTCACTAAAAATATCCAGTCTTGCACCAACACCTCACTTGTGGGACTCATGCTTTGCCACAACATGAGACTCCAGCTTCACTGAGTCGCTTTGGTACTTTTCTTCCTGACTGTACCAGTCATCTCCCCTCCTATTTGCAATAAGTAATATCCCTATGACAGCCATTGCTTTGATGAGACGGCAGCATTAGAAAAGCATTTAATGAACATTAATTGCTTCTTAATATGATTTAGCTGCTGGAAATAAGAAGACTAAGCTAGCTCCATGTGACCAGCAATGCTACAGGCACCACAACCACATTCCTTTTGAGATGCAATCCTATCAACCCGGGGGGGGAAAGAAAGAGGGGGGGGAGAAGCCCTTCACAGACGATACCCAAGGCTACATTTTACTTTTCCGAATTAGCAGCTAAGTAGGACTGTGGGAACTCAGGAACAAAGTCATCATGACACCACCTGGCTGATTAGTGATCTCTTCCTTCTGTGTGAGCCAGCAATTATCAGTTCCCACTGACTTCAGAAGCTAATCGGAATCAGAGGCTGGGGGATGATGCCAAGATGCAGCAGCTTCCAGCTGTCAGTAGGACAGGATGAGACAGTCTCTCTGAGTGTATGTGGTTTGGTCTTTGTCTTTTCCTGTGTGGCATCTTTAGCACTTGTGCCTTTATTATTTTGAACCTCTACATTATGTTACCTTACACCATGGCTGCTTACACCGCAACATGATGCAGGAGAAAATTGTTCTTTGAATCCAGCATTCCTAAATATGAATCCTGATTTACCATCAATTCTCATCTCACCTTTCAGTTAGGTCACATAACCTCTCTGCTAAGCTGCTCTGCCAGGAAATTAAGGCTGGTAACACACAGAGATATTGTGACAATCAATCAATAAGTGTTCGTAAAGTTGTTGGTAAACAACAAGCTCTGAGTGCCAAGCCTAATTTAAACAGATATGGCTTATAATCTTCCCATTTTCTTTGCAAGAACTTTAATATGACACAAAGATTAACCTTGTGATCTGGGAAATAATCTCTACGGATATTATAGACTGGTGTTGGCAGCAGACCTCCAACTTGAAATACGATGTCCTCACTGACATCACTAAATTTCCCATGGATTAGCTGACAGTGATACTTCAGGACTCATGGGAAAACTGTACTGCAGAGAGAAATAACAGTGAGGGGAAAAAATAGTTTTCTGGACTGTGATTCTTAGCCTTCTTTCATTCAGAGCTGAGATAAGTATCACTAGACTTTCTAAAATGAAAGATTTATTGTTTTACATACAAGTATTTAATGGATATCATGAAATAACTGGTACTACCCCTTAACACAATCAGGAGCCTTCAAGCTTTACAGAACTAACAGTGGGATTGAAATTCATAGTAACTCCTAACCAGTGAACATACACATACCTTGAAGAACCTGACTCTTGGACCCTACATGTTCATATACAACGTCAACTGGACTTAGAGGACAGGCCTGAACCTGAAGTAAGTTTTTTGGAAGTAGTGAGGAAACATCTTTCTATTCAAGACATTTACGATTCATGACAACCTCAAAACTACAAACTTGCTCAGAAGTCTTAACACTGGCTTTGTTTTTCTAATACAACTAAGCACTTCAAAGACAAGAGGACAACCAAGCTGTGCTCACAGGAGGGACTGTGCACTAAGACACTCTGGTACCTGTCACCCCATGGCAGCTCCAGCCCCCAACTTCTCGCATCCACAGCACTGCTAACAAACGCCCTAAAAAAATAATCAGATGTTTGCTGGCAGACCCCATTACAGCGGGTGCTGTGCTGTTCCTTCGACGGACTGCAGGCATGCTGCTTCTCATTGTCTGATCTAACCACTTACCAGACACAGTATCAAGCCATTGTTTGAGGAAGTGAGAAGAGCAGCTCCGAGGCTTAGGGAACACTTGCAGATACAGGAAACGGAAGATTCTGCAAAAACAAGTTGTCAGCTGGCTCACGACTGAAAGGCTGCTGTAAGGTCTTAAAGGATCTCTCCTACCCAACCTCTTAATAAAGGGGGCCTAATTAATGTCACTTTGCTAGGTTCCTCATAGTAATGGCTGGCCTTGTATAAAAAAATAACACAATATGCACAATTACATAAAACGGTGCGAACTTACTAGAGAAACATTCCTTTACCCAAATCACTGCAAGTACATTTTATATTAAAACAAAAAGAAGAACACATTAAATGTCATTGATAAATAGGATAAAGAGCCACCGAAAAAGCAGCAGTGCTCTGGCTGTTACCAGCCCCCGGATAGACTTGCCCGGGCTTCCCCCGGAGCCTCCTTGCCCCGCACACTGACCCCGTCGTCGCCCCGCACGGCGCATCCATGCGCTCTCCAGCACCGCAGCACCCCCGTTCGGCAGTGTTTTAACTCCCTCGCACCGCTCAGTAGCCGCCCGACCGGCGGCTCTCTCTCCCTACCTAGAAGCACCCCAAGCGGCCGTTACCACAGGCCGACCGGGTCCCGCCTTCGCACCGCGGCAGCTCTCCGGCATGAGGCGGCATCGCCGCCCCGGCAGCCAGCGGGGGAACGGAGGCAGCAGCCCCTCTCCGAGCCGCCTCTCGCACGGCGGCCGCCATCCTCCGAAGGACTGACCAGGGAGCAGTTCGGCGGAGGGGAAAGTTTGACGGGAAGCCCGCCCTGCCCCTGCCCGACTCGTCAGCGCGGCTGGCCCTGCCGACAGCCCAGGGCAGGGCAGTGCCCCGAGATCAGCAGCGCCGGGGGTTGGGGGGACTGATGGCGGCGGCGCAGGGCTGCGGCCGCCTGAACGGGCGAGGGGCGGAGCGGAGAGACCCTGTGGCTGCCATGGCCACCTCCCCCTCCCGCAGCCTCCCTTAAATACTTATGGGGAGGCCGTAGCTGCTGCCGAGCGCACCATGCGGGCTGTCATCGCTTTGGCCGCGGCGCTGGGTAGCGTGCTGCTCGGCGGCTGCCTCCTGCGCTTGGGCGGCCAGCAGCCCCTCCGCGCCAGGTAGGGCGGCCGGGGGGCCTCGCCCGCTGCGGTGGGGCTGCGGGGCGGGAGACCCTGGAGCTGGCTGGGGAAGAGAAGCGGGACGTGGCGAGCCCCCCGGCCGCCCCCCGCCGGGAGAGGGGCGCGGCAGAGCCCGGCGCGGCGCCCCCAGGCTCGGATCGGGTGTTAGCGGCGTGTGAACGATTCGTGGGGAGGAAACCAGCGCCGTTCACGCCTGGTGATGTCTAATCACGGGTTTTGACAACTTTGTTTTCCCGTCTTGCTTGCCAGGGGCTGGGAGGAGGACGCAGGAGTAGCTGCTGTCACGCCGAAAGTGGTGCGAGCCCTCAGGTCCCCCCTCAGTTCGCCCCCTCAGACCGAGAACAGGTACGGGCTGCCCGCCTTCAGTCTCTGGTGGTGTGGGTCCGTCCGGAAGGGTCTAAAGAAGCAGAAATTTGCCTCCATTCCTGTTCGTTCTTCCTTTTGTTTTGGCAGCGTAATCTGCGTTAGAGACTTACTAGAGTGAGAAAATAAAAATTCACTTTATAACAAATAAGTTATTTGTTCGTAGGGCCTCTTAATGATGGCTGTCACTCTGCCATTGGCTTTGAGCCCAATAAAATTTTGCATATAGCAGTTTTGTTGCCATACAATGCAAAAAGTGCTTGCTGAATGACAGGTTTCAGGTATCCTTTATTCTTTCCAGGAAGGTGGAGCTGGAGCTGGGTAATATTATTTTTGTAATGTGTATTGAGGTAAAAATACAGATTTCTCCTTTACAAACCATAGGATTTTAGGCCAGACATATGAAACTTCTTTCATGTTTTATAGCATCTTATTTTGTGGGAGTTCTTTTGCTTCCTCCCATGTTTTGATCTTTCTGATCAGTGTAGATTTTTGCTGTACAGCCTGTTATTTTATACTCTGAAGTTTAATTTGAAAATAGTTGGTACAATTAGCTGTGAAACAAGTTGTCTTAAGTGCAGCCTTCAATATCAATGACTGTTTTTGTGCTGTTGAGTCTTGATACTCTGTAAGAGAACTAACAGTGCAGGAGGGTGGTGTAATCCTCACATGAGGTATTATTATGAAGAAGTAGTCTGCAAATATTTTTGCTTTTTTACTTCATATGACCCCCTGAACATTGCAGATAAAATGATTATTACATGGTAATGCATATTGTGGTGAAAAACACGATAAAAATTAGAAAAAACTTGGGAATTGGGTCTCTAATGGGAACTGATGTCTTAGTTATGCTGAAGTCTATGGTGACAATGCAGTTAACCTTACTGAGGCTGACATTTCACCCAGTCTAGCTGAGTTTGAGGTTGAAACAACATACACTTTCCCTCAGTGAATGCAAGTGATGATAGTTGTAGTAATCGTTGCAGTGTACACTAACAGTAGGTTTCTTATGCCCTTTTGATTAGAGACCCTTGTGATCCCTACCTCAAAATTGAAAACATTCATAAGCTTTAGTTTTATAACATATCAAAATTAGAATAAAACAAAAGAAAAAAAGGACATTTGCAGAATTTTAACTGCCATTATGTGCTTTTAGCCTGCTTTTCTTTCCTGCTCATTTTTTCCCTTTCCACTTTTTTCCCTTTCCTTTTGACTTTGTACAATTTAGTGGTTTTGCAGTATGTACTCTGTTCTGCTTTGGTTTTTTAACTGTCACTCTGTTCTACAATCTGTTTTGTGTTATGTCTGTGGTTCCCCCCTGCCCTGTCTTCTCATGATCTTCCTTTCCACTTCTAGTTTCTGAGCTGCAGTCTCCTGCCACTCAGCTCTGTGTGCTAAACTATGGAGTCAAACTGACTAGAAATGCTGGCAGAGAGCACTTCAGAGAACAAAGTCTAGCTGCTTTCCATCTGCTGTTAGTACACTCACAACTGGAGCAAAGAAAGTGAAAGCAGCACATAGCAAAGAGAACTGAAAATCCATGGCACGTGTAGGTCAGTTTTTCATCTCTAATAAAGCAAGTGAGCATTAGATTTTAAGTATAATTTTCCTTAATCTGCTTGGAGGATTTTGGCATTAATTTGGAGCTAGTTTTGATCAACCTGAAATTGTATTTCTCCATGACAAAGTGGCTGCACAAGTGTGATAAGTAAATTATTCATTAAAAAAAAGTTGCATTCTGCTCTTGCTCCTATAACTGTAGTGTCTTTGGAGGGGTGGCTTGCTGGCTAAATCCAAGAGATGATTTCTTTCTCACCTGAGTGACTAAGCATAGTAAGCTGGCCTGACGAGTTTGTGCCGTGTGTTTGGCATATGAGGAAGGAGAGAGACCTGCTGGACTGCCCAGGAGCTGCTACTTTAATCTAGAGAGCAGCTGGACTGGGCAGGGAGCCATGCTGGAGGAGTTTGATCCAGGCAGCAGCTGGACTGGGCCTGGCTGAAGGCCATAGTGGAGAGATTCGATCCAGAGAGCATCTGGACTTGTTCAGGAGGCTCAAACCAATCCATCAGTGATATGGATGCTCTGGTCAACAGGACTTAGATTCTAGTTTGCAGTAGGGTTTTGCTGCAATATCCATGAGTGTAGCAGAGGGATGGAAGAGTCCATCATTGCAATAGGTTTTATAGGGTTTAGTGAATTTTTGAACCACATGAGGCTACATCAGTATGTTGATGTATAAAACTAGGAACTGTCTCTTGGTGCAGAATTTCCAAAGTAAGGTTCTGCTGAAGTACCCTTTCGTTTTGAATAGCATTGCTGTGTTGCTGACAGCAGTGCCCTTTCCTGTATAAGAGGGGGTGCATGAATTTTAGGTTGGACTCTGATCTCTTCATCAGTTTGATGCATTTTTCTGGCAAGCTAACATTTTGTAACCAACTTAGATGGGAGCATCTGGGAGAGGAAAAAAAAAATGGCCACTGTCCTTGAACTTCAACTATAAGTAATCTAGATAATCTTCAGAATTGCAAGCTGATCTTTCCTTCTTATAATGATTTCCTTGACTGTTGGAGGCATATTTGTAACCAAACATCTGAAGAATCTCTAAGGTCCTATTATTTAGTAGCCTTGCAATATTGAAAGCTAATCTGCTCTTTTACTTTGAATAATTCTTTTAAAAGGATGAAACCGAAAGATGAAAGGATGAAAAGCAGAGGATTAGTTCAGACTGTCATAGATATTTAGGCAGCTATTATGCACAACAATATTTAATTAGATGGTGACTAGGCACCTAAAGTTCTCTGCAATCTGTATTTTAGTAAATAACCTTGAAGATGTGATTTGTCTCTTACAGGACTTTGCTTACCAGTTTTTCTTATTAAATGCTAGATAACTCAAATAATGTGACTGCCTCTACAATGTGATCTCCAGCTTTTGTCTTGGCTTTATTTTGCAACCTACTATGCCTGGTTTCTTACTAAACTATGGTTTCTTACTAAAAACAAGGCTGTCGCTGGTAAGATTTGTATAGTAGTCCCCAGAGTTATTCATGGAACCAGTATAATTTACACCACAATAATATAGTTCTCTGGCAAATCCTCATGCCTGTGCCTCATCCTGTCCTCTCAGTTTTTAAGCTGTAACATCTAAAGTACAGTTTAAGCTTTCTTAAACCAATAGTACAACCCAAAGAAGTAGTCCTGTGTTTGTCCCATCCGTAGGCACTTGGGCCTCCCTTCTCACCTGTGTCTGTGCCAGAATATTTGTGTAGTCACACCATTAGTAGTGAAATAGAGGGCTTACTACTTCTAGTACTTATCAGAGGAAGGTGACAGTGGTAAGTGGAGCTAGGTAGTCTTTGCCAGGAGGCCCAGGGTGTTCTATGTTACATTTAGGCAGACATTTTAGCTCCTTTTGTACTACCCAAGAACATATAGCAGATAAATAACGCTGTCTCCTTTTAGGGAAGTGAAAAGAGTTTTCTCAAGCCATATATGTATATATACGTACATACACGTGTACATATATATATGTATACATATACACTTTATATACAAATAATAACAAGGCAGCAGTACCCTGAAGAGCAGCCCACTACTACTCTATTATAGTTTGTGTTGCAAATTTTAAGGCATTCCCTTACTATCTCCCTAACTTACTCTGTCTTTGCAGGTCCGAGGAAAGCCCAGTGTAGAGAGTGTTGAGGTAATTAAACAGTGGGAGGAAGTGGTTGAGGAGCCATGACTAAACATGGTAGTATTAATGCAGTGTTCTTTACTTTTGGTTTCTCCAGTTCCTCTCAAAGCAGCAGATCTTTGTGCAGACCTAGGAAATAAACAACTATACTTAATTAACTATGCTACAGAGACCTGTACATTCTGTCTCCTATCAAAATACTGCGTTCAGGCAGGCAGAAGGGGAAGATGAGACAGGCTATTACCACGATTCTGAACAGTAGCTCAGTATATTGCACAAATAATTTGCTACAGTTTAGATTAGTCAGCACTGGTGGCAACTTCACTAATTTTACTGCTCTCTTAGTATTTTTTCCCTCCATTCTCAAGTGGTGGATGCAGACATATTTTAGGACTGCATTTCTAACACACGCCTCATGTATTAGTTCTGTCTAAATGAACAGGTATTCAGCTGAAAGCAGCTGCCAGGACACATTTATGTTCTGAGGGTGGTGAAAGGTTTCACAGCCTCTTTCTGTTTACTTGGTCCAAGTGAAACTGCTCTGTCATTCTGTCTATCATGTGCTATCATAACATCATTTTAGTATAAGTACCTTATTATTTTCTCTTTGCCCACCTTGAGACTCTCAGTGTTGCTTGTCATGTTACCTGTCATGAGGTTTATGGATTTTATAACTGAAAAGCATCTGATGTAAGGTATAACACCTTCTGGTGAATACACCATAAGGTCTTCCAAATAATTTCAAAATTAAGCTTGTCTTAAAGACCTGATTTAGCATTCCTAAGATAAGCCAAAACCTCCATGGGAACTGATAGTCTCTTTCACAGTTACTGTGATTAATGCTACAAGACAAATTCTTACTCCTGTGGTTTGATAAAGCCATTTTATAGTCTATTTCACCAAGCATTTAAATTGTGTATTGCCTTATTAATGAAGGTGTTGTGAACCTTAAAAACATCACTATATTCTTATCATCCAATTCATCTGAAATAGTGTCAAAGGTACAGCTTAAGAGCACCCTTCCTTGAGAAATAAGGATTACGTGATTTTAATAGTATTCAACTAATAGGCTATGAGATTCAAATATAAATTAGTCTCTTCAAGGGAGAGATTAAGCCAGAAAGTATCCACAATTCGGATAATGTTGGTCAGTGCCAGTTAGATAGAAGGATCTAGATGAGCAGTTTTGCATGCAGAAGCTATCCTTTTTAGCTGGAGATGCTTCGCTGGGACAGGGTTCAGAGGTCCTGTGATGCTTCAGGAAGATGAGCAGGTAGCCATGGAAAAATGCAACAAGTTTTGCTCTGCACAGAGAAAATGGAGACTGGGAGGGATTTTTCCTTCTGTTCAGTGTGTACTTAACTCTTTCTGTAATTAGGGGTGAAATCCTAGTTGCTTTCAGTGTTGCCTGACAGTACAGTTCTGAGATCTCTGGAAAAACTCACTCCACATTCTTTCAGTTGTTTCTAGCTGATTTTGTGATAATACTGGAAGACTGGCCTTTCAGTCATGGGCATATCTTGATGTTATGGTATAGTTCACAGTACTGTATCTCCTTTTTCTGTCTGCTTTTGTGCTTGGTGTTTTTTTGTTTTGTTTTGTCTTTTACACTACTATTCATCCTTTCTTCATCCATCTATATTCCTACTCTGATAAACTGTTTTGGGTTGAGTTTGGTTTTGTTTTAAAAGGGCTTCCCTTTCTTTTCCTTTGTTGTACCACTGCTCCCCCAGAACTCTATGCTAAGGGAGGTACCTCTCTGTCTGCTGAATCTGCACTAAGGGTCCCTGTAGTCTCAGGCCTGAGTGCTACAGGTGAAGGAAAAGGGGCTGTGGACTTTCCAGATAGTTTTTCAGTTTCTTATTTTAATGGTGGGTGCCATCCTCGTCTTAAAGAATTTTGCAGTTTAAGGAACTGCTCTCTTCCTGACAGCAAGATATAGAATAACAACGTGCTGATAAATGTGGCATGTGGTCTTAATCTACTGTGGATTTATTAAAGTACAGATGGTGTACTTTCTGAGTTTGTAGAATTACCATAGGAAGTATGTGGTCCTCAAGCTGTTCGTATATGATTAAAGAAATCCTCTGTTTTTCAGATTTTGGTCAGTGAGGTTAGCTCTGAGAACATCTAAACTCTACGGGAAATGCTGCACAAATTTCTGTTTAATCAGTTTCCTGAGTTCAAGCCGACAGAATCTGACACGGTTTCCACTTGGAGTTCTCATCTGTTTTAAGAGTTTGCAAAATTAGTTGAATTGTAGCCCGATACCTGCATTGTTAGGCATGTTATCTGATTTCATTGCAGAAGCTCTAGTGCAATTCCAAGTATTGAACAAAGACTGTCATCCACCAGGTCAGGTAAATTAATTTAGTGATAAATATCATCTAGCATAATTGTCCTAAGTGATCAGAAATCTAATTTGAGTCTGATGCCTGCACAGCTCTGCAATGAATAATGCAGTAGAAGTCTGGGCTGCCCCTTGCACACCCCTTTTATCTGAGTGGAAAAATCATTTGTGAAGCACAGGGCACTCTGACAATGAACAGAAATTCAGACATTTAACTTTTACTGGAATAAGTATTTCTTCACCTCTTGCAAATAGAACATTTTGTATAATTTTTCACCATATAAAGAATGTTGAGCAAATTTTGTGTGAAAAAAACTGTAGAAGAAGCATTTTGGTGATCTATATTGAACCTCATTATATGGATAAAGAATATTGATTAAAATTTTTGTCTAGTTGTGTTCACAGTTGTGCCACTTTTACCAATCTTTACATGTGTCTGGAAAGGGAAAGGCTCCTTATTCCTTTTTTCTCCTCTTGATGGCTGTAAAACTGATTGTCAGGATTTAATAAGAAAACAGAACAGAAGTTTATGTTGCTCATTCTTTTTATCTGACTTCCTCCTTTTTAAAATTTTTCCAGTCTTAAAAACTTGTGCATAAAAATGATGGTGAATTGTAAAATGAAGCATCTTGCTTCAGTTGACCTTAATGCTATGAACTTAAAAAGACTATTGAGTAAAGTTTGTATTTGGTTGAGAGAATATTTATTCACTGCCTCCACTTATCTCAGGACACAAAGTAATGGGAAGCTGTAAGGACCCTGTGATGATACTCTGCAAAGAGTTGCAACCTGTGCGTGTAAGAACCTTGGGTTTTCAGCAGTGCCTGCAAATGCACCTTCCAGTGAGCTGATCAGACCTAGCTCCCTGCTCTGACTTGGTCTTTCTGGTAGGCTTCTTGAGTTAAAAAGGTCTCCTCTGGACAGCTGTGGCTCAGAAGGGTTGAAGCCACTTCTCTAATCAGCACACAGTATCTTGATTTTTAGTTCTAATGGCAGACTTATCTGCAGCAGTAACACCCACTTGGTGTATGATACCAATAATAATTTTTTTAAGGTGTGCTTTATACAGCTAAGCTTTGCCTGTAGCCATGTCCCTTACTTTAAGCTGCAGCTGCAGAGGAATCATTTAAAAAAGCAGGAGAGAGATATCATGATTTGGTCCTAAGTAAATGTGTTTGGGAACTGTTACTGGGTTCCTTTGTGGAAGGTCCCACCTGGTTCTTTAGTGTAGACAGAAGCATTCAGACAAAGCTGCAATAAACCTGTGTCCATAAATGGTATAGGCAGATTATTTGCTGGCACTTACTATGTAAGGTCTGTGGAGTTGTGTGCTTAATACTTTGAACTGTGTGCTCTGAGAGCCTTCTGCCCTCACATTTGTATGTCACTCCTTGAGAAAGAATTACATAAGGAACTGTGTGGAAAATCATCCGAGGAGCTCTCAGCAGGTGGTGCCAGCTCTTAGGCTCTATAAAGGTCACTGCAGAACTGAAAGGACAGAGGTTTATGTTGTGTTGTCTTACAATTGCCCTCACCAAGAGGCATACAGACTGCATTGCATACTTCCTTAGGACCTCTGTGTGTACACTGGGAAGAAGTTCCTGATGGTGGAAAGAAAGGGGAGAGATGGTCTCTCTCCTCTGCAGCCTCTGTCCTGAGTGAATTGCTCCTATGGAGTGACTGATTCACTAGGAATTTTATGGGTAATGGAAAGAGAAAGAAAGACACATTTATCCTTTTCCTACACTGTTGTAACTGTGAACATTCCAGTCAATTGCAAAATAACCAAGAATATTTTCTACTCTTTCTTCAGTCAGGTCTCTTCTCATTAGAGTTGTTTATGTTTTAATTGTTTAAGAAGAGAAGGCTAAAGAAGACCTTACCAATACCCAAAGGGAGAGAGCACGGAGTTGGAGTCAGGTTCTTAGTAGCGCCCAGTGACAGAACCAGGGGCAATAAGGACCAGCTGAAACACCAAGTATTCCCTGTGAACATTAGGAAACACTTTTTCACTGTGAGGGTGATTGTAAATTCAAAATCTGCTCGAATGCAGTCCTAGGCAACTGTATTTAGGAGCAATAGGTTGGACCAGATGACCTCCAGAAGGTCATCTGGTCCAAGCTCAGCCACTCATGTGACCCTGTGACTTAAAATGGCATCTTTCCCACATAAAAGCTTCAAAATCAGCTTGTCAGAAATCTTGTAGATAGATGTTCTCCATGTTTTAACAGGTGAAAGCAGTGGAGTTTTGGTCCTTGTTAGCAGAAGGAATAGTGTTTCAGAAGCAGATCTCATTGTGTACAAGGAAGGCAGACCCTTTTCCTTGGTGCATGAATGCCTCTCTACAGTGGTGGCTTGGTCTGTAGTTCTAAGATCAGCATGGGTTCTGTTCACTGCTGCAGCTCCCACCAGGGGTGAATGACACAGCATCTATGACTTCTCTATTTCTAGTTCTAGTTTGGATGAATAGGTTGCAGTGTCTGAGTGCTCAGAAAGAACTCAGAAGGAATGGGGCAGGTTTAGGGGGGAAGATTTTGAGGATCAAGGAAAATAAAAATGCTGGAGGAAAAAGAAATTAATGATGAACGACAATATGCACAGCAGAAGGTTGATGATAGAAAAGGGAGACTGCATGAGATTGAACCTAGGTACAGGGTGAAGTGAGGTGAATGGAATAAGACCGTAGGAACTCAGTCATCTACTAATATATAGCTCAATCTTCTACTACGACTGCCAGAGCAAAAGAAACACAGTAGAGGTGCAAATAAGACAATAGGCATTAGGGATCACTGCCTGGCACTTGCATTGATTCCTTTTACACATATTTACTTCCTACTATGTAAATAAAGGATAAACAAGGGAGGGAATATTGAGCTCAAGTGAGTAGGTTAAAGTCCAAAAAAGATCCACTTAACCTGTGGTGTTTTCTGTACATATATTGGCTTTGAATACTGCATTTCATCAACAACTTTATGAGATCACATCTGCTAAGAATTTCACTGGTTAATATTTTAAATATCTTCAAAGAATAATTCTCAAGAGGCATCGCATTTAATTTCTTTTTTAAATTACATTTTCTGATTACAGGGTAAAGCAGAAAATATAATTCAGAGTTTGAAATAGGGTTACATTAAAGAATCAAATATTTTACAGTCAGTAGCTGCAAACTCCCCTTTTGTACAAGAGATTCACAATAGAAGTCAATAAGATTTCTTTGGTAATGTTTTCAGTTAAATCAACGATTATTAATCTTATTGTCATAGCAAAGTAAATGTGACAGCACAGTCAGAATACGTTCTGTCTTTTAAAGTTTGTTGCTTTTTCTCCCTTCAACAGAACAACTGTTAATAAAAATGGAATTTACCAGTTTGAACAGGCTTCAAAATGTAAGGCAATTCAGGACAACATTTTATCATCATCTCTCAAGAAGAAAAGGTAGGTGTTTCTTTTGGTTTTTCCTTTTCTATTTTCAATAGAAGGGTAAAAGATTGTCTCCTACATAACTCTTGAAGATATTAATGTGAAGCTATACAAAAGGAAAGTGAAATTGTTCAGCCAATATATGCCTGCATTCTTTCTTTCACATTAATTATATTTATTCGAGGTTGGATTTTGTTTTGTTGTGGTTTTCTTTTTTAATTTTCACAGTATAAGTCAGCAAGAGTTCTCCTTGCCATTTATCAACATTTTATTCCAAGATAATCACAAAAAGGTTGAATAGAATCAGTGAGGAATAATTTAATTCTTGGGTGTCTTTTTCTTGGTGAGCATTCCTGCTATGAGCAAGTTCAGTTAATGGATTCTTTTCAGCATATTCACTGAAGTAAGTATGGAAATGTAATAGTATTAAAACTTGCTAATTAATTGCATTTATTAAAATAACTAGTCCACAGGAAACCAATAATTCAATTTTAGCTACATTGAAAAAGCACCCAAAATTAATTATGGGTTTCAAATTGCTGTTCTGCCTTTTTCTGGCATGGAAGAAACCCCTTTGATTTCAGCCCTGCTCAAATTCCATGCCCCTGTCTAACATGAAAATGGGAGAAGCAGCCCATTGCTTTTGACATGTAACATTTTGCCTATTTGGATGTACCAATAAATAAAACAATGTGAATATGAGGCTTCCCTTTAGGCCTGAGTTCCAGCTTAAAATTACGTTCTTTTTAAAGCTGGGAGTTTTTTTTTTTCCCCTCTGCATTTATGAAGAGAATAAAAATGGAATCAGAAACAAAAGCTCTGGTAAAAATAATTGTGTCTTTTCTCATTCAAAGGTCTGGAGAAGTAAAATTTTTTCTTAACACAGAAACAACAGTAAATCATGATTTTTAAAACTTCTGTCTTTTCTGCTTCTTTCTCACTTTCTCATTGTATTTTAAGATCTTTTACCTGTTTTAAAGTCACCATATGCTCAGGATTCTATCTTTACACTTCCAACTTTTTCTTCTTTTTGCCTCTTCTCCCGCCAATATTTCACCTCATTGAAGGAATATTCCACACTATAACTGGAGTGCTTACACTTTTGAAGGGTGTTACAGACCACTGTGTTACTGATGCACAGCTGGTGAGAGCTGGAACAGGGACTGGTAAAGAGAGGTCAAAGAATACAGTTAACTGAAAAATGTTCAACACTGGGAAGGAACTGTATTGCCTCCAAAATCCAGTTGTAGCAATAGAAATGTTGTTATTTATCCCATGCATTATGAAATTGTACAGACTGCAGCTGTGCAGACATGCTCTTCCTATCTAGATTATTTTGGAACTGAGATTGTAGGAGAAACTATATGAAGTGTGAAACCTTTATTCTGTGGATAAAGAAAAAGGAGCTGCATCATGTAACAAGGCAGAAGGTAAACTGGGCGGGCAGGAAGAGAAACTGGTACTTGGAACAAAGAAGCAGGGGACTGCTTTGTGCCATGAATATTGCAACTCATTGCATTTCCCTGAGAGGAACTGCAGGGACCTTTGTTGCTTTTTCAGGGTATGACTCACCAGCGTGGTGTATAAATGCTTTAAATTTGAGTTCTGGACTTCTAGGTATGTTCTCGACACTCTTGACTCTTAAGTTGGCAGAAAGGGAAAAAATTTACTAGTTCAAAGCTTGAAAAATTATTTTATATTAAAAATACTACATAAGCAGGGAGTTACTATAGCAGGTATATGCTGGCAGTGATAAAGAGCCTGAAATGCTGAGTTTTGCTGGCAATTTTCCATTTTTATTCTAGAGCAAACTCAGTGCGCATTCTCCTGAGGGCTTTAAAAACTGATAGGTTTTTGGTAGTATTAAAGTGTCCAAAGGCAAAAGGGATCCTTTTCTCTTGCATTTCCTGCCAATGTTTTTCTGTTTTATTTTTTTATTTCTTGAACCTAAGCTGCCAAATAGGTATATCTCCTTTTTTCACCCCCGCTGCTCAATTTTCCTTCTAATTCAAATAGCTAGTAGGTGTTTAGCTTTAGTGAGTAACTAGTGGTGCTACATCTGTCTCTCCTTCTGACATTTCACCTATTGTCTCTCTACTGCCTCAACACTTCTGTTCTTCCTGTCGTCCTTCAGATATCTGCCAGAAATTGGAAGATGCTTATACTTTGTCAGTGCCTCATCTGTGCATAATAATTCCACCTTAGCTACTGCAGTTAAAGTAGAAGGTCACTGTGTACCTGACAAGTACTATAGGTAAAAAACACCTTCCAGATGTTGTCAGCAAGGCTCATACAATATAAGAAGGTTTCCTCTAACAGCAAATTACAACAATGGTTGTGGTGCAGTCGGTAGATGAAACCAGTATGAAATGTGTTTCACTGCTCTCAGCACTGTAGTTACTGTCTTGTCCACGTACATTTGTAGTTCAGAGCGCTTTCCTCTTAATAAAACCCTTTTAACATCAGTGAGTATGTGCTGTAAGCTCCAAGATGCCAGTGGAAATACATGTATTGTCCCAGTTCTTGAAAATGGAAGAGTAGAGAAGAAGACTGTCGGGATTACAGCACAGCCATGAAATGATACCTTGATGGCCTCTGAACAGATTCCATTGGAGGAGTGAGTCCCCAAGGCTTCTTTAAAGCCGGAAATGTGAAAATAGGCTGAGTGGAAAAATAAAGCTTTCTGGGATGTAAACCCAGCTGCAGCAAATCCCAGAGCTTCAGTTTGAGTCTTTAAAAAAATCCATGGGAATATTGTCTGTATTCAAGTAGAGTTCATTTCATAAACTACTGGTGTGAGCAGAAGTGGCAGATGCTCTGCAGAGCTGCATCAAAAGAAGCATGGTCAGCAGGTCGAGGGAGGTGATTCTCCCCCTCTGCTATCATGAGACCCCATCTGGAGTAGTGTCCAGTCTTGAGGCCCCCAACACAATAAGGATATGGAGCTTTTGGAGTGAGTCCAGAGGAGGGCCACAGAGATAATCAGAGGGCTGGAGTACGAGCACACTCTCCTTTGAAGACAGGCTGAGAGAGTTGGGGTCGTTCAGCTGCGAGAAGAGAAGGCTCTGGGGAGACCTTATAGCATCCTCCCAGTACCTGAAAGTGGCCTGAGGCAAAGCTGGGAGGGACTTTTTAAAGCGCATGCACTGATAGGATGATAGTTTTAAGCTGAAAGAGAGCAGATTTTGATTGGATATTAAGAAGTTATTTCCTATGAGGGTGGTGATACCCTGGAACAGGTTATCCAAGGAAGTTGTGGATGCCCCCTCCTTGGAAGTGTTGAAGGCCAGGTTGAATGGGATTTTGAGCGACCTTGTTTAGTGGGAGGTGTCCCATGCAGGGGGTTGGTAGATGATCTTTGGAGTCCCTCCCAATCCAAACCATTCTGTCTTTCTATGAAAAGTTATAAAAGGAGCAGAAAGGTATTTGGTTATGTGTATCAGTGTCACCAAAGTGCTCATTGATATAAAACCACAGATTGTTTTATTTAAGAACTGATTTGAAGGAAGACTTAAACGTGTAAATACTGATCTGTGGTGATGATTGAAATGAGTTTGGGAGACTCTGTAAGTTAAAGGAAAGAAACAAAAAGAAATATAAAGTTTCATCTTGGCTTGCAAGAGCCACATTTCAAAACAATTTTGAAGACTAAAGCACCAAGTACAAGGCATTTTTATTGTTTTTTTACCGTTTGCACTTGAGATGATTTGTAGTAACTTCAAGATATTAATGGCCAAATATTTAAGTCTGAAAGCAGTGTACTGTTGAAAGTTTCTCCAAAGACAAGTTCACTAGGACATGAGTATTACGAAAGGATATTTAATAGGTCATGCTAATTAAATGAGGATAGTACTGTTACAAATTACAAAAATAAAATAGGTCATGGAGTTATAAAAGCAATCTGTTATATCTGCCCTACACACATTGTTATTCATACATGATGTGCATAATTTGAATGTTTTAGGGACTGATTCTAGTTATAAATGTATATATATTTCAGTGTTTGATGTTTTTGCCTTTTTTTAGATATTCAGAAGATTATTATCTTCACATAGTCACAAAAGTGCAAAACTGCACCTGGATAAGGAGACTAGAAGAATCTACAAAATTCAGGTAATTTCCATTGTCTGATTCAGAAAAGCTGTTTACCCTATGTTTATCAAACAAGCCATATATTTAAATCTTTCATTTTGAAAAGATAATTTTGTATTGCATTTAGATTGCATTAGTAGGTATTAGTATTTTGGTGCTGCTCTTGTTAATTTGAACTGAACTGTGCAAACTGAGTAGGATAAAAGAATGAAGTAATTTCACCTCTCTCCTCTGTAATGGATAGTTACCTAACTGAAGTAGAATGATTTAAAATATTTGTACAATATTAAAAAAATCAGTAATGTGATTTTGTCCATTGCAGCTGGCACTCTGGTGAAAGACCGTGTAATGAAAAAGTGTTTTTCTTACCCCAAGACTATTGCTTCTATTACACAAGTGCCCAAGGCACGCCTTAGGTTTGATGCTGCATGTCACAGCCCCTGAGCATGCAGATGTGTGATTACATCTGTACTTGCTTGGCACATAAGTGGGTGCTCAGTAGGGACAGTGTTCCCTGAGAAGCTTCCACTCTGATCTGGATATGTGTCATGCTGGGTTTGGAGAAAAGCTTCACTTTGCAACCCTATTTTCTCCAGGGGTAAATACTCTCTTGAATTACATTATTACATGCATCAGAATTAAAGATTCTGTCCTGATCAATAAAAATAAATAAACTGACCTATCTTCCAAATCTTTGTAGTTAACCAGCATTGAAAAGTTAGCAACTCCACGCTCAGCATGACACCCTTGGAAGTAGTATTTTTGCAAGGGGTAAAAGTTTTTTGTGCAGCATAAATTGCTATGTTTGCTGTGTACCAGAACTGACTGATCATGTTTACCAAAACTGAGGCAGGAGAATACACAGAGTTAAGGTTTAATTAACTTTTAATTAACTCAGACAGGCTTTAGCTGTACGTAGAGATATTAGAGTATGATAAGAAGCTGTAGATGCAGTCCATTCTTTTTCATAACAGGAAGGTGTCTTGCATAGTTGACAGGAGATGAAGCTGCTATCATCTGCTCTTCACCCTTCTACATTCAGGGCTTTTGTTTTCTGGTCTTTTTTTATCTTCTCTTATTTCTGAATGGACCAGCCACCACTGACCAGTATTTTGCTTCTTTTGGTCTGTTAGGTGTACAAGTCAGTGACAGAGTAACCACTCCTTGTTCCAGCTTTACTTCTTCATTTATTGCTTTTTCAATCTCCCTTCTACTGGGACAACATTTTCTACATCTTGTAGGCCCATGGGATCAAACATGACACCCTCTGTCTAAACTGTCATATAAGAATGTTGGACTTAGGCTCACTGTTCCTCTTGTTTTCTCTGCCTCCCAGCAAAGAGTGTGAGTCCTAAGTAGTAAAGGTAGGTTATACAACCAGTGAGCAGATTGGAAAAATTCAGAAGTGAAAACTGGGGTGCACTAAGCCACCTAGAGAATGTGGACTGTATGTACATTGAGGTGAGTCTGGTAGCTTTAGCTTAGCCCAAATACCAAGCAAAATAAAATAATCTTTTGAAAGCCATGGTTCAGCACAGGATGGGCAAACTCTTACTACTTAATCGACATTCAAGGGCTGTGCTGTTATGGTTTCACTGCTTTTTAGCATCCAGATTGGCTGGAGTATTAGCTAGTTCATATGTATACAACTCATGCTGCAGTTTTGATGACAGTGCTGGATATTCTTCTGACCCTATGAGATCTGATCTGCTTCAATACCGTACAGAAAGTCCATTGATATTACCAAGGACTGGTACTTGGGTTTAGGGCACTGCAGATGATTGTTTTACAGAAGGTATGTGCTTTTGCATGAGTCTTTTTTTTTTTCTTTTCCCATTCTCTCAAACTTCTCTCTCTTGTCTTCTGGAAATAGGCTATTAAAATTTTACAATTGTCATTGCTACCAGACTATATAGGAAACCATTAAGGCTCATAGCAGTTGGCCAACAGAGGCTTTAAAAAAATTAAAAAACAAAGTAACTGTAAAATTTACTGACTAAATTTGTATACACTCCATGCTTACAGCACTCACAAACTTATTAATCAGACTTAAGCACAAGAGCCTGGAACTAGCTTTGCAAGGACACTCTAGCTGAGAAATGATACATTGACAAGATTTCAATGGGGAACAAAGCTTCTAGAAATGTGGTGAAATAAATGAATTAATAATCCATTGGCAGTATATCTCTTCTTTCTTCTAACTTTGCCTAGTGTCAGTAAGGTATAATAGTTGTGTAATACAAATGCTACTCAGTTAAAAAAATCTCATTAGGTAGCTAGATAAACACACCCATTTTGCAGAAGAGGAAATTAATCTCAGAGGGGCTGTGCAGGAGGAACTGAGTAATCCAGTTGGCCATCTTTAGGAGGAGAGCTTGAAGCTGCCTGTGTGGTATTGTTCACCTGCCAATGCCACCAGAAGTCTGCCTGCTGATGAGACTGCAGAGAAGCTGCTTCACTTCTTTCCCTGTTTGCCCATCTGTTAGATTGAGTGAACACTTGTGTGCTTCTCAGGTGTGGTGTCAGCTGTATGACATCTCTGTATTATCCTGCAGTTTTGAAGTACAGGCATGCATATTTATGAGGGATTTAATGTCTTACACTTCAGGGCATAAACTAACCTCTAATTAATAAGGTTCAAAAGCAGTTTCCCGTGAGGTAGTGACTTTCTCAAAGAAGCTTTCCTGTGTTTTCCTTTGCAGCTCTTGCTGCTGGCTGCCATCATATTGGTAATAGAGTGAATGACTTTGTGATCTGAGTCAGTAACTCATGTTCCTAGAAGACAGCAGTGTGTGCCAGTGAGTACACATCAATTTTTCTTGTAAGCCTCACTCCCAGCAGATCCAGGCCAAATAAAAGAATATTAATTAGAAGCGAAATGCAGGAAAGAAAGATTTGTCTTTGAATTTGGCAAAAGGTTAAAGCCGACAGCCATGCATGGCACAAACCACCATATTTTTGCCAAAAAAAAAGCGTGAGTGTGTGAAAAGCAGAGTGCAGGATTACAGGTTGACCCTTGGCTACCCAGCTCATTTTAGCCATGCAGCTGTGTATACTGTGCCCATTCTTTGTCAGGGAACTGCCCTTTTCCAGATGGCTTTCGCTAAAGCTACTCTGCTTGGTACCCTCATGTGCACTTGGCTAGGTTGCTGGCAGTGCTCAGAGTTTCTTGACATCTATATGATGTTTACCCACACGTTCCTCAAAATCAAGAAGAACCACCAGCCAAATAAAAGCCATCATGTTCTATTTAATACCTCCTATATCAACAGTCACTTTTCTCTGGTTGATTTCTGTCAAGCCTCTCTTAGGGAACCAGTCTTCTGACCTTTCACTTATTTCAATTTTGGTAATGCTGGCATCAGCACTGCCATATTTAGGCTGCCCTCAGAAGAGAAAGTGCAAGCACTTGGTTGATTGCTCTTGCAGTTTAGGTAAGAGTTATTGTGCCCTGCATTAATGTTTGTCAGCCCTTGCTAAAGAGGTTTTTTCTAACTTCACAACAGATGCTAGCAAAGATGGTGTATGTACAACAGAAGTGGTGTAAATGGCAACATTCTAACAGTGATCAAGGGAAATTCTTGTCCAGCAATCATGGCTACTAACAAATAGAGAACTTTTAAGTATTTTTAGACCTTTCCTTTATGAAATTCAAGTGTACTTCTTTTTTTCCTTTTTTATTTCTTGTTCTGTATAGCACCACAGTCATCTAGCATCTCCACACGATCCCTTTGCTTCTAAACCCACCTTCTCCCCCTTTTCAGATCTTCCCTGTTCTTCCTTTTTCAAATTTACATCACCTCCAACTGGTTTTAGCCAAAGCAGGTTCTTGGATTTTGTGGTTATAAGAGAGCAATGACACAATCTTGGAAGGGGAGGGGAAATAATCTCACAGCTGCCTGGAAGCATCATTCTCAAAGCTCCAGAAAAAAGCTGTGCTGGGTAGCTTCCTCTGCACAGGCTCTTACAGCTACAGTCAGTAGAGTCTCAGGTTCCCTAGGTAACCTGAATATTAATTATTATATTAGTATTCTTCAAAGGTTTTGCACTTAGAAGAAATGTTTCATTAGTGCAACAAATTACAGAGCCCAATTGGGTGCAAGCTGTAATTGTCTTTTACACCTCCACATCTCTTTGCTTTACAGACTTCTAAGCTTCATTTATTCTCATTTGGGCTGTATACCCATGGTGGCAAATAATATGCAGGCTTTACAAATAGTATCAACTCCTGTTTTTGCTGGAAGCTAAAAAATTGCTAAAACAGCGCTCAAAACTACTGAGGAGGTGGGGAAGGAGAACATGGAGAATATGGAGAAAACCTATGCAAATGCTGTGTTTTAGAGAAGCTTCCAGGCACTGCATTTTTAGGCTATCTCATTGACCTTGGATCCTGGTGAAGTGGTGCAACAGTTCTTCAGGAATGGTATCATGCTGGAATAGCCCTGTGTGAGCTGTGGGTACAGAAGCTCCCCACAGAAGAACCATTCCTGACAAAACTTATTTGCATCTGATAGCGAAGGGAAAAGGGAATTCCTAAGTATAAAATGCAGCTTTAAAAACCCTGATGTTACACAGCAGTTTAGGTGGCACATTGCTCCACCCCACCAAAATATTTTTAATTTTTTTTAAAAGAAAACATTGCTATTTTCAAAAAAGAACTTTGGGTCTTGAAAAGAATAGTTAAGCAAACAGCCCACTTCCTTAGTCTTGGAATTTCCTCTCCTGCTTTTTAAACAATAGTTAAGCAAACAGCCCACTTCCCTAGTCTTGTAATTTCGTCTCCTGCTTTTTATTCCACTTGACCTCTATTACCTTTTTCCCACTTTAATATATCTTCTGAAATTTGTGTGTTCAGACATTCCTGCAGATTATAAAATCCCACTCTTTCTTATGGAGATGTATTGTTCTACAGTCTAACATATAATAGTATTGCTTAAGACATTTTTGTACAGCCATGGACCACAGTTGAAATACAAATAAAATACCATGCAAGGTCAATTGATGCTTGCACAAGCTTGCATCAACACATAATCAATAGCTTTCCTGACATTAAACAGATCAATAATTCCACTGCACTCTTTAAAATCTCACATCACAGTATACAGGGAAATGAGCAGGATTCCAAGATTACAGTATGACTTAAGAGTGCATTTGCTGTTTGGGTTAAATTGATCATTACGTAGAATCTGGAGTATATATTCAGAAATATTTCTCTTTCAAAAGAGGAAAAGACAGGGTGGAGAGATAGTATTTAGTGACAGTTTGGAGAAATGATTGGATCTTTTAATTGCTCTGTGTACTTTCCTAAAGGCTGGAGGCTTCCTGTAAGGGGGACCTAATTTTGGATCTGACTAAGTTAATTATGTCTTCATGGAAGATTCTTAAAATAGTCTGGCTTGATAATTTTATTGCACTTCTGCATATTCAGCCTTGATTTCAGATTCAGCCCTCTTGGCTTTCATTGTTTTAGTAATTTCTGATGTTACCTCATTTATAGACAGTTCAAGGGCTGTCAGTGTAGCATTCCACTTCAACATGTTCTGTTTCAGATGCCACATTTAACCAGTCTTTTCTAAAAGATTGGAATATGTCATAATGTGCCTCATTGTACTTTGGTGACACTGACATGGATTGACAAAAGCGTGGAGAAACTCAACATTGTCTAGAGCCTCCAGTGCAGTACAACGAGGTAAACTGCTTGCTCATTATAAAGTATTATAGCAGTGAACTTAGGTAAAAGGTAATCTCACTGGTTGTAGTGGTATCGTTGAAATTTTGCTGGTATATAGTGGAAATTTTTGTGGGTTCTCCTCTGTACTGTCGTGACAGTCTCTTCAATATGAAACCTCGAAGTTTTTGTTGTCTTCACATGTACAGTACAATAGTTTGCAATAACTACGAAGACCCAAGCTAGGTAAACTATTGAAACAAGCTGTTAGACAAGTATAGACTTCTGTTGCTTTGAATACTTTGCCCAAGCTGCTCTGAAATACACTTGGCATCAGGTTTACCGGACCTACAGCTTTAAGTATTTACTATTCTTACTTTGTGTTTGCTTTCTGTTTGTGTTATTTCTTTTATGTGGTCATGTTATGTTGGGTAACTGAAGATTCACAATGAGATACACCTGTGTAAGCACTGCTGGCATGGATGATGTGCAAGTGCTTCATAACAGGACTGATTGTATTCTTTTTGTGAACAAGCATTCACTTGTACAGATGTTTGTAAAAGGAATCCGTTGCACTTTTACCTATGTGAGGACTTTTACAAGGAGTTTCAGGGAGCAGCTTAGGTTATCTGTCTCTACCAGAAAGATATCCATCTTCCTTATTTGCAAGTTGTGGTGTAATTCATTTAACATCTACAAGATCGTGCACAGGAGAACTGCACTGAACAGGTGTAGAAATGAATTATTAATTAACTGGCTTGCAACCATCTAGATTTTCACTAATAGTAAAGCCAGTACTTCCCACCACTATTCCAGTCATCTTCCTGATTCTTTCTTTTTTCAGCCTTCCAAGTTTCTTACAGTCACTCATTCTACGTTGGTTGAAATCCTATATTTAATTCTTTGAGGACTGAAGTCTCTCAGTGTTTCTATAATAATCTGAGCAATCATTAATAAGGAGGAGACTTGTTCTGGATAGGAATGGAAGACCAAGAGAAAAAAAAAACAGTTTAAGAAAAGGAGTTCTTGGTCTGATGAGTTTCTGAGCATCTGCTGTGAAAATGCACCTTGCTCTGCTCTGCAAAGAAAGTCACAGGAAGTGACATTATAGAGGGTTCATGCAGCATTTTGTTGCTTAGTTAATTAGATCTGATTGTCATTTATTCATCCATTCATCTAGTTCTACTGCCACTCTCCTACTTATTTGCCTGTCTTTGAGCAGGTTTTGTTTTGGTTTTTTGCAGGTCAGAATTAGCTTCCTGCTGTGATGCAGTTCACAATTTTATTGCTTCTCAAAACAACACCCCTCTGGGAAGTAACATGAGTTACGAAGTGGACAGTAAGAAGACCATCCTCATTACAGAGGACATTTTTAAGATGCTGCCTGTGGTAAGAACTGTACATTTACTTGTTATTAAAATTGTGTTGTCATATATATTTTGGGTTAGTAATAGAGCTGCTTTGTTTCCTTCCTCTAGTAGAGACCCTGTTTGCACTTCATTCACATTTTAACACCTTTTTTTTCACCTTCCTCTGCAGTGGTGGAGGCATGGACAGCGTATCATAGTTCAGATTGCAGGTCAAATTGCTACAGAACACAGGCTGCAACCTGGCTTGGCAGCAAGCTGAATTCAGGAGTAAATCCTCTGAAAATATTTGCCTTACTTTTCTCATACCCATTTTCAAAGGCATTTCAATCTGGAAAAACATTTCATATTCCTTGTGTTCCCGTGTCATTTCCGTGGAGGCATGGGCATATAACTTCTGAAAGCTATTTTGGTGGTAAACCTGATAAGGAATAGCATAGTGTAGCACAGCATAATGTAGCATACTGTGGCACAGCCTACAATACAATACAATACAATACAATACAATACTTCAGTTGGAAGGAACCTGCAATTACCTCATTCAACTGCCTGACCAATTCAGGGCTGAACAAAAATTAAAGCATGTTATTAATAGCATTGTCCAAATGCTGCTTAAACATTGACAGGCTTGGACCATCATCCAGCTCTCTAGGAAGCCTGTTCCAATGTTTGACCACTCTCTCAGTAAAGAAAAGCTTCCTACTGTCTAGTCAAAACCTCCTCTGGTGTAGCTTTGAACCATTCCCACACATCACCAAATCCTAGAGAAGAACTCAGCACCTCCCTCTTCACTTCCCCTCCTTAGGAAGCTGTAGAGAGCAATGAGTTTGCCTTTCAGCCTCCTTTTCTCCAAACTAGACAAGCCCAAAGCCCTTAGACACTTCTTAAAAGACTTTTTTTCCATCTCTCTCACCATCTTTATTGCCTTCTAGGGAGAAGCCTTTGCAGCCATAAACATAGGCTGAGCAAAGGAACCAGATTTTGTTGCTCAGGGCCTAACAGATGTCAAATCTGTAAATCAGGCAAAGAGGGGTACAGAGATGTACTTAATTTCTGAAAGTAAGAGCATGTGGGAACCCTCTCACCCATCTTTGGCATTTTTGATTTGTGATATCCCAGCCTTCATGCATCTAATCCCTTCTAAAGCTGCTGTGTATCACTAAAAACTTCATTACAATAGAGTTTACAGTGGTTCCAAATTTAAACTGAATGAAAGAAAAAAGTAGTTATGTTTTATGTGCATAAATACTTGCTATGCTAGCCAGAGTTGTCTGGCCTTTGTGTTCTCCCACTGTCTTTTCAGAATTGCACAAAATACTTGAACATGTTGTTTTGTAATACATCACCAGGCAACATGGTGTCTGTAATTTTCCCTACACTTTTTGCCTTTTCCTTTCCTCCTTCTCTCTGGGCAGGCTGATAGGAGAAGGAGGAAGAAGAACACTTTGTGTAACCAATTTTTGATACAATTTTGCAAGTGCACTCAGTTTCTGCAGTCAAAATAGCCCAGTTGTTGGCCTCTCTGTTCCATGGCAGTGCTCCCACAGCTGGAGAGGCTTGATAAGATGTGTCTGAGACCCTGGGATAACAGCCAACTATATTAATGTCAACTGAAAGAGCCAACAATTTACATTAATTTGATAGGTTATGATCTGTGCTGGTCCACAAGTGGGTGCACTTAGCTCCCATTCAGCCTTCCCACTGCAAAGGAGCAACATCTAACAAGAAGAGAAGTAGAGGTCATCAGCCAGAAACACTGTCCTCTTCAGTGAGTTGTCACATTCACCAGCAGTTAATCCAGGGCACATGATTATCCTTTAGAGCATCTTCAGGTTCCCCTACATTTGTTATTTTACATCACACCAGACTGAGAGAGTCAGGATTATTCAGTCTGGACAGGAGAAGGCTCTGAGGAGACCTTATTATATCCTTCCAGTATCTGAAGGGGGCCTATGAGAAAGCGGGTAAGGGACTTTTTAGGATGTCAGGTATGATGGGAACTAGGGGGGATGGATTCAGACTGGAGGAGTGTAGATTTTGGTTGGAAGTTAGGAAGAGGTTCTTCACCATGAAGGTGGTGAGACACTGGAACAGGATGCCCAGAGAGGTGGTGGAAGCCCCATCTATGGAAGTTTCTAAGGCCAGGCTGGACAGGGCTCTGAGCAACCTGATCTAGTGGGAGGTGTCCCTGCCCATGGCAGAGGGGTTGGAAGTAGGTGATCTTAAAGGTCCCTTCCAACCCTGAAAATTCTATGATTCTAAATGTAGTTGTGTGATGACAAAGTAATGAGCATTTTACTTCTATTAACTGGCAAAGTCAATGACTATGTGACAAGCCCTAGTCTGTTACAGTGTGAGGGAAAACAGGTTAATTTAAGCTTTCTTCAGTACAGGTTAGTTCCTTAGCTTGTCAAGGATTCAGTCCACTATTAGGTAATTTTTGTGTTAAATGTATTTAAAAGATATATGTCCAGTTTTAACAATCTAGTATTATTCCCTCAGAGTACTCATGGCAGAAGTAGCAGTTCTCAGTTTGTCGGTGCCTATTTTTGGCTCTTGGCTGTCCAGCCCTGGCAACCCTGTCTGCTGCATGGTGAATGGGCTCACTTGGATTTATTTATTAAACCTGCCAGGTGAAATGACTGAAGATACAAAGAAACAGTTACAAGATTTATAAGGCATTGGATGTGTCTTTTTACTTGTTTGCAGTCCTCTCCTCTTTCAGTCCATCCCTTCAAGACCTGTGCTGTGGTTGGAAATGGAGGCATTCTGAAAAATTCCAGCTGCGGAGCTGAAATCGATCGTTCTGACTTTGTGTTTAGGTATGAGCTGCTTCATCTTACCAAAGTCAAATATTTCTAAAGACTTGGCTGGCCTGATAGCATGCCAGTGCCAGTTTGGAGCACTGAAGGAGGATTTTGACAATTCTTTATTTCTCTTTACTTAACATCCTTTAGGGGAGGGAACTTCTTCTCATTAATGCAGTTATTTGACTGCCCTGGTATTTGTTTCATCTTCTGTTGGCCATCTAAAAAATTAGGCATCTAATTTAAGTACGTTTTTTCAGCTCACTCTATAGATTGTCTAGAAAACCAGGCATACTTGGACCATAATTTGGCCCACTCTTTTAGTACATGACTCACACTTTATTCTTCCTGCAAGGGAACAGAGTAAGCAAGTGTGAGTTCTTCTCTCAGTGATGTCCAATCATTCAGTCTGTTGGGTTTGGTTTTCTTTCCTGATTTTGGCTAAGACTTGGGCTTTTCAAAGTTACAAATAAAAACAAACAAAACAACAACAACAAAGCCTAAACAACAAAAATCAAGTCTTTTCAGTTAGATAACTGTCTTAACAATGAGAAAACTGCATACTAAGATGCTAAACTTAACAAATGACTGACTAAAACAAAAAATGCTTTCTTTGCCTCTTACGGAAGCCACGGTTTCTGCAGTTGAACAAGTGATACTGTTGTTGTCTCCTGAAACAGCTGTCAACATTACTGTGCAAGATGAGGGACTGGGGTCAATTAGATTGTTTTATAGCAGAAAATAATAGAAGACTTTCAGAAAAACTGCAGTGTTTAGGAGAGAGAAGCAGGTTTTCCTAGCAGCTAGGGTAGGACTAGGCATAGACTGGCTCCTTACAGAATTTTAACTTTGCTTCTGATTTGTGAGATGATTTATGAAAATGAGCTCTCTGTGCCCTATTTTAACCATCTGTACAGCAGATTAAATATTTTCACTAGGAGTGCTGTAAGCCTTATTTAATATTTGTAAAGTGCTTAGAGGTCCCTGGGAACTGACGTGAAAGTGTCATAGCACAGCAGAGGAATTTGCAAATAATAACTGTAAAGCTTTTCTGGTGCACATCTGTTAATGTTTCTCAATTTCAGGTGTAACCTCCCTCCAACCACGGGAAGCGTTAGCAAAGATGTTGGCAATAAAACAAACCTTGTGACTGTTAATCCAAGTATCATAGCACAGAAGTAAGTACTACTGCAAATCTCTGTCTGTGCAATTGTGTATAATTGTTTGACATGATTTACATTTTGTTGGAAATCCACTGGGATACCAGCATAGAAACCAGTGCATACAGATTACTTCATTGAGTTTAGTTCCCATCTAAAATATGTACCAGTCCAACTGTTAAACCTGGTCATTTCTGTAGCAGAAAGGAGTCAGCAATGCTCAGATTAGTGACTGCCTCAGATGGCACCAATCCACAATTGGAATAAAACTGATGATTACAAACCCAAGCCTTTTCTTTCCTCCCCTATGACCCTCATGACCCCCAGCATGAGAAAGGAATTGTAGCTATTATTCAGGAAACCTTGTAGATGTATTTCTGACTCTATCAGTATGACTGTAAGCACATGCTCTTAGGTAATGTGCTTAGAAGCTGTTCTCGTTAAGCCTGATCCTAACGGAGGCCTTATTTCTGCAGTCCATTTTCTCAATCCATACAAAAGCTGCTCGTACACTTTTTTTCTCAGCCAAGGTTGTGTTTTTTTCACCTTCTTGATGAAAAGAAAGTCTAATAAGGCCAGGCTGACTAATCTGACATCTTCAGCAGGCTGGAACTGCAGTTTATCTATGAAAAGGACTGCTGTGACATGTTATTTACTGCTTACTGATCTTACTGTATCTTGCTGTCTGTCGTATCTGTATTTGTCAAATAGACAGCATCAGGCAATTTTATTTTTCCTTTAAAGGAAGAAGGAAAAAGTACAGTGAACACAGAAATTCCTAATAGGCATTTGCCATTGGTTCAAGGATAGACCTTTATTTTACACAATGAGTACTATTTTGATGCTTACCCAGCCCATTTTAACTTAAATGAGGATGAATTATTGCTTCCCCAAAAATAGATTTAGCTTATTTATGTTGGTGGGGCTGCAGAAGAAGAATGTGGGGAAGGAAAAGCTTCTTGGTGGCTTGGTGACTACTGACCCGGTGCATGATTTGTCTGGGCTTGATCAAAGTGTTCTGTGGCAGGTGCACTCTTTTTTTTTTTTTTTTTTTTTTTCCAAATTAAGCTGCATGAGGGCTAATAGGAGTTAGACTGGAGGAAATAGGAGCTAGGGGTTGGTAGTGTTATGTTATGGGTGAACTCAGTGATCTTAAAGGTGTTTTCCAACCAGAATGATTCTTTGCAATTCTGTAAACCTGAGTGAGGATGAAATGACATTATGATAAGACTTTAGGATTTTTTACAAATTAATTAAATCTTATTAAGTCTTCAGCAAAAACTGTAAATGCTTTTGATGGAGGTACAGGAAGCAACTTAGTATAATTTAGCCAGCAGTACATTCATTTTTTATCTCAGAAAGCCTGTTCTGACTTTATTCACTTTAATTTCTTTGTTTGAGTACTGGATTAGTCTGATGTTATTCTTAAGGTTAATCAGCTTTTGAGCAGTGACTGTCATGGTGTACAACGTAGGTGACCACTTGTAGGAAAGAAGCTCAGCTCCTGTGTGTCCTAAGGGTGCTGGGTTACACTGCACCTTCTAGTGGCAGAGCTGGAAAGGACAAGACGAGGTTGAGTTGTTCAGGCTTCTAGCCAAGGGAGAACAGAGATCTGAACTCTGTCCTGATGGCTCTTCATGTACTTTACCCTGAGTAGAAACAGAAAATTCCCGGAGGCCAGAATTTCACATTTCAGTGTCTCTTAATGTTTAGGTTCTAGCATTTCTTGCTTGTTTTGGCTGTGTGACTCTGGGATGCACAGGGGCTCAGTCAATAGGAGGGGCTCATTCATTTTGTTTCAGAATCTGGTGCTAATAGCACTCTTCTGGGAAGCAGAAGCTCTATGTTTAAGCCCCTTCAAGCTATGAAGGAGTGTATCACTCCTTGCATGAGTCCACTTGTGCAAGAGGTAAAAGATAAGTCCTCTGGGAGGGTTTTGAGTGGAAATGGCAGTGGCTGCTGTCCTCTGTCTCAAAATGCTGCATGAGAAGAAAGTTTGAATGTACTTGAGTTGTGGAGAGAAGTAAAACCAAGTTTTCCAGTTTCTGCTGGAGACATTTAGAATCACAGAATCATCAAGGTTGGAAAAGACCTCTAAGATGATCAACCATCTGCCCTACAACCCCTAACCATTGAACTGTAGCATCTCATCTACCTATCTTCTGGACACCTCCAGGGATGGTGCCTCCATCACCTCCCTGAGCAGCTTATTCCAATGTCTAACCACTCTTTTTCATTTGTGAAAAGTGGCTCTTAAAAGGTGAAAATACACTATTCAGATAGACAGCTACCTACAGAGGAGGGACTCAGTGTTTTGAATCCCAAAGGGTGTGTGAGTGCCATATGTTCAGGTGATTCAGACAACTCAGACCTACAGAGGATAAATCATCTTCATTTGTGGAGTTAGATCTCGCAAGTGTTTACAGATCTTCATATGTTCTCTCTGTAGTCAAATGAGATAGACATGCCTGTATTTTCAGCTATTTTAAAACTATATCTAAAGCATGTGTGTATCTTTAACACTCCTAGACTTCTCACATGCATACTTCTATTTTCACACAGAGCAGACACCCATACTTTGAAGAGAAGTGGTTGCATACCTATTG
Source organism: Heliangelus exortis (assembly GCF_036169615.1). Lineage (NCBI taxonomy): Eukaryota > Metazoa > Chordata > Aves > Apodiformes > Trochilidae > Heliangelus > Heliangelus exortis. The sequence goes on from NC_092423.1 coordinate 20,999,042, forward strand.
ATGTAGCAAACACCTTTCATAGGCCCATGCAGTACATATCATAGAGCATGTCTTTTTAAGCAATGTATAAATAAAATATTGGTTTTGTACTCTTTGAAATTTCTTGACTTGATCAATTCTGTAAATAGGACCTGGACCCATTAGCAGTGAATCTGATCTGCTTCAGTAGCTCCCATGTTGCCAGTTGAGTCCTCTGAGAGGTATTATACAGTTAAGGCAGATTTTCATAACTGCACATATGACAACATGTAACAGGTTGGTATAAATTTGCAGCATAGACATGCTGATCTGGTGCAGCAGAGTTCATAACTCATAAATGCAAGTGCAGTTGTGCTGTTCTGGTCTGTAATATTTCTATCCATAGTACCTTCCATTCACTCTCTTCCTAAAATGTTGTACTTTGCAGATACAACAAACTAAATGAAAAAAAGACAGAATTTCTGGAGAACATTGCAGTCTATGGAGATGCTTTCCTTTTATTGCCAGCATTTTCCTTCAGAAGCAACACAGCCACTTCTTTCAAAGTCTATCACACTCTGCAAGAGTTCAAAGCAACCCAGAGGGCAATATTTTTTCACCCCACTTATCTGAAAAGTCTTGCCCAGTTCTGGAGAACTAAGGGTGTGAAAGCCTATCGGTTGTCATCTGGTTTTATGATCACTAGTGCTGCTCTGGAGCTGTGTGAGGAAGTGAAGCTCTATGGCTTCTGGCCTTTCTCAAAATCTGCAGAGAAGATGCCAATCAGCCATCACTATTACGACAACCAGTTGCCCAAACCAGGGTTCCATGCAATGCCCAAAGAATACAACCAGATCCTTCAGCTTCATGGCAAAGGCATTTTGAAGTTGCAGTTTGGTAAATGTGAATCTAACTAAAAAGGTAGGTCACATTTTACCACGTAAAATGTCTTTATTTAAGTAATGTATCAAGGTAAATTTTGCTTTGCGAACATTGTTGATCTGTTCTTCCTTAGAGAGATGTTTCTACCTTACATGTAATGAAAACTGTGTTCATAAATAAGTGGGAGGTTGAAGTTTTCTGAATAAATATAATGTACCACAGAGCTGAAAGATGGTTTCCAGCTACAAACTCTAGATGGGGAGCATAGCTCCATACACATTATCACCATAATTCACAGTCAGTCAGTAGTGTCTCCTTATCTCAGCTATGTATAAGATTTCTTGAACTGCTTTATTAAAGGCAGTCCCATACTACAAAAGGAGCTACAAAAGGAGACACTTAATCCTGGCACAGCCTTTTTAGATGTATACAGAGGCCAAAGTGAAGATCAGGATTGTTCCATGAAGGAGTAGCATGCATATGTGCCCTTGTTCCCTCTTGTTAGGTAAAGAGCAGTGGAGAGCAGTATGGTCTTACAGCCCAGGGCTGCCAACAGCTTGTAGACAACAGTGAGGAAGCTGCCATACACTACAGCAGATCTCACTAAGGATTTTAATTCGAGGCAGCTCAGGATCTGGGAGTTAGACATATAGGATGAAGTGTCATTCCCTTTCTTCTGTCCTTTCTAGCTGTCCCATCCCCCTCAGACCTCAATCTTCTGTGTATTGTCTCAGAGAAATGCAGTACAGAGTCTGGCCACTGACCTTGAGGCAATTTACTGTGTGCAGGTGACAGATGACTTTGAAAAGATTTGTTTGCATGTTTTCAATCTTGATTCGCCATGTTGACAAAATAAGATGTATTTGTATAAATACTTCTTCATTTTTTTAGGTTCAGAAACTCCCCAGCTCGCAACACAGATTTGCCTTTCAGAGAACTCTGTTTTGACCAAGGGTTCAGTTCAAGTTAGTATAACAGTAAGTGAAATGTAGGGTAGAATTGCCATTGTATAAAGGATGCTTTAATTGGACTGCTGTAATCTCATAACTGTATTATTCAATTTAAATAAATTAAAATAGCATCATCTTGTTCAAGCCAGAAATTTTAAGTTCAGAAGCTCAAGGCTTTTCTTCTGGCTAAGTTCAGAAATGTATTTGAAAATATCCTTTGATGGTATTTGGAAAACATGCTATCAAAGATATGTTCACACTTGGCCCATTGTGAGAGACTGCTGAGTTTCAAACTTCCTATTTACTAGTACCAAGAAGACACTTTTTTGTTAAATTTCAGTTTATTTTAGGAAATGGAAAAATAAGCTTCTTTCATATATTACTAGAATAATGTAAAACACATGAGAAGGGACACAGAAGCCAGTTAGTGAATCCGTTTTCCTAGTACATGGCAGAAGATTACCAAGGAGGAGGTGTCTTTGTATGCAATTTCCTGTGGTATGCTTTTCTTTCTTCTTTTAAAAAGATGTAGCATATTGGACAGGTTAGGAATTACACAATATATTTTTCTTAGTGGCTAAGCTATTTACACCCTGTGGTTTGCATTGTATTTATTCTTCCTATAATATAAATTGCTGGCAACATACCATGTAATTTTAATTGTAGTAACTACACCAGCTAAGAAAATAAAAGACAACTCCTTATGAATATTTAATCTAGAGAGGTGCAGGTAGAAACCATAAAATTGTTTAAGCATCTGTATGGGTTAATTAAATGCTGTCTGTGCTTGACAGACTGAAAATCACTTATGCGGCCAAATTTGCAAAATAAGCTGTAAAGAAAAAAACAACCAGGAATTGTGCTACACTGAGATTTTTGTCCACTATATTTAGAGTAATAAAATTTAGCTTTTTAAAACCAAAGAAAATTAAATGCTTTGAGTATGAGCTACTAGTTTGCCAGTATTACAAACTATTAGAGATAATTGAAATTCTATAATAATAGACTCATACAATCATTTGGGTGGAAAGGGATCTTTAAAGGTCAACTAGTCCAGCCCCCCTGAAGTGAACAGTGACATCTTCAACCAGATCAGGTTGCTCAGAGCCCTGTCCAGCCTGACCTTGAATGTTTCCAGGGATGGGGCACCTACCACCTCTCTGGGCAACCTGTTCCAGTGTTTCATTATCCTCATTGTAAAATTTTTCTTCCTATTATCTAATCTAAATCTACCCTCTTTTAGTTTAGAACCCCTTGTCCTATTGCAACAGGTCCTGCTAGAAAGTTTGACTCCATCTTTGTTATAGCCCCTCTTAAGTACTGAAAGGCTGCAGTAGGATCTCCCTGGAGCCTCCTGTTCTTTAGGCTGAACAATCCCAACTCTCTTAGCCTTCCCTCACAGGAGAGGTGCATCATTTCCCTGATCATTTTTGTGGCCCTCTTCTGAACCCACTTCATCAGGTCCATGCCATTCCTGTGCTGAGGACTCCAGAGTTTGGTGAAGTCCTGCAGTCTGAGTCTCTCCAGTGCAGAGCAGAGGGGCAGAATCACCATCCTTGGCCTGCTGGCCAGTATAATGAGTATATTTCACTGAAAAGATCCTTTTCTAAGCATCGAACAATCTCCATTCTTTTTTCAGTTTCCCTTTTATGTTCTCCTTCCTGCTTCATACTCTTCCCTGTTAGTGGGTAGCTGAAGAGGGCTTCCTTACACCACTGGGTGCCCACAGAAGTCTAATGCAGGACTTTCCTCACCTGTTATTGGGACACAGAAGTTTGCTGCTGTATTCAAGTGAAAGAAGCAGCTCTGCTGCAAGCACCTGCATTGCAATCGGGTAGTGAGTTCTGGAACAGCATAGGGAGCCCATAACAGCATCCCAGTGAATCATTTTGGCAGTATTGCTCATAAACATGATTCTTGTCATTGCAAAGGTGAAAGTTTCTTATGGGCTAGAAAGAATTGTCAGATATGAGAGCCCTGTAGACCTGGAGTTGAATAATGATGGAAACTCTGACTTAATATCCACTTCTGTACCTATGTGGTTATGCTCAACAGACATGTATATTTCTTTGATAAGGAAAATGCACACCTATCACAGATAGTAAAATGGAAAATGAGACATCAGCAAAATCTTGCAATGTAATTAAAACAATGATCTTTATTATTTTGTATTAAATAACCAAACCACTTTCACTGTGGCCCTACAGCTGAAGTAAGTCTTGTTTGTTCATTGGTTTAACCTGATAAGCCTGAAGGGCATGTCATTAGTTTCAACTAAACATAAGTTCATGGAAGGGAAATAGTCTGATTCATATTTAAAAATAGTAAAATCTGATTAGAAAAATAGACAGATGATAAATTAATCAGAGTGGCAAAAATTTGATTGCCCAGGAGCCTTGTTAAAATGCAGATTTTGTCTGACCAAGAATCCATCAGGTTTTCTGTTTGCTAGAAAGAGACAGCAGGGAAGAGGAGTGTGTGTTGTTTTGCTATACAGCACAGTAACATTAAGCAGCTGCTCAGAGGAGTCAGTCAACAGAGAAAAATATAGAAAGAAAGAATGAAACTGAGACTCCCTGAGCCTGGGGAAGAGAACAGTGCAGTGCTCAATCATCCCAGCAGGTCTGAATGAGGAGAGCTTGAACAGAGATGTGCTGGAGTTTAGGGAGTAAGGACTGCTGAACCTGTGACAGAGCTTGAGTGTGCCTTATCTGGAAAATAAAAACTTTGACTGGGCTTTTTAACAGATGATTAAAATGCATCTGTTTCTGACAGAAGAGCAGTGCAGCCAATTTGTGACTAACAAAAGGATTAGGATTGTTAAGCTAAGATAAGGATTGTTAAACTAAGATAAGCATTGTTAGTAGCAAGTCTCTCTAACCCCAAGAGACTAACTTGCAACCCCAAGCTCTTCTCCTATATGAGGACATATGAGAAAAGACTCTACAGACACTTTATTAAAAACCCATGCAGTTCAGTGCTTCAGGTTTCTATGTGGTCCTGGAATACTATGGAGCAACATCCTTCAACAAGTGAAGTATCACCCTAGTGAAAAGAAACACATTAACATTTCCAGGAGCTATGACAAGCAGTTTTTACCCTAGCTATGGCTGCTTATATCCTATTGCTTATGTAAAAGACAACAAAACCTTGTATAATCAGTCTCTGTTTAAAGAAGAGTTTCAGTGCCTTTTTTGAGAGTCTATTGAATGATCAGTTCAAATAATGAGTTCTTTTACAATCAGATACTGTTGGGTATTTTGTTTACTAAAACTCCTTTTACCACTGTGGCATTAAATCCTCAATCAACTGATATGGGGAGCATTCAATAATCTACTCATTGAGAATAGTAGCTGTAAAAAAATCCTGCTTAAATGAATTGTACCTTTTCAATTAACATTCAAAACCCCTTTTAAATGGGTACTTTATAAGAGCATTTCTATACTGTAATATTTGAAAGTTTACCTTGCAGCAGTTTTATAATCACATAAATTATCCTAAAAGTTTTAGAATCAATTGTTATGGATCAAGGTCTATTAACTAAAAAACATTGAGCATCTTGATCCAGTTCCAAGATAATCCTGTCAGAATCCAATACAACTACTACCCAAGCAGAAGTGTCCATAAATCCTGGTTGTATATATCAGCAATAAAGTCAAGTTTTGCAAAATAAGTTTTTTAAAAAGTAGATGGTGGTTTGGTGCATTGACTGACACCAGTAGTACACTAGTGGACCTCTGAATATTGGAAGGGCTTTTTAAGAGAAACAGAGACATCAGAATTGAGTAAGTGGGTACATCTGCATTGCCAGCTGGTGACTGAAAAAAGGTGAGCACAAGGGTTTGAATTACTGTGGTCTGTTATGGTCCCAGCATCATATGCCCACATTTTATCTTCAGCAGCAGTGAAATTTGAATCATAGAATCTGCCAAGTTGGAAGGGACCAATCAGGATCATCAAGTCCAACTCCTGCCCCAGTGTAGAGCACCCCCAGAATCATACCATGTGCCTGAGAGCGTCATCCAAATGCTTCTTGAACTCAGGCAGGCTTGATGCTGTGACCACTTCCCTGGAGAGCTTGTTCCATTGTTCAGCTGCCCTCTGGGTGAAAAACCTTTTCCTGATTCAGCTTTCTACCATTTCCCCAAGTCTTCCCTTTGATCACAGGAGTGAAGAAATCAGTGCCTGCCCCATCTCTTCCTCTTGTGAGGAAGCCATATACTGCAACGAGGTCACTCCTCAGCCTCCCTTTCTCCAAACTGAACAATCCAAGAGACCTCAACCATTACTCATAAGTCCTCCCTACCAGACCCTTCACCATCCTTTTTGCTCTCCTTTGGATGCTCTCCAGTAGCTTGATGTCTTTTCTGTACTGTGGTGCTCGAAACTGCACACAGTACTAAATGTGAGGCTGTACCAGTGCAGAGTGGGACAGTCAGATCCCGTGACTGGCTGGCAGCACTGTACTTGGCACATCCCAGGACATATTGGGCCCTCCTGGCTGCCAGGGCACACTGCTGGCTCATGCTCAGTTTGCTGTCAACCAGGACCCCCAGGTTCCTCTCTCCTGCACTGTTCTCCAGCCACTCATCCACCAGTCTGAGTTTGCCACCAGGGTTGCCTCATCCTCGAGGCAGAATTTGGCACTTGCCCTTGTTAAATTTCATGTGGTTGGTGATTGCCCATCTCTCTATCCTGTCGAGGTCATTTGTGCCAGTTTCCAGACAGTCATCTGCTGGTAGACCTTACATCCATGGTACAAGAGGTGTGGATGATTGTCTACTGCAAGATCCTAGTTATAGATCAGAGGCAAATTTGCTCCCAAACGATCTCCTTCTATACCATAAATCATTCATGTAGTCACCTTGAGTGTTTAGCAGGAAGCTGTGCAAAGGGATACTTGAACTTTGGGTGATGCAAACACCTACGTTGAGGTGAAGAACCACATCACATTTCATTTAGAAAGGAATGCAACATTCAGTACTGTAGCTCATTCCAGTCTAGTGCAGGGCAATGAGATGATCTTGGCTGTGTATGTGGTTTTACTTGGAAAACTTCATACATCTCTTAGAGACTGGGAGGATCTTGCACTGGGTCTAGGACAAATGTGAGTGCTTTGTGCATACATAGTGGTGATGTGATCATCATTCTTTGCTTGGATTAAATTTAGTGAACTACTTGGCATGAATTAAGTGGCTAAACCCATTCATGTGTAAGTAGAAGATGTGGAGTTGTAGAAAATGAAATTTGCTTGCAGTGGGTAACTTTTCAAAAGTGTTAGTGCCATGTTGCATTATCTCAGTAGATAAATGTATACAAGTGTACCATCAGACACCATAAAGATCTGAAATTACTGTCTGTCTGACAGTGCAGCTGTGTTATTTATAACACACATGTATTAGCAGATGGATAGAAAAGTTATTGGAATACATTTTAAAAGAGGTTTAGCCTCTTAAAGGAGTTTCCTCAACAAAAATTGTTCTTAAATGGCATGTGGTGTATCACTGACAAATGAGAGCAAAGACAAAACTCTGTGACATGGTGGACAGACACTTAGACTTTTCAGTGCAATTTCAATGAAGTTTAAACTTGCCACTGACCTGGAGACTTGATCCTCTATGCTCTCAGACCTCTCAGCGATTTGTGTTGAGCACAAGACTGACAAGAAGTACATGGAGGAACTGTTGACCTTTCCTAGCCTTTCCTACAAGTACTTATAACTCCTCATAGAATAAAATTATTGTCTATAAAACTGTAGATGAAGAACCTATTTTTAATGTATCTCAGGCCTTACTCCAGACATGAAGTTATTAAGAGAAGTTATTTCTACTCACTTTACTCCATGGGAGTGCAGACTTTATACTCAGCTTTATTACAGCTACTGCTGCTGTGTGCTTGGCACCTAGGTCCTGTTAGTTTGTACACAGGCTGGGCAAGTTAATAGTGACATTTCCGTAACAGGATACAGTTAGATTAGTCAAGAATTGCTGAAATACATTCACTGTTGGGAAGGCTGTTTTCTCAGATAGCAAAGCAAATTATTTTTTATTTGTTTTACATCCTTGTCGGGTTCATGATGAATAAATGGATTCTGTACTGGGCTGGGAACGCTTATGACACTTTTGCAAGTTAAGTATGGATTAAGGATTCTTGACCAGGGGCTAGGAAGGGCCTTTCAGTTCTCACATGAGGAATAATCACTTTCAGGGTTTGTGGGCCTCTGATATTGTCACATGCTGTGGAGTAAATATTGAGATTAAATAGTTTTCTAAAGATAGAAACACTGACAATGTGCTAATGGTTCCACTGTACCTTTGCAGAGGCTGACAGTGTCCTTGCACATGACTGCTTCACAGCATCATTAGATAAAAGCCTGCTTGACTGCTTTTATTCCATTTTCTCCTCTGGATCTTTAGTGTTGCATTGTTCTTTTGGGTCCAGTGCTGCCTTGAGTGAGTTATTTCCCATCCCCATGTGGAATGTTTTGTAGTCCTGTTTGGTGTCTGTTAGAGATTTTGTCTGGCTGTGAACCAAATGCTCCTATGCTTGCAGCATAGGAAAACATACTCTAAATGTCTTGGTTTACACCTCAAGGAAGGCAACATGGTGGGAAATTCACACTGCGTACCTGGAGGTGCTAAATTCAGGCTGTAGCTCCAGGGTGACTGAAGCTGTGATGGCTGCCTACCCAGTCCAGTCCTTGGTCTTGTGCTGCACCTCCTCCATCACACCAGCTCTGCCTCCTGCCTGACCCTGCACTGAGACATTTTGGCACTCTGAGCCAGCAAACAGTAACGTGGCAACAGAAAGGCAAAATTGGTTTGTGCCAGCAGAGCCAGGGGAATTTCAGGAGGTGGGACTGTAGGGATATATCAGGAGCTGTTTGCTGGCTGTTGGACAGGTCCAGTGGTCCCCTGAAACCTCAGTCAAGTCAGGCAGGTAACATCTCTGGGGTCCTCCCTGGTCAGAGGCGAGAGATGGGCTCCTGCAAGAGGGGATGTCAGTACAGCAGCTCTTCTGGTGGGCAGGACACATCTCTCCCTGTGGTGACAGAAAGTGCTTAAGGACTCTAGGTACCCACACTAGGTACCCATACCCACTCTATGCACCTACCATGGATGATTATTGCTCCTCCTTCTCACTTTCTCACTTTCCCGTTACAGTAATTTTAACAAGCACCAGCAGGTTCAGAAATAATACTAAAAAAAAAGCAAAAAAAAAAAAGCCCTTTGAGTGTAAATGCTGTTTCTCAGTTCATTGGCAGTAAACTAGAATAAACTCATTCATTATTCAGCATGCCTATGCTTTCAGCCTCAAACAGCATCTGCAGAGAGCAGGGCTGCACCAGGTCTGCCAGTTTTGAGGCAGTTAATCTCAGTTTGATTCTTTTTGCTCTGTACAGTAGTATCATGTCTTGAGTCAAGATTAAATTCTCTGTCCTATGTGATTCAGGGAAAGAAACTAAATGATGCAGGTGATTTAGTACCTTCTGTGGGCTCCCAAGATGAGTAGCAAAATATTCCTGTTGTTACATATTACTTGATTTTGTCCAGTACATGTATCTGGATTGGTTAATTAGTCTGTATTAATTGATCACTTAGATCTTGAGTCTGCTCAGACTTCTGGTGGAGCTACAGCCTGACAGTCTAGGTTAAAAAAATTATTGAACTGGAGGTCTTTCTCAGTCCTGTCACTTGCTCTCATGTGACAAATCTGCAAAATGAGATCCTGAACATGAGGAATAATTTCTTTACTGTAAGGGTTACAGGGCCCTGGAACAGGTTTCCCAGAGAGGTTGCGGAGTCTCCTCTGGAGACTTTCAAGACCCCTCTAGATGCATTTCTGAGGGACCTGCCCTAGTTTTGGTCCTGCTCTGGCAGGGGGTTGGACTCAATGATTTTCAGAGGTCCCTTCTAACCCCTGACATTCTGCAATTCTAAAACAGCTTTATTTCAGACAGCTGGTAGCCACTTGTTGCACACTTTGAAGCAGTAGACTTCTTACATATGAGCTTGCTAGCTGAATATCCTAGTTTGAAATATTCACAGCCAGGTAATCCTTCATCTTGTGGCACTTCAGCAGCTGATCTCTTTCATCTCTAGGTCTGCCAGCCAAGAACAGTAACAAAGGGATGTTTATTTACCACATAAAGCCTGGCTCTCTTGATTTTGAAGCTGACATTTTAGGCAGGAACATCATCCATCTCAGAGTTTCTGGACAGACAAGTTTCAAAGGCTGCTGATCTCTCAGAGTACTCAGGAGAAATCATTTGCGCCTTTCTTCTGCAGCACACAATGAGTGACCAGGTTTATATTTATTAAGCTTTGTTCCAGAATTTCATAAAGTATTTCTTAATTGGCTCTAAATTATCATAATGGTCAAGTAGAGCATGAAACAGTCTGCAGCATGGCACTAATCAAAGGAACTATTGCTATGATTTAATGGTCTCCTTTCATAAAGTCGCATTTCAGAGCACATTCCTGTACTGGGAACGCCAGCTCAGCAGAATGACCCCAGGTTTCTGGGTTCCTGTGCACTGGTCCAGCTGGGGTAGCAGCCTGGCAGGATGCTCTCAGTGTCAGGCAGATTCAAGCAACACAACAAGAGAGAAACGTGATGGTAGTACATCAGCATGGGTTTGTCACAGACCAAGGAGTAAGCTTAGTACTGTGATGTGTGATACCTGCCTGAGTTCACATCCCTCTGTGTGTGAGCAATAATTGCCCTTCAGTGCAATTATTATGGCAGGTGTTGGCAAATACTCATTTAAGGATGAAAACAGTCTGACTGTTAATTACAAGAAAGAGTGACATCCTCACGTTGCCATCATATAAACAGTCAAATCTGTCTTCTGCTAATTCCTGACTTAACATCAACAGTACTTTCAATCTTGAAGAGGGGAGAATTAGGTTTAGACATTAGAAAGAAATTCTTCAACTTGAGGGTGGTAAGACACTGGAACAGGTTGCCCAAGGAAGTTGTGGCTGCCCCCTCCCTGGGGCCCCATCCATCTTTGTCTAGTAGGAGGTGTCCCTGCCCATGCAGGGGGGGTGGAACCAGATGATCCCTTCCAACCCTGGCCATTCTATGATTCTGTGATACATTGGTATTTGTTGCTGCACCTAGTACTGCTGTGTCTTGTCTTTTTCTCATCCCTCTTTTCTCCAGTGAGGGAGAAAACTCAGACAATTGCGTGATGGAAGTATTTAATCACCCAACCCTGAATTCATGGTATCATGGCAAGAGCCATCAGAATGAATCCTTCTAATGGTTGTGACAACATAGTCTAGCTCAAGACAATATTGCTGGGTTTAAATTTCTCGCTATTCTCTTTAGTCACTGGCAAGAGGAGACTCTTCACAGTAAGTTTGTATTGTAACAACCTGCTAGGCTTCTCAGCTCTTGGCTCAGCTGTGATATCATTCCCCCAAACCACCTCTTTCTTGGTGTTTTTATTGCTAGTGCTTAAGGTATAAACCCATTCTTAAATCTTTGTAAAACTGGACTATAACAGCTGACACTTCTGCATGATTTATATGCACATTTTCTATAGTAGCTTCACACATATTCTTTGTGTTAATATTCATAATATTCTTTTATTTGAATATTTAATGAAAGTGATTTCCAATATTCAATATATTTTATGTTACCAGACTAAACTGTGAGGGGAAGTTGCATAATCTCACCTAAAAAAACAGTGGTACAACCCAAAATAATTTTTAAGAGTACCTGACTGATTTCTAGAAGGGTACTTTTGTTAGTCAATTGGACACTTGCTTCTTCACAGATTGACCTCTCTAAGGTGCATCTAAAAGGCCACCTCTGCCTCTAATTTAGTTCAGACCCACAAGTGAGAAGATAAGTTCTGTGCAGGGCTGCTCCTGGAGGGGTGGCAGATGCATGTTATTTTGTTTTAGAGACTCTTCCATGTATCAAGATGTAATTCCATAAAGTTTCTGTGATAGATTTTGCGCAAAGATTTCATTGTCTTTTAAAATGTGTATTGTTTAGCTTTCCCCTCTTGGAGCTGGTATAATTGTGCCCCTCTATGTACACCAAGCTCTGTGTAATGCTGCTAGTGTAGGCTCTGCTACTGCTGTTTCCAAAGAGGTTTTCTCAAATTCTCTCAGCACTGAGCTTATTTATGTTTTCAGATGTGAACTTGATATTGTCTGAGTAGAATGTGTTCAGCGTGACATAGAAGTGTTTCTGCGCAGGATTTAGGAGGAGGCACTGAAAGCCCCTCAGCTGTGTGTGTGCTTTTATTACAGAAAACCAAGATGAATTTGTAATGCTGAGTCATATGTTAAGGCTGATTTAATTTGTACTTTGTCTTCATGTTTTAAGTGCCTAATGATTTTTTGTCAAGGAGGCAATGGTTTCACTATTATAATGCATACTTAGAATCCTGCACTTGTTACTTGTTCTGTAATAGAATATTTTTGCAGTTTCTGCTTGGAAATAAAGAATTATTAGGCATAATTGTGAATTTTTTTTTTCTTTTTTGAATTCCTGAGACTTAACAATCAAAAATATGTCTTTTGAAGTATGGCGTTGCTCTGATTACTCTACAGCAGTGTTGGCGACTGATGGTAGAAATCTAGACAGTTCCTTAAAATTCTACAAGGAAAAAACCCAGCTGTGCTTAAAAACAGGTATGGGGGATTGGGGCATTGGTGCATGTATAAATATATGTTGCTTAACTAGTACCTTCATGTAATTTCAGTCCTTTATGTTTCTCTATAGCAACACAGTTAGTAACTTCTTTTGTTACTTCTAACGGCTTTAAATAGTTTTTATAATTCTTTTTTTTAAGAAACAGAAAAAACAGGAAAAGGAACCAAACAGGAAATACAAATTGTTACCATTTTCCTATAAAAGTAGATACTAAATTTGAAAACTGTCTCTAAAAATAATTGAATGCTTCAAAAACTGAAAAGGTTAAAACCACTGATGTAAAAGTTTTTCATACAAAATATTGACCATGAGTACCTGTCTAGTAAATGTGTTTCTAGTAGACCTTTAGAGATGTTTTGGTGGCTTCTGTGTGATTTTTTCTTAATATAGGTTTTGGCCATGAGCACAGATATTTATAGGGAATGAGTTTCAAAATAATTTCAGAGAAAGCATTTTCCCTCAAAGCATTTACTTTTTGCTTTTGGCCAGAAGAAGCCCATAGAGCTTCTGTGCTACTTACTGTGACTTCTCCAAGTAGAAGTTCACTATCTGGTCAAAACAGGTCAAATATGTACAGGCAGCTGTTTTGTGCTGTGGACTATTATCCTTTAGAGCCCTCTAGAGACTAAACTGCAATTGCCAAATTTTATTGCAGCCAGAACAGAGAATTAGAACTGAGAAGTTTTATTTGGCTTCATGGATCACCAAATGGCTTCTGCCCAAAGGTTAAGATCTGGATCTTTGTGGCCTCCCTCCTTTCCATAGTGTGAGTTTTTCATAGATGACAAAACCAAAGGATTTCTTTTGTTAGTTGTGCTGACAGCTGGATTAGCATATATGAGTGATGCAGATGCAAATGTGTCCTTGTAATCAGAGCAGCTTGTAAAGCCTAAGTGTGATTTCTGCTGTGGAAAGTCAGTGTCTTAGAATTAATTTAGCTATCTGAAATATTTAGCTGATGAACAGCTAAATGTTGAAGGAGCAGCACTGCCTAATGGACTGTTTGGTCAAGGTCCAGAATAAGTGAGCACTGCCCCAGACAAAGCATTACCTTTTCCTTACCCACTACTTAGAAGGGCAGCAGTCAGGGAAAAGCTGCCTGGGCAAGGGGAGAGCCAGGGGAAGCTGCTGAGTGCTGAGGTGCTGTCTGTCAAGCAGTTGTTGTACCTTTGGATCACACCAAGCACAAACCATTCTAGAGGCAGAGCATCTCCCAGGAAGACAGCACTCCAGCTGCAGGAGACACATGGTTACTGGTTTTAGAAAGGCTTAAGAAATTTTCACAGGAGGAGCAACGAGATTGTACAAGGCCAGGTTAGGTTTTCCTCCTGCAAAAATTAGGCAAAAAATGTCAGGTGAAGATAAAACAACATCAGAGCATAGGCTTAGTCCAGGCATAGAGAATGGCTGAAGTGTAGACCACAAGCTGAAAGCCACAGCAGTGGGCCAGGGGAGTTGGAGCAAGGCCACGTGTCCTGGTATGGGCCAGGATAGAGCTAATTTTCTGACTTGTAATTTTGCTTTCAGCTAAGTCTCTCATAAGTAGCTGCACTTGCTGAAATTAACATCAAGTTTCTCAGTCAGTGTCTGCTTCTTGGACTGATAACACTCAATGTTTATAGTTACAGCTGCAGAATGGTGTGCAGAACCAAGGCCACTGCTCAGTTCTGAGGAACATCTTATGCTCTGGAAAGAGGAAGGGAATAAAGGGGTCACACCTGCAACCCTCCTTTAGGGAGGAGCAGACAAGATAATGACCAAAACTGATCGAACAGAGTATCCCTTTTTTATCATTACTGTTTCATTAAAGCTGTCTAGTTCAATTCCCCACCCATAAGTCTCTCTCCCTTATTCTCTCTCCTTTCTTTATCAGGGAAGGGGATTAATAGAGAGCATATGGCATTCAGTTAATTGCTGGCCCAGTGTTAAACCGTGACACCATGACCAGCCAGCAGCTGGAAGAATACACACATGGGCTGAGGAAGATGATCAGCATTTTAAAAAGAGAGGTGTGATCATCTCCCTCAAGGATCCCAGTATGCCCATGTTCTGGTATTTTAATGTGTCTCAGCTTTGAGCTACATGTGTAAGTTTTAGCTTGCCTCTTCCATCCTGTATCAAGTGTCTCTGTCATCCTCACTCTGAGCTAGAGCCAGTTAGTAGTAAATAGGAGTGTTAAGGTCTCACAGCCTGTGCAGACTGATAGATGGAACCATCTGGTAAATGGAGATACCATAATGCATTGGCTCTTAAGAATATAAATGCAGATGAAACTCTTTTATCATGTAAGTGAAAAAAAAAAAAAAAAAGAGAGCCCAGAAAGGACTGGATTTAGAGCTTCTGTTTTCTGCATCACAGAAGCAAAGTTGAATTTAGTCCTGAAGCTTGTGTCCTGCTACTGCTGTAGTTGGAAGAAATGGTTTATATGCTGGGGAAAAGATACAAATATTAGAAATAGAGTAATTTTCATTACTTTATTAGGTATTTTGAGAGACTTTCAGGGCAAAAATAATCTGACTGAATTCTAAGCATGGTGCTACTTGTGTAACTCCAAGCTTGTGCGGGCATTAGTTCTTTTGTTTAGCTTTTAATCACCTTTTTAAGGACAAAAATTTTCTTGCATCATATGGGGAGTTTTAAAAGAGAAAAAAACGCTCAGCTCACTCAGTTGGAACTGTCCCTCTAAAACTGATACTTTGCCTTGAACAATGTGCATTGTGCAAAACCTGCTGTTAGCCAGGGAAGGACCCCAGGAGTGGGTTGGAGCCCTGAGCTTTCTCTAACAGAGCAGGGGCACAGCTCCTGCCCATGGGCTACCCCCAACCCCACCCAGACCCCTCAGCAGCTGGGGCCTGGCACTCCTGCTGGGGAGGCAGGAATGATGGGGCTCAATCAGCAGTATGGGATGAAGGAGCCAGGTGACATGCTGCCTTGGAAGTGTCCTAAAGATGGACTATGATCCAAAAGAGGAGCAAAAGAAATCTGATTGTAGATGGATTTTAAATTAATTGGTTCTACTTTTCCAAAATATAAAGTTGTTACACTCTCAGGAAAGGTTTCATAGCTAGTTCCATAAAAAAACAATTACTTTCTCTGAGGCATTGGAATAGAAAAGTAGGAGACCAGATTTAAGATACTGTTATGTATACGGTTATGGTATGTCATGGAGAAATGTAAAGAAGGAAGGATGGGGGGAGTGGGTGGATCATTAGGTGACAGAGGCAGAGACCTAAAATGGGAACTTTCTGTACTCTGATGTTGAGTACACCATTCTCCATCAAATGTAGGTATAAAATAGCTTCCTTTTAAAAAGCCAAACATGTTGAAGTACTGGATGGGCCAGAGTGGGAGGCAGATCTGATACAGCTCTATGGTGGGTGGCCTTGGGCATTTCACCTTGATGTAAAGCTGAGTGAGGCTGCAGAAGGAAAGAGCCTGAGGTTCACCTCACCAATCACAGTCTCCACAGGGTGACTTGTGTGCTAAGCTCCATGTTACAGGATGCTACTTCATAGTCAGTGTGACTACTTCATGTACAAATTTCTACATCATAAACAGCTACACTTATTAGGTAATTCCCATCATTCCTGTCCTACGCTTTCCCTATCTACATTGAATGGCTTTAGCAGTGTCTTAATCATAGAGCTCTGAACTCTGCTGGCCCTATTAGCTTTGCTATAATATAGATAATAATTTCTGGGATGAGCGCTCTTCTTCTGAACACATTGAACATCTTTCAGAAGACTCTAAAATAGAAACTCTGAGAACATTAACTTGGAGCACTTTTCAAGTTCATCTTACTTGCAGTCCATTAAAGTGAAGTGACAATTGAGGTGTGACATGAAGTAATTATACTGATTGTGTTGTATGTGCTCTGCAGGAGCTGAATGATTTGCTGAGGATATTAATTTCAAAAGTCAGACAGCAAGAGATCAGCTGACATGGAAGATCACTGCAAAGTGACCTCACACCAGGGGGAAAGGAAAATAAGAGACAGGAATGAGGCCCAGCACAGGAGTTCAGTGCTGTGTAGTCCAGCAGGGAATGGAAGTTGTTGCACTTTGGCAGCAAATGTGGTCTCCCTGGCACTGAATGCAGGTGTCATCACTGTAGATCCCCTTTGTGGTCTGTGTAGAGAAGTTGAGAATAATTCACCTGGATTAATTCAGGTATCTATGTCAGGATGTGATAAATCATGCTCTAGATTCCATTTTTTCTAGACAGTGTAGGGTGAGTAGCTGGGCCACAGCATCTATAGCTGGGTGCTCCCCTCTAAGGAACTACAGCTCCAGTAGGTACCAGTCAGGTACCAGCCCAGAATGAGCTACATCTGCCTTGTTCATACAAAGTCATGGACTTATATGTGGCCTGATCATTACACCTGTGGTGTTATACTTTGTGACCAAGGAAATAGTAGCTAAGTAGCAAAGTATACAGCATCACTTAGGAACAGCTTATAATGAGATCAGATTGGTAAGGATTCACTGCCAGAATCTGTACCTTTGTAAATAAGGAACATGGTGAGCTTAATTTCTTTTATCTCTAAAATAATTTTCACAGTCACAAGAAGTTAATGTTAATGTAGAAGTTCTTCTACTTTATCAAATGATCACTGCTGAAATCAATATTAGAGTTGTGTACTTGCACTGTTGTGCAGCCCCAAAGAGATTAAAAGTAGTTTAATCCAATTGTGCTTTGGCTTTAGCTTATCTTAGCAATCTAGCAGGGCAAGTAAAACTGCTTTCACTTAGGGATTTCCACTGATTCACTTGGATAAGTTAATTAGCAAGACTTAAAGTAACTATGAGTCTGAGGGGCTTTTGGAATCATGGGCTAGATCTTACTGACAGAATCAAAAACTGGAGGTAAGTAATAGCCTGTTTCCAGTGTAATATGGCATTAATGAAGAGGACATCATGGAGCTTGACTGAGCAGCATATTCCCTGAATCTGGATATCCACCCTCAGAGAAAGAGGTAAGAACTAGCAAAAGCATGATTCTGTGCTAATGGGGATATCCACACTCAATCTGTCCCACATGGCTTCATCTCTCATTTGCAAGAAAATATGACAAATTATTTCAGTTTCGCTAAAGTATTGGCTTGGCCAAGAAACAATGTCTTTGCACATCTGGAACAAGATAAGTCTGTAATCATCATGGCCATCTTCAGTAGTCAGTGGACTATTGGGAACAGGCTCTTTATCCCATCCACCATGGTGCTGTTGTGCCTCTGCTGACAGCAGAGAGCCAACTTCAACAGGAGGTTTAGGTTTTTGACAGCTAAAGGAAACAAAAGGATTGTCTTGCTCACTGACTTAAGGTTGTATCCTTGCATGACACCATTAACTGCATTATTCTTCAGCCTCTGCAGCACAGGCACTGCCCACAAGTCTTTTGTGACAGTGAGAAGGGATGCTAACCAATGTGTGGCTGTCAGGAACCTGTCCTTCCACACAGCTGGGAACAAGGCAAGACTTTGCAGTTCAGTGGGAAGGATGCCTTTGTGGGGATCTTTTCTTTTTAATCTCCATGTAGTGAGAGAGCAGTCCCTTGAGTCTCTGTGTCTGAACACTTAGTCCTCTATAACAAGCTTTTCAAAATGGGGACAGCAATGTGTGGTCCTTCCCAGTAGTGTTATGGGGTAAATACAATACATCCTGGGATCCATTTGTATTCTGTATGGTGGAGACGATTCAGGAACTGCAGACAGTTTCCTTTCTAAAAACTTCTGTTTCAAAGCAGTTTAATCTGTGCCTTGTTTGCCATGACATAAAGCACAGCTGGAGTGTTCAGATGTATAATACCATTATTATGAAAGTTAGATTACAAAGACAGAAAAAAAATCGAAAGAACAAGAAAAGAATTTAACATTTTGATCAGTCTTTCTCCTGCAGTTTCTTGCTATTTAATAAAGAAATTTGCTGTTTCTTTCTTCCTGTGGTAACCACCCATCTCTAAGAATTGGAAATACACTTGCAAAACTAATAAACAAGAATCTATTTGCGAAGATATTTATTTATGCGCCTGGCACTTCAGGGTGTTTAGAGGGCAATTTCAAACTGTGAGCTCTGCACTGTGTAAATTTAGAAGCAATTTTTCTAAATGTCAAGTATTTATTACATGAAAAAAACATTTGGAGTGTGGAGCAGGTCCCTAGTGATACATGGTGCATTTGGGTAAGGGCTTCTCGGATGAACGGAAATCATTTGAGAACTGAAAAGCAAATCCTTAATTTGAAATTGCTTTGTGTACATGGAAAGGAGATTGAACAAAGGTGGGAGGCCAGCCCAACATTTTGTTTTATGTCATGCATAAAAAAATGGTTTTGCAAGCCTTTTATAACCAGGACTATACCAATAATTCGTGGGTCCTGCAGCACTTTTACCACCACTTCTTTGATTGCTGTTGTCTCCTCACTCCCTTAGCAGCTCCAGCAGGCTCTGTTCAGACTAAAGGCAAATAAATCCTGCAGAATTTATTAATTTAGGATTTTATCACCTAATGTGTTACTTCACGTCAATGTATCCCAAGGTACAAAGTAGTCAACTGCAATTGTCGAACTGAAGGCTGATGGTATGGAAGATAAGGGACTCTGATCTGTTGTGAGCAGCATATTTAAAAACAAAATCCCCAAAAATAGAAGGTAAAATATTGAAAATGCTGATAAGCCACAAAGAAGCCTTCTGTGATACAATATCAGACTAAGAACTGCCCATTATCTTGCTGAAAATCTTCTTAGAAAGAAAAAGAAAAGAAAAAAAAACACAAATAACACAGCCCTATTAAAAAGGACAGTGAAGAGGACTTCTAGAACTCGACAGAAGTAATGGCCAAATGGGAAAACCTAGGCTAAATCTGGCAAATGAAAAGTAGATCTCAAGTGAGGTGGATCAAACACCAGTTCAAGAGGCAAGCTGCTAATAAAAAACAATTTCAAACACATCCAAACCATGATGATTTCCAAAAATGTAGTGCAGCCTCAAGTGAGACAGTCAAGGGGCAGAAGGATTATTCACCATTATAAGGCTACACTTAAGAAAAAAGCTTGCATGAATACAGCTCATTAAGAATAAGGTGAAGGAGCCCCTGATGACAGATGAAGACCAAGCTCAATTTGTCAAAATCAGTACATTGACAAAAAAGAAGGCAGGATGGCAACCATCAAGTATGTCTGGAGTAACTCAGCATGAAACTGCTAATTTGCTAGTTGCAATGCATCTGGTGGCCAGTGTAACTGCAGACTCTAAAAAAGGTTCCAGGGTGATGCTGAAATCTATAGAGCAATAAATCTAATGTTCTTACCAGGCAAAAGTAGGAGGAACTGTGAGAACACCTGTGCTGGGTAGGCTTCCAAATGCAGTTTTTTCTGAGGAAGTCATGCCTCATGAATCTGGTGGAAATGTCCATAGGCTTTTACAGGGTGATGCAGATGAGAGATTTTTGTCAAAAGCTTTTGCAGAACAGCGACTGCAGATTCCTAAAATATAAAAAGGGCGGGTGCTCCTTATTTTAAGCTAGAAACTAGGAAATTATGGAAAGTATGGAAATAAAAAAAGAAATAATGGAAAGCATTTCCTGTGGAGGGAAGTTGTCACTGGGCTCCCACAGGTATTCAAACAGTGGACAGTTTATTACATTTAATATACCCCTCAGAGACCTAGCAAAGGATCACTAGGAGGTGACAAAAGTTTTCAGTTGATACAAAATTATTAGGGGCAGTCAGTATTAATGCTGAGCTCAAAGTTGCAGTATATTACAAAGTTGCTCAATATTACAGTCCAGCGTGACTGAGAGATCAACCAAGGAATGAAAATTTAATATCAGTGACAACAAAGTACAGGGAAAAAACCCTCATAGCTATTGCTCCTTAGGTGATAGATCATTGAGTCACCATGGATAACTTCCTGAAAACATCAGCCCAGTATTGAGTAGTGATCAAAAAAGCAGATGAGACATTGTTACTTACTTTGAAGGTAAGTAAGCACGAACCAGGAGTTCCCATTATGTCACTCTGTGTTGTTGCAGACTGCTTGCTGTCTTAGGCACTTTGTTTTAAATAGATTATAGCAGAACTAAAAGGAGGAGAAGAGTGATAAGGATTATTAAGGTTATAGGATTGCTTCTTGATGAGAAGGCCCTGTAAATGTTAGACACATGCAGAAGTGCTGGGGGGGAGCTACTAGAGAAGTAGCATGGAGGGGTTGAACACAGAAAATCCATTTGCCATGTTTCATTAAACAAGTACTACCAAAAATCAACAAAATGATCAAACAGTCAAGATAAAATAATAAAAAATATATTTTCCTTAATACACTGTAAAATTATTAAATACAAACTCTCAGAAGGTAAAAATATAAAAGGATTCAAGTCAGATCAGACAAGCTCATGAATTACCTGGATAAACCATTGGCTCAAAAAGCCCCTGAATTTCTGTTTGCCTGAAACAAACAGGGGTTTGGAGCCCTGTTATGCCCCTTTTCTCAGCAAGAGCTGTAGGAAACCAGGTGGCTCATTGGTCTGACCCAGTGTGGTTGTTCATACCTTGTAGTGCTCTGGGCTTCACTTCTCCTCCCATCTGGCAGGTCACCACTTTCTAAGGATCCTTTTCATGACCAGTCAGTATAACACAATATAACGAAGCCCCATTCCCTGTCAATGTGTTCCATGCGCTACAGAATTTCTTCTTAGTATCTAACCTAAATCTACCCTCTTCTACATCAGCATTTTTTAGTCTTCAGCAGCAGGGAAAGTGCTTTGTTTTGTGTTTGGCAGGAATGGTACAGGCATACACTTGTAGTGCTGCCCATCTGCAGGGGTTTGATAGGGAAAGCTGAGGGCAGCAAAGCTCTCATACACTCCAGCAAGCATCATCAAAGAAGGACTGGCAGAGCAGAAAGTTTGCAAAACATAACACATGCACTTATATTAACCACCTTGCCATTATAAAGCTGGCAGAGCTTTTCTAGCATGCAGAGTTCCTGGACTTCCATAAAATTTATGGTGTGTCTTAAGTTGGGAGAACTGGTCTTACAACCCTGCTCCTAAATTGAAAAAAATAGATTTTTAATCTGAGTCCTGTTCAGCTCCTATACTGAGCCTCCACCCAGCTTCTGGGGACAGAGGCACTACCCCAGCCCCCTTTGAACTTCTGCTAAATTCTTGTCCTGGGTCTGACTGGGATGCAGTCAGCTGTCTTCATAGCAGCCCCTGTGGTGCTGCATTTTGGATTTGTGTGATGACATACTGATGTTTTGGGTTAAGCAAGAGTTAAGACTTTGTTTCCCACTCTGTCCCCTTGATGAGGAGGCTGGAGTTGGGAAAGACATTGAGAGAGGACACAGCTGAGACAGCTGACCTGACTTGGCCAAAGGCATATTCCATCCCATCCTACATCATGGCAAATCAGCTCAGTCGTCAGCAATAAAGACTGGGGCAAAGAAGGAGAAGGTTTGGCTTCCATTGTGGCCATTGTTTGGAGACCAGCTGAGCATCTATCTGACTGTGGGGCGTGCCATGTGATTGCCTTTGTTTTTCTTGGGGTTCCCCTCCCTCCTCTCTTCATCTATTAAACTCTGCCTTTCTCTCCACTCATAAATTTCCTCAATTTTATTTTTCATGGTTTTGCCCCTGTCCCACTGAGGGTGATCAAGCAGGTGTGTGGGTGCTTGGCTGCTGGCTGGATTCAACCCACCACCCCTCTCCATCCTCAATTTGCCATCCGGTATCAGAGGATAACTGCGGTGCAATCACTACCATCCTGCGAGGCACACTGCAACCAGAGAGGGGAACCCTCCGAACCCGCTGTCTTCTGCTTGCAGTTCACGGAACCTACCACGGGGGGACAGCTGCAATACGTCCCTGGAAAAGAAACGGGCTGAAAATGCCAGGTTCTGACGCTTGTATGGAAACTATTACACACCACTGTGCAAAGATTTGGCCGCTGTGGACTTGTGATTTTCTGAAGAAATTAGTTTGGGTGCTGCAGACTGAAGCCTTTACTTCTGGCCAGTTCATGGGCCTAGGGAAGGACCTTGGACTGTGTTGTGAGGGGGGCTGTTAGTGAGAGTGTTGCTGCCTTTGTTGCAGAAGAAGGGAACTGGGTAATGAAGGATGCAATACACCGTAAAGAAAGGGCCCTAGGGGTAAAGCAGCTCTACACCATGTTTGAGAACTGAATTTTTTTCCTGCTACGGCTTGTGTTCTACAGCTGGGAATTTCCCTTGAACCATACATTGCTTTGGTACCCCTGAATGTCTAAGCTTCATTTTGTGGCAACTTGATCTGAAATCCAGACTGGAAAAGTACCTGGACCTGAAATCAGTAAGGGTTGCTAGCCAACCACACCAGGTCCCTGAGGTTAGCTCCCATTCCTGAGCTTGACTGGTGTGCTGTGGCTCATGTGAAGCAGGGATGATAATATCCCACCTTTCCCAGGGATCTTGCAAAAAACATCAAGGAATACTCTAAAGGAAATAAAAAATGGAAAATCTTCAAAATAGATAAATAATCTGGAGATATATAAACCACACAGGAGGACTGAATGTATCAGTGAGTGGTGGCTATTCCTGAAGTGCTCTCAGGTATGTGCACTAAATGAGACAAGGTCCATGAACTTGCGGTTAATATCTGTAGCATTATGCATGAGCACAAAGGGACAAAATGAAGATTGAAGATGTAATTTTATTTTTGGCACTTTCTCATTCTGCATGCACGACTGCACTCAAGCAAATGTCTCTTTAGAGAAGTTTATTGTAGGCAAATGACTTTAAAATTTTCAGTCATATCCAGGCTTGCTTTCCCCTTTGCAATGATTTGCAATTAAAATCTCCAATAGTTATCTGTAGTTAGAGCACCAGTGAAATTCTCTATCCATCCATTCAGATGCTTATCCTCTCTAAATGTAGGAATTTATATCCCCTGGGCACCTCCCTTTCCAGTTGGCATAAACAAGCCCTGTTCAGGAGCAGGAGCCTCCCAGTACCAGGTGTGCCCCAGCAGGATGTGTTCTCCACACAGCACAGGTCCTTGGTGACTGCCACCAAGAGCCCTGCGACAGGGACATCAGCCACAAGTTAATCCATGCTCTGAGGGTGCCTAAAGGTGGTTGATAGTTTACAGGATATGTTTTAACTGACTAATGGGAGAACATATCAGTCCCCAAGTGCCCATTAACCCCCTTATATGTGGGATTTTGCACCTGAAAATAGGACTTTGAGCATGAGCCCCAGAAGTGCTCTGATCAGTAGGAGCACTGGGCACTCTACCTGGTGTGTGGAGATTTGGCCCAGACCTGTCTTCATCTGGTCCAGTGGTGTTTTGGAAGGGAGGGAGCCACAGGGGTGGCTCCTGTGAGAAGCTGCTGGAAACTCCCCTAGTTCCAATTCCCTGCCCCACCGCTGGCCAAGGCCGAGCAGATATGGGAAGCTGGATGTGCTTCTGTGAGTAACAGTCTAGAAAGGGAAAGTGAAACTGCAAAAATATGAAAAGATACCAGCAGAGGAGGTGAGAGCAATGCCAGAGCAAAGGCACTAAGGCCAGTGAAGATAAGTAGTGAGATAGCAGCTGTCCCTCTGCAACCTATGGATGAGCACTGTGGAGCAGTTCCTGAAGGACCATGTTGGGGCAAATGTAGGTTTGTAGCCCCTGAAGTGTCACAGGTGGGCAAATGGGAAGTGTCAGCCTGTGAAGGATCATGGACAGTGGAAGATGTGGATCTGCAGCCGTGGAGGACCCCGTGTCAGAGGAGGTGACTGTTCCCACAGCAGCCGTGACTCCGTGTGCAGCCCGGGCCGGAGCAGTTCCTGAGGGACTGCACCTGTGGGAGGCACTCATGTCCCAGGGATTCCTGAAGGACTCTGTCCTGTGAGAGGGACTCCTCATTGGAGCAGGGGAATACTGTGAGGAGTCCTCCCCCTGAGGAGGAAGGAGCAGCAGAAACAGTGTGGGGGTCTGACCCTGAGCCCGCCCTGCCCGTCCCCTGTGCCCTGAGGGGGAGGCGGCAGTGAAGGGATCAGGGCCCGGGAAGAAGGGAGGGGTGTGTATGGGAGATATTAAGATCTGGTCATGTTTTTTCTTTCTCCTTGTAGAGCAAATTTTTTTTTTCTTCCCAAACTGAACCTGTCTGGTTTTGCCTGTTACCTGGGGAATGCAAACCTCCCTGTCCTTGTCTCAACTACCCAACCTTTGGGTGGATTTTCTCCTCCCTGTCTCACAGTGGGGGTGGGGAGTGAGTGGGCAGAGGCCGGGTTGGGCCTGAGCTGTTGTGAGACCCCACTCAGGAGGTTCCACACTGGGTTAGGGTAAGCAACAGCTATTGGAGCAACCTGCTGTAAGAAATTTTCTGAAGGGCTCGGTTCTTTGGGTGATTTCATGGATTTGCATGAGGCAACAAGATGCCTGACAGTCTGTGGGGCAGCTCGGTGCCAGGGGGTAGCACCCTGCAGCCTAAGGCACAGCCATGCCACCACACTCCCATCATCACTAATGGATGGCTTTCTGCCATCTCTGACAACTCCAAAGTGTCCCATGTTCTTTAAACCTCACATATAAACCAAAGTTTCAGGACCGCAGAGCAGTCTTCCACCTATTCCTCTGTGCACTTAAAAAAAACATAGTCCTTGCCTCCCAGCAGAAAAAGCATTTACAGATGTAACAGCTGTAAAGAGCTGTCACATGGAGGGGAAGAGAGAAGGCAAAAGCCTTTGTTTGGGCCAGAACTGTAAGCACTCTTTGAGAGCCAAAAATGAATGCTCAACCCTGAAAAATAATACAGAGAGGTGAAGAAAGGAAAGAGGAGAGGAGCAGGAGGAAGAGATAGAGAGAGAAAGAAAGAAAAGGAAGAGAAAGAAGGAAGAGGAAAAGTATATTTGCTGTATACCAAAGCAGACAAACTGAATGGCAGAAGAAATGCATTATCTATATGTTCCCAGGGGCTTGGAATATAGAGTCTGGTAAAAAAAAAAAAAAAGGAAGGAAAGCAAGCTTCTGGCTACATGAAGGAAAATAAAGCAAATATGAGGAGTCTTAATTTTCTGGAGGATTAATATAATTTACCATGAGTAAAGCTCACACCTTTGGTGGAAGTCACTACAGAGGCTCTCAGGACCAGCTTCTTAGTGCTCATTGAGGGCAGACAAATGGCTGGCTGTCAGTGGGAGCTGCCCTGCTTTGCAGATTTCCTGCGATCTCACTGTTCCCTTGGCAACTAAGTCTTATTTTTATTTATTTTTCTATTTATTCCCTGGATTCAAAGGTCTGCCTCATGCTTTGCCATGCTCTGAGTAACCCCAAACATAGAAGAGCCTTTAATAACTCCTTTGCTGCACTGTCAGTCCTTGATTCAGTCACATCTTTGATCTACTGGGTGAAGCAATCAAAGGCACTAGAGAAGTGAGCCAGGTAGCTGGCAGCAGATGAGAAGCAACATCTGAAGGACTGTCACAATTAGGGTAACCTCCACTGGTCGATGTGCACTTCAGGAAGCACATTGGCCACAGGTCAATGCCCAGGTCCATTGCTTGTCCCCACGACCCCACTGTGTCACTGGCTCTCCCTGCCCATGCACTGCTGCGTGCCACTGCCCCTGTGTCCCACATTGCTCCAGCTTCAAGAGATGACATTGAGCAGTGACTCAGCCTTCTCAGTGTCCAGATCCAGAAAAGACTTCAGTAGTCTTGCAATAGGCAGAACCTCAGCACCTTATCCCCGCTCTTATTCTCAAAGGTTATAAGCACCTGTGCTTATTAAACATTCAGAATTAGCTATTGCACATGACCAGAGCTGTCACTATCACAGAAAGCATCTCCCATGCGAGTTCACTTCTACTTTATCTTTCTGGATGTCAATGGGTAGTAGATAAAATGGTGTCTGTTACCTCCACAGCATGAAGGAGGCTGGGTTCACTCTTCCACTCTCTAGTGAGACTATTCTACTCACCACACTATAGACCTGCTTGAACGTATGATGCTTTGCAGGAAGGAGTGGCTGCAGCTGGGGTCAGCCACTCTCCTCAGACTCAGTTCTGGCCCCTTTGCATGGAAAAGTCACCAGAACAAACACAGGACCAGCTGCAGGACTTATATCTCAGGTAAGCACTGAAAGCACTGAGCTGAACAGGCACGTACCTCAGGCTCATGGGCCTGTAAGCTTTGCTGAACAACAGCCCAAGTGCAGTCTAGTGAGGAAAAGACCCCTCTGGCCTGCCAGGAGGTGGAAGTCAAACGCTGAAGTCCTCTGTGAACACTTGCAAGAGAAAAGTAGGGTAGGAAACAGCATCACCTCATCTTATTTAGAAAACTGGGCACTTTTCTGCTGTGAAGAACAGCTTCCACAGTTCTCCCTGGGAAGTTCAAAGTTGTAAACTGCAATCATGCCTAGGCCCCAAGGTCCAGGTTGCAGAAGAGTGGTGTCTGGGCTGTGGGGGTGTCAGCACAGCTCAGGCACTGCTTACTTCCTTCTTCAGCACCTGGGCTGCAGATCACCTAACCTGGTGCTGTCCTCAGCTGGGATGAAAAAAGTGGATTCCTACTGCCCCCTCGGTCCAGGACCTGCACTGCACCTAGTCAGGCACTGAAACAAAGAGAACTGATAGGGATGAAAAATGTGCCTTTTTTTCACCCCAATCAGATGGGGAAACCACTAAGTTATCTGTAAGAAAAACACTTCTCACACGCCAGTTCCTAAGTGCCTGTGAGAGTGAATGAGCACTGAATGCAATACATACTTATTGGAAAACTCCAGCTTGCATTTACTCATTCCACAAAAATTGTTTAAGACTAGAAGCTTACAGGAAGGAGGTTTTGCAGGAGTTATGCAGAACAGAGTAGCTACTTTTGCGGGGCAAGAGGTGTCTTGAGGTTGTGACTGCTTTAATTTGAGAATATCTTGTTCTACAGGAAAAAAAAAAAAAAAAAAGTTCTTTCTCTAAATGTTCAGAGGGCTTCAACCTTTCATTTCTGCCTCCTAGAATACTAAGACAAGGCAGGCGGGAGTTTTTCCCCATTCTACTTAAGCTGACATTCAGAGATCATGGAGAAAGGCAGTACTTTTTTAAAGGGGGTTAAACACTAGAATCAAGTCACTAGTAGGGCGAGCTATTCTTTCTGTGCATTCCCTAGAATTAGTTCTAACCTACAACTCCATCTGAAGCTTCACTTAGCTTCTGCAACACCAAGTCTTTGGGAACTAGTCTTTCCTGGAAAATGAAGTCAATGCATCAGGTCAGCTGCTAACTTTGCAAAGGTGCTGTCTCAGATAAGGGCTTGCACAAACTACTTCACAGCCACTTAACTACTCCGTTTCATAGAGCTGAGTTTAAAATATTTTGGCATTCTTAGCAACTGAGTAAACTAGTATATGGAAGCAAGATTAATTTTTATTAGCTTGAAGTATCATATTTTATTCAAGTGGTAAGAAATATCATAATACATTACACATTTGCCAGTTATAGTCCATTTTACTTGGTTCCAAAACCTAAGCAGTAAATGAGTAAGACAGTTTATCTAATTAAATTGAAAAAACAGCATTCCACACAACCAGTACTGGAAATGTCAACCGTATAGTAATTCCAGCATTATGTTGTTATGGCTTTCCAGAAAGTCAAAGTTAACAAATTAGAACACATCAAGAGCCATTTTCCAAAGATTTATTGAAGTAGCGACAGGTTGCTCATACTGTGCTGGAAAAAGCAGTTTTATTGAATTCAGATACTTAAAAACAGTATTGCAGCACAAGATATTGCTATTTGTAAACTAGACTCCATTGTAAACTCTAATCCTTCAGGGAGAGTCAGTTTGCAAGATCTAAGACCTATTTCCTAGCATAATAATCTTGCGCTCATGGAAAAACTGCAGAAAGGCACTTGAAAGCTGTTTCTTCCTTTAAGACATGGACTTTTTAAATCTTGCTGGTAAGAATTTCTCCTTCATTAGTAAGTATGCATTTTCACTTCAGCTTTACTCCAAGTCATCATGGTGCTGGGAAGTTTCATTAATAACCTGTTGAAAAAACAGATATTTGCATTAAGTTTTAATATTACGACTGTTGGGTTTTTTAGAGTTAGAATTATAACAACCAGTACTACAGAAATGTGAACAAATGGGTACCAACTCTTACTTATGAAAAGTTCTAGTCAGTAAAAAGCATTAAAAAAACATTTAAACTTTAAGTGTCTTAGTGTGAAACCAGGATCTTGTCCCAAACAAGCACCTCTGTTTACTGCCAAATGTTTTCCTCAGGTGATGCAAGAACTTGCAAACTCAGCTGAACCTAAGTATTCACTACACAAGCAACTGTCAAACACTTCAGGTTTTACTATCAGATCATTTCCACAGAAGCCTGTTTGCTACGTTATGTCCAGTCATGCAGCCCAGACTGCCCAATGGTCTTCTACTTAATATATACATCATATACAGGCTGTACTGATTGGTAGACAAACTTAAGAGTATTTTAAGGTAAGCAGGTGTGATAGCAATAAAATCAAAGTTACCACCAACCTGTCCATCTCTAGTTTCGACAGTCTTAATTAGAAGTGTCCTCTTTGAATGAGTGTCAACCATTGGCTGAGACTCAATGTTGGTTTCTGCAGAAGAAAATGTATTATTAGCACTAGTCTAAACAAAGTGCCTCCTCAGACAAATGGGATGAAACAGATCTTAGTGTCTACTTTCAGAATCCCAGTTTAGTATCTGAAGAAGTTTCCAGCTCTCAATGATAAGCTAATACTTTCCATTTTCTCCCTATTCCCCTTAAAGTACCTTCAGCAGGCACCTTAAACTATCAGGCACTATGTACCAACACTTAAAAATATTTGCCCAGGAACAAAGTAGCTCCCCCCATCCAAGGTTGCATAATTGCAAGTATTGGAGTGAGTATCTAAGAAACATTTACAGCAACTGCATTTATGCAAGTTCAAATACTAGAGTAAGTACCACTTTTTTGCTAATGAGAGAACAGCTATCTAAAATGAAAGAACAGAGCTTACCTCTCAGGTTCAAAGAGGCAAAGGTTGGAATAGGCATGTTAATCCTGAAGGAAAAAACAGAAATTGATAAAGTCAGGCATGGGTATAGAGTGTCTCATAGTAATTGCTGTTCAGGAAAGTGTCTGCATGTGATTTTTACCTGCTTTCTTCGCCCTCCAGCAGTTTTCTGTAGGTGGCAATCTCAATATCAAGAGCCATCTTTACATTCAGCAGGTCCTGGTACTCGCGGAGATGGCGAGCCATTTCTTCCTTCATGTTCTGAATCTCATCCTGCAGACGGCCAATAGTGTCTTGGTAGTTAGCAGCTTCAACAGCAAAATTCTCCTCCATTTCATGCATTTGACGCTCCAGGGATTCATTCTGGAAGATAATAATAAAGTCAAGCACTACTGCAGTTCAGCCACTCTTCCCCAAACTCAAGACCTTTAAAATTTTTTGCAAAGGGAAATTGAGTTACATTAGGATCCTTTCTGAAAATGAGACATGTCCCAAATTTGTTATCTCCTTGTCTTGTCCTTGAAAAGTTAGGGTGGGTTATTCTGGTCCTTGACTTGAAGTGTGCCAGGTATTTGTTCTACCAGGTGGCAAAGTAATCCCTTACAGAAAGCCTGACACATGCAGTACAAGTCAGCATGCAGGCAGTCCTCAGTGAGGGGATTTGCATGTGTAGTCTACACTGTTAAATCCATTTCAAGCCAGGCATTAAGGAAGTCAAGGTTTTACCAACAACGAGATTTGCACCTCCTTTCCACTGCTCTTCCATCTTTTTTTATAGCTTCAGTTGTACCTGAGAGACGAGCCATAAACACTTTCAGAAAGTGTTTAACAGTGAATATTACAGCAAGGCAAGGGACTCACTGTTTGTACCTTAAACTAGCTCTGTGTATCTGTCTAACCTCTGCACTGTAAGTGCATGAAGGCAAACTGAGCCTGTAGCATCCTTTTCAAAAGTACTAATGCATGGGTGATCAGCTGCATTCACATCTGTATCAACAATTAAACTGCAATACAGTGCTTAAAGCTGCAAATGGAACCATTTCCCAGCAGCTGCTGTCTTCTACTTACACTTCCCTTAAGGGCATCAACTTCACAGGTGAGAGACTGAATCTGTCTGCGGTATTCATTCGCTTCTTGCTTGGCCTGGCGCAGGGCATCGTTGTTCCTATTAGCAGCTTCAGAAAGATCTGCAAACTGGAAACCCCCGTTTGTGTTAGTATAACACTTCAAGAGAAATGGCATAACAGACATTTTTTTGGACATAACATTTGAAGGCAACTGAAGCCACTATATGCCTTGGTCCCCAAAATATTTAATATTCCTTAATATAATTCCTTAAATAATATTAATATTTCTTAAATAATATTTGATAGTCCTTAAAGCGCTTTTCTATTTCTAATTGTTAAATTGGAATTCTAGTTAAAACTTTTATGCTGTTTCCCTTCTTTTCACTATTTTCTCACCCATTCATTCATTCCTTTCTTAAATATTTAATCTGACATCTTGTTTCATGTCCAAGCACAGGAAAGATTTCAAGTATGAACCCATTACTTCACTGGTGTAATTGCAGTACAAAATGATATTTTCAGCTGTACTCCTCCCAGACTAAGAGTTTAAAGCCCCTGTGCCATGGATGCACTCATGTCCAGTAGAGAGCCAGAAGGAACACCCCGTGCTACAACAAAGCTGTTGTGTACAGTTAGTTTGAGTGCCTGATGCATACAAACAGATTTTGCTTACTTTGGACTTGTACCACTCTTCAGCTTCCTGAAGATTCTTAGCAGCAACGCTTTCATACTGTTGGCGAACATCCCGCAGGGCAGCAGTGAGATCAGGCTTAGAAACATCCATATCAATTTGGATGTGCTGTTCCTGGAGTTGGGCCTGCAGTTCTCGGATTTCCTTAGAGAGAAGCAGACACTCAGTGTTACTACATGACTACAAAACATACACAGGTGGGCACCCAGGGCCACTGAGGAGCTTACTTCCACAGGAGATTGTCAGCATCTAATCAAAGACCTCATTATTCAGTTTACCTCATCATGAAGCTTCTTCAAGAAGACAATCTCCTCTTGCAGGGACTCAACTTTGCGCTCAAGATCAAGACGTGCCAGAGAGGCATTGTCAACATCCTAAACAGAGAGAAGAATGATGAGCAAGCTTACAAAACTGATGTAGACAAGTCTTTTACAGCAAGTTCAGTAGGATACAGACTGCTGCTACATCTGAGCTTTTTGACAAGACAGTATGAAATCAAGAGGTGTGAAGAACCTCTTTTTGCCACCTCCTACCCTAGCCTCAGAGACTACTTGTGATTTTGGGTACTCTGCAGTATATGTAGCTAACTTCACCTTTGCCAGCATTACTGAGCATGAGCACACAGATCACAGTGGGTGTAAATCCTGCTTGAAGATGAGCAGGTCAGAAGTCAGCAACAAACTCTTTAAAATTGACTACACTGAAAAAGAATTAGTCTTGCAATTCACAAACTTCCATTTTTCCAGTGGTGCTTAACAGTGCAACCCATGTGCCGACCCATGCCTATCAGTGGGCTTCGTGACTTGTTCATTTCTTCTGGACTCCTTTATGATCAACCAGAGAGCCCTTTGGATCCACAGACCCCAGCCTGAAAGCTGGTAAAGCTAGTGAGCTACATATAGAAACTGCAAGCATTTACTTCCTCAAGTGGTTAAACAGATCTCCCTTGAGAAAAAGAAGGTATAAGAACGGGGGTATGAGCATAAGCACAAACTGAGTTAGTCATAATTGCCTACACCCTCACAGCAGCTGGCAAAGACTCCACACCTTTTGCTGGACGGAGATAGTCTTAATCAAGAGAAAAAATTCATTTAAGGCATAACAGAAGATATGCTATGAATGTTACATGGGAGCAGTTTGAATTAGTTCAAAAACATAACTTAATACTAAACGTTGATTGGTAACTTTTACTTCTTTCATTTTAAATGTGCGAGACAATTCATTTGCAAGGGGGACCTTATGCCTTTCCCTGCTAGCTGCATAAACAGCTGGATGCTTATGTTCACATGGTATTAACTACCAGGTTCTCACAACTTACTTGAAAGCTATTTTGGATTGCCCAAAGCATAAGCCTTCCTAATCAGCAGTTCTCACTGTTATGACACCTTTGAAGTTAGTGTTTAGACTCCTAGAGAGCCCTTCCTTGGAGCAGTCCCACTCCAGGGCAAGGCTAATGCTCCAGAAGAATTCTTCTGCTTTCTTTATCCAGCAGAAAACCCCTCTGATGTGTTATTCCATAACTTCCCTATCAATCCCAGTTCTACACCCACACAGTTCATACCAGCTGTTTTTCAATTCAGAAAAAGCACTCCTTAAATCATTTGTCCTCCTCCCCAAAGAAACACCTAGAGATCACTCTTGAAGCAAATTACATGGTTATGACCCAACACATTTACACATTTAGACAAACATCCAAAGAGTTTTCAGTGGATATTACAGAACCTGAATCCCGAAGACTATTAATATTTTAATGACAACTAAACAGCCACAGGATTCTTAGGTGCTTATTATAAACTGAAAGCATTTTAAAGTGAAGCCACTTCAATATGGTAGGTATTTTACTATATAATTACCATTAAGTTAGCAAATGAAGAATCAGTTTATCTGTATTTGAGACACATGGAGGACTGCATAGTAGCTACTTGTAGCCCTATCAAAGTGTAAGGCATACATACATGCCACTGGGCTAGGCATCAGTCTTATCCTAGGAGATTCTTCAATGCCAGACACATAAGTTTGTAGGGGTGAGTATCCATGTTTACTTCAGACAAACCTCCTGTTAGCCAGGAGCAGATCTGTTAGTCTTGTCACAGGTTCAAGATCTATTCCTAGCTGCCAGAGTAGCTGGCAAAGCTGCAGCAAATAACTTTCTCACTAATTGTGATTCTTGTTTTGTCCCAAAGGAAAGAACTTGCTGAACCTTTGGGTTTATTTTATGGAGTACATTCCTCAGCATATGAGTAAAAATGACATCTTTTTTCAGAAGAAGAATTAAATTAAAATTCAACACGTATGAGTTGAACAGTCTCAGAAGCAGGCAGCTCTTGGAAATAAAGTTCAAGTATTTGTTCACTTTCCTTTAAGATACTGAAGTATATAACTGCTCCATCAAGTAAAGGTTAAATTTGATGCTACATCAGAACAGTTCAGTTATCTGCTGAAGTATTCTGAATCCATGTATACGACCTTCCAGTGCAAGAATATATTGGTTTAATAAAAGGCCATGATTTTTTTTGCAATGGAAAGCACAACAGGATGCTTCCAACTTCAGTGTTCTATAAACATAATTTCACCTGCAGGAGAACAATATTTACTAGTGAAACAGATCAATTTTCAAAACTGTATGTGAAGCCTACTCTTTTCACAAGAAGAAAAAATTAGGTATTACTGTTTTTCAGATCAAATCCACTAACTAGCATTCACCAGTGATGAGTGCATTTAACGCAGAGTTTCTATGGTGATTTGCAATTCTTATGCATAAGATACACCTTAAGAGG
This sequence comes from Heliangelus exortis, assembly GCF_036169615.1. NCBI lineage: Eukaryota > Metazoa > Chordata > Aves > Apodiformes > Trochilidae > Heliangelus > Heliangelus exortis. The sequence goes on from NC_092423.1 coordinate 21,033,022, forward strand.
TTAAATGTATCCAGTTCTGACTGTACGGCACACACAGATCTGGTAGAGGCTGAGCTCCTGAACAGACGTTTTCCCAGCGCAGGGAGGAGCTGCATAATGAACATGGGATAAGGGATAGGTACAAAGCCAAGTTCACTTAAAAGCCTAGAGCCTTCACAAAGTTTAATTGGTTTGAAACAGGGGCAGACATGCTTGAAGTGCACCACTGAAGTATAAAAGATCATTTAAGTCAGACTTAAGTCAAAGGATCCTTCAGCTGAACTCAGCAATTAATCAGAATAGATCTGGTTCTCTAAAGCACAAGTGAAATGCTTCTGCATGGAACTCCATACCACATTACATTGGTTTAGCACTCAAAAAAGCCCAGAAGTTAAGACAGGATCTCAAACTGTTGTTTCAAAATTCTGTGCCCAGAACACCAGCAAACTCGGAATTCCCAGACTCTGAATGGTAGTAGGTGTCTCGGTTTCCAAGTTATCTCATGAAGCCACCTGCTCTGCTTCAGAAACTATAAATATACTGCAGCAAAAAGCCTTGCTCAGAGGGACACTGTCAGTCCAGTGATGAACTCCTGAATGGTGACTTCTACTGACATCTATAAAGAGCTGTACCCAGCTATCTGGAGATGAAGGCAGTCACTTCCAGCTGGGAGGAATACTAGCAATGCCATTTCACACCAGCAGTTTTAGGGAATAGATCTTGTTTTGAGAAGGCACATTCCTAAATATCTCCTAGTCCAAACAAGGCTTAATCTGAGTTGAAAGCTATTTTTGCACAAGTGAAAACCTGAGCTTAACACTGTTTGCACGGTTGGTTCTGGCTGTAATGGAGGTCTTAGTTTATCTGGATAACATCATAGCTTCTTACAGATACTAAACTCTAACACAACTTGTTTGCCGTGTTAACATCTTCACTTGCAGAGGATTAAATTTTATGTTCTTAACAGACATCTAGACGAGACAGAATTGACTGCTGTGACCTCACCTCCAGTAACAAATTGTCTAATTCTTCTTGGCAGACAACACCCATATGAAAAACTTTAAATTTGAAACTGTTACCCAGTAATGACCTGACCAAAGAGATTAATTAAAAAAAGAGCTCTGCTTTTTATAAAACTGGACCATATACATGCTAAGACACTTTTTGCTAGAAGTATGGCCGGGGCATTACACATTTAGTAAGAATGCAGACCACTACGCCCTCCCCTTTGACACAAAGGGAACTATTATTTCAATCCGCTGCCACCACACTTGCCATAATGCCTGTATCTGCATTCCACGGTGAATCCCATAGAAACCATTAATACCCTTCAGCCAAGCGAGCAGATGGCCCCCTTTCACTTTTATTGGATCAGAAAGTGATTCCACGTCGAGGCGTTTTTTATAAAACAGGCTAGACTTGGATAAAGCAAGACAATGGTTTCCCCTCCCTCCCCTCAGACCGCAGCGTCCCCCTAAAGAAAACAAGGAAGGTTTGCCTGAGGACTGATGGAATTCTTTTGTGCCGGGAAAGCAAACTCCGGCAAGTCCCACCCTCCCGTCCCAGGCACCACCAGCACCATCCCGGGCTCTCCTCTCCCACAGCTCCCTCCCGCCAGCCCCCGCAAACCTGTCTGAAGGACTGCAGGGTGTTCTCAGCTTCCTCCCGCTGCAGCATCTCCTCTTGCAACCTATTAGGAGAGAGACAGCGGTGAGGAGAGACCAGGGAGAGAGAGTGGGGGGAAGGAGGGGTATTCCTTCAAATCCGGCCCCTCCCAAGCCTCCCGCCGTCCCCAGCCCAGCTCGGGATGCTCAGGGGCTGCCTCCCCAGCACCCTCCGGACCTCTCCCTCCCCTGGCACACTCACTTTTCCCTCAGCCGCATGATGTCGTCGGCGAGGTTGTCCCGCTCCACCTCCACGCGTGCCTTGTCGTTGGTGAGCTGGTCCACCTGCCGGCGCAGCTCCCGCATCTCCTCCTCGTAGAGGTCGCCCAGGCGGGACGTGCCCTTGCCCTTAAGCTGCTCCAGCTCGGCCAGCAGGATCTTGTTCTGCTGCTCCAGGAAGCGCACCTTGTCGATGTAGTTGGCAAAGCGGTCGTTGAGCTCCTGCAGCTCCACCTTCTCGTTGGTCCGGTTCGCCTTGAACTCCGTGTTGATGGCGTCGGCCAGGGAGAAGTCCAAGGAGTCGTGGAGCCGCATGGGCGGCATGCTGCTCCGCAGCCGCATCGACGTCGTCTTGGTGGCGTACATGCCGCCGGGCGAGGCGGACACGTACCGGGCGCTGCTGGGCCGCAGGGAGCTGCCCAGAGAGTAGCGGCTGCTGGAGGTGATGTAGCGGGTGCCGGTGCTGGGGCGGCTGCTCCCGCCGAACATGCGGCGGTACGAAGAGTTCTTGGTGCTGATGCTCATGGCTGCGGCGGTACGGGCTTTGTAATCCGGGAGAGGGGCGAGTCGGGCGCGCGGCGGGCGAAGAAAGGCGTTGGCCCCCGCCCGGGCCCCTTTTTATCGGGCGCCAACACCCTACGCCCCGCCCACAGCCGCCCCGCCCGCCAATCACGGCCCCGCCCGCCGCCCCGCGCGCTGCCAATCACCGCCCCACCCGCTGCCGCGCTGGGCCCGGGGGAGGGGGCGAGGGGGGTGCGGGCGGACACTGCGGACACAAAGGCGGTGGCGGAGGGTGGGGGGGAGAGGGGGGCGGCGGGGTGGGGTCAGCACCGGGCTTCTGCGGTACAGATTTCTCCATGGGGCTGCGGTAGGGAAACCGCCCGGGCGGGGGAAGTGGCCCGCAGATGGGGGCGCGAGGGGAACCCCCGGCGGGGAGGAGCGGGGAGAAAGCAGCGGCGTCCTCGGCTTCACGGAAGCGGGAGCTGAGCCTTCCCCTGCCTCTCGTTATCCCTCTGCGAGAGCTGGCAAGGGAGGGCTGGCAGATTTCGTTTCATGCGATAGGACCGGCAAAATGCTCCGAGTAACCCCAGATGCACGCATTAAACCACTTCTCCAGGTGTAGTGTGTATCACGTATCTACAGATTTATTTGAGAATCCATTTCTTCCTAAGCTTTTTGAAAGAGAGTAAGATCAGAGTGATGCTAACTCTTCACAAAGGGCTGCCAAATGTCCAAAATACACAGAAAAAAATTTCCACTGTGCCTTAAGCTGCCTTCCATGGCAGCAATCTGAACTCCTGTGATGAAGACATAACATTTCAAGGCTAAATGTTTTTGCACTGTAGCTGAGTGAGCATGTACACCGGTAAGGCTTAATCCTGCAATTATTGTAAAAACAATCTCAGCAGTAACTTTTTTTTTTTCTTTACTTTTTTTTTTTTTTTTTTTTTTTTTTTTTTTTTTTTTTTTGTGTGTGTGTGTGTGGACAGTACAGTACTAAACTATCATCAGGATCTTGCTCTTACATACAATCATTCTAATAACTAGAATAGTGGGGGGCTTGATTTTAATAAATGTTGGTTTCTGCAATGTTGTACTCAACAGACTTTTGACACTGATTTGAGTAGGCACACTTAGGAGTCTTAGGAAAGCACCCAGCAAAACAGTAACTGTTCAATAGACATGATCTGCAAATATCCTGGACTTTGGCATCAAAGCCCCAGTGAAAATCATAGCGATTCAGGAGCAATTTAACCATCAAACTGGGGATACCAGCAGCAGGTAAGAATGCTGTGGGTAGTACCGGTCAATAGCACTGTCATAAAAGGTAACAGAGAAAAATGTGGACCAAGTAGCAGCATATTGTATTCAGTATGAATGCAGAAGTCTCTTAAGGTAGATGACAGAATCCCTGTTATTTCAATAAATTAAAACTTGAAAGGCCAAAGCACAACTTGTATTTTCTAACAATGCACTGATGCATCAGATAAGGGGTATCTTTTTCTTCTTTCGTATTGGAAGTGGCCAATAAAGAGGTGCTTTCTATAATTTCTTACTTTGTCACTTATGGGATGCAAAATTACTGTCAATTTTTAATCCTTTTAGCTTGCTGTCCTGCAGAAGCAAATATCTCTACTGGACATTCTGATAAACATGAACACGAACAGCAGGCAGAGAGGAAGGAAATCTTCACACCCCACTTCACACCTATTGTACTTCAGGTATTGCACCTTGCAGGGAAGAATCCCACATATTTTATTAAGGATATTATTTATTATATTTTTTAAGGAAACTGGTCTGTAATCTCATTCTGTTGGCAACCAGAAGTGCAGGAATGCAATGCAGCTTGTATCTAAATGTAGGTCCTTGACGTTTTAATTTCCTTCATTCTCTGAAGCTTCATCAAGCAAATGAAGCTGGCAAAGCTGAGCCACTGAAGTGCTTGCAACATAAAGTCCTGGGTTACAGCTCATTCCATTTACCCACTGAATAGGAGGCAGAGGTCACACGGCATTCCTGAGGCTAAGGGTTCCCGCACCCCAGCCTGGAGCCCGTTGTACTGTCTGGCCCTCTGAGAGTTCTTTATTTAAGCCATCAAGTTTGAGCTGTAAGCCTTTGTGAGCCCTGGCACAAAAGTACACAATCCTTCTATGAGCAGGCAAAAAAGTAAACCATCACATAACAAACAGCCTCAGAGATTAAAGATGCTTTATTTAGAAGTACTGGTACTTCTAGCGGATTGTTGGTTTTTAAAAGGTGAGCTGTGCCCAATCTGTTTTTCCTAACAGAGCACAACTTATTTATAATGCACAACACCTTTAATGGCACTCACATGCAGCAGTCACCCTTCATCCAGAAACTGTTTTGCCCCTAAAATCCAAAGATTTACTTGCTTTAGTAAATAATTATGCTCCCCTCCACCATGTTTCAAGTGTAATTTCCATATGTTTTTATGTCATTGCTGCCACATGTACTCTTGGCCACCTGCCTCATTGCTATTTCTCACTATGAAATTTTCCTAGAAATGTTTGGATATTGCCAGTTGTCAGAACTACAATAAAACTTTAAGAGCCTTTTGCTGGCTGGCACTGACACAGATGCACAAATGGAGGAAACTCTAAAGCTCTCATAAGGCTGTACAAATGTAAAGCACATTTGCATTCCAAACCCCAAAGAGGAACACGAAATGGTTTCTTGAAATACAAAAAAAATCTCCATGGTACTCATTGGCTATGACTCTATCTCAGCATAGCCGTAAAAATCATGGGGAATGTATTTCTTTAAATTGAAACAAAACCACAGAAATCAGTCTAATTTTCAGGAAAGAGCTGTGGGACTTCCAGAGACCACGGCTAATCAGGATATTGACCACTTCTGACATGAAGGACGTACAGCCAATAGCATCACTAAACACATGTTGGGCATTATTCATAAACTATAAGTCATCATCTGTGTTGTGTATTGTGATGCTTTCACTGGCAGCTGCCTGGTCAGCCTGAGATGTCACTCATCTCTGCAGAGGTAGATTAGAGGTAAGCCAATGAAACTCTTAAAGAAAAGGAACAAACCTTTTTATTGGGAACCTTTCAGTTTGTATTGCAAAATTTATTTTGGCATTTTTTTGGCTTTTTGCCAGAAAACTGTTGTGTTGGTTCATGGCCAAGAGTGAAATATGGAATCAAGCCCTAGAATTGTAGCAAAAAATATTGGATTGTTGTGTAACTTTGATTAATGGGGAAATGGGTGTGCATAGGGAGAGGGTACAGATGCCTGAAAAGCTTTATACAGAAAATCTTTTAGACTAAGAACAAAGAAGTCCTCTTAATGGTCAGAATTTCCCTGACATTTTGTACAAGTAGCTGTTAGTCTAAAAACATTACTGAAAAGAATGGCATTCACTTTTTTTTTTTTGTTGTGTTTTTTTATTTTCTATTTTATTTAAACAGTGACAAACTTGAGAAATTTGGTCCAAATATTGAATGTGCTTTCCAGTTGTTACAGACCTAGGCTAAACAGATGCGACTACTTTCATTAAGCAGATTTGTGGACTTTAGTTTATGCTTCCAGGAGATACAGAATGACTCACAAATATTAAATACCTAGGAAAAACATCCCGCTGTGAAAATGCAATCACTTTTGTTTTCAGTACCATATAGCAGCCTTAAGCCCTGGCATTCATGGGGATATAGAGGCAGTCCTCCACCCTTCCCCTGCTCCATGAATACTGCACAAACTCCAGGCAAAAGGAAGCTGAGAGGATATGAAAGACTCAATATCCTATAGAATAGCGAATAGGGACTCTCCATAATGCTCAGCCAGAGCAAGAGCTGTGGCCTCTTACTTGAGAGAGAATGCTGTAGCTTTTAGACCTCAAGAGCACTTCCTCCATCATCTGTGGTCTGAAAAGCCTAAGTCTGCTATGATTTTGAAAACATTACAGTTCCTGTTTCCAAAAAACAGATTCTGGCTGCAATTCTTCATCTGGCCTGGCCCCTCCCTTCAGCTGGGAGCTAAGTGTATTTAAGGAGCCCCCAAGAAAGGCCAGGGCATCCAGGGCATCCAGGGCAAAGCTGATTTTTCTGAACCCAGAGAGCACGTCTCCCTGTACACTGCCTCGGAGAAGCTGATCTGGGTTTTTGAACACCACTTGGCCACAGCACATCTAAATGTCCTTGCATTGAATTCTCTCCTTGTGACTATTGTCTTTTACTAATTCCAGTCTTAAGGAAGAAACTGGCAATTTTTAAAATGAAATTTATTTTTAAAATTATGTGGTCTATGGTCACTGTCGGTGCTGCAAACTATTTCAATCTGGTGTTACTAGCTGATGATTTTTTCAAGGAAATTACTAGGTTCCATAATCAAAGCTAACTGTCTTTGAATAAAATGAACTTTATGAAACTGGCAGGGGTTTTATCACTAGGGAAGTGTTTTGAGCATGACTCATGCCACCCAGTTGCATGACTTACATTTCCAAAAATTATTACAGCCGTGCATAAAAAGTTTCCTCTGCTATGGTTTCTAATTGTCAGAATAGGACATTTTCTGTAACAAAATAGGATGTTTCTGTATAAAATCAGGTACTCATTTTCAAAGCAAGTGTAGCCCTCTGGCCTGGGTCTTGTGGTTGTCTCAAACACCATAAACAACTCCAGGAGAAAGATAAGGTTTTCAGCAGTATCATAAGTACAGCAATTTATGCAATCCATCCCCCAAATAAGCAAGGGGAAAAGGATGACATTTGTCTCACTCCACTTCATATCAATAGTACTGACTGATGAATGTCAGCAATCTCTTTAGCAATGACTGAGACATAAAGGGCAAGGTTTTCCAGACTGACAAGAGGTTTGGCATGGTTTGAGGCCGAAAACTCAACCTAAAATTTCATTCTCTTGGCAGAACTAATTTCCAGAGTGCACCAGAATACACCAAGTCTTGATTTGGGTGCCCAAAAATAGACCATTTGAAAATTTAACTATCTACTCTCCTTGTTTCATAAAGTCTTTATTTTGCCAAGGACAAATCAGGAAAAACTCTCATTCAGAGAGTAATAGAGCAGGAGAGATGCCCAAGGATTTAAAATGTAAATCAGTGCTGATACTTTTAATTTGACATTTTCAGGTATAAGAAACAATTTTCTACTTACAGAAAATGTGGGTTTTAGAAGAGATTTATTGGGGTGGGAATAAGAAAGAAAGTATTTGAGTGGCCATGTAAATGCACAAACGCATAGCACACAGTGAAGAAATGGTGGCTATGAAAAGGGTGACAGAAGTGGTAGACTGAAGAAGGCATTAGAGTGAATGAATGTGGTATAGTCAGGGGCCATGCCTTTGGATTTTTGAGAGGCAAGAAGAGGTACCAAATTCAGTAGCAGAAAGATATAGATACTGGAATCACATTAAGTGGAAAAATAAATAATGTGATGATGAATGCTGCATTCTGGTTAAACTACAGAGGAGTGGGGGAAACTCCAGGCAAGACAAGATGTAGGACAAGTGGGTTTTAGCTGAAAGGGATTATTCTTAAATGAAAAAAAAAAAAACAAAAGCCACCACAAAACACAGAATTTAATACTTGAATATATCTTGAATCCTTCTACAGGTAATGTACAGGAGCACAGAAGAGAAAGGCTTGAGGAGAAAAAAAAAATCTCATTTTATGCATCACAAACTTGAAGAAACATTACACTATCTAGGAGAAAATACAGGACAGGCTGAAATTATGGTTATTCTTAATTTATGGCTCTCTCTTGAAGACCAGTGTCAAAGTAGAGGAGCTACGGATTACTGACAAGAAAAGCAGTATTTTGCTGGCAGTCCACTCTGCCAGCATCACACTATGCTTGCTGTTTCCTAGCCTCAAATTCTTTGATTTGGTTGTACTAACCTAACTAATCTACTAACTATTTTCCTATGGTGCAAAGCCTGCTTAGATCATCACAAATTAACTGAAGAAGGAATGGGGAGACATACTTTCATCACAGTTAATGATAATTCTCACACTGACACTCAATGTTGGAACTTGTTTATTTAAACTTAGTTTTAACTGTGCATTTTATGTTGAGTAGGTCTCACAAATGGAATAAACGACCATTGCAAATATTTGCATGAAGATGATGTTTCTGGAATACCTTATTTTGTTTCAGTGTCAATGCAAGCAATTTTAATTTGCATTTTGATGATGACATAGGTATTCTTTTCCAAGGAACTATTCAAGGATCATAATAGGCCTTTTTCCATAAAAACCTTTTAACATAAATATCAGATAAAGGATTTTACTTTAAAGTCAGTTTAAGCTTTCAGTAGAATCTTTGTAAAATGTTGTATAGTGTGCAGGACTCCCCTCGTTCCTTTGCCAACTTCAATATCTTGACTTTGCTATCAAGAACAGAGCTCAGCTGCTATCCGTGCAGTAAGCATTTGGAACAGGTAGCATTCAACAGTGTGGATAAACACTCATTTGTCACAATACAATGAGAAGCTATAAATATTAATGTCTGGGACTGCTGTTTTAAATTTGGAGACTGCAAACCTTTTCAAAGATGAGTCATTCACCCATCCATTCTCTCTTTTGGAAACCACTAAAAGAAGTTATTCTAGTGCGCCATTAATGAACCCTGTCAGTGAGATATTTACTACTTCTTTTTGGCCAAGCTTTTTCAAAGCAAACTTCTTAAAGAGCTCCTCTAGCCAAAAAACAATTAAATACAAGGAGTGACTTCATTATTTTCTCTCCCCCAGCTCCATCACTTACACAAAGCATAAATAGCCTAATGTTTTCTTGCCATGTTATACCAGGAAATGATGATGCTCATTCCGAGGAAGAGGTAGAACACGGCAATGGAATCATTAATTGCATGCAGCAATTGTTCCATTCTTCCTTTGAGATGCCCAGGACAAGCAGAACAGTACTAGATCCTTTAGGGCCAAGTTTTTTAGTGGATTCTTCAGTCCAAGTTCTTGTGCCAAATCCTGGGTTCCAATGAACTCATAAACTGAGTTTACATTGTGTTAGCCATTCTGGGATTAGCTGGCTCCTTACAAAGGGAAGAGGCGGTGGTGCACACACCCCAGAGCTCAGAAGGCTGAGCTTCCCAGAGGATGAGGTGTATTTACAAGCCAGCTCTATGCCTAATTTTCAAGCATAAATATACTCTGTCCAGTTGGGACTGAGAAGGGAAGATGGCACAGATTTAAGGAGAGAGCATGAATAAAATATTGTGGTCTACAGGGAAAACTCTGCACAGGAAAGTGCATATTGGCTGGAGAAAGAAGAGAGCAAATATCTAAAAGAGTGGAGGAGTCTGCATTTTTTCAGGTGGAAGGGTGTTCTTCTTCCCATTACAAAGACAAATCACCATCTACCTGAAATTTTTAATGCGAGTTTGGTCTTCTATCCAGTCATGGGGTGGGACAGAGCTTATGCTGGATGACAGGAGGAAGCACCTTGTAGCTGTTTAGGAGCTTTGTAGATGCTTTAGTTTTCTGACTCTTACGTTTTTACCAATATTTGCGGCTGTTCATTTGACATGGATTGTTCATTTCTCATAAATTCCCTGACATGGAAGTTACCAAGCTTACCATGTAAGTCCGAAGCACACCAGGATGAATCAACATGCAGGTCAGATGTCAGGATCTTACAAAGACTGAAGAATGGTTCCCCCTTGACATGGTAATAATGCCACTGTCCTGCAGTTGTATTCAAAATAATCAAATTCTGTGGTATCAAGAGGAATCTTGAGATATATCCTGCAAATGAAGAACATGGTACTATTGTACTGCAATATACATGATGCCTGGACTGGTAATGACAATGGGGATTATGCAGTGTATGTGAATTTATTACTTGAGTTTAATTCTGTTAGTTTTAATAACTGTGTCCTATACCATAGCAGATCAGTGCTACATGAGAATTGGCTCTGTTATTGCAATGAAGTCATCCTCAGGGACTTCATCTGACATGCAGGGTTCCTGATAGACAATTGCAACAATTTCCCATTGTATTTCTCTTATGAATTGTGTGAAACATTTGGTGTTGGTCTTAAATCAGCCTAACTCCCTACAGCTAGATGTTGACACTGCCAGTCAATACTTGCATATGTCTTGTGCAAGAAGCTTCCTCTTATTCAGAAGGAACTATTTTAGGCTTTCTTAAGGTTCAGTTTGTTGGGACTTCTATCTTCAGAATATTTCAGCAGAAATAACATTTTAATTTCACAGCCTCTTTTATAAAAAAAGGTTAGTTTCAAATTTAGGAAAACCCAAAGCTTTTTTAATTTTTTTCTTAGTTGAGGTTATACGTAATTGGGGAAAAGACCCAGCAGCCAAAAATTACACTTGCATATTGTAATTGGGTTTTCTTGCAGAATAACTTTTCAGTTTGTCCTTCATGAAACCTTACAAAATCTCATGAGTTCTTCAAACCTGTGCTTTCCTACAGACTGTGTTCCAGGAATTTTTCAAGACTTTCTGGTAGAAGAGAGCTGTGTCCCAGCCACTAAGCTTTAGTATATTGGTATGTTTGACACACATTTGTAGACACATCCAAGTGACAAAAAGAATATTTACAGTGTAATGACCTCTGCAGTTGCAGTTCATAAATGACATCAACTAGCTTTAAAGTAACTCATTTGCAAAGAGCCAGGAATATAGCCTGGTGGAAGATACCTCCTTGCTACCTGGGTACCAAGTGCTTAACTTCTTGGGAGGATTTTATGGCACTTACTGTGTGCAGTTGTGGCTTATCTAATTTCAAGATAGCTCTGCAGCTCCTCAGCTACAGCTCTGCTGCAGCTGCATTAAAGATTTTCTTTCTCTCTGGAGGAAACACCCTACTACGAAATCCTACCACCACGGTGACCAGAGTAAGAGATCTCATTTCCTGTGCTAACTACAGGCTTAGTCACAGATTAAGCTCATCACATGGGACTGAATGAAAAAGCAAAGTTTGAGCAAGGGCTGAGCTCCTAAACAGATGATTCTGTGGCATACAAAAGCTTTGGGTGATTCTAAATGGCTTTGTGAGCAAACAGCATGACCAACACCAATATGAAGCTACAAAGCTTTCTGAGTTTGTCACTCTGCACCCTACATACTGTGCACGCCATACTGCAGGTGAAAACTCCTGCCTTCAGCAAAAAGCTAAGAGGCAGATCCAGGCCCACCATCTGCACTCTTTTTCTCCTCCTTTCCCTCCTCCCCCCTGCTCTCCACGGGGCAGCAAGCACCACGGCGTTTCCTCCCGCCCCCGCGAGTGCAGGGCGCTGGGATCTCCCACGCCATTGCCTCATCCTCCGGGAGCGGCTCCCGATGATCCCTCCCCAGCAGCCCCCGGCTCCCTGCCCCCTGTCACCCCGTTCCTGTCAGCCTTCAAGGGTCTGAATCAAAACACACTCACTGCAGCGGCAATCTTTTGGCTGACTGCAGCGGGCTCTATACAGCTCAGAGTCTGGTTTGTTCAGTTTAGTGCATGTTTATTTATATTTATTTTTTTTTTATCCTTAAATTTTTTTGTCATGCACTGGAATGTGGAAATACAGCAAGAAAGTAAAAAACATATAAACATATGCATCTCCTCCAGCCAGAGTGACTACTTCAGGCCAAACATAACACACAGGCTGGATTTATTTAATTTACTTCAACCAGAAAAGTAAAGATTTATTTAGAGAAGCAATGCCTTTTAATTCCTTACTCCTTATAGAGTATATGCATAGCTTCAGAATCTGAAAATAAAATCCTGAAATTTTATTTTTTTTATAACCCCGAGATGAAAACATTTCAAAAGAGAAAAGTTAAAAACATTTCTGTCTGATGACTCTTCCAAATAATTTCAGCTACAAAATTTCCTCTGCAGAGAGTTCTCAGAAGCACACTGGGAGAGGCCAACAAAACTGGTCTGCTGTGGGTTTCTTTTCTAGTCTTGCAGATGCATGACATTATAAATGAATATCATAGGCTTCATTAGCCGTGGCATGGCCCAGCAGGCTTTCCAGAAATGCCGAGTCTGTGGCTGACAGCTATTTTGACTGAGAATTGCTTCAGCAGAAACCAGGTCTGATAAATTCCCTCCCAAGACATTACATCCACTACATATGGCTTCTGATAAACTGCAAAAGGTTTTCAGTTTTATTAGTAACCTACTGGGCCAATGGTTACGGAAACAATAATTTATGTTAGACACTCTAAGTGAATTTTTTCAATTCAGTGATTGCATTGCAAGAGTATGACATGCCTCACATTCTTTCCTAGCCACAGTGATTTCTGACCCAGAACATGAGCTTCCCTTCTAGACAGCTGTCTGTCTGCTCTTCCTGATACTCACTTAGGTATTTATCATCCATCAACATTTATTTCTGCCTATATTGAAGTTTGATCACTGTGAATGCACTTCTAAACATCTGCTATATGAGGGAGATAATTCTTGCTGTCTGTCCATTCTTTGAGTATAGAAGCTTGCAAACATGTCACAACTACAAGTCTACTGCCTTGCATTACCCAACCTTACACTCATGAGTTACACTCAAAGGGGACTTCAGGGAATTTGCTGATTTGCTGCAGTACTGTGGCACCAACAGATGCAGGAGACCAGCAGCCTTCTGCTCACAGCCGGGTGCGCGCAGGGGCCTTGCTGGCGTGTCAGTCTCTGCTCTGCTGCAGATGGGAGGGCAGAGAGAAGAGTTTCATGTAACTGTGGAAGGCTTGAGATGCCTATAAAAAAGTTTTGTGCGCTCTGTTCTGCACATTTGTTGCTAGTGTGAATTATAGAAACCCAGCAGTGAAAGTCTTTGAGGACAAGAGTACAAGGTCCAGTCATAGCTTGTAATTTTACCTTCCAGTTGCCAAGCACAATACAGAATCTTAAGGCAGTAGGTTTTGCATGTTTGTGATGTTGTTTGGCAGCATAATTGTAACATTTTAACAGTTCTAAAGCATCTTAAGAAAAGAAAATATTGCAGGCGTTCTATTTGCGTGTTCGTCTTACCGCATGTAGCTGTTTCACTAGATGTGTTTATTGGTTACCAGGAAACAGTTTCAGATCTAGAATGATTACCTGTATCATACCCACATCAGAGATGTGGGCAAACTTTGGAAACTTTTAGGTTGAGGAAATGCTGCTGGTTGCTAGCTGACAGGAGTTTTCAAAAGCTGTCTCAATGAAAATTCTCATATCACATGCTCATATCAATGTAAAAAATTACATTAAATGATAATTTTCTTAAAATGCTATAAATATTTTAGATTCAAGAAAATATCTTCTTCATCAATGTATTATCTTAGCTCTATAGATGTGCTCATGTAGAGCAAACTAAAATCCTTTTAGAAAAGCCAACCAATTTTTATTTAAAGCCCGATATATTGTTGAGCTGTAACTGATATATGAAGTGGTCCATGCCTGTGTCCTAAAAAATATTAAGAGTCCAGAGGTAGTCACTAGACTTCAACTCTGTTACTAATATCCTGTGTTAATCAAATTAAATGTTCATTAAGATTAAGAGGAATCCAACCATCCTATATGGATGGAGTGGAGAATGAAGGAGCTGTCACAATATCCGAATTTCAGTAAGTCAGAGAAATCAGGTTGGGAAACCTTGCAGATATGTGGCTGCTTCAAAGTCACAAGATCAAGTGAGCAACTGTTTAGCCTGCCCCATGGCAGTGGCAGCATGTGTTAGTAAGAATTTCTGAGTGAAGTATGAACAATCACTTTAGCAGGCCTTGTCCTCTCTATGGACTCGTTCAGCTTGTTTGTAAGAAGAGAGGTGTGAGTGGCCATGGACCTCGACACTTCTCAGCCATTGCCCCAGTCTCTGAAATAAGCAGCATACCTTAAATACTATTATATAAGATCTAATCCAAACCCTATGGTTGTTATTATGCTGAGTTTACATTTATACAGGGAAGAGCACTAAAAGTAGCTGTTTCCAAATTCCGTTTTCTTTCTTGGTCCTTTTTGAAGCTGTCAGTGATGAGAACCAGGTTAGGGCAAACACAGTTATACAGAATTATAAAACTGACTCCTGGCAGTTGTTTAAAAATGAGCATTAGGGAAATTTTGGTGTTTTCCATCCTTTGCAAGAACAAGCCAACAAAATCCCAACCTAGTTTATGATTTTTTGTTGTTGCCAGAGTGGAGGTGTGTTGAGCAGATTCTCCAGTTTACTACACTGGTGGAGGAGGTATGTGGAGGATTTCCCCTGAGCAGGGAATGTTTCACTGCCATCAGTATAGCAAAGACATGTCTGCTGCTTTCTCCATCAGTCTGTGCTTTTCTCATATGTTAACTGCAATTAGACCTTCAAATCAGGGAAATGAGAGGAGAAAACAGGGCTGAGCTATGTCTCCCTGTCTGTAGCTCTAAAGAAATTAACTGCTCCTGGCTGCCTATAGCTCCCACGCATTATATTATCTAGCATTGCTGTCATGTATATATTGATGAAATAGTAATACAAGGAGCTCAGACTCATTCATCAGCTTCATTAATTTCAGTAGCCTAAAAGCTGCCTTTTTCTTTACCTTCACCTTGCATCTGTATTTTGAAGAGGTCGTACTGAAGTGTATCTTCTTAGCTGATATCAACCTTGCCCTTTGTAGCCGCCCCATTATCCTTAAACTCTTCTTCAGAGCCTTCACAATCTTTGTCCCATGGCAGTTTTCTCCAGATCGCACATTTCAGGCTTTGTTATGCCATATCCCACCTTTCCCAGTTCTTCACCAGCCATTTGTGCAGACAACCTGCATACTGCTCTCCTCTGGTACTGTGGCTGCTGAACTATGTTGGACTTGTATTTGGCACCTGCTTACTTACATGGCTGAAAAATAAAGCAGCAGCCCCAGACTTTGATGGTGAAGATCCACATGTGTATGACAGAACTGTTCTGAAAAAGCTGGCAAGAACCAATATTCTTACTTCCAAATTTTTTTCTAATTCCACAGTTTTCCACAGCTGATGTGTTCCATATTCTGAAGAATGTTAGAAGATTTCTTTTTTTTTTTTTGGCCTCCGGTTTCAGTTAAAAATTTTTCCTCCACTGAAAGGCAAGAGGTAGGAGCTACTTTGACAGGACGCATGAGGCAGCTTCTAAAGAAAAATAAACATTCCTCAGATACACCCTATTTTTCACAGGTTTCTAAGAGGCTCGAAAAAATATGATTAACTCAAGAAATTATTAGAGAAACAGTGAGGGACCAGACTTCAGGATGTGCATGCTGGGAAGTGGTGTGAAACACCGTTGTAAGCCCTCCAACAAAACAAAAGGACTGCCTGGTGCCTATGGAAATGGCCTGCACAGAGATAACTACAGAGATAAGGATTGGGGACCAAAGTAGGAGGAGAGCTGCTGGTATGTCTCAACCACTGTTTACTAAAAAAAACAGGCCTATAAAAGGAGGAGCTGTGGTGGTGGGTTTTGGAAGTTCCATTGACACCAATCCTCCTCTGTTGGCTGGCCCAATGCTGGATCCAGGACTGTTGATCTTCTGCTGTCTCTCTTAACTTTTCTTCTCCTCCTCTCACTTTCTCTTTCCTTAAATCACTAAATAACACAATGCTTACCATAATTTTTTTCCCAGATCATGCAAATTGAACATCAAAATAATTAGCCTTTATGTTTGAGCAGCCTGAGCATATATAACAGTAGAAGTATCAGCTTTTATGTTATTCCTTCTGTAGTTCTAGTTCAATCTTATGTTCAAATAGAGCGTTGAGTAATGTTGAGTGTTATTTCACCTTAATCTGACCATGGAGTATCTGATGTTTTTTTCTCATAATTTCCTCAAGCCATAACATTTAAGTCACTCTCCCTGGGAGGGCCAGGTCTGAGACTGTAAGGTTGGATCTATCTGCACCTCGGCTTCTCCCTGAGGGGTTTAGAAAGCAAGGGGGTCCAATCTGTCTCCCTGGGGGCCCTATCTGAGTTGTGACAGAAACATATCCAAGGCTGAGGGATGTGTTTGTTTGGTTTTTTGTTTTTTTTAAATGTTTCAGCTTAATTTTACAATCTCAATCTGCAAACTGAGGCATAGGTGCCTACTTGAATGTGGTGGGTAACCCACATAGTGGTTATATACACCCATATATCTATGTGTGTAAAGGCATCTAACATTTGTTTTAAAACAAACTCCTTTCCATGGGGAACAATGTCTTTGAGTCACCTTTTCCTTTTCAATTTAGCAAAAGCAATTTTGCAGTGTTGGGGCAAATTAGAACAGTTTCATCAGTTATTTCCTTCCTTCCTGTTCCACCAGCAGTGCAGGCTTTGAAATGACTTCTCGAAAACATCCCTGCACACTGAAATCATGAAGCTCTTCAGCCCATGAAACTGCTGAGGGCCATTTGCATCGGCTGCCCAGCTGCCCAGCAGGCTAGCATGCACCCCCTGCACAGGGAGAAGCCTCTTCTGCTGCCCCGTGTCTCCCTGCCCTCCCTGTGCCCTGGCCAGGTACAAGCCACCCGAATTAATTTTAACCTCCATCCTGCCCTTCCCTGCTGCCCGGCTGCTGATGGCCATGGCCAGGCCTGGCCTCCCCCTCCCCGGGAGGAGCGGGGACACTCCCTGGTGCTGCAGGGCCGGAGGAAGGCGATGGGGCTGGGGATTGTCATTGCTGCCCCTGTGCGGAGCCTTTGGACAGGAGGAATGGCTCCAAAGGGATGGATGCTGGGGAGAAGAGCCTTCTCCTGAGCCCCCATTGCCAGGAGAGTGCGGGTGGCAGCGCTGCCACCAGCATCTGCACCATGGCTCTCCTTGGCCCTACGGCTGCCTCGGGGCAGAAGACCCAGTCGTGCCGCAGAGAGGTTCCGCTCTCCAGACCTAAACCCCCTATGGAGAATAATGAGCACTTAACAAGGCTTAATTAAGTCTCTGCTCCGGCGCCCTGCAGTTGGTTTAGGACGGCGGAGAGCTGCCGGCTCTGAGGAGGGCGGGTCGAGGGGAACGAACGAGCGGCGGAACGGGCGGGCGCTTGCTTGGGGAGGCCGCCGGGAGTGCCGGGCCGGGCGCCGGCCGCTTCAGAATGGCGGCGCTGCGGGTACTGGAGCTCTACAGTGGTATCGGGGGGATGCACCAGGCCCTGAAAGGTAACGGGGAGTGGCCGCCGCCCCCGGCGCGTCCCCCTTTGCTACTGCCCTCACGCCCCCGTGAAGGGAGGTTGTAGAGGGCGCCATCTTCTCGATGGAGGGGGCTAAGATGGCCCCTCTCCTCCCGCAGCCCCTTCCCCAGCC
Source organism: Heliangelus exortis (assembly GCF_036169615.1). Classification (NCBI taxonomy): domain Eukaryota; kingdom Metazoa; phylum Chordata; class Aves; order Apodiformes; family Trochilidae; genus Heliangelus; species Heliangelus exortis. Next base: position 21,050,604 of record NC_092423.1, read on the forward strand.
GGGCGGGTCTCCTCTCAGGCCTCCGTGTGTAAGGAATCTGTGGGGCTGGAGGGCGTCCTCTCATGCCAAAACCCGGGGAGACAACCTCCCTCTCTGCAGGAGCAGAAACGTGACCTTATGGCGTGGGGTTGGTGTTTAAGGAGCCGGTTTGGCACACGGGCCTGGTGTCAGGGTTTTGGGTGTGCGCTGGGGCTCTGTGGCTCTGCACTGAGCAAGGTCTGGAAGCGTTCGTGGCCTGCTGAGTGGCACCAGGTACCCTGGGTCACGATGAGATGGAAATTAGGGATCCATGGTCGTGCTTCAGCCGGGGCAGCTGCACCTCAGAAGGATTTGATTAGTACATGTTGTGCTTTAGATGGGGTGGGGATCAGGCAGGCCCACAGGATAATGATCGAATTATCCAGAGTATCCCTTAGGTGTGCATATGGGCCTGGTTTTGATTGTGCATAGTTAGGTGAATAGCTGACACATAATCTGTATATGAGACTGGCATTATATTTTCCAAGTATGAAAACTGGTATAGAGAGTTCATTCTAGACCGTGGGCCTCGGTGGGTTTTGGTTGGTTGCAAGGAAACCTGGATCTTAATTTCCTGGCTGTTAAAGCATGGCCTGGGAGGCTTCAGCAAACCCTGCAGACTCGTGTCTTGCTTCCCTGAGTGAAAAAAATGAGCTAGGGCTATTGAGCTCATTTGTAAAGTACGCTGGGCCTTGTTGCTTCCCAGTACAGGTTTCAACAAAAAGTTGTATAATTTAAGAGAGTGACTGTAGTAATTTTAATTTTAACTAGAATCCTTCAAATATTTAAGCCTTCTGAAGTACTACCAGCCCTTCTATTATGCTGTACAACATAGAGCATTTTCATAAAGACATCACATGAAAACATAGGTTGTTAATTTTCCAGTGAGCTGAGTAATTTTAAAAGCTTGTGCTTACAGGATAGAATCCACTTAGCATCGTTCATTAACACTTAACATACTTGCAGTTTGCAGTGTGTCATTTTTTTCTACTATTTAATTTTTACTTTAATGTGTACATGTGTTTTATGCATATATATAATATGTAAGAATACATGTTGTATCTACCTTGTTATTGTAAATAATCCTGACTACCTGTTGTAGCAGGTAGCATTTTCCTTCTTTCCAGACACATCCTTAGATTATTAAGAGCAAAATGTGTATTTGTATGGAACTGCAGACTTTGGGAATCTTTGTGTATTGAAAAAGGTGTTAGATGTTGTATACTGTATATATAGCTGCAATAGTAATCTGCTTTTCTAGTAGTCTGGTTTTTTAAGTGATGTGGAATTCTCTACATGTTAGAGAGAGTTTCCATATTTCTATAGAATGTTGACTGGTTCCTGAAACTTGGGTTTCACCATTGTCTTTCACTCAGGTGTCTGTCATGTGTTGGTGTGTGTATGTACATAAAAAATCTCTCCTGAATGTTACCTAACTCTGTTCTTAATAAATAATAGATGTCTTCATAGAATCATGGAGTGGTTTGGGCTGGAAGGGACCTTGAAGATCATCTACTTCCAAACCCCCTGCATGGGCAGGGACATCTCCCAGTGGACCAGGTTGTTCAAAGCCCTGTCAGAGCTCTCCTTAAATTCCTTCAGGGAGGGAGCATCCACAACTTCCCTGGGCAATATGTTCCACTCTCAACACCCTCATAGTGAAGAATGTCTTTCTAATGTCTTAACCTAAATCTACCTTCTTCCTTTCTAAACCCATCACCTCTTGTAATATCACTACGTGCCCTTGTAAAAATCCTTTCCCAGTTTTCTGGTAGGCTCCCTTCAGGTACTGGAAGACTGCTATAAGGTCTCTCCAAAGCCCCTTCCTTCTTTTCTCCAGGCTGAACAACTCCAACTCTCTCAGCCTGTCTATATAGAGAAGTGCTCCAGTCCTTTAATCATCTTCGTGTCCCTCATGAATGTTTGGTAACATTCTGCAATAGTTAATAAATTGTAATTCCAGATATGATATCCCATGGATAGCTACCTAAGTAAACATCATTTGTAACACAAGAGAATACTTAAAAAATGTGAATACTGGGAATGTAGCCTTTGAAGATTATCAGAATACTGTAAACTTGTATCCAGTAGATAGTTACTGTGTGTATGAAGGCTTGGGAACATGTATCACATTTGTAACTTGTGTAGTTTGGAGCCTGAAGGAATTAAGTAAAACCCTTGTACTATTTCCAGGAAGGCTAAACTTATTTCCAAGCTGTCTGTTTCTGAGCTTGCTGAACAAATGTATCAGTGTCACTGTCTGTTGTAATTTCTGTGGTTCTTCGCTTACAGAATTTGTTCTTGACTGAAGAAATTGCAGTAAGTACAAAGAGTGAGACAAATTCTTTTGTAGTGGTACTAACCAAAGCATATGAAGGGACTTAAGCATAAAAGGAGACTTAAGTTATTATCTGTATAAATGACCCTAGATAGTAGTAAGTGGTTAAATACTGAAATTTGCAAAGCAGATAGGTACAATACTGGTTGCATTGCAGTTGATACAACTTTTTAAAATCCGGGCATTTATTTTTCTATAAAGTATATGAGGATTCAGCCCATAGGCATTGTGTTGTCTTGGACAATTGGTACACTCCTAGATGAAAGTCCTTTTTTGAGTGTTGTTAAGACTAATAATCAGGCAATTTGAATAGAGAGGGTTCTATGGAATTTGCAGTGAATTAAGTATTTAATTACAGGTTGTTATATAAAGCTGATTTTGATGAATTGAACTATGTTCAGGAATGCTGATACAGTCAGACATTTTGATCCTTTGCATTGTTTTCACTTTTTAAGTCTCTTAGACATCTGGAGTCAGTTTTCTTATACAACTTATACAGGACTGAAGTAAAGTCAAGGGAGATTTAAGTGTTGGGTTGTTTTTTATGTGGAATTCAAACAGGAAAAAGTGAATGTTCCTCTACAAGTATCATTTGTATATAATAGGATTTCTTACATGTTTTAGCTCTATATGGGTATGTGAAACCATTCTATTGGAAAATGTTTCTGGTACAGTAATCTGGATATAATTTAGCAAATGGCATAAACTAGATACACGAGATTATATGTATACTTTATTTTCTTGGTATGGTTTCTAGTGAATCTATAAAGCCAAGAAAAATAATAGGAACATGTAGGAGATAGAGAGAACATTGGAATACCTCAGTGGCAGTACCCCAGGAAAACTACTGGTTGTACAAGTTCTGCCTTAGTGTTGTTTCCTTGCACTGCTAGGTAGCCAATTTTGTGAACAGTTATGTTTAGCAGAGCTGGTCCAACTTTCTGCTTTTTCTGTGGAATTGCAAGTGTTTGCAATTGGCGAGGAGACATTTTCCAGAAAGAGACACTGCCTTTTCTGCCTGGAAGCCCTTTTTTGCTGTGACCTTTCATAAACTCAGTTTTAGGATAGCATATACTTGAGCTTGTGGAATGAGATTGTTCATTGTTTTGGCAGCTGTTATTAATGTAGACTGCATTGGGCACCAAGTAATATGCAATTGGTTTTGAGATTGTCCTTGCCTACAGTAAGAAATAATTGAATTTTAATAAAGTCATGGAAATTGATACTGTTTAAGTGTTTCTTAATTAACAGTATGTAGAAGTTATTAGTATAATTGAATCAGGTTCTTTTTGGCAGTGGAAAAAACACTGTTCTTGAATTTAGATTTGGTCCACAACTTTTAAATAAAAAATCTCAGGGATTCTTTAGCTCTATGTTGGTACTTCAGCTGTAGATAATTCAGCATATATAGAATATCTAGTTCATTTTTTTGGATACTTTATAATAGTATTTTAAGTTTAACAGTGAAAACAGGCAAAAAGTTATTTAGAAAGTTGAGTTTGATTAACGGCAATAGTCATCAAGTCTGTTCCTATTCACACTTGAAGATTGAAGAGCCAAGAGATGGGAGTGAATTTCTTCTTTCCTCCTATCCTGTGCTCCAAATTTTGCAAGATTTATAGAAGTTGATGTTTAGATCATACATGTTTGAACCCACAACAATTCATAGATGTGTGTGTGTCTGTGTGTGTGTGAATGTATTCTTTCTGTATAAGTGCAGAATTTCTGCAGCGAGAAAGTGGTTTTTATTTTTTGAAAATTCTGTAGCTTCAAATCCATTTCCTTAGCATTTTTCCATCAAACGAACAGCTTACTCTTTCTCACTCCCAACCAAAACAAACCTAAACTGGCTTATTAATTTAGGCAGTTTTCCCATGAAAAGTGGGTTCCAGGTCTCTGCCACAAGCATCTGTAATCTGCCAGGTCACTGAAAAAAGTATCTGTGTGTAAAACATGAAAGGATGTATTTTACAAAATGCTATAGTTTTGCAGTGATAAAGTTGGTGACAGTTTTCCTTTGTGATTGTCTCAGTTTTACACAGTAAGAATTTGAGTCTTTTGTACTTTTTTGTCATTTTTGTTTACTCATTTTATTTGATTGCCTCTGTGAATTGTACAGCATAATAAACTGGTGTGCACAATTAAGCTCAGCATACCTATCTCAGGAGGAGAGGCAAAGGTGACAAAATTGGCAAGCAGCTTTTTAGGATTCAGCACAATGCAAACCAAAAATTTTGCTGGTTTAAGTTTTTACACCTGAACTAATTTTAATGGTTCTTTAAAATATAGCCCTTTGTAACACAGGATAATATAAATTTGCATAGTAGATATATAGCATATATATTTGCATAGTATATGTAGCTGAACTCTGTGCAAACAGCAATGAGAGGTTGCTAAGTATCCTGCAGGAAGCCCAGTATCAATGCTGATAGTTGTGTTCACTGTAGCCATGGGCAGTTCAGCCTCATCAGTGAAGAGCTGACAACTCCTAAATTAAATCTGCTCTCTGTTTTGAAAAGAAACAAGACAGAGAAAACATGTGACTAATATTCCCTTTCCCCTCGGTTTCCATATACCTGTTAGAATAGATAATTGTTCTGGCTCTGATTTTCCAGTGTGCATAGGTTCTGCCCTTGGTGTACCACCATGCAGTTCATGTGCTCTGTTGACATTGGGCTTTTGAAATAGAATCATCAGCGGTGAATATAAACAGATCTATGTTAATTTTAAGGCCTGCTAGAAACACATGACAAAAGAATCAATTCTGAAGAGGAAAAGGACATATTTTAATGTCAGCATTTTTATTTTCAACATTTGAAGATTACACGCTTTTTTTGTTGGTTTTTTTTTTCCTTTGTTTTTTTTTTTTTGTTGCTGTTGTTTTTGGTTTTCTTGGTTTTTTTAAATTCCAAATCAGAAGCTACTGGATTATGTCTTCCTTTGTTTCATGTGCTGCACCTTCCAGTCACTACAGAGCTGTCCCTTTCGCCTGAGTGATTACTGCATAGCTGAAATGGCTCGTGCACATTGGGACCCAGAGTTTGATTGCTGCCTCCAGAGGAAATTCAAATAACAGTTAAAGAATTTCTGCCAGAGGTTTTAAGACTGCAATGCAAAATCAGTACTTTCCTAATAGGATGATAAAAAATTGAGTTCACTTGCTTTCATCCAAGAGAGAGTATTACGTTATAGTCTACCTGAAAATAAGCTGTAACTCAGTAACTTCCCCATCATGTCTTTGGCTTCCTTTTGGGTTACGTCTCATTTAAAAACTGTGGTGTTGAGGAATATTGTGAATCAAGTATTCCATCAGCTACGTAGTTTAACTTTAAAAAATGGGCATTTTTTTCTTCTTTAAAATATATAGATATATAAGTAATTACATTATTTTATGGTTATTTGTAATTCTCTTAAATGCATTTTGAAAAGTGGATGTACTTGTTTGGAAAAAAAATCTTCAGGGCTGTGTCTGTTTCAGTGTTGAAGTTCTGCTATATATTTTTGGGGAGCTGATTTGCCATCTCACTGAGTCAGTAATTCAGGAGATTTTCATATTCCTGAGTTCCTTTTGTGCCTTTTGTCAATGGATATAATTAAACACAGCCCTGATTTTTTTTTCCCCATATTTTGCTTTCAGTCTTAAATAATACGTTTCTACAGTCATTCTCAAGTAACTATAACTGCTAAATCAAAACAGAAAATCAGTTTGGCATAGAAGTTATCTAAATTTCAGGAGAGGAAACTAATTTTAAAATGTTTCATTTTCACATTGTTTGAAATTTATACAAAGTTTTCTTTGTTAGGTTGTCTGTATGAGATCTGCTTGTCTGCTGAAGCTCCTTTATTCATTTCCAGGGTATTTCCACACAAATAAGCTTAATCAGCTTTTAGAGGGAGGCTGTTCTGTAACAGGAAATCCCAAGTGAACCACAGATTTCAAGTGAAAGGGAGGAGAAGCTTTGAAATTACCAGATCTTTGAACTGTGAAGAGAGGATGTTTGGTGGTACAGTTCAGGAAAAGTCCCTGTCCCTTTTTTGTGCTAAAACTTCTGATTTAGACTCAATATTTTATTGCAAGGGGATTCAGTAAATTACTACTTGCTATGGGCTTGCTTTCAGTGTTTCCAGGCATTTGGGCCTGTAAAATCCCTTGATGCAAGTCCCCAGTATTTCTTTTTTATGTATGCAGGGAGAGACTGAATTGATTTTAGTAAAAAGGATGAGAGCCTGAGTCATGACTTGTGAGAGAAAGCACACTGCTTGCCTTCCCAGTTGCAATTTTTAAACTATATGTTAATTTAGGTAATAATTTGGATTCTTGATTTTTTTAATTTCTTTTTTCTCCTAGAGTGTCTGGAACACACAGTAAGGATCAGCTGATCAGGACATGTTTTAAAAACTGAAAGAATAAATGAGAAAATTAGTTTCTTAAACGGTACTCGAAGTTTGTTCCCATTACTTGAGTGTTAACAGCTTTGTTTTAGGAGGACAGAAGTGTTGGTTCTTGAATATTCCTGCAACTTGCAACAGGCAGGCTGCTGAGGCAGGGTTCTTTTCACGCTAGGTGTCAGTGTTAACATACCTGTGCTGTAATCACAGGTGTAGTCATTCTGTTGTCCTCCTGGGTACACCTGTGTTTAATACTTGAGTTACAAAAGGCCAGGACAGCAACAACAAATAGTGATTGGTGTGTTGACTCTTAATGGATGGCAGTCTGGAAATCTTTTTCTTGTGAAACTCCTATTTGTTTTGTCCTCTGTTGTACCAAGTCTGGAGAACCAGGCTGATCATTGTTAAAATGTTTTCTACAATCTTTGCAGTATCTGGATTTCTCTTTCATCTTACTTTTGACTAAGATGGCCTTGAAAACCTGAAAGGGAGTAGATGGGTGATAACTGACTGACTTAAAAGTAAATCCATGGAATCATCACAGCTGTTTTTTTATCCTTTCAAACTGTAAATAATTAGCTGAGCAGCAGTAATTCAGATGTCTCAGAGGTCAATTGTTAATGTGTTACTTGAGCATGTTGTAAGACTACTCTAAGGCATGTGATTATTTGCTTTGTCTCTTTTTTGTTTTTTGATTTACAGATTTATTTTTTTTTTTAAAATCACTTGTGTTTCTTCTGGGCCTTTTGTAATAGTCATCATAATATACATTTCCTGGTGGTTGAAACTGATCTTGTGTATCAGGAAGGATGGATGGTCACTGCTTTTTTTCCTGTGGTTCACAGTGACCACAGCCTATTTTCCTGGATAAAAGCCTCAGTGAAGTTGTGGTTAGTAATAATAAATAGTGTGATATGATGAGCAGTGGATTAACCACTGTGCTTTTTATGTCTATAGTTTCTGTAGAAGCTATTATTCTGTTTACCTATAAATTAATCATTGCCTATTTACATTCTTTTCAGTGTGTTTTCTCTCCGGATTGTAGCTATCAGTAGATTTGTTACACTGTGCTCTTTTCAATAACACCTCTATGTGTCCAGAAGTACTTCCTTTGTTATCAGGAGAAGAGGAGCAGGCAAATGCCCTACGAAACGTTTTTGTGTTTTGGGGACCTTGACCTCAAAGAGGGCAGCGTTTGGGTCCAGGGCCCAAGGTTTTCTTGGAATATAAGCACAAATGTTTTTCAGGCAACTTGTTGAAGTTTTATTGCAAGAGTAGGTGTAGCTCAAACATATATATTGGTACCATTGTTTCACAGTAATAAGTAGTGTATTTCTAAAATAACACGTTTATTTCCTGTGAGTTATTAGTGGTAGGAGAGGGTCTGGTGGTGGCAGGGGAGCTCAGCAGGTTGACCCAGGCTATGTTCCTATAGCCAAGGAACTTGATGGCCACAGAGACAGGCTGGAGTGCATGTGGGAACATTGTAGAGATTGTGTACTGTTTGGAGTCTGTGTGACTGTAGTGAGAAATTAACAAGTGCACAGTTAGCTCCCATTTTTTGAAATATATGTATCCAAATAGATATGTGGGAAGTACTTGCCATATGATTAGATACCTAGTATGTTTTTCATACCAAGTTTTAAAGCAAAAAAAAAGTGTTTGATCATGTAGTTTCCCTTTTACTTTTTAATTTCTCTATAATGCAGCTGAACAAATTATTTTTTCAAGGAATAGTACAAATAAAAAATAAACTAAAATTTAATTTTTTTTAAATTTTAGAAAGCTGCACGTTTGCAGAAATTGTTGCTGCTGTTGATGTGAACAATCTTGCCAATGAAGTTTATAAGCACAACTTTCCCAGTACACCATTATGGGCAAAGACAATTGAGGTGAGTAATTAGTGTCTTTATTACTGTAGTCTGGCATTTGTGGAAGTAAATTGTCTTCTCTATCATTATTAGTAATGAGAAATGAAAGGATTTAATTTATATTGTTATAAATATAGCAGTTTTACGTTAAATTTGATTTCTATTGCTGTGGTTGCTTGTTGAAGTTAGAGGAATACTCACACTGCAGTCTTTTCCTGAAGTCTTCACTGCTGCGTCAAGAAGGGTTATGTGAATGTCAAGAGGAATGCTTACTACAAATAAAGGAATGAAAAATATAAATAGTTTTAGATTAAGAAAATATTTTCATCTATTTTGAAAGAATTTAATTAACTTGGAGGCATGCTTCCATTTTGTAGTTGAGCTCAGTGAAACAAAAAAATATATACTGGATGGGACAATCTTATGGGTGGTTTTTTGTGGGCTCAATAGATGAAACGTTTTAGGAATTCTGTCCCTTTTCCAAATTGGTTGAGGAAGAACTATGTAAAATTGGCTTCTGTTTTAATAACTGAGGGGCAAACTAGGCATATCATTTTGCATGGATTTAGATAGAAATTACTGTATACTTTATAATCTTTTACAGTTTTACAATATGACAGTAAAAGATACTGAATTTAATCTTAAGTAAGACTTAAGTAGTTGGTTGAAGGTTAGATGCTTATTCAGCACGCAGTAAAAACAGGCTAAATGGTAGTTTAGTTTTATATGGTAAAAGAAGAATATTTGCCTGTCTCCTTATAGTTGATAAGAGCAGATTACAGTCAGTAAGACTGTCTTTAAATTTACTGGAAAAAAAACTGGTAGCTTTTCTATTTTCTGTGATCAGTTACAAACATTTGCTATATAGATATCCCTCCAAATATGTGAGGCAGTGATTTCTTTGTCCAATTCATAGCTGCTTGATCATTATCCTCCATAGCCCTTTAATATGTTATCCTTCCAGTGTTGGTTAAAATTTAGTACAGAGGAGCATCTACTTGTGTAATTAATTCATGCCACAGACCTGGTTCTTTTTTTCTCTGAGCAGAAGTATTGTTACAGAGCAGAGCTTTCAGTCATATCCCTTTGAGGGATTTTTACTGGCTGAAAACAAGAGTGAAGTAAACTTCATAGGATGTGTTGGTAGTGAACTCATAAGAATTAAACCCCACAATTTGGGCCTGTAAAAATTACCATGTTAACATGAGATACTTTGCTGTTTAGACATTTTGTCTTTTGAGAAGATTTTTTTTCACCTGTTTTTAATATGATGATACTGGTTTTGATGTACAGATATTTCATATCTGAATAATGATACTTTATTTGGAGGAGGGACGGGGAGAAATAACTTGTCAGTATTTTGATGTGATCTACTCAAAGAACTACCACACACCTCTTCTGAAAGAATGAGTAGATAAAAACTTTGAGTAGATGCTAACTAACATTGCTAGTGGTCTTGACTCATATTCAAAGCAAGTAGTGTAAATTTGTATTGTGTGGTTTGCCAAGGTATTAAAAATAGAAGTGATAGGTCAAAAATAAAAATGATAGGTCAAATGAGGGATTAGATAGAATTCTTTGCTAGATGAAGCATGTGATGGAAGTAAGAGGGGTAGTTTAGTCTGGAAGATTACTTGAGAGTTTCGTACAGTTAACATCATTCAACATTCTTCTATTTTTTTCTTTATTCAGGGCATAACACTGAAAGAATTTGACAGATTGTCTTTTGATATGATTTTGATGAGTCCTCCCTGCCAGCCATTTACAAGGTAGATATAGTACACTTTGGGAAAAGTGCAGTTATTACAATATGGCATATTACACTATGTTAAAGGAGAAATGCTTTTGAGAGCAACACTATGTGTGGTTCATCTGTGTGTCTTTCTCTACCTATGCAAAAATGTTGTATCTCTTTTCACCATGATGTTTACTTGAGTGGAATGCAGCGATTTGAATCTTAATTATTGATCACATAATTAAGTTTCAGTAAGCTGCTTAGAGCAACTATTTTGCATGCTGCATTGTTCCTCCAACAGTGAAATTCAAAGATTTTGCTGTTCAGGAGTGCTTCTTTTCCCTTTAGATACCAATCCAAACTTTTCCTGGGGCAACTTCGGAAGGAGGATTGGAATTTCTCACTTCTGCCTCAGACTAAGACTATAATCTGTTTTTATTTGCACTTTAAAAATTGTAAAGTCACACAAATAATTTACTCTGAGGAACATTTATGTTTTAGCCAAGACTGGGAGGATAATGACTTCAAAATTATTTTGTGGATGATATAGAGAAATATCAATTAATTGATTAAGAAGTAAACTTGCCGAGATGTTATTAATAAATAAGTCTCAGATTTGTGTCGTTTGGCAGCAGTGTCCGGTGGACATGGATATAAGATTCTTGTAACTGTACAAAGTTACTACTGCAAAGTAGTAAATTAATGAAAAAAGCTGTTGATGATGGTGAAATTGCTTGTGTAAGAAAGTATATCTCACTGAGTGCTCTAGGATTAAAAAGAAATCCCTCCAAAGTGATGCTGTTCTGTAAAAATGTACTTGTACAAGCCTATGATGTATTTGGGAATAATTTCTTCAATTTTTTTAGTGGAACAGTGAAAAGAACAACCTGGGACTAATTAATGACTAATTTAGACACATCCTAAAGGCCTTCTGCCAGGGCTTCATTTGTTCTTTCTATTTTTTGTTTGTTTGTTTAATTTATTTTTATCTTTAGAAGAATTAATACAAGGCCCTCAATCCTTATGTTATTGTTTTTAAACCTACATGAGCAGTCCAATTTAATGTTGCAAAACTGGTTACAAAGCTATTCACACGGGACTCAGTCCTGCAAAATTATGAACACTGAGGCTTTAGTTCATAGAAATAATTTAATATATTCAATGTAAAATAGGAGGGTATTCCCAGGAGCCTGGTGGGGTTCTTTTTTTTGTTCTTTCAGAGACAAGTATGTTCAAGCATTTTGCTGGACAAGACCAGAATGCTAAACACTTTGCACACTGGAGAGTGGATTTCATTAATGCTTCAGTTTTAAGTTCACTGTGAGCTGATGGATTGCAGGGGCAGACTTTCATTCCTTAAAGCGTTTCTTAGGACACTGCCTCTCTAAGTAGGTTCCCATGGCTGTACATGGTGCTTTTGCAGAACCCCTTTTTGAAACTCAAAGCAAAAAGTGTTAGCATTCTGTAGAAAAGTGGCAGTCAAGTGTCAGCCTGCTCCATGTAATACATAGGTGTTTCTTTATTCTTTCTTAGAGTTGGCCTACAAGGTGATGTATCTGACCCACGGACAAAGAGCTTTCTCTATATCCTTGATATTCTTCCAAGGTATAAATGAACTTCTACCTCAGCTCTCAAGCCTTTGTTGTAACTAATGAGGTGTCTTGTATTTTAGGGAGACAAGCATCTATAATGTTACACAGGGATTCCACAAGTATTTTGTTGTATTACTTTCTTGTTTTCACCTTACCATTTGTAATCTATAAATAGCTGGTATTTTATTAATGCCATTATAATCTAATTACCATATATGCTATCATTGTTTGCTTTTCTTTTTATTGCGTGTCTGTTTAAACTGCAGCTAAATCATAAATGAGAAAAATTGAGTTCTCTCTTTTCAGCTCAATATGAAACTTGCACTGACTTTATGTAGAAGCAGGAGTGGGTTGTATAATAGTTTGCTAGTGGACATACTGGAAACATGAAAATTGTTTGTAATACCAGGTTAAAAAAGCTTTGTTCAGCATCATCTTTCAAATAGGTAGCATTTGCCTGTTTAAATTTTCTGCAGCTACTGACTGCACAATACAGTACATAGTCTGTTCCCTTCATTCTTTCTTAAAGTGTATATTCTTTCTTTCTGGTTCTTCTAGGTATCTTGGGGTAGGTTTGTGTATTTTTGGTTTGTGTGACAATCTGCTGTTTTCAGTAGTAATACTAAAAAACTCAAATAGCACTAAATTGTCTGAACAGTGCCCTTATCTTTGTATTCATCTGTCATTTTTTCCTCATGAGATCACACTTCCTACTTGTATGCTCATAATTTTTTGTATTAGTTATGCCTTAAATTTTGAAAGAGTAAATCCAAAGTGGTTTTTGCTGACTTAAGTTGTTCTTATTAAGGGTGTTAAACTAAGCTCCAAGTAAGGCTTGCCATCTTTTTTTTGGAGGGGGAAGGAAAAAAAGTACATCCCTGTAAGAAGCCTTCCTGGGGAATTGGAGCAAGTGGTTGCTTGGGGAGATTATCCAGCAGAAATCTCTGCTTCTGGATTGAGATGTCCATTGGGCACTAACTGGCATGAGTCTGAGAATTTTCATCAGTTAGTCTACCAGACACCATTCTTAGCAACCCTGCTTCTGTTGGAGACTAGGACAGCTGTTCATGTACATATTTCTTCACTGGTTAATCTTGCTTTCAGAATTGGGGCAGGATGAAGGGAGGTTCATCTGTCTTATTTTCTGGTGGCTTTTTTGTTTGTTTGTTTTTTAATGAATGCTTTCTGCAAAGAAGGTATCAACAGCAGCCTTTCTTTCAAGCTTCTGTTAACATTGGGAGAAAGGGATCTTAATTTTTCTTACAGAAAAAACTTTCATGCAGTCTAAATTAGATGGGACTATCTATTTACCTTTGCCATCAGCAGATAAAGAACATGGATACAAGGGTTGAGTGGCTTGGCTGGAATCACCTAAGAAATCTGTGGCAGAGAACACAAAACAGAACACAGCACAGATTCTGTAGCCTAGTAAGTTAGACAATGAATAGGTGAAAAGGAAGATGATTATTACTTCCCCACATCTAGCAGAGCCACAAAAGTAGGGAGATAACCTGGGTTTCCAAAAATTGCAACGAATGTACAAGAAATGTAACTCAGTCCTCCAGAATGACTTTCCAAAAAGATAAATTACAATAGCAGATAGTGTGGAAGTTAATGATTTATCAGAATAATAGCCCCTTCCTTATCCTTGAGGGAATCCTGGCCTCAGTATTCCTTTCTCTGAAGCAGAGGCACAGTTAAGAAGCCTGGCTTCTTTTGGGACACTGTTGTGCATTAATATGGAAATGTTACTTCCTGGTTGCTGTGGACCTGACTGGATAAAGGGCAGAAGCTTTTCCTCCTCAAAACCAAAGCTTTAATGGGAAGACTTATGTTTTCTGTCATGACGATGCAAAGGAGCTGGGCTTGGCTGTGGCACTTTATCTCAGCACCCCATGAGACCCTGCTGTGTCCCTTATCTCCCTTGGGCAGGTTGTTCTTGAGGCAGTAGTTAGTGTAAGCAGTCTGTAATATGTTCAAGATGTGTGCAGAGTTTCTCAGTTCTGATAGATTTATGTTCTACTGAGATAGTGCTTGTGTATTTTTTGGATATGAGGCATTTGCCAGACATTGAGTATGGAGTATTTCAGCCCCCAAAAGGGAAATTCTTAATATAGGAATTATCCCTTTGCATTCTAAATTGGTACAGCATGCATTCAGTTTATGGAAACTATAAAATAGTTTCTCATTTCTTGGCTGTTCCTACCTTATAGTCAGGCTTTTATAATGAAATGTCATTGAAATGAGGCTCAAGTGTAGCCTGGAAGACAAATACTAGAGATACAGAACAGACAAATTCAGGACCTGTAAAGACCTGGGAAGTCCTTGGAGCACCTGGCCAACAAAGTCTGACCCAAATGGTCTGGATACTGTCTGTTTATTGTGTCTAAGCCATAACCCAGGGAAATCTCATGCTAAGACATCAAAGTTCTACTTTTACAGACACATTTGTAATGTTAGTACCTGCCAAGTACTTAAAACATACTCTTTGTACAGTGATTACTTGTCTTGTGATCCCTTGATCCTGTATGAGCTCTCATGTGTTTCAGGCTGTGCTCTCTATTCCTTACTTTGAAAAAAATTTCATAGTAGATGACAATGATGTTGAGTGTGGGTAAACATACCAGCATATATGTTTTTGATTCCATTCCTCTGCAGGGAATTTGGCTGATGCTGCTTTTTTCAGTTTAGCTTTTTTTTTCATTATTAATTGTAGTATTTTAAAATTTGGCATGGTATCTTGTACATTTTCCAATTTCTTCTGAAACACTTTAGTTCTTTAATTCTTCATGTGAATGTCTTTAATTATGGTAGTTAAGAACGTGATAAAACAAATTTTGCTGTGATTTGTAGCAGTGGAAGTCCAAAGTTACTTATGGACTTAAATAAGCACTCAGCTGCTGTCTGATGGCACTACTCTCCTGTTTCTGGGTGCTGTTCCAAGATCCCAATGTGTGACAGACATTCTGTGTCTACATTAACCTTAGTAGAGAGTTAATTGGTCCTAGGGATGTTCCCAGAGACTTAAGTCTGAATTGTCTGTGCTCCTAAATTGTTAGAATTGTCCCTGGCACAGTTTAGGCGTGTTCCTTTCTCCAGAGATTTAAAATGCTGTTTTTGGAATGAGTCTGTTTCCAGACCTCTGCACTGATCTTGTTAAGCCTCAGGCATCTCCTTTCTGCCCCTTCTACCACCACAATGAAAAAGCTAAATATGGAAAACTGAGAATATCTATATCTTTTTTATATGCCTGGTTGTTGTATTATACGTCTGATTGTTGTATTATATTGTCTGATTTCTTAAAGCAATCGGATAAATACTGATTCTGATGTGTTACCACTAGAGTTGATGGGACACTTGGAGTCATAGAATGGTATGGCTTGGAAGGGACTTCTGGAGAGCATAAATTACAACAACACCCCTGCCAAAGCAAGAGTCACTTTTACATTTATTTCAGGTTTAGTTACTTTAAACCAGAAGTTTACTGTTCCACGGCTAAATAGTAATCTTTTTTTACCAAATAATTATCATTCCATTACAAAATCAGCTTGTTGAATGACAATATTATGCTTTAGGAAATGAGCAGTGGTAAGCATTTTCAGCTGTACATGCACGGGGTACAGGAAGTTAAAGCAGTCCATCTGAACTACATACAGCTTTTAGGCTTTTGTTTTAGGTTTTTGTTTGGTTGTGGGTGGGTTTTTTTTTTTTTTTTTGTTTTGTTTTTTTTTTTTTTTTTTTTTTTTTTTTTTTTGTTTGTTTGTTTGTTTGTTTTGTTGTTGTTGTTTTGGTTTGGTTTGATTTGGTTTGGTTTTGGTTTTTTTTCTTTTGTTTTTTGTTTTAACATTTATAATTACCAGAAGTAGTATTTAGATGGGAATGTGTTAGAAGTAGTTGGGAATGATTTGATCTAGGCAACTGTGAAAGTTGAGGTACATTTCCTGAAGGGTGCTGAATTTCCAACAGCTAGCATAATGTGGAAGTGCTTTGATCTTGCTTGTAGCTAAACAAATCTGTGGATGAATAAAATGTAGTTTACATCTTGTTGCTTTGATTTGTTGATCCTTTTTATTTTCCTTGTAGGCTCCAGAAGCTTCCAAAATACCTTCTCTTAGAAAATGTTAAAGGCTTTGAATCCTCTTCTGCGAGGTAAAGTCTAACTTATGGAGGTTTTTGTTTCTAGTAAAGGACATGTTCTTTAGAAGGGGAAGGCAGGATTTTTATTTCCTAGGATTTAAGTTAACAAAATAGAATGAGATGGGACAGCTGACAGCTGTGAGTTAAAAATACTGTTTTAATTTAGGAATGAAAATATTAGGTTGTGAAAAAATCTTGCTAAATAACTAGACTCCTCTAAGAATAAGAATTTTATCTAAGAAGATAAAATATAACAAGCTATCTCATTTGTTTTATTTGATAATTTTATGTCCCTTAGGGTCAATATTAATTTTCAAAATAAAATAGCAGTAGGTATAACACTCAGAGGTTTTGGAGTTTTACCCTTGACAGGACATAATCATTCAAATCTTGGTGTCTTGTGGTAAGAGCACAGCAGAGAGCAGTACCTTTGTTGAAAGTAGATTATCACTGGTTCAGAGCTGCGATCACATGGTCCATAAATATAGTCTGAAGACTGTATATAATGTCTTAAATGTGGAAGAGGAGAGTTGTCAGTAAGTTGCCTCATAACATCAGGAGCTTTCTCTTCTTGCGGGCAAAGCTAGAGAAGGAGGTTGTGGTCTTCCTTCTCATTTCTTGCTGGAAATGAGAAGGCTGAGACCTTTCTACAGCATTCCTTAAAGCACCCAGAGAGCAGCCATCCTGAATACCATGCTCCTTAATGAACATGGCAGGCATGTGGGAGACATGTTCAGCTCTCACTGGTTAAGTTTGTGGCAGTCCTCTGTGAACACTGGAACATGTTATTGGAGGTTCAGGCTGCTGCTGCAGAGCCTGTGATTCCCTAGGCTACCACCTTGCTGGCCAGGGTTTGGAAAAAGTTGTAGTTCAGAAAACACCCCAGTCAGAATAGTTGCTTTCTTTTACAACACTTGGGATGCAGTGTCACATATGATGCCAGGCACAGGTCACAGTTGTCTTCTATTTCAAAAATGGGTAACTTCATATCTGTAATTTCCTGTCCGCTTCTTTCATTGTGTATGCTGAATGTCGTGCTAGCTAAGGAATTGTATTAAAAACAAATTAAATTAGGATAAAAGAGCCTACAAGTTGTTTGAAGGGAGTAAAAAAAAAAAAAATAATTGCTTGTCAATTCTCTTTACTGCCAGAAATGAACTTTTGCGAACACTAGAAACATGTGGATATAAATATCAAGAATTTCTCTTGTCTCCAACTTGTGTGAGTACTGATATTGCTTTAATATTATTTAACTGTTTTAACTGCACTGAGCCAAAGAAGATTTGAAATCTATCTATTGTATAAGAAGAGAGACATGCCCAGAACTGAAGCTGCTCCTCTAATGAGAAAGCCATCTGGCATGACTTTTGATTTCCCATCAGTAAATTGGCATAATCATACTGCTGTCCCACATTGCTTTGCTGCCACTTGATATTTTTCAAGAAGGCAGATATTTACACCATGACCAGGAAGGTGGTTTTCCCTGCAGGAGCCTCATTGCTTCAGAAGTGCTGATGCCTGTGAATTTCTCAGCACAGAAAATGTGACTGTGTCATTTGTGGGAGGAGGAGCTTTGTTTGCATGTTTCCCTGGCAACTGAAAAAAGAGTTGAGAGGTATTTCAGATTGAACAAGACTAAATGGGTTTGGTGTAGTACTATATTTATCTGAGAAAACTGATAGAAGCTTGTTTGAAAACCAGTTGTGGTATGTTTGCTGAGGCTGAAAAAGGCAATGAGATGACTTTTCATTTTTTCTAGAAAGCGGGTAGTGTCTGTCCAAAGAAATTGTGATCCATGCCATTTTTCTTTTTCTTTTTTCTTTCTTTTACTCACATAAAAGTTTGTTTACATTCCTGTTCATTTACAAAGTAAAAATCAGGAGGCACCAAGAATAATTGCCCACTTGTTTCCTTGAGAATATCTAGGCATAAAAGTTATGTGCTTAGGACATACATTAGCGTGGCATAGTTCTATTACTGTATATAGTGGTAGGTAACTTTTATGACACTACAGACTACTTCTTCTCTCTATGGACTAAAGGCTTTTGAATTTTGCTTACAGCTTGGCATTCCCAATTCTAGACTGCGATATTTTCTAATTGCAAAGCTTCATGAAGAACCATTTTCCTTTCAAGCTCCTGGTCAGGTAAGTCTGTTAGTGTTACTTGAATTGGCTTTGTTTCATGAAGATTGTGTGTTAAATTTTCAGTTTAGTAGTGTGTGTTGATGAAAGGAGAGAGGGGAAAAGTGGTACCAGCAGAAAAGTTAAATTCTGCCTCTTTTTTTTGGCTGCATACTGAGTTTTCTATGAAATGCATAGCAGTGACTTAGATGGCTTCAAACAGTTGGGGGACAGTTGCTGATATTGGGCTAGAAAAACATACATTCTCCTACCCTTTTCACACCTTTGGAAAGGTCTTTTTGCAGAGCCAATTGTTTGCTTTTGATCCTGACATCACTGCTAGTAGGTCAGCAAATCTTGATGCTAACCTTTTTTGAAATCTTTGTGAAAATAACATTGAAGTTACCTGCTTGATTCTGCACATCTCTGAAGGAATTCTTACTGCAGAGTCTGCTGTTGTTTATCAAATGGAATTCTTGAATATCTTTTTCTTGCTATTTGTTCCTAGATTTTGACAAGGTTCCCAGATCAGGATCTACAAGACATATTTGAGAACAAAGCTGCTGACAAAGAGGGTGAAGTTTGTTCTTCCTTGCCTTCTGAAGAGAAGAATCTGCACGCAAACATTGGTCCTGATTGCAGAACTAAGAAGAGTTTATCAAAAGGGGCTTTTCTTTTTAAGCTTGAAACAGTAGAAGAAATGGAAAGGAAATATGGTCAGGACAATGATTCCTCTATTCAAATGCTAAAAGATTTCTTGGAAGAGGAAAATGAAGACATGAGTCAGTATTTCTTACCACCAAAGTCCTTATTGCGCTATGCTTTCGTGTTAGACATTGTTAAACCTACCTGTCGGAGATCCACATGCTTTACAAAAGGGTGAGTTGCAAAGAAAATGTACTGCTTAATCATGTCCTGAAACTTTAACTCTTTTTGCTTGTGTAGTGTAAAAACAAGGAGAACCATTTCATAAAAAAAACACGCAGGCCTCTTTAAAAAAAAAAAAAAAAAAAAATCTCCTTATATAGTGTGCTTCCTGATCCAGTGGAATGCCAGCATGAGAATCTGGCAGAACATCATGTGTCCACTCCAAAAAGGCATTTACCAAAGACAGTGCCATTTGTTGTTGACCTTCACAGAAGCTTAATTACCCCTGAGGAAATATGGTTCCAATAGACTGGTATAGTACTGATTCATTAATGAATTTTTTTCATATTGCTCAATGAAGTTACAAAGTGTCATGCATGACAGATCCATTCCTCATTAAAATTGTCTCCACTGTACATTTTATTGATTTATTGGATTTTTCAGCTGTGTAGGTCAGAATAGCTGTAGATTTGCCATATGTCATAAAACCAGTTATGCTGTTGCATTTCAAATCATATTTGATGGAGCAGAGCATCAGTCTCTTTCTGTCTAGTAGTTTTCTGATTTGTACTTTGCAGTTTTGACTGCCAGAGGTTGTTGAGTGTTCTGAAACCCCACAGACAACCAGTCGGGAGTTTTTCCACTGAATGCATTTGTATTTTGTATTAGAAGATACCAATTGGAGCCTGGAAGTTTGTGGGAAACATTAATATCAGTGAATTTTTCCAATTAGATTAGTTTTGGGTTTTCTTTTAATTCTCTGAATGTTTTAACAAAATGGCCTGGTTGAGGAGTTAAAGCTGATTTATACTTTTTTTTTTTATGTTAGTAGAAATTAAACTGACAGGTTGTCAGCATTTCTGCAGATTTCACAATTTCAAGTTTTTGAAAATAAAAGAAGCTGAGAAGAGAATTTCAGAAATTCAAAATTTATGCAACAGGAAGGCATTTCCCCAGTTCTCATTGACATACATACAGATTTTCAGAGGGAGTCAGCATCTTGTGGCATCTGTTCCTTGACTGAAATAGTAAAATAAAAACCTTAGGTCAGAATGATCTGTTATGTATGTCATCTATGCTGTAAATTTCATCAAAAATAAATTGACCACTTATGTTTTCAGTAAAATGTGCCATGGCAGTTTTGGGTCATGTTTGTCAAAACCACACTGAGTGAGTCTCCTGAGGAGTTCAAATGAATTCTTCATAAGAAGTGGTGGGAAATCTGACCTGGACTGTGACTGTTACCCTCCTGCTGATGTGGGAGGACCCAGGCCAGATAGTTTGTTCTTGGCTCAAAATGTAGGAATCTGAGTAACCATTTTTTTTCCAGTTTTTTAGAGTCTTCAGGAAGGAAGGTTTCCTATATAGTTCTAAATTCGTTAATAAAATTTACAGCTTTGCATTAAGAAGAAAATTATAATGACACGTTGGGTTTCCTCCAGGTCACTTTCTGAGGCTAAGAATAAGTTGCTGCTCTATGTGTGCTAGGAGTTCTGTTTTTATGTTTCCCTAAAACATGAAATTTAGGAAAGAGCACCTTGACTGGAGCAGAACAACACTCCAAGTAGTAGTGAGAATTGCTCTGCTGAGATGCTTTTCTGGCATCTATCACACATATCACACTGAGCTTTGGGACTGAGATTTCCCTGAGTTCTGATTGGTGTTCCAGCAAGGTTTGTGTGATAAGGATAATCCTAGTATGCCTCTTCAGTCCTTGCTAATTCAGGAACTGCAAACACCAATATTTAATCAGTGTTATTTGCTTTTCTATCTTTGTCATACCAGTATGTCTTCTGAGAGGCATTGGTGCAGTGTAGGGCAAAATGTAAAGGCCTGTGGTGCGTGAGAGATTGAGCACATGATCCTCCTAGGAAATTGGAGGTGATTACTGACTTCCTTGAAACTGCAAACACCACGGTTTCACTTAGGAGTGTTTGTGGTTACTGAAGTTCTGAGAGAAAACTGTCTATTTTAAAGGACAGAGTTAGTGTCCTAGAAAACTACTACTATATATATAAACATTATAGAATTACTTGTATATTTTTGGTGTGCTATTGACAAGACAAGCAATACCTTCTAAAATAGTGTAATATTAGTTACAGAAACTCTTGCATTGTGGAAATTACCTTTTAGTTAGCAATAATGTAGAAACAATATGTGTGTGAAATTAAAAGATTTTTTTGAAAGCTTATGGAACTAGAGGGGGGAAATCAGGAGTTAGGTGAAAACTGAAAAGTTTAATTTCTTAAGCTAACTTATTTCATTATAACTGGTAATGAAATGTCAGAAAATCAATGTATCATTTTGTACTGTGACAAAAATTCCCATCTTTAATTATGTTCTGATTCTAAGGTAGGAATGTTAATTTTTTTTCTAGTCAGCAGCTGTAATAGTACTACTAATAATAATCCAGCTGACATTGGCTGTCTGCCCACATTAGTGTTTAAAAACCCATTGTGTAAAACACCCCCAGCCTCCAAACCACTTTTACACCAACTGGATTTTTTTGGTCAGTTCTGTAGTCTAAGTGCCAATTATTTATACTGGTGTATTTTATGGATCCTATTAGAAGATTCTTTCCCCCCACTAAAACTAAAATACCACTTTACCACATTAAAATTTATCCTCATTTAGTTATTTTGGCTGAGATAAATGTACAATGCTGCTATATAAGATCAGGATTCCTCAGTGCTTTGTGTGTTACGTTGTTAAACTTTGTTTTGTTTTCGGTATTCTACTAACCAGTTAAAGGTGATTTATTTACAATACAGTTCAATTCCATGTGTTTTTAATAACTGTTTAGGGCCTTTTGTTCTGATCCTAAGGAAGATTTGCTAGCACTTTATTTTAAAAGGAGTGCTGCTTTCACTGACATTGGCAGAGCTACTTGTCAGCTTTTCCAAGTGAAGAAATTCTCAAGATTGACCCATGCTATGTCATTGTATCTGTGCTGAAAGGAGGCTATTTCTATATTCATGGTGAAATTTGAAAGGCTTGAAACAAAAATTGTTCCAATGCCTTGTTTTAGAATGGGCCCCAAGTGGAGCAGAAGACCTTTACAACTGTCTTTATAGATGCACAGATAAAACTAGAGAATAGTAGCTGTAAATGATTTATGTAGATCAGGGGATCTTCTGAAGTTGTTCCACTGTACAAATGCCATCTGTTGACTTGACTCAGTCTCTTTCTGTTCAGGACATGCAAACACTATGAGTTAGACCAACAGAGCTTGTTTCTGAAAGCCCATAATTTTATTTAATTGATAGCCTGGAAGAGACTACAGAATAAACATGTTGTTTCACAGTCAACCACAAAGCATCTATAGAAGTTTTCAAACATTTTTAGGATGTAAGTTTCATACTTTTTAGTTGGATTTAATTTCTGTTTCTTCTTTTTCATTCTTTCTTTCTTCTGCTGCTTTGCATAGGTGCCTGGGTACCTCCCAACCCTTCCCTTTGTGGAAAGTCCACAAGCAAACAAATGTTAAACATGACTGAACCACTTTGTTCCTAATGGATTGATATAAAAGATGGAGGCTCACACTATTGGTCCTTTTTTGGCTATTTGAACCCTACAACTATTTGGTCTTAAACACATTTTGCCTTAATGTAAAGTTGGTTTGTGCAATGGAGATAGCCCTTTTTAACTGTCCAGGAGACTATTTGTTAATCAAAGCAAAGGAACATAATTAGCTTCTCTGCATCTTTACAGCTGTAGAGTGTACAAGTACTTTACTAAGTACTCTGAGGTCTCATGATGATATTAATTGTTACTGTTCTTATTAAGGTATGGACACTATGTAGAAGGGACAGGCTCAGTTTTGCAGACAGCAGTAGATGTACAGGTAAGCATGTGGTGAATAATGTAGGAAAATTACTTGGTTTTCTTCTCTTTTCTGCTTCGTTACTTTGAATAGGATAACAAAAAAGTTTTAAAACTACATTTTATGACTACTGAGTTTTCAATTGATTTACTTCATGTTCCTAAAACCAGTGTATTTAAGTCAAAAGGATTTGTGTGCTTCTCTCTATGGAGAATGTGGGCTGCTATTATTTTATTTTCTGTAGTGTCATACAGAGATTTCAAAGATATGTAAAAACATTACCAATTTTTAATTATATGGGTAAAATGCAGGACGGTGTTGTGACTCTAGACCCAGTTTTTGTACGCAGATGATCCAGTAAGTATTTTCAAGTGTTTAATGTGTTTGAATTTCAAAAATATTGTTTATCTGGGAAGATACAGTATTTTGAAAAGTTCTGATGCTAATATGAAGTTCACCATAAAGTGGTATTTTGGCTTTGGGGAAGGTATAAATAAATGTATTGGTGAATCAGCATTCAAAGATACTTTTCACAAAGTCTGTTTTGCACGTAAGCACCTCCCCTTGCACTTCTGTGCTGTTCACTAATACTATGTGGTATTTCTAAGCATAAGAAGAATGCAGCTTTGGAATTCAGCATAATCTTGGAGTGAATGTATTAAAACAGCTGCATCCATACAGCTGAATTTGTGTGCATGGTCTGTTATGCAGTCATATTAAGTCACTGTCCTTTCATTAATAATTTTTATAGTCCTTTGCCACATTAAGTATTGGTATAGCTTTTAACTGGAATGATGAATATCCTCATGGTAGCATTGATTTCTTTCTGGACATACTGGCTGCAAAAATATAGCACAAATCATACTGTCAAAGAAAATATACTATTTGGCACTGTCATAATCAAAGAAATATTCTGTTAAGATGTGTTAAATTTTAAATATTTGGCATGTGATGAATATTTGGCTGGTGATACCTGTTGTTTTGGATATTCTTCATAGCTTGAATCAGTGTTTAAATACATTGAGGAACTACCAGAAGAAGAGAAGCTTATGAAATTGTCAACATTAAAACTGAGGTACTTTACCCCAAGAGAAATAGCAAATCTTCATGGATTCCCTCTGGAATTTGGTATGTGCTACAAAGTACCCATTTCTGTGCTTCAGGAATGCCAATGGAGTCTTTTGACTGGGGACTAATCCATGGTTTCATTTGACATTTTTTTTCCAGACAGCTCAGTTTGTATGGTTGATTCTTGTTATTTAGCTAACTCTGAATTTCTCTGAATTTCCAGTATTTTTTTGCATTTTATAAGAGCCAGTTTCCGTGGTTAGATTTATCTTCTTAAACTAAGAAAAAAGTTCTGGCAAGGAAATTTTACCATTACTGAATGGTAAGTTCAATATATCCTGCCAGTTTGGGAGGTTTCTTAGTGGTTCTTGGGGTTGGAGCTGCTTGCTTTCTCCCTTCCATGCATTTGCAGCTGCTGACAAAGGGAATTTCAGAAGATACAAATACTTCTTTGTTCAAGAGTAACTAAACTCTTCAGTTAATGATCTTTTAAGTAATCTCTGTTTTCTAGAAAAGGCAGTCCTAGACTTTGGTCAGTGACTTCATTTTCTAATTGTTCTGTGGACAAGGGGAGTCAAGGTACCATACTCAGCAATAGCAGTGCACTGGACACAGGTCAACCAGAATTAAGCCTGATCTAAATTAATCAAGAGTTTCTCATATGAAAAAAAAGTCAGCCAAGAAAATGTAGCTGTTTACTACCTGCTAAGGAGTCTTGCCTGCTGCAGCCAGATCAATTTACTGTCCCTCAGCAACACAAGCATCCATACAATAAGACACCACCAATCTTGAGTAACTTGCTATATTTTCTTTAACTTCCTCAATCACTTAGAATTCTGAGGTGTGCTAATGTATATTTTCCTTTTGCAGTTTTAGTTTTTCTCATTTATTACTTACAGTTTTATTAAAAATTATTATATTAAAAGAACATTATCGAGGTTGAAAAGTCAAAGGATAGAGTTGTCAGCACTAACCTTGCTTGTTTTATGCTAAACAGGGCTGTCTTGGGCTTGTGTAGGTTTATTGTGCTGTTCAGGCTCCCAGCTGAGCACAGAGTAGCCCATTTTCTCCTTCTTTAAAATACAGCTTGTGTTCTCCAAATGTTAAATCAGTCTTTGCAACATAACTGAGAGGTGTTGTAGGGTTAATATTGCTTGAACTCTACAGAGGGAGAACTGACACAGTGGAGAGATTTATGGTTGGATGACCCCATTAGTTTAGGGTGTTCAGTTTGCAAAACCTGACCTTCCCTATTTCAGAGTGCTTGGAATATTATTGTGCTTCCACTCTTCAGAGCTCATCTTCAGGGACAGCTGTGAGCTTCAGTATTTTTGAAAACCAGAAGCAAACTCTCAAGACAGTCAAGCTTCTGAATCTGAGGAGTGTCCAGGTTGTCACCATCCACTAAGCGCTCATTTAGCAAGTGTGTCTTTTGTCACCTGCAAACTGTGGAGGGAGGGACAGGGACAGATTCCACCTCTGAGTTCAGTAACCTTCTACTTTAATCATGTTACCTTCTTCACAATTTTTGCAGATCTTTTCTTTGCTAAACTACTTTTCCAACTTCCATAACATATGAAACAAGCCCTCTTATCCAGTGGCTTCCTATCATGCATACTCCTGATTCATGGGCAGAAGAAGCCTTTCCCACTGTGCTGAGTCACAAGTCTGACATTTCTTTCCTTTGTATTTAATCTAAAACATTTCCCACTTTGTACTTTAAAAAAAGCATTACTCAACTCCAGGCTGATAGAAATATGTTGTGAATTTAGTTACTATAAGTTTCTTTTGAGGATTTGCAATCTATGTTTTATTTCTTCTGAAAGTTGCTGTGTTTATGGTTGCAGCAAAGGGTGTTCCCCTGACACCATTTCTCCTATTTTAAATTTTAAGTCATTATTGTGAAGTGTGGTATTTTCAGAGGAAAATGTGCTTTAATTTATCTGCTCCTGTGTGTTACAATGAAGGCAATATTTCTCCTGAAATGTTCAACAACAGAAAGGAGATTTACCCACTGCAAATCTCTTGTTGGTCTAAAAAGCTAAAGAATGAGAGAGCTATAAGCTGCAAATGAAGGGAAGAGAATGTCAGGAAGCTTTGTAACAGATGCTGTTATGAGCTGCAGCTACATTATTATCAGAAGAAATGACTGTGTCTGTGCAGTTTTATATTTTAACAAATTGATGGCCTTTTCCAATATGCGAGATCCAGAGTTAAGATTATTGTTTGTTCTTAACATTAACAGATTTATTTGTGCTTTTAACATCTAAATGTATAAATAGGAATTACACTATAGGTCAGTGAAATACTGCAGTCATTTGTCTTAGCCACTGCTGTGGGTCCCACAGTAATATCATTAAAAGTGATCAGAGCATTCTTGCACCTGTGCCCTGCTTTCATGAGAGTGAGTGTCAGGATGCCTTTTCCATTTTTCATGTTAGTGGTGTATGTGAGCCATTAGGAAACAAATGGCAGCTGAGTGCAAATCAGCACAGGGTGCTAGTGTGTGGTGTCAAGACCACAACATCAAGTGGTGTGCACTGCCTGAAGGATATGGTGAGGGCTGTGCAGGAAGTACCAGCAAACTATGAGTTGTTAAATCTGTCCTGGTGGAGGCTACTTCTGAGCCAAGAAGATGGAAGGTACAAGATAATGTTAACAGGCAGATGAAAGAGGCTTGGGATAAAGGAAAACATGAGTACTGAAAATTCATTCAATTTAGTTGCCAAGAGGTATTTTTAGGGTTCAGATAAGCTTCTTGGCCACATGGATGTGGGTATGTGCATAAATATATATTTATTTTTATATATTCTTTTAAAACATGTAGATTCTGTACCTTATTCAGTGAATTTAATATGAAAACTCCATCTAAGGGTGTGCAAATGATTGTTCCAGAGAGAGGATGGTTGCCCAAATGTGAGTGTCAGAAAGCTGGGCAGGGTGGATGGATGGAGCTGGCAGAAGATGTGTTTACCAAAGCAGTCCACAATTGAGACATTAATAACTGGCAGAAAAGGATGGAACAACTCCTCCCAGACACCACCTCCTGCTCAGCTTTCTGTCATTGGTTAAGCAACTGTCCAACCATGTTCTCTACTGAGAAATCTATGGAAGTGGCTTTTTCTGAAGTGCTATGAAAACCTCAGAACATACATATTGTTACTTGCACACACGTCTTTATGCATCAGAAGTAATCTGGTCATCTGTTGATGACCTTGAGTTCAAAGTTAGGTTTTCTGCTTAAGGAATAATCAAATAATTGAATGTAATGAAGTTTCAGCAGTGTAGCAAATGACCTTAACAGCTGAATCACCACTGCTGTTCATCTTGCACTCAAGTTGAAGCAAATGCACTTTAGCTCACAGCTGGAGTAAGCAAAGAGTGCAAGCAAGGACAGTTACAGCAGACCAGCTGGCTGGTGACAGCTTTTGCATTCTCAGAAGCTTGGTCACTTTTGTGTGCTCAATACACAACACAGCCCTTTCACAATACCTGGACAAGTTCAATTTTTCTGGGCCTCACTTCTCTTTGCCAATTGATGCACTTACCATGTGAAAGATGTTTCAGATGCTCTCTGTATTTCTGAGTGCATCTAATAGGGTCAGCATTAAATTGCATGGCAAATTTTTCAGCTGCTTGATCACTCACTGAGGAAGCCTTTCTCTTAACTTAATGTGTCCTGGTTGTATATTGCACTGCAAGACTCATTTGATTTGCCTTAACCAGTTTCAGAGGCTCAGATTGGAAGTACCACATAAAGCTTATTGAGAAACAGAGTTTGAACCAACTGCAAAATAAACACTTTTCCTTTCTGCTGTGGTCATGTTCTTCTGGATATTCTCTGGAGTAGTGGTTTTGCAGTGTTTTAGGTGCTTCTTCCCGTCCCTGAGACTCCTGGGTGTGTTGGGCTATATGAAAAGAAGGTAGAATGACATTAGTTACATGAGAAATGTTTTGAGGCTTGCTAAACTTTAGAGATAGCAGTACTGCTAGAGGAAGAACTTATACAAACCCAATGAACTGCTTGGGAGTTGTTTTTGTAGCATAAGGAGTGGGTGATGCCATCTGTAATCAGTGCATTAAGAACTGTTCTCTGAAAAAAAAAAAGGAATAGATTAAAAGCTAGGAACAAACCCAAACTAATGATTATGTACTATATGTTTTTGTTTTAGGCTTTCCTCACAAAGTAACAACAAAGCAGTGCTACCGTCTGCTGGGAAACAGCCTCAATGTACATGTGGTGTCAAAACTGATCTCCCTTCTACTTGGATAATTTAGAACCTGAATCTGATCAGTATGGACTGGTGGCAAAAAATACTTCCATCTTTCAAGAGGAATCTGATGGCAGCTGAACAAAAATGATAACTTACCAAAATATCTGTCTAGACATTTTGCCGACCAGTTCTGGTACATTTTAATACTTTGCTTTTTTGGTGGATTTGCACTGTAGAGATATTTTATTTAAATGGAAATGTCCAGAAATTAATTGCATTATTTAAATGTCCTTTTTAGTTTACAAAATGAAAAAAGCAGCATTTATATTTACCTCAATGAAAATTTATAATACTCTTCTATTTTATCTTAAAACTGTCTTCTCAGTACAGTGTAAAAAGGCTGTAAATTTATAGCTCTTTTAATTACATGCGGAGTCCAGGTTCTACATGTTAAATGTCTTAATCTGTAAATATCAGTGATACATTATTAAAAGACTGTGTGTATGGTCTGAAATTCTGATGGGTTTTTTTGTAGTTAAAGCATTCAGTACATGATTTTTAGAAAGACTCATTGTCATCCTTAGTTTATG
Organism: Heliangelus exortis; assembly: GCF_036169615.1. NCBI lineage: Eukaryota > Metazoa > Chordata > Aves > Apodiformes > Trochilidae > Heliangelus > Heliangelus exortis. The sequence continues at coordinate 21,079,368 of NC_092423.1, forward strand.
GTTGTCTCATCCTCTTTAAATACTTGTAGGTTTCTGGAACTCATCTGTATCTATCTGGGATGCTTTGTTTAGGAACAGTTGAATAAAACTATTTCAATATTATAACAACCCTGACAATAACTTGTCTGTTTCTATTCTTATTTTTATTATTGAGGATAAAATCATTGTTCCCTACCAAAGACATACATATAAAGAACAAAAAATTTTAAAATAAAAGCTCTGTATTTAGGTTCTTGCAGAACTTCTGAAGATTTCTTCACAAAACTTGATAGTAATACTAGAATTAAGAGTGTATGTTGAGGAGAAACCACTGCATGTAGCCATCCAGGGTGCCACTGTTCTGCACCATCTCATAAAGATGGACTGATTGTTTCTTTTATTAATGAAATCTACTGAGTTAAATGTCTCCGAAACTATAGAGAAAACTATAAAAAACCTTCTAAAGAAGCACGTGTTTTGGGTTTTATTTTTTCTTACAGGCAATATTATAGAGACAAAAGCAGCTTGAGGGAGGAAAAGGTGAGATGGTATTTATTAAGCATCCATTAGGAAACTGGTGTGTCACGAAACTGAAGGATTTCGTACATTGATCACAGTTCCTGTGCACCAAAGCAGTAAGTTGTCAAAGCCACCAGTCCTGAAAAAGACTGGGTTTAATTGTGTTTTTTCTTTTTGTGGGATGAAATAGGAACAGTTGAGGTGTATTACATCTAGGCTTGGTAATGCAGGAGAAACTAATACCATGGAGAACAGAGCTGCTGTCATGATACTGCAGCTATTTTCAACTGTGGTAGTCCTGAAAAACAAAATAAACTTGGTGTTGTTATCATTGTGCTATGCTTTACCTTATTCTGATGCCTTGTGTATTTCTTCTTCAGTTTTGATTTTGCATGCTGCTTCTGGACTGGTACACCAGGAAAAACTTGGGTTGTCTGACTTCAGCCTCTCTTATTCCCTACAAGCATTTAGACCTTGCACTGTTCCAGCTATAAAAGAGAAATGGAAATGAATTCTCCTAAAGGAGCTCTGGACTAGGCCCTAGGGAAGGATGAGGTTGGCCTCTATCTTTATCTGATCTGTTGTGGTACTGCAATGGCAAAAAAGTACTAGGTTAACAATAGTCTGTGTCTACTAAACTCCAAAGTGTGGTTTTGATGGTATTATGTATCATAGTTGTCTGCTTATAAGGTGGTTACTGTCTAGATTAAGCAGACAGATCAATAACTGGTAGATACATGGTCTTAGTCTGGGGAGAAGTGTTAGGTAGCAACTGATATTCCTATTTCCATATGATCCAAACACTGAAATGAAAGCAAAGAATATAAATTTTATGTATAAATTGGGTTTTCTTTCTGCTACACCAAATAAATAGTCTGTTTTGTCTTGCTATAATAATTAGGCAAAATAGTTGTATTAACAATTAGTTTTCAATTTCTTAGTCTATAAAGCATATTTTTGATTTATATGCCACTCATAATTAAGTAATATTGCAGTGTAAGTAGAAAGCTTTCCTAGCTGCATCTAAAACTGATAGAGCAATACAGCCTGCTGCATGTTGACAGTGAATTGAAATATAGTGTGATTGTGAAGAGTAAAATCTGTTTGAAAATCAGAGCTGTTTCTGAAGAAGCTAAAAGAACAGATTTCAGGGTTGTAAACATCTATTGGTGTTATTTTACCCCTGCTAAGCCTGTCTTACCAGTGCAGCTAACTTGAATGTTTTTTATCCCATCTGTTTAGTCATTAATAGTCTGGTTTACTGAGCTGTATTGGGTTGCACCTGCTTGACCTCACTTGCTGATCAGATTGCTTCCTTTTCTGAGCAGTCTCCTAATCATCAGTACTTTGTAGTCTACTTCAGTGCTGCACTTTACAACTTCAGCTTAAGCATTTTCACAGCAATTGAATATGATTACAAAAGCAGCTGAAAGGGTAAATGAGTGAAATCTGGAAGACAGCTCAGGGAATGGAAGGAGATTTCCAGAATCTCATTTTTGGTTTTGTAGGTCACTTACACTGCCCAGCTGATACACATTACCTTATATGAGTGAGGTGATGTGCTTGTGTTCCCACTAATAGATTTTTAGATATTTGAAACCACATGTCTTCTGTGTGTTTTTTTTCTGCATATTTAAAAAGTGTGACACATTAGTAAGGACTTGGAGGAGGTAAAGTAATAATCAGTTCAGAACACCGGGCATTTATGGGCAGTCATACAGACTTTTTCTATCTAGTATAATGTAGAAACGGCCAAAGGAAAAATCCTGTGAAAGTTACAAGAAACTAGGCATGGAGCTCAAAATGAATTCCAGTAGCCATTTTCCTTTTGCCTGTGCAAACATGAGCATTCTAGTGTTAAAACCTCGTTAGGGGAAGTTGATGCTTGTTTAATAACAAGTTGTTTGAATAGATAACTGATATCCGAGTCACCAAGGAAAATGAAGTATTGAGTAGTGATAATATGTCAGTTTAAATGTTACTGTGAAAAGAATGAAAGGATTTGTGTTATTTTAAACTCTATTTGGTTGCAAGAGTTGGGGAATTTATAAAGCTGTTGAAGAAAAGAAATATATGGCCTTAGATGACCAGGCAGCCATCTGTGAAGACAACTGGGTTGTTCTCTTTGACTTTCCTCTGCCTGGTACTTTGGAGAGTCTGAGGAAGCACAGACAAGGGATCTTTTGGTAAGAGCTCTGATGAAGCAGGAAGCAGAGTTGGAGGGACTAAAACTGAGTGAAATGCATCAGTTTAGTGAGAGAGGGCTGTTTGAGGGAATCTCAGGTGGCCAATCTGGTTACCCTTTACTGGGATTCAGAACACTCTGCAGCAAAATAGTCCCTAAAATCTGCTCCAGTGGGATGTCTCTGTAATTTTAAAGACAAGACTACATCCTGGAATCCCAGCTTTTTTAGGAGCATGTTTGTCTGATGCTTTTTTCCATGCACTAGTTACAAATATTTAAAATTACAATCTGATATTTGAAAGCAAGGCACATTGTTTGTGCTAATATATTTTCTCATAGCTAGACAGTAATAGTTTTTATTAGTGCAAATGCTTGCCCTGTATGTATTTAAAAAATCAATTTTTTAATTAATGTTACCCTTAAAATGGGATTCTACTCAGAATTAATATTTCTGATTGGCATTTTGACTGTACATTGATCTTACCATGTGGCATTACTCATTCATTATACATGTGGTGTAAGGTGAAGCCTGGGGCAGAGTTCAGGAGAATACTGGAAAAGTTCATGGAAGAAAGTGGGAGGTGTTGGAACAAGATGATCTTTGGGGATCCCTTCCAACCCATGCCATTTTGTGATTCTATTATTCATGTTCCCTGCATTTCCTAACAGTTTGCTCCTAGCCACTGTTGGAGACAGGGGACTGACTTAGATGGATCTTTTTGTAACCCAGTCTGGTCACTCTCACTTCCTTATGTTTTAATGGTGACAGGATGCCAATATTTGTAATCATGGCACCAATACACAGTAAATGATTTATGAACACAGCTCAGGTCTAAGCCTCTCAATAAAACCAACATGACAGAATAGAACAAATCTGACGGAGGTTGTGCAGCCAGGTCCATTCGTGGCTTTAGGGTTATTAGTGGAAAAGGGTGACAATGCAAATGGAATTCCCTAAAAATAACTCCAGTGTACGTTAAAGCAATCGGAATGTGCTAAAAGGACTGGAATAATCAATAGGGAAGAACAAAGCCAATGTAACTGACTGGAAACTTTTTGTGAACCTAATTTCAAAAAATGAAACAGAAAATAGGAAGAATCAAAGTGGTTGGTAGTATGTAGAAACAACGTGTAGAAAGAAAAATCAGAAAGGCAGAGGAACCACAATACAAGTCTCTTAATGAATCTAAAAAACTAATACATGTTACAACTGCCTTCTTTTTGATAAAGGAACCTATGAAGATTTAGGACAATGAATCAATTCCAGCTGAATTAGTTAACCAAATCAAAGCTTACCTCATTTATTTACTATTAAAATAGTGGTGTGGGAAATGGGAGCCTTGCAGGTGCTGCAGCCATTGGGAAGGTGCTGCAGCTGTAAAACCTGCCAGAGACATGTGAAGAGAAGGAAGTGATGATGGGTGGTCATAGATGAGGGAACCTATAGACCACAGGGGTAAGGTGTATATAGACCATATAGGTGAGGGGAATGTTATTTTTCAGAGACACCCCTGTTTGATGTAGACTTTGTGGTTGTTGATCCTCTGTTAGGCTCAAATACCAGGTTCGTGCTTGGTTGTCTCGGAGCTGTAGGGACATGCAGGAAGTGCTGAATTTAATGTGGAGAATTGTTTGCACCAACAATTTGCACATTTGTGCTACAGGTGTAACAGTGCTGCTTCATATCTCCTGTGTCACTTTACAACACTGGAATATTCTTAGAGAGAGGAAAGATGGAAGATGATCCAGAGAAATGAAGATGGAAGTACTGGGAGACATGACGTCAGCTGAATGGGAACTCAGATTAAACTGGGGATGGATTTATAATTATTTGCAAATATTTCATAGAATTATAGAAGGGGTAGGGTTAGAAGGGACATTAAAGATCACCTAGTTCCAACCCCCCTGTGTGGGCAGGGACACCTCCACTAGACCAGGTTCCTTGAGGCCCCATCCAACCTGCCCTTGAACACTTCCAGGGAGGGGGCAGCCACAATTTCCTTGGGCAACCTGTACCCATGTCTCACCACCCTCACTGGAAAGAATTTTTTCCTAATGTCTAACCTAAATCTCCCCTCTTCAAGTTTTAAACCATTTCTCCTCATCCTCTTGCTACACACCCATGTAAAAAGCCCCACCTCAGCTTTCTTGTAGGCCCCCTTCAGATACTGAAAGGTTGCTATAAGGTCACCTTGGAGCCTCCTCTTGTCTTGGCTGAACAAACCCAACTTCCTCAGCTGCCTTCATAGAGGAGGTGCTCCACCCCTCTGATCATTTTAGTGTCTCTCTGGACACATTCAAGGAGCTCTGTGTCCTTGTGTTGAAGACTGCAGCATAAGCGGAACATAGAGCTCCTTGAATGTAATGTGAGTCATAACATACCACGGATCTTTTTTGCATCTTTAGGGCAAAATGAAAGATTACCCTTTAGTTTTCCATTAAAAATTAGCTAGGTGGGAACTCACAGGAATAACTCCTCTATATAAAAAGGAAGCATTGTCACAGACTTGTGCCATGTCTATTTCACTTGGCTTCCTAGGTGCAATTAATGTGTATTGAATTTTTGGCCATAATCTGAGCCAACTGTTGTCTTCTCTAGCAATATCTTTGCATTGCAGGCACATACTGCTGGAAAGGTACAGGGATAGCACCATTTCATTTCACACAACTACACAAGATGGTGATAAATTGCAGTCCCTTGTAGTCCAGGATAAACCTCAACCAAATTTCCACTATTACCTGGGAAATCTGTACAGTACCTATATCTCACATACTCATGTCAGTGAGGCGATAAACAATCCCCCAGGAGGAGGGGTTCGTGCCAGCTCTTCTTGTTAGAAAGAACAGCCCCTATTCTTATGCCAAACATTTGCAGGGTTTCCATTCTGTTCTTCCAAAACTATGTCCAATGTATTTCAGTAAAATTAAAAGGTGTGGACCTATTTTTCTCCTTAAGATGGTTTGTATATTTCTCAACTTGGCCAGTCTGAGGTGCATTAATGGGGAAGAGAGAGTAAATTAACTAAAATCTGGAAGGGTTAAGGTAATGGAAAATAGCGTGTCATGCAAGTTTTAGATAGATGTCCAGAGCTCTCCATCTTATCATCAGTGCATAGTCACCTGGTCTTCAGAACAAACATTTTCTAAGCCATAAAACCTGTGTGAGAGAAAGTGAATTTCTTCCCTCTTGCATTAATCCCTTTCTCTCTGTCCTCTATGCTTTATTGCGTATTGGTCATTTGGTATATGTGAGTAAATTAGTTTGAAAAGGAAGCTTGTATTAAAGATTGGCAGGCAGCAGAGAAGGGTGATCCATACTTGGCATGCAAAGGAAGGATTCTGTGGGTCACAGCAGAAGTCCAGGCTGAAAACATACAACAGACTTTGTGAAAAAGTCCTTGAAACATATCCATACATTCAACCAGTCTGCTAAGAGGTGCAGATTCAGTTGGCCAGAGTTTCTTCAAGTTGACACTCAACTGAGAGTTCTAAAAATTCAGTAAAGTGTTAAAAAACAAACAAACAAACAAACAAAAGAAACAATCCAACATGAACAAAAAACCCCAGACAGATGTCAGAACTGGCATGAAGTATGCTAGGGAGCACTAGTTTAATGTACCAGGATACCCAGGGGCAAAAGCTGTTTCAAGACCTAGACAGAAACATCAGTAATTCATCTGTTCTCCCCTATTCCTGAACAGAGGTTTCAAAGAAAAGAGAATAATGGTAAAGAAAAAAATGTGGAGGGAAAGATTTTCAGTTGAGGTAAAATACTGTAGGTCATTTGGATTGAATGGACAGTGATAGTTTCCAACAACTGAGGATACAATTTTGTATTTTCGTAACACTCTTCCCTGTGATGGTGAAGGACAACACATGGGAATTCCTCCTGGTGTTCCTCTGGTCTAACCACAACAGGTGGGACACAGTCTTCTGGAGGCCACAGGCTGCTGCAGAGCAGGTGAATGTCCAGAACACTGAGCTGCTGCCACTGCACCGGTGCCTGCTGGGATGGGCTGTCCCCTGTGGGTTCAGGAGAAGCTTCCAGACCTCCAGGCAGCATCAGTAACTGTTGGGTTACCAGCAGCAGGGTCTGTGTGAGCACCAGAAGGATGGTCAGCAGGCTCACGCTGCTCAGAATTCTGAGTTCAGTTTCTAAAAACACAGATAATAAAATGTAAGAAAAATATATTTTCTATGCAAACAACAGAAGATAATGGAGGTGTTGGGATGCAGCTGCTATCTTGGGCATCATAGTTATTCATGGCAGAGATCAAATTATCATCTGTGTCAGCACCATAACCATGAGCTGTTTTGGCATCACACTTATTTTCACAGTCGACATCAGTCTCTTTTTCAGAGGACATTAATATTTTTTGACACCACATTCAATCTCTTACCAGGGTGCTTTGACCTCTTAACATTTCTGTCTGTGAAAGCTGTGGAGTTCATTCAATCCCCCAGCTCCAGGGCATGTCCTGCATATCTGTGGGACATCAGTACATGGCAAGTGTAAACCGGAGCAGAAGGGAAGGCTGAGGCTGGGAAGTGCAGGAGCTCTGGGGCCTCCATGAAGTTCTGGGGCTTAAAAGATAAGTGAGTGGTGGCTACTGTTCCCTTAAAGCAAGAACAGCTACAACTCTTGCTACTTCTTTCTTCTCCTTTGAGTTTTGAAATGTGAGCAACTTGAATGTGGTGTCCGCTAAGCAAAATGGCGGATCAAAAACATGGTGGTGGGTCTGGAGGTTCAGGTAGCTTCTAGCATGAGGAAGGAAAAGTAGCACAAAGCTCTCCTAAGCAGGGAGAGGAAAGCACAGCAAGGTCTTGTGGAAGGGGAATATGGGGATTCTGGCAAAGGCAAAGGGGATGTGGGATGTGGTCTCTGCCATGGCTTCTAGCAGCAACAGTCTGAGCCTCAGAAAGAGAACTGAGAAGCAACTGGGTGGGATGTGTCTTTTGAGAAGACTGTGAGGTACCTCTGAAGGGTAGAGGAAAATGGCATCAAGATTAATATTTTTTATTTTAAATTAATATTATTTTTTAATTACTTTTGAGCCTCTTTTTAGTGCTTCCTTGGTCTTCTATATTGTCTGTGTCTGGCCCTGAATCTGGGAGCCCTACTATGTGCAATGAAAACAGTTTACACCTACTGAACAAAATGCAGTCCCCTTTGTGTGTGATTGTCTCCCCAGCATCTGGGAACTGACACATCCTTGAGTCAGAGCAACCGTATTTGGTTAAATTTGGGGTTTTCTGTTATAATCTATGGAATGCTGTTTGGTACTGCTAACTTGTTTGTGTCATCTGCCCAATGAATTCCTGGCTGGAAGCTTCTCTTTCAATACAGTTATTCCTTGCCAGACACAGTGGGTTTTATATGGAGGGGCTAGTGGTTTTTTGGGGGTTGTTTTGTTTTGTTGTTGTTGTTGTTATTGTTGTTTTTATTTTTGTTTGTTTGGTTTTTGTTGTTGTTTGGTTTGGGTTTGGGTTTGCTTTGGTTTTTTGTATGTTTTGGGGTTTTTTGGTTTTGTTGGGGTTTTTTGTTGTTGTTTTTTTTTTTTTTCTTCTGTAACAATTCAGGTTGTCAAATAATCTTTCTTTCTTTGCCTGCATGTGGGGAGATAAGCCATTGCCTCAGCAGACTGCTGCCCGTTGCAAGGTCCCCTGAGACACAGGGGTGCTCAGCTGTACAAAGGTCAAAGGCATTATGATAAAATACAGGCAGATTTCAATTAATGCTCTTTCAAAGGTCCTGAAACCAAAAGAGAAAAAGATAAAAATGCATATATTGTCTAGGTGATGTGCATGCTGTCAATCTTTAATTAAGATACCTGAGATAAAGTTCACCCTTGCAAGACAAGACAGCAGCATGGGCACCCTGTGAATAAAGAGCTGTGTGAGAGCAAAGGGCATCTGGGCTCACAGCAGTGCAATTGAGCACTGGAGGTTTCACTCCAAACGCAGGGCAGCTGGAGGAGAGCAATGCTTTGGGCTGCTCCTGGGCTTTTGGTTGCATTTTTACTGCTTACTGGATTGAGATGTGAATCAAACCACAATGGAAAAAAGAGGCAGAAAAGAGCCATTTATGATGAACAGTGAGTACCATGGCTTGCAGATGCATTTGTTCATATGGAGGCTTTTAAGTACCAGTAATGGGAACAGAACAGCTTTACTGCAGCTCTTTTTTGCATACTTTTTGGCAGATATGTATAACTAAATGTTCTCTTTATTTTTTCCATAATACAACAGGCCTCGTTTGTCCTCAGAACAGGGTAATTTAGTGTTCTACACTGGCTCCAGCAAAAATATTGAATTTAGAACTGGACCGTTGGGGAAAATAAAAATTAATGAAGAAGACCTTGCAGAACATTTTAGCCAGGTGATATAGTGGCTTTTTCTTAATGTGTTTTAATTTTCAGTTTTGCGTGTTAATAGTTTGTCATCAGAATTTGTCTTAGGAAATGTTTTATGTGTTTTATATGACTGTTACATTATCTGTGTCTGCATTCTAATATGAAAGTTATTGCATGCTTTTTATCATGCAACTACAGAAAATAATTAAAAGATTAAATTGTGCATGTAACTCTCTGAGCTCTCTGCATTTAAGTCAGCTTTATAATAGTAAAGTTAAACAACAATGAAACTTTCCTGAGTTTTTGAAAAAAAAACAAAGCTTGTTTATATTTATAAGCTTTTAAAAAACCCAAGTTTGTTTCACATAATGTCTATTGTTTAAATTTAGATGAGAGAAATTAAATCAGAGATTCAAGAACTTAAAAAAGCCAGTGATGCCTCTCAGAACTTGTCCCATAAGGTTGATCTGCTGACCTCCAAGGTGAGCCATACCCTTGTAGTAGCCTTCTCCAGCATTTCTACTTTTGCATTCCTCAGATTGTTACCTTATTCATTTGAGTATTTCTTGACTCAGGTTCAGGGAGCTGGGGCAGAGTCCATATTTAACATCAGCTAGGAGTCTATGTTTAATGGAAAGAGACTTACTCAGTAACTCTGGAGATAATATATTATATATCATAATTCCTGTAAATCCCTTAATTTCCAGTTACCAGGATTACTGTTTTGATCCCTGTCAACATCTCTATGGACTGTATCCACCAATATTTATACAAACAAAATCTCAGTTCAGGAAAAGGACCACATATGTTCCTATACATGCTACAGATGTATAGGAGTTACAGGTGAAATGAGTTACAGGGTTTTGCAATGGAAAAGAAAAATGTATGGAGAAATTTTGTCTTTTCCCTGCTACGATCGTCTTTTCTCCAGCAAAAGATTCTGAAACTTTCTGACTTACTCTGTCTTTTGTTACAGTGTTACAGAAAAATATTTTATACTCTGCGAGACCTCTCTTTAGGGAAACCATGCTAATACATATCCAGCATATTCCCCAATTCATTTGTAGCTTGCTCTTTGTGGTTATAACCCATTGAGATATGGTCAACATTTTCTTGGATTTCAGTCTCCTGTCCTGGCCTTCTGTCCTTTCCATGCACGTGAGCATCCAAACAGTCCTGTTGGAAATTCACGTTCCCATTTCTGAGCACCTGAATACATCTTCACAAGACTGAGTCTTGCTTTTTGGAGCCAAAGTGGGATATATTCAAGTTGTCATTTTCTGAAGAGCCTAAACCATTGAAATCCCAGTGAATGGGGCCTGATTTGAATGTGATTGTCACCTGGTTTCACATACCAGCTATTTTCTTTTCTCAAAGGATAATCCTTTGTAAACTACCAGCATCCAGCATGTGCCTCTGAGGTCACTTTCATACCAAGCAAAATGTAATTTGCATTTCTTTTGCAGGTTGCAAGTCTTGACAACACACTTCAAAGCTTAGAGCAGGTGAGTAAATCAGAAGCAAAGTAGAGATCAAAAAAGAAAAAAACAGTCCCGAGTAAATAAAGTGAGACTACAGTGATTAAATAGCTATGATTTTTTCCCTCTCATGTTTTACTCAGGAAAATTATTTTTGCTAAGAGAAGATCAAAAAAGCCAATATTTGTAGAGGAGATGGTGAAATGCCTTTTTACAAAATATAAACTGTGTAGGAGCCTCCATTCCTTAAAGGAAAAGCAGTTGTAGACTCAAGAACAACAGCTAGATACCAAGGAGAAGTAAACTCTTCCTTCACTAATCTGTCAAGATGAAGATTGTAGAGTTCAAAGTAGATTTTATATTGTACTGGAAATAGCTAATTTTCAATTGTCACCTACATCTTCATTGGGCTTGTGACAAGCCACAGCTACAGCTGTAAAAGGAGTTGTCAGATGAGTCACCTGTGGAATCAAGAAGACAAGATAGCCCTCCATCCAGTCCCACAGTCTGCTGCCAAAGAACAGTCCCTGTTAATCTTTACTTTTTACAGGGCATTTTTAATCTGAGGGCTTGGAGCCCTTGTCCTTTGTAAGCCCAAGCATATTAGTCTTTCTGTGTAGATATGAGTGAAACAGCTCAAAACTTTTACAGATCAACCTTGCTGACAATAGGGAGTGGGGAGAGATGACACAAGAAAGAATGAGGAAAAAAAATGTAAAAGGTTTGTCTTTTAGGTAAATGTTAATGAAACACTAAATAAGAAGGAACTTAATTTTTGGCACTTTTTCTGGGTTTCAGGCTATCCAGAGGAAAGCTTGCAGCAGTAACCCCTGCGAGAACTCAGGGATCTGTGTAAACTCACTGGATGGTTTCTTTTGCCTCTGTCCCAGCAACTGGAAGGTGAGACTTTAGAATCCTTGAATATGGAGCATGAGTTTTAACTTTAGGGATAAACCTGGCTAAGTATAATTTTGACAAAGCATAGCTTTTTAGGGTTGCTCAGGGCAGAGTAAGATACACTGATCAGCAAAGCAGCAGTATCACACTCATCATTTGGTTGAACAGGAGCAGATTTACTCCTCAACAATATCCATACATGTATCAAAAAGGAATGAAGCCCAAACCACTGGGCCTGACCCTGCATTTTTATATGCAGGCAATGGCCCATGAAGCCAGTGATGCTTGGCAATTCCCACAGCAGAAAATTAGTGTTCAGATTTTGCTGACCAGACTGAACTTCATGCCTTGCTGTTGATCTTACACAAGGATAGGGAGAGAATGGGGGAAGGGAAGGATTTTTATTCAAGCTCAAATGAATAAAACAAATGGGCATGTAAATAATCAGTCCCGTTCTGAATTTATGAAATCCAAAGACTTTACAAAGACATTAATGGTGCTGTTACATTCAGCAGACATGGAAAAGTCATATCTTGTTTTCAAAGGCTCTCAACCTAAAAGTTTTCCCAGCAAGATTTGAGGCAAAATTGCTCTGCTCTCAGTCCTAATAAACCAGCATCTCCTGATGGAAACAGCTGGAAAGAAAGTTTTCAGAATGTTTTGCTAGGAAGTTGGAAAGTAGGGGCATAACCAGGGTCACAGAAATGCAACTGAAAAATAGTTGTGTTATAATGTTTCATAGGAAAGCTGTGTTGATAACATCTCATGGTTATGGGATGTTATAATCTCATATTAAAATATATAATAAAATACTGGGTCCATGGTTTGCTGAATTTCTCGGTTATTTGGAAAATAAACTGGTTTTCCATTTCGTTTTAGGGTCCCCAGTGTTCAGAGGATGTTAATGAATGCCACCTTTATGCTGGAACAGCATTAGGCTGCCAGAATGGAGCCACTTGTGTGAACACACCAGGCAGCTACAGGTAACTTTTAAAAACAGTACACTATGTAAAATACTGTTATTCTTGTACTCTGTGTCACAACTGCAGCATAAATTCTAGAATTAAGTCTGTTTATTAGCTATGCACTATAATCTCTTGTAGTCTGAGAGAATATGAAACTCTTAACGCACAGTACACCTGAGCCAGCCCCAGACACGGAAGCCCCCCTGAAGCCATTGTCTTCTCCAATACATGAAGAGCAGCAAGAACCAAATTCATCACAGAGTTGTGCTGGGGAACGAGGCTGTGAAGCACAGATTAGCTCCAGTGACTTGATTTTCTGTTGTATGTGCAGATGCTTTAATGGAAGTTTAGTGCACCGTGGTCTCTTGATGGGGCAGTGGGAAGCAACACGTTGGTCTGTAACCAGCACACAGCAATGTCCCCACCTATCACTGCCACATCATCATCCCTCAGCTGTTACCTAACCCTGGAGACCGTAGGGAGTGAGGAGATGGAAGAGGTGAAAAGGGTAAAGCTTTGGCCCTGCAAAAGTTTTTAGTTGTTGAAAACCTTTTGAAGATATGGATAGACACTCTTGATCACTGGTATTCCCAGCACATCACATAACTCTGGGAGATTCCTTCACCCCCTCCAGAAATACAGGTACTGCTGAGGCTGCAGCACTTAGAGCTGCCAGGCAGCAAGGGAGGAGCAATCCTGTCTGCAGCCAGCTGGCCAGGAGGGTGCCTGAGCTGCCCCTGCCTGGGCCCCCACAGACATGAGATCCCTGGAGCATATCCTGCTCTTGCTGGGCACAGCTCCTCAGGAAACGTGCTCTTATTAACAGGACAAGCCAACCTGAACGTTCTGCATTTTATTTTCCAAAATGTCAAATAATCTGGTAAATAAATAACTTTCAGATACAATAGAAAGCTCTCCCTGTGCAATTGGAACAAGCAGACTGGAGAGCATGCCACAGCTTTCTGCACAGCATTTTGTCTTCTGTATCAGCACAAAAATCTTAGCCCCCACAAATATTTGCTTGGTGTAACAGTGGCTTATAGTGCTTTGTCAGTTCTTGAAAGAACTTCACACAAGGGAATCTTTCTTGCAGTGTTACTCACACTTCAGCACTAACACAGTCTGTTGAGCATCACACTGGCATGTGACACTTCCTGTCAGCTTTGCTTTGATTTTAAAGGATGTTTCTAGGTCTGCATATGAGGGTCCACAACTGTCCCCAACACAGACAATTATCAAGGAAGTGATACGCATATCAGCCTGCCTTTACTTGTTGTTTCTTATTGTGCTTGGAGATGTGGTGTACAGGTGTGTGACTGAATTGAGGTTTAAAAGGACAAACTCTCTGCCTTTCTTGCAAGTGGTGTCATTCTGTCAGTACAGTCATGATTCCTGTAAGGTTTTTTTCCCCAGTGTATTCTTGCCCTCCGTGGTACCTGAACTACAGCTTCCTAAAGTGAAATAAGACCTCTTCATAAATCATACAAATCTTCCTCCTTTTGCATTATGCCCTCAGGATTATTGAGGCTATTGAAGGATTGTTGAATTCCCTCCCCAGCCCCACTTCACTCTCTTCACTGTCTCCCTTTGCACACTGTCTGTCTGTCTCCTGAGTACCCCTCAGATGCAAAATCCATCCACAGGCAGAATTTGACACAGCTTTTGTCAGTAAGTGTGAAAACACTGCTGCTAGTTTTCCTGGGGTCCAGTAACCCAGGTTCCCCCACTCCTGCTGTGGTGTAGTTACATGCACTTGCATGTAAAGAAAAAGATGATATTTAAGTCCCCAGTGCTAATGCCAGGTGAAGGGCTGTACTGGATTAGGTACTGCCAAATGGAGCATAATGCAATTTTTCCTCCTTGCTCAGATATTCTTTACTTGTGTGCTTCAAGCCATAAATCAGGCAATTTGTGAAGTATGAGGGAAAAGAGGAGGTATTCAGGAAAAACCTTCCTGAATCAGGACATTAACAGACCACTGCATCACTTAAATGAAAGACTGTGAGAATCCCCAAGTCCCTCAGACTTTTGTGTTACAATCAGATTGATGGAGGCCTCACCACAATGTGACATCAGCAATGGAAGAGAACCAGGACAGCACTGAGCAGCAGTACATGGCAATTTGGCTGAAACTCTTTGCAGCATGACCTGATTCATGAAGCTGTTCTCTGAGCCACTTCAGATGGGTAGCAGATTAATCTTTGCCTGACTAGGCAGGAGACAGTGCCATTGTGCTCCTCCTTCAGAACCACTCTGATTGCCTTGCTGTGTTCTTGGGAAATGAACATGAAGCTCTGAATGTCCTTTGAATATGCAAAAATGATCTGGTTCCCTGGCCTGTTGCCTCTGTGAGTACCCAGGTTGAGCTAGAGCACTGGTGAGATGGTGTTGGTCTATCTGCCCTCTCTTAAAATAATCAACATTCTGTCTTATAGTACTGCAGTTAAGCATTAAGCTACTGTGGATTTTTTAAGCCCAAGTTCATCCACATTGCTTGTCCTGGGTGCAGTGTTTAATTACCTGCAATTGGCTTATCAAACTGCTGTTTCAACAGAGCATGTGACATCCTGGCAGGGACCAGAGCAGCTTATTGATGCATCGCTCCAAGGTTCAGATCAGCTGCATTGGAAAACCCTGCTTCAAATTCTGCATATAAATGCTCTTACAGAGTATTTTTCATTAGCCAGCTTAAAAGTGATTCATCAGGGGTGTGTACCTGTCATGTGTCTCTGTAAGGAGCAGACATCAGCAGATGTTGCAGCATACAACTTGCATCCAAATAAGTGTCTCACTGTCATTTTAGTTAAAAAATGGTGAACTGATAGGAGGTTTTCTGTAGGCTTAGGTCCCTTTCAGTTGGATTTCAGAGCCTTAGATTTGGTCCCTGTAAAGGGTTTAGTAAAGGGACAGAGAAAAGGGAAACATTATCCAATGGCTTGGAAGCTCCCAATTTCAGTTCTACCACCTATGTACCTATGAGATGTGCCCTGTAAATAATGCAATGCATCTGTCAGCCTGCAAGCCAGATGCCCTGCTGCAGGATCCATCCTTTCATCCCACTGCTTTGTTCTTTCCACCCCATCAGCCTCAAATGCCTCCTCCTGCCCACCTCAGGCTGCAGCTGAGAGAACATCTGTCACATGCTGAGGTGCAGGTGTTAAGGTAACCTGCTCTCTGGGACAGGCCAGACATAGCCTTTCTACCTATTGCTCAAGGTAGGATTTTAGAAAATTGGCATCATATGAGGGTCATAAGCTGAAACACAAGTTTTGGGCACTCATTGACTGAAGTGGCAATTTCCAGGCTTATACTCTTCTGCAGTCTTGTGTTAGACACATCTTTTTCTCTGGAAACTAACTAAAGGCTATGAATTCTCCCTTAGGGTCAGATACTCATGGATATGCACAAGTCCATGTGATTCTTGAGTCTCTGCTGAACACAAGCCTTGCCTCTGTGGATAATCATTAGTGGGATTGTCAGTAGTGCTAAATAGACAGATTTCATGAGGAACATCACATAAATAAAAGAATAGGGAAAGATCTCTTATTACAGCAATATATGAACTTTAAGTGCTATATATAGATGACACTTTGATTTTTCTGCCTGCTTTCACCATTAGCTGCTCCTGTACTCCAGAAACTTATGGGCCTCACTGTGCTTCAAAGTTTGATGACTGCCAGGGAGGATCTGAGAGTCTCTGTGGGCATGGCATTTGTGTAGATGCAGAGAGGGATCAGCCCAACAAGGTAAGGAACAGCATATACATTGTATGTAAGTACAAGGTGAAGAAGCACCGAATAATGCTGATCACCACAAAACTGTAGCACACAATGCTGCTGAAAAACAGCAAGAAATGACACTGTCCAACATAAACTAACATCTCTGTTGTCCCAAGGACAGCGGAAAGAATTTAAAATGCCTTTTGTCTTGTTAGAGTTACTTGACATGGTATTAGATCTGCTACTACATCCATAGGGAGATGGGGAATAGTCTTTGGAAAGTCTTAAGTCTTACTTGACACATAATATTCTAAGTGTTCATCATCTGGGGAGTTCTAAGTTGCTAGAATATTTTGTTACGTAAATGATTAAGAATGACAAACATAATGCATCTGCATTTTTCCTGAGAAAAGGCATACCCATGGTACATTTGTGTCAATGGCCTGGAAGCTGCTTGGGGTACACAGAGGCTGGGGTGGCTGCTGCTTTTACTTGGTGCTCCTCACTGTGGACTTAGTCTCTGACTTCAGGACCCAGATTTCCAAGCATCTGCACTGGGTGGATGCTAGCACGAAATTGCACAGTATTCCAGAGCAAGCCAGCTTGTTCTTTTGGGGAGAAAATCTGGGTACAGGGTGTTCACCCCAGAGGAATGTACTGAATATGCCAGCTTTGGCTCTTTCCACTCCAAAGCAGCACCCTTTGCTCCTTGGTACTCATAATACACCCATGCACCATTCCAGAGACACCACATATTCTTCATGCTATGCTATAAAATAATTCCTTTTCTTGTTTTGTAGAAGTTTTACAACTCATCACTTGTTTTCTGCCCATTTCTGTAGAGAAAGCTTTTCAAATGGGTTCAATGTTGCCTTAACAGTGTCTGCTACTGTGAGTCAACAATAAAGCTCCCATCAGCTTTAATTGGACCAAAGCTGGATAAATACTGGCCATTAGTAAAGTTTACTAGGGAGAAAATTGTTTTCCTCAGAGACAATGTATATTGGCAATTTAATGTCAGCACTGCACATTGCACAGATTACTGAACAGCCAGGCTCACTTCAGGTTGCTTACAGTGATCTGCTTACCCTGGTTAAAAAGCACTTTGATGACATTTGATTATGTTCATGTACAGCTCATAATTACTGTTAATTTTCTCGGGGAGTTTTGTGGGTAAACAACAGGTTTCCTTTATGAGCACAATCAATGAGTTTGTTGTTGCTTCCATAATCTAAATAGGTAGATTCAGAGGAAGAAGTAGACTAATAAGAATACCAAAGCAACTTATTAAACAGAATGTGCAGATTATGTAATGCCCTGAAAGCTTTCTTGCTATAGTTTAAGAGCTAATTTATAAAATTAACTCCCTCTGAACTTTCCTTGACTGTTCTGTCTTAAATATGTAATGTGATGTTTTCTGTGGCAGCCCAAATACCACTGTATCTGTGAGGCTGGCTGGATGTCCCCTCCTGGCAGCCCTGCCTGCAGTGCTGATATAGATGAATGCAGCCTTCCTAATCCTCCATGTTCCCAGAATCCACTCGTGCAGTGCCGTAACACACCGGGCTCCTACTCCTGTGATCCCTGCCCCACAGGTACCATGGCCTTCCGTACTCTCAGGAGGGGGGGTGGTGGCAGCAGGTAGTACTGCCTGTATGTCACAAGCACAGGCACAGGATGTAGGTGGTCTGTATTCTAGAGAATAAATGCCTGCAGGTTATGTCTTATCTAGGTAACACAGGCAGCTGACTCTAACACATGATTTATCCTACCCTAAACTGAGCATCCAAACAGGTCTGATGTACATTCATGTCCACAGGTACCTTCACATCCATCCTGTTCTATAACTTTCATGTAATAGATCTGAGGTATTTTTATGTCCATATGCTCGCTGCCTCAAAGACATATAAAAATCTAATTGTCCCCTTAAGCCATATAACCTGTGATTCCTCTTCCCGAGCTGTGCAGGTGGTGAGTCTTTGTAGTATTTAACCATAATTATGATAAAGCTCAACTGCAAATTGTAGATGTGTGCACTAGAGCAGAACTGCCTCCTCTTTAGATTAAAGTGTGTTTGATTCTGAAATATCCAGAAGTCAGGCTGAATAAATCATTCTTGCACACAGATTCCCCACCCTGTTGTGTTTTTAACCTGTTTTTAATTTTCGTTATTAATGAGAGTGGCAGTTCTTATCTTGTATTCATGAAATGACATTCAAAAGTCATATTTTTCTGCTCTATGAAAAGATTTGGTTAAAGAAGAAAATAAAAAGACCAGGCAGTGTCTCTTCTAATGTCGTTCATCTGCTTCTTTTTAGGCTGGCAAGGAAATGGCTACAGTTGCCAAGACATTGATGAATGTAAAATTGACAATGGTGGCTGCTCAACAGCACCAATGGTTCTGTGTATCAACACAATGGGATCCTTCCACTGTGGGCTTTGTCCACCAGGTAAAATGGATTTTTGTGTAGATAAAAGTGTGGAAAGGCTTAAAAGATGAATATTCAATGGATGAAGTGTGTCTTATGGCACTTAAGATGTTGAAGATTGGTTTAACATCAAGAAGTATCATACACACAAAGCAATACTGTAATATAGAATTCAGAGTCCAAATATATTTAAACTGCTTCAGCTATTAATGAACATTTTGTAGAGTATGTCCTTAATGATGATCCTCTAATCTATTTCTCTTGTACTAGGTAGCCCTTTTCAGTGTTAAACCCTTGATTTGATGAAGTACTTCCATTTATAAGATCACTAATGGGAAACAAGGATTGCGTAATTATAATAGTCATGTCATTATGTCTGTATTAATTGCAAGAGTATCCTGTGTTCCATAAATCATCTGTATTGTCTGTCTTTAAAAATGCCTTGGTAATTGTCACGCTCTGAATGCTGTCTAAGAAGGCAATTTTTCCATTGTAGTGCAAATCAAGCTGTCATGACTTCCATCTTTAGAATTTGTAAAATTCTTTATGAAATGCATGGTATCATTATTAGGAATACTAGCAGGAAAAAGCATCTCTCATTCACCTTTCACTTGCAATTTAAATGCAATAGACTTGGGGGGGGGAGGGGTAGCAAAGGCTCAGTTACTGAGTGCTGAAGAGCTTTCACCACACTGGAAATGTGGCCTCAGACAAATTCTGGTGTGCTGCAGAGGACCTCAGTTCTGGCCATGCAGAGTTGTGCTGCAGTGCTTTGGTCCTGCTGAGCATCCTGGCAAGAGCTGGATGTTGTGTTTGAGACCCAAGGGCAGCTCTGGTCTGCAGCAGGAAGCCTGGAGGGGGTTGGCTCTGGTTGAGTCCTGAAGCCTAAGGAGGGCAGCACATGGTGGCTGAGAGAGCTGAGCTGCTCTGGCCTCACTGATCTCACCTATATTTGGCTAGTACTAATAAACCTTTTTTCTAAAATCATGGGAGGATTCAGTTACAACCAGAATCTGTCCCTGCAGGGTAGGAACCACAACAAATATGCCAAATTTTACTTCAGTGGGGATGTCAACTTTTCCTTTGTATCTGCCAAAGACTATAATTTTACAACGTGAATTTGTATTTTTCCCACCTGATGACTGTTTTGCTGTCAATTGACAGAGAATGTGGGTTCTGATCAACTGACTGATATTTACCTCTGAACAGGTTATGAGGGAGATGGCCGAACATGTACCCAGGTTGATATCTGCTCAATAAATAATGGAGGGTGCCATCATTTGGCTACTTGTACCTCAACACCAGGTAACATTCTCTCTTAAGAACTGTAAGGAATACCAATGTGAATCTCAAGCAGGGTTTGGTTAGGTTGAATTCACTTCACATATTTATACTGCAGCCCCTCCTCCACTGTCAGTTTTACCTCACCCAAAGGAGTTTACAGGCAGGTTAGCTGAAACTAGCAGGCCTTTCCACAAACACTGACAGAAATAGATTTAAGCTCCACAAAAGAGCAGATTTCATCATAAAAATGTGGAGATCTTCACCATTTTATTTTGATGTGGTTTTCCAATTTCAGCGGCTTTTAATTTTCTTTTCCTTTCCATAAAAACCCTTTGACTAGTCCCTCCAGTTCCTACAAACTTGACCTTTGGCTCTCAAATACCCAGAGCAAAGCATCAGCAGGGTCTTTGTTCAAACTGGATACTGACCAGGAAAGGTACCAAAAGTTCAAATAAGTTAGAATTACATGCTTCAGAATGTCAAGGATCTTTGTTGCCATAGTTGATATTGTCATTGTAAGAGGACTGAATTACTTTCTGTATCTCAACTCATCTCCCAAGGGCCAATACCATTTTGTTCCTGTGCATCTGGGTACACTGGAAGTGGATATGGGCCAAATGGGTGCTCTCCTCTCAGTGATGTCTGTCAGCTGCAAAACCCTTGTGCACATGGGCAGTGCTTGGTAAGTGCTGGGCTCCTTGCAGTTAGTGACAAAGTCACAGGAATCACAGAGTGTTAGGGGTTGGAATGGACCTTGACAGACCATTGAGTCCAACCCCCCTGCCAGAGCAGGGCCAGCCAGTGCAGGTCACACAGGAACATGTCACATTGCTGTGGCCAGTACCAACAGGGAGACAGGTGAGGCTGAAAGCTGAGTGCAGACATACAGAAGCTAATGAGACAAGGTCAAACAGGGAGTAGGAGATAAACAGATACACCTGGGGAAAACAGAATTAGTTTCAGGGCACACAAGCAATTTATAGGTGTCTCAAGTAGAGGCAGGAATCTTGGCACTAATAACCATGCTGCTTGGGGGAAGCAGTAGCTGGTGTCCCAGGCTAGGGATGGGGTGCTGGTGGGTGAGAACTGAATGGCTGTCTCTGGTGGGACAGGGAAGTAATTTACCACTTTAGATCATGGAGGAAATACCTGTGATAATAAAACCAGTACCTTTGTTGATCTTCAGCCTGATAATATCTAGTACATTTAGTTATGGGTGCCTAGACTGATCTTATGAGAGCCCCCCTGGAGTCTCAAGCTGATTATATGTGTATGGAGGGGCTGTTTCATGGGAACTGCTTCTACTCCTGCTGGTAGCCAGGTTTTTCCAGCCTATACTGATCAGTGGTGTGAATTCACTCTCACCCACAGCAATCATTTAGTTTGTCCACATGGACCCAGTGAAGGCCTTTTGGGTTCCTCAACAAGGTGTGCTGTGCTCAGGAAAGTCCACACTGCAGATGTGGGGATTTTGATAATTCTGTTGTGGAGGATATTTATGATGATGATTTTATCTAAATGTTTGCAAATGTTAGTTTTTTTATACCAGGAGATTCTGATTCCATTTGTCCACATTGGTCTGTGGATATCCTCCTTTTGATGGTGGGAGACAGAGGGAAAATGAGACATACAATATGGACTTGGTAGTGTTAGGTTGACAGTTGGTTTCAATGATCTTAAGGACCTTTCCCATTTTCTGTGTGAAAAGATATTATCACCTCCCTTTACAGCATTCCTCATTCTCTTTTCTGTGGGTACCTATTGTCTTGTCATTTGGCTATTTAAGGGGCCTTTTCCTCAGATCTAATTACATTTTCTGACTATTTAGAAAGTATTTATTTTAGTCAGTCTATTAAAAGACATGACATGTTCCCCTAAATATATATTAACACTCAACCACAGGTAATCATGACTACAAACTACTACTTTCATGGCTACAAACTACTACTTGAAGATAATAACTGCCAGATACTTCAGTAATGAGCCTACAGAAGTATCTAATAAAATAGAGGAAGAGCAGAGCTATATTTGGCCAGTGTAATGACAGATGAAATGCAATGTTAATTAAAAATCAGGCAATTCAGATCAGAAAACATCTCGTCTTCTACAGCAGCATTCTGAGTCCTAAATACACAGGGAAAACCTTTTCTATTATACTGGAAATCTGCTTAGGACACACTGGACATGAACAGAATGCAAAAGAATACAGCACATTGATTGAATGGCATAAAAAATGGGATTGTTAGCATTTACCTTGGAATACCATGTTCTGCTTTACCTATAAAAGGGGTGTCTAAAACAAGAAATACAAGGAAAGACACATAAGAAATTAAAATAGAGATATGGAAAGTCTTGATTATAATGAGAAGTAATGAAGGTTGAGACAAAAGAAATGAAAAAGAGGCATACAGAATGAGGAATAATGCAGGGAAGGCAATGCAGTTGTTCACATTTAACATTGCTCATTGTGAAAATAAAACTTAACAGCCCACATAACTGCAGTGCAGACTTCCCAGAGACCAGGCTTGAGAAAAATTATTTATAAACCACGATTATCTTGATTTGTTATTTATAAGGTTTAGATACTATGATTCACTTATTTATAGGATGATCATTTGAAAGACAAGCAGTTTTCTAAATGGCTAGATTAACACAGATTTTGATTTTTCAGAAAGTAATTTGAAAGAGCTCTGCAAAGAAAAAAAAAAAAAGGAAAAAGTTGTTTTGGCTTCGGGTTTATTTTGGCATTCACCAGTTACCATCAAGGCCATTAAATTCCAAATGTTTTATTTCTTTGCCCTTGTATCTGCATATAAAGCAAGTAATATTTTATACTAATATATATATTTTATTTTTATAAGTAAAATAAGAAACATCAGTCTTTCTGGTGACTACATTGATTTCTTTAGGTGATCCAGTCTCATTAAATTTATTACATTTGTTTATATTTGTAGGCAATGATCTCTGGCTATTACTGCCTGTGTAATCCAGGCTGGACAGGCCCTAACTGTACAGAGAACATTGATGAATGCATTAGCAACCCATGCCAGAATGGTGGAAGCTGCATTGATGGGATCAATGGCTACTCCTGTGAGTGCACCAGCACCTGGACAGGACCACAGTGCCAGACTGCCCAGCAAGGTATGTCCAAGACTTCCTCCCCAGAAGAAATGGGCCCCCAGGCTTTAGATGCTTGGTATATGTAATTAATATATAAATAAGAACAAAATTGTGATGGGAAAAAAACCAAACCTTCTTGGTGGACTGCAGATCCCAACCCAAAGTCCCTTGCAGTCAGAGTTTTCCATGGGTCTTATTTATAGCTGCTTTCTTTAGCAATACGAGTGTGACAATGAAGTTATCTGCAGTCCCACTGGTCTTGACTAGATGCCAGACATCCTAAAATCAGATCTTTGTTTCTGAGAAAGTGGTCTGGTAAGTAAGCTGGTTGGGAAAGAGGATCTGATTTACAAGAAAATAGATTAATGTTTCTCTTTTGTGTATACTATATAATTTGTTACGAAGCTGAGGGGTCTTGAGATTTTTAATCAGGACAAAAAGCCAGAAAAGGCTTTCAAACTTAAATTTAACAAAAGAAATGTTATCGAAGAAAATGGGAGACTGAGTTTCATAGAACAATTCAAGGCCCAGCCTTTAACATTTCTATTCATTTATTAATATATTTTTTTTCTGTTTGTTTGGAATTTATTTGCCACTAATTTTAATTCTGAAAGGTCAGGATAGCATTCCAGTGAGTATCCTTCTGGCAACCATCTGTTAGGTGGCTCATATTTATTGCAGGTTGCTGCAAAGAAAGCAGATTAATTTTTCACAGAATATAGAAAACTTTCACCAAGCCACTGTGAATTCTGCTCTTTTTGGAGCTACATCAAGGTCTTTTCTATTTTCCTTAAATATCTAAGCAGTAAGTTTTGTTATTCTGTACATACATGTAGAAAAAGTGTGCTTCAACCATTCACAATGTAGAGGATAGAATAGTAGTTTTTATCCACTAAAAAATTATAATATAGTAAATTCTGTAACTTCCCAGTTGTGGGAAATATGATACATTTTATGAAATGGTGATTCTGAATCTAGTTGAGAAATGATGAGATGCTTTAGCTGGACACTTTGAACTAAATTGCATTCTTTTTGCTATTCTCTGATACAAAATATTTCATTTTCTTGAGAACTGAATATTTCTTTAGCATTAGTTGAATGTTAAACTACATCTGCTTGTTATATGCTGCAGCTATGTATGCATTGTATTTTTGGTGCTTAATGGATGTATTTTTCTGTGGGTGTTTGGGATTCCCAGTTCCCAGCTCCCATGCATTGAATGGCTCAGCAAGAGAAGAGACCAGGGTTTACCATGAAGGGTGTTATCAGGCCCAGAAATCTGACCAAAAAGACTAATTGGCCAATAGAACATCAGATAACTTCATGGTGTACCACTACTGAGAAAGACAATTTTACATCATGTTAGCTTCAAAATGTTATTCTGCTTCAGGTGGAAAATGTAAAGATTCAGTGCAGAGGTAGCCTTCTGGAAACAAATTAGTTCATGAATATTTTCCTGAGACAGAGTCAATATCTTTTGGCAGTATCCACATGTTCCAGTGGAAAATATTTATACTTTTTCCAGGGACTATTCTCTCACGGGGTATTTTTGCTCACTTTTTGTTATGTCATTCCAGTTTAGAGGAAATCTTGAAGTCTTTTACAGAATGTAACTTTCACCATTGTTTTAAATGTTTAGGAAGCAAAGACCATAATAGAATGTTAAATTTTGTTTAATTCTATGCAGTAATAGCACAAATTAATATTTCTTTAATTTTCTTCCTTTCTACAGTTTGTGGTGGACATCTCTCAGGCTCCAGGGGGACTTTCAGTTATCCTAACAACCCAAACAGCCAGCAGTATAGTAATGGGGTCAGCTGTGCTTGGGTTATTCAAACCAACCCCAACAAGGTAAAATAGTGTTCAGGTTAAAGAAACCTTTGCTCTGCAGGACCCTCAGCTCATTAGAGCATTTAGTCTAAGAGTTACCCCTGGCTGTGTTTTCAAGGTCTCTCCTATGAAGTTGAGGGTTAGAAGTTATTCATTCCTGCAATCATTGCACCAAAAAATGAGACCTTAAGAAAACACACTGTGATTAGAAATCTGTGATAAGTTTGTGAAAGCTGACATCACCTATCACTACCTTTTACATTGCTTTAGACTGTGTGATCTGTAAGTAGCTGCATGAGAAAAGCTCTGCTCTGATGGGCTCCACAGCTGCTTCATGAGCTAAGTGATCCCCAGAACAATTTCATGTTTCTGATTTCTGAGCCTCAGAAACACGGAATGCTGAATCCATATGGTCAATGGCTTTGTGTAATAAAAGCATTTGAAATTTTTAAGTGTTGCACTGAAATGTATATTCTGATTCTGCTCTGCAATTAACAGTTCCACTTGTGCTGTAAATAACAGCTACAAAATATGTTTCTTCACACTTTAGCATGAGAATTACTAATTGGTGTCTAAATATTTGATCTATTTTTGGCATTTCCCAAAATGAATTAAATACTTTTTTAAACCAGTGGCCTATACAGCTTTATATATACATGACATATCCTCAGATTTAAGGCTGATAGCCACTACTGTCTTCAGCAGAGCTGTGTATCTACAGTGACCTTACTGAGATACTGACTTTCTATGTGTACAGAAAGATAATTTCATTTTCTAACTCCCCAGACAATATTTTCAACTATAGCAAGGATGAGAAATGTTAATTATCTGGTGAGAACACTGTCATGGGAAACCTGGAATGAAGTATTTTATGCTGTGTTTCAAGCCTCTCACATGGCTTGAAATATATACATATATACACTTCACATAGGTAACTGACACAGGGAAATGTGTCTGTTATATGTCAATGTGTCAATGTAGTTTGTAGAAATAAAGGTCTCCCCAGAAAACTTCCCTTCCAAATTATTTCCTGTCTTTTTTTTTTTTTTTTTTTTTTTTTTTTTTTTTTTACCCTTAAGATTCTTCTTAATATCTTCTTCTGTCCTGGAACTTTTCATGATTTGACTTAATGGCTCCAAAGCTCATAGATTCTTACACCTATATGAACACATATTTCTGCTCTATACAGAGTTACTGCATAAACAGTGTCTTAGCAGATGGAAAAAAAAAATTATTTTACTTTGTAACTTCTTGTTAGATTCTGCGTATTGTCTTCCCATCCTTCGCACTGGAGGCAAGTAATGACTGCAACTCAGTATTCCTTCAAATCCATGATGGGCCTTCACCATCAATGCACATGCTGGGAAAATACTGTGGTTCCTCACCTCCTGCAGAGCTTTTCAGTTCCCACAACTCCCTTTATTTTTGGTTCTACTCAAACTACACTATTACAGCTGGAGGTTTTACTGTTCAGTGGGAGTCTCGGGATCCTGGTAAGTTTGATGAAAGGCCAAGTAATTTAATATCTTCATGGTGTTAGAGCAAAATTAATTATTTGTTTCCTTTGATTAGGAAATGTTAGGTGTGGTAGGATAGTATTTTACTAGGGAGTGAGGCTGAAATGCAGGCATATGTGTCAGCTCAAAACATTTAAACTCCAACTCTAGATCTCTGCATGAATAATTTTCTTCTGCTATTAAGGCTTTTCATACCTCCTGTGAGGAATACCCCCAAAAAGCATGTGTTACTGGAGATGCTGCTCTTCTGATTAGTTCTCTTCTCAAAGAAATATCTAGTACTTCAAGCAAACAAGAATTTTCAAACCATGCTTTCCAAACATGACAGATTGTTGGGAATTTGATTTCAAATGATCTGTGAGCTTTTGGGAATTATTTGCTGTACATTTCTGCCTGCATTCTTTATAACACCACATGTGTGCTTCTTCCAGGAAGCATGGCAATGCATTTCTAGAGATAACTATCAAATTACCTAGAAAGTACAGAAATTCAGATTAATATTGTAAATCCAACTTTTTTTTAACTTTCTCCCCAAAATATTTCCATTATAATTGATAATCTTTCACTGTGAAGATCATTAAATAGTTTTTTTTTATTTAGTCCTGTTTTTATAACTTAATTGCAGAATAAATTGCAAAATATAAAAAAAGAAGTGACTTAATGGTTTGTTTGGCTTGCTTTTTGTTCTTGAACTTATTCAGGATCCCAGAGTGGTACCTAGTTTTGACATGACAGGAAAATTAATTTTCTGCACTGACGTGATGTGAAAGACTGTGTTCTGTATTTCTTTTCTGTTAGAATGTGGTGGTGAGCTGATGGGTACTTATGGCTCAATAAGCTCTCCAGGATACCCTGGTAACTATCCTGTAAACAGAGACTGTTTCTGGACCATCTCAACCACTCCTGGCCTCCTCATCACATTTGCTTTTGGCACACTGAGCCTAGAAAATCATGAAAACTGCAGTTATGACTATTTAGAGGTAAAGTTTAATTGTGGATTATGACAACACTTTATGGCTATGCTATTGCAAAACAAGATATTTCAAAACTTTTTGCATGTACAGAAGGGGAATGTCTGAAAGCTAAACTCCACATTAAAATGATCATTTATACTTATTCCAATCAAAGCACACAGACAGCATAACAGAAAGAAAATGGCATCCCACTCCACTGGAGTCAGTGGAGATCTTGTGACTAAAGAGGGTGGGATTCAGGCCAAGTACCTGGTGGGGAGCTTTCACTGTTTTACAAAGTTCAGTCTCCAAACTCCTTGTTGAATGTCAACCCCCAGAGAATTAAACTAAGGAAAACTACAAGGGGAAGGGATTAATAGATTCATATTATAGTACAGTCCATGACTTGATATGTGAGCTTAGGGCTTTTTCTCAAGTCCCAGCAATGGTTACAGAATTCACCAATACCCAGTAATGGAAATGAGAAGTTGGTTTGGAATAGCATGTTCTCCAAAATTGTGCAATGCAGGGCATGATTTCAGGAATACAGTTCAACAGTAGATCTCCTGGTACTCTAATTCCCTTTTCACAGAACCCTTGGTAACTCTCTGAGGGGCACCATCATAGCTATGTAGGTCTCTTTCTTGGTTACTGTGTGTTTGGAGGAAACTTTCTAGAAGCTTTGGCTTCACCTATCATCTACAATATCTTCTGAGGCCCCTGTGATAACCTTAGGTATTGCTCACAGTTGGCACACATCTAATGATCCTAAACACTGATGTATCATTCTGCCTAGATTCGAGATGGTCTTCTTCCAGAAGATCCTGTCCTTGGTAAATACTGTAGCACTGGATCTCCACCCCCACTCCAAACCACTGGTCCATATGCATGGATTCGCTTTCACTCTGATGACTTAGTTACTGATAAAGGCTTCTACATCCTCTATACAACATTGCCTGGTAAGTAAAATTCAGTATTAAAATTTGGTCTGTAACATTTCCAAGATATAGTCAACAGCACATGAATGGATGTAATTAAAAATTGCTATTTGTACTATTTATAATAATACAGAAATGCTCTTTGATTTCCAGCCATTATACAGAATCAACCTAAACTAAAACAGTTCATTTACTTGTGAATATTTTTTTTTCTTAACATAGCAGATCCAAGTTGTGGAGGAAATTACACAAGTAGTGAAGGGGTTATCACATCTCCTTCCTGGCCTAACCCTTACGTCAACAACCGACAATGTATCTACATTATCAGACAGCCAGAGGATGAAAAAGTATACCTCAACTTCACCCACATGGAACTGGAGAGTCACACTGGTTGTTCATCAAATTATATTGAGGTGATTTCTCTTAATCTGTTGATATTGATTACGTGTGCATACAAAACTATACCACATAATTTCTGTCCCAGGAGCCACTGAAGAAATAGGTGTTAGTCAAATGACTAAATCAATTCATTAGGGTTCAAGGAGCTAAAAGAGATGACTGTACATTTGGAATGATCAAAGCTAAGAGAACATGAAAATCTGTCTGCCTTAACACTACTTTTTAGTCAGCTGTACATGACTAAGGTTTAGTTTAGACCTTTGGTAAATGCATGCCAAATACAAGAAAACAGAAATAATGCTACCGCAACTATGCAGTATTTTCCAGAGTTATGGTGCTGGTCAAAAAGGAAGCACACCACAAATATTTTTATATATACATACAAATTACATATATACATATATGTAAAGGCAAAATTTTGATGTCGGTATAACTGCAGTCTTTCAAGTCTAATTCAAGAATTGTTATTTGTCGAAATATAATTATAGAAAAAATATATAGTATAGTTTAAATGCTTCTATATGGAAAATGTAGTAATAATACAATAGTAATGTTGGTGCTATCTGGGATCCACATGAACTGATCTTTATAATTGCTTTTACACCTAACTCACCTAACCAACTTCATTGGTTTGTAGTTACATACCATGTTACATACTATTTTACTAGTGTAGGGTGCCTTTTAAGTACACTAGGTACCATTTTTATCTTTTCTCTGCTACCCCTAAACACAGTTTTCTCCAGCTGCAGGTCTGCATTTCCTTACCTGACCGTGGCAGAGATTTGGGATGGTGCTGTGCAGGGTGAGAGCTCCTGGGGCCATGGGGGCTCCCTGGAGAGGCAGCACGGGGCCTGTCCCACTGCCCTGGCCAGGAGCAGGGCAGCCCTGGATATTGGAAACCCCCCTGGGAGCCAAGGCCAGGCTGGGACACGGGCATGGGGTTGAGCCTGGCTCTGCAGAGCCCACAGCCATGGCCAGGCCAGTCAGGGCTGTGGGGTGCAGGGGACTGTTCCTGCTGCAGCGTCCCTGGGGAAGGGATGCAGGGCCCTGGGGGCTGGCAGGGGGTGCTGGGCAGCATGTGGTGTCTGCAGGGAAGACAGGGCTGTGCCAGTGAGCCCTCAGGGCTGCTCTCAGGGCCTGACAAGCTCTTTACTTCTCTGGCCTGTGCCCCTTCTTCTGTCACTCCATTCCTGTTCCCCTTTGCACTCTGTCTCAAGGTGTCTGCTGTCATACCCAGCCTGTATTTCTCCATACAGCCATAAATACCTCTTCCTGCGTGGAACAACTGCTGCCTACTGCTGTCTGTGTAAAACTGTTGCTGCACCACAGAGCTAAACAGAAGTGAAACAAAGTAGGCCCAGACACCCGGTTGTTAGCAATGGTAGCCAAGCAGGTAGGAGCAAGCCCTGCGGCTGCAGGGTAGAGCAGGGTCCTGTGCTGGTGCTTACACAGTTACATTGCAGTGGCTTTTGGTTTTGTGTTTAATCTCTTCTTGACCAAGCCAGGAGTAGGCCCCTGTGAGCTCCATGCAGTTAATCTGTTTTTAAAAGATGTTATTGTGCTGACATCGTTCCCTTCCCTCCTCCTCTAATTCAGAGACTCTGGCTGGGATGGAGTGTAATTAATTTCTGAAATGAGAGGGGAAGTGTGTTTAATCAAAACAGACAGCTTTTGTTTGTTTGGCCTAGTACTCCTCTTGCCTAATTGCTGGCAGAACGGCAGCTAAATTCACAGCAGCCAGAGAAACAAACCCATTTCTGTTGAACTCAATCAGTTTGTATTAGTTCAGCAAGGCATTTACCTCACTGTTTGCTGATCAGTCACAAGCTGTTCAGTTTCCTTGTGCTTCTGTCCTCCTCTTCTTCCTGCCCTCTCACTCAGCCCAGAGCAGGACCAACATTTTCTGCACAGGATGATCAATGCTACTAAAGCACTGTGCTCTTTTATCAAAGCCTAGATATTCCACTTGCATTTTTCTAAAATACTGTATTACTGGGTTTTGTAATGAATTACAGCTACAAAGATAGCTTTTGGGTGTATAAGTTACTTTAAAAGTCACTCTCCAACAACTGTTTAATCACTTTGAAAAGTTGCAGATTATTCCCATCCCTGGTGGTACCAGGAAACCTGCAGTTTCCACATGGGCCAGAGACAGCCCACAGGCACTCGCTCAGGAAGGAATGTTTAGTCTTTTATGAAGGAATGAGTAGCCAGGGACAAGGGGTCTGTAGGAAGAAACTAGGGACAATAAAACTTTCTATTTAAGAAAGAATGTGACCTGGTGCTGCAAAGGTAAGGTGTTAGTCAATCTAGTTCCTTCTCCATGCTATCCTTCTAGGTGGACATAAAAGATGTTGATTTAGAGGACCAATTATTACTATGCAAAAATTTAGGACAATCAGGTAAAAAAAAATGTAAACTCATGTGAACTGTAGTTCTGGAAATTTTCACTGCTGTTTAAAGATGTTCTAAATATTCCAGCACAAGTTCTCATCTAAGGTGCTCTGATGTAAACACAGAATAACATTTACGCTTTAAACTCAAGTCCCAGGGAAATTAAAAATATCTATTAGTCAGAAAGCCATATCACCAGCTGAAGATTACAAAAACTGGGAAAGCAGGCCAGCCACTGGCAGCTCACCAGGGCACTGACAAAGGTATCCTGCTTTCTCACCCAACCTATGGAGGAATACAGCTGAGAAAAAAAAAAAAAAAAAAAAAAAAAAAAAAGAGGTGATGAGAAGAGACCTGAAAGCTGAATGTCTCTGGCTTTGCCAGTGATTTCACCTAAATGACTTTTTGGGGTTGGGAGCATACAGGTGCATTTAAAAGCAGCTACTAAAGCAGCATTTAAAGCTACTAACACTTTTACAGCAGAAAAGAGCTTCTTTTCTTTTCAGCATTTCTTTTCCTGGACAAATATCAATGAATCCATTTTTATGGATCTCAGCTTGTTGGAAGTCCTATTGGGATAAGAACACCTCAGAGGCTGTTCAGAGCTTTCTGTCTATACCAATGTTCTGCTTGGTCTCTGAATGCACCTATTCCAACCCATGGACTGTGAGTTCAGGGCCTGAAGTTCAGCGATGTAAATACCTTTTTTTCCTCCTAGCACCCTTAATAGTCAGGACTAATGGTTGATGGGCAAATTGATTGAGGTCAGTACAGTTGCAGTGCAGAAGGTAAAAGCTGGAAGTGATTTCCTGATATAGCTTCATTGCCATTATCATGTTTTGGATGGTTGAAATAACATCAGTATACCTGTTCACTGCTTTGAGGGTTCAGAGTTGCATCTCCTTTTAGTGAGTTGTCAGGCTATGTTGATGTATGGGTGTGATGGGACATGTGCTTGTTCTGGAGAAATACCATTGAAAAATCACTAGAAACTATATGGCCAGAGCAAGAAAATTACAGATATCCCTTTTTTCCCCAAGTGAGCACCTTACCTGTCTCTTTCTGACTAAAGGTGTCACTTTTAGAAGCCTATGCTCAGATTGTACTAAAACTGTGGTTCATAGAGATCTGACTTATCCCAATGTCCTATGACAGTAGAGTGTGTGTGTGTCTTCTGTGCTGATCCTTCCACTGAGCTCTTGTAAATCATGTGCTTGTGATGGCTCTTTGTACCTCTTACAAATAAGCAAAACAGAATTCCTTTTTTGTTATTATTTTTATTTAGCAATTGTTGCGATATTATAATTATATCCAGATATCAGATCCCCACACTTTTATGATCTGAGATTTTTTGTTTGCTTTTTTTGGTCATTTGTTTGTTTTGTTTTATTTTATTTTATTTTTGATGACTAGGTTCGAGATGGTGACAGTGAGATGTCTTCTCTTATTAGAAAATTCTGTCATAGCACACTTATGTCTCCAATAATTTCTACCAGCAACAGCCTCTGGATCAAGTTCAAGTCTGATGCATCTGTTCAAAGGGCTAGCTTCAGGGCCATATATCAAGTTGGTAAGAGGAACTGGTGACTGGCACAGTGAACTGATCTGTAATTTGGACACTTCCAGTAATTTCTGTGCTATATTATCCACAGAATGTGTCTCAACAAACTTTAAACAAAAGAAGAAAATAAGTTCATTTATTTATTGATACTTTCAGAAATGCTAAGGTACTGTCTGCAGTGGGTCAGTTGTGGACACTCCTACCGTACTTGGAAATGCATCCCCCTTTTGCTTCTGTTAATGATAAATCACTTAGCACTAGCATACCAAAGATTATATCATAAACTGTAATTCTGAGTAACTATTTTTACTTTTTTTATTACTATCTTTTACTTCCTAATCACCATGTCTATCTGTGTGTGAAACAAATGAATTTAATCCATAAGTTTTCTTGATCACCGTTAGATCGGTCTTCTGTATATACATGTTTATACTTCAGTTATAGCAATATGTTTTTTTTTAATATGTTCTTTTAATAATACTTGGATTATCTGTAGTAGATGCTGTAGGATAGGTTTATAGAGGTGATTTTCTTCTAATCCCATAGTGATACTTGATAGTTGTCAGTCAAGATACTTGATAGACATGATTGCCTTGAAATCAATGATCACAAGAACTGATTCTTGGTGTCTCTTGGCAGCCTGTGGAGGCTCCTTGTCTGGAGCAGGCACTATCCATTCACCTTACTACCCCAGGACATCCCCTCACCCGAAGACCTGTGAGTGGATCATCTCCCAGCCAGCTGGCAATGTGGTCATTCTTAACTTCATTGACTTTCAAATTCGAAATACAACCACTTGTGACTTGGACTACATTGAGGTAAAGAATAATACACAGATATTATGAATACCAGATTGATTCTTATCTGTATGTTCATCCTCCTACTCATCTTCACCAAAGAAGAACTGCTTGAGACATAAGCACTTCTTACAGCAGATACAAAACCTTTTCCAAGTTCATAATGGGACCCCACATCTTTTCCTGGTTCTCTAAAGATGCTATGACCATTTCATCTGTCTTTAGACAGATGGTTTTGGAGGTTTACCTGCCACTTACTATTGAGGGTGGAAGATCTCAGCTTTTCTAGATCTAACTTGTTTTAGGTGGGAAAGTGCTTCTCTGGCAGTCATCAGATTGCATTATATGTGCCTGTGGTGGGCACATGCTGAAGAAAGGGTAAGGTTTGACTTACTAAGGATCTCTTTTGTATGGTTCTTATTAATTCATTTATGCTTACAAATTCAAGTCATAGAAATTTGTATGGGATATTTTGAATACACTGTTCCTCAGGTCCGAGATGGCAACAACACAGACTCTGGTCTTTTGGGAAAATACTGTGGTACAGATGTACCCTCTAGAGTGCAATCTACACGGAACAATCTCTATGTCAAATTCAGAGCCTCCTCTCTTACCAACCTTGGCTTCAGAGCTGAATATTGGCCACTAGACACAGGTAAAGATTTCTTTGTTGTTTTCTTTGTAGCGTGCTGGGACTTTACAAATTTTCCTGTGCACTGAAAGTTGGACATCAGGTTTTATGATGGTGTAATGGGAGATAATTTCTGAATCAGTTGCTGTTTAGTATTCATCAAGGGAAAAAAGACTGAACTTTCAGAAAGAAAAATATCCAGTTTTATAAGTGCTTTATTTTTAAACAAATAAATATTTAATCTGATGTTTTAAACTTCTACAGTATGTGGAGAGACTCTCACTGGACCAGCGGGAACCATTACAAGTCCTGGTCATCCAGATGTCTACCCACATGGTATTAACTGTACCTGGATTATCAACATTCAGCCTGGCTACCTTATCCGCCTGACGTTCACTTCATTTAACTTGGCATTTGATTATAGATGCAATAAGGATTATCTTGAAATATATGACAACAGAACTCTGCAAGAATTGGGAAGGTGAATATGTCCATTAGTTTACAAAGCGGAATTATTCTAGAATGAACACTGTTCTGCAGGTCTTAGAATCTTATTTGTTTCCTAAAATTTTGTGTATAGATTAATTTCTCTGCATCTCAGAAATAGTGCCAGCAATTTTTCTGCTTTGAGTAGTAAATGTAGCTTACTTTCTTTGACCATGGAGTCAGAAGTATGTTTAATAAGTATTATACTGGGGTGAACTACCTTGTGTCAAGAGGACAGCTTTTTTTAAATACAGGTTTCTATATGTGGGACAATGGTCCAGGTCCAACATTTTGATTTATAGGAAATAAATAGAAAAGCATACGTGCCAAGGAAAAGACATGATTTGTAATACTTTCAGAAGTAAAGGAAAGATTACATGAAAGATTGTGAATTTGGATATTAGCACAAATTAACCCAAAGTCTGTGTTTTACAGAATTTTGCTTTCACTTTTTCCTGATGGGTGATTCTTTCTCTTGATACATGATTTTATCTTAGAGAAGCATATTTTTTTTCCCCATTTGGGTATATACAAAATTTCTGTGCTGCCCTAGAATTCAAGAGCATCTACATTACTTGTGAACAGTATCCAGCTGCAGCTACAGCCTGTGAAGTAGCTGGCTACCATGGAAGTATTTTGGAAAATAAGGAGCAATTGACTCTATTATAATAAGGAGTGTTTTGCAACCTTAGTCTTTGGCCAGCCACTCTGACTCCTACAAAAGAGCAGAATGCATTTTAGGTACAGCATAGAATAATTTCAGTAAGAATTTGGCAACTTGATGAACAGTTTCTTCTCTGACTTTGCCACACCAGTTAGATTTGCACCCTTGTACATGTATAATGCTATTTAATCCCATGATATGTCTGAGATCTGTATCATAAAAAGGAGACATTTGTGTGTCTGTAGTAGTTCAAACTTCTCAGGAAAGCTGAATTTTTTCCAGTTAAATAGTCACTTTATAAAGTACTGCCACTTAAATTGAGGCATCTTTTTGCCTCTTTTGCCTTTTTGCATCTTTTTGCTGCAGGTACTGTGGAAGGTCAGTTCCACCATCTCTCACTAGTGGTGGCAACATGATGACGTTGTACTTTGTGACTGACGACAGTGTTGCATCTGAGGGCTTCTCAGCTAATTATATCTCCCTGAATGCATCAAAAGGTAATATGCAAGTCTGCTCATTATGCAAATTAAATATTTTCAGCTGTTGCTGTAAATGAACACTACAAGAAACAGAAACATTATTTTATGTGATAACTGAAGACTGCTTTGGTGCTTCTTCTACCCCTTTGTTTTTATCTGCTTTATTCAAAAGTTCTTCCTCCCTAGGAGAGCAGAGAGTAATGTCTGTAAGTAACACTGCTGTTTTCTTTAAAAAGCTGGTAAGACCTGACATGGCAGAACTGCATGAATTATTTAGGAGAAGTATTTGCTTCGTCCATTCTTAGCTGAGTATTCATGATCTAGGAAGCTTAGCACTCACTTGAATGGGAGACTCTTAGATGCCATAAAAATTTATCTAGTCCCTATTAAGATGAAATATCAATGATGGGCAGAGAGAGCCATATAGGACAAAATTTGGTAAAGCAGCAAAATAACCAGAATTCACAAGCTGTTCTCTTTATAATGACAGAGAACAACGTTGCTGTCTCCAGGAAGGTTTAAGGCTCCTGTTATGCCTTAAATCTGTTCTTTGAGTACCTCCTTTTGAGGGGCCAAGTTATACATCACTGGGGAAAAGACTATTGAAGAGAAGGATGACTGTTCATCCCCTTAGTTTTCTAAAGGAGATGAATTACCCAGAATTCCAATTTATTTAATGGTTTTCCAAGGTGGGAGCAGCACTATGCTATGCTGAGCCAACTATGCTCAGCATAGTTGAGCTATATGCTCAAACTATGCTGAGCCATAGCTGATCCAGAGTTTGCACATCTCTCCAGCACCAACAGAGTTTTAGCAGTGACTGAGATGCACTTGGTAAAGCAGCCTCTTGGTGAAGGACTAACTACCAGTTTCATAGGCACAATAAAGATGGATCTGCTACTGAGCTCCTGAATACTAAACACAGTTTATGTGGGCAGAGGGATAGTTTCTGCCTAGCAGAATTAAACCACAGAAGAGGGAGGCTGAGACAATGAAAAAAAGTAAAAATGAAAAAATACTTTTGTATCTGGGTTATTTGTGTATCCGTAATTTACCAGTTTCTAGCTGGTTTGTTTGTGTGTGTGAAGGCTATGATGGATCTGTTAGATGAATACCAGAAATTATTATGTATTCATTCTATGCATACATAAGCTACCAATGACTTATTGTTTGCTCTTAGTTGCTTTAATAATTTTTTTTTCTACTTTCCAAGTTTATCCAACTTATTTTAAAATATAAAAAATTGTAATTTCTATCTTGTGAAAAATAACTGCTTTTTATAGGTGACAGCTTGGAAAATTTGGCTATTATTTAATCTCACAAGTATGTGTGTAGGCGAGACCAGTACAGATTTTGCCAGTGTGTTTCTATTCACTACCAGATAGCTTATAAATCCAAATAATCCATTTTATCATCTGCTTTCATTCATACTTGAGTTATGTGGCATGGAAACCAAAAAGTCATTAAAATAATTAAGATACAATGAGACTTATTTAAAAGAGGAAATTTCTATTTGTTAGAAAATAATAAGCCAACACACAGGTTCTACTTTTAAAAATCTTTCCAAGAATGATTCTGTAGTTTGAAAACTGAGTTCTTAACTAGTGAGAGGTTGCTAAATTATATGCCTTATAAAGAAAGTCTTTTGTGAGCCTGTTTTTCAGCAGCCAACTGTAATTTCTGTAAATATGATTGTTGCTTATTAATATGACATTTTTTCTTTTACTTCACTTTGGATTAATATTCCATGGGTAGATTTGATTCCTTCCTAACTGTTCTTACAGTAGCTCTTCTCACAGTTCATCAAGATCAAAATATTAACTTTGGTCTAGATTTCTGTCCCTCTGCAACCCCATCTGTTCCTCTGGCTTTGTTAGTTATCACAGTGCTGATGAACCCAAAGTCCAGCTTCACCACTCTGCCTCCTGTGATTTATATTCCCTTCCTTTACCACCACCATAGTGACTGATTTTCTCATCTTTCATCCAAAACACATGCACTGTGTGAGGGTTCAGACTATATCAACACTGTCTCTGGAATGACTTCAAACTGTTCCTCTAAAATACAAGTCTGTTTTCTCTTCAATGCTGTTAACAACTAGAAACTGTTTGTAAGAAAGCAGAACTATGTAATTTCTCATTTCAAACTCTAAACAACAGGTATGTTTTTCTTTCCCCATAGCTGTCTCTATTACTACTCAGGTAAATTGGGCTCTCAGTTATTCTCTTACCTAGAACTATTATAGCTAGAATAAGTGCTTTTTCACTTCAACCACTATATTTTGCCTAACTATGGCAAGTAGCAGATAACTACTGAAGGTGAGTAATAACCCTATAGAGAAGTTGGAACTATGATCTGTTTTCTTTACAGAGATTTGTTTCTTTTGGTCCCAGCACAAGCATAGCAATACTATAAAGTTGTCATAAATGCTGGACTGCTAACATTCATTTTTTTATTAGAATTGAGAGTTTTGGAGCTGCTGGGGCCTGAGAGAAGGCAAACACATGTATGTATGTGGTCTTTGCTATGAGAAGCAACTCCTAATTTTCCTGAAATTGTATCAAGTTTAGTTTTCCCACTGCAAGATATTTAGGCCTGATATTAATTTCATGTATATCCAGTTACACTAAGTAGCAAATTACTAGACATAGTCATATCTAAAAGCTATGGATTTTTTTTCTTTACATCTGCTGCCTAGTTTGATTCTTCTACTAAGGAAAATATGGTTCTAATAATGTTCCTTGTGCAATAAGAATACTTCATGCTTTTGAGCTGTTTTCTTAGCCAGCTAGAATGTAACCAATATCAGAACTGGTCAAAGCTGTTCTGGTTTATATTAGATGTTTCAATGGGCTTTTGCCTGGAGTTATTTTACAGAGAATGAGCTATTGAAAAGATGGATAAGATTATCACCTCCCCACCTCCACACACTCCCGACCTCCCCCCCTCCCCCCCCCCTAAAAAAAAAAAAAAAGAGGAGTAAAAAAAAACCAACCCAAGCAAATATGCAAATATGACTGGAAAAGGTATATTCTTCTCTATGTATCTTAGCAAACAATGTTTTTATTACGTGGTTTATCTGTGACACATTAATTAGTTGAAAAGTAGCCTGAAAATACTGGCTGAGTTAAATTTTCCGGTCAAAAAATTTGAATTCCACAGCAACAGCCATGGTCCATAAAGCACAAACAATTGTTTTAACAGTCTGCCAGATAGTAGCTGTGAATAGTCATATGGCAGAGATACAAATGGAAATCTGTGAAAAATGCTCATATAATACTCAGTTGTGTAAAATGCATATTGCCTGCTTTAACTCTCTGTACTTCAGATGATTAGTTATTGTCTGCCTTTCTGTCTTTTGAAGGGAATGTCTGGTACTGTTTGGATTTCCTAGAATCCAGGTCTCAAATTACCAGATAGATGAATGTCATTAAAGCCATGCAAATGTTATGGTAGATTTTAGTTTTCTTTAGCCCACCTTGGCTGACCACACCACAAAGCACCCAGTGAAAAATATCTGAAAGAGCTCTGTCTTTTCTAAAACTGTTGCTCAGGGTCTTGAAAGATCCAGGTCACAATTTTTCAGTGGGAATAGCACTAGCATCAGTGTATGCATTTTGTTGTCCTCAGCTTCGTCACAAATACTGGAAATTTGTTTGGTTTACTTTGAATTGGGAATCTGGGTGCTTTTTTGTTTTCTTTTTCTTCTTTTTTTTCCCCATGTATTTGTTTCTTTAAAGAGGCTTCATTTTATCTTATCTGCTGAGAAAATTCAGCCTTAAAAAGGATTTTAGCAGATTGCATTCCTGATATAATTTTTATTCCTGGTCTTTCCCTGGCTTTGGTAAAAGATAGATATTTCCTCTGTATCATCCTGAATTGTGAATGAGTTTGAGAAGGATGAAGAAAGAAAGAAAAATATTTGTGAACCCATGGACTTAAAGGTGCAACTGAAGGTGACATGCAGCTTTGTGTGTCTTATTTATTGGGACCTGAGTACAAGTTTCAGATCTCAGTTCCCATCACACTAAATGAACCCAGTGTTTATTAGGAGGATGTTGCCTGGCTTTTCTCTTGAGCTAAATGAGCAATGACAGGAACAGAAAGTGAGGTCTGATCAGTACTTGCGTGCAGGTACATGGCATGGTTGAATGAGGCTGAGATGTGACAGAATAAAAAGCTTAAATCCTGCATACATCTTGGGCATCTACACAGCTCATCCTGAGTCCCAGGGAAAAAAAGCTCAATCAGCTGGC
Organism: Heliangelus exortis; assembly: GCF_036169615.1. Lineage (NCBI taxonomy): Eukaryota > Metazoa > Chordata > Aves > Apodiformes > Trochilidae > Heliangelus > Heliangelus exortis. Next base: position 21,119,201 of record NC_092423.1, read on the forward strand.
AGCTGGCAACTTGTTAGGCCACTGCAGCTTGTGCAAAAAGGGGAGTGCCACTGTTCCTGCTGGAAGTAGAATGTAACAAATGAATCCAGTTACCAGAGGAGTTGGCTGACAAAATGTGGGTTCATTTATGCTTTTCCTAATGATATGCTCAGGTTATATGACTCTTTAGTATGTCTGTTTATATATAAAACAGTAGAAGAGAGCTGGAGATGGTTTTTCAACAGCTGTATCCTGTGTTTCTAAGGAGTTTGGGTCTGAAACAGTACAAAGGGCCTTTGTGTGCTTTCTTGGAAAAATTAAGCCTAACATCTGCCAGCAGCAGTAACAGAAGGCCCTGAAGGGCAGATGTGCTTTTCCAGTGCCTGTCGAGAGGCATGTACTTCATGTGATAGTTTCTTCCTTTGTTTCCTAAACATGCATAGTGTTACATGAATGTCTCCAGTTTTCCTTCAGCACGGTGAGTTTGAAGGAAAACTGCTATTTAAATGTGACACTATTCTTATTTTCGATTCGTTAGAATTGTGGTGAATGATCAACATCCCTTTATGGGAAAAAACCATGGATATAATTTTCTGCAGTATGCATGACTGCATGAGTGAGTGGTACAAAAGCTGGCATTTTTCTCCACTGTTGGCTGTCACAGTGGGTTACTGCCGTTTATGGCATTTTTCTCAGACGAGCAAACACATTCAGTACCAAAATCAGAAAGGAGATTGAGTGGCTTTCAAAACCTCACACACTGGCAAGGCAAGATGTGTGATTGTCCTCTACAATTGCTGCTGCCTTCTGTTTTTCGTAAGCTGCAATAAATATCTTAAAACTATAATATATTCATATTTTATTCAGGCATACGATAATCACTTTATGGAGTTAGGCTGCATTCTGAAGTTGGGCAAAAGGAGTGAAAGTGCCTTTTTCCTGGTAACTTTTGAAACAGTTTTCACTAAGAAACTATTATTGCTTCAAATGATGAGTTAGTGAGGTGAGTGCAAAAAGGGGAGTGCCACTGCTCCTGCTGGAAGTAGAACGTACAAAGGAATCCAGTTACCAAAAGAGAGTTGGCTGACAAAATGTGGGCTCATTTATGCTGTTCCTAATGATCATAGCAGCATCTACACTTGAATTTATTTCACTGTAGCCAGAAGTCTGACATTTCTAAGGCAGTCAATGTTCCACCTTCTGTATTTATACCCCTTGGCTCATAAAAAGTGTGTAGAGCAGTATACAGCATCCAAAATAGCACACCTAAGATATGATTTGTATGGATTGCTGTCAAGAAAGTAAATTTTGGTGAAGGAGGGAACCTGGAAAATTATGTAGAAATTGTTCTTAAAAGGGATGATAAAAATATTTTGGGGTTTGTGCTGCTAATTTTACCCTGAGGGCCCTTATCTAGTACATCAATGTAAATATTCTTCAGGCTGAAAGCTGGTATTCATGGTCTCAGCCTCTGAGTAAGTAAGGCATACCACTATTGCAACAACTCAAACCACTTAATGTGCATGAATCAGGCACCTACTCTTCCAGAATCAGGAGAATTTTATTTTTTTTTAAATAAGTAGTCTAAATTTCAATTTAATTTTTTTTTTCTTTATGTGTAATGAGCAAGAATAAATGTAGGTCACATTTCTAAGAAAGATTTTTAACCCTACAGGCAGGAATCTCAAGAAATCAGATGACTTAAGGATCTGAGGTTTGATGATAAGCCCTAGATGTCATGTAACACTGGCAGCACAGCAAGGGCATTATAAGGATTTATAATGCATCACTAGGTTTTTAAGTTGAATGAGATTAACCTGATTGTTATAACCATATTGTAGAACATATCACTAGTTGAACACAATTAAAATTCTACATAAAGACTTCAATGGGTCATGGATTTTGGTAAACTAGTGTGTGAAACCTTTTTGACTTGACAATACCACAGTACAGTGCAATGGCAGAAAATTATTGGCCTATTTCTGCATCATGTTGCTTTGTTCTCCTTGTGATTAATTAGGAACATGAGTCTGGTAGCCAGCATTAGGCTTATTTATCCACAGAAAACATTTTTAACAGAGGAATTTTAAGTGACCAAGAATGCAAAAGAACACCACTTTAAAAGACAGCATTAAATGCAAAAGCATTTTAGTAGTTGGAATGGAAAGAGAACAGACTTAGAAATTACAGACCTTGGACATGAAAAGCCTTCTCTGTAAATTATTGTGCATACTGAAGTGTTAAGCACCAATATTACTACATGGCAGCTGTGCTATGTTAGAAAACATTTCAGAGATCTGCAGCAACCAGTTTAAATTAGTATAAAGTTAATCATAATATTTTGCTTGCTCTTTCAGTTATACTTTATAATTAGTCTAACCCTGACTATTTGATAGAAATTATTTAAGAAATCTACTTTCGTTTCTTATAATAGCAATCTGTGGGAGACTGAGAAATGAATGACTACTATAAGTCTCCAGGGTCATCAAATCTAGCCCACAGTTTTTATGCTGTTCAGTCCTTTTTTTGTTTGTTTCTTTTTTTGTGTGTGTGTGTGTGCATGTGTGTTTTTGCTTGTTTTGTTTTGGTTTTGGTTTCCCAAGAGCTACTTAATGTGATCTCTTTCTTAATTAAATTAAACAAACTGTATCTTAAAAAAAAGTGGATTTTTCCCCCCGTTCTAGATCTGATATGTTGGTCTCATAGTTGCTCTAGGAAGTCCCTTCCTGGTCCCTTCCTGATAGGAACTTTGTCCTGATTTTGATGTATCTGCATACATGGACAGTTTTTAACTTCAGAGCTTTTACTGTCATTGGAGATGTGTTCTACTTTTCTTCTGAGCATGCTTCTTGGTGTTTCTCTCTTTCTCCTCCACTTGCTAAGCTAAACAAGTTAAGTTCTTCTAGTGTCTCTTGTCTACTTATCTACTAATTTTCTGCTTTTTTCACAACCTTTGTCTTGTTCTCATTTGATTTCCAGAACTGTGTGATCATGGTTATGCAAATTTTTCCAGGTGACATGTCACCATTACCTCATGCAGTGGCATCAAGATTCCCTATTTCAACTGGAAACACATGACACTGATTGTATTTCTTCTTGCTCCTTTTGCAGCCAGATCATAAACCTTACTCAGACTGTGATCAACTAATGCATGACAATTGGTCTATCCAAATTAAGTCTCACAGACCACTGAACAGCAGCTATTTTTATTTTCAGGCTTTATGTCTCTCCTTTTGAAAGAACTTTTAAGTTACTGCTCAGGTTCTGGCTCAGCATTAATTCACACTATTTTCTTCTTTCCAGTTCATAACACCAATGCTTCTATGGGCCTCACAAAAGAAATTATAAAGATGATTTTAGCATAAAACGTTAGGTAGAATTGTTTTGCCCTCACAATCTGTACTATTTTCCAACTCATTGTCACTAATGGCCCCGAAAACGGGAGAAGAAATTTAGGTCTAAAATCCCCATGTCTCAGGTTTGATTGTGGGAATACCTGAGAACAAAATATCATCATCTCATTGCTAGAGAATGTATTCAGTTTCCACAGTGCTTTTCAGAAATTCAGGGATTTTACCTTTTGAGTTGATCAAGACATTCCTTTTATTTTCCTTTCTCTGCTTGCTTGGATTTTAGGTCAAATTCTACTTAGGCAACTGGAACTACTTTTGTACTCTCTTGTTATTACAGGTACAGTGTTCTGGTAAAAGCTGAACAAATCAACTCAAATAAAAGAAATCCCATGAAAAAGCTGGATTTTGTTATTACTTTATAGACATGATATTCAGCAGTAAGATGTGTCCAGAAAGAGTTACAATGCACAGGAGCACAGGATGTTTGCTGTCTGTTGGAAATAGGAAATTTTAGTTAATTTAGCATATGTATATATATATATATATACACATATATATATGAAAATTAATTCATACTTGTGTCTTTTCTTTTTAAAGTGTGCTCACATGACTACAGTACTGACACTGGTGTGCTAACATCTCCAAACTATCCCAATAACTACCCTGTCCGGACAGAATGCATATACACCATCACAGTGGGAATAAACAGACAGATTGTGCTCCACTTCACCAACTTCACTTTGGAAGGAAATAAACGATGTACAGAGGATTACATAGAAATCAGGCAAGCCCAATTATTTCTCTTACTACAGATAACCATGGAAGTTGTCAACATCCACTTAGGCGTGTTCATAAGCTACAGTTTTAACACCTGTGCTGTCAGTGTGGGAACAGGACCAACCTACTGGCCTTCTATGATGGAGTGACTACATCAGTGAACAAGGGAAGAGCTATATATGACGTTTATCAGGATTTCTGTAAGGCCTTTGACACAGTACCCCACAATATCCTTCTCTCCAAACAGAAGTATATGGTAGACTGTATTTCCAGAATGTCTCATTAGACCTGATACCATTAAATGGGTTAACTAGATAAGTCTTATGTGAGGTGCCACTCTGGTTTCCTGTCCTGAGGTGTCCTTGGATGAGTTGCATTCAGTCAACTAAGAAAATTGTTTGTCTGACCATTGCTGCAGAGGCTGAGATGCAGGTGAGGGGAAGTTCTGGCACATTTCCTCAACTGCCAGCAACCTGAGACAGTGGCAAACAGTCTAAGCTGGGAGGGTGACAAAAAAAAAAACCAAACAATAAAAAGAGAGTGGCAAGGTCTAAGCAGAAATATCTCTCAAAAGGAGGTATAAACCTGTGAAAATGTAATTTAATGCATCTCTGTCAATTTAAAAAGCATTATATGTCGATCACACCCACATATAAATATATATATATATTATTGTCCTAATGACCTGCAGGGTATTTGTAATATGAAGATGCTTAAAGATAAGGCTAGAAAGCCATTGATAGAAAGGTGGTTGTCACTGTCTTTTTTATTCCCATGAGATATGTGCAGGTAGCAAAACAGAATATTAGATGTGCATCCTGATTACAGTAGCAGAAACTGTTACTGTGACTTAATTTAAAGATAGGAAATAAGTGGTTTGAAAAAAACAGTTATAAAGGACAAGAAAATATTTCAAAGCATGCATCATATCAGTTCTATGAAATGGGTTCCTATTTATGGGGTGAAAACTAGGTCAGCTCATCTGGTTTTGTGGAAGTCTAAACAGAAAGAAGTGAGCAGTTATTTCTTCAAATTAGAAGATTACCTTTGGCTAAACCAATGACTGCCACCTTGTAGAATACAGAGAAGGTTCTGCTTCTGCAGCGTGAGGTCTACTTGGGGCATTTCTTGAGTCTCTCATTGTACTAAAGCTGAGGATGAGAGGGTGGGTGTACTCAGCAAGGTATTCTGGGTATGTATACTCCTACCCAGGTGATTGTGGCAGGACTTTTTACTGCATATGAAGAGCCAGGATTAGTATTTCCCAGGCCTGAAAGAGTCCCAAGATTTTGGTTTTGTTCATATTTCTCCTTGTTTCCCTCTTTGACCCAAGGGTTTTCTTCTCTGTCATTTCAGAGATGGAGGCTATGAAAATTCTCCTCCTCTTGGAAAATTCTGTGGTACAGAACTGCCTCCTCTTATAATCTCTCATGGTAACAAGTTATGGATAAAGTTTGTGAGTGATGTATTTGGCACAAGAGAGGGCTTCTCAGCAGAGTGGGATGGTACATCAGCAGGTAAAATTACTGCATCATGTATAAAAGCATTTTACACATCTTACTTAATTTCTCACATTTCCCCCATGTCTTTCCTGCTTCACACCTTCTAAAATCTACCTACTAATTATGTAGCAATGTATACTCCCATTGTTAAGATCAGGATACAACTTTCTTGATCCTTGGGCTCTTTTTCTTCGAAGGGTGGAATATACTATTCCCGGGATATTATGTATTATCAGCTTTCTCATATGTTTAAGAAAGCAGTGACCAAGAATTTAATTGAGAGGTTTCTATTGACTATTAATAATCCATAAGGAGCACTATTCAAATTAGTTTCAAATTAAATTTATTTGATTAAAAAGTATTCAACTGTGCCTACATGAAAGCTTTCTTGTAAGGCTTTTTACACAGGTGTGTAGTGAGAGGACAAGGGAAAATTATTTCAAACTCGAAGAGGAGAGATTTAAGTTAGACACTAGGAAAAAAATCTTTAATTTGTGGGTGGTGATACACTGGAACAGATTCCTCAAGGAAGTTTTGGCTGCCTGCTCCCTGAAAGTGTTCAAGGTCAGGTTGGATGGGGCTTTGAGCAACCTGGTCTAGTGGAAGGTGTTCCTGCCCATGCAGGGGGCTTGGAAAAAAAAAGATGATCTTTAAGGTCCTTTCCAACCCTATTTATTCTGTGATTCTATGATATGATTGGATAGTTCATATTTCTAGGTGCTATGGGCTGTGAAGCACATCAGTAGTGTGAATGTCTGATTGTCTATTCTTCTGGGTTTTAAATGTTGGTTTGGCTTCTTTGATGTTTCTCAGGTTGTGGTGGGTCTTTGACAACAGCTTCTGGTATCTTCATGTCTCCCAACTACCCTATGCCATATTACCACAATTCTGAGTGCTACTGGTTGCTCAGAGGAAGCCGGGGAACCCCATTTGAAATCCAGTTTGAGCAGTTCCATCTAGAGTATCACCCCAAGTGTGACTTCGATTACCTTGCGGTATGTACCCTGTGATGGGCAAGGAAAACCACATGGAGCTGGTCTTCAAATGTTTGTAAGTGAACAGGCTCAGAATAGAACAGCTCTGTGCTAACATGCTACCTTCATGTCACAGAGCACTGAGAGGTAAGGTAGCAATGCCTGTGTAGCTGCTGTTAAGAAAATCATTTATGTCTAGGTAGAAAGGCCACTGAAACAAGAATCTACCAATATCTTCATATAAGTTTGCTTTTTTTTGGACTAAGGCCTTAGGATACTCTCTTAAAAAATTACAAGGAGAAAGGCACAACAGTGTCAGTAAACCTATTTTCTAATCCCAAATTCTGTATTTGAATTGTTGCATGTTTTATTTTAATATTTCTAATAGAGTTGAAACAGAGCCCAGTTTTCCCCTTTTGGTGAGTAAGCCCCTCGAAACCCACCAGTATTTTGTTACCGGCTTCCTGTTTTTTCACTGATTTTCTCATTTCTGAAATGTCTGTCAGGCGTCCTCTGAGCAGGAATAGAATTTAACCTCTTGTATACCCAGTTACATGAGACAAGCAGACACTTGCCAGATGGAAAATACTTGGATTTTTAATGCCTTTATGAATGCTTTATTAATTTTAAAATTATTTTTATTTTTTAAGGTGTATGATGGCAACAGCAGTAATGCTAAACAGCTAGGTAAATTTTGTGGGGATCAGATACCACAACTCATCCATTCCAGTGGAGAAAGGATGTATGTGAAACTAAGGACAGATAGCTCTCTGCAAGGTGGAGGATTTTTAGCCAAATACAAACAGGGTAAGTATGTGCAAGAAGATGAGAGGAACACGTTTCTACAATTCAGCTTGTTCCTGAAACTGCTTCTTGTAGCCCACGATCTTATTTATTTATGAGCAGAGGACAATATATAGACCATATTACTGACCCAGATTGTCCAGTCAATTATAATCTGAAAATCATAAGGAGAGCTAAGAATTATCTTGTCATCTACCCTGGTGAAGATTATCTCCTCCCTAGAAGAAAGCTAGTATCGTAGCCCTGCTTCTATTAGCTACAACACTGGCACTTACCACTCCAAATTTACTCAGAACTACAAGATTACACTTTTCTTTCTGTGCTGCTCACCCAGTGTCCTGAGTTTTTAACACAGAAGACAGATAGAACAAGCTTCTCTGCTTTTCTATTTGCTTGTGAGGCAAGATGGCAAAGGATGAGTTACCTTCATCCATCCTAGATCATTGTGGGTGCTTAGGATCATTTAGCCTACCTGGAACACTTCAGAAAATTTCATTTTTTAATATCATATGGCAAGGGTCACATTTTTCTTTCAAGCATTTTTTTTTGCAAAAATAGGTTTACCCCAGAAATATACAACAGTTGAAGAAAAATCCAGGAAGACACATGACAGGTTAAAGTTATTTTGTTCCCAGTCCTAACCTTCAATGTTGTCTCAGGGTTTACTTCTCTCCTTGTAAACTCTCGCTTATGTGGTGAAATGCACATTTGAAGACATGGAATTTCACCACAAATTATTTGCAGGCATCTTTGTGTACCATAAATATGACCTGGTCAAGTGATAGGAATTGCTGTTTATAGACATTAAGTTGTCTTCAGTTTGGATAACATTAAATTATGAACAAATCAAGGCAATTCTTTCACACATGTTGCGTACAATAATTAAAAGAGTGAGGGAGCTTTGGCTCCCTCATTCCTGAAAGATATCACAGATTTACCTTTCATGGGCTTACCAGGTAGCAAAGTCCTGAAGATTTATTAGAAAATGTTTCTCTCTTTTCTTAAATTAAACATGAAGAGCACATTTAAACCATTCAGGTGTAAAACTTGTGCTATCAGATAACATGGTTTACATTTTACATTCATATTTAATTCCCGAAGATGCATCAGAGAAAGCTTTCAATGGCTTTTCCAGAAGCTAAAATTATGTAGGAAGTAGTGGTATAAAACAAGGATGTTTAGATGTTAGCTGTGTTTATGTACATGAAAGAAATGTCATGTCATTGTGAATAGGAAAACTTTGCAAAGGAAAACTGAGTATCAAGTTAACATCTAAAGGCACCTTTGTGTCTGGTATGTTTTTAATAAAATATGGATGTCTGTGTGTAGCAGCTCTTACCCATCTTGGATTCTTTAAAATTCATTATATGCTCTTTATCCTGTCTTTTCAAACAGTTGTATGTTTCAGTGTAGCTTTGCAAACAATCTCCACTCCACCTGACCGTGACTTTCACCTATATTTTGAACTTGTAAAAACACATATCTTGCTGCTCTGTAAACAATTTGAAAAGAATAGAAAAATACACAGGAGGTAGCTGTATTATCCCTAGTGACAGACAATAAAAGAGTTTTGCAAGTGAATCTCAGCTATTTCTACTGTTCAAACACAGCAGATTTGCTGTACAAAGCTAACAGCCTGTCCTGCTCCCCACCTCCTGACCTCTGTGCATTACACTGGTCTGCTCTCAGTACACATTGTGTCCAGACAAGGGGTTGCCCACATTGAGATGGGTAAGTTGGATAAAGGAAATTAAACTCACTGACATAATACCATAACTGTAATTTCACTCTTTAGCTAGTTTAGTGGTTTTTGCATTTTCTTGCACTTTAGAGAGAGCTCTCATTACTCTAAACAAGTGCCCAGTTCTTATGCTAGGATGTTATTGATGAGTCACAGCAAAAAACATAGCTTAATTTTAAAGATTTTCATTACCACTTTTAGTTCCTGGAGCTAGAAAAAACAATATAAGTAGTATAATTTACATTTGTGGTTTTATAGGTTTTTTCCAGTTTGCTGGAACCATATGTCACACTGTTAAACATACTCCCCAAACTTTTTCAAATGAAAGGGCAAATTTCTCTTTTCAGTTTTTTTAAAAAAACATGTCTTAGGAATAACCATGTATTCAGAATTAAAGGAAACTGCCCAAAATATATATAATACATATACTGATGAGTTTTCAAATGTCAGAAAAGAAGGACATAATGGAGCTTAAGGATTCAGGTTTGAAAAGTTTGGCTTGTGTTTGCAACATATGCAATATGTTCTTCCATAGGTTGAAATTTTCTTACTGCATGATTTCTCTAATCTGTGATTCAAATATTTTTCACCTTGTAATGCTATCAGAAACATCAATTAGAATTTTTTTTTAAGTGGGTTAATAAGAACTGCTTACTATATGGTTTATCTATGTGTGATTTTTTTTTTTCCAGTTTGTCAGGAAGTACTGACTGTTAATCGTAGCCATGGCATTTTGGAAAGTTTAAATTATCCAAATAATTACCCATTAAATGAGCATTGCAGCTGGACTATCCAAACTACAAAAGGGAACACACTCAACTATAGCTTCACAGCCTTTGATTTAGAAGATGGATCTGACTGTAACCGTGACTTCTTGAAGGTATGTACTCGGGTTTGAGAAACAGGACAAAACAGGTATTCTCTGATAAAGAGAAAAAAAAAAAAGAATGCAGAAGACCAGGGGGAAATAATCTTATCTAAATATAGTTAGTAGAACTCAAGTGTAAAGACAAAACAATTTGTCACTGGTTCCTCTGCAATCAGCAGAGACCAAAGCATTACCAGAAAGCATTTTTGCCTACATGAAGACAGGTGTTTGCAATAGGGAAGGGGAATCACTTTGCAGGCACCTAGATTTGCTACAAAGAGTCTAGGTACTGCCTAAGATTAGATGCACTGGCTTTAAGTGTGAAGTGAGATTCAAGGATTTCTGCTTCATATAAACAAGAAATTCCTAGATTAGTAAACTGATTGCAAATGGTTGCAAGGAGCCCAATTATTTTGGGCTCTTGTTTTTATCTGCGAAGAAGTGGGGACTGTTAAGAAACTTTAAAAAGAGTTATTTCTGTATTTTTAAAGGGAGAGTAACCATGTCTCCTGTTTGTTTTCCTTTTCACAAGTAATCTTCTTCTTTAAAGGAACTGAGAGAAACTGAATTTGCTCCCAAACAAAATGAGAATTTTTTAGCCCGGTAAACCATCCAGTCAACCATAAGCCAAGTACCCTTTATTTTCATTTACTTCAAAAAATTTAGGACAACTGAAAAGATATTTATTCTCAGTTTTGTGCTTTGCACTGTGGGAAGTACAGTATACTCATGATCACTGCTATACTAAGGATTATAATCTCCTGCCTACAATTTTCCTGTTTTTCTGAACTAATCCAGACTTCAGTTCTTCTCCTTGTACAGCATGTACTTCATTTTTTGCACAGGAGGAGCTGAAATTTAGGGAAGTGTTAGAGAAGACTACTTACAGCCAAGAAGAGGGCTAAGGAATAGTGCCCACATTTCTGGGGTCACTTACTTGCACTGGGGTCTTGCAGAAAGTCCAGAAACAGGCCTGATATGGACTAGTCTGTTCCTGTCAGATGTACTCCCTTGCTCTCTGTACCTCTTTACTATGCCAGCTTTCACAGCTCAAAATTGGTAATCAGCTGTGAAAAGTAGTGTTCTTCTAGCTTTTTTCTCTTTGTGGCAGGGATGGAAAGTAAGAACAGACACGTGAAGAAAATAGACAAGGGAGCACTGTGTTGAGAACTAACTATTAAACCCTGTTCATTTTTTGTGAGAAAGCTGTAAACACTGGAGCCAAGTGTAGAGGCCAGTGCTAGTCTCAAGATGCCTAAATCCTTGATCCATGAAAAGCAGGAGCCCTGTACACAGTAGGCAGCTAGTAAGGAGCAAGAGACTTGCCAGAAGATGCTATTCTAGATGTAAGTCAAGGCTGGAAGAATAGTGCCAAAGCCAATGACCTGATCCAAAGCACTTTTAAAAAAAACCAAAAACATTATCAGCAGGAATGAGGAGACAGGGAGCAGAAGAGTACTTGCACTCTTTGTTTTAACAATTTTTCAGGGCTTCCAATCAAAGAAAATACAAACTGAATGAAAGAGGTATACAGAGGAAAATGCAAGAGAAAAATAGAGTCAAGGAAGCGTGTTAAGGAGACTTTATTTTGTAATTCATGGTGACATTACTTACAAATCTTTCTCCAAGTGGCGTTAAGAAATACCACTTGGAAAAGCAGTTCTCATCTGGTTGTTGCATACTGCATAAATATGTGCCATAGTGTAAAAAAAGAGGACAAGGTTGAAATGCTCAGGGAATGGAATAATGTTTGCTCCCACCCTATGTCTTGCAAAAGGGGAACATGTTGGCAAGGCTGAGAGTTCTCTGTGGTGTAGGGGAAAGGCGGAATCATCTGGAACAAGTGTGCCTTTCAGAGACTGCACATATTTGGGTCTTTTCTGTCTGAAATCCATGTGGAGTCTGACGCCACTGCAAATGGGTAGAAAGGTTAATAAAAAGAAAAAAGACTTGTAGTTGTTCAGCTAAGATAAATGACTTTTCTGCCACATGCTAGTTTTGAGATTCTTTTATTGCAAAGAGTCCTAAAAGGGGAAAGCTCTGATGCCCTGGCTGAGAGTAACACTGGGAAAAATAGGGGTATAATCCCGTTCACTGTAGTCCAAGTGGGTGGTGAATGAACCATGTGCCAGATCACTTCACCATTTTCTTGGAAGAAACAGGAAGCAGTTACTCAGTTTCTGTATAGCTCCACTCAGAAACCAGAGTAGCCGCTGATCCTGATCAAGTGCTCTTTTTCCCCAGAGGAGTTTTTAGGTGCCTCTTCTCCTATCTTTTGGGTTCAGTGGCAGCAACTCTCCCACCTCAGCCCCTTGCAGCAGACAGCATCACCCTACTTGTCTTCTTGTCTCAGTGGCAGCCCTAAAAAGAGCAGCCTGATGCTCTGTGGCAGCTCGCCGATGGCAGGCTTGGTGACTGTAGTTATTTGCTACTTGCTGGAAGGCTGGGGATGGGAAGGACAACAGTTAGCTGTTAGGTTGCATTAGTTGATGATCCCAGTTGTGGTGAAAGTAAGGGAAAGTGGTATGTCAGGGAGGATGACAGGATTAAGTGTTAAGTTTGTTATGGCAAAGAGCTGACCTTCCTGAGCAGGGTATGGTCAAGACATTGCAAGTGTCTCAAGCAAGACTTCTGATTTTCTTTAAATCTTTCTGAATTCTGAAGGAGAAAGTCGTGGTGCTTGGGGGACAGAGTACTCAGTGTTTCTGAGTACTGTTGGACCTGGCCCACTGGACAAAGTGGCTTTGGTCCCTGTCTCCATACTGGAAAAGGACCCACTCTTCACCTTCATGCTTAATTATGACTTACATTTCTGACATAAACCTGCATGTAGTTTACAAGAAGATAATTTTGCATCACAATTAATTCAGTCTGATATACACAGAATATATTAATATGGAATTTGCTCCCTGGCTTATTTCACATGTGAGTCAGAAATTAAATACGTAGTATGACAAAACCAAATGTTTCTACACACAGGTTTTCCTAGTGATTTTCTGTTACCAAAGATCTGTTACCATCACTTAGAGGAAATAACTTGCAAATACGGGACAAGGAAAAAGATAGTCAGATGTCCAGAGTACAAGTGCAAATACAGTGCATGGCTGTTCCAGACTGCTGCTGTAGAGCAGTCACAGCTCTACAATGAGAAGTCAGCCATATACTGAATTACCTATTTCCTTTTCTCCTTTGATCATGGGATGCTTCTTGTGAGTCAGACCGACTGCCATTTGCAGCACCTGGCTGGTGTCACTCATGGTGAGCAGCATTCCCCCTCCACAGGGAGTCTTGAATGACTCTGAATGTGTCTGGCTGAGGCAGGACCTGCATCTCCACTGCTTCAGCACATACAATAATTTATGTCTGTGTCAAGTAGGAAGGAGAAAGCTCTGCTCTTCTGACTTGTTGGAAATTTTCTGCCCTTGTGCATAGGTGCCAAAAATTGAGAAGGGGCAGTGTGGGAGGGAGGCACAATTGCAGCTTTTTATAATGTAGTTCTCTAGCATCTCATATGAGCAGTTTATCAGCAAAGGAGAAGCAGTGTTTATGGCCTGTCAGAGGGTGTTGGCTCATTGCTAGCAATGCTCACAGGATTTGTGACATTTCGGAAGGACTTTTGCAGGGGAGTTTCAAGAATATGAGTTTAATCACTCGAGATAAAGACATGTACAGAAGTGGTAACAGACTGTTTCCCAGTGATGCTGCACTAACTGTATTTAGATTGGATGGTCTTTAGATTGCATTGCATGCTGTGGTTTGGCTTAGTAACCTAACAGTAGTCTTTCTAGAGGAGTCACAAGGCTGTAGTCAGTGAGATACTGCAGACAGTGATATAGAAACGTCATTACTTCCTCTACACTCACCAGGTTATTAGCTGAAGAAGCATATATTTAATTCCCCATCTTTAATGATGAATTACCTTCTTATTTAGTATAACAGAACATAATGTCCAGAGAGGAAAAGCTATTTTGTAAGTAAGGAGAATGTCATGCTATTGCCTGAAGATTCAAATCTTGCAGTAGAATTGAAATTTATTCCTTTCTTGTCAAAGAAAAGTATTATTTGAAAACCGCTGGTCTTTCTGTCCTTCAGAGACAATCTCCCTCCATGTCCTTCTGCTCAGAAAGTACAACTGTGCCTTGAGGTCCAGTCTCTTTAACATCTGTTTTTAATAAGTACAGGGGAGACCTTGCCTTCAGCCTTTACAAGATGACATCAGCCTGATAAGTAGATAGTAAAACTGTGTCATGTGACACAATGTGCAACAAGACAAAGTTCAGAGCTCTCTGAGTCTGACCCCCTTAGTCTACTGGCAATTATGGAATTATCATTGGCCTAATGCAAAATAACATCTTATGGGTGCAAGCAACTGCCTGATAACAACAGTAGCATTCCTCCTGCTGCAGGGCAGGACCGAGTTCCTCTTTTCAATAAATCTTCTGTGCTTGCTCACTGTCAGTGTACTTAAGCAGTCCAGATTGTTTCATCAATTAGGCTCAGAGTGGTTAAAATACCACTGCACCCTTATATGTGGAATATTATCAAATGAGTACAGTAATTAACATGGCATCTGCTCCTGGGAACTCTTTTATTTCCCTCTGGTAGTTACAGGAAGTGTCCTTTTTTTTTTTTTTCTTTTTCTTTTTCTATACCAGAGTAGCATTTTAGGGAGGTGCCATAATATCCTTTTTCTCCATTTGGGAATACTGCATTAGATAAGTATCCCTTGTACTCCACTGGTCAGTCTCTTTCTTTATTAGCTTGTTAAAAAAAATAATCTTACACTGTTCCTAGTTTTACTTCCTTTTGTACTTGTAATTAGTAAATATACTTAAACTGTATTAGGAGATTATAACATTTAATTTATGAGTGTGTCTTTTTAAAGTGATGCAGGAATTCTTCAAGCAGACCATGGCTTTGCGTACGGCCAGGCACTGATTTACAAAATGTCTCTGGTAGTACATTACCCTGGGGAAGCAGATGATATATTAAATATACCATCCATTTTCTGCAGACAGACATCACGTTACAGCCTGCTGGCCAGACTGCAGTGGTAGCCATTTACATATTACCATCTAAGTTGGTAGCATGCCAGCCCATTCCTGAATTGCTTCAGGGGTTTATGGGCCTCAACAAGAAGCCCTTCAGTGTAAGGTTGGAAGGATAAAACCAACAATTCTCCTTGTATTTCTGTAGCAGGCCTCACCATTGGGACACAGGGAAATCTTAGCTCTTGCACTGATTTTCAGTGAGAGATCTGGATATTCAGGAGTTTGTTGCACCAAAAAACCTTTCTATCCTAGGCAAGAATAGATAAGGGCTCAGATTTTTGTTTTCCCAGTTGCCTGCTTTGCAAGAATTGAAGTAGAGTTTTGCTTTGAAGGGTTATTTAGAAGCAGACTTACAAATGCACACAGCCCCCCACACCCCTCTAGACAGCTCAATGTGTCAGTGGTGAAAGGGTTGCATGGGGCCTCCAGAAACCTCAGATGACAAGAAGCACGAGTGAAGCCAGCACAGAGACTGCTTTTGGACTCACAAAATGAGTCAGACCTTCATGGACTCAGTGTTGTCCACACCCTGCCAGCTCAAAGCAATGTGACTTTGCCTGTGTTTTCAGAAAAAAGCACTGTACAATGAAGTGACTGTGAAATAGTAGCATATGATAGCAGTATGCATACCCCCTGTTGGGGAAAGGGCATTTGGGACTCATGTAGTTGCAGCTGGATTATTTTCTCCTCTCTTTTTTTTCTGTATTCTGAATTTTACTGCCCGGGACCTATGACACTGTCTGTGCAATGAAGTGGCTTATTCCACTCAGCATGGGCATCACAATATGAAGTGACCTGGTGGCTAGAGAATTGTCATCTGAATTAGTCAAAGACTCCCTTCATCATAGGGAAGACCCTATAGAGTTCAGAGAAAACCACAATGGACTTTGAGGAAGGTCTTGTATCTCCCCTTCCCACTGTAACCATGAACATGCAGTTTTGTTTCTTGAAAATCCAAGAGGCAGGAATATTTTCCTTTTCTCCCAAATCTTCATTTGTCAAGACCAAGCTGAAGTCCCCTCAGTTCCCCTAGTTATTCATGATGCTAGTTTTCTCAAATAGGATTCTCATAGAGGCCCTCTCTGGCCTCTCGTGGTGTCAGTGCACTGCTGCTTGCAGTGGAAGCTCAGTCCATCTGGTCTGGCAAAGCATAAGAGGAGCAGTGCTCAGCCATGCACACGAGTCAGCAGTGCTGCAAACTTTTCAGACCTCCTGGGCTTTTCAGAGCAGGTGCAGCTCCTCCATCCCTCCCCCTGATTGCTGACAGCCTTGTCTCTTTGTAAAGTGCTTTTCCCACAGTAGCAGCTTTCAGATGAAAAATTACTTTGCAAATATTATTGTCCCAAGGCCAAAACCATTTCTGCTCCCTCCACCATGAATGGATTCTCACTTTAGAGAATCTGCCTCAGTTCCTGAGGCACTGCAGAGAGCAGGCACTTTATCAAAATAACCATGGCCTTGTGACCAGGCACGTGTGATCCCAGTGCCCCAGGGGTGGGGATCCCCAGGCAGCCCCTTGCTCAGCCAAGGTGGGAGAGACTTCAGCAGTCCATTTGGTTGCTGGCCATAACAGCGAAGCCTTGCCTGTACCTCAGGGAGAGGCATGGGGTCAGAAAGAGGACACCAGGGCAGTCAGCGTTTGCCCTGGGCAATAGAGCCATGTTTTGAGGTCAAAGCACCCACAGTGGTTAGCAGAAAGATGGACTTTTCAGATGCACTTCTGCTGCCTGGTTTTTAGCTCAGCCTGCTCCATCCACTGTGCACAGGTGAGACTCCAGGACTGCCCCAGGCAGCTGACTGAGACCTTCTCCTTCCAGAGAGCGAAGGTGAAGGTGCTCTCCTAGTACAGGTTTGGGGATTTAAAATGCTGATCACATAAGGGGTTGAGTGCAGGTCTTGGGGTTAACCGACTAGGTGAATGTCTTCTAGGCATTTTCTTTTTTTTAACAGCAGTTGTTTCCTACTCCGATATCTAAAACATTTTCAAAATTGCATCCAAAGATAAACTCTGCATTTCTTACATTCTTGTAGTAAAGGCAGAGTCTTGCTGAAGAAAGTAATTTTAAAAAAATAATTTGTAGAAATGAGCCTTTCCTAGAAAGTCAGAAATGAACAGATTTTCCTGTAGCTAGAAATTCTTGTTTTCTTTGAGAAGATAGTAAATAGTAATATAAGAAAAAAATTATTTTTTTTAAAAATCACTGCAGTTGAATGTGGAATTTCACTTTGCTTGAAGCTTTCAAAGGGCTTGAAGTATTTCAGGCTCAGGTTACAAGACAAAACATAGATAAAACTCTTACTGTTAAAAAACTAATCCTTTATACATTTCCATACGGTAGATAAATCCAACAAGATTAACCTACACGCATAGTGATGCAAGATATTGAACTCCATTGTACTATGAAATAAAATGGTTAATTCATGAAAGTTCATCATTGTGTGGAGATAAGAAAGCTGCCTCTGGTGGTCAGAGCAAGCTGTATCAAAGGTCACCAAGGGCATAAACATACTTAAATAATAATATGAAATCATTATTTAGAATGAGTGCTTAAGGAGAGATTTTTTCTGGTGGCAACTGCAAACAGTTCCCATCATGCGAGCACAAACATAATCTTATTTTGTTCTCCTGTGTGTGCAGAAATAACAAGGCTCCACACAGTAAGTTGGTCTAAGTCTTAAGCTGCCTTTGTATGAAAACTATGTTGCTGTGGTGCTTCTCCAGCATAATGTGCCAGACGCTGGAGCTTTAGTTTTCTGTGGTGTTGGGTTGGGTTTTTTTGGTTTGGTTTTTGTTGTTGTTGTTGTTTTTCTGTTTAGTTTTTCTCTGGCTGAGAGCCCTGCAGGTTCTTAAGCTTTCAGTCTAGTTCTTCTAGATGAGAATGTGTTGCTTGGAAATAGATTGTTTTTATTTTTGTTATTTCTTGCTTTGACAATTAATGGTGATCTCACTTTGGAGTGTTTTGTGTTACTTGGATGATGATTATCTTGTCTGGCTTTTGTGTCAGTTTTGTTTTCTGGTAACATATTTGTTGTGATGTCATGAAACATTCCTTTCCAAAAAAACCACCAGTTCAGGAAGAGCTGCTCAGATACCTGTAATCACTGCTTCTAGTGTTTAGAGCAGTCAAAACAACTCCATATCTGGTTTCCCACTTGCAATAGCAAAAGGATACTGAGTGTGTCAGAATAGCTGTTGGAGGATAGAGGCTCTGGTTCTGGCAATGGCTGGGGCACTCAGAGCTATGCTGCTCTGATGCAAGGCAAAACCTCCTTTCCCCAGTTCTGCAGATACAGCCCAGGGCTGTTGCTGTTGTTCCCTGTAAAAAGGCTTTTGAATGGCAAACAATTAAGTTCAAGACTCAAATTGAGATAATTATTGCTAGAATTACACATAATTATGTAATGAATTAGTGACATCTGGTAATAGAATTATTTACAGCACAATAAATTGAGAACTGTCAGTATTCATACTTTCAGATGGGATTTTCCCATCATATGAAACTGACAGTTTGACTTTGAAGCCTCCATCATCTCTGCATCAAAACTATGTGTAGTGCCTAACTAGTTAGCAGCTTTTTTCCAGAGCAGGTTATGGTGGGGGATTTCCTATATAATTATTTTCCCAATGAAAAAAAAAAAAAAAAAAAAAAAAAAAAGGTACCCTTCCACAGAAATAAAGTTCTCTAAGAAAAAACTGAAATTTTGTGCTAAAAAAAAATAATAAAGATTTCTGCCAGGAAAACTGAACTGATGGAGTCCCACTACCAGTTTGGAAGGCTGCTTCTGCCAGTATCATTTTGCAAGAAGGAATAATCTTGACAAGGTGCTCAGCTAGAAAAGTTTACCTGCTTTGAGTCTGCTCAGTTTGTTTGAGATCTTTATTACTTTCCAAGCAGCAGAAAATCCATTTTCCAGTCAGCTCAATCTTTTAGCCCTTGCTCCTATTCTGGCAGTGAGCTTCTCTCTGACAGAGGTCATGCTCCTTTGCTCCTCCAAGGAGAGGTGAACAGCTGTGGTCTCCAAAGCATTGTTACTGGTATCAGCCACAGATTTCCAGGCTGAAGAGTCAGAAGAGGCAAAATGTAATACTGGTGAGGACTGGTGTCTCTTCTGGGAGACCCACCCAGGCTGAACCCTGCAGGCCTGGCTAGCCCTGCTGTCCCAGCTACACTCCTGTGTACAGCAGATGTTTTTCAGCTGCCACATTTCTGCTGGGCAGTCCCACAGCTCAGTTCATTCCTTAGGGAGGTAGTGCCTCCCCTTTTTATTTTTGTGTCAGCCTATACACTTGCTCCTAGGCAGCCTGGTAAGGAGTTTCTCTGAACAGTTATTGAACCTGTGCCTAATAATTCATCTGAATGTATTGCATCCCTGTCTGGGTCTGGTGCTGGGATGCAGGCTGATGATATAGAGTGCTCTGGATGCTGCTGTTAAAGAGGGGAAGCTAAGGATCTGAACGTGTGCTGCAACCGTTTGCATAATTTGCTTGTTGAATTGTCTGCCAAAATCATTATGAAGCCCTTGGGTTTTCTGATGGAAGCTAAGAGGTTTAAACAAATCAATAAATTACAAAAAAAATCTACATAGAAAGCGAGCAAGTGCTTTCTTCCCAATAACAAGCTGGGAGAAAGCTCAGTCCTTGGTTTCTGTACTAAGTATGGTACTGGAGTAGCTAATAAGCAGCCCCCAAATTAAATTGTCTTGTGCAAGCCAAGGGAGTACTTTGCTCCATGTAGCCTGGGGAAAAACCTTCCCTCAATTTGCAGCAATCCTTTAGGATTGTACAACTGAAAAAGCAGGCCCTTAAACGAGAAATCTTATCTCAGAGATCAGAAAACAAATTGTGGCTCATGAGATCTGTATTCAGCTTCAGTTTCACTTGCCTGTATTTGTGTGAGAGCAAATGTGGTTTGAGCAGTTCAAAATGCCCTGAACACACACAGCTGTTCCCTTCATTTAGAAGTGAAAGAGAGCTCAAGATTCCCCCAGTCCTGAGCCTGCCTCTCTCAATGGGTTACATCTGGCCGGCGCTCCAATTTCCTTCAAAACTCCTCTCTGAACCCAGACCCACAGGGCAGTGCTGCATGAAGGGGTTGCCATAGTAACCGTTTGTGTTTCGAAAAACTGACACAGTGTTTTCAGGGGAAATTACACAGAAATGTGACGGTTACTGTCTTAAGTAAAAATAACTCTCCCTTGATGAATCAAAGTTTCAGTAGACTCAGGAAGGTTGTTTGTTTGTTTGTTTGTATTGGAAAGCTTCAGGGTATGATTTAGTCCATAGCTCTTTAGACAGGTTTTTAATTTGTAATCACTAAACCTAAGGCCTGATAACTGGATATGTATCAACAGAGTTTATGCTTCTATTCAGAGCACAGATTAATCATCTTCACATTGATCCAATCTCCCCCATTCATACTTTCCTGGTGTAAGATTTCCATGGCTTGATGCCACAGAAATACGAGCAGTATATACCACAAAGCTGTTGAAGGAATTAGTGCTATTAAAAAAATCTAATTGGATCTGACTTTATTTCATTTTGCTGAACCTAAGCCACAAGAGAAGCATAAGGCTCTCAGCCTGGCTTGGAGGAAGGTCACAACTGTAATGCTGGGCATGGGACAATTCATCTGTCTGACAGGCAGTCCTTCAAACTTTACGTTTAGAAAAAATATGGATGGATGTTCACCTGTTCTTTATGACAATTTCATATCTATTTTTGATGACATTTGATCAAGGCTTTGTAAGAAATACCACCAAGGGGTCTACAATTAGAATCTTTTAAGCTTTTCTTATCTCTCATAAAGAAATCATACCAAATGGAGTGATACTTCTCAAGTTCCAGTACACTTCTCATGCTCTCAGCCTTTCATTGCATTAGAAGATTGAAAACAAAAAGAGCTTTGGGGTCACCAGCCATAAAATTGGCCATGGAATATTACCATACAATTATTTCTGCAATTCCCCCCTTGCTTCTGGCTGAACTGAATCCAATTTATTTTTTATTAAAAGTAATATTCAAACTAGATAGTCTGCTTGAGGATTTGAAAACACTTGAGTAGGTTTCTTGGCCTCAACTCTGTCTTAAATCAACCATGAGATTTCTGAGGGTTTCTGCAAGACAAACATCTTGAACACAAAAGCTGAAGGTTTAGTTACTTATTCCCATTTGTATGTCTGCTAGAAAGTGTGTGCAAAAATTAGTGGTGAGCATGGTTAATCAATATTTACTGTGATATCATACCTCTATACTATGGGTGTTGAGTGTTGGAGAATTCTTTGTGGCATAAGAGGTATTTGGAAAAGAAATTGCAATGGAGAACAAAGATAAATAAACGTTGGCTGTTTTTTCTAGAGATCATAGATTTTATTCTTTGCACAAAGAGAGCTGTACAGTGATGGCTTTAGAACAGAGAAAAGATTTTGTTGAAATTCTGAAAGGAAGCGTGCCAAAAATTCACAATGAGAATGTTCAGACGTGGTTTCTGTGCCAGTAATTTGCTGTGTTGAGTTTTGAAGATGTGCTCTGTGAGACAGAAGATCAGATGAACTGTGGCAGAGATAAAAAAGGGCAATGGTTGCTGGTTTTCTAAACATTAAGAATCGTAGTAACAAAAGTAGAAATCTGATTCCTAGCTAGGCAACAAAATGTAATCTGATACCATAAGTAAAAGGCAATTTAGGTAAAATGTCTTATTTTTACCAGTTTGCAAAAATTATATACTTCACCCATGAAAAATGATGCTGAGCATTGGGATATTTGGTGAGGAACATAGATTCATATTCTCAATGCTTTACAGGATTTGAAAGACCTTTAAATCTGTTTGGAGATAACAGATGTAAAGGGGGTTAAAAGCTCTAACCATCCACTATAACCCCATCAAATCATGAAAACTTGTATTGTTTTGATTTAAATCTGAATATATGGCTAAATTCCAATTTCAAGATTTAAATATATGAATTTTTTAGTGTGTGGTTTGTTTTTTTTTTTAGAGTGGATGTGTTTGCCAACATACTACCAAAATATCCTCATATAGAATATGAGTAGGAAATTAAACATAAAGTGTCTAAGCACAAAAGTTCAGAAAGCACAACTCAATCCATTTCTCCAAAGCAGGAGGTTTGCCTTGTATTTTTTGAGAATTTACTTTGCTTTTGGTTTTCAGTTTGTTCTCACAACTCGGGGAGAGCCTGGCAATACTTGGTTTGGTTTCCTCCATTACAGGTTTAGCCAGTCCTGAAATCACCTGAGTGCAGTCTTAAAGAAGTGAAGATGTAAACAGAGTTGTCACTGAGGGAGGCACCTGGCATGTTAGATGCATGGTCCAATCAGACACGTGACATCCTGGTTTTTTTCTATTTCAGTTCATTGCCATCTGCCCTTTATCTTCTTCCCCAGCAACCCTCAATACATACAAAAACAAACAGCAAAGCCTTCCTAGTGTTCAAAGTGTTCAGCCAGGTTTAAAGACATATTGCAGTTATATGTGCTCATAATTTCATCTAAGACTTACCCTGCTCATATTGTTGTGTAAAGGTAGCCAGTGTGAGAAGTCTCACTATTTCTTTGGCAAGCTGTACAAAACATTAAGGATTGGAGAGCTGCTTTTTACTCACTGAGTTCCTTTCTTTTCATTTCAGCTCTATGATGGGCCTGATGTACAATCCAACCTGATAGGCACTTTCTGTGGACAGTCTCTTCCACTGGCAGGGAGTACTACAGGGACCAGCCTTCATGTGGTGTTTTATTCTGATGGTCTGAATGCTAGAAGTGGGTTCCAGATGCTGTGGCATGTTAATGGTAAGTTAATCAGAGAAAGTATGTTTCTTTTTTTCCTTGTATGTGTAATAGAGTCCTTGCTTATGCCTCCCTGTGTTGGCTACGTAGAAATAACCCATTACAGCACTGAAACCATTTCATTTCCTAAAGAATTCCTCTAATACTTTGCCAGTGGATGTTTCTGCACATGCACACCTTCAAAGATCATCTGCTCAGAGAATGAGAGCTGTTAGAGCTTTCATTTGCAGGAGAAGGAACAGAATGGGGGGCATCTGCAAAATTTCTCTACTGAACAGGAGGGATATGCTATTACAAGGGAATCATAGGTGATTTGGGCTTTCTAGTGAGAAACAGCCCTCAGTTTGCCTCATTCCTATAAACTTGTGTTTTCTGTGCAGGCTTCTCTCCAGTTTTCTTGAGTGATTCTTGTTGGATAGCATGAGTGGGTTTTTTTTCTTGTTCTTGCATTTTACAAAGGCTGTCACAGGCTTCAGTAAATAGGCAAGCATGCATGCCAGTTACAAACAAATCTGTTAATGACTGTACAAATGTAAACTAATGCAGTTTCTTCATAAGGGGTGCTACTAATGCAACTTTTTCACTGCTTATTTAAAAGCAATATTGGTCTATAACAAGATTAAATAATGTACCATTGCACATTCCATCAAAGAGGATCCAACCCTGAGAATAATTTAATCACCAGAGTTGCCCTGTCTAATCTGTTTGCACCATTCAGCTTTGACAGCATTGTTAAGCAGCTGAAATGGGCTGCAGAGGCCTCAGTGTGGGTTGCTGAGGTATACAGCATGATATACATTGTTTGAAAAGGAGCTCCTCTGCATTACCACAGACTGCTGGCATTTGTGGGCTCCCAAAGGCTCTTGCTGACTAGACAGAGGTGTTTTGCATTCAGTGGAGGTCAAGGAGCATTTCTGGGCAAAGGAGAGACATATGTGGGAGGAGTGAGATGTGTGGCAGGAGCCAGCAGGGGAAGTGCTGCAGCACAAAGGTACATTCTTGTGCTTTGAGGTGACGTCATTCTGGGTCTGCACAAAAGAAGAAAAAGTGGATGCTTTTATGCATAGCCAGATGACATCAGCTCCACAGAGTAGCCATGGTGCTGGGTTAACTTGCTTTTCTAAAGCTCTCAAAGCTTTCCAGAATCTGCCTGCATGGTAAGCACTTCGCATCCCCCTCCAAACATTTCCCAGACTCTCCAGATCTCTCCCACCCCCCTGCACTCTTTTTCTGAACTGACACATTCACTTCTCTGCCAGACAGCACTGACCCCCTGTTAATTTCTGGACGATAAACTGCAGCCTGATGCTGCATAGGGCCCAGACTGCTAATGTGGAATTGTGTCTAAGCAGCAGAACAAAATCTGTGGGTTCAGATAGAGCTGGCTCCTAGGGAATGTCATTGCTGTCACTGAGCATTATAGCTGCAACTTCTGACAGCCTGTAATATGAGTGCAAGTTCCTCCAGAGTACTGTTCATTTCAGGCACTTGTGTTTTTGCATGGTGTTGAAGCCCAAAAAGGCCGAATAAACTGTTTAGAGACAAAGTTTTGAGTCTTTAAACAGCAAAGGTATTTATTCACGGATCCGGGGAACTCCCAGCTCACGCTGGACAGAGAGTTCCACTCGGGGGGGGGGTAGGGTTAGGGTATTTATACAGCCTTTCATGCATATTCATAAGATTACGACAGGTAATTATAATATTCATAACAGGTGGAGTCTGGGCGGAACCAGGTGGAGTCTGGGCAGAGTTGTTATCTCGGGGATATGTCCCTCTTAGGGTTAAACTTCTATCTCCCTTGATTCCAGGTGGCTTCATGTTGTCCTATGGATATCGGGCCCCAGCCATAACTTTCCTCTTATCTGCTGGTTGTGGCATCTTTATGTTCTCCTTGTGCAGATGTTCACATGCCTTTGGGGCCAAGCTGGCACCTCCCTGGCCTTGGCGGTGCCTTGATCTAAAACGAGATTTACACTCCCAATTATTTCTCAGGCAGAAAGCTAGCTTCGTTAGGCCTTGTTTTGCTTTTTGCTGTAACAGTGGAAAGCTGTTTTGCTCCTAACTGAAACAGTGGAAAATTACGAGTTTGGACTGCTTTGCCTGGTCTTTTCTCGGTTTAGTCTTGAATTGTACCAGTTATGATCACTAGTTCTAATTCTACATTAGATAAATTCACACAAACAACTTGGCCTGCTCTCCTTTTCCCACAGGAATTGATCTGTTGAGATCCTTTCCTGTTTCAGTGTCATGCACAAATGTGGATATTTCTCTTAGTGTTGGTGGTGACATTGCCTGGACATATACTGTTGCCCTAGACTGGATAAAATTAGTTATTTTCCTGTGGCTGGAGATGCTATTTCTGCTTCTCCATTCTGAAATCTATCAAATACACAAAAAAATCTCATTGTAGAAAGTCTTCTCAACTAGAGGAAGTCATCAGGAGATGCAGCCTTTCAGTTGGGTATTTTGGAATGTGGCATTCAGGTCCACTCTTCTCTGCAGGCAGATCCCTAAGGGAATCTAAATCTGGATCTGGTAGCATCTCACCAGACAAGAAAGTAACCCAGCGAGATATATTGCTGAGAGCCAAGCTTTTACTTCTGCTCCAGTGACAAATGTGTGATCAAGCTGCTGTGAAATATTTCTCAAGCTGTCCATGTACTCCTTAGCAGTTGTGAAGCAACTATAAGATAAATATCAAGGGCATGCACATGCCTTGGTGACAGAAGAGAGCAGCACTTAACATTTGCCATCATGTGCCTAATACAGTTCACTCTTTCCAGCAGCTTTGCTTGCAGTTATGAGGTGATCTCAAAAAGCCAAAAGCTTACCTTGTTTGTAATTGACCTGAGGAGGCCTTCCTGGCATACATGACACAAAATTGAAGTGTTTTGCTTTGAAATATTTGAATCTGAACTTCCCAGTTGCTGAGACACTTCTTTTCAGTTGTTGAGTTGCTGATCTGGGTTGCTGAAGGAAGCCCAGTCTTTAGGCTTTCCCAAAGACAGAATTAGTAACTGATCTTAGAGAATGCTGTTATTTATGCTTAAAATTGTCCTATATAATTTTAGGTTGGATGGAAAGCTGTAGTGCAAATAATTAAATTTAAAAGTGGTTGTGTCTCTTAAATAGCACTCCTGTTTAAGGGGCTTTCATTGATGAGGCTGGATTTGGAATTGATTTGGATAAATCACTGGTGTTTTCTTCTGCAACCAAGGACTCAAGAGAATCTTTCATGAGAGGAGAACTTGAATATGCAAGCTTCTCTTTCCATTTCTGCTGTTTATTAGGAAGTTTAATATATATTTTGGGGCATATATTGGTCCTTTGAGAAATAAGAAACTCTTAATAATATTCTGGATATAGCAAAGGTGGCATGGCAATCTAATTGCTTTCTTTAAAAAAGAAAAAAAAACAAAACAAAACAAAACAGGAGGCAAAGGGGGCAAAAGTCTTTCAGTGCAAAATTACACCAGGAGCAACTATCACTATCTGTGAAGATGCCTATTTCTTAGACCCATCACTTACCTTTTTAAGCAATGTGCATGTAGGACATGAGTGCTTTTTATATACATCTGCATTTCATTGAAGCTCACTCATTTGACTGCTTGATTGTCAGTGGGGTTTATAAATTCAATTGGCTCTTCTCAGCATAGTCAAAACTTGCACCCACTATTCTGTTTTCTGTGACACATTAATTCCCCCTTTTAAAAAGAAGCAAAGCACACTACTGCGAAAATAATTACATAGCCCCAAGGTATTGTATTGCTCTTTTCTTTCACTGTCTTCTTCCAGCTGGATTTCCTCAAGAATTGATAGATGGACAGGGTGCAGAAAAAAACACTTGGTTCATGAAAAGAGGTTTTTATTAGCCTGGGTCTGTATTTTCAGAAGATGAAACTTATGAAAGGGAATACAGTACCTAGAGACTGGTGTTTACAGCATATTTGTCAGGTAAAATGTGAAATAGTTTGTTAGTTCTTCATGGAAGCATAACAGAAACCAAGATTGGATTAGGATGCAGAAGTCATTCCCTACAGACATTTGCCAGGCATCCAAAGGACTTGCTGGAGAGAATATTGCATTGCAGGTCAATGAGCTGAGGCCCAGATTTCCTAAGCCTGAATCATAGCTCTGTTGTTGATTTCTTGTGCACCCTTTGATGAATTGCCATTTGTTCAATTTTCTAAAATGACTATTCTTTTTCAAGGTCTTTCTGTCACATGAAGTCTAAGTGACAGGGTCTGTCACTTTGAAGTCTTGACAAGTTGTTTTGAGGTGTGCTACCATGTTCAGAGATGGCTTTTTGTATTGAGTCTGGCTATTAAAAACATGTTCTCTGTGACAGCTAGGGATAAATTAATTTCTGTTTCTTCAGCAAGCTGGATCTCACTCTACCCGCCCAGGCAAATGTATAATATCAAGGGCAAACATTTTATTAAAATGCTTGTTGCTGAACAGTTCAATCAATGTCTGAGAGCTAGAAAATGGCTTTTTTTTTTTTTTTTTTATTATATTTAACATTGATAACTGATATGTGATCATTCAGGATCTTGGAGGTTTCTGCTCTTGTTTAATACCTATATTTCCCTTTATGTCTCTGGGTCCCAGTAGTCTGCCTTCATTCATTATTCATCTCTGAATCCTTTCATTTCCTGAACTCTGATTTTACAGGACCAGTGCCAGATCACTTTAAACTTTGTGGAAGGTATTTTTCTGTCATGTGCCTAAAATATACCCGTGAACAAATCTGAAAATCTTGCAAATAATAGAGATTTCCACAGATTACTGCTTCTCTGTTAAGCTATAATTATTTATGAAGCAGGGGTTCTTCTTTGGTTAACAAACACCATCTGCTAACCAGACAAGCAGTAATGTGGAAAGGTCTGTAAGTCTTCCTTGCACAATCCTCAGCGACTACTTAGATTTTAGTCAGAGGAAAGCAAAGAGAACAAATATGTTTCCTGAGATTTCTATTTGTTGTCTGATTTCCTAGCAACTAACCCCAGGTTTGGTAGTTGTTTTAAGCATTTTTCTAGGGAATTCCAGGACCTTTACACTGTCTTCCCTCCCTTCTTTTCTCAGTTTAACTGCAGGGTTGAAGTTTCCAAAATGACTGCATGGAGGTCTGCACAAACTGGGGATATGCTGAATGCAGTTCAGCTACAAGAAACTTCCACAGTGCAGCTATCTGTATATCTGACCCCATACAGCAAGAGCATATTCTTCTGTGCTGAGAAAAACTAGGAATGAATGGTTCCAGATAAATCACTGTTATTTCAGGGAGAGATGAAGTCATGCAGCAATTTATAAATTGTTTCCACATTTGTTTACCCCAAAAGACCAAATCTTTTTTACTTGTTTTGCCATAACCAGCAAAAATTCCACTGATTTGAACAGAAGCAAATATTAATCTGATGTTTGCAGACAAATGTAAACATTGGGAGAAGGTTTGTATTCATTTAATGGTGATACCAGAAATGGAAGAAGTTTAATTAGTTGACATGATTACATCATTATTTGAACTTTTCCTATTTCAATGTTTCAATAGAGTAGGCAGCCTACTTCATTATGGAAACTCCATTCCAGGTTAAATCAAAATGTATTTCTTATCTTGCTCAAAAAATAAGAAAAGAATACAGTACCGAAGTTTTCCTTTTAAGTGCAAAATACATACATATATTAACATATTTTAATATATGTATGTAAATAAATACACATCTACATCTTCAGCCTTAACACCATTCATATGAATGTAATTTGTTTGATATCTTTGCTGATTATTTTAAGTATCTGTCAAGACAGCTTTCAAAGCTTATTATAAGCATCTTAAGGCGTGGCCAAGTCTTTGACATACAGTGTTTGTAAGCATTCATTTCAAAAAGCTTTCCTATCATTGTTTGAGTTTTTTCATTTTAGTGTTCCATACATGTAGTACCTGATTTTAAAGTCAGGAACATTTTGATCTCTTAAGTATTTCTGCAAATATATTGCTAAAATCTTTTAGTATCTTTTTTAAATGTTATTTTTATAAAAGCACAACAAAACTGATTCTTACTTCATCCACATAAGAGCAGTAACATAATATATGTATTTCCTGCCACTTGGCCAGAAAATTCAGAGATTATGTTTCTGCTCTGACATGAAGACTTCTGCTGACATATGTAGGTCAGTCAAAACAGTTCAGGTGTAAATTTCATGTATTTTTAAATATCAGGGAGTCCTTTTAGTCAGTGACTTGTAGGCATAAACTCAAGCAATTTCCAATCTGTTTGCAAACAATTACTAAATGATTGGCAGCATCAGTCCAGCATATTCATTTTAAGAAATTAATCACAGAGATCTAAACTTTACCTCAGGTTTACTGGAGCACTGAAGAAGAATCACTTCTTTTTTAACAAAAAGCCTTTTCTGGGAACATTTGTAGTTGGAAGAAAAGAAATGTCACATTAACAACAGTTTGACCTTCTTATTCATGTGCTTCACATACTTCATCCAGAGAGTATCGATTGAGCTGAGAGAACCACTCTGGGGAGGCAACAAAAGTAATGTGAATGCTACCTGCAAGGGCTGCATAAAAAGGAAGTTCTGTGCCTCAAAGCTTTCCACGTATCTGAGCCATTTTGGGTTTAAATAAAAAAACATGTCTTTGTGGCTATCAGGAAACTCTTAGTAGGAGAAGCTGACTCATAACTGTTTAGTTTTAAAACTAAAGCTGTTCCCAGCTTTCTTCAGGATGAGATAAATAGCACTTGGCTTTGTTCTTGCCAGCTGAAACTCCCTGCCTCCCTGTTCCCACCCCTTCGGGAGCCAAACCATCAAGTCTGTTTGTGAGAAATCCTTGTGTTTCCTAAGCTGGCAGAAACAGTGGCTTTCCTCTCCTGAAGTCTGTCCTCAGCATCCATGTCATTCCTACTGCTGAGGGGAAAGAGAGAAACTAACCCCGAGATTTAGCTGCAAAGGCTTCCCTGCTGCTGACATTTATTTTTTTTTTCTTTTTCCTCCAGTTGTAAAAACCTGATTTTGAGGAAAATTAGTTCATCTTCTGATGGCACTGGGAAAAAACATGGGGTGCTGAGTTATGCTAAAGATTTCTTGTTGTCTGTGTCTCCGGTGAAATGTTCACAGATAGTGAAGTGTCAGGGCCTTACCATTTACCCACTAGTTCAGGCCTCAGAGGAAAGAAAGTCATTCACTTTTTCTGTTTCTATCTCCAGAGTGACTGAAGGAACAATATTTCAAATGTACTTAAAAATTTCTTTTACTCCTTGGCTGAGACATCTAGTAGCTTGACAGTGTTGCTTTGTGGCTCTAGGGCAAACCACCTGAGTTATGGTGCTTTGTGTGCAGCAAGGTAGGGAAAAAGAGAGAAGAACTAAGCCTATGCCTATTCACCTGTGAAGTCAAACTCAGCCATGTAAAGGCTTTCCTGAGTTACAGCAACTATTGTCCAGTTGTGGTAATTCTTCTGCTTAATAGGTGGTTTTCAAGTGAGTACTGGGTGATGGACTGGCAGAGGTCTGTAATACATTGCTGGCATGGCTGGAAATGTTTTCTGCACTTGTGCATTTAGGTGGCTCCTTATTGGTTTAAAATTGCTTCTTATTGCTTTGCTCCCTTTCAGACCTGCTGCTCTTTCCTGTCATAGTTTTATATTTTGCAGTCCTAGAGCCAAGTGTGGCAAAGCCAAACTCAAGTTTTCATTAAGAGAGTGGAAGACCCAGGGACAGAGACAATGGCAAATGCTTGTGGGCCTTAGCATCCACCTTCCAACAACCCCAAGTTTGTCACAGGAAGTGTTGAGGAAAGTATTTGCATTTAATTGAGGAACTTGATTTATAGCTTCCTGAAGAAAAATAGTGTTAAGCAGAGCAATGGGCAGAGATAACATATTCAAGTTGTAAATCATATATAGACTTAGTAGAGATGAGAAGAATTTTACACATCTATGTGGATTAGTTGAGCAGATCAGTGCAGTTTATGTTATAAAATATCTCCTATAAATAAAAGTTCTGATATAGATACTATAACACTTCTGACATATTGCAGTATGTGCCTCTGGGAATACAGCACTCACGGTTTTTAAGGTCGTTTGATGAAGTATTTTGGATTGGTTTGTTTTTTTTTTTTTCCAGATGACAGAACCTTCTCTCTGGAGAGAAAGCCAAAGATATTGAGTGTGAGCTGTACTTAGAAAGCTCTAGTGACCCCATAAAAGCTGTGTAAGCAGGAGACTAGCTAGGGCCTAAATGAAGCACCTGGTGCCTTATAACATAGAGAGGAAAAATAATGCTGCTGCAAGGCAGAGATATGCATGTGTAAGATCAGTTCAAATATACAATTACCTTAATTTCTGCATGTGACAGGTACACAGCCACCCTACATGGCTTCACCATGAATGTAACTGAGCTAATTCTGCCCTGACGAGGGAAATGAATTGCCACATGTCCATAAAGCAATGATAGAACTTCTTTGTGCTACCAAATCAGAGCCTGCATTTGATCCATATTTTGTTTTTTTGTTTTTTTTTTTTTTTAATCTAGCCCATAATATGCAAGAAATTAATCACCCCAGGGGCAATTTCTTATTTGAAAAGAAAATGCTTAACTTTTCAAACATAGCATATCTCAACAATTGCACAGTTACAAATGAATAAAAAAGAACTTTAAACCCACCAAAAGTCAGAAAGCCAGTTTATCCACTGTGACTTGGCAGCTTGTAAGCATGTTCAGTGGGCTGAGGGAAATGCATTGTCTTTAATTTTATGATTTCCAAACCAGTGGGAAATGGCATTTTGACAACAATAGGAAGACCTCCCCCTGATAACTTAGTTTGTGTATTAATTGAGGTCAGTAACAGCTGAGGTTGGATCTTATTCAGCTTTCTAGAACTCATCAAAGTTAGAGCCCAATACAGAGTTACTTTTTTTGACCCTGTGTCTCAGTTTCTTCAGCTGTCAAAGCAGATGCTGAGGTATGGTAAGAAACATTCCAAAAACCAGAGGTGAAGTGCTTACTGCATGGGAAGTGCCAGCAGATCCAACCTGCTTGTTCCTGAGTTTCTTTTCCCTTCTAGACCTTGGTTCCCTGTGATAGAGCAGACTCTCAAGCCCAGAATACACATTTCTGCATGAAATGGATGCTAATGCCTTTCTTTGTTGCAGAGTTGGAGAGTTTTTCCAGGGCCCCTCACTGACAGGATGCTTTATTGTTTTGTCAGGTTGTGGAGGAGAACTCTCTGGCCCTTCTGGTTCATTCCACAGCCCTGGCTACCCCAACAGATACCCAAGCAATAGGGAATGCATCTGGTACATTCAAACAGCACCTGGTAGCAGCATTCAACTCACCATTCAAGAATTTGACATTGAATATCACTCAAACTGCAACTATGACGTTTTGGAGGTAAGACCATTAGACTTATTCCTGAAAAGTACACAAGTTACATGGGTTTTTTTCTCTGGGGCAGAAAATCCCAAGAGCTGCAGGAAATTTCCCCTGTGATTCCAGTTGTGTTTACAAATGCCACATATCATAGAATCCACAATGCTCATTTTATATTTTGCTTTTCTGCTTTTGGTGTCTATATAACTTAATCAATAATGGTGCTAGGTACTGTATACTTCCTAACAAGAGGCAAAACAGTTTTGAAAAACGCAGTCTTAAAAATTTCATCTTTTACAAAGATATAAGTGAAAGGTTCTGTACCATGGAGATAGCATTTCCTGATGTAAAGGAAAATAATGCATTACTGAGGGGATAACTAAAGTGAGACCTTGCGTAGGACTTTCCAAGCTAGTGGAATTGTTGGCAACTTTTTGAATAGTGGTGGAGCTGGCCTAAAGCAAACGAGTGGGCTGCTGGACACAAATTGCTTAAAGAAGCAGTTTGCTGCTCTGTGTCCCTGAGCAAGGTATTCACTTCAGGTTTTGAGTTTTGTTTCTTTACCATTTTAAACATAGTTCCTATGCTTTAGTTTTTTAAGCCTTACTCATTCATCAACACATATTCTCACCTTACTGCTTGAACTTCCCTGCTTTCCTGCCCTCTGAAATGACATGCCTCTGAGTTACTTCTGACCTTGGCTCATCCAGTTTGCAACATCTATCTCGGATCCACTGACAGATAACCTAATGTAAATCAATTTCTGGGGAAAGAAATTGGTTCCTGTCAGTGACAGATCTAAGATTCTGCCTGGCAATGAATAGCTTCTGCTGCTAAACTGCAGGCATTTGTTGGAGCTTTATGTACCTATGTATTTTCTTGCTTTTTTAATAAAATTACACATTCACAGCATGCTTGGTATAGTCTGCACAGCACAAATGATGACTCAGATTTAGAGGGGAAAAAAAAAGCATGGTTAACCATTTTCAGGATCTGCTCTAACTTGTAATCTTCTTTCCTGTAGTAGTCTATATATGTCCAGGCTGAAAACCATAAACACAAAAATCTGAGAAAATATTTTTTTAGAAAAAAGATATTCCTTGTGTGCCCTTGACACTGTGTATTTCAGTGATTATTAAGGTTTCAAATTTCAAACAGTCTCTGATTATCTTCCCAAGAATATCTCGACGGGAGATAAAATCCATGGATATGGATAAAATCCATTTTTTATGGATTTGAAGTCTGTTTTTCCTTTTAGTTATTCTCCTGATTTCACTTTTTTGTTATCTCTGAACAGACTGCTACCACTTCCTGCTTTCTTTCAAGCCAAATAACTTTCAGGTTTTAATAGGAAGTAAAAAATCAGTAGTAAAGTATCTCCACTCCCCGCCATCCCTCCCTGTCCCATTAGCTCTGCTCTCTAAAATAAGCAGCTGCCTTTAGAAGCTGCAATGAGTTGTATTCTTTTCCATGGATTTTCCAAAATACATTATCTTGTTAAAAAAATTTCCCAAGTAATCACAGAACTTGCTCACATTTATGCAATTATTAAATTCACTCACTTGCATGAATTTAGTTTTTACTTAGAAACACCCTCACCCCTTTGAACTGACAGGCAACTGCAGGAAAATTTGAAGAGATCTTTCTCATCACAGCACCTTTGCTGAATTGATTTTTGTACCATAGTTTGTTCAATATTTCTCTCTTGGAAGTTTTTCTGGACCATATTTATTCTTGTAATATACAGTAACTGAGTCCCTTCTCTTTCCTTTGAAAGTGCCTCTTAAACAAGCTGTCCCTTCCATGTCCTGTCGTATGTTTAATCAAGACTGTGCAGTAATACTTATGGAAAATTTTTGTGTATGAAATCCTCATGTTTTCCCCATGGCTTCTGCATACCCAAGTTTTCAATACGTTCTCCTGTCACTGTTGCACTCTGCCTTTCTTTTCTATCTATTCCTTTTACAAACAACCATCAGTAAATTTGTTCTTAAAGATATGTTCTAGAAATGCTTCATGAAAAAATAATCCATGATTTTGTACAAAATGAAGAAGTTAAAGATATTTTTTAATGTCTTCTATTTAGAATACATGCATACAGAAAAATGGCCATGCCTGATTTGTTAAATTTTGACAACTTTTCATTGACACTGACCAGAATTTTTGTGAACTATAAATACATTCTGCCACAGCAAGATGTAGCCCCGAGCTGAAAAAGAAGGAAGGCTGTCAATCTGTTACACTTCCAAGTCCTTATTAGATGCTCTGGTCTTCTCTTTTAAATATGAAGAAACATCAAGTATTACCATAATTCCTAATTTTCTCTCACACCCAGATTCCCTTTTTGCTGGCAGTTATATCTGAGCAGGGATCAGTTGTATTCCCAGAAAATCTGTGTCATGAGAGTGACCAACCACATAAAAACAGCTTTCTGTTGCTCATAACTCTGGAATGCTGACTGTTAATGGAGCTAACGGGGCAGAAGCAAATGATAAGAACAGATTAAAACCATGGGCTTAATGACAGTGCCCTGTATCCCTGCTCTGCCATCCAACATAATTTTATCTCTGGATCAGGTGCTCTGATCAGACTAATTGTTTTTGATATTATTTTTTATCTATTTGCAGCTCAGACATCCTGTGACTCTGTGAACCACACCCTGAAAATTCATTCTTTCCATCCATTCTCTTTTCCCTCTTCTTTTTTTAATGTGGTAACTATTGGTTTTCCTCTCTGTAGCCAAAAGTAACATTTTATTGTTTTTTGTCATGGAAACACTCTAACTTGTTTTTGTTCCAACCGTTCTGAAAACATCTGATTAACTGAACTGGCACAAAGGAGAAAAGAAAATACACTCCTAACTGTACAAAGCATGACTTTGACTGTGCTTTTTTTTTGAAACTGTGTAAAAGGCCATTGCTGGGCAGTTAACAAAAGAAGATCCACAAACCTCAGATTTCCATCAATATTTTTTCCCCATCCTTAAGTCTCTTCTAACAGGTCAACTATAAGTGTTCAGCTTGGTCCAAGTTAATTTCAGAGGTACTACTACAGAAACCAGCAGGGTTTACATCAGAGCTGTGTTTGGTCCCCTTTGCCTTTGGTGTGCAGGTGGCCCCAGGGAGCACCAGGGGTGATGTGAGAGGCTGGTCCGTGATGTTTATTAGATGTATGGTAGGAACTCCTGCTGTCTCCTCTGCCACATAGCTTCCCTGGGCTCATTTAGATGATTAAGACCATGTGTTCCTGCTAGATCACATGCTGTGGCTGTGACTCAGGGAGTATACCACAAACACATTTTCAAATTCACATTTTGAACAGACTTCTGACAAATGCAGCTGTCATTTGGCCTCACAAGCAGCAAGATTTTTCTGAAGACATTGAGCTTCCAGCAGGCAAACGTGCTCTTCCCCAGATGGGTACTGCTTTATTATAGATTTTTAATCTGAGATGTGATTTCATCCATTCTGACTTCTCTTGAATGCCTTGAGACAATCGATTGGACAGAAGAACCGTTATCCAGTCAAGTCATGCAGCCTCCCTGCAGAAAACAAAAAAGTGTTATCTCAGTCAAACTTGAAGTGCTTAAGCTATTAATCCTGTGTAATCAGCCACTAAAACAAAAGAGTCTTCTGAACATCTATCAGACTGAATTTACAAAAAAATTAATTTCTTGTATCTTCTGAGGATGTTTTATCCGCTGAGGTCTCACAT
Organism: Heliangelus exortis; assembly: GCF_036169615.1. Taxonomy (NCBI): domain Eukaryota; kingdom Metazoa; phylum Chordata; class Aves; order Apodiformes; family Trochilidae; genus Heliangelus; species Heliangelus exortis. The sequence continues at coordinate 21,155,142 of NC_092423.1, forward strand.
TACCCTGGAGTCACTGAATATTTTTCCAGTTAAAAAAAAAAATTCTTTCCCTTATACAGAGCAGTGTCAGGTACTGTGAGCAGTTAGTCAGCACACGATCAACCAATTACACAGTGATGCACTACACTTAGCCCTGGCTAAGTGGGACTAGCTCAGCTATTTGTAAGACTTGCTCAGATATTTAGGTTGGACAGGACCCAAACTTCTTCTGAAGTTAAAAAGTATCCATCAGAGCTTATTAAAATATGGAATTTTCCCTCTAGAAAATATCTAGATATTTGATATCTAGAAGATATCAAAGCCAAAAGAAGCCATATAGAATGGTACTGCCACTTCCTGAGAGAGATTCATGGCCTGCTTTTTTTGAACTTTTTGATGTTTACCAGACTAAGAGAATATTGGAACAGTATTGAGGTGCTGCTAGTGGGAAAATCATTGTGGGTTTTGTTGCCTTATCTTCCTATTCCCTGTTTTTGTCAGAACTTTCCATTCTATAGTTTAACTTTTGGATTTATACAGAATGTATGATGGTACAATGAGAATCTATCTGTTGCTTGTCCAGTTACTCTAAGACAATGGCACATTCTTTTTGTTTATCTTATTAACAGTTTTCACGTGTGAGGTGACTGTCAATCTGACTTTTATGGCTGCTGTCCTACCAGAGACATACCAATGGAAGGGTAATTTCAGGTGGCACTTCATTAGCATGCAAGAAGCCTTCAGCACAGAAAATAGTTTAATCTGTTCGAACAGGGTCAGAGGAAGGCCACAAAAAATATCACAATCTCTCCTATGAAGAAAGTCTGAGAGAGTTGGGGTTATTCAGCCTGGAAAAGAGAAGGCTCTGAGCAGACCTTATCGTAGCCTTTCAGCATGCAAAGGGGGCTTAGTAGAAAGTTGGGGACAACCTGTTTGGCAGGACCAGTTGTGAACAGACAAGAGGTAATGGTTTTGAATAAAAAGAGGGTAGATTTAGAGTAGATAGAAGGATGACATTTTTTACAATGACAGTAACAGGTTGCTCAGAAAGATGGTAGATGTTACATTCCTGGAAACGTTCAAGGTCAGTTTAGATGGGGCTCTGAACAACCTGAACTAGCTGAAGATGTCACTGGCTGCAGGGGGAGGTTGGACGAGGTTTAAAGGTCCCTTTCATCCCAGACTATTCTAGGATTCTGTGAAAAAAAAAAAAATCAGTCACTGCTGAAGGCAGTAGGAACCAAAATCATATGCCTGGTTTTGAAAATTGAACAGGGCATGTGTGTTTTCTTCATATTTGTGAGGAAAGAATAAGGAACATAGGCCAGTTCCACAAGTTATAAATGGGCTGAAATTAAAATCCCATATCCCTTTCGGAAAAGAAGAAACAAGATTAACAAGGCTTCAGCACTGCCATTGAATTCACTTGAATTGGTTTAAAAATACACACAACACTGCTGATAATGTTTAAGAGAGTGGTGGTTTTCTGATTTATAGCTGCCTGAGGGACACTCTTTAGAGTAGGAAATAATTAGAAGTCAAAACCTGTCTTCTCTGGGAAGTATGTGTGATATATTTCCTTGTATCCAAAAAGTATTATCAAAATGTAGTTTACCTGACCAAAATCCCATAGTTTGGATTTTGATTCTGCAATTAAAGTCAAAAACATTGCAATGTTTTTTTGTTTTATCAGAAAAGAGAGATGAAATCTGTCCCCAATTTAAAAACCAGTCTTAGCTGTTCCTTTAAACACAAAGGGTACAGAATATCAGCATAAATTCCTATCAAGATAGTTTATTTGCACAAGCACACAAAAAAAGCTGTTTCTATTTCCCCACAGAAACAAGGTGCTAACCCTGGAGGGATGGGGGAAGATGAATGTGGCAGAGTCTCCAAAGCAGAATGTTCTTATTTAAAGCAAGACTGTTTTGAAATAATCTAGAATTTCACACCACCAGGTGGTTCAGATGCCAAGTAAACTTGCAGAGAAAATAACTTTATTAGCTACTTTATATTTCACAGTGTGGAATCACTTTCAATACTTGCATACTTTTTTTTTCTCTTATCTAAACAATTCTCATGTATTCCATGTGGCAGATGGTCTCTTTGAAAAACTTTGACAGGTTTCTTTTATTTCTAGGTCTATGGTGGTCCTGATTTCCTCTCTCCTAGACTAGCCCAGCTGTGTGTTTCAAGATCAGCACAGAACCCACTGCGAGTCTCTACTACTGGGAATTCAGCTGTCGTCCGTTTCAAGACAGATGCAGCAGTGACAGGGAAAGGTTTTAATGCCTCCTGGCAAGAAAATCTGGGTGGTGAGTATATTGATTCATACCAGGAGAAATTCAAGAAATCTGAGAGTTGTGGATCAGCCATGCTAGTAAATAAAATAGTCAAACAGTATAGGGCTGGAAGCTGAAGAAGAATTTGGGTGTTACTGGGTTTGGCAACACTAAGACATGCTGAAAATCACACACAGGAAAAATTGTGTAACTAGCTTAAATCTAGGCCTATTTATGTATTTTATTAGAGTGTACCTATTTGAGGTTTCTTCTTTACATAATTAACCAAGACATTCCTGTAATCAGAAAGAACTTTTGCATTCTAGCAGTTCTTTCCAGCCACTCACCCACAGAGAGTCCTTTATTAGCTGAATGATACCCTTGGTTTTAAAACTGTAAAGTGAAAAATATCTGAGAATGTGGCTTAACTTGGAATACTCAGTGGACTGAAAAAATATTTGGAGTGATTAATAAATATTTGAACTCTATAAGGTTCACCCATTTCTCATGAGATTATTTGTTCAAAGCCTTACTGGTAATCATTTAAAAAAGACTTGCTTAACAGACCCAACCACGTCTCTACATGGGAGTTCTTATGAAAAGGGCAGTTACCAAAAAATAAATGCAATGAGAAGTGAGGAGAGGCAGATTTTAATTCTTGCAGTTTTGTTTGATTAAGCACACTCAATTATTAGTTTGTCAAGGTTTATATTTCTTCATTCTATTAAGTTTTATGAGAAAGGCACAAGATATTTTTTTTAAAGAAAAAAAAATTCTAAAATACTGCTTTGGATTAATACCCTTCTGAGATCTGGGGGCTTATTTTTTTCCACTTAAAATCCCTGAAGCTTTCTCATCACTTTATAGCATCTTGCCTGTTGTACTCCAGCCCTCCTCTAGGCTCTAAAATACCCACTCACAATAACAGTATAGTTCTTATCCTTCCAGCAGGCTGCCTCCACCTGCAGCAGTCCCAACATCTTCAACTCCCAACATCAACTGCAGCAACTCCCAACATCCATCACTTCCCCACAAACAGAAGTTTGTGTCAGTCCTATTGAAGCCCTGGCACTTCCTGCACAGGATTGATCATTCCAGGCTATTTAGATATTTATGCACACTGGAATTTTTCCTGTCAGAAATACCTGAGTGTGGAGTCATCAGGAAGCCCTCAACTGCATGGGTAGAGAAGTAGAAACTTGACACTTGCTGTTGTTGTACTGCTCATGTGGAAAGTGGAGCTCCTAGATGTCTTGATATTTTCACAGTTTTTTCCTCACTCCTATGCTCAGCTAAGCATAAGTATTGCTTTCTCTGTATGCTAGATCTGTGGCATTCATATGAACAGTACCTTTGACTGCTTTTACAGTATCTAGGATAGAGGAATTCTAGCCTGTGGTTGGACAGAAACATTGCTTACAGGCACTGTTTTTGTTTATTCACCAGTAGTGATAATGTTATGCTTTCCTGATAGTATTTTCCTTGATTTTTGTTCTGGACAGGACAGTTCAACAGTTGGAGCACTCATCTTACAAAGTTTCATGTAGAAAACGTAAACATGGAGGTGTTCTTAGTTTAAAAATCAAGCTGAAATCTCAGTAAGCATAAAAGATGATTTACAACTGATTATGTCTTTTTCAGGCTGCGGTGGTATATTCCAAGCTAACAGTGGGGAAATCCATTCTCCAAACTATCCTCAACCTTATAATAACAACACAGATTGTTCGTGGGTTATCCAAGTTGACTACAGCCACAGAGTTCTATTGAATTTCACCGATTTTGACATCGAAAATCACAATTCATGTAACTATGACAATGTTGCAGTAAGTAACAATAGACATTTCAAGTTTGCCTAATTAGTCTGGTGAAATGCTTGCCAAAGAGGAAGCTTACTGTGCAACCCAGGCTGCAGCTGGTTTCAGACTAGTAGTTGCATAGTCATATGAATTCACTGATGACATAACCTAAGGCTTAAATTTACAGCTAAATAGTTACTACCTATTTCCCTTTGCTTCACCAATGAAATGGGCTTCACAAATGTATTTCTGCATTCTTTCAGGTTCCCAATTATATCTGGAAAGACCTTTTCTTGAAACTGGTGCATGCTGCATCCTCTTGCATCATTTTCTTTTTTGTTGGTGTGAATTATAGTTAGTACTATAGGAATAACCTTACAAATAGATGGCTGTTATTATGATACCCTTTCCTATTTATAGTACAGTTTACCACTGTAAACTGAGCACTGCCTTGCTCCAAGCCATATATATGTCCACATATATAATAGAGGAATAGAGAGAAGAAAGTCTACATCCAGAGAGAGTTGTGGCTGGCTGGTTTTCTTTGTGTATTTAGGTGCTCCTCAGCTGTCTGTTTAATTGCTTCATTAGAGCCACTGCTCTCTTAAAAGCTTCACATGACTGTTGGTTTGTGAGCTTTTGTTGATGTCACTGAAGTTCCAGTTGCTTCTCAGTCAGTGCACAACAATGAAGAAGTCTCCACATCTCCACTTGGTGTTCTGGGAGCAGGGACATGAAATCCTGACCATTGATGTCAGATTGCACTTCATTCAGTACAAAGGCATGTGTGATCAGTACCAGTCAGATAAAGCACAATGGCTGCAGCCCAAAATCCAGCTCTCGTCTCCTTGATAAACTGTCATTCACAGAGAGCTCAATTTGGCAGGAACGGAGACTCTTTTGAAAACAGCATCAGTTTTTACAGCATTGCCTTGTGAAGCTTTTTTGTACTGAATCAGAAAAAAGAAAATGTGTCCCCATTTTGCTGAGCAGAACTGAAGATTTCATCTGGGCACAAAGGATCTTTGTACAATAAATGTTCTTTTTTTTTTTTTTTTTTTTTTTTTTTTTTTTTCTTGTTCTGAAGCATGGGGAAGTATGGTTACGTCTTTTATTTTAAATTGTTTAACTCTATCAATGGGATCACTGTAAGTGAAAATCTATAGAAAAAGTTTCCAAGTCTTCTGTCATATCACACAGGAGTAGAAAACCAGATTGCTTGACAGTAACACAGGCCATCTGAAACAGCAGTATGGTATAAATACCCCCAAAATTGCAAATTAAGGGCTAAATTCTGAAAAGACCAAATATACAAATTTCTCTTTTAAACATGATGCTAATAGATAGATTGGCATCAGATGGTACATGTCTGAACATTGGATAGGTGGTACATGTCTAAACACTTTGTAGAGTACTCAGCTCTGTGAGCTCAGGCACAACTCCTGTTTCCATTAAAGACTGAACACAGGCACTGAGTTTTTAATCATTAAAAGATATCAGACCTTCAGCAGGCAGGGAAGATATCTGTGGCAGAGCTCTTTGCATGAGCAGGGTTTGCAGATGATTGCAGTGCAGTGACACACTTTTCCTTCATTGCTATATGAGGATCTATTGTTTGCTTCTGCTTTTTGGTTTTTTGGGGGTGATGGAGGAGGAAGTTGCTCCTCAGCCCCAGATGTGAAAACACAGCTGAAGAAGCAGCAACGTGAGCAGGGAGGGAGATTTAAATTTACTGTAGACATCAGTAACTGCCCTCCGAAGGGAGGGTGTTTTGAAAAACAGTGAGGGAGAATGCTGACTGGAAGACAAGACATAACCAGGGTCTCTAAGGCTCCACTGTATGAGGTAGAAAAGAGCACTTCAGTACTAATCTGGAGGAATCTGTAGGGCAAGAAAGCAGTGAATGGGGTTTCTTCCTCTACCTGATATGCCAATTAGCAGAAAAATCACTTGGTACCAACACCTGAGTGTGATTGTGTTCATTGCATTCCAAGGCTTGCTATATCTATTTATTTGCTACATATATTTACCAAGGGTTGGAACAGGCTGCCCAGGGAACTGGTGGAGTCACCATCTCTGGAGATACCTAAAAGATGTTTACGCGTGGTGCTTAGGGACATGGTTGAGTGGTGGACTTGGTAGTTCTAGGTTAACGGTTGGACCTGATGATCTTAAAGGGCTTTTCCAACCAAAATGATTCTTGGATTGTGTAGCCCTGTATGCCTCACACACAGGAGAACAGAGTGAGGGAACAGAGAGTGCTTGGAAATACATAAGTAGATGTCAGACTGTGAATGGTTTAGGAACTGAGTCCCAAAAGCTGTACAAATGGAAAATACGGTCAGCTAAGGAAGCATGTGGGTTGTTTTTTTTCTCTCTAATATAGAAACAATTACTACACATGAGTAATACAGTGGTTCCACCCTTTTCTGTTCCTTAAATTTTTTACTTATCTTTATGGATCTTATTTGTGCTGTGAGTTCTCCTGGGGTTTCCCTCTACCCTTGAGTATACTAATGGCCTTTTCCTTCATCCTTCCCCTTCTAGACCACTCATTTTTCCCTGTGTTATGACTCAAGGTTTTGGGGTTTTTTTAAATATTTCTACTGTAAATTCCTTTCTATGGGGAACACATAAAATGTAGGTTTTTTCTTGTAACATTTCACATTTTTCATGTGAGCAAAGAGAAGGGAGGGAAGATGCCTGCTGGGAAGTGCTTCTTGGCTACCCTGCAAGTCCAAAGAGCCCAGTACATTTTTCAGTTCTGCTCAATTATTTCACATCTGAGTCTTGAACGTAGATCTATGTTCATCCAAATTACTTCTAAACCCCTAATTGTAACCCACGGTGTAACAGCTCTGAGCTCCCCCTAGAGTCAATGGATGAAGTGCACAAAAAGTCCAGGCCACAAATTATTCATCCAATTAACTGCCTAAATTCATTGGATTCCACAGTTTCTATGACTCAGTTCTGTTCCTTATCTGTTCTTAGAAAAGAAAAACATATCTTAATCTGCTATGTGAAGGTATCTTGCTAATTTGGTTATATTATGTAGAAAGAATAAGATCTTTAAGAAGAATTTTGCTGTAATTGTCACCATATATAAGGAAAAAGTTAATAATTTCTCTTTGTGTATCAGTCTATTTCTATCTGGAGAATGTATCTTACAACATCAACAACAACATAAAAATGTTTCTTTGAAGGGAAGCTGGAGGAAAGAAATATTGAATGCACTCATTCCTGTATTTTTTTCCCAAATATTTAAAAAATATCATATCTGACCAGCAGTCTGGGTCAGTAAGAGGTTTAGGTATTTGGAGACTCAAGGAGAACATGGCTCAGAAGGCAGTGTTTGTAGCTGAGAAGTGGAGGGAGAAATAGTTTGTTCTTTTCAGTGGCTTTGATTAAATAAATGTTTTTTTTTTTTCCTGTTGCAGTATAACAAGTAGTACACAGGAATGTAGAAATGTGAGCCTCTGGGAGCTGCTGGAGAGGAGGTCTGACATCATTTATTCCAGGTGCTGGCAGAGGCAATCTTCCAAGAGAGGACAGCTAGAAATATGTGGAGCTTTTATGGCTCAGAAGACGAAAATTGTCTCCTTTTTGTCATTGACTTGTGCTAACTGCTTGACATATTTGAACAAGAAGGCAATGAGTCATGCAGTTATGTTCATTGTGGAAAAGGAAGAGAAGAGCAGATTGGTGTTATGCACAGTGCAAATGAAAACTTGGCTTTTAAATAAGTAGATGTGTAATTTTCTTTTACTCATGCAGTCACAGAAATGCATTTCTCAGATATTTTCAAAATAACTTGAAGAAGTTGCAGAGAGACATACCTCCTCCCAGAAGTAGTGTGTGCATATTGTGGTTTCTGATCTAGATTCAAGATTGAAATTCTCCCTGTAAAATAGTTCAAGCTAATATATAGCAGGTGAGCAAAAATGATGCAGCCATAAAATATCCATGTGTTACTGCTCTTGCTTAACTCCTAACATTTGCTGCTGCAATTCACTAGTGCTTTTGCTGAGCTGTTTTAATCAGATTTTTAGCAAGTGAAAAGGCTAGGAATCATTTTTGGGTTTCTGAAAGTGAAGGGACTACTATTCCTCAGTCAAGTTGCCCAGGAACAGCGTACACTTGACTTAGAAAACATTCCTCTGACTTCATGCTCTTCTCCCAGTGTTAGCACAGGAAGATTTCTTTAGCCCAGAAAGTTCTTGGATGAAATGCCTACTTAGTTTGTTATGTTCCTCATCCTTAAAATCTTACCAAGTGAGAAAGCTCAACTACTAGAGTGTCACAACTGTCCATGTGTCAAGAGTCATATCTTCAGCTTGTGCAGAGTGGCACAGATCCATCAGAACCAGCAGTTTACATGGACTGTAGTCAAGCCCTCTATCTATGATCTGTTAATTTAATTCATTCTTAGCTCTAGCATTCAGGCAAAGTCCTATCACTACTGCCTAGGGAAAGACAGTACTTTAATTCCTAAGGGTTATTTTATTAGTCATTACTTTTTGCACATTCCACACTTTGTGGCTTTTTACCCCAGCCAGTCTGATTTATATACATAATATATGTGCAGAGGAAGAATAAATGCTGCACACTATGTATTGAAGGGCTGATTGTGGCAGAGTGCCAAGAGAAAAGAAAAGGTTGAGTGGATGGATGTTTTGGGTCTTTTTACCAGGTATTCATTTTTACAGACATTACAGTACACTTAATACTCTGCCTCAAGATCCCACACAGCTAGCTAGTGATACAGACCCAAGGGCTAATGTTTAATGCATGAACATAGCATTGGCTCTGTAGGGTTTATCAGTGGATTAAGCAGGAGTTTTTTCAGCTCTGAGGTTTATTTGAGACAGGTCACCTTTCTCTCAGCTACTGTTTTGACTTTTTTTTTTTACTATTGTGCTCAAATGCCTTTGAATACTGGAGGCAGAATCATTGCATTGTATTATACAATCTAATATGAAATTTTTAATTCAGCAGTGCTGCATTGCACAGACTTGCTCATACTTGAGACATTTTGAGGTAAAAGAAAATAGGCTCAATAAGTATTACATTTCTCCTAACCCACCAGAATTGTTTTGATCAAAGCAGGCTTTTATATAGCTTTTTATGTCCTGAATATCTCTCAGTCTTCCTATTCATATTTTTATCTATATTTCTCCATTTTGCTACAGGAAGCTGAGTAACAGGTTATACTAAGTGATGGGCTTATGGTAATGCACGACATCAGTGCTGAAGCAGGAACTGAACTCAGATGTTGTTGCTGCCCAGTAGCCCAAAAGCTCTTCCTCTTGTGGGTCATGCAACTGTGCTGATGCCTCCAGTGCTCATCACTTCTGAAACCAGGCACAAGGGCTCTGAGACTAACCCATGTCTCCAAACACAGCAGCAACAAATCATGTCTTCTGGAGTGCTAGGAAAGATTAATGGGAGACTGAGACTGTGGCCATTTTCCCCTCTCTGTCATTTCTCTTTTTATAATTTTGATGTTGCTTCAGCTAGAAACTCATTGGTTTTAGCTTCACTAACCTCTTCCTCACTGTGAAACAGAGAGGAAGGAAATTAAATTATCAGCTGTGAGGGGAAAAAAGAGAAGGAACACATTTGTGGTAAAATTAAAAGTGAAGTTAAGTTTTTAAACCTATCTTTACTTTCTTCCCTCTCCCCCTTCTTTTTTTTCTTTTTTTTTTTTTTCTTTACCCTCTGCTTAAATAACATTTCATGTATATTTGTGCAATTTAAAAGCCCAAAGCTATTAAAAAGCATAGCTACATGGACTCTGATTCTTGTAATGGGTACATGTATCTAAAAACCATAATCCCACTATCTTCTCTTCTTGTACAGTCATAGATCCCACTGGTGTACTAGTTGCATATTAGGGCCAATGTAGAAGTTTTTACTGAGGCAAGATCTAGGATTTAACTGAATAAAAGCTACATGGAAAATCATGTTGGCCATTAACAGAAAACAATAAATGTGTGGGAATATGTGTATTATTAAAGGAGAGTTGCTTCCATACCAGATACACAAAGAGGAAGATGGTTACTTGATGTGTTTTTTTTATAAAGGGTATAGTAACTTCAGCTTGAAATTGATGCATTTTTCTGGAAATGGCCTCAGAACTAAGATAGGCAATGCATAGTTTGTTTACATGCCCAAATCAGGGTTGTATCAAAATGAGATCAAACATGAGAGCAAATGAAATAAAAATCTCTTCAATATTCCCCTTGAAACCAATTACTGCTGGTGACCTTTCCTTAATAGGTATTTGATGGTCCTAGCAATGAAGCACCACTTCTTAGAAAACTCTGTGGAACACAGCTTCCTCCTCCTATCACATCCTCCAAGAATGTGATGTACATCCGACTGCACTCTGATACAACCATCCAGCACAGAGGCTTCAGTGCTCACTTCACTGAAGGTAATTTCATCATTTACATTAAGGCACATTTATCTAATCACCAGTTTGTTTGTATTAGATACAATCTTTTAGCACAGTTGATAGGGGAAATGTTTCTATACATGTAGCTTACCAATGTATATCTTTAACAAGACTGTTTTTTTTCAAAATATAGATCATAGAATTTAAAATCTAAGGATCATCATGTATTCTTTGATTGGGAAAAAAAGTACTTTTTATAGCAAGGCATCTAGCACACATCAGATGCATCTTGTTCCTCCTCCCTAGATGGTTAGCTATTCATAACTGTCCTGGAAAAAATGTGGAACTGGCAATTTCCAAAGACCTGGTAAAAAAAATAGTATTTCATATGTCTATCCAGACCTGAGAAGTTTATGGTGAGTCAGTATGATTTGAAGTGGAGCGTGGTAGCAATCAGCACTGTTATCCAGTTGTGCAGTCAGCCCAGCTGTTGCACGTGCAACATCTCATACAACTACATTTTGGTTGATGTAGCTCATGAGAAGATCATACCATTGCACTGTGATACCACCCTTGGACATTGGTATGTTCTGGAGAATTCTTTATGATTTTTTTTTCTTCCTAGTTGTCAACTCAGGCAAATTATCAAAGAAACAATTGTATAACTGCACTAGTCTGAAGCCAAGTTATTTTGGCCCCAAGATTGCTCTTCTGGGCTATGAGGAGCTGATAAAGATGAGGTTCCTAAGTCACTCTTCTCTCACACACTAAGGCTTCTCTCAGATGATCAGCCAGGTGCAGCATAACCTGTGGATCCAGGTTAAGAAAGTACACCTGGTGCTGGAAGCTAGTCCTTAAGTCTTTTTGGTATACTGAATTTTATCCTCATTTCACATTGATGTAGAAAGTTACATTTTATGTATTAGTTTCCAATACAAAATCTAAGATATGAGTTTTGTATATATAAGCATCTATGTGTATGTGTATATGTTTTGTTGTACAGCATGTGGAAGTTTCATAGAGTCAGATTCAGTTGGGGCAGCAATTTCCTCTCCTCTGTATCCTGCCAAATACCCAAACAATCAGAACTGCAGCTGGATTATTCAGGCTCAGGAACCATGTAAGTAAAAACATCTTTTATAGTTAGCTGGGATGACTAACATCCTCATCTTCTTTTCTGTAATAACAATATAAAATTCTCCCGTTATTTCTCTAGGAAGTTCTGCATCCTGGTAGTTGGAGAGTGTGGCTCTCTTAATCTGTCCAAAGCCAGATTCCACTGTAAAAGATTTAGTGCATAGTGAGGAAAACACTTTACAACTTTTTCATCTGAACTGATTTACTGTGACTCAAGTGTTGCAGTTATAAGTGAGATGTTGAACACTATGTGAAGTTGGATTTGTTCATGAGAAAATCTTATTTGGTTCTGAATTTTTCGAGCTAGGGTTGTTTTAAATAAAATCTATGCTGTTGACATTTAAAAAAGAAATTAATTAAATAAGGAGAAAAGTTACAGAGGAATTTCCATCTCAAATACAAATTTTAAAAATATTGATAAATTGGTTTATGTGGATAGGTGTAATCTCCAGTGTTCCTGTCTAATTTTACACCTTATTTTTTATGATTGATCATAACACACCAAGACTTTTCCATCAGTCATTGTTATTACCCTTAATAGATAATACCCAGTATTACCTTTACATCGTATAAGATTCTTTATGGTTTTTTAAAATTGGGTATTAGTAGCCTGGTAATATAATTTAAAATAAAAGTGTTTGGTTGTTGTTTTTTTTTTTAATAGCAATTAGTGAACCTCAATTTTTGATCTGATATTTAGCCACTGTTGTTGAAATCATAGAATGTTCCAACCACATAAGTTTATTTTGCTAAATTATCATATTAAAATCAATTTTCCAAGGAAAACACCAAACCAACAATCAGGAAAGGGCTAATCAAAACTCTTCCTCAGCTACACCACATTTATTTTTAAAGTCTTTTCCTGGATCCAGGTTGAAAAGTCATACCCAACTGTTGTCTCCTGAATTATGTCCCTAAGAGACACCAGAACAATGCTGTGTAAGAAGTAGCCTGTGTATTCAGTGACTTCCTCCACTTTACCACCAGGACCACCACACACCACACGTTACAGGTACACGTGGCTGCACCGTGCCAGTCGCACAGCATTGCAGGGCACAGACAGATACAATGGATTTAGCCAATGGCAAACCACAGAGAGTTCCTGCTCTGCTTTTACTGAAGACCAACAAGTCTCCTGCTCTTGTCACCCACTGGGTTTTTGCTTTTTGCTTTGTATCCCCAGGACCTGCATTGATAGCAGGAATTGATTGAGCAGGCAGGACACCAAGGGTGCAGCCGAATGCCAGTCGGTGGCACCCTGCTGAATGCAGTGCCTGGGTCCATGTCTGTCATTTCAGCTTGTTCTAGCTAATTAACTGTAGCCCACTGAGAAGCAATGTATTTGTGTCAAATTCAGGCTCTGTCAATGTGGGAGAAAACTTTCATCTAAATCACGAGACTCTTTCTGACCCACCTGAACTACATAGGGCCTCTAAGGCCAGGACTAACTACTGTCTCAGACTGGTCTTAAGGACAGCCTCTCTTCTTCCAGTTGTGACTTAACCTTTTTTCATATTGTACAAACAAGAGCACTACAAGTGTCAAAAGTTCTCTCTGTCAGAAATCCTCTTTTTCAGAACATAGCCTGCAGTACAAGGGTGTGGAAAATCCGATTCTGCACAAATATAGCTAAGGGTAGTTAATGATCCTTTAACCAATCCAGTTGATGTACGTTACAAAATGATGAAAGAAACAGCTCTTTCTAAGCCTGGAGCAGGGCAGCATCAATTCACATTTTGTCTGGATCTATGGTATAGATCTCAAAGGGACAGAAGGTCATGGATGTATAGAAATGTTTGTTTCTGAATATGTGTAAAATTTCCATTTGCATTTGCTGACCGCTTCAATTGGAAGTGAAGCTGGTGAGATATTAGGAAACTTTGATTCATATATATGTGTTAAATCTGATGCTTCTCTTGTCAATTGTACTAGAAAGTACTGAAATATTAAGAAATTTGCCAGGATTCATCCTTTGCAGTAAGGATGAATCACTTCCATCAAATTTGATCAATATGTTAAGGATTAAACTACTTCAAATGTTGTGCTTTATAGGGAGCAAAAAAAAGAAAATAAAAGATTGTATTTATGTTTACATGTAATTCTCTCTGAAATGTCAAACTTCTTTATAAGTTTTTACTCTTTGCTGTTACCAGTCAACCACGTCACACTCTCATTCACTGACTTTGATATTGAGAACAGACAAAACTGTACAACGGATTTTGTGGAGATTTTGGATGGGAATAACTTGGAGGCTCCTTTGCGAGGTATTGTGCCTTTTTCTTCTTTATTTCATATATAGAGCTACACCCAAGATACACTGAAGGTTTTCTGTAGGTGTTCTGTTTAACAGTTTTTCTCTGATAAAGGAACCTTCTTGGCCACTCTGGCCCGAGGAGACTGGGAGACCAGGAATGGAGTGTAAGTCTTGAGTGTGAATGGCACAGTCCTTCCAGCCTCTGGTTGTATTCCTACTGACCTGCAGTTTGGAGCTGACTGCATCTGTTTTCCTTCCTTCTTAGCTAAAAATATTGAAAACCAAGCAGTTCAGTTTAAACTGAATTCCCAGTTAACTCTGCAGAAACATAATGTAAGCTACACTTAAGCACAGACCCGACTAAACGTAGGTGAAGAAAGCTGCAGGTTTCTGGAATCAGAAAAAGGATTTTCCTCAAGCCCTGGAAAGCCTGACTTTCTGCTCATTCCTGAATTTTTCTATATCTTTCTCCTGACATCTCTATTCAAGTGGCATCATCTTCAAGTGGCAGGAGCAATCTGGAGCAGCAAAATTCATTGCTTATACTGCCAGGAAGCCATGAGAGAGCCTTGGTCACAAGGTGGTCCTGACTCCCCTCACATCCCAATGGTAGCCTCAAATTCTTTTCTGAGAAGTTTGAAATATTTGTGCCTGATTATGCTCTCCCTTACTCTATCCCTTACTCTACTTTTGTGTATGCTTCCTTGGCAAGAATTGAGCAGGGCTGAATTTAAATGGTTTGCAACTAAGAGCAGAATTAATTTTTTTGTCTTTTACCCTTGGGTTTCATTTGGGAAGAGGATCAGGATACTAGATGCTATCTTTTTTTTCTTTCTTTCTTTTTTTTTCCTTCCTTTCAGATGCCTTTTGGGTGGATAATGATGCATATTCCTAATCCTTATGTTAAAATAAGTTGCAAGAGAACTTGTCTATTATTTTTCATTTGTTTTTTTCATCAGAAACCAATTAAGTAGTGAGGTGGGTGTTAGCCTCTTCTCCCCAGTGGCTACTGACAGGACAAGAGGTAATGGGTTCAAGTTATGCCAGGAGGAGATTCAGATTAGATATTAGGAAAAATTTATTTACCAAGAGTGATGAAGCATTGGAACTGGTTGCCCAGGAGGTGGTGGAGTCACTATCCCTGGAAGTATTCAAAAAACATACAGATGTGGTGCTTCAGGAGATGATTTAGAGGTTAAGGTGATGCTGGACTAAGGGTTGAAGTCGGTGATCTTGAAGCTCCTTTCCAACCATCATGATTCTATAATTCTATGGTAAGTGAAATGGAAACTGCTGTCATTTATTTGCAGGTATTTTTTTTTAAATTAATGTAGGCTGTAACTTCTGGACAATGTGAACACAAAGGAGCTCAATGACATAACAGCCCACAACAAGGGTACCTGGAGTGCAGAGTCTTTTCTCTATTAAAAGAATTTCCTACCAGAGTTGAGTTCTGTGCTAATGCAACAGAGTATTTAATTTTTATGTAGATTGAATTGAAAGATGCAATTTTAAGCAACCAATGTTACTCCTGGTTGCTGTCAGGCATTAAACCCAGATTTATTTAATGTTTAACAGTCCTGTATTTTCTCTCTGGCTTGTTCTCTTTCAGGCCGTTACTGTGGCACTACCATACCATATCCTATCACTTCTTTTGGTAATGTCTTGGTAGTGAACTTCATCTCAAACAGCAACATTACTGCCAGGGGCTTCCGTGCTACCTATACTGCATCATCATCATGTAAGTCCATATGACAGGTGTCGCTACATTATACCTCCAACTAAAAAGAAAAAGAATGGATCCTGTATGACTCTGTCTCTCTGACATTCCCTCTTTAAAAATCCCCTGTTGCTCTTCCTCTTTTTTTGGCCAACATCTCAGCAAGTGCATCAGCATGCTAAAGAACAACAAGGAGAAATCCTTTCTTCATTAGCAAATGCTTTGGCTTTGTCAAGGTATATCTTTTATGCCATCCTTCTCAAGTCTCTGCTATTGCCTTATTGTTGCAGCCTGTGGGGGTACTTTCCACATGGACAGAGGAGCTTTCAACAGCCCTGGCTATCCCGAGGCATATCCACCCAACACTGAGTGTGTCTGGATGATTCTTAGCCCCCCTGGCAATCGGCTTCAGCTGTCTTTCATGTAAGTCCTTTTCATCCTTCCTGTTGGAAGGATGCCTTGTGTTTATTAGGAAGTGTAATTACCAGATGATAAAGCTGAAGCATTTTTTTAGGGTAACTTGGAAAGAGAATATAGCAGTGGTTAATGGCAGTTTGCAGTCAGTGCTCTCCTGTCTTAGTCGTTGCCATATCCTATATTCATGTGTATCATTTTATAACTAGGTGGTTTATTGCTGAAGAAGCCTGTTCTTACTCTCTTATTAACAAAAAGAAGAAATATTGTGCTGTCTTTTCTCTACAAAGCAAATTCCTACTATTTCCTTACTACCAAATTAATTATAGTATTTTAATATAGTTGAGCAATATAAAGGGGCCAGTTACTCTACAAATTGTAGGGTTAGAATTACTATTGGAGTCCTCAAAATTTTTCCAGCAATTATAGCAATCTGGGTGCAACAGGGGCCATAAAAGTATCTGAAGGAATTTTGTTTTCCGTTCAGCGAAGTGACTTTCCTTTGAAGACTTCTGACAGGAAAGTCATGCGTGATCCACAGAACAATGTGGAGTCCTTTACCAGGGTCGTTAAGTTTTTCTTTACCCGTGACATGGATTTCTGAGCTGCTCCATTTCCTGGCATCAAACAGTGGCTGCTATCAAGAAAGAGAACACCGACTCATTGCACAGCTTATCAAGCATCATCAGGAAAAGAAAAGTAATTCTGAAACCTGCATTTACAGCTAATCAAGACAAAAGGAAAATTTACCCAGTAACATGCTGGCTTCATAAGGTGCAATTTGTTAAGCAAGTGCTGATTCATTAACTCAGTAAAAAGAACATTCTATTCCTCCCTTACTCACTGAAGCAGAGAAAAAGTGCTACAGCTGGAAAACATTTTCCAAAATATTTTGCTACAAAATAATGAATAACAACTTTTCAGAACCAAACAGAAATCTAATGTGAAGCAGTGGAACATACATTCAGTTATATAAAGTGACACTGAGAAGATGTTTTTCTTCAGTTACACATAGCTGAAAGGCAAGATGAAAATACTGTAAAGCATTGAGTAATTGTGTTAGAAAGCAATATTTATTTCATCTAATTTAATATTACGGATTTATAAAGTTTTTTTGGCATGAGGCATTTATGTGCCTCAGCTCAGTCTGAAAATAAATGCCTGACTTGCAATTTGATGGTTAACTTTAAATTAGTCTGAAGTATATCCAGATGAGTGTTTGGAAGCATTTCACATCATGTGCACATTGTACACTTACGGATACATTTAGAACTGAAGGGCAGGAGTCATTATCAGAAAATCAGAAAGCATAAATATCTGGGACACTGGTTATAAGGGACACTCTCTGGAATCTTTACTATATATTTGTAGCCTGCTTCTGAAAAGTGTACTGGGTTGGATCAAAGCACTTCACTTAGAATAACATAAGATTTTTAGAATATATTTAGCATTCACCTAGGTGCAGTCATCTAGAATTTATAATTTGATTACTGAATCCCATTCCTTTCTAAGATAAAAATTGTTTTAGAAGAGTTAATAACAACATTTCCTAAGATTTTGTGTGTACAGTTATGTGAAACTCAGGCCAGAAAAGAAGTAATATTTTCTAATTCTGGAGACACTGCTAAGGGATTGCTAAGCTCTGAAATATTAGTTACAAATTAACCCAGAACTCTGGGAATAAATAATATACATATAAAGGAACTGCAAATAGATCTATAAGTCTAAAAGTATTCTCTGCATGTAGATGTGCACCAAGTAAACAGTCTGCCTGTTGTTTTTATATCAGGGGCTTTCTGTGTTTCATGGTTGTTACTGGAGAACCAAGAAATATTACAGGGAATTGAGAACTCTTTAACAATTACAATTTTTTATCATCAAACTGATGCTCTGTCAATAAGGAGCTAGAAAGAAGAGAGCTCTGTATCAACAGCATTACCAGGTGATGAGCAGTGACTTCTGGGTTCTGGAGGGTATTGTTGCTGCCCTGTTCTAATCTGTTGTAGTAGAAGCTAAGAGGGCAAGGCAAACACTGAGGCATCTGCCTGTCATATGCTGGCTAATGCTCTTTTTCTGCTATTGAAACAGAGCCTTTCAGGTGGAAGATAGCAGCAGCTGCACCAAAGATTACCTGGAGATTCGTGAAGGGAATGATACAGGCGAGGTGGCAGGACGATTCTGTGGGAACTCCTTGCCTTCAAATTATACATCTACTGTTGGACATGTCCTGTGGGTCAGATTTGTCTCAGACAGCTCAGGCACTGATGTTGGTTTCAGGGCCACATTCTCTCACTGTAAGTAAATGTTATTTAATTGAAAACTATTGTTCTTTCATAGCACTAGCAAAATGATTTCAAAAAGTGAAAGTTTGGCCTTGTAAAGTCTAGTAGAAAGTGCTTGTTGATTACAGCAAGGCTGGGAATTCATTTTAAAATATTTTGTAAAATATCTGTTGAATATAAAAAGATGCTCTAAAACATGTCAGAACAGAACTTGTGTGGATGTAAGTGTATTAAGTATAACATAATCAAAAAAACTAACCTAACGATCTATCTTTTTAAGTTCTTGTAACAGACAGTATTTTTTCAAATTAATTATATTATGCTTCAAGAAGGAAAAATTCCAAGGGTTACAGAAAATTGAATGTCCTCTATTTCACTTATCATTTTTCAACAGTTTATCACCTGGTTTTTACATTCTTCCTTCAGGAGTGCTGGGCTGTGAAGACATGAGCTAGAGTCTAATACTGAAAATTTAGATTGCAATCCAAGTTTACCAGTAGCCTGTTAGAGTTAAGAATAACTGGCCATGTGTCTTTGCTACCCAAGGGTGAGCAATAGTATTTAATGTTTATGTTTCCATTTATTAAGCAATTAACGAATTAAGAAGAAGGCATTTCTTTCTCAGCTTTCCATTTTGCTTTTTCAATGCAACAGTGTTCATCTTCCAGTTTGGATCTAGATGCCATCAACCAGGGAGCAGAATTACAAGAAGAGGAAATTATGCCACTTTATAGATCCAATATTTCAAGGGACCATTGCAAATATCAGTCTGACTTACTGCATGACCAGACTGCTGAAGCTAGACATCCATGACCATTCTGATTAATCAAGCTAAACTTCAAATAATTTTCCTGACTTTGGAACCTCTGCTACTCATTTTCAAAAATAATTATCAATAGTTCAGAGTTCAAGTGAATCATCACCATTTTTCACCAGAACACACAAAAGCATTTGAAAAAAATATATTTAATGCTTCTTGGGGAGAAATTAACATGAAGTAGTTAGAGTCAAGGGGCAATTTAGGTGTGCCATCTTCCCACCTCTCCTACATGTAACTCAACACAACTTGAGTGGGGAATTTCCTTCAGATAAGGGCACACTTCATCCCTCACAACAAGCAAATAATTAGATGTGCACCCTAGAACTGTCTGAAACACAGATCTGTGCCTTGCAGTGCTGCCTAATCCTAAGTAAATAAAGTCAGCCATGCTGAAACATATATTTCAGACTGGACCCCAATGTGTCTTTTAATCTATGTGAGTTAGAGGCTGTAGTTGTCTCTTTCATGTTTTGCAGTGTATGGAAATGACATCGTGGGAAGCAGAGGACAAATAGCTTCACCACAGTGGCCTAGAAGTTACCCTCACAATTCCAATTACCAGTGGCGAATAAGTGTTAATTCTTCACAAGTCATTCATGGCCATATCCTGCAGATGGATATTGAAAATGATCACAGGTGTCGTTACGACAAATTAAAGGTGATTTTATTGTGAGAAGCTATTTTATTTCAATTAGCTTTGATAAAAATGATGACTAGGGAAACCTACAAGAGGAATGGGGAGAATTTCCAGGATTTGGTGTGGCTTATTACTTTTGCTATTATTAGCTGTAGGAAGGGTTACATACTCTTTGACTCCCTAATAGATATTTTCAATCTCTAAGTTTGAAACTTATTAAAAAGAATTCCACAATGGTACAGTCCTGAATTTTCAAATCAAATAATTTCAGGTCAGATAGCAGATTGAACTTTGTTCTGTGCTGGTTCAGCTGAGGACAACAGTGACTATAACATCTCAGTGCCTCTAAAAATATGGTTACTTTAAAATCCTACAAGGAACAATCCTCTACTTGCACTTTCCTTGCTCTCTGGATCAATAATTCGCTGTTTGCAGTAGGAAGGTCCCTCTTTCTTACTGAAAGATAGTTTTTCTTTACCCTGTGATACAGTCTAGCCTTTTTACTAGGCTAAAAAACACAGAATGCATGGTGCTAAGCAAACTGAAGTAATACAGGCAATAACTTCTTTCTGAACTTAGCTAAACTTAACCACTTAGTTAAATAAGGCACATCTCTTCTTGTCTTTCTTTTTAACCAGCTGATTCACTAATTATACTTTTTTTTCATCTTTGGGAAAGAGAAAATCTATACTATTTCAATATATTCAGTATATTCAATTAATTATTAATTCACTGATATCCAGATTCAATATTAGTTCATGAAATGAGTTTCTTAAATCAGCTAGACATTCAGTGGATATCAATCAGCCTAGCCCTTCATCTGGATCAGATCTTCAACCTAATGTTAATGTTTACTTTACCTGGCTCTATTACCTGGCTCTATTGGACATTTTTTACTGAGGGGAAAAGGACAAGAACATATATAGGTTTGGAAACTGACAAAAGAGAGGCATCTTCTAGACAGATAAGAATGTGTCTTATAAATACATAAAATGAAAAGATATTATTGTATACTTAGTTGATGGAATATAAAATATATCTGTTCCTTAAGGGGGAAAAAGGAAGGAAAAAAAGAAAAGGAAAACAAATGCCTTTTTTACCTGCAGATTATGTTGGGTTTTTTTCCTCTGCAGCAAACAAGATTGAACCAGTGGACATATTTAACATGGGGGCCAGTTCATGCCCTCAAAGAGCAGCCCTTGGGGCATAAGCTGAATTTGATGGCTTCTATTCGCATCCTTCTTCTGTGAAAGCTTCACAGTTAACCATATATGATAGAAAGGGAGGTTTTCTTCAATTTTTTCTAGGAGAGATTTCTTTCTTACTGGGATTTGCTGAAAGATCCATCACTCATTTAAAGAGAGTATTTTTCTCCTTGGAAAGTTACTGTGTAGGGAGCAAATGAAAATCTGTCTCTGTGAGTAACAGGCACAGTTCTCTCTGCAGGTTTATGATGGGCCCACCACTCATTCTCGTCGTATTTCAACATATTGTGGTGAGGACCCTGCTTCTTTTGCATCCTCTGGCAGTTCGATGATGATCCAGTTTCAGTCAGATTCATCTGTGAATGGAAAAGGCTTTCTTTTGGAATGGTATGCAGTGGATGGTTCTGCTGTTGCACACACCATTGCTCGAGGTGGGTTTTCATTGTGTTACACAGTTAAAAGTGATATATCCAGTGATATACTGAGCTTTATTTAAAAAACTCCAAACCAGCTTGCCCACATTTTAATTAAGCCTTTTAATAGCTTTTAAAAACAATTTATAGGAACTCTCAGATTTGCAGTCTTACTGTGTTTTGAAAATAAGCATGTTGGTAGAGGGCATTTTTCTTTACACAGATATTTCATGAAAACTTAATATTTTATAAACGTCATGAGAAAGTATCCCTTTTGAAATTCCATTCTTAAATCACTGGCCATTGTGATACAAAACCTTTCAATATAATGCATCTAATATCCATAAACAAAGAGAATGTGCTCAGAATAGTCATGTACCTCTGACAAATAGTTCCCAGAAGGAGAGGGAGTATGCTTCTTGTACACTTGATTTTCTCTCAGCAAGTTCAACAAGAGGAAGACTAAAGTTAGGACATAGTGCATTGTCTTCTTTCTAAATCTGAAGGCAGATTTCTGGGTACAGAGGGACCAAGAATTCCTGCAGCTCTGCAGGTTAGTAGCAGTATGTAATGGTTTAAGTGTTTTGCAGGATTGTGGCAGTATGTAACCAGTTTACTGAGCTGCTAAATATAGCAGTAAGGACTTGATCTTCATCTATACTTATAGCTGAGACATAAAAGTACTTCAGTTGCAAGAATGTCTAAAATGTTTATGTATTTTTGGTTATGTATGCACATAACCAAACCATAATCTTTCTGATATGTAACATGTTAAACTCTGGTAGATGCTCTTAGGTCTTTTGCTAGGTATTTCTTGTGGTAAAATAGATCACATCATTGTAGCACAGGAAAATCCTTATTGGTCAGGATTTTCACGTTTTGTACTGCCAGTCCAAACTGAAGCAATGGTTGAAGAAATGTGTTTCTGTGACTACACACATCATCACTGTGCCCCTATTGTGCTTAATTATAGGACTGTCATGTTAAAATCTATGATGGGAATGGTCAGTTTAAAATGAAGATGTATTAATTTTTTTCTCCTTGTATGTGACAGGTGCATGTGGAGGGACTGGAACAGCTGAAGAAACACCTTCATTCCTCTTTTCACCGGGCTGGCCCATGAATTACAGAAATTTTGCCGACTGTGTGTGGCTTATCAGAGCTCCTGGGTCTACTGTGGAGTTGAATATTCTGTCCCTAGACATAGAATCTCACAGCTCATGCAACTATGACAAGCTTATTATCCAAGATGGTGAGGTGCCCATCTTGCCTTACCCTGACAAAATGCAATAGCTGTATCTGGAATTCTTATGTCCATTGAGGTTGAGCAATCTAAATAGCAATGGGAACATGCTCTAAATGGGTATTCTTCCTTTTTGCTGAGACATTTGGTTAGAGAAAATAAAACTTGCCAAGCCTAGCAAAATATTTGGTGGTTTATAAAGATATTTCTCAATCTATAGGGGTTAAAGATCTTGAAAAGTACCTGCCTGAAAGTGTGACTCACAGCAGCTAACAAATATGAACTAATTTGGTTTCAACACTAACATATCTTCTTTTGATCTCAGGAGACACTAGTCTTTCTCCAGTCCTGGCTACTTTGTGTGGACGAGAACTTCCTGGGCCAATAAGATCAACTGGAGAGGCAATGTTCATCCACTTCATGTCAGATGCAAGTGTCAGTGGAGCTGGGTTTAATGCCTCTTATCAGAAAAGTAAGATTTGTTTCTCTTCTACCCCTGATAAATGTCTGCCTTGGTGCTGGGAATGGGGTAAGGAAACAAAAGAATTTCATTTTCAACAGCTGCCTACAGTCTACATAATTAATCACACGCATTAATAAAGATCTGACTCCACATAGGTAAAATTTGCTACTTTCTCAGTGATATAGTGGAACAAATATGATTCAACCAGATAAGTCACTTTTCAGAAGTAAGAAACGTGTATGCCTAAGTTTATAACAACCAGCCAAAGAGTGAAAGAATGCCCAACTAAGAGAGGGAAACAAATGACTCAAAGCATAGACAGATGCAGAGAGCTGTGTCAGTTCCAGCAGAAAATGTCAGCAATTTTCTGTGGCACTCCTCCCACGTGTACCATGGCATGCTAAGAGATTCCTGAATGGGCTGAGGCACCATGTAAGGTGTGATAATAACAACAGGCAGCCAGGGAAAGTTTTTCTGACTGGTAGCTTGTGTAGGTGGAAGTGGTTAAATCCATGGTTGGAAGCAATGTACTCATGCAGTGTAACACTATGCTCATGCCATGGGAGGTCCTTGGCATGGCTGCCTGCTTACTCATCTGTTAAGTCTGAGAACTGAGTCTCACTGTCAAGATGTTTGCTGTGTGTCACCTTGCAGTCTCTTATATTGTATGTAGGAGGTCTCTCATTGTGTGCATTGCTCTATGCCCTTCTACTCTTCACAACTTGGTCCAACATCTGCCACAATTTACCTGTCACATCTTCCTTTTAGGAGACAGAGTTTTTCCCTAAATGAATGTGTGAAAAGTTGACATTAATATTTCTGTCTTTGTTTCAACTCCTTGTTCTCAGGTTGTGGAGGCTTTTTGCACACAGACAGTGGTGTGATAACATCCCCCAACTACCCTCAAGACTATGCTCCTAATCTGAATTGTTCCTGGCATGTAGTGGTAACCTCTGGGTTTATCATTGCTGTCCATTTTGAACGGCCTTTCCAGGTTAAGAGTGAGGATACTTCCTGCAGCCTTGGAGATTATGTAGAGGTGAGGTTCCTGGCTAGAGTACAAAATCCACAAAGCTGTTAAAACTATTGAAACTTACAGACTTCAGTGTCAATAAGGAAACCCAGGTCATCAAGGTGTGGAAACACCTAAGAGAAATACCACAGAGGTTATTTCTCTCTCTCTCTTATTTATTGCTGTTCATTAATTAATCACTATGTTATTGTTTTCAATTAAGATGGTGTGTGCTCAAAATTTACATTTTGCTTGAGTGACATTAGCAATTTCTCTTCTTCTAGCTGAAGAATGGGTTAGATAATGCTGCCCCACCTTTGGCATCTGGAAGACAGAACGGACGGTTTTGTGGAAGCAGCTCCATCTCTACCATGTACACCACAGACAATCAGCTGTTTGTCCACTTCATTTCTGATGGCATAAATGAGGGTCAAGGATTCAAACTGAAATACGAGGCTAAGAGTCTAGGTAAGTCTAGGAAACAAACTTACATTCTGCAACTCAATAGGTACAACTTGGGAGTTTGCTCTCTTAAAGGAGGTTCTTACTGTCCCAACCCTGGTAAAATCAGATGGCTGCAAAAATGTACTGTTTCCTTCTTTAGTAAAAGACTTCTGATCCTACTCTCAAATTTCTTCTTTTTAAAGATAGCCAGCTCCGTGTCTGAGAACACTGAAATATTAAAATTAAAAAAACCCAAAACTTACTTGAAACCCTTTAGAAGGGTTAATTACAGTTACAGGAAGTTACAGTTAGGAAGAAGTGTTCAAAATTCATGCAGGAAAGGAAAAAAACCTGGAAACATGAACAGAATTTTGAACATACTGTACCCAGTGCAGTCATAAATCTTTGTTCTCAAAGCCAAGCCATGAACCCAGTGCAAGTGCTAAATGATTTCAGAAATGATTTAGTCTAGTGTGTCTAGAAAGGTGGTAACATTTCCCCCAAGTTTTATTCTTAGTTGAGAAAATATCAGTCCCTACCAGAGATAATTAAAAAAATAGAGACTCAGGTCCCTGGGGTAAATCAGGGATTTGGTATGTGCAGCTATTCTACTTGATGCCACTTGATGCCACAGGAGACGTGTAACTAAACCATGCAAGCTACTCAACTTTGTAAGTGCTTGTTTTCTACCTCCTTTCCCTTGCTGCCACAAAGAATCATTCTTAGCATTACTGTGTGGGATTCATCAAAGGAATGGATGAATCTGTGCAGCAGCATTTCTACCACTTCAATTTATAAAACTTGAATAAAATGCTGGTTAAACCAGTATTGCTAGAACATATTGGGGCTTCTTTAGCAGAAAGTTTTGTGGTCAAAATAAAGATATGTTTCTAGTATAAAGGACCTGAACAAATCCTCATGTTTGCTCTGATTGGCATTCCTCATACATTAATTATTATCTCACACAAACTTTTCAATTTTTGAAAAGCAGACATGGGGAATGAGTCACAGGAGCATTGATGAGTCTGATTTGCAAGCTTTCTGACTCTCAGGACAAGGCAAGAAATATTTTTCCTTCTTGGTATAGAAGCAGGCCAGGAGAGAACTAATAATTTAATTCAGGGGCCTGAACATTTGAAATTGAGAAAGGTTAGGTAAGCAGGAGGACAGGAACATAGTATTCTACTGCATTAAAATGTTTTACCACAGTGAGCAATTGTAAAGTAAAATGCATATTTTTTTATGTAATTAAAGAGCACCAAAAGGAAATTGTGTTGGAATATAGTGATACAGACTCATTTTTTGATGCCTCACCCATTTCCTTAACACATTGGTTTTTATTTGTGATCTTTTCTTTCCCAGCTTGTGGAGGGAATATTTATATCAATGATTTCAACCCCAGTGGATATACATCTTCCCCCAACTATCCGAGCAATTATCCCCCTCATGCTGACTGTATCTGGACCATAAATGCTCCTGAGGGACATGCAGTTGAACTGCAATTTGAAGATCAGTTTTACATTGAACCTTCACCAAAGTATACATGCACATTTTTTCCTGTGTTTCTTCAGAGACTCCATTCTGATTCTTATTTTCCCTTTTACTTTCTCTAATTCCTTCCATAGCATGCTTCCAGATTTGAAATCAAAAGTAGATAGAAAATTAATAGAGTTAGACAGAAATTAACAGAGAGGAAGCATCCATGGAGAGGTACTTTCTATATAATCTGTGACCTCTCATCCTTTCATATTTAGATTTTCAATCATTTAGAATGATTGATTAGGCTCTTTTAAACCCAATGGATTACCACCAGAACAGTCTGTCTCCCTTCTCCATTGCCTGTCTGCTGACTGGCAATGAGTCTACATGTTTTGAAACCCCTGCACAAATCATAAAACAGAGCTAGTTTCCAGCTGATGTAAATTCATGGATTTGAGGCTGGACCCTTATACATTAAAGGTGAGCCTCACTTGTAAAACCTTTGAGACTCTGGAAAAAATTATATAGGGTGGAGAATCCCAAAGATGTCTTTTCACTCTGGCTTCCCAGGACACTTCACCATCCTGAAGGCAAAGTTTTTAATTAAGATACTTTGCATCTCTCTGTGCCCTCCTTAGTAAATGCCCAGATTTGAATCTTTACTCCCTTCATCTGTTTTATATCTGTTCCTTATCTCAACAGCCATCAATAAGACTTAATAGGGAATATCTGCTGCATCTGAATGCTGCCAAAAAAACTATTGTAGAGGTGGTCACAACTACTTAATCAGTCCTTTTCATACCTCTTTCCAGGACTTGCTTCTGTCAGATCTGATCATAGACTGGTACAGGGATGAATCTTTCTCAACGTTTCTAGTGCCTCTTTTGATTCAAGTACTAATTAACTATCATTGATTATGAACTTGATGATTCTATCCTGGTCACTGCATCTGGAAACTGATCTAATTCACTATAGATGCATGGCTTTGTGCACATTACTGAAATTACTGCAAACCACTACTGCTATACATTGAACAGAAAATTCTCTCTTCTCCCAGCTGCACTTCCAGTTACCTGGAGCTACGCAACGGTGCTGACTCCACTGCCCCCATGATTGCCAAGCTGTGTGGAGGTTTGATGCCAGGCTCACAGAGATCCTCAGGAGCTGTCATGTACCTGAGGTTCAGGTCTGACAGCAGTGCCACACACGTGGGATTCAATGCTAAATATTCTATCGGTAATGATTGCATTTATCAGTTTCCCTGATTTTACAGATTTTGTTCTCAAGTGTTAGGCTTTTGTAATAGGGCTTAAATCATGCCTATGAGGTGGACTGCTAAGGCATCAGAATCATTATATGGGTTAACATCAGCATGTTCTGCACCTAGCAAGAGGTGGAAATTATCAACACAGGAACAGGAATGTGCTCCCAGATCTGCAGGAGTGGAAATGAAGAGTGGATAACCTCTTCTAAAGACAATTATCAAAGAGACAGTAGAAAAAGAAGCCAACATGGATAAAACCATACAACCGGATTTGATCTTCAGCATGCAAAATTAGTGTCACTTTTATGAGTGGGATCCTGAAGGGGAATGCAATGATAAGCTGGGAGCTGTCAGGAGAAGAACAGATTTGGAGCTATCTAAATGTAAATCGTTTTATAGCAGTGGTGCTAGACATACAAGGGCAGCACAACAATGGACTGAAAAAAGGAACAATCAGCAAGAACCATTATTTGTCAGCTAGGAAAAGAAATTCAAAATCGTTTTCTTTTAAGATACAAAAACAGGACTAGAAAGCATTAGCAAACTTTTAAAATTATATAAAAATAGGCTTTATTCTGATTCAGAAATAGGCTACTTTTTTGGTTTTGATAATGTTAATAATTAAAGAAAAGCTGCAAAGAACAGCATCTGTTAGTCTCACTTCTATAGGAACGTCTGGAACTGTTGATTTGTCAAAGGCAAAGCATGGACTATACTGCTTTACACAGAATTTTGCTGGTTGTTTTGTATCTCAAACATGCCAATATTGTGTGGTGTTATATTTCAGAATGTGAAAAACTTAAGCAACTGTCAAGAAAAAAATGTTAGTATACACAGCCAGAATTCATATTTATCCATAACAGATTCACAGTATCTCAGCTGTATGCCAGTCACCCTGGAAGAAAACACTAATCACTCAGCAGAGCAGACAGTAAGAACAGAACTGTTATTGCCACAAAAGGATTGTAAATAGCAGGCAAACAGAATACACTGTAAAATTCACTAAATTCCAACAGGGCATATTATTTTCTGTAAGCCTTAGTTTTATGAATTCATGTTCTCAGGTACCACAGAGAAATGAGTTTCAGAGACAGAACATTTAAAAATTTAGATCCTCATTAAGCAAACTAGATTACTTTAAAATAACATGATACAAGATTTTCTAGTAAATATAGCCATGTGTAGAGATTGGCTATAGGCCTTGAAATCTGTGAGTTTATTCAAATTAATAAGAGATACGACAGAGAAGAAGGGATGCTTGCAATGGCAGGGGTTGTGTGAAAAAAAAACCAACACAACATAATGGTTGAACTAGAAGGAGAATGTGAAAGATTTTTAACTGGAAGGCAGTTTCTGATTTATTACCATGGTTTCTTAACTAGTCAGTTGTTCCTTAGCTTTAAGTCTTGTTTAGGAGAAAGGTCATCTCTGTGAGGTCCTTCAGTCAACCAAACAATGTTCTTCATTTTGCAGCTCCCTGTGGAGGAACAGTGATAGGACAAACTGGCATCATTGAAAGTGTGGGGTATCCAGAGCTTCCATATCAAGACAACTTGAAGTGTGAATGGTTTCTGCAGGGTCCCAGGGGCCACTATCTTACCATCAGACTAGAAGGCCTAGATATTCAAAACTCCTCCATGTGCACAAATGACTTCCTGGAGATCCGAGAATACAATGCTACTGGTCTGACAATTTTTTTCAGTGTTTGTC
Source organism: Heliangelus exortis (assembly GCF_036169615.1). Lineage (NCBI taxonomy): Eukaryota > Metazoa > Chordata > Aves > Apodiformes > Trochilidae > Heliangelus > Heliangelus exortis. The sequence goes on from NC_092423.1 coordinate 21,184,093, forward strand.
TTCCCTTCCCTAGTACTGCTATGAAACCTCACTAGAGGTTTCTGAAAGCATTTGCCATGTAAAAAAAACCCCAAAACCTGATCCTTTTCAATACACAGAATTTCTGTCTGCTTCTTTGCTGAAGCAAAGACAAACAAAACCCTATTTTTCATCAATAACTTGATTTTACTATCTTACTGCTGCCTGTGCACTTAAATTGGAAAGTAGTCCTTTGATACAAATCTTTATAACATATTAATATAAACCTGTTTTTCTATATTTGATTTTTTCAGGAAATTTTTTGGGCAGGTATTGTGGTAATACCCTCCCTGATGCTGTGGACACTTCTGACAGTTTTGCTTATGTCAAGTTTGTCACTGATGGATCAGTCAATGCCCGAGGATTCAGACTGCGCTTTGATTCCAGTAGTGAAGGTTGGATTTCTAAGGCTGCATGTTGCTTTCAGGGAAGCAGGGAAGTAGCAAATACCACAGATTGTCATTGCACTAATACAGCACACATTGCAGGTCACTTGTTCTTGGAGTGGTGTGTATTTGCTCTTAAATTTAAACTCTGGGGCAAGCATGAATGAACCTGAGCTCTCTGTTCACTAGTCAGCCAAGCTGAAACTTTGAGAGGCAAAGAAGTCTCCTGTTATAGTGAATGTTGCCATCAGTGTCGTGTCTCACACAATGAAGCAGCCTCACACACTCCAGCAATCAGTTCATGGGTGCCCTAGCACACCCTTCCCTCATAAGGAATACGCATAAAGAAATCCTGTGTTTTTCTTTTATGTTATTCTGTCCCTCTGAGGTGAGTGGTATCAGTAAATTTCCCTAAACCAAATAGGTTTTAACTGATAGATTTGAAGTGGAATCACAGAACTAGAGTGCCTCTGAGGTTGGAAGGAACCTCTGGAGATGAGGTAGTCTAAATGCCTCTGCTCAAGCAGAGCTAAGCAGATGAAGCTGTCCAGGACTGTGGCCAGTCAGGTTTTCAATGTCTCCCAGGACAAACACTCCAAAACCTTCCTGGACAGCCCATTCCAGTGTCCAGAAGCTCTCATGGTGAAAAATGTTTTCATATGTTCAGATGGAGTTTTATGTGTTTCACTTTGTGCTCATTGCACAAATGTGCCCTGAGCACAACGCCTTCAAAGAGCTGCTCTGATCAGCTCTAAGGATGTAGAGATTCCTGCTTCATATTTCTCTTTTATATTCTATAGTATCCATTCAATACTAGTCCTGCTAAAATATGGCTGCTTTTTTAGAAATACTTTGCAGCAGTAGTCTTGAAAACCTCCTGACAACTCTTAACTCCTTCCACCTCATTTGAAAGCTCAGTTTAAACCTTCCTTTTTCTTTCTGTTTGCTTCTGCAAAAAAATAACAGAGGAGGAAACAAACTCCAAAAGAATGTTACTCCACTCCGAGGACCACATGCCACCACAGAAGACAAACTGTATTGGCAAAAGTTTAATGCAGGTGCATACAGAGATTAGACTATTCTGCAGGAGTCTGTGAGCGCGAGGAAAGGGGCTGAGATAAGGGTCAGTCATCATAAAGGCTGAAATATCTCTGTCCTGCGACAGTGGAAGGCTTATATCATTTGCTATCAAAGCCTTGTGGGTCACTCAGGCTTTTGAAATCTGATATGAGCCCTTTGGAGAAGGGAGTACTAATAATTAGACTAGAAGGAGCTGCTATGTTCAGTTAGTATCCAACTGTATTTATAGCTGGGTGATAAAGCCTGAAGGAACTTATCTGTTAAGACAAACATATGAAAGGATAGACATATCAAACTAACCTCTCACGATGTCTTCTTGTTGCATTACTGTGTTGGGGAATGTCGGAGAATGTTCCTGAATGTTCCCGAAAAGGTAGGGGGTGTGACCCTATTGCCGTGCCCAACCCCATGTTTGAGAGGCCCAATTGGGCCCCAATTAGATCGGCCCATAATCCTGTGCTACCTGCACCAGGGATTCTCTGTGCTACAGGTAAACACACTGGGTGTCCAATAAAACGTTATGTTATGGTTTAGTGGTGGGGGTGTGGTCTCAGAGACCGTATATAAGGGAGAGTTGCTGCGCAATAAAGTTGAAGCTTGTTTATCGACCATATTGGTTGCACGAGTTTTCCTCGCCGCTCCCAACATTACTGCTGTGGGTTTTTTTTTCTGTAAGTCTATAATCAATGCTTTACTCTAAAAAGTGTCCCAATATTTGGGTATTTCAGAATGTGGTGGGGATTTTACTGCCTCTGTTGGAACATTTACTTCACCCAACTATCCCAATCCATACCCACATAATCGTGTGTGTGAATGGAGAATCACAGTGGAAGAAGGCCGACGTGTGACTCTAACCTTTAATGATATGAAAACTGAAGAACACTGGAGGTGCTCATTAGATTATGTGGCTGTGAGTACTGAGCTTGAAGGGCCCTGAGCAGAAAATAGTCTTCCTAATCCCTTTATGAACCACTAATCGACTCAAAAGAGCTGAAATGTCATTTATAGGTCTACATCTGGTTTTAAGACAAATCATAATTTATCAATAGATAAGTGAGAGAAAGTCAGCTCTATAGAGTGTCTGAACTCATCTGCTTGTTTTAGAGTATGGAAATTTTGAAATTGTCCAGGCAGAGAAGAGTATTTGAAGAAATTATTGGAATTAGCTCTATCAGTTATGAAAAAAATTCTGCAGTTTTTGAAAGATTTCACTGTCTCTTTTCTGTGGCCAAAAAGCCTATCAGTCAATTCCAGGTATGTTGACTTTGAAGGCTGTTATTGCTGTTCTTACTATTGTTATAAATTAAAAAATAAAATGGAGAGAGAAAGCATAGAGATTGCAACAAAGGGCTGCTACTGGGTTGGACCTTGCATATCCTGAAAGAAAGATTGGGAAGCCCCAGGAAATCCTACCTCTTTTAACACCTCTCATCTACAAAAAGATACTGGTTATTTTAGATTTTCAGATATTTAGTGAAAAAAAGAAATAAATCAAACATGGCACACAGAATTGGACCTGGTCAGATGTACAAATACCCCAAAAATACAATTCTTCTATGAAACTGCAGGAATGGGAGCTCTAGCATAGTTTCCCAGATGAGCAGTGCAAACACAGGAATTAGTTTTATCATGATCAGAAGCTAGCCCATGCACAAACTCTCCTTTGTGATTTGTAGATGAAATTTCCCTTGTTTTCCTTCACAGATGCTTTAGACAGACCACGGGGAGCTGCCTTTTTATTGATTAATGAAATAATGCTTTCTTAAAGGAAAATCTGTCCTGCCAGCTTTTGTGCCTTCGACACTCTAACATATTCCAAATCTCAGTGGGAAACATAATTTCTGCCTTACTTACACTTCTGAGATAATACTATAAAAAAGGAAATTGACTCCTTGGCTAAAGGCTGCATAAAAGAAACTGAGCAAAATATCTCTGGATCATCAAAAAGTGAAATGTTTGAATTAATCAAAAATGCCCACCAGCAGTCGGTACTTTGAAGGAGAATTTGAAAAGGCCGATGTTGGCTTTAACAAGAATACAAAGAGGACCATTTGAAATTAATTAATATTAGCAGTAGCTGGTATTATGAAGTGAATGAAGATATAAATATTGAACTGAAATACAGTATTTTTCCCAATTAACGAAGAGTCTGAGTCTCATCCACTCAAGGCAATTGAAGTTTGTTCTGAGATTTTTAGTAGATTTGGGAACTAGCCTATTGGGGGAGTTATCAGTGAACCTTGTATTAAAGATCTGAAGCACTATTAAATGATAGAGGGGATACTTGTAAGACTATATTTGGATTTCATAAGAGTTTATTTTGACCCGATAGGTTTACAATGGCCTCAGACAGAACTCTCCTCGGCTGGCCAAGCTGTGTGGTGAGGTAAATCCAGGCACTGAAGTAAAATCCTCTGGAAACACAATGAAAGTCATTCTGGTGACAGATATATCCCGTGCAACCAGAGGTTTCAGTGCCTCATACACGTCTAGTGAAGATGCAGGTAGTGTGTGTTTTTAAATTGATTGATCTTTGGTGTGTTGTTTCATACCTAAAGTACTGGCACATGTAAAAAAAATTGCCTAAAGAGATAAAAAATCTCTGATATCTTTTTTTTTTCCTCTCTTTAAATCCCTGATGGGTTTACATATCTATCTTTAATTAGCTAAAATAATTTTAAAAAATGGGGAACCTCTGGACTTTATGTGCTTGTTATGTCAAACTTCAAAGGGAAGAGCAACCTCTGTTATGGATCACAGTCCTCAATCTCATTACTGATTTAGTGGTTTGTACTTAGTATTGAGTAAGAGATGGTCTGAAGTGGCCTAATTCCATGAGAAGATGCAAAAAACATGGTGCCATAGACAAAATGAATAATTCAAGTGCTTCCTTATTACTCAGGGGGGTAGTTAATTTACTGTAGCTTGTGAAACAGTACAGCTAACCTACTTTTGCAAGCTCAGCCTCCAGAGGGGAGGCAGCTGGCAGAACCTTACTACTACTGCAGCTTTGAGTCTTTTGAACTTATTTTCCAACACCCCCTTAAGCATCCCACCGTAGCATAAGTGCACTGCTCTTGAGGTTATGTTCCCAAAAAATCTCTTGAGTCTAAAATTAGGTAATTGGTAGGTCTGGGCAATACTGAACTGGAGCTGCAGTAGCATTTTTTCAAAATTTTAACGAGTGCTTGTGGTATTGATGGTGCTGCTGAATACTTTATTTGATACTGTGCATAATTTTTGCTTCTTGGCTTTATGCATGTATTTTTAAAGACATGCCAATGAATTCCAGAGAACTAGGCAAGAATTCTCTTTTACTCAGCAGTAAAGTATAAAAAAGGAAGAAGATAGAAAAATTTTTGAACCAATCAGCACATATGTTTGCTGATATATGTCTGAATAAACAGGGGCAAGATTTCTCCTCATGTAAGAATTATTACTATTTTAAAATAATTCATATTTTGTTTTTGCAGTTTGTGGTGGAACCCTGATGGGATATGCAGGTGGGAATTTCTCTTCTCCTGGTTATGATGGCATCAAAAATTACACAAGTAATCTGAACTGCGAATGGACTATTGAAAACCCTTCCCACTATAATTCATCTATATATTTGTCTTTTGAGGATTTCCACTTGGAATATCACCAGGACTGCCAGTATGACTACCTAGAGTTACGAATAGGTTTGTATGTTCATCAGGAGAATGGATAAAGCCTGTCGAGATTCTGGTTTTGCAACTGTGTTTGTGCCAAATCTTGTTCATATGTATTTGCAGAGAGTGAGTGTTGTAGGATCTGTACGTTTGAGAGGCTGTTCACGTGCATGCCTTCCATGTTGCTTCCTAGACTAGTAGTGAGACTTCACTAACAGAGGAATGAATGCATCGATTTGGTCACCCTCCCTTTCAGAGAAAATGGAAAACTGAATAGGTGTTTTGGGGACTTAAATTGTTTTGGTGCTTGCTATACAAACCTGAATCTCTCTTTACAAGAAAACTATGAATTTTACCTCATCTCCTTTGAAAGATGGAAGTCAGGAGAAATTGGAGTAATCGAAACAATTTATTTGGTCCAGAACCCATTCTCTTTCTGCTCCTAAACCATCTCCAGAGACAGCAGGAGTAGACTAAAATATGCTTTAATTATTCATAGACCCTGGACTGCATACCCACTTCATACCCCACTTTTGTACTCTATAAGATGATTCTCCAAAAACAAATCCATATTTCCTGTGAGACTGCATCACAAAGTACAGATGAAAGCATTTAAAAGGAAAACAATTACAGAATTAATGCACCAGTAATGTCTCTGCATACTTAAGTATCTTTAGCTATCCCCAAGATCTAGCAACTGGAAATGTCATACAAAAGTCACTCAGCTAATGCCAATAGTAGTATGAAAGCTCCAGCTGTCTTCTTCATGCAAGGCTGTATCTGTTAGTCCCAGAGAGAGCAGGATCTAATTTACCAGAAAATAATTTCTGAAAGGTAATGGGGGAGTAAAGAGCAGGAATCTGTCACATCCTTATTTGCATTTATCTGAACAAGCACTCTTGGTTGTATAGCATCGGGCTGTCCTGTGTAGAGCCAAAGTATTCATAGCTGCATAGCCTAACAGTTCCCTCCCACATTTGCAATGGACCTGGGAAATCATAGCAAGAGAACTCAGAGAAATATAAGAATAAAATATATCTGGCCTGTTACTCATCAGTTCACTACTCTCACTGTACCCTGAACCTCAGGCCTCCAGGCAATACAGTCAAATGAATGAGGAAAAAATGTAGGTTACTTGTGCACTACAGTTTTGTTATCTAAATAGTAAAATTGATTTTTGCCATATTAATGGATATTCTGTTTCACAACAAGACTCGTGTCAAAGGCAGAATGCCTTGAGTCATCTGTCTGTGCTAACAAGTAACAACTGATGAGCACTGAGATTCAAATAGTGCAGAATATCACTAAATGCAGGCAGATGCTTCTTAAGACACTTAACACAGGAGATATGAATTTGGGGAGGGGTCCTATACAACACTAAGATACCTGAGAAATGCCAAATGAAGCTGAGATGTGTAAAATTCTTTGGGGTTATCCATGAAATACACTTAATGATACTGAGTAGAAAAAAAAAAGAAAAAGACAGAATTAACCTTTTGTGTTCACTGAGAAATATATAATCTAAAAAAAAAAAAAGGCTACATACTAAGCTATAAATTACCAGGCACATGCATGTAGTCTGCACATGGTACTACATCTGAGAACATTGCTACAGTGAAATATACTCCTAACTTGTGGTTTTTGTGGAAGACTTGTTTTTTTGTTTCAGACCATTCCCTTCAGTTTGAACCAAATCTTATATCACAGTCTTTCTGTTTACATTTTCTGTTTATCAGCAGTCTAGATCTCTTGCCAGCTGGCCATTCATTTAAAGCAGTGATTGGTGCCACTTTTCACACTGTACAGAATGAAAAACCTGGGTCACATATGTCACAAAATTAATTACCTTGTAAGAAGTGCAAAAAAAAGCAAAAGTACACTTCACATTTTAATGCTCAAAGTAGTTATTTTTTGTTCTTCCAGAACTGTAATTTTTCATTAACATCTTCTGCTTGTACAGCTCATAATTTTTAGTTGATGTTCACAAGACAGGTTTTAGCATTGCTCTGTGTAATTTATATTAATAGAATTTTATTATATGTCACCTTTTATCCTTATCCTCATACTTCAAGACATTTCAATTGGTGGCTGTGTCACTCTATATGACAAAGGTGAGGTTACTCAGCCATGTTATTTGGAATAAGTGTGGAAGGGCTTTGAAGAGAGCCCAAAGTTTCCCCCTCCACCTCTGCTGCCTTTTTCACTAGAACAGCCTGCAGTTCTGCATGGAGCACAGAATTGCTTTTGAACAGAGATTTCTGAGATCAGTAGCCTGCTGTTGTTAGAGAAGCAAAAAGGAATGGGATTGCCTGGATGTTGTGAGGAACGCTACTACTCTTATTTTCCTTTTCCTGAGAATAGATCAGTAATAAACAAAGTGATGCTTCTACCAGTATGATGGATAAGAATTTACACCAACATGAGCAAATATTCAGTGTCACAAAAGTATAACTGCCTGTGCAGTATGTTCCTACTTAGGTTTCAATGATTATTGAAAATGCAGGTATTTTGGGGTTTTTTTTTGCTAGACAGAGGACAGTATGTTGAGTTTCCTAGGAAAGAGATACCCTAAATGAATACAGTATTGACAGATTGTTCATTGATGAAGGACAATGCTATATGGTAGAAAATTCAAAAACTTGAATGAGGATTTCACAAACACATAGGCTTGATAGGCTTCCATACAATCACGTCCTTGGGCCATCTCTTCCCACTGTGTATTCCCAAAACATCTGCAGTTTGGGACACTGTGTGGTTTGGAATCCGATGAGTCTTACAAAATGGAAGTGTGCAGGATGGCAGACAGAAAAGGAGCCTAAGATATGAAAAGGATCACTAACACAGCTTGGAAAACTTCCTTTCTGAGATTTGGTTCCCAGCAATGAACTGCAGCACTCTACCTGTACACATACTTAAAATCAGTTATTAAGCATGCCATGTACTTTTCTCTATTTTCTAGTAAAAACAAAATGACATGCACTTTGCCATATGTATTCCCTGGTGTTATTGTAGTTCCTAGGATTAAAAATGTGTATTTTTTAAAAATTTTTTTTCTCAGGGGATGCTGATGGAGAGCTAATAGCCAGACTTTGTGGTCAGGCTGCACCATCTGTGCCCTTGGTCATAGCAGCCCCCCAGATCTGGGTACACTTTGTGAGCGATGAAAACACAGCAGATAAAGGATTCCTGGCTCATTATATGTTTGAAGGTAAATGGCTTGATAGAATGTTGTTCTTGCTGGCTGAGATGCTTCCGGGGAAAGTTGCCATTCATTTGGTGATACTGAGAGTTCACACTGTGGGTTCAGCTCTCCAAAAGATCATCAAAAATTACACAGTGCCTGACACTATTTGTATCCGTATAAAGCAAACACATGCTAGCAACTGAACTTCCAGATTTATTATCTGCCTCACTTTTCCTAGTCCCTGACCTGCATTTGACTTTTTGCAATGCAGTGCAACACTCAGAGCAGCTGGTTGCTCTTGGGAATAGGGATGTAACAGGTAACACCAGCCAAGTTTGACTTACTTCAAATAGGCCTCCAGAGTGCTAGCATGACTGAAATGAATTCTGCTGGTGGAACCTTTGCACTCATTTTGAAATCTGCTTAAAGCCATATCAGTGAAATTAGCCTTGGTGCTTACTTAGACACATCAGCAAGCTTTTGACTTGATTGTGTTGGTCCAAGAATGGCACTGGTTTGCATAGGAGACTGAGATAAATAAACAAAAGATAAAGTGGAAGAGGCAGCTCTAAAGTGTCAGCTGGAAAAGGTTTTGCAGAGCTATATTAAGGATCAGAATATATACAAAGTTTCAAGGTCATTGCATCTGTTTACTCTCTATTCAATGACAAAGATAATAAAACTTGGTTTTTCCCAGATAAATTGTTCATCCTTACCTACATCAGTCTAACTTAAATATATCTCAGTACTATTACAAGCTGAATAATCTTCCAGTCATCAGGTTATAGTGTTCAGTTCCTAAACTGTATTGAAATGTTACTTTTTTTCTTCAGCCTGTGGTGGTATCCAGTCAGGTGAAAGTGGATTTATCTCAAGTCCTAACTACCCAGAGCCTTACAGCAACATGAATCACTGCTCCTGGTTGTTGGAAGCCCCTGACGGCGAAACCATTACTGTGAGTAACACAATGCCATGAGTGTGTGTGCAGCTGACAGTTCAAGAGGCACCTTCTGAGCCTTGAGGAACAAGTCTGAGGCAATTTGGAAAATCAGAAATGAAGAGAAATGAAACACGTCCCCATAGGCCTTACCTGAGAAAGTGGGGGAAACAACAAAACCAAACTAGCCTGATCTTTTTGAAAAGCAGAAGTATCTAACTTCACGTCAAAACAGCACCAACTTATCCTTTAAACAATGACTTGCTGTGGTTAGGAACACAAAACAACTCATGGTATTAGATCTGTGTGGATATTCTCACTGTCATGAGGGTCAAGGTATTAATCTCTGCATAAAAGTTACAGGCCACTAGAAAGTTACTTCTGTGTCTTGATAGTTAGACTGGAAAATAATATGATTGCTCCTATGAATTATGTAAATGAGATGCTACTCTTATTTCCCAGTAACTACTAACAGGCTGCCTGAGGTGATACTGTCTTGAGTGAAACTGCTGTGAGACCAATATAACCAACCACCTTTATGACCAAGAAGTGCTAAACTTCACTGATTTAGTAGACTGATCCTTTAGAGAACAGATCAAATCAGTGACATTTGCAGTCCAGGTCAAAAGAAATATCTGAAAAGCAATTTTGTAAAAAAACATTGGGGATTTTAATTTGTAGTGTCTTTCACTAGTTTCCCTGTCATGTTTTCCTTATATACAAGTACAACTGTATTTATTAGAAATGCAAACCCATAGTCCTAATTACTCTGCTACATGATATTCTGACCACTGCTTAGGTACTTACTTCAGGGGATACAGGATTATTTGAGTATAATACAAAATTTCTAAATAATCCACAAATTGAAGTAATCTTATTTAGATACAATTAAATTTCCATCTTAAAAGGACTGAATATCAGTCACCTCAATGAAGGCAGACTAACTTTTTCCAGTATAAGCTGTCAGTTTTGGCAGAGTTCCAATTTTAAACCATTTGAGCTAAATTTGTAGTCTTTGCCTCAAGCAGAGTCCTTTTGTATGTTAATATACACAAAAGTTACAGGAAGAAGTACTATGTATCTGCTAAACCTTTCCACAAAGATCTCAATCCTGGAACTGGTAAAAAAACCCAAAAACAAACAAAGAAACCACAACAAAACACAAAAAAAAACCCCAAACCAACCAACCAAGCAAAAAACTACCCAGGAAAAATGACTTACTGGAAGAGGGCCAGGCAGTCATTAGTCTACATCAATATTTCAACATCAGCAAATCTGGGAGTCTACTGGATCAGCAATCTAAATGTTTGAACTGGATATCCCACCCGTGTGTTTATCACTCCAAGGACAAACAGTATCAGTATGGGAGGAAGACAAGGTCAGAAGCTGCCTGCCCAGCCCAGGCTATTTGTGTGGTGCACCCAGGGACACAGGAACCGACCATGCAACTGTTTCTCTCACATTTAATGGAAACTAGTGAACAACTAGTTTTTAGCAACTCTTGAATATTCTGGTTCAAAATAATTGGTAGAAAAGACTCCAAGGCTTTCTGCTTACATAGCTGCTTATATTTGCACAATTTCAGATTTCATGACCAGAAGCCCTAAGAGCAGGAAAGTGGTCAGCACCAGTGCATACTCAAGACAATGTTGCAGCACGTACTTAGCACTTATTTCAAGCATACGGTTAAGTCCAAATAATGTCTTTTTTGAACCTCTGTGTTTCTTTTCCTTTTCTGTCTTCATGCTAAGTATCTGCTGTTATTTAGTGGCAAGACTCCAAACAATACTTGCAAGAAAGCATAAAGGTGGAGCAAGAGCCAGATTTCTGAGCACACCCCAAAATCATTGTGCTAGGATGGCAACGGGATCTGGCTGGAATTGCTCTCTCCTCCTTTTTGGTGTGGCTTATTGTCTCTTTTGTGTGTTGCAGCTTAATTTTACGGCCTTTCATGTTGAAAATCATTCACTTTGTAATTGGGACTCTGTTACTATCCTGAATGGAGGCTCTCCTGGTTCTCCTGTAATAGGAAAGTACTGTGGAAACACGTCCCCTGGGACTATTCGGTCTGGTTCCAACAAGCTACTCATCATCTTTAACTCTGATCACTCAATTCAAGGAGGGGGTTTTTATGCAACATGGACAGCTGAATCTCTGGGTAAGAGGAAACAATACTTGTACATCATGCTTATATCGTGCTTTATCAACCACAAAATTAAGTAGAATTCCTCCTCTTTAAGTTTGCATTTAGAAACAAAAGAACTACATGCCAACATCTGCAGCATTCCTGAGAGAAGGCAGCACTAAAATAGTCAAGTGTTAAACCAGTTTTGTCTGATCTCACATAATTAAATTAAATTTGGAGTGATTTTGTACTTTTAAGTTCCTACTGTCAGTTTCTTAATGTTGTTTAATTGATATAGGGCCATGACAACAGCTTAAAACTTCCTCTTTAGTGGAGATGTTGGTTCACTTTTGTTGGTTCACATGCAGTATTGAATTGATACATTTTAAACACTACCTTCCCTCTCTTGAAATCATCCTGTGTCTGGCTTTAAAAAAAAAAATGAAATTGGTATCTCAAGGTCACTGTCCTTCAGTGTTTGTGGGCAAGTGTAGGTCTGCTGGCTGGTGGCAGGGCAGAATTCTTCGTGCCTTTCTGCCTCAGTACAATGTGTTCCCTAGTGTCACCTCCAGTGTCAAACCTTCTGGCTGGTGCTCATCAACTTTTACTACATCATCTCTGAAATAGCAGGTTGCTAGTACTGTATGCATTAACCCTATAGCCCCAGTGAATTATTCTTGGAGTGATATTTGCAAGTATGTTTTGAATTAACTAAACTTATTATGTATAAGAACATGAGCTGCCAAACAGCCATGACCAACTATTCCCATTTGTAAATGAATCTGTTAACAATTTTTAAAGGCATGTTTTTCATCCCTCTCCATAATCCCAGCGAGATCCACAGGGTAGCTTGGCCTGGAAGAGAAGTCTTCATTTTGCCGTGAATAAACGGATGTAGCTTGAGTAGATTCACATGTGGAATTGTAGTATTTGCATTCTGCAGAGAGAGAAAGAAAAAAAAAGGGATTCAGTAATAGGGGAAGGTTTTTCCATAGGGTGTGCTTCTCAATGTCTGTCAGTCATGATGTGTATGCTGCGGGGTGTGGGAAGGAACCTGCACAGTCTTGGGAGCATCTATTCGTTATTGTATTTCTATCCCTCACTCTCTCACTAAGCAATACTCCTAGTTTTGAGTTGTATATAGAGGAACCAAAGCAAAAGGGGGTGAACTGGCATAGAGATGAAGCTTGTGAAGAAGAGAAAGTGGAGTACAGTCTTTACAGTGTAACGACCTCCTTGCTGCAGAGGTGGGAGAAGGAAAATTCATTATAAGAGGGGTAAATGAAGCTTGAATGCATGTCAGGGCTTTCCTCTCTCCCTCTTGCAGACACGGAAGCAAGCAGCCATTCAAAGCTGACACCAACAGGAAATATGTGAATATTTATCCCACCTGTTGCTATTTTTTCCAGGATGTGGTGGAATCATTCATTCAGAGAATGGTATGATCAAGTCTCCTCACTGGCCTCAAAACTTTCCCACAAACACCAGATGCACGTGGACCATCATTACGCATGAAAGCAAACACTTGGAGATGAACTTCCACAGTAACTTCCAGATTCCAGATAGCAATGGAAGCTGCCAGAGCAGTTATGTGAAGGTAAAATAAATATTGGCATTAGATCAGCAGAGCAATGTTTTAAGAAATCATGATTCCAGAACCCTGTTTTGCAGTCATGGTTAGAATTGCCAGGGCATGAAATTTAGGAAGTATAAACTGAAGTTCTTGTACCAATCAGTTCTTGTTCAGTAAGTTTTCTGTATGCCTTGAGAAATGGCTTGAGGTATATTAGCAGTTCTTGAGGTTTCACCTCCAGCAGGATCTCATCACCCCATATGCTGACCCCCAAATGAAAAATAATACTTCAGAACCAAGAAAGAAAAAGAAAATATAGTAAAATGAAAAGATCTGTCTGATTACCCCGGTGATTAAAAAAAAAACTGGAATGTGACACTGTAATTCTACAAAGCTTCTTTATAAGTGCTACAGTCCAAGTAGCACTAATCCTTTTTTTTTTTTTTTAGCCTCAAAAAACAAATATAGCATTCTTATCTTTCAGAGGTTGTCAAGAGCCACTTGTTTTCAAAGCAATAGGATTGAGTGGACATGCTTTGAATTTTTCAGAGTGATTTTTTTTCTCAGACATTTGGAATATGTTTAGTGGTTTTGTGCTCATTTTCTCCACAGCAGTACAACTCCCACTTAAAATAAAGGGCAAAAATAATTTGACAACATGTCAGAAGACTTAAGCAGCTGTAAATCTGATCTGTACTGCCTAAGTTACAAATCACAATTGAACTCATTTTCTAAGGCTGTGGAAAAAGTACTATTAGATTTGTCTTATAATAGCCTGCTCCACTGATTAATTGATGTCATATGTGGCAATAAATTTCACTAATATGGAAGTCTTAATTCCACCCAGTAAATGTGCTTTAATTTCAGATTGCTAAAATGTCCAGAATGACATGGTCAAAACTGTGTCAAACTGGAGATTTTTTTCCACAGAGAAAAATCTGAAATTTCTGAATGTAGAATTTGAGATATATGAAGGTGTCTGGATATGAAAAAATGTGAAACAGGTGTAAGTTTTTTCCATCCATTCCAAGCTGAGCAGACAAAAAGGGGAATCCAAATTCAGCAGAGACTTTGCAAAATCTTGGCCAGGCCATGGAGTGTTTATATTTGAGCGTTTGAGCATCCATTGCCTCAGACACCTGGCCAGATGAATGTGGTGATTCACATGCCTGCACTTACAGCCTAAACCTTTGCTAACACTTTCTAGAATGCTTTCTTAGAGCAATCACAATGTCATGTGGTTGTTCTAGCTCCACTATACTTCTTTCAAACACGTTATTTTAAAAAGAAAATATGATTGGTATAAAGTACAATTAAAAAAACCTCCACAACTGTTCAAGCACATGGATGATAAATAAATTATTAGAGTAAATATTTTTTCGTAAAGCAGGTGTTTTAAATCCTTGGCAATAAACATCCTGATTCAGGAAGTTATTTAAATGCTCATAAACCTAAAATATTTATGTCTGTATTTCATTTTATATGTGTATTTAAATTGAGTACTTAAACTGTGACCCTCAAGTACATGTTTAAATAATTACCTGAGGAGGGTTTCATTCAAAAACCTACCCAAATCTACCTGTGCTTCCTGAATGCATGGTTTGGTTGGACTAAAATTGACTATTGGAACAATTGAAATAATATTTTTATAAAAACCTGTATTTTTCTTTATTATATCTTTGTGAATTGCATTATTTTTAACTCTTTACATGATTTGATACTTGTCATTGAAAAAATGAATGCAACATTAAAAAAATGCAATAATTTTTTATTAGTAAGACTACGTATTAATGATCCATATCATACAGTTGGATGCCTCTATATTATCCTAACATTATGGTCCTGGCTTTTATTGACTTCATGAATAATATAAGGATTGTATTTAATAATTCATTGTATACACATATATTCATAGGGTGTATGAAGATAAGTTAGCAGAGACAAAATGGAGGTGGATAATGATGTGCATGAAATGTTTTTCTCTTATTCCCTGGACCTAATCTGTGTTGGCTTGCTATCAGCAAAGGTTTGAGCAAAGGTTTGACCAGATACCCTTCAGAGGTCCCTGACAATCTAAATTATTCTTATGCTTGGCTGCTTAGAAAAGCCTTTTTGTCTCCACTGACTAGAGTATACAGAAATTAAATAACTCCAATTTAGACCTCTAAAAATCAGTGTGAGATTAATCCTATCCTAAGTCTATGGAAAGAAAAATAACAAATGCAGTTTCCATTGGGTTATTACAAACTACTTGGGCTTTAAAAGCATTAAACCATTTCCTATCTGGGCTTTTCAGGTGTGGAGAGGAAATGATGAAGAAGCAGCTGCTTTGTTAACCACAGGATGTGGAAGTTCAGCTCCTGATCCTGTTGTTGCTCCAAACAATGTAATAACTACAGTATTTCAGTCTCAGGATGCTCCTGGGCCAGGTTTCTCTGCATCTTTCACAAGCAGTAAGTACTATTAAAGCCAGATGGCTTTTTTATTAGTCCATTTTAGTTTAGTTTGAGCTCTGTGTAGCAATTCAAACCTCAATCCAACAAGGCATTGAAACCTTTGCCCAGGGTTAAAAACCAAGAGTTTCCTTACTAAATGCAATGGAGCTACTGTGTGCTCCAGTGCTGGACTTGCCGAAGATCCTCCATGCAGCCATAACTTTGTAGTTATTTTTAGCCACCTTTTCCCTTTCAGTGTGCCAAAAAGAAATGAAAAGGTTTTACATTTTAAGAATTTGTTTCTCTGTAAACTGCTTGGAAACTAGAGCTATAATCTTCTTTAAAAAGAAGAAGGATCTGCTTCTTTAGAATTTTTATCTCTGTTCCTCTTTTTAAGGCATATGATGAAACTGCAGCAATTTCTCACGTGCATTGTGTAGGCCACAGTTGCCACATAAAATGCTCTCAAGAGAAGAAACAACTCCTCACCACCTGCTCTGGCCTTAGCTTTGCATTTGATGTAGTTCAAGTGACATTTCTTCTCTCTGTATTTTTAACCATGGCATGGGCTTTGTGATGGTCAAACCCACCACAAGTGTGGGAGTGCTCAGTAGGTAGTGCTCAACTGCTGTTGGTTGTTTGGTCTTTTTGTAGGATGCTGTCAAAAGAAACCACGTTCTCTTCACTGTATTTGGATTAAAACAGTGACAAATTAAGTCCTTAGAGGAAAACACTATTGAAATATACCAAATTCTGAACTGAAATTGGTTTTGTTTTTATAATGTCTGCATTAAAGTTGTTAATAACAATTTAACAACATCTTACTGGAGACAATCATAGGTTATATATGCTTGTTCCTAATGGTATTTTAGCATTTCACTCTGTACTGGAAATGAGGTCCTTCTGTACATTATTGTCTTTCTCACTGCTTAACTGGAATGATATCACCTGGATAAGAACTGTGTCTTATTTTTTTTATATTTGCAGAATGTGGAGTAAATTTCACCAGCCCTGCGGGTCGTATCGTCTCTCCTAACTACCCTAGCCAGTATGATAACAACCTGAACTGCAGTTATATCATAGATCAGGGACCACAGTCACTGGTGATCCTGGAGTTTGATACTTTCCACTTGGAAGGTAACTTGTGGTTCATAATTCCAGTATGTACTATGAAGTCTAACTTCTTCCTTGGAAACATATAAGTCTCCTATCTCAGAAAATGGTTGATGGTTTAATTTGCTGGTCTATTCTGAAAATCATTTACAAACAGTTACAAAGATAGTTTCCTTATTTTTTTCCATTTAGTCTTATGATCTTTTTAATCTTAGGTCAGCTGTTTTCCTTTTCAGAGCTTCTGTTTCCTTAACAGATAAAATGGATATAAATACACTTGGGTGTTATACAAGGATGTACACACATATAAATGTGAAACTAGGTGAAAGACTACAGTAACTGAAAACCTATACAAGTTGTTACCCTGTATGTACCCCATGAACAAAAGTGCCTGGCAGCATTTAGCCAAGAAATAATGGGTATAGTGTCCTGGTCTCCTTGTTGTGAATGGTAGAACATTCACAACTTTAATAGGTTCAAATATTTATGAGTGGAGATAGAATAAAATGGAGGAATTGGTATGAATGACCAGACTGCTTAAGTGGCAACACATATTTTGAGGCCATCTTAATTTGCTTCTTTTGAAGTCACCTGGGCAAAGAGGTTTTTGAATAATTTGTTACTAATCTGGGGTGCATAATTTGAATTTTTCTTCAGATCCAATAATAAAGTCAGAAAAAAGGTTTATTTTCTTTATAAGTTTTCAAAGTGTACTGAATTAAAAAATATTCTGGTCCAAACTTCATTTAGGGGTTTAACTCTGGGCTGGGAATTAAACAAATGACAAATGTTCTAAACTACTCTCATTCCTTTACCCTGTAGGGAAGAATGAGAGAGAATAAGGGAACAAGACTTAGGGGCTGGAAACTAAGCTACCTAGCTTTAATGAAAAGTAGTAATGAAAAAGGAAAATCAATATATACAAAAATATACAAAAGGAGTATCACAGTCCTTCCCCCTTCCCCCCAGTGACGCTCATGTCACCATGGAGGCTGAAGGCCAGGCCCTGGAAAAGTCCCAGGCTGGGCTCCTGGAGTCAGCAGAAGCCAGGAGCCAGATGCATGAACACAGAGGTTCGGGGGAGGACAGATTGGGTTCAAAGGCAGAGAGACAGACAGAATCCTCCCAGGATGCTGGCCATGGACAAAGAGAGCATCACCTTCATAATTCCTCAGATTTATACCATGCATATGGGATGGAATACTCCATTTGGTCAATTTTGGTCTCGTGTCTGCTCGACTCCTCCCTTAGGGAGGGTTGCAGATGTGTTCCTTTTACTCCCTTTCTCTTTCTGGAACATAACATGTTTTTCAGAACTGAGCAGTGGCCTTGGTTCTGCACACCAAGCTCCAGCTTAACTATAAACATTGAGTGTTATTGGTCCTAAAAGCAGACATTGACTGAGAAACGTGATGTTAATATCATCAAATGCAACTACTTAGAAGAGAATTAACTCAAAATAAAGTAGCAAGAAAGAAAACTTTTTCTATCCTACTCAAACCATGACATATTGAGACAGAGATCTGAGTTGACAATAATTTTATCTGTAACATATTTTCATCCCCTGGTACAAACTGCTACTTTAAGTTGCTTAAGTATAAGCCACAGAAATTATATCATTTCTTCATGTAGAAGACATTATTATTCAGCACACACACACTAAACATTAAGCTGAATCAGATTATGCCAATTTTGAGACCTCTGTGAGTACTTTACTGATCGGTAATTAACATTCAGCTAATTTATAAATGGATTTAAGCTTTTATTATTAAGAAGGTTAAACTGAAGAGGTAAGGGATACAGGCATAATGATAAACATATACCTAAATAAATATTAAAAATATTCTACTTGGAAGGCAATTTGCTACTTTATTGTTATAGACTTACTTAGGCTATACAAACTGAAAGTCAGCCATGTAAAGGAAAAAACTCTGGATATGAGCTAAAGGACATCTGGTTATGAGAAAGGAAGTATGACACTCTCCAGTAGTTGCTCATTAATATTTTTCATTAAATGGCAAAATACAACCATGTAGCAAAGAGAAATTACTTGGGTTTAAATTGGGAAGATGATTGAAACCACTATCCTGCAAACTATCATGCAGAAGTTAAACATGTGCCTAAGGGTTTCCAGTGTGAACTCTCTTAATTCTTTAGCAAAAGCAGGACCATGTTGGGCAGCATCTGATAAAAACATTTCTAGCCATTTCATATGCAAAGAAACATTGAACTGGCTTAGTTTGCTACTGAGAGTGGCCTTTAAAATCTTAACCACACCAGTGCAAATTGTCTGGGTTGCATTTTCAAAGTTTATCTACATGCACAATTAACATAATTCATTATGTATTGGACGTCTCAAAAGAAATCCAATTGTTTTTTTCATGGTGGTTTAGTAGTGAGATGAAGTATCTAAAATAATGCCTGAAAGGCATACATATTTTGTTGATTTTAACTGGTTGAAATATCTTTTCCAGAAAACTACAAGGCAGAAGGTAATTGGCTGTAGTGCAGTGACACACTGGTACAGAACTGAATGACTTAATGGGTTAGTCACAGGTCTGTGCTGTAGAGCAGTTGTGTTTTCAATTATGATGAGATGTCTCTTCTGATACTAAGATCCACTCCAAATGAGGCAGTTAACCCACAGCAATGATGTGTCAGTTTCTGGAACCAAATTAATGGCATGTGTGTACTAAACATTAAATATTTATTAAGGAATAAATCTAGCAATCAAAAGAGCAAGAGGGAACCGAAGGAAACTGCATTTATTGGCTTTGTCATCAAAATTTAATCTAAATTGCCTGCTTCCTGGTAGGTAGAAAAATTAGGGTTTTTTCTGACTTTGAGCCCCTGAAACCTATTTCAGCTTATCATCTACTTTAATCTCCTCCCATAGTGAAGTGCTTTAAACTCAAAACTAAATGTGTTGCACAGGTGGAATAAATTGCCTTGTGAAGGCCTTCCTCATTCTCTTTACCTATTGACTATTACAAGAGGCCATAGAAAATAACTTACATTTATATAAGTGTATTGTACTTAAGATTTAGGCAGCAAAACATAGTCAAGATTAATGCTATGAAAGGAGTCTGGCTTAGTCCCTTTTATTTCCTTGCAGCCCAAAGAATGTCTTTTCCTGTGACAAACTGAATATGGTCACCAAACCTCTTTTTGATTTTCCTGTTTCAGGAAGTTGCATAGGTTGCCACATGCTTCTTGTAGTGCCACCTGCATTGCTGTGTTTAGTTATTTTATAAAGAACTAAACAAATGAGGGTGAGTTTGTTTCCTCAGCCCCACCTCTGTCACAGTGATAAATTTCATCTTCCAACTGTCCTTCCTTGGATTAAAGGTCTGCACAAATCCAATTTATTATCTAAGAATTAACTAATTAATTCCATCCTTTGTTCATAAGCTTTATTCAGACAAGCATTCTTACAAATACACCTTTAGGACAGCTGGTGTAGTGTATTATTAAAAGCAGCCTTTTTTTTATTTATTTATATTTATTTATATTTTATTTTTTTTTAAACATACAACTAATTTTGCAGTCTGGAGTCTTTTTAATAGACAATTCAGAAAGTAGATGTTTTACTGTAGATTATTTTGAAAGAGGATATATATGTAGAGAGAGACATAGACATATATACATACATACATTGTATTTCTAGTTATTCCAGAAGCTACAATTGTGAACCTAAAGCTCACCATTTAAAATTTTACAAACTTAAAACAAAAAGACAGGCTCTGTCTCAATACAAAATGAAACAATGTATGGCTATAGACAGAGAGATGGAAAGAGGACATTGTTTCTTTTTAGCGATCAGATATTTAAGGGCCCAAATTCAGTCAAGGTTTTTGTGCAGGCATTGTATCAAATTAATGATTTTATGAAGAATGAGACTGGACAGAAATTTCTGCTAAATGGAAAGGAAACAACAGGAAAGCATAATTCAAAATGTAATTTAAGGACAACTAAAGCTCTTATCACTTGAACTTTGGAGGCAGAAGTCAATGTCTCAATACTGAGTGGTAGCAGCAGATGATAAATAATAGTGCAGATAGGCCTTGAAAAAAGGCCTTGAAAGCAGATATACACAGCAGTTCAAAGCAAGAGGGATATTTTTTGGAATGTCAGGCCAAATAATTGATATCTCCATCTGTATTTGGAAGAAATATTGTCATGGCTGGAGCAATGAATGGTACAGTATCTGTGATGGAAAAAAATCACTATTTCTTAGAGTAAGAGTCATAGCAATGTGAAAGGATAGGAGAGAGGTTTTCTCATTATCTTAAAAAATAATAACTGGAAACACTTGTCAATATTAACATCTAGCTTGGATGAAAAAACCTAGATAAATCCAATTTATAAATGCAGATCTAATGGGGGCAGAAAAAATGATGAGGCTGTAAAGAAAGAAGACGCAAAGGAAGACTTGAGGGTGGAAAAACCTCTCCTATTGAATGGTTTTGTTGACAGACAGAAATAAGATTAAACTCTGAACAGAAAGAGGTCTGGAGGAGGGAAGTAAGCTGATGGGGTCATCAGTATAAGTAGTTTCATCTGTCCTTGCAAATAAGATTATACAGAGCTAATGGGGAGATAAAGGGAGAAAGACAGGAGTGATGTCTCATTGAATCCTCATGGAGGAACTGCAAGAGAAAATGCAACAATACCAGAAGATTGCCTCTTAGCTCAAGGAGGGTGTGGGTCTCATATCTGGATAAGAAAAAAATCCCTGGAGACTCATGAAAGCTGTTCCACTGTAGTGGAAGGGACAAAGTTTGGTCTAGAAAATGTCTAAGATGATAGAATTAAAGGAAATACACCACAAAGAAGAACTGCTACAGATTTGCCATGTATGTATAGAGGCTGGAAGTATGATATGAGAAGACAGAATAGAGGAATCTAAGGCTAGTGATTATTTACAGAATAAGTATGGTGAGAAATGAGTACGGTGTAAACAAAAATGAGTTACAGGATAATGGAGCAATTATCAGTTTTGCCAGGATTCATGGGTCCTAAATGATACTGACCCAAACAATGTGGATTCAAAGCTAGAAATTGTCTTTTGCTCACAATCCTATGTCAACCATCTTATTCTTTCTAGTGCAGCAGTTCAAAACCACTTGTGACACATATAGTGGTCCTATTGTGGACCATTTCATTCTGGTCTTTCTCTGAAGTGTTTTCAGAAAAGGACCTGAGTTGCTTTCTCAAATCTTCTCCAGATTGTACCAACAGTACAATTACAATTCTGTAATTGTACTTCTTTCAGTTGTGGTATTTTTATTATTTTATTTCTTTGTATTTTAAAAGTCATTATGTTTTTAAATTGTATCACATTATCAAGTATTCTCATAATACAGTAAGACATGAAGAATATTTTTCATTAATTATTAACAGTGTAATCAGCTATCTGATGTGGGTGGTTGTTTTCAGCTTAATTACTCTTATTAGTCAGACAAGACAATTTTCCTATTGACATAATTATAAGGTTAGAATACATTACCTTTATTTGAGAGAGGGGGAATTTTTAAATTGGAACTCCAGAGAGGATCTAAATTGTATCTGACTGCTGGGATGATTCAGTTGTTCTTGTGAAACAGAATTATGTCTCCATTCCTATTTGTCATCCTGTTCAATAGAAATCATCCTGTTTCCTACAACACTAGGAAGCAGCTTGTTTGGACTGGACAATCTACAGGAATCACTTTGCTGCAACAGTAGGCTCAGGATCTTTCCTGCTAAATTTAGAGAATTGCCTATCAATCCTTTACAGTTTAAATAACTGCCTCATTGTTGCCAACAGATAGCTAAACAAGATAACTTAACCTCAATAAACAAGTGACACCCTAGCTTTGATTATGCTTATAAATAATGGAAAAAAAAAAAAAAGATCATGGAAACATCAAGTTGTTCTATAAGCATAACAACTAACGAAGCTCATTCTTCAGTAGGTGTGTGCTGTGTTTTTCACTTACAGCACTAATCCAGCTTTCCTGCATAATCCATATGGCTCCCTCCTTGCTCCCACATAATGCCAAACCTCTCTAGCTCCCACCATACATCCCCTGGTGGTACCACCCTGGGTTCCACCAACTTCTTGTGCTGATGGCTCCCAGCTGGGCAGAGAGGTAGTGACATGGCTCTGAGCTTCCAGGGTGCTGGTGGCTGGTGCTCAGCAGGTCTCTGCCTGAATTCACAGCCTTTACACTGAAAGCATAGCTTGTCCTTCTCTGGGGACATTTCTCTGGCACTCTAACTCAGCCATTGACCTTCATGAAACTTACATGAACTTTGTGTATCTGAGACTTCTCATTTCAGTCGAATCTGGCTGCAAATGGTGAGGTGGTTAGAAAGTCAAAGGAGTAGGGCAGGGAATCAGGGAGGATTGCTCCTTTCTCCAAAAACTTAACTGCAAATGATAAACTAGAAACCAATTGGAAAAAATAGTAGAATGCTACATTCCCCATTTCTGTGTCTCTTAGTGCAACTTTTCACTCACCCTAATACTTGCACCCTTAGAGCAGATTCCTCTTGAAAATCATTGGGGTTTTTCCTATTGTTCTGTCATCTCCAAATAATGCACTATCTGCCACAGTTTCCAGTTTCAGTACTTCACAAGCAAAATATAAGACTAAATTTACATTTTTTTTTGTGTGTGTGTGTGTGTGTGTGTGTGTACTGAGTCAAGCTGAAAAATCTGGGTTTTGTTACTACGAAGTCTGAGGGAAGTCTGAAAGAAATTAGCTCTGAAACATGTTAGTGTATGGACTATTTTTTCATTTTCTCACATTCTCACTCCTGCACTGAGTGCGGACTTCTACACTGGGGGAAAGAAATACCAGGAAGGTGGTTGCCTGTAAGAGAAGGTGCATTGCTTTGATCTGCAGAGGTGATCCATGTTTTTGTTAGGCCCTCTCATCTCCTCCTAGCTAATGTTCACTCAGCTATCCCAAGGATTCAAGTGCTTTTCCAGATGCTAGGATGTCTTGGATGAGACCAGTCTAATGTTTTATACACAAGGTCTCTTTGCCTTTTTCTGATTCGGTTTTTCTGCATGTTAAAAATGGGATCCTGGGATGGCAGGTAGCATAAAATTTAATCCTCATCCTGTGTGAGGCTCATATGCTTGCAGCTCAGTAAATCACATGGAAAGCATTCTGCTAACACTTCTGCATTTTGTGTCCATGCAGCCCCAGCGCTCTTGAGCAGAATTTGTCTTTATGATGGAGTGAGCATCTTCAGTGGGACAAGGGTTAACCCACATCCACTCATCACACTCTGTGGTAATGAGCTCCCTGCCCCAGTCAGTGTCTTTGGACCGATGCTTATCAACTTCCACACCGATTCCCACATTACAGGCTTTGGATTCCAGGCAAGATACAGAGCAATTGGTGAGTAGCCACTGCCCTGTGCTTTGTGTGGTGGAAATATTCCAGCTGAATAACGATTCAGTGTCAGTAATGCTGTACCTCACATAGGGGATACCTTGGGTGGATATAGATGGTTCATATTCCCTCTGTACTTGCTCAAAATAGCTCTCAGGATGAGGACATGGGACTGTTTGGTGTGTCTCATTGCTGACTGATGCCTTATCTCACAGTTCTCATTTTAAGACACCACATGGGATCAAGTCAGAAACTGAAACACTTCTCCTTTACTGCAGGAAATAAATGCATTTTGGCCAGTTAGTTTGGTTTGGTTTGTTGGGGCTTTTTGTTTGTTTGGTTGGGGTTTTAAAATATTGTATTATTTAGAATTATTTAAAATATTAAAATATTTTAAAATATGGAAGAGAAACATCCACAGTTTATTTAACTGAGTTCATTTAAAACATTTTATCACATACAGAAGAATGGTCTGATTCTCAGTTATACTAGAACTACATTAGACAAAATAGGAACCAGAACAGGATCTTTAAATGGACCCACCTATATGCTTCCATTTGATGACCCTCTTGCAGTGCCAGGTATTAATGTAAATAAAGAATGGCATCTAGATATACTTTTTTTTTTTTAGTAAGTATTTTCAGCAAAACTTCTTGTCATTCACATGAGATCCCTTTTGTTTTAAAGAGGAAATATGTATTAGAAAAATAAGTTTCCCACGAACTTTAGAATTTACATCTGCACAAATATAAGTATCCCAAAAGATTATTTTCAGTACAAATTTTAATATTTTCTGTGTTTAACTTGTATTGACAGTAGCTTGATTTTTGAAGGCTGTTTTCAAACTGCAGAGAAAAGTATGAGTTCTTAGCTTTGGTATTTCCCTTAATGCATTCCTCATGTTGAAAGCCACAACAGCATAAGGCTGAATTCTTTATATAAAATGAATGGTCTGATACAGACCAAGGGAATGGCACTGAGAAATGACAATGTGCAGTTACTCATGGAAAAGACCTTCATAATTCACCCAAGTCAGTTGCTGCTATCTGACTTGTGGCTTCTGACATTTGAGAAAGATGACTGCAGCCTTATTAGCTTGTTGCTGTATACAAAGCAGATTATAGCAATTAACATTCCTCTTCCCTCTACTTCTATTGTTTGCTGGAAGAAAAAAAAAAAAAAAAAAAAAAAAAAAAAAGACTTCCCCCTCCTAGTGTGGAATAATGCTCATTCTTTATCCTCCCAGCTCCTGTCCTTTATCTGCCAGTGCTCCAGGCTGCCAACTGAGGAGCCAGGGGCTCTTTACCCAGCAGCACCCTGTATGGGACTGCCTTTGTTAAGGTGGTGGCCTGGGCAATGGTGTGTCCTTCAGAACATTAAAAGCAGCATGTGGCTTTGAGCCATTTATCAACAGGACACAGGGAAAAATTTTTTTTTGCCAAGTTAAGATTATAAAATAAAGGCTGAAGCTAACAATGAAGATTAGAGTTAGTTCTATAACAGCTTTGTTCCCTCAAGCACTGAAGTTGGGAACAAACATTAGCCACATCCTGGATTCAGCAGCATCCATGGTGTGAAACCCTGAGAAGCCAAGCAGTGCCTGTAGTTCACAGCTGCAGAGTATAACTTGCTCCTCAGCTACAGAGCAAGTACACCATCCTCCAGCTCAGCCATCCCCCACTGCTGCCAATCCTCAGCACAATGGGAGGTGGGGAACAGTCCCCAGAGTTAGTGATACCTGGGGACTCTTCTCTGCCTTTCTGCACAGAACAAATGCTACAGTAATGCTCCAGCCCTGCCACGAGGTGGAGAGATGATGAGGCTCTGTGTAGTTATTTCAGAAAAGTCAGGGCATGGCTATCCAAGCAATTTTGGCTGCTTTTTTGTAGTGCCAAACTTTCAGTGGCTTCCATGGGATCAGGGGTTGAATGAGGGAACGTCTGCCCACGTGTCAGTACCAGGTTTCTCTTGGCAAGCTAGAACAGGTGCAGAGCTTCTCCAGCCACACCTCACTCATGCTGCTGCATGGGCATCCACTGCATCCTGCTGCTCCCTGGTCCTACTGCAGCACACTTGAAAGGCAGGCTCAATCTTTAGCTGCACAGACATGGAGCCCTTGCCATTTGGTATGCACAGGTAACAACTTGCTACTTTGATACTGAGTGGTCTGCCACTGCAGAACACAACCTGATAGACACTTCCCCATTTAATGCTTCCAGCCATTACTGCTAAGACTGCTTCTAATCTATGAAAGGCTTTTCTTTCCTTATGGCTAGACTCTTAAAAGAAATATGAGAATTAGGACCAATTTTGTATTAACCACTCTTTTTTCTGTTTGCCCTACAGCTTGTGGTGGAATTTTCACTGGCTCTGTTGGTGTTATCAGCAGTCCAGCCCATTCAGTTCTTGATTATCACAACAACATGAACTGCTCATACTATATCACAGTTGGAAATGGCAAAGTAGTGGCACTCAAGTACGTAATCCAAGCTCAGCTTGTCATCTAGGGGACAGGGAGGCCTCTGATTCCAGTTAAAGACAGCAATTATTGGCAATTTTCTCTGTCTTTCATTTTCCAAGGGGATTGCTGAACTAAAATGAAAAATATATATTAAAGCCACCCTTATTAACCTAAGACTCCCTCACATCTTCATGTGTAGCTTGCAAAACATTATCACAATTTTAACTTCCCATCTTGGTTTTGAAGAGGACAAAGAAATCGTAAAAATGCAGCTCATGCTTTTAGTTAAATGCTATCAGCCTTTGAGAAATTGCGTCTCCTGTGAGTTAATAAAAGAAAAAAAACCTGCAATTCATTTAGAAAGCTGGTACTTCCTTTAAAGCCCAAGTAATAATACCCATCTAGACAGAGTATGCTTCTTGGTGTGTGCTTTCTTGCTTAAAGGAGGGATATGGCTGCCATAAAATCTTGCCACTGAGAAATTAAAAGATGGAAAGATTGTTTTGTCATATATATGCAGATTGTGAATTATGAGAACATTTCCCAGCTAAGCAGAAGACCCATATGGTCTGCACTCTGAGCCTGCATTTTATATGCTTCTCACGCACCCAAGGAAATTGCAGGCTGAGCAATTTGCAGGAGAGATGCTGTGTGTGCATGGGGGGGGAGATCTGCTGCATCACAGAAAGCTGAGTTGTGTGGACAGCTTACCCTGCAGAAGACCCAGTGGGTGAGGGTCACTATTTTTTTGAGGCTGGCAGGCTGGAGTGGTTTGCCATGCAGTTAATAGTTCTGCTTTCCTGTTCCATAAGAGGAATGGTTTGTAGTACCTGTCTGTGTATGGCTTTGGCTATTGCCCTTTCTTGGACCTTTCCTCAAGCTCTAAAAACACAGATAACACAGAAACAGAAATGAAAATGTGATAACTAAAGCTCAAAATGTGTTTTACAGATTCAACAGCTTCCAGCTTGAAATATCTCCCTCCTGTTACAAAGATTATGTAGCTGTATATGATGGCTCTGACACCCATGCTCCTCTCCTTGGGAAATTCTGTGGCTCAGAACTGCCTCCAAATATCAAGAGCTCCAGTAGTAACTTGTTCCTGGTATTTAACACTGACTTCTATGGAGCAGACAGGGGATGGAAAGCATCTTTCAGAGAGACCTTAGGTAAGACTGTTACCAGAGTCATAACCCCAAAAATCTGCTGGTACTTTCCTTTGGGGAGGAGCAGTTATGGTCTCTCTCCCTAGGGGTGCTGGAAGCAGAAAAATGCTTCTGAATATGTCAGAATTGAGTGAATGAAGCTAAATACTATTACCTGCATTCTAGCTCTGCTTCTGAACAGACTCTTTATTCTTTGCTAACTTCTCCCTGTCTGTCTGAAATCACAAGCATTTCTTGGGTGACTGAAGCCTTAATTTCAAAGACCTGTTGGATGAAATCTAGAAATATCTGAGAACTATTTATTTGTAGTCAAAGGTTGGTAGTGCCCTAAAGATGACTCCTTCCCATTCATCCTCCATTTCCATGCATTTCACCACTTACCTTTTTAGAACCTAAAATGTTCAGATCAATTAAGACTGGCACTCTCCCCTGGGCAGCCACTGTGCTGATCTCTGCTGGTTTTGTGTATCAGTCTGGTTAGCTGGGCATAGCATAAGTGGGATCATAGTGAGAAGGCACTGGGAGTTACATGTTTTGATGGATACAACTGACAGGGCCAAAGCTTGACTACTGCCTTCATAAAAAAAGTTTTAAGCCTTGTAGTCTATTTTTAAGATTAAGGTGTAAAAGGAATTATTTGTCTTCTTTTATCATCTGAATTGTTTCAAGATGATAAGCAACAGATGAATATTACATATAAATGGATTTCATGTCATTGCTACCAGTTTCCTGTGTAATTAACTCAATGTTTTTGTGATCTAGAAAGAAGTAATTGTCTGATTTGCAAAGCTGGCACTCAGACAGTTCAGAATGAAAGGCCTTTGTGGCAGAACAAACATAGTCTTCTGCTGAATCATTGATTCCTCTCCCAACCCCTAGCCAACCACTTTCTCATTTGATACAGTCTGAGAAAGTATTTACAGATAAGGAAAATAACTGGTTCTACAGGCTTTGCCAAGAAAAATATTCCCACAGAACCTCCTGGTCATTACTATTATTAACTCTTCCTTTGCTTCACTCTAAATGATTGCTACAAGAATCTCTAAGATAACTCTTGTGGAGTGCAGTTGGAAGTAACATAATGCTGCTTTACGTGTTGCTGTCTTTAAAACCGTTAGGTATCAGTTGTCAGAGATCCCTCACAGCCTGGGTTCATGTTTCTAGGGTGAGATCATCAGGAAATCCCCAAGCTCTTGCTCTTCCTGTTGGCATATAGTCAACTTTTTAAGTCGCTGACTTCAGACTCGTTTAACTTGCCAGAGATTCTGCTTAAGCACACAACAGTGCACCAAACAAGCTGTTGAAGTCAGTACCATGCCTGATAATTTCCTAGAGTGTGGAGAAGCCTTTTATGAGTTAACTTTGACCTGTATGAGGCTAAGTTTTGAAGGGATTTTCTGCAGGCTCCCAAGGAAAGGGAGGTTTTCATGTTGCAGGAGTTAGGAGTTGGAAGCTGGAAAAGATGGCCATATGGAGATGTGGGTTGTGTAATGAAGAGCCTGTAGTGGCGAGATGCTTAGTGGTAGGTCTTCTTTCTCATCTGTGAGAAGCAAACCACAGGGGCTAAACCACAGAGCTGCTAGGAAGGATACTGAAAGTCCCATGCTAGTACAGAATAGCCAAAAAGAAGAAAATTATATTGTAAAAGGAAAACGTGAGTCACAGTCCTATAAACATTTCCAGTTTGACTTGTCTTAAAAAGAGCCAGGAAAATCTGTGACACATCTTTGTACTATGAGGTCTGGGATTCTGCTTCAAATGCAAGAAAATAAAAACATGAAGATCTAAAATCTGTTGTTCTAAATGGTGCTTTAGCAAAGTTCCCTCATGCCTGTCAAAAGATAAAACCCATGTGGTTTTGTAAGAGTACAAATGAAATCAGATAACAATTAATAATGATAAATCTCTTGGATAAGGATGATGGTATCTTTAGAAAAAAAGAGGCTTCATTCTCTGTTGGGTGACAATGAGTGCAGTATTCTGTAGTTACCCTGGGGAAGAACAACTGGATAACTTAATTACTGCTCTCTGTTTAATGTTGTGAGTGACCCTGATTATGTATTGGAAAGAAGCAAACAGTAACGTTACACTCATTTGTACAAAGCTAAACCATTTCCTTTCCTCAGAAGCTCTTCCAGTTTCTTTCCTGATCAGGCTTCTCTCAGGGGTACTGCCAGAATGCAGGGTTAGCCATTCTTTCTTTCTTGCGAATTTTATTAGTAGGAAGTGCATCTGATAACCATGCTGCTGGGAGGGAAGAGAGAAAATGAAGTAGGAAGGTCACAGAAGCCTAGCAAGACTGACAATAATCAGGCATTGATTTGAAATTTCTGTAAAAAACCCACTGATTCTGCACCCAGTAGAATGTTTAAGCTGTCGCCACTAGTCAGGAGAGACAGAAAGTATGAAATAGTATTAATCTGACAGTACAGCAATATCTCACCTTTTTTGTCAAATGTCTTTTCTTTTACCATGCTACTCCACATGCTGTAATATATAATAAGTGCACATTTCACAAGCACCATTCTTTGTCATAAACAATTCAGTGATATGGTGCATTTGAGTCAGGGGAACATATGGCCCTTGGAGCAGTTCAGAGGGTTTATAATTTCACAGTCTTCTGCTAACTTTGGACCCTTATTGACCTCATTTTTGGAATCACTGGACTTGCTTTCAGGCTGAACTGGTGAACTGGGCTGGCTGGAGTATCCCACACTGCTCTGTGTCCTAGATTTATGGAAAGAGAGACTCTCCTTACCTTAGTTACCACTGACCTTTTTTATGCATTTGTTTTCAGTATGTAAAATGGGAATGATACCACCATTCCACAGTAAGTATCAGCTCCTCTAGGTGATCAATAAAAGGATGAAAAGAGATAAATCAATACCAGCTTAAGGCATTTGGTTACATGATATGTCATTGTGGAGGAAAAAGAGCTAAGATCTTTCCCTAGAGAATAAGTGTGTGTACTGAGCTTCTGACTGTCAAAGATCTCCTGATTACCAATCCAGCTCTAGGGGGAGAGCAGAGCTTTTCAGCTGACTCTGTCTGGCAGGGACAGAGTCTGCACATACCCCTGCCAGCCCTCCTGTGACAGCAGGGACTTTGCACTTTGGTGGTAAATGGAGCTTCTGCCTATTCCCATACAGCAGTGAGGTGACCATCTCTCCCCAGTGTGTGGTCACTCTGAGGCTCATAATACAAAAGAGAAGAAATATATGGATTGGGGTTTTTTTCTTATTTTTAAGGAGTCAGCAACCCCTGTAAGGAAATGTAGTGATGACCTTACTAATGGCACATCGTTTGCTCATGGCAGCTTTCTGTGCTCATGTACATAGCCATGTTGTCTCAGTAATGAAAAATATGTCACATTCTAAAACATCAGAGAAGTTTCTAGGGATTCTCTGAAAGGCAGGTTTGCTCTTGGGGCTGTCTGAAGAACACACATGAATTTACACAAAGCAAAGTGTTACATATGGTTAGATAAGTGGGATAAGTCAGAAAGCTCTCCCTGATCTTTCTTCATATAATACAGGCACAACTGAAATAGAGCTGGGACAGTGGGGAAGGTGGGAAGGAGAGGGGCAGGGAAGACTGCCTGCTTTTTCTGCTGTAGCCAGCTCTTCCCCCTCCCTTTTTCTTTTTTTTTTTTTTTTTTTCCTATATTTTTTGAGCATGCAGTAGAAATTCACACTGACACTTTGTGACAGAGCAGTATGGTGTACGGTCTTAATACCAGTGTCAGCCCTTGTTTGCATTACCTTGGGGCTTATGAGCTCATGGGGCCCAATTACAGTGCAAAGGCAGAAAAAGCAACAATCTGCTGTCACAAAGAGTTTATGAGTTAAACACCAAATGAGGAAAACCAGATGGATATAGACAGGCAAGAAGAATAGGATGGCAGCAATGAGGAAATTAGTGAGGTAGGCTCTAAGGCAGAATAAATGTCTCCAAAACCTTTGGCAACCATTAGACTATTGGAATGTCAAGTCCTTAAACACCCTATCCACTGCATTGTCCTCAGTTTGCCCAGTTTTCCCCTCAAGGATCTCTCCATTCTTTTATTCAAATGAGCACTTCTATTGACTGGATATTAATCATTTTACATAGAAGAAAAAAAATCATACAAGAGTAGGCTTAGAAAAAATAATTGGAATCTTCTTTGATTTACTATAAAAATGCATTAGTATTTTACATAAATAATCTCATATGCATAACATAGAAATAGACAATAATCTATGCTTTTTTTAATGACAAAATTAACTGTAACTTACCTGATAAATCACCCAGAGGTATCTGTCGTCCATTATTCTATTAGCTGTGTATTGAATTACTTGTTTCCTGTTTGGAATATAATACACTGTCTATTGCTAATGAGTTTACTGTTATGCTCTCCCCTAATGAAATTGAAGTGTACTTTTAGAAAATGGATTCCATAGCTTTTTCACAGCATTTTAATGCTATTTTATTTTTCAGGAGAAAAAATGCTTAATATAGTTCTAAGTCCAGTTCTACCATGCCAAATGAGAGCTTGGCTCACTGTATATTCAGCTTCTAGGTGCAGATTTTCAGCCGTGCTCAGCAGGCACAAATGTTGCAGAGGGTTGGTTTATTATTCAGAATTGCTGGGGAGAAAAACCCAAGCAGGTCTGAATAGGCAATATAAGGTAAAATATTGGCTTAGTTGTTCTGTGGCATAGGTCAGGGTTAGGTGTTCTTTTGTGAGTCATTTCTAAGTTCTTTCACCAACATCAGGAAATTTATTACACTTATTTATGTAAATAAAGTTAGCACCTGCTGCAGGTGGAACCAGACTGTAGTGATAACAGCAGATGTGGCCTGTTAGTTGGGAAAGGATCTCAGCACAGAAAAACCCCATGTTTCTTGCAAATTTTTGTCCCTCCATTAAGAAAATCCTAGAAGAACATGTCCTTGACTATGGCAGGCGAATGCCATTGTATCTGCTCTTGCCTTTGGAAAAGTAGCAGTTCCTGGCAGAGATTTCACAGCCCATTAGGACAGGTTCCCAGGGATGTATCTCAAGGTATCCAGCCTGAACTTAGATCCTGGCATTGCAGAGGGTCTAGTTAAAAAGAAACTGGATGAAACTCTCGAGTCTTCTTGCAAAAATTTCTTTGGGCTTTTTGTTCACACAAATTTTTACCAAATATGTAACACAGTACTACACATTTCAAATTCATTACATTGTCATGGCTTAACTATTATTAGCTTCCTCTATTAAATTAATAAATAAATTGTAGCTAATGCCTTTTCTTCATCTTATTATAGCCTATGAAAATAAGATCATCCTGAACAAGCTCATACTATTTAAATGCTCATGAGTCCCTATTCCTGGACTGTTTCCAAATGTATTTGGGGGCTCAAATATAAAAATATGCATCAGCTTGAAATCTGACTAAGTTTAGAAAGCACTTGCAGTGTTGAAATACATCTCTTCAATACCTCTGAAAAGAATACAACTCTTGAGTTGTAAGGAAGAGCCTACAAATGCCTCTCAGAAATGTCAATAATATAATTTATGTGATATTTCTTCTCCTGAAGCTAAAGGAACAGGAGTGGTTTGCCTACTCAAACTGGACAGAGAAGAGGGAGGTAGACATTAAGACATTTCTGACTCATCTGAAAAACTGAGGTGAAAAAATATTTCCAGACACAATGATTAAATATAAATTTGTTGTGTCTAAATGGTTAAATGCCAATGGGATATTCAGAGTAAAGGTGCCTCACACAGCTGTGGTGAACTCTCTGCTGGCATGAATTTTCTTAGCTTGACTGAGGTCAATGCCTTCTGCAGCTGAAAATCTGTACTCTGGTGTATGCTAATATAGGGTGAGGAGATACTTCTGATTCCACTTGCAAGAGAGCTCTGCAAAGGTCTGGGTGGCTGTGTTGCCAACAAGTGTGCTAATGCAGTATTGGAATGTATTAGAATGAGCCCAGAATACATGTCTGCCTCTGGTCTCCTAGGTAAGCATTGAGGAGAGGGATTGATGGTCCATACATCACAGTTTTGTAGAACTCGGGCAGGCTTGGCACAGAGAACATCTGGACCATTACATCTGGGATCAGCCAATACAAACTTCACCTGACTGCATATGTGAAATCCTGCTAAAACAGGAGACTGGGGCTTTGCAGTCCTAAATGTCACTGCTGGAACTATTGCCAGGCCATCAAAAAAGCCTTTCTGAGTAAAGGCTGGGCTAAGGAGCAGAGGGAGTCCTATGCTTTCAGAAGATTCCTTCTGAAATGCTGCAGGCACTGGGGTTGTGGCTGACACTGCTGCCAAGGTCCTGCTTCCAGGTGAACTCACAATGTCTGTACAGTGATTGCCAAACACAGAAAGAGCTCAGCTCAGCTTGCAAAGGTTTTAAACCCTTCAGTATTAGCTGTGAAATTAAGCAGGACAGTGCAATTCCTCCATCCAGCCTTATATCATTCTGAGCCATGACCCAAAGAACTTATGAGCTAATTTTTATAGCCGCAATTGCTACAGATAAGAGAGAAATCTAGAGTTCCCAGGGATGCTTCTAAATGAGACCAAATGTAATTCAGAAATCTGGGGGAAAGTTTTTTTGACTGTTCAGGCAGAACTAGAACAGTTCTTTGGGATTTGCTGCCTTCTGGTAGACATTTGAGGTGCTCATTTAGTAAGAAGGAGAGGACAGTAAAATTAGGTTGTTATGCTTTGAATTGTCATTAGTTTGGTTGTTCCTGATAGAATTAAAGCTATTCAGTAGGATCCCTTTTGTTGCATCCATACCTGTATAAAAGAACCTTACCTCAGCTGTGTTTCAAAGGCAGGAAGCTTCAAAGGTTCATCTCTCTATGTTCTGTATCTAGAGGATGCAACTCTTAACAAAGAACCACGTGCTTGCTCTCTGCTGTAATTATTGTTATTTGCCATAGGGAACCTTCACTTCTTTCTTTTCTGAATGGTCCTTCAGCCTTTATTTTCATTAATGCTTCCCAACAAAAGTAATTAGTGATGACAGTGTGTGCCCTAGTTATTCTGATAATTTGTGTTCTCTGGCAAGCTGTTTATGAGGACAAGATTGCAATCTGATTTATGATGACCTTACAATTTTTAGTTTAAATAAGAAACCAGAGACTGAAACAACACAGTCAGTCCATCTATCCACACACAAACTATTCTATAAGGTACATTCTTCATTAAGTTTAGCTTTTCATACCTAAGTCTATTTACAAACTCGCAGACTTCTCAGTCCCAGATTTTGCCTAAATTTTAGCTGCAATTTTCTGGCTGTGCTAGCCAATGATGAATAGCATTCCATCAGTGATCACCAGCAGGCTGGATGGATACTACTTGGCCTTCTATTCAGAAGTGGTGGTGATTTTTAAAACAATGAGTTGGATCATGGCTAAAACACAGTGCAATAGTGTTTCTCTTAGCATGAATTCTCTCCTGTTAAGCAGCTGGTTCTTCATTTACTTGTGGGTGTTTCCTCCACAGCTTCCCTATTCTGTAACTTTTAGTGGCCTCAATCAGACGTAATATTGATCAGGACTGAAAAACCCAAGATGGATAGATTTTTCAACAAGGGCTGTTCTTTATTTGGCTTGATGCAGGGCTATTTGATATCTGGTTGGCTTCCAGTCTAGCCATTATTTAGAAAGTACTGTCCTGTAAGCATTTCACTCAACCACAGCTGAGCTCACTAAGCGTTGTGAAAGCTAATGATGAATCTTCATCTGTATTAACTATAAATCATACTTTTAATTATATCCTCTTAGATGCTATTACTGGTTTTACTAGCTAGAATTAATTTCCTAATAATGAAGATTTGTCCTGTTTCTCTCCCAGGTTTGCTTAATACACACACACAGGTTACCCACATCTGTATTTTTTGTCTGTCATCTGAGCTGTCTTTATAGCTGCACAGCTGTTAGTGAAGTGCATCATGGCAAAGGTCCAGACATTTGATATCCAAAAAAGAGGACAATACAACAGCATTTAAGCCTTTCCTGTTGCATGTCTTGGTGGCAATTCCTTGATTCCTGTTGCAATGGTCTGGCATTTCTGCAACTCTAACCCTGGAAGGGTGAAGGGGAGCTTTGTGAGGTGTCTGACCCAAATATCACCCCAGACTCAATATTTCAGGGCTGGATGGTATATGCCTAATGATTATATGCTTAATGTTATGTTTAGCAGACAGTGTCCAAAATGCTGAGCAGGAAATGGCTCCAACAAGATAGTTTTAGTGGGACTGAATAAACGATGCAGTGGACTCAGAGAAAAATGCAACAAAACTGCACTCTTAGGGCCCAGGCACCCTCTTGGCTGACATTTTCTTCCTTCCTAGACTATTTGTAAGGTTTATTGCTTGCATTTCGCCCACTGTTGTTCTCAGCTTCTGCAGCAGCACTTTTCCAAGTTCCTGACTTCATCAACAGCCCACAAAACTGGACTAGAGTCTATTAATTCCTGACTTTTTCACTTAGTAATAGGTTTCTTCTGATCATTTTGCGCTACAGCAAAAGCTTAAGCCTCCTGGTTTTAAGATTTTGGATTTAAGCAAACTTCTTTTTAGGGTGGGGTTTTTCCGGCTCTGGTCAGCAGAGCAGGAGGACTCTTAGCCTGAGTCATTCTGGTTTAGCTATTACAGTATTGCAAGACAGGGCTGTCTCCAGCCCTGGGTTACTGATGCAATCCTGATACTTGGATGCTGATTTTCCACCGGAGTGATCTTTTGTAATACTGTAACTCAAGTAGGGTGCAGTTTTCTGTCACTGAAAATGTATCAGTGTGTCAAGGTTAAGTCACTGTATGCCAGCTAGACAGGCCTGTTGTACACACACAGATGGGATTCGGAAAGTCTGCTCGTGTTGCTTAGCCACAGCTGTAGCTTCATTTATTATCTAATTCTCCACAAGGATTCTCTGTGGGAGACAACAGGCTGCTTTCAGTTACCACTCTACTTTGTGCTCTTTACAAAAAGTCTCTCAGACTCAAAAGCAAGATTATGAACCATACTTTATTTGAATTCCTGAGTTAAATAAGTGGCCAGGAAACTGCATAGAGACTGAAGAAGGAAGCATAAAGTAAACAAATTGGTCAGACTTACAAGCCCAGTCCAGCCTCTGGAAATCAGACTATTAACAAAGTAAAATAATAAAATAATCCCTTCTGATAGCCTGGATTTTTAACTTGTTTGTAATTAGACAAAACAAAAGTGTTCTGATCTTCCACTAACTGCTTCTCTCCAGAGGTAATTTCTTGCAATGTGACCGAAAACATTAAATGGTTCAAATTTGCAGTGAGTAACTACAGTGAGGGATTTAGCTCTGCACGTGGGATCCAAATGAAAAGCAGCCTACTTTTCAGAGGGGCTGTAAGTCCCACCATGCAAAAAGCTTCAAGAGGTAATTCTGTTTCAGCTAGACTCCTCAATGTGAGCCCGGGTCTCAGTGTCAGGGTGCCAAATTCTGTCGAACGAGGTTCTTTTGTCAAAATAAGCGACTTCAATTTTAAACTAAATGTTCAAAGTCAACGACCCAGTGCCCCCTACTGTCCGCATGTGCTTACTGGCATGGAAGAATTACATTAAGAAGTCTTCTGACCACCATTCCATTTAATTTCTGCTCTCTGTCATCTTACAGTCCCTTTTAAAAAATCTGCTGCTACATTTTCAAAGTAGATACTGATTTCATATTCATCAGAACATATGAGCCTTCTTAATTCACTCTACCCAATCTGTGATTAGTATCTATCTGATGCTGTTTGTGCTTAAAGCCTTTTAATTACTCAGATATTCTTGTGAGACAGGACAGTAAAATTAGGTAGCACAGAAAAAAGCTGCTGGCTTGACATTAAAGACTTGAAGATTAAATAAATGCCAAGAACTGCTTTTAAAAAGTTTCTGTGTCTTCAACAGGACCTCAGAATGGCTGTGGTGGTTACTTGACAGATTCATCTTATAGCTTTGGCTCTCCAGTCTCCAATGTGACCAGAAGATATGAGAAGAATCTGGACTGTGTATGGATCATAACTGCACCTATAAACAAACTGATCAACCTCACCTTCACTTCATTTGCACTTGAACCACGGTTTGCTCAGAGCT
This sequence comes from Heliangelus exortis, assembly GCF_036169615.1. NCBI lineage: Eukaryota > Metazoa > Chordata > Aves > Apodiformes > Trochilidae > Heliangelus > Heliangelus exortis. The sequence goes on from NC_092423.1 coordinate 21,221,712, forward strand.
GCCGATATGATTACGTCAATGTAAGACAGCTGGGCTTTTTAATAAGGAAATAGGAGTGAGATATGATTCATTATCCTCTCTATAAGGCTAAAAGTTAATTAATAGAAAATGTTCTTTTGAAGAAGTTAAATTGCTTAATATAATCACCATTTTTTTCCAGTGGGTTAGATTACAGCTCTGGATTACACCCTGCCTTTTTGGAAACCAGCAAGAGTTTTAATGTTGTTATTGAGACATACTTCTATTCTTAGACTGTATAAATAAGTATTTATTTCATAGAACAGAAACAAAACTCAAGCACCTTGAAAGTAAACTTGTAGATCTAATGTCATACACAATTGCCTGAAAAGACTCTAATTTCTAACATTTTGAATAAGCCACTCAGTGCTAAATGCTCACCTGTTAAAAAATATTTCCTTGGAGATGTATAAATGTTGAATAAATGTTGAATAAATAATAAAATCCTGTTATCCACTAGAGGTGCTCAATGAAGCCTAGGAATAAATTCTATGTTTTGGTGAATGAAATCAACTTTTCTCATTGAGAAGCTCTTTGAGGTTACCTTTAAAAAAAGAAAACAGAACATCAAATTAAAATAGAATAAATTTTTGATAGATTTGCTGAGATGGGATCAGAATGTTCCATAATGAGATGTACACTGTCCAAAAGAATTAGTTAATATGGCAGTGAATAATTACATTCATCAAGAACATCCTGATAAAGCACAAAAGCACTTATTCTGCTTTCAAGTAAGAGAAATCACGGTCTCAGCAGCGGTCAGAAAATTTTATTTCTGTTTGTTTGTTGGGCCTAAACTATTATGGTTTATATGCTTTTCCTCTTTCAGCTTTATGATGGAGATAGTGAAAATGCCAATTTAGTTGGCACATTCTGTGGATCTACAGTGCCAGCTCCTTTTCTTTCCACTCGTAATTCCCTGACTGTGAAATTTACCACAGACAATTCTGTGGAAAGGGAGGGTTTCAATGTGACCTACACCACAGTGGATCGTAAGTATACACATATACTTAAGAATATACATTGCTATAACTCTTTTTGTGGAAATACATATTTAAATAATGAATAATCAAAATTTGTTCTAGATATAGGGACCAGGAGTGTGCAAAGACAGTCCTTAGTACAGCTCTAGGGAGCACCGACATGCAGGCTAAAAGCAGCCCTGCTAGAGCCCAGGTTGGTTTTGGTTGGCTGTGGAGCAGCTGTCAGTCTGTAGTGTAAAACAAGAACACTGTCATAAGCTGTTAACAAGTATTTTGATATTATAGGGAACAAATGTACTAAGGTTTACAACATACATTGACACAGCATTAGCATGTTTTACTTACTTTTATTTTTATTTTCCTCCTAGGGAGTCACAGTTAAATACAAAAGTATATTGCCCAGAGTAGTTTTGCTCAATAGATATTTTTCCCCATCTGGAAAGATTTTCACTCTGTGGTGCATATGTTACTATTTTTAAACAGGACTGTGTGGAGGAATATATAATGCAACATCTACATCCCTGACTGCAATGTCTCCTAACTTCCCAAATGAATATCCACCATTTACTCTCTGCACCTGGGTCATTGATGCCCCTGAGCAGCAGCAAGTCAGGGTGATGGTAGAGGCCTTCCACCTCCATTCCATCCAGGATTGCTCTCAAAACTACCTTGAGCTCCAGGACTCACCAATGGTAAGAAATTTACAGTAGATAGCATTTCCCATTCACATTCAGCTCCCTTCACTCTTTGAGGAGAAGCCCACCACTTAATAGATTATCTGATGATTCTGTGTTAGGGGCACAACCAAAGCATTGTGCACTGTGCCCTACTAAATGTGTGTTAATTGGTACACAAGCTTCATGGCAGCACACTACACATATATTGAATTAGACCTGGTGTTACACAATTTTTCACAGTAGCATCAAGTAATAGACCTGCCAAACTTAACACCTAGAAAAGTCTGCCCAACAGCAGGTATTCATACACTAATCCTCTCAATCAAGAACCATAATAAAAATAAATATTAATTTCAAGACTGTAGAAAGCACCAGCAAAATAAAAACCAAACCTGTTTGCGTCCCTTGTATTATATTATTCTAAACCTTTTCTGATTGTTTCTTATTTAGACATGAAAATACCTGTTACATTTTATTTCCTTCTCCTAATAATAAAGTGTTGAGACGTTATTAAGTGATTTCCATGAGAACTTTAAAATGAGATTGTATAACTGGTATAAAAAGTGCTAAGAGATCTATTCACCTCCAGGTCAGTAAGTAGAAAATTGAATTACATCATTAAGTAGAAGTAACTTGTGACATGTATTACTTTACAGCAAAGCCAAGGATCAGTCCATAGATTCTGTGGCACTGACACTTTTCCAGTCCCTGAGTTTTATTCTCATGGTCGCACTGCCATCGTGACCTTCAAATCAGATGAATATATGATTAATAATGGCCTCAGATTTGCCTATGAAGCTACAGGTAAGCTTGAAGAAATGTCTAAAAAAATCTACCTAGCACTTTCTTTGTTGATTCCATACAGTGAAGCACAATACATAGATCAGAAGTGCTTATATGTTTCTGGTTTTCTGTCTCAAGGCTGCAGCAGAGAATATAACCAGTCATTTGGTTACCTGAAGAGCCCTGGCTGGCCTGGACGTCACCCCAACAACGTGGACTGTTCTATCATTCTACGAGCTCCCCTGAATCACTCAATTTCTCTCTTTTTCCATGCTTTTAGTTTGGAGGACAGCATCCAATGTTCACGTGATTTCCTAGAGGTATCATGCAAATATACATATTTTGTTGCCCTGTGCCAAAATCTGCTGAATTCAAAGTGTATTTTAATAAGCTTGTATCAAGTCTGAGTTGGACTAATATTAGGGATTAATTTATTGCTACAATTTTGTGGTAAAATGTACTCAGACGTTATAGTAAGAGGCTAAACAGTAAGCACTAAAGTCCAAATAAATAGGTTCATTATTAGCAAACTCATCTTTATCTAGCTCATGTTGATATTACCCAGTTAATAGAGAAAACCAGGATAGTTTTTATCTGATATTGACATCTGTGCATCTGTGCATAAACAGAAAGCCATAAATTTGCGTGCTTTCATTCCAGCAATAGATTCCATCTGTGTGATATTTTCCTTAGAAATATATTAAAAAAAAAAAAAAAAAGGTACTTCTAGTAACAAGTGTAAGATGTTTGCAGAGGTACCTTGTGTCAATAAAAAGCATACCTCTTCATGATCATCAATCTCTCCTCTCATGCTTGTTGAAGGTCTCTTTATTCAGTGGTCTGATGGCAAAAATCAGATATCTGTGGCAGACTGATTATTTAGTTCTCTTTCATATCCTCTTTACTGTCTGAAGAAATGGATCTGAGCACCAGCATTATTTGAGCTGAGAAAAAAACCCAAACAAATTAAGTCTGAGCTATGTCATATGATCTGTGTCTTAATGTAACTGGGGAAACGTGTGGTCTGCAGGGTAAAGAACTAATCTTTTCATCTGTAATATTAGAATTTCTTATGAAATGTAAAACATGGGGTTGAATTGCAAAAGCACATCTTAGCTGCTAACCAAGTAATTTTTTCAGTCAGGAGATGAACCACACTGTAAAATTTAGCTACCCATTGCTGTGATACTTGTTCCATGCAATTACTTGCAGAACTCAGACATAGTGGTTAATGCTCTCCTTTTCCTTCTATACATACAGTAAGAAAACCAACATTATTTAAATGACAATTATGGTATGCACACAAGGCACTACATAATTTGTGCTGTGCTTGTATCTCTGTATAATTGTACTGATTTATAATTGGCATAGGGATTTAATGTTGACTGTTTTTTCTCCTTGAAGGTCAGAAATGGGAGTGATGTGCAATCACCACTGCTTGGCAGGTTCTGTGGAAACACTGTACCCAGTCCCATCTTCCCCAAAAATCATGTTGTCTACCTTCGTTTCAAGAGTGATTTTTCAGGGGTTCATGATGGATATGAAATCACTTGGACTTCATCATCAAGTGGTAAGGCTGTAATTACAAAGTAATTCCACTTAGCAATTTTACAGAGGGAAAATACAGAAATGTGGAATTCAGCCTCAGTTTGGGCCCTGCCTTATCAACACCTAAGAGCTTCCCAAGCACCCAGAGTCCACCCTATTGATTCACTGGATAGAGGTGGATGTTCCTGGAGATCAGTGATTCATTTTATGTGATGGAAGCAATGTTGACTTTAGCAACCTCAAAGGATGTAGTCCACTTAAGGTGAAAATCTACCTCTTTCACTGAGAGGCCAGAAAATATCAGGATCGTCTCTCTTGGGATCCACAGAGTGGTGGTGCTGATGATTCAGCCTACTCCATGAATAACCCAGTTACAATATGCCCTAGGACCTAGGCACTGCTAAGCCTGAAGAGGACTGAAGCCTGCCCTAGGAAAATCACCTGGCTATAATGCTATGTAGTGACTATATCATAGTCCCATTGACAAATGGCTTATGAAATAGCAGTGAATACCTGGGTAAGAGTTTGTTCATGACACTAAGTCACTGGAGGGAGGAAAGTTCAGGGCCAGCTGAAAAGCACTGCAGAATAACCTTACAGTATTGGGTGGCTTGGCAATGAAAAGGCAGATAAAGATCACTGTAGGGAAGTGTTATTGAAGAACATGGACAAAAAAATTACAATCCTAACTTTACTTACAAAAATATGGGTTCTGAGTTGACTTTTGGCCTCAGCAGCAATGTCTTTGGGGCAAAATATTTCCATGAAAACAAGAGCTTACTGCTGACTAACAGTCAAGTAGGCTAGTACAGGGCTAGGAATTGTTGGGTAAGGAAGGGAGAACTAATAGATAGCCACTGTATGAAAGCATGGTTCACACACAAACTGAATGATGTGCAGAGCTCTGTTTTCCTCCTTTTACACAGAATCCAGTATAGCTAATGGCTCACCATAAAAATTGGCTTCTGTATGACGTATTCTGAGACTTTTTAATTTGGCAAGAAACTACTCAGGTCCTTAAAATCCAGTGATACTGGATGATAGTGATCAGCTGTTCATTGACTTCTCCCATGGAAGAATTAGTGGCATCAAATAAAGCCAACAGGCAGTAGGTACAAAACAAAACCAAACAACACAGTTCTTCACACAGTATGCAGTTAAGCTGTGGTGTTCCTTCCCATTGGATGCTGCAAATTCACATGGAGTTGAGGGATACCTCAACAAGTTCATGGAAGACACCTGATAAAGGCTATTAAATACAAAGATGCCATCTCTGGGAGCTGAAAATTCTGGGACACCATCAGAGTAATTTGTGGAATGATCTGCACATGCTTACTCTTGCTGTGTAGCTTGTCCCCAGTAGTTGGGAAACAAACTGAACAAGGCACAGACTTAAGATTTTGGTTTCTGTTTCAACCCCCTATTTCAGGGGGTTGATTTTCAACATCCAGTGATGGTCTAATGCCCATTCCATATTCTTCTCAGGCTGCTGAAGCCTCAGTTTTGTCTCATACTAGAATAATCCTTTTATCCACATTTTTTGTTCCAGCTCCCTATGTCTTTCTGTTTTTCAATACTGCTCCTAATGTACTAATACTGTACTGATGTACTACATCATGTAGCATCTTGTGAAACTAAGCCTTCTGAGCTAATTAAGTGTCTGTTTCCAGAATGTGGAGGAATATTACAGGGCAGAACTGGCTCATTTGCCAGTCCCAGATACCCTGCCACTTACCACAACAACACTGACTGCGAGTGGGCCATTACGGCGCCCAGGGGACGCGTTGTCACGGTGAACTTTGATTTCATCAGCATTGATGACCAAGGGGATTGCAGTAGCAACTACCTGATCCTTTACAACGGGCCAGATGCCACCTACCCCCCAGCCGGGCCATACTGTGGGATGGTATGTATTGCCTACTGCCTGTGACCCTGGAACTGGTTAAAGTGAATCTTTATTGTTTCGTATTCGGGATTGTTTCCCAGCTGTGCCTGGAATTTCACACAGACGAGTGGAAGTGAAGGCACGAGTGTCGCGAGGCACCTCAGGAGCCTTCCAATGCAGACCTTACAGTGACATCTAGTGGAAGACATCATCAAGAGATTTTGCTCTATATTTAGCTGTATTTATGATTTAAATGCTTGTATACCTTGAGGGAGAAATGAAAAAGGAGTATCGAGCACAGACCTGAGTTTCCTTTCAAATTGTGGCTCGATTTATGCGTCAGTTTTACCTCTCTGACTGGCTTTTCCACAAAGAATCCTGATCTATAAAGCTTTTCATTATTCTTTTCTTTAATTTTAGGACACAAACATCTCTCCATTTACTGCTACATCTCATCAAGTCTATATAAAGTTTCATGCTGAATATGTGACGTTACCATCAGGATTCCAATTAAGCTGGACGAGCTAGAACACTCATAATAAGAAATATACTACTGTTCTGGGATCTACTGAAGAGACTTTAGGTCATAAAAGAAGTTTGAAATTCAGTTACAATAACTGCAATTGAAGTAAGGCCTTAAAAAAATTACTGTAAATATAGATGTGATAAATTTATAGTTCTGTCAAAAAAGTGATCTCCCATTGTCCTGAAAATAAACTGTTACCTACCTAACTGTGAAAAGGAAGTTTTGCTCATTTTTTAAAACATATTTTTATATTCTCCCATGTAATTTCAAATGCTCTAAGTAAATATACCCCGCCGCCCCCCCAAAAAAAGTTTTACATATAATTCTATAGGATGTGAATTAGACTTAAGTAAAAATATTCAACGTGAAGTTGCTAAGACAAGCTAAGATACAAAGTTGTCATTAATTAATTCTATAGAATTATGTGGTTTTATACCAAGCCTCTTTGAAAGCATTAGTAAGTATTTAATCAAAATACAATAAAATCAGACATTTCTAAAAATGTCCCTTGTTCTACTACCATTTATGCAGATAAGATGCAGTCCTTGTTGAAGAACTTCCTGTAGTACTGTGGAATGGTTGTAAGAACCCAGCTCAAAAAATACTCCAGCATTCACTGAGGTTTAATGCAGAAAGAATGTGCTGGGGTACTAAATCTTAACCACATCAACTAATGTCAGGATCACATTCAATATACACAAATACTTGTGATTATATTTATTGAGTTGTACATTTAAGCTTCAGAATCTATTTTACAATTGAATTTATTAAAAAAAATGGGAGGTTTTTAGTAACTGATTCACATTCCTAGTCCAACTGTAAGCAACTCCCTAGATATTTCAAAAAATGGATATAACTTCAGAATATGGCAGACATAAAAATATAAATTGACCTTTGACTAGAATTTGTTCCTTCCCAAGGCGGGACATATCATCCATTAAAAATGTTGTTGGCGGGGTATGTAAAGGACACTGATTCACACTGTGAAACATTTTTTGTCACAACCCAGAATGGATGACCAATTCATTTCCTGAATGTCACTTGTGATGGACAGGCAAGAGGAATTTACACGACAGCAGAGGACAGGCCTCATCAGAACTCCCACTTCATAACTAATTCATTCAATCATAGTGAAAGTAGTGCCTTGATGTGATTGTCACAATAATTATGAAATGCCATTAAATTAAAAGGCAGTTCTAACAAAACCCAGGAATTCTGTGGAGATTCCCCAGTGAATGCTGGAAAAGCCATTATTCCACCAACATAGAAAGGTTTTTAGCAGCTGAAGAGCCATCCTGTTTAAAACAAAGTTTAGGAAACACAGAACAGACAAAGAGGGAAAAAAGGTAAATGACAAGATACAAAATACAATTCAAAATGATCTTACAATAAGTTAGAATGAGAGAAACCTATGAGCTTCTAGTTGCCAACAGAATTAGATGCTCAGAGTCCACACCAAACTGTTTTGATATCAGTAATAGAGACAATACAATCTTTGTTCATAAAAATTATTAAAAACCCATAAAGGAGACAGCAAGCAGTAAAGAAAAGCCATCTAAACTTACTAAAGCTCTAAACGTGGCATTGTTTGAGACAGAGACTGCAAGTAAAATCAAGCGTGGCTTCAGCTGTTTGCTTGCAGAGAACAGCATAAGCGAATTTCTTTTGGACAGCTGCATCAGGGGCTTTGCCAAACTCCATTGCAGTTTTGATTTTCCTATGAATCACCATGGATTTGGTGCAGTTGATGCAGGGCAGTGAATGCCTTCAAGATCTGGCTGCTATCTCTTGCTGCTTGGTGGCTTGTCATGGAAACATCGGATTTTAGGCAAGAACCAGATACGCAAGAATGTTGTAATTTTCTGCATTTCAGTGCCTTCAGCACAGTTCATCTGGAAGCCACAGATGAAAGGGAAGACCATGTCTGATCCTGGTACATAAATTTCTCTTGCTAAATGCTGATCACACCCTGATGGATGATGAGTTCTCAGCTTAAACTTTGGCCTTGTCAGGAGAATGAAAGAGCAGAAACTGACAAACAATAGAAACCTTAACATAGTTTTAATGAATGAAGTTCTTAGTGCGTTTTTGAGACTGATGTAAGCCACATATCATACAGTTCATGGACATAAAGTTGAGTTCCCCTAGGACATCTCCATCCCCTGTGATCACTGTACTGAGGCTGATCTACTGTTGATTCAGTGAGCAGTATGTAAATGAGATCTGGTGACCTGTGATGTGCATGAGTCCATTCTGGTAACACAACCTTTGGCCTCAGGCTCTAGGGGGGGGACTGGAGTTAAACTGATGAATTTGCTGAAATCTGTACTTCGAAAAGATTCATTTCAATAGAAGAAAAAGTTTGATTCACTTTAATCCAAATTAAATGTTTTTGTACATTTTTGATATGACAAGTATTTGCTCTAGCCATGAGTTTCTGTCACAATGTCAGATTTCATGGAATCATTGAACTTCTGCAGAAGACTAAAGAGCACTATAAATGGAAATTTTTAAGATTTTTTTTTTTAATCTAATAATAACAAATGATTGATGCATCTTTAAATGTTACAAATATTCCATACCTGTGCATAATTTTATTTACAATTCAGTAAAATGTATGAAATTCTTTAGAAAAAAAGAAAGTCCAGCAGAGAATTTGTGCTCATGAAGACTGGTAAATGAAGCTGCTGGTACAAGGTTCAATTGATCTTGCCCAACTGACTCTTGCCAAAAATAGTCAAGGTCTAAAATTAGAGTAAATTATCAAACCCATTCTTTAGAAAAACAGGAACAAAGTAACCCACTGCTGTCCTCTAACATTTTATGTGAGGAACCACAACAGAGATACCACTGCAGAAGTAATAACGTGGAGGTCCTTAAAGGAGAGAGCTGGTGCTAAGCCATGTTTCTGTCTTGGAAGGTAAGGAGCCATTTAAAACACTTGCTTTAAAAGGAATGCACAGCAAAAGCAAACAGGAACAGCTAAACAGATAATTTAAAAACAATTATTCCGTTAAACTTCTATGTGTTTTTTGCAGTATACAATTCAAAAGGCAACATCTGTGTTTAAAAAGATTTATAGCTTCATCTCCCAGTGCTGGCATGAATATCTTTGATTTTATGTCTGTGCACATTGCTGTCTATTTTACAGATAATGTTCTATTTCTGAATGCTGCATGCTCATATTATATTACCTGCATGACTACAAACCTTCCCTTGTCCCTGACCAAGCAAGGGTAATGAATGTGCATGTTTTGACTTCCTAGAGCCTGCATGTTTTTCACTGATGTGTAAATCTCCTTCTGTGTGGCACTCTATATATTTGTTTTTATATAAAGGTATATTTGATAAGAGAGTTATACAGGAATGGCAATCAATCTGAAGACTAGAATTTAAAAGAATAAGCACTAAAAGGTCCAGAACATTAATTTTTAATTGGCCTTCCCATATGGCAGGGCTATTCTTTGTAAACAGCAAGTGAGAAGTAATACCAGAATGAGATCATCTGGGATGTAGTTTTTTCAAGTAAAGGAGAGAGAAGATACAGAACTAAAATGCTGGAAATCATGGTGCTGGTCAATTTGAAACGTGAGCTAATTTAAGTTATGTTTGCAAAGCAATTTTGTCTGAGAAACAGTTTTCACTTGGCTCATAAAAAAAAGGAGGAGGTGTCTCAGTTTCCAACAGCAACTCAAATTAACTGTCCTAGGCACCAAAATTAAAATATTTTGAGAAATTATTTTTTGTCAGATACCACACTAAAACTGTAGAAATATTCTGTAGTCCTAATTAAAATTAAATGTAATTAAAAAAAAAACATATAGTTGTGTACTGTTCACAATAACAACATTACAGGATCATAAAAATAGAGATAAAATTCTAGAAGTTCACCTTTATAAGGCAAAGATCAGCAAAATAAATATTGTGTACCAGTTGTTGCACATAATTACTGCAGTTTTGATGGATATATTTTAGTAGCAGTGCCTAGCAGTATACAACTTTTTGCTGGTGCATGTTGCTGTTGTATTGTCAGTAACAATAGCTTTCCTTGGTGTAGGAAAAAAAAAAAAAAGGATAAAAATAGAATGATGTAAACCCTCATTTCCCTGGTTAGAAGAACTACCTAGGACAGCCAGAGCAAAGGCAGCATCATTGCTGCTCCTTAGCACAAGGAAGGAGTCAGCACTGCCCGTCAGGAGCAGGCTGGGGGAATCAGTGCGGGGAACAAACTTTTCCCTCCCCCTGCCAGGGCACAGCAGCTACAGCTCTGCCATACAGTCCTGGCCATACATCTACCCCATTGGCTCTGACTCCAGCCTGCTGTCAGGACAGAAGGCATATGCCAACCCCTGCAAAGAATTCAGGCATTTGCTCTACAAGCATTTAAGCCAAGTGACAAATTTAGAATGAATCTGTCAAGATATCAAAGATATTTTTTAGTTGTTTCATAAGCAAAAAATTCAGTATCTGGATAGTACAGCAAGAGGTAAATTGGGAAAGCTGTACTGTGAGCAAATGGCTGTAAACATGGGGAGGGCTCCAGCAGCCTGTCCCCAGACACAGGCTGCCCAGCCTCGAGTTAGGTTTGAAGAGAGAGCTGAGGATATTTCAGGTCAAAAGAGTTACAGAGGAACTGGATGCAGTGGGAAGAGGTGGTAGGGGATAAGAGAGGGAAAAGGGGGTTACTGCAGTGGCATAGACCCTCTGCAGAAAATTGGTCATCATGAGTATCTCTACTGATGGAACAATCTAAAAATCAAGTTTTCAAGATTGAGGAATGACCTGACCTTGGATGGTGTGGCACACATCCTTACTTTGCCATCCCATCTCATCGAATTTATAGTTTGTGCTTCACAAGGAGCTGAGAAGCTTTAAAAGGAAGACTTGTCAGAAACTCCTCTTTGCCATATCCATTGCAGACCTGACTAGGGTTTTGATTAGTGAGTTTAAGAGACAAAATATTTGTCAAAGCAATTAAGGTAGCTTATAGAAGAAGGTATGAGCAATAGAGGAACTGTTTATGTGAAAAGAGAATAATGAAATTTGGTGTATGGTAAAAACAACCCCACAGTTCTGAAAAAAGGGGGTGATGGCATTATGTTTATTAATTGGGGAGCAATTAAATACTTCTGTTGTAGAGGTAGAATGTGGACACTCAGGCTATGTGAAATGTACTAAGCTAGTGTTTTGATCACTGAATAAAGGGGGAAGTGAGAAGCCAGGTGAGCTTCTCATTAGCCATGGAGACACCATTTTGTGAGTATCTTGTCACAGTCATGTGTACTTTATCTGTGTTGGAATAAACAAGTTAAGACCATGTTTGTTAGGCAATGAATCTGCTTAAGCCTTTGCTACTAAATAAAGCCTGCAACTACTCTGTGAAACAAGAACAGTAGCGATGCTGGCACCCAGGACTGGTGCTGCTGCTCAAGTGGTTTCTCAGCAGGCTCACTCGGCGCTGGTACACCTGGATAGGTGGGGGGTAATGTGATGTCTGGGGTTGTCCTGTGATTCTTCACTCTGAAGAATGCACGTGGCTGCCCGAGCGGGACTGCGTCCCCGGGCACAACATGCACAGCAGCGTGGCCTGCGGCTGCCCCCCAGGCCAGGGGAAGGCAGAGCAGGGCATGGCATGGCATGGCAGGGTATGGCAGGGTATGGCAGGGGAAGGCAGGGCCGGGCAGGGTCAGCCTCCTGTGGGCACTCGGGCGCCCTCTGCCTCCGCCTCTGTTCCTGTGCCACACCCGCCCTGGTGCCCGCGGAGCCCCTGAGCCCAGAGCCTGCAGCCACCCACGGGGCAGTGATTGGGCCGCGACCCCTCCTGCGGCGCCTCCAGCCAATGGGCTGCGGGCCTGCACCGAAGGGGCGCGGGGATTGGCCGACGCCTTTCCCCGCCGTGGGTGGAAGCGCTGGGGCCGGGGAGCGGCTGTGCTGCCCGGGGCTGGGCCGCCGTGCGCCTGCGCGCCGGGGCGGGACGATGGGGTGGGGAAGGGGGGCGGGCGGGTGCAGTCTCCGGGATCCGCCCTTCGTGCCAGTGGGTGCCGAGCAGCCGTGTCCCGCAGCACTGCCCGGTGAGTCCCCCCCCGGGGCCGGCATCGGGCCCGTTCCTCCGTCCCGGGAGCGGAAGGTGGCCGGCATCCCGGTCAAGGCTCCGTTGGACTACACTGGGCACGGGGAGACGGGAGGGGGCGGAACTGGACGGGCGGAGTGGGCGGGCTCGCTGCCTTCGGCCCCCTCAGGCCGGGGACCGTCTCCGTGCTGTCCCGTCGGGCGCCCCCGCCCACCCCCCCGTCCAGGCCTCACGGTGTCACAGTGTCACAGTGTCTGTTTCTGCCTCCCTGACCCAGACCATGTCCAAGTCGCTGAAGAAGATCGTGGAGGAGAGTAGGGAGAAGAACCATCCCGAGGTGGACATGTGCGACCGCGGCATCTCCAACATGCTGGACGTGCCCGGCCTCTGTAGGTACCGGCGGCGGCGGGCGGGGAGAGCGCGGAAACTTCCTTATTTGTCCCGGGACGGCCGGGGGCGCGGGCGGGGGGGCGGCCCGGGCTGCACCGCTCCCAGCTGCCCGCGGTGCGGCTGCCCCAGCTCCTGCTGTGCCGGGGGTGTCCTGAAGCCTCGGGCGTTGGAGTTTGGGGAGAGGTTCGTGGGCAGGGGAAAAAAATCGCTTCCAGCCCCCGAGAGCGCCGGGAGAGCCCCTGCTCCACCGCCCCGAGAGGCCGGGTGGGGAGCCGGGGCATCCTCTGTTCTCTCCCGTCACCTCAGCACCGTCTGCTGCCCGACGCCTCCCCAGGCGTTTTTCCAGGCATTCTGGAATTTGAGTGATGAGGAGACTCGGTCTCCTGTCCCTCCTTGTCTCCCCTGCTCCCGAAGCAGTACCAGCAGTCAAGTAGCATCTCCTGGTTTCTGAGAGGGATAGAGTGAGGTTAGCCTGGAGCTGTGCTTGGCTGGTCTGGGAAGGGGAGCAAGGTAACACTGTGTTACAGGGACAGCAGTGTCACACTTTGCACGTTGCATGTCCTTCCAGAATTGACAGGATGCTTTATTGGTAAGTTACATTTGCTGTAGTTAATTTACAGCAAGTGCAACATACCAGTAACAAAATACTGTCCCAGTTCTGGAGAGCACATAAATGAAGAGTTATCTGCCCTGCTTTTGCTTTGTCTAAGAGTGTGTATGATGTTATGGTACAGCTGGTAGGCAATGAGTTAAAATGTGACTTACTGTTGTGTGCACAGGTTAAAATTTTCCTTAATGCACAAAATAATGAGAAAAAAGCAAAATATAAAACAACCAACATACTTGAAATTTTGACTTTATTCTGTTTTAGCACTTTGCTATGGTTGTTAAACTTGATAGTGTACTTAACTCAGGGAAGTGTCTGGCCCGCTCCCAGCTCACCATTGTCTGCAGAGGCAGGAGCAAGCCAAAGTGTCTTCATTCACATCAATAAAGGATGAAGATTAAAGGAATCTAAACTGTACTGATTCCTTCCCCGCTTCTGAGTTGTTGATGGCATTTCAGGAAGATTACATTGTAAAGCCTGTGTATATGAATTCACATTAAATGGGAAGTTTCAGTGTATTTCTGTTGGATGAACAGCTGTTTGAGAGAAAGTAGTATTTAGATTGCATTAACTACAAATCCATTTTCAGATTTATCCCTTTCAGATAAACTAACACATTAAGAGTATGGGGCAACAACAGAGTACTGTTGCTTTTGAGAAGTTGACTTGTTACCTGTTATCCACACTAAGGCACATAATTAATTAGTCAGCTTTGATCTTTCAGGCAGGGGAAAAAGGTAACGTTGAAGCACATCAGTAATGCTTACATGGAAAAAAAACAAAAAACAACCAGAACAACTTTTCTGCTACAAAGATTTTTGGGTTTCTTTTGCAGGCAGGGTCAGGCACCACAGTGGTGGTGGTCCTTGGTACCAATTTGCTAATTAGGCATGCAAAGCTGGTTTGGCAGGGAGGTCCCTGTATGGAGTGCAGACTTGTGGTACCCTAGTGACAGTGCATCAGGGAAGTCTGTGCAGATACTCTTGGTTCACATTTTGTAACTTGATTTAGTGTGAGGACTTGGGGCCTTCTCTAATCTGTTTGGTGAGTGAGGAATGATGACTGGTTTCTGTTTAGTTAATTGAGACCTTCTTGGTTTTTCAGTTACCCTGCACTCTGCCTGAGAAGACATTGTAAGTAGGGTTTTCTGGTTGGTTTTGTTTTGTTTATTTTTTTATTGTCAAAGTATTTGTTGCTTCTCATCTGGAGAAGTAATAAATTCCTCCAAATATGTCTTTTAAAAAGCAATGGATAGGTATTACCTCTGAATTTTAGGCAATGGTTTGAGAAAGTTTTTTACTTACTTGTTTGCTAACTCTATAATCTGACTCCTAATCATAGAACCATTTTGGTCGGAAAAGATGTTTAAGATCAAGTCCAACCATTAAGCTAACACTGCCACCACTGACCCATGTCCCTAAGCACCACATCTGCATGTATTTTGACCACTTCTCTGGGCAGCCTGACAATCCTTTCAGTAAAGAAATTTTTCCTACTATCCAGTATAAACCTCCCCTGGCACAACTTGAGGCCATTTTTTCTTTTCTTATAGCTTGCTGCTCTAGAGAAGAGACTGACTGACTCTCATCTAGCTACAGTCTCCTTTCAGGTAGTTGTGGAGTGCAGTAAGATCTCCCTTCAGTCTCCTTTTCTCCAGACTAATAGGTGATATTTTCTAGTATAGATTAGGTATTTTGTTTTTCTCTGGCTTTCAGAACTGGCAAGGAAGTTAAATGTGCCTGACCTAGAGCCTTCTAGGTATGCTGGATATCTTTCCAGTGTAGTATTAAAGGTTGGCTTTTCAGAGTTTTTTTTTCCATGAAATATCAAGATCTCTGTTAAAAATAGCCATCATAATTCATGCTTAGTGACTGTTCTTTCACAGCATCTTGTCTTTGATGAGGGGTACTAGTAGGCATTCAGAGATAAGGAGAAGTTTAAGTTATGTTTGGAGGGAACATTTTGGTGGCATTTTCCCTGTTTTGTGTATTTTAGGTTTAAGGACTAAATAGGTTGGAGCGTACTCAGAAGTGTGTTCAAAGCTGCTGATAGGAATTTTGTCTTGTGTGGTTATTTAATGGTTGTGAATGCACCTCCCACAGTGGGGGTATCTCTTAAAGTAAGCTACTCACTGTAGTCTTGGTTATTCTTCAAGAAAATGCCCTCGTCCACTATGTATTTGAGTACTTGATAGAAGGTGGTTAGTGGACTTGTGTGTAGTGGACACACAGTTAATGTGGACACAAAGATTTTTGAGGCAGTGCACCACACACCATCTGATCGGTGGGTCAGTCCTCTCCCTTCAGGTGCAGACCTATTCCTGTTGTGTTTGTTTAAAAAACCACAATTGTAAGTGATCATTGAAAGCCAGTGTTATTTGGGGAGAGTGAAGAGAAAGGGGAATTTGTGCACTGGCATAAAATAGGTTGCTTTTCTGGCTCTCTTTCCAGTGTAGTGAATGCCTTGCTATGAAACCTGCCAGCCACTCGTGTTTTCTTTTGCCTTGACTTCCACCCTCTGTATCAGCTGTGAAAGAAACAAACAGACCAAACTTATCTCTGTCAAATACCAATGTCTCTTTCCAAATCAAGATTAAATACTCCTCCTATCAGGATGCAGAGTGACACTTGGTTGACTGAAACTGTCTTAAACTAGCTTAGGCCTAGAAGGTTGAGAACCTCTAGTCTCTTCCCACTGTTGTGCTTAGTAAAAGGAGAGTAGAGTTACCAGGTTGCTTATAATATGGTGTTCAGATTCACAAATAAAAGTTCAGAAGTCCCTGAACCCCCTGCTTGCTCAGGAGTTCATTGATGTCATTAGAAGTTGAGTTCTATTTTCAGAATATTTCTTGAATCCAGGCACTTTGTGTTTTCTCCTAGTGACTTAAAGTACAAACTAGAATTGTGCTACTGAATTTTGAAGGCTCTCAGAAAGGTAATATGAGAAAATGCTTTTCAAAGACACAGTGTAGTTAGAGGTTTCATTTGAGACTAAAAATAGTCCTTGATCTAGGAGTTCAGTGCTTTAGCTTGTCATCATAACACAAAGACCATGTGAAACAGTGTTAAACTTCGAAGACTTTTCTTATTACTCTGGTATGCCACAAAATAAATGGTATACCATTTATGAGCACATGGATGCTATAGCTGTGCATCCACACATGGATAATTTTTAAAACCTTCTTGCCCTGTGAAAAAAATGTTCTAATGTGTGTTGGTTTTCATTTCACGTTGTGAAGTAAACAGATAATGGTTACAAGGCATGCAGTATGGGCAGCTAATGGTAGAGAGGACTGATGGTCAACCTGTAGGATGTTCAGCAAGTAGGGCATGGTCTGCCTTTTCCTTAACCAGGCTGTTAGGACTTTAAACAGCCATCAACAGTTATGGAGTTGTTCTTGGAGTAGGGACTAGTCTCCAATATTTCATTTATGTATGTTACAGTGATCAACATGGGGAAACTGAATGGTGAATTAATTATTTTGCCCAAATAACTTGAGACATCTGCTGCGCTGTAGTCTTGTCAGGGAAGGAATATTGGATTAAATCCTGTTTACTCTCTAAGTGTTAATTTGCTCGTGTTATCATTCCATCTGTAAGCTTTATTTTACATAAAGTACATGCTGTGTGGTAAGATTAACATGCATAGAATTTTTATCAGAAAGTTAGCATTGATATAATTGTCTGCTCCTAAAATAGCCACAGTACAGAAGATGGAGGGGTAGGCTGCTTGTAATTCATTTTGTACAATGCTGTGATGCTCACCCTGCATTAACTTCCTCCAGTGGGACAGACAGTGTCTTATCTTGGTTCAGCAAGGTCTCTGAAGTCTTCCTGTTCTGGGTTGTTGTGGGTTTTTGGGTTTTTTTCTTTTTCTTTTTTCTTTTTTTTTTTTTTTTAATTAAGTCAAATCCAGTTAAATATTTCATGTAAAACTAAACTGCAGTGCATGGCAGCAATAAATTAGAAGGCCTTGTAATAGGCCCCAAAGAGAAAAGCTTAAATGTTCTTCCTCGACCCATTCTGGTTTGGAGCAATAGTGAGATTGAGACCATAATGAGAATTTGTGATTACACAAGTAAATTGCTTGTGCAAACAGTAGTATCCTGACCCTCAAACTTCTGTGTGGATATTTGGTGTATCCTTGAAATCAAAACAACTTACTGCTTGTATGCTAGTTATGGTGATGTTAACAAGGCATCTGAGGTCTGCAATCCTCAAAGAGCTGCTTCTTAGTGTCTAGGAGCTCCTCCCATTGTGTTATGGAGAAGCAGTAGTAATTCTGCTGAGGGAATTGTAGTGCCTGTCAGCTGCTGGGGGGCTGTGACCTGTTGAGTGATGCTCTGTGTCCTGCTGCTTTCCCTTACCTCAGCTCCATGCATCCAAACCAAGTGGCTACTGGGCCCCCTTCATTCAGCCTTGGAGGTGTTACTCAGAGATGTTAATTAGTTGTTTAAGGCAGGTGCCTTTGTCAGAAGAGGTGACAATTTAGTCTTCATGCAAGATTGACTTCATATATAGGATGAGGAACACCACAGTTGGCTGTTCCACAGCACGGTCCCTTTCATTGGTGCAAGAGAGGTGCAGTGTACTTAAAATCTTGGTGTTTTCAGGGGCTGATTGTTTCACACAGGTCAGCTTACTGTAAGTGAGCAAGTTCCCATCCTTTTAAAGAGTGACCAGATGGCAACTTATGTCTAGGCTCCATTTCATAATATGCTTGCAAATGTGTTTCTGAACTGGTAGTAGCTTTGGAGCTTTCAAGATTGAAAGCCTTTTTTGTCTAGATAGAGCTAAAATGCTGTTGGAAGTAATCCAGAGCACAAATGCCTAAACCTTTGCTGTTTTCAAAATTACACCAGAATGTTGCCTTTTTGTTCCTGTGAGAGAGGTCAGTCTGCTTTGTGGGTCAAAGATGCAATGAGATTCTTTGTCAGACATGAGGACTGAACAAGAGTGAAGTTTCAGACAAGGTGTTGAAGCTTCAGTTGAATTTAGACAGTAAGGTCCAGATTGAAATGCCTTTGGTCTAGGGAAATTTTTGATGTTGGGACTTAGATCTATTCTGTATAGACATGTGAGAAGAAATCCTGCTGAAAATAGGCTTGGTTGAAGAAGACAGTGGTGTGACAAGTGTGGAGAGGGAGTAATGAGAATAATTCTTGTAAGCTTGTGTTGTTGAAGGCCAGCAGTACACAGGCTCAATGGTTTGGTCAGCAGGCTTACCTTTAAAAGCTAAATATGCATGGAATCTTTTATGATACTTAAAATCAGCAGGAGTTGCACGTTCAGAAGATTAAAGTCTCCAGCCCCAAAGCTTACTTTCCCTTGAATAAGCATTGTCACTTCCTATGTATAGAAATAATGAAATTGTGGCAGGAAAGGCTCACCAAATGCATGCATATGGATTAGATTAGGTTCTGTCTCAGTTCTCTGCTAGTAAAACACTTACTCTGTTGTTTCTTAGTTCAGTTGGTGATCCAGAGCAGGTACTTGTAAATGTGCTGCTGTGTGGTATTATTGCAGTTCAATGACTTCTGTAGTGCAGCTAAGTTGCATCAAGTGCTGATGTGCCTTTTAACTAAGTTTAGATCTCTTCCTGGAGGCTGCTGTTCTTGCCTGCCCCTTAGTCCTGTTTTTTCTCAACAATATTACTACAGGCTTTCTTGCTCTGTCCTGTTCTGCTATGGGAGGTGGTACAGGCAGTACTTGGAGTGCTCATGTTTTAGTAGAAATTCAGGGTGGATGTATTGTTTTTTCCTTTCTCCTCCCTGCCTTTCCTTCCTCCATAACCTGCAGTTGCAGAGGAAACCAGGGTGAACTTTCTGATCTGTTTCTGCCTTTCTGTGACTGTTTTTGTTCTTCTAACAGGTGATATTTGTCTGTGGTAAGTCATGAGCTTTATGAGCTTTCAAGGGTTAGCTGAAACAGGTTGCTGTATCAATAAGTAAAAGCTCTCCAACCTGTTATCTTCCAACTTACAATTTAGTAAGTATTGATTAGCATGGCCAGTTTTCACACATGCTCACCAGAATATCTTCATTCCCAAAGGCAGCAAGACCCTGCTTGGCTGTCTCTAACATCACTAAAGGTAGTGATGTTTGTTGCTCTGAGGCACGACAGGTGTGGCACTACAGCTGTCCTTCAGGCAGCAAAAGTTTCCAGCTGCCTAGGAGGGGCAGCAAGGTAGTATCTAAAGCTGTTTTGAAGAGGTTGCACTTGAAGTAAAGAAAAGATGTAGGGGAGTAAAATATTTCCATTTTTATAGTTCCAGTAAAGTACAATAAATTTATTACAGGGAGAGAGAAGATATTTGAGAATGCCTTCAAAGTGTGAATTTCTCCTTGTACTATTTAGCATATTTTTTTATCAGATACTGCTATCCATTGTGAACTGTGGAGATTTTAGGGAAAGTTATGGTAGTGTTGGGGGTGGAAGTAGGCAGGAAGAAATGTAAAGGTTGAAGAAGTGTGGGAGCAGTGTCTGTCTCTGTAGCTGCACTGTGCCATATACTCATTTGTTCAGTAAAATAGAATATGAAGGGGCTTTGATCAACCAGATTATTAAATTGAGTAAATACTCTATGTTGTCACCTGACCGTTTGCTACACAACAGTTGTGCTTCATTGATGTGAGGTTGTAAATGCAGCTGTTGACACTTAGGACTTAATCTAGCATTGAGTTGATAATGAATTTGGAACATATGGAAATGTAATGGCTTGTGTGGTGTCTGTTCTGTTGGATTAAATGTTGGAGTACCTATCAGTTGTCCCTTGGGAAGGATTCAAAGAGTAGGAATGAGGTGTTTTTGTGACCAGAACTAGACTTCTGCTGGGAGGCACCAGTACTTTCTGCTCAAGTTGTGTTTAATGCAGTAGCAGAAAAGTGAAGTAAAAAGACAGAGTCTGGGAATGTCCTTAACTCTTGGGCTTTTTGTGTTTATTGTGATAGTGCACATGAATCTGGTGTTACTGGAGCAAAGATAATACCTTGCCTCGTTTTTAGCTGAAATAGATAGAAGCTCTCACTTGCCACATCCAGAAACTAACTTCTTTCTCTCTTCACTTGCAGTTACCTTGTCTCATATCACACAGCTGGTTCTGAGTCACAACAAGCTTACAAGTAAGTATACTCCTGCTTTTGGACTTTGTTACAGGCTCTTAAGCAATATTGAACAGCTGGCACTGCTAGTTTGATTTTTAAATTTTTTTTTAATAGACTACAGTGTCACAGCTAAGAGTGCTTCTTGGTGAAGCACTTTATTGAAAATAAAGAGATTGAGGATGTGACTAGCAGCTGTGTTCAACCATCATCCTGAAATCCTTAGGTTATAGTGAGGACTTCTGAATTATTTATTTTAACTGCATCACAAATGATAAAGATTGCATTTTAACAGATGGATAATTAACTTGTCTGAAGCAAGTGAAAATAAATCACAGCTCAACTGCATTATATCTATAATCAAACATATGTGAGCAAGGCCAATGGAATGTGAGTTTTGGTCATGAAAGTCAAGAAGTTGTGCAAAAAAAAAAATCTTTTAAATGTAAATTGTCTCTTGGCTGTAGTGCACACACTACCTTTGGCTAAGACCCTGTGGACCCTACTTGCTGTAAGAAGCCTTTAAGTGAGGTGTTGGTGAATAACACATCATGAAGGCAATGTAAATGTGACTTAGTGGAGGGAGATATCACTCTGACTTTTGCAAGGCAAAAAAAATACTTGTTTTGGTAGGTGAACGTTTCAGGCTTACTCATCGGTGTCTTGTGCAAATGTTCCTACTTCTGGGTTGTGGAAATATGATCAGTTTTGTCTAATCCTTGTTACTGAGTATCTAAAGTGAAGAAAAATGTTTGGTTTGTCCTCATCTGCTCTTTGCATGTGCCAGTGGGTTTCGGTCTCAATCAGTCCTTACCTGAATTTAAGAGTGCATGAAATGGGGAATGGGGAATGGAACCACCAAAGGGGGTGCATGTTGAGAGCATGACTGAGAAGGTACTTTGCCATGTACCAGACCATACCCAAAGAAAGCTTTACAAATTGAGATGGGTTTAAAAATAACCAACCGAACACAAACACCTTCCCTCAACAAACTAACCAATAAAACCCAACCTATTGAACTCTAAACTGCTTGCTACACAAGCTTGAAGATAGTATGTGTTATTTAAAACATGTGTATTGGTACAAAAATCTTGCTTAAGACAGCATTTGCAGAGGATTAAGCAAGAGGAAAAAAAATTAAAATATTCTTAGTTTCTAGTACATAAAGACTTCTCTAGTTGAGTTTATTTGGTACTAATGCATAGCTTAAGAGATTTCTATTAGGAAATAAGCCCTGCTTCTGATTGTGTAGTGCCTTCTAGACTGCTGTATTTCTATTTGGTTTTGTCCCTTTTCTAGTTTTCAAAGAATTATGTAGATGGGGATAGATAAGGAGCAGTTTTCAGCTATCTAACATGTAAATGATGACCAGTAGGTAAATTCATGGGTAAACTCAGGAGGGAAAATTGTCAACATCACTGTAAAACACAGCTCTACCTCTGGTTTAGAATGTCATGAAGTTACAAATAGTTGGAAGCTGAGAGAATGTTTTGGGAAAGCATTGTTGTAAATTTGCTTTGGCCATACTGCTGTCTGGCATCTGTTACCAGACACTGATGGAGCTGGGCTGCAGGGGCACCTTTCTGGTGGAGTTGGACAAGCAAGGAGGTGCCATCTCTGAACTTACAGAATCATAGGATGGTTTGGGTTGGAAGGGACCTTAAAGATCATCTAGTTCCAACCCCCCTGCATGGGCAGGGACACCTCGTACTAGACAGGCTGCTCAAAGCCCCATCCAGCCTGGCCCTGAACACTTCTAGAGATACCATCTACAACTTCTCTGGGCAACCTGTTTCAGTGTCTCCCCACCCTCATAGCGAAGAATTTCTACCTAATATGTAACCTAAATCCACACTCTTTCATCTTAAAACTGTTACCCCATGTCACTACATGCCCTTATGAAAAGTCCCCCTCCAGCTTCCCTGCAGGCCCCGAAAGTAGCTTTAAAGTCTCCCTGGGGCCTTCTTTTCTTAAGGCTGGACAACCTCAACTCTCTTAGCTTGTCTTTGTATGAGAGGTGCTCCAGCCACCTGGATCATCTTTGCAGCCCTCCTCTAGACTTGGTTCCAGAGCTCCATGCCCTTCTTATGCTGGGGGCTCCAGAGCTTGAGACCTTAGATAAGCAGGATGCAGGTATACATGTTCTCTCAGGCGAGGGATTCTTTCTGTCAACCTTTCTAATTGCTATGTTTGGGGGATTTTCATGTGGAGGTAACATCACTGCTTCTCCTGAGAAGTAACTCATCAAGTCAGACTTACTATTCTTTCACAAACTGATGTAGACATTTAAATAGACAGCCCACACTTTTAAAAGGCTAAATTTCAAGTTCATATTACCATATCTGACACTGTTGACCTAATCTTTTAAACTGTGTAATTAATTGTCTTAGCAGATAGTTCTTAAAATGACTGGGAACCTGGTGGCAGTGACACTTGACACGCTACATTTAAGGTCATATTAGCATCTTCTACTAGTTTTCTGCCATTTAAATGAGTGGTCTGCTTGGGTTTTTTTCTGCTGTTTAGAGTAAATATGTCTATCTGGAAGAATAAATACGTGCAAAGACTGGATAGGCTTATTTTTATGTAACCAGTTCATATTTTTGCCAGCACACTACTGAAAGTAAGTAAAGTTTAATTACCAAGTATAAGGACTGCACTATTAAATCTGTCATACTGCTTAGAATACTTGTGTGACATGTTTTTTGTTGATATTTTTGTTATGCCATACATACTGCTGGTGCTTGTGCATTTACATGTCTCAATCATTCATGATAAGAAATACTCAAATCCACATTGATTTTTCTGGAGAATATTAGGCTTCATTTTTTTCAACTGTCTCCTGGCAACTGAAGGAGACTTGAACTGTCTCCTTCTGCTCCAGGTATCTCCTGAAACAGTTGGGTTTGTCCTTTGCTGTTCGATGAGAACCTTTCGTGCTTTTGGATCAGAACCAAATTCTAGGCATAGCTAAATAGCTGCAATTCTGCAGTCTTGTTGAAGTGTCTAAGTGACAAACTTGGGACAATTCCATTTTGGAATCTTCTATGACAATCCAGTTGAAAGCAGGAGAAAGTGGGTATTTGTTTTTTCTTAACTTAATGTAGATATATGGATCAGTTTTTCCGTATATTGTACTCTGGGTTTTCATTCTGTCAGTTAGTGATTTAGATCTTTCTATTCAGTATACGGCTGAGAAGGAAAATTAAATAAATACGGTCCTGATCCAGGTGTCTTTTGAACCCCTTGACTAACATTAAATTTGTGGAAAGGAGTGGCTGAATGATAGAGATCTGCCTGTCAGTGTCAGGGATTAATTTGAGTAGATGTGACCAAATTGTCTTTGCATGTCATTTGATGATAGCTGGGGGACATACAGGTGATGCTGGCATCCTGCTCAGTGGGATTGTTAATAGCACATGAATAGCTGTAGGAAAGTAGGGTAGCTGTGCTGGAGGGGTATGGAGGGATTTGGAGCCACAGGACATGTAGAAACCATGCTTAGCCAGCTTGATCAATATTTTTTTTCTGCATCTTCTGTGCAGCAGTAATTTTTATGGGTGTCCATTCTACTGTTTTGTGCACTTCTACTTAGGACTGTTTTACTCAGGTTCAAGTGGAATGTAAATACTCTTGAGGTCCACAGCAGTCTGGACCACTTGCTTTTTCTGACACCCCTGTGCAGGATGAAATTGAATTTAGGTTTTGGTGTAGATCTTCATGTTTAGCAGGGCCAGCTAGCCCTTTTTTCAAGTCTTTTTTTAATTTTTTTTTTTTTCCCAGCTGCTGCTCCATGGTTGATGGTGGGGTAACTTTGTCAGTTAGGTGTTATGCTGTGCTTGCTTTCCAACAGTTCAGACTGCCATAAGGCATCTGAAATTTTGTGTTAGGGAATTTTTCATAGAAGTTCTTGAAATCAAACTTTGTCCTGCTTTGTTTAAGCCTCATCAACTTGAATTCATGGTTTCATAATGGTTCTGAGAATAGGTTGGGAACTGCAGAATGCTGGAATGTCCAGGGAGCCCAGGTCAGCAAGAGGGAAGGCACACTGCCAAGCTTGACTTTTTCTTTTTAACTCTAGAACTTTCCCCATGTCATTTCAAGTGGAATTCTTCGGTGTTCTGGAAAACAATGTAAAATAGGTGGGTGTGAGAGGTTTTTTTCTAGCTGGGAATAGAGGTTGTGTATCACGTGTCTTTGGAGCTTAGTTTTGCTTATAAATTGGTTGCACTGAAATACCAAATGGCAGCCATTGACTGGAAAAAAAAATAACTTTGCAGGCTCAAACTGAAGTTAGCAGGGTAGATTAAACTTCACTTTTTGTAAGTGAGCAATAACTGAAGTAGAATTAGCAAAAACCAAAACAAACAAAAAAAACCCCACCAAAAAAAAAACCTCTCATTTTTAATGGAAACATTTCAAGCATACATGTTGTGGCTTTTACCTTACCTGACCTTTTTTTTTTTTTGCTTGCAGAGCAGCTTTTGTGAACTGCTTTGCTGTTAAATGTGAAGTGGTACTGAAACTTTTAGAATTCAGATAGCTACACTAACTTGAGGTGTTCTCCAGCTACTTAAAGTGTATCCAAAATTTCACACCCTAGTGTAAGTCACACCTGCTAATTATTTTTCCTTGGTATGCTGGTGAAGTCTGACAGGTAAATTCCCTATGCTATACCAGAAGTTCAGGTTAATTTAAGTTCAGCCCATAAGTGCCCAGAGGGCCATACATGACTGAGAGCAAGCTGGGATGTTAAAAGTTTCTTCAGCATTGCCAGAAGTATGAGTGCTGGTCAGCAGTGCAACTATTATTACTCTGCCAACTTGGCATGTTTTAATTTCACTTATTTTTTGTGTGCTTTTTGGTTTTTGATGACTCATAATAACTGTAGAAGTTACTTGACTTGGGTATCTGAGATGATTAATTGAGAGTGTAATCATTTGGATAATCTATCTATTAAGAGGTTCTAGCTTTTGTGTCATTATCTGGTCATAGCTGCAGACCAGGAGTGTTCCTGCTCACTGCTAATACCGATTTGTCCATTAGAGGTCACTGTTTAAATATCTTTAGCGGTTTCGTGGGCAGAAGCTTCTGCTCGGGATCCATCCTGCCTGGGGGTAGTAACAGCAGCTTCGTGTTTGCTGTTCTGAGTCTCCTTAACCTGAGGTGATCCTCATCTTCACCGTATTCTTGTGTTGTCTTTAAAGGTTCTGAAAAGTTGTCTGCTATTAATAGCTTACTCCTAACAATTTTTCTATCCATTTAATCTCTCGTTCTGGTTCCTTACCCAATGTTATCAAGTGTCTGAATGATGAGAGATCAGGAATGGCTGCTTTTTTCCCTTCAAACCTCACCTGTATTACCTGATGTGTTCTCTGTCATCCTCTCTCCTTCCTCTGAACTGCTGCCCTATAATGTTTTCTGTTCTTTCCACTGCTTCTTCCTCGATTCTCAAGTCAAACACTTTACTGATCTTTAGTCCTTTCCTTTTTTGTGAAGTAATTAATTAATTTTTTGCTGCTGGTTCCTATTTCCACACCTGAATTTTTTTCTAATTCACTTCCTGATTGTCGCATTGATCATGTTGTTTTGACACATGGTCACCCTTTATCATCCTTGCACGTTTTGTCTTCTTCCAGAAGAGCAGTTGAGAAAACTTTTCTGGGTTTTTTTGGGGGGGGCTTGTCTGTTTGTTTGTTTTTATTTGTTTGTTTGTTTCTGTTCACACAGCTTACTGCTTCTTTGCTCTACCATCTCTTTCTAAATTGTTTTGCTCTCTCAAGCACAGAAGCTTGTCCCTTCACTGCTGTTAGCTATCTTGACTGTGTCCTTCACTTTTTAGCACAATGCTGAACTCCCTTGGTGTCATTTATATTTTGGGGTGTCTCCTTTATAAGTCACCTTTCTGGCTGTAGTGTGTGCC
This sequence comes from Heliangelus exortis, assembly GCF_036169615.1. Lineage (NCBI taxonomy): Eukaryota > Metazoa > Chordata > Aves > Apodiformes > Trochilidae > Heliangelus > Heliangelus exortis. Next base: position 21,248,221 of record NC_092423.1, read on the forward strand.
TGGTTGTATTGGAGGTAGTCCAAAGACAGCAACACTGCATCTGTCTGTTCTGAATCCCTTCCCAGTCTGGCTGCTTTGTCTTCTCCAGACTGCTGAAATGTGTTGTGGTGTCTCCCACTGGCATTGTCTGACACTTTGCATTTTAAGAGGTTGTTTCTCTAGAAAACTTGCTGATTTCTGGAGGGAACTAAATGTCCATATAGTCTTTATTCTTTGTTGTTTCTTGTGCTTTCCTCTGCTTTCTAGCTCCTACTCCTTTGTGTTGGCTTTTTTTCTAGTAACTCATTCCACACTGTTGCACTGACATAAGATACCCCAAAATGGTGCAAGTAAGGTGTCTGCATAGTGAAACTCAGCTTGTGTCCAAAGCTTGCAACTTCTGTCTGACAGTGGCCTCTCAGCTGTGCTTGGGAGTGGTGCTTTAAATTGATTCTAAGCCTTTTGGTTTTGTTATATATTTTTATTTGGTTTTACTTCCTATTTCTGGTACAGAGATCTCTGAAGGGAAGTATCTTCATGAATGTAGTGCACAGGGGGATGCAAGAAGGAAGGAAAAGGAGATCCCTGTACATATGCCTTTCTAAATTTGTGACATCAGAGTTCTGCACAAATGTTTAGATTAAATACCTTGTTACCATTTTTCTCTCCCTGAAAAAAATCCAAACCTTTGGTTCTGAAAAAGTACAGATGGTGGAGCATTTTAGCTTTCAATAATATAAATTCGGGGTTTGAAAATCTTTGGAAGAGTGAAGCAGAATAATTGAGAGATTTCTGTCCTGCAACAGCATAGAATGCATGCTGAAACTACCCCAATTTATGCTTAAATTAAATTGTCAAAATTTATCTTGTATGACAACAAAGGCAGCTTTACATCATTAGTAAACATGCATACTAAAATAAAACTAGACACAAATCACTTGTGTTTAACATAGTTCTTCAGAAACTGCTCTTTTCTTGCAAAAAGGGAGCTTCACTTATCTTGCAGGTGCTTCACTTATCTCCCAGGGGCTGTATTTTTCTTTCGTGGGGTGCTGTCTCCATGTGTACATACAGGTTGCAATGTTATATTGTTGGAAATCATCTTACCAGTTATAGCCTATTTTGAAGCTGGCATTTTCAAAGCTAGTGAATATTGCACAAGTGAACTCACTTCATAAAAGAGCTTTTGTATCCTTTTAAAGAATTTACTGCCTAACAAGCTGAGTGGAATTGTTCTGTGCTGATATTGAAGGACAAAAATGAGAATGCAGATTTGGTCCATATTGAGGGGAAACTGGATTTGGTTCCATGTGGTTGGTTTTGTACTCTATTTTCTATGTATTCTTTTTGTTCTTCTAGTAATCAGGTGTGGTGATCTGAAGGGGGTGAAGACACAGCATTTCCCTTCATACCACTTGCCGTCTGGCCTCTTTCTATTGGTGACCTTTGTCAAAAATACTGTAGATTGAAATAACCTTTGGAGTGAAATAATTTCTAGATCTTTGTCTGAGGGTTGGCAATTTGTGGTAACGTGGTTTCTCTTTTCTAACTGGAATAGCTGCTGTAGCTAAAATCAAATGTATAATCAGCTGAAGCCTGGGATCAGCTAATGTAGAGGTGCAAGGAGCACACTCTGCCGTGCAGACTCTTAAGAAGTGGCTTTAATAACTGGGTACGGGGAGACCAAACTAGGGGCAAGTTTAATCTGCTCCCAGCTCTGGAAGAAGAACCTACTGTGTAAACACAAGTGCTGTCTTTGCTCTTTTAGCAGCTTTCATTGCAGCCTCTTCTTGGGAGTGTGTGTTTGGTGGACAGGCTGGTGCCTTCAATAAAAATCAGTGTGTGGCAGTCTTGGATGCTGAATGAGGGGAAGAGTCAGTTGATCAAAATAGCCCTATGGAAGTTCTTAACTATAAAAAGTGTAAACCACTGATGCTGTCCAAGAAAACAAACTGAAATAATGGGTTGTTTGTTACTTACAGTGAAAGCAAGACTTTGTAAGGCAGCACTGAGCACAGGAGTGGATTGGTATTCCTGAGGAAGAGGCTAAAGTCACCTTGGCCTGTGAGGGGTAGTCTATAGTATCTGTTAAAGACCTGATGTTCAGGGCATCTGTGGTTAGTCCCTCTTGTGAACTGCTGAAGGCATGTTAAATAGGCTGAAGTATAGAGAATGTTGAGGGAGAGGAGGGTAAACAGCTAATTTGATTTAGCCAAAGCTGGCTACTGTGCAGTAGTATGAAATTTGGAAAAGGTCATGCTCAAACAACTTAAAACATCTGAATGAGACTTAGTGAGATTTGGTGAGACCATTTTCAATTGCTTTTGGTCGAAGCCTAGTAATAAATCTCAATTTAAGACTATCAGCTGAAGTTCTTTAGTCCTGCAGAGGTTATTTCTCTAAACGATTCCCTGCAATTGAAATATCAACGTGTGCAGATGATCTGCCCTGTAAAAGGGGATGTAGCCTGTGTTCAACATTTTGAATGGTGTACCGTATAGTTTTTTCTTTTCCTCATGACATAGTACAGCAAGCATCTTGGCTTAACTGTGCACTCCTCACAAAACAGTTATTGAAGCTGAAGATGCTGTGGTCCACTTGCAGTAGTTGCATGTCACACTATTTCAAAAAGCTTGGCTGATATCTGTTTTCCTCAAAATTATTTGTAGAAATTAAGTGCCATGTTTAGGTCCTCATTTTTATATCCTTCCTAACTTGAGCAGCACTGCTCCTTAGTACAGTAAAAAAAACTATCAAACCATTTTTGTGAGCTGTTTTGGAGTGGTTTTAGTTCTTTGCTGTTAGGTGTTTTGCTTTCAACCTAGTAATCTCTTCTAATATTAGCCCCTGGTTTCTAGTATTTCTTTCCAAATTCTGAAGTGCCTCTTAAGCTTTCTTCTCAGAGAAGAGCAAAGTTGTCCTTTGTTTTCACTAGGTGTCACTTGATTCCCAGTCTCAGCTTTTGTTATGCTCACAGCATTTCTCCTTAGACTCTGACTTCTAAAATAGGACTGTTTATTGATAGATTGCTGTGTTAGCACGCTAGCACATCAGTGAGCTATAGTATAATTTAAACATGTTCATAAGAACATTTTCATAACTGCAGTGCTTCTGTGGATAATTGCTAAAAAAGAACTGGTTTCTGGAAAGCTGAAGATTAAGGAGACAAGTTTGTTTTTAATGCTCTCACAGTGAGGAAGGTTTGTATCCATGTTTACAAGAGGGTGGAGGGCAGGCAAAGGGGGAAACTTGAACTACATAATGTATAAATTAAGTACTGCATGCTTCACTAGGGATCAGGATTCTCTGCAGTTAACTGCCAAGGATGATATCAGCATGCCTATGAATATTTAAAACCAAAACTGTTGTGTTCTCTCTCTGCTAATTTCTCTTTCATTTTGGTGAAGCTGATTGCTTTCTCAGTATCACAGAACTCTTCTCAAATTAATCTAAACATGACTCCCAACTCTGAGTACATTCATACTGGGTGAACAGAATGCATTATAGGTTTAGTTTTGTAAATTCTTCCTCCCCCATGAAATGTGAGTAACATTTCATGTCTTTATAACCTTTACTCTAAGGGCTCCTTACTCATGAGAAGTTCCTGTTGATGTCAACTGGATTAGCAGCCATCTGCAGAACTGCGTTCATTGTATAGCCCACAGGATTTAGTTTAGGCTTAAGTAGGTTCTTGCTTTTGTCAAAAAAACCTTACCTGAGATCTACAATGGACTCGTAGCACTCTCAAAGGTCTGTACTGAGTTCTCTTTACTCTGTTACTTTTGATCAGCTTGTAAGTAGAACTGTTTAATGAGAAACAGGCACAGTCTTATAAATTTCTTCTCTGACAAGTGGTGCTATTTTGATAGTCCTTCTGGATTAATATTCCCTTAGAATCTGTAAAGGTTTGGAGTGCTACTCCATGTCATGTTCCTAGGTACTGCATCTTTGTTAACTAAAGAAACATTATGGAAAAAAAAAAAAAAACAAGGATTCTTCAGCCTATAGTTTCTTAAGTTGTGAATGCCATATAAACTAGTAATATTTTAAATAATTAAAATTCTTATTTCACTTAATGTCTGATTCAAACCCCACTGAACTTGATGGGAGGTTTTTTGTAGCCTTTGCATCATATGGAGATTCTAAAGGGGCTCAAAAGGGCAAATCATATTGAAAAAATCAATGGATGGTTACAGGAGAGGTGCCACAGCCAGGCCTTTTGGCTTCTTAGACCATGGGACTCACTTTGAGAAACCTGGCCTCCTAGGTGTTGATGGGGTTCATCTTTCAGAGAAAGGGAAGAACATCTTTGTCAATAGGCTTGTCAGTCCAGTAAAGAGGGCTTTAAAATGTAGTTGCCAGGAGTTGGGATCTTCAATCCATCTCACTGCCACCACTTTGAAGTCAATGTAATAGTAGTAGATGCCCTGTGCCTGGAGGAGGATCACAGGCCAGCAGGAGATCATCTGAAATGAAGGAGAATTGAATCCCAAGAAGTGAGGCAGCTTCAGTGGGGGCCCAACTTAAATGCCTCTATGCAAATTCCCACAGCATGGAAAATAAGTAAGTGGAGTTAAAAAACACTTGCATGCCTGCAGGGTTATGATATTGGCATCACTGAAACATGGGATGACTCCCATGTTTGAAGCATGGTAATGGATGGGTATAAGGCCTTTAGGAAGGACAGGCAGGGAAGAGAAAAGAGAGGAGAGGGAGAGGGTGTTGCCCTCTACATCAGTGACAAGCTGGAGTCCATGGAGCTCTGCCTGGGGATGGATGAGAAGCTGAAGGAGAGTTTATGGGTCAGGTTTTAAGGAAAGACAGGGGCAGGTGACATCACAGTGAGGGTTTGCTATAGGTCATCTGACCAGGATGACCGAGTGGATGAGGCACTCTACAGGCAGGTAAGAGCAGTTTCCCATTCACAGGTCATGGTCCCCGTGGGAGTTTTCAGCCACCCTGACATCTGCAGGAGGGGCAACACAGCGTGGCACCAGCAGTCTAGGAAGTTCCTGGAATGCATTGCTAATCACTTCTTTCTCCCACTGGTAGAGAAGCTAAAAAAGGTGCTATGCTATACCTTATTCCCACCCACAACAATGGACTGATGGACAACATGAAGGTTAAGGAGAGCTTTGGCTGCACCAACCATGAATTCAGGATCCTTAGGGCATCAAGAGGGTGTGCAGCAAGCACCTGGGCTTCAGGAGAGCAGATTTTGACCTCTTCAGGTGTCTTCTTGTTAGGTTATAATGAGAAAATCCTTGACAGGAGAGTACCCAAGAGGGCTTTACAATATTCAAGGATGCTCCAGGCACAGGAGCAATGCATCCCAAGAAAGAGGCTGGCAGGCAAGAATGCTAGGAGACCCACATGGATGAACAAGAAGTTCCTGAACACTTAGATATAAAAAAGTTATCTTCAGAGTGTGGAAGCAAGGACAGGTAGCCTGGGAGAAATACAAAGAAGTTGTCCGAGATGCTGATTATGTAGTTCCAGTCCCCCTTCCATGGGCAGGGATACCTCCCACTAGATCAGGTTTCTCAAGGTCCCATCCAGCCTGGCCATGAACATTTCCAAGGAGAGGAAATCCACAACTCCCTTGGTGACCTGTTCCAGTGTCTCACCATCCTCATAGGAGAGAATTTTTTCCTAATATCTAACCTAAATCTCTACTCTTCAAGATTGAAACCACTGATCTTGTCCTTTTGCTACACACTCATGCAAAAAGCCCTACCCCAGCTTTCTTGTAGGCTCCCTTTAGGTATTGGAAGGCTGCTATAAGGTCACCTCAGAGCCTCCTCTTCTCTAGGCTGAAAACCCCAACTTCCTCAGCTGTCTTCATAGAGGAGGTGCTCCAGCCCTCTGATCATTTTTTGTGACTCTCCTCTGGACACCCTCAAGGAGCTCTATGTCCTTATGCTGGGCACAGTACTCCAGGTGGGGTCTCCCAAGAGCAGAGCAGAGGGGGAGAATCACCTCCCTTGACCTGCTGTCTATGCTATGCTTCTTCTGATGCATCCCAGGATCCAGTTGGCTTTCTGTGCTGCAAGCACACACTGATGGCTCATCTTAAGCTTCTGGTCCACTGTCACCCCCAGGTCCTTCTTCTCAGGGCTGTCCTCAATCCTTTCTCTTCCCATCCTGCTCATGCATGGCTGGGTATGCAAAACAAGCTGGATCCAGTTCTAGGTAGCGGTATGAGAACCTCTTGACTTACTGCTTTGTGAGAAGGAGTTACATCTGAAACATGTTAATCTGAGGCACTTAACTCCAATCTGCTTTAACTGATTTAAATGTTCTTAGTATATTGTCCTGTGTGATAGCTCTTGCTAATAGAGTGTCCGTCCAAACCATAATCTGCTCTCCAACAGAGGGCAGCATCAGACCTCTGTAGAGATACATATCTAGTGTTGGCTTCTGGTTCTTCTGAGAACCAACGTCCAGATCCAGGGTACTTAGATGTGGAGTTATATAAGCATTAAATAGTAGCATTTAATCCTTCCAGAACATTGGAAATCATATCAGAACTTTTGAACAACAGCAGCTTAGGCAGGCTGCCCAGGTCAGTGGTGGAGTCACCATCTCTGGAGATATTTAAAAATCATATAGACAGAGTGTTTAGGGATATGGTTTAGTTAAGGACTTGTCATTGTTGCCACTAGCTTCAGGGCAAAAAAGAGTGTATTTGTTTTTAAATGCTTTGAAGCATTACAAGTTGCCAATACTTATTTCCAGGAGTATGATCAGAGTCCTATGAGTCCTTGGTGTGCAGCCTGCAGACCCTCCCTTTCACTCTCAGAAAAGCTCTTGAAATCAAGGTGAAGTCTATAGCTGTCATAGTGAATCACTGCATGCATGTTCCAGTATTGAACATGGGGAAGGAAGATGTTCCTGGTCTTGTGAAGTGAGACTTAATATGAATGGGCTTCATAATGTGACTGAAGCTTCACAGGGGAATGCAGAGGCTTTGGGCTGCCAAATTTTACTAGCGTTTGCTGAGGGGGAGTTTATTTGTTAATGACACTGGGCAGCAGATGGTCTTATAAGAGCTGTTAAGACACTGTGGATCGTACTGTAAATACGTGGGTGAATGGAACCAGGATGCTGACAGTTCACTCGTACAGCTCATCACAAGAAGGTGACTCGAGTGGAATTTGGTTTTTCCAGAACATGAATTTTGTGGTATTTGGCAGTGTGCTATCTATCTGGGGTGAATTTTGCAACTCCATAGTGTGATAGCAGTCAGGATGCATTTGTTGTGTAAAGTTGAGAACAGAGAATGTCATGTGGCTGCTCAGCCTTGCTTCACCACTGCTGATCTTTAAACCTGAAGGTACTGAACCTGTGCAGTTTAACTAAAAGACCACCACAGGAGCTAATTTAGATCTTCTCTTTTTCTTTGAATTCGAGAGAATTTGTCCATATTACAAATTAATCTCAATTGTTGAACCAGAAAATAAACTGTTGCAGGAAAAAGTCCTCTCTCCCCTACCACAAGTCTGGGCTTGAGGCTTGACCCAGTCTTCTGTTTTTTATTCTAATGAAATAGTTCCATCCAAACCAAAATATACAATTGTGCAATGGGACTTTTCATTTAACAGGGTGAGAGACAGTTTTTTAATCCAGATCATTCACTGAATTTTTAGGTTTTTTCTCATCTCAGCCTGCTTATGCAGGCAGTTTTTAGTGCAGCTTGAGGAAAATAATGACACCAAGTATCCTAAGTGTGAATCACCACATGAAATACATTCTATGGGAATTGCACAGATACACCAGAAGTTTAGTGGACAATGTGTGGGGACACAGCTCTTATTATTCACTAGGGACATACCTGTGCCCTGAAAAAAGAAAACCAAGTTAAAAACCTCTGATAAACTAGCCAATGAAAGTTGATTTTTTTTTTTTTTCCCATGTTTGCAAATGGGATGAGCAGGTAGAATTTGAGACTCTTCAGCTGTGTAGTAACTCATTGAAACTAGGGATCTCTTTGATGCTGTGATGGTCAGTCAAGGGTAATCTTCACAAACAAATCTGAGAGACATTTTCCTCCTACCTTGGTGTCTAGGTGTCATCTTTATCTGAGTAGTTTAATGGGGTTTTTTTATTTGTTTTGCTAATGAGATTACTTCATCTTCTTCCTTGAAATTATTCTTCCCTTATGCCCAGTCTCTGAGCTAAAGTGAGAAGTGAGACACAAGCTTAAGAATTAATTTATTCTCTAAGGGGGGAACAAGATGGTTTGGACAAGTATTGGAAAGGGCACATCCACAAAATCAGTAGATCAAGGTAATTGAGTAACTGGGTCCACCTTCTTGCTTTGATGTCACTAACTGTTCAGACTCTGTCAGGCTGCTTGAAGGGTATTTGTCCCCATCTTCTGGTCTGTTCACAGGTGCGGAACAATTTTGCTGCTACTCCATGATGTGGGAGGTCATTAGGTAATGAAATCCACTGTGAATATGACTGAATGTAAGGTGCCTGTCAACCAGCACTGATTCAACTGAAACACATTATACACAGCTGGTTCTCCTTGCATGAAGGTTGCACTAACAAATTGTGTCTGTAGTCTGACAGTTTCTGTAGGCCAGTCTCACAGTGAGGTCAAGAAAGTTCCATGTTGTCACAGTTTAATGCAGGGCCAGCAATTAACCAAATGACAGATGCTCTCTATTAATACCCCTCCCCTCCCTGATAAAGAGAGAATAAGGGAGAGAGACTTATGGATTAGAAACTAAACTACACAACTTTAATGAACTCAAATTATAAACAAGGAAAAATTATTAAATATATACAAATATACAGAAAAATGATACCACGTTCCTCCCCTCTTTCCCCCAGTAATGCTCACATCACCACTGAGGCTGCAGGGCAGCCCTGGGAAAGTCTAGGCTGGACTCCTGGGGTCAGCAGCAGTCGGGAGCTGGAGGCAGGAACACACAGATTCAGGCTGGGACAGATTGGGACCACAGGCGGACAAATGGACGAATCCTCCCAGAATGCCAAAACAAACAGGGACAGGAGAAGAAGGGGTTTGACCCTTGTGATCCCTCAAATTCATACTGAGTATGACGCATAGGGGATGGGATACTCCGTTTGGTCAATTTTGGTCATGATCTTGTCTGCTCCTCCCTAAAGAAGGGTTGCAGGTGTGTCCCTTCCTCTTTCCAGAGCATAAGATGTTCCTCAGAACTGAGCAGTGGCCTTGGGTCTGCACACCATTCTCCAGCTGTAACTATAAACATTGTGCATTACCAGTCCCAGAAGCAGACACTGACTGAGAAACTTGATGTTTCAGTACGAATACAAGCAAGTACAGCTACTTATGAGGGACTTAGCTGAAAGCAATATTAGAAGACAGAAAATTAGCTCTGTACTGGTCCAAACTAGGACATATCCTTCCTCTCTTTGTAGAGGTAGTGTTGTCATTGGTGAAGAGGTACTTTTTCAGTTGGCTTTGAGAAATTTCATTGTCTTGGATGACAGCTTAATTTCTTTATTGTGCCATGATGGTGTTCAACCTGAATAACTGAAATACTAAACTGACACATAGGCAGCCAAGCTGACTGTAGGTGTGGTAAGTTTGGCCTCCTGAATGTCATGCTTTTGTTTCAGTGTTCCCAGAACACAGCTCTGCATTATATTTAGCATAACTTGTGATATTGAGTTGCACTGTTTTTTCTAGGAGTGTGTAACCTCTTACACTGCCAAAAAGGCCAAAACCTTAGCACCAAATTTTTATTAATTGCCTCAAGAGTGTAACTTCAGGAGACTTGTATTTAGTCTATATTTAACTTTTGACTATTGTTTAGCCTTTGACTAAACTAAAACCTGTATTTGCTAGTACTTCTGATTCCTAGTCTTGCATAAATGTAATATCTGAGAAGAGCAGAAACATGGTTTTCCAGCCCATTGCATCTCATTAAAGTGAAATTAGAAAGTCAGATTTCTGAAAGGAAAACATTTTAATACTGGTAATTACTGTTCTGGTGAAATACTGAGGCTAGAAGCAGCTGAATTATGTCAATTAAAATCCTCCATTAACTTCTGTTAGGGAATAATTAAAAACAACAAAAAACCCAAAACACAGTAGTAGTACATCACCGTTTATTTTCTGAAGATCTGTAATTCTTGCTACTGTTGAATGACAGATATGGATGTACCAGCTTGAAAATACTGCAAAGGGAGGGCTTTTAAATGTTCAGATGTGCCTAAATGACTTCATTAAAAAGTATGCAAAAAGTCTCCTGCAGTGAATATAACCCTCAACAGTAATATTTATATAGTGTAATCAGAGTGTTTGTTAGGGATCCTGTTATTGTTCACGATATAATTAGGCTTATAATCTAATAAATGTGACATACTATAATGTTCTGCTTTGTAAACATTATTGACTCCATTTTAAGACTCAGATTGCCTCATGCCAATAACTAAAAGAAAATCATAGCCTCATAAAAGCTTCTAATTATTTACATGTGCACTCTGTGGGTTTCTGATGCAGTCAAAGTTGAGACTGAACCAAGATGAATATTGAACACAGGTGTGAGCTTCAGTGCAGGTGATTTGCCAACCTTCTTTGTTGTAAACCCCAGCTGTCTGCTGAAATCTCACTAGGTTTAAGAGGGAAAAGATGCAGATCTGAGTAGCTTTTTGACCTCATTTACACAGGCATATTCATATTGTGCTTTTGGTTTATTGTTCAGGTTTCCCGATAATAGCTGGATATTGATTTGTGGATAATCTGATGTATGTGTATTGATTCACTTAGCAAGTTGTTCACTTGTGGAAGGTAACTTAAAATGGACTTGACTAAACAGTTCATCTTTTAGGACCAAACGTAATTTTTTGTAAGTGTTGTTGCATCTTAAATCAATAAGAATTTGCATACTAGATTACTTAGGCAGTAAGCATAATGGGCCATTGCTAAAAATTAATTTTTATTTTCTGTTTAAAGACCTCTAATAAAACTAATGTCTTGGTGTAACTGCTTGTATGAGCAGGCTTTTTTAATATAAACTTTGCTTTTATTTTATAGCTCTTAGATGCTGTTTCTACTATCAGCCACTGTACAGAGCAAAAGACAGGTGCTAGTAGAGCACCTACAGTCTATGTAGCTTGCTCTAATTGCAGTCTCTCACTGTGAAAACTTTCCTACAGCTGTGCCAGCAAACATCGCAGACCTGAGAAACATAGAAGTGCTGAACTTTTTCAACAACCAGATTGAAGACCTGCCTACCCAGATTAGCAGCCTTCAGAAGCTCAAACACCTGAATCTTGGGTGCGTACTTTAATGCAAAACTTTGCTGCAGTAGGGGTACTGTCAAATGTTGTCACTGCTGCACCTGGAACTTCTTTTAATGTTTAACTTTCTTTTTGAAAGTGTTTGTGAGGAAAACTTTGCAATTATGGCTTCAGAGTGTGTAGCATCCTGGATAATCGCATGCTTAGTTGATCAAGCACTTACTCTGGGATAATGATAACTATTTTAGGGCAGCAGCAACTCACATTCAATTAATACTAAATTTTACTTCCCTAACAACTGTTTAATTCTGTGGTTGCTGTGTAAGAGCCAAGCTCTGTTTTCTTTCTGCTTTGTTGAAAAACAGATATACTAATTTTTCCATGTAAATGTAGGACTTAATTCCAAAGTCCCAAATTTGGGATTAAAAAAATTTCAGTTTCTTTTAAAACTGCAAAAGAAGCAAGAAATTTTTAAGCGTGATGGGCATTTAATTAAAAGAGCTAGGATTGACTAAATTTGACCCAGAGGCATTCTTGTTAAATTTTTATATATTATACTCCAGTAGAGTTAGTTTTAATAACTCTAGTTGCAGAAGGCTTTCTTGATTCATTAAAAAATGAATGAAAAGCACAGAACCTTCTTAAAGCTAACTGGGCATATTAAAGTGTAATTCAGGAAAGCACTCTTGGGGGTAACCTATAATTTTATAGGCTTCTCATAGAATGTAATTTATAAATTCATACTTCTGAATTCCTTAAACTGAGGATTTTTTTATGGTTTTAAACATTGAATTTTGGTTAGGGTCTGTGTATCCTGCTTTAGATAACTGTCAAGTACCAATAACTGAATTGCATTTTGAACTGTTGGAATGCCAATAAATGTTTTCATGATGATCTGTCTTTTCTGTTCTTTGGTAACTTTAGGTTTCTGGTGTGCTTTAATATCTGTTTGAACCTGGAATTGCTTTTCAGAGCAAATATTAATTCTTGATCAGGATTCAGTGTATATATATAGCACTCTGGCTCCTTTGTGCTTCATGTTTGAAGTGTGGCGTTGATTGACATAACAAGACAGGATCCCTTGTGAGCACATAAGTTTTAGGCTTATTTATGGGAGCTAGAAATAAAAAAAAAGTCTGCATTGCAAAAGACTTCCTTATTATCTTGTGGCATCAACCTCATTTCAAAACAAAATGGGAGTCTGGTGTAGATAAACATAAAACTCTCATTGCCTGTGTTATTCCTAGTAGGTGAAGTGAATGCTGATGTCACATTCTTTTTTTTCTTCTTTACCTATAGCATGAACAGGTTAAGCACCTTGCCAAGGGGATTTGGCTCTTTTCCAGCTCTGGAGGTTCTTGACTTGACTTACAACAACTTAAATGAAAATTCTCTACCAGGAAACTTCTTCTACCTGAGTAAGAAACTCTTTTAAAAACTACAAATCTTCATAATATGTTGCTTTACTTTCTGCAGTTGGAATGTATTTGATGGAGACCAAACTTCAACAGAATTTTTCTGATATTTGTTTTTCTTTGAATATCTCTTGAATATTTCTACATAGCTCAGTAATATTTATCACTGATAAACAGTCAACTGACACCATAGGACATGAGATGACTTGGTTAGTAATGGTGTATTAGGGTTTAGGGGTTTTTTTGAGTAATATTTTCTTGGGTCACGTATGCAGTTAAAACTTAAAACTTCATGGAAGCTTGCAAGCCTCGGGAGAAAGTAAACTGTTTTGCAAGGCAGCTGAAGTTTGTTGACTCTGGGAGTAATTGTCTTCATGATGGGTCATTATTGAAATAGCATGAGGATGGTGAAGTGTCCAGTATGTTAAAAAAATATTCTAAGGTTGTAGAGCGTGGCACAGGAATGGTACAACTAAGCTGACCTTTGCATGTTAAAGTATACACACTCAGAGAGTGTGTATTATTTTAACTCAGAGAGTTAAAATAAAGGTAATGTATATGTGCAAAAAGGGATGCACTATGGTTGCCTAAGCAACTTGAATTCTGGCACTTTCTGAATTTCAGCAATGATGATACCTTACAGTATTTTCAGTGTGTTGTGCTGAAGGGGCTTCAGGATCAGCGCATTCACAGCAAAAGCAACAGGGAAAGGGGGAGGAGGGAGTGCTGGTGTCTCAAAGATTTTATGATTGTAAACTGGCAGAGGGAAATTTAAAAAAAAAAATATCACTTTTAATGAGATGAGGAGGAGGAGTAAACTGCTTAAGACAAATGTGATCTTTTTGGTGGGGAGGAGTGGCTTTGCTGACCTCACCCACCCTCCTCCTCACTGCACCCAGCAACTGTTTGTGAGTTTCCATTTTCTTTTTTTTTTTTTTTTTTTCCCCCAACACATGCTTACAGCTACATTGTCATGCTGGGTCATCTTTTTTCTTTGTATTTTGTAGAGACTAATCATGAAAAGTACAAATTGTACAAATTTAATTTTCTGTGTTGCTCTTATTTAAAGTCTCTTTCCCAATGCTAGGCTATGCTTTCTATAGAGCTTAACATAGATTTGTATTGTGTCAAAAAAAAAACTCAGGTAATTTTTTAAATGTTTGGTTAGGATGCAAATTGATGTAATAAGAATTGGAGGTGCTAAAGAGTAATGACTGTATTCTGACAGCTGAGCAGGGAGACTATATGCCAGTACCTGCCAGATTTTACTATTGTAGAAATTGTTAATTGTGCCAGTCCTTTTGAATATAGATGTTTTCCTGAACTCCCCAACAATACAATAAGCCAGTAAATCTAAGTTTGACCGGCTTGTTATTATTGTGAGCCCTGGGTATGCTAAAGGCTTTTCACCAAGTTAGGATTATTAATCAAACTTGACTCCCTTTTATTGATTAGACCTCAAATGGTTGGGTTATATGCCAGCCTGTTTATATATTGCTGTTTAATTTGCAGCCACTCTGCGTGCACTCTATCTAAGTGACAACGATTTTGAAATCCTGCCGCCAGATATTGGGAAGCTCACAAAGTTGCAGATAGTAAGTAATTTATCTAAATTCTTGGAAAATCAATTCGCTTTTGCAACTCTTGTAGGAATAGAATCAAGTCAATTTGAGGAGTAGTAGGGAGTGCTTGCAGGAATAGACCACTACACTTGGAACTGTTTCTTGTTTACCAGCAGACACTTGTAAATAAATTGAAAGAATTGAGTGTTTAGCAGAAAGATGGGGGCAAGAGCGAGCAGAGTTCTGTTTTAGACTGCTTTATGGTAGCTGAAAATTGTTCTGACTACTTTATATTCACTCTTAGCTCAGTCTCAGAGACAATGACCTGGTATCACTGCCTAAAGAAATTGGTGAGCTCACTCAGCTTAAGGAGCTTCATATCCAGGGAAATCGTCTTACTGTGCTGCCCCCAGAACTAGGTAAGGTTATGAGTGATCATTTACTTATTTGAATAATAGCAATAATGATACAGTGTTTCCTCTACAACAAAGCCAGTTGTTAAACTCTAGGAAATTATTATGCTTAAGTCATCATTGCTGCTAATATTTACTTTCTCCTGAGAAACACTCACTTTTTTCACTCCTACAGGATCTGCAGGAGGAGCCAGAACATGATGTGTGTTTATTTTTTTGGTTTCTTACATGTCACATTTTCCTTTTCTATTACTACACCTGGCTGCCAATTTGCATATAGCATCTTGCTATGTATAACGTATCATAAATATTTGGGCTGTAAAACTGTTCTCTCTGGCTGGGGGTTGAGAACACTTTTTGGATCAGCCAAAGTTATATTAAGCAAAAACAACAGCATTATAAGTGGGGGTTTTTTGTGACTGTTCCTATAAAATGGAAGTTTGATTAACTAGAATAAAATACAGTTATATTAGAGGAAACTGGCTCTGTCTCAGTAGCCTGCCTTTCTTACTGAGTTGACAGCTCTTTTTCTTAAAGCAGTAGAGCTGGTTGATATACTTTGAATTGTGATACTGTCTACTGGGCTTCTTTCAACCTATAAGGTAGAGTTTTACTTTGAAACTCAAGTATTGATTTTGCTGAATCTGTATTGCAGGATTCCATTTTATGTCAGGGGCATCAAGTTCAATAGAAGTTGTGCTTGTTTGCCCCAAGACAGAATTTGTTTTCAGATCTTTTTTAAAGATTACCATAAAATGTATTTTCTGGGAATAATGTAGCTGTATCAGTTACCTGTTGCTGAAACATCTTACACAAGATTTACTCCTTGTTTCTCGTTATTGTACACTGTATATAGGGAAGCTTCTTTGTTTCTACTAGTACTTTTCAAGTAATAGCTCCCAAGACTCAAACATAGTGCCTGAAGTTAGCATGATAAAGCAAAATTATTTGTTGTCACAAGAACTTGCTTCATCCCCTTAGAAAATGTGGCAGCTGTTTGTGTAATTGACAGTCTGCATATATACTTTTTGTCTTACAAAGGAAAGAAAAGTGTCTGCTTTTTTCGATGATGTTTCTTTGAACTCTTACTTGCTTGTCCACCATAGGTCTTTTGCCTTTATCAATCTAGCACACTGTATGATGCTGATATTTCAGTTTTTTCTCACCACTGGTAGACGAAAGTATTTATTCCTTGACATAGGTGTATCTCTTTTAGTTTTTTGTCAGAGCAATATTTATTTATAAAGTCTTTCAACACCAATAACATCTCGGAAGCATGTTGTATCTCTAAATGTATTTTTATGTAGCTTCCGAAATTGTAACCTTTTTTTTTTCAGACAGTAGAAATTAAATGCTGCACAGTCTAACCACCTTCTGTGGCTAATTAAACGTTTTAAGCATGCTGCTGCCTTACAAGCATAAAAGCAAATTCACTTTAAGTGGTTTTATCCAAACCAAATGGAAACATTTGAAGCAAAATTCATGATGTACAAAACTCATCCTGCAAAACTCAGGATGGCAAAGAGAAGCATTTGTCCATTTAGCTGGTGTTTGTTAGCATTATAGAAAAATACCGCAATCTGATAGAAAAAGGACTTGTAATTTTGCCACACCTGGTCAGGATGGGGTGCATTGACAAAACTCCTTGTCACCTGTCCTTTATTACTCAAATGCTATTCTATAGATTATACTTTTCATTAATTCACCAATGTTTCATTCTATGGTTTTACCCAGCATCCTAATTTGCAATCACTTGGTGTAATTTTTCTGCCGTCTGTGCCATGTGTAGCACTAGAATTATATAAAAAAATTAAAATATTCTACCTAGCTATATTTCTAGGGAACATTACACTGAAGTCTGGATTTGTAACTTTTGCAATGTGCAGGCCTATTTACTGTGCAAAGCAATGTTCTTGTTTGTTAAACATTGAGGCAAATATTTATTAAATGGACTTCAGTAAGTGGAGCACCAGGCTGGGCTTTGATGGGCTTGTTTGAGGTAGGGTGGGAGCAGGCCACACAGAAGTGTGAATCTGATGGATGACTAGAAAAAGAAGCTTAATCACTGCAGCCCTCTTTTCCCCTCTGCAAACTAGGGCAATGCTTTTGCAGAGTGTTTTAAAGTCAGCCAGTGAAAAGTGGTATGTGAGTCTTATACCCTAATGGGTGGACTGATAATTCCATCATTGCTATCTGAAGGAAAAACAACTTTACCTGCTTTCTGAGTGCTCCCTTGTAAATTTTTAAAATTGAATTATAATTTAAGGAGAACTATCCAAATACTTTGTGCTGTGTATGTTGGATAAATAGCTTTTCGATGAGCAGGTCCTATTTGCATTAATTGGAGATACTGCTGTTCCCACTTAAAGTAAACAATCTTTCCTCTCTCATTATTGCTTTCATAATTAAAGGTGCTGAAGACTTTTGATTGGCTTAGTTTGGACAATGGTGGACAGTAAGGAGCCATTAGGTGTTCATTTACCAGGGAGATGGACACAAAATAAACACCAGAATAAAACAGAGTAGTTGAATGAGAAGAAGAGGGAGGAGTACATTAAACTTTTCTTTAAAGGTAATGGACAAAAATGCAGAAAGAGATCTGGAGTGTAGGGTGTGAGAAAAGGCCACAGGCAGGCAGGGGGATCAGTTTTGGAACGGAGGGAGATAGCAATAGATCCCTGCAGTCTGCTTTTCATTTCACCTGCCATACACCAGTAAAAGGGCTGGGGGAGATTTGCATTATCTTCATCTGTGTTTAGCCCAAAATAATTATCATGATTTTACAAAAAAAAAAAAAAAAAAAAAAAAAAGAATTTTGCCTAGGAGGAAAAGAGGGGTCTAGAAGAGTGCACTGGTACTCCGCGTGCGGGTGCTTGTCTGTAAATACAGTATGTGTGAGTGATGAACTCAGGAAATGGCCAGGAGTTGGTGGGTGGAATTTGCAGCTTGTTTTTATCATTTGTCTCTCAAAAACCCGTTCATGAGGAATGGTGGTGGGCAGTCATATATAAACTTTAAAGAAGCACTGGCATTTTTTTCCCTTGCATTTAAAAGGTTATGTGCTGCATTGCGAGACAAATAAATCATGATTCATTGCAGCAACAGAGTTGTAGTCAGTTATATAAATTGCTAAGGAAGCACTAAATCTGTCACTTTGTGTGTTCTGACCATTTAACAATTGGAACAGTGTTTGGAAAGAAAGCTGAGTAGAAACAAGAACCATGTAAAGCGGCAGATAAGATTAAGATCAATTATGGTGTTTTAAGTTCACTTTATGTCCATCTGTGTGGACTAATACGTGCCACATAAAAGATTTTCTTAGCAGAGTTGGGATTGTAAGAGTAGTATATGGTGCAGAGCATTCACAAAGTTGTAGCTAAATGTAAATAGCCACCCAGAGAAAGTGACTATCTGTAGGTTTGTATTTTTTATGAGAAAACAAATGGCATGGTTTTTAAAACCCAGATTCTAATGTTGACTGTCTTCACCACCCTGCCGCCAACACACATGTGTGCACATGTACATGGAGTTCACTCATCTTTATGCATATGGGAAGAGCAGGGTTTTCTAAGGATGCATTTTTAATTACCATCCTCTTTTTACAAAAGTTGGCATCAGTGGTTTTAAGTATACTATTCAATACTGTTCTAGTTTATCAAATAATTTCCTTAAGTAAAGGCAGACACTCAAAACTGCGAAGTTAGGTATATACTTGAAAAGTGGAAAATTCAAGCTCTTTAAAAAAGAAAAAAAAAACCAACTTGATGGGGTAGGTAGCCACTTCAGAAATTAAACATGCTGTAAATTAAATCTGTCATAATGGCTAAGTAATTCTCTCATAATTTTCCAGTTTTGAACAGTTGAATTACCTTCTCTGAATAAAGGATTGGCTTTAAATAGAAAGTTCAAGGAAAGCGTATAAAACGTCACAATGTAAATGTAGGCTTTGGAAATGAGAATTTGGGACTTAATTTTGTATTGCACAAATAGTTGCTGCAGTTGTTTATTCAAGTTAATATCAATCAAAAGAGCAGTTTACTTAGGCAGTAAGGGTCATGTGCAAACATAGAATTATATTTCACAAAAGATATTTCTTTTCTAAACATACTTTATATAAACACAAACCTGTTTGTCTTTTCAGTGTAAACTGTCCCTTCACTCTACTGGTGTTACAACACAACACTGTTCACAGATGCAGATGCAGGTTTGTTATGCTTGTTGGAAGCCTGAATGTGCTGTGGCTCTTAGGATACCAGCTTTGAGCACTGGAACAACTAATTGATACTTTGCAGTTGTAAAAAAATTACCTGTTTCTTCTTATGGAGCTAAAGCAAAGGTGTAGTGTAAGAAAGTAAGGAGCTTTACTGAAATTCCTAATGGATGAACAAAGTAACTTGTTTTCTATGACCACTGATGTGGCAGCTATTAGTTAAGAAATAAGAGAAAATGTACATAGGACACAGGTTTTTGTAAGAAAAACATCTCTGAAAATTTGTGAGTATTCTGATCATGTTCGTCATTTTCTGTGTAGTTTAAGTTTAAAACAAACAAGTAAAAAAAACCAGAAACAACAAAAATAAAATAAATAAAAAAAAACCACCACCAAAACCCACTGCTTCTTATGTAGTTAGAAACTTGTTTGATTCCACAGAGCACCTGATGGAAGTTAAGGTGCATGGAACAAGATGACAATTCTGCAATTTCATTTTACACAGATTTTTTCCTGTAGCCCATCACTTAGATTTACACCACAGGCATTTGTTTCTTCACACTGCTGTAATTCTAGCCAAATTTCCCAAGATTCAGATTTGATCTTAAATTGGTTTTTAAAATATGCAAATCCTATTGTTGCCTCTCCAATGACTACAGTCTGTGCATAGGCTTTCCTGATGTTGACTCTACTCTGATTGTAAGTACCATCAGCATAATAATGATGTTACTGTCAGCAAATATTTCATCTCTTCTGTTAAAGCTATGCTAGGTAAGAGTACCGTAAGTAGAGCCAATCTGAGCAAATGTTATATTTGTTGTTAAATTTTGTTCATTTTATGTGTGTCATAGCACTTAAAGTGGTTTTGCTCTTCTGAGTACTTGGCAACCTGTGTTTGAATAGAAGTTTCGGAGGTGTGGGGCAGTGAATCCTTTTTCAACTTGCATTTTTAAATTAACCAGATTTAGATTTTGATCTGATAGGGAACCTTCAGAGGGAGAATGCTCTGCTGAATTTCTGTGTAATTGACAATCCCAGTGGAGTTTCTGAGATTGGAAACAATGTGCAATATATTTCAAAATAAATTGGGATGCTTATCCTCTAAGCCTCTAATACTTCCTGTGCCATTTAAACATCTTTGCTGTTAAACTGCTTTGACATCATGTTGATTTCCTTTGTACCAAAACCCATATGTGTGTTTCTTAGGTTTCTTCACTGGGTACTTAGCTGTGACTGTCAGTTTGGCCCTTCAGGTTCCAGTCACTACCACACATCTGATACATAGAGCAGTGAAGGCAATGTCACCTTTCAAAGAAAGAAATCAGTAAAACTTAGAAATACTTGTAAATCTTCTAAATGATATCTTGCATTGGGAGTTTGAGAGAAATTAATTTAATCTAGTCATAAGTAATTTGAAATAATTTTAGAATACAGAAAACATTTTGAAGTAATTTCTTGGATTTTTGTCAAAATGCTGTTTCTTCTGCAGTTCCCCTTAGCTACCCACTCAACAGCATCAGCCAGGCTGGTTGCCTTGGTATCTGAAGGCTGTGTGTGGTAGAGTTTGGCTGTTGAAACAGCACAATTTGTCATGTGGAAGTACAAGCCATTAGCAGAGTCTGGTTTGGCTGGGAGTGCTGTGTGTGCTACATTGAATAGGTTTCTATTTTGTAGCTTTCATCTGTCAGTGTTGATATTCTTTATTCTTTCTACATGTCCTGCTAAGGTCAGGTTTGTTGTGTGGAGTGATGGTAGAAAATGCCAGGTTTCTCACCTTGTTCCCAAAGAGAAAATCCCTCCTCCTGTCACTTGAATATGGAAATGAGTTTGCACAGACAGGTTAGGTCTATATTCTGCCTGCACTTAATATGTATGTGTCTTAAGGGAGAATTTCAGCATTTTATCTGTTCTGTTGTTTTCCCCAGGCTTCATATTCAGTCCTGACAGATTCTGGAGTGGAAGGCTCCTTATGCCAGAATCCCCATTACACTTTGCTATAATGATTCTGGCTGACCTTTGCTGGATGCTGGAATTTTGTTTAAATATTTCAGGACTAAATTAACTTTGTTTTAAACTCTCTTCTGTGAAATGCTTAGGTTGGACTGTGCAGGAGAGTAAAATCGTTTTCCTGTAGAATTGTAATAGTGGTAGCTGAGGCTATATCAGTTTGCCCTGTATCACTTCACCTTTATATCAAGGATTAAGAATTCAAGATACAGTATGTCTGCTTTTTATCTTATTTCAGCTGTGCTCATTTTGGTAAGAGTTGAAGCAAATGGAGTAGTTATCCTGGGATCACACAGAATAGGCAAAGTCTTTAACCTATTAAAGAGAGGAGTGAGAAGAGACTTAAATGTCAATCCTCACTACCTCTAAGAAGAAAGCACAGGTCATCTTTCTCCCTTGTTAGATGGGTAGCAGCAGCGTTTGAGAACTAAGGCATCTCAGTTCAGCACTGAAATAAAGAATGCATTTTGACATTTGAACAAGACACCTCTGGCAAAGTCTCCATCTCCTGACACTTTCCAGACCAGATGTTTTTCTGTTTGAAATATCTTTAAACTCTTCAATTACTGAACTGACACAGAGATCTACTATTATGTGTATTCAAGTGAACATTCAAACTGAGATCTAATCTCTGAACTCATTGCTGGAAATTCTCATTTACATCTAAGAAGTTGCTAGAATAACAAGTGATGTTACAATATCTGCCCTTGTGATTTCTGTCCCTGAGAACAGTTTTGAAACTGAGGGTGGGCTTAGGCCTCAGCACTTGGATTTCAGATTGTTCATTCATCCTTCTCTTACTGTGGTGCTTCTAGTACAAAACTGACAGGTGAGGCTGTGGTTTTGTGTGGGCTGTAAAGCAGTTAGAGGAAAACTTTCATCCCTGTCTGATGGATGCTCTGGAGTATCTCTGGTTTATTTGTATATAATGAATCTAACTTGTTATTTGAGGCTTGAAACATTCCCCATGTTATGTAAAACCACCATACCTGATGTGCTGATGACCCCCAAGTGATGCTGTATGACCTACAGTACAACAATTTAGGGGTGAGAGGGCAAAAGTGTTGCTGGGTTTGATCTTTTGAAGGTGCTTCTGCTTATATTTAGATTTGCTAGTTGTTTTCTTTAGTGCATAAAAACTCATCAATAAGCAAATGTATATTTTTGACATATGCTATGGAGCTGTAGATTTGTTTATCATATGAATATTTCTGTGAATAATTCTGCTGGTTCCAAAAAGATTTGAGTCACACTTCACTTATGTACAAGAAGTCTTTGCTCTCTGTCTTACTGCTCCTTTATAACTACTGTTTAAATCAACTACTGTTACTGTTCCTTCAGAAGTGACAGAGGTCTTCAAAGCAGAGATGGTTTTACTTTTAGGAATATGAGGTACAGATGCACAGTTTACATGTGCTTAGGATTTGTATAAAAGTAATTTGCTTTTGATGACACTGTGGCATAGAACACAGTATATGCCATTTTCATTTTTTTACACAGACTAGAAGACATAATTCACAGTTAATTGCTTTAGTATCACTTTCATGCTATAATAGCCATGATATTTCTTCCACCCCCATGCTTAAATCAATCTGTCTCTCTATGGAGACAAAGTGCATGCCACAAAAGTAATAAAAAATATAAGCCCTGTAGCGTTAAGCAAATCTAAAACAAGCCAGGACAGACATATTTTTACATATAACCTAAGTTTAAATTTAGTGTAGTGGATTGATCCCTTACTTAGCATTTAATAAAACAGGATTCAAGGGTATTGATATCTAAATAAAGAAATAAAACTAATTTCATTCCTCCTGTCCTTATGTATGACAGTGAGAGAGGTAAGACCTTTGTGTTGTGAAGGGAAAGAACATTTAAATTGTAGTCTCTAGAGGAATCCCTAGAAGGGATGTGTTACAGCCTGAGGACTCACCTTGAGGTCAGTGCAGTGAAGTGTAAGCTGGAAGGTGAATTTGAGTATCAACGGGACTTGGATGTGAAACCCAGCAGTATACAGGCTAAAAGTTATTTCCATTGATTTTAATGAAGCTCTGCTAGGGATTAATTTAAACCATTACAAAGAAGTGTTCATCTGGCATTTTATAGCTAGGATCATGTTTCTTATACTGGCTGCTAGTGTTCACTTCTCAGATGTCAGAGTTGTTTATTTACTTTATTTCGCCTTTTAATTTTTGAAAGTCTTTAAAGTGTTGCCAAGGAGCATTTGAGTGGAAAGGGAAAGTCAGGTTTGTGTTTATTGTGTTTTCCTTTGTTTATGTTGAAGTAATGCCTATGTATGCTAGTTAGACTTTACTATACTTGAAGTATATACATGGGGTAAATGCTGTACAGTCCGTATATCATACTTCAATAGGATGAGAGGCTTATAGTTGCATAAAAGGGGTGCTTGCAGACTAGATCTAATGGACAGGAGGTGCCTGAGAAGTCTGGAGACACCCTTGTCCAAAGTGATAGGTAGAGTAATCACTGCTTCTGACACCGTTTTTGGAAACACTACTGTGGGAGGCAGCATTTTGTTTGATATTATGAGCACTTCTCTGACCTTTGCAATCAGCTGAAGAAAATATGGATATTCACACAAGTGACTTTTTATTTCAACAGCACCAAGGGAAAATTATAAGGACCAGTAGCTATGATGTTTTAGATCAAATGCAGGATAGCTTTATTGAGGGAGTTGCAGGGAAACTGTAACTGCCTTTTCAGTTTAACATCACCCAGGATGGGGTGTTGCCCACTGTCATGAGATGTCCCTTCTCTCCTCCCTTGGCTGTGGGAGCTTTGAATTCAAGCAGTGATAAAATGGTGGTTTTAGTAAATGAGAGGGCATAAGTTAGAATGCATTAAAATATGCATACTTGGATTTTTGTTCTTGAATTTTCAATGGGTTGTTTAATTGTAGATCTGTTTACTGTAGCTTCCTGGTGGCAGCTAACAAGAGATTTGAGCAGCAGTTTTCAGTGCACCAGTTGAGCATAAAGCAGATTTGTTTTTAAGGTGAGTTAAACATAGAAGTTGTCACACTGATCCAATCAAACTTAATGGTTCACAGTCATCTTCAGATGCAGTAAGTGCTGAGACAGAAAAAAGGTAGTGCTGAAAGCAGGAATTTCTAAGGCTACACAGCTGGCTCCAGTCAGAAGGCTTTTGGTCATTCTGTGCAGGTCCTCCGCAGCAGTCAGCTGTTGGACCTTTGATCTCTGCTCTTCTCCAGGTTTTGTTCCCTTTTTAGTTTCTGCTCACTGGTAGCAGCATACATCCACTTTGCATTCATCCTACTTGGAAATCTAGGACTGTTCAAGATAGAAAGCTTAAAGGCTTAGGAATTAGATGGTTCTTCAAGCATGTAAGACCTGGGTTCTGGAATATACAATTCTAATTATTTGTTTATAAGAATAATTTTAGAAGGTCTCAAAAAGAATTTGAAAAGGAAAGGTCTAGTAAAGGGCCTGTGCTAGCTAGTCCTAAAGTTAGCCTTCTCCTCTTACCAGAAGATGCATTTCAGTGGAGTTGGAGTACTCTTTCATTATGGCAGAAGAGCACGAACCTTAAGTCCATTGTGAAGAAATACAATCTTAGTTTACTAGTTATGCCAAATTTTAAAGATGATAAATATTTTTAATAGGCTGATGTGCATGGAAAGAGCAAACCAGCAATGACCAATGTTATTGTGTACCCAAATATTTTTCGTTGTATCTTCTGTACTAGATTTCTACTAGACACAATTTTGTATATTGCTTGCTAAAAATACATAAGGGATTTTATATGATCTGTGTATCAGAACAGTATGTAAATTTTCTAAAGACTTGGGGCTAGTGTTCTCTGCTGATGCTGCTGTTAGACAATATGCATGAAGGCATATCTGCCATGGCTTTTTCCCTGGCCCATGGCTCTAGTGCTGCAGGGATGGAATAACAACATTTCTTAGTGCAGTGTTCCTGTAAATAATCATATAAAAAAGAGACTGTTGATAGTGAGGGAGGACAGGGACACATCTGTAAGGTGTCCAGTTGCATAGCACTTCTGTGGTGAGCCTAGTAATGCAGCCATTGCTTCAGGTGGATTTGATCATCTCTTCCACACTGCTGGGTTTATCTTGGTGCACTGGAGCAGAAGGGTTCATCCAGGCCTCCAGAGTGTTTGGTTACTCCCGGACATACTGTTCCTGAGATGTTACTGAGACACTGGCCTCATGCTTGAGACTTCTTGACATCCTGCAGCCAAACGAGAATTAGATGTGTCCTTCATTCATGCATGATTTAGCTGTAAGCACAGAAAGGACACCAGGATATGGCCCCAAGCAATGTACGGTGATGCAGCAACACATTTCCATCCTATCTCAATTTTAATTATACATCATTTAATCTCAAGTGGCTTGTCTTCTTGCAGGAGTGTGAGACTCCATTTCCTCTCTAGTCCTGATAAGGAGGGGCAGGCTTCCAGTGACTTCTTATCCTGCTTAATTTTTTCCCCTTTGTCATTTGTTTCCAACTGGAAGTGCCAGTATCAAATGTGGAGGAGATTAAAGTGTTGGGTGCCCTGTCCTTCCTGCTCTCTGTAAGGCAGCCCTCCACTCGTGTGTGGATGGGCACAGGCTCTCTTCCCCGTGCTTGCCGTGAGGACAGATAAGTTGCTCCTTTTTGTACTACAATGGTTGATTTAACTCCAATTAAAACCCTGGGCTGTGAGGTGGCAGCTGACCTCTTGCTCCAGCTGTAGGTGGCCAGCAGGACAGGCTGCCATGCCAGCTGTGTCAGGTGAGGCTCTCAGATTTTGTGAACGTGTGACTTATTCCCACAAGCGATACTGATTTTGACAAATGTTGGGGCTAAGCTTGTCTCCATGAATTTAACTATTTTTATTAATTGTACACGGATCTGTCATTTCACTTTGATGCAGTACTTAACAGAGATGTAATTATAAGTGAGTGCTTACAGTTTTAATAGTTTTGGAGAGCAACGTGTGGGGTTTTTTTGCAAGTAATAAACAGAAAAAATCCAATTAGCAATTGCAAAGCAAGCCTGTGAGTGATGCATGATCTTCCCAGCAGTGTGGGTCAGCGGGTGATGGCTGATCACAGCGCGGGCTTCTTCCCCGGTGGCCTGCGCCCGAAAACCGAGCAGCGTGAGCCTGCGCCTTGAGCCAGCATAGACACATGAGTTTCTAGCTTATTAGGTCCCCTTTGTCACAGTACTTAATCCTGCTTCCTGATCCTTGTTAGGAAGGGGCTGTCGAGTTCTTTAATGCGGGGGGATGGGTGCGAGGCTCCTAACGAGGCGCGCTGGAGCGTGAGCAGCGAGGGCGATTGCCGCCTGACTGACAGAGGGGTGAAGCGCTGCCTGCCCGTTGTGATTTCAAAAGAACAGGCCTCAGACAGCTGACAGATGAGCTTGCCGAGGTATTGGTGACTCAGTGGTACTCAGATATGAGATGCATGACATCTTTTCACAGGGTATAGTGGTCTGTCTTTACTGTAATTGTGTTAACCCTTTTTATGGAGAGAAGCATGTCAAGGACTAGCTGTCGAGTAGAACGTAGAACCAAAATAGTGAGCAAGCACACGGCTTGCAGCAGTTCCCAGAACTTGCCTGTGTATTCATGCAGCTTACACAAGTGCCTTTGATTTTGAAAAGATAGAAAAGGTTCATTTTAGATTTCTCTGACAGCTTGGCTCAGTTAGTCTTCAAAACCTTGTAATTGTGTCTTCCATAGTTAAAGATTACCTTTTGTTTTTTTGTTACTTTAGGTTTCATGGGGCAGGGAAGGCCTCTCTAAATTGTAAAATTCACAAAAAAAAAAAAACAAAAAAAAAAGTAAAATGTAGCACATATTTCTTAATTTAAAGAACACAAGAAAATATATCAATGGCTAAGCTATCCTGGAATTAATTCTGTTGTATCCATAGTTATGAGGAGTTTCAGCAGAGCATGTAGTGTTCTGATTTTGAGTGGTAAACACTTAGAAAACAAACAAAGCAACCAGCCCCCAAGCTTACACCTAATAGGTCTCTTAAGTCTTTCTGTCAACAGAATAGGTAAAATTGGCATGTTGCAAGAATGATGCTTGTTCTTTGTTTTTCTCTAATATAACCACAGATCAGTTATAGGATCTTGGTACAAACTGCATGTTCACCAGTGGGAAGGCTGAAAGCTTTATTGAGCATCTCATGTTGACATTATGCTTTGAGCAGTGGTCAAGAAATGCTTTGCAATGCTAAGCTTCAGAAGAGCAAACTCCTACCACTGTGTCATTCTCCTTTCATTCCCGCAAGCCATGTTGGAGAGGGCCCAACACCAATGCACTGCAACTTCCATCTTAACACTCATTTAATGAGATGTGATGAGTTCAGTCCTGCTGTGTGAATGTAGAATCACTGAAATGAATAGAGTGGAACTGTACTGGTCATCGGTGGGAGCTATGTCCTTCTGTTCCTCTACACTAAAACAGAAGTATTTGCTTTCATTCTGGTTGTATATTCTGAAATGAATTAAAATTTTTATCTTCACAGCAAGTTATTTCTTTCATTATTTCGTTATTTCTTTTTTTTTTTTTCATATGCTGTTTTGTTTAATCTCTTCCAGGTAATTTGGATTTGACTGGTCAAAAGCAAGTCTTCAAAGCAGAGAACAATCCCTGGGTTACCCCTATTGCTGACCAGTTCCAGCTGGGAGTATCTCATGTTTTTGAATACATTCGTTCAGAAACATATAAATAGTAAGTCACTTATGCTGTAGCTATGTTGGTTTGGCTTTTTGCTACAATGTGCTTAGCAGAATGTTATTAACTACACTCTTACTTGATAATCCATGCAGTAGGTTGGTATTCAGGGCAAATGTGTAAGCCTGTTCGTTTAAACTGAGAAATCTTGCTGACAAGAAGGGAAATAAATGTGATTTAGACATGTTAGGAAAGCATAAAGACTATTTGAGATTGTCCTGCATTTGTTCTTAATTTCTAGGAGATGTGAAGTAGCATGGGATATGTAAAAGAGCAAGGATTACAAACCCTTGAGAGTAACTAATTTTATGTACAGTGAAATTTTGTAGATTGAATTAATTTTTTGTTGTTGTTATGTTTTTAAAAAGATGTCCAGAATTCAAAGGTGTTTTGATCTGGACTGGTCTACAGAGGTCTACAACCTTTACAATTTAAATGCAGGTACTCTGGTGCTTTCTTCAACAATGTAACTGGAAAAAAATTATTGTCATGTTGAGACTTCTCCCCTTTAATTCAATATTCTATGTACAAATGCTAAACATGTTTAGGAAATAATATCTTCATTCATTCGCAGAATGGAAATATTTCTTTTCAGTAAAAAAATCCATGTTTACTAATCCACAGTGAAACTTTAGATGGGAAGTTATTTTTCTGTGTCTGACAACTATCTTGATTCTGCCTTCCTTGAAGCAGTAGGTAGTATTCTAGGTTGAAAAGTTAGTTTTTGCATTTCCTCTTTATTTAAAAACATAAGTTAGAAGCCCTTCTGACAATTTGCTTACATGATAACTGTCTGAACTTAGTTACCAGAGGAGAGTATTCACGAGTGATGGTTTTGTGATTCCAGTTAAGTAGCTGAGATGTAAATTTCTATTTGAAACTAAATGATCCAGCAATGGTTTTAGCAGGCTGTTCTTGATTTACAGAATTTAAACGAAAAGGGTAACAGATGGGAGAGTGGTTACAAAAACTGTGTCTCAGAAGTGTCCTGATATTTATTCTGTAATATATGTTCTCAAGATTTATTCATAGATTTAAGTAGGCTGCAACACTCTTCTCTTAGTAGTACTCTGTACTACAGACGTGGTGTAGAGAAACAGCTGTCTGTCTCCTTAGACCATCCTTTCCCTACAGTCCATTGTGTAGCTACACCTACGTTTCTTCTTTTGTTTCATCTGCAATGTAGACTAGGGACTCATGCACTTTTTACAGGGTCCACTGAGCATCATAAGCACAGCAAAGTTTCAAGAACTGAAATAGTTTTGAGAATTTGACCCCTATTCAGTTTGATGGGGTGGTGGGGCTGTTGTGCATATATAATTTTGAAAAAATAAATAATACTTTTATATCTGTGGTTATATTAAACTCTTCTGGCAACTTTTCTTGTGCAATGAAGATTGACATTGCACTTCATCTGTTGTCTCAGCTGTTTGAAACTATCCGTATTATGTTTGCTGTCTTGTTCTTTGCTCAGGTGTAACAGTGTCTCGGTGGGTAATGGGTTGATTTTTATTTTGTCGACAGTAAATACTTGAAACCTGTACAGCTACCAGTGTAAGCAAAATCAGACTCTAGTCATTAGTGTGTGGGGGGAGCAAAGAAGTCTTTCCATGGCTCATGCATGGCCTCTAATTTAAGAAGCTTATTCATTTAAAATGTCATTATTTTCAAATATTAGTGATGACTACCAAATGCATGAAGGTATTAATAGTTAGACATCATTTTTTATTTTTGGCATGTAACCATTTCATATTTAAACCATGAATTAAAAATAGGTATAATTTTGTTGGACCCTCCTGGCAACTGCTGTTGATTCTTTATTGTACTTTTTTCATGTTCTGTAGGGAATTGGTGGGTTTTACAGCTTGAAAATACTGTCCTTTTGATTTCCAGTTTCCTTTAAATATGTGATGAGGATTACTTGGGTGCCACCTGCTGCAGACATTTTCCTGTTTGCATTTGATCTTAGGTGTTAAAACTCATAAGCAGTGGTCTGGTATCATTATTGTGCACAGAAGCAAGTAAGCTGTGAACAGAGAAAAAAATGGAAAGTCCTTTTTGTGATGAGATTTTGTTCTTTTCTTGCTAACAGCTATACTGCTCCTTCAACTGCCTTTTTCTTTCAGTGTGTGTGTTTTCTCATTAGGTAAATCACAAGGATGAGTTGTAAATGTAATAATTTTCTATGTAGGTATCTAAGCAAAACCAAGCTCTTTTTTTGATAATTCTATTAAGAAAAAAAAAAAAAAAAATTAACCTACGGCATTTGATAGACCCAGACAGCTGAATTTTTACTCTGAGATGAAGAGTTACAGTTAAAGGGATGAATGGACATAATGCTGTTTAGGTGACCTCACTTGCTACACTGAGAAGAAAGGACAGCTCACATGTACTAGCAGCTGACAAATCACATCACTACATTAACTTTCAGGTTCTGGAAGATGGTTATTTCCATGAAGCAGGAAACTGTACATCTATATGGTAGATGGATTTTGAGTTTCTCTGTGCTCATCGCTTGTGCTGGCTGGCTGGAGATAGTGATTTTGCCTTGTTTACAAGTCTGCCATTGTCTGTAACAGCTAAAACAGGGAGGGTATGCTCATAAAATCACAAGTGCCAAGTTTCAGGGGCTTAGCAAATTAGGTTTCACTAAGTATCTTATGCTAAAGCATTTTATTTTATGTTTGCAATTACTAGATCATACTTACTCAGTTGCTGTTATCTTAGCCAGAAGGTGGTAACTCAGTGAGTCTTGGCAATGCACTCACTTGCAGTCATGTTACTAAACGTTAAGGTTTGTACTGATGGCTGCCAGGAGCCACAGCTACAATTGGAGATTTCCATTCCAGTTCTGTGAGGTTGCACTTTTGAAGCTACTTCCAAATAGATCACAAAGCTCTTCCTCCTTTTATTAAATGTACTGTCTCTTTCAAGCATATTTAGTGAAAAATTGCACCCCATTTTTAGCCTTGTCTGAGGATATTTGTGCTCTAGTGATTAATAGGTAAGTAGGGATGACACCATGAGGGATGATTATGACTAAAGATAAAATGTCATTTGTCTCACATACTTTACATTTTCATGCTCCTGTTTTACATGGTACTTAAGCACCAAATATAAAACTGGAATTGCACTTCATTTCAGAAGTGTAGTAGCCAGTAGGACCCTCAGATCAGCTCTTCTTACTTTGTAGCTTCTTTCATTTCCTCTAATTTCCTTACCTTTCAGAAGAAATGATGCCAGGTGATTTTTTTCAACCCTCATTTTTCAAGGAAGACTTGTGTTGACAAAAAGATGGGCCGTATATTGTGGCAGAAAATGTGTGTGGTGGGGCTCTTAATTCTTAACAGGAAATTCAGCAGCTCTTGGCACTTTGCTGGCTTTTGTTGGCTAAAATATGCCCACTGCACATATCATCCTGTGACAGCATCATTTGGAAATAGGTCAGTTTGCCAAGAGTATAATGATTCTTAATCTGACTGCAATAACTAACTTTCTGAAAGTTTAGTAAGCTGAATTTAGGCTTTGATTCTATATATACTCAGAAGTTGCCATTAAATTCCCCATGTAGTGTCGTGATACTGTTGAAGAACTTACTCAAGCAGTAAAGGGTAATGGCAACCTCATCTCCTCAAAGGGCTTAACTAAATGTTTTATATTTTATTCATGCCTTTAGTCAACTTTCAGAGTGACCTTTAGATTGTAAGCATATTCTCAGAGGATCTTCTTTGTATAGGGTACTGACAAAAAGATGATGGATTGTGTGATGTAGTGGTTACAGTGTACTTAGACAATTGTAGGCAGACATAAATGTTTGAAAGAAAACAGAGAATTAGGCTCCTATGAAGAATGGAATTCCTGTGATGCTTGTTAGAATCATTGTAGGATATTGGTGATTTGATTGAGATGAGGTAAAGCTGAGGTGTGCAATTAGTACCAGTGGGTGAATTTGGTTCCTGGCATTTGCAGCAAAGTTAATACAGAAAGGTTCTCTCTAGGTACATTTCTGGCATTAGTCATGTGCTCTTGATTAGTCTTCATGTGCAGCCTGCTCTGTGCACATTTGTTCTTGTAACAGGAAGCACTGGGATTTTGCTTTTGTCACAGCAGAGTCTATTACAGTCATCATCACCTGATAATGTAATCTCAGCTAAAACAAAGATTTGCCAGGTTTTGAGTGCTTAGAGTAACACCCAGACTTTTATCATTTTAAGATGCTGTTGAACCCAGCAAATACCTTTTACCACTTTACTGAGTGTGATCTCCCTGTTTGAACTCCTTATTCCAGTGAGGCAGAATTGGTATAAAACGGTCACAATTTAAGTTTTTAGAAAGCAGATTTTCCCCATGAAGCAGTCAGTTTGGAGTCAAGAGTCTACATAGTGTTTTGTGAAAGAAAGCAAGCTGCACTTTTGGCATTTCCATCAGGAAAGGGGTAGGAGAGCAAATCATTTTGAAGACTGACAACGTGAACTCTTAGCAGAGGAAGCAGTTTGATAAATGCTATGCTGAGTGTGTATCAGTTGAAAGCATTGGAACATAGGTTTCCCTGGGCAGACTGCTTTGTGCTAAGCATTGTAATGGAAAACATTTTATTGGCAGTGACAGTCTGGAAAAAGTCCACTCTTGATTCAGTCTTCTGTTTAGAGACAATCTCCTCAGCTTTCTTCTTGAGAATGATTTGTTGCACTGGACCCCCAGTGTTACATAGCAGCTGCTTCCAGGGCAGCAGACACTGGTCATGAAGTAAGAGATTATTCTTCTAGGTGGTATTAAAGAAGAATATTTCAGTATTTATTTGAAACAGCTATAGGAGGCTGGGAAGATACTTGGGAGTAATGCAGTAGAATACAGATAGTATCCTGAAATAACTCCTGTTCTTATTCCACAGTTGTTAAGCCAATTTAATTTCAGCTGCGTGATTGGTCCTGTCCAAGATGTAAAGTTGATGATAATGATTGGTAAAGCCACCTATCACCAAGTGGAAATAAAATAAAATAAAATGAAATAAAATAAAATAAAAATAAAAATAAAATAAAATAATAATAAAATAAAATAATATAATAATAAAATAAAAATAAAATAATAAAATAAAATAATAAAAATGGTGGTGGTTGGGAAGCATGCTGGGGAAATGGCAATTGCTAACAGTTGAGTTGGAGGCATTAGGAGAGTGCAGTGGTAGAAGGAGAGGTTGTCTTGAAATGGTGTTACTTGTGCGGCACAGTGTAGGACCTGTAAGAATTTATTTTTTTTCTGTTCACACAAAAATCAGGATTGTGTGGTTTTCTGTTAACACAAAGCTAGCAGCAGGGAAGAAAGTCGGTATACCATGCAGGAAAAATGAGCAAACGTAGAGGAAGGCTTGGGTGGGTTACAGGTTACAGGTGTTCTGTCTGATACTATGGTGTGAGGGGAAGAGAAATTGAATCACAGTCTCCAGAGCTGGGTTAAGAGACTGGAAATTTTCCAGTACAGAAAAGGAACTATTACACAGTTCTGGTCGTCAGGTTCATGAAAGATGAATTCAGGCAGGAACAGGCAAAGTGAAGAAGGATAATAAAAGCAATGAAGAGCTAAGAAGAGATCTAAAAGGTATTTGGTTTATTTAGCAAAGAGATCAGTGGTGTCATTGGAGGGAGAGAGAGAGAGACGAAGGGATTTCATTGAAGGCATTTAAAAAAAAAGATGTGCATAAGAACAAATATAAATAACCTGGTCAGGTGTATCTCTGAAAGAAGGTCTCTAAGGGAGCAAGGTAATAACCTTCTGATGGAAATAGTCTTCTGATGGAAGAAACAAAGGCCAAAATCTTGTTTATTTCCAAGTGAGTACTGATCAACATGAGGGGGAGTATATGACGTGATTGCTTGTGGCAGAGAACCACGTGTCTGTGATGCAGGCAGAACTTTGTGCTTCTGTATTCAAGTCTCCTGATTTTTGAGTGAAAAATGCAGATTACTCCCCACCATATATTAAGATAACTTCACATTGCAGTTATCAGCTAAGGGAGACAATGTTCTTTTGTCTGTTAATATAAATAAAGCAAAATATTATTTTTCATATTTCTGCATACATTTAATAACTTGTTTAAATAAAAGCGTGTCAGTTTTGTGCAATATTTTGAACTGACTGGAATTTTTATTAACCTAATAATTAGTTGTTCTATAAATCATACATTCTCCAGAAAAATTTCACTTTGGGTACAAAAATCTTCATCATGTTCTTTTCTCCACTTGGATTTGAGAGAGACTGCTTCTCTTTGGCAGTCACTATATATTATTTAATAACTTCTATTATAGTCATTATCTAATATTGTAAGAACTGAATCGAACAAAGTCTGATGTCAAGAGTAATTTTCAACGGTGAGAGTAGAACGAGAGGGATCTCAGAGGGAAATAAAATTGTTAAAGAGGAACACAGAGCGGTTGCTTTAGACATCTTATCTAGATTTGATTAGAAGGAGTACAGTTAGCTGTTTGTTTGGGACAGAAGTAAATGAAAATTTGAAGAACATGGATTGTGTGGTCCTACTCTGCCTCGTTAAGAAACATAGTTCATAATAAATGCTGTTATCCTTTTTTTTTCTTTTATGACTAATATTCTTTGGTAGTTTGTGAAATAGAAGCCTTCAAGTATTAGTTAATTAGTTGGTGGAATAGATGGCTTTATATATTAGTTTTCTCTTGAGCTCAGTTGTACAAATACAGGAATGAAGCATTCTCATTGTTTCTAGAGGGATTGCTCTTGTGCTCGTGGGGTGAATCTCTAGCAGGTACTTCTTTTCCCTTCTCCTTTGCACAGTGTGGTTGTCCTGGGCCCTGTGCAAGCAATCAGATGGTGTTATGTGTGCAACAGTCCGTTGCTGGAGCTCACTTCTATATTTCAGTGACTTTTTATCCTGGCATCTTTACAATTCAGCCCCTGGTGTGGATGCACCATCTGTGCTAGTGGTAGCTCTGACCTCTTGCATCTTGTTTCAAAGACTGGGTAGAGACAGTGGAGGAGAGAAGACCTCAGTAGCTTCCCATAGGTGAAGTTCTCTGAGGTGTCTCTTCTCCTGTGGAGATGAACTAAAGGGAAATTAAGTTTCCTTCAAAGGATGGTAGGGAGCAAGACCAGTCATAGCTAAGAAATAAGCAAATATTAACAGTACTGATTCGCATATTTCAATCACGTATCAGTTAAAAATTTAACCAATAAAAACCTTTTATCAAGCTGATGTGGGGAAATATAAAAATGTTATTTACGTTTGGTTCTGTTACATCAGGGGCAAGTACTGTATATTTTATAGGAAAATACTGATTCATATTCCAACCAAATGTTGTATTTATTGGCTGTATTTTAAAAATTGATAAATATATTAGTACATTATTTCCAACAGAGACAATAGATGACTCAGAGTCCTGACATCTTTAGACAACATTTACATACAAATATGTAACTCTTCCCTAAAGAAGAGAAAACTGGAACCCATGTTGAAAGATTAACAAGAAAAACAGTATCTCTGTATATTTGTGTTTATATATTACTAAGATGGATATGTAATAAAAAACAATGCTATCACTGATGTGTCTGACAGATATAGATACAGCACATATAAATACTGGTCTAACTACTGATATTACCATTCCCTTTGATGTGAACTTTCACAGGAAGTTCAGAATATTAATCAGTAATCTATTTACCATGTGAAGGATGATAACCCAGAGCTTAAGTCACTGGGGCAGATGTCTAGTCCTGTGTTAGAAGCAGAATTGGAATTAAAAAGTTAGGAAAGTGCAAAAGCTGAGGACTTGTTAAAACTGAAGGTAGAGAAACAGTGACAATAGGATACAGGATTTGAATATGGAAAGACAGTTGCATTTAACTATAGGGCAAGGCAAGATGAGAAATAAATATGGTGTTTACATGCACACACCTCAGTTATTTGCAGATTGAGGCAGATTAGGAAAAGAAAGCAAGATTCAACCTTGCTTATCAGAGCAAGCTGCCAGGAAAAGTAGCAGATTCACTTTCTCTTACTGTCCTTTGATTGCTTCAAGATACTTTCTGGGAGAAAGTGGCTTATAGCAACATTTCTGTATGCACCATGGTGGCTTCTAATACGTGATGTCCCGTATACAAAGATAATGGTCTATTGCCTGACATTAGACTTCTCCAGAACTGCCACACATTTAAGGCCTTGAATAGTGTGCTTGCTGCTCTAGTTGCTGTGGGAATGCTGTGGTCCAGCTCCTCGATTCTGATCAATCCAAGGGGATTTCTCAATATTTCTAGGTAGTGTTGTTGCTAATCAAAGGCAGTGTGTCCAAAATGCATTCGATGAAGAAACTTGACTGACTGAAGTTCCTCACCTAATTTTTTTTTTTTTTTTTTTTTTTTTTTTGGTCAGTATATTGTAGTGGGTAACTGTACAGTAACCTTTACAGTAGGTAGCAAAAAGGATACAGCAATTTAAAGGAAATCCTTAAGACTGCAACAGGGAGAAAAATAAATAGGAAATGGCAGACAAAACAACATTTACTGAGAGCTAAGGTGGAAAACATGTTGGTAGCAATAATTTTCTGGTCTAATTGTGGAGCTAACAGTAAGTAGTAAAGCCTTTTACCCCTTTGTAGTCTACAGAATTCAGTGGATCTGCTTGCTTGTTTTCTTCAGCTTGGTTCTTTACAATAAACCAAGAAGAGCTATGGCACCTATTTGCTGGTTTTGTTTGAGAGATAAATTTAAAAGTGTTGCTTTTATAATCAAGCAGAACTGTCTGCAATTTCTATTCTCTATGCAGCCATACCTGTTTTATTACATGCTGGATTTTATTGAACTCCAGTTTCTTATTTCAGTCTCACATTATTTGATGGCTTTTTGCGATCTTTAGCAATTTTTTTACCCTTCTGGTGAAGGCTGTCAGTTAGAGAAGTGGCCCTAATTTTATGATCGTCTTTACCATCTGTTAACCTACTGAAAGGCTGAAGTGGAAATGATTGTGTGCAATATGCTGGTGCCACTTGTAGTATAAGCTCTGATAAGCTTTTTAAAAGCCATGATTTTATTTTAGCAGTTATTACTGCCATCCAGTTTATATGTACTTTTACATTCCCTTACCTAAGGCACAGTATTAAAAAATATTATGATCAGATTTCATTTTAAATTCTTGTTATTAAAATTAACTTTTTCTTGAAAAGTATAACCTGGAAATCAGGACCTTCTACTGTAACTGACACAGGATTTCCCAGTCCTGCATTTCAAGCCTTTCCTTTGTCCAAACAAATGTCCAGCTGTTAAATCTGGGTGTAGTAATGTTAAGGCAAGTCCTTCTGACATCCCAAAGTCCCCAGCTTTGGGATGGCTTTTTTTCTAGTCTCTACTCATTAATAATTTAACCCTGAAAATCTGATATAATTAAAATCAATTAGTATCAAACATCCTAGGAAAAAATGTCATATTGATTTTCTTCTTTATTACACATCATTGGGAAATTGGGAAAGAAATAATAGTCTCAAGTGAGGTATGCAGGATTATAAACAGTAAATAGAATCAGTTAGGATAATGACCACTTCAATTGCTCCAGCTTCACCGAAGCAAAAATAATAAATGCAATAATATTAGCCCTCCTCATAGTTCTGCCAGCTATTTTAAGAAGCTGGCTCCATTGCTTCCCAGTGCTGCCCTGAATCCTTTTTATTATCCATATAGAAAACTTACAGGTTTATAATCAGGTAGAATTCCAATCCAACAGTCATAAATCTTACAGCAAAATGCTGTCACGTGGTAGTAAATATATACAGAAGTAAATGGAGCACATCTTAAACCCAGTGCTGTGAGTATTTTCCCCTTGACAGGATATTGAGAATATTAGATTCCTACACATATGTATACCCAGAACCCTACCTCTTGCCTGCTCCACTGTTTAGTTTTGTGGGACTTTCTGCATGTTAAGTAATTTGGGAAGTTATCCAGGGAAAGAGAGGGGGCTCTTCAGATGCATTGGTTGAGGTGCACTGCAAGAACCTGATACATACAAGGACCCCAGTAAGGAGAAATCACAATTTTACAAGAAGGGGATTTAGGCATGGATATGTGTGCCAGTTCTGGCTCCTAAAATACAAGTGAATTTCACTTACAAAACCTGCAACCCTGAGAGGATGGTTTTTAGTCACCTTTCAACTGGTTATAATTTTCAAACTGAATTCTGAATGTTAGTTTTGATTTTTGCATTTGATATTATGCCTCCTGTTCATTTCTTGGCTGTACCAAACTTAGATTTACTGTAATATTGACTTTAGAAAAAGGAAAGGTATGCAAGGATTGACAGTGATGATCCTGAATATAAATTATATCAGGAAAATGGATGCAAGATAAAATTACCAAATCAACCTTTTTTATTCTATATTTTATGGAATATCTAATGTATATTTGGCAATAATTTACTTCTGCACATCAATTTCCGACAGTTTCAATTCTTTGGGCTCATTAATCAATGTAGTCAGCACCAGAGCAATTTTTATGGCACTCACTAGTCATCAAAAATTTATTATCAGATAAATCAAAGAAACAAGTAGCATCTTCATAGGGTGAACAAAGTGGTATGCAAAAGATGATTCAAGACTACATGTTTTTGACACTCATGTATTTACTGCTAGTGTTTTATTTTGAAAAACAAAAAAAAATGAAAACAGAGGTTTTGTTTGCACTTCTGTTGAAATAGTCATCACCATGACATAATTTCTTCCTTTTGTGCTAGAGCTTTTAATTTTTAATGTATGGATGGATATTTCATGTCAGTGCCATTCTGGTGAAGACTGCAACTTTATGTAAAATGCAGTGCAGAACTTGGAATCTGCACTTCTAGCATTAGTAGCTGTGGACTGTGTGTGCTTCAGGAGTAGGGTGGGATGGAAGTTCTTTGTCTGTAGTATTTGCACCTAATGTATTACTCTAGCTGCACATTTTTTTTAACTCTTCTTTACTAGCCTACCTGCCATTCATCTGTGTGAATCTTGCTTCAGAGTAGATTTTTTTTTCTTTTTTTTTCTTTTTTGGCAAATCTATAATGAGACATGAAAGTTCTAAGGTAAATCTGGTATGTTTGTCACTAATATGTCAAAATAATTAACCATCTCTCTGTACCTTTTGTATGGCTGTTGCTTGGTAGCACTTGCATTTAGAACAGAAAGGATTGATCTCTTGATTTTATGGCAGACTGGAGTTTGCACAGATCAAGGTTTAGAAAAACTTTGTGTCTATGTTTTGGAAAATATAAAACTACTGTTCACTGTGGATTAAAGGCTGAGGTTTGGACAGTGACTCCAGAGGGTTGCTTGAAATACATACGTATTTCAGAGCACTTCTGGAGTAGGTTTGGAAGCATCCATTGGATGAATTGTGAAGTCAGAGTTTGAGATCCAGGTCTTTCTTTAAGTTGGAGAGGAAGCTGACAATGTGTAAGTTAAAATACCAGTTCTGCCACAAATTTCATGTATAGCTTTAGTGACTTCTGAAGGATCTCAAGACAAACTAACTTTAGCTTAGGAGCCATGAGCTTCTAAAGATCATACCAGACTACTGAATACATATTCAGTGCTCAAAAGTGCATATTCATCTTATAGCTGTGGTTCAAATGGCTGGCAAGAAGTTGTCCAGTCAGTAGCAAAGCAGTATTAGAGCACACAGCTGCTGTTTGCTCTGTTCACTGGCAACTCTGTTCACTTCGTTACCAGCATAAAATCTACCTGTCCAGGCCTTCATTTTCCATAAGTTGGCTAGAAGTTTTGTGAGTGCCATAGATAGAACAAAAGCATAAAGCTCTACTCTTTCTCCAGCACTCAGAGCTCAGTTGGAGTGGAGTCAAGTCGTGGTCTTCAGGTCTGAGATCCTGTATCCCCTCCCATAGGACTTAGAATGATTGTAAGAGTGAAGAGCATCTCTAATCAGTAGGATGGAGAACTTGAGGGACAGATGATGTTTTCTTTTTTATAAGGTTGTCTCTGGTACACTTCATTTTTGTTAGAAGCTAGTGAGGATGAATTCTTTTGAATATATTTCAATGCTTACTGTACCTGACCTGATGAATCTGAGGTGATCTCTGGTGTGATACATTTGATATATCTAGGGTAGGTGGTTCAAAAACAGTGTTATATATGAGTACATAAAATGATGCAGTATTGCCTACAAATTACCAAGCCGTTTTGCATTTTTATAAACAAGTAACATTGATTCCTTTTTCTTTGTTGATTGACTTTAATTTGTACTTTTATTCTGGGAATCAAAAGTTTATTTCTCAAGTCAGATGAAATTCTTGGAAATTCAGCCTGGTGTTTCACAGTTTAGATTTCAATTACTTTGTTTACCTTTGCTTCAGTTTTGAGACTATTCTGTAGACTTAAATGCTAATATGAGATTTAATCTCTTTTGGAAAAGCTGTTTTACCCTGCTTTCCTCCAAAGTACAGCTCTGTTCAGATGATGCCATATTACCAATAACATTGTCCTGAAATTCAGCACTGCCTGTGATCAGAATCTGGCTGATTGTCGTGTATCACTTCCAAGTGATTCACTGTGTAGATTCATAGCTTTGGAGGTGGCAAATATGTGTCTAAGATTTGCAATAATCTGCACGTCCCACGTTTTTTTAAGGAGGAGAGTGTGCAGGTAAAGGTTCTTATGGACCAACTTGAAACCCACAGATGCTTTTTATTAGGCTAGTGGCAGTAACCTGAGCACTCACAAATATTTGACAACTTCAGCTTGAAAAGATAAGTATCTTCCTTTTTACATACTGGTGGTGTGTTTGGATTCCCACTGGATTATGACAGTATTGATGCATGCTTCTTATTCTGTAGATTTATGAGTATTTCATTGCTTGATTTTTTTTTTTTTTTTTTTTTTTTTTTACTTTTTATTTATTTTTTTTTAAATTTACCCATGGATACATAAATGCCTGGTATTCTGTGTTTTAGGGTGTTGTGAATGGTAATTAAAACTTCATATTCCCTCTGCTTGGCAACTCATGTATCCTCTAATCTAGTTCATTATTCATAAGCCTATCACTTCATTATGTTGATTGTTTAGTTTTAATCCTCTGAAACTTGGTTTACTTGAGTCAGGTTTAGCTGTGTTCACAAAGTAGTGTGATTTGCTTTCATTACTTCCTACTAAAAAAGTTATAAACATTTATTTGTAAGAAAATGAGACCCTCATAGCAAGGGTGAAGGTTAGTCATTTCTCTTTCCCTGTAAAGAACTGATTAGTGATACTAGATAGTACTGTGATATATTTCACACAAGATCTTCCTTTCCACAAACAAATTTCACAGACACTGGAGCTGAAATTCCTAAGGGCCACTTTGAGTTAGATGCCTGGACATTGGCATATGAGTTTATAAGTGAGCACTAATGAATATACATATTGGAAAAGTAGGGAGCCTGCATCAAGATAAGCTAAAACACCCCCTGTGCTTCTGCTAGAATGAGAGAGGTGGACTTTAAATAAGTTGTAAGTTTATATGTTGGTGGTGTATATGTCTCTGCACACACATCTATCCATAAATATTCTCCCACATTCCAGTGTATATTTAGTTTAGTACTGAAGTTATGTATTGTTCAGGAGATGCATCCATTAACTCAGTTCCATTTTATGTTTTTCTGGGAAGAAGCATAGACTTAGAAAAGAATGGACATTGCTGCGTCAGATTCTGTTGGCACGAAATAAAAATGGTGTTAAAAATAAATTTGTAGAAATAATATTCATAGGTAAAATACTGAGATGATCAAAATGAATCATGGGAGGAACTGATGCAAAATGCAGATATTGTATAAACCAAATTATTATATTCATGGGGAGAAAAATTAATTATTTAATTCTAGCTATACACACACTATAGCCTAAAAATGCATTGCAGGTTTACAACTGAGTAGCTGTTTTATGTGGCAGAATGTAGTCTTTGCATATTTATTAAAATTATTCATAACTGGTTGCTGCCTAGATGAACTGCTCTATTCTTATGTCTTGCTTTAATACATTATCTGAGCCATTTTATCATGACATTGTAATGGAAATTTGTCTAAATTTTGGAATGATCCATGGAACATTTTCCAAAACTCCTATTGCATCTCTTAAAAATATGTATTTGCAGTTTACATTTAAGAATACTTTCAAAGAGTTTAGTAGTAATATATATTTTGAAAATACAATTGTTTGCTTTGTTTGCTTGCTTTTTTTTTTTTTTTTTTTTTACAAAAAAAAAGTTTATTTTGATGAAATGGGGATAAAAATTGAAAAAAGTTAGAATATACATTTACATTTAATTAATTTTTTTTGTGCTTATCCATTCTCCACCTTACATCTGTAAGTTGCTTCTCTTAAAGATATCATAGGATGGATTTTTAAAGTAAATTAAAGTAAATTAAAAGGAGGTTCTGTCTGGATATCCAGCAAAAAGAGGCAGAGTGGCTGGAGTCTACTGAGAGACCAGGACAGGTTTGTGCTTACAGGTTACAAGTGAACCAAGAGTATTAATTTCTTTGCTAAGTCTCTGGAAGCAGTGACACTTCTACTACCCATGGGTTTCAGGGCAGTGGTAGGCTCAAGGTTTACTGTCAGCACAATTGTTTTGGGGTTGAAAGATGGACCACTTGGAAAGCTTAACCTTTCTTTTCTCCTTCAAACAGCAGACAGTCCTTTTTCCTCTCAGAACAAAATGACATCAATTTTACCAGGGGACACTGAAAGTTTTTCAGCCTTTTTTTAATCAACATAATAGACAATTTGGGCCAGTAACTACCCTTGGTCAGTCTTCCTGTAACAGCAGTCAGTGAGATGCTGCCATCAATTTTAGTATACCCTTTGCTTTCCTGTGAACCTGCTCTATTGAGGGGAAATGCTTAATGCTATTCCTATTACTATCTCAAACTTTGAGTCAGTAAAGAATAATGCTAACTCAAACTTTGGGCCTTGTTCCTGAGGTCTAATTTAATATAATTGTTATTTATGGCATTACAGAGCAGTAAACAGCTGCTTGTGCCTGCTGGGGTTTTTTTTCACTGTTGGTTTGTTGGGTGTTGTGGGTTTTTTTCCACCTAATGATGCCAACAAAGTGACCTGGTGTTTTTCCTTTAATTAAAATGGGCCTTTGTGAATTAGTGTGTGAAAATCACGGGATATGGCACTAATTGGAGTTGAGGTAACTGCTTCCCTAACCTCTCACAGTGAAATTTCTAAATGCAGTGTTTCAGTTTTCATTTAGTAGCTTGAGAGTTTTTCATAGCTAGATATTAAATAATGATTCTTGACCTTTTCAGACAAATAAACTGAGGTTTTTATCTGAACAAAACCTTCATAGACTCATTTGTTTGTGGCTAGTCTTACCTGTGGTTTGACTGCTTCAGCTCCCAGGTTCTACAATGGGCATCCCAAGGACACAAGATGCAATTTTCTGTGTTAGGCCCAGCAGCCACCCCTGAGAGGAGGTAGGAGATGCCATTCAGGGAGAACACATGGTCCTGGCTGCCACCTGCAGTCCCTTCCCCTTGGTAACTTTCAGCATCCAGTGTTGTTACATCAGTGTTGGAGAGTACCTCTCTGACCATTTCTTTTATCGGCTGTTTACATACCTGTTATCCACAAATATATCTCTTTGGAGGCTCCTTAGATGTCTGCCAGCACAGTCCATGTTTCAGCAAGTTCTGGAAGTTCACTAACTAATGGGTCTTTTTTCTGTTTGAATGTATCTTTTTGATTTGTTGGGGGCTAAACATGGGAATGAGATTTATTATACTTAATATCAAATTGTTCTCCTAATGTACAGCTAGACAGTAACAAAGAACCATCTCTGTGGCTGGATCAGCTATAACTTTTCAGCCTAGGCACCATCATCAGAAACAAGCAGCCATGGGAGCTTA
Source organism: Heliangelus exortis (assembly GCF_036169615.1). Taxonomy (NCBI): domain Eukaryota; kingdom Metazoa; phylum Chordata; class Aves; order Apodiformes; family Trochilidae; genus Heliangelus; species Heliangelus exortis. The sequence continues at coordinate 21,291,678 of NC_092423.1, forward strand.
GAGACACTGGTACCAAAGTGAGCCACCCTGTACCAAGTAATCCTCTTAAGTGCTAAACAGCAGCTTCAGGACCACTGGACTGGTGAGGTGGTTTGGGAGCTGTCAGGGGTGCGTGCAGGAAAGGGAATGATTGGTTATTGGCAATGAGCTTAAAATCTTGTAGTGTGATGGCAGGTGAGACAGAAAGGGACAGGGAGGATGATGTGGCACTGTTGAGCTGTGTTGGGGATATGTGAGGGGTAATAATGTCACTGCAGTATTACAGTCAGGAAAGTTGGCATCACATTAGTGCAATAAAGAAAGAATTTGCTTCAATACAATGAGTATTTCGTTCACTGAAAAAATCCAGACCAAGAGTAAAGTCACTGGTAACACAGTTTTCATATGTCTTCAGGCTATAGTTGTAGATATACTGGAAGTTCACAAGTCAGATGTTTTTTCAAGGATGTATAGAAATAGCAAAGTATTTTGACAGCATTAATGGGTTGTGAGGATAAAATTCTGTGCATCTTAATTGAACTAAGAAAAGTGCTGAAGGTTGCTGTTTTGGAGGAAAGCACTCCTGCATAGATTTTGAACACCGATTATCAATCTACCCTGCAGCAGACTCGATGAAAATCAATATTTCTGCCTGGAATGCACACAGCCTCTTTGAGAGATGAGATTAATATGGTTACTGTTCAACTCTATGTTCTCAATCAGCTAAGTATGTGTGCTTGTCATTCATATTTTGTTTTTAGCTTGTTATTCTGACAGAAGAGTCTCTGAGGAACGAGAGGAGAGCCAGTTTGAAGAGTAAAGCAATGCCACATTTACATATTTTCACACTGTTAGCAAAGCCGGCTGTTAGACTTTGAAAATTATTTATTCATTTGATGCTGCTGTCTGTTACAGACCTCTGAAATATGTTACTGGCAGTACTAAACCACCCATCTTGCTTGAGGATTTCTACTGATTGCTAATTTTGTTAATAAAGGGGTGCAAGGAGTTCAAAATATGTTGTAGCTAAACAAACAGGGTTGTACTAGGGGGTTTTTCCTAATACCTTGCTGACTTAATTGCAAGTGAGGTTTGTGGGGGTTTTTTGTTTTTGTTTGGGTTTGTTGTTGTTTTTGTTGTTTTTTATCTTTTTTTTTTTAATGTTGGCACATGCACTGAAAAAAGTATCATGTTGCAGGCCCTGCAAATCATGCAGATCACTTCAGTTTGTGCTGGTGTGTTCTTAAAATCATGCAAATGAGCTTTCTATCATGGTTGTTTACACAGTGGGTGGAAATATAACCATGATGTTCAAAGGAGTTGAACCAACAGACTCTAAAAGCAATTACTGGCAACACTGATTTTTCCATTAATTGTCTGAACCCTTTGGAACATGAAATCTCTAAGGGCAGCATTTGAAATGTGTTACTGCTTTTGTGGTTCTTATGATTATTAGATTTTGGATGCTACCAAAATGTCCTGGATGACACTCAAATACAAGATAGTTCCTGCTCTTGAGAACTGAGGAGTCTGAAAGACAAAGCAGTGTCAGGGGAAATAAACATTTCCCAAGTGCTTTGTAATTTCTGTTCTGTAACTGTTTACATGCTTCACAATATAAATGGGACCTCATTTAAAGTGTTAAGTTATAAGGGAGTAAGTTGATGCTGTTGGCATGTCATGAGAAATTTGACCATACAGAAGTCAGTGGAGAAATATCAGGAGTTTGCTATGTGGGAAGTGGGTAAATGGGACAATAAAGCTAACATCATCGATAGGCCAGAGGCAATGGGATTGAGTGGGGAGGGTGGAGGGGGAAGATGGTCCTTTTGTATCAGGTTGAAGTTTGGCAGAACCAACTGAAGAGAAAGAAAATTGAGTACAATGCAGTGAATAAGGGTAAATTATTTTTAGTAACTTCTGTTACAGACTAGAGGGGAGTGGTGTGTACAGAAGTAATTGATGCTCTTTGCTACCTGGATAATGGGGAATGGCCAGATCTCCAGAGTGTAGCAAAGGAAACAGCATCAGGATTCAAATTCTGATAGCTGCAAAACATATTTGATTTCTAGTGGAAGAACTTACAAGGCTTGGCAACAAAACTTTATTTGCCCAAGACTTTATTCACATTAGCTGACCTATGTTTAAGTTCATTACAGTTTTACACCACCTACAGCTCTGACTCTTTGTCATTACTGTTCTTTTGATTCTGTGAATCAAAAAGGGGGTTATAATTCATTTAGTAGCTTTATATTCCTTTGTAGATGCCTACATCTGCCAGGTCTACATCTGCTGGATATTAGTTTTAGAACTTCATTTGATCCAGGGTATAAATACTGGAAAATGACTCTTGACAATGACCTTGAATGTTTCAAAAACATTTCCAAGTCTTCAGCTTCTTTTTGGAGCTGACTCTGAGTAAAGAAAAGTTATGGGAATGTAGTGGCTGGTTTTCCTAGAGCAGCCAGTATTGCTGTAGGAACTTTCTGAAGCAGAATTTTCCTGAATGCCATTTTTAAAGATGCTGTCTCCATCTCACAGTGCAAGTCAGATCTTCTTTCCTTCACTTGCTGCTTTTTTGGAAGAAGTCACTCCTACTGCACAGAAGGTTCCCTTTTGTTGTTTGGTTCTGAGGTTGCAATATAAGCAGTTACTAGTGAAGAATACAGGAAAAAAAGATATGTGACACCTTGAACGATAGATCCAAGGTTTCTATCAGTGTTTATAACAGACATGGTGTTTCTCTTTCTTGTACTTCCTATGCTACTTGCCTACTTTTAGTCATTGTTTGTGTAAGAAAGTATTTCTCTGAAAAATTCAACTTGTGTATTTGAGAACTGTAGACAAGTATTTTTTGTGTAAACCTGACAGCATGATAAAGTGATTAGCAGAGCTGAAGAGAAGATAGCAGTACAGGAGGCAGTGTTACCAAAAAAAAAAATTAAAAATACACAACTGATGATTTTGGGAAAGCAAGTAACGGTTGAAATATAAATGCCACTACTGTGTTCTGAAAAAAACAGCCTGAATTCAGCAGAGCTGAGTGTTAAGTACTGACCACAGGAACACATGGCTGGGAATTACTGCTGAGCACTGGATCTGCAGAATGAGCTCTGGAACCACAGAGGATCAGCAAATCCCACCACACATCACTGGGGAAGGGTTTATGTGATATGGGAGAAGTGATGCAGCTGATGTAGTAAGTTTTGTCAGCCTGTTTTTAAAGTATGTATCCCAACTGCAAGGAAGATGAAAAACAATTAGAGAAAGTCCAGAGCAGAGGAACAGTCAAAGGCTGTAAGTGTTTACCTGCCAGAAAAGATGGACAAAGTCAATGGTTTGCCCTGGAGAAGTAAACATTGAAAAGTTTTCTGATATTTTACAAGTCTCTGAAGAAGAGGAAAAGAAAAAGTGTGGTCTTGACTAAGAATAATAATTTTTAAAAATGGACTCAAATTGACTTTTGTCATCAATGGGGATCTTTAAAAAGATCTCAGGACAAACAAGTTAATCCTGTCACAAGTCAGAGGATTGAAGTGGATGAATTCTCTATTTTTCTGACTTATTTCTTACTGTGTTCTTTGTTTTTTCTTAAGTTACTGAAGTGATAATTTAGTAGCACCTTCTTTGTTATTGGATGATCTTCAGGTTTGTTCATAGTGCTTAACATGAATCAGTACTGTGTAAATACATGACATTTAAATGAACAAAGGTTAAAATAATGATATCAGATCCCAATGAGGAAAGAGACCTAAGTGTAGGGGATATTTCTAGGGAGCTGGGGATGATTTTTGCAGAGTTCTTGTTTGCTTCCAGATTCCTCAGTGGGCAGAGTTCATTACAAGTCAGTATCTCCATCATCTTAAACTCTGTTATGGAACTGTAGTCTTATATCAGACCTACCATGCTGCTTTATAGCCTATGTTTTGCTGGAGGGAGGTGTGAACCGTGCAGTATATTTTTGGTGTGGTTTTTTTTGGGGTGTTTTTTGTTTTTTGGGTTTTTTTGAAAAAAATAATTTTCTGTCCCAACACTGAAGTCTCGCTCATATAGAAGAGAGATAGATGTTTATTTACTTTTAAAGGAAAGAGGAAAGAGCTCTTACAGTATCCTCATGTAGCTGAAAACACAACTTTGTCAGGAAAGAATTATGAACTTGAAAGTTTTCTGTTTCTTAGTAAGTGAAAATAAATATTCAAAGTAGAGAGATGTGCCACAGTATGCTTGCTATCTTACGGGGTTTTCTGTTCTTGTTGTGTGGCTTTCAAAAGATTTTTCCCTTGGGTATTTTTGGAAGCAGCAACAAAGCCTGAAAGATTGCCTTCTGTAGGTCATCTTTAAAAATTTCAGTGTGAAAAGATGAAATAGATAGGATGTCAGTGTTTTGTTAGCCAGCATTACATTTTTATTCTTTTTAGCTGAGACGTTAACTAAGAGGAAGTAAGAAATGAAATAAAATTGATGCATCAGACATATAACTCTCAGATTCCTGTTCTTATTAAGGTATGGATTAAGTATTCCTTTTTATACATTCCATGGTATGCAGGTGGTATATAGCCAGTTCTTGAAACATACTGCAGCTCACATTGGTCAGAACCCACACCCGTGTTTAAATTGGGTTCTTCCCAGTGAAATCAACACCTGATTTGCTGCTTTGTTTGAAAGACTTTTGTTTTCGTCTTCACAGCAATTACTGTGCATATTATACCTAAAGTAAAAAAAGTTTTCCTGCAAGTCTGATGTCCTGAAACTGAGTGTTGTTAGGAATTTTTTACTTATTGCAGAGCAAAGCAGGGTATGCTGTATTTTGTTTCTCTTGTGACTTTCCACTAGTGAAAGGAAAAGATTAGCGTCCATTGTGCAAAATGCAAGCACAGGGAGGCCATTTTTGAGTTAAAGATGAGTATGTAGAAAAAACAATTATCTGTGAAAAAGCTTTTAGAGGAAAGAGATGTTTAGCATACCATCCATGTGCACACTAGCCACATCAGAGTCACTGGACACTGCAATCTCAGAATAGAATCATACAATCATGGAAATTTTTTTCTTGGAAGGTACTCTGAAGATCATATAGTTCCAATCCCCCTGCATGGGCTGGGGCACCTTCCAATAGATCAGGTTGCTTAAAGCCCCGTCCAGCCTGGCTTTGAGCACTCCCAGGGATGAGGCATCCACAGCTTCCCTGGGCAGCCTGTGCCAGTGTCTCACTACCCTTGCAGTGAAGAATTTATTTCTGATGTCTAAACTAAACCTACCTTCTTCCAGCTTAAAACCATTACCCCTTGTCCTGTCACTGCATGCCCTTGTAACAAGTTCCTGCCCAGATTTCCTCCAGAGCCCCCTTTTTAGGTACTGGAAGGCCTAATAGTCCCTTAGCATGTTCATTTGTCATCTCAGCTGGGGTAAGATGATTTAGTCTTCCATATTTTGCTTCTGTCACTCATTAAATTGGCATTTCTTGAGCTGGTGCTCTTTGCTAGTGGGAAGATGGAGCACCTTCATCTCCTCTCATGCAGTGCATCCCATCTTCAGACCATCTCCACCTCCAGACCTGTGGGAGATGAGCTCCCTTTGTGAGGTCAGCACATGCACGGGCAGCCTGGTAACTCCAGAACATCCAAAATATAATTGTTACAGCTCTCTTCAGCATATGACAGTTCGGACAATATTTAACATGAAGTAGCAAGTATGTTTCCCTTTCTTATCCTTCATACTCTACCTTTTATAATATTATTCTTTTACTTGATATACAGCCAGCAATCCAGTATTTAATACCTGGAATGTTTTATGTGTCTGACAAGTCATCTCTAAGCAGAGGGCCGTGCTCCCAGAGATCCTCATCAGGATCCATCCAAGGGTACTAAAGGAGGTGATGTAACTGCTTATCCCCCTACTTTCCACCATTTTCCAACAGTCCTGGGTAACTATGGAGGTCCCAGTTGACTGGAGATTAACAAATGTGATTTTTGTATAAGCTAAATTTTTAAGGGCAGTTTCAAGATCTATAAACCTGATGATGTTGTATACACACAAAGAAAGCGTGTGAGTTACTCTGCATCACTGTTACTTGTAGAATTATTTAAAGAACTAAGTGTTTTGTTGTCACCTTCCCTCTATTTACACCTCTTAGATTTTTGGTTTATGAGCAGCAAAAGCAAACTGTCACTATTTGCTGTAAATTAAAGCTTTTAATAACTATGTCTGTTCTGCAACATTTGTCAGCTTTGAGTATTTATTCTGTCAGTAGAAAATAAAAACAGCAACAGTGCCACTGAAATTTATCTGCTTACGCTCAAAAAGGTGTAAAATACAGGCTTTGAGAATAAGCAATTGTATTTTTCTTAAAAAAAAAAAAATATAAAAAATTACATTTGCTTTGGCTAACAGTAAACTCTGTGTTCATCACCACCAAAATAAATCATGATGTATTTCTAGGTATTGTAATTATCTACACAAAATAGTGTTAGACCCCCTAAACAATAAGAGATGGCTAGATAGATATTGTTTGTCAGAGTTCAGCATGAGGTGCATTTTGGATGAAAAGATGAAGTTGTAGAAACGCTCTGAAGAAAAGTTCTGTTCAATAACAGATGTTTTTTATCTTGTAGAACTTCACTGTCATGTCAGGGCATTATAAAGTAACAAAAAAAAGGCATTTCAAATGTAAACAGTTTCAAACAGCATTAATTTAGTTAACCTGTAAATGTGCTTGGTAAACTGAATATATATAAAAATAAGTTTACATATGCATATTTTGTTGCTGTTATTTTTATATATTGTTTATATATCATTATGTCACTGAGATGTTCTTGTAGTTAATTGTGTTTGGTTGTTTTATTTCGGGTTTTCTTTATCGCTTGAGAGTATTTCTCCTTCCTTAAGTAAAAAAAAAAAAAAAAAGGGGGGGGTGGGGGAGGGGAGGGACTAATTATTTATCAACTTAGTGTTTTTGTTTGTCCATGAAGTGTGTTCAGAGTTGCTGTATAAACTCTGAAGTGCAGGTGTTTATATTGCAGTGGATCTCCTGTTAATGAACAGGAATATATTGGGACAGTCCTGGTAGGATTTCTGCTTGTCCTTATTTGAAGTGTTTCACTTGCAATGGGGCTAGTTCTATCAGATGATACTAAGTTTTTTATATTCAACCTAAAACACTGGTTTCCACCTAATACAATTTCCCCTTCAGACTCACTTTTCTCTCATTTTATTTTAAAAGATCTAACAGGGTAGAGTTACAGTATTAGTCCTAGCAGATACCTGTCTCCTGTAATCTTTGTTTGGTAGGGGATGACTAATGTTTAAATTGTTTCTTTTTTGTGGCAGTCAGAAAACCGGTGGCTCTTATTTTTCTCTCAGATAAACCATCTTATTCACACTCCTCCTCAGAAATTGTGAGTCTCGTTTTGCCAAACAATTTCTCTTTCTAATTGGATTAAAAAGCACTTTCCACTTTAGGAGAGTTTTGTCTGGTCAGAAAGAAGAATTACAAGATTGAATTCCTGTCCTCTGCAGATGTAATTTTTGTGTGACAGAGCCTTCAGTCTGCTGTCAGTGTCTTTCAGGAGTCATATGGCTAAGTGAAGGCAGGGGGGGAACCTTACCTAGAGAGGGATAAAATTATTCCTCTGGGAAATACTTTTTATTTGTTTATTTCACGGCAAAGGTTTGAGTCTGTTCCTGAGTGAAAGGGCAGCATGACCTAGAAGGGCCCAGCAGGGAGATTGTGACACATAAGGATTTGTTTAATTTAGAAAAAGAAAAAAGAAAAAAAAGAATTCTTGAGTCTCTTTTGCCACTGGATTCTGTTTGGTAGAAATGGTATTCAAGACGAGCAGTCATGGTAAAAACATTTTTGTTTTAGAAATCCTTGTGTCAGTTGAACCTCATAAAACAATATCTTTTATTCCATATATTTTCAAAATATTTATCAAGATCATACATATTTGCATCTAAATTTAAGTTGTATAGTGCACATCTGGAAAACTGTAACAAAGTATCTTTACCCTGAATTCCTATGGAAAAGATCAGTGAAAAATTAGTCCACTGACTAGCAAAAAAAATTTACAGATTTGGTCAGATTTATAGCAGAAAGTTGAGGGTTTGCAGGTTTGGAGTTTTATAGGCTGACAGTGTCTTTATTAGGAAGGGAAAATGTTTAAATTAAGATAACTAATACTGGAAAACTGTATTCAGGAGAGAAGGAGAAGGCAAGAAATACGAATGTGCAGCAATAAACTGAAAATATCCATCATGAAGAAGAAATTATCAATCTGGATGTTTTAGAGAGCTGTAAAATAATAAATTGCGTGGTAGAGATGACTAAGGAACTCAACTGAGTATTTCTCATAATCCGAGAATTATGACAAATAATCTGGGACAGATGTAAAGCAAACTGAAGGAAGGAAGGAGTTGGCTTGTTTTTTATCATGTCATGCAGTTGTAGGTAAATGCATTAATATCCAGGTTGTTGGAGATGGATCCACCTAAACCTCTGTGAGCACAACTGTTCTTATCCAGTGGTCTAGAATAGGTGTAAGAAGAAAGTTGTGCAGAAGTCACCTGTGGGTGACAAGAGGAGGGAGCAACACATCGAAGAGGAGATGCATTGAGACGTGGAACTGAGAACACCCCTTTTTATGGGTTTTTCTGCCTCACGTCCATACATCTTCATGTTAGGTCAGCCAGCTCTTTGAGATAGTCTGTAAGAGTGTATCATGAAGGGGGTCACGTATTCAAGTGGCATTTAGCAAAGGAGGAGCTAGTGCTTGTGGCGTGCTGAGATGTGTCTCAGTAAAGTTAACATTTATCATTCTTCCTCCCCACCAAATTGTCATCTCAGAAGACCTTCTCATCTGCAACAGATACTGCTGGTAAAACAGAGCCTTCTTTTCTCCTGAGGTTCAGCATCTTCTGGTACATGTTGGGTGTTTATTCATTTGGGAGGGATACATGTGACCTGCCATGCCATTTGAGCAAGGTTGCTGACCTGTGGTTTACCCAGAGTCACTCTCTAACTGCTATGTTGCCTGAGAGGCTGTGATTAATTCAGGTCAGTTCAGCTTTTGGGGCTGGAAGCTATTTTTAAGACCACAGCTGCTACAAGTTTTCTTCCCTGTCCTTTCTTCAGTGCTGAGGCTCAGAGCAAGGGTAAGATACAGGTCACACCACCTTCCAGTGTGCCAGCTGCTCCTTGAGACCTGCCAAAACACACCCTGGCATCCTGAGGCGAAGGTGCTTTACCACTTCAGTGAGTCCCCTGCCACTGTGTGGCTGGAGGATGAGTGCAGGCAGCTCCTGTGGGAGCAGCTCAAGCTGTAAATCCACAGCCCAGCATGGCAGTGGTGACTTGCTCATAAAATCCCGTACTGGGTGGAAATGAACTCTGCACCTCAGATAACATACCAGGCCTTTGTCCATCTCATTTTCACATATGTTCAGCATGCATATGATTTTTTAGGCAAGTTTTGAAACACCTAGAACTTTAGAAATACTTTTCTTGAACCCAAACAATCTCTCCTCCATTTTGACAGAGTTATAGACGTTTCAAAGTAACCCTATAATGATATGAAATAGTTTTCTTTTAACAACACCTAGTGGCCTCAGTTCTTATTTATGTTTACCAGATTCGTAATTCCAATAACAGTATTTTTAAAAGTCAGATTAAGTGCTTTTATCTATTGGTTATATTTTTTGATGCTTTGGGGTATATTTTTAGTTTTTACATTGGAAGCTACACGGATATTTTAAGACCTACTGAAAAATGTCTCAGAAGAAGAGCAATTATAAAGCAGAGGTTTGGGAAATCACAGGTTTTCAAGCAGAGTTTCCTAGTAAATATATTAGATCTGTAGTTTGATATAAAGACAGCACTTGTAAGAAGGATGGGTTCTTGCAGAAATAGCATTTGTCATTAAGTCTTTCCTCCCGAGCAAGCAGCCACAGTTTGGCACACTGCAAAAATTTCTCAGCATGTAAATAACAATGCACAGAAATGTCATTGGGAGCAGAACTTGATGTGGGACAAATACTTCACTGGTGCTTCTTCTCTCAGAGAGCCCTCCCTCCCCTGTTCTTGATGTAACAGTCCTAGCTGATTGCTCTGATCTTTTTAAGAAATTTTTTTTTTTTTTGCTATCTTCTGTCCCAGTGTTTTACAGACTTCACTTGGAACAAATATTTCTACCTTTCAGTCCAGTTGTATTGTAGGCAATGCCAGTTTAAATGGTTTTCCTGTGTGAATTGGTTTAGTAGCTCAGGTAAATAAGTTTGGTGACAAATGCTTTTCAAAGTTGTCCCTCAGACCTGTAGAACAGTGCTGTGGTGTGACAGGTAATTCTGGTGCCTTTCAAAAAAGTAACTCTCAATGTAATTACATTTTTTTTTTATTCACACTGGGGTGATGGTGATCTCTTTTTACTTTCTTGACAGTCTTTATGTAAAAGAATGTGTGTGTGTAATTTAATGAATGGGTCTGTTGTCCTTTTCACCTCACTACTCTGTCCCAACCCTAAAGCCCATTTCAGAGGAACAATTTTGATTAATGCATTGTTTCAAAATTATAGCACCAGGAAATAGAGGAAACATATTTTGGATAACCAGATTTTTCTGGAAGACCTGCTTTTAAAAGATGACACGTTAAAAGCATTTTTATATCTTTGGCTGGTTTAAGTGATATAGCAAACACTTTTGATATAATAATTTTGTTTCATCTAAAGGCAGTAAATATTTTTTTCAGATCTGTCTCTCTGATATCTGTCCTGCAGAAATTCTGCCTCTAACTGAAGCATATCCTTCATTCTTCAGAGTATCCATCATCGCACATCCCGATTCAATAAAAGATGATATCCTATTATCCTTCCAGTGAGTCACTGTATTTATGGATTCAACTGGTATTGTCCAGATGTATCATCTTCAGTTCAGTGTGTTGGGTACTGTGGGACTTCCTCCCGTGCTCTGCACACCAGAGTTGGTCGTTGTGCGCTGCTGAGCCATCCCAGGGACCCTTTTTATCTGTGAATGGTATCAACAGATAACAATGGAGTTTTTGTCAGTGCAGAGTTTGTATATTCACTTTTGTTAAAATGAGGTAGGCTTCAGTCTAGCTTATAATACTGAAAAGTCTAATCTGATCTGGTAGTTGCAGGTTTTCATATAGTTTCTTTTTCACAGCCATCACAGAGGATTGCACTTGTATATTTTTTCCTTATTCAGTGTTATGTTAACGCTCAATAAATATTCACCAATTCTACATGGATATTTCAACTCTTTTGAGAATTAAAAGGCATATTCAGATTTAAACTTCAAGAAGCCTCAGTTGTGATGGAGTATGTGACATTAGATGAGGTTTTCACTTGCAGAAATACGCTTTTTAAAAGACGACGCTTCGCATAGCTTTGATTGTCTTTCAGAAATATCCATTTTAGCCATGAATGAGTAGTTTAAAGTTGCTTTGTTTTCTGCTTGTTGTAATTACAGTAGGATACACTGACCTTGCTACAGTCCTAAAAAAAAAAACCAAGCAAAAATCAGAAAGAATTCAGAATCAGGTGTGCTTTTTTAATTGATACAAAGGTTAGAGGTCACTAAAGGCATCTTTTCTTATTCATGCATTTTCATAACAGTTTTAGAAAATAATTGAGGAGATAGGCTTGCAATTAAAGATGAGAACAAATGAGGGGCTGTGCTTCTGTTGGAGTAGTAGTTGATGGTAGGTAATGCAGTAAGGGGAGGAAGTTAATTACAGGATCATAACAGTCCACAGGTATTTAAAGATGAATACACTAGTCAGAGTTAATTTTTTTAAGCTTATTAGAAGTGGGATATGGACAGTTTTAGCCTGAATGCCAGGGAGTACCACCTCATAGCAAGGTACAAGTGAATTAACTCTTTAGATCATAGTTTCCCCTGAAGTACTTAAAACATGGGTAACAATAATGAATAAAGGAGAAGTCCTTCGTTGCTCAGAGCTTGGTCTGGGTTCTATTTCTAGCTGCTCTGGTACTTGAAGCACCTTTCTTGGGGCCATCTAATTACAGCAATCTGTTAACCTCTTTGGAGGAGAAAACTGAAACCCATGTCCAGAGAGATGAATGAGATGGACTGGAGGGCAGACAGCTCACAGAATAGGCTTTTGATTAAAAAATTACCTCATTTTTAAGTACTGATTGGGGAATTTCAGTAAAACAGATGAGATCGTGATATTCTTGCATTTCCTGCTGGAAAAGAGCATTTGTGCAGACTGGAAGCAGCCTAAATAGCCAGCTTTTAGAAAATCCTCTTTGCAGAAGAGCAGTAATTTCACTGCATTTTTGAGGGGCAGTTACTAGTTTCCCCAACAGGTGTTTTGGTGGTTATTACATGCTGGTAGCAGCCAAGCAAAGGAGAAAAGTAATTTTTGAGGAAGAAAATGTGCTTCTTTTTAAGGAGCAAAGGCATGATGCAGATAATTTAGGTAATAAATGCATTTTTAACTTTTGAAGTCCCTTCACAAAAGGCCATAGACTAACTCCATTATTGGAGATAAGAACTCAAGAACTGATGAAAAGCATAAAAGGAAGTAAATTCCTGAAGTTAATTTCACTAAAATGTTTTGGGCACCCAGAGGAGGGGAAACATGCTTCAGTGGAGTTACTGGGGTGCTTTGGAGAGTGGGCTGTCTGAGCAGATAGAGGACATTGTTTTACACCCACTGTAGTTCAGTAAGTAGATGCACTATGGAGGAGAACTTCTCTTCACATCTTCATCACTCACAGGATGCTTAAATCTAGTAGATGTATTGGCTCTCTAGCATACTTCTTCATGCTATACAGATCCAGTCTCAAAGAGATCTTTCCAGTGGCAAATCCTCTGGCCCAGTATACCCTTTGAGCTCAGTTTTTTCTGGTTTACAGTTGGTGAGTTCCTGTGTTCTGGAGATGCATATAAAAAAAAAGTTGCCTAGATGCATCACTGTGTATTAGTGACAGATCTAATAGTGAAGGTCAGAGCTCAACTGTCTTACAAGGTGCTAATTCTTCCTGAACAGAGACTGGTAAAACTGAGGTCTCTGTTCATTTTTTATTGTATTACCCATTCCTCCTTATGCTTTTCTTAAAGGTGGGATAGATTTTAAATTTTGCAGAACAAGTTTCTTGTGTTCTGGGATTGCTGTGGGATTTCTTCAGATCCCATCAAGTTAAAAATGTCATTCCCAGAGTGAGAGCAGGTATGGGGAAGACTTGTTACCTGTGTGTTGTTTCACATGCACATCCCTAGTGGTGGTCCAGCAGCTGTTCTAGCTGTTGGTGTTTGCTGTGCTGCTCAGTGTGACTTCTCTGCTGTGTCACTCTTCTGACTCCAAAATATGTTGTCTAGCTGGCTTGACAGGCCTCTTTGTGCTAGCATCCTGACTCTGTACTTCTGGATGAAATTTCTTGCAAACATAGTGGTTCCTTCATCTGTCTGGCTGATTTCTGATAGGAAGTGCCAAACCTGAAAACCCCCTGTCAAAATCTTGGCAATGAACACAACAAACCTCACACCATGGGTGTGATACCCATCGGTGTCTGAGCCTTCCTAAGGGGCAGTTTATGTTGGTACCTTAAAGAGAATTCTTGTCTGTCAAAGAAGTTGTCACTGTCAGAACAGAAAAGAGCATTCCCTCACAGGGAAGCAAAAGGAATACAGAAACTGTTATTGATACTTATATCTGCAAAATACCCATGGTGCACTTTTTTCCCAGTTCTTTTCTGCAGTGGAAAGGAGGGAACTGCGGGGTTTCATTTCATTTTGAGCATTTTAGTTCATGTCTGTCCATTTGAATCTTGTATCCTGTTAATTAAATATAAACCTCTTTGCAGTCATTTCAGTGGATTTTAGTTCAATATCCTGGTGTCTTTGTTCCCTGTATGTGCTCTAAATGTGACTTGATTAGGTGGGTAATATGTCTAAATCGTCTGTAGACCTGTTTGTTATAACTATAGCCAGTACACCCATCAAATTCTTGAGTATAGTCTTTACAATTTATGTCAAAGACTAGATCTTTTTACACTATAATGTAAGAAAAGAGGGAAATGTAAAGATGTGTATAGTGTAAATTCACTGTTTCTTAAATTGTTAAAAAGAGGTTGTCCAATGAATTAAGAGGTCACAGCTCCATCACAGTTTTGCAGGTTACACCTAGCAAGGCTGGACCCCCTGGCATGTAAACAGAGCACACCTTCAGCATTGGTTTTGTCTGTTCTTAGGAGAAAAATCTGATCTCCAGCATGCTGGACAGTATTCAGGATGGCTTCAATGAGTAAGAATAACAGTAAAAATGCAATAACATAAGTCTCAGTGTTCTTGTGCAGCTGAAAGTCGTATCTTTGCTTTTTCACTTCTTGCTGTTGTCTGTGATACCTTGGCTGGGAATCACTTTTTCACATTCAGTACAGACCTGAAGTTAAGGAATGACTCGTCCCTTTCTTGCACTGACATTGACCTCAGCAGAATTACTCCTTTTCTGTGTGTGAGCAAATGAGAGGAGAATCAAGTCAGTAATGCTGAAAAGAACTGCTTAAATTTGATCTTATGAATAAGTACTGAGTTCTAATTCCATACTATTCCTGCTCTTCAGATGGAGGCAGCAATATATTAAGGATTAAATAATAGTTTTGAAGGAGGATTGAAAGTGCAGCATTTACCTTTGCTCTGTTAATGACCTTAACTGTGTAACTGCCCCAGTGATGGGACCCTGACAAGGAGCCACGCCAGCTTTTTTGATATCCTCCTGATGTTGGCTGCTTTTGCCATCCAGCATTCTGGTATTTACATGCTTTTAAAACACATAAATTCCTAAGACATTGTTTGCACTGAATGGTGACATATGCTCCTCTTGAGTTTTTTGGAAACTGCCTTGTTTTATAACTAAACTGATGTATTTTTGGTGAAACTAACATTTGTGCCCCAAAAGCTTGTTGTTAGGCAATAAGTCCATAGTAGCTATCTACCAATATCTCTTTGAGACATTCGAGTTCAGCTTCCTGAGGTGGAGCAATGTTAGCATGGTTTGGTATTAATGTCTTTCCTCTTAGAAAAGGCAGGTTTGAAAGAGTCTCACTTTGGTGAAGCTGTGTTCAGGACTCAGAGCACATGCAGTGTTAATGCCTGGTGTTTGACATTTGGAAAGCAGGTGTTTTAACATTAGTAATCTGCACTGTGAAAATTAAGATCTTTGAGAAAACTTCTAAACTAGATAGACTTTCCCCTGTCCAAAAAACAATGCTGTCAAGGTAAGAATTTATTTCTTATTTATGTGGCCTGCATCTATGATTAAAATAACTATGAATAATTACCTTCTGAACTCCCTTTGAGCTAATAGCAGTGTTATTCACAGATATGACTCTTGAGTAGAGCAAGAGAAGTAAAACTCGATGATTTAAAAATAAAAGAAAGAGACCATGTATATTGTTATGGAAATCTAGGTTTCACCAAATTAAATTGTAAAATTGAACTGTTTAAAAAAATTTTGAAAAGAAAGATCAAAGCCCTTCTCTTCTGCCCCCTCTGCTCAAACACCATTTTGTCTCAAATGAAGATGTTGTGCAGGCTCTGTAAGAAATTAATCGTTACCCAACAGTAATAGCTGAGCTGTCATTTCTTGGGTGTTTGTTTTGTGCCTTTTTTTTAACAGATCTTCAGGATCAAGTTATGTGTAGCTGCATTTATGTTTAGGAGAGAGTGAAAACCAGCATGGTTTTATGGTAATTATTTTTTTACATTTCCAGTTTGTCAATGTATGTTCAGGATGAGACCTTACCTGCCTCCCACTGTCTCCTCTTTGCCAGGGGCCGAGACCAGATGGGACAAGACATTTGCCAAAAATTACAGCCTAGTGGCAGGAAAAGACTCACAAGGAAATTTGGTCAAAATCCTTAAGAACTGTAGGTAACACAAGGAAAAGCTGTGCTGCAATGTGGTCTGTGAAGGGTCAGAATGCATCCTTCCAGCACACTCAATCAAAGAACTTTGCAGACAGCCCCGTGTCTCTCACTGCAGCAGTTCCTGGTAGAGCCATTGGGTTTGGACCCTGTTTTGCTAAGTTACATTGCCTCCTGACCATGTTACAGTTAGTGGGTCCTGAGGAAAGCTGTGCATTGATCTGACAGGGATGGTGAAAGATCATTACTGATGAGCAAGCCAAGGGATTGTAAACCTGTCATGTTAACTCAGCAGTGCCTGTAACAAGCTGTATTCATACACTCTGGTAGAAAGAAAAAAGCATTTCCTCTTCTAGCTGTGAGGTGAGATGTCCAGTCAACCTGTGCTCCTGCTCTCTGTTTTCTGGGGTATAAGAATTACTGGGTTGCTCTCTGTATTTATTTATTTGCATGCCGTTTGAACTTTGAAGCTGTATTAGCCAACCAAAGATGAACAAGCAGAAGATCACAAAAGAGAAATCCAGCAGGAAAAAAAAAAAAAAGCTATTTAAAAGTGATCTGCTAGGAAAAGATCCACAGTGTCAGACAATGGATATTCAAGAGGAGTCACTGCTACCTTTCACACCAAAAACGCGTGAATAAGGTGCTGGGTGCTCCCCTCATCAGGTATTGCAAAAGCAGCTTAGTGCTGGGGGCTTCTCCAATGTAAGAAGAGCAGAGCTGTCATTTACAAAGATGTGTAGGTGGCCTCAGGTGAGCATGAGGCATGTGGCTTTATTCCACAAGGTAATTTAGCCAGTAAAAGACCCACCCACTCGTTTTTACAAAGCCATTCATGTTGTAGGAAAGAATGTGTTCTGGTTTTCTCAGTTCAACTTTTATGAAAAAAGAGAAAATGAAACATCAAGTATGAAGAGAGACAATTTTAAAATCTCACACCAAGTCATTCAACCTATATCACTGCCAAAATTTATCTCAAAACAAAGGGTGTGATTTGTCTAAGGTGGGACTTAATCTGAGGTTTTCAGATAAGAGTGGGTGACACAAAGAAACATATTTCTTAAGAACTACCTGATAAAATGCGTTCATAGCCTAAGGTTATGAAGTTGGTGTTAACCTGTTCAGAGCATATTTCAGCATGTTATTTTTGCTTAGTATATGTGTGGCATGGTGTGGGGTTTTTAAAGATGTAATTCTGTGTATTTTTCTGAAGACCAGCATCAGGAAGATGGGCATCAGCAGGGGTTTGAGTGGATCCTGTTGTGATAGGAATGGTGGAAATGGATGCACAGTGGTGGGTGAAAGCTTTTTTATTTGCAAGCTGACTGACAGCTAATATTAAACATTTGATCCCCCTCCTTTAAATTAGTCTGTGGAACAATGCCATTGGCAGATTGCCTGAGTAAAATGGCATTGCAATACCTCAGAAAACTTCTCTGGGAAAAATTATAATTTTTCAGCTTAACCTCCCATTTGCAGATGCAGAATTACCAATGAGGTTTAGAGGATTTAACCCTAAAATCCCAGGGATAAACTCCTAATTCTGTTGAATGTGAGGGACTGGATTATTACCACTACCTTGAGTTGAAGCTGGGAGTTTATTGCTGTGCTTCCACTGGGCTGGAAGTATGCCTTGATCTGCAGAGAAATAGTAATGCTTTTTGCTTTCCTCATTCCATCACGTGCTAGGTAGTCTTAACCATCTTGTTTGGCCGTTCATTTGTTTATTGCTCACTTATGGACAAAGGACTTGTACATATGATTTTATATATCAGTCCTGATTGGGGCTGCCTGTTTCTGGAATTAGCAGGTTCAGGCCATTGTCAACAGCACAGGTGGGCCATTGACAACACCAAATAGCTATTACTCAGCTGAGAAAATTTCATAGGAGGTCACTTTTGCTGCCACCACAGTAAAAGTTGTGAAACATGGGAATTTCATTCAACACAGAAGATAATTAGAAGCTTCAAGACAATCAGCAGGATTCAGATTCCTTTGGGAGCAGCAAGAGGATAGGAGAAGATCTGTTATTATTAAGAGAGTGCAGCGGTTCGGTATTAAACTCTGCCAAAAATATATTGGAGCATTTGGAGCATTTATATATAGATGCATAGATAGATGTTTTAAAAAATAGAGCTTGTGTCTATTTTTTACATATTGTTGCAATGAAATGTAAAACACTTGTTCCCAGGTCTGAAGCTGTACTTCTGCATGAATTGCAGTGCTACTGTAAATATTTCTCAGCATGGACAGGTAGCGGCTATTGGAAAAACCAGAACAAATTCTTAAGTTGCCAATATTGTCACAAAGTCTCCCTGTAGAATGAAGTTGTTTGACAAAGTGTTTCCCTGGTGGTTTAGCTGCAGATGAAAATGTCTTCAGCAATAAAATTCTTTGCTCAGGTCTCAGCTCTCTGTGCTCATCAATCAGCAAATGACATATCAAGGATCTTTTTTGCTGGATTAGTTAATATGGTGGGGAATATATTTGAGATGTTGATATGGCTTTGAATTTCTATATGGGTGTTTTTCCACTCTAAAATACCCTTTCTTAGATATGTATATATATTGTTGCCTACAGCTTCCTTTAGTAATCTGTTGTGCTGCAATAGGAATAACGTAAAATTTTTTTAACTACACAGATTTCCTTGCCTGGAGATAATGCCTACTCGTTGGAAAATAGCTGTCAATCATAGCAAAGAGAGAGCTGGAAGAAGGGTGAAGGAGAGACATACATTTGGTGATAGCATTTATACCTTCAGTGCATTATTCTTTGTGGCTTAATATATTTGTTTTGCCAATAAATGGCATTTTGTAGAATTTTTGTGGCTCTAGTTTTAACTGCAGATTTGCTGGGAATAATCATGTTCTTTATTTGCTCATACTTAGGTATCATCATTGTCCTTAGGACGTTCAATTACATGGCTGCAAGGAAACAAATCACTTTGTACTTTAATTACCTCTAATGTAACAACAGAAAATATCTTCTAGGGAGCTGTCTCTTGTGTTACTAAATGGCTGCTGATGATGAAGCTGCTTTCCTGAAAGGATGCTTTATTAAGGACATGGCTTTATGTTACATCTGTTGCTGCCAGTACTAAATTTTATAAAGGAATTTAAAGCATGACAGATACCAGTAATAACTTCTATTTCATGCCACTTTTTAAGGAAAAAAAATTACCTTACTGGAATTCCCATAAAGATTAATATGAAAACATTTTAAAATACTGTTAAAATATCTTTGGATGATAATATGGAATCCCCTTTGTGTAGTATGTGTCCAGCTGCTGAGAAAAATACTAAGAGTCATTCATTTTCCTACTTAAATGTCTCAAAACAGAGTCACTCCTATTCAGATCAACCACCTGAGAGACAAAAATGGATCATAGGTGGAAAGATGCATATCCTATCTAACAAGAAGAAAAAAAGAAAGGAAAAAATAAAAGAAAAGTGAGAAAATAATAAGAGACAAAGAAAGGAAGGAAGAAAGCATAAAGGTTGGTACAAGAAGTCCAGTAAGAAGACAAAGGCAGATGATCTGGAAAGGGAAGCAAGAAGAGCCAGGATTCTTACAAGAAAGGTAGAAAAGGGGAATCATGTCACTGGGTTAAGGGAAGAGACAGGAGGAAGTGTAGCAATAGCAGAAAAATGGAGAATTAGTAAAAGTGAAAATCAAGGACACCAAATAATCAAAAACATAAAAGGATATTGATTGCCTTTTCCTCCCATTACCAATCAGCAGGTGGGAGAAAGGGATGATGGACAAGTGACAAAGGCACAACTGACTAATATTTTCTTGCTTTTCCTCTATTGAGGACTGTGGGTTTCTTTTGTGTGATTTTGGTTCACCATGTGTACTTTTGGTAGATCGCATTTCCTTTAGTACCACTTTATTGCTAAACTCTGTGACTACTTTGAGTTATATCAGTTGTATCATTTTGGGATAAGAGCTTGAACTAAGAGGCTTCCAAATGATTCTGAACAATTTTGGATCATCTCTTTTCATCACGCTTCTGGGAAAGTGCAACTTTTGGTACATGCCTTTCCCCCTTTTAATACAATAAGTTGACTTGATAGCTTGAGGCATATAAGGAGCTCCAAAAGAAGTTCAGAGTTTCCAGGATCTAGATGTTGACCTAGATGCATGATTGTGTTCATATTGCAAACCATGGCCATGCTGTGGCTTACCCTATCATTCCCCAGCTAGCAAAGGTTACCCAGCACCAGATGATAAAAGAGCCAGGCTTTTTCACTGGTAAATATCCAGTACATTTCTGCTCTTCAGAAAAGAGTGGATCAGGGAGGCTGCCCTGCCCTTTTCTTTGGGCAATTTCCTTAGAGCAGTCGTTCACACATTGCTAACACTTTACAGGGTAATGGGTATGTTGTTAACTAACAGCTGCTTTCAGCCTCTGACTTATAAGCTATAACAATAAGAATACATTCTGATTCAAAGGATTACTTTTCTTTAGGGAAAAATGAGTTTTGCTGAATTCAGGAGGTGGGAGTTAGGCAGCACTTAATGTATTGAATGTAGTGAGAGCAAATTCAAGCATAAGGTACAGAGACATGTAGGATGGATTTGGATGAACACATTTGTGTGTAGAAAATTATATACTGCCTCAACAAAATTACTTTTTCTCTCTGAAAGAATGTTATTTTCTCCCATGTATTGAGAGAAGTTACAGATCTCCCATTGTAGCATGTGTAGTTTTTATCCCTGTAAATGTAAACAGCAGTACTATTAAACTATTTTTCTGCAAAAATTATGGAAGACTCCTTCAAAAAAGTGTTTTTCTTCTTTCAAATTGTAATTATTTTATGATTATTTTATCTTGAAGCTTTGAACCCCTGACCTGTTCTTCATGGCTCTGGCAGAATTAAAAATACACCTTACTAAATACTCCTTACTAAAAATAATTTTAAAAAATAAAAAATCAGTAATGCTGTGGCAACATCTGATTCAAAATTGCCAGCCTTGAAATAGTATTTTAAGAATATAGTAAAAATCAGTAAGAACAGCACCAAGTTAGATGAAATCTTGCTGTTTCTCCCAGTTCAGGAGTAACATCAATACTGAAGGAGTGTAATGTAAAGAATAATAAGGTAGTCATAGCCCAATTAAACAAAACAGCAAGTAAGGAAGATGGGTCCTGGAAAAAATCTAGATCAAAGGAAAGCTCTGCTATGTTGACCTTGGCTACCTGTTCTTATTTTGGCTCTCTGTAGCTGATCTTCAATGCCTTCACATAGCAGGGAGAAATTTTAAAAGGGAAAACTGCTCACGAGAACCAGGATTTTCATGAGAAGGTCCTCAGTCTGCTTGGAGATACTCACACTGTATGCTCTGTGTTTGGTTTCGATTTTGGCTGTTTCACATAGCCAGGAATGGGACCATATTTATGCCAGGCATGAGTTTGTGTCAAAGATGTGGGGACTTCAGCAGGCAGTAAAACTCAGTCTTCAGAAATGCTGCATGGTAAAAGAGGCCATTTGTCAAACAGCTTGGGTGAATGAGTGCAGAGCCAGCCCAAGTCAGCTGGTGCTGTTTGCAGGATGATGGGTGTTGCCATAGTGACCAAGAAAAAGGGGAACTGAGGAGTTCTGAAGAGAATATCAGCTGGAGATCCAGTAATGCTAACTTAGCATGTGACATCTGCCAGGGAGCTGTGTTGGGCAGGCAGGCAGTAGTGTGGTATGAGTGTGAGAGCACTGAGGTCACCTGGCGTCAGCTAGTGAGGGACTGAAGCTGTGGCTCGGACAGGTGGGGAGGTGGTGGCAATAAACTCACCTTGTGCCTTGTGAGGCAAGTTATTCCCAAGTTATCTATTGGTGAATTTCCTGACAGGATAATTGCTTTTGCTTTCTCTCCTGTTCCTGAAAATTCTGAGTTTAATTCTAACAATGGCTGCTATGGAGATAATTCCCAAGTCCTCTGTGTCTTGAGCACCACCCTCATGTCCCAGAGGCTGCAGAGGCTCTCCTGCCCTGGCTGCCTGGTACTCTAGGTAAATGAAAAAGACTGAAGAGCAGCCATGGGTTGACTTTTTCCTTGTTTTTTCTCTTATTTCAGGGAAAATGAAAAGTTGACAGCTGTGGATAGTTTGTGTTAGGGGAACAGATTAAGAAGACAGGTTACCTGCATAAGTCTCTTCACTAAGGTCCTGCATCTGTGCTGTTCTGACATAACACAGATCTTCAAAGCCAGATGCTGGTTAATACTTGTAGGCAGCTCACTGGACCCAGTGCTTTTGACTCAAGACTGGGGACCTACCCATTCCCTTAATGGAGCTGAGGATTTCTCACAAAGCATGAGGTCAACTGTTGTGTTTGAAGCCAGGTGACTTCTTCCTCCAAAGAGATACCTCAAGTTGTATTGTGTCTATACTTCACACTCAGTCACTATGTAGGATTTACACTAAAAACCTCTTTTTTGCTTAAATAAGAATTATTGTCTCTTACTAAATACATGAAGCCCATCAAATGGGTACAGTGCTAAAGGTGTTAAGTGAATGAATCATGAGCAGGAAGGAGAGTCAGGACAGGGTTTGCCTGAGTAACATCGAATCAGAATCTAGGCAGGGCTGAAAACTGCGAAGCCAAGATATATAACTGCTCTGATACAGAGTAATTGGCATTTTTTTATATTAATGTCCTTGGCACTGGCTGTGTTAATGCTTCCCTTTTGCAACATTTATTTTTTCATTAATGGAGCTAATGTGACTGAAAGACGGATGTGAAGAAGTGACAAGTACCATGTATGCTTAAACGGGGAAGGGTCTGCTGCAGCCTGTGCTTCTGCTGAACATGCTTAATCTTGAAGGAATGGTACTGAAAACATAATCTAAGGAGAACTTGCACAGTATTCAGGGGTTATGCTTCTTGCACCAGTCCAGAGCCCACCATAGTTTTCTGTTCTGTACCATAGAGGCTCCCTGAATTCACAGGGTCTGTTCGCTCATCTATTCCTTCATTCCCTCCGTGCTCCCTTTCTTCACTGAAATGATTTGCCTCTGTGTTTCTTGCAATATACCAATGTTGTCCTCTTTGTCCCATGCCAAGGTCAGCTTGTTTTCCATACATGAAGCTTTGTGTTTCTCTTCATTCCTCTTTTGACCTTGAAGCTCTTCCTTTCTCTCTTCCATTCTTTCCCTAGCTCAACCTCTTTCTCTTACTGAGGCAGTTTGTTCTGAATGTCAGTGTTTCTGAACTGTGCTGGGAGCAAGTGCTGTAGGAACATGGATAAAGAGAGGAGATCATTAATGCTGGCATATATATGGAACCATCCACTGGTTCTTTGATCTACAGGTCATTGCCCACAGACCGGGATGGCTGAAGCAGCCACATCTGCTAACTGCGAGGCACCACAAACCCTGTGCATATATGTACCTTTCACCTTTCATTGTCTTGTTTTCACCAAAATCAATATGACATTGTTTGTGGCCTAGAACATTCCCTGAAATGTTGGAATTTATCAAGTAATCCAGCATCCTGAAATTATGTTATAATAGACAAATGCACAGAGAAATGCCACTCAGCCAACAATCTAAACATCGAGGATGAAAAACTACTTTACTGCCCTCATAGGTCATCAGTCCCTCAGCACAGTTGGTTTTCCAGGCTGCACTGAATATCTGAGTTTTCTTACAAAGCTCTTCTACACACTGATGTAATATGTCCTTGGCAAGACTTTGGGGCTGACCATTATTCTGTGGGTCTCCCTTCCATTTTGCTTTTTCATGTCAGCTTTGCATGAACTTGTGGGCTTTGAGTGACAATGAACTTTTCTCCACAACATGTATGCATGTTGCTCTGTGTAGTTACACCTTCTGATTCATACCATCTGATTTGCTTTGTTAGGCAGGAAACCATTGAAATATAAAATGGGAAAGTTTCCAGAACCATTGGTATTCCTTTGTATTCAAGAATTTGTTTTCATTTTCAGTGTAAAGTATCTCAAAAAGACTTCTAGTTGGGAAATTTACAGATAAGAAATTTGAGTATAATAGTGTTTGACTTCGAATTAAGTATTTTTCATTAATACAGAAATGTGTTGTGTTCTGTTTTGGGGTTCAATTGTGATCCAGTTTACTTGCTGTGATAAAAACTGCAGTCCACTGAATCCCCAAAGAGATTCATAGAGAGCAGTTGTTTGCCATAGTGTCATTTCTCAAAGATAAATTATGCAGCAGTAAAGACAAGTTCATAAACTTTATTGTATTGCTTCAGTAGCAGTGCTTTAGGTACCACTGGGAAGGCAAATTCAATGCTAAGGCCTTCCCCAAGGTTTATTAAACTTAGAGGTTGCTAGTGAAGGGGTTTTTTTTTCCTTTTTAGGATATTTGTCTAAGCTCAGTAGCAGAAGGGAGGAAGAAGGGGATGGCTGGTTTTTTTCCTGTATCTGGTTAATCTTTCTGACTTCCTACTTACACTAGCATGTAAAAGAATCATGCTATAAGAAAATAATTATACTCTTTATATTTGGATGACTCAAACACGTGTAACTTTTTATAGGCTTGCCATTTTTCTTCAGTAGCATGCATCTTTGTCATAGTTGGAAAATTATCTGGAAATAGTACAGTTACTGTTCTTAAAATTATGTGCAGCTATGAGCAATATGTACTATCCACATTTTCCATATGTTGAGACAATGTTCTAGCTTTATGTGTATAGTAAAAAAAATTACCAGTGATAAGCAGTCAGTCAAGCAGAACTGTTTCTTAATTGAATACTAAAAAAAAATCAGGATCAAAGTACTTAACATTTATTTGCAAAAGAATTTTAGGACAAAATGTTCCTCAGGCCCTTATGCAGTACCCCCAAAACATTAGTGCTTTTTGGCCTTTACAAACCATACGAGCATGCACTATTGGCACTAGAGGTTTTATGTTTAATTAATTAAAATTTTCTTAAGGATTTCAGAAGATTTTTAATCAGCAATCATTTTCACTGTTTATCTCTGGTTCTCATTTTAGGAAAAATGTAGAAAATGTGTTGAACTCCTGTCACTCTAGCTGATGTTGCAGTCTCTTTGGAAACATAGTTCAAACTGCAAGTTACAAAGCTGAAAGACTTAAAGAGAAGAGGAAAAGTTTGTTTTCTTTGTCCGTGCTGGTGTATCTTTCACAGCATAACAGCTGTTCTGTAAAATCCAAAGCACAGCTATTTTTTGTTTTGCTGCAATATCTCTGGGTGAGTTGAGTCTTAGGGAACTGCCTAGCTACCTTATGATAAATACAGCTTTGTCACTGTGAAAGTGTTAAGGAGAGAGGGAGCAAACAAAAGCTACTTCTCTTCCAGTAAAAATCTCATTTTGACAGTGAAGCATGGCCAGGCAGAGAGCCGAGACTGAGCCCTTGAGTCATATTAGCTAAGACCTAAGAGGTGAGCATCAATTCCACCATGATCTCAAGAATGCAAGCACAGTTGTTGTGAAAGGGACTAGATATCCCCCCTCTATTGGAGCAGCTGTCTGCATCTCTAACCTCATGAATCCCCTCTCCCAGTCCTGTTTTCTAGAGCATGTGCTAATCAAATGTGTAATTTAATGCCATTAGAAAGCAACCCATCCACAGTTCAGTTGTTCAGCTGTTCATCTATTCTGTATCTGAACATGTATCTGCTAGATACACGAGCTTAGAGCACTGAGCAGTGAGCTGATGGTAGTTGGGTGAAAATAACCCAACTGTCTGTGAAAATCCAACACTGCCTCACTGATGGATGCTGGAAAATATTTTAACTGAGATGCAATTGAGGGAAGCAAACCATCTTCTCTCTATACCCTCACTTTGGCACCAAGCAGCTTTCTGACTTTCAGGGACTCAAGTATTTCATCTACATGAGTCGTTCTCTACTGATGCTGCTCATTTTGTTTCTTAGTGAACAGAAGAAGGAAGCCAAAAACACTGCCAAATTCTCCAGGGTCTGAGTATCTGTGTACAGCTGTTGTGTCTACGCAAAGCTGGTATTTTTAAGGGCTCTGGGGTGGTAAAGAAATGAGGCATCCTATGTGAGGGAAAAGATGTTTTGGGCCTTAAAGAGGGATTGATTTGTGGTTATTATTGCTGCCTTTGATCTGCCAACAGGGATCTGAAACTAATCAAGCAGAGCAGCAAAAGTCTGATATATAGTGCCAGATGGAGATGCCAGAATAGGTTACTTCTGCTGTCTTTGATGCTGCCTTATGATGGAGGGATAAAACAGGTAGTACAAAGCAAAGCAAGCAAGGGTTAGGAGTGTGTGTGCTGCAGGAATGTTGCTGGCGATGTGAAGTGACTACCAGTTGTTAAAGTCACTGCAGGATCAATTAGCTGTCCACAGTGTTATCCTAACCCAACAGGAAGCTGAGGGACACAGCCACACAGCCCTGTTGGTTGGTGGACAGAATTGAGCATCACCAGTTACTTCCATGCTAAATTGAAGGAGTGGAAAATGTGAACTCCCTACATTTCGAGATAATTCCATAAGCACAAATGGAAGCACAGTGCTTTGTACAAGGACCTTTATTCACTGAGAGATCATACCCCACCTATGAAGTGTATAAAAATTTAATCTCATTTTAAAATGTTGTGCTGCAAGCAGTGAATATGCTGATGAGATATTGGTGGGATTTTACCACTTACAGTTTAATTTTGTTTAGAAATCAGAGCTATTTGGGGCTTAGTTCTTTATAAATCTCATGATCATATGAGTCAGCAAACTCATTGCATAAGAAGGGCTTTATATAGATGTTGGATCAATTGGCAGCAAGTTGTCAATAAATGTAACTCCTAGACACTGTGCAATTGACAGGCTAATGAAGAAGTTCCTCAGTGACAGGGAGCTGTTGACAAATCTTTGCCACTTTGCTTTTTCCACTCCTGCATTTCTCATAAATCCACTCCATGCCACAAGCATGGAGTATGCTAGGACAGTTTCACAAGGAAGGGAGTGCCTGTTTGCCACCTAATGGGCATGGTTTGGGATTTGGCAAGCATGTTAGTAGCCTGTGTGTTGAGGAAGCAGAAAGTCAGGACAGTAGTCCAAGGATCATGTTTGCTCTCCCTGCAATGTGTTTTCCAAAGTGTTTCTAAGAAAATGCAGAGTACATGTCCTGCAGTTTATCCTCCAAGACAACAGCTTAGGATTTGACTGCCTGCTGTTGCAGTCTATCTGCCTTTGTTGCTATCATGGCATTTAAATGATGCAAGTGGTTTCAACTCCATGTTCCTTTTCCTCTTGCTCAGAAGCAGGTGGAACCTCTGGTTTGTTTTGCGTCTCTCCTGAAGGCCCTGTGGCTGCCTTTTGTAACTGATGACCAACTAAACTAGTTCTTGCTCTTTTAAGTAAAAGTTCCATAGTTGTTCCTCTAACTCACAAATGTATGTAAGCACCAACATTTCAAGATGAGTGCTATCTACCTATGGCAAAAAGTTGTTTGTCAAGAACAGATTATATCAGTTTGCATAATCCCATCTTCCTTGTAAGATAAACTATTTTGGCTAATGTGTGCATTAAGAAGTTCAGAGGGACTCATTGTCCCTAGCTATTACTAGCACTTGGTGAGAGGACATAATTTTCACTCTGGTTTTCATAGCTAGCCTGGATGATGTTCCTATGTTGCTGTTTGGTTTGGGGCTTGTGAGCTATATTGCCTGTTTGCTTGCATGGGTAATAATGGCCATGTATGGATTATTTAAATAAGAAATAATTTTTTTATTTTTGTTTATTTTGTTTGATTGAAATCAAAGTTGTGTTTGTGTCTGCTGTTTCCAAGATACACCTCAGTTCCTGACACTAACTATAAATTATTGTGAAACCCCTATTATAGTTCTTAAGTAACCTAGAAGTTACTTAAGTCTTTGCACTTCTCAAGTTACCCTGCTCAGGAGAGAGCTAAAGTAAGGAATGTAGGTGATTTCCAAGAAGATTGTCATAAACATCTCTCCCATGCATGCTGTGTGCTAGTGGATTTTCATTTGTGAGGAGTAGATTACATGACATTTAGGGCTAAACCTTGCACGCAGTGAAATCAGAAGCAAAACTAGTATTGATTTTGTTGAAATCAAAATCAAGCTGGCACTACGTTGCCATTTCATCTTGACAGACATCAGGGGAGAGGAAAGCCTTTAAAAAGTCATTATGTTCTTCACAATGTGGGCCTTGAAAGAGACTGAAAGCAACTTGGGAAGTCATATAGATTGGATGACATCAGAACTTACTGATGTCAGTGTGACCTGCTCTTTTTCAAAGGGGTGGTCGGCTTCTTGCTTTGCAAGAGGGAAGGAAGCCAATGTTAAAATCTGGAATGAAGTAGGGGCAAAGATTCATATAGCAAGTGAGACTTCTTGTCTTACCCACCCATACCAGGACTATGGAACACAAATCTAAGAAAAACACTGCTGTCAGGAAAACATCAGTGCATCGCTTTGCTTCTGGTAGATGAAAGGAAGCCCAACCCCTCGTTCAAGGTGTTAATGGCATGAAAAAATAGTGTTTGATTTTCCTGTTGTTTCAGAGCCACCTCCAACTGTAACCGAGTTTATTTTACAGAGCTAAACTAAAAAAGATGCTAAACTAAAAAAAGATGCTAAACTAAAAAAGAAATGGTAAATAGTCAAAGAAATGCTAGTGTCTTGTGTTACCTGAGGAGCTGGTTAATTTGCTGATTGCTCAGTTTCAGTGTGGTCTGAGTAGTGAAGAGCTGACTAGTGAGCCTAGTTTGGAGTTATTCCCTGAGTACTCTTGAAGCATAACAAACTCAAGAAAGGATATAATGAAAAATAATAGAAAGGTAGCTGGGGGCTTTACTTATGATCTCTGCTGATTACAGGAAGCGACATTTTCATTGCAGTGTTACCATAAAGATTATTGGCTGCCACATAACATAGGTCCCTCCTGAAAAGATTCTGGAACAGCTTTGTTGGCACAATATAAGCCATGGAAAACCACCAAAGATTTATTTTTAACCTGGTAATTGTTTGCCAGATATTAAGGGTGTGATGCTTTGTTCAAAACTGGATGGAAAATGGGGTGAATAGTCTGTATCATTTTATTTCATGGTATCTGGTTGACCATCTTTGGTCTTCCACAGTAGAAGTATGTAACTGGAAAACCATTGTTTTGGTGGTTTTCACTTCCATAATGAAGTACTTGATCTCTGGCTTTTGAAATTCTTACATTTAAACATGAATTATGACAATGATGTGGAAATTGTCTCTGAATCTCCTTGTTCTTTTGCATGCAAAATTCAATATTTGCACTGACCTATTATGCATGTTCAAAATTGCAGTCCAAGAAAGTTCCCCTGAAAGGTGAATCTAACTTAAGTTGATCAAAGCCAGCTCAGGTGACTGGGTGAATTTGGAATGTCTGTCATGTGTAACACTTCCACTGTGGTCCTTTGTGTAAAGAAGGTGAAGTGAGTTTCCTCATTGCTTCGTCATCTTCCTGGCAGTGCTTTTGAGAAGCTAAATTGAGTGGGCTGGAGAAGCCAGGGCATTCCTCCACCCATGACAGCAAGCAGCTGCTCCATATCCCCAATCCCATGTCCTGCCAGCAGCAAGGCTTAACCACAGACTGAGCACATGGGTATACACATGGCCAGCCATGAGCAGATTAAAGTGGTGGGAGGACAGGTGGCCATGTGAGCACAGAGAGCAAACAACAGCCAGACTGCATTTCCTGGGACCACAGCTCAGAAAAATCCCTGTGTCAGGGATCCCTCTGGTACCTGGCTCCCAGATCTTCATGGTTCACGCATCAGGCCCCCAGGCTCAGCCTTAACCAGCCTACAACCCCTCAGCCTCCCTGAGAGCTGCCTCCAGACTGTTGGTCTCTCCAGTATCCAGGACTCAGTCCAACCTTGTGACCAGCTGGTCTGGCTTGAACTTTGCTGAAGGGTCATGCATGCACAATGTCAGAACAGAGAACACACTCCCACAGAAAATGGTTAGAAACAGGGCTTAGGTAGGACCAAGGGAGATCTTAGCCAAACAAGTCTGTCCAGCCTCCTGCTTGTACACTATAGCCTTCATTTATTCCCTTCCTGAACCTCTCTCAATTTTCCTGCACTTGTTCGCTGCCATCCACCTTGATCTCTCCCTTCCAGTCTCTTGATTCTTCCCCTAAACTTCTCTTAAGTCCTCTAAATTCTTTTGGTGAATCCCAAGACTCCCTGTAAGTGTACCATATGAAGTCCTATGTCCCCTTAATAAAGTGGTCCCCAGAGCTTTCACAGCCTTCCAGAAAGTCATGCAGATGGGTTGTCCAGCAGAACCAGGGCTAAATCCTTCACCTTTGAGGGTCTTGGGGAGTGGTGATTAAGGGGATTAGGAAGGTTGAGTTCCCCACCTTGTCACTGTGTCCCTTGTCACAGTTCAGTCTTTGTGTCTGCTTTGAGGAGCCATTGGGCAGCCAGGCTTGCAGCCAGTAGGGAGGGTGAAGGTAGGGAGAGATGTGTGAGCCAGCCCAGCAGAGCAGCACAGCTGTATAAACCATGTGTATGAACTGTGGTCCCGTGAATGTTCTCCCTGCTACTGCCAGTGAAATCAGTCATCCTCAGTGTGTAGCAGAGCAGGCTCAAATTAACTCAGAACAGGCTCAGATTAACTCAAACTTCAGTTTTTCTTTAAAAGAAAGGGGAGAAAAAGACAGTCTGCATATCAGTATCTCTCCAGAGTCTATTCTATACACCTTATTGGTACACTTGGTCTCGTTACTGGAAAAGAAATACATACCTGCCAGACACAGAATAACATGAAGAAAGTACTTTGGCTTGCACTTAGCTATTTTTACCCTCTGTTTTCCTTTTTCTTTTTTTTTTTTTTTTTTTTTTATGTTAATTACGTGCACAGCAAAATTCATGTTGCAAATCAATAATAAAGGTTATGTAAGAGGATTTATCAGAGCAGCAAGTCCCTTAGTGTTACATTCAGAAAGGAAGATGAGCACAGGTTTACTTAAGCCCAAAGGACTCCATGTGAGCAACATAAAATAATATAGGAATGAAGAAGCCTGTGTTCAGCAGGCTCCAGGAACGTGTCTGTGCTGCATGACAGGGTTTCCTGCACCGTGTTCTTTGCCTGCCTGGGGTTAGTTTGAGAGCAGGTAGGTGGCACTGAATATGGTCCCAACAGCATGGTTTAGTGAACTGGAACAAACTGATGACTTATCTACTGCATGCTCTAGGAATTACAAATACATAAAGACAAGGGCTGTGATGATACAGATTATTTCAGTAAACAGAACACATATCTTTCTCACTTGAGTAGTCTTTTTCCTTATTACTGATGCATTTTTCTTTGCAGCCACCTGTGTGGGCTTCTGCCAAAGAAGCTGAGCTTGCTCGTGCAGATTCTGTAACTCTTAATTCCTTTTGATTCATTAGGTAGAGGATGTCATTTGTTTTAGTGGACACCTCAGCCCTCAGGGTTTGCAGCTGATGCCCATTTCTGGCATTAATTTTTTTTCTTGTCAAAAATGTGTGGGAAAGTACCATTTTATCAGTGCAAAGAAAACAAGAGCAAAAATATTCCACTGCAGTTGGTGGGGATTTTCATCTGTGGTGACTCCAGATTCTGACCTGGAGTGTGAAGTTTCTCCACACTGAGAGTGCATCCAGTGTCTGGTCTGCACATGTAGTCCCAACCACTTACCCTTCCATACAAAATGGAGCATGAGAAGGGAGATCAGCCCTCCCAGATATGTTTGAAGATGTGAGTGCCAGAGAAATTCTTTGCAGTTGAAGTAGCCTGATAAGACTCTATCAAGGTGAAGAAATGAATCATTCTCTTACTGGTCCTCTCAGGCTGCTGGCTCATTATACTGAGTTAGCTGGGTGTGGTTTTATCAGCATAGTAGATTCTCTAGATAAACTCTTAAGTCATGTTTGTCTCTGTTTTTTAAAGAGATAAACATAAGCACATTCTCTCCTTTCCATCTTAGTGACAATTCCATGGAGGATCATCCTTGTGATACATCTGGATTTATCATGGCTGAGATTTTCAGTGCTGGCTCCCTGGGTGTTAGATAGGCCTGACTTTCAGAAAGCAGATGCTGGTGTTCCATGTGCTTTCAAAACCATCTCTGACAAAAGCCACATTTCTTGTAAGGTCTTTCAAGTTGTGTATGCAAAGTCATTAGCCAGTTTTTCAAATCTTCACCTGCATGTTTTCCTTTAAAAAAGACTTCTTTTTTGCTGTGTTTCTATGAACTTCCATCTGTGCTCCCCTAACAAGCCTCTCATTTAAAGTACTTGCTTCAGAAGGGTGATAGCCTCAGAGAATATAAGGGGGCTTTATTACTGTATATTAATGAAAGAAATGCTTAACACCTACTTGGAATTCCTTTTTTAAAAAAAAAAATTTAAAATAAAAAAAAATAAAATTAGTTCTTCTTAACATGCAAGATGGCAAGTTCAAAGAAGCGGGGATTAACCTAACCTAAGAATGGACATGTCTGGCAGAATTAAAATTATCCAGGAATTGCTACCCCTATAGGAGAGCAGGTGTTTGTAAACTGTAGTTATCTTAGCTAAAATCTCCCCACACTGCCATGTCTTCCCTGAGGTGTCTCCTTTTACATGAGACTGGACTGTATTCCCTTTATAACAGCTGTGCTTGGGCTGCTGAGTCTTTGTGGCAGGAGCAGTGATGCTGTGGTGAGGAGCCCCACAGGGAGCTCAGGCCAGAGTTCCATCTGGTTAGGATCCATCTCTTGACAGTAGCCTGTAGAGAAAGAGGGCAGGAAACACAGCATCGTAGAGCTTGGGCCTTTCTCTTCTTCAGGTGTGTAGCACAGCAAATGTGGAGGGGAGAGCCTGTGGCTGAGGGGCCCAGCAGAAGGGAGCCCTGTGAGGAACTGAAGGATGAAGAGGCCGGTTGGAGAAATGTGGGATGGAGAGGCTTATCTTGGCGGATGCACGTAGTTGCTGACACAGTGAGCTCCAGGACAGTTTTGGCAGAATCTTTTTTTTCCTTGCTGAGATTTGGAGTGTTTTTAGGCAGGAATTTTCAGTAAGTCAGTGTTGGACTGTGTGACTCAAGAGAATCGATAATGTGAGGTGGCAAACAGCTTGTGTGAGCCTGCACTGTGGGAGCAGCGAGGGAGTGGTTGCTTTGGGGGCACTTCATCTAGCATTTTAAAATACCTAAACGTGAGTGTCTATATGTTAACTAGCTGCCTACTGTCCAGTGCGGTTGGTGAAAATCTGTAACAGTATTGCAACTAAGTATCTCACAGCAGATACTTGAATTTAGTCACTCAAAAATCTCTCTACTCCGCTGGCTTCATTAGGTTGATCTCCACCAACTGCATGGACTTGGATACCTGGCCTTCCACCTGTACTGAATCCTCTCCTTCTCTTATTCAGGCTCCCAAAAAAATGAAGCTAGTTACAAAAAAGAGCTAAACCAAGATGGGAAGAAGAGTGTCTCTGGGGCTTAAGACCCCAGAAAGCACTTGAGATCAGGATTTTCTGGTGATGCAGAAAGTCTCTTTGAAAGGTGAAGGACTTGGAGATTTAAGGAGAGTGATGCCATAGCAAACTCTGCAGGAACTTTGGGTTCTGAAGATTACTGGGGTGGGTGCATACTTTGGAGTGTCTTGGGCTGGGCTCTGGGTTGAGGAGGTTTGGGGCAGTCTGAAGTGTTCAGACTACCAGAGTGTGAGTGGGCAACAGAGGAAGACAAATCTGTTACAGACCCAGAAACACAGGAGTGGTTTTACAGCACATTAAGAGCTGCAGGTTTAGGAGAGGCTCTTGCAGCATAGCAGTGCTGCAGCCAGTCAGTGCTGCTGCCATTTCAGAGCATGAGGAGTGAGCTGGGACACAGATCCTGACAGGCCAGAGCTGAGTTTTTCAAAGCATCTTGGTGAGCTTCAGATGATGAACATCTCTGACACTGCTGCCATCTGCTCTCAAAGCACTTGCAAATAAGGGGCAAAAAAGTTGTCATTCTTGTCTGTTCTTCCTTACTAAGAATCCTAAAACTTCAGATTGCAGTCCAGGTGTGCAGGGAAACCAGATATTTGTTTCATGTACCCATGCAATGTTCCTTTTAATTCAAGTCATCTGTCTTAAATCACAGAAAATAAAAATACTGGTAAACTACCAAAATAATATGATACTTGCAAAGTAATTTTAAACCCCACTATTTTTCCTCACTGGTACATAACTGGTAAATTAAACCCCAGTATCTGTCCCCTTCCTGAAAGAAGTTGTGGTTTGAAGAAGAGACATGTTAGCAGCTCCCACAGGAGAAATGGCCAGTCTCAGTTGCCCAGAGGGGACACCAGGAGCAGCAAATAGCTACACAAAAACTGCCACTGCAAAAGCATCTTCCAGTAAGTGCTTGAGAGCTGTAACTAACAGAGGCTAAGCCAGCACATGCCAGTCTCACAGGCACTTCTTTAAGCTTTGGGTCACTAGTAATTCCACCACTGATTCAGCCTTTCCCCTCTCCTGCTTCAGCAGCTGGGGCTGGGCACCGTCCTGTTGAGGTCACTATAAATAGCCACATTTGGCTCCATTTGGGCACTTAATACCCTCCTGAGCCTGACCTGGAGCTTTTGGGAAAGCAAGCACCTTTGTTTCTCAGATGACCATACGTGCCTGGAGGGAGCATCTCTCCAGGGTTGGCTAAAGCTGTGCTGTCCTTTTCATTCCACATACTCACCCTGTAGGTGTGTTACAGACAGAAGGAGAGATCAATTTATTTTTTGAGTTTTGTTCTTCAAATCCTCTTTCAAAATGTCTGAACTCAAGAAAACCAACTTGTGCATCAAACACTTCACACTAGCTCACTAGCTTATACAGGTTCTCTCATCTCTAGGGGCATGTAGCCTTCAGCTAGTGAGTGTGTTGTTGTACAAAAAAAGAAAAATTTGAGGCAGTTGTGCTGAAGGTGTTTTT
The DNA here is from genome assembly GCF_036169615.1 of Heliangelus exortis. Taxonomy (NCBI): domain Eukaryota; kingdom Metazoa; phylum Chordata; class Aves; order Apodiformes; family Trochilidae; genus Heliangelus; species Heliangelus exortis. Next base: position 21,326,447 of record NC_092423.1, read on the forward strand.
TTAAAGTGGCTTTTTTCAACTTTATGAATTCTAACTATGGTTCATTTTTAAATTCAGAGATGTTGGTAGCAAGATTGTATGCTTTCAAGTTACAAGGCTGCATGCCTGAGCTTATGCTGTAAATTCCAACATTTAGCAATTTGTAGTTTAATTTAGAAGGATCACCTACTTTCCTAAATGCTTAAGTAATGTGGCAGGCTGTGGTTATTGATTCTCTCTGAATTTATTACAAGAAAGCTGTGTTCACTCTTTCCTCTTGGGAATGCCCCTCCTGAACTGCATGCTTGCTAGTGACAGCTTAGACCTCTGATACATAACCAAAGACCTTGCCTAATATCCTTGCAACTGCTTGGGGAATTTTTATTAAGTAAAGGCATCATTAAAGTAGACAGAATGATGAAGTTTAATGAGCATCTTTCTCACTTGATATTGTTAGTTTTGCTGCAGCAGCCATAGTGCTCTCATTTGTTACTTCCAGTGGGGCAAAGAGAGAATGCAGGGAGATTTTGTTTATGTTTATATTTGCATACAAAAAAACGTTTATGTTCACAATACTTGCTTTGAAAATTATATGCAAGGAAAGAAAGCAACCAGAAATCTCTATTTGAGGGCTTTCTGCATTTTCAGTCTTGCATTTAATCTCTCCTTTAACATAAAGAGGAGGCTGCATGCATTACTGTAACTGCTAGGTCTACAAAGGTTCAACAATTGGTGAACTGTGGCTGTAATGACTGGCTTCCCACTGTTGCAACAAATCACAAGCATCTCAAATATTTTTTTGCACTTCAGATTTCATTATTCAGCCAAGGTTTTGGTCCCTAAGCTTTGTGTAATGTCCTATGTAGAGCCATCCCAGCCCCCCCCTGAAGAGGTGATGTTCTAAAATGTGAAGTGTGAAGGTGCTGCCATGAATGTATTGTCAGCAGTTGCCTCACAAATCTGCCTTGAAACAGTAGCCACAGTCTGCCTCAATATTCCTTTGTTTATGGACACCATCTGCCTTTGCTGAGGGTCTGGTCATACAAGCAGATATGTCAAGGTGCCATCTCCTAGTACATCACCATCCATCAGCTGAGCTGCATAACTGTCTGTGTGCATGTCTTAGGCTGACCTCCCCTGCCGAGGACAGAGTGTGAGTGTCTCTGCATAACACATTTGACCTCCTAGTGATGCCACAGCAGGAGCATGTACACAGTTACTGCAGCTTGGCTGACAGATGCTGATGTGCAATCTCTGGTTTCTGTGGCTGTATCCTTCCAGTAGGTATTGAAATCATTAAGGACTGTATATGTGAACTCCACAGCTATTACAGCCAAGGGTTTATAGGTTCTTATGTAATTCAGTTAGTTGCTTCTCCATGTGGATCAGCTCCATTAATTTTCATCTTTTTTTGTTTGGGTTTTGTTTTTGGTTTTGCTTTCATGTTTCGGGTTTTTTTCTTAGGAGCAATAAAAGCGGTGTCTGTTGTACCAAAAGTTCACTGAAAATAGTGAATTCTCTTTTCCCTAGTGTAACAGAAGGCAAATTCTGTCCCAGAGGCATTATCACAGTCATTATTGTATTTAAATGTTGTTATGACACCATATGTCTCCTCATATTTGATGTGTGCAAACACAAGAGAGAGTCCCTGTCTGTGAAAGCTTGTATAATGTAAACATGTCTGATCCTTGCTCCTTGCATAGCAGGCTGCTGTGATAGACTGTAAAGCATTTATCTTCAGTTAAGATAGCAATGTGCAGCTGAAACTTCCTTGAAATTTTTCCAGAGAAACCCAAGCAGTTGTATTTGATTTGCTTACTTGTAACCCAGTACTTATTTTCCTGGATGAAACTCAGTGCATGCGGTTGGGCAACCGACAGAAGTGTTTGGACACAAGAATAAGTGAAAAGTGCTGCAGATGTCTGCAACTCATGTACCTCTACTACTGCTAACATAGTATTTGCATAGGAATTTATTGAGCACCAACAGTACTGAATATCATAAGGAGCAAGTATCAAAGAAAAGCTGCTGCTGAAAAGACAGGTCAGTTGGGATTTTTACTGCTTAATGCACGCAGTGGCAGACAGACATCATTTTTCAGGCAAAAGGCATTGCTCGTGTAGACTTTACCAGAGCTCTGGAGTTCATTCAAAATTGTCAATATTTAGTTTCTGCACTTCAAAAGCATCTGTATAGAATGCTTTTTTATTCAGAAAAATTTTACTAATCTGAGCTATGCCAGTCCACAAATTTGAACATTTGTACTGAGAACACAGGAAATGAAAGGCAGATTTAATGACTAAAGTCATCTCAGAGGGAAATTGATAGAAAGTTTCAAAAGCAAAAAAGTAGAGCCTAAACCAACCTGAGGAAGGGAAAAGAAACTGACAGGGCAAAGGAGCTGTGGGGCAGGTGAAAGACAGGACAGTCATAAGGGTCTATTGTTCCCACCCACAAAGATTTTTTTTTTGTGCTTAGATACAGTGGCTCAGTGGATTCTCTCTAAAGTTGGTCCCAAATAGGGACTTCTTTGTTATATGAAAAAACCTTCATATTCTACTCCAATGTAGCAGTATTTCTCTAGAGCCAAAAAACAAGTTGAATATTAATTTAGTATTTAACTATTGGTGTTCACAGATTTGAGCATGCATTTCTACTTCTCTGTTTCTGACTTCTCAGAGTTACAAAATTACTGATGACTGTGGTTTAAAGACTGCACTGTATGTCATTGAGAACAAGATGTTGCTTGTTCCCTGACTTATTCTGGTCTGGATCAATTTCTGATGGGACAGCCTCCTTGACTGACACTTCTGTGCTCTCCCACAATGACAGTATTTCCTGATGCCAAAACATCTCCTTCCATGTCTTCCCTCCCTCAACTCACTAACACCTCCAAAACAGGACATTTACTTAGGGTGGATATTTATTAGTACACAAAATGTGTACTTGAATAAAATACAGCCTTGTGCTCTTGGTCTGGTATCTGTTATAAAAAGAAAACTCTGTGTATGGTAACTAACAGTAAGCATGCCATTATCACAGGGGGTCAGGGCTCTCTACATTCATCAGGAACTGCCATCTGATCCCTTGTTGACAGTAGGTGATGGCACACATAAAATTTCAGTAAGGTGAAGTAATGTCATAGTTTACAGTCATATTTTCCTTGAGCAAGGCTGTTTTGGATACAGTGCACCTTGACAGCAGCCTGTTTAGCAACATGATGTAAAACTGCAGCTGCTGAGGAGGTGAAAGCAAGCACTGCCTCTCCACCCCACCCTACGAGAATCTCTCATCTCAATTCTGTACTCCAGGAACAGCCAGGGTTGAGGTACATTTCACATGCAGCAAAATAAAGCTCAGAGCAGATGGTAGCTTTTAACCTCCTGACTAATGTAGAATGGACTATCTCAGTTGGAAGGGATCTACAATGATGAGGTAGTTCAATGGCCTGATCAATTCAGGGCTGACCAAGTTCAGGTATATTGTTAAGGAGATTGTTCAAATGCCTCTTAAAAACTGACAGGCTTGAGGCATCAGCCACCTCTCTAGGAAGCCTGTTCCAGTGTTTGAACACCCTCTTAGTAAATAAATACTTCCTGATGTTCAGTCTAAACATCCCCTGATGCATCTTTGAACCGTTCCCACACGTTATCACTGGAGCCCAGGGAGAAGAGTTCCTCAGGGCACTGTACAGAACAATGTATGTCTTACCTAAAATCTGTCTGTATCCAACATAAATAGTCCCTGTATAGCCATGCCTTATAGCATAGTAATTCAAGAGTATTTCTATGTTTGGATCTGTGTTCAATGTCTATTGCATACAGTTGATTGCATAGTCCTCCAGGCCCTTTAGAAGAAGGAGGGCCCATCCTCTGCTGAAATCAGTTTTGGCCTGGGAAACAAAAGAGGTCATTGGAAATAAAGAGTCTCTTTATCTCCAGGATTACCCTACACACTGCAGAGCTGTGTATCAGGTCAGGTTTTCTGGATAAGTAACAATATATCATGAGTAATAAATCCGTCCTGACAAGACTAAGCAAAAATAACAAAAGGATCAGTACCTGGTGCTGGTTTGCAACAAGGTCTGGACAGACCTGCAACCAAATCCAGGGACTGCAGCAGGGGAGAGTGCACATGCGGGTGTCTGTGCTTGACCAGTGCAGCTTGCTTGCAACAGCTGGGACCTTCTGTGTGCCCCAGACACATGAAAATGCAGGACCTGGGTTCTGCAGCAGCAATGCTGGCAGCTGCCCATCGAGATTTTGACACAGCAGAATGCAGTTCTAGGAATACTCATTGTTTCTCAGACCTAAGCCCCTGGATCTCTCCTGTTCCTTGACCAAGTCCACCAAAAGGTGGAGGTGCAGTGACACAAGAAGGCTTTTGGGAACTGTTGCTGTTACCATCTTCAGTAGCAGAATTCCTAACTAGTGGTAGAATTTAGTGCCCAACTTGACTGGCAACAGCCTAGTACAGGATTGGGGCAGACATTAGCATCAGGGTGAAGGAGGAGGACACCTTTCAGAGGGATTTCAATATTGGTGTCAACATTGTCAGTGTTTATGCAGCCGAATGAGCAGATAAAAGCTTGTCCCTGTTCCCTTCTAGGTACATTGTTGTCCCTGCAAAGTGCATCTTCAAAAAGCACTTTATGTCAATGCTGGAAGTTACGTTTAACCTGTGTTTATTTGGGGTAGGGTTTTAATTTAGTTTAATCAGGATTACTCATAAATTATCTATTAATTACTGTGTGATATTTAGCAAGATCCTCTGAGCCACATAGTCTCTTTAGCTTCCCTGTGAATGCTAGCCATCTTAATTGTAGGATACTTTGTCAACATTTAATCAGTGGTACTTACTAATGTGGCATTGATGTGTTGGTAGCTGTCCCAGTACTATCAATCATGTGGGAGCAGCAAAGGCAGCTGTGACACCATTGCTCTCTGTCACATTATCAAGCCCTTGGGTTTTCTGGTTAGGGATGATGCTCACTTTGTTCTAAGTGGGCACTCTATCTCTCCAGTTCAGCCCAATTTTGTCATTGTCAACTCGAATACACATCCTTGCAGCCTACTGAGCCTTAATCCCATAACTGCAGAATAAAGGTTGCTGGTTTCTGAAGGCAAAACTAATTGCTCCTTCACAGCTCCAAAGGCCTGTGTTTCCCCATGTTACTCTCCTGGTAAGTCATGAGACTGCTATGGGCTGCAGCATCGGATCTTACGGAAAATTCAGTGTATTGAAACAAAATAAATATAGTGACCTTCCTTTTTTTATTTCTAGTAACTCAATGCATTGTTTAACATGCTGCAGAGTAAAAGCCTGTGTTTAATGGTTGTATCACAAATTCTCTTTTTCTTGTTTCCTTACAGTCTTTATGGCAGACATATGCAGGCAAATCCTGAACCTCCAAAGAAGAACAATGACAAGTCAAAAAAGATCAGCCGTAAGCCTCTGGCAGCCAAGAATAAATAAGTCTCTGGCTTCTGCCTTTGCTTTTATATTTTTTACATTGCTTTTGCATGTGCCTATAATATTCCTACACATCTCCTGTTACTCATAAGAAAGCAGAGGCTAGAAGTAAAAGCAGTTTTCTAGGTATACTGCTTTAGAAGATGCTCCCTAAGGAATACAAAATTAGGTATTATCCTAATTTTGGTCACACTTATGTAACCAATTGTTGTATCACTGTCAAACACATTTTGGCTTTTCTATTTATATGTACATTAATGTCCTCTATTCACATGTATCACGTCCTGTTAATATCAGGGGGTTTGCACCTATATTATAAAATATTAAATTTCGTATAATGTTTCAAGTTATTTTAATAAAAGTCTTTCTTTGTATTGTGTTTCAGTTTATTAAGTAGGACACTGGAATAGTGAATTCCTTCAGGAACACATGTGTCCAGTTTCCTGCAATGTGTTTATTTTTTATGTAGGAATGTGAGAGCATTTTGTAAAGCATTCTGTTTACGGAGTGAAAAATTTTAATCAGTTGCTATTTATTTTTTTACATTGCTATGTCCTGCTTTTGTGCCTTAAAGGTTATTTTGAAACCAAGGAGTAGGGAAAGGGAGAGAGGAAAGAAAAAAAAATGTCTTTGTAAAGAGCTGCCAATTGCCAGCCTCAATTTGGGGAAAGAGAACTTTCTCATTTGAAGAAAATTATATTTCTGCCAATTTTTTAAGTGATTTTTTTTTTTAAGGCAGAAAACCCAAATAATGTATTTAATCTCTGCTGAAAGTGCTTGTGTTGAAGAGCTGTTCCAACTGGCTTTTGAAAATGCCACAGGTTCTATATTTATCTGTACAAAGCCAGCACCACAATCATCCTCAGAAGCTGCAAATTGTTTAACATCTCAAATAGCTTCACGTCTTACCAGTGGGGAGAAAAAAAACCTGAAATCCATAGACAGTGATTTCCAGTTTCAGTCTTTGCAGGGCAAAAGGAGCAAAAACCCAAGGAGCAAGAACAAATATTCCTACCTAGATCCTTCACGCAAGGGCCTTGATTTCCCATTTCATGAATCTCACACCTGAGCAACCCCCTTGCTGAGTTCTGGCTGCCGTCTGGGCAGCAAGCAAGGAACCAGGCCCAGCCTGCCAAGACAGCCCTGTTGTCTTCAGTGAGAGAAAAAAGGTTTTAAATATCTCGTGCCAGAAATTGTACTTCCTACAGAAGCCGTTTTGCATCTGAAGACTCTGTTATCAGCACCAGCCTCTCAATCTTGTTTAGGATTACCCTGGCATTTAAGTAAGACATGGTTGCCTTAGACTGGGAATAAATGTATTGACATATATTTTGCAACAGATTTTTTGAATTGGCAAGCAGGGCTGGGAAGTTGGCATCAAGCTTTAGACACATTCTAAGTGGCCTTTGGTACTTCAGAAAAAATGAAGCAGTCTTGGTAGGCAGATGGAAAACAGTAAAAATGGTAGACTTGTCAGGAACAGTCAATTCTATCTGTTGCAAGCTCTGCAGAGGGTTTTCCAGACCTCTTAAGTGATCTATACAGGGGAACAAGCGAGACAGGCCTGTGGAGGCACCAGGTTGGATACATGCTCAGAATTCACAGCAAAAACCAGGCCCTGGCTTGGATGTACATGATTAAATCTATTGCAGACATTAACAGGTAAGGGTACCTAATGACAATAATAATCATGCTACAAAAAAGCCTTAAATCTCAGTGAAATGTCAGAAGTACTATTGCAGTTCCTTATGGAGCAAAGTAAACAGCAAGGGTACATCTATTGGAAGGGGATGAAGAGGCTCTAGATCCTTCCCCCCATGTCCTTCCCTCTACTTCCAGGCTTGAAGACATTTTGTATACACTCCATTCCAGCTAGACTGGATTGGATGCTCTTCTGAAAGCCTCCTGAGTACACCTGGACATGTTTTTCTGTGGGCAGGGTAGCAATACATCTATCCTTTGTTTTGAACAGAAATCCAGCCAGAGCCAGGAGTGTCTGAGACTGCATCCATCACCTGCTCTGTGTCCTGGGGTTCCGAAAGAGAGAAGTTGCTGTGGGGCTACAGTGTTTCAAAGCACTGAGTAGAGTTCCTAATGTAAAAATAAAAGCCTGTTGGGGAAGACCTGATAATCTTATTGGTGGGAAGCTACAGCACTGCTTTAAAATAAGCTGCTGATTTTCAAGCATTCGTCAGACTTCCATTAACTGCTGTTGCAAATTTTGAAAGTGTTGAAGGACTCATGCAAGCTCTCCTCTGCAGGGTTTCAAAGTATTGATTGAGCATTCTTCAGTGCTCATAACAAAAAAATCCACCCCACCTTCCCACTTCTTCCCCCGTGAAAGAGGAAGAAACACAGTTTTGATAAACAAAAACAAGAATGAAGGGTCTGGGGAAGAATAATTGAGGCATAAAGATGAGAAGGATAGAAGTTCTAAGGGGAGAAGTATTATACTGAAAATGGTGGCAGGTGGGGAAAAGAGAAGTTTCTTGAAAAGAAAGATGAAAAAATAAAATAATGATCAGAGAAGATGACGAAAACCTGAAATACATAAAGCTTTACAAACAGAGAACAAAACAGGGGTGAGGGTGGGGAGGAGTGCTCTTTAGATGTTCAGGCAGAATAAATCATAGGGAAGAAAAGACCACCTGGGATGTAACATGCAAAAGTTTTACTGGTTTTAAAAAGGTACCAGCTTTTTGGAGCAAGCTACACAACACTTTTAATATAAGTTTGATGATTTTATGTATCTGTTCTCTAGAGTCACTGCTTTTTTAATATTTTAAAACTAACTTATTTTACTGGGTCACATTCATTTCACCGCTGTACTCCAAGGAAAGGAACTGCTGTGTCCTACTGTGGTGAACCAGTTAATGACCAATGCAGCTCCTGATGAACCCTCTGATAGTCCCCATGGTCATTTTTCCAGAGGATATATCAAACTGAGGCCCCTTCCAGTGGGCCCTTGGGTGCTTCTCAGAGGTGAGCAGTTGCTTTGTGCCACCTGGAGCACAGAGCTCTGCAAGGGCAGCTATTCTGTGGTCAATAGTGTTTCCCTGGCCTGGATGACAGTGAGATCCCTGGTCTCGGGATGCCTTGAAGAAGACTTTTTTGCCATGGATTCATCCACAGCACTCAGGTAGTCTCTGTGGGCCCATCTCTCATACAGCCAACAACATGCCACACTTCAAGGGGGGAAAATTATTCCTGTGAAAATGGAAACCTGCTTTTTACTTTTGCTTTTCAGCACCTGGGAGCTCTTTGTAAACAACAATGCAGGTAATTCTCTGTTTTGATTTTTGCATACAGTGAGCTAGGAAGAGTTTGGCTATTTTTTTGCAGACAATGCATCCTGACAAAGAAAACTTTTAAATTAGCATAGGACATTGCACTGTGCCTGTGCTAAGAGTGGCCTGGGGAATTAATGCTTCTTGCTAAAGATAGGGCAAAATGAAGACAGAAATCTCAGGTATGCAGGCACCATCCATGAGAAGTTTCACATACTTACAGTGTCTTTTAACCCTGTATTGCCTCCCACAGTCCCCCTGATAGACAGATAGCAGTTTAAAAACAAACAAAAAAAAAGAACACTACAGAAAGTCTCAGCTTTGAGAACTTGGGCACTGCTGCTGTTCCCTTTCTTATTTAAAAAAAGATACAGGAAACTACACTGTGATTCTAAAGTCTCACATCTTTATGATTTGTTTCCCATGGAGTCACTGGTATTCAAGCAGCTTTATTTTATTTTTGTTTTAGCCAGGTCTTTCCTATCAAGGAAATGACACTGTAGCATCTGTTCATCATTCAGCTGCCAGCCTTACAGCTGGCAAATCACACCAGCAGCATGGGCATTTCTCCTGAAATGGCAGCTTGTTTGGAGGTACAATCCAAGTGAGCACTGCCCTCCTCTCCTCCCAGTGGCACTGTGTATCTCTCCATCCTCCTGCTCCAGGCTCTCCCCATCACACTCCAGTGAGCAGGGATGGGTGCTGGGCTCCTGGAGGAGGTGGGAAGAGGGAGAAACATTCCTCCTGCTCTGCCAGACCCCCTGCTCCCTCCCAGGAGCAGAGTGAGGTCAGTAGGCATTTCCAGCCCTGGGAGTGCTTGGGTGCTCTGTGCTGGCTCATGGCTCAGTGCTGGTGTGAAATCTGGGAGGCTGAGTCTGTGCCCTTCCCACGTGCTCTGAGCAGCAGGAGCTCCGTAGATGTGTAATATTTCCAGTTTGGAGAGGGTGGTAACTGTTAATATCCTCATGACAACCAGAAGGAGTGAGATTGTCATCGGTTATATTAGTTGTTAATTTTGTAAATATTAACAATTTCTAGGATTATGGCACAGGATGTGAGCTGTCAACTCTCTTTATTTTCCTCCTACTCGTTCTTGCATTGACACATCTTTTATACTCCCAGATTCGTGCCATGTGTTTGTTGCCTTGCACTGACACTGGGGCTGGCAGATGTTCTGGGATGAAGCCAGGATAACCTCCCAAAAGATAGATTTTATTGCCCTCCTGGCTACTTGGTTTCTTCTTATCTAAGGAGAAGTAATTTGCCTGTAAAGCACAATGATTTATAAATATCTCTGGTTGGTTTCCATCCAGCAGTGCCACCGACACCACTGCCTTTGGCTCAGGTGAGCTCCTTCCAGCTCACCTGTGAGTGCTGCATGCAGAGACTGCTGCTCCCCAGCCCCCTCAGAGCAAGAACTGAATTACAGCTCACCAGGAACTGCTTCCCTATTGTGAAAAAGCCCTTAAAATTGCCATTTTTACAATATATCTCAAGAGCAAAATTTTAAGCCTATTTTTAGATCAAGGAGCACGGTAATCGCATGAGTGCCAGCCACAGCAGTCATCCCTACAGCTTGATAGATGTGTTCAGAGGCAGCTTTAATGATGAGGTGTGACTGAGGGCAAAGCATGGGGGAAGGTGGCTTTGCCAGGGCACTTCCTCCTCACCTCAGCTTCCTTGCTGCTGATGAGCCCCAGGCTGAGGATAGCTTCACAATTTTCCTGACATCCTGGTTATTCAGGGCAGCCCCCATCCCCAGGAGAGGAGAGGAGAGCATGGTCATGGCTGGCCACATGCTGGCAGTGGGGACAAGGCTGATGCTGAGCTGCACCCTCCAGCCTGGAGTGACCCATGCCTGTGGGTGGTGACGTGCAAGCACTGGACAATACTGTTTCAATAATCACTTGGGTAGGGTGCTGGCTGCAAGGGCTGCCATCCATCCCACCAGCCCTTGGGGGGAAGTTTATCCTCAGCCTGAGCACTGCTGCACTGCTCGTGGTTGCAGTAGTCTTTGCTTTCCTGGTGTGGAAACAGCAAGCTGTTGGCAGGGAGTTTTCCAGCAGCTCAGAGCTATTGCCAGGCAGAGCCTGAGGAGCAGGGACACCTCCTGCCCCAGTGCCAGCCCTGAGCTGGGTCAGCGGTGCTCACCAGGACCAAAACACCACAGCAAAAATTCCTCCTAGAACCCTCCCATGGAAGAGACACTGGACAGGAGCAGAGCCAAAGGGCTCAGCTGAGGCTTGGCCTCACAACCCAGGGCACCTCTGGAGGAAGGGCGGTGCCTCGAAGGCTGTGCTGGGTGCTGGATGGGACACAGGTGGCTCAGGCCCTCCGTGGGAGAATGAATTTCAGCTTAATACTGGGTGTTATTTTCCCTCCAACCATGTGGTTTGGGATGTAACACCACAGCAGTTACATGGAGAATCAGGGATTTTGTCAACTGTCCCCTCAGAGGGGTTAATTTTAGAGACCATACTGTTGGTTTGAGTGCCCTCAGACACTTCTTAATTGTTCTCATATTGCTCCAGATATTTTATTTTATGTAGCTAACCAAACATGCCCGGCATGCCTGATTTCCCAAGATCACACAGAAATGAGCTTCTGTGTTTGGAGTGGGAGAGAGCACTGACTCAGAGGAAGGAGGTGCACAGGTAGTTATGGGGATGTGAGACGGGGATATGATTTTAGCAGCTACCATCCAGACTGTATGAAGTGACTTTCCTGTCATAATTTCTGGTCAGTTTAAGGTACTCAAAGATTTTATTTCTGCTCCACCAGTGATATGAAGAGATGCATTAAAGACATTGTAGGAATTCAATACTAATCCATACGGAGGGCGTACATAAAATCAAAATTGTGATTTAAGTTCAGGTACCTCGCAGATTATGTGCAGGGTAGGACCTTAACTGCCAAAAGGCTCTCGGCTGCTTGTGGCAGTTGTGGAGAAATGCAGTTTTCTACCTTTGCCAGCAGTGGGTGCAATAATACAATTAGAAGAGCCTGGAAAGAAAATGCCAGACCTGAACAAAAATTAAGGCCTGAAATCTTTTAATTCCATGTGCTGCTGTTACTAAAATGTGCCGAGACAGTTCACATTGAGCACGGCTGTCACCCCCAGGCTTGGCAGGGTGTCCCCAGGGAGGCTGCTGGTATTTCCTTTCCCCCTCACTTTGCTTTTACATCAACTCCTCCAATTAAGAAACCAAATAATTCAGAGGCAGCCATGTGGCACAAAGTGCCATGGCAAGGGCTAAATATAGCCCCGAAGCCTCGGGGAAAACAGCTCCCGGGCTCCTCGTGAGCAGAGCCCTGTTGTGGTCCCTGCAAAGAGGATCACAGCCCAAACCTGCCCTGCCTGGGGGGCAGACAGACCCTGGCCTGGCCCCCCCAGGACAGGATGTGGGGGCACAGGGAAGCCAGGGAGGGCAGAGCCCAGCAGAGATGCTGCTCTGCACCTTCCTCTGGGAGAGCCCCGACTGCCACGGGGCTGCGGGTGCTGGGACAGAGCAGGGAGGAGCACAGAGCCCCGAGGGACACGCAGGGCTCTGCACAGGGGGCTTTGAGCCAACTGCTCCATCGCTGAGGCAGGCATTGACCAGCCTAGAAGCAAGTCCACAAACTGGGCCTAGGTTTCGGATCTGTGGGTGACAGCTTCTCAGACAGAGAAAAGTGGAATAAAATGTAACAACTATTCTTTTTTTTTTCAGCAAGAAAACAGAGGCAACCACCCACCCTTCCCAAGAAATAGAGGTGGAAAAATAATCTCTTCAAAACTCTTGAAATGAAAGAAGGGGAGGGACAACTATGGGTATGGGAGAAAAAATGGAATTTCTTTTGACTAAGTACAAGACCAGGGAAGGCTGGGCCACCCGGCATAGCTTCACAGGTAGACTCACACTCTGTGAGGTACAGGCAGTCATTAAAAAAAAAAAAAAAAAAAAAAAAAAAAAAGCACGCCCAATTCTGCACAGAAGTTTTCTGTTGTAGTCCAAATAAAATTAACCATTACATTTATCTACAGGCTGTTCTATAAAATCAATAAGCTCCAGCACTGCGGAGCAATCAAAATATGACAAGGCACTTAAACTTTGCCAACTCAATCCAATTAATGATATCTTCGTTAGAAAACAGTCACTTTTATAGAGTCAGTTGACTCTTCAAGGACTATAATATGATCTTGATACAAGCTCATTGATTTTTACTTTATGATTTCCAGTTGAAAGCAAGCAGAGATCACACACTTTATAAAACTGTGAAAATATGTGTGTATTTAACATAGCAATATTATTTATAAGCAGCAACTAATATTTAAGTGCCTCTTGTATGCCTTGATAAAAGTGGTTCATGAATTCAGCCCTCTCAGATGTTCAAAGGATGTTCTTCCACATTATTGCTATCGTCATTTGTCTTTCCTCTCTGACATATGCAGTTTTTTATGCAGGAAAACTCTGTAGACAAGGCTCGTCAGCAAGGAGGAAGGCAGCCTGAATACTTATGAAGTGTCACTGGAAACTGAGCACCTCTGAAAATCCCTGCCTGACTCTCCCATTTTTTCATGCAACATCCTGGGATCTTGCAAGGCAGAAGTATGGTCAAGAGACCCTGAGGAAATCAAGAGTGGGATTACAATGCAGGTGTGGAGGGCTAGAGGTAAGGAAAAAATTATCAGGTGGTAAGCACTCTTCAGGGTGATGGATAGAGGGAGAAAGGTTTGGGTCTGAGTAGAGTCTGGTGGGAGGAGAAGGACCCTGAGGCTCATTGGGTGCTTGTGGACATCACAAGCTTCGCAATCCTCCAAAAACATACACCAGGAGGGGAGCACCATTTAGCACATCTGCTCTCCAAAGGGCACAGGTGAGGCCAAGAGCTCTTTTCTGCCTCCTGTTGATGGCTGGCACTGCCTACATATGGGTTTTGGAGGGATATCACCATGTCACACTGCCCTTCAGCCACAGCTGACAGGGGACAGTATCTCCTGCCTTCAATAAATGCCTGAAATAATTTAACCAGCAGGAAGGTGCAGCTCCTAGCCTTTCAGGACCAGCCAATGAGTCCCCCGAGTCAAGCTGTTGGCTCTATGTCTTCTTTTGTGTTTGTCCCCATCAAGCCAGTGTGGCCACTTCTAATGCATCCTCTTAGGGGAGAGCATGGCTGGCTCCAATGACAGCACAGAGTGGGCTGCATTTGCTGCAAATGCTGCAGACCAAGCCTTACTGTATCAGAGGGCTTTCTCCTGTCCTCTGTCCCCTGGACAAATCTCAGAATCCTCCAGCTTCCAGTGTGAAAAAGCAAATCTTAGTAACAGTCCTCACCAAGGCAGCATCATTAGTAAGTGCAAAGAAATCTCTCAAGAATGGCAAGTTCTTTGATTTTGGGCTATTTATTATCACTAATAAGAGGCTCATGTTAGAAGTCTGACCCTGGGAGGGAAGGATGAGCCAAGCTGCTTCTGTCCCATCAATGCTCAGATCTTCCCAAAACTCAACGAGGATGTCTAGAGAATGAGGATCTGTGCTTTCAAAGAAAAAGCAAAAAAAGTGAGCTTTGTTTCCTTTCCAAAAACATGTGACTGTTTTCAGTCATGATACAGCAGATACAGATGGAGAAAAAAAAAAAAAAAAAAAAAAAAAAAAAAAAAAAAAAAAAAAAAAAAAAACCCAACGAACCCAAATTGCATTACCACAGTAATTATTTGCAGCTACATGGTGCACTACTCTGTTTCTGAGCTGTCTTGCCTAGCCAAGCTAATGCAAGCACCGGGGTGTCACTGGCATGCCCTGGAGGTAACCTGGAGGTTACAACTCATCACCAGCGGATGGGGAGGGGATGCAGGCACCCGACACTGAGCAGAGGTCCTGTCTCTTGCAGGCACACACCTCTGCCATGGCAGGAGACACACACACCTCTGCCCCAGCAGGAGATACAAAGGCCATCTGGCAGCCAGGGACACTGCCACCAGCAGGGTATGGGTTCCTGGGCTTGGCTCGGTGATCAGGACTTGGCAGCAGGAGCCATTTGTGGTACACTGCAGGGCATCAAAGGCTTCATGGCTCCAGGCTCAGGGGAGGGCAATTTAACCATCACAGATGAGTTCCAACTTCTTCCTTCTCTCCCATAATAGAAGGGACACCATAGGGAGAGTAATTGGTGAAGTCTCAAGACAGTTGTTTTGATGGACTAGAAATCAGCCAGGATAACAGGAATTCCTCAAATCAGCACGAGGGGAAAGGGAGGAAAAAGCAGTGACAAGAGAAGAGATTAGCAGAACGCTCTGGGGGAGCCCAGCCCAAGCTGGGGAGTGGCTACAGAGCTGGCACCTTCTCACAGAGTCTTGCCTGGGGCAGACAATGCCTTCCTGGCTGGGATAAAGTGGAAACCCACTTAATGGATACCTCGGTGCTGACCACATCCCTTCTGTGGCCGGGGGTCAGAGCAGGGGCTCCTTCCCCACACCCCACCGGGGCCCGGCTCTGGGTCAGCCCCGCGGGTATCAAAAAAATGGGTCAAACTGGGGGCAATCGTCTTGCCAAGGGGAGGCAGGATGCTGCAGGTAACAGCAGTGAGAAGATATGGGGTCGACTCCTCTTTAGGCATCCCTGTCCGGGGAAGCCCGCCCGGTGGCCTGGGTAGGGCCCGTTCCAAAGCCCGGCACACCCAGGAGCGCGGGGCAGAACCCGGGGGCAGCGCGGCCCCGGGGGCAGCGGAGGCGGCGGTGCCGTTCCCGGCGCTCGCCAATTGCAGCTGCGGGGCTCTGTCCCTTGGAGAGAGAGAGAGAGGCTGGCGGTGCAGACACAGCAAGAAATCCCTTACGAAAGTGAGTGACAGTAATTGGGACTAATTGCAGCAATGCAGACACAAAGTTGCCTTTTTAGTAATTCACGGTTTCGAACGACATAATGTGAACAATCCCCTTCTAAAGTGATGGTTATGACTGCAGCCTCGTTGTTTTTTTGAGTTTTGCCTTAAAATAGTTGTAAACTGAGATAATCAGTTTCTGTGGGATTATTAAGAAAATCACACGTGTATTACATTTCTCAAATCAGCCATTTCCCCAGCTTTTCCTTATCTAATGTCATGTTCCTTTTAGTCACCCTTTAAAAGAAGAAAACAAATGTCATTTGTCACTCAGCCCTGCTCTCCTGGTTACAGGTGCCATGGCAGACTTTTCTTATCAGGAAGGAAAATAAAATCTGGCTTAATTCTGAAAACAGAGAGCCTACATCCACCCTGAGCTTTCAGGGCAAATCTGTCCCTCTGCATAGTTTTGAAACTCAGCTCTAAACAGAAACATAGGCACTGACTCTCACAGTAATCTGGCCTCACCATAACATCAGGACAAAAACTGGATGGATTAAAAAATGTGGATTAAAAAGGGGAATTTTCTGCCTAGCATGCTTAAGTAACTTTTTATCCATCATGCTGGAAATAGCTGCCAGATAGCAAAGCTCACTCACCGTACAAGACCCTCTTCCATAACAATATCTAATCCTTTTAATTACCCACTGAAGACTGAGTTGTCTCCCATCAAACAAACCCATCCAACTCAACCATTATAGAAGTAATATCACTCTCTCGGGCACTTTTCAGAAATCCCACCTGTGCCTACCTGGATTTCTGCATTTATGGGGCCCATGAGCACAGGCTGGTGGCTCTCATTGATACATGCTGGAGTTTTGTGCAGTTATCCCACTGCCTTCATGGTTTTGGCATCTTCAGGGTAATTCAAATAAGGTGTCTAATTTCCAGAAGAAAAAGTGGCAAAGTCTGTTTCACTTGCAAGCCACCAAAAGCAACTTTTTTGATTACTCAGTAATGCAAGAAACTGAATCAGTTCCATTTCCTTGCAGTGTTTTTGGTATTCTGTTGATGTTAAATATTTCTCATCTCCCAACACAATGAGACATCCATCTTCAGTTACAGTGAAAATCCACAGGTTTGCAGAAAACTCAAAAATTGGTCCTCATCTGCTGCCTTCGATGCAGTCATACGTTTCAACCCAGCAGCTCCAGAATATCTCATCCTTTTTTCAGTGTTTGCTGAAGTATGTCCACTTCTCCTTATTCCTTTGCTCCTCTCACAGTGTTTCTTGGGTAACAGCTGTGTTTGAAGAGGGCTCCACTATGCACTTGCAGCAATACAAAAGCATCAAGAGCCTTTAAGGTGCTCAGTGCTGATGCTGTTAAGCAACAGTGCAACAGTAGGAAAATAGAGCAAAAGTAGTGCTAGCTTAGCAGACCAACCAGGTGCACTTCATGGAAATACATCAATACAGGATTATCAGGTTAGGACAAACCAGTTGGGAAAACAGAGAGACAATTGCTGACAATTTTTTTTTTCTTCTTTTTTCCTTTTTTTTTTTTTTTTTTTTTTTTTTCCTTTCTGGGTGGGGGCACTGGGGGGAGGGGGGGTGGGGACTGGACACATTGTAATTCTTTTCAAAAATCTGAACTGGAATATACCTTCTAGCCGTTGATTGCTTTTTCCTGAGTTGCTGAACAGAATAATTCTTATGGAAAAACACAGCAAAGATGTGAAGAAAACACATTAGGAAATCAGAATACATTTGTCAATCTAAATCACTGAGCTTTAAAAAATTACTGAATACAAATAGCATCAGTAGCATAATCCACACAGACACACATGGATACTGGAGGATCAGATCCTTGGGGTGCCAGGGAAGGCATGGGAAAGGGGGGAGGTGTTTCCAGGCACAGAGGCTCTGGCTCCTGGTGCCAACCTGGCTCAGAGTGCTGCAGCACAGACCTGCTGGCTGGCAGCTGCCTCCTCCCTGGGCAAAAGCATCCCCCTGGGCCCACTGAGCTCCCACCTATGTGCTTCAGTTCTGACCTGGGGAGGGAAAATCCCTACACCACACTTGAGGGAGCATGCCCCTCATACAGAGAAGAGTCCTGTGCCTCCCTGTGTCTGGACAAGACCTGAATTAGCAGGATTTTTTCAAGCTACCTGCCCAAGCACTTTGAACCATTAGCACTTAGTGCATTCAAATCATGCTCACAAACCAACTCACAATGTTGAGCTCAGGTGCCCTTTTGGGGCATTAGTTGCATGCAGACCCATCTATATTTCTGTATTTCTCTGTTTCTATCACACACTCAGAGCTGCCCAGGCTGCTGTTGCCTGGCACAAATTCTGTCTGTTTGCCTGAGGTTGGCCCTTGCAGGAAGAAGAAAATCAACCCACTTCAGCTGCAGTCACTCAGTACTCTTTAGGGGAAAAAACTGCATTTCCAGAGAATTTCCCTAATCTAACAGGGACAAACACCTCTCCTAGACATTGGCCTCTTGCCTACCTGACTCTGACAGGTTTGTGACTGTATGTGGAGTGACTGATCTGGACTGACAGGCACGCTTTTAAGCTGTAAAAGAGAATATATTTCATTCATATAAAAAATGTGTAGCACCCTCAGAAGGAAATGCACTGTGCACTCCTGAGAAATTTCCCCTGGAAAGAAATGCAGGCGTTGCTGGCTCTCTGAAATCCCTAAGGTAATTAAATGTCATTTTAGACCTCGTTGAACAGCAGATGCTCTGGATTAACTACATCAATTAGAAACCAATTTTGTGCCACTGGCACAGCCCCTTGTGTGGACACTGGCAGTGGCCAGAGTACTGTGTTTTGCTTTAGCTGTAGATGGGCAGAAACCCAAACCAATTTAGTTAATGAGATGGCTGGTGGAAATGCTGGTGCTGTCTGACACTGCAGCCAGCACCATTGCTGGGTGAATTCACTTTGATGTGAGGATTTCTTTCCATGTCAAGCAACCCTAATTTCTGACCAGAGGTTGTTGTAAGAGGTGGTAGGTAACACACAGCATGTTTTAGCATCCACAGTGCCCTTCAGCACAGCTCAGGTATACTCTATCCCTTTTCACATGGCAAAGCAACAGTTGTGCCTGGCACTGTGGCAGCCCAGAATCCCTTTTGCAGTGGGCAAAGGGGCTACCTCTTCCTTTTTCCCTATACCAGCTAGGAAATTGTGTATCAGCTGAGGAAAAAAAAAAAAGCCTTTCCTTTTGGAAAAGAGCTCTTGCTGAATTTTTTTTTAATGCTTTCGATCTTCTTGCCTTCAGAGTGTGACTCTGCAAGATCCTCTGGCCAGACAGATGTTGGATGCTGCCAGGCTGCAGACAAGCATGACCCCTGTAGACTAAACTCAGCACTGCTTTAGTGGCCTCAAGCTACTCGATATAGCAGCAGCCAAGCTGTTTGCTCTGTGGGTCCCACGTATGGCTGAGCGCTCTGCTTTCCTGGCACAAGTGGGCAGCCTCATACTTCTCAATTTCGTGAGCCATAAGAGCCTCAAAACAGCATCCTCTTTCAAGGGGAGCAGTCAAGGAGAGCTATGTTAATTATCTTGGGTAGAGGATCCTTTCGGTCTTTGCCAGTTTTTATCAAAGCATAAAAAGCAATTATTAAAATTAATGCAATTTACCATGTGTTCTACTTCTAGCAAAGCTATTTTTGGCAAGGGTTGCCATCTGTCCCATTCACCAAGATCAGCCACAGACTTTTGCTCTCTATTCCGCTTCCCACAGTTCTTATGGGGAACCAGGCAAGCACAGGCCTTTTTCCAGAATCAAGTACCTTAACTGCAGCATCTAGCTTACCCAAAAATTGCCATCACCTGGTGGAGAGTATCCTCTGCATGGCAAAAACTTTTTCTTCTTTTCCTGTTGTTCTCTGCTGGCACTGCAGGTATCTCTGTGTGGCACCTGGTGAGCAAATGCTGCACCCTTTGCCCAGAGCAGGTGTCCAGTGGGAGACATCACAAGGGCAACTGGAAAACCTGACTTCAGGCTGAAAAAAACCCATCTTTTGTCTGTATTTTTCATTGTTCTGAAGCCTGAAGCAAGTGGAATTAGTTCATTTATAGTTTCATAAAACTGAAGATAAAGCAGCACAAGGAGACAAATGTGTAAGGAGTAAAGACCTAACTCCAGGATGGTGTCTGTGGGCTCATGGACTTACAAATTCCTTGTGAGGAGACTCTGGAAATCTGGCAGAAACACCTGCATGAATGGGAAAACAGCAGGCTGATCATCCAGAGTGGAGGAAAGAGAACCCTCCAAGGGACTGGAGTGCTGGGGAGGGTTTTGCATTTGCCATTCCCTCTCAGTCCTCTGGCAGCAGCATCCTCTGCATCGAGATCTCTCCTCTGTACAAATGAAAGGGAAACCTGCAAAGGAAGCAGCAAGGGCAGCTCAGTCTATCCTTTGTGCCACTCCTCTGAAGTTGTGCAGATGATGGAAGCTGGGCAGGTGAAGGAGACTATTCCAGCATGACATATTGAAGTCATAGCTGCAAGACGGTTTATTTTCATTGGAAAATAATAGTAAAAAACCTACAGCTCTATTTTTACCTGTCCACTGAGTGCAGCAAGAGGAAGGGAAGCCCAAATATGACACTGTCCCTGAGATACCTACTTATTGGCTTCAGACTAGCTGCTTATTAACACTTTAGAATGCAGAAAGGTGTAATAGATTGAGTGAGGTGGTGTGATAATGATATAATTAAGAAGGTATATGTTAAGTACTGAATAGATGCCTTCCCAGAATAAAATTAAAAAAACCCCAAAACAATAATTCTGGGATATAATCCCTAAGGAAGTGATTAAATACATAAAGAGAGAACTCAGACTCAAAGTCTTGGGCTGTCTGATGGTTGGATCCCAAGGTGTCCATGCTTGGCAGAACACTGGCATATTGCTTTCCGCTTGCCATACTTCCTGAGTAAAGAAGCCTGAGTGACAAATTTGGCAGCAAACTAGTTTGTGCTTAAAGTCATTACTATCCCTACCTGGTGAGAGACGAATGTTGGAGGAGAAGTTACCAGACAAGTTATCTGGAGGAAGAATTTGGTCAA
Source organism: Heliangelus exortis (assembly GCF_036169615.1). Lineage (NCBI taxonomy): Eukaryota > Metazoa > Chordata > Aves > Apodiformes > Trochilidae > Heliangelus > Heliangelus exortis. The sequence goes on from NC_092423.1 coordinate 21,347,070, forward strand.
AGCTGCCTTGAAGTTGCCACTATTCAGTTTTGTCTCAGTGCTGCTCTGTTTGTCAAAGTACAAACAGATTCCTCCTGCAGACACACTCTCTGTGCTGTGTTGTGGCTGACTGAAAAAGAATTCTCAAAATTACGTTCAAATATAGTTATTTCAAAATATTGTCACTGCAAAATTATAGCCAGAAATGCTGCTTTCCAGAAATTACTTTCCCTTTGTAACCCAGGTCCACAACTGCTTCCCAGTGAGATGGTCAGAGGCACTGCCCTCTCCTCAGATCCTTTTCTGATTCCTCCCAGCATTGCAGGGAGAAGTGGCATTTATCAGAACACTCAGTGCAAATTTCATAGAATCAAATTTCTCCTATTTCTTTCTCTCTCCTAGGCTTCAAACTTGATAAAAGGTTCTTGCCTCTTTTAGATATTTAAAGACTGATATTAGTGATTAAAAGTTAATTAAACAGAAGATCTCAGGCTAAATTCTCTTCTCACAAGTACCAGTAAAAGTTCAACAAGCTTCACTGCATAGTAACAGAGGAGCAAGGGCTCCTTTCAGGCCACTGGAGTTGCTCATGTGTTAAGTGCAAACAGCATTTGGCACTACATCATTAGCTCAGCAGAGTAACTCCTCGTGCATGCCAGTGATTAAGGATCTTTTCACACAATATTGACTAGATTATCCTCTCTTTTTTGGTTACATTTAAACAATGAAACACAAAATGGCAGGCTGCTGAATTATGATAACCACAAGGTTTAGTGTTCTGTTCTGAGCCCAGAAAAAAGTACATATTTTTATTTTATATATGTGTGCATATATGTGCAGGGCTATGTGTGTGTGTGTCTGTGTATTATAAACATTATAATTATAAAGTCTCACTACTTAAATTAGATGAGATTTTATCTTCCTGATGAGTAGAAAACCTCAGTCCTCAGTTGGTAAACATGCTCTTTAGCAAGTCACACTCATCTTCTTACCTCATGATTTTTGGATTTGTGTAGTAATTGTACATGCTAGAAATGTATTGTTGTATAGAAAGAACACAAACAATCTAGCTGAAAATGTATGTATTGCATAATAACAAGTGTATCTCAGAAGGTGATAGATACTTTGATTTTTCTCTTCAAGATGTTTTTGTTGTTGCTGGTAAGTGCACAAACATAAGTTAGATCCACAGCTATCAAAACCAAAGTTACATCTCGTACAGGGTGGCTTATTAACAATGGCATTGGTAACACATTATTCTGGGAAACATGCACAATGGTTTCTGTGCACAGCCTGTATCTCTGCACTGTCATGAGGAAACTCCTGGTCCCTTCCTCATTGTGCAGGCATAATCAGCCCCTTTTGGGGAGGAAACACTCATTGTACCTGCCTGTGCTTTGCAGCTCTCTGAGTGCAATGCAGATAGTAAAGCCAATTCAGCACTCATTTGCATTTCTTAACTTCTCAATTTACTACATAGTCACTTCAGTGGAGCTATTCCTCATTTTTGTGATGGATCTGGCCTACAGATAAAAATTGCAACATGCTTATTTTTAACAAAGCAAGGACAAATTTCACAGAATACTGAGTGCAGTTTCCTACCACAATAATCAAAAGCTCAGGATCTCACAAGATCGCACCAAATTCCACTGTATGTCATTTTGCTGTAAAGAAGATTGTTTGGGATGAAAGAGTCTCCTGCTTTTACTAATGAAACTTAGAGGAAGAAAAATGAATGATCAGAAATAATTGCAATTTGCAAAGTAAATTCCACTGTTAACTACTCCAGAAATCAATAACCAGGCACAAAATAAAATCAGTCGAGAGGATGACAGAAGCAAAAATAAATCTCTTGGGCATCTTGCCACTCTGGGGATTTTAATTTTGAGTTGTCCACTCCCAGCTATCCATTCTTATTGCCCATCCATCAATCTCCTGATTAATATAAAGGACTCTGGTATGAAATGCCAGAAGATGGGTGGGTTGGTAGAACAATGGAAAGGGACTCTTTCAGGTTTGGAGGTAGGATAAATTGCAGATGACAGTTTAGAAAACCTTGTCTCTGCTCTTGCTTTTTCCCCATAAGATCCTCCTTTAATAGCATTGGCAGTCTAAAAACAATTTCAAAGGTAACCAAAATCATACTATGGGCACATCACCTGGAAATATCTTCCTGATTCCCTCTAATGACTGACATAATTTTTAATAGAACTGCAATATGATTTATGCCTTTGCTTATTGGTGTAGTTCTAAGCAGGGACAAAGTGTTTGCTTAATCTTACTCCCATGCTAAAGGCATTTATCTTCCACCCTTTTGTATTTACTATTTACATCTTCATAAGAATGCCAACACTGTAGCCATCACTATTAGCAATACTTGATTTGATAGCACTTACAAATACCTCTATATTTTGGTGTTTATTAATGAACATTGTCAGTTCTTCTGTGTCCCTGTTTATGACAGATTATCTGCTACAAATTTTGATCAAGAAGTTATGAAGAGGATCAAACAGAAAGCCTGCATGATAAACATCTCAACTGTTGATCAAAAGAGGATGATGAGTTAAAATGCCCATCCTACAGGTGTGGGGAGGATGCTGAGCCAAAAAGGTGTTTTCAGCAAGTGCAAGCAGGCACAGCCATGGCCTCTGAGGGCACTGGACATCCCAGGTGCTCCAAAGAAAGCTGGTGGGAGTGCTGTGTCAAACAAGTAATTTCTAGAAACCCATGCAGTGAAATGCATCTAGAAACCCATCCTGAAATGCAGTGTACTTACTGGCAAAATGAAGCTATTAATGGTGTTTACTGGTTGGTGCAAGCATTGCTCAATGGCCCCTCCACAGTGCCATGGCTTTTAGTGACCTTGCTAGAAACCACAAAATCTCCCATCAGAGGAACACATGAACTTGGAAGGGGTGACAGATCAGAAAAAGGGTCTCAGTGGGTGCAACTTTACCTAGAGATGGTGAAGCTGACCATAGGTGACAAGTACAGCTCTTGGAAGTACTACACTGTCACCAGTGCAAGCACAATCAACTGGTCAGGCACCACTGGGATTGAAGCAGCACTGGCATCACAAGAAAAAAATACCCTCAAGGCTGAGTGTATGCTTCCCCTGTATCACTACAACTTTGCATTTGCCACCTTAGATCATAGGGAGGAAAAGGAAGAGGGAGAAGACAAAGAGAGAAGCAGCCTTGAAGGCACACGTGAGAAAGGAGAGGAGAAGGGGAACCTGCAAGAAGAGTCCTTTATGTTTGCAACTAGGGGTTTAGTCTTTGGAATAAACAATGGCACTTGCAATTAGGGGTATCTTTTATGGTTGATTACTGATATTCATGCTGGCAATTATCAGGTCTCATATATAATTATATGTAATAATATATTGATGATATTATATATAATAATATATGATATAATTATCCCTGAATTCCCTTCTCATTTGGATTTGGGAAGTGGTTGTAACTTTTCCAAAGGCAGGCATGTTTTCTTTGGATCATTCTCCAGTCCACTTTCTGGATCAGAGGCCAATCTTCCTGATGCTATCAAAGGACATCATTAACTGTGTGACTTAATCTATAATATTTCCAATCACACTCTGAATAACAGAGAATACCCTGCAGACGGACTTAGGGCCAGCCCTAAGATTTTAGCAAACTGGGTGAACCAAACTGAAAGAGGACACCAGGAATAGTTTGGACTAGAAGCAAATGTGTCACCACTGTATTACCATAGTACCTTTGAGCCATCTGTACTGACATGAATAGTTTCACCCCATTTACAATATTATTTTATTTTGAGTGAGCATTGAACTCACTTGCCTGTCCTGTGCATGTCCTTCCTTGACCATGCCACTGGTAGCCAGGTTGAAATGCTATACATTTATATACAGTTAAACTAATGTTTACAAAGGTACATTGTAGCAAAGCCTTTATTTTCATGGTGACTGAAATTCAAAATGTTTCTCTAAACTAATAATTAAAAACTAGTTAAAACATAAGCAAAATATAGAAGTGAGCAGAAGCAGTATGGAACTTGGCACAGTATCTGAATACTGCTTTACTTGGCGTATGCCTTTTCCCATGACTCCTGCTTGTTGTAGCTGGTAAATGGTTGCCCTTTTTCATGTTTTTGGTTTTTTTTCCTGGGCTAACTCTTTGAATTCAGCACTGCAGGTGTAAGGATCCATTTTGTGCCTGGTGACTGCAGAACATGTTCCCCTGTAGGACAACAGATATGTTTTTACACAGCTTTTCCCAGTTTTTCCCCATCATAGTGCTGAGGCAGCAGCACACACATAAAATGGCCGTGCATGTTATGCTGTACATCTTTAAGGCTCTGTATGAACATTAACTAATTAGTCAGTAAGAAAAAGAGCTGCAAGAAGGCTGTTTCAAATGGCAGAAGCTGCAGGGGATATAGCTTGAACAGCAGCTGTGGGTCTGAGCATTTAAAGGCTCAAAGAAGGGGGAGGGAAGCAAACAGGCTGAAAGACAGGAGCAAGCCTAAAAGAGGGCTTTGAATATACAAAGAAATTTAACTCATTAAGACTGGCAGCAATTCATAGGTACAATGGTTATACTAAGATTGGTCTGTCAAACTTTTGAATGGAGAGGAGATAAATATTATAACATAGATGCTACGCAACCCTTAATTAACGCAAATCAGTGCTTTGAGGTATTACTTCAAGAAAACAAATGCCCCATGGCAAAAAGAGTTTTCTGTATTTCCTTTGCTCCAGAATACTGGTACCTCTGGTGCTTAATATCTGAGCCTTTTGGTTTCCGATTCTTATTTTCTTTAGCAATTTTTTTTTTTCTTTGGGAACTAAGGATAATCTGGTAACCGGTTTGACAATAAAGATCCTAGACTACGTTCCTACCTAACAGACAAACTCCACTGACAACTCAACACCAGTGCTTGCCCCATTCCCTCTATTCTGCTTATTCATGCTGTGATTTTTGTGGCAGTCTTCCTGGGGAGAAAATCTGCAGGAATCTAGAGTGAATGAGCATTCTTGGTTCATTCTTTTCTATTAAGAAGGTCAACGTGGTTGGTATGGTAGGATCTTGCTTTAAAAATCAGACTTACAGCTGGAGTAAGGACCTGAGGGTGTGCTTAGTGCCATTAAGTCACAGAATCACGGGGTCATAGAATCAGACAATGGCTTGGGTTAAAGATAATGTAGTTCCAACCCCCTTGTCATGGTCAGGGACACCTCCCACTAAATCAGGTTGCTCAAAGCCCCATCCATCCTAGCCTTGAACACTTCCAGCCACAATTTCCCTGGGCAACCTGTTCCAGTGTCTCACCAAGCATCGCTGTGGCTTGACAGACCACAACATGTTTGTGTCTAGTTGAAGGCAAGAGATCTTCTGTTTTCCCATTGTGTAACATGGCCATTGCAATGGAGACTTATTCACATCCTGATGTCCTGAAAACCGCCTGGGTTAGGGATGACTAAATACAATGCCTCAAGTGCCCAGCTACAGGCTGAAACAGACCCATCAATCTTAGCACATCTTTTCTTTTTTTCCTGCCTAGACAAAAGAGCAGTGCTGAAAACCCTTTTCTTTGGGGTGAAGAGAGTGATGAGATAAAGCATAACCCTCCAAGTGTGTTCAACTGCCTTTCTGAGTCTTGAGGGGAAGCCCTTTGCTGAGGGAACTGGTTAACTTATGTCAGTACCAGATAAAGAATTTTTTAAAAACAGAGCATTAGAGGAAAGAAAGGGGGCAGAAAGGGAGGGAGGATATTTACAAGTGTGGGAAATGTAAGCTTTATCAGGAGTTTTTTTGGAAGATAAGGAGCTGGGCTGGCCCATCTCTACACCACATGGACACACTCACTGCCTTTGAGTCTCTCAGGAAGAGCAAAAGGAGCTGCTGACATTTCTCCTGAAAAGGAAGAATCAATGAATCTTTGTTTCTCACTGCCTGCTTGTTTGACCTTATTGTGCCGTGGAACAGAAAAGAAAGAAGAGAACGGGTGAGGGGATTTGTGCTGTTAAAATCCAAGACAAGATCACAGCCCACAGTCCTCTGATCATCACTGGAGATGGTATTATTTGGTTGTTGTCCTATTTGCTGCTGTTGCTCATTTCCAATTCTTGCCTTGCTGTAATAAGTCACACTCTTTCCAGCCATCATCCCTGTATTGACAAGCAAATGTCACCCTCGTTTGATTGACGTCTATTGCTCCTGAATACAGAAGTATGATTTAGGAATCAATTCTGTTTGTTTATTTAAACAGCTCTTTGTGTACCTTTTATATCTGTAAGCAGGACAAGTTCCTTCATATTTTCTTGAGAGAAATGCTACTAAAATTGCACGTTCACCTTCCCACTCAGTCACAGAGATGCCTACCACCTTTCTGGGAGGAGGAACCTTTCACACTAAAACAAACACCACCACCCACCCACCCCATCCCACCCCCCCCCCCCCCAAAAAAAAAAAAAAAGGAAAAAAAGAAATGAAACAAAACAAAAAACAAGCATACAAATCCAATACTTAGCAAAATGTTTTGCTGCCCACGAGTTACTCCAGAGAGACCTTTTTCTCAGGTCCATGCATCTGTTGATCAGTATACACTCTGTACTTTCCTTTGGCTTTTAAAGAAAATAGAAGTCTTTCCCTCAATTTCAGTTTGTCAGCAAATCGGTGGCTGGCTTAACACTGGGAAACACAGCAGCCAGTGATGGGTATGTCAGTTTTAATTCACTGAAGGAACAGTTTCCTTCACTGCTTTTATGGTTGTAATCGGGGCTGGGGGAGGGAAGTGGGGTGAGTAAGGGGGAACAGGGAAATCCGAAATGGTGAGAGATGCTAATCCCTATTACCGTGCGAGGTGGGAGGTATATTTTCAAATAACTTCCACTTGGACAATTGGTAATTGTAAAGCATCCCTACACTTAAAGCGGTATTTTCCCAGAAAACACTAGGATGGCAGGGTGGCCTCCGGGAAGTGTTAAGCTGGAGGTGGATTGACCTTTTTATTCTCTATCGGTGACCTGAAGGGTACCCAGAGGCTGCAAAACACATCTCTTCCTTTAGTTCTGCTCCAGAAAGGGCTGTCATCGCAAGATGCAGCTAGTGAGTGAAGCTCACGATTTCGCTGTTCATCCGTTTGCGGGAGGGGTGGGGGAGGGAGAGAGGGGAAAAAAAAAAAATATTTCCCACACTGCCAGAGTAATGCCAAACTCTCTGTGAGTGGGAAGAGCAGAGCAGATGCTGGAATGAGATGCCAAAGCAGCTCCCCTTTCCCCTGCGCTTTTGGGTGCCTATAAATTGCTCCAGCGCGCTCGTCAGCCTCCTCCTCTCCTGGCAGGTGGCACCCGGGCAGGATCCCGTTTTCCCTCCGGCTCCGGCGCGGCGCGGCTATCGGCGGCGGGCAGCGGGGCGGCGGCGGGGCGGCCGGGAGGCGCGTCCCCGCTGAGGACTGTGGTACCGAAGAGAGGGAAAAAAAAAAAAAAAAAAAAAAGAGCGAGCGAGGAGGCGAGCGGGGCGATCGCGAGAGGAAAGGCAAGTTCCAGGGAAAGTTGACTCGGACTGGCACAGCCTGCAAAAAAAAAAAAGTCGATCGCCAGCGGGAGCATAAAAGTGCGGGCGGCCGGGGCGCGGCGGCAGCGCTCTCTCGCCCTCTCTCCCTCCCTCCTGCCCGGCGCTTGCAGCGGCCGCATCCGAGCGCCGCGACCCGCCGGAGCCCCCGTCGCCACCGGCAGCGGGAGGGCAGCCAAGCCCCAGGGGAGCCGAGCTCGGGCGGGCTCGGCGTTTTTTCGGCTCTGAGGAGGTCCCCGACCAACCATCAAGATTTTGTCCAAAAGCAGGCAAGAGGATCGCCCTGCGCTGAGCCGGCTGGTGGGCAGCAGGCGGCGGCTGATAGCGGCCGGCGCGCTGGGGGTGGTGATGGTGCTGCTGCTGGTCATCCTCATCCCGGTGCTGGTCAGCTCGGCCGGCACCTCGGCGCACTACGAGATGCTGGGCACCTGCCGCATGGTCTGCGACCCCTACGGCGGCACCAAGGCGCCCAGCACGGCGGCCACACCCGACCGCGGCCTCATGCAGTCCCTGCCCACCTTCATCCAGGGGCCCAAGGGGGAGGCCGGCCGGCCGGGCAAAGCGGGGCCCCGCGGCCCGCCGGGAGAACCGGGGCCGCCCGGCCCGGTGGGGCCGCCGGGTGAGAAGGGCGAGCCGGGGCGGCAGGGCCTGCCAGGGCCCCCCGGGGCGCCGGGGCTGAACGCGGCGGGGGCTATCAGTGCCGCCACCTACAGCACCGTCCCCAAGATCGCCTTCTACGCCGGCCTCAAGCGGCAGCACGAGGGCTACGAGGTGCTCAAGTTCGACGACGTGGTCACCAACCTGGGCAACCACTACGATCCCACCACCGGCAAGTTCACCTGCTCCATCCCCGGCATCTACTTCTTCACCTACCATGTGCTCATGAGGGGCGGCGACGGCACCAGCATGTGGGCCGACCTCTGCAAGAACAACCAGGTGGGGACGTCAGGGCAGAGGGCGCCGTGAAGGCAGCGGGTGCCCGGGGACGGCTGGGCTTCTTCGGGGGAGCTGGGTGCCGGGGGGAGTAGAGCTGCCTGAGGGCAGCAAGTGCTCGGGGGAAGAGGGACTCCTTAAGGGGGGCAGGCGCCGGGAGGGGCGCGGGCGCCCGGGGGAACCGGACTCGCAGAGGGAACGGGTGCCGTGAGGACAGCCGCCCAGGCGGAGCCGGACTCCAGAGGAGAGCGGGTGTCGTCAGGCTAGCGGGCGGAGCGGGAAGGGCGGGAAGCAAGCGGCGGGTGGGGAGAGGGAGCCAGGCGGCGACTGGAGGCGGCGCGGGGCGGGGTGAGAGGGGCCGGAGTCCGGGCGGTGTGCGGACCGGGCGAGCCCTTCGGCAAGCTGAGGGGAGTAGGTCCCTGCCGCTCCGCAGCCGACGAGGACCCTGCGGGCCGAGGCGCTGTGCGCTTTCCCTCTCAAGCCTCAGGTGCCCGAGAAGCCCTGAGCGGCCGGGGGTGCCGTGCAGAGCCGAGGCCGCCCCCGTTGAATGCGGACTCGACGCACTCCTTTCCCTGAGAGTCGTACCACTGCCGCCCGCTCCCAGCCCGCTGTCCAGGCCGGCCCTCGGGTAGACTGGCACCTGGTCGGCGCCGGTTCCCCCGGCCGCGCAGTGCTGCCCTCAGACCGCCCGGGACGGGGGAGGTCGCGTAGGCAGCGCCGCCCCCATGGGAAGAGTGGAGCCCGGGACGGGAACGACCGTTCCTCCAGGGAGAGAAATCTCCCCGGGAAGCTAGGGGAGCAGGGGGCGGAGAGTGAGCTCAGGAGAGGGTGGTCCTGCGTGGGGAAAGGTGAAACGTGGGGAGGGAAAGCAGCCAGGGCACAGGACGGTGCCGTCAGCCTCATCCCCCGGCCAGGGACAGCCGGTAGCGGAGTGAGCTCGGCGCCTGCAGCCCTGGCAGATCGGGCGGTGGGGGTAAGCACAGGCACGGCCTGGGGTCTGCCAGCAGCCCCCGCGTGAGGGGTAACACGCGTAAAATAAACGAAGATGTTGCGATGCTACCGTCTGAAAGACAGAGGAATCATCCATTTTAATTAGGGTAAGAGCGGCCACCGCGCTCCTGGCGGCTGTGCCTGTGACATTGCCCCCGGGGAGTTAATCGCGATTTTGCACTACTTCTATAGGTAGCTAACAGACACACAGACTGCGGCTCTAATTATGACAGCGCTTAGCAGTACCGCCGGGACATTCTGCATCCCTCCTGATGTGGGTGCCCGGGGGGAGGGCGGTGTGCCCGGGCTTTCCCGTGTCTTCGGGAGCCCGGCGGTGCTCCCGCCGCTGCCCCGGCCCCCCGTACGGCGGGAGGACGAGGGGCCAGCCACTCAACAGGTCCTTCACTGCCGAGCTGTCCCGCCGTGCTGCGGGCTACAGGACCGGGTGGCAGGCTCTGCCGGGCACCGTGAGCCCCGAGCCAGCGCTGCCGTTCTCCCCGGAATTTTCATCCTGCGTCGGGGCGGGCTGGGGGTGTCGATCCGCTCCAGGCGGTGCCCCTAGGTCTGATAAGCGGGCTGTTTGTTCCTGCCGTGCCCCGCGGGTCGCGGAGGGGCTCGTCCGTTGGCTCGTCCGTCTCCTCCCCTGCCCGGTACCGGCAGCTCGACGGAGCCGGGAGCCGCGCCGCGGCCCTGGGTGCGCTGCGCAGATGGCAGCATCGGCGGCCGGTAAATTAACATGATATGCCACTTAACCTTTTGTTTATGGCTCCTCAGAAGAACTGTGAAATGAGCATAATGAGGACATCAACAGCAATTAATTATATTAGAAAATGCCTGCCCATAAATACTATCTCGGCAGATAAAACAGGACTAATGAAACAAAGTACATCATAGTGTGGTCACTTTGGCTTCTTCATACAAAGGGAATATTGCCTACAGCGAGAATGTAATTTGACTTGCAATTGAAACATTATTTTTGAACCGTATTTAGAAAGCTTTGAAATGTTTATTTTCCCAAGCCCTGAAAAATAAGTACATACCAATACTTCTTTAAAAAGTTATCAGTTACAGATATTAAATTGATCCTGAAGTCTAACCCTTCTAAAATGTAAGTACTTTCAGTACCAGGCATGAGACAAATTAAGCTCGCAGTGAATCAAAGGGGGGGGGGAAAAAAAAAAAGAGCAGAGGTTCTGTGTATATGTTTGTATATATTTATGCAAAGATCAGTGTTCAGGTAAATACCTGCATACAAACTATTTAAAATTGATGCACAGTTTTAATTCAGCTGTGTCTCCGTTTGATTAGGTTTTATACTTGAAACACTAAATGCTAATGTGATGTTTCAGTGGTTAACAGTGTATTATTTGTAAGAAAGATCAGAAATTTTAGAAATGAGTCTTTGAATGGAGTCTGGCTAAGAAAACATAAAATTCACTGTTTTCTGAAAAAAAGAAAAAAAAAAAAAGCAAAAAGCAAGCAATGCACAGGGGAAATTTCAAGGTCTCCACTGTTAACACATTGCTTTCTTTAATGGTTATAAAGCTAGAAGAGGAAAATGCTGAGATCACACAGCTTAGCTAGTATGAGTGTGCAACCTGAAAGTGTAACTTCATGAAAGATGAGGTAAGCAGTCATGCAGCTTATGAAATGTATAGTCTGTTAAGGTTTAATTTTGAGACACATTCACCCTCTTGCAGCAGTATACACATCATTCATTTCAGACTGTTCTCTCAGGCTTTAAAAAGAAATTTTTCTTGCTAAACACACAAGGAGGTAATACCTGTAAGAATAGCACATTGGAGTTTACAAGACATCTGTCGCTATACATAGGGCAATAAGATACATGCTTTGGTTTCTAACCTTTCATTACCTAGAATATTTTTTTCACCTGATACGTGCTATGTGGATTATTAAAAAATGACCTATCTATTGCTCTTTGTAGTCAGTTTCCATGTGCTGACTCCCTTAACGTAGTCACTAATATAGTTTGAATTCTTTACCATCCATGGGAACAGAACATTTTAGACAAATCAACAAGTGGCATTTCCTTATATGTATGTAATAAATAGAAATTTAGAAAAAAAAATCATAAACCATTTTGTTTGCCAGTATGCAAAATACTAGTTATGAATTTTTTTCTACCTCATCTACAGGCTTTTCAGTCCTGTCCATTCACCCTTTCCATTTACACCATCTCATGCCATTCTTTTTTTTTGGAGAGTATTTTCAGAGTTAATGGCCCAGAGCCTTCAACTCCACTCTGACAGTCATTAATCCTAAGGAAATACCCAGTGCTTAGAATAATTACTGCTTAAATACTAGCAAAATAGATTGCCTCTGTAAACAATACCAGGCAATTCAAGATGAAGTCATGAAATACTGGGTGTTTTATCATAATGCCATGTATCAGTTTAAATTTGCAGTCTGTCACACCACTTCGAGCCTTTTAAGCCTTTCTCACTCTTCTTACAGAATGTATAAAGATTTCCCACCTACTGTGATTTTTAAACTGCATAATGCTGTAAGATCCTGCATAGTGAAATAACCCCCTTCTTTTTAACATTTCAATACTAATGTGAATTCATATCACATGAAAATTTAATTTGGAAATTTATCATTTAAACTTTGAAAGGAATCCATGGAAAATTGTGACTTATAGCCCGTATTTTCAATTCTGAACAGATAAAAATCCCACACGCAGTACACCAAGTCATGCATTATTACTTAGTTCAGGTTTGCAATGCCACTAAATCACCTACTGCTCTGTAACTATGCTACAACCAAGAGAAGCAGCAAGCAGATGATGTGTTACACTGAAATAAATCCCATACAACTAGGTTTAAATATTTTACCAAACGGGGTCAAATTATATAAAAATGATTTGTAGACTTAAAATGCCACAGACTATTCATTGCTGGAAAACAGCATCAGTTTGCTGGTATTGTCGAGTTTAATCAGTAGTGGAATAGAAAGGGAGAAATGAGGAAAAAAACGTATGTTTAAGTGAAAATTGCAAATGAAAAAATTACTTGTAAATTCCACAACCTCTTAGTGACTCCCCCATGATTTTTCAAGAGTGCTTCTCTTTCAATACACAGAAATTAAATGTCTGCTTACTGAAACACAGCAATAACAGTTTTTCCAAAGCCCTGATGAGGATCCTTACTTGCTTGTGTGCATTGGCATGTGCATGTGTGTAGGTGGGTGTGTACTTTATGTATTCTTTTTGCAGCACTATCGTATTAGAAGTATGACAATAAATCACCTCTGGAAAAAGTCCAACGTGCTATCAATAGGGCCTTATTGTGGATCCTCACCAATGTCAATCAAATGTTCTGCTGACATGTTCCACCAGTGTAGAACTGGCACACAACCAGATTCAGTTCTCCAAACTCCTGCTATTATTATGCATATATTTTTAAAAGCTCCAAACATTTACAGGAGTCCAAAAAGTTGTGTATTAATCAGGTGTCTGAGAAAGAAGGAGATTATTTTGCTTTAGCTTTAAATGTTGTGTTGTAGAAGGTACAGTATATGTTCCCCAGCATTTAAAGTGGCACCTGACACAAGCTGAATAAAATATTGAGGTTATGCTTTAATTTCACTGTGCAGGAAAAAAACCCTTGAGTTTTCTTAACCACTCATTATGTATTTTATATAGGTTCGGGCGAGTGCGATTGCTCAGGATGCTGATCAGAACTACGACTATGCCAGTAACAGTGTGGTTCTTCATTTGGAGCCAGGAGATGAAGTTTACATCAAATTAGATGGAGGGAAAGCACATGGGGGAAACAACAACAAATACAGCACATTTTCTGGATTTATTATTTATGCTGACTGATAATGAGTAAAGAGACCCACCAAGCCAGCCCAAAAATGAAGCTTGATCTTCTAAGCAATGGATTTGCGTGGAAAAGTCAATGAAACAAGCACCCCAGCAGAGAGCGACCACCAAACACCTCAGTAGAGGGGGAAAAAAAGTCAATGCTACCTGATTCACATCTGTACAACACAGAGAAACCTTATGTTAAAAAATTACAAAACAAGTTAAACAGATGTTCAATCCACTACCGCCAAAGCAAATACTTCCTCATTGTTAGTGTCCATGTGAATAAAATCCTTCATAGATCAGATTTTTATAGCAAAAAATCACACCTAAGGATGCTGAGTTAATTCTTCGGTGTATATGATACTTTGATGTGTTATGATCTTGCTGCTTTATCCATACTTCAGCTTTGGTTCTTGTGACTTACTTGCTAACAATGATGCTTGGAGTCCACTCATAGTGTGGTGAGGAATGATTTTACAATAAAAAGAAGACATAATCAAAATACACTTTCTCTCTCCAAAGGAATTGTTTGCCTTGTACTTTTCTTATCTAACCCTTCCACTTAAGACTAGGAACTAATCAGCTTCAAGCCTTAACTCAATGTTCCTGCTTTGTAGGTTTACATTAGACTTTTAACATAAAATCACTCCAGTGTAGTTGTTTAAATTTTGTCTTCCCCTTAGCTGAGTTCTAAAAGAAAAAGGATAGAAGAAACACTTTTTTTCCTGGAAATTGTAACAGTTGACTAACTGTTTCTATTGGATCAAATTTCTGACCAAGGCCAATGAATGGCAGGGCTCCTATTGATGATAGTGGAAAAAGGATTTGGCTTTTAATTTGTAAAGATGTGTAAATATATATTTAGGCAATATTACAGGCTCATTCTTGATGGTTAGTTGTGTAAATACTTAGCAAGCCCGGCATCCACTTCCTCAGACTAAGGTAGAGTGTTTTCTTTGCAGCCATTAGTCTTCATTAGTCTTTTAGCACTTAGTCTGTACTTGGGTACTATTTTTAATAAAATAGTTATGACTTAACATACTGCAGATGTTCAACTAGAATTTCATAGGTATATAATGGGTCAAAACCTTATTTGTCTTAGGTGTCTTGTCTCACTGCAGTTAGTGGGATTATTCCCACAAAGGAAGCATAGGAGATCTGACATGTGAGAAAATGTTGTCACACAGACCTTTGCCATGGTAGGTAGTTACCAGTTTGTAGTAAGGTGTGCCTATGAAATGGACACAGATAAGCATATTACCAAAAATGATAACACATATGCAAAGAAAGCAGCAGATATTTACATGCAAAAAAAGTGTGTATTTAAACCTATTTTTCTCATTCATATATATAAAAAAAAATATATATATAAAGTCTCAAAGAAGTTTAATCCATATAAAGGATTATTATCTTGAATGAAACTAAACACAGGCATTATGAGTTACATAGTTATAAAAATGCTTGAAAATCAGTCATACCTGTAATGTCCTCAGAATATTTTTATTCAGAAAACAGATTTATTATTTGGTTTGGGTTGGGGGTTGGGGTTTTTTTGTTTGTTTGTTTGGGTTTTTTTTGGGGGGGGGTGTGGAGAAGGCTGTCTATTTATCTCAGGTTAAAACTTTCAAATTTAATTCTAAGCCTAATTTTTAGTAAGATAATTTACTATCTCCTTAGAACAGTTGGTTACGTTGTTTATTTTTAACATTCCTATAAATGGTTGAAGAGTAATAGAGGCTACCCCTAGAATTTCTATTTTATGTAATTTGCCTCAAGCAACCTTGTCTAATGTACTATGGGTAAAACTCAGATTTATCTGCACTAAAAAGCTGACAGTGTCTGCCACTGTGACAAAAAAGCTCTTCAGTGCTACTCTCAGTATAAGCTACTACAGGCTACTCAGTATAAGTCTAATGAAGATTTTACGACTCCCTAAAAATCTTGTTTGAATGAGTGAAGCTTTTCTTAAACAGAAAGCATTAAACTTTCTGTTTCTGTTTTTTGAGTCAGCCAATTCAAAATAAATGCCAAGTTTAGTTTAGACTGACTGAGTGGATCACCAGTCTAACTCATCTGGGACTTATAAAGTGATGTTGTGCTGCTTGTGAATTATCTCAGCAGAATGGTTACCACTTTTACTTCATGACAAAGTGCCAACCTATATCTGTACATTGGTAGTGAGTACTCCTGGTTTTTTTTTTTCTATGAGGTAATGTATTTTAATAACAGATGTGTAACTGACTTCATGTCTGTTTGTTCCACTGTTGCTTTTATTGTTTAGTGCACTCACAGCAGCAGGGTAGCTAGAAATTTTCTACATAGTGTCAAACAGTAAAGTACCAAGCTAGAGATCATTTACAACTAGCAATCTGTATTTACTAAAAGCATTTATTAGAAAAGCTCAACATTAAAAGATGTATCTGGTCAAATATGAAGAAGCTTTTAAAATCAGGCTATCACTGCTACTGGCTAAGACCATCCTTTTTGATAAATCACCTGCCCTGGTTAAAGTTAGACAAGAGCTAAGAACATACTTTATGTAAAAAAACCAAATATAAGGCAATCATTTCTTCGTTTTTCATCATATCTTGATATACTGATTTGTAAAGACTTCTATCACAACCTTTGTTATAACTATTGCAACTCATTAAAACTGTATTATGTAATATATTTTGACTTTTGGTGTTGCATCCTTACAAAAAGAAGGTGGTCTGCCTGAAGTTTCACAAAATACCTGTTGGATTCCAAAGATTCAGGATAAGAAATCAGTGTAAATTACAAAAAACACATTTGTAATAATACTGCATATATTTTAAGAGGTCATCAAATTGCTTTATTAATAATATATTTTCCATATATTTTCTACATTTTCAGATAGATGCAAGTAAATTTTTTAAACTAGAAACAATCTTTTTATAATGTTCTGAGATTTCTTTGGCCTTCTGTTGTCTATGGAAGCTAAGTAAAAGTTCCAGAACTTTAACTGAATCCTTAATTGAACTGATCCTTGAATTGATCCTTAATTGAAAACTGTTACTTCCTTTGAAGTCCATTTTTTGCTAACTTTTAATAATAGCATTATATCACTCTATAAAAACAATTATTTTAAAATTTAAATCAAAATGATTGTGCAGCTAGATTTATATCCAGATATCCAGTAAATCACCAATGAGCAGACTTTCAGAAGGGAGAAAAGGCAGAGAAAATAACTAATTTTGTTGTTCTAATTAGAAGTCATAATCAATTTGATCAGATCTAATAAATAACTTCCCATTTGTCTGAAAAAAATTTTTTAAAAATCATTGTTCTCTTGAAAGAAATCTAAATTTTATCAACCTTCCCTATGAAATAGGAATATTTATTAATAGTCCCACTTAAAAGTCAGCCACCACTTTGGATTTGCTAGTAGTGTTTTACCAATTTTATCTTGAGATGTGCCTCTGATTAGCATTTTAGGAGCTACATTTTTAAGGATATGTGAATATCCATGGCCTCCATATTTCATCAATCTATTTTTAGCATGCACATCATAAGCAATCAGAATTCTGTCTTCACAGCCTCCATCGATCAGCACACGAATCCTGCAAAAGTAAAAATCAACTCATCAGTGAAAGGTTCTGCAGTAGCACAGAACTGAGCAGGATTTACATTACTTACATTAATGTACAGCTGGACTGCATTATAACTGAAAATAATTATTTTTTGGTACTCGGAAGACATTTTTCTTATATTTAATTGGAATTAAAGTACTTACTTTATTGAATGAACAAAACCATCTCTGAATACACACCACCACA
Organism: Heliangelus exortis; assembly: GCF_036169615.1. Classification (NCBI taxonomy): domain Eukaryota; kingdom Metazoa; phylum Chordata; class Aves; order Apodiformes; family Trochilidae; genus Heliangelus; species Heliangelus exortis. The sequence continues at coordinate 21,364,157 of NC_092423.1, forward strand.
CTTCTCAAAGTGGACATGGAAAAGTTTTCAGCTGACACATGACTTTGAATTCCCAGTACCATTAAGCCCACAGAGGAATTAAAAGACCTTCAGCACCACCAAGCATGGGACACAGGTTTTATATACATGAGTAAGTAATAATTTCCTACATAAACTCCTTTTCCACACAATCAGTTAATGGAGATAGCTCTTCCTGCTGTCAAAAAGCCAGTCCCATTCCATTTGTCAAGGACCAAATTCTGTGTATGACTGGTCCTTTAAGAAGCCTGTCTTACTTATACAAATACTTTCACATCTTTAATTAATTCCTGTTCAGCAAACCAGGTTAATAAAAATTTTAAGTTTTCAGCATGATATTCTGTATAGACAATTACAATCCAAACACATTTCAAAGGTATTCATTAAAGATAAATAAGACAGGCATTGCACGGTGCTAGCATATTCCCAGAAAAAAAGAGAGTTAATTTGTCAGCCCAGCTAAACAGACTTGGCAAAATGACAAGTCACTTTTGAAAAAAAAAGTAGTCCCTCTCATTACTCCTTTGTAACTATTCTGCTACAAGTCCTTCTGTCCTGTATTTCACTCTGGAAACCTTAATATCTTGTTCAGATAATATTTTTAGAATTTATTCAGTAGGTGTCTGTATTGCATGACTGTTAAGTTCCCCACTAAGCTTCAGTTTAGTTTGGCAATAGACTGTAGCATTAAGTGGCAGAAATGGATAGAGCAGACCTGGAAAGTGCTTGTTCCTCATGGAGGCAGCAATTCCATCATTTCCCAGTGAAATTCTTATTTTCCCTGTGGAATTCTAATTCTTACCTTCTTGACTGTGCTTTTATCAGCAGGAAAGCAAATGCTAGTTTTATAAGTAACCACACTATATCTGAAATCCCTTTCTGTCAGTTTTTGTTACAATTAGTTCTGAGGATACATATTGTAGTAGAAGCAAATCAATACCGGGCAGCACTAAGAAGTCAAGTAAGACAGAGCTTGGTAAAAAATGAGCATCTTTCATAAAACCAGCATAAATAGTGCCATAGAGTGCACAACACTATGTGTACTACAATTATCTTCCTCAGCCTGAAATACAGAGACCACAAGCCAACCAGTAATGGCCCTGAAGGGACTAAGTTAATCTCAGCATCATCTCCTTTCTTACTTGGTTTAATTTCATGGGTAGGGAAGGCATATGGTCATTCATATTCCATATTGCTGCTTCTTGCTCATTCCTGTAAGTTTAGTTAGTACTTGCTTCTGACTCAAAGAAAAACTGTCCCTGAAAAATTAGATTCTCTTTCTTTCATTGGCAGTTGATTACAGCAAAAATGTGGAGGTTCATGCACAGCTAAACTGTGTTTGGGTACGTGTGGCATGACTACAGAAGTTTATGTTTTGAATTAGACAAGATAAACATGTATTGCGTATTTCATATTTTCATCATCATATTTAAAGGTCAATTTGATTTCTACCTTTCTGGTGCTTTTTGACCAAAAAAAAAAAAGTGCAAAACAAACAACCCAAGGAAAGTGCCGCTGTCATAATGTGTCCAATGCTGATGCAACAGAAACCTAACAAAATCCATTTAATGGCACTTCTGACTCAAGAGCACATAATCAGATCATACAATGAGAACACAAACATTTTGTATTTTATTTGTATGAACAGCCTGCTGCAAAAAATACTCAAAAGCCAGAGGCTTTAAGGAGAGATATCAGTGGCTGAGGAAATACATTGGATGGAATGAAAACTTGCCATGGTTGGACAAGCACTTGTTAACCAAGGCACAGTCCATCCCTCTACACATATTCCTCAGGGTGTTTCTCTATGTGCTGAGAAGGGAGGAGGCACTGGGGAGAGAAGCAACTTCACCTATTTGAAATGGGGAAAACTGCAGATTCATTGCAGCAGGTTAAAATACTGAGTGCAAAACAGAGAGTCTGAAAGAGGAATGATTTCTAGTGTGAAAAGCAGTACCAAACACTTGGCGGTAAGTATAATAGTTACGACACCACCTTCTTAAGAGAACAGCCTGAAAACAGAGAAGAAAATTCTTGACGCTAATCTGATAAGGAAGGGCAGGAATGCTATATCCAAAATATAAGTGAGAGCTAGAAAGTTATTTAATCAGGGATTACTGATCGTAAAATCTTTCTCATCAAAGACAAGAATTGTTTCTGACTATGGAACAAAAAAAGACACCCCACCCCTTAAAAACCTGCTGCTTCACTGCCCATAAACACTGTGGACGAATAGCCCAGGAGAATCACACCTCTGGATAGAGTGAGAAGCCCATGCCCAGCTGATCCTACCTCCCTCAGACAGTTTCTGCACGGAGTGCATCTCCTTGGCAAAACCTTGTGTTAGCAAAGCACAACAGATTTGCTGCACAGCTGAGCTGAGACTGCATGTGCTGATGAGAAGCAGACAAGAGGTATCCTGCCAGCAGGGCCAATATTTTCACATTGTGAGTGTGAGGAGCATGGGAGTTCTGAGGAGACAGGAATCTCACCCTTCAAAAAAGAGAAAGGTCAGAAGGAAAGAGGGGAGGAGAGGTGATAAAGTGCTTGGAAGAACAAAAGTCTGGTTTCCAGATTGGAAGCATGGGTCAAATCCATCCAAGACAACCCATGAGTTTTGCCCAGTTGGTGCATTCATAACAAAATGTAGCAGCCTCAGATGCCTCTTAGCAGCAGCATTAGGATTTCAGTACTATGCTTCAAACAAAAGCCACACCCTAAGTCCTGTATCTCCAGCCTTTTCTTTTTTATAGTTTATATATATGCAGTAAATGATAAAATTCAACCAAGTAAGCATGGAATTAGGACTGTGAATTAGGTTTAAAAAGCTCTTATATTTTTCTCAAGTAGCTTTCTACAGCACTATGATTCTAATTCTTCCTTTGCAGATAGAAGAAATCATACATGTTGCCCTAAAGACATGACAGCAACAGAAACAAAAAAAAATATGTCAGCAGGGAAAAAAATCAATTTTGAGAAGCAAGCAGAATTATGCTGTGGTGCCTTTAAAACAAGTACCAATAATATTAATTTGTCAATAGCAATGCTATAGCTTAAACTGGGGAAGCAGGTAACTGATAGAACAGGTAGTGAAGAAATTCTGTACCAAATAGGTCATACTCTAGATATCATCCTATTTTAGCAAATTTCAGAAGTTTCTTTGTATCAAACATAATCCTGCAGAAGGCACATAACATTAAGTCAGCTTTGTAACAGAAAGGAAAGAAAACACTCGTGGTACGAGGATACGTATTTTGGAAATACCCACTTGCAAGGAATAAAACCAATAATCTAAGATTTAATTCATCTTTTGAACATAGGACTCCTGTTTGACACATGCACCTTAAGCTGATACCCAGAATTGTCTTTGTCACATTCATCTGGAACATTATGCATTAGGAAACACCAAAATAAAACCAACTCTTGCCTCATGAAATAATGTGTCCAGTTCTGGGCCCCTCAGTTCAGGAAGGATATCAAGGTCCTGGAGCAGGTCCAAAGGAGGGCAACCAGGCTGGTGAAGGGACTCGAGCACAGATCTTATGAGGAGAGGCTGAGGGAGCTGGGGCTGCTCAGCCTGGGGAAGAGGAGGCTCAGGGGAGACCTCATCACTCTCTACAGCTCCCTGAAAGGACGTTGGAGCCAGGGGGGGGTTGGTCTCTTTTCCCAGACGACTTTCAACAAGACAAGAGGGCATGGTCTTAAGTTGTGCCAGGGGAAGTTTAGGTTAGATATTAGAAAGAATTTCTTTACAGAGAGGGTGACCAGACATTGGAATGGGCTGCCCAGTGAAGTAGTGGACTCTCTGTCCCTGGAGATATTTAAAAAGAGGCTGGATGTGGCACTCAGTGCCATGGTCTAGCAACCGCAGCGGTGGGTCAAGGGTTGGACTTGATGATCTCTGAGGTCCCTTCCAACCCAGCCAATTCTATGATTCTATGAATTAAAACATTTATGATAATCATTAAATGGAAACAGGAAAGTTACTTACTTTTGATATCACTAAACCTCTCAACAGACAACCTAACAAGGAAGGACATTTAAGGAGGAGGTTAATTCATAGTGACATTTACCAAAAAAAGTACAATGGATTACTTACACAAGACAGATTTACTTTCCCAAAAGACAGCTACATCCAGGGCTCGTTCCATCCATCACACACCGGTAATACACAACTTTGTCTTTTTTTTTCCATTCTGTACAATGATGTTTCTAGATTTTCATTACACCAGCAATATATCATTGTTTGCACTGGGATCTGGCCAGAACTTCTTAAGAAAACACTCTGACCAAAATATATAATGCAACTTGAGTACCTGGGATGTGGACTTTGCAGAAGATTTGAAAAGTGAAGGAACAGAGCTACTAAACCCATCACTCATTCATAAAAGAATGACAACTGAAAAAAGAGCTGTCTGGAGTACTTTTTTATTTGAAACACTTTTGCCAAGAGTAAAGCTATCCAAAGGAAACAAAACCACTCAAAACGTTAAAAATTTATCTGTATAACCACAAAACATTTTTAAAAAATATAAGTTAAACCCAAGTTTCCTCAAGAACAGCATAGCTAACCAACGGGCAGCAGCTTAATTTTTTTTTTTTTTTTATTATTGCAGATATTGATGCTACAAAGTAATTTTACACTATACAATTACATCACAGTCTGTTGCTATGGAAATTACTGATGACAAAATTTCAATATTATGACTTAACAACAGCATCAAGTAGGAGGAACAGATGGATTGAGAGAAAGAAATTAGTTGTTCACACAAGCCTGCTATCAGCAGGAGTCTAAGACTTGCCAACTGTAATTAATAAAAAATGTTATTTTAAAATAAATACTACAATTTACAGAGATTGAACATTTATTATCAAATGAATTTTGAAAGCACAGAGCAAGAGAACAGGTTATTTTATATCCAGCCCTGCTCAGTTCACAAAGAGACAGTAGCTAAGTGTATTCATCCCTGCACAGGTGCCAAAAAAACACCCAACAATGTATTTCAAGACCACAACCAAACCAATTTCTTTTGAAAACTACTGTTACTATTGTGCTTCTGGGTGCTCTGTCCTAACTAAAAGCAGGAGAGCTTTATTTCACCAGCCACTGGGTCACCTGGTGGGCCACAGGCATGCAGCAGCAGCAGTTCCCAATTCAAATCAATATTCAAGTGCTGGAATTTGGTGTATGGGCAACAAGTGTCCCTGAGCAGCATGAAAAAGGAGAGGGGACATTGGGCATCTTGTAGTGTGGACCTCATCTATAAATCACTGCAAGGACACCCACCAAACCATTATCAAACAGGCATTCATAACAGTTGTTGTTAATCTTCTAACAAAGAAGATTGAAAGAAGTCAATGATTGTTGATCTCCATTAAGATATCTTTATAACCTTTTTCTCTAATAAATGGCCAAAGCCAAGACTCAATAGTTTTTGCTTCCCAGCCTTTATCTACAGACTGGTTTAACTATGGACACTTGCTACCTTTTGTTCTAAGGTGCTAAACTGCAAAATATGGTAGCCAGCAATTTAGTTCTATCATTTGACTGTAAATCCACCTGAAAACTACCATTTTGTCAGTATCAAAAGCAGACATGAGCTATGTATATACCTATGGAGCTGTGTACACATTTATCTCACATTAAAGAGACTGAGATGTTCTCACATGGATTCACTGGAAGAGAATTAAAATGTTAAATGTGTATTGCAAAGCCAACCTTCACAGCCATTTAGAGTCTTATGTTATAGCAAGTGCCAACCTGAATGTGTGAAAGTAATGATAGAAGTATAAGTAAATGTCATGTTGTGTATCAGTGGCAGTTAGTGAAACTGCACCTCTGTCTTGACTGTTTTCCTACCTATATTGCTTATTTTCAGCCAATAAATCACAGAATTCAATGATTTACAACAGCATATTAAGGAAAAAAAAACCATAACTGGATGTTTATGTTGTATCACAATGGCTACAGAATCACTGACACCTGCAGCTTGCTCAGTCCTCTTTCACAGCAAGATTTTAAGTAATCAGTTTTCTTTAAAAATGAGAGAAAAATATAGCTGGAATGCAGATAAACACAGAAAGAAAACCCATATAATTTATATATTATCAAATATACGTAAAATTTTTGGCATTGATTTTTATGCTTCTAAATTCCCCAAGTAAAAACATAGGGCTGTGTGAATACAAACCACCTGCAGCTGAATTTGCAAGCTCTTAGAGTCAAACTGTTAGAAATCTGGAGCACAGTGCTTTTGCTTGTATTAAACTCACACGGAGAGCAAACAATCCAATTGCTTAGAATCATATGACCACAAGTAGTCTACATTATTCAGCAACTGGCCAAACTAATCAATGCTTGGACATTTTCCAGCTCACCATGGTAGTGCAAGGTCACACAAAACTGATTTGGTTATTGAGGCTGTGTTTTCTAAACCAGAGAGAGAAAAGCACTGCAATTCCTCTCCACATCTGATGTAAGGCTCCTGGATTTTGCTCTCAAGGAAACTAAAAGTTAGCTCTGTTCTGTGCTAAGAATTACTCAAAACTCAACTATTTTCTTTTTAAGCAATATTTCTTCTGTCTGGTAGCAGAACTGTGAAGATCTGGCTTCCAGCCAAATCAGGGAGTTAACCATTAGTATCAGAGAATTTGGTCAGGCCCCTAAGAGTAGCCCAGTTTTCAAAAACTATGAAAGCCCAGCAGCTTCCCACCAGTTTGGTGAGAGTTGCTCAGTGTCCGATGCTTTGTAAATGCAGTGATTTGAATTAATGGAATCCCCATTTTTTGAAAATGTGACTACAGTTATTCCTACTCTTGTCCCCAGACCTGTAAAGAGAGCATTTAAAATCTCTAAATCTCTTCAGCAATGTGAACCTAAAAGCTGATCCTGACTAAAGCTGGAAGCTGATCAAGCTCTATAAGCAGTTTCATATTTTTTGAGTCAGTAAACTTGAAGGTTTGGACCACAACTTCATGTTGTGGTCCAAGTGCACATCTGAAACCTAGGTATTTGCACAAGAGTTCTCCCAGACCCCAGTGGATTGTGGCAACACTGACAGGCTGCTTACCTGTCAAGGTGAGACATGACTGTCTTAGAAATATCAGCCCCAGATTCCTGAAGATTGTGGATAATCTGGAAAGGTGAATCACTGTTCCTGCCAAGATGGATGGATCCTGCTGGGATGGGCACCCAAGCTGTGACTGAGCCTATGCTGGTACCTGAAGCACTCTGTTCAGTCAGGGTCAAAGGCCAGAAGCAACCTGTTTCTCCCACCACACTACACTTGACATTAGTCCTGTCTGCTCCATCAAGTAGCTCATCAACAATAATTCCTGTAAGGCAGAGAACAGAAAAATTAGATTTTTTTGTTAATACTATTCCTGTTTAAATTTGGCCTATTGACACTGTGCTAGTATACTCCTGAGGTTTTTCTGAACCTAATTAATAGATGGGTGTGTAAAAATATTGCAGTTAAAACCTGGTTTCTGTCAACTATCATCATAGCAACTATTCACTGAGACTGAAATAAACACTAAGCAAATAAATTTAACAGTATCCACTCACTCAGTTATTCAGACCAAAGCTGGTCTACATAAAATTTGAACACTGATTTGGCCTGAAGATAATTTTTATTTTAAAAAGACCATGTTAGCTCAGCATAAAACCTGTGCCTTGCACTCCTGAATTGGCTCCAAAAACAATTCAATTTAATTTCTTGCAAAACAAGGGCTCAGAGAATAAGGAAACCTTGTCATTCAGATAGGAAAGGGAGAAACTCTGGCAAAGATCCTGAAGAAACAAGTATAAGACAAATCCTGCTTATGGTAATGCTGACATAAAATGACATGAGCTCAAATGATTTTTATAACTACAAGAACAAAACTCAGCTGACAAACTTACAGGATCAAAATTAGCTTTCTTTTAAAATATTCATAAGCAAAAAAGACATCAGAATCTCCCATTAAAAGCAGTTTGTTATAACAGCTTTAGTTTTTCTTTTCTGGAATAACTCATGTATCTTACAGAATATGCTCAGAGAACAAAATGGCACTGATGATGACCTTCTAACTCTGTGGCCCTGAACTTCAGGGAAATCCATATTTTATGGAAGAATAAGGTGAACAAAGAAGAAGGAAGATTTGCAACCAAATTTAGGAAACTGAGAAATCCTGTACCAAGAAAACTGTAACTTATCCATACTCCATACATTGTGTCCTCAATAGCCTCCCACAACATACTGCTGGATCAATCTCCATGCAAAATCATCCTAATCTACTCCAATTTACAGCAGGCTTCTGGCTGACACTTCATCCTATGGTAAAGAATTAACTCCCATCCTTAAGAACATCTCTCCTACAGAAACATCTTCATCTTGCTAAATCACTCAGCTAGGGCTGGCAACAAAATATTCAAATTGCCTGTACCTAATCAGGAAATATTATCATCACATCAAATTCACTGGCAAACGAGGAACACTGGTTATCACAGATCAGTCACTGCAAACCCTTTCTAGGTAAACAGTTGCCTTCTTGGACTGGATTAAGTACAATTTATCTTATTAGCACAGAAATCTGCAGGTCTCCACAGTCCACTAAATACAGGAGGGAAACCTTTGCCACAAGAAATCTATTTGTATCAAATTTCAAGTGATGCAAGAAGATTTAGGAAAACAAGTACTGTCTTATACAGCTTGGGCCAGCTTAGGTCCAGTGTAGTTTGCAGTGCTGCATCACAATACAATTGCTTAAGTTTTAACCATTGATTTTTAAAATAAATCTGACTCATTTGTAAATTGTCTTGTCACATGAGCTCCAATCATCCACAGTCACATCCTCCTGCCTTGGAGGGTTCCTTTCCCTCCTCTCCTTAACATCACAAAAACAGGAATGAATAATTATTAATAATAGGAATATCTAGGGCCTTTGGTCACATTGTCCTGGGCACCATAAAATTTGATGTAGACTCTGCCCTCAGAAGTCTGGATAAATGGTGGAAAAGAGAGATAGATACTAGCCAGTCTGAGCAGAGCAATTATTCACAACTTTCGTATAAGTACTGCAATTATTTAAACTTTTTACAATAATTCTGTGCAATCTCACTGGGAAGCAATTAGGAAGAAAGAGAGACAAGAGACAGAAGGGATACACTCCTTGCTTAAAACTGTAAAAAGAACTGGATAACCGGTGTTGCAGCAGATGCCTACATATGAAGTACTTCACTTTCGTTTTACTGTTGCATTATAACAAATCCCTGAGAGAAAACAAAAGCTTAAGAATTGGAAATGCTGACAGATAATCCCAGCACATACAGCTAGCACTGGTGAGCTGCAACACACAAGCAGTAATACTATTCCCAATCTTTTCCATGTTGACACCTTCTAGATTTCACCAATTCTGCTGTAACTTTTCACCAGCTTTGACTCACCTAGGGATAATTCATCAGAGAGACTCTGAGGCAATAGTTAGGACTAACCTGCTCCACTGTCATGGCCTGTGTTTGAGAAGAATGAATGGAATCCACATAAAACCCATCCCCAGCAATGATATGAACTCCAGTTTCTTCAGCAAATTTCTTCAAAGTATTCATATTCTGACCAATTCCTGTGGTTGTGTTTTCCACGATCGTTCCACCACCTGCTGCTTTAAAATGCAACAGCTCCTCCTTCACAGCATCTGTTTCCTGATGCAAAAGAAGATTTTCTTTATGGCCGTAGGGATTTTCTTAATCCAAAACAAATTCTTCACCTCAGTGGGCCCCTCAGACAGAGGCTCTTGGCCTGGAAAAGGTGGGAAAAAACAGCTGCTGTAGTTCATAGTGTTCATGAGTCAATGTATAGCCAAGGTGGTCTGGATCCACAGGGCCCAAGACAGTCTGTGCTCTCCCTCTCAAGGAAGGCATTTTTCTTCAGCAACAGGAAAAAAAAAATCAGATTGAAGGAGCCTGGGAAGGAAGAAGAAAGGAAACAAACTCATTTCAGATGAAGCAAACATTTCTTACAGTATTTCTGAATTCCCTCCTCTCACACATGTACCTACATGCAGGGTGTATATGCTGGAAAATTTCCCAATGCTATTTCCAGTAGCGTGGTCAATATGAAATTCAAAGCTTTTATTTTTTACTTAACTGTGCTTGTATCAGTACTCTAGCAGTGCTGAAATACCACATTTCAGTACAGGGAAATCATCATCATTTATTATGCTATGGTCAATATTACACTAAGATAAATGTTTCCTATTTAATAACAACCACTTTGTGTTCATTTAGGATTCTCTGCTGTTCAACAGCTGTCAAATTTTGTCAGCTTGAGCCACCAGATGAACATTCTTGGCACCAAGACTGAGGATTCCTCACTGGTATGTTCATTTTATTTATCTGTGTCCTCCAAGACGTAACTGTCCCCCTTGCATGGGGGAAACTGTCTGTGCTTGAGCACTTTGTCTGCATCTCTGTATGAGGAATGCTGGGATGGGGGTGATCATCTGCTCCTTAGTCTTCAACAGAGGCTTAGGTTCTCCTGCAACCTGCACTCTGGAGCTCTGGAACAGCCAAGGACAACTCCACCAAGCTGACAACAGCCTCCAAAGACATTGAGTGGCTCCCACCTAGAGGGGCAGAAGCCAATGTTTTTCCCATCAGCTTCATTGGCCGAACATTTCACCACTTAAGAACAGACCTTAACCTAACAATTTATGTGGCTCAGCCTCTAAGAGACTTTTTTCTTGATCTTTAAGTAAACAATGTAATTTCATAAAACTTCAGTTGAGTGGTGACAGATCACATTGAGGCTCTGTCTGCAGTTGGCTCCTGTAAAGGGTGTATGCCCTGTATAAACCTCACCTGAGTCACTACAGATTACAATTAGCTGCAGTTCTGCCCATTGGAATTTGGGGGTATTTTTTATCTTTTGGAGGTAGGGGTGTTCTTTTTTAATTTATTTGCCATATTAACATTAAACATAGCTGACTACACAGTTCATGTTAGATCTTCCTGATGGTAGTTGCTAAGGCTTGAGGATATGTAGTTATAATCCCTAGTCAACCAAAATCATGAGTTATGAAACAAACTACATGTTTAATCATGTCCAGAGGACAGGACTAACTAGAGCATGCATTATTGATTAAAGAGAGAGGTCTTTCCCATTTCTGTCTCCCCTTTAGTGAGTAATATCATAAACAGGGGTTTGTTACTGGTGAAGCCCTCAGAGGACATTTTCCTTTTAACTGCTAAAGCTAATCTACCAGGATGATAGAAAAACTGAAATGTGAAGGGCACTGAACTCTACATATCAAAGGGCACAAGATCTCTTTGGGGACACTTTCATCTCACAAGAAGAAGTAATTTTCAGAGTACCAATGTACAAAAGTGACCCAGCCCCTGCAAAAGGCAGGCATCACCTGCCTAGTGAGGTCTGTAGTGCAGGCAGTTATTTTAATAAGAAAACTTGGTTATCTGTAAGAAAGAGAAAGAAATGACTCTCTTTGCTTGCCTTGTGTAAAAGCAGTCTTAGGAAGAACTGTTCTATGAATTTCATTTCTAGAGTAGTGTGTTGGCTTGTTTGAGAAGGCAGAACAATAATTACTCTCAGAGAACAGAATGCTGTCTGATTAATAGAATGACTTATTTTTTGCCAAATAAATTAAGTGCATGATTTCAGAAAATATTATTCTTGAGCAAATAATTAAAAGCAAAATACCTGTCTTAGTCAGAAGCTGCTGCTAGCTACAATTCCATTAAGTTGTCCAACCCAGTCATTAATTCTATCCTTGAAGAAAGCTGGTGCTCTGCAGAGCAAGCTACTATTGTGGAGATAGTTCAATGATCAGAGTCATTCTTACATGCATGGCAAAGAATTAAAATAATTCTAAGACAACTGCATTACCTTAGCCTTAAATATATATATATATATATATATATATATATACACACACACACACACACACTGGGGTATTCAGTAGAACCCTGAAAGCATAAGGAGTGGTAATTACTCTCTGCATTAGAGACACTTTTCTTTCCTCGTGGTCATTAACAACTTTCAAATCAATCTTTGATGTTAGGAGAACACACCTATATAACTATTTTTAAAATAATTAGATATATAAGTATTGAAGCTCGTTTGATAAGGCTTGACTCAAAACGATTACAGCCTATATCCTTAATAAGGCTCACCTTCAGTTTTTTAGTTATTTACTAGTCTATTTAGTTAGAAAGGGCAGTCTAATTGAAGGTGAATTTTTTCTCATTTTAAGATTACTACTTTGATTAAAAAATTACTTTCAAAATTTGCTCCCACTAATTCCTTTCTGACACAGCTAATTTTGATTACCCTCAACTAATCTGGCCTGACCACTGCAAGGACCTATGGCTGTGTGTGAGATCCTTACAGTCTGAGGCTGCCATCTTCTCATTTACAGCAGCAGGAAACATTTAAAAATAACAGGATTCTCTTGCAGCAGATACCAATATGTTGATCTAGCCTCTAGATTGCAGATTATAGCACACATACAGAGTTCACAGAACCAGTGTCTACTACTGAACCTTTCCATTGAGGCCGATGATTTTTGTAAATATAAGAAGTACCACAAAAACTGAAACTGACAAAACCACATTTGAAGCAGGTCTAATTTTATCTATATGAAAAATACGATTAATATTAACGTCTGTGCCTGCTTACTAACACAGTTTTAGAAAGCCAATGCTTTTAAGAAAAAAATTGTGAAAAATAAAGACAGCCAAGAACCTGTGACTGAACTTATTTTTAAAATCACCATCCTGATATCTTTCTGTCATTCTACACAGACACTTGATGGAACCAGAACCTAATTAGTGTCTTTAAAACAGATTTTAGCTGCAAACAGCTTTTAAAAGGATTAAGGACTGCTGCTTAATGTAAGCTTGTATACACTGCTACAGAAATCAATGTTCATGTGCTTTACTAATGACTTGCATGCCATGGTTTATGCAGACCTTTCTTCTGAGAAAGTTTCTTCTTTCAAACATCAAGGACTAAATTCAATTCGTATCAGCTCATCTAGCCATCTAAAATGACTTATATTTCTGTGGAATAATAATTTAGATCATTTTCACAGTGGATACGGAAAGACATATCCATAGGCAACTCATTGGGCATGTTTTGAATGTTTGTAATTGAACAGGACAAGTCACTCTCTGTAATTCTGGCCTCCTTCCATGGACTATGGAGGGAGCCAAGAAACAATCCTGGAAAACACAAGTATATTTCAGATGGCCCTACATAAGACATGTGAATCATATTTACTGGATCTTAACTCAGTCTGAGGGGAGGGGGGAAGGTGCTGATTCCTATGATAAAAGCTAAACAGGTAGGCTCTTAACTAGGAATAACAAGTTATTTTGTTTTAAAAATCACCCTTTGATGCCATGGTATTGTCAAGGTACTCCAGCATAGAACACAGCTTCTCTGCTCTAGGTGCTGTATAAACAGAGAAATAAATGGTATTGCCTGAAGATTACATATTCAGATTAAAAAAACCCCAAACAACAACAACTGCTTTAAGATATGACAAAAACTCATATTATTTCAAAACAGCCTTGAAACAATACCTTTACATTTCTGGACAAATCTTTGCAACCACTAGTTGTATGGTGCATGAAACACAACTCTCACCATTAGCCAGCTATTAAATATTGGTGAAGTAAATATTTTTCCTAGAGAAAAGAGACATGATGCTAAAAAGGTCATGGTACTGCATTCCTAGCTCTGGTAAAAATTCCACCGAGTTCAATAGATGTTTTGCCTGAATACTGATGACAAGATTTGTTTTCTGATTTTCCCATCTGAAACTTGTACGTCAGTCATTGTGTCATTTTAATGGTTTTGTAATGGGAAGTTCCTCTAGGTTTGGATTAGTTGCTTCTTAAAATAATCTCATATTGTCAAAACATTATAATCACATAAACACAGTTTCCACATACTAACACTGCATTGGTTTTGATTTGGCAAGCACATTTCAATGGTATTAGCACAGATTCTCTCTAGACCTGTATGGGAATCACTTTATTGCCATTACAATGCGAGATTACAGTGACACTAAATCCAGCTTGCTGTGACACAAAATTAACAAAAAAAGCAAAAAGAAGGGATCAATAGGTAGTTATATTCAGAAAAGTTAAATGCAGCTGTCACTAGAAACAAGGCCTGCCCTGGTTACATCAAGGGCATTGTAAGTGGGTCTTTCCTTTATAACCATGCAGTTCTAGGAAATGTGACATAGTGCAGGTTTGCTGAATTTTTACAGATAGAGGAAACATTCTGAGCACTCAGTTCTACTAAGAGCAACCTCTACAGAGCATGGAAAAGCCCCAAATTAGAAATAAATGACACATCTGTAGTAAATCACTATTAGCTAGTCTGTGCTGTGTTATCTCCCCATTCCCCCCAAGTAAACATTTTGCAACAAGGGAAAAAATTAGACAAAAGAAGAGCGGTTAAAGTGTAAGAGAACAAGTGCAGACTATGTCAGGAAGAATAAAAAAAAATAAATTCTTTCTCTCTTCCCCCATGCTTCTGCTAACTCTGAAGAAGTTTATGGGGTGGAAGGAGTCAATACTGCCAGCAAGGTTCTTTCTGCTCCCCTCCAGACAACCAACTTTTCCTGCTTCTGAGAGAAGGGTGCCAGATCTACTTCACCTTCTTCAAAAACTTATTCACAGGTGCTACTTACAGGACCTACACTCCTGAAACCAAAGTCTCCCTCACACACTGGTTTCAAAAAGCGTGAGTGCTCATGCACAGCATCAGGGAAGTGCAGCTACAAGGGCCTGTGTAGAAGATTTAATTGCTAATAATAATTGAGTGAGAGCAGCAGCAGGAGTGAACTTGAATCTGCTACAGACAGACAGACAGATCTTACCTTTCCTCCCAGCAATGCCCTCTGCTTCAATGTCTGCAGAAGTCTCCAACAGCCCAGGACACCATATTCCTGCATGGGCACACTCACAGCCCTACTATTCATTTTGGGCTATTTTGCCCAAGTAACAGACTTTGGAAATAGAGTAAAACTACGATGAAAAAATACAGGTTTCTGGGCACATTCCTGTCCCTTCTGTAGACATGGCAGATGTCTTTCTCTGAAGGGGATGCAGATTACTTTCATTAAAATCATATTTAATCTCCCATGTCTTCAGAATCTACATTGGTCAGAAGTGACAACGGTCTTTTTCTTCACCTGAACTGAAGTTATGAGGTTATCATGGTCTGCTGAACTTCAAGCTAACTCAGAAAAATGCACCAAGGAAAATAATCTTTTCTATTCAAAGGTAGTGTTTCTTTTTTTCACTACCTTCATGCTCTGTTAAAACCCAACACTAATATTTCCATGAGCATCCACACTGCAGCAAGGCTTTGTGCCCTAATGTTCAGTGTCACACAAGACATTTTTCATGTCTTGTCTTCTCAGAGAGGAGGGGAACACTTAAAGTGCCTCTCTCCTGTAAGAATCTCTGTCTATCTCTGCATGTTGCAGTTCCTCCTTTATTTGGGCACCTAAAGTTTCTCATCTTTGAATGGCTGTATTTTCACAGAGCAAGTAAGAACCTCACCATTTCAGATATCTGCACTGTCTTGACAGGGTAGAAATTTACCAACTTATTCAAAACCTAGAGAACTTTTTGGGGAAATATTAAAAAAGCATCACCTACCCCTACCTCACCACCTTTTTTTCTAAAACACATTGTTTTGGAGATAGTCAGAATAGTGGGTTAACACAGTATCTATCAACAATATAGCTCTTGTCCCAAACCCATTCAGAAACATAAATTTCCTTAAGAAGCCAAGCTTAACGAAACACTAAATATTGTATTTTACTATGCTGTCTATATATGCTTTGAGCAACCAAAAAGCTTTCACACTACAGAAATAAGAAGAGGTACTGGAAGTAATACTTTATATTGTTACAATACATGTGATGCAAAAAAATTAGGAGGACTCTAGCCAAGCTTTACATAATCCTAATAAGCAGCAGTCCCAGCAAAATAAGTATGCATACACACTACAGCAGTTACGTTGCTTGAGTGGCACTGGCAATGATTTACAACCTAAAGGCAAAGTCACTTAAATAGTAATTTAACCACTATTTCACATATGTGAAACACCAATATATCGTTTCATTGTGCTCAGCAACTCCAAAAAGCACACTCTGGGGAAAGGAACTGGGCAAATGAGAACAACAGATTTTATATGTGTACCTGAAAGGCTAAGTGAAAATTTGCACAGTGGTACTCCCTCCACTGCTTAAACAGTGGCAAGCAGACAGACCTTCCAGCTTCTTCTGGTTTGCAGGTCATAGTCTCTCTCTATCTAGGCTTGAAGCCACATATACATAAAACATGTTCCTTCCTTACAGTTGAACAGACCAGAACAAACTGCAGCCTTTCATACTGATTCCACAGTATGCCTTTGATATCCTTTGGGATCAAAGCAAGCACAGGTGATTTGCATATGACCACGTATGCATGCATATAGTGACTTGCCCCAGAGGCAGAGTTTAAGTCACTTAGTATGTAATACTTTGCACACTGTTTCCCAATTTGGTCAAAGTTCAGTTGTTACAAGCACAATATACAATATAATCCGACTTTTATTTTACCTTACTTCTGTCCAGATAATGGTCTCAAAACCTAGGGTCCTTTGAGCAAAGTCACATGGAAGTTTCTCTTCCTCAGAGAGATCTGAGAGAGGTTTATCATCAACATCTCCTTTAGAAGAACTCCAGGGGATTTTACATTTGGGCAACTTCCAAAATTAATTCTGATAAAAGGTCAGATAAAAATTCTCCCCTAGGGCCCAGCATTACATTAATTATGTTTTACATGCACATGTAGTGGTTTTAGGCCAAAAATCAGGACTGAATCCACATCACGCTATGTGCAAATATGGGCTGAGTCCTGCATGCTGATGTATGCACTTGTATTCTTAAAGCCTAGAATGAACCATTTACCTCTCATGGGCACTGGGCTACAAGCACACACTCTCTCTTGCTAGGACAACATGATGAAGGACAAAAGTTTGTGTTTTTCAGAAATGTGTGTCCAGCCTTCATTCCCTCTAAATTTCAAATTTGAAACTTAAGCATACACATCAGTTCACTCTTACTACTATTATTGACTTGGTTTTCTCTCTATTGATGGTCACATATGCTTAAATATTTTCACATGAGTTTAAACATTTCAGTAAGCATGTTGGATGGAGCATTATTACTAACTTGTGCAGCACCACCACTAAGAGCCACAACAAATCAGTGTATGGACCTTTACACACAAAGCTACAGCAAAAAGGAACAGAGGTCAAAGACACCAAGGAACAGACACCATTCTTCTCACCACATGTATTCATGCAATTGGAAATGCAATATTCATGACTACCTCCTGGTCAAGACTAGACATTACTAGCTAGAGAATTCAGATGAATGAACCCCAAGGTCAGCTTTGTGACAGAATGCATCACTTACCAATTCACTGAGGCCTGTGAAGCTACACACAGAGAAGAACAGTGTGGAGACAGGCTTTGGTGCCTCAACCAAGATTGCAGACTGCAGCAACTGGGATAACCAGGGACTTCCAGAAAACCACTTTTTCCAATATGTAATGATAGGTTTAGACAGAGAACTAAATTCAGTTTTCCAGTACTACAAATAACCATACATCAAAACTTGCAATCTATCTGAAGACCCACTGTTTTGTCTTTTTGTACCACAGAAGTATCTGTATCACAGATACAAGAAAGAAGATTCAAACTCAGTATCTTTGTCCTGGAAACTATTAATTATCTGTGTTGTGGGTTTCTGTTTTGTTTTGGTTTTTTTAATCTTTATTTATTTGCTCTAATCTTTTAAAATTTTAGTCTAACAGGAGTAACACAGAAGTCCTGCAATAAAGTTCACAGCCCTCAAGAATTCAAGCAATAAGACCAGCTGAAGATTTCCAGACCTATCAGAAAATGCCAGAAGGTATGCAAATAAGTAACAGGGAAGAGCTACATTCCTTTCACTTATCACTAGAGACTCAAGACAGGGCAAAGGCAACCCTGGGATAAAACAATTGTCCTTTTACAGAGGTGAGAACCTGAAAGAGCAGAGAGAGAGAGAGAGAGAGAGAGCCGAACACACCATCCTTCTTTGGCCATCCCTCCTCCCCAGAAGTTATGTCAGGAAATACACTGTGGCTTTGGGTCCATGCAAACCCAGGGTTCCAAAATACCTTAGAGCAAAGTGATCCTACATGTTTCTGAGATCCAATTGAAAAATTATGATTTACTTAAATCTGTTATATAAGAAATGGTGGTCTGTCTTCTTACTTTCTTCTTAGCCAAGTAGTTAACACATTAGAACCCTATCCCAGCCATTGCCAGTATAAAATGCCTTTCTTGGATAATTACTCACATAAATATTATTATAATACCAAAGATAAAGCAACTGCTTAGAAAATTCTGAGTTTTTTAATATGTGACCAGAAACTGATGTGAAAGCTTCAAACCTACCCTACCAGTTTTGAGAAAAACATTACATTTCTTTTTAGAACTAGGGGGATGGGATATTCCCTTTCCCTTCTCATACAGCTGGCAATGCAATGACTGGTATATTCTCCAGAAACATAGAAGACCCAAGTTCAAAACTGCTCTGAATTAAACTGGGGGCTTGAACCTTAGGTTTACACAATCTAGATGGATTTCTGCTCTTTCACCTGCCAGACAGATGGCCAGTCTCATGCAAGCAGAAGTCTCCTTTCTCAGTTTTCATGAAACCCTAAGAAGTCTTTGTTTCACCATACTGAAAAATGAACCTTCAGTTTTTCAAGTTTTGAAAGATGGAAAAATATTTTACATCTGCATCAAGTGAAATAAGAAATAAAATCCACGTAATGTTCAGGGATACAGTCAAATGATAAACACAGAACTTGTCTGTGCCATGTTTCAACATATACTGATTTTCGTATGTGAGGAGCAAGCTGACGGCTCCCTAACCATGGAGGGAAACAGTGACCTTGTTCCTGCTCCACCATGCATTAATTGCATAAGTTAGAATTGGTCACCTAGATGAAATTCAATTAAGCATCTGAATGCCACAGTTGCCACCTTAAATTAAAAGTACAAAAATCAATTTGATGATGGCTACATGATGGCAAGTATTATGTCTGTTAAATTCGCAAACATGAGAGGCATTCATAATAATAAATGACACTTAAGTGGTCTCTCATGTAACAAGCTAAAGTACCTGACAAAATGATGCAAAACTACCTATTGCAAGCATGGCTTCACCCATTACTGAAAACACAGCCCCCAGCTGAAAGAAGGCAACAACCTTTAAACACTACAGAACATATTAGGACAGAGAACATAGAATAATGTAGCAGTGCAAAGCACAGGGGAATGTGTCAGTGTCAGTAACAGTACAAAGTACAGGGGACTTCTAACAAGCAAAACACACTTCTCCGAAAGCAAGTGACCTCTGGCAAAAAATCTGTTTCATTCAAGAATTAGCACAAGTGTCTAGCATACAGAAGATACCATCCTTACAAACAGACATACCTAAGAAAAACTATTATATCCACAAGTTTCTTTGATATATTCGTGTACCTGATAAGCCAAAAGATGCTCATCTGAGCTCCTCGCCAACAGGTCCCATACACTTCAACTCGGGACATCACCACAAGACCTGCTGCAGGGGCTACTAAACACCCAAGGCCACTCTTGGGCAGTGGCTTGACCACAGCACTGAACCTCACTTGGCAGAGGAGCTCCTAACCCTACTCACTCAGAAACGAGGACCTCTCTATCCAGCTCTCCAGGCAGGTGCAAAGGGTGGAGAAAGCAGGTTGCTTGCTGCAACTGCATTCTGTAAAGGGCAGCACACCCCAGGACAGACATCTGATGCACAGTGTCCGGATCCCAACAAGGCTTGCAGGCAAGTCTGGAGCTTTGCTACTGAACCTTGTCAAGCTTGGGTGATTCTGGAAGCACTTTGCAGAGGGGCTGTGTGGGCTTCCAGGAGAGGCAGCTGAAGGCAGGCTTTGAAGGTCTCAGTTTTGGATTGAAGCATTTGTTCCCTCATGGAGCAACTCTCTGGGACTAATGAGAAAGGAGTACTAGAGAGGATGTAGTTCCAATATTTAACTTGATACGACTGTACAAATATTACATACCAGCACTAATAATAGCAGCATAGCTGCACTCACACAGCGAAGCCCGCCTGAGCCGGGGCTCTCTGGTAACTAACATCCGATCGTGTAAAACGCTTTTGGAGGAAGGTGTTGATCACTCAGGATGCAGACAGGCTGCGGGTCTCCGAGCCGGAGCCCTGCCTGCCCCAACGCCGCTGTCCCTGCCGCGGTCCCCTCCGGCCGTCTCTCACCCTCTGCCGAGGCTGCAACCCGGACGGCCCGGGCCCCGCCTCAGCGCTCTTACCCGCGCGAAGCGGTGACCCCCTTAGTGCCGGCACCCCGACCTGCGCTCCCCGACATGAAGGGCTGGCCCGCCCGTCTCAGGCTGCTCGCCCTCCCACACACGGCCACGGCCTCCCGGCGCAGCCCCATCCCTTCAACACCGCGACGCCGGGCTGCTAGCGACGGCCAACAATCCCCGCCCAAGGCCCTCCCGGCCGGGCTGCTGAAGGGGCGGAAGTCGGACGAGGGCCTCTCTCCCGCTAGCTCCCCCCGCGGGCAGGGCGGGACTTCTCGCAGCGGCTCGGCCCCGGGGACGGGAGAGGGCGGTCGAGGGGGGGAGCAGGCCGGGTGAGACGGCGGCAGGGACTTGAGATCCTGGGGCGGCCCGGCGGCAAAGCAGCTCAGGACGGCAGGACAGGGCAGGGCAGAGCAGGTCAGGACAGGGCAGGGCAGAGCAGAGCAGGTAAGACAGGTCAGGACAGGACAGGGCAGAGAAGGACAGGGCAGGGCAGGGCAGGGCAGGGCAGGAGAGGGCAGGGTAGGGCAGTACAAGGCAGGGCAGAGCAGAGCAAGGCAGGGCAGGGCAGGACAAGGTAGGGCAGGGCATGCCAGGCCAGGACTGGACAGGTCAGGACAGGACAGGACAGGGCAGGGCAGGGCAGGGCAGGGCAGGACAGGACAGGACAGGACAGGACAGGACAGGACAGGACAGGACAGGACTGGACAGGGCAGGGTAGGGTAGGGCAGAGCAGGGCAGGGCAGGACAGGGCAGGACAGGGCAGAGCAGAGCAGTTCAGGATAGGGCAGGGCAGGACAGGACTGGACAGGGCAGGGTAGGGCAGAGCAGAGCAAGACAGGGGAGGGTAGGGGAAAGCAGGACAGGGCCGGAGAGGGCAGAACAGGGCAGGACAGGACTGGGTAGGGCAGGGTAGGACAGGGCAGGTCAGGGTAGGGCAGGAGAGGACGACCTGTCCCATCCCCTCTTTGCTGCTTCCCCCCTTTCCCCATGGTTCACAGTCCCCCAGATGCCCCTTCCCCTTGGAGCAGTGTTGGTGTCCGTGTGGACAAAGTCCAAATGAGAATTGGTGGACTTGAATGTCCTGCCTGTCCTTGTTCACACCCTGTTTACACATCGGGGGAGGCTTGGATCCATTAGTCACTTCGGGGGGGTTGGGAGATCACGCAGAACACTTGGGCTTGCAAGAAGCTGTTATTTTTTTTCACTTTCCCTTGCAATGCAAATAACAAGGAAGGATGAAGAGGTGCTTCCCAGTGTTCACAAACAGGGTGACAATGACAAGAGATTCTGGATACAAATGCAGGTGCAAAGTATGAAGTGAAAACAGAGCTGATAACCAGGTTCTTATACTTTCCACTCAGGATCTCAGAAACGTCCTATTTTCCTAAGGCCCACATTATCCTGGGTCGCATCTACTTTTTATAGAATGGCAAACATGTTGGCAACACGACTAGAAAAGGCACGAAGGGCAGTGAACTCCTCCAACCTTTGCACACAGCCAAGGCTGCAGCAAAGCCATCCTTGTGCCCTGTGCAGACACTACCTGAACCTGGGAAGGGTAGCACAAGTTTTTTCCAGGAGCAGTACTTGCTGGTTTTCTTGCTCTTGCTCTCTTTTGACTCGTTCCCACTCCCAGTTTGTACCAGGTTGGGGCCAGCAATGGCCCTGCATCCCACTGTGCAGAGCCCCAGCCTGCACCCAGCATTGCAGTGCAATGCCTGCAAATGGATTCTGGTTTGCCTACCTTTAATATGACTGTTCATTGCTTGGGAGAGCTGGATACTAGCCTTTATTCAGATCCCAGATTATCCTGTGATGCAGAAAGTGAGCAGGCAAAACTAGGAATGAAAGCCAGCGCATGCTGATGCTTGGACCTTTAATCATTTATCTTGCAGTGAAGGACAAAAGTGGAGGTAGTGGATGAAAAATGAGGAGGGTGCAGAAGTAAACAGCTCTGGAGATGTAGGAGGTAAAAGTGCTCTTATGAAAGTGATGGAAAAATGGAATTTTAGTTTTAAAAAAAGAAAGAATAAAAACATCATGAGAATACTAGACCTGAGAGGTACAGTCCACAATGACTGGTGATATTGGTGTGGGGAAGGCTCAGCCTTTAGGATCTGACCTGAAAGGGAAATCACTGCCCAGTAAAGGGAAAAGAAAGATGAAGAAGGTGAAGCAAGGGAAACGCTTGGTATTTTTCCCATTAGCAATCAGTCACTGCTTATATACAGCAGTGATTAATACAGATAGATGGCTCAAGCTAAGCTGCTGGGATGGTTCCAGTTGTTAGCATCAGTTGTTTTTATTTGCTTCTCATATAAGGTCAAGTGAGTATAGGTCCCACAAAGATTAAGTGGAGATATGAAAGCCTGTCATTTATAATACCTTGTATTTCAACATGTTCATATCACTGGGCAATCAATGCAGGAGAAATTATGTATGAGAACTATGTTAAAAATAGTCATGCAATGCTTTATGGGACATCATTTGTCACTGGCCATATCAAACCTGTTTTGGAGATTTGCGATGAATTTTACATAAGGCTTACAGTTCTACCTCTCTTTTGTGTTTTAAAATATAAAAGGAGCATTAAAACTTGGGTAGGTACAAAGTAAAACCATATTCAATCTGCATTTTTACACTACAGAATGAGTTTTTCTTTCCAACAATCTTCAGTATGTCCAAATCAAAGTAAGGTACTATATTTATATTTTCTATGTCCTTGACTTCAGCCTGCTACAAAGCAGAGGCTTGTAAATGTAAAGTAATGAGACTGTCTTGTGCAGACCAAATATGTAGTGAACAGTGGAAACAAGTCAGCAGCTGGCAGAGGCTGTACATATGACACTGGATTCACAATTTAGGTGATATACTACCTTATGTAATATATCTAGCATTTGTGTCCTTTTTCCCCAAGTCTGAAATCCAGGCTGTGGGCTACCTAGAAGTATTGAATTGGTTACCACATCAAATGGCTCACAAAATTGGGAGAAACAAAATCCCCCCAAAATCCGTCAGCTCTCTTGCCATACAAATAGCAGTGGCAACTGTCAGTAACATCACAAGTTGAAATATCCATATCACATAGTTCAGAAGCAAGGAGCTGAGGTTTAGTATTTAAAAATAAAATAAACTTCATTTTACCAAGTCTACACTAAAGGAAAGCTTTGTCTCAGTAGCTTTTGTAGAAGTTGCAACCTGCTCAGGGCTAAATGGCAGCTGTGCTTTTATTCGCCCCGGTCATACAGATGCTAAAAGGGACACTAAAACCAATGTCTGATCCACTTCCCATTTGGGACACTCTAGTAAGATGGGTCCACTATGTAAGAGTAAATGCAAAATAAGGACCAGATCCTTGCAGTGCATGAGATTCAGTATCACCTCTTTCTGGGGCAGAGGAAGAAGAGAGTAAACCAGCAGGTGCAATGCTGCAAGGCAGGGTGACAGAGAGGGAAGCGCTGGGCCATACCCAGAGGGTGCACAGAGGTACCCAAACCCAGCTGGCATTTTCCAGGACTGAGAGGCTGTGACAGCCACTGCAGCCCAGGTAGCTATGGAAACAGCTCAACCATTGCACCTGAACCCCAGGGACCAAGTGGTCCTCCTCCTACTTGAAAACTCAGGGCTCAGTTACTGAGGTGTTACAGAAGATGTATAAAACATACTGTGTTTTGGCTTACTCAGAGAGCAATTGATAATGTGTATGCAAGTTTAAATGCGGTATTTTCATTCTTTGAAACAAGCCTTTCTTGGGGGGCCCTGGTAAGAATGAAACATTTTAGCATTCACTAAAGCGACCATGTAACTGAAAAAACAAACTTTCAGGCACAAAGAGCAGTTCTTCAACACAATGCTGCAGGTGAGTTTTTCTTGTGGTATGACATGAAGGCAAGAGAATTCCAGTTTGCTTTGAGAAAAATTAGTGACTGAAGACTACAGATTACTGTTATTCTTTCTTCAGAAAGATAATGATCAAGGAAAAGAAAAAGAGGCAAAATATAATTTCAAGTAGTATTTTTGAAAGGGCCAATGCGAACATAAGCATTTCCATATACCACTGAGAATAGGAAGTGAGAGCATCACTTGTGCACATTTATAACGAAATCCAGAATTTACAGGTTGGTGCCATGAATAAACAGGAACTTCAGAACATAAAAAAACACTGCAAAGAACATTCATCCAGCAAGGGTAAAATATGCAAAATTGGATCCTTCAGGGAAACTCTTTATTGATCATGATAAAGCGCTTCTCCACCCCCCACTCCAAGTTTCAGAGTGACTCCATGAACTGAGAGGCTTAGAAAGAATAATTTGCTTGTCAGTCTGTTGCTCTCATACACCTGTTGCTCTCAAATGACAGAACAACAGGCAGGAGTCCTTCAGTTCATGTAGGAGATTAACTTTTTTGTTTAGCAGTGGTACAGTTACAATGGCTGTTCTTGAAAAATTCTGATCTGCTGCAGATGAAGGTACCAGTCTGAGTGTTAAATTACAGGTGCTCCAAGAAACAAATAAAAATTGGAAGAAGTAGGCAGTACATAATACTTTACTAGAAATAACACAGATACTTATTAAAAGCAAAAGTAAATAGGTTTCTAAAGAATATTAAGTTACAGTTTTCTGGAGACAAAGAGTGACTTTTACTGTTTTACTCACTATTACTGACTTCAACATCATTTTTTAGTACTATGTGGGGGAATTTTGGAAACTTCTGCTGCATCTGCTTCATCATTTCTAGCTCAGTGCTTAGATGACTTCACTGAGTATCACCAAATTCAAGCTTATTTCTGCCAGTGTTCAGTGATAACACATATGAATAAACAAAGAGTGGTCACCTCAGCCTACCACTTTACCTTCATTCTTTTGATAAATCCCAAGAGCTACAGATAAATTACTTTGATACCGTCTGTACTTGCAATTAGTACCAAAGTTACAAATATCTTCACGTGGATGTAATTGAGGGCAGAATTTGAGGCCGTTAGATTTCAATTCACTGTACAAACACAATTTCTTTCAGTTAGTTGCCACCTTTTAAACTTTATGTCTTTAATGAGAGAAACTGAGAATGAGAAAACTCCCTAATGAGGTGAATTGAAATGGAGACAGCTCTACAGGCTCAAACTAAACCATAAAGTGAGGATAGACTGTTTTATTTTCCCACTAACTCACTGGATCAAATCCTATCTCCTTAAATCAATTCCCTACCTCCTGTTTCTTTATTGCAAACAAGATTTGTCCTTTATAGCCTTAAATTTCCATTGTTTAGGAAAAGGCCTTTGAAGGTCAGGAGATTGCTTCTGTTTAAGAAAAGATAAAATTTGGCTTACAGGCCTTTGACTTGTTAGCTTAAAGCACATTTCTTTTTTGCTTAAATGTGTTTCTCCACTAATTTAGGCACAGAAGAATGCTGTTAAGTACTGTTCTTTAAACCTAGAAGTGAATTTAGGGGCAGCAGATCAGGTCCTCTAGGTTTCATCCTCTAAGTAGCATTTTTAAATTAATGAGGAACACATAGCCCTTGTTTGGTGCAGTCAGTTGTTGATTTAAATACATTATTTAATAGAAGATACAGCTGATGGCAATTTAGAAACATATGAAGTTAACATGAAACATCTAGGCTTCTATCCAAAATGGAACAGATGGATCTGTAATTGGTTAATGCTAGATCAAGGAAAGCTCAAGTATTTGTACTTATTAATGCTGTCTAGGTTACCTTTAGTGATCACAATGCACCCATGCATGCTTTAGCTTGCCTGTACTTTGAACTAAGCTAGCCTGATCCAAAGAACTACACAGAAAGCAAAGGAGTTATCACATGATGCCTTTAACAATTTCCCTGTTGAGTAAAACTTTGATAGATCTGTCTCCAGCCATCCACATTCTAAGTTTTATTTGTGATGGCTTTCTCTCCTAAGCTTACCTATGATTGGTCTATATTTTTTCACAGATAGAGTTTCTCTATTTTCTCTTCTTGTAATATGAACATCTGCTACCACTTCAGCTTGAGCTGCATCTTCTTGATCTTCTATTCTCACTTGTTCACTTACCCTTTGTTTTCACCTGTCTCTCTAAGTAATACTAAGCATAGATCTTTCCATGCTTCAGTGTCCAGATTCTTGCTCTGCTCCATCTTCTCAGTTTTTGCTCCCTGTCATGGCTCATGAGACACACAGCTCAAAACTTTCTTACAGAGAAATGAAAGATATTGCATTTTCTCCAGTCTGCCTCTAACTCTTCACTTTAACCTTGATTTTTTTATCTTTTTTTTTTTTTTTTTTAATTTTTGTATAAACTGATGCATAACACTAGACCAAACAGATGCCTCCACATACACTGTAATATATTCTTATTTCATCTTTCATTAAAAAAATAATATTCATTTGTACTCACAGCAAAAATGTAATTCAGCTTTAGGCTTTACAGAATTGTGTTTGGGAGATTAGGCAACAATAGTTCTGATCCGTGAAATTACCTACCAAACACCAATCTTGATCAGATTTAGCACACTAAAGGGGATTCAATTAAAAATTCAAATGGCTGAGAGTTTCAGTTCTGTTTTGTAAAGCTGTAGCTCAGTCTTACCAACACTGGCTATATTTGCATTCCCTCAAAATCTGTATGGAGAACAGTAATTTCTGTGTAGAATCCTCTCTTTAATGCCTCTCCTTCTGAATAACATCAGTGTATTTGGAGGGACTGTCTATCCCACTCCTCCTCTGCTGTCATATTTTCAGTCAGTAAAGCTGCCGTGATGGTAGGTCTGTAAGTGACCTGGAAGCTCCTCTGGGATCAGATTGCTATTTAAGAATTGAGCCCTGTCAGTTTGCCTGCCCTGCCAGGAACTTGCTTTTATCTATGGTAATTGCTTTTAGAGCTGGATAGCAAAGAGGCTCTTCTCTGAGATTCCCATGCTTCATCCTTGCTTGTGGCAGACTAGTTTCACAGCTGCTCCAGCCCATTTAGGAGTCATTTTTCTTTCACCTAGTGGATATAAATCTGCTACATTCTGCCTACAATTGACTGTCCCTCTGCTTCGCTTTAGGACTTGTCCATTCAGCACTGCTTAATGATCCTGATCCTGCAGTCCCTTGGCGTTGACCATAAGTTGGGTGGGAGAGGGGTCAAGTTTGAGGCTGATTGATAGAAGCAGAAATGACTGCCCCTTTCAAGTCAAACTAGGGTGAGCAATTTCTGCTGGCTTGCTCAATCTAGGATGCAGCTGCAGTCCGTGCTATTTAAAAGCAAATGTTTACAGAAGAGAACCAGTTTTCACAAGGCAAACAATTTTCTCTGGTTCTAACAGATTTTCTAGTTATTGATCAGCACAGCTACTTTTCTGAAAGGGAAAGAAAAAGCTACTGGGGTGAGCAGCAAAATGGCAGAATTTACACTTTATTAATTTGTATGATACCAAGTGTATACTACATGGTATTGCTTCCAGCTATACTACACAGCTGTAGAAATTTCAAGGCTGACTGCTGTCCCTTCCAGGGGCTATCACAACAGCTGGGAAGTGGCAGCATTAGGGTGACCTGGATTTACCTTTTTTCCTGCATAACTCCTCAGTTGCACAGTTTCTAACAGGGACAGGAATCCAGCTCAGAAAGTAAAATTGTTTCCCTTCTGCCTTGCAGGAATTGATGTAGCCATGGGGAAAGGTGAAAACTGACAGCTGTTCAAGAGTAACCAACTGGAGATCAGGCAAACAGAAGGGATTTTCCCATATTGAATGTTCATGAGAGAAGGAAGAAAAAATACGTTTTCCATTTTGCCATTATAAGGACCTCCTTAAGTTTTTAGATTTATATTGTTACTCAAGTGCCTGCTTTAGACAATATTTTGCATCATTAATTCCCCTGCTCTGTCAGGCTGCTGCATGTGGGAAGCTCTGTGCTCCCATGTGGAGCCTCACCATTTTTAATGGCATGCTGTGTGGGCAAAGGCATTTCCCCCTGGAGAGAAACTTTCAGCATGAGGTGCATTAGTCAGTCTTCCCTTGTTTGTGTTGATCTTCCAGGCATAAAAAGGAAGATGAAAGGTAGCAAAGAACTGAAAGCCACACATGTATCCTCATATCATACACACACAGAAGTGCACATGCACAAAGACAGGAGCAGGCATCAAAAGAAGCTATTCTGATTAATTTTGATTCTGTCTAAATTATGAGCTGGCAGTATCTCCTTGAATCCTGAAACAGCATTCATCAATTGCAAAACCTCACAGGGAGAGATTTCTCAGTTTTTGTATGTTTTGCTTTCTGAGGATAGAGCTACAGTTAATTTATATGTACATTCTTACTTCTATTCATATTTATTGTGGAATCTTAGTTTTATATCCAGAATAAGAAAGTCAAGGACTCTTGCAGCTGAAATAAAACTTATTTCTTTAAAAATTTGTCTGCTGTATTCTTTGATTTATTGCCTTGTTTGTGCTGGACAGCATACCAAGTCTCATGTCACAATATTCCTATTATGAACTGGTATGTCTGGTTTTTTTTCCTCTCTTAGTGATAGATAAATCAGAAGAGCTTGCATTTTTGGAGACAAAGGTAAAGTTTTCTGTTCTGAATATTATACTAATTATCTCAGACACTGCCTTTGGAACACTGTACCTGCCTATTTAATTGCCTTGCTGAATCTGTAAGTCTGAGTTCATATCTTGTCATGCAGATTGTATAATCAGTTACTCCTGTGCAAACGGGTCTGAAAATTGTACTTACTGAAATTCCTCCTCTTGTTTGTACTGGTGACAATCATCCATGGAAGTCCCTGCTTACAGAAATATTATTTTCCAAGCAAAACAGATGGGACAAATTAATCAGAGACAGTATGCACATTTTACAGATTTGGGGTATATTTTTTTCCACATTTGAAAAGCTGTCAATTAAAAAATATTAACTTGGTAGGAGTACTTAATATGATTATGGGTACTTATATGTAACATGGGTGCCAGTTTACTAGAAATATGCAGAGCCAGATGAGCTACTTTTGTTCTATCAGATTGTTTCTTCTCTGTTAAATTAGGGAGAATACTTACAACTCAGAAATGAAGTTACATGGCAGGGTTTTGGACTTAGCCAGATTCAATGCTCAGTGCTTAATGTATAGCAATTTTCCAGCCAGTGGCCCTCAAATCAAGTGTCAAGATGACGAGGATCCTAGTCATAGCCTCCTTTCACTCTTATCACCTGCCTCAGGGACCCTGACAAGTGGGTGCCTCCTTTAACAAGGAAACCTCTAAAACAACATTAAAATGTCTCTTATATTACGGGAAAACATGGTATTCTGTAAAATAACAGGGCATTTGCTGCTAATTTGTCTAAATTGCCTTAAATATCTACTTTGTCTAGAAAAGAAGGTGCTTGGAGACTGTCTGCATTGCCAGTAAGAGCTCTATTGGTCTTTCTGTTGGGAGCAGCAGAAGCAGTGCACAGTAGGTAAGCTCATATATCTTAACAGAAAACAGAGTAGAAAGCAAAGACCCATGAAACACCTGGAAAAAACTTAGTCATTGCCTGCATCTGAACCTGATGAGCATTTAAAAAAAGAAATCCAAACAACCAACATTTAACAGAATGAAGACTGGGATTTTTTAATTCAAAAGAGACCAAGCAGCTGTTCTGAGCAAGTTAAATATCTCTATGACCAGTATCATAAAAGCAGCTAATATTATGAAGCACCAAAGAAAGGTGTAAAACTATCTGCAGGACTGTTTATACTCCTAGCCATCTGACCACAGAAGGACCCTATTAAGTCAAGGTAAATTGTACCAACTGCCCTAAAGTTGTACCTGTCTGTTCTAATTTTTTTGATACAGCGAGATGAAGCTTAGTGTGGTAGTGATTGTGCTGACCTATTCAGGCTGAAACTGATAGGAAAATGCACTTGTCACCTACAGCTTTGTTACTGTGCTGCAACAGAAATATTCTTTTCTTGCACCATGCTTGCTTGAAAGGGAGACAGCACTCGGGTCCTTTTGTTGTCCAATTAGAGAACATTGGTATGTTTTGCTATAAGGATGCATTTTAAGTGGGATTTGTTCTAAAATGTATTCGGCAGCCTGAAGACACTCCCAGAATAAATTAGTTTTGCTTAGTCCTGCATTTGAACAAGTACCATTTCAACTGCTTTGAAGATAAGAGTCACTCCACACCTAGTGGTTTATTGCAACTCAGTGCAACTTGTGTCATTCTGCAAAACTGGGTGGCTGACAATTTTTTTGCATTAATTTAGTGCTCATGAAAGATGCCAAATTAACAGCCCTAGGAACTTTCCCTTATTGTCTCAGAGGACATGCAAAGGATCAGCAGTTCAGTACTTGCTACTCTGCCCCTGCAAAGTGATGTGCAGTTGACCACCCCAGCTGAAGGATAAGGTGAGTCAGATTCCTTCAGGCTGGGTCATTGCCTATCCTGCTCAGACTGCCTCAAAAGGAGGCATTGCAGTTCTGTGTGGCATTCAGAGCTGAAATAATAAATTTCCTCCTGTCTGCCACATCTTCCCTCATAAAAAGTCATTAGCTTTTCCTAGCATAATGTTGCTAGGTCTGTTGCTTGTTACGGAAAAGTGTTTTGCAAAGTTTAAAAGTGTACATTGATGGGTATGCAGGGATGAGTTAAAAAAAAGAGTTAGACATTGTCCTGCAGAAGATGATTAATTTTAGAACTCGTTTTACTAAAAGCTCACTGATGATAATCACTTTTGCTTAGTATTTAAAGTTGTTGGATGGTGATCAAATCCTCCTGTTACACTTTATAAAGTAATACAAGTTCAGGACATAGATTTTGTTTTATGGAACAAAAACTGCAGACATCTGAGGGATATTTCCATGTATGCTTGAGTGAGTTAGAGGCTAACATCCTGACTGATAAGCAAAAGTTGTTTGTAGTGCAGACAGGACTTCAGGTTCAAAGAGATTCGTTTTTCAAACCATGATATAGCAGGTGTCAATTTTTGGTTGCTTCTTCCACTTAGAATTCAATTGTATAAACTTTACACCTGAGTACTTGGACCATAAACAATTTATTTGAAGCTGCCAGTCAGTCAGCAGTACAAATCCTCCCAAATGCACCTACATTTGAGGAAAACTGGTTTCCAGCGCAGTTGAAAGCCTCCTAATTTTGTTTCTTTATTAAAATTTTGGGGTTTTTTTTGTTTGTTTGTTTGTTGGTTGGTTTTTTTTACCATATGCAGTAGAGGATGGAAGGGGGGCAGCAGTAGAATCTTTCTGGCTTTTCTTTAAAGATCAGCAAAAGTATTTTTAGAACTACAATTTCAGTGAAATTCTCAGGAAGTAATTTTGACATTACAACATTATCAGTAGACTCATGTCAGGTTTTTCTCAGCGTTTGGGAGTTAGATTCTCAGTCTACTGATACAATTTGCTCCTATACTTAATTGACCTAATAAGAGCCAGATGAGACTTACAGAGATTTTTTTGGTACAGAAGTGTTAGTGAAGGCACTACTGACTCCTCTACCACCTGACTTGTGAGTCAGTGAACTCATGGATCCAGAACAGAGATGAGACAAGGCAAAGCAAGGCTGAGAGCTCTGCTATTTAATCTTTTTGTGTAGAAGTGCTGAATCTGGAGAGACATAATTTTTCTCAGGCCATCAGTCTGTTAGCATTGAGTCTTGGTGTACTGAAGCACCAGGGAATGTCTCTTCCCTCACTAGGAAACCAGACTGATGCAAACGTACAGAACCCATCACATCCACATTAAAGCAGCATAAAAAAACTCGGTGCAGTTTAATGTGTTCATGCAAGCATCCTTTATGTAGCTAAGCTAAAGACAAGGTCTGGGGTCTGGGCTGCATGTCCAATAAAATATGGCAGCTATGTGTCATGCTGTCCAAAGATTCCTGGTAATGGATTTGAATAAAACATTCTCATTTTCAAAGCTTGGAATATGGTTTAGTATCAATGTGCACTGTTAAAAGAGCTCCTGGGTTTCAGATTAGACCTGTCTGTATTTTTCCATTAGGTATGTGATTCAAGAGCACGTAAATCAACTTGGCATCTCACTGTAGGAAAGGTGCTTCATTTAGGTTAAACCTATGCCCCTAGTGACTACTCAAACAGGGATGTTTCTGAAACTGGGGGAGAAAATAAAAGCAAATGGTCTCATCTGTGATATAAAAATGTAGACACAATTGACTAATACTAGCTAAAATATGAAATACATCAAGAAACTTCCCCTCCTGAAAACAAATTGGCATTTTGGGTGTGATCCAGCTCATTCTAATATGTTCTTTTATGACAAGTCAGTTTCCTAACCCCTCAGAATACTCTCATTTTGCATCTCTTTGTATAA
Organism: Heliangelus exortis; assembly: GCF_036169615.1. Lineage (NCBI taxonomy): Eukaryota > Metazoa > Chordata > Aves > Apodiformes > Trochilidae > Heliangelus > Heliangelus exortis. The sequence goes on from NC_092423.1 coordinate 21,396,924, forward strand.
AACATCTGCATCTCAGATATATGAGAATCAGCAGATGCTGATGAAGGGGATTTCCTAGATATCTTAGACCAGAAGGTTTTTTTCTGCCCTCATAATAGATTGAACACAGATTTACCTTTTCTGAATCTCTCCTCCATGAATTTGTTTATACTTTTTCCTTCACATAATATCTCCTGTTAAAAATATGTAAGCAGAAGAAAAAGGAAAAGAAAATGCATTTTTTCACATAAGATTGTTTCAAACAAAAAAGCTCCAGAAGTAATCTTTTATGCAATATGTGTTACACAAAATTAGTTTCTATTTCTGAAGCCTTAGTCATCATGCTTCCAAATGCAGCTTGTAATGAGGACATATTAAATAATTAGTGGTAATTGCATGCTGAAATAATGCTATGTACACATTAACACAAATCTGTTTAAGCCACAGACACAAAGACTTTATAACTGCTGTCTGAACGAAGTTGAAAAGCTATGGATGATACTGGTTTGCAGATACTGAGACTGTTCGGTATCTGTAGTCCTTGAGAGGCTGAACATTTCCAAAACATTCTATGGTTACATTTTAAAATGTAACTTCTCCTGAATTTGCTAGACTCATCATGGAAAACTGCTTCTAGAGATTTGTGAGTTTTTCCCAATAAGGTTTTCTCTTCATAAAATTTTGATTTTTCTTTAAAGGAAAACTTTATTTTTCATATAACACATAACAACGTCAACATTTACAACATTTACTTGGAAAACAAATTGCACAGGGTGAGACTGACATTATCTGCATTCCCTAGAACTTGACTACTTAGTAGATCCCACAGAGTAATTGTAAATGGGAAAATAGTTATCAGTCAGGAACAAGACATCTGTTCTTGGGTCACTGCTGTCCAGTTGTCTTACTAGTTATTTTTGAACCATCATGCTGAAATTTACAGATAAAGAAATCACAATAGGTTAAATTATATGTTCTATTCTTAGCTGAAGGACTTACTCTTTAAGATCATCCCCATATCTGGACTCAGTATCTATAAGTTGAGGGTGTGATTAAATGGTTCTGAAAATTGCATACTTACATCTGCCAGTATCCAAAAGAAGTAGGAAGTGGGAATTAAAAAAAGCTCAGTGCATTAATTTTCAAGTATTGTTTATCAAGGGTAGGATTAAAACCTATGATTTTTATGCTGTAAGAAGTAGCTGGTTATATATGGCTCTTCATCAGAAAAGGTAAAACACTGAACCTGAGTCAGACAAAATTAGGTTAGAAATAATACTCTGTTGTTTAACAAGTAAGAGCAATTAAGGAACAGTTTGTTAAGTGTAAGAGCAAAGTATCCACATCTTGGTTTTAAATCAAAGGATGCTTTGATAATACACCATCCAAAGTCATTCAACCCAAACTTGGGATTGTGGTACTGAAATGTTGAGAGAAAATTCTCTGCTCCTTAAGGCCCATGCTCTTGGAGTCCAATTTTAGTTGCTCTGTATCAGTGAGAGCACTCTGCACTTCTCTGATACTTTCTACTAAGGGCTTCTGGTTATATCTGTGAGACAGTGGATCTCTGCAAGATGCTAATACATCTATTTCTAGGTACTACATTAGGGTTCTGGAAACCTGGGGTCCATGTGTATCATGAGTTACTTGCTCCCTTTGCACCTTTCCTCTCCCCCAACCTCCTTTCCCTCCTGCTCAATTAAATCCTTATATCATGACAGGAATACGGTAAAGTACAAACAAAACCATGAGAAAAGTTTCTAACCTTGTTATTGTTTCTCTAGATAAAGAGGTTCATGGTTAGACACCAAAAAATGACAGATATTAATTTTTCTAATTAAACCCAAGATATATATATTTCCACATACCTTTCCCATCAGTCTAAGCCTGTAAAGATTTTGCAGTCCAAATATTGAGTTTCACGATGTTTGTTATTTTATTTATATATAGTTACATTTATGTGCACAGAACCCTCTACTTTCTTTTTTTTATGCCATCCTTTTATAATGTCCTCAGTTGTTTCTCCTGTTGGTTTTCCCTGAGAGCTAAGAGCAGCTTGGTGAACATTCACAAATCCACTTGGTATTTGGATATTTTCTTTAAAAATAGTCTTGAAAGGGCTGACTTTAAAATGAGGAAACCTGAGAAGAACTTGGGGAATTTTTCTCAGTCAAATGTTGGACTGGTTGATCTTGACGGTCTCTTCCAACCAAAGACATTCTGTGATTCTACCTCCCATATGTTTAATATCATGGTACAGAGAACAGCTCTTTTTCTGTGCAATAAACACCAACTTTTCAACAGAGAGACAATTTAATATCCCTTAGTTTCTGTGCCTAACTCATCCTTCTTATATCTGCATCTTTAACATCCTGAAATTTGTTTCTCAATGTCACGTGTAGCTGCATTACAAGTTTGTTATCTTAGAATTGCATTTTTGATGGTTCCCTCAGTAATAATTTTTCACATTGTTCAAGTCTGTGAGACCAAATGACTGCTAATATTGTCACTGCGGAAAGTTCCAATTGTAAAAAGAGAATTAAATTTCATTGGTGACTTGAAAAAAAATGCATGAAATACCTTAAGATGCCTTGTTTTCTCTGTGTGTCTGCATCAGTGTGCCAGAAGGCACGCAGCTAGATAGCAAGCTGTTGGCTATTAAGGATGGATTAATATAGTTTGCAGTTTAACATTTGATAAAATGGAATTTGAAACACTTTTAGCTACAATTTTGCTGGTGTTTTTAATTGCACAGGAAGCTATCATGCTGTCAATCTTTTTTTCAGTTAGCTGTGAAAGGATATTTTTTAGCACCTTTTTAAGACACTGAAGTGCTCTTCAGCTACTTGTAATATTAAATAAGTCAAAATAGGAAATGTTTTTCAGACTATAGGGAAAAGCTTTCTTGATTCCCTGTCCCACATGGAGAGGAACCCAAGTATGTTAACCTATTTTCAAACTGGAGAAATGAGAAAATCAGATAGGTTGGTTCTCATTTAGGACAGACATAAATATTATTTGAACTGGGGCATGAAAGGGAAAGCTTATTCTCTGTCTCAGGTTTAAAAGTAGAAGTCACATCATGTAAAATAAAAAGGGCACAGATTATTCATCCTTTGCAATTCTGGTTCTGACTGAAAAAGCAGTATTTTTGTCGCTCATATGAGAGAAAAAAGGCTAGGAAGCAAATATTAGGGCTGAATCTTGGTTTTTTGGGGTTGGTGCTTTTGGGTTTTTTGGGGTTTTTTTTTTTTTGTTTTTTTTTTTTCCCCCTAGTATAGTCATGGTATCAAAGCTCATCTCTTTTTCACAAACTTTTGGTTTTTGTGTTAGAAAGCTGCTTTACCAGAAAAATTCCTACCAGCTCCAATATTGATCTTTAGCAGGCTAGTAGCAGGACTCCAATTCTATCAGGAATTCCATCAGCAAATGTAAAAGTAAAGGGGTTAAGGCATATATTTTCAAATGTTTTCTCTAATTTAAGAAAGAGAATTCACATCTCCCATTGCCTTTTGCCTTGCTTCTACAAATAAGACAGATTTCTTCTTACTTGAAAATGTCATTATGCTTGTTCCTTCAGCTGCTCTAAACCAGCAGAGCAAAACATTTCTATATTTTGTAAAAGAATATATGAACTTTGCTATTTGAATCTTTTTTCCTGGTTTTAAATAATCTTAATATGCGAATAAGTATCCTAACTATTCTTTTGTTGCCTTAAGATAAAATGACAACTTTTAGATGTAAAAAGCCAGATGACTCTTTCTGTTTAAGTCTGCCCAACTGTAAAGCATGAGAGCTAAGGTACAATTATTAGTAGGACAGAGAAATGCATTCCTGTGGTACTGTATTTGATGTGTGAGAGGGGTGACAAGATGGGTAACACAGGTAGGATGTAGGGACAGATGTCCACATGTTCACCATGTTCACCACTTATTATCTCATAGAAACATTTATTCTTAACTCATGGTTTCTTAGCATCCAGTGCCTTAGATTCCTGCGGCTACAGTCATGCAGTTTATAAAACCCATCTTTGCTCAGAAACATCACTTTAAAATGAAAATTAATTGCTCTTCCCAATCATCAAGATAGGGTTTGGATAAGATATTCTATGGAATCTTTGTGCATGTGTGTACAAACACATGGCTGCACCTTGCCCTCCCTGGCTGTAATTGCTCTGGTCACCAGATCTGCCAGTTGTCATCACTGTATTTCTGATGTTATAGAGAGGCTGAAAGTCTCATAGGGAAGAGGAAAGAGAAGGAATTTGCACCTCTATCTTAAGAGGCTAGGGAGATTCCTGACTTGTTTCCATGAGATACTCTACCAAAAAAAAAAAGGGTCACTACCAAAAATTGTGCTCTGAGTATATTCTGGAGTCTCTCTGCTCCTAAGCTGGCAGCACTGCTCACAGTTTTCCCTGGACCTGCAAGACAGAGCCCTGTAGTGGCCTCTTTGGCTGTGTGGTGCCATGGTCCCTGATATGTCAAGAGTAATTTGCCTGCTGACTTGGTGCCCATTTGCCTGAGCTAGTGCTGAGCAATTTTTTGGGTTTATTTTTTTTGTACAAGCACAGTTTGTATAAATAAAAAACAGTTCTATCTCAAAGATTATTGGAAAGAATTACTTTATAGAATGAAAGTATATTTTTTAAATTAATCATTTAAATAATTTTGCTTTGAATTTTTTTAAGGCTTCATATTTTCAATAAAGATGTTCATGGGATACACAGCAGAGGTTATTTCTTCTATTCCTGTCATTTATCTTATGACAAATAACTGGAATTTTTAACCATCTCCATCCTACATCTCTATGGATTGAATAATATTCCCAGAAGACTTCACTATGCTTTTTAAATCTGATCTGGTGTATCTGCTCATTCAGAGTATTTTCAGGAATGAAATGCTGCACATTCAAATGTACCCACCACAATTGTAATGAATACCAAAGCAATTGATAATGATTAAACACTTATATTAAATGTCATTCTCTGTATTTCAGTCAGAAAAAAAATTCTGGCATCTCCTTTCATTTGAAGAGAGCCATATTGCCTACAGAAAATTTCAAGTGCCTATTCAAAGTTTAACAATTAGCATAGATCAGAAGGCCAGGAACAAAACAGACAGCAAGAAGTGGTTTGGGAATTTTTGATTATTTCACAGGAGGCACGTGCCTTCTCATGTTTCTTTCCTGGAATCAAGACAAGAATCAACATGCAGAAAGAAAACCAAACAACAAAACAAAAGCAAAAATCCAGCTTTTTGAGGAAGAGAAAAGATGGAAGAAGTTACTTTGCTGCTGTTGTCACATTTGGTTACAAATCCTGGAGCAGAAGTTTGAGTACATCCCCTTTGCCCGGGTCTTTTGGCAGTTCTGAGGTTTTAGAAGAGTTTTTTCTACTTACTTTGTCACAGTGGGCTTTTCAGCTGTCACTTCTGATCCAGACTGCAGGGTTAATTGATCCCCCCTTGCCTGATATTTTTATGTACACAAAGGCTAATAGTGGGGAGGGAAATGAGAGACAATCAGAGCAGTTTCATATATCTCTGGTCATATAAAATACAATAATCCTTGTAGTGGTGTGGAAAAGAAGGTGAGGATATGAACATCCCCCAGAGACCATTTGTCATTGATTTATGACAAAATCTTCTCCAAAAATCAAATTGGAATAGTTTCTATTCTGCATTTTGCAGGCCCCACTGTAATAGCAGCCTTGTCACCTTTCAAAGGACAAAAGGTAAAAGAGTGGTAAGTTTAATGCTTGTACAGCACTTCAGTATATCTGACCATAAGACTACTGAAATTATTCCCCTTTTCTGACATGATTATGGGCTAGAAGGGCATGCAGTTGCTGAACATGTAATAACATTCAGTAGTTTTGATAAAAGTAGATTATTTATCACTTGCTGCCCCTTTTTATAGGCTTGATGGTGTTTATAATTGTATTACCCAGTGTCTTTCACTATGCAGGGTGGATTGTCCCTTGTTCATGAGGAAGAAAATACAGTACCTGACTGACAGAATACATAGCAGATGGGCAAATGGATAACACAGCTTCATCTTGGTCACATTTTGCGTGGTGGCCTTTATAAAGGAAAAAACACACTTTTCCCCTCCTTTTCTCAGGGTGTAACAAAGTGACATTAATCTGCCATGATTGAGATATCAGTTTAGTTAGCAAGCACAAAGCAACCTTAAGCAAAAGGGCAGAGCAGCTTGAGAAATGTTGATTGTTAGTGTTTGGTAACAACCCGATTGAGAAGCCCTGAAGTGGTTCACATCACAGGCTGCCTGCTAAGTGGTCTTTGGGAGGATTGTTCTGCATCTAATCCCACCAAGAGAAATATGAACAGGAGTAGACTGGCAATCAATGTAGGCACCTTGCTCAGGATATTAACTACCCCACCTTCACTTCTGACTCCTGCTGCATGACAACTCTGTTCCCAGAGGGGAAGAGGATTCTGCTGGGGTCTGTAGCAAAGTCTGTTGAAAGCAGAGAGAATTGACATTTTGCTGATTATCTTGACTGCTTTGACATCTCACAGGCAGTACAAATGATCACTTATGTAAAGGTTATTTGAATAAAGGTAACATCCCTTGGTGTGACTTAGCTGTGAAAGTGTTCCAGTTCCCTTTAGGGACCTCTCCAAATTTCTAGTCTCCTAAAAGGTGCATGTATTCCTAATTTGCCTATAGGCTAAGAAAAAGCTGGAAACTGAAGTCTGCAGAGCTCATATTAACTGGCAGAAAACACTGAAACTAAGGCTTATTCAAGAAGACTCTTCCAGGTCTACAAACAAGACATGAAAAAAACATTTGAGACATTTTTGTCTCAGGGAGCTCCTTTTACTAAAAGCATCAAAGCAGCAGCAGGAGCAGCCAGTGAGCTGCTGGGATGGATGCTTCTGCCCACAGAGTTAGTTACTGGGCAAGGGAAGGGTCTGCCCTGCAGCTGGGAGCCTTCCTGCACAGCCCTAGAGCTGCCTGCTCCACAGCAGCAAGGGAGGGTTCCTCCAGCAGCATGGAGAGAGGGTCCTCTCTCCCTAGGAGCATGGGATTTGAGAGAAGTCTCTCATTTAGCTTCTCAGTCTTTGTGAGCCCTTGGATCGTGTTCATATGGTTTTCTCAGCTCCCCTTAGGGCTAGAGAGGAGAGGGAGAGATGTGCTGGGGTTTGTTTGTTTGTTGGGTTTTTGGTGTTTGGTTTTTTTTTAATCAACACGGAACCTTTTTAGATGAAACTATTTAACTTGAGGAGTTGATACCAAGAAGCACCATCAAATATTGTAAAGGGTTAATGATATTTCATCAGAAAAACTGTGTATTAGATGTAGCCTGGACACATTCTCCACCTCTCCTGTTGCAGGGAAACCAGGAGCAGCAGTATGGCACTTCTGCAGAATCCCTCTAGAAAGGGGAAAGCCCATGTCCTGTTGGAATAAGCCAAACATGCCATGTGCTGCCAGAGGTCTTCTAGAGACCTTGCATCTGCATGCCCATACAGGCATTTTCTTCATTAACTATAGCATTAATTGTATCTAACTAGCATATATAGACTTATCTGAAACATGAAAAATTCTGCCATGGAAAATTGCAAGCTTGACTTTAAGATGCTGCTTTTCTTCACATCTGTAAACGTTCTCAGATGCTTTACTGCACTGATACTGTTGGAGCATAACCCAAAATGAAGCTACATTGGGTGAGTGAGAAGGGTATCCACCTGCAGGTGAATAAGACATTCAGTTTCTCTGTGTACTTTTCCTGAGCTCTGAATTAATCTGACACCAAACTGTTTGAAAAGATCAAATCTGGGATTTGTCCCAGTACTACCCTGTTGTGCTGTAACGAGGGTACTTTGGTAAGGAGCATTTGAAACTTCCCTGGGTCCCAGACATTTGTTTAGTTCCATTCCTGTGGTAAACAGGATATAAGGGAAAGAGGACCAGCAGAAATGTGCTAACTACCTTTGTAATTATACTCTGGTCCCACTTCCAGGCTCAAGAGGGATCATGTACATGGTGCAAATGTGGGTTCATGTGTTGTTTTACGAAATAGCCTGGGAAGTGGTATCATATTAAAGTCACATGGTAGTTATGTGGACATATTTTTTACTGTTCCTTTCAAAAGAGCTTCTGCTGTGACACCAGGGTCTCATAAAACATGCTGAAGAAAAGCCCACATTCGTACAGTCTGCAATGTAGCCCCAATAAGCTTTGTATGTCAGTAGTAACATTCCTTAGGAGGCTTTTCTTATTCAGATGTAGGCCAGGTATTCTGATTTACCTTAAAGAAAATAAAACCTGAGCCTAGGGAAATGTTCATTGCCCAAGAAGTGGTGGCAAGTTTTCCATCAGGAAGGCACAAAACTTCAATTACCTTTCACAAGAGAAAATCTGCTCTCTACTACACTGAAAAGGTGTAAGACATTTCAGTGTGAGAAAGAGCTGCTGAATTTTCTGTGTATTTTGGTTGTAAAGTTTTTGCTAAAGCTCCTTTTTAAAATGAAAATGCTGTACCATAAGTACATAAAGAACTTGAGCTAGTGCCAAGCTGTAACAGACATCTGGAATTGTCTGTTGGATTCATAACTGCAGTAAATTAGTGTATGGTATTTTTTGTAACAAATTATGAAATGCCAAGTTAATTATTAATTATTGGACACTTGTTATACAGTATTGCCTGTCAATGAATGCCTCCATCTGGTCTGAAACTATTGCAAATACTTTAAAGCAGAACTGTTTAAAAGAGTAGGAAGGATTCATGCAAAGTAAAGGACGACAAAATGGAAAAGAACAACTATTTCCAACTTCTTATTTCATTTGTTTGGTGCTTAGGTTCAGTGAAATTCTTCATTTCAGAGCCCTGTAAGGGACCTTCCCTCCCTGCAGAACTGATTGCATGAAGTTCCCATACAATGCAGTCTGCCTACTAATTCGTCTTCTCACTGACACGTAGGTCCTCCTGCTGCCCAAGAGGAGTGGCCTAGCAGTGAGAGAAGAAATTATTTCTCTCTTGTAATTGCTATTAGCAGACTTTTGTTAGACTTTCTGTACTGAGGAAAAGTAATCACTGCTAACACCATGAGGAATGCCAGCTGAGCAATACAAGGTGAAGTGAGTTTGCTGCTGCTGTGCTCTGGAAGCCCAAACTGAGTAGCCATCTTCAGAGAAGAGTCATTCTAGGCAGCCAAAAAAATGCTGCTGGAGTAATAATTAATGATTAATAATTAATGACTATTAATTAATATATTTTTATAGATCCTTGTCATGGTGATCAGATTTGTTTCTGAGGGTCGCCAAAGTAAATGTGCTTGATCAGCCTTACTTAATGCAGTTTTATTTTTTGTTGTATTTCACCACTTGCTCTTGATTGAGAGAAGGACATTTCCATTGGATATGTTGGTTGACTTCCCACATGCCATCCTCATTTCCTTCTAAAAAGACACTTCAAAATGATGTAAAGTTGCAATTTATTTGATGGAAGCCACTTGTGCATGTGAAAGCAGTGTGACACCAGAAAAAAGGGACTTTGCAGTCTGACTGTTTGCCACTGTAATCCCACCACTCAAGATGGATGTGATCAGCTCAACCAACTTCATGCAAATGTTGCTTACACCCAAAACCAGGAGGATTCCCAGGTTCTGGGTCTAAGTATTTTTTCTCCCGAGTATGAAAAAAATGACTCCAGGTCTGAGCTGGATCTATCACTGAGTTACTGAGGGTGATTCCTATGCCTTTTGGGTTTACTTGTGATTTATTTTTGATGATACACTCACAGATCCCCTTTAGAAAGTATTTTACTTCAGCTACACATCCGCTATTGACAGCCAGCTAATCACAACCACTTGGACTCTTTGGTCCAGGAACTCCACTGGTGTTGGTTGTTGACATCCACTGACTCCCTGAAAGCAGCTGAGTATGTGGCAAGATATACAGCTCTTTCTTGCAACCTCTCTTGCCAATGGACTGTTTGAGTAATCACTTTCTCCTATAAGGCTGGTTATTTTCTTCTCTTGGACTACAGTAAATTTAAGGTTCTTTCCTCCCACGTTTGTTTTTCCCTCTTCCCTCTTGAGCTTCAGTGATATTTTTTTCTTTTTGTTTGTGTGATCTGTTTTCTGAATTTTCCTCTTAATTCCCTGTTTGACTCATTTCTCTGTGCTTCCTGCAAAAAGAATTTCTGTTATATTTCTGGGAAACATCTAACCATCTCTTCTATCCTTCCTGCTTGTCACCATGCCCCCTGCCAGGGAGAAACAAGTGTCTTGCTTGCCAATGCATTTTCCCCTTTCTGCTGTCCAGATTTCAAGAGTCAATTTTTGTTCAAACTTCAGTCACAGGCAACGCTTAAGAGAGATTTTCACGCTCGCCACAGTATCCTTCCTCTGCTAAAACTTTTTCAAATAAACCAATGCAGTTTAGGACCTGGCCTTGCCTCGGTGAATACTCAAAAGAATTTTCTGGATTAGACCCCAGAATTGCTTTTATTTTCCACTGAACGAAACAAATTTCTTTCTTGCCTACCTCCAGCTGTCTCAGAAGCAAATCACAGCAATTAGCAAGTAAGAGTGATATTCTAAGACTTGGTTTCCCCTAGACTGCAGGATGTCAGCAGTGCTTTGCTGACTTTTTTCCCTTCCTTTGGGTAGTGCTGGGGTGGTAATCACCTCATCTATCAACTACAGTGGATGTCTCCTCACCCAGGGTGGAGGCTCTGCAAACTCCTGTTGCTGTGGATAGTCCTACTCACACCAAGGTGAGTGTGGTGTTTTATGAGAGTAACCAGAGCAGAAATTTAGTATGGAGCATTTCCACCAGCATAGGAATGACAAGACAGAGGAAGAACTGAATGGGGAAATGTGTAGGGTTTAGGGAAACAGCAAGTTATCTCAGAGCTTTTGGCACTTCCAACAGCCCTGGTCTTTTCCCAGGGCAAACCAGCCACTTGCAGTTGGTTTTCCACATGCAGTTTCTCATGACACAAACTGATCAGGAAGCCAGATGGGACCAAGCACAGCCCATTTGAATGTGTACAGCCAATTTAAATAAACATGGTGAAGCAGGTCATCCATATGCCATCAGCACAAATTATTCTATTGTTGGTGCTTTTCTGGCAACTGGATAAATATTTTTCCAATGCTTTACTCGCATGTGATCGTCTCAGATCTCCTGAGCACCTGTGGTCACCTTTACCCTCACAGCAGATATGAGCTCACAATCCCTAAGAAACCTCTCAGTTGAGCTTATGGCTGTAAGGCAAAATGACAGATTCCAGGGAAAGATCCAGACTTTCAGCAGATGCAACTACTGAGTAATATCTATTCTAGAGTCTATCATGCACGAATCCTGGCTTTCTGCTAGAAGTAACTGTCTGTTTTTATGTATATATATTTTTTTTTAATTTGAATCCTTGGCACCCAGGGACTGACTGGATTCTGTCATATTCCAGTGAGCAAGCAGCAAAGCCAGAATTTAGCAGTTTTATCTCAACTAACAAACTATGCTTTTGTTGATTTATTGTTTATTTTACTTCTATCTTAAAATGTGGTGTTTAAAAACTGTATTTTAATTGCAAATGAAAGAAACATAGCCTTCTTGCTTCCGTGGGATGAATTCCTGCCTTCCAAGAATGACTGAGAAGAGAAGCCTCTTCTGCTCTTCTCCTCAGAAGCCCTGGGGAAGACTGGGAAGATGGAGGAGCTTGGTGGTGGCTGGGACAAACCACTACCACTGGGCTGCTGGATGCTGAGGGCACTGACTCAGCTGGTGTGGGAGGCTGCCTGGCACAGGTACTGTGGCTGCTTTGGTGGTGAGAGGAGAGCCTCACGGTGGGGAAGTCTGCAGCATCCTCTGAGATGGAGGGTGTCAGGGAGTCATCAAATTCAGGCTAAGGGACACATGATTTCTCAGTCACTTGTTTTCCCTTTAAGGTGCTCTCTAAACTCTGCATTTGTTGCCATAGTGAGAGGACCCAACTCAGACAGCAAATCCTTGTTTTTATTTGACAGAGGTCCAAATAACAATAAGGGCAGAACAGTCCTGCATAATCCTACAGAGAATGCTTCTCAGCCTTCAGTGTTTGTCTCTCACCTGGTGCTTCACGTTCTTGGAGGGAAATGTGCTCAGGATGTCACACTGCAATCTGCCCTGGGGAACTGCACCCAGGACTTGAGATGCTGGGCTATGTCAAAGAGGCAGGGAATGCAAAAAGAAGATGCAGAAATCTGAAAGAGAAATTCATTAATTTCCTGGCTAAGAAAGGTAAGTAGTGTGGGAAGAAAAAGAGCAGAAACATGTCTGTTCTGCCCACAATAACACATTACAACCTCTCCAAGCCAGAGGAGAGCAATCCCATTGCCAGAAAGGAAGAGCAGGGCACCCCTGTAGTGCTCTCATATACAACTCCTCTGTGGCACACATTTATCCTGGGGGGTCTAAGAAAAGGCTTTTTGTTGATGTGTGTGCCCTGCAAGCCAGCAGCTAGCACCTAGACATTCCTCCCTATCAAAATCTTTCTACTAACTTTTTCTTTCAATACCAGCTGATAAGCACACTATCACCTGTATGGCTCTCTATCACCTCTGCTGAAGTGACAGTCCTCAGTTGTGACAGGGTCATGAAGGGAAGCTTTTCAAGTAAGCTAAATAATTGTGCTAGTAAGATGAATCTCAGTCAAATATCTCCTAAAATAAATAAATTAAAAAAAGGCAAACATCCAGGCACAGTAGGCATTGATCATGCTGTCTGTATGATCAATGGGAGTTTTGCCAATGACTCCAATGGGAATTAATTGGTAGGAAAGGGAATGGGAAATATTTGTAAAGAAGTGGATCAGCTTTGCATTCATAGAAGAAAAAGCAGCAGCATTAGCAAATGTCCTATTAGAAGGTGCTCAGGGAAATGGGGATTCATTGCTTCTATCTTCCAGGCATTAACTGGACATTTTTACTTTAACTTTTGATTAGAATATTTAATTGGACTAAGACCCATGTCCCAGCTCGCACACACCCTGCATACAATGGAACAGGCTCAAGCAAGAAATTAAGCTTAAAATAACTAAGAAAAGTCTAATACATTAGGATGTATGAGGGTGCTCTTTCTTCAAAGATGGAGATACCAGTTCCTCCCCCTGGTAGTGCTGACCAAGAAGTGACAGTGTTGTCAGCCTCTCCAGCTAGACAAGCAGGGAGGTGACATTAAAACATGACCTTCACTACTGCATATCCTGTAGGTGAGGGGTATCAACCCTCAGACACCTCACTCAGCCCCATCTTTGCCATTACCCAATCTGTGAAAGCAGAAGACTCACCAAACACAACAAGCAGGACATGAAACTCAGTTTGTAAATTTTGAGGCTCTTTCTGAAAACATGAGCCCTGCTGGCAAAAATTTGTTTTGGAAGATACAGCAGTGTGAGAGGGAATAGTCCATGATTTCTTTGGTTGGCAAAAGAGCAGCAAGTGCTCAGGAGGCTACCTCAGAGGGCTGATTCCCTACCTGACTTAAACCTGAAACTGGTCACTTGAACAAGCCGATTGCAGCTGAAAGCAAAACTCAGAACACTAGATACCATTTAGATTTGAGCTTTCTAGATCAGCATAAGCCCCTTGCTGACAGTTTTCCTGAGGAAATGGAAGCATATTCCATGACTTTACTAATAAGCTGTTTCCATATGTGATGTGATTCTCCTCCTTGCCCAGATTTTTTCCATCTCAGTTCTCTCAAATACCAACTTTCAAGGCTTTGCCAAACTAATTCCTACTTTCCAACAGTGACTTGAAAAACTGTGCTTTTAAAAACACTGCCATTCTGTGAGCAAGTAACGATATCCCAAAATACTTCTGGACAAACATTTATTACAGAAGCAAATGCTCCTTTTAGTAGTAAATGGACATTTACTTACATGGCACCCTTCTGTATCAGCAACCTGGAAAAATAAGCAAAACTAAAATATAGTTGCAGCAAAGATGTCTTTGGTGACGTAATTTTCCCCTCTTTCATGTAAACTGTGTATTTGTGGTGTTTTATATGAAATACATTCTGAATATAGAAAAAGGAATCCCTTGGTAGAACTTGCTTTCTCTACTAACAAATGGCTTAATGTTGGTAAGTAGGCAATAATCCTAGCTTGTAGCTTTTCTTGTTATGTATGACATTATCCTAAGAAGTGAGACCATTGTGCACCAAAAAATAGTGTAGAGCAACAAATTAGACTACCATGAAGAACTGGGTAGCCAGAGGAATTAAATAGATTAAGTAATAGAAAACTGGGTAAAATGTAATTTCTCTTAAGCCAGAGCAACACAATCTTTTGAGGTAAACTGGGAACTAGTTTGAAATGAAAAAGAAGAAAACTTGGATGTGTTACCTAGCAGTAATTATTTACCAAGCAGTTATGAAAACCTCAAATTTGATAGTAATAAAGCAGAAAAGCATTTAAGAAAAAAAAAAAAAAAAAAAAAAAAAAAAAAGAAAAGTGTAGAAATCATTTTACAATATAGATTATTTGAAATAGCTCTTTCTACCTGTGTACTAATAGGTTAATTCAAATTAGAATTCGTGCAGGGAGCAAGGATGACCAGAGGAATGGAGATTAAAACATTTTGTTGGTCCAGCTTAGCAGACTGGATGGATGGAGTTTGTGTGGGCATGTGATTATGCTCTATAAACGCAGAGAGGATGTATGTACTCAGAACATAGAAGAGCTATTTAAGAAAAAAATTCAAACAAGCACAGTACAAACCCCCAAAAATTTTAAGATGGATATTAGCAAAAAAAACCATTCCTAATTGTTGAAGTGGTAAGATTCTGAAACATCCTCACTGAAGAGGTATTTTCAGCATCAAGAGCTTGATGAGTTTATGAGAAGAAGGGTATACTCAAAACAAAACCCCCAGAAGTTTCATTCCTCTTCCAGTTGTTACACTGTGTTTCCTCACAGTGGAAGCCACTAAAAGGGGGACAACAAAGACGTACAGATGGTGAGGAACTTTTACCCCACAGTTAAGTTCTATTCAATACTCGTCCGTGTTTTGGCAAGATGAATGCCTATGGTCAAATGACCACATTCATGTCAGCTGCAATTTTTTTTATTTAGAAAGCATGTAAGGAGCCACCATCTGACACTAGGGAGTAGACTGTGTGAATCACTGTTTTCCAGTTAAATGTCACCATTGCCGCAGTATCCCAGACAGCCACTTATGGTAGGTATCCATTTGGGGCTGGGCAGCAGAAGCCTGTGCAGCAAAAATAGACTCAGGGTCCTCCCTCTTTTATCCACACCAAATTGCTACAAATGCAATATTCAATTGCTAATGTAACAAATTACACATTCAAACTGTGCTTAACTGATCCAAGCCTATTCTGGAAAGTTTCCTCTCTGTGACAATTTCTGTCACAGAAGAGTCTAATCAGTAAAGGGTCAGGAACGAAATAGAGTGATAGTAATAGAAAACTACTGTTTTCTGGTAAAATATTCTACTTAAAACTTTTGTGTTGCTGACTCTCCTGCCACCTCTCTGAATAATCATTACCTGCCTTAAAACAGGTAATTTTTTTTCTCCCTGTGTCACACGGAACGTAGTATTTCTTGTCTTGCATCACAGATTTTCAATTCTGATTGATCTTCAGCCATTATTTTGTGTCAAGAATTGTACTTTCTCAGAACAAAGTATTTTTGTACATACACTGTAACTGTTCTTTCCATGACGGAGTAGCAAAATGCTGCAATTCACCCTCAAGCAGCATTCAGTTATACATAACTTGTGGCAGAAGTTACCAAATTAAAATGACAGAATAGTCCTCACCCTCTGAATATTATATGCTTTGGCTTCTTATATTTAAAGTGTGCTGGTTTATGCTCATTTCCTCTTGATGCAATTTAGTTAACAGCCAAATTCAGTCACAAAGCCAGTTGTAAATAAACACCTTTTTACAAATTACAGTGTTCTCAATTTGCATGGTTCTTTGGCTCAGTTTATCAACCAATAAAATCTGACAATATTGTATATTAACTTCTGTCATGTCTGAGTGTTTTTATACATTAATGGAGCAGCTTGTAATTTCACCATATAGGCTCCTTACTCCTGGATATACAGCACATATCAGATAAATAAGCTGTCCAGAGAAGACATTTGTATTGGATATTCACTGTTGGTTTCTTCCCATGCTGCCCTCAGATGCAGAAACTGCCCTGGGAGATGAATGTGCCAGGATAAGTTATCTGGGACTCATAAAATCTTTTTTAGAAGATTGAAATAAAGTCAGTGCTTGCAGAAGACAAATCAATTGTGACATTTCTGAATAGAGTGCGATGCATTTAATTAGCACAAGACATACTGGCAAATGCTGAATTACCCAATAAATCACTGAATGCTGGAACCCATACCGAGCTGGGAATCAGCTGTCTTTTGAGATGTACAGCAAGTGATAATAGGAAGATCTGGCCATTTCTCCTCCATTTTCTGCTAAATTTCTTCCATTTTGACATTTGCATGCCAGACCATTTTAATTATTTTCAAGTATCACAGAATTTCTCCAGGATGATCTGAGGAACATGTGCCATTACCCACAGATGCTAAAGACTGAAATGCAAATCTTATGATATGCTACACTTTTGCTGTCCACTAAAGGCAAATGATGGAAGTTCAGCCTCCAGGAATAAAAGTAGTTATAAGAAAAATGTACAGTGCTGCTCCTAAGGGCAAGCTTGGTAGGACCAGGCCCTGTAGCAGCCACTGACATTGTCCTCAATGTCCTGGGGCCTCCCTTGTGTGATGAGCAGAGGAGGCTTCAGGCTTGTTGCAGTTGGTGGAAGGAGAGGGAGTGAGAGCTTGGGCTTTGAGGTACAAATAGGATTCCCTTGCCTGAGGTTCCTGGCCACGAGCTTTCATACTGTGAAGAGGTGTAGAATCCCAAGAAGAATATTTGTCTCGCAACAGCCACCCTGACAAAGTGGACACTGTGGTCAGGTGGAGGCCTCTGTTCTCTCAAGGAGAGACCCCAATTTGGGGAACCACCCTGATAGACAGGGCCCTATTGTCACAGGAGCAGCCCCTCCTTTAATGACCATCCCTGAACACTGAACACTGTCCTTGCAAGGGGAGCTCTGTCTGATGGCCTCCCTGACAGACAGGACACTGTCCTTGTTTGATAAGGGACAGGGGCAGGAGAGCTGCACCCTGCGGAGGCAGAGTTACATCTTGTGTTTGTGCCCAGGGTAAAGCCATTGGAGAGGGCACATGTGCAGAAATAAGGGTTATTGCTGTGTCATCCCATCTGGAGGGGTCCAAGTGGATACCTGGCTGTGCAAGACATGCCAAACCCTCCCCCCCCCCCAAAAAAAAAAAAAAGTGGGGTCAGGCAGCATAAAAGAGTCACACTCGAAATGCTGGATGCATGCCCACCATCCAAGGACCTGAACTTCCTACCAAGATCATTGCTGTATCCAAGAGTGGTGATATCTTCTCTATCTCTTCTTTATCTTTATCTTTATTTTATCTTTATACCTCTCTCTCTGTGTCTCTGTTTCTAACCTTATTTCAACACATGAGGGTAACATAGTTTCCAACTTTGTTAAGTTTTACTCCCCACTGCTGTTTGAAGTTTTGTTAGTTGTAACCTGTTCTTTTGACAACTTCCCTAAGTTTTGCTAAATTGTAATCCATTGCTTTGAAAGTACCATCATTTATAATTCTGCTAGGTGTAATCTCACATGCTTTATAATCTTACTCACTTTTAAGTAAAGTTTTGTTTTTATACAAACCTCCTGGGTAAAAACTTTACTCCTGAGTACCATGCAGAGAATTCCCAAACTTAATCTGCTGAATGGGTTGTTAAAAGAGATTAATTAGAGGAGGAGAAGGATTGAGCCCAGCTACTCTGAGGCTCCTCTCTGAGGGAGTTTAGAAAGCAAGGGAGTCCAGTCTGAATCTCCCTGGGTCGACCCCCACTCTGGGGAACCCTACCCGTGCCCACTCCATGAGACGTGATATTTTGTTTGGCCCCCACCCTGTGGGGTGTGACAAGGTCAGGGCTGAAAGCAGCAGCAGGGTTCTGGGACCATCTGGATGCAGGTACACAGAAGTTCTTATAGCTGTTCTTAATATGCAAACCCTGCACATCCAATGTGCCCTGGCTGTGCTGCAATACTTCAGCTGTGTGGTAAGAGTACTTTGGTAGCTTTGGTAGCTGTTCAACAAAACATGTATTAACATTTTAAAAAAAACTGCCCAAGTGTTTACAGTGCTCTAACCACCTTTCTACCCAAACACCTACCACAAACCACTTCCCTGTGCTTCACTTCTAAACATTACAAAAAATTCAGTGGCTAGGTGTAGTTTTCCAGAGGCTGGGGCACCTAAGGTACGTCAAGAACAACCAGCCAACCAAGACTCAAAGAAATTTGTAAGATCCTATGGTATATATGTGCTTTTTGCACTTAGTATATTTGTACTTCCATCATATTCTTGTTTGCTTTTTGCTACACAGTTTAATCACAACTTAAAAATACATTTTTTTGATGGGAAGAAATTTTACTGTTTTGAAAAGCTTAGCCTCAGGATCGTCTGAGCTATCTTCAGCAATAAGATACAAACTATGAATCTATGTATACAGGCTACAAAACTGCACATCTAATTTTGTGCCTATAGTGATAGAAAACTGCATATTTAACTACAGCCATGGAATAAAGATGTTGCACTCAGTAGAAGGTCTGTGACTTTTAGAATTTTTATTGAACTATATTCCAACATGCAGAAGCAGCCTACAGTGTCTGCTCAGCATCCTCCATTAAGCAAAAACCTAGAACATGGCCTCTTCTCAAGAAGAAATCCAATTGCTTTGAATGTTGCCAGTATATGACATTTGTTTAAATCTGCATTTATCACTAGTATAAAACTAAGTATAAATTTAGCTTCAATGCATAGGCCTAATTTCTCTGCTTTTTACAGCTGACTATGTTCTGTGCAACATTGACATAAAATATTTCATAACCTACCCTTCTTGTGTAGAGACCTAATTGGCTTGTCAGTTTTACATGATCTTATGTTTGTTTTCCATCTAGTAGTTATCATTGCCCTGCGACAGATGGTTTAAGCCACTCTACCACTCTTACTTACAATTGAGGTAGAATTCAGGTGACCCTTTTTTCTTCTCCTTGTTACTGACAACACTTTGTCCTCAAGGAATCAGCATCATGTCAGTTAGTGCTGGTTGAGATTTCCCATGTGCAGAATTGGAATAAAATAGACTGAAGGGCTCCTAATTTTTGTTTCTGATGTGTTCATATAACAGCATCCTCCAGCTTTGGAAACTGAATTTAATTGTGGATGCATGATAGTAATTAGTTTTTGAAATGATTGTTGTAGACAATGATAATTAGCAAATATATATGATCATTCATATTCACAGTAATTGCAGCAAAGGAAATTAGGAGGTTTTAAAACCACATCTTAGTAAATTAAAAATATGAAAACCAAGATTAAAGCAGCGCTCTGATAGATGGTTAAAGGAAGAGAGAAACAAAATCCTCCTATACCCTCTGTACCCTCTTGTGCCTAATCCTATAGAAGGCTGAGTTCCCTCAGCCTCCA
Source organism: Heliangelus exortis (assembly GCF_036169615.1). Classification (NCBI taxonomy): domain Eukaryota; kingdom Metazoa; phylum Chordata; class Aves; order Apodiformes; family Trochilidae; genus Heliangelus; species Heliangelus exortis. Next base: position 21,416,489 of record NC_092423.1, read on the forward strand.
GGTGCTGCCAGGCTTCCTCTTGCCCTAAATTTCACTAGTACTCCTAAGTGTTATAATCTTTTAAGGCAATGAAGCACACTGATTACTCAATTAAGCATTAAGCAATACGCTGTTTTCCTTTTTTCTGTGATGAGTGGGTGACATCTCTGCTTTTTCTGTTTATGAAGCATAGTAAGGCCACAGTTGGAAACAGATGTAATTCGTGTTTTTTCTTTAAGTTCAGAGAAGAACAATGAAACAACGAAATTGTTTGTATTATCCATAAAGATTATTATATAATCACTTCCTGAGGCATTGAGTAAGACCTTTTTATCACAACCCAGTCCACTGATGGCCAAGGACCTAGAAACCCATTTCTGTACTTTTGCTTTTAGTGGGCCTACAAAGCATTGTTTTCAACAAACAAATAAATGATTAGAAATTCTTAATCTTCTTCGTGTACAAAGACGTGAACTAGCATGAATAAACCAAGTCGATATCATCATCATCATGGCTTGGCTTCATGAACAAAGATTTCAGAAGGGCTCTCTCTCCCCACGCTTGCTGCAAGGGTGCTGATGGCTGATAAGGCCAATGTGGGACAGGCAGTGCAGCTGCAAAAGGCCCTGCAGAAAGCCTCCTGTGAGACTGGGAACAGCCAAGGCACGGTGCTTTCTGAGCTGTCTTTTCTCCTGCAGACTGATTCCATGTGTGTTCTCAAAGGAGGCAGCAGTGTTATGGATGGTGTCTCCATGTCTCCCGACTGGAGGCCAGAGTGGAGCACTGATGGCAGTCAGTATGGCCAAAGCTGAGGGGTTGTTTCAGGGAGTTCTTGTATCTCCTCTCTGGGCAAGTTCACCACAGAGCAGAATCTTAGGGAGGTGGTGATCCTCCATCCTGGAGACGTGCCCTGTCCAGCACAGCTGTGTCCTCAGTATCATGGCCTCAGTACTGGTGACCCCTGCCTGTTCAAGGACAGTGACATTGGTCACGTAGTCAGTCCCATGGATGTTTAGGTTTGCATGGAGGCAGCACTGATGGAAGCACTGGAGGAGTCACAGGTGGTGGCAGTAAATGACCCATGATTCAGACCCATATAAAAGAGTAGACAATACAGTGGCTCTGTAGACACTCATCTTTACACTTTTCTTCAGGTGTTTATGGCTCCAGACTCTTTTATGAAGTCTTCTGAATGCTCTGTATGCCTTTGCTAATCTGTTTTCTATTTCTTTTTCAATCTTGGCATCCAAGGAAATAATGCATCCCAGATAGCTGAACTGCTGGAGTGTCTTAAGCTCTGATTCACCTATGGTGATGTGAGGATGATGGAAATCTTCCTGTGGTGCAGGCTGGTAGAGAACTTCTGCCTTCTTCAAGTTGACTTCCAGCCCAAAAAGATCTGCAGCCTCTGCAAAGCAGGATGTTACATGCTGCAGAGCTGCTTCTGTGTGAGCAACGAGGGTGACATCATCAGCAAAACGCAACTCTGGGACATGGTGATTTAGGGTCTGGGTGTGGGCCTTCAGTCACCTTTGGCTGCATAGGCTCCCATTGGTACCATATCGGATGTAAATGCCATTTTCTTCATCAAGGTCTGCCTTGGCCCTTCAGAGCATCGTGCTGAAGAAGATTGTGAATGGAGTGGGTGGGAGAACACAGCCTTGTTTCACACCATTGATTACTGGGAAGGATTCAGAGAGTGCATCACCATATCTGACTTGGCCCCATTGATCTTCATGTAGCAGGATGACCATTTGGAGGAACTTGGGGGGGCATCCTAATCGTTCCAAGATTTGCCCCAGGCCCTTTCTACTCAGTGTCAAAAGCTTTAGTGAGGTCAATGAATGCTACATAAAGACCTTTGTTCCGTTCCCTACACTTTTCTTGCAGTTGTCTGAGAACAAACACCATGTCTGTGGTACTCCTATTGGCTCTGAAGCCACATTGGTTTGCAGGTAGAACTTCCTTTGCTATAGCAGGTACATAAGATACAGAGAGATTTCCATCTTGGGGTTTTGCTGAGGTTGGGGTTGTCCCATATAAGGGATGCTACTTTTCAAGCACATTCTCACCCACCTGTCTTCCAAACAGCAACTGTTACATTGCTTATTGTGGTCCTCTACGCCAGGGTGACAAAATGTAGCCAGGTAGTCTCTGATTCCTTGCTTATCAGCAGGGACAAAGTCAGAGCTCCTCTCCCAACTCCCCAGTCATCTACTTCCAGCATAAAGCTACTTGATTTCATTAGTAGACACTACTACAACTAATTTTAAAAAATGACTGTAAGCCAACACCAGGCTAACATCCTTTGTGAGTCTAAAAACACCCATAGATAATTACAAAGACAACTGTCAAAACGAGTGTGACTTCCATCAAGACCACATCCCTCTTCATCCTCTTCATTCTCCACTGCTGTGAATGATGGTGAGGAGATCCACTAAATCCCATTTGGGGACAACACTAAAGGTACCCTGAGACAGGAGGGAATTTGATGTTAGTGATGCCTGAATCATTCCAGAGCTCCCAGCTCATGGGCCCCAGGGCTTTCAGATCAAAGCCACAGCACTACTGTAGAGAGAAGAATGGTTTGCTGAAAAGAAAAAAGAAACCTTGTGGATTACAAAGATGCTTCTGGTGAGGATGGACTCTCTCCTTCTTTTTCTTTTGGCAAAGACCTGCTGGCCCTGGGAGCACCAGCACCTCTCCCCCCTCCCAGGTTTACACAGCACTCCTGCAGCCAGGCCTTAAAAATGCAGGGATGCTGTGCCCAGCCCAGAAAGGGAGTTGGTTTCTGATCATGCAGACACACAGCAACAGAGATCTCTCCTGAGGACTTCATCTCACTTTGATTTAAAAATTGATAGTTCTGAGATAAAATGTGGGTGATGACTGGCAAAACTGCGCTATGGAATTAAGACTGGAGAAACTAAAAAAGAAAAAAAATTTGCCCCCTCATACTAAATCCTAAGAAGCTTTTTGTGCCACTCATGATGCTATCCTGTTCCCCTCCCCCAGGTCTTTGAGTCATTTGTCTTTTCCTTTGTACTGTTCTGAATCCCCATCATGATGCTGGTGCTTCACAGTGGGGTGTCTGAAGCATTCCATTCATTTTGTGCATCCTTATGTTTGTACCAGTGTCACTAGCAAAAATTTTAAGCATGCTCCACCCTAAGACTTATTCTTTGGGAGTTCAACCAGTAGCTTTCCTGGTGTTTTTTTTCCCCATTACCATCACAGTCTGTTTCTACGCAAATTTATGATTCCTACACTAATGCCGACCTCTTTCAGCTTCACTGCTTCTCATATGGAACCATATGTGGATTATCTTAAATTTAGGTAAATGAAATCAGCAATTACCATACTAAGATACAAAATATCAGAACAGTTTAGTTTTATCTATTCTGGAAGAAAAAAAAAAGTATTTCTATCTTATTTCCTATATGTTTCTATATCTTTCACTTTTCTTTCCTTAAGGATTCTTTCTCAGGTCTTGTAAACTGTTGATGGGCTTGCATGATTTTATCACTTTATAATTATAGCTATGCAGTTAATTGATCTTTGATGTGTGACACGTCTTACTTGACCAGTTCACTGAAAACTCCCCATTGCAAAATTCCAGTCCCTTATTTTTGTGGAGCTGTAGGGATTTGGCTTCCATTTTAAATGTGCTAATTTCTACATCCCTTCTTTTGCTCATGTCAGAGAGACCTGAATGTGGCCTTTTGTTGGAAGCAGTAAGCAACAGCATGTACACAAAGCTGGGAACATGGAGAGGGGCAGATGGGATTTCAGAGGCTGTTTTTGATAATTTGTCCTTACACATTTGTCCTAATACATATGAGACGTAACAGCAAGTAAAAGAAGGGAAAATTAATCATATTGCTAATGGACAATTTGTCTTCTGGATGCTCCCCAGTGAGGGGGATCCCACACACTCTCTTGTCATTGGAGAAATCAAGTGCCTGTTGTGGCATTGTAGGTATTTCTCTCTGAAATATGGAGTTTGCCTGCTGCATTGGAATTGCCAATTGTGAGCTTAATTGAGTATTTTCTGGATCATATGTGTCTAGCCCACATGGGCTGGGGCAACCTCCAGCACCAATGCAGGTTGGGGGATGAGGAAATTGAGAGCAGCCCTGCTGGGAAGGACTTGGCGGTATCAGTGCATAAAAAGCTGGGCATGAGCCATCAGTGTGCACTCACAGCCCAGAAAGACAACCACACCCTGGGCTGTACCAAAAAAGAGTGACCAGCAGGGCAAGGGTGAGACTCCCCCCCTCTACTCTGGTCTGGTGAGACCCCACCAGTGGTACTACATCCAGCTCTGGAGTCCTCAGCACAGGAAAGACATGGACCTGTTGGAATGAGTCCAGAGGAGGTGCTCAAAAAGGCTCAGAGAGTTGCAGCTGTTCAGCCTGGAGAGAAGGCTCCAGGAAGGCCTGATTACATCCTTTCAGTGATCAAAGGGGGGCTATAGGAAAGATGCAGGCAAACTTTATAGCAGGACCTGTCACAGTAGGATAAAGGGTAACAGCTTTAAACTAAAAGAGGTTAGATTTCCCTACATAGAAGGAAGAAAATTTTTACAGTAAGGGTGGTGAAAGACTGGAACAAGTTGCCCAGAGATGTGGTAGATGCCTCATCCTGGAAACATTTAAAGTCAGATTGGATGGGCCTTTGAACAACCTGATCTAGTTAAAGACGTCTCTGCTCACAGATAGGTTGTACAAAATGACCTTTAAAGGTGCCTTCCAAGTCAAACCCTTCTATGATCTTCATACTCAAGAACATTCCTTACTAGTTGTCTTTTTGCAATACCTTGCACCAACAAAGAAAAAATATTTAATTGGTGATATTGAGACTTACGTATTTTATATCTTATATTTATTGCAGTTATCATATCTTCAAAATGCCTTTTTTCTTGCTGCTCCAGACATGAGTTGGCATTTGACAGTATATATATTTTGGCAGAGATGAGAGCAAGTTAACAGGCTGATGGCATTTTAATTATTTTATTGAAATGGCATTGGCCCAGGATGCTTGTTGGAATTTACAAATGTGCGTTGATTTATATTTTATTTTGTAAACCCGGCCCAAGAGTCTGACTAATTAGAAACATGACTCAAAGCTATAAGGGGTACTTATTGATTCAGATCATGAAAAGACCAGAAAGATCAAAAGCAAACATCTATCTCCCTCTTCATCTGGGGTTCAGGAGGTTAAGTGCTATTTGTCTCAAATCCCCAGCATTAGCTCTGTCTTTGTAATGGAGAAGACAATTAACATCTATATCTATCCAGTATTAGTATGTCCTGTATTATTTAGAAGAATGTGCTTTTTGTAATTAAACCATGTACAAGGAACTATTTTCAACTTGTGTTAGGTGACAATTTGCTTTTTTTCTCCCATTAAGTTATGCTTTTCATTCTGTTTATTTAAAGTTTGAAATGTATGGCTTCGTTTTAGAAGCAGTAATACGAATGGCTAAAAATACAGGTTTTATGCTGCAAATGTAATGCCAACATATAATAACTTCATTAGTTACTTGGGACCAATTTTAAATGGCTTCAACATTTCCATGTTGCCATAATGCAGCAAAAATGCTAAAATGTTAATGCATTCATGGGGTAGTCACAGAAAAGATGAAGCAGAACTGTTTTATACTGTTTGTGCTGCTCCAGGTCTCCACTGGAGCCTGGCTTCAGGACTGAGAAGGAAGTAAATATGTATGTTGAAAACAGATGGAGAATTCAAACTCCTCCTGAACACAGCTGAAAAAGGTTTTCTTCTGGGGAAGCAGTGCAGGCAGCATCCATATCTGTCACGTGTCCTGCCAGGGGGAACCAGCTCTGAGCTGATCTGGGTACATTCTTCCGGGCCACCAAAGCACTGCAGAGGATGTTGTGTTTACATGGGTGTCTCAGATTTTTAGGCAATGCTTTTTTAAGACTGAAGAGCCTAATGTAAGGAATGTCATTAATTTTTTGGATGTAGGAAAGCACAGATAAATGTCAGGGTCTTTTGAGCACTGTTCTGCCACTTTGCCTGTGCTGTCTCACTGTGGCACCAAGACAAAGCAAATTTAATTGCATTAGCATGGGGATGCAGCAAGAAACATGTTGGAGCTGGGCTTTGAAAGTGGTGCTCACAGTCCTATGCCTGCTGCAGCTGCCTGTGCCAAAGCATTCATTACTATGAGCTGGAAATATTCACACCCTCCCACACACAAGGACTGGGTTGAGAAAGTTTTTATATTGCAGAGTTACTGAAATTATTAAATAGAAAAACAAAGGATGTCTCATACAGAAGACAAACTGATTCAGGTTTAGCAGTGTTAATGGGAGGCAGGACTTCCTGTTACAGATCAATGGGCTTCAGTAACCGCTGCCATCAAATCCCTGCAATCTCATAGCTGCTCAGTGCCAGGGCAAAAGGGGATTAATACTCCCATCACAGTCCCCACAGAAGAACAGAAAAGATATTTTCTCTAGTGGCAACATTTGTTGCCTCAAGTACAAGACCAAGTGTTGAGCATCCTCAGCTTTCTTCCTTGGTACAGGGACCTGGAGATGCTCAGCACCTGATGCAGCTGTGCTCTCTGTGCTGCATTTCAACCTCTCTTTCAAAGGTGAAAGTTTCAGGTTAGGGCTGCCAGCAGCCACAGACTATCAGGTAAAGCCCTGTTGGGTGTCTGCCCACACTGTTACTGCCCAGTAGGTGACTGTGTTAAAAGAGGAGCAGGAGCAATGGAAGTTGAGGACATGGTGCCATGGAGTGTTCTGTGGGATACGAATATGTTTCAAAGGTTTCTGCATCCCTCTTGTTACCCCATCCCAATTTGTCATCAGTCATACAAAAGGCTAAGTCAGGTCAATTCCAGTTTGCTCTGACTCAGCCTTTTGCATGGCAGGGCTGTAAACCACACGTACACAGGAATCTATTTACAACAAAAAGGAAAAAAAAATGTCTGGAGACAGCTTTTAAAAACAGACTCCTATAACCAAATCTGGTTTAGAGTGCAGCCTTCAAGACAGGTGATTTAGTTCAGCTAATATAGCTATTGCTTCCAGCAAAAAATGTTTGTGAATGGAGGATTTTATAAAAGCTCAGACCAGTGGAAAAGAATGGGGAACAACCACTTGAGGCTTTTTCAAGCAGAAATTTCATTTACCAAGGACTTAAAAGAGATATTGTCTTGTGGCTAGAATAGTTGGCTAGAACCATCTAGCTAAATGTAGCTATCCACGTCTGAGTTGGTCAGCTCAGCTACATTACAGCCAATGCAGAGACGGTTGATAAGTAGAGCATAAAGCATGATTCTCTCTTCTTAAAGTTGTCCAAATGAGGTGAATCTCAGTAATAAAAATGCTTGTTTCACACCAGAATGAAAGTTCCAGTTACTAGCTCAGACTCCGATTGTTGCATTTTTTCTTTTTCAAATATTCTAACTGTTGCTTTCATTCCATGAAATGCTTGAACTGCAGCGACCTTGCCTCCTTACTCTTACTGGTTTGTTCTGTTCCTTATTCATTTCTTTGGGCTGCAAAGGCTGTCCAGAGGACATTGCTCTTTGCCTGACATACTTACTTGCTGCAAAGCACTGTGTACACTGCTGTATAAATAAAATCTCAGAAAAAAATGAATAATTGAAAAGGATGGAAAACTTTGTTCAGTTGATTGAAATCATCTAGTGTAAGCTCTATGGGAACAGAGTCTACTGGGACAAAATTTCCTAAACATATCTCTTCAGAATTCATTTTGGCAATTCTAAACAGAGTTCTGTAAAGATACAAAAAGATAACTTACAGCTAATGTACAGCTTTAGAGAAGACAAGTGTTTAACAACAAACCAGGTGGCTTTGGTCTGGCTGAAGTTAAGCTTGTTGATGTCTATTTCTAAAAATCTTTCACAGCTGAAATTTCCACTAGAAAAATTGATTTCTAGTCTGATGTGAGCAAGAAGCCCCTGCTTCCCAATGGACCAAAATGTTTTATTTTCCATCTAGGCTGTGAAATGTTTGGAAGCCACCTTATACACTGGGTTGTTTTCACTTTTCTTGAGCAGTGCTGCTGAACCTGCAACCATTTCTGTGGGGTAGCACTTACTGTCCCCCAGCTTTGGTACAAAGACAGGACCATGAGGATTTTCCCGAAAGAGAGTTCCAGGCTGGGTGAAAGGCTTGTCAGGTTCAGTTAGCCCAGGAATCTGTGGTGAAGCAAATGAGCTTAATGAGGAGTGGATGACTCTTTAACATTACTGTAGGTTTCTTCTACAATCATGAAAAAAATATTTTTATATCCCTTTGTGTCCTGCTAAAGATTTTGGTGCAGTGCCAACAATTCCTTTGGTTTTTTTTCACCCATCTTATTTAGATGAAAAACTTGATGTGCTTTTTATTGTGTACATTTATATTACCTTATACACTGTGGCTTTCCTGGGGACTAGAGATCTTCCTATAAAGCAGGCAAGTAATTTAATAGTACAAAGTAATCTACCCTTCACGCATCTTTCACTCACATAGTAATATTCTTTTCAATGGCTCTAATGCTTACCAGAGATAATAACTGCTAATAACTCCATTAAAATTTATTTCCTGAAGAACTTCGGAAAAACATTGTGATCTTTAAGTAATTAAAGGGGGAATAATTGATATGGAGAATGTATGCAACAACTAGTCTTTAGTGTAAATTATAGTCACATGTAGGGAAAGCCTTAAGATAATTTTTTTTATTTCCAGTCTATTGTTAGACACAAAAAGACTTAAAGGAGAACTTCAGTACAACAGAAAGATATCTTTAATTACTGTGCAGTGATTTTTCTGAGCTGGATATACTCTATCAAAAAATCATATTTGCTACTAGGCCTGCTTTTATATTACTGACAGCACTGGTCAGGGCAGAGAGCTGTGGGATTGCAAGGACCTGCGTGGCTGAGTGGAGCTGTTCCATCAGTGGGGACCAGAAGATGAGGTATGGAAACATAATTCTTAATTAAGCAAGCGTCTGTACTTGCTACCAGCTGTATGTACCATTGTCTTTTTGTGTCTGAAAATTTCCACCTTTGGAACTGGCAGAAATGGGAAGTGTGCAGCACGCATGCACTTGCTTGGCAAAAAAGACTTCCTGAGACTTTAAACCAGCAATTCAAGTAACCAAAGTGCTAGAACTGTTGCAGTACAAACTTCACTGGAAGTTTGCCACCTATATAGAGCCCCTACAGGATTTTACAGCTTGTACAGAGGTCCAGGCTGCTATGGGCTTTACGTCATAAAGATGAAAGCTGACACAAATATATCTACAGCTGTAGCAATAGCACTGGTGACTCAGAGCACCCCCAAGCACACACACAGACTCCAGGATGACTGCTCCATCCTGTGCTGGAGGACTGTATTTTAAGGGCTTCAGCATCTCTCATTGGTTTATTACTTCCCTGATTAAGATTTTGGCAAATGTGTGAAGCTGGGTGGAGATTTAGATGTGCTTTGTTGTCACTTTAGATGTTTCTTGTCCTGAGGCTTTTCATTCTTGGGATATAGACTCTGGTTTGTGCTCAGAGACTGGGAAGATAAATGTCTTTGCTCCTGAGACAGACAGAAAGGGCAAAAGCATTTCTGGAGGAGCTGCTTGAAAATTTAAGTGAGAGCTCATCACCAGAAGGTGCTGGCAAGGAGTTTGCTGTAGAGCAGTAAATTGCACATTAAAGAAGAACCAACGGTCAGACTGAGAGGATGAAGACCTTGTATGTCACAAGATGCAATGACCCCAAAATGACAAATAATATAACACTGAAAAAGAGAGATCTTCTTATGTGGAGTATTTATAGTCCTTATTTTCCTTGTCATGTGGCTCGAGTGAAAACATGCTTCATACAAGATGAGACATCAAGAAGGCAACAGCTCCTCAGCAAGGAGATGAGTATTAATTATCAATTGTTGATTACAGAAATCTCAAGGACTGACTGAAGGAGGTGTTAATTCAACACATACAGGCGGAACCACTTAGTAAGTGGGAGAGAGGGCATATCTGCAAGCACCAGCAGAAACCCCAGCCCCATGAATGCCTGGGTTAGATGCAACGAGGCAGGGACTTGGCAGAAAAGAGCAAGCTCTGCAGCAACAAGAGCTGAGGAGCAGAGACTGTCCATGTAGAGGGAACAAGTAGTAGTGTGCCGGGGAACTGGCAAATGCAGACTTTCAGCCCCTCCCTCTTGTAAATGTGGATAACCCCATTTTATCATCTTCATATATTTGTTTCACGGATAGACAGGGTGTTAGCAAGGCAAATGCTTTCCTGAAAAGTATCATCTTATGTATGCCCATATCATTACTATCTTTTTTTAGGTCTAGAGCCAAGCATTTTATCCTGTTGGAAATAATCACTTTTTTTTTTCTTCATGTTTCCTAGTTTTGAGTTGAATATAGTCTTTGTGGAGGGTGGGACTAAAGGAGAACTTTCTTTTGTACTAATGACCTGTATTTTCTGTAACTATTTTCTGCCCATGGCGGTCTTATTGCTTATAGTCAGACTCAGACCTTTTGTATTTGCTATCAGCTGGGCCATGAAATCACACCACTGGTAAAAACCTTCAACCTTTGCATACTGTGCTGATTCCCACTTTACATAAGACCTTCAAACTGTAGCTTCTCACTGATTGTATTCCTTTAAGAAATATTTATATTTAACTTGCAACTTTTATATGCTTTTAAACCCTTCATAAGGAACTAAGAGACAGTGTAAATTTGTAGATTATATATTATTGTAAGAATTGCATAGAATGCTCCCTGCTCATAACAGCATTCCCTCTCCAATAAAAAAAAAAAACACCCCACATTTACAGACAAAAGGCATCCAGCATGAAAAAAATGTTTGGAAAAGTAATCTTCCCAGAATCAGACTACCACAGCCCTCTGCTCTGCCTTTCCCTTGCCTCAGGTTCCTGAGGAGGCCCAGGAGGCCAGATAGTCTCTACAGCTCAATGGGAGCTTTTTGTGGTGCAGCTCTCAGACTCATTCACCCACCCCTTCAGCCATCCCTGGAGGAGGGACAACTGTGCTTGGTGGCCATCTGCTCCTCTGCACTTTCCAGCCACAGGGAAAAGTGCCATGTGCTTGGACAAACTGGGGTCACATCTCAGTGCAAAGCAGCATCTCCTGAACCCCCGTTACTCCAAAAGAGGCATATCCCATCATCCAGCATGTTGTCCTCAACTCCCCCTGCATACTGACAATCCATTTATTTAGGGAGGTATAAAAATGAAAGACGCAGTAAGGACAAGACAGTCATACTTTTGATTTTCTGTAACATATCAGCAAAATATGAAATCTAGTGGTTTTTTAAAAACTAATGGCTAATGGCTAATTACTGGTGTTCATTTTGATTCTGGGTCTGTAGAGGGCTGGTCTCTCCTAGCCTAGAGTTACAGTAGAGTTCTTATGAGAAAACAAACTCAAAATTTTGAAGCTATGAATAACTTGGTGCTTATTGGGAATATTACTATGGCTACATTTCAAATAGCTGCTTCATCATGTTCCTTATATTGGCCAGTGATCCCTCAAAGAATCCTCTCAAGCCAAGGCACCTCAAGTGTATTGGAGGTCAGTCTGACCTTGCTGGACTGCCTGCTAGCTATTTTTCTTGCCATGATCAAGGTAATCAGCATCTGAAGGTACGATTGTAAGAAGATACTGAAATAACTATATAGCTTGTTGCTGAAGGTGAGAAATAGATGAATCCATGAAAAAAATTATCAGTATTTCATCTGAAATTTCCTTTATGTGGCCCTGTGGTATACTTTACGGGCACGTCTGTGATTCTGTACCATGGGATGACCACAATAAGACTATAGTCCTGTGATCCCCTCCTGTGTTCACAGATCTGTTGGCTTCAGCAGCAGTTTCAATGCATAAAAAGGGTGGTGGGTGGCTCCTATTTTTAAATAAGAAATTGCTCCTAGATACTAGACTGGATAGAGGTGGTACTACAGTTCAAGAATCAGATTCAAAGAGACATCTGACTACTGAAACTCAGACATCCATAGACTTTAAATTATTCTGGATATTGCCCTCTTCAGTGCAGAACAGAGGAACTGGGAAAGCTAAATGGTGACAAATTGAAAGTTAAGTGCTAGTGGGAATATTGGAGGGTGTTACTAACCAGCTTAAATGGCAAAAGTTTTCACATATGATAAGATGCCAAAGTGAGTGGGTGACAACGGAGATCCAAATGCCGGCAGGGATTATTAATGTTAATATTTCTATGAAAAGTACTTACCAAACATTTAAAATCATGTTTTCACATTCCTCACTTAACTGCAACCCTCTAAGCTAATTTCCATTCCAGATAAATTGGCAAATTAAATGGATGGTTTTGTGCAGTACTGAATGTTAGTATGTGCTATTCATAGATATTTTTCTTTCCTGTCTGATGGCTTCCATAGCTATGGAACAGATATTTTCCAAACACAGTTTGCTATGTGTATCCCTATTTTCAGTTGGGAAAGGTGATGGACTTATCCTAGATGCAGAACACCAGGTGTGGTATCAAACAGACAGGAATATGCACATCCCTTGATCTGCTGTCTTGCTATTTGTATGCAGACCAGCACAGAGCTGCCCTTCCCTGCCACAAGAGCCCAGTGCAAACTCAGGTTCAGCTGCCTTTCCACCAGCACCCATATGGGCTGTTGCAGGGTGTTATTTCATCCCAGATATATGGCAATGTAGGGACTTGTGAGCTAGCTCAGGTAGCAGGAAAGGGACAGTCTGCTTTTTGAGTAAAACCGAGTGTGATTAAATTGATTTGCATAAATAGCATGCTAAAGGAGTTGTAGTACCTCCTGCCATACATGATAATGTGTGCAGTGTAGTTCACAACTTTTTATTTAACAACGTAGGTTGAAGTAAAACCCACCTTTACTAAGACAAAGACTATAGAGGGTTGTAGAGAGGATTGAGATTTACCTGTTAAACCAGGTTTAGAGCCTTTTACTGCTGAAATGAACACACAAGAAAAAAAAAAAGCAAACAAAAAGGAGAGATCACATGGACTAGAAAGCTCCCTTACCTTCCAATTTTCACAGGAACATCCAGACAGGTGGTAACATCAGCTCTCTCTAGTCTGCATGGAGCAGAACCGGGCACAAGACAGCAGTGAGGCAGCATCACCATCGCAGCAGTGGGGCAGCATCTCTGTTACATGATGGGCCCCCTGTGCTGTGCTGACGGGGCTCTGTGCTGCTGGCACCAATGCCAGTGGGTGGCAAGAGGCAAATCTGTGGCTCTTCACCTCGTCATCCCAGAGCAAACAGATCAAAGGCAGCGACATGCTGTCAGGCATGAGACATCTGTTCCTGAGAATTTAAAATAAAAACAAACCTTATGGTCTGAAGAGTGCTCAGAGCTGCCTTGGTCCAGAACTGAACAGGACAGGGCTTATATGTGTGCACTGATGTGGCATGGCAAGGATCATGAATTATCTTTTAAGGAATAATTCAAATCTTGCCATCCTGGTAGGCAAAATTTTTACAACGAGTTGAAAGTAAATCTAATATTAGACCAGACTATAATTTCTCTGCCAGTTGCTGTAGGTTTATAATCTTTTATTTCTGTGTTAATTTTTTTCAGTTTTAGCTTGGGAGCCTGTTTGTGTGTTTCTGTAATTGAATGAATGGCCTACGACTGTCTTTAAGAGAGTGCTCCCAGAGACACAGTGTCAATAAACTGAAACATCCAGGATTATAATTATCTGCAATCTGTCTGATAGAACAATATTTTAATATGCGTAGGCACAAGAGGGTCAGCTCTTTAGTTCAGATTAGCATGTCTTCATTGAATTAAATGGATCTCTGACAGTCTTAGGCAGGTGAAGAACTAGCTCAGTATTTTCAAGCAAATTGTAGTCTCAAATCAACAGTTCACCTTAGAAAGTGTGTTCACCAGTGGTACACTCAGGCTTCATCACAGAAGAAATGCCACTCTGTAGAATGATTAGCTACTTCTTCCTGCACAACATCCTGGAACTCACTGTGGTGTTGAAAGAGGTATTCACCAGTGCCAGAAAGTGAATACTGATCTTCAGCATCCACAGGATGCTAAGTCAGGCACAGTTTAGCAGATGGAATTAGTAAAACAAGACAAACCGTCTTCTCTCCTATGAATGCAGAAGCATTTTCTGATTCCCAGAACACAACCTGTGTTCATTGGATGACATGACATTAAAACTGCTGACATGCTCAGAGATGGGCTGCTTGTTTACAGTGAATTGAAATTCAGATCCATATAGTCTGAGCAGGGCTGGCTGCAGACAATTTCATATTGTTTTCCTTTCCCTGCACCATTTCTTCAACAATGTTTTCCCTCAAGAAGCACTGGCTTCTGCTAACCACAGAAAAAATGTCCATGCAGCAAATGGACAGTCTCGGGGTCTTTATGATTTTTATGATCCATTAAAAACTATATGTTTTTACATTTTTTATTTTTCAGAAGATAGATCTCTAATAAACTGATCATCTGAAGAAGGTGGTGGGCTATGGGTTAGGCTGGGCCATGCTAAGGCCTCATGACTCCACCTCCTGGCTACTCTGAACAGAAGGTCCATCTCTGATGTTGCTGTGGAAGGAAGTTCTGTTGCAGGAGGAAGTTCTGCTTCTGTATGGCTGCAGGACACAATTTGGAATAATGTCTTGTGTTAGTGCAGTGGTGCTCTGGAAGTAGGCAGCCACAGGGGTGGGTCCTGTGAGAAGCTGCTAGAAGCTTGCAGGGTTCCAATTCTGGCCCCACTTCTGATCAAGGCTGAGCAGATATGGGAAGCTGGATGAGCCTCTGCAAATAACATATTCAAGAAAGGGAAAATGAAACTGAAAAAAAAAAAAAGACCTGAAGAGCAGAAGAGAGGAGGAGCTGAGAGCAGTGCCAAATCAGACACCAAAATCAGTGAGGAAGGAGAGAGAGGAGGTGTCCAAGCAGAGATTGCCCTGCAGCCCATGGTGACACATGGTGACATGGCAGCTGTCCACCTGCAGCACATGGTGGAGCATGGTGGACAAGTTCCTGAAGGACCACAGTGGGCAGGCGTGGATTTGTAGCCCCTGAAAGATCGCGGTGGGCAGAGCAGAGCTTGTGCAGGATCATGGAGAGGGTCAGATGTGGATCTGCAGGCATGGAGGACCCCGTGTCAGAGGAGGTGACTGCTCCCGCAGCAGCCGTGACTCTGTGTGCAGCCCGGGCTGGAGCAGTTCCTGAGGGACTGCACCTGTGGGAGGCACTCATGTCCCAGGAGTTCCTGAAGGACTCTGTCCCATGAAAGGGACCCCACATTGGAGTGAGGAAAGGACATGACGAGTCCTCCCCCTGAGGAGGAAAGAGCACCAGAACCACCGTGTGGGTAACTGACCCTGAGCCCGCCCTGCCCCTCCCCTGTGCCCTCAGGGGGCGGTGGCGGTAAAGGGATCCGGGCCCGGGAAGAAGGGAGGGGTTGGGGGAAGGTACTGAGGTCGGTCCGTGTTTTCTCTTTCTCCTGATACAATTTTTTTCTTCCCAAGTTGTGTTTGTCAGTTTCACCTCTTACTGTAACTGGGGGGTGAAACTCTCCCAACCTTTGTCTTGATTAATGAGTCTTTGGGTGTATTTCCTCCTCTCCCATGGTGGGAGGGGGCGGAGGAGGGGTGTGAGTGAACAGAGGCTGGGCTGGTACTGACTGGGCCGAAATCATGACAAAGCAGAGCAGTATTGCATCACTCAGGATATGGCTATCATGGGAAAAATGTTTTGTCTTTTAGCAAAATAGGAAAACTGATGACATATTTTATAGCCAATGTGAATTTTTCCATGATGCATGAAGGCAGTGATGATGTCAAGCTTTCATGGCTTGCAAGCTATGTTTATCTAACAATAACAAAAAGAAAAAAATCTAAATGCCATAAGTAACATTAGTTTCAGGACACAGTAATCTATAAAATACTGCACACTTCCAAAAGGGCTGATGAGGAATGGATGATGGCTCTGACAACCCCGGTTACAAAATCTATCACATATAATTACACCAGCAGGCTGCAAGTTCAAAACAAGCAAAGGAGGTGGGATTTATATAGTATGCAGGTAACCTGTGTAACCACTTGAGCCTGGTTGTTGTGCATGTTAAGACTTTACACAAGGTCAAACCCACACCTAGACAAATTCAATGAAAGGCCTCACCAGAAGCCATTAAATGCAAAGGCAACAACCCTTGTTTAGAAAGCCTCCGAGCTATGATTTTTTTGAAGTCAAGGAGAGAACTCAGGGGAAATACAACTGCCTGATTCCCTTGCTTTATTACTCATCTATTGTTGACCACAGTCAGGACAGGACACAGTGCTCATCAAACCTCTTGTCTGCCTCAGTAAAACTCATCTTGCATTCTTATGTTATGCTGTATAATTGGATATGATCTCAAAATTACTGTGAAGACCCATTGTAACTGAAAAAGATAAGGAGCTGGAATAGTATTCTGAGTCCCATCTCCTGACTGCAATTTGATTGTTCATCAGGGCAGTATTTTATGGTATAAAAGTTACAGTTCTGGACCACAATGTATGTATTCAGTCTTTGTTTAAGTCCTAAGGTATTTTCAAAAGATTGGAAAGAGCTGAATAAGAACCTTAGAGTTTTTTCAAAAGTCTCCAAAAACCGATGCATGGCATGTACAGAAGTTTTAAAATAGAGCATCCATTTGTATGATCCTTCTACCCTGCACAGCAAACCAACCAGGCAGTCACACTATAAATGTCAGATCAAGCAAAAACAAATTTCATTATATGAGTTTTGCATATATGTAATCATTTGAAATGAAAGCCACAAGAAGCTTGGTACAATGAAGGACGGAGTGAGCTCCTTCTGCTGTTTGCAGTGGGAGCAACTAAAGCCTCATCCTTCTTATAAAGGCATTATGTTTAAAGAGACTGGGAAAGATGCCCATGTTCTAGCTATTTTTTTTCTTGCCTGTGTTAAACAGAAAACAAGTTATTGCCACAGTAGAGAACCAGGCTTTTAAAATGGTAGAAACATGCATCTTGGACCTGTTATAAATACATATATTTATCAGCCCTTACAGGAGAAGAAAGCATATTATAATATGATTACCCACAGTGAGGAGCTGCTGGAGAGCTAATAGCTCTCTGCCTTCTTGAGCTTGCAGAGCTCTCCACTGCACTCTGGAGACTCTTCTACTCTGTGCTCTTTGCCTGCCTAAATTCAAACCTCTTGTCTCAAACAGAAAGTACATCACAAAGCACAAAAAGGTATTTTAATAAAATGGTTCAGACTAAATTGCTGACTACAGGACAATTCTGCGGGTTCACAATAGGAGTTGTAGGGTTCCTGCTGCCTTCTTAACTGCATGATAAATTGCAAACCTCTTGCTTTCCATGCCACAGGCACAGAGAGCATTGTGTGATCACCAGTGCTTTTCTGATTTATTTTTCATGGCTGCTGGTGCCCATATAAAATCTCTATTAATGCTCCCTATGAAATATTTTTCATAGATTATATAGTGCAATCAGATTGGCAATTAATGTAAACATGGATGTGTTCTGAATTATATTTTAATTCTCTGTGTCCATTGCATCTGTCAGCTCAGTTTGTGCAGCTGCTGTAGCTATGAGGTTATTAACTCCATCAGCAGGGCTCTAGAGAGCAGTTTGCTCAAGTTTGCACAAGGCCTGGATCTGCAGGAATTTTCATATACATAAATGCCAAAATCTTCTGTTTACACCCAATGTTTGCAGAATATGATATTGTGCAGGGCAAGGTGAGTGCACCTGTTATTTTACTCTTCTACTGTTGTTCTTCCTGTTGTTTATTATGGCTGAAGGCTACCCTCAAGCTCTAGCAATACATGAGAGGTTGTTTTCACCCAAATCTCTGTGCCTCGTGTTTCATATTAGCTCTTTAGGCACAAAGAACTGGTGGGGTTTTAGTTATTTTGAATATTGCACTGAGAATCTTAGCCAAAGTTCACTGAACTGAACAGAAAGCCTCATACTGGCTAGGGTAAGATTTGGTTCCAAGTATATACTGAAGACCTTTGCCCTGAACACTGTGAGATCTGAGCTGGTTAGATTAAAAAATGACAGAGTAAGAAAACCAAAAGAGTAGATATGAGTATGTGACTAAAAACATAGGGACATATGTCAGATCTTTTCTGTATTAGTGAAAAACTGAGCTAGCTGTAGTCTTCTCCTAAGCCTTAGTCTTTCTGGGCTGTATGAATTTTCTGATGGCTTCTACTCCTCAGTAAAAAGATGGAACACTTTTGAGCCTGGAAAAGAGGCTCATCACTGGTTTCTTTCTGAAATCTATCAGTTACACAGTTTTCAATCTTTTTTAGTATGTGCTTCAGTGGCTTAGTTAAATGTTTTTAATCACAATGTCATTGTATCAAGTAACAGAACCTGCGGAACTCTAAGTGTATTATGTCAGCTGTCAGCTGTTTTATTAACTCGGCTTGTCAAAAATACTATCAATATTTCATTGCTAAATGCTAACATTAAAAAATTTACATTTCAGAGGGTTGCTATTGCTTTCTCTAAAGCATGTTGTTAGTGTGCCTTATACTTGTGTCTTACATTGGACTTAAGCCAGTTTTAACAATAAAATATATACCATGCTCAAAATTTTCCCATGATTCTGCTTGGGATCAGTGCTAAGCTAACAAGCCTGCAGCCAGCCATTTAAAACTCTTTAGTCTTTGGAGCTTTTGCCCACCATTAACACTCTACCTGTTCATATGCATGCCTCAGTCTTTGTGCAGCATCAAACACAGAGTACTATAATGAAGAAGATACATCTTGGTGAAGGTTATATAGCTCTGCATACAAAAATTTCAGCTCTATCAAAAGTGCCTATGAGTGCTTTTACAAATACAGTGAAAATAAACAGAGCATAACCTCTAAATTTTGATGCAGCCTCTGGTTCTTAACTCCCGTAGTTAACACAAGCATCATTCAGTGAAGTTAAAGTTTGTATACACTGGTTAATATTTGCACAGTGCTTTGAAAATATAAACCATTGATGTCCTAAATAATATTCAGACCTATACAAAGTTGCTGGTTTAGTACAAGCTCTAGAAATACAGACCTCCTGAGGCAATATGTAAAACCTCAGTGATCAAGAGCATAATTCTAGCTCAAAGCTGATGTTCTAGTGTGACAGACAGGGTCCTGGTTTACTGGAAAACCTAGGAACACCTTACAATTAGCTGTCCAGTTATGAAACACTAATGCCTAAGTTGTGGCATGGATACAAGGAAAGGACATGCAATGACACTGAGCAATTGAATCAAATATGCTATAAAATAACAGTCCTAAAATAGTAAACATTGAGATGAATTATTAAAGTTGCTTATTTTAACATTTTATTTACTGAATTTTGCATTATTAAAATTACAAACCATCAACTCACATTGTGTTGTCATTGAATCTGGCCTCCCTGAGGTTTGCTTTGTTCCCATTTAGACTACCCTGTTGGTTAACCTGATCTTGGCTGCTGACCTTTTTCTCATTACACCCTCATGATTCATGCCACTGACTCCCTTTTGCCCATTCCTTCTCATTTGAATTTTCTTGGCTGTGCCTGCAAAGCTTTGCAAAGCTCCACCACACCATGAATCTCTCATCATGTGTTTTCCCACATGCAACACCTCTTGTCCTCCTTGTCCCAGAGTGCTAAGTTACTGTCTTCTTTCATTTAATTTTGTCCCTGGCACTCATCTTTCTTGCTATTCTCAAATGAAAATAGATTAAAATTGCTTGGTATAATGAAAGCCCTCATGAGATGCCCAGCATATGCCATCTTTACTGTGATTGCATTCATGCTGCATAAACTTTAATATACTTCTACTAAAATACATTGTACAGTTGCCTCTACAGGTCCATCAATGGACTCTTTAGCATGGTGACAAGTACAGACTACTTCTGTGACATTCCCCAGATGGACCAAGACTTTTTGACTGAATTCCTTTAAGTGATCATCTCAAAAGGGAGGAATCTGTAATTCTAAAAGTGGAAGATTTCAAACAGAAAACTTTTTAGACAGACTAAAAGTAGAAAATTATTGGAACATCTCTACCTATACCCTTCTGAGTTCCTGGAAAAAGCCTTGATCTATCCCAGCTGAGGACATAACATTGCCTCAGCTGCAGAACCTTGCTTTGTTCTTATTTCTGTGTCTACTCCTCCATGTCATATCTGATGTCCACCCCGAGGCTTTCATGTATAACATGATGTAATTAATACACAAAAAGACTCCATTACAATTTCAAAGAGTACCTGAGTGAGTAGGTCCCATGGACAAGCCCTGTATGATCTTAAGCATTGATTTGGCCCTTTGTTGAGGTTAAACAAGCTTCATAAGACTATTTCCTTCAGGGGTGATACCACAGCACAGATAATCCAGTCAGGAACAGTGTAAGAAGGGTCTGTCTTCTCTTGTGGCTTGAATGTTTTATCTTTAAAGCTACCTATTTATAGCATTTCTCAGATGAATGCTAAATTAGTGTCTGCCATTTTTAAAACAACACTTATCTGTTCTGGTGAAATCTTTTTATTTTTGAGACTATGTACCTTGTGCATGTAGTCATACTGCTGGGAATGACAGCTGCAGTTTGAGTCAAGTCACACTAGCAACAGAGTTTTGCCATTACCTCTTACTTACCTTTTTATCTCCGAGACTATTTCTTCACTTCTTCTCTTCTCTTCTCTTCTCTTCTCTTCTCTTCTCTTCTCTTCTCTTCTCTTCTCTTCTCTTCTCTTCTCTTCTCTTCTCTTCTCTTCTCTTCTCTTCTCTTCTCTTCTCTTCTCTTCTCTTCTCTTCTCTTCTCTTCTCTTCTCTTCTCTTCTCTTCTCTTCTCTTCTCTTCTCTTCTCTTCTCTTCTCTTCTCTTCTCTTCTCTTCTCTTCTCTTCTCTTCTCTTCTCTTCTCTTCTCTTCTCTTCTCTTCTCTTCTCTTCTCTTCTCTTCTCTTCTCTTCTCTTCTCTTCTCTTCTCCTCTCCTCTCCTCTCCTCTCCTCTCCTCTCCTCTCATCTCTTCTCCTCTCCTCTCCTCTCTTCCTCTCCTCTCTTCCTCTCCTCTCCTCTCTTCCTCTCCTCTCTTCCTCTCCTCTCTTTCTTTCACTTTTGGTTTGGAAGGCACCTTAAAGATCATCTCGTTCCAACCCCCACGCTCTGGGCAGGGACACTTCCCACTAGATCAGGTTGCTCAAAGCCCCATCTGACCTGGCCTTGAACAATTCCAGGGAGGGGGCATCCACAACTTCCCTGAGCAACCTGTGCCATTGTCTCATGACCCTCACAGTGAAGAGGGTCATGAGACCCTTCCTAATGTCTAACCTAAATCTACCCTTTTCCAGTTTAAAGCAATTACCTCTTGTCCTATCTCTACATGCACTTATAAAAAGTCCCTCCCCGTCTTTTTTGTAGCCTTCTTCTGGGCTTTGGAAAGCTGCTTTACTACTCTTCATAGATGAACTTCTGGATATTTCCAAAGTGTTAGTTCAGTGGATGGGTAATTTTGAGCCTGTCAGTAATATGTGCCTCATGTCAGAAGAGAGATGCTAACCTGGCTGTATCTCAACTTAGTCATCACTGTGGTTACGTGTCTCCAGAGCAGCTCACGTGGGAGAGGCTGTGCTGCTCATCAACCAGGGTTAGACACATGTTTAGCTTTAGCTACAGATGTTGACAGGCAACACTGTTAAACCTGCTACCACCTATGGTCTGAAATTCTTACCCTGGGAGGTGCAGGCACTGCTGGCCAAGGAGCAGAGTGGGAGCTGCAGCCGGTCCTGGTGCAGGTGTCTAAGAGCTGGGCTCATTCAGCCGGGGAGAGACATGAAGTTGAAAGCTATTGTTGTCTTCAGCAGCTGCCTGGGTTAGAGCAGAGGTCAGTCAGACTCCTCCCAGAGGTGAGCAGGGAAAGGAAACCTTCATATGTTGGAGCAGAAATTCTGATCGGACATAAAGGGAATTTTTTTTTCACTGGGAGTCTGTCCATTATAATGACTGTGAAAGAGGTTGGGTGGGTAACACCATAAACATGCTTTGGAAGTTGTGTCTTCCCCTCCCCTGGCCCTATGGGGCAGCTGTAGTGAGCAGCTCAGCTGGAGGTGGTTGCACTGTGAACAGCATCTGTACCACAGGAGCTTCAAGGCTACTCATCTGGGAATCACCCAGCTACTTGCTCTTGTGCCTTCAAGGTATTTTTAGGAATAATAACAGCTTCTTTAATATCTACTGAACTCTCTTTAAGGACATATAAATTGGAATCCATACATTTCTGACTTATTGTTTTAAGCAGCCGTGTGTTTGATACACAGCAAATGTTATATATAATTTTTTCCCTATTTCTAAATATGGTACTGCTTTTCTGTTGCCCTGAGTTCTCTTCATCATTCAAAGAAAATCCAGGGGGTCACATAGATATGCCCAGGCTGTTTCCATTTCAGGCTAATGACAGGCAAGAACAAATTCTAAGGTAGAGTGCAGTTTAATACTGCTGCCAAATTCTTCAGGTTTCCCCTATAGAATTGTTTATGGTCTCACAAATGATTCCCTGGAAAGTCAATCAAGATAAAATCAGTGCATATTTTCTTCTTCAGCCCAGCTATCTGTGCCAAAGCGCTATGTTTTATGGCAAAAAGCCAAGGTACATTTCCAAATGTAATACCTAACACCAAGTCTTTCTGTATCAGATGGTAATAGGAAGAGGACTTGCAGATGCTGGCCTCTGCTATGTACTCAGTTAACTTGGCAGAGTCTTATTCTGATAGGATTCCACTCCTGATGGGATGCTTGCAAAATCTGTCAACCTAGATGGATGCTTGGTGCTGAATAAGCTTTGTTTACTGTCTGTCTGTGTGTTAGAAATTAGTTGATCACCTTCTGGCCAACAATCAGTGCTGAAGTTTTCTGTGCAAGAATGACTTGGAATCTTACTTAATGTTATCTGAATCATGTAGAAACAAAAATAAATATTGCAGATGTGAATGTGTGCAATACAATTTATGTGAGTGTCCCTATGTTTTCTGCCTGAACTGGAACAAAGGGATGTCTTCTACTCCTTTTGTTTCCAAGACAATTCTTTTGCAGTCTCAACCAGCCCCTCTTGACAGAATATAAGTCCAAGAAAGTTCTCTTTATAGTATTTGGAATTAAGTACTGCCCTAATATTTTGTTAACAACTGTCTGCCTCTGTTTAGGTAACCGAAACAGATACATCCAAGGAAGCTGCTGGCAACTGAAAAACAGAAAAGTGGAATTACAGCCAGAATCAAAATAATACAAAGGGACTGGTTTGTTCAGAGGGAAGAATTTGGTCATTAGCCATGCCAAAACTTGCTTTTATTGGCAGAAATGGATGAGAGCACATTATGTTACCTCAACATCCAGTTTACCAGGTCACACACTGTCAGAGGCCTAGTCAGCTCCCTGGTCCCTCAGAGATAACAAAGCCATGCTGGGTCCTGGTTCAGGAAAAGCTTCTCTATGTGTGTCTTCAAAAATAGGGTATTTAGCCACCCTCTCCAATGGCAACAGGCAGCCCTTACAGGGAAACCCCTCTGTGATACAGTTTTGTTTTCTGCTTCGTCCCACTTTGGAAGGGCTCTGATGTCAAGGAGAGAACATGTTGAGACAGCAGCAACCACTGCTACTGTGGCTGCTCAGTAGCCCTACACTGGACACCTCCTTGAAGTCCTCCCTAGATAAATAGGCTACCACCTCAAAGAGCCCACGAGGTGAGAGACGAACCATCAGAAGTAGAAAAGACCAGACCTGCCCAAACTGTTGCTGAGGATGGGGAATTTTTGGGGGCAGTATTTTCAGGAACAAGGCAGAGGGAAAGACTTGCTCTCCTCTGCAGCAGAACAGTCATTAGAGAAATCTCTGGAGATGGCATAGTATGGGATTTTGCAAAACATTAATGTCTTCTGAACATTTCTGGATTATTATAAGAATCTTGTTTTCTCACTCATTGGCTCTGAGGCCCTACTAAGTAACACTGCAAATACTGAAATGAGAAAAACGAGGAGGAAAACTCAGGTCTCTCCTAACTTTTTGTGCTTTATCATCTCAGAAGGTGCCTCAAGTGCTTTTCTTTTCCTCTCTGAAAGTTGTTTATACCTCCAGGGAGAGACTCTAATAGAAGAAAACCATTAGATGGCTATAGGAACGTCAGCAGGAGAGTATTGCCTTCTCTTGATTCTCTGAGAGCAAATGTGCAGCTGAGCCTGCTAATGTGGACAGATGCTTGAACAGCATCTTTACACTGCAAAAATTCAATAGCTCAAACTTCTATTAACAAAAGCATTTGTTAATTATCATACCACAGTTAAAAGACATAGAAAGACATGGAAATAGAAAGCAAATAGATTCACTTGAGAAATAATAAAACAATAGTAATAACAGAAGTAATATCTGGCTATGTTGATCTAATGAGAATGTACTCTTTCTGGTTTCAGCTACTTACCTCTGCCTCAGTGTATTACATGGCTGGCACATAATTTACCTTTCTATCCAAAACATAAACATCAAAGATTTTTCCAAGTCTTCTCAGGATGAAGGCAACAGGAACCTTAGGAAACCTATCAGCCTATATGGTAAGGATATGTTTGCAATGATCCACTGAGTGTTCACTTCAGCAACAAAGGTTCAGTCAATAGAATTATGCATCTTTGGTCATACATGTAACAGTTCATTGGACTGTACAACAAAGGGATCTCAAGCTGTTTTCATAGTCATTTTCAGATGTTGTCTAAGAAATCATCTAAAGATTTGAAGAAGGACTGGTTGCCCTCCTCAGGGGAAAGGCCTATATATGATCTAAAGAAGAGATATCCAATGGCTCCTCAAAGGACTGACTTATTGTGATTTGGTCTCCACCAGCAAATAAAGTGGCTTGGGATTTTATTTACAGTCCAGAGTGATCTGCAAGAGCACAGCCAGGAAAAAGACTGCAGTAATTCATTGAGCTTTAAACTTTTAAAAAATAATTGGACATCATTGTATGAGGAGCCTCTTTTTTTATTGCTGTTACACATATCAATGAAGTTCAGTGTTTTAATGATTCACTGTGTACTTCTGGAAACATGGTGTTCACATGGAACAGTGTATTATGTATTATGGTTCCATTATAACATTGCTGGATTAAGATCATATGATGCTAGAGATGTAATGTTTCAAATCAAATATTAATCTCATTTTAACTGTCCTGAAGATGTTACAGTGGAATAGAATAAACATCCTTTGTTAAATTACACATCTACTCCCAGGCACTCTGTATATACAGGTGTGAAGAGCTCAGAAAGAAAATATTTGTAGTAATACCTTATTCATCCACATCCTGTAGAAGGTCTCTCAAAAAATCAAAGCAGGTCTCTATTACTCTTTTCCCAAACATTTCAGGGAAGTTATAGTAATAGAAGTCACATTGTACTCTCCCATAATGCTGAGACAGCAACACTGTCCAAGTATGTTACCAAATACATGCTGGCATATACCAGGGCACAGCATGTTCTTGAATTGCTGTACCTGAATCACTGAGACAGAGCTGGAGTAAGGCAATGAGGTCTTGCAGTGTGCTGGTGCCTCCCCAAATCACAGAAATTACAGATTCACAAAAGATGGTGTGGAGGGGAAAGTCTGTGTACATGGTGCAGGCGATGCTCAACAACTGGCAGGATGAATCTGTTTTGTAATGAATTGACCATCTCTAAATGGTTCCATTTATTTTATCAAAAATTTCCCAAATAAACCAGTTCCCAAAGGAACTTCATGGTAAGAAGGAGGTGAGAAATTGTATGTTTCTGCTCTAATTAGGAAAATATGGGTAAATAGAAAGGACATAGTGTAAAATGACAGGTCAAATGCCCGCTGTTTGAAAGTCTCTTATAAGAAAGCAGGGCCAGACTCACAGCTGCTTTAAATCACTTACTTCCCTGTTAATGATCTGAAACTCATTTGTTGCAAATGTGACATCCTCCTAAAGAATGCTATGTGGCAGTACTCTGCAGTAATTAAAGGTTTTGTTGCAAGCAGGGAGAAATCTAGAGTGTTTTGCTCCTGCAGAAGAGTAGCCTTTGAATGGTAGTTTTGTAAATGAGCCATTATGACCATAAGTGAGAAGATTTGGAAAATCAGAGCGAGAGGAACTGTGTTCAGGCAATGGATGCAACTGTCCTGAGTACAACGTGGTCATTAATGTCCTTACAAAAATCAAAGTAAGCACACAGATGTTTGGCAGCTTAAATCCAAAACTATATTTTGACTGCTGTCTTCCATGGGTTTGCATCAGAGTAATTTTAGAAAACAGTAACCTATAGGTGGCATTGAAGGATAGAAAATTATTCCAATTTTGCACATGTCCAGTGCTGCCACACTTGGTCACACAGGACTGTTAGGAATGTGTTAATTTTTTGTAAACTGTGAGTGTTACAGTGTCATTCT
Organism: Heliangelus exortis; assembly: GCF_036169615.1. Classification (NCBI taxonomy): domain Eukaryota; kingdom Metazoa; phylum Chordata; class Aves; order Apodiformes; family Trochilidae; genus Heliangelus; species Heliangelus exortis. Next base: position 21,442,937 of record NC_092423.1, read on the forward strand.
CAGTGGCACAGGCTTGCCAGAAATGTGCTTGCCCTGCTATGGTTCCTGAGAGCTGCCAGCTGCCTTTCTCCACAAACTTCTCTGTCATGCTACAGACTCTCTTCTTCTATCTTTAGGTGTTGAACCGGCAAGCTGGCTGGATAGAACTCTGGGTGTGGACTATGGCATGAGCTGAGCTGCAGCTACCTCTGCCTTCCTCTGCTCAGGGCAATGTGAGCCACGTAAGCTGAGCACACATACGCTCTGCTGCAGCCTGCTTCTTGGAGAGGAAGATCTCTGCAGACTCCAAACTCCAGGTTGACCCATACAGGAGCAACCTATTCTCCAAAACTGAGCCTGCATTCCTCTCACCCATGCAGGCCAAGCTTCACCTGCTTGAATTACCCCATAACCTGGGATTTCATCTCAACAGAGTCCTTTGAATTGCCTAGATACTGTCCTTATACCATACCATACCATACCATACCATACCATGCCATACCATACCATACCATACCATACCATACCTCATCCTTCCTGGCACCAGGAGATTCTGGTGTGCACTTATTTCCACGCATCTCATTACAGCTGGAGATCCCCATTCAGAGAAGAAAGCAGCCACAGCCTTTTTATCTCCTAAGCTGCCAGCATTGCCTGGCTTTTCTAAATTCAGAGGGCTGCAAGGCCTGCAATACCCAATCTTACACTTAAAAGGGTTTTTCTTAATGAATCTAGGGTTTAGATATTGCTCATGTATAATACTCAAGGTCAGACCTTATTTTGCCATTGTCATGATGTTCTCCTTTGCATAAGCAACCTGTCCACACTGAGCTTTTTTCCCTGCAAATTTTGTAACGCATTGTACAGGAGTAATTAAAGCAGTCTGTTTCTACAGCACGTTCTGTCTGTTTCTCCTTTTCATTATTAGATGTGATGACACATTTGCCTGTGTGGCTTCCCACAGATGGCACTGAAATTTTGTGATCAAATTGTAAGAGTAAACCAACTGTCAGCTCCCATCACAGCTTCTTGTATTGCTTCACTGGTGTAAGAATACTGTTTAATAAAGGGCTCCTTCTTTTTAAAGTGGTACAGTTTAAAGCAAGGGATATCTAATTCAACACTAAAAGATTCAAGGCTCTATTGAAGTTTTATATTTTAATTACAGATTCTCTTTGCAAAAGCTTTTAAAAAGTCAATGTATTAAGAATTCTCATTCCAGTTTTTTTCAAGGCAATTGGTCTTTCAAAAGTTCAGAAGTTTCACTTAAACACTTTAGAAGCAAATGTGAAAATCACTGAAGCATTTTACAGAAATGTGCTTTTTTCAACTTCTAGAAATATATCCCTATGAGGCTTTAAAAACACTGATAAAAACAAAAGGACTTAATTTTCTTTATGTTGCTTTTGAAACATATATCTTTGAACCAACTTTACTAAAATTATCATATTTGTACAATAAAAAGAAGTGAACATTGTTAGAGAGTCTGTTTAAACCCCCAGGTAATTTTCATGAATAAAATACAAAATAATATAGGTAGTGAATAATTCAAATGCTTTGAAAATTCTGGCCTCACAATAATCAAGTGTAATATAATGTGCACACACAAAAAGAGAAAAATCAGATATGCTGCATGATTTTATTTGGTTCAAAATAAAAAAAATGGTTTATAGGGAAGACAGATTTAGGTCAGAAGTGCCCAGTGCAGTGCTAATACAAGGCATATATGTGCCTGGTACCAACCAGCCCACCTCAGCCTTCTTTGAATAGATCAGACTTGCCTTGGGGGATCTGACATTGGATCTGACGTTTAGGAATCTAAGGAGAATTTCTGCTTGATAATTCAGGTGCTGGCAGGACAGCACAAATGAGGCAGATCAAACATTTATTTGTGGTTTTAGCTTTTTCAGCTATTTATGAATTATCTGTGAATAGAATTGGAATTTGACAGATTTGTTCAATATTCAAAATATTCAGAACATATTTCAGGCTATGTCTTGTTTGCAAATTATTTGTTTGCAGTACTGGTGTCTATTCAACTGTTTGCTGTGTATGATCCTTTGCTGATGGTTGGAGGAGCAAAAGATTATACAACAGAAAAAAGAGAAATTGAACTTCCTCATGCTAAGAGGCACCTACATGAGCAGCAAACAACCTCTGCCTGTGAGGTCAAGCTGTGGTTTTCATGCAGAGAGCAGGTGAAGGCAGCTGGTATTGCTGGGCCTCTTTCTTGGTTCACCCAGATCCCAGAGCCACCTGGACCTTTTCCCACCTTGATCCTTCCCCTAAATGTCCTATAGGCAGTTTTGTGCTCAAACCCCTGCTGGACAGGACTCTGAGCAACCTGATCTAGTTGAAGATATCCCTGCTCACTGCAGGGGGGTTGGACTAGATGACCTTTAAAGGCCTCTTCCAGCCCAAACCATTCAATGATTCTATGAAGAATCCTGTGAATTTTACACATTTGTCTCCCCATGCACACCCAAAATAAGTCTCACACCCCTGCAGACAATCAGCCCTTGGTTCGCCTGTGTTGGCTGGGGAGGGGGAACTTCTCCAGTGGGTTTCATGCCAGGGACAGTGGCCTGTCTGACCTCCTGGGATGGTCTTGGAGCAGCTGATTTGAAGGCTCTGTTTTTATTTTCTTTAGTAGGGCTGATGTGCAATTTACTAACCTTTGGTCAGAGAACCAAACTAAAAGATCTGGGTATCCCCCAGACTTTCCATCAGCATTACACAGTGAGGGGGAACCTGCTGCAGCAGGGAAAGTGGTGAAAACAGCCAGTGATCCAGATTTGGGTGTAGAGAGGGGAAATCCCTCAATATAGAACCCTGGTACCTATCACTAATCCCAGGTTGACACTTCCACACTAATCAGACACTCTTCCATCTTCTGGTACTCTCAAGAGGCTGATTAAACAGAGGGATCAATGGATGGTTTCACAGTAATTTCACACTCAGAGAGGATTCCTTTCTCCTCTCGCTGTAATTAAAATAACTGACATTTTTCTATGTTAATAAGCTATTTTACTTCTTGGCAGGGCTTGTTGGGGCATAACGAACTTCAGCATGGACTGGTTTGCTAATGTATATTGTCCTTTTCAGTTCTATAGATACAGATGGTTTCTCAATACCACATGAAAGATCAATTTGACTAAGATACAGTATTTAGTATTAGAATTTCTCATGCGCATATCAAATAGTATTTTTAAAGGTCATAGCAATTTAAATTGTGATCTGATGAACCTTGCAGTTTAGTGCATTATGCATTAGATGTACGTATTTTCAGATATTTAAGTAAAGGACTTAAAACCCCATTATTTTATGATTTTATTCTGGAATTGTTTTTTTCTTGACTGGTAGTCTTTAGTAGCTTTGCCTTTGACAGAAGCTGTGTGATTTACTTCTACAGTCCCCCCTCAGCCATGGGGGGGATGCTGTTCCCCCAGAGCCTGGCATAGGAAGAAATGAGATCACAAAAAATTGCCAGACTCATTTCAGCAAGTTAGAAATGAAGTGTCTGGATTTTAGAAAAAATCTGGTCAACTTCCTAAGGGTCTTTTTAAATTGCTGAGTGTAAATTGTGATTGGAAATGACTGTTAAAGATCTTGGTTGAGCAGGTTAAACATCTGCTGGATTTATTACGGTTTTATTTGTACTTCATCTGTAACTGGCATAATTAGGCCAATCAGAGTAAGCGAATAAAATCTAATTTACTCTCTAATGGACCAAAAAGGAACGAATAAACACAGCACTACTAGATCCAAATGATTAAACATGTCTCTGAGGTATTTTCTTCTATTTTGGCATAGAAGAATCATGGTGTTTATGCTATAATTAATCACTAAGGACTGATGTAAACTAGTTTGAGCACTCATTCATTTTTCATATGGTTTCATAAAAATGCTAAACAAAACATGTGAATGCAATGAAAAAAATTCCACTGGGATTGGGTACATTTATTTATATAACCATTTACCTTATGGCTAAGATCATTATAGGATTGATACAGAGAGACATATTTATCAAATTGGATGAAAATATGTTGTGCGAATCTTTTTTACATTACCAGGCCTTTTAAAGAAAAAAATTCAGTACATGTGTAAGTAGCTGTCTAGGATGCACATACCATGTTTGAGTTCATTAGGTGACCACCAAAAACTAAAGTTACATAACCAAGATTAATGTGATGTTTTAAAAGTGTATGAAATGGAGCTGCATCAACTTTGCAGTAGAAGCTGGACACTATTAAGTTTGGAGTTCTTCCTTCTTCCCACCACCAGCACAAAAATCTCAGCTTACAGCTGTTTACTCACACTGCCATCTGGAAAGAGGATTTAATCTAAAATAAGTAAGCTAAATAAGAAATCTGTTTAAAGCATTATTAAACATACCACACAGCATGATTTAACCTTATCTTGTAAAAACGACACTTTCTTTTGGAAAAATGGCTTTTTTTGTGCAGCGTATGCTACTTGCCTTTCAAATTTCAGGAGAGCCCATTTATGAAATAATTTCCTTCAGTGCTTCTGTAGACATTTCATCAGACCAGGAGGCAGCTGCAGTCCCCATGGGGTTGCTTTGCACACCCTTGTTTCTCATTGCACCTTTTCTGTCAGCACATACATGTTCTTCCATGGAGTCATGTTCTAGCTCTTCCACTGTAAGAGAGAGAGAGTATTGTTGTGTTTGAATAGGCTGGAAATAACAAATACATGGTAAACAGGAATGTATTTTATTTCATGGTGAGACTGTCAAAAATGCCAGTCTTCTGCGAGGACTAAGATTTTCCACAAAAACCTTAAGTTCTTCTTTGTCAGGACTGTGTTAGGGCATCTCTAGGGCAGACACATGATGGAACTTGGAAAAGATTCAAAATTTTTTATGAGAAAGCATGTTGCTCTGGAACTTCTAAGTTTACTTGGATATTTAGCAAACAACTGAAGATAAAAATAGCAGGGTGTATGCTCTAAAATCAGTACTTTCTACAACTGAGGCTGTCATCATTCATCAAATCACTTGCTTAAATAGCAAACTAACAGTGGCAGTTTTCAGTCTGGGCTTCTACAATATCTAGCATGAAGGAGTCCTGTCCCACAGCTGAGGCTTCAGAATAACATAACCATCAGACATACTATGTTGCTATAGCAAATTTGCCACTGTCTTGGCATAGATTGTAGAGCATATTTTTATCAGTCATTACCATTCCCCAAAATATTTTTGCAAGTGGGGCCACCAAGATGAGGCAATCATTTCCACAACCCATGTCAATGTGTGATTCCTGGGATAACTGGGAGGTGAGCTGCAGCAGTGGCATGGGCACCTTCTTGAGACCCTCCTGAGGCAAACCTGAACTGGGCTACAGTGTCATACGGCCTGTGAACACAGCTCAGCTCTGACTGGTTCTTAAGTCACCTCCAACTAACTCCTAAGTTTTCTTTTCAGTACAGAACCATCTTAAATCATGAGGGACCTGTTTGATTTTTCCCTGAAATAGCATAGAAGAGCATAGATAGTCAGTGAAAGCCAAGATGGATGTATATATAAAATTAATGTAAATATATGAAAAGATTAATCCTGTGCTAAATGTCAAGTGTACATGAAAATTTTACTTTCTAGCAGGTATAAAGTGAATAAACTCAAGCATTAATGCTCAGCCACATACCCATGTAAACAAGCTATTCACTTACTTTCCATTTGTTTGGGTTGCTGCTATCGTGTGACACAATCCTGATGACAAGAACCAGACTCCCAGGGCATTTGTACCATGCATATTTTATATCAGGAGTGAGATGCATGCCACAAGCCTGCTGGATAATCTGCAGATCTTTTGCAATAGTCTTTTCTTCATAATGTTTTATTTAAGGAATCAAATCAATAAACCTGTTACTGTAATACTGTCCAACTACCCGTTGCCTTTGGTGAATGACTTTTGGGATCAATGATCCATAGATTCAGTTCAAAGGATGCCCACACTCTGCCTCACTGCCCCAGGAAAATTGCTGTTGCTGAGTCACTGGTTATGAACTCATTCATCTCAAGGAAAGAGAATTCTGCACACAATATTTTCAGAGATGAGTGTGAGAATAGATGTTGAAATGCAACATCTGCCTACAGATTTCTGTTTCTCTGATTTCTACTCAGACTTACAGTTGGGTGTTAATTAACTCAGTTCTTACATGTATGTAAAGGACAAAACAAACTGTTTATTTTCAAAATGGCAGAACAATTGAAAATTGATATGAATAATACAACTGGCATGATTAATAATTATTTTCTCTTGAAAATATAGTGAGAATGTCTTGGATGGGTGGATTTAATGCACCATGCCTAGCAAAGGCTTCAGTGAGCTGGCTTTAAATAGCATCAAGACAGCGAGACAACATCATGACACCAAAGCTAAAATTCAAAATACCTATCCCTAGAAATGTGAAGGTGAAAAGACTCTATAAAGGGGTTTAAGGACCTAAAAATGAGCAAAAGGTAGAGCTGAAAGATAGGTAAAGCCTAGAGCTACAGCTGCAGGAAGGATAGAAATGGGATCCCAAAGGGAAAGCTGCAAAGATGTCTTTGATGTGAGGCAGGGTCAGAGGCAGGAGATGGAAATTACAGATAGAACAGGAGAAAAAGCTAAGAAATGGGGATGTAGTGGTGCTAGGAATCTATAACATTTGCTTTTAATGCAGATTCCTGGGGTTTATTTCTTGATTACCATGTAATTTATTTTATGCTGTGTGACTCTATTACAGCTGTTTAATAGTGCTTAATGCATGCGTTACACAAAGTCTTGAAGCAAGGAGCTCCAAGCCGAATTCTTTCTTTACAGTTTCACAGCATCATGCTTTCTCCTATGGTTTCTCTTTCTAAACCTTCCCACTGTTTTCACCCAGCAGGGAATGTGTTCCAGGCAGGAGGCTCATCCTGATATGATGTACAGATTGGTATTTTTCCTTGTCTGCTGGAAAATGAGCTTGAGCTGCCTCATGCTGGAAAGGATTCAGATCTGAACACCAGACTAGCTGATAAAAGGGTGTTGCTATTGACTATCCAGCAAAGGGAGCTGGTCTCCTGGACCCAAAGGGATGATTTAAGTGGCAGTGTTGGTCTGTGAATCTGACACACAGTTTTTGAGTCTGAGGCCAGAGAAGGACAAGGTGTCCAAATCTGGAAGAAACACTCTTCCCTTTTTAGCATGTCCTATTGACTATTATAAGCTGTCTCCTTGTTCAGCAGTGATTTCCATACCTACTTATCTAGTGGTCCCTGTACCTCATGTAGACACTTAGCCTGACACTGGGAGTTTAATGGAGGAGCTGGTACAGTGCTCTCTGGTGAAGAGCTCCATGTGCAGGGACTGTAACTCCACATTGGTACCAGACACAGGCCACTGCTGCTGTCAGGTTCAGCCTCAGCCGTTTCATATCTGCTCTCTGCACCTGTGCTTAAGAAAATAAGGTTAGTATGGAAACTGCCATTAACAAAGGGAAAGTACTTTGTACCACAAGATCCTGCAAGAAGGAGATGTCTTAGGAGGGGGAATGCCTTGAATGATGTTTTGTTTGTGGGTATGAACTCTTCAGAATTGCACATAGTTTTGTGTTAGGTATTGCTATACAAATTAGCCTTTGTATGGAATATGAGCCTGTTGCCCAGCTAAATCAAGAGTGGATAGATACTGAAGTGTAGAGAGAACCACAAGTCCTCAGGTGTCACCGATAATGAACTGGGAGCTTAGGCCCAGCTGTGCCCAATAATTAGGGCCTGCCCCAGCCAGAAATGGGTGGGGCTGAAGGGCAAAAGAAAAGGCATGCTCCCAGAAGCAGAATCAGACAAGAGAGGAAGATGCCTGAGGAGAGGGATGGCAAGAGATCTCTGGAGAAGAGCCGTGTCCCCGAGAGAAGGCTCGCCGCAACACTGAAGTGCCAGCTTGGTATGATACATATATTTCACCTTCATGAACGGTTTGAATTTTCGAATCTGTTCTTCTGTAAAAGCAGCTGTATGTATGGCAAGCTCCTTTGGCAGAAAGAGTGCAATCAGCAGGAGGAGAAGGTGTCAGGCACATGCAAAAGGAGCCAAGGGACCCAAGCCTGTAGGAAGATGATGGCTGAGTGACAATATTGGCAGCATTAATTCTCACTCAGTTTACTCATTAGCAGTATCATGGAACCTGCTATTACTGAAGCAATGAGACTTTCAAAACTAAGAAAGGGATATTTTTCTTTAGTTTCTTTAGAATTTACTGTTATTTTGAAATTGTTATGATTTGTTGCAAAAATCGTAGCAAAATCCACTTCAGGTTTAAGCACATGGTAACATCTTTGACATGACACCTGTGGCCTGGCTTCCCAGGTGCAGAGCAACACTCTCAGGTTTTCAGTTGCCCAGCAAAACTAAAGAGTACAGGTGGGACTCTGTGCTTCACCCCAGCTCCACCTTTGTAGCCTGCACAAAGAGTTCAGGTCACACACAATACAAATCCAGGTGGTCACGTGAACCCAGAAACTGCCACAGAAACCATTTTCCTTAGAAGTGTCACTGCTAGTACCTGCTGCCAGAGCAAGCCCCTTGAGCTGCAGGCTGTGCCAGCTCCTCCTGCCCTCATTCAGATCTCCTGGTACCTCTCAATCGTCCCAACTAAATGGGGCTCATACATGCACCATACTTTACCAAAACCAAAGAGGCATGTTGCGGCGAGCCTTCTTTCGGGGACTCGGTTCTTCTCCAGGAGCTCTTTCCTGCTGCTCCTCTCCTCAGGCGTCTTCATCTGCTTCTGGGAGCATGCCTTTTACCTTGCCCTTCAGCCCCGCCCATTTCCGGCTGGGGCAGGCCCTAATTAGTGGGCACACCTGGGCTTAAGCTCCCGGTTCATTATCAGTGACACCTGAGGACTTGTGGTCTTCTCTACAGAGGCAGGAACCTAAATGCCTGCCCCCAGAGCCAACACTGTTGCCAGATCCTCTACTTCCACACCCGCCCCTCTGTGAGGCACTGCCCCCCATATCATCCTTCAGAGCTCTCCCTCATGCTCAGAGATGTAGCGAAGATGGGCATTGATAATTACTTTTTGATTTTAATAAAATCCATTCATCCATTCTGAGACACGGTTCGTTTGTGACTTTATTAAAAAAAACATCACAAAATTTTACTTTAAACAGAAATAATTTTATGAGTGAAGTGCAGAGTGCTGCCAGTTTTCTCCCCTGTGGCTCATCTACGAAAGGATTTTGGTGGAAATAAGAGATGGTAGGACAGAAACATTTTCATGCTGTAACAGAGAATATAAAACCGGGAGGCAGCGGACAAAAGGTGGCAATGAGACAGCAAGAGAACCATGTAGTTGCAGAGATATAAGATCCTAATGCCATAAAAATAACATTACTGAAAAATAAATTTATGTTATGAGCACATATCCGAAGAGAGCTTGAGGAAGGAAAAGCATATTTATGTAAAAAGGAGTAAGTCCTGTGGTTGCAGAGTTTTGAGAAGTTTCCAGATGATAGAAGCATTTATTGGCCTCAGTGTGTGATCAGGCTGGGTTAGCACATCACTTACCACAGCCAGATTAGCACATCACTTATCAAGGCAGTCTCATGGCTACACTTCCTCTGTCTTTTTCTACACAACTAAGATTCAAGCTTCCCCTTAATGTAATGTCTCAAAGGACTGATTGTATATACCCTCCAGAGTAATTGCAGTCTTAATATTAATATTATAGATGGTATGATTTAAAATACCCGTTTTGATGGTATGATGGGGATAAATTTGGATTACATATGTCTCCTTATGTAAAAGAGATCTTCTTCTTTTAGTAACACATTGTCTGCTGCATTTGCCTAGCACCCCCTACCATATGCTCTTTTAAACAAGCTGTTGCATTTCAAGAACTGTCCCTAGTAATTAACAGGGAAAATATTGCATTTTTCCAAATAAACTAGAAGACCTTGTATCAATTAAGATTTATTTTTCCCTCTGGCTAGTTGTTCCTGTAAGCCATAAAATCACTTCATTCTGTTCAGTCCCTTACCTCTTGCCTGTCAGTTCAGCTTTTAGCACCAGTGCTCCTGGAAAATACAAAGCAAGCTTTTCCCAACCATCTTTTCATCTCCCATCTTCATTTTTCTCTAAGCACCTTGAAATCCTTAAAATTAATTTGATCAGTGATCTTCTTTTCAAGTCTGTTTTGCTCTCTTAATTCTTGTGCATGGGTCTTTCTGTCTTTCCTCTCTTTCTCCCATCCTTCCAGCTATTTGTATGCCCTTGGACTTTTTTTTTTTTTTTTTTTTTTTTCCCTTTCTGGGCCAAGAATTAACTTTCTTTTTAAATCACTTGATTAATCAGTTAATCACTTGAGAAATCAATACTCGGGGCTGCATGGGCTCCCTGTTCCCTCCTTCCTTTTCAGTCACCGTAAGACTATATCTTCAAATCCTTTTCCTTTCCTTCCAGCACCTCAATTCTGGCCTCAATTCTAGGCGCAGATAGATATCTGTGCCTAGAACTATGAATGTCAGAGTTCATAAACTCTAACTTTATTTTTTCGAGTTCCTCTCCTTTATGGTCTGTCCTATATTTCCTAGATACCCCAAAACTTTCTGAAATCCAGAGAAGTAACAGTTGAGGCAGTTGTCTATCACTATCTAGTTTTCTAGTTTTTTGTGACAGTTGCAGGTTTGTTTGACATGTAACCATCCAAATCTCAGTAAACAAGAAATCATTCTAAGAGAAGAATAGTTTTCATCTCTTGAAGTCTAGATATCCCTTCTTCAAAGTTCTCTATAGCCTTGTACCCTTTTGGTTTTGAATTACAATAATATAGGAACATCTTTTGTATAAACATACAACACAGTTGTCAACAAAATTAGGAGCTTCTTCAACCACAGTTTTGCCTAGATTTTGCTTAATTTGTGGGTTTTTCTGACTGGAGCTTGGAAGTGAAAATGCTGTTTGAGTGGCAAGCTTCCTCCTTGGCAAAGATGAATTTTTCCGGGATACTAAGAATTCACAGATCCAAAATTAGACCCTCTTGACTGACCGTGCAAAAGCAATCTTGAGTCTTAAGAAATAAAGCTGTTGTGATGTCTTATAGGCTGATGTCAGTTTCAACTCCAGGTACTGTAATTCCACATACAATTCCATGAATCAATTACTTTGGCCTAACTTTCGAAAGAGGAAAAAGTTTAGTAGAAAGTGACTGGAAAAAAGTTGGTCTGAAAACTGGGTTTATTCACTTATTTATGTGGGTTTCACAGGGCCTGACAGAAGTCAGAAGGTGCACACTGTTCACTGCTGAAAGCTGAATGCAGTGGAGGACAAAAATAATATTCAGGGAACACTTTGAAAAGATGACCAGCACAGGTTCAATCTTGCACAGCAAAACTAAGCCAGTGTTACTCTTTTATAGGCATTTTGATATTCTAGAAACACTGGTGGTTACCTTGTTTGATAGTGACAGTTTTTGTACTCTTATTTCAGGAATACTTTCTTTCAAACTTGACAACTAATATCCATGCCCCACCTACACAGACAGTTATGAAAGATTTCAATCTTCCACAATGTCTCCTTCAAGAAAGTTGGAAAACCCTATTTCCTTTAGACTGAATCACCATTTAATTTTCCTAAGCAGAGACTTTGTTCAATTTATAAAGACAGTCAGGTGTCTGGATCAAATACAACAGCAGTTATATTCTGCCTCATGGGGAAAAGTTAATCCAGCTCTTTGACGTATCAGGTGATGATTTTACTCCTTTTGGGAGTTCTAAGTGATGGATTTGCTTCTTTTAAAACAGCAGCTGTTTCAGATATGTGTTACCAATTAGGAAATAATTTTCCCATACACTGAGCCTGTGGAACATATGGTATATTGTGGTCCTCATAATCACATTCATATGTACCCTCACCACTGATTACTCTCTAGGGAACCTAGGACTCAGCTAAGTACAGTGTGCAGTCTCATACATGGTCCTGTCACCAGTACTGCAAAAGTAAATATCTACTGGTATTGCCTCCAGCTACCTCTCCAAAACTGCCTTCCTCTTGTGAGCTCTTTACAAACAGACATTTTTTTTTTCTTTTTTTAATCAATTGTATTTAATTCCATCATGAAGATTTATTCCATAATCTCATGGCTCATGGCTTTTTTGTTCCCTGCATTTTCCAATTTTAAACTCCCAATAATAAGAATTTTCCTTGAACTTTGTTGCTAGGGAATACTACTTCTCTATAATACATCCTGCATTAAGGCATGTGATAAAGGAGGTTTTTACACCTTCACACCAGCCTACAGGCCAGAAATGGAAATGTTTAGTGGTTGTCTTTTACAACGGCATCTTGTGCATGTACTGTGTGGCTTAGAGGGCCAGACAAACTGCCAGACAACAGTAACATTACACCACAACATGGTGAAAACAGATTAAGGGAAAGATCTTAGCCACATGCTATGGAGAAGTGTGAGAGTCTAGGGGAGACTTACTTTATCTAAGCCTGGAAAAGAAGAGGTTTCTCCTGCTCTGTGCTGAGAAGCAGTAGTTGTGCTCTTCCTATTCATTCCTATGTAAAACTGAAAGCTGCTAGAAGCTTGGTGAAGAGGTGGAGCTGCTCTCCTCCACCAGCTCGGGAGAGCATCCAGACCAGCTGGTGGAGAATCTGCAACCTGCCACCACCTGAGCGAGGTCTGCCCACAGCCTCCTCAGAAGCCCACCCCCTTCACAGACAGATATTTTGCCACCTGACTCAAAACAAATCTTTGCTCAGAGTAGGCTTTTTAACAGCCAGTTTTCAGCGTTGCTTCAGATACCATCTTCTTCCTTTGCAGCCTGGAGAAAGATGGTGGACTGGGTGATTTCCAGACGAGTAAATGTTAGCAGTGCTGGGAGCAGCTTCCCTGCATTTCGATGTGATGGTAATGAAACAAAACTGGTGTTGCCAAGTATCACATCTTTTCCGTGGATCCTGTAATACATAGTGTTCTCTCAAGCTTCAGTTCAGAATATCAGCACAAGAAAAATCTACCTTGTTGTAGATTTCAAACAAAAGTTTAAAAGGTCTAAAAACCTTAGTGTATTTGGTGATTTGGGTACTTCAGTCCAGTAATGAAATTAATGGCATTTACATGTTACCATAACAACTACCAAGGGAGCAAAGTTTATAAGAAAGAAGAAAAGATTAAAGAAATTTTGTGACTTTTAATGTTGCTGGTTATGGCTTCTTATCTGATATTTCAACTCTAGCTAAATATATTTTTAAGCTTCTATGTTATTTTAACTTATTTTAATTTTTAAAGTTATTTAACTTATGTTTAAATAAATTAAATTAAATTATTTATGTTACTTTAAATCATTTTCAAGCTTTGACACTTTTTAAAAACCATTGATACATGGAGATACACTTAAGAACTTAGTATTTAAAATAAATTTTAATGGGATGGCAAGAGAGGGCCAGTAATGACTACAAGGAATACTACACTCTGGGAAAGACACTGGAACAAAATTTAGTACCATCAGTATGGAAGTGAGTCATATCACTACTCTCAAATTACATGGAAGTTACTTCATCCAAATTCAACTACAAAATACATACTTCTAATGTTACCTGTGAATATGTAGTTACAAGAAGTGTAATAAGAGTAGCTTCTTGCTGTAGAGTTAATATACAGGACTTTCACAGAGTCAGTGGTGTAATAAGTAGGTGGAGCAAGGAGACCTTGAGATCTGTCCATCACTCCCTTTCTTTTTTCCATCTCTGGAGCAAAAATTTAAAAAAATGTGAATGATTCACCAAGAGCAACCATATGAACTGTCAGTTCACTGCTGTGAGAACCACTGAGCTGTACCAGACAGAAACGCCTTCCTCTGTGTATCCCTTGGAGGAGAACTTGATGAATTTATTTTCTGTTCAACATTATGTAAATATTTATAAATTACTTTTAAACCTGGGATGAAATAAAGACATCTAGGAGTTTCTGTCTTAGAAGTATGCTTAGAACCTACTGACTATGTTCTGGTGCATGAAGTTGCACATATACAAACTTCAGTACTGCTCGTCTCACAGATCATTTCTATCTCAAGCATGGTGTATTTAAAAGGTGCACCTAAAAAGATACACTTACACAATCATGACTCTGTCTCCTGCAACCTCTCCCTTTCATTAATCTTAGAATAAAAGCTCTGAAACCTAGCAATATCTTTGGTACATGTATAGCTTGCTGGGACACAAACCCAGATTACTGCATTACAAATTACTATTAATAAATCATTGCAAAAACTTAGAGTTTAATTGCATTGGAATAATGGATTTGCTATAGAGAGAATGCATAAGGGTTGAAATTGCACAGCAAGTTGGCAACTGTTTGCCTTTAATATTAATAGATTAATTAGACAGTGCATTTGAGACATCATATCCTGGAAGAAGTTTCTTCCCAAACCAATGCACTGAACTTAACAGGATGAGACTTTGGTTGCCAATGGTTACTCTGTAGATCTTTGAAGGAATTTATTTTTATAATAACTTACAAAATATTGGCATCGTCATTACATGTTCAAATGTAATTAAGAGTTCAGTGAGTTCAGTGGTATTTTAAAAGATGTTCAAGATGTATAACTATAATACTCCTGAAGTAAATCTTTACCTTCCAAACATAAAGATTTCTTTTTGTTTTTTCAAGACCTGTATTACCCCACTGGAGACACGAGCCCTACAGTATGGGGATTTTTTTAACATTTTTTTATTAGTGGTTGGAATTCCCACAATCTGAGCAAAAGTTTCTACAGCATCAACCGGTGTATGGAGAGTTGCTTGGATGAAAAATAGCACAGAACAAAGGAAACAGCAAAAAATGTGATTCTGAAACACACATTTGTACAGTACTGAGTCAGTGCAGCTGGGAGGGAGATCCGCTGTTCAGATTAATTGGTGATGCACTCTCAATATTGGAGTGATGTGTTTGAAAATAACTGCACGTGATTGCACAACACAGTACTGGCAACATCTACCAAGTACCAATGCTGCCATTGCAAACATAGCAAAAGCAGCAGCCCTGGCTAACCTGTGCTGGAGTATGTAATCACACTTTAGAGCTGTAAGGAGGGCTCCAGGCATCCTGACTCATAAATTTTAAATAAAAAATCTTTGATTTCTGAGAATTTCTTCCTGAGATAAGTGAAGTATCACACAGAGGTAGATTATTGTCCAAAGCAGCAAAGAGCAATGAGTTTAACTCATAGCACAAACAGCTCAGGTGGGCACAGGAGGTTAAATTTTTGTAATAGCAATGACCCAAGGAGGCAGTGGGAGGGAGCGGATGCTGCCAGGGCATCTCTGCACTTGGGGAGCTTTGAGCCCAGCTACTGCAAACAGCAAAAACAGAGGAAGGGAGCAGGTCATATCTCAAGACTGTTCTAAGTATTATCTTCCATAACTATGTTATTTCCTTGCTTAATGTTCTACATTTTGTTTCCTTTTTATACATACGTATGCTGAACTTAAGCAGTGTCACAGAATCACAGTGTAGTAATGGTTGGAAAGGACCTCTGAGATCATGGAGTCTTTATAGTTGTTTGGTCCAGTTAAAATTATTTGGATTAATAAGATATCAGAGCTCTCATACCTTATAAGTAAATAACAATATGCTGTTACATATAGTGAGAAAAGCTGTCTGGTGTTGATTTAATCCAATATGATGCAAGGCTTGTCTTAGAAAGATTCCTAAAAGGCACAAAATGAAGTCACGATACTTGACTACCAAAATAGCCAGAAACAAACTATAACAACAGGGCAGCTGATGATCTGCCTTCCCCAGCTGTTAAACTGCTGTTTTGCTAACAGTGTCTGTTCATCTCACTTTCCAGACAAGATTTTATTAAAAATTAAACTATCTTAAGTTAAAGTGGAAATGCCTATGCAGATGTTTCAAGCAGCAATGAAAAGACAACTGAATTTTCACCAGCTTCAGTTAAGTTAAGGGTACTACAGGAGGGACAATGAAGTACTAAGACCACCAAAGCTGCCATGTTTTCTGAAAGGACTATCATGTTGCCTGCATGATTTCAGGAACTACTTGCACAAGTCTTTCAGAAGGGAGATTAAATGTGGTTGTGATTTCAAATGCATGCAAGGCGTGTATGTTCAGCAGTTGGTTGACCAGTTAAAATACTTGGGCCAGGGCTACTGATGTATTTAGTTCATTGGAAATCAATGGATCTAGAGTTGCTATAGATCTTTAGACATCTCTGCCTAAGATTTGTGGCTTAAAATGGCCCCAGCATTAGCGAAAATAGGAAATATTTCTTTAGTCCCAGATTTGCTCAGTGGCCTTGGAGCCCATAACTAGCAATCCTGTGTGCCATCTCTACCTAAAAAAAAAAACAAACCAGCAACTAGTTTTTTCCTGACTCCAACAGATGTGCTGTGAGGATAAAATCTGATGGTAGAGTTTTGAGGGTCTCAGTAAGTCTAGACAACTGATAGATATTCTGGCTGCATAAAAAAAGAACCCCTTTTATGGCAGAATGAAACCAGAAACACCCAAAGTGATGAAGAACAATAAATGATCCATAGCCAATAACCAACTACTAGCACTTCACATGCTGAGAAAGGCAGTGGGAAGCACAGGCTTCCCCTCTGTGTTTCAGGTAGAGCAGAGAAGGGAACTGTGGTTCCTAGGCCGTGGATAACTAGTTCTGAGGAGAAAATTTTCCTTTCCAGCTTAAAGTTCTATCTAAACCCTGAAAGATCTCCCTCAATGAAACTACATGCCTTGCCTCCAAGAGCTATTTTTAACAGAGTTTTCAGAACAAACTGTGTGGCTGAAACCTTCCAGTCAGCTCTAGCACCCAGCTAGTGTGTGACAGAGCCCACCTACACAGACCTCTGGGGAGGAACCCAAGTGGGGAGTCCCACTACAAGAAGAGTTCACCTCAGTGTCACTGGAGTTTTGGGATTCCTTTGCTTTCTCACTTGGGTTATTTCCTTGGAAGTAATGCCAAAAACAAAGTGCAAAGATGTAATGCAGCTAAACAGGAGGAACTCAGGATGAGACTAACTGTGTCCTGTGTTTGCCTCATCCTTATAGAACAAAACAGATAGTCCTACTATCAAAGACACCAAATAATAGGTTTTTTACTTGTTTTACTGTATTTTTACTATCTAACCAGGCTTTACTGGTTTTTTATCAATAACTGGAAATCCCCCACACATTTCTAAGGGGTGCTTAGCCATGAGTATCTCATGCTCTGATGTCTCACCTGAGACAGAGTCCATCACCATTTAAGTTATACTAATAGGGTGCTGAAAAGGAAATCTCTGCTTTTGATTGTGCAATGCTCTTCCACAAGCATATCCAAAGGCAGGCTACTGAGTTTGCAATGAGCCTTCATCTCTCTTGGGCACCACTATTATGAGTACATAGCATAAATGTCTAGATTGATAAAATGAAAAGTTAACAAACTGCTAAGGTAAGATCAATACTGAATCACAGGGTGATAGCCATGGCAATGGGCAATTCTGCTTCTAATATACACTATAAGGAAAATTGTATTTTTTCTTTACCTTGGCACCTACTGGCTTTTGTCTCAGACTAAGGTTGTCATATCTGTTTGCCATGTGTCCACATTTTCCTTCTGTTTGTACAAATCTTAGCAAAGGGACATCTAAACTGTAATGGGTCCTCCCACTTAGGCAAGATTGCTACTACAAGATTGATGACAATTATAGTCAGTATTTCCAAGAAGGAGGAAATATTTGTCATCAGGCTGCATGAGGAGAGTAATGAAATTATGCCTGTCATTTCTATATTGTGAAAAATGCCTAAAATGACCATTATTTTCTTATTTGATATACATGTAATGTTATACACGTACTAACATTCCAAATAATTCCAAAAGCAGTGGGACCCTACATTACTTTTTCTTGTGATCACAACACTAGCAACAGTGCATCTTAATCATTTGAATGTGCAATTAAGAAAATGGCATGTAACTTCGAACTGGCAACACGAGGCAGGATAAAACTTGGCATACACAGGATAAAATGTCTTCACCCTGAAGAGACTCAGTTAAGCTTCCTTAATGCAACATCTTTCAAGGCCACTGAAGATTTTCTTTTTCCATTTCTCTCCTTCTTACTGCACACCTAGCCATATGAGGAGAGTAAACCTTTTCAGCTATCTAGTGTGCTCTTTCTGCACAGCTGAGAAAGAGAAATTGGAAAAAGTCAAAATATGATACTCGTTCATTCCAGGGAACCAAGCCCAGGCTTTGACTCTGCAGTTAAACCTCTTAGAAAGACAGGAATCAAGCATAGGGTTAGACATCATGTTTAGATCTCTGTTTCTTACACTCTCCCCTCTGCTAGTGTGCTTTTATGAGCACCAAATTTGTATAAAAATTTAAAAAAAAATCCTGAAATCGCTGCCAACCAATAATAATGAATATCAGTATTTTGATACCAGAAGCAGCTGGTATCTCCTACTAATATTTCAATTAGCAATATGAATGCTAGTTATAAATATTTCTGTGCACTTTCAGAATTTACAGTTGGAAGGCTTGTCTGGAGATGAATTGGAAGTCCTACCATTTTCAAGATATTTCAAGGTATTCTGTCTGAATACCTCCTGAAGCAGCAGGTAGACAGGATGCTACATAGGTACTACTCAGGCATGGGTTCATATTACAAGCAAGATCCCAGCATTGGCTGCAACTGAGATTTGGCATTGATAACCACTCTTAGTGCCTCTTTTTCGTTGCTTGTAACTTTGCATAGCTGCAAGTGCTTGTAAGTGCTCTGTCTATGACTTTCTACTTGGAGAATAAATTTGTTTTTAGAGAGTTCAGCCAAAAACCATTTGCAGGAAAGCTGGAACTCTCACACAGCTTACTGCATTTGAGGGCCTGAAAATTTCTACTGCCTCAAGCGGAAACATGAGAGAGCCAGAAATCTCCATTGATATGTGTCAAACTTTTGCCCACATTCCATTTTGAAAATTCACTTGGCATAGGATCAGTGGAGGTTTATTAAGATTTAGTTTCCAAATTCCCTGACAATTTCAGTCATCATATGCATACTCTGGCATATGCGAGTAAACTGGGAGCCTGCAGGTAGGTGAAAACTGAAATGAAGAGGTGAAAGAATGGAAATGGAACTGAGTGGGAAACGGTGCAATTTACTGACGAGGTATGAACCAGGCTGTGAAAAGATCCAGAACATGCAGGAGTGTAGGAGACTGAATACCTTGGAGGATACCAGCCTGATGGAGAGAGCCTGAAACTGGAGACTGGGAGAGTGACCCGAGAGTGGAGACGGGTTGCCTGGGGCAAGAGACTGAAGTGGTCACCTTGAAAGTTGCCCAGGGAAGTTGTGGCTGCCCCCTCCCCACAAGTGTTCCAGTCTAGGTTGGATGGGGCTGTGAGCAACCTGGTCTAGTGGGAGATGTCTCCGCCCATGCAGGGGGGTTAGAACAAGATCTTTAAGGTCCCTTCCAACCCAGAACATTCTACGATTCTGTGAACTTTAAGGTTCCCATGATGTGAATTAAATTCACAACATAGTGATGGCACATGGATCTTCGGCCAATCCAGTCCTTGTAGTACTTACACAGTTTTCTTGTTTAGATTTTCTTTTTTCCTCTTATCAAGAGAGTTGTGTAGCTATTTCCCTTTATCTTAATAATAGAAGACATCATTCCTGCCATTATCGTGCTCTTCTCAGCAATCCCCATCTCTGATGGGGAATGCTACTCCCTGTGCCTTCCCCCTGTGCTCCCTTCCACATCCCCTGGATTTGCAGTCTAGACATGTGAAAGAGCATGTGACTTTTTATATCCTGAAAACTAATGCAGAGGTGTTAGAATTACTGTCATAATTGTTTGAAGAAAACTGCTAGCCTTTCCAGAAGGAGAGAGGAACAGCAGGAGGTTTTTCTTAATGTAAGTTTAATTATAATAGTCAAGTAGCTCAGCACAGTCAGAACATAAGTTGCAGCTCCCTGTTTATGATACACCTGCCAGAA
Organism: Heliangelus exortis; assembly: GCF_036169615.1. NCBI lineage: Eukaryota > Metazoa > Chordata > Aves > Apodiformes > Trochilidae > Heliangelus > Heliangelus exortis. Next base: position 21,462,918 of record NC_092423.1, read on the forward strand.
GGAATTTCAGATTCCTTAAGATATATGTCTAATAACTGGTGTCAGTCCCTAAAGGCACAAGCCTTCTGCTCCATATCCTTTTCCATTTCAACTTGTTCATTTTTTATTGAACTATGAAAACACACAGCAACAAATCCTTTAAAATTAATAACTCACACAACAAAGTAAGATTAATGAAATGCTTTCTGTAACAGGTTAATCAGTGACAAGGCTAAGGGCTGCAGTTCACAAGTTCTGAACTTGGAAATTCACAAAATAAATCATTTCTTTTTACTCACACTGTGTTTATGCAACTCAGACAGTAGCAGTAACCTCCAATGGATGTGCAAAGGTTCAACAGAAACAGAAAAAAAGAGCCAACAGATGGCACTGTATGTAGTTCTTTAACAGTGTTCACTTTTTTCTTCTTCTTTTTTTTTTTTTTTCCTTAAACTGTGTAATTTTCAGGGCTCTTTTTGTATGCATCAACAATACTCTATTTAGTATGTGATACAGTGTTTTTTTTCATGCCCATGACTAGTACGTCTAAAATTTTCAAGGCCAGTTTTAGCACAGCTATAAAAGCTCACATAGAGTCTCAAAATATTTTATATCTGGAAGCTGCTTTCTTTTTATTTTTATTTTTTCCCCTCTTTATTTTCACTGACTATCAGGACTATTGCAGGAGCACCTTCCAGGCATGTTATTGTAGAATGTCTGGTGGGTGCATGATAGTCTTTAGCTGTGGCTGTTACTGTTGTAGGAGTGCTGGGCTGCAGTTTTGGACTGGTTTACTGCCTGTGAGACATTCTTCAGATCTGGTGCTAAACTCAGATGTTTGTTGATAGCAGTATTATTCCCTTGAGTATCACTTGCAGGATTAGGTATTACATGCATGATTTTACACAAACTGTATGCTTGCTACTAAGCTGAGAGTGGGGGCTCTGGAAGTACATTCTAGGATCCCATGGTGGGCTTTACTTAGTTTTAACTCTAAATCACAAGGACCATCTTCTACCAATATACCAGTGGGGTAAGCCACAGCTTAAAAGAAGCAGGATCAGGAAAAATTCTCCAAAACAAATGGCCACAGAACTTTTATAGTACTGTAACTAGAGCTCTGGAGGGGAAAAAAAAAAAAAAAAAAATTGAAAATGGATGATTCTCCGACACACCTACAGACAAGAAGTATCCTTCTTCAGAGATCACTGATGGAGTTCTAATGTCTCCTGAGCAGTAATAAAATGCACACAGGCTCTGCCTCAAGGTTTTGTTTTGACAATAGTTTACCTGTCCATTTATACATATACTCTCCTGAAATCTGCTTTGCTCTTCCAGGTAGGGTACCCCACTGGTACATATCTGGACACCTTCTCCACTTTGAATAAAATATTCTGGGTTTTTTTTAATTGTTTGGCTATTATTTAAATATTACAATAGTAATATATCTAATATCTAATCCAGACATTCCTGGGACAGTGTATTTAAAAAACAATTATTATTAAACAATTAAATTATTGCCTTTTCCTATATATTGATACCACTGCCATTGTACAAATTAAATATATATGTGAAATATATTTGAAATATACTGGGAAAATATATGGAATATATTCTTTTGAAATATATTCTATGAAATATACTCTGTTTTCTGTCCCACAGGAATAGAGACAGGGAGCCCTTGTGCCATGAGGTTGCACAGCTCAGCTGCTGAGGAGGGGAACAAGAACCCCAAGGGGAAACTACTGCCACTTTGCACAAGTCAGCAGACATACAGTTGCAAACCTGAATAGCACTTTGTTACCATCCTAAATAGTTTTTAGGAACACTAAGTTGGAATTTATTGATGTAAAGACCCACTTGGGAAAATAAACAGATGATTGTATGTCATGAAAATTGTCATGAAAATCCTGATGTTGCTTAATGATTGCATTTAGTAACCAAAATCTGAACTTCCCCTTCTTAAATACAGACTTCTGTTTAACAGAGCCCGCACTAAGCTGGCTGGATGGTGCTGCTGCAGCACAATGGTGCCATCAGCAGTGGATGGCAGGGAGACAGAGACCAGCTGGACCCTTCCAGGGTTACTGCAGACCATGATGAAATAAAGGTGAATGGTCCAACAGGGAGAAGTAGCCTTCAACAGATCAGACCCACGTTGCTTCTTTGGGAAATTTCTGCTGACGTGGTGCAGAGACACCATCAATGCTTGAACCTAATAACAGCAGGCAATGGAGATTGTGCAAATATATTCTTATGATTAGTACTGCTGGACTCATTTTGTGCCAGGGATGAAAGGTGAGAAGCCAGGTGGGGGCCTGTGTGTGATCCAGATGGGATGGAGGCTGCAGACTCATCAGGAGACAGTGCCTGGTGCCCCCGTGGGGCTCAGTGGGTCTGCTAAAACTCCTTAAAACATGTCCTGGCTTTTTTTTTTTTTTTTTTTTTTTTTTTTTTTTTTTTAATATTTAGGGTATGGAAGAATGAAAATCTAGGGGATAGTTGGAAGGAGAAGGGGAAGAAGTAAGAGATGGAGAGAAAGCAATATTTGTGTGTACTGGGGGACCATCAATGGGAGCAGAAATCAGAGCAAAGCCTGTATAGAGGTGGGGTGGGATGGAGTGAAATATCACAGTGGAGAGTGGAGAGATGGAGGAGAAATGAGGAGTCTCTGTGTGTCTCTGGTGGTGAAGAACAGTGAATCTTAATGTGGTGTCTTTGTATGGGAGTATGAGTTTAAGGATCAAGAGTGGAAAACTGCCATTTTGCAAGGTTAAAAAGTTAACCCCAGCAGCTGACATTGCCATACGGTGTTCAAAGATGGAGTGGGAAGGAAAATGTCAGAGGCAGCAATGCCAGAGGTCCACAGGAGATGCTGCAACCGCTCAGTTGCGCTTGTGCTCATGGTACCTTACTGGTTCAGGAAGCGGTAATGAGAAGACATTTACTGAAAGGCTGGTGTTTAAAATAACAACAACCAGTTTTACAAGCATCCACTTGTACCAATTAATAACTGTGTCAGGAAAATGGAAGGTATTTTTAAGTCATCTCCTCATTCTGAAAGCTTTGACATGTGAGCAAGCTACTCCTAGAATAACAAGTTACCAGAAGGCGATGGTTAAATTCAAAACTGCACCAGTGTGGCTGTAGATCAGCCTAAAATACATTTAATTATATCAAGAAAAACCTCAATTTCTTCCAATTTATCCAAAGGTTCTATAGACCTAATCTGAACTCATTTAAATCCATATGAACCTGCTTTAAATACAATCAAGAAATGCCTGTGAGTCAGTTGGGTCCTGCTGCTGCCAGCAGCAGAAGCACACAAATGAACCTATGAGATCCTCATGACCTAAGATAAGTCAGGTAAATGGGAATGGTTTTTGTTATTAAGGTGACCATTTATATCCTAATTTGGGCTGGGAGGAAGACCCTCAAGATCATGAAGATGAAGTGAAGTGACAGTGGTGCAAATATCTGCATGTGCCTGATGTCATTGTCTCCTCTCTCAACATGGTGGCTTTTAGCTAGTAGCCATATTCAAAATAGACACATTTTTTGCATAATAAAAAAGCAGTAACGGGGAGTTGCAGAAAATTGTCTTATTTTCAATTTGCTGACTTTTTCACACATAGCATTTCCATGACTGTTTGAGTCTGTGAGAAAAACGAAACTCTGCATATTAAAAATGTGTGTTTCTGAAGGGATACACATATCCAATATAACCTTCATTACGATGCTTCTAATTAACCAGTCTGCTTCACAATACTGTATCTAGCTGTCACCAAAATCAACACTTTTCAGTTATTAATAGATTAAAGAAAGAATGTTAATTTCTTCAGGCTCCATTTCATTTGGTCTCATTACTTTGCAAGCCAGATGGTAGCAGGGCCAGACCTGTCAGCAGGCACTGGGAGGAAGAATACGCTCACCAAGTGCAAGGCTGCAGCATACGCAGCATCCAAAAAACTGCACTCTGGGGTGGCTGCTTGTGAGTCCTGGGAATTATTCTGCAGAGAGCAGAAGAAATCATGAGTCAATCTAATTTTGTTTGATTTTTCTCACCTCTCCCCCTACGGTACCTGACATCATCTCCAAACCAACAGCAGCGTGTGCCTCCAGCTGTGAAGGAGGTAGGTCTCCATTCATTTGAGGTGGCCAACTAATTGCCTTTTTCCTTGGGTTGATGGATTTTACTGTCTCTTCTGAACCAGCTAAGGTGATGCCAAGTTGGAAGAGATGCTGCCAGTTTTCTAGAGACTTTCTTCCTACAGTATAAGTTTTAGGACTAAGAGAAAAGCGTTTAGTCACGCTGGTCAAGTCAAAATGTGAGGCACATACCCAGGCTCACATGGCAGTAAAACCCAGAAAGATAATTTCACCTGTATTTACAGCCCAGGTATAACAGCTCTCATGATGAAAATTCAAGAGGCTTTTGTTGTTTGGTTGGTTTCTTTCCTACTGGAAATGTGTATAAGGAATTAGAAGTTTTGAAAAAGAACGACCATTAAAACTTCTGAAAAAAAATAAGACCATCTGTTTTTCACAAAAGCACTCCAAGGTTTGTACTTTTAATCAGAAAAAGATGAAAATTTTCAATGTGACCTGAAACTAAAATTTGAGACATATTTTCTTAGGCTCCCTTTTTCTCTCCTTGAAACTATACAGGGAAAGAAGTTCTAAGTAGTACAAGTCTAGGACAGGTTATCTTTCTGTAAAGTGTCAGAACCAAACATACTGTGGCCATTCTAGAAATACGTTCTTGAAACTTTCCACTGGGAATTCTGCCATCTCTCTGAGTAGCCTGCAACAGTAATTTTCTATTGTTATAATTAGCAAGGTTTTCCTGAAGTCAAACCTAAATTTTCCTTGCTGCAAATTAAGCCAATGTCATCTTACCCTTCCCCATGCTGAACAATTGATTACCTATTCCCTTTAGCATCCATTTTGTGTATCATAAGACCATTTACTTTTCCCTACCCTAAATCTTGTCTTCTGTATATTAAAAGGATGTCTTAAAACAGGTTCAAATTTTCTGAGTTTCTTTTCATTCTTGTTCCTCCATCCTGAGTATTCATCCATCGTTTTTTTGCCTCTTTCCAGTTTACCAGTGCATCTATGATTGTTTTTCTTCAACTTGTTCACCATGAAAAACATAACTAATTTAAAGCAAGCTAGAATGTTTAACTTTTCCTAAAAAAAAATTAAAAAAAAAAAAAAAAAAAAAAAAAAAAGAGTCCTTTGTTTTGCCCTTTGTTGTGGGGAGTTGAAGTTACACTTTCCTTCTCTGTCAGAAGGCCAGGATGAGCAGGACTGCAGGAGGAGGGTGATGTAGTCAGAACCTCCTGACCCCACGCCACAATCCCACCACAACCCACAGCCCTGAGAGGGAGCAATAGCAGCAGCTGCTGCAAGTTGGTGAACTGGTAACAAATGGTAAAATTAATGACAGGCAGAGATAAAAAACGATCTGCTGGCTCTAATTATAGAGTCCGGTTATAGAGTTTAAATATAAAAAGCTTTCACACAAACTCGTGTGTATGATAGCCTTATGCAATTAGATATTGCAGAAGACATAGATTAATAGTAATGAAGGCCATTTTAGAAAGGCCAGCCAAAATTACCCAGAAAACGAATTGAGAAAAGAAGAATAGAGGCACTGATGGGGAATTTATCAGAAAAAATAGTTTTGTCCCTCATCTGAATAATAGTGAGAGAGGGGAAGCAATAGTAATATCAAAATGATAATCTGACAAGATAAAAATAATAATTAATTCTATAGTTTTTAGGAAAATCCGTGAGTTCCAGATGGTACCACACACAGTGAAAAATAACAGTTTGTGCCATTACGTGCAATGATTTGCTACCACAACTTTGTTTTAGCCTTCACAAAACTATGTTTTCTCATTAAAGCAGGAAATGTCAATTTTAAGACCTAGACTGCTACATCTGTTAAAGCTGAGTTTACTTTGTTAACTTATATACTTTCTGGGTGGAGAGTCTATAGACAGAGAAAAGATGGATGAAAAATTGCAAGAAAGGCCAGACCTGTCCTTTTGCCACAAGTTTGCCACAAGTTTGTAGGGCTGGAAGGCTCCCCAGGGCTCATACAGTCTGTTCATTGTACCCAAGGCAAAACCAGTGGTAACCATGTCTTTCCTAAGAAAGGAAATTTTAATCTGCTTGATCTGTTCTTAGAGACCTCCAATGGTGGAGGCATTGCAGATTTCTATGCCAATCTACTCTAACCAATTTTTATGGATACACGTATGAGAGGTATATTTTAACATGTGATAAAACTTCCTTGCAGCGATTCAAGTGCATTGTGTTCCTTTTTACTCCTGCAGATTTCTCCCTTCCACACTGCAGCTGTGTTGAGGACTCTTACCATTTATTACCTGGTTGTTGGGGTTGGACAATCCTTGTTCATTTGTTCTTTCCTCATACATCACATTTTCTAGAGCTTGATCATCCTTGGCGCTCAGCTTGTGATCCATGTCTGATATTAACTTGAACTCATTCTTCTCAGGGATGCATTTATTTGAAGTGCAAGGCATGGTGGTGAAGCTTGTTCAGCCAGGGCTTTTGCCATAAGAGATCTGGGCTATGTCTAACATCAGGGTAGACTGAGTTCCTTCCCTGGAGCAAGTTGCTCGTCCTCTAAATGCCTCATTTCCTTAAAAATTGGTACCGTGATTTACCTTAAGTCTGACAGGGTGAGCCAAGAGGAAAGCATTAACAAACATAGAACATTTGCTACAAAAATACCCCCCATGGCTCAGCTAATTTTCTGCCTCTCCTTATCTGAGAGGGACAGGGGAATTCAGAGGAGGAGTGACAGAAGTGGGTCAGGATGCTGCAGTAGCCTGACTTTTTCCCTCCCATGGGGAGTTTGCAGTCAATTAATATTGCCACCCAAAGAGCATTAAGGGGGATATCTCATGTCCAGCATCCTAGTTAAATGGTATCAATAACGAAACAGTTCAGTAAGATTCTGCATTTCAAAAAGCATTATCTTAACTCAGAGCACTTGTTAAGGATGTCAAAAATCACTGCAAAATATCAAAACTGGCACGTAAGAGAGGGTTCAGGTCTGCATCTCAGAGACAGAAGTGTCAGAAGCATAAATACCAGCCCAGAGGTGAAAAACTTGGAAAGAACTGTTGGAGACCCAGCTGCAGACCTTAGGGGAAATGCTAGGGCTAAGCAATAACGTTATAAGCAAAGGAAGAAGAAAGTGACCAGTGAAGAAAACTAAGGCGTTGGAAATAAAATGCTCCAAAAAATGAAATTGATTAAAAATCTGTGAAAGAAAATGGGGGGAAAAAGGCGAAAAATTCATATAATTAAAAAGTAAAAGGAATTGGCTGCAAGGTATTGAGAGTAGGACAGAATGATTAAAGATAGAATGTATATGGCCTAAGGATAGATGAATAAAAGTCCCCAGTTTTCAATATAGATATACTGAAAGCCTTCCCAACATTTTGAAAAAATAAATTGTAGAGAAAGACTTTTGACAAGCTCATAAAATCAGGTATTATATCAGGGGACTGCAGACCAGCAATTACAGCACCTATTTTTAGGACAGAAAAAAAGCAGTTCCAGCAGCTACACTACAGTTCATGATCATCCCAGAGCAATGGGCTTCTGGAGGTTTAAAGAACAAAGTGTGTGAAAATTATTATCGAAGACTCAAGGGTAAACAAATGAGGATTTATTAGGCCAGGAGAGAGAAATTAAGGGGCACTGTGGCTTCCCTGCCAGCAGCACTAGCTGGTCTTACACAGGTGGTGCAGATGTTTGAAAGGGTGGTGGGCAAAGGTGGAAGGGCTCCCATTTTGCTGTAAAAATGCACCAACCAGAGTACTGCCATTTCCTGTCTTGTAGAAAGAAAACAGAATAAAATTCAACATGAGATTCCAATTTCTTTGTGATATCCTAGAAGTAAAATCTTATCTATTTGATCTTCAGTAAAACACCTCAGAAACAATGGTGTAGAGCAGTGCTGCTTACTGCAGAACTGAAATGAATGTAGGAAATCAACCAATCAGGAGATTACAAAAGTTAATCTTGAAGGAATAAGCATGATACAGAGAGGGAGGTTTAGGATCTTATGCTGTATGGATCTTGCTTGATGTTTTCTTAATGACTGACAGGAAAACAAGAGTGTGCTGATGACATTTTCTGATTACATGAAATTTAAAAGAATTGTTAGGGCAGGGAGGCTCATGATGACCTTGAAGAAAAGTTTAAGAACTGTCATGAAATTAATCATATAAATGGCAAAATGAAGCACTTACAAGCTAAAACTATTTTTTCCCCAAAAGTTAAGTTTTGAAAAATGTGTAAAGTGTGGTGGATTTGGAAATCATTGAGAAAGGGGAAGGTGTGGGTATTGAAAATGATCACAACTTTCTTAGCAGTGTCTGCAGAGAGGAACATGTGAGGAAAAGGGATGAATGGCTTAAAATGTATTTGAATGGCTTAAAATGTATTCAGAAGAATCAGGGTGTAATCAGTGTCCATCCAGGCACTGGCAAGACACTCTCTGAAACCCTACAGCAAGTGCTGGTGGCTTATGGGCAGATACAGAGAAAGGCTACTGGGTAGACAGCTAGGGAGTAAAAGCTACAGACCTGAAACATTTGATTTGCAAAGTCTTGCAACATGCAGGCTGAGGGGGAATGTGATCACTCTCTATGAGTGCAACATGGAAGACAGAAATTGGTAATAGAAGAGATGTTTGAACTATCAGACTCTATTTGTCTATGAACAATACTGAGCTGAGGAGACACTTAGGCTCAGCAGTACTGAGGTCTCCTGTCATTAGAAAAATTATGTTCTCCGACTGCCTTCCTGCAGAGGCAGCAGGAACAAAACACCCTCTAAGATTCTAAGATGAAATTAGTTACTTTTATGGAAAAGATTACATGATATGACTGACTGAGACAGCAGCACAAAGGACTTTTTAATTAAAGAGGACACTTCCAATCCTTCTCTCTTGTTTCTATGTAGATCAACATTCATTTTGTGGATTAATCAAACATTTTCTTTCCAAATAACAAACAAGATGAGACCAATACAATGCCTAAATAATTCAAGTTCTCATAATCAGCCCAAGGCCTTCCCACATATAATTATGAAGAAGAATTAATCTAGTCATGATTCTCCTCCTTTAGGCTACTGGATAAGCCATGGAATTTGTACCTTTGATACTTAATATACTTACTTCAAGTGCAGCCCATTTGTGACTTGCAAATTAGCAATTAACTATAACAACCTGACATCTCTAAGATGCAGTGCTAAGTTTCCACAGCTGTGCAAGTGTGTTCCAAATTGTGGCCTGCAGAACAAGTCCTCTGGCACCCAGGCCAGAAAGGCTACTGAAGCTCAGTGTGACTCCCTCCTTTCCTGCTCATATGAGTTTCCTAATAAATGCACTGCCTGGATGTGGGTAGAGGGTGCACACCAATACCCGGGTTAGGGAGCATTTGTGTCTCCCAGTTTAGATTTATATGACATAAAAGGAAGGACAAGATAAGCAGTATCCTAACTCCAGGGGGATTTTATGCAATTCCTGCAATGCATACCTTCTCTTTGGCCTTAGCTAAATTTCCCCACCTGACTCCCTGTAAAACGGTTGTGGAAAGTGGCCCATCTAACAGATTAAGGGCCAGAGAAAGAGTACATCAACAATCACAGGAAATGGGGCTTTTATTAGTACAAGTGTGTAAGTACCATATATAGCAGCGCTTCACGTACTCAAGTGTCTTTGTAGTAGGCAGAAGGAGTTGATCTGTCAAAAAATGTCTATTAATTAATTATCTCTTGAGATATAATGAGAATGCAATGGAAGATAAAATATTAATTCCAGAAAAGGTAGCAAGAGTTTGGTTATTTATAGGAACAGGTTAGAGGGCTTAACTCTAAATTTTAAAGAGGAATGCTTTTTGCAAAACCCAGGCTGTTGTAAAGTTTAGATTACCTATGTAAGGCTGTTAAAGTTTAAACTACTCTGGCTTTGCTCAGGCTTATCACAGTGCTGGATTACCCTGCAGTTCCACAAGGGACACTTTGTCAAGACGTTTTCAGAAAAGGGGTATCTCTCCAATTTTTTGTGGGGAAGGTCAAAGCAGGGTGCACACCTTTAGAAATTCAGTGTTAAGTCCTTGGAAGTCACTTGTCCTTTCCTGTTGGTTTCACAGGTTTATGAGTAGCTGCCGCAGTCTGAGCCCTAGTGGACTGGGAGCAATGGAAGGCTGCAGGGCATTACAGAAAATAGGTTTAGGCAGCTCTCTGTAGAGAACCTTGGAGCTGGAGAGTGAGGGCTGATTGCTTTATTCTGGCATGGCCTCCCTAAATAAACAGGTTTTTTTTTTCTTTCCATCTCTTGGTCGTACATTTGCTCCCCCAGAGTCCCTTAGGATGCTGACTGGTGACAGACAAACCATGTCCTTCCTGAACGTGCTGCCCCAGGCCACCACTAAAGCCCAGAGTCCTTTGGCAAACTCAGCTCTGCTCTTCACAGTTGTTTTCCTTTCCTGCAAAGATTGACTGTGAATCTTAATAACTTGCCTGAGACTGAGGAGGATTCTCAGTCTTTCTTCCTTGAGTTAATGCCAGCACGCCTGTTAATATGGGATAAGCTCAACTACAAATCAGGTGTTTTTCCAAGCTAAAGCAAATGGAAAGTTTTCAAAGGCATTGCATGCAGGTTTAGAGGAGAAAATCCTTTCTGTATTTACCTCTCAACACTAAATCCTTTATCCATTCCCTAATCCATCCTCTCATTTTGTGATCTGAGAGAAACAAAAGGCACTAGAGAAGTTGTTTCCTTATCTTTCCCCTCCCCTCCCTTTTATTCAACCCAGAGCAAAACAGCAAGAAAGATGGCACAAGAAGTATTTTTCATTTGTCTTGTAGTTTTGCTTCAAACACATGATGCACTTTTCTGAGTGCATAAGACATCATATCAGACACGAGTGAGTTGAGATGAAGAAACCACAGATATAAAATGCAACCAAAAGGAACTAGCTCTCAAGAGCATGTGATTCAGTAACTAACAAGTTTGGTAAAGATTTGTCTTTATGGTAGCTACAAAAATCAGATAAGGTTCTGTGTTCATTAATACACCTCATCAGCATGATCACCACCAGCTCCAAATGGCACTGGTGGGATCCCCATCAAGCTACACAGGTTTATTCTGAGATTTGAAGTTCTCTTGTGCTATTGTGGAGCAGTCCCTGTAACATGGTGCAGCAGCCCTTGAAGGACCACATAGAGGTAAATGTGGATTTGTAGCCCCTGAAGTGTCACAGGTGGGTAAAAATGAAGAAGCAGCCTGTGCAGGATCATGGAGAGGGACAGATGTGAATCTGCAGCCATGGAAGACCCCATGTCAGAGGAGGTGACCGTTCCCCCAGCAGCCGTGACTCTGTGTGCAGCCTGGGCTGGAGCAGTTCCTGAGGGACTGCACCTCCTGGGAAGGACTCATGTCCCAGGGGTTCCTGAAGGACTCTGTCCTGTGAGAGGGACCCCACACTGGACCAAGGAAAGCACATGAGGAATAGTCCCCCTGAGAAGGAAGGAGCAGCAGAAACAGGGTGTGGGGAACTGACCCTGAACCCCCCCCTGCTCCTCCCCTGTGCCCTGAGGGGGAGGCGGCAGTGAAGGGATCAGGGCCTGGGAAGAAGGGAGGGGAAGGTATTGAGATCCATCCACGTTTTGTCTTTCTCCTTGTAGATTAAATTTTTTTTTTCTTCCCAAGATGAACCTTTCTGATTTTGCCTGCTACCTGGGGAATGCAAACCTCCCTGTCCTTGTCTCAATTAAAAAACCTTTAGGTGGATTTTCTCCTCCCTGTCCCACAGTGCAAGTGGGGAGTGAGCGGGCAGAGGCAGGGTTGGTACCCACTGGGCCTAAACTCTGACAAATACTTTCAGAGGTTTTACAGACACACAGAGGACATTTTTCAGATGGCAAAGCATGGCCAGCTGGCCTTACACGAGCATTCTGCTAGCCCTAAATAGCCCTCCTGAAGTCTTTCATCTTCACTCCTGACACCAGCATGCTCAAGTTCTTATCCCCATTTTCTGCCAAAATGCTTTCAGGAAATATGAGTGTTTGCGTCTTGTGATCCCCTCCAGTTTAGCACAAACCAAATCATGTTGTATGGTTCAGCTGAGTAATAAAATATAATCTGATTGGCAGGAGGTATTAGAGCGGGCCATATCATTACAGATCCTCTTTTAACCCAGTTTAACAAGCTGCTCCTGAGAAGTTATTTATTCTAGCTGTCAACATCTTGTTGTTGAGATGACAGCGATCAAATCTGTGTTAGATCCTAATCTTATTCTTCTTACTCCACCTTCAAGTATCTAAGAACCTTATATAAGCCATATCGCTTTTTGTCAGCAAAATGATTTGTTTGACATCGATCATTTGCTGAAAGATACAACAGTGTATTTTTTTTTAATATCTACAACAATTATTAGCATGAAGAAGGGATGGAATAGATGCAATAGTGAATCATGGAACACTGAAAGTCTGAATTGTTGCTATGTTGAGCATGCTGACCCATATACAAAACAAGAATGTATTTCACAATTATGAAGACTCAGCAATGTGTTCCCAGGTGCACAGATGTCACAGCAGCAAATTATTAGTCAGACTGATGTTCTCGTAGTGTCCTGTGGAGACTCACTAGCTAGCAGAGTGACAGACCCATACCTGTTATGAAGTTATAAGAGTTCTTTTATTATGCCTCTTGAGTCTGGGAATTGGAGAGGCAAAAGCTATATATTGTCTGTCAGGCAGACTCCACCTCAGCTTGAGCAGTCCTCTGACTTGAGAAACTCTTGTGCCTATATGATGCATTCTGTCCTGGTTTTGTCTTCCCCAGGTCCCCAGTCCTAGACACACAACTGTAGCATGCCATGCCACTTACATTGTACTGTAAATTACTTTTATGTATTTGCAGACTGTTTTACAAGAATGCTTTAATGAGTAATTAAAGCTTGAAAAATGTCTGGAATTTTTTTGAAAGTGAAGTTTAGAATATTATTTGGAATATATGAATAATTTTTTAATTGTGGGAAGCTTAATACTTTAGCTTAAGACACATTAGTATTAAAAGATGCCACCTACTGAGTTCACAATTATTCATTTAATATGTTACCTGTCTCTTGGGCCATTTATGAATGCTTGCACATCTCATTCCTGTAGGGGAGTCAGGAAGCAAGTTCAATTTCAAATGTGGGTACTTAAAGGTAGTAGTCCTGATTCTCATCTCAGATCACTGAGGCATGTTCTTCTAATTACAAAAATTTTAAACTAAAAATACAGTATATTTATGTCAGAATGGAGCCAGCTGGTGTACTTGAAGGCATTCACTAAAGTGTGAAAATGTTGCCCGAGGTGGGGAGCAAGACCACCAAATCAGCTCTGCATCTGATGGAGTGGTTGGGACAGTCAGTACATTCCAGCAGCCAGAGCAACTGCACGTGCCCTGGGGCAAAGAGATGCTGCCTATCCTGAGCCACTCTGAACCCTTGTCTGAGCTTGTCATGTCTTGCCAGCTGGAACCAGAACTGCTGTTGAAATCATCTTTCTTACCAACAGAAAGTAAAACTCTTCTCTGTTGACAAATATTTCCTGTAGGGCTTTACCTTTAGGGCAGTATGCCATACCCTGCCCATAATTTTATCTTAAGCATATTCAGCTCTTTACACAGAGAAGGTGAGTCTCTTTTTCTTTTCTTGCATTTTCCTTGCTAATTCAGAACAGTCTGGGTCTCCCACATCTGTTTAGTCCAATTTTTGCCTCACTGAAAGATGATGTAAATCAAGGAGAAAAAAAGCAATTATGTCTTTTCTCTCTCTCCTCACAGTCAGCCAACAACTTCTCCAAATGAATATAATTTTTTAAAGATTTTCTTTACCAACACTGGGTGTGACAGGCACATCTTTTCTGGAAATCCCAATTTGTCAGAGTATCTCTTCACCATGCTTTTATTTTGTATATGTTGAGGGTATGTTGACACTTACCTCTTCATTTCTTGTTATGCTGATTCATTGCTTTTATTTTTGGATCTCTTATTTTTGTGCATAAAAGAAAAATGTGCTACTTTCTAATTCCCTTTGCATGGGTTGGCTTTTTTGAAGCGATCTTAATAAACTATTTCTGTATTTCAGATATACGTATTAAAAAGTCTAGATCACTCCTCTTACCTCCTCATAACAACAGTCTCCCATGTTTACTTTGTTTTTTCCCCTGTCATTAATGAGAGAATTTGGCTTCATATTTTGAAATAGTTATTTATGAAAGTGAACAGCCTTGAAATTAGTTTCTATGTATCTTTTGCTGGCTTCTGCAACTTCATTGCAGTTTTTATGCTAATTAAGAGAATAATACTTATATCATACTTTGTACTCAGAACAAGAATGAAGCCTGCTTACCTAAATATTTTTGAGAAATAGATTGATTTCTCTCATTGTTGGAACTAGAGACATAAGCTATGTAAAGCTTTTCATGGTGTGTATCTTTTTCAGGCATTTCTGCAGAAATTTCTGCACGTCAGACCAACATATTTCTGTCTAAATGGATGAAGGATACATTAAGACAGAAAGCTGGCCATGAAATGTTGTGGAATTAAGCAAAAAAAATTCTCTTAAAACAATTGAACAAATAAAATTATTTTCCATGAGTCTGTGCCTCACGTTTGGAGTCTGTGGTATTCAGTAATGTTAATCTCTATATTTATTACTTTGCAGAAGACTGCCCTGAAAGCAAGCGGTGAAGCAGGCACCATGGGAGCTGCCCTGTTGCTCCTATGGGGGTGAGTCACTGAGCTCCAGACAATGCACCACAGGAAACCAGAACAACACATTCATGGGAAAAGAGGTTCTGAACCATGGTCCTTGCTCTAGGGATGGTTGAATGTGGACAAGTAGTGGGCAGTCTTTTCATCAGTGGGAATTGTGGCGAGAGCTGTGGAATGTAGGTTATAAGTGAGTTACTGGTAGGAAAATCTAGTGTGTTCTGTAGTTATCATGGTGGTGTAGCTGGTAACAGGGCTGTGCCTCTGTGCATGCTTCAGACATTAATTCCCTGGGTAGTCAACAACCCATCATTTGCCTGGGTGAGATAACTGGCTGATTTGACAGTAGAATGGTTTGAAATGAGTACTCATTGTAGTTCATCCACAGTAAAGTGTTTGTCTGATGGCACTAGAAATACTCCAGATGGGAACTGCAGGCAGCTCTGGAGATTCTCCCCAGGCAACAATTTGTATGCTCAAATGTATTGACTACTGTCCTAGCTGGACTGTCTTAGATATGCCCAGGCTGTTTCTGCTGCAGAATTGGTCAACATGTACATAGGTAAGACTCTTGGAAATAGTAGAAATTATTCTTGCAGCTACAGAAATTGTCACATAACTATTTTTTTTCCTTAAAAAAACCTAGGGTTTTTGTCAGGTTTTGGTTGTGGGGGTTTTTTTGGTTTTTTTTTCAACTCTAGTTATTTAAAGGGTTTTTTGTATGCAATTCAGATGATTGTGTGCTGGTGTGGTCATATAGGACCATGAGCCAGATCAGAACTGAGCAGAGCAGCAGCTCTGGGAGCCTCAATCCACCCAAAGACTGCTACAGGAACCCCTGTAGCAGTGATTGTCCTGTCACCACAGGCCAGCAGCTGGCTGTCATGTTTGAGAGATCTGATTCCCTATGAAAGTGTTGTGTGCCAAGATTATTTTTTCTTTTTTTTTTTTTTTTAAACAAACGTAATGTCCATGCCTACGCAAAAGCATGTTCTCTACCTTACTTTGTGAATATTGCATCTTTTTTCTGTACTGTCATTTGCCTTTACCACAATGGATAATACTCCACTTCAGCTAGGCTATATGATAGTAGTTCAAATATTTTTCTGGTTAGTACATGCTAGAGGTTTGAACTTCTCCAGGCTGAGAAGGATCTGTCGTTCTTTTACCATGTGGGTGAATGCTCTGGTGAACAGGTTCTTCTATAAAAGATGGGTGCTTTCTTCTTCTCTTATCATGTTTTCAAACAAAAGTAATCCTTATCAAATTGTGAACTCAGAAAATTTACTTAAAACCCCAACTAGAGCTAGATGGAAAGGGGATGACAAGTGTTTAAACAGAGCAGACTGCCTTCTTGGTGGTCAGAATTTAGAATGCAATTCATCCTACTTCTAATAGGTGTATCCATTTCTCTCCATTGGTTGCAGAGAGACATCACTGGGTAGGTAGATAGAGGTTAACATCTGTTTTCCAGATACTACAAGTCAGACAAAAATTGCCCACAGGCTCCAAGGCTGTGTCAGGAAAAGCAGTGCAAACAGGTGGAGGGCAGTGATCCCCCCTGGTGATCAGCCCTGGTGAGACCTCTCTGCAGTACTATGTCTGGTCCTGGGCTCCAGGACTAGAGAAACATGAACATCCTGCAGAGAGTTCAGACAGGGGCACAGCAGTGTTGAAGAGCTTACACACACAGTGAGGCTGAGAGAGCTGGGACCATTCAGCCTGGAGAAGAAAAAGGTCGGGGGGGATATAATCAAAGTGAATAAATATCTGAAGGGAAAGTGTAAAAAAGTGAGGAAGACTGAACCACAGTCCTCTCAGTGGTGCTCAGTGACAAGACAAAGGACAATGCACACAAACAGAAATCCAAGAAATTCTGCCTAAACATAAGAAAAAAACCATTTTATTCTGTAGGTGGTCAAATACTGTCACAAGCTGCTCAGAGGGGTTGTGGCATGTCCATTGTTGAAGATATTCAAAATCCTGCTGAACAAGCCCCTGAGCAATCTGTTGTAGTTGACCCTGCTCTGAGCAGGAGGTTGGACTAAGTGATCTCCAGAGATGCCTTCCCACCATTGTTTGATTCTATAAATATTATTCCAATTCATGGCATATACATTTAGTGTAGTAAAATTTCTTGTATATTCTTTTATTTCTTTTTATAGCTTTTCCTTAATCTTTAGGAATGTGCCATATCTCTAGCATAACATTTCAATAAATTATTCTCATTTCAAGCATTTTTTAATGATTATTTTAAACTGAGCTTCTCATACAAATTGTCATAAATAATGAACCTGGAAAAAAATGTCTAACATTCATTTGGCCTCATATCAGAAAAAAAATATATATTAATGGAGCTTGGAATTCTGTTTGCAAATCTGAAGATACCTGAATATGAGAGTCTTGTGTCTGAATAATTCCACTAAATAAATTAATCTTGTATGATCTTTGTGCAGGGCTTTATCTTGAAACATTTTCTCACATGATAGGAAATTTTTCTAACTAAAGACTGAGAAGAAAGAACTTTGAAGATACATTTCTATATTGTGTAAATGTGAAATATTTAATGTGCCTGTGGATTTGGAAATATTTAATGTGTGTGGATTTCATAGTCTGACCTAATTCTTGCCTACAGGTACACATCGAACCTACTGAAAAACGAGAAGTTTATCTTTTGATCTCCAACTGCCTAATGAGGACAGAAGGCTTGTTCTCATTAATAAAAAGAAAACTTTCCATGTCAACAATTTGTTTTTTCTTTTATTTTCATGTATGAACTTAAACCTGTAGAATACTCCTGCAAAATTGTTACAAGCTAAATTAAAATTAGATTTTCTGTGTCAAAAGTCTCTCATAACAGATCTCTCATAACAGCATCTTTGTAACATTCTACTAGATGAAAGATGAATAAGCAATATTCCTTGTTCTAGGAAAATATGGCTTATGGTTTCTGTCTTTGAAAAGCAGCAAAGAGTTTGGCTAAAATTCCAGTGAAGTAAAGAGTGCATCAATAATGTCAGCAATGCTTCCTTAGGTTCCTTATGCAAAACAAACAAGAGGTTTACTTAACATTGGCATCACTATTCCCCCTATTAGTTTTGATCAATTGTTTTGTGGTCATGTTCATTAGACAGCCTAATCTGAACCGCAATTAGATTTTATTCTTTTAAAAGACAAAGCAGAATCCCAACCCATTAATTAAAGGGTCTGACTACAGTTGGTTACAAGATAGATGTTGCATACCCTTTACTGATGACTCAACTCAGCAAAAGAGAGCACTTTAGTTTTAAGTGGCAAATAGTTATGCTGTAACTGAATGCAAACTTCTGGTCTGGTGCAGCTGGAGAAAAGAAACCATTTCACATGTGGATTCTTGAAGACATAAAATCCTAGTGAGAACCACATGAATAAGCTAGATTTACATAGGGCAAACTTCAAGTACAATGAAAATGTTTGAAATACAGGAGGCTGATTAATATACATTGCTGTACCATTTATCTGCTGTATTATTTCTCTCAGACACTGAAAAACATTTAATACCTAGTCTTCAGACCCACTGTACCTAATGCTGCAGTATCCCAATGGCAAAAAAACACTTCATGCTACCTGAAAAATCAAAAAGCTCATTGTTTTCTTACTACAACTGAAAACTAGAGATCAGCTAGAGCATTAAAGTGCTACCTCTGCTCATGTCAGAAAACTGCCTCCAGGTCTAAATAACTCCAGTCTATTACTTAATGCATGATTTATTACCTCTGCAACCCTGACTTCACCCCGTGGATGTTCCCTAGCCCTTGCTCTGTTTTAGGATGCTCCCTCATTATATCCAGAGTGTAGGAGGCACATTCCCCTTCTATAGTAATAGGTCCATATTCTTGGTCCCACTCCTCCCAGAATCACATAATGGCTTAAAAGAGCTACTGAACTTTAAGAAGATCTGATATCATCTGGCCAGACAGCAACCTGCATTCAGCCATACACAAGGCCATGTAATATGAAGTACTCCCAGTTTAGGTTTCAGCTTCTCCAGATAGTTTCTCTGTGGCCATGCAAAATATCAAATGGAACTCAAGTAGGTTATTTTGAAGGCTGTTAAGACATGGTACCTTGAATGTATGGGGCTCAGGTTTCTGTGGGTAAAATGGCAGTATTTCTCAAGCTCCAAGGGTGCTGCAAAGCTCCCGGCTCCCGGCTCCAAACAAAATGTGAACTGGAAGGCAAAGGTGAAAAGTGTACATGGGAAACAAAGTTTTATAAAGAATAACAACGTGGGTAAAAGGAATTTTTTAAATTAAAAAAATAATAATTCATAATTTTTGAAAATGTAAGACTTGCTGAGGCTTTAATCTGCTTTCTATTTGTGTTTCTTTCCATGAGTTTGGAACATTAAGGCTATTACTTGGAATCTTTAAAAGAAGAAAAAACTGCTTGTTTTCAGTGAGGGAAAAATATATTGCAGACCTTGGCAATAAGGGCCTGCAGCTCTACCAGTCATCTCAGCGTGTAGCCAGAGTTGCTAACTCAGCTGTAAGAGAGCCAAAGCACACAGAGAACCCTTTTTTTTAATTAGCTTATTGTCCATTATTAATAGGAAACTCACAGAAAATAAAAAATACAAATTGTAGATAAACACAAAGGCCTATTTTTAGTCTGTGAGATATATGAGACAAGGGTACATTGCAGCCACAGGAGCTCTGAAATTTCTCTGAACTTTTCATCATAAAGTTTACCTACACAGCTATCTGCTAGGACATTATCTGCCAGAAATGCTCTCTGGCAATACCACATTATGCCCTTGCACTACGCTGAGGGACAACAAAGGAAAGCCTTGCAGGGCAATATAGGACCACCACCAAGGAAAGCAACAGAACTAAATTAAATATTGAAAGGTTGTAGCAAAGACAGGCTTTGCTTCAGACCAAAATTGCTAGCACAGGGAGTCAGAGTTTTGTAAGTAACAATTTTTTCTTCTTCTAATGACTTTCAAGTAGATATCTATAGACCATTGAATATCCTGGATATCAAGCCTCTGGATCAAATCTTTCTGATCATGAGAAAAACACTGAGCTGAAAGCAGTGGCACAAACCTTCACCTTTATCAGTTTGCTGGCTATTTTCATCAGACAACTGGTAGAGAATGTAACTCCCAGGTTAGTATGGAATATATCATCAAAGATTAGAGACAGTTTAAGGAAATTCACCCATGAGTAGGAGGAAAAAAAGGGAAAAATGTTCCTCATTTTGCTGCTTTTTGGGACTCTTCAGAGTTTTCATCAGAATAAGTAGTGAATTTTTTTTTATAAACAGTTTTAACAGTTATAAACAAAAATATGGGAAAATATCCGTACTATAATTTACAAAGAGAAAAAAATATTTACATAATAGCAAAAACTTCCATAGTTAACGATACTAAGAAATGGACATGCTGGATTTTCAGTTCAGAAGTGCCTCCATACTGACATTTAAGCTTCCTAAAACACAAAGTCAGAAGCAAAATGAGATATTTAAAACCATAGAAATCTCAATTTCGCCCACATTGTTGCTTCATGAAAATTCTTGATATTTTCACTTCTCATATTTGTGTGGTTTAAATTTTCAACATTTTTGAATCTTTGTAGGACAAAAAAAAAAAAAATCTCTCCTCTTTATTCATTGTCTTTTTGAAAGTAATAATGAAGATAATTATGGGGGTGCTTTGCCTGTGATTAAATATATTCCCTAGAGGAATTGTATCTTCCCTTGAAAGTAAGAAAATTAAGCATTTGATCAAATAACCATTGAATTTCATGAGCATT
Source organism: Heliangelus exortis (assembly GCF_036169615.1). Taxonomy (NCBI): domain Eukaryota; kingdom Metazoa; phylum Chordata; class Aves; order Apodiformes; family Trochilidae; genus Heliangelus; species Heliangelus exortis. The sequence continues at coordinate 21,483,510 of NC_092423.1, forward strand.
TCCCTGCTGACTTTAGTGGGTTATATATTGTGTACAACATGAAGGGATTCACTTACACATGCACAAGCAAGTAACTGCAATCCATTCCACTGATCATGTGCACATATTTTTGCAGACTTTTGCAGACTTTCACATATATTTGAAGATTATTTTCATACCTTTATACTTATTGTAGATATATATGGATAGGAATATTATTTATATATTTTGAACTTCATGTTTAGACCAAGTATGCTTTTTTACCCTCAAAGGAACACCAAAGAAACTTTCAGACTGGTAACAGCCTAGACTTGTTTGGGTTTTTTGATATATTGCTGCCTACCTGCTCATTAGACAACCTTCCTCTTCCTAATTTATCACCTTAACATCAGGTTTAGCACAAAGAACCAGCCTGCAAAAGGTGGAAAAAAAATAATTATAAATTCTACTGACCAGTTCACATTAGTGTGTTAGCAACACCAAGGTGTTTCTATTTATCACTATTTGCTTTGATGGGGCACCATTCATTTCATTTATCATTTGATTCCCTTCAATTATTTCTTCTCAGGAAGAAGTACAATCAGCATTATTTAGTTAGGATTGTGTTTGCCCAACAGGTTTTGTAAAGTTCATTAAAAGGAAACAGCTGCTAGATATTTGTGCATTGGTTCCAGAGTTTTATTGGGTCCAGAGTTTTCTTCCAATATTTTCTTATTTTGTGACTTAAAAGGATACTAATTTTTTTTATTGTTACAGGGAACCAACATATGTTGGATGCTTTTAAGCTCAAATGATTGTGGCAATATCACATGAATATTTTCTCTCCAATTTCAGAGCAATGCACTTCTGCCTGGAATAACAACCAATCTGAAAATCTTCTACCAAGAATATTTTTGAGAACTGGAGATCAGGTTGTCTGGTTGGGTTTTTTTCCATTTTGGAAGCATTGGGAATCCTCAGCAAAGATGTGGAACATATGATGCTAAACATAAAATAAAAATTACAAACTTAGCTCAAGTGTTGCACAGCCTGCTCTGTCTGCCAGCCTCTCACACCTCTTCAGTCAAATGTCAGATGTAAATTTACAGGTATGAGTTGTACATGGCTAATGTGTTGCTCTTACTTTCAGTGACAAATTCCTTTGCTATTTCTGGCTTCTCTTGCCCCAGTTCTGGTCATCTGAACATTTAAGAATATTGAAAAGGAAGAGATCTGCCCTAAGAGTTGGTGCAGACACCAAGGAAACAGTAGGTTTGATGGTCCAGAACAAATTCCAGTAAAGCACCGAGGGTATTACTCACCTCTCAGTACTTCTGTTTTTACACTTGGAGGAAGAGCAGTCTGGCTTCTTCTACGAGATTTTTAACTGTTCTCTAAAACTTTTCATTGGGCCCTATTAAGTAGGAGGGAGACAGGGTCTTTTCAGGTGCCATCTTCAGGCTGCCAGTTGAGCAGCTGTTAATCCCTGCAGTTAAAGACCTCACTGTGCTGTGGGTAGAAAAAATAATATTCAATGCTAAGAAATAAAAGCAATTTCCAACAGCTTTTTAAAGAAGGAATAGCACAGAGGTGCCCCTAAAGTGAGAAGTCTGTGCTATTCCTGTCCCCATCACAACAGTCACACAGCCCCACAGACCATTTCAGTGCAGCAAAACCCTCTGGCTGTTTTCACTTGACTCCAAGACTCCTGACTGTGATAAAACGCCACCCAAACTCATGGAAAATAGTACAGTCTTCATTCTCTTAGACTCCTGAAGTAGGAGAGTGTCCTGAATAGAGGTCAGGAATAGATCTGCCTCTGTTTCATTCATTTGCAAAACAGGGACTCAGAGGGGCACAGCAGGAGAGCTAGGCCTCCATCTGTTCTGTGGCGGCTACGTTTTTTTATGCAAGGTATACAAGAAATAACCAAATCTTCATTAGAAAAGAATAACTTAACCTTCAGATGTTTTAAGTGGTACATAGATGTTCAATGGTTTTACAAAAATGTCTAATCCTTTCTTAGTCAAACCTTTTCCCCACTCCTTATCAGCAAAGTCCTGTAAGGATTTGCAGAAGTTTAGGGTAAGCAACATCGTTCCCAGGGAGATACCAGCTCTGTCACAGTTCCATCCTTAAGCTAACCCAAGACTGTCTCAAGGACAGGATCTGCTCAGCTCAGCACCAGATCACCCTGCCAGCCTGAAAACTTTGATGTAACAATCCCAACACAAAACAAAACTATCCAACTGTTTGGTCAAAAGTCCTGTGCTCATGGCAATGGGGAAAAACAATACAGAGAGGGAAAAAGAAGATGCAGATGGGTATGAAGAATAGGGATAAGGATTATTGCTGTTACACATAAGGCTTTCTAAGATACCTTGCTATGACAGTGGTACAAATGGTGAGTGTGTTAGAACACACAGAATCCATGCATTGAGATCAAATTTGTGAAAGGGCACAATCTGCCAGACATTCCCCATCACAAGTAGTGAACACTCTCCTGACTAAAGTTTTCTTCATTAATATCTTCCTTCTCCAAAGGGCAGCATCTGGGCTTTAGAGTGCTATCATAAAGGCATTCTTTTGGGGTAAAAGATGTGCAGCATAGGATTAGTTTAGGCAGTAAACCTGGAAGGCTATTAGACATCAGGAAAAATACCAAAGAAAGGAACAAGTGCAATTAATAAAACATAAAACATTTGCTCCATAAAAATCTAGAAAATCATCATTACGGCTTCAAATTAACTTAAGACTAATTACCCCCAAGATATTCTGGCACCTTCTACATCTCACTTGCAAAAGTTTGACAAAACAGGAGAAACCTAGTAAAGATAAGGATACCAGAACTGCATTGTATTATTAAAAGGAAAAGAATTAATATAAACTATTTTAAGTGAAATGACAGTACAATCAAAATTGGAGAGTGCTAGTTACCTCTGTACAGAGTTTGCACACGTGAGTATCTGAACCCCCGTGGAGGTGACCTTGCATTGTCTCATCTGATAGAAAGGCAGATTAAAATTCCAATCTATCTCAAATATTGTCATTACCTGCTTTTAATAAACAATGCAAACCTAGTGGAAGAGTCTGGGTGATTGTTTATGTGAAAAAGTGCTTGGTTTGCTGAAATTGTGCTGCCTTTTGCAGTGAGATTATTTAGACAGAGAATTTATTAACCAGTTTTAGGAGCATAGGAATTCTTGTGAACAGGATGGAAAAAGTCCTTGTGAAGCTTCACTTTAAAGAAGGTCTTCTTATGAAATTCGTAACATGGGATTCAATATCATAAATATTTCCACGATTTATCTGTGAGAAGGAAAGAAGAACACCTCTGTATCCCAGTAGTGTAAAGGCAGTAAAAAAGTCAAGGTTAAGATTGTCTTTGAGGCATATTCCTCCTCTGGCAAGACCAGGTGAGGCTTACTGGAGACAGCAATAGGGTGCCATGGGGAGGGGTGAAAGTGGGGATCTCTGCAGCCCTTCTGAGAGGGTGTCAGGTTTCCCAGAGGGACAGGTACCTCTGCCTCACCCACAAAGAAAAGCAGCAGGGGAGGAGGATGTGCTGAGAGAGTGTGCAGAGAGAAAGGAAAGAAAGATGGGCTACTGGATGCCCTTCCCTCCCACCAGTTCCTGAGAAGAAGAATACTGTGCACTATACAGTGCTAAAACATGACATTTAAACTGAAACAGTTTAAACAGTCCCCTGAGCTATGTTGAGGGTGCAGAACATCTGTATGTATAATTAAATAAAGCTAATTACAATAAATTAAATTAACTAGAAAATCAGTCAGAGTTTTTATTCCTAAAAGTTCTGTTGTTGCCAGAGTTGAAACTGCTGCAGGGTAAGATGCTAGGCCACTGCAGATTGCCAGAGATCTATTTGCTTAGTTTTATTTTTACATCAAAATTGGTAGCTGGAAAATGTTGGAGTAGCAGAAAGGGTGTTCATGTGCCTGAATTTTGGCTCCAAATTTAGAAACTAGATGAGCAGGCTGATCTCTCCAGGATACTAGTAGAGCTGAGGTATGTCTTCTCTTTCTCTTGGCTACAGAATATTTCTTGAGTGCTCAAGTTGGCACCAGAATACAGTGTGAAAGTTTCTTTTGCCCATCTACCCAGCCATGCCTACACAGCTCTAAACCTGCACCCTAGAATCATAACAGGTGCAAGAACTTTTGTTCTACTTCAGCTTTTGAGCATGGCACGGAGTCCAGTAAAAATATAGTCCAGCTCCATGGAAGTCATCAAAGTTATACAAATACACTGTTAGTGAGTTCTGACAGAGAGTGGGGTTTGCCCACCTATTTATTGAGATTCCTCTGTCAGTCTGTGCCAGTGAAAAAGAGGCAACCTGCCAGAAGAAAGCCTAATTCTGTTGTTACTGGTGGAGAATATAATGCAACCAGATGCGTGGTAGATACCTTGGATTTACTGTGGCATTGCTACCTTGAGAATTAGCTCTGGGTAAAGCAATGTACAGTATTGCTTGCAAATGCTTTATGGAGAAAAGTGTTGAGCAGATTTTGGCACTATCTCAGGAAACGTGTGAGGAAGAAGTCTCTAGAGTCAGGGCAAACATACTGGGAAAGTGTCATTGTAGTTTGCCTTTGTCTTACACTCTCCCCAGAACATCTGCTGCTGTCCACTCAGGATACTGGGCTGGAAGGATCTTTGATATCACCTTATTCAAGTAGGATGGTAGCACAGTCTGCTCCTTCAGCTGCAAGATGTATTTGGGAAGGAACAAATTGTGGTTCAGCTGGCACACAGCAAAGAGATGCCAAAGGCTGTGAGAATCCCTCCTGCATCTCAGTACTGAATGCTGGAGTTAAAGACCAGATTGCAAGAGAGACTGATCTTTCTTTGCAGAGTAATGTCTTTAGTTTGTGCAAGGAGAAAAGAATTAGATTGGCAGGAGCTTTGATTTTGCCTTCTTCCCACAACAAGGCATTTCCCTGTGCTGGAGAATACAGACTGCTCTGTGCATCACTGCCTCAAAGTGCTTGCTTTCCTCCAAGCCTCTCCTGGAACAGTGCAATAAGGTGCCCAGCCGTCACCCAAAATTGGGGCAAAGCCTGGAGTGAGCCTCCTGGCAGCAAAATGCCAGTGAAAACTACATTTAATTCATCTGCATTTGCCTTATTTGATGATAAGGGATGTCACCACAGTAAAGAATTTTTAGAATAAAAATGAGTCAGTAACTATCTTTAAAGAACTCCGTTTAAGGGTAGGCGTAATGCAATCCACATGGGTTTTGAAATTGTTCTCATCAGGAGGCTTTAAGGAATGTTTCTGGGAACCAAGGTGAACTAAAGTTTGACCTTCTTTTTAATGTTGTCTTTCTTGACACTTTCTCTTTATATATACACTTGTTTTCAGGTTTCAGGAATGAGCTGCATTGATCCTGTTTTTGGAGATCAGTCATAGTGGTAAACAGCAAGTCTCTGTGATTTATGACTGGGCTTGCTGATAGTACCTTAGAGATGTCTGAGCATCTGCAGCTGGAGATCCAGAACCAGGAATTTAAGCCTTTCAGTTATAGCTTTCTCAGCCATGCTCATTTGTGAGATGGAAACAAATGGGATAAGACAGTGATTATTACCACTGATACTGATCACTGTTCAGCACAGGAGAAACAGATTTTTCTAGTTTTATAATATTCTTCGATTCCCCCTTCCCCATGCCATCTTTGGTCACCCCTTTTGTAAAACCTAAACATGCAGAAATTCTAGGAACACCAATAATAATGGAGGAAGAATATCATGAACTGTTATGCATGCCATGGAGTTGACAAAATTAGTAGAAAAATGTTTAGTTGGTGAAGTATCCAGACCAGTGAAAACTAGTTTTGTTGTCATTGTATTGACTCACAGTGTGATTTCATACCAGTAACACTAAGAACACAGCCTCTGTGTTCAAGTACTGGTTAGTCATGCTAAATGGCAGCAGCACAAAATTAAACTGTATTTGTGAACACTAAGTTTAATTAATGCATTTGCATTAGACCTATAGCATACATCACAGTGATGGTATAGCCATGTACACACCATTAGTTTTTCCTTATGCAAGACAATGATGGATATAAAGGTATCCTGTACTACAGATAAACCTGTCAGAGACAGAGAAAATTGAGTAAGGAAAGACTCTTCTTAAACTCCAAGCTTTAAATCCAGTCATTTTGACAACAAAATAGTATAGATACAAGTACAAGTTTGGCCACATAATGCTGGATGCTGCCATGGTATTCGTAGGAAGGGCTGTGCTACACTTCAACTTGACTACTGGCTGCATGGCATGGAGCAGAGTGCTGAGGGGAAAGTCTGTCACATTCTGAGCCACTGCTAAATCTGCCCTTTGGTACTGATGGAAAACTTCAGCATGTCTGAGATTCTTAAGCTCATTTATAACGTTGCATCCTATGAAACAAACACAGCAGCAGTAGCTAACAGCTGTGGGAAAAACCCTGCAGGTAAATGGCACATCTGTATTGATCAAGAGCCACTTAATAAAGCATTGAAAACATGTCACTATTCATTAGCAGTGATTGAAGGCATGGATTTTTAAGGCCAAGAGGAACCTTCATGATTTGCCAATCTGACCTCCTGTGAAACATGAATCAGAGGAGTCCTCTGGCACAAGACCAACAGCTGTGCTTCAGCTAGGGAGTATTTTCTAGGAAATAAAGAGTAACCTTATTTTTAAAAAGACTTTGAAAGAAGAGCCAGTCCTTCATAATATGTTCTAATCACTAATCACACTGAGGAGAAATCTGTACTCCACTATTCTTACTAATCTCTTCTAATAAGTTCATAGACATCAGGAGTAAGATTCAGCCAACTTTGGGCACTTTCAGTAGAAGTCTGCAGCTGTGCCAGTCACACCAGGTGTGCTTCACAGACATGCAGAAAATAGAAATTTTAAGAGAGTGCTTCATCTAACCTGTTTTAGACACCTACTTTAGACTGAGATGAATTGTGCTTTACAGTCCACTGAGAGGATTGCTTAGATTTGTATTGACATGCAAAGCTTTTAGATAGACCAGCTAAGATATAAAGATAGAGACCAGCTGGGATATAGAAAGCTATATTTATCCAGATGAAGCATCATGCAGGCCTTTTTTTCTGCTGAAAAGTTTGGCCTTTCCTAATTAGATACTTTTGGACTATGACCAAACTATCCCTTAGCCCTGCCCTTCTTAAGGGACATAGAACAAAATGCCTTACTACTTGAGGGTTTTTTTAATACTTTAAACCATTCTTACAGTCTTCAGATTTTTGGCTTCCTCTTGGACTGTGAACATCAGAACTGAACACAATACTAGAGAGCTGATCACATATCAGGATGGTAGGTATAGCACTAGGCACAACATATCACTAGCTGCAGTAGGTCAGATCTAAGGTCTGTCTAGATAAATGGTTTGCCTTTGACAGTGATATGATCTGACAGTGGATGATTTGGGGAAAGTTTAAAAAAAGAAATAAGTGACTTATATTCTCTGGACTCCTCTACCAGCCTCCAGCTTTACAACAAATGCAGGCACCTCTGTGTGCATGAGTGCTTCAAGGAATGTACTTAAAAGTACTAGTCCCATAAGTGTATACTTCTGGTGTCCACAATATTGTATGCTAATGAGTTTAGCAGTTTAAATATGGAACATTAAAAAAAAACCAAACACCTTTTGTTTGTTTTGAATTCCCACAGTCTTTTTTCCTATCCTGTCTTCTAGTTTTCTTTTCACAAGAGACAATGAAAAAATATCACCCAGTATAAACTCCTTATTTGAGACCACCCTATTTATCTGCATTATCTCTTCTTTCCACAGTACTGAGCAGAAGATCATCCTCTCCAACCCCCAGGATGTTTTTCAAATTTTGTATTTCTAGAGGTGGTTTTTGTTAATGTAGTAATCTTTATTCCTGATATTTGGGCCTGAGTTGAACATGTCTGTTTGAATGCCAGCAAATTTTTTTGTTCTTTTATCTCATGATTTTAGGAATATTTTTAAACTTTGCTAGGATTTTTTTCCCCAGATAATTGTTAGTGGGCAAAGTGCCAGACAGCAGCAGGTCAAGCATCACATTTCTTAGAGCCATTACTAGAACTAGAATAGCTTTACCATTACTTTCTATTAATAATTACTATTCATTACATTGAAATATTTTACTGATACTAAATGCATTTCATGTAGGTTGTATTCATATATATGTATGTATTGCACTGCTATATTTTCCTGATCAAAACCTTGTGTTGTATCAAATGAGAGAGAGAAATCATTTAGCGTTATCTACCAGTCCCAGAGTTTTAAGAGGAAGCACCAAGAGCTGTTCTCTTTACATTTCCCTTGATGGAGGAGGGAAATTCCTTAGTGCTGTTTAGTATTTTGTGAACACAAGTATAGTGGAGTGCTCTCTTAAAAATTATTATAAATAAGTAAAAGCTC